>NC_034203.2:18479118-21164575 GCF_002021735.2 Oncorhynchus kisutch
TACTGGAATTGAAAATGTTGCAACCGTTGGATGCTCTCTTTGTACAGAGCAACAGCGTCAGAGCCTTGTTCATTTAAAGAAGTGCATAATATATACGAATCGTAAAGATTACGATGCAAAAGAGCCTCAAGAAGATAGCGTCAAAGAAAACTAAGTAAAGCGGATGCTTTAACCCCGCCCCCCAGATACCCAAGGGCCTTGTTCTACTAACAATAAAGAAAAAAGCAGCCAGTTCTTCATTTCAGCATACACCATGGATCTCCAGACCATCTACGAGGAAGCCACTACGTCATGGGGGCCCGACACTAAAGACTCTATGCCGAAGCCCTACACTACTACGCACCCCTGGCAAGACCCGTGACACCCCCGACATTTACCCAGCCTAGGATGTGTTTGATGGGGTGGCCAGTACTATTTTTTGGATACAATCAAGGCCTCTGTAGCTACACTTTTAAACGTGGTGATTGGCGACTATACGAGAAAATGCATCGGCTGTGAGATCAATCATCCCAGCCAGCGTCGTCATCCTTGCCTCTACGACCCTCCTAGATACTACTTTTTCAATCATTTTGAGGAGCTGGTGAAAACTGTGGTCCTGCCGTTTTATACCAGCGCTGGTCATCGCCCTGGAGTCTATGGGTATTGCGCCGTCTATCCCTAGAGTTTACGGGTAACCGAAGCCTTCCTACATGAACTGAAGGAGGCCATCTCATCCATGAGAAACTCAAAGAAATCCGACACACCCTGGTGGACGACAACAAATACAGGGAAGCTGTTGTGGCTGATGTGATGCTTTTCTGGCTCAATAAATCCCAAGAGACCGAGTGACATTTTGTGTTTATTTAGAGCTATGGGTAACTATGTGTCTACGATGTTTGAGCGAATAATACATTTTTTCTTTTGAGAGACCTTACAAATGTTATGCATCAGATTATTGAAAATAAAGTGAACAATGTAAAGTTCTACACAACCCACAATACAGGGGTTATTGTAGAGCGTGTGTTAAAAATGGAGCAAATCATGAAACATGTCCGACATACGGGCGAGAGTTTACAATGGTCACATATGGTATCAAGGCTTGTTGAGGATTCTGAAGAACTAGAAATAACTTTGGCTAAGATTTTACATTATTTGTTTGAACCACCCTTTAATGTGAATGTGTATCATATTTGTTGTTTATATACTTATATATCAGACGTGTGTGTTTTTAAAAATTCAGCGAAACAAACCTGTAAATCTAAACAATATATACAGGGTGTTGCATGCTGTGATTGTTGAGAAAACGGGGACTTGTATCTTGCAACAAATCCTGAATTGTCTGTATACGTAATAATTGTTGCCATTCTTAAAATAAAAATTCACAAACTGAAATGTTGTCGTTATATGAAAGTGGCTCATTACAGTTTTGTACCTCAGAGAGGCAAGAAGATGGCTGAGCAGCTGTTGAAAAACATATATTATAATCCCTCTAAACCCCGGGTCTTATGGGGGTAAAGAGCGTTTACAGAGAGCTATAGTCGAAGAAACAGGTAGTCTGTTAAGCGATGCTAAAGTGAATGAATGTTATCAGAGCAAGATGCCTACACTTCTACATAAACCTGTAAGAAAAACATTTTCCAAGAAATAGAGTTTTTTTCTACGCATCCATTATCCCAATTTTCAGGGCGGATCTATGTGACATGCAGTCCCTTTCCGATAAAAATGAATGGAAATGCTACATGCTAACGGTTATAGATATTTTCTTTCTCTAAATTAGCCTATGTAAGGGTGTTAAAAAATAAGAGCGGGGGGCAGAGGTGACCAGGGCCTTGAAATCGATCTTGAAGGAGGAGGCGCCCCCAAGAAAGTGCAGACGGATGGCGGGAAAAGAATTTTTTAATAAAACATTTCAGAAGCTAATGAATAAGTATAATATAGTACAAGTTTTGCTACAGGCCTCTGAGTTGAAAGCTTCGGTTGTGGAACGCTTTAATAGGACTTTGAAAGAGCGGATTTGGCGCATTTTACAGCTCCACAACACCAACCGATATACATACATAGTTCAGGATTTAGTAAACGGGTATCAACCACAGCTACCATAAGACTATACGTATGAAGCCCCTCGTAGGTCTCTTACGGAAAACTCTTTCAGTCGTAAAATATGTATGGTTTGTTCCCACTTTCGCCGTAAGAAAAAAAATGACTTTTAAATTCCTAGTGGGTGACTTGGTGCGTATATCAAAGTTGAGGGGTGTTTCGACAAAAATACGAACAATGCTTTAGCTACGGAGTTGTTTACCGTTACCGAATGTCTGCCACGCATTCCGCCGGTCTACAAAATTAAAAGATTATGACGGGGATCTTATAGAGGGATCTTTTTATGAGAAGGAATTACAGAAGGTCCAGTTGGGTAAAGACAAAGTCTTTCACGTGGAGGAGATTCTAGATCAGAAGAGAGAAAAGGGTAAAAAATGGTTGCTGGTCCGCTGGAAAAACTGGCCTCAAAAGTTCAACAGTTGGGTATTGGAGCAGGATGTGGTGGAGGCAACGGGGTTAATTTAAACCCCTAGTCATGATAACTAGCGCATCATTCGCGTGTACACAGTTGGGCATCATGGAACACAGCGGCTTCTACCTGACTCTCCCCAGTAATGCGTCGGCACAGATATATCGTAATAATCAGAGTTCGAAGTATACAACCAATTTTCCAAAGCCTATAGAGTTATCAGAGGCTTGGGAAGTAGGTCTCAGCGAGATTACATACCCCCATAGTTGGTATAATATCAAAGCTAAGGACCGTGATTTTTATTGCAAAGGTTCTCGGAACCTGCGAAACTTATTAAGCTTAAAAAAGGTTTCTATAGAACCGTCGACAGGATTGTCTCAGAGTTGAATGAACACCTAACCCTGAACAAGATGGAAATATTCCTATTCTACAATCCAATCCATAAAAGGATACAAATCTCAGGGCCTGCTAACGGAGGTATAAAGACCAGCGGTAATTTATCCTACATGTTGGGGATGGGTCCCAATAAATGGACGTATGTGAACGATAAATTATTCCCATTCCCTGCGGATATACATGCAGGCTTTTACAACATATTTGTCTATACCGACATCATAACCTATCAAAGGGTCGGAGACAGCTGTGTGCCCCTCCTGCGAACAGTTCATATAGACGGCAAGGATGGGGACATCGTCACTGTCAATTATGACAAGCCGCACTACGTACATGTCAGCAAGAACTATATTGAAAACATTCTGGTTGAGCTTAAAACGGATCAGAACGAAAACATTGAATTTACTTATGGTAAAACGATTGTAAAACTCCACTTTAGACCCACCAAAACCTCTCTACATATATAATAGCTGTATTATATTTATAAACATAATACAAATAAAAGTGTTATGGAGCACCATCAGCTCGACCCTAACCGTTATGTTTCATACTATGTGGATCAAGTGGGTAATGGACTACCAGGATATCATGGAGCGCCGACAATGTATGGTTCGGGGATAGGAGGTATATTCCGTAACCTCTTCAGGATGGTTTTACCGTTTATGAAGAGAGGCTTCAGCATAGCCAAACCACATTTAAAATCAGCGGCTAAAAATATAGTAAGTGAGGTTGTAGCCAATGCTATGACCCGAAGGGCGTCACCAGAGGTGGAGCATCAAGAAGGCTCGGGGCTTATGATATTGTCTCGAAGGCCAAAAAAGAGACCCCCTGGTTTAAGGCGTAGACCTGCACCTAAAAAGCGGCGGTTAACTGTTAAAAGAACCTCAGTAAGTCAAAGACGGGGTAAAGTGAGGAGGTCTGTACCAAAACAGGCTAAAAGAATACTAGGAAGTATTTTCTAAAAGAATAAGTGACATGGCTCTTTTACATCGAATGTCCTCTGAAGCTATAAAGACAGAACTTGATCTTTTCACGGCACCGTTAACGCAGCATTCAATAGATAGATCCAGTTATGTGGAGATAGCCCCTCTCTCTGCTATTACCGATAACGGGCCTATCGAATTTTTCATACCAGGCCATGGTGACAACTATCTGGACCTCAACAACACCTTGGTGCATTTACGTCTAAAAGTGACCAAAAGAGATGGGTCTAATATTGCAGACGATGCCAAAGTGAGTCTCATTAATTACCCCTTGGCCACCATTTTCTCCCAAGTTGATGTGACTTTGGGTGAACGCCTAATCAGTCAAAGCAGCGCTACATACCCTTATAGAGCCATCATGGAGTGTTTACTAAACTACTCCGAAGACACTCTCAAAACCCAATTTAGCGCCGGGCTGTTTAGCAAGGATACTGCAGGAGCCTCTATGGAATCGACAGACCCTTCCACCGGTGCAAACAAAGGACTAGCGGCACGAGCTCGCTACTGCGCCGAATCTCGAGAGTTTCATTTGCTAGGCCCTATACACTCTGACATTTTCTTTCAAGAACGGTTACTCTTAAATTCGGTTGATTTAAGATTAAAATTAACCAGGGCCAAGGATGATTTTTGCCTGATGTCTCCCCAAGACGGGGATTTTAGTTTGAAAGTGTTGGGGGCAACCCTTTTTATTAAAAAAGTATCTGTATCTCCGGCCGTGCGCCTGTGTCACTCACATGCTTTGATGAAAGGAAATGCCCTTTACCCTCTCCAAAGAATTACCATGAAAACCTTTAGCATACCTGTGGGCAGTAGAATCTGCAGTCAAGAAAACCTATTTCTAGGCCCTTTACCTAGATATGTGGTTATAGGTCTGGTTGATCACGCCTCTAATACGGGCAGTTTAGATAAAAACCCCTTTAATTTTCAGCACTTCAATGCAGAGTATGTAGCGCTCTGTCAGGACGGACGTCAGGTTCCGGCGAAGGCTTTCCAACCACAATTTAATAACAACATATCTGTGCGAGAATTTTACAATCTATTCCTGGCTACAGGGCGACATCTAAAAGATCTCTCTTTACCTATTGACAGAAATGATTTTGCAGAGGGTTACACATTGTATGCTTTCAATTTATCACCTGATGATGACACCTCAGGAAATCTGTCTGTGGTGTCCCAAGGTAACCTCAGGCTGGAAATGCGTTTCCGTACACCTTTAGCCTGTACAGTTAGCATGATTGTTTACGCATGCTCTGATTCAATCTTGGAAGTGAATGCCCGAAGACAGGTCTTAGTGGATTATTATTAAGGACCTTTGAACAAAGACATGAATACCCAAGAGTTGGACGGGCTCATGAGCCGCTTGATTGGAAAACAATTTTGTGGAGTGTTGGCTTGTGATGAATTACCTATGGAGATATGGTCTGAGAGGCCTGCAATGTTTATTGTCAATACCCATCCTAAACACATGCCTGGTGAACATTGGCTAGCTATGACATTAGAACAGGAAGGTGGACGAAAAATCTCAACTTTTTTTGATTCCTATGGCTTTCCCCCCGGTTTTTCACATTTCCCTAAATCTATTAAAGATTTTTTGACCCTAAACGGTACAAAGATCTACTACAACATCAAACAAGTGCAAGATAACCTTTCCACTACATGCGGTCACCACTGTGTATTTTACCTGTGCCAAAGAGCCCGGGGAGTTTCTTTTGAAGATGTTATGTCTCTTTATAAGGATGATTTAAGAAGTAATGATAACCTTGTATCTTGTTTTGTTAGAAAATATCAAAAGTGTTCAAATGTGTGTCCTTTAAGAACGCGTAATCAAGGCGTATGCTCACGTCATATGTTTCAAGAATGCCACAAATGTTAACTTGCTTATTTTTCAAATAAAAAATTTATTGAATTTAATCATAGTCATTCAAAAGTCATTTTCAAAAGTCTAACCACGCCGAGAGATCGGGTTTAGGAAAAGGTCCTGAGACGTTCATGGGAGTAAATGAGTTAGCATCATCGCTTTCATATGGGGCCGGTGTCGTTGGGGCATCTTTAGGGGTGCTGTATCTCGTTGAAGGCTTTTGTTTTAAAGCTTGAATCTGTTGACGAAGCTTATGGTTGGGTACACCGGAGAGGGGGATGTTGAGGATTGCCAGGGCCTTAAGAAACTGACGCCAGCCGGGAGGCCTTCGGTCATCAGCAACCTTGTGGGCAGCCGTGGTACTTTTAAGCAAGTCCTGCATATGGGACCCCCTAACCACAGAGCCCTGAAGGATAAACTCTCCAGAGTCGTTCCAAGCAGCTATCCCCTTTGAGTCTTTTATCTTGTTCATAATGTATTTAACATTCTTCCTGTTACGTAAAGGCACATGTGTCAGTAGGTCATGCATAACTTTATCTTCAAATGGCATTTGAGCTTCACCCGACATATTATCTCCACTAGGTAAGATCGACGGTACAGGCCTTACAGGGGCATGGCTATCGTTAGGTTCGACATCTGTTAAAGGGTCCGGTAGGGAAAGGGTTAAATGGTTAGTCTCTCTCTCCCCTTGCTTTACCCGAGTCAAATACCTTTGCATTAGGTTTGTGTATTTTTGAATCTTATCATAGGGGTTCAATCCTTTTCGGTTCAAAACATCCTTCATGGCCGTATCCAAATCATTTTCCGCTGTTTGTCTGATATCTTCAGGACCCTGCATTTGTTTTTTAAGTCTATCCAACTCTTGTTGAGGCACCAAGTACATTTTAGTGGCCATCACACCACGTGTTCAACCACCACGTCTGGCCGCAATAAGGCTGGTGATGAAGGGCACGGCTATACTGAGTAAAGGTAGAAGAAAACCCCCAGACTGTTGTATACTATGTCTTTTCTTTTGAAGACTGGCCCTTTTATTGGCAAAGAGTTTGATCGCTGTCTTTTGTCTCCTTAATTTTTTCAATTGGTTCAGGGTGAGTGGAATGCGTCCTTTGAGAAGATTCAAAGCAATCTCACATAGGGCTAATATGAGATCTGAAGAACAGCGACCCAAGATGGCCTTCCGTTCTTTAGCTGTAGAACCTACTAGCCTTCTCAAGAGGGGGAGGTTTCTTTTTAAACGCAGAGACATAGCGTTTACTTTTTAGGAAGGTATGCAGCAGGCCTCTCCCCCGGAAACAGCCCTGTACGTAGCCTAAGGTGTTCTGGAGTATTTGCTTTTAAATCCACGATTAAATAAGAAAATGGCTCTTTGGTAGCGTCCTCATAGCTCTCCATAAAGTATGATTTCCGTCCAGGGTACATCTGCTGAGCTAGAGTGCTAATTTGCAGTTTGTCTCTAGGATTTTAAACAATACCATGTAGTTGGCATTCAAGCTAATGGTCCGACTATTTTTACCTTGGTGAAACACATTCTGGACCAAGTAAAGCACGGACAGGTTTCTATGATGAGTATATTGGGTAAAAGCTCGTGCAATTTCAGGGTGTTCGCTACCAGCAAATAGCATATCGTCCAAAACCAGCAGATTATTTACATGTGGGGGGAGAAGTTCATCATCAGACAGAGAATCGGGTATTCCTTCAACAAACTTGATTTTTATTGTCTTCAATAATTCATCATACAGAGGTTGGTAACATGAATAACACCATACAATATTGTCAGGCTTTTGAGATAACACATGTTCAGAATTCTCTAAAATACTTTTTACAAAAAAAGTTTTGCCACTGTTTGAAGGGCCTGCAATTAATGCTGAAAAAGGCAATTGTAGCCGGGGGTCAAAACCCTCGACAGCAGTCATAATATCTTAAGCTTTAAGACACACTGGGGCTTGTAGCATAAGTCAGTAGCCAAAGGGCAATGTGGTACCGTCAGGCAATAGCTGTCTCTTGTCATAGACTACCCTGAATCTTTTAGTGAGTGGTGCGTTTCTTAGATGGAACCCCTTTTTATCCCTCACTATTTTGTTGTAGGAGCTCAAAATCTCCAAGTCACTATTCTTGTCCTTTACGAACCCCTCGACCAAGCGCGTGATTGATTCCAAGTTTACACGCGGTGCATTTTCATAGTTTTGAGTCACGCCTTTGGCTTTCAACACCACGTGATTGGCTTTAGTCCTAAAAGCATAGCTTTTTGGACCACATGAGGACCATTCTGTAATATGGTCACCCTCTTCGAGTTCACTCGTTAAACCCCCAAGATAGTTGCTAAGTGGGGGGGTCCAATCCCCCGGTTTGCTTACATAGACCACAGAGTCTGTGTCGTGGTAAAGAACCCGCCTCTGAAGCTGTTCCATGAGGGTGTACAGTTCAAGGCGGCCATAGGCTGTGGTAAATGCTGCAAGAAACACATTTACATTACCCGGGGGTAGAACCCACTTTTGGTGGCGCCTCCATTGCACCAAGGCAATGTCTTGACTCAAGAAGGAAAAATGTGAAATTTCGTATTGGTCCGAAAAAACAAATTCCAAAAATTCTTCGGGGTCTTTAATGATCGAAGTTGTTAGCATATTGCATCTCTGCGCTAATTTCCCCCAAAGGGAGTTCAAGTACAATTTCGACACATTTCTTTTGGTTTTGTTGACCTCTATTCTGTCAGGGTCAAGAAGTATGCCTTCTCTGTCATGGTAGTCTTGAATGTACTGGTCTTTACTTTCTTGATCTGTGACCGATGCAGGATAGCCTGAAGCCATCTGCTTGCATCTCAAGAAGGTTTTGATGTACTCTTTAAAAAGTGTGTCTGATTTCCTGGAAAAGTTCCACACTTCAAAGATTTTGGCCACACGATACCCCTTCTCTAAAGCCTTAGAGAATTCTACAGTGACCCATACACCGGTCAGGGCTCTTTCTTGATCTGTGTGATCACAGGGGTTTTCCTGGTTGTGGTTTTCACAGCATGTGCGACAAAGGGGAAAGAAAAGTTTTCCTTTAGGACCCTTGTAAGGCAACACAGGTATAAACAGCCCCCTAGGAGGGTAGACAGTCGCTTTGATTAAACCAAAATAATTTTGGGGTTCGTCAAAGTCGCTGTGAATAATTTCAGGATGCCCTATAGGATAGAATGAGGAACTCATTACATGAGGATATAGGGATGTAAAATCTACATAGCCTATTGTCTCGTCGGGTTGAGCTACATAACGCAATGTCAAAGCATTGGTCCGGCCTCCAAACAAGGCCTGTCGCGGTTCCAGGGGCTCTGGAGGGTCATAATGGGTAAGGAAGGCCTTAACACTAGGATCTGCCTTTTTGAGGGCTGTCCATTCGTGCTCCCACAAAACCACAACTTTTAACCCGTAAGTAGCCTTTAAAGAATTCAGTTTGTCTTGAAACTCTTGGTACATTTCCCCAAAAGTCTTTTGGGTTAGGACACACAAGGTGTGGGGGACAAAGCATAATTTACAACCGTGGAAGAAACAACCGTTGTACTCATACACTGTCTCAACCCCGTCAATCTGTGTGTATCCATCTACATGGTAAGGCCCAAAAGCCTTCTCCCCCCGATTCAAAGCATGTTGGATAAAAATATCTTTATCCTGGGCCAAGTACTCCAACCATTGAATGGAACCACTAGAGTAGGCCTTGAATTGGCGTCGGTAGTTGTCTGGCGATGGGATAGCTATAGATTCAGGAGTTAGATAGTGTGTACGATAGGTTTTCATGCACGCTGATGCAATAGTTGTACAGCTCCAGGGGTCAATGCCCGCATCTTTGATTACCTCTTCTCTGAATCTGAGGCATCCTTCACGAAGTATAACAACGTCATTGTCACAGTATGATTCCATCTCTTTATGGAAATCAAAAGTGCCATGTCTTACGGTCTCGTACCATGTCATGAATCTCTCACGCTCTTTGGGAGACATTTGATCACACCCGTACATTTCGGGGGCTGGATAAGATCCTATATAATGTAGATTCTCCTCAGATGTGAAGAAATGAGGGAAATAGCCTTTGACAGAGTTTTCAAAACCCAAGGCCTCTGGCATTTGAGCCAATCTCATGGGTAAGAAGCTTAAGCTGTCAATGTATCTCTGTTTGAAGGCGGGGTCAACAAAGCATAATATTTTACTCCCTTGAGCTATGACACTGGGTGCCACGCCTTGCTGTATCAAAGGGTTCAGAAGCAGATAGGAGTCATAGGCCCTAGCATTGTGAGCTATAAACGTGAAGTTTCTGTACTGGGCTTTTCTAAAATGTTTTAGAAAGAGCCGGGCACAATTGGGTCCCTCGGCCGACCATTTTTCACCCTTGAAAGTCATGGTTGACACAAAAATAGGCAAATGAACCCCTGATTGCTGAGTTGTCTCAAAATCATAAAACACATATTTCTCTGTATGTTCATCTTCAGCCAAGGGCTGAATGTAACACTCATGTGTTACTTCTTGAACCGCTTCCGCGTCTCTGCTTTTCAAAGGACCTTTACAGATTGGGCAGTGTATAATTCCACAAACATGAGGTTTAGGGCTATCTATTTTAAGGTTGTAATTGCAATGACATTTTGGACATTTCTTGTTAATGTCACAACTGCTTACAGATTTACATGCCTTGGGATGCCATGTTTCAGTTTTGTGTTTTTCGTAACAGTAGGCCGAACGACATGTGCGGTGACAATCCGCACAGGGGGTCAAGTTTAGCGGCTGCATAGGGCAATGTTTATCCAGACATACTGAACAGTTGTAACGGCACGAGTGCCCCCCCATGCGTGTGTAGCCGGTATGACAGGCTGGACAGACATATGGCGCGCCTAAAAAGGCTGTGATGTTAGTTACGGCATAGTAATGCTCATTTTGCACATAAAAGTACATAGTCTTAGGATGTGGTTCGGGTATATTTTGGAACTTGAGGAGAGCGTCATTAGCCCTACTGTGGTACAAAACCACAATCTTGATGTTCAGAAAGTTTTCAAATTTGACTATGTCTGAGAAAGCCACAGCATCCTGTATACCGAGACCCACCGCAGTTTGTAGCTCTCGAGCTTTATGTAACGCGGCTTGATCAGTACATCCTGGGCTGAGTAAGTGGGCCAAACCTATGGCAAAACATAGCTTATTACCTGGATTGTGAACGTTTATGAGATAGGCCCTTTTATTGCTTATGATTTCGGACTGCATTAAACTCTCGAGCTTTCGTCTCTGACCCCCGCCCCCTTGTGGTTGGCGTACTAATTGTACTACAAGTTCGAGGGTCCTATCTGCTAGCACGTTTAAATTTGACTGAACAAGGCGTTCTAGCAGTTTAACAAATTGTTCAAGCTCTGCTTCACCATTCTGTAAAATAAGCGATACCTTGCTCTGTAGACTGTCTCCACAAATTTCCAACTGTAAGAGATCCCTAGGTTCGCTATAATCTCTAATCCTCGCTAACAGTTCATTCAAAGTGTCCATAAGCATTACGTAAAACACAGCATATTCCCGAATCTGACCCCCCCATGCGAAATTGAAAAACTGGCGAACCTCAATATTGTTGAATTTATTTCGACGCAAAACATGTACACTTCGATCAAGACCTCCCCCCTCCAGATTTGCTAGGCAATTGTCCAACTGTTCAAAAACATCGTATTGGGTTTCAGACTCTTCGGACATTGGTGTTAAAGGCTGATTTATAGGTGTCTGGGGTGCCGAATTAAACCTAGCGCTCTCGTTCTGTACACTGATCTCAAGACCGCCCCCCTCCAGATTTGCTAGACATTTGTCCAACTGTTCAAAAACATCATATTGACTTTCAGACTCTTCGGACAATGTTGTTAAAGGCTGTCTTAGAGGTGTCTGTGGGGCCGAATTAAACCTAGGGCTCGCGTTAAGCTGGGTAATTAGAGATATGATGGTTTCGGGAATCTGTGTTAACATGTTTTCCTCGGAAGGCCCTGACTCATTCATACGTGTAATAATGTCTATGAGTTCGGAGGGAATCTGGGATAATAGATTTTCATCTATTGTCATTATGTCAATTACCCCCGAATCATTCATATGGTTAACTATATCTTGGAGCTCTGTAGGGATCCTGGCTAAGAGGGTTTCAATTGTCTCACTTTGGTCTATAGGGGGCGCCATCTGTCTAATTAAGGATGTGTGTGTGTGTGTGTGTGTGTTTTTTAACGGCGGTATTTGCTTGTTTTAGCCCTAATGTTTTTTAACATACGGGGTAGCTCGCTACGCCAGAATGACACATCCTGATTGTATTGATGCTCGAGTAGAATACACATGCGCCTCTGGAGTAGAGCCTTTCGTGATTTTAAACCCAGGGTAAACGCTTTGAAAAAACGTTCTTGGTCTATTTCAGAATCTGCTGTTTCCCCCACAGAATTGGCCGATTCAAGAAGGTTGGCAGCTTCACAGAACATCAAATCGTCTACCTCAGAAATGTCATTTAAATCTTTGACATCATCAGGTTTCGCTGGTGTCTTTGGAGCCTCCTCGGGGATGCTTGTCTGGGCATCCTCCGATGTTTGTGCGTTGTGTTCATAAGCCGGTGAGGAGTCTGAAATAAAAATAATACATACACAAATAGGTTATTAACCCTAAAATATGTTAAAAATGCCAAATACATTTCAGATATAAGCCTATATATTAACAATACATTAATTAAATACCTCGGCTTTTTTGACGAGGGCTGTTCTGAAGAAGCTCTGAAACCAGGGGCTGATGTCTTTGTTCAACCTGTATTACAGCATCTGCAGGTTCGGTAGATGGTGAGCCTGAAAAAAAAAAAAAAAAAAAAAACAGCATTAGGCCTTGTTTTAACATATTCCGGCATAAAAAAAATATATAAATATTAAAATAATAATATATATAAATAATAATATATAATTGATTCATACCTAGTCCTTGGAACGACGTCTCGTGAATATCGGCCAAGTAGAATTGTTCGGGTGAAGCGGAACTGTGGATCTGAGCACTAATTATCCTTTGGTGTTTAGAAATATGGGGGACAACGTTGTCCTGGCCAAGGGGAGTTGACCTGCCGTTTAAAGTCTCTGTTCGCTGCTTTTGTGTAAATACATCCTGGGAGTAGGGCAGAATTGTCTCGTAGTCATATGCTTCGCAGAAACCGTTCAGGCTCCATATGGCATCGTTTAACCTTCTAGGCTTTAGGTCCTCTGTAAACATATAAAATAACTTTTAATATAAGATGCCCACACTTTTTGTTTTTAAGGTATAAATATTTTTATGTATGGAATTCTTGGAGCTTACTTACGTTGACAATTCAGGGCAGGCGTTTGTTTGTCGGCACTTTGTTTCGGAGCCCCATTGGATGGTTCGAGCTCAGTTATACCTCGGAGTATCTGCGTAAATGCTTCAGAATCTATAAAACATTCGACAATATTAAAGCTATAATCACTTTAGCTAATATTGCCTTGTTATACGGTAAGCATACTGATCCTAATAATTGTTTAATATTTCTATAACATCCCACGCTTTTCAAACAATTCCCCACAACAACCAAATCTAATAAAGATTTATTTCAAGAACTCACCTTGCGATAGATCCATTAGACTGTTTTCCCCGATTATCTTTTTTAACGCTTCAGTCCGATAACGATTCTTGGAGTTTCTGGAGGTGCTATTTGCATCGGAACTAAAACGCTGCTAACATTGCCCATGGTTTCTAGCGCTTTTGTACCCTACGACCTAGAGAAAAACCCCTGAATGATTTTTTACATAGCATTTGGGGTTTGTCGTTTTTTTCGGGCTATACCCCCGCCCATGGTATATTTGACACATTTCAAACACATGGTATTGGGTGTGTCTAAACATTAGGATCCTTTTGGAGCTTCTAAAATCTCCGGGGTGCTAGCACCTAGATGCATGGGGTGGGTTGTTCTCGACATCGCTGGGATGAATGACTTTTTAGCCCACCTAAAAAAATAGTTTTATGAAAGGCCTTTAAGATTAGGAGTCGTAAGACACAATATTATTGTTGGGGGGTAGGCATCTGTTTTGCAGGCTAGTGTAAACCTTGGTTTCAAACGACCCACCAGGCATGCAAGGGTATTTTTTTAACAAACAACCCGCCCCCCTTTTTCTGTTTTTGAAACACACACACACACACACACACACACACACACACACACACACACACACACACACAGCCACTACAGAAAACTCCCTCACGCACATACGCGCGCACATGGCTTTTTCCGCAAGATTTTTCTCAGGGACAGACTGCGCTAAGAGTGAACAAACGCGAGAGTTCATAACGTGGTGAGATTCTGATTTTAAAACCATTTATTTCATTCAAAATATTTAGTACATACATTTTATATCCTTACATTCTTAAGGTATTTTACGATGCCTTTCTTACAGATCCTGGGAGCTTATGCAACCAACCGCCATTGTCCGTGTCGAGTTCACCCTCAAAAGGCAAGGCTCTCTTGCTAGGTCCATCAACACATGGTAAGTTTTCACTCCAGGGGTAGATCCTCCGTCGGGCCTTTTGGTCTTGACTCTGTCTCAAGGAAAGCCTCGCCCAGCGCTTTAACTGTTCCCCATTTTGGAAGAGAATGTCCAGCTTATTCATAAGTGTTATGAAAATTGGATAATCCACCCATTTAAAACTAAACACAGGAATAAAAAAGTTTACATGTTGGCGTGCTCTGGAAGCTACCGGAGAATTGACAGACTTTGTAGCATTAGCCTTATCATAAAGGTCACAGGCTAAAATTGTCACTTTGTTGTCAGGGCTATAGTCCATTGAAGCAATTCTTAGAGCCTTGAGATCACTGCGGCCGCAGACCTGTTCTTCCAACGCATATCCTGGCACATTTGTAACACTTAGGACCTGTTCAATTTTACAAAGAGCCAGCCTGATGTTTAGCCATTCTCTCATCCCCAGAGCCGGGGGAAAACTCCCAGGTTTTGCAGGATAAAGGGGTTTGGGTCCACGGTCTGTGAATATCTTTACCGTAGAATCCTCCGGGTGGAATATGTAAGACATGTGGCCCTCACTCGTACCCAAAAATCCTTTAAAACATTCTGGAGCTTCACACAGAACTTCTTCAAGGCTTTGGTCACTGGGTTCATGACAAGCCGAGCATAACATCCCTAAAATTGGCATAGGTGTCATTTTTGTTTAATATTCAGGGGGGGTTATCATGTACAGTCTTAAACAGGTATTGTTCAGCGGCTTTATAAGGGGCCTTAACCAACCCAAACCGTGAGAAACAGTAACAGGTTGACCTGACACATGGTCACTTACTCAACCCTGGGCATGCACCCTTCTACATGACATAGGGTCATAAATCATTACATAGGGTCATAAATCAGGCTTGGGTCATCAATCATTAACGGCCTGTCAAAGGGACCCTTACTCACCCCATAGCCCCCACCTAACCAGGCTTGCCTATCAGGCTTGGGTCATCAATCATTAACGGCCTGTCAAATGGACCCTTACTCACCCCATAGCCCCCACCTAACCAGGCTTGCCTGACCAGAAGACATGCACACGTCATCACTACATAGGGTTCACATAGCGTTCACATAGGTTCACATAGGGTCATCAATCAAAATTTTGACACGTGACATCTACTTTAATCTCTCTGTCAGCGTTAAGATCGGCTCCAGCTCGATTCTAACCCTAGCTTTATGTCCATTTACTGAATTGACCATGATTCTGGAATTAACCCTAACCCTAGCTTCAGTTGGCACAAATAATGAAACACATTATGAGGCAGACCGTTTTCTACTTGATTAACTCCAGGAAGAAGTGAGAGGTTTATTTTATGGACCAAATGGAGAGACATCAACCCATGTGTAATAGGCTACATGGTGATGCTATTGACCATCATTAATGTTAATGTACACTGTGATGACAGGAATGATGATCATGGATGCATCCCCTGTCAATCTTTGGTATCAATCATAAAACCAATCATCAGTTGTTGTTTGTGGCATTGGGCAGCATAACCCAGGTTGATATTGAACTGGTTCATAGGCTACTGTGGTCTGTGCCTTTCTTTCTGATTTTGTTGCAAACCTTTACTGGATATATGACATCAATTTAATTTGTCAGATGAGTTCAATTTGGCCTGAACATAACATATCGTTCTCCAAGGCCAACAACAACTGCCAAATCAATTAAAGGACTTGGAGTAGAAGTCCATATATCCATATCCATTCTTTAATGGAGACATTTCATGGTACCAAATATATCACATTTGAAAAGGAATCCCTTAAGCATTTCAACTAAACAATTTAATACATCATAAGCTCCTCCCCTACTGCAGAGCCCCACAATTATGAGACTTCACAGCTACAGTGGATGAACCATAAAGTCTATAACAGTTTGTTCTTCCTCTATACCTGAATCATAATGGAATATTGGCTCAGGAATACTTTACTTATCCTGGCTGCATGCTATTTTGGTACGGTATAGTGCTTCTCCTTTCTACACTCTCATTCTCTGAAACATAGCTTATTATGTATTATAAAATCAAAACATATTTATTTTTCAGATTGCAAAGGTGAAGAGGCTGTTGACCAGCAGAGTGGACATGTTACTGCCCTTGAAGGAGGACTGGTAACACTCAGCTGTAACTACACTACCAGTAGTACATCTCCTGATCTCTTCTGGTACATCCAGTTAACTAGGAACTCTCCTCAGTATGTCCTGAGAAGAGATCGTTATTCAGAAGGGAGCAATAGTGATGAGTTCAAGAAGAGGTTTGATTCCAGGCTGAATTTCACATCTAGCTCTGTACCCTTGACGATCCAGAGGTTGCAGCTGTCTGACTCTGCTGTGTTCTACTGTGCTCTGAAGCCCACTGTGACAACAGGATATACAGCCTCATTACAAAAACATATGGAGCTACTCAATGACAATACACCTGTCTGTATAGTTTACAACACCACTTTGAAATTGTATCCTACTCTCTACCTCCCTGATACTACCAAGTCTAGTGGTACTGTGGCAGATGATGATAATCACACTGATGATGATGAAAATGATTTCATAGTAAGTAATTGTTGATGCCAATAAAGCTCCCTCTTCCAATTCAGCTCTAAATGTAGATCTAAGAAACAGTACAATTATATTTCAATATCTCATGGATTAGAAAGTATACATTTTTTTCATAGAATTCATCGTTAGGAGACAAAACCAATACTCAGTACTGTGTACAGAGTAATGAAAAAGGCAGCATCAACCACAATGGGGACACATTACCAAGTGAGTGTTGCTTTCCAATCTGGGATGACTTGTCTATTTGAGCATCCCCTCTGTGCTGTGCTGCATGGTCTAGGCCTGTGCTGCCACAAAGACAGGAATCAAGAGAGCACCAGCTTCATACAATCTAACGGTTGTTTTAACTCTTGCTCTTGCTACAGTATCAGAATACATCCAACAGTAGATGAGGTTTGATCTTCAGTGTAAGATTGTCAAGCAGAAATGTCTAATTCTCCTTGTGGTCTCAGGTAAATGTATATGATATATAGAGCATCACTTTTAACATGAGTAGCAATACTAGAATAGAAAATGATGCTGCTACCATTAGATGATATGTTACAGTGAGACAGAATGTTAAGTACAGTATCATCATTTAGATGTTATTGTTCTGTTTCTGTCTACAGTAGTAATACCCCATTCACTGCATTATCTTTACAGAACTGATTGCTGGGGATCACATTACTCCTGTAAAGCCCAGAGTCATCTGTACAGAAGGAGAATCTGTGACAATGAGTTGCTCATATGATACAAGCAGCGATAATATTCTGCTTTATTGGTACCAGCAGTAGCCTAACCAGGCACCTCAAGATGCCACATAAAGTACGCACATTGCTTACATTTTTCTTTTTCTTGGTGGAGCCTTCTATATCTTGGCGGAAACATTTTCCAGATCAGAATTATATTTCAGATACACTGAACATGTTTATAGGCTAACAGAGTGATTGTGGATACACCTGTTAATGTTCTTTCTCCATTCAAGAGTGATTAGCATAGCAGCCTATCAGCAGCAGCACTAGCGTAAAGAAAAATACAATATTTAACCTCTGTAGTGGATATGACATTGTCTGGTCTGTCAGCTAATGTGACAAAGTGACACACAGAGGAACACGTCAGAAGAGACTGAATGCATGTCAACATCACTCTGACGATCGTTAAACCAAATCATATGAAAATGCATTTTTCTTCCTGTTATTCATTCACTTCAGAAGATCCTCTGAAAAAT
Source organism: Oncorhynchus kisutch (assembly GCF_002021735.2). Classification (NCBI taxonomy): domain Eukaryota; kingdom Metazoa; phylum Chordata; class Actinopteri; order Salmoniformes; family Salmonidae; genus Oncorhynchus; species Oncorhynchus kisutch. Next base: position 18,497,108 of record NC_034203.2, read on the forward strand.
GAGTTGTGTTTAGAGGAGGAGCTATTATGAGAATGAAAACGAGACTCTCAAAATGGCATGAAGGTCTTTCCTCAGTGCCATGTAAGCTTCTCTCTCTAACATTAACCATGCTGTGCATGGTTAATAACCTTGTTCTTTTTAACATTTGTGGGTAAGCGAAATACATTTAACAGTAATGATAATGTGTAATTACTTAATTACAAGTTTGGAAAAACAACACACAAGCTTTGACCGACAAATATAACTTTAATTTCACATGTCCGTGTTCTGCAGGTGAAAGTTGTGGGGATTCAATTTTCTCCAACAGTCTTAAGGAGGATGTGATACATGGTGGCAGTGTCAAGCTTTCCTGCAACTACACATTATCTGGTGGAGGCAGTGTCTTATGGTATCACCAATATCAAACATCTGCTCCCCAATTCCTCCTCCTCCTCTCAGTGTATTCAGCATCTGCTGAGACAAAAGTTACTGCAGATCCACCATATCCTCGACTGTCAGTTAATGTTGACAAAGTGGCTGAACGTGTGGATCTGAAGGTCTCCTCTGCTGAAGTGACAGACTCTTCACTGTACTACTGTGATCTGAGGCTCATAGGGACAGGAAACCCAGAAACACTACAATAACCTGACTGCAATAAATTCCTACTAGTAAACACCATGTAATAGGCAAGAATCTGCATACAAATAATCAGAGATCATGTTCATGATTATCCATCAATTAAGTCATATTTGTTCATCACAGATTAGAATGTTGATGTAATGTGGGTCCATTTACTGAATAGGAGGAGCTAAGATGAGAGGTTGAGAGATGATTCTCCTCTAACTGACTGGAACAGTGGGATGTCTTCAGTTCTGCCTCCTGATAACACACTGTTACACCCATCAGCATGTTTCTCTACCCAATGTTTCTCCTCTCTGCACTTGTTGGTGAGTATTAGTCTGACATTACATACTTTTAGTTTATTCAAGGTAACTGTTAAGTGTCATTTGTAAATAGCACTTCCTAGAAGAAACGTAAATGACTGATTATCTTTTCCCTTGTATTAAATATGACACAGAGTATGTAATAATGCCCCATGAACTGAAAATGTTTATCTAAACTTAACTTTACTACAGGTGGCAGTTATGAAAATGACATAAAACCAACTTCAGACACAGAACATGGCATGGAGGAAAGCAGTGTTACACTGTCTTGTTACTACTCTGGATCAGTAGACTCTTCTATGGTATCGTCAATATCCCAGATCAGCACCCAAATTCCTCCTCTACACTACAGTCACCTTAAAGCCCTCTGTATTTAGAGCTGAACCTGATGACCCACGACTGTCTGTTAATCTGAATAAAGAGAGAACCTGTGTGGATCTGAAGATCTCCTCTGCTGAAGTGACAGACTCCTCTCTGTACTACTGTGTCCTAAGGCCCACAGTCACAAGAAACCCAGAAACACTGTGCAAAAACCTGACAGCTCATGATAAACTCCTCTCATGCATCTTTTAGGGCAGGATTGGCCTTACTCCTGTAGGTTCTTGAATAAAATAAATCCTGTAAAAAACTGTGTTAAAAGACCGCTAATTCTGAACAAGCAGGAGATGCTGCTCTTGCTTCTTCAGTTGGCTGACTTAACAGTCTCTGGCAGACTGGCAGATCTGAAGACCTGATAGTTATTCCTCTGGCACTGCCAGCACAGGTCTGTCCTTGGCTTGGTGCTTGAGATGTGGGGCAGCAATTTTCTCCACAGATTCCTGAAGGAAGACAGGCTGACTACACGTACCTCTGGAAAATACAGAAAAAATGTGAGATCAATAAAAGTAGTGCCAATCATGTTGGAGGTCAATTAAATAATCATAATGTATTTACGCTTTACATGTGTTGTCATGGATTCCTTGTAGAGACGCCACACGGTTGCTTTTGTCACATGGGATGGCATCAGCTATCCACAAAAGTGTTTGTGTCCTGGGTGGCGTCCTGGTAATCTCCCTCTCTGTCACCAATGCCATGGTTGCCCTTACCAGACATTCCACTGCATTCAAAACTCGGTCAACTTCTTCCATGACAACAACCCTGTTCATTGTCGCCGTTTCTTCTCCATCACTGTCATCAGAAGACTCTAAAATGTCTTCTTCAATAAAAATGTTTTGACCTAAATCAGTGATTTCTTCATCGTCTGATTCATTTTCAGAGTCAGAGAGAGTCAGCATGGCACGATCATCCTCCAGAAAGTAGTCCATCACAACTTTTTCACACTGACTTTTGTCGATAGCGCCTTATAAATTCAGGGCAGCAATGTTATTGAGAGCAGTAGCAACATATTTGCAGTTCTCCATGGCTAACATTATATCTTCCAAAAAAACTGCAGTAGAAAGGATTATCTACGCATAATGAGCAGCTCATTTTATAGACAGAAGATGCTAAATCAAATCAAATCAAATGTATTTATATAGCCCTTCGTACATCAGCTGATATCTCAAAGTGCTGTACAGAAACCCAGCCTAAAACCCCAAACAGCAAGCAATGCAGGTGTAGAAGCACGGTGGCTAGGAAAACCTCCCTAGAAAGGCCAAAACCTAGGAAGAAACCTAGAGAGGAACCAGGCTATGTGGGGTGGCCAGTCCTCTTCTGGCTGTGCCGGGTGGAGATTATAACAGAACATGGCCAGGATGTTCAAATGTTCATAAATGACCAGCATGGTCGAATAATAATAAGGCAGAACAGTTGAAACTGGAGCAGCAGCTACACTGCAGATCAATCCAAACTCATCTCTCGGCATGTCCAGCCCACTCATTATCTCAGCCAATCATGACTAGTGGGAAGGTTGCTGACTTCTTCTGTGGCTAAACGAACTAGGCTCGTAATATCAATTTTGTATTTACAGATGGCATACAAGTTTGATATTAAGGCACATGAAAGTTCGAGAAGGCATTTCTGCCAAAATACGCATTTAATTTAAAAAAAACGTCACTTGCGACATACACCTAGTTTCCTGAATCAGGTCACATTTTAGAAAAAGCTGTTGCTCAGCAAATCACTGCCTTCCTGAAGACAAACACTCCAGTCTGGTTTTAGACCCCATCAGAGTACTGAGACCGCACACGAAAAGGTTGTAAATGACCTTTTAATGACATCAGACTAAGGCTCTGCGTCTATCCTAGTGCTCCTAGACGCTTTCGACACCATCGATCCCAACATTCTTTTGGAAAGATTGTAAACCGTAATTGGTCTGCACAGACAAGTTATTTCCTGGTTTAGATCCTACTGTAGCTAGCAGAAAGTTATACGTTTGTCTCTGTGGATGATTTGACCTCAAATCAGTGGTACTTTTCGGTGTTCCTTATTAACGTTCCATTGTAATACCACTATTGTTTTCACTATATATGCTACCTCTTGTTGATGTCATTTGTGAACACAATGTCATCTTTCACTGCCAATGTAAAAATGGCTTAACACTATGGGCTACTGTATGTTTAAGCTTGAACTCTATTGGACCAGTTATGTAGGTTCGCTACTGGAGCAGTAGGGAGAAATGAGGACCGCACAACTGAATCATTTAGGAAAAGAATGCCAGCTTGTGTTGTGTAAATAGAAATATGTTAAAAAAGAATAATCTTGAGTAAATATTGATATGTGAAATTTGTACAATGAGCTCAGTATGAATTCAATACATCAACAGTACAATATACTTAGATATCGGCCATATATCCCGCCTATAGTTTACTAGGGTGCACCCAACTGGTTTTTAATCTGAGTGTATCTCAGCTTTCAATGTTCGAAGTTCAATACAAATACAATAAACATGATTCCACAGAAAAACACAGCCCGATTCACAAATACTGACTTATAAACCACTATGAGATGAAATCAAATGTGAGTGACTGTACATATCAATAAACACTGTGAGGTGTTTAAATGTGGTATGTGCTTATGACAGTCCCACTGCAATGTATGGTGCAAGTACGTCTTGCAACAAAGAATCCTACCACACCATAGCATGTCAGTGTACATTCAGTGTCCTCTAAGGAAAAGGAAAAATACATCTGCAAATCTTCTTACGGATGTCCTGGGTTTGGGCATCTCGCCATCCTTGGTGGAACTGAAACTGAAACTGAGCAAATGTAAAGTACTAGTGCTTACACCTATACACTATTTATTATAAAGTAATCTAAAACATAACTGTGTACCAAAATTGATTATGATAATAGCTAATCACATTTGATAAAAGTATGAAACAAAAATATTTTACCGTGCATGATTAGCATGATTACTAACGTTTGCTATTTCAATTGATAGATAACTGAGCTAGTCTAAATGTTAACGGCTTGTGCGTACAGTATGCTTGGTTCATTATGAACACGCACAAAATGCTAGCAATAGCTTAGCTAGCCTAATCACTAGAGGCTTGTTCTCCTTATGAAAACTCACCAAATCCTGGCTTCAATCTTTTCCCTCAACCCCTTCACAGCTAGTTCGGATAGATAAGTGTTAATATCTGTTTCTCTCTTTTTAGTTCAGTTTTATACAACTTCTCTCCACGATTTGAAACTTAGTTCTTCTTCCATAGAATGGCGGTAGCTCTTCATGTTCCATAGTAGCTCCTTATTAACATGTTGGTGCCCACCGGTGTAGAACGTGAGGTTAGGAGAGGGACTAAAATAGAATATTCAGTTTTGATCAAAGTAAACTGCTCATGGCAGCTACTGACAGCTGATTTGTAATAGCTGTCAACTTTTAAACATATCACAATATAATATAATATGATTGGTTACTGGAATCTCACTAGTACCAATAAGTATTCAACATTAGTTGACCTGCGTTACACAGATGACACACAGCTGTACATTTCAATGAAACATGGTGAAACCTAAAAATGTCCTACTCTGGAAGCCTGTGTTTCAGACATAAGGAAGTGGATGGCGGAAAATGTTTTACTTTTAAACTCAGACAACACAGAGATGCTAGTTCTAGTTCCAAAGAAACAAAGAGATCTGCTGTCAGATCTGGAAATTAATCTTGATGGCTGTACAGTGTTCTCAAATAAATTTGTGAAGGACCTCTGCGCTACTCTGTACCTTGCTCTCCTTCAACAAACAGAAAAAATATTTCAAGAGCAGCCTTTTTTCATTTTCGTAACATTGCACAAATCGGAAAAGTTTTATCCAAATTTGATGCTGAAAAGCTATTCTACGCTTTTGTCACTTAACAATAGACTGCTGCAATGCTCTCCTCTATGGCTACCTGGATAAGGCAGTAGAATCTTGACTAGAACCCCCAAAAAGTATCATATTACCTCAATGCTAGCTTCCCTACAATGTTTTCCTATTAAGGCTAATGCTGATTTCAAGGTTTTACTGCTAACCTACAAAGCATTACATGGATTCGCTCCAACCTATCTTGCTGATTCGCTTCTGCCGTAAATACCTACACGTATGCTACGTTCATAAGACGCAGGACTCCTTATTGTTTCTAGAATTTCCAAGCAAACAGCTTAAGAACGGGCTTTCTCCTAAAGAGCTCAATTTGTATGGAATGATCTGCCGATCCATGTCAGAGAATCAAACTTGGACTCAACCTATAAGTCTTTACTGAAGACTAATCTCCTCAGCAGGTCCTATGATTGAGTGTAGTCTGGCCCAGAGGTGAGAAGGTGAACAGCAAGGCACTGGAGTGTTAAACCACCCTTGCTGTCTCTGCCTGGCCAGCTCCCCTCTCTTCACTGGGGTTCTCTGTGGTGAGGAGATTTTCGTGGGCTCTACTTGGCTTTGTTTCAGATTAGTAAGTTAGTGGTCTGTTGATATCCCTTGGTGGTGTGGGTACTGTGCTTTGCCAAAGTGGGGACTCTGCTTTGCCCTCTTTGTCTCATTCTCCTGTATCTATCCTGCAATAGGCTATGTACCGGGGGGCTAGAGTCAGTCTGTTATATCCACTGTAATTCTCCTGTCTTATCTGGTGCCCTGTGTGATCTTAGATATGCTCCTTCTATTTCTCCCATCTCTCTTTCTCTCTCTCACTCCCCCCTCCCAGAGGACCTGAACCCTAGGACCATGCCTCAGGACTACATGGCCCGTTGACTCCCGGCTGTCCTCGTCCCTAGTCCACCTGGTCGTGCTGCTGGCCCAGTTTCTGCTGTCCTGCCTGCGGTTATGGAACCGTGACCTGTTCACTGGACTTGCTACCTTGTTGTGCTGCTGACACAGTTGCTGCCGTTCTGCCTGCGGCTATGGAACCCTGAACTGTTCAGAGCCTGGTTATTCTCTGGATTTTTTCCTAGTTTCCTGCCTTTCTATGGAGTTTTTCCTAGCAACCGTGCCTCTATATTTGCATTGCTCGCTCTCCAGTGTTTTAGGCTCGGTTTCTGTATACAAAAAGCAGCAAGTCTGACACACGTGGGATGAAGGCTTTTTGCTCGGAATGAACTTTATCCTCATCAAGAGTGATAAAAAATTATACAATTCATATTATAAGGTTTATTTGCAGATTGTACATATGGTATAGCATTACATATTATTGTGGATCTATTACAACAACAACAAACAATAAATAAATACAACAAACAAACAATTGCATTCCCTAGACATTTCCAGACAGAAATGAAGTCTTAAGAAGGAGGCGAGGAACCAAAGAGGAACTAAAAACCCCTAACCTAATTACATATTTTTTATTTTAACTAGGCAAGTCAGTTAAGTACAAATTCTTATTTTCAATGATGGCCTAGGAACAGTGGGTTAACTGCCTGTTCAGGGGCAGAATGACAGATTTGTACCTTGTCATCTCGGGGGTTTGAACTTCCAACCTTCCTAGTCCAATGCTCTAACCACTAGGCTACCCTGACTCCCCAGTTGTCAAACACTGGTATAGGCTGTTTATACCTGCAACCATGAGGATGTCTCTGTAGAGGATCTACTTAGCTCTCTCACTATCTTATCTCTCAGTTGGTTTATCGAATCTGTGTCAGGATGTCACTCATTTTACTGTGCTGAATTCTGATCTTAAACCAAATAACATTCTGAAAACAAAACGGTAGTAATGCTTAAAAGTTTATATTATTACTCTTAACATGTCTTTACAAGATAGGGGAATCTAATCCAGATATTTTCCATTGACCGTTCAACTTCATTTGGAATTAACATGAACACAATGACAATACTTATGTTGTTGCAGCTGATAGTATCGAGCAGGAAATCTAGTGAAGCCTGAAGTCAATGCTCTCCAAGGAACAGACATCACTCTACTGCAACTCCAAGGGCAATGTTAATAATCTCCAATGGTACCATCAATACCCCAGATCCAGACCAGGGAATTCTTCTGGCTGTTCAACTAAATTGAATATACAATTAGCTATACTTTTGATCCTGCAAAGCAGCCAGGAATTATGTACAGAATACATTCATTACAACTCCACGACACACTGGTAGACTGAATGAAGAGAAGACCTTTGTTGTTTCATGAGAAATTAAATGTATGTGTTTTAAAACCATTCTCTATGCAGGTGTCAGTTGTGAAGATATCACTCCACTCAAGAAAGAGATTACTGTTTAGAGCGAACACCTGTTACCCTGTTTTACAGCTACTCCAGAACAGCTACTGCTGGAGATGAATTCTATTGGAATCACCAAGACACGGCACAAAGGCCAGAGTTCCTCCTGTACATCTCAGGTTCAGAGTTTATAAAGAAAGCAGATCCTTCGAAAAATTTGAATATCTGTCAAACTGAATGAAGAGAAAAACCATTTGAATCTGGAGATCTCCTCTGCTGAAATAACAGACTCTGCCCTGTATTACTGTGCTGTGATAACCACAGTGACAGGAACATTCCTTCAATTGGATTATTTGACATCATTGCTCTCAACATGTACCTGCTCAGTGCTTTGGTCCTCTGGTGGTATATCCATGTACTGCACCCTTTAGAGTGGCATACCTGAAGCCAACTGACTGGTAAAGGACCAGACAAAAATAAAAAGGCTCTGTTGATCTGGGTCACTAGATAGGAAAAGTAATACGTTTGCACATGTATAATGGCTTTCTTCTCAGAACTTCCTCAACATTTAAATGTGGTCAGCAAAGTGAAAGTAGAGTATAAAGGGTTTTCTTTATATTTACCCACAAACAGCTGTTTCTGCAGCTCCTGGCAGATCTTCAGATGAGGTACCTTCTTATCCTACATGTGCTGCCCACTACCCCTTCTGAAGGACGGGTTGATCAGGCCCATTTGAGCCCGTTGGCTCGTCCACTGCTTCTCACTCTTCAGCCACAACCAATGAGATGTTCTCTCTGCCTCCTGAACAGTTATATGACAGATCTTCTTTGTCCGTCCTCCTCCTATAGCCTGCCCTCCACAGTCATGAAGTCCAGTGACAAAGGTTTTTCTATGTATAATAATGATACAATAGTTCCATCCAGTGTTCAACATTCTGCCCGACAAGGTGAAACCTTGACGTTGCTTGTATTTTCAAGGGCAAGTTACTAGTGAGAGTCAATAGGTGTCAGTAGAGTTTCATCCGTAGAGTTTCATCAGTTTGCTTCTATCCTATAAGCTAGAAATATCAGTGTTTGCATGTGCTGCATCTCAATCCACCGCATCAGCCTATGGCGGTCTTCTGCATCTGCTGCTGGAAGGTGGCCGAGCTGCAGCAGGGTTTGGTCAAACGATGAGACATTATGAAAATCGGTCTCTCACCAAAACATCTGTAGCGTCCGAGTGGCTAGGCCTTTGTAGATAATTAAAGATGACACTCACGAATACGACGGTCTCTCGTCTGAAGTCTTGGCTCAAGCAAGTCTCTTCTCCTTTTTGGTGTCCTTTAGTAGTGATTTCTTTGCAGCAATTTGACCATGAAAGACTAATTCACACAGTCTCCTTTGAACTGTTGATGTTGAGATGTGTTACACATCTCTGTGAAGCATTTATTTGGGCTGCAATCTGAGGTGCAGTTAACTCAAATGAACGTATCTTCTTGCAGCAGAGGTAACTCTGGGTCTTCCTTTCCTGTGGCGGTCCTCATGAGAGACAGTTTCGTCACAGCTCTTGATGGTTTTTGCGACTGCACTTGAAGAAACTTTCAAAGTTCTTGAAATGTTCTGGATTGAATGACCTTCATGCCCTAAAATAATAGTGGACTGTCATTTCTCCTTGCTTATTTGAACTGTTCTTGCCATAATATGGACTTGGTCTTTTACCAAATAAGGCTGTGTACCAACCCTACCTTGTCACAACACAACTGATTGGCTCATACGCATTAAGAAGGAAAGAAATTCCAAAAATTCACTTTTAACAAGGCACACCTGTTAATTGAAATGCATTCCAGGTGTCTACCTCATGATGCTGGCTGAGAGAATGCCAAGAGTGTGCAAAGCTGTCATTACGGAAAAGGGTAGCTATTTTGAAAAATTTCAAATGTAAAATATATTTTTGAGGGTTGATGCTGGTAGAGACGAGAAGCAGATACAGGGAGAGAACATTTAGTATTACAACGTCTGGACAGGACAGCGTCTGGACAAGAACACATAACAACATTAACTTAGGGATCGTGGATCGTCAGCGGTCCACCATCGACAACAAACCCGGTGAAATTGCAGAGCGCCAAATTCAAAATAAAAAAATTGAAATATTGAACATTCATGAACATACAAGTGTCTTACATCATTTAAAAGCTTAATTTGTTGTTAAGCCAACCTCTTTGTCAGATTTCAAAAAGGCTTTACGGTGAAAGCATACCATGCGATTATCTGAAGACAGCGCCCCACATCAAAATACTTTTTCAACCAGCACAGGCTTCGCAACAATCACAAATAGTTGTTACTGATACAGGTATCCTGAGTGTGTATCCTGTGTGTCTTTTCTCTCCTTCTCCCCTCACAGGGAGCAATCATCATTCCCCAATCAGTCATCAGTCTGAAGACACACCTATCACAACAATAGTGATCAAATAAATCACTTACTTTGTCCAAACAAGTCAAACAATGTTTTTAACCTCAGGTACCCTAATATGTAAATAAACAATAATATTTCAGACGGAAAGAACGGTGCCCTCATTCACGTACGCCAAAAGTCTACCTTTCTTGATGAGAACACCATGGATTAACCACAACTACTTGTTCAAGCCTGAAACCCTGTATAAAGACTGACATCTAGTGGAAGCCATCTAGGAACTGCAATCTGGGAGCAATTTCTTTGTATATCCCTTAGGCTTGCATTGAAAATGCCTGTGACCTCAAACTTTTTTTTACGGATGGATTTTCCTTGTGTTGTCGCCTGCCATATTAGTTCTGTTATACTCACATACATTATTTTAACAGTTCTGGACACTTCAGAGTGTTTTCTATCCAATGCTACCAATGATTTGCATATCATAGCTTCTGGGCTGAGTAACATACAGTTTACTTTGGGCACGTCAGTCATAGGGAAATTCAGGATAATGCCCACTAGTCTTAAGAAGTTTAATGCAGACACAAGGCTCAAACGGGTGAGCAGACAGTTATAGATGGGTCAATCAACAAAGGGAAGGAGTCCAGGTGAGTTCAAGCAGCGCTGCTGCGCGTAATGATGGTTACAGGTGAGCGTTAAGACTGGCAGCCTGGCGCCCTCGAGTGCCAGAGAGGGAGAGTGGGAGCAGGCCTGACAGTACCCCCCTAGGGGCACCAACAGGCTTCCCACCTTAGCAAGCCTGGCGGGCCGGCCGAAGCATGGGCGCTGTACAAGCCGGCTGGGGAGTAGAAGCCCGACGAATCGGTAGAGGCATGGGATCCTGGCGAGCCGGCTCAGGTGTGGGAGCCCGACGATCCTGCTGAGGTGTGGGAGCCTGATGGGCCTGCTGAAGCATGACATGGGGTGGGCGCCTGCCGAGCCCACTGAGGCAAGACGACCTCTCAAGTCAGCTAAGTCGTGGAAGCCTGACGAGCTAGCTGAAGCACCCCCAGTTCCCTCGGCGATGGAACCCGGACCCGACGTCATCAAGCAAAACTCCCTGATGCTTCTTTTAGTGGTGTCTGCATTCTGTGAGGATCGCTGGTAGAGATGAGAAGCAGGTACAGGGAGTGAACATTTAATTATCAAAGGACATGGAACAGGATAGGACAGGACAGCGTCTGGACTTGAACCCATAATGACATTAATGCAGACACAGGGAACAAACAGGGGAGCAGACAGTTATCGACGGGGCAATCAACAAAGGGAAGGAGTCCAGGGGAGTCCAATGAGCGCTGCTGCGTGTAATGATGGTGACAGGTGTAAGTAATGAAGGGCAGCCTGGCGACCTCGATGGCCCGAGAGGGAGAGCGGGAGCAGGCGTGACAATATTATTTTGGTTACAACATGATTCCATATGTGATATTTCGTAGTTTTTCTGTCTTCACTAGTATTTTTACAATGTAGAAAATAATCAGATAAAGAAAAACCCTTGAATGAGTAGGGGTGTCCAAACTTTTGACTGGTACTGTATATTTTGACTGGTTCTGAGCTTTCTTATATCTCCCAGTTAGAGGACAGACATTTACAACCTTATTCCGATGGATTTATGTTCGAATGTAATTTTTTTGCCATTTATGAATTTGTTATTCTATGCGTTTCTATGGGATTTGGTAATAAAGGCCAAACGGAATATTTTATCAAATAATTGTGTTATATATTTTTTAATACCTAAAGGGGTCCTAAAATTCCAAATCAAATAGCTAAATGATCCATGGCATGACCATCTTAAAATAATTATATATGTCAACCTCTTAGACTCTAGAGAATTAAATGATGCATGCGGCATGCCAACACTTTACAGGCGTCGTTGTGATAGAATTTCCCCCACCAATTAACAAATCAAACTAAATCAACCTGAGAAGGGCAGCATTTCACAGGGAATCCTTCTGGCAGTTCAACTTAATTGAATATACAATTAGCTCCTCCCCTTATGCATTGCCACACAATTATGAGACATCTCAACTATAGTGGATGGAACATAAAGTCTTTAACAGTCTACTCTTCCTCTACACATGAACCATAATGGCACATTGGCTTAGGAATACTTTACTTATCCTGGCTGCATGCTATTTTGGTAGAGTATAGTGCCTTTCCTTCCTATTATCTTTGTGAATCTTAGCCTATTAATTATTATATAAAAATTATAATAGATAAACTATTATAACAACTTTTTCAGATTGCAAAGGTGAGGAGGCCGTTGACCAGCAGAGTGGACATGTTACTGCCCTTGAAGGAGGACTGGTAACACTCAGCTGTAACTACACTACTAGTAGTCCATCTCCTAATCTCTTCTGGTACATCCAGTTAACTAGGAACTCTCCTCAGTATGTCCTGAGAAGAGATCGTTATTCAGAAGGGAGCAATAGTGATGAGTTCAAGAAGAGGTTTGATTCCAGGCTGAATTTCACATCTAGCTCTGTCCCCTTGACGATCCAGAGGCTGCAGCTGTCTGACTCTGCTGTGTACTACTGTGCTCTGAGGCCCACTGTGACAGCAGGAGATTCAGTCACTGTACAAAAACTCAGGGTTGAGTGTTGTTCAGACAATGTCGAAAGCTTCTCTGAGGGATCATCAATGTCTCTGAGCTGTAGATATGAAACAAGCAGCAGTAACAATTACCTTAACTGGTACCAACAATACCCTAACCAGGCACTTCAGTACCTACTGTATAAAGGTGCCAGAGAAAGTTGTGTTGACCATATCTCTAATCATCTATATGACTAGGGTGGCTGGAGTCTTTGACAATTTTTAGGGCCTCCCTCTAACACCACCTGGTATAGAGATCCTGGATGTCAGGAAGCTTGGCCCCAGTCATGTACTGGGCCTTACACACTACACACTCTTGATAGAACGTTTGTATCATTTTTCTCAAATTTGCTTTGTTAACTTCTTATGGCTGGGGGGCAGTATTGAGTAGCTTGGATGAATAAGTTGCCCAAAGTAAATGGCCTGCTCCCCAGTCTCAGTTGCTAATATATGCATATTAATATAATATTAATACTATAATAATAGTATTGGATAGAAAACACTCTAAAGTTTCTAAAACTGCTTGAATGATGTCTGTGAGTATAACAGAACTCATATGGCAGGCAAAACCCTGAGTTGAAATCAAAACAGGAAGTGAGAAATCTAAGCTTCGTATGTATTCACCAGAGACCCCAATGAAATCCCCTTGAGATATTAATGATGTTGCACTGCCTAGGGGTTCCACTAGATGTCAACCAATAATATACATTTTAATGAGACTTCTATGGTGTTGTGGGAGTGAATGACAGCAGAATGTATCAGGTGTCCATCAAGCAGCCATTTTCTGATCACGCTTATTCCTCATGGTACCCACTTGCATTCCAACTTTATTGAAGCTATATGTTAAAAATATCCTAATGATTGATTCTGTACTTAGTTTGAAATGTTTCTTCGACCTGTAACATTTATTTTTGAAGTTTTTGTCCGATGTAACACTGACCAGAATGACTGTTTGGATATGTATACCAAACGCGCTAACAAAAGAAGGTATTTGGACATAAATAACTGATATTATCGAACAAAACAAACATTTATTGTGGACCTGGGATTCCTGGAGTGCTTTCTGATGTAGATCAAAGTTAAGGGAATATTTATCATGTAATTTCTTATTTATGTTGACGCCATCTTTCGTTGCGGCTATTGTGATATTTCACTTCTGAGCGCCATCTCAGATTATTGCATGGCTGGCTTATTCCGTAAAGTTTTTTTAAAATCAGACACAGCGGTTGCATTAAGGGGAGGTATATTTATAATTCCATGTGTTTAACTTGTATTATCATCTACATTTATGATGAGTATTTCTGTTGAATGATGTGGCTATGCAAAATGACTGGATGTTTTTGGAAATAGTGAATGTAACGTGCCAATGTAAACTCATATTTTGATAAATATAAACTTTATCAACCAAAACATACATGTATTGTGTAACATGAAGTCCTATTTGTGTCATCTGATGAAGAACATCAAAGGTTAGTGATTAATTGTATTTCTATTTGTGCTTTTTGAAACTCCTCTCTTTGGCTGGAAGCTCTGGAGTGGGCAAACGCCGTATGGGGAGAAGGAGACGCTTTGTTGGACCACTTCGAGTTGTTCACCCGCCGCTTCCAGGCTGTCTTCGACCATCCACCCGAAGGAAGAGTGGGGAATGGCTCTTCCATATGAAGTAGGGGACGAGGAGCGCACAGGAGTTCGCACTGGAATTCCGGACCTTGGCCGCCGGAGCAGGATGGAATGACAGGGACCTCATCGACCACTAGAGATGCAGCCTGCGTGAGGACGTCTGACGGGAGTTGGCCTGCAGGGATGCCACCATCACTTTTGACCAACTGGTGGATCTGTCCATCCGGTTGGATGACCTGCTGGTCACCTGCGGATGTCCAGAGGGGGCTCTGTCGGTTCCATCTTCCAGCACCCCCGCTCCGGTGCCCATGGAGCTGGGAGGGGCTGCGAGTAGGGAGGCTGGAGGAGGGGTCTTCACGTACAACATCTGGGGGGCACACTGCCAGTCGGTGCCGGGTTGGTCCCTCTGGGAGTCGAGGCAGCAGTCTCATCCACTCTCATCCAGAGTCCTCTGTTGTCCAACTGTTTGTACCTGTTTGTTATCCTAATTTTCCCCCGCATTCCCAGCATAAGGCGCTCGTCGATTCAGGCTCAGCTGGGAATTCTATTGACAGAGCACTCGCTCTTAGTCTAGTGATCCCCAGTATCCCTGTGGCTAGACCTTTCCCAGTTCACGCTCTGGATAGTCGAACATTGGGGTCCGGGATAATCAGGGAAGACACTATCTCCCTGGCCATGGTGACGCAGGGGAGTCACGAGGAGAGAATCAGTCTCTTTCTCATTGACTCTCCTGCTTTTCCCGTGGTACTGGGCCTTCCCTGGTTAGCTCATCATAACCCCACTACTTCATGGCAACAGATGGTTCTCACAGGGTGATTGCGAGAGTGCTCGGGGAGGTGTGTAGGGGTTTCCGTTGGTGCTACTACGGTGGAAAGTCCAGACCAGGTCTCCACTTTGCGCATCCCCCCTGAATATGCCAATTTGGATCTAGCCTTCTGTAAAAAGAAGGCGACTCAATTACCATCCCATTTACAGGGCCCTACCGCCTTGTGAATGTTGACCTGTTTAACGGTCTTACTCACATCGGCTACGGAGAGCGTGATCACAGTCGTCCTGAACAGCTCTCATGCATGTTTCAGTGTAACTTGCCTCGAAGCGAGCATAGAATTAATTTAGCTTGTCTGGTAGGCTCGTGTCACTGCGCAGCTCGCGGCTGTGCTTCCCTTTGTGTTCTGTAATGGTTTGCAAGCCCTGCCACATCCGACGGGTGTCGGAGCCGCTGTAGTACGATTCAATCTTAGTCCTGTATTGACGCTTTGCCTGTTTGACGGTTCGTCAGAGGGCATAGCAGGATTTTTTATAAGCTTCCGGGTTAGAGTCCTGCTCCTTGAAAGTGTCAGCTCTATGCTTTAGCTCAGTGCGGGTGTTGCCTGTTATCCATGGCATCTGCTTGGGGTATGTATGTATGGCGACTGTGGGGACGACGTCATTGATGCACTTATTGATGAAGCCAGTGACTGATGTGGTGTACTCCTCAATGCCACCGGATGAATCCCGGAACATATTCCAGTCTGTGCTAGCAAAACGGTGGTCAGTATATTCTTACTATATACATTATTCATAATGGTACATTGGCTCAGGAATACTTTACTTATCCTGGCTGCATGCTATTTTGGTACGGTATAGTATTAGGGATCAAGGTGAGACCTAAGTGCAGACTGTGTGAAGTAACATTGTTTATTGTAACAACAGGGGCAGGCAAATGACAGGTCAAGGCAGGCAGGGGGTCGATAATCCAGAGTAGGAGCAAAGGTACAGGACAGCAGGCAGGCTCAGGGTCAGGGACAGGCAGAGGTGGGCGGGTACAAGGTCAGGAAAGGCAAGGCAAGGGTCAAAAACCAGGAGGACAAGAAAAAGAGAGGCTGGGAAAAGACAGGAGCTGACAGGACAACGCTGGTAAACTTGACAATCAAGATGAACTGGCACAGATTGACAGAAAACACAAGTTCAAATACCCAGAGGATACGTGGGGAAGATGGGCAACAGCTGGAGGGGGTGGAGACAAGCATAAGGACAGGTGAAACGGATCAGGGTGTGACATATAGTGCCTATTTTCTTTGTCTGAATCTCTTTGTCGGAATCTTATAAAACATTATAAAAGATTGCAAAGGAAAAGAGGCTGAATTTCCAGGCTGAAATTCAGCCCTGTCCCCTCTGTCCCCTTGACGATCCAGAGGTTGCTGCTGTCTGAATTTGCTGTGTACTACTGTGCTCTGAGGCCTAATGTGACAACAAGAGATTCAGACACTGTACAAAACCTCAGGTTAGAGTGTTCAGACAATTTCAAAAGCTGACGATACACAGAAAGAGGAGGAGACAAGGATTTCATCATCTCATCATTGCCTAGTTACATCAGAGTGGTATTACTCTTCTCCCACTGATCTCACAGTAGCAGACATGGAACCCTGGCTGAGGAATGTACTGATTCTTACTGCATTTTGTTATGGTATTATAATATTATTTTAATGATTTGTTCTCTGCCTTTGCTCTCATTCCGTTCTTTTATCAAACATATATTTCTCACTACAATACAACCAGTGTTAAGTTTATACTTGTATTTCCTCAATCATGTTGCTTGATTATTTTCCACCTAATACTAATGTGTATTACATTATTTTTCAGAATGCAGAGGAGAAGACTCAGTCATTCAGCCACCAGGAGATGTGATCGCTACTGAGGGAGAACAGGTCACAATGGATTGTCAATTTGATACTCTAGATACAAATCCATACATGTTCTGGTACAAGCAGAGAGCTAATGACTTCCCAAAGTATATGCTGAAACGGGCTACTTTTGGATCAGATGATGCCATTGAATTCCAGAGTAGATTCGATGCCCATCTCAATTTAACTACATTAAAGTCAGCATCAAAATCAGTCCCCTTGACGATCCAGAGGTTGCAGCTGTCTGACTCTGCTGTGTACTACTGTGCTCTGAGGCCCACTGTGAGAACAGGATATACAGCCCCCCTACAAAAACGAGTGTATTCTTGGCACCAGTGTAGAAAAAATGCAAGCCTTACTTCTGTGGTGGGTGTGATGTTAGCAGGGATGTACACCTCACACAGTGACACACAGAAGAACATTTCAGAGGAGAGTGAGTCTGAAGATAGAGATATCAATCAGTGTATTGATCATTCTGATTATCACTATAGGTAAACAACACCTAAACATTTGAACTCCGTGGATCCTCATAATCAGATTATTCAATTATGGAATTGGCAGTAAAACATATTTTGATGAAGTGAAGTCATTAAAATGTGTTTTTAATCAGCTTTATTATCGTTTTTCCCTCGGCAGGAATGGTATGTGGAGACAGTGTGACTCCTGACAAGGAGGAGTACACCCCGACTGAGGGATCATCAGTGTCTCTGAGATGTACATACGAAACAAGCAGCAATGTCATCTACCTTTACTGGTACCAACAATACTATAACCAGGCACCTCAGTACCTACAGTATAAATATGCCAGAGTAAATACTGTTGACCATATCCCTAACAATCTATATGAATCTACAACGTCCAAAACGTCAACTACACTCAAGATAAAACTCTGGCAGACACGGCTTTCTACTACTGTGCCCCGAAGGACACCCAGGGATACAGAGTCTTTGAGAGGCTGTGCAAAAACTAGAACACTGATAAAGTACATGTTTTAGAGGAGCTTGTTGGTCATTTCAAGACCACAGTTCATTATCAGGCAGCAGAGATTCTGTAGATTAGATTATTGTGGTAACAACTGTTGTTAGAGTAAGTAAAAACACATTTAGCATAATAGGAGAAACTTGCATTATGTACAAATTAGAGAATATTGTCAATGCGGACACCAAATCACTTGAACATTTTTATTCCTGTTATTCATTCACTTCAGAAAATGAGTTGTGTTGTGTTTAGAGGAGGAGCTAGTATGACATGAAGGTCTTTCCTCAGTGCATTGTAAGCTTGTCTCTTTAACATTAATCATGCTGTGCTGGTTCACCTTGTTATTTTTAACATTTGTGGATAAGTAAAATACATTTAACTAAGGATAATGTGTAATTACTTCATTACAAGCTTGAAAAAAGAATACACCAGCTTTGATAGTTGTTGGGGATGGAATTTTCTCCAACAGTCTTGAGGAGGATGTGATACATGGTGCCAGTGTCAAGCTTTCCTGTAACTACACAGTATCTGGTGGAGGCAGTGTCTTTTGGTATCACCAATAGCACACATCTGCTCCCCAATTCCTCCTAATCCTCTCAGTGTATTCAGCATCTGCTGAGACAATATTTACTGCTGATTCATCATATCCTCGACTGTCAGTTAATGTTGACAAAGTGGCTGAACGTGTGGATCTGAAGGTCTCCTCTGCTGAAGTGACAGACGTTACTGCGTACCACTGTTCTCTGAGGCCCACAGGGACAGGACACCCAGGCACACTGTACAACAACTGTACAGAAGCAGGGGATAACAATCCTTGTTGTGAACTGTTTCAGATCTTTTAATTATCTGTCAGTTCCAACTCTAGATTACAACACCTTAACACTTAAAGAAGTTCACTTTATCAGTTCTTGTTCACCCTAATCAATACCATTTAAATCAACAAGATATACAGCATAACTCCCTATATTCTGCAGAGGGCCTGACCTCACCTCAGCACTACACTAACCTCTATTTCTCTGAGCAGGTGGCTCCTCCTCCTGACAGTGGAGGTAGTTGCAGGACAGACAGGTAGCAGCCATACATTACATATCACATATCACATCCTGCAGATCTCAGTACACAGCATATCACATATCACATATCACAGTACACTGCATATCACAGTACACAACATATCACAGTACACTGCATATCAGACAGTTGAGTTAACCCCTGTCCTGTAACTGCATTTTCTGTCTTAAACACCATGATGTTGCTCACTTCTATCTTACTGTTTTCAGCTCTTGTTGGTAAGTAAGGTTTTATGTAAAGTAATTTCCACACTGTCTGGAATTATTTCATTCATAAATATTGCGCTGCTTCAAATATAAAATAAGAGGTTTTCAAGTTTAGTCTCATGCTTGTTTTCTTCTCCTTCACAGGTGATACTTTAGAGGATGATATTACTCCAACCAGTCCTGAGGAGTATTATTTAGATGGTAGCAGAGGTAAGATCTCCTGTAACTATACAGTGATAGCAGATATTCTGCTGTGGTACAGACAGTACTCTGGATCAGGTCTCCAATTCCTTTGCCTCGTAACAACTATCAGTAATCCATATGAAGTGAGCAGTGATCCACAGGACTTCGACAGCCTATTACACTGAACAAGGAGAGGACCTGTGTGAATCTGGAGATCTCCTCTGCTGAAGTGACAGACTGCTCTGAGGCCCCCGGTGACAGGAAACCCAGACACACTACAAAAACCTTACTGCAATATATTCCTAGTAGTAAACAACATGTAATAGGCAAGAATCTGCATACAAATAATCAGAGATCATGTTCATGATTATCCATCAATTAAGTCATATTTGTTCATCACAGATTATAATGTTGATGTAATGTGGGTCCATTTTCTGAATAGGAGGAGCTAAGATGAGAGGTGGAGAGATGATTCTCCTCTTACTGACTGGAACAGTGGGATGTCTTCAGTTCTGCCTCCTGATAACACACTGTTACACCCATCACCATGTTTCTCTACCCAGTGTTTCTCCTCTCTGCACTTGTTGGTGAGTATTAGTCTGACATTACATACCTTTAGTTTATTCAAGGTAACTGTCAAGTGTCATTTGTAAATAGCACTTCCTAGAAGAAACGTAAATGACTGATGATTATCTTTTCATTTGTATTGAATAATTTCCCATTAACTCAACATTTTTAATTTAAGCTTAACTTTATTGCAGGTGGCAGTTATGAAAATGACATAAAACCAACTTCAGAGACAGAACATGGCATGGAGGGAAGCAATGTTACATTGTCTTGCAACTACTCAGGGTCATCAATATTGTCACGACTTCCACCGAAGTCGTTTCCTCTCCTTGTTCGGGCGGTGTTCGGTGGCGGTGTTCGGTGGTCAGCGTCACCGGTCTTGTAGCCATCGTCGATCCAATTTTCATTTTCCATTTCTTTTGTCTTGTTTTCTTACACACCTGGTTTCCATTTCCATCATTACTTGTTGTGTATTCAGCCCTCTGTTCCCCCCATGTCCTTGTGTGGAATTGTTTGTTTGTAAGTGCTTGTACGTTATGTTACTGGTGCGTGTCGGGTTTTGTACCCATGTAGGTTCTTTTGTATTGCTGTGGGTTTTGTAATTAAACTGCTCCGGCTATTACCTATCTCTGCTCTGCTGCTTCTGACTTCTGACTTCACTGCCACCAGTTCCGCAACCCTTACAATTATATTACATCTTCAATGGTATTGTCAATACCCAGATCAGCACCACAATTCCTCCTCTACACTACAGTCTCCTTAAAGCCCTCTGTAATAAGAGCTGAACCCGATGATCCTCGAATGTTTGTTAATTTGAATAAAGAGAGAACCCGTGTGGATCTGGAGATCTCCTCTGCTGAAGTGACAGACTCTGCTCTGGGCAGGGGGGGGGGGGGGGGGGGGGCGTTCAAGAAAGGGTTCAAGAAAATAAATGATCCTTTAAAATACTTTATTGGACTTCACCTCAGCTACAATATGATGGTTCTCTGCACAGTTACTTTACTTTCTGCTCTGACAGGTTAGTAAATGACTGTATTCCTCTCATTCTTTTAACCAATGTATATCTGTATTGTTGGATTTTAGAGTAAATACCAAGATCTTTCCTAATTTCAAATTCATCTACCTTGTGATTTATCCATCACCTCTTCACATTTTCAGGTGACAGTTTTCAACAGACCATCCAGCCAAACCAACATGAAGTGTATGGAGAGGAGGGTAGTAATGTTCAACTTTCCTGCTACTGCTCCTCAGCATACAGTGTACTGTGGAATAAACAGTATCCAGGATCAGTTCCCCAATACCTTCTGCTCATCCACCATGCCTCTAGGACTGTAGTGAGAGCTAAACCTCCCTACACTCACTTCCCTATTAAACTGACCAGAGAGAAGACCTGTGGATCTGGAGATCTCCTTGCTGAAGTGAGAGACCCTGCTCTGTCCTGCTGTGCTGTGATATCCACAGTGACACTTCACTCACTGACTCAGCACTCAGCAGAACTCAGGATCAGATTATGAATAATGCCACTTTAATAATGTTTACACATCTTGCATTACTCATCTCATATGTATATACTGTATTCTATACTATCTATTGATTAGATTAGATTATGAATCCTCAAGATAAAACATGATACTACCATGAAGATCATAGCCAGTTGATGCTGTGCTTTTCATCAGCAGCTGGTGCTTATTCTACACATCCTGCCATCTACAATGTTGTTCTGTTCACTTTTACCCTTCTTTGACTTGATAGGTAACTACATTTTCATTCAAACTGAGTGTGATTATGTTTAGGTGTATTTCTTTTTCAAATCAAAGAATTTAAAGATAATTCACAACATTTTTACCTTTACACTGCATTTGGAATTAATTAAATGTTCCATGTGGGTTTAAAGTATTAACATAATATAAGTGTCACGCCCTGACCTGAGATATCTCTGTTTTCTTTATATTTTGGTTAGGTCAGGGTGTGACTAGGGTGGATACGCTAGTTTTTGTATTGTCTATGGGTTTTGTATTGTCGAGGGGTTTGTATTGTCTAGGGTTTTTGTATGTCTAGGGTTTTGTAGGTCTAAGTATTTGTATGTTTATAGTGGCCTGATATGGTTACCAATTAGAGGCAGCTGTTTATCGTTGTCTCTGATTGGGGATCATATGTAGGTAGCCATTTCCCTTTGGTGTTTGTGGGTTCTTGGTCTATGTTTAGTTGCCTGTCTGCACTATTCTTATAGCTTCACGTTTCATTTGTGCTTGTTTGTTTTGTTTTGCTGAGTTTCGGTTTTATTAAAAACATGCGGAACTCTACTCACGCTGCGCCTTGGTCTCATCTTTACGACAAACGTGAGGATCAGATTATGAATAATGCCACTTTAATAATGTTTACACATCTTGCATTACTCAACTCATATGTATATACTGTATTCTATACTATCTATTGATTAGATTAGATTATGAATCCTCAAGATAAAACATGATACTACCATAAAGAACATAGTCAGTTGATGCTGTGCTTTTCATCAGCAGCTGGTGCTTATTCTACACATCCTGCCATCTACAATGTTGTTCTGTTCACTATCACTCTTCTTTCACCCGATACTTGGTAAGTATTAATATTTTCATTTAAACTGATTTGATTATGTTTAGGTGTATTTATGTTTCAAATCAAAGATTATAATGATAATGCATTAAATGAGGATGCATGTTTTTTTACTTTGAATTGTTTTTATCTTTACACTGCATTTGGAATAAATTCAATCTTCAATGTGGTTTTAAAGTATTAAATGTTATGTGTTTTATGTTTTACAGGTGTCAGTTCTGAACAGGTTTTAACACCCTACACTGATGTAGAAGTGGCTTCAGAAAGGGACAGAGTTTCTCTCTCTTGTAACTACACCTCTTCTGTTAACACTCTTCTATGGTATCGACAATATCCCAAATCAGAACCACAGTTACTGGTTATGGAGTACGCAGATATTACACCAGGGTTCACTCTAAATCATGACAACAATGTTAAACGTATGGATCTGGAGATCTCCTCTGCTGAAGTGATAGACTCTGCTCTGTACTACTGTGCTCTGAGACACAAAGTGACAGGAAAACCAGAGACATGTACAAAAAACATAGAACATCTGATTACGGGGAGAAAGTTATCAACAGGCAGTAAAATGAATATTTCCTAAACTCTAAACACATCTATTCTAACCATAACCCTAACTTCATGGCAAGATCAGTAATTAATTTCAAACTATTTTATTTTTATGAAGTATAACATGAATGGTGTACCTCTGCATCAAATACCCTAGTTTCATACTCTTAAGTATCCTTACAGCTCTGAAGACTCTAGTCACTTCCATGCCAGTCAGAACTACAGTCTTTTATCTCTAATCACTCAAAAGCGAATTTATATCTAATAATAATACAATAGTTCCATCTTGTGTCAACATTCTGCCCAACAAGGTATTTTCAAGGGTAAGTTACTAGTGAGAGTCAATAGGTGTCAGTAAAGAATCATCAATTTGCTCCAATTATTTTTAATGATGCATGCAGCATGTCAACACTACAGGTGTGTTGCAGAATAATTTCCTGCACCAAACAGAATATACATTCATTTCTTGTCACGATCACGTATTATGTTTGTGCTTCTTGTATTCACAATTTCCAATTATTTTATACACTGAACAAAATGATAAATGCAACATTCAACAAGTTGTTTTTGATAGTAAAGCACTTTTTTTGTCCATTAAAATAACATCAAATTGATCAGAAATACAGTGTAGACAGTGTTAATGTTGTAAATGACTATTGTAGCTGGAAAAGGCTGATTCTTTTATGGAATATCTACAAAGGCCAATTATCAGCAACCATCACTCCTATGTTCCAATGGCATGTTGAGTTAGCGTTAGCTAATCCAAGTTTATCATTTTAAAAGGCTAATTGATCATTAGAAAACCCTTTTTCAATTATATTAGCACAGCTGTAAACTGTTGTTCTGATTAAAGAAGCAATAAAACTGGTCTTATTTAGACTAGTTGAGTATCTGGAGCATCAGCATTTGTGGGTTCGATTACAGGCTCAAAATGGCAGTTTTCTTCTGAAACTCATCAGTCTATTCTTGCCAAGAAACTGAAGATCTGGTATAACGCTGTGTACTACTCCTTTCAGAGAACAGTGCAAACTGTCTCTAACCAGAATAGAAAGAGGAGTGGGAGGCCCCGCAACTGAGCAAGAGGACAAGTAGATTAGAGTGCCTGGTTTGAGAAACAGACGCATCATAAGCCCTCACCTGGCAGCTTGATTAAATAGTGCCCGCAAAACACTAGTTTCAACGTCAACAGTGAAGAGGCGACTCCGGGATGTTGGCCTTCTAGGCAGAGTTGCAAAGAAAAGCCATATCTCAGACTGGCCAATACAAAGAAAAGATTAAGATGGGCAAAAAAACACAGACACTGGACAGAGGTACTCTGCCAAGAAGGCCAGCATCCCAGAGTCGCCTCTTCACTGTCGATGTTGAGACAGTGAAGAGGGTATAGATCGGTTGTTTTGGTTTAGGATGCCCACAGGCCTCAAGACTCGTCTGAAGGTACCAGTTGAAATATATAGAATTATATATGGCGACGGTTTAATGCCCCAAAAAATACATGTTAAAAAAAACATAAATCCTGATCTTTCTTAAATGTCTCAGATATTGGACAGACAGTTCAGAAAAAACTTCCTTTTCACTTATTTGACAGACTGCTGTATTTTTTTGTACCATGTAGTGTTAGTCAATGCATTTGTATGGGCTAATTGCATCAAGACCAAAGAAAACATTTAATCAAAATGTTTTTGTCTTATATTTCTTTAATACTTCAAGGGATCTTAAAATTCAAAATCAAATAACCAAATGTTGCTTTGTCAGACCTTCTTAAAACAATTCCATGTAGCTTAGTAGAACCCCCTCCCTCAGATAAGACAGGGCTTAGACTGTAGAGGGTATTAATGCATAGTAAGGATAACTATTTGTGGCATTGGGCAGCATAGCGAAGGTCTATGTTGAACTGATCCATAGGCTACTGTGGACTGTGCCTTTCTTTCTGATTTTGTTCCAAATCCTCAGTGGATATAAGACTGTATTATATTTGTCAGATGACCTCAATTTGGCCTGAGCAGTAAATATATTACTTTAAACTCCATAACAACTGCCAAATTATAATTTTCAAATGACTTGTGTAAGAACATTATGTAAACGAGATATTTCAAGGTTCCAAATATATCAAATTTGACAAGATATCCCTCTTGCTGTTTAACTAAATAATTGAATATACAATAAGCTTCTCCTCTACTGCAAAGCCCCTACAGTGGATGGAACATAAAGTCTATAACAATCTATTCTTCCTCTATACATGAATCATCATGGCACATTGGCTTAGGAATACTTTACTTATCCTGGCTGCATGCTTTTATGGTACAGTATAGTGCTTCTCCTTTCTACACTCTCATTCTATGAACCTTAGCATATTATGTATTATAAAACCTCAAAATATATTTTTTCAGATTGCAAAGGTGAAGAGGCTGTTGACCAGCAGAGTGGACATGTTACTGCCCTTGAAGGAGGACTGATAACACTCAGCTGTAATTACACTACCAGTAGTACATCTCCTGATCTCTTCGGGTACATCCAGTTAGCTTGGAACTCTCCTCAGTATGTCCTGAGAAGAGATTGTTATTCAGAAGGGAGCAATACAGATGAGATGCAGTGGAGGTTTCATTCGAGGCTGAATTTTGTAGAGTGTTTGTCACAGGATTCTCAATGTTTGACAATGTGCAAAAAGAGGAGGAGAGAAGGATTTCATGGTGCCATCACGGCCTAGCTACATCAGAGTGGTTTTACTCTTCTCCCATTGATCTCACAGTAGCAGACATGGGACCCTGGCTGAGTAATTTACTGATTCTTGCTGCATGTTGTTATGGTATTATAATATACTTTTTCTAATTTGTTTTTCGGCCTTTGCTCGATTCCCTTTTATTTTTTCAAACATATTTTTCAGTACAATACTACCAGTATTAAATTCATACATTTTCATTCACTCAATCATGTTGCTTGATAATTTTCCTCCTAATACAAATGTGTATTACATTATTTTCCAGAATGCAGAGGAGAAGATTCAGTCATTCAGCCACCAGGAGATGTGATCGCTACTGAGGGAGAACAGGTCACACTGGACTGTCAATTTGACGCAGGTGATACTAGAAATCTCAACCTGTTCTGGTACAAGCATGAATTACATGGCTTCCCAAAGTTCATGCTGAGCCGTTTTCCTTTTGGAAGTAAAAATGCCACTGAGTTCAAGGATAGATTTGATGCCCATCTCGATGCAGACTCCAAGTCAGTCCCCTTGACGATCCAGAGGGTGCAGCTGTCTGACTCTGCTGTGTACTGCTGTGCTCTGAAGCCCACTGTGACAACAGGATATATAGCCTCATTACCAAAACAATTTGTTTGTGAGATATAAGACTCTTAGAGAGCCTAGTGGAAGCCCCTCCTCAATGCTTCCTAAGGCAGAGTTAAAGAAGTGGTTTCAAAAGCTTTTGACACATACAAGTGTGTTTGCTCTCTCCCTACCTACCCATCTCACAGTAGACATGGAATCTTGGCTGAAGAACATTTTGATTCTTTCTGCATTTTGTTGGGGTATGATACATTTTTTTGATTTCCTTACTGCCATTGCTTTAATTATCCCTTTATGTTGTCATGATAAATAGAGAAAGTTGCTCACTCTATATTCTCCCAATGATTTAATGGGTATAAATCATCAAACACCCTTTCTTTTTCTACTTACATCATTTCTCTCCAGAATGCAGAGGAGACAGAGTGTTACAGACAAAAGGAGTTGTGACGGCTACCGAAGGAGGACAAATAACACTTGTCTGTCATTATGAAACAGACAATCCAAGTCCATATCTATTCTGGTACAAACAGGGAGCAAATGATTTCCCCAAGTATATGCTTATGAGGTTCAATTTTGGAACTGGGGACAATGCTGCTGACTTCAAGGAGAGATTTCATGCCGATCTAGATGCCAACTCCAAATCAGTCCCCTTGACGATCCAGAGGGTGCAGCTGTCTGACTCTGCTGTGTACTACTGTGCTCTGAAGCCCACTGTGACAACAGGAGATACAACCCCTTTACAAAAACATACTGAGCTACACACTGACAATACACCTGTTTGTACAGTATACAACACCACTTTGAAATTGACACAGTAATTTGTTCACTACCTCCTTGATACTACCAAGACTAGTGGTAGCAGATGATGATAATCATTGCAATGATAATGATGATTGTAGAGTAAGTAATCTTTTATGCCAATAAAGCTACCTCTTCCAATTCAGCTCTAAATGTCATCTTAGACTCATAGACTAGACGTAACATAGTAAATGTAAATCCGGGAAAAATCAGCCACAACACATTTGAATTGTAACATATCATACGAAATGGACTGGTTTGGCTTTACTTACAGGATAACACGAAATGCTCTGAGACCAGGTTGTAAAGGTAGATGTAAAATACATTAAAATGCCATTACAATGTCATGGATTAGAAAATAGACCATTGTTTAATTTTTAGAGTTGGTCTAGATGAATTTAGAAAAAGCTACATTATATCCAGTGTTGGGTACAGCGTAATGGAAAAGCCAGCATCAACCACAAGTTGGCTAGATCACCAAGAAAGTGTTGCTTTCTACTCTAAAATGACTTGTTTACAGTATTTGAACATCCCCTCTGTGCTGTGCTGCATGGTCTAGGTCTGTGCTGCCACTAAGACAGGAATCAAGAGAGCAAACCAGTTTCTATATTGTAACATCAGTGTGTCTTGCTCTTTGTATCCTATGATAATTATGGGACATTGACTGTGGACCTCTGTTCTTCTTGCTGCACTTATCTTTGTTAGGATACGGCTCTCATGATCTTTTTCTCAATACCTGATGTTACTGGAATCTTGACATGTTGTGACCATGGGACTTTAAGATTCTTTCTGCGCAAAGCAAAGTAATTGGAGCATCAAAGCTTCACATTCGAGATCTCAGAACTGTTTAGAATGAATTCTTCCTTCTTAACCCATTAACATTATCACCTTAAAAAGGTTCCTAAAGTGCAGATTATCAAAATCCTGAGACATTTGTAAGTCAGTTTGTTTGTTGGGTGTTTCAATTACAGATAGAACCTTACTCCTCTGAAATGTCAATCTTGGTTCTAACTGACACTTCTGAATTAGACATGTTCAGTTTTTAAGAAAACTGTAGCTATTTATATACATAAATAATATGCTAATACTATTTGACCAAGATAGAGTAGTAACACCTCATCAAATACATTAGGATGTATTATGATCATCATGAAAATTACTATCATCACTGAACAACGATGTGACAACATCATTTACTTTAAGACTTCTGACAGTGTTGTTATTTTGCTTGCATGCCATTATTGCTGGCCAGATCAGCTTAGACCATACTTAGAGAGAGATGGCAAAGACGTGTTCTGATTGGTCTGTCTTTATTTGCACAGGCTTGTGATTGGATTGCAGATAAAACCTTATAGCACCAAGTTGAAATGGGTTTATGCAGATAGAACTTCATAGTTTTTATTTTTTTACCTATAATAAACTTTTTCAAAAACCTGACTACGCAGACCACGGAGAACTGTCCAAAGATCAATTAGATATGATGTGACTAACACATGTTCCACAAAATGTCATATAGAACCTTAAAGTCCCATGGCATTCTTCTTTGTTTCCAGAATGCAGAGCAGCAGACAGTTTTACTCAGTCGAAGAGAGAAGTGACTGCTTATGAAGGAGAAGATGTGTCTCTCAGCTATAAATATAACACCAGTTTATCAGCTCCATCTTCTGGTACATTAAATCCACAAATGATTACCCTGAATATGTTTTGCAGAAGGATGTAATTGGACCAGGGGGTATTGATGATAGATTCAAGTGGATATTTGATGCCGATCTCAATTCCATCACCAAATCAGTCCCCTTGACGATCCAGAGGGTACATCTGTCTGACTCTGCTGAGTACTACTGTGCTCTGAAGCCCACTGTGACAACAGGATATACAGTACAACCCCCTTACAAAAACGATTTGATAGTGTTATATAAAGACTCTTTATCACGTTCTGACCTTAGTGCTTTTGTTATGTCTTTGTTTTAGTATGGTCAGGGCGTGAGTTGGGTGGGTTGTCTATGTTCGTTTTTCTATGATTTGCTATTTCTGTGTTTGGCCTGGTATGGTTCTCAATCAGAGGCAGCTGTCAATCGTTGTCCCTGATTGAGAAACATATTTAGGGAGCCTGTTTTCTATTGTGTTTCGTGGGTGATTGTTTTCTGTTGTGTGTCTGCACCAGCCAGAACTGTTTTCGGTCGGTACGCTTTGGTATTTTTGTTATTTCTGTGTTCATTTTAATAAATTTGGACACATACCACGCTGCACCTTGGTCCTCACCTTCTTCCACCAACAACGGCAGTTACACTCTTAGAGAGCCTGGTGTAAGCTCGTCCTCAATGCTTTCTAAGGCAGAGTTAATCTTAAGGATTTGACCCTTTTTTTCCAATTTTCGCCTAAAATGACAGACCCAAATCTAACTGCCTGTTGCTCAGGACCTGAAGTAAGGATATGCATATTCTTGATACCATTTGAAAGGAAACACTTTGAAGTTTGTGGAAATGTGAAATTAATGTAGGAGAAAAAACACATTAGATCTTGTAAAAGATATTACATTTCTTTGTACAATCATCTTTGAAATGCAAGTGAAAGGCCATAATGATGGCAGCAGCTTTCTGCCCATATCAGATATGTCAATGTCCTGGGATATTTTCTTGTTACTTACAACCTACTGCTAATAGCATTAGCCTACGTTAGCTCAACCATCCTGTGGGGGACCCACTGATCCTGTAGAGGTTAATCTGTTTGGGCTAGGGGGCAGCATTTTCACATTTGGATGAATAGTGTTCCCAGAGTAAACTGCCTGCTACTCAGGCCCAGAGGATAATATATGCATATCATTAGTAGATTTGGATAGAAAACACTTTAACGTTTCTAAAACTGTTTGAATGATGTCTGTGAGTATAACAGAACTCATATGGCAGGCGAAAAAGAATCCAACCAGGAAGTGGGACATCTGAGGTTTGTAGTTTTTCAACTCATTGCCATTCCAATATACAGTGTCTGTGGGGTCTTATTACACTTCCTAAGGCTTCCACTAGATGTCAACAGTCTTTAGAACTGGATTTGTTTACCAAAAGCGCTAACAAAAGGAGATATTTGGACATAAATTAACTTTATCGAACAAAACAAACATTTATTGTGGAACTGAGATTCCTGGGAGTGCATTCTGATGAAGATCATCAAAGGTAAGTCAATATTTATAATTCTATTTCTGACTTCTGTTGACTACACATGGCGGATATCTGTTTGGGTTGTTTTGGACTTTGAGCGCTGTACTCAGATTATTGCATGATTTGCTTTTTCCGTAAAGTTATTTTGAAATCTGACACAGCGGTGGCATTAAGGAGAAGAATATCTCTAATTCCATGTATAACACTTGTATTTTCATCAACATTTATGATGAGTATTTCTGTAAATTCATGTGGCTCTGTGCAAATTCACAGAATGTTTTGGAGGCAAAGCCAAATGTAAACTGAGGTTTTTGGATATAAATATGAACTTCATCGAACAAAACATCAATGTAGTGTAACATATTGTCCCGGGAGTGTCATCTGATGAAGAATATCAAAGGTTAGTGATTAATTTTATCTCTAGATCGGCTTTTTGTGACTCCTCTCTTTGGTTGGATAATGGCTGTATGCTTTCTGTGAAAAGGTGCTGACCTAACATAATGATATGTTGTGCTTTCGCTGAGAAGCCTTTTTGAAATCGGACACTGTGGCTGGATTAACGAGAAGCTTATCTTTAAAATGGTGTCTAATACGTATATTTGATAAATTTGAATTATGAGATTTCTGTTTGAATTTGGCGCTCTGCAATTTCACTGGCTGTTTGGCGAGGTGTTCCACTAGCGGAACCGCTATTGGAACCCCGTTCCCAGACAGGTTAATAAAAAAATATATATATAATTCTGTATAATGCTAATATTAATTTTATGCATATTTTTTCCCTCAATCATGTTGCTTGATTATTTTCTCCCTAATACAAATGTGTATTACATTATTTTCCAGAATGCAGAGGAGAAGACTCAGTCATTCAGCCACCAGGAGATGTGATCGCTACTGAGGTAGAATAGGTCACATTGGGCTGTCAATTGGATACTGTGGACAGAAATCTAGACCTGTTCTGGTACAAGCAGGGAGCTAATGATTTCACAAAGTATTTGCTGAAGCGGGTTAGTTCTGGATAATGCCATTGAATTCCAGGGGAGATCCGATGCCCATTTCAATTTAACTGAATTTAATTCAGCATCAAAATCAGTCCCCTTGTCATTCAAATGGCAATAATTAAGTTGATTTCTAAAAAGTCTTACAAAATAAGCTTCAATCACTTATTATATTTTTTCCTCTGCAGCAATTGTATCCGGAGATAGTGGGACTCCTAACAAGGAGGAGTACACCCCCAAATGAGGCTGAAACAGAGTCTCTGAGAGGATGTACAAAAACTAGTACACTCATAAATTACTTGTTTAAGATGAGTTTGTTGGAAATTTCCTGACCAAATCAAAGTTGTCACCTGCGTCGAATACAACAGGTATTTCACCTCCCAGTGAAATGCTTACTTACAAGCCCTAAGAAACAGTGCAATTTTTAAGTAAAAAAATAGGTATTAGGCAAATAATAGATGAGTAAAGAAGTGTGTATATATATATATATTTAAATCTGTAAAATGACAGTGAAAATAACAGGTGGTACCGGTTCAGAGTCATGTGTGGGGGCACAGGTTAGTCAGGCTAATTGAGGTAATATGTACATGTAGGTATATTTAAAGTGACAATGCATAGATAATGAACAGAGAGTAGCAGCAGCGTAAAATAGGAGGTTGGCGGGTAGGGGGGAGCAGGACACAATGCAAATAGTCTGGGTAGCCAATGTTGATAGAAATGAGGTAAAACTGATTTAAGTTTCCCTGCATTAAAGTCCCCGGACACTTAGTAGCACCACCTCTGGGTGAGTGGTTTTCTGTTTGCTTATTTCCTTATACAGTTGACTGATTGCGGTCTTAGTGTCAGCGTCCATCTGTGGTGGCAAATAAACAGCCATGAAAAAAATTGAAACTCTCTTGGCAAGTGGTGTTTAAAAATATACACAGACAGCCCTCCTCATCTTACCAGAGTGTGCTGTTCTATCTAGCCGGTGCAACGTATATATATATACCAGCTGAATGTTTTCCATGTCGTCATTTAGCCACGATTCAGTGAAACATAAGGTATTACAGGTATTACAGTCCACGATCATTTTCTTTCTTTTGTTGACGTTGAGTGAGAGGTTGTTTTCCTGACACCACACTCCCGAGTGCTGGTCTCTCATTCATTGCTGGTAATCAACACTACTACTGTTGTGTTGTCTGCAAACTTGATGATTGAGTTGGAGGTGTGAATGGCCACACAGTTATGGGTGAACAGGGAGGACAGTAGGGGGCTGAGCACACACCCTTGTGGGGCCCCAGTGTTGAGGATCAGCAAAGTGGAGATGTTGTTTCCTACCTTCACCACGTGGGGGAAGTCCGGGACACAATTCCCAATTGCACAGGGCAAGGTTGAGACCCAGGGCCTCAAGCTTAATGATGAGCTTGGAGGGTACTTTGGTGGAATGCTGAGCTATAGTCAATAAACAGCATTCTTACATAGGTATTCCTCTTGTCCAGATGGGATAGGGCATTTTGCAGTGTGATGGTGATTGCATCATCTGTGGACCTATTGGGTGTGGTAGGCAAATGGAAGTGGGTCTATGGTGACAGGTAAGGTGGAGATGATATAATCCTTGACTACTCTCTCAAAGCACTTCCTGATGACAGAAGTGAGTGCTATGGGGCGATAGTCATTTAGGTCAGTAACCTTTGCATTCTTGGGTACAGGAACAATGGTGGCTATCTTGAAGCAGGTGGGGACAGCAGACTGCGATAGGGAGAGATTGAATATGTCCTTAAACACACCAGCCAGCTGGTGTGCGCATGCTTTGAGGAAACAGCTAGGGATGCCATCTGGGCCGGCATCTGTCTTGCAACAAGACATTTGGGTCAGCGATGTGACTGGTTTTCCTTTTGTAGTACATGATTTTCTGTAGACCCTGCCACACACCCTGTGTCTGAGCCATTGAATTGCGACTCCACTTTGTCTCGGTATTGATGTTTGCCTGTTTGATTTCCTTGCAGAGGGAACAACTACACTGTTTGTATTCTGCCATATTCCCTGTCACCTTGCAATGGTTAAATGCGGTGGTTTGTGCTTTCAGTTTTGCGTGAATGCTGCCATCTATTCACGATTTCTGGTTAGGGTAGGTTATAATAGTTACAGTGGGTACATATCCTATACACTTCTTGATAAACTCAGTGACCGTCTTGGTGTACATGTCCATAATATTCTCAGAAGCTACCCGGAACATATCCCAGTCCGCATGATCAAAACAATCTTGGAGTGTACAGGTGAGCCTTACAACATGTTATGAGTGAGCCTGTATTGCTGATGGAAGTAACTTTTTAAAACTTCTGTCAATTTATTTGGTTTCTATATTCTCTTTACAGGACAGATTTCTGGGGATCACATTCCTCCTGTAAATAATGAATCATCAGTACAGAGGGAATACCTGTGACTCAGAGCTGCTTATTTGATATAAGCAGAAAAAATACATTTACCTTTACTGGTACTGGCATTATTTTAACCAGGCTCCTCAGTTTCTACTGTATAACAACCTGGTCTCAGATACATTTGTATTATTCTGTATGTAAATCCGAGATATCGAAAATATGTAGTATAAATTACAAATTTGCAAAACATATGTTATGAATTCTAGTTAGGTGTCAGGCTAGGTTAGGGTTAGGAGTTAGGGTTAAGTTTAAGAGTTAGGTTATTGGGTTAAGGTAAGTGTTTGGGGAAGGGTTAGCTAAGTCGTTGCAAAGTATCAAAATGTGCAAGTAATTGAAAATGTGTTATTAGTTCAAATGCTAAATTTGTCCCTGATGTGATTCAAACTCACAACTTTTTGGTTCATGTTTTTGGTTCACATATTTTAATATACTTTATGTACAGTAGTAGACCTGCATTTGAAACTCTGTAGGTTACATGAGTGTTTGTACATGAATTCTAATATAATATCTGTATGTTTTAACTTTTTTTCTTCATATAAATAAATGAATCATACTTCATGGAACTTTTAAGTCATTGTAAATTCCTTTAGGCTAATCATATCATGAGCTAGACGTGTAGGCTTTACACTTTAGCACTCTCTGCAGTACATTAGACAATGTGATATTGACTCATACATTTTTATACAATCTTCCCTGTCTCTGAACAGGCTCCTCCTTCATGTCTGTCAGTTGATGGTGATATACAGGCTGAGATGGACATGGAAGAGAGAGAAAGGATACCTACCTCTTACTGTAACTCAGTCACTCTGTGTGTTCTGTATAACCATGTTACTCTGTCTGATCATCTGGCTGGTTCTTGATGTATTCTGCTTCGGTATGATGGAACCTTTTCTCTCATTGGTTATATAATCATCATCTATGTAATTTCAACTTTCATCACTCACTTTATCTTTGTCTTCCAGAGTGTACAGGAGACCATGTTCAACAGCAACCAGGAGGTGTCATTGCTACAGAAGGCGGACTGGTAAAACTGAGTTGTCAATATAACATCAGTGCTAATAACGATGCATATCTATATTGGTTCAAACAAGAAGCAAATGACTTCCCTAAACATATGCTGAGCCGTTATTCATTTGGATCTGGAGACAATGCTGGAGGGTTCAAGGAGAGATTCAATGCAAGTCTAAATGCCAAGACACAATCAGTCCCCTTGATGATCCAGAGGGTGCAGCTGTCTGACTCTGCTGTGTACTACTGTGCTCTGAGGCCCACTGTGACAACATGACATACAGCCTCATTACAAAAACACTGTGTGCATGTGGGTGCATGTGTACAGGACTTGTGTTTTTTTAAGTCACTGGGAGGTGTTATATAATTGAGGTAAAGGAAAATAAATGCCTTTTAAAAGCTGACAGTGAGAAACCAGGGGAGTCATTCTGTCATAACTATACTTGTGTTCACTGTTTTCACTGTGTTAAATAACACTTACCAGCATGTTACCAGGATACATTTTTTATATTTGCACCAGTGGGTGAGTTTGATACTATTCTTCATATCCAATCACATATCCAATGTAGTTACTTGAGAGTGGAGGATCTTTTGTCAATTTTTAATAAACTAAATAAAGATTAGATTTTTATGATAATTTTATGATATTTCCTGTTTTCATAAATGTTTTCCAGGTGGAAGTCAAGGGAATGACATTATTCCAACATCAGATAAGGTGTTTCGGTTGGAGGGTGATGTCATAAATCTGTCCTGTAACTACTCCTCTGCTAGAACTCTCCAGTGGTATCATCAGTACCCTGGATCATCTCCCATCTTCCTCACTACAGTCTCCTCAAACCCCTCTGTAGTGAAAGATAAACCTGAAGATCCTCAACTGTCTGTTAAACTGAACGATGAGAGAACCCGTGTGGATCTGGAGATCTCCTCTGCTGTGCCATGCAGCTCACATGGATAGGAAGCATTCACACACTGTCCAAAAACCTGAACAAAAAAACAGTGTAAAAAGCTATCAAGCTCATTTTGAATTTCATCATTACCTTGTGTAGACAAAACACAAATCAACTGAAAATGAAAAAATGTTTGATTTTCAATTAACAATAATAAAACGTAAAATACACATTTTTAATTGCTATGTGATGATGTTGTTGATTTATACTTTAGATTGTAGATTTAAATAGGAAAACAACATAAGCCGTGAATGAATGAACGCCATGTCACGCCTTGGTCTTAGTGTTTTGTGTTTTCGTTATATATTTGGTCAGGCCAGGGTGTGACAGGGGTTTATGTTATTGTATTTCGTATTGGGGTTTGTTGTATTTGGGATCGCGGCTGATTAGGGGTGTTGTATAGGCTTGGCTGCCTGAGGCGGTTCTCAATCATCAGTCAGGTGATTCTCATTGCCTCTGATTAGGAACCGTATTTAGGTAGCCTGAGTTTCGCTTTGTCTTTCGTGGGTGATTGTTCCTGTCTCTGTGTAGTGTTCACCAGATAGGCTGTAATAAGTTTCACATTCCGTTTGTTGTTTTTGTATTTATTCGTTATTTCATGTACCGTCACTTTTTTCATTAAAAACATGAGTAACCACCACGCTGCATTTCGGTCCGACTCTCTTTCAACAAACGAAGAACGCCGTTACAGAATCACCCACCACACACGGACCGAGCAGCGTAGTAACAGGCAGCGACAGCAGGAGCAGCGAAAGGAGGACGTTATGGAGTATACGACGTGGGAAGAAATCGACAGGTGGGCGGCCGACCCAGAGAGAATGCCTGAGCCCGCATGGGATTCGCTGGAGCAGTGCGAAGAGGGCTATAGGCGAATGGAGTTGGAGAAAAGAAAGACACGGCGGCACAGAGCGAAGCCCGAAAAGCAGCCCCAAAAATTTATTGGGGGGGGGGGGGCTCAGAGGGAGAGTGGCTGAGTCGGGTGTCAGACCTGAGCCAACTCTCCCTGCTAATCGTGAAGAGCAGTTGCAGTGGGAGAGGCTGCATCACTTGGAGTATTGGACATGGGAGGAGGAACTGGACGGAAAAGGACCCTGGGCTCAGCCTGGAGAATATCGCCGTCCCAAGGAAGAACTAGAGGCAGCTAAAGCAGAGAGGCGCTGGTATGAGGAGGCAGCACGGCGACGCGGATGGAAGCCTGAGAGTCGGCCCCAAAAATGTATTGGGGGGGGGCTTACAGGGAGTATGGCTATGCCAGGTAGGAGACCTGCGCAAACTCCCTGTGCTTACCGGGGGGCTAAAGAGACCGGGCAGGCACCGTGTTATGCTAGTAAGCGCATGGTGTCTCCAGTGCGGGTGCATAGCCCGGTACGGTTCATACCAGTCCTTCGTATTGGCCGGGCTAGAGTGGGCATCGAGCCAGGTAAGCTTGGGCAGGCTCGGTGCTCAAGAGCTCCAGTGCGCCTGCACGGTCCGGTCTATCCAGAGCCACCTCCACACACCAGTCCTCCGGTAGCAGCTCCCCGCACCAGGCTTCCTGTGCGTGTCCTCGCTCCAGTATTACCAGTGCCCGCACCACGCATCAGGCCTACAGTGCGCCTCGCCTCTCCTGCTCTGTCGGAGTCTCCCGCCTGTTCAGCGCAGCCAGCGTTTTCCTCCTCTCCTGCGCTGTCGGAGTCTCCTGTCTGTTCAGCGCAGCCAGCGTTTTCCTCCTCTCCTGCGCTGTCGGAGTCTCCCGCCTGTTTAGCGCTATCAGAGCCTTTCTTCTCTACAGCGCTGCCGGAGCCTCCTGCCTGTTTGAAGCAGCCTGAGCTGCCAGTCTGCAGGGTGCTGTCAGCCTGCATGGAGCAGTTAGAGCTGTCAGTCTGCAAGGAGCTGCCAGTCTGCAAGGAGCTGCCAGTCTGCAAGGAGCTGTCAGTCTGCAAGGAGCTGTCAGTCTGCAAGGAGCTGTCAGTCTGCAAGGAGCTGCCAGTCTGCAGGGAGTTGCCAGTCTGCAGGGAGCTGTCAGTCTGCAAGGAGCTGTCAGTCTGCAAGGAGCTGTCAGTCTGCAAGGAGCTGCCAGTCTGCAAGGAGCTGTCAGTCTGCATGAAGCAGCCAGAGCTGTCAGTCTGCAAGGAGCTGCCAGTCTGTAAGGAGCTGCCAGTCTGCAAGGCGCTGTCAGTCTGCAAGGAGCTGCCAGTCTGCAAGGAGCTGTCAGTCTGCAAGGAGCTGCCAGTCTGCAAGGAGCTGTCAGCCTGCATGGAGCAGTCAGAGCTGTCAGTCTGCAAAGAGCTGCCAGTCTGCAAGGAGCTGTCAGCCTGCATGGAGCAGTCAGAGCTGTCAGTCTGCATAGAGCAGCTAGATCTGCTAGTCAACCAGAATCTTCCAGATCTGCTAGTCAACCAGAATCTTCCAGATCTGCTAGTCAACTTGAATCTTCCAGATCCGCTAGTCAACTTGAATCTTCCAGATCCGCTAGTCAACTTGAATCTTCCAGATCTGCTAGTCAACTTGAATCTTCCAGATCCGCTAGTCAACTTGAATCTTCCAGATCCGCTAGTCAACTTGAATCTTCCAGATCCGCTAGTCAACTTGAATCTTCCAGATCCGCCAGCCAGCCAGGATCTACCGGAGCCTACTACCTACCTGAGCTTCATCTCAGTACTAGGCTTCCTCTCAGTACTGGGCTTCCTCTCAGTACTGGGCTTCCTCTCAGTACTGGGCTTCCCCTCTGTTCCGGGCTGCCCCTCAGTCCCGAGATGCCCCTCAGTCCCGAGATGCCCCTCAGTCCCGAGATGCCCCTCAGTCCCGAGATGCCCCTCAGTCCCGAGATGCCCCTCAGTCCCGAGCTGCTCCTCAGTTCTGTAGGGTTCTGGGTGAGGACTATTAGGCCATGGTCGGCGGCGAGGGTGGATTATCCCAGGATGCGAAGGGGAGGAACGAGGACATTAATGTAGTGGGGTCCACGACCCGAGCCGGAGCCCCCACCAATGACAGACGCCCACCCGGACCCTCCCTTTGGTTTTGAGGTGCGTCCGGGAGTCCGCACCTTGGGGGGGGGGGTGGGTTCTGTCACGCCTTGGTCTTAGTGTTTTGTGTTTTCGCTATATATTTGGTCAGGCCAGGGTGTGACAGGGGTTTATGTTATTGTATTTCGTATTGGGGTTTGTTGTATTTGGGATCGCGGCTGATTAGGGGTGTTGTATAGGCTTGGCTGCCTGAGGCGGTTCTCAATCATCAGTCAGGTGATTCTCATTGCCTCTGATTGGGAACCGTATTTAGGTAGCCTGAGTTTCGCTTTGTCTTTCCTGGGTGATTGTTCCTGTCTCTGTGTAGTGTTCACCAGATAGGCTGTAATAAGTTTCACGTTCCGTTTGTTGTTTTTGTATTTATTCGTTATTTCATGTACCGTCACTTTTTTCATTAAAAACATGAGTAACCACCACGCTGCATTTCGGTCCGACTCTCTTTCAACGAACGAAGAACGCCGTTACACGCCACATTTTGAATAAATGAATATCTTGCAGATCTTACATCAAGCAACTCTGTTGCCCTAAAATCCAGAAAATATATGGGGATAAATAACACAGTCCAGCAGGTAGTAATATTACACTTTCATGCACCTACTCATCTGCAGTCTCTCTTCAATGGTATCTCCAGAACCCTGGATCAGCTCCTCAGTATATCCTGCTTATCCTGCATGGTGTTGGGTCTCCATCACGGGCTCCAGGTCTGGATCCTCGACTGTCAGTCAAACTGAATGATGAGAAGAACCGTGTGGATCTAGAGATCTCCTCTGCTGAAGAGAAAGATTCTGCTATGTACTAC
This sequence comes from Oncorhynchus kisutch, assembly GCF_002021735.2. Lineage (NCBI taxonomy): Eukaryota > Metazoa > Chordata > Actinopteri > Salmoniformes > Salmonidae > Oncorhynchus > Oncorhynchus kisutch. The sequence continues at coordinate 18,536,433 of NC_034203.2, forward strand.
TGTGCACTGATGCCCACAGTGAAAGGAAACCTACAAACGCAGTACAACAACCTAACCTGACACATTCTATATGTTCATAACTTGACCTACAGGAGATGGTACATCTCAAGGTTTTTCTTTTTGACAGGAAACCTGGTGGGTGTGTTTCAAAACCTATGTAAAGAGGAGGAGCAACATTGTATATGCCTACTTATCATTTCAGAGTCATAGCAGTGTTTTGGCTTTGCTGTGTTCGAAATAACACTTATGTCTGTTCTGTAACATAGACCATGATGCTACTCTGTTATATTCTACTGATTTCAGCCCTTGTAGGTGATACTTTAGGGGATGATATTACTCCAACCAGTCCTGAGGAGTATTATTTAGAGGGTAGCAGAGTTAGAATCTCCTGTAACTATACAGTAAAGGCTGATAATCTCCAGTGGTACAGACAGTACCCTGGATCAGCACCCCAATTCCTCCTCCTCCTCACACACACTGCAACTCCACTTGTAGTGGAAGCTACTCCTCCATACCCAAGAATGACTGCTAAACTGAACGATGAGAGAACCCGTGTGGATCTGGAGATCTCCTCTGCTGGAGGGACAGACTCTGCTCTGTACTACTGCGCCTTGCAGCCCACAGTGGCAGGAAACCCAGAAACCCTGTACAAAAACCTGACAGCTCATGATAAACTCTTCTCATGAATATTTTAGGGCAGGGGTGTGGCTTACTACTGTAGGTAAAAACTATTTTTATTTTACTTTGTGTAGTGACAGGTTAGTAAATTACTGTATTCCTGTCATTCTATTAAGTACATTTTTTAGGCTAATGTATAGTTTATCAGTGTTATTGGATTTGTGAGTAAATACCAAGATCTTTCCTCATTTAAAATACATCTACCTTGTAATTTATCCATAACCTCTTCACATTAACAGGTGACAGTTTTCAACAGACCAGCCAGCCAAACCAACATGAAGTGTATGGAGAGGAGGGTGGTAATGTTCAACTTTCCTGCAACTACTCCTCAACATACAGTGTACTGTGGTATAAACAGCATCCAGGATCAGCTCTCCAATTCCTACTCTTCATCCTCCATGCCTCTAGGATTGTAGTGAGAGATAAACCTCCCAACCTTCTCATCCCTGTTAAACCGAACAAAGACAAGATGTGTGCGGATCTGGAGATCTCCTCTGCTGAAATGAGATACTCTGCTCTGTACTGCTATGCTGTGATGTCCACAGTGACACTTAACTCACTGACTCAGCACTCAGCAGAATACAGACCTGTCACCTGTCAGTTAGTTATAGATTTACATGCATCTGATTTATTTATGTTTGACCACAGCGCCATCAAGTGGAGATTTCAGTACATAAATAATTTGTAAACTGCTAGCATATGTACCAATAACATGTATTTGTTTCAACTTCTTCAGTAGGTGGAGCTAAAACTATAAAACTCAGCTATTAGATCATAGCCAGTTGATGCTGTGCTTTTCATCAGCAGTTGGTGCTTATTCTACACATCCTGCCATCTACAATGTTGTTTTGTTCACTATTACTCTTCTTTAACTTGAAAGGTAAGTAATGACATTTTCATTTAAACTGAGTGTGCTTATGTTTAGGTGTAATTATTTTTCAAATCAAGGAATGTGAAGATAATGTACAACATTTTTATCTTTGAAGATTGAATAAATTCCAAATGCATACACTGCATTTGGAATTAATTCAATCTGCCATGTGGTTTTAAAGTATTAAATGTAATATGTGTTTTATGTTTTACAGGTGTCAGTTCTGAACAGGTATTAACACCCTACACTGATGTAGAAGTGGCTTCAGAAAGGGACAGAGTTACTCTCTCTTGTAACTACACCTCTGGTGACACTCTTCAATGGTATCGACAATATCCACAATCAGCACCACAGTTACTGGTCATGGAACATATGATTGCAAAAACACCAGGGTTCTTACTAAATCATGACAAAAAGGCCAAACGTGTGGATCTGGAGATCTCCTCTGCTCAAGTGACAGACTCTGCTCTGTACTACTGTGCCATAGAGCCCACAGTGACAGGAAACCCAGAAACACCGTACAATAATCTGACAGCTCACGTTAAACTCTTATGCATATTTTAGGGCAGGGCTGGGGTTTACTCATGATAATATATTCTCATGTTGGAAATGATCCCAAGCATCTAACCTCAGATACAGTATGGCCACACAATTATTTAACTTTCTGCACCCTCGCCTCACTGTAAAATGAATAAAGGGAAAACTTGGGCAGATCTGGAGAGCTCCTTTGCTGAAGGGAAAGACTCTGTATTGCTGTGTTGTCATGTCCACAGAGACACCTAAGTCACTGACTCAACAAATCGGCAGAATACAGACCTGTCCGTTTGTAGTTTTAGAAACATCTGCTATCTTTTGTTTGACCACAGCGCCATCAATTGGAGTTTCTTGGATAAATCATTTGTAAACTGCTTTCAAATCTATAGAACACCTTATTGTTTGATTCTACATGGTCAGTAGGAGGAGCTAGAGTATACAGCTCAGGATTAGATTATGAATCCTCAAGTTAAGACATGAAACTACCATGAAGATCATAGCCAGTTGATGCAGTGCTTTTCATCAGCAGCTGGTGCTTATTCTACACATCCTGCCATCTACAATGTTGTTCTGTTCACTATTACTCTTCTTTGACTTGATAGGTAAGTAATTACATTTTTATTGAAAATGAGTGTTATTGTGCTGCCATCCTGTTAGAAGGTAACAGATTATTTTATTACAATGGTTAAATTGGATTTTCATTGTGTTCAATGGTGTTATTTGCCCCCTAGTGGCGCTTTCTGGTACTTAGAAAGACGACGCAAACAGGAAGTACAGAATTAGTTTTGCACGCAAAGAAGCAGCTACAAACAACGCTACGGTGCAGGTCTTTCGGTTATTTCTTGTCACGCTTCAGCCTTGGAAATATTTGTTTGTAAGTTCGATTCAAGCATTTAGCTAATGATGATAATCTTGTTATTGATAGAGTTGCTTACATATCAATATTGGTTGCATTTACTCACAAATTGCAATGCCTTTAAATGTATGTCGTTAGCTGTATTACTTTGCTCGTGCGTCATGCAAACGAATTGTAAAATATACAATACTGTAGTTTTGTTACTGTTCCTAGTGTAATATGCTTTGTTATTCTACATAAATGTTTGTACATTAGAGTAATGAAAGGAGCCAATTACCATATGAGTAACAATTAGCTATATGGTTTGGCATCATGCCAGATGCATGGTACCTTAGCACGTGCTTTGTATTTATGCAACTTCAAATGTTTAATGTACAGCTACAGTATGTCGGTGTGAATTGAATACTAAAGTATATTCTTTTCTGTATTTTGCAGTTTCACAACATAAACGTTTTCAATATATTCATTCAAGAAAAGTCACGCCTTGGGAGTTTTATTGAAGACTTAGTTGTTAGCTATCTGTCTAGTTTTGCATGGGAACGCAACTCAAGGACAGAATAGTGAAAAAACATCATCACAGCGGGCTCAAGCTCAAGAATAACCACACACGGTGGTTTTGTTTCTACGTTCATCAGCAAACAAAGCCTCTATTCCTAAGGAAGGCCAGAAGTCTATGATGCAACAACCAGAGCCAGGTGTTCAACAGAGAGAGATGGAAGAGCCTCTTCAGCACATTGGGACCAAGTCTCAATCTACAAGATCAAGGTCATCAAAACAGTCAAGCAGATCCTTAACCGCGAGTTCTGCAGCCATCAAAGCACGCGCCAAGGCGGACTCAGCACGCGCACAAGTCTCTTATGCTGAGAAGGAAGCTTCTGTGATGAAACAAAAGGCAGAAATAGAGGCCAGCTTGTTGAAGCAAAAAGCTGACCTCGAGGCAAGTTTATATGTTCTCCAAGTTGAGAGAGCAGCTGCTGCTGCGTTGGCTGAAGCTGCAGCCTTTGAAGAAGTTGTAGGATCAGAACGCAGAGAGCTTCGCAAAGAACTAGACACAGGGACACAGCCCTTAAGTCCAGTCCAACGTACATGTGAGTATGTGCAACAACATGCTAGGCCCTACTTTGCTGAACTTCCATTTGAAGTGGAGAAACAAGAGCTTAGTGTTGACCCAGCTACATGCCATAATCCAGAAAGTAGCAAACAACAGAACATGAGCAGAGACTCTCCGTTCAAAAGAAATGAACAGCAGCATGGTGGAAATGGAAAGCAAGCCCACTTCCAGTCACACACACACAACTTCCCTGAGTCACAAGTGGCACCAGACCTTACCAAGTACCTCCTACGACGTGAGATGGTGAGTTCCGGACTCCTGAAGTTTGATGATCGCCCTGAAAATTATTGGGCATGGAAAGCATCCTTTCTCAATACGATCAGAGATTTGAATTTATCAGCCAGGGAAGAGTTAGATCTAATTACCAAGTGGCTAGGGGCAGAGTCATCTGAGCAAGCAAACAGAATTAGATCTGTCCATATTTTCAACGCAACAGCAGGACTTAACATGGTCTGGCAACGACTAGAAGAGTGCTATGGTACACCCGAAGTGATCGATAATGCACTGTTGAAGAAAATTGATGATTTTCCAAAACTGGCTAACAAAGACAATCACAAACTAAGAGAACTAGGTGACATTCTTCTCGAACTGGAGTGTGCTAAAGTAGAAGGGTACCTTCCAGGCCTCGCTTATCTGGACACATCTCGGGGGGTAAACCCTATTGTAGAGAAACTTCCATTCAGTTTACAAGAAAAATGGATAGCACAGGGATCCAAATATAAGGAGGACTATCGGGTAGCATTCCCACCATTCTCGTTCTTCTCGAGATTCATCAGGAACCAGGCGAAAATTAGAAATGACCCCAGCTTCACCCTCTACACCTCAACTAACCAGGTGTCCATGAAAAGTGAGAAACCTGCCAGGTACAGCAGCAAGACACCTGTGACTGTATACAAGACAGATGTGTCATCTGAGGCCTCAGACCACCAAACCAAACCCAGCAAGACAAAGGTTGAAAACCCTGACCGTCACTGCCCAATACATAACAAGCCTCATCCTCTTAAAAAGTGTCGTGGGTTTAGATACAAAACTCTAGATGAGCGCAAATCATATCTCAAAGACAATGGCATTTGTTTCCGATGTTGTGGGTCAACTCAGCACAGAGCTAAAGACTGTAAGGTTTCAATCAAGTGCTCTGAGTGCGACAGCGACAGGCATCTTGCTGCTCTGCATCCAGGCCCAGCCCCTACAAATACAGACACCGCTACAGCAGAGACAGAGCATGGCGGGGAGCAGGGTGACGATGCTCTTCTATCTGTCACCTCAAAGTGTACAGAGATCTGTGGTGAGGCAGTCAATCCAAGATCATGTTCAAAAATATGCCTAGTCAAAGCTTATCCGGCTGGGAAAAGAGAGAAAGCTGTCAAAATGTATGTAGTGCTTGATGAACAGAGTAACAAATCTCTGGCCAAGACAGAGTTTTTCAGTCTCTTCAACATCAATGACAACTCTGCTCCATACACCATGAAGACGTGTTCTGGGGTAACAGAGACTTCAGGCAGGAGAGCCGTCAACTTCATGGTGGAGTCTATAGATGGACACATGCAGCTCACTCTCCCTACCCTGATAGAGTGTGATATGATGCCAGACGATAGGATGGAGATTCCCTCCCCCGACATTGCGTATCATCATCCCCATCTGCAACCAGTTATGGACAGAATTCCAGCTGTGGACCCAGACGCTCCCATCCTCCTGCTCTTAGGACGAGACATCTTAAGGGTACACAAGGTACGAGAGCAAATCAATGGGCCCCACGACACTCCTTATGCACAGCGACTCGACCTCGGGTGGGTCATCGTAGGTGAGGTCTGTCTGGGAACGGCTCACCGACCAGCCAATGTTAACGTGTTCAGGACAAACATACTTCAAAATGGTCGCACATCCTATCTGAGCCCTTGCCCTGACATCATCCAGGTGAAAGAGAACTACAACAGCGTAGCTCAGAAACACATCTCTCCCTCTACAGTGCACTTGAGAGATCCAAACACAACTGTGAACACAGACAGCCTGGGATGTTCCGTGTTCGACAAAACACAAGACGATGATAAACCAGCACCATCAGTGGAGGACAAAGCCTTCTTGGACATTATGGACAAACAGGTTTTCCAGGATGATGGAAACAACTGGGTGGCTCCACTACCCTTTCGCCCCACTAGACGTCGCCTTCCTAATAACAGGGAGCAGGCCATGAACCGTCTCACATCACTTCGCAGGACTTTAGACAAAAAGCCTGACATGAAGCGTCATTTTATTGACTTCTTGCAGAAGATGCTGGATAACGACCAAGCCGAACCTTCACAGCCACAAGAGGGAGACGAAGAACGTTGGTATCTGCCCATATTTGGTGTTTACCATCCACAAAAGCCTGAACAAATACGAGTAGTATTTGACTCCAGTGCTAAGTGTCAAGGCGTGTCACTTAACGATGTTCTGCTCAGTGGTCCAGACTTAAACAACACACTCTTGGGTGTCCTAATGCGTTTCCGCAAGGATTGCATTGCACTAACAGCAGATGTACACCAAAACAGTAAAACATTTGTTGCACATGAGGATCACAGAGATTACTTAAGGTTTCTCTGGTATGAAGACAACAACCCAGATGGAAACATAACCGAGTACAGGATGAAAGTGCATGTATTTGGGAACAGCCCTTCACCAGCCGTAGCCATCTACTGCATGAGACGAGCAGCGCTACAGGGTGAGAAGGAACATGGGTCAGAACCCAAGCAATATGTAGTGAGGAACTTCTACGTCGATGATGGTCTGACATCAGTAGCTACTACAGAAGAAGCTGTCAACATTCTAAGAAAAACACAAGCAATGTTGGCGGAGTCCAACATGAAACTACACAAGATTGCATCCAATAGCAAAACATTTATGGAAGCCTTCCCTATGGAGGACCGTGCGAAAGACTTAAAAGATCTGGACCTAGGAGTGGATCCTCTCCCCTTTCAACGGAGTCTGGGACTTTCATGGAACCTGGAAACAGACAGCTTCTCATTCCAGGTGTCCCACAATGAGAAGCCTTTTACGCGGAGAGGCATCCTGTCCACAGTGAATAGTCTTTATGACCCCCTTGGGTTCGTGGCTCCAATAACAATGCAAGGTAAAGCCTTAATCAGAGAACTCTCTTCTGATCAGAGTGAGTGGGATGCCCCTCTTCCCACAGAAAAAGAAGAGGAATGGAAAATGTGGAAGGAATCTTTGATGGAGTTGGAACATATGAATATTCAGCGGACCTACATCCCAGTCTCCTTGTCTACCACTCAAAGAAGAGAGCTACACATCTTCTCGGATGCCTCTACAGTAGCCATAGGAGCGGTAGCCTACCTGAGAGTTATTGACTCGGAAGGTCAATGCCATGTTGGATTTGTCATGGGGAAATCAAAATTGGCCCCTCGTCCGGCCCACACTATCCCACGCCTAGAACTGTGTGCGGCTTTGCTAGCTGTTGAGATGTATGAACTGATCAAAGACAAAATTGACATTGATATACATGCAGCCAAGTTCTACACAGACAGTAAGATAGTTCTCGGTTACATCCACAATGTCACCAAAAGATTCTATGTTTATGTTGCCAATAGGATAACTCGCATCAGGAAGTCTACCCATCCAGATCAGTGGTGCTATATAAACACTGACAGCAATCCAGCAGACCATGCAACCAGGCCCATACTTGCTGCGCTCTTAAAACACACTAGTTGGTTCTCAGGTCCACCGTTCCTGACCCAAACAAACTCGAGTAAGCCTGAGAACATCAATTTTGACCTTGTAGAGCCTCACACAGATGCAGAGATTCGACCAGACGTCACTGTCTTTGCCTCTAAAGTTTCTGGAGCTCAACTCGGCTCTCATCGCTTTGAGAGGTTCTCAAGCTGGAAAACTCTCAATCGAGCCACAGCACGACTCATTCATGTTGCAAGATCCTTCCATGAAGGTGCAGACAACACCAGCTGCAAAGGCTGGCATGACTGTAATAAACCATGCGGTACAAGTGTGTTGTCACAAGCCAAAACAGCAATCATTCACTGTGTGCGGAATTCAAATGCATTGAAAAAGGAAAAGAGTTCCTAAAGCAAAGTACACTCAAAAAGCTGAACCCAGTGATTGATGAGGATGGGTTCCTGAGGGTGGGAGGCCGCTTATCCTCCGCCGACATGTTACAAGACGAAAAACATCCTCTCATCATCCCACGGACACATCATGTTGCCACTCTGCTGGTAAGACATTATCACGAGCAAGTGGCTCACCAAGGCCGTCATTTTTCAGATGGAGCTATTCGAGCAGCAGGCTTCTGGATTATTGGGAGCAAACGTCTGGTCTCTGGTATCATTCACAAGTGTCACCTGCCGCAAGGTTAGAGGGAGGTTAGTTGACCAAAAAATGGCTGACTTGCCTGCAGACAGACTCACATCTGAACCACCATTCACCAGCGTTGGACTTGATGTGTTTGGACCATGGAATGTCATAACTCGTCGCACTAGAGGTGGTAGTGCAGACTCCAAGCGCTGGGCGGTGCTCTTTACATGTATGTCTACTAGAGCAGTCCATATCGAGCTTATCGAATCCATGTCCACATCCAGCTTCATCAACGCGCTGAGGTGTTTTTTCGCTATCCGTGGTCCAGCAAAAGTGCTACGGTCTGATCGAGGTACAAACTTCATAGGTGCCTGCAGGGAACTGGGTATCGACACAAATGACTCAGAACTGACTAAATACCTCTCAGATAAGGGATGTACTTGGATATTTAATCCTCCACACTCGTCTCATATGGGTGGTTCTTGGGAGAGACTCATTGGGGTTGCCAGACGTATTCTTGATGCTATGCTGTTTCAGACGGGCTCCACTCGTCTCACACATGAGGTCTTGAGCACTCTTATGTCTGAAGTTATGGCAATAATCAATGCGAGACCCTTAGTGTCAGTATCAACCGACCCTGACATGCCTACCATTCTCACACCCTCAATATTACTTACACAAAAGACCAGCGCTACCTCAGCCCCTTCTGGATACTTCAGCATGAACGACCTTCATGGAAAACAGTGGAAGCAAGTCCAGTGTCTCGCTGACACCTTTTGGAAAAGGTGGAGACAGGAGTACCTGACAATGCTGCAGAGACGCAGAAAATGGACAGCAGAAAAGCCAAATGTAAAAGTGGGAGATGTTGTCTTATTGAAAGACAGTCAGGCACACAGAAATGACTGGCCAGTCGGGCTTGTGGTAAAAACCTTTCCCAGTACTGACAAAAAGGTTAGGAAAGTAGAACTAAAAATTGTCAAGCAAGGAGCTGCTAAGGTGTTTCTGAGACCAATCTCAGAGATTGTTGTTCTTCTTTCTGAAGCATCCTAGAGACAAAAGATAAAAATAGAAAGGACATTATTTGTTTCTTGATATGTTTTATTTCATAGTGGCACAATTTCATTATGCCAGGCGGGGAGTGTGCTGCCATCCTGTTAGAAGGTAACAGATTATTTTATTACAATGGTTAAATTGGATTTTCATTGTGTTCAATGGTGTTATTTGCCCCCTAGTGGCGCGTTCTGGTACTTAGAAAGACGACGCAAACAGGAAGTACAGAATTAGTTTTGCACGCAAAGAAGCAGCTACAAACAACGCTACGGTGCAGGTCTTTCGGTTATTTGTCACGCTTCAGCCTTGGAAATATTTGTTTGTAAGTTCGATTCAAGCATTTAGCTAATGATGATAATCTTGTTATTGATAGAGTTGCTTACATATCAATATTGGTTGCATTTACTCACAAATTGCAATGCCTTTAAATGTATGTCGTTAGCTGTATTACTTTGCTCGTGCGTCATGCAAACGAATTGTAAAATATACAATACTGTAGTTTTGTTACTGTTCCTAGTGTAATATGCTTTGTTATTCTACATAAATGTTTGTACATTAGAGTAATGAAAGGAGCCAATTACCATATGAGTAACAATTAGCTATATGGTTTGGCATCATGCCAGATGCATGGTACCTTAGCACGTGCTTTTTATTTATGCAACTTCAAATGTTTAATGTACAGCTACAGTATGTCGGTGTGAATTGAATACTAAAGTATATTCTTTTCTGTATTTTGCAGTTTCACAACATAAACGTTTTCAATATATTAATTCAAGAAAAGTCACGCCTTGGGAGTTTTATTGAAGACTTAGTTGTTAGCTATCTGTCTAGTTTTGCATGGGAACGCAACTCAAGGACAGAATAGTTATTATGTTAAGGTGTATTTATTTTTCAAATCAAATAATATAAAGATGATGCAAGACATGAGAATACATGTTTTTTTTACCTTAAATGTTCTCTTTAAACTGCATTTGAAATGAATTCATTTTTCCAGGTGTGTGTAGAGTATTACATCATGTAATAATATGTTTTACAGGTCTCAGTTTTCCACAGGTAATAACACCCTACACTGATGCAGTGCTGGCTTTGGACGGGGACAGAGTTACTCTCTCTTGTAACTACTCCTCTGGCAACTATCTTCAATGGTATCGTCATTATCTGAAATCAGCACCACAGTTACTGGTTATGGAATATATGCCTGGGAAAACACCAGGGTTCACTCTAAATCATGACAAAAAGGCCAAACGTATGGAACTGGAGATCTCCTCTGCTGAAGTGACAGACTCTGCTCTGTACTACTGTGCTCTGAATCCCACAGTGACAGGAAACCCAGAAATACTGTACAAAAACGGAATGCGGGGAAGAAGTTATCAACAGGCACATTAATTAAAATGTCCAGAACTCTATTGTAACCAAACCCTGATCCACATCCCAGACCAATCCTAACCCGAGCCATAACTCAAACCCTAAATCTAGCTTAATTTCTACATTTGTATTTGTATTTAAATGTATTATGGATCCCCATTAGCTGCTGCCATTAATTCACTTTTTCTTGATAATGCAGTATAAAATGAATGGTCTGGATTCGTTCAAACTAAATACATTATTTTAATGTATATTATGTACATTATACAAGGATTGAATTGCACACACACAGAAAAAGGTTGGTTGTTCACCACCCCCCAGTCTTTGGCAGTAGGTGGAGCTACATTTTCTCCAATCAGCAAGAATGAAAGATTGCTATAGAGAGAGATATTTAACTCTGCCTGAAAGTCCTTGTTTGTGAGTGCTGTATTCAATTTGACAAATTTGACCATATATTTGATAGTTGACAAAAAAGCTATCAAAAATAGACACATTTTTCCTTTTCTGACAGATGGTAGTTTTGAAGATGACATTAATTCCACTAGGTCTATGGTAGGTGGTGTGGAGGGTGATACCATCACATTATCCTTCAGCTACACTGGCTCTGTAAACAATCTACAGTGGTATAGTCAGTATCCTAGGTCTAAACCAGAGTTTCATCACCAAATCAGGGTATGTCCAGAAAACTGTCCCTTCTCGCATGTCAGCTTAGGTTCATACCGACCGACCGTGTGGATCTGGAGATCTCCTCTGCTGAAGTGACAGACTCTGCTCGTCCTCCCTCTACTTCTTTCGTTAAACTTTTTCCCCCCGGAAGGTTTATCTGGAGATGGTTCTATAGGACCTCCACCAGACAAAAAAGCTAAGTCGTAGCATTAACTTTATGCCCTCTAAATGCAGTCACTGTACTCATAAAATGCAGCAGAACAATCATCTTGAGGATTGCCGAGTTGCAATCTCCGCTTCAGACGTAATCATTAGGCAAGGCTAGTTTAAGTGAAACAGCATCTGGCCACAAGAAAGTACATATAGTAGTATTAATCCCCCCACACAGTCCCAACAATTTTCTCAAGACTTCTGGAAAGAAATGCTGTCAGCATGCTCAACCGGTGTCACTCATTCAACCGGTTTTCCACGTTAAGCAACGAGTCGGAGTCAAAGACCGTGTCTTCTCAGTTCTCTCCTACATCCGTTATGCAGTCTGAGCTGCCAAAGCCTCCCACTATTAGCTCTGAAAAATTTAAAACCCTAGTCATTGGCGACTCCATTACCCGCAAGATTAGATTGAAAAAGAATCATCCAACGATCATTCACTGTTTACCAGGAGGCAGGGCTACCGACATAAAGGCTCATCTGAAGATGGTGCTGGCTGAGGCTAAAACTGGCAAGTGTAGAAAGTTTGGGTGTATTGTCTCACAACTCAATCGCTGCTTGAAAACTGTTTTCTGCCAATCCCAAAAGATGAATTTTGTAGATAATTGGCCCTCTTTCTGGGACTCACCCACAAACAGGAACAAGCCTGGCCTGCTGAGGAGTGACAGACTCCATCCTAGCTGGAGGGGTGCTCTCATCCTATTTATCAACATAGACAGGGCTCTAACTCCTCTAGCTCCACAATGAGATTGGGTGCAGGCTAGGCAGCAGGCTGTTAGCCAGCCTGCCAGCTTGGTGGAGTCTGTCGCTAGCACAGTCAGTGTAGTCAGCTTAGCTATCACCATTGAGACCGTGTCTGTGCCTCGACCTAGGTTGGGAAAATCTAAACATAGCAGTGTTTGCTTTAGAAATCCCACTGGAATAAAGACCTCCTCCATCCCTGTCATTTTTGAAACAGACAGTGATAATACCTAGGACTTCTTAACCTCTAGCGTCGAGCAATCCCGTATCCGGGAGTGTAATTATAGCCTCAAGCTCATTACCATAACGCAACGTTAACTATTCATGAAAATCGCAAATTAAATGAAAGAAATATATTCACTCACAAGCTTAGCCTTTAGTTAACAACACTGTCATCTCAGATTTTCAAAATATGCTTTTCAACCATAGCTACAAGCATTTGTGTAAGAGTATTGATAGCTAGCATAGCATTAAGCCTAGCATTCAGCAGGCAACATTTTCACAAAAACAAGAAAAGCATTCAAATAAAAACATTTACCTTTGAAGAACTTCGGATGTTTTCAATGAGGAGACTCTCAGTTAGATAGCAAATGTTCAATTTCTCCAAAAATATTATTTGTGTAGGAGAAATCGCTCCGTTTTGTTCATCACGTTTGGCTAAGAAAATAATCCGAAAATGCAGTCTCTACAACGCCAAACTTTTTACCAAATTAACTCCATAATATCGACAGAAACATGGCAAACGTAGTTTAGAATCAATCCTCAAGGTGTTTTTCACATATCTATTCAATGATAAATCATTCGTGGCAGCTGTGATTCTCCTCGAAGCAAACGAAAAATACCCGCAGCTGGAGATTACGCAATAATTGCAACGGAGGACACCAAGTGGCCACCTGGTAGATGTAGTCTCTTAAGGTCAATCTTCCAATGATTTGCCTACAAATACGTCACAATGCTTTTTTATCCATAAATTAAAAGAGCGCCCCCTATATCCAAGAAGTTAATGTTAGATCCCTCACTTCCAAGGCTGATGAATGTTTTGAGAGTTAAATGAGGCCTCTCCTTCTGGTTACACTAGTGACCATAGCCCCGCGTATCCCACAAAGACGGAGGTGTTTCTAAAAAAGTTTAATAGCAAATTTCAATTTAAAAAAGAAAATACCAGCTTTTTCGTCTTTTGTGGTGCTATTCAAACCTATGTATTCTACCTAAGCACTTTTTATAGCTACTGTTTACAGGCCTCCTGTTCCGTATTCAGCGTTCCTCACTATCTGCCAGTGTTCCTCACTGGCAGATAATCTAAAAAATGTTGGTTGACTTCAATATTCACATGGAGAAGTCCACAGACCCACTCCAAATGGCTTTCGGAGCCGTGATCGACTCAGCGTATTTTATCCAACATGTCTCAGGACCTACACATTTCCGCAATCAGACCCTGGATCTATTTTTGTCCCGTGGAATAGATATTGTGGATTGAAATGTTTTCTCCACAATTGTATTATGTTTGCAATCGCAACAAATAATTTGGTTAGACCCCAACCAAGGATTATCAAAAGCTACACGTTAAATTCTTGGAAAACACAAAGATTTCTACCCAAAGATGTCGGAGTACAAAAATCTGTTAACCACCTAACCGGGATCTAAACTTAACCTTATAACCTAGATGTGTAATACCCTAGATGCAGTCGCACCATTGAAAACAAAAAAAATGTGTAACAAGAAACTACATCCCTGGTATACAGAAAATACCCTTGAAGCAAGCTTCAGCAGTGATGAATCTGTGAACTTCTTCGATGAAAGATCATGATCATTAGAAAACAAATTAACTCCTACTTGAATATGGCTATGTCATGTCTTTGGCTATGCCGGATTAAGTGATATGACATGCTATTCTATAAAATAATTTATCCGTAATTAATATCACCTGATTGAGGTAATCATGTAAATGTAACTAACTAGAGAGTCGGGCACCACAAAATAATATTTATAGAGCTGTTATCTTCCGAATAAACTCTTCAAGAACTAGTAATATTTTACATCAATAGCAGTCAACATTAATCTTCATCTTACTTCAGTGTCATAAACTGAGAGTTGTAAATTCTTGGTTATCTGCAAGAACCCTGGCTAACAATTTGAATCAGCAATACAACATTGGGTTTAATAATTTATTTACTAAATACCTAACTAATCACACATAATTCACATACACATAATTAAATCATAACTTGATAAAAAATTACGTCATAGGAAAACGTCCCTGGCGGGTGGAACAGATATGACGGCTTGTTACACAAAGGAAAAGGGGCTGGGTTGAGTGAAAGAGCGGAAAAACAGGAACAAAGGCGAAGCTGTGCTATCGTAAATACAGGATCTTATGCATTCTAAATTACCGCCCATTTGGAAAAGGAAAATGCAATAAATATTTTCTCTGAGCTACGCTTCAGTAGGTTGGTGGTAGATGGAAGGCCGTGTTGCCAAACCGATTCCTCTGTCCTTTGAAGAATGTCTCTGGTTGTCAATTGGATACAATGTAGTAACGTCGTTGTGTGATAGACGGTATACTCTGTCTGTTCCTTCCTAACCTTTGTTTGCAGCTGCGGTCGCTAACTCAACAGCTAGGAGGTATCACTTCTGTAGTAAAATAAGAGTTCAAAGATCATACCATTCGCAACCAAAGCTCCTGCTGATGTTTGCTTCGTCCTGTAGTTATTTCCTGAACCATTCTGGACATAGGATCGCCATCCTACCTCATCGGAACAGGAAGTTATGTTGTCGTCAAGGGCTTATATAGGAAGGGAGAGGAGGGTGTGTTTGAAAAGTTTTATAGCCCAGGGGAGGGACACTTATTGAGCAGCCCTATTTTATGAAAACCCAAATGTCACATTTTAGAAGCTAAAATCACATTTCATCCCATCACAAATAATTTCATATTCAAACATTTAAATTGAACAACAATTCCATGTGAATCCGATAACTCTGATGTGTAGACTTTCCACTGTAGAGTTTGTCATCTTATCATTGATGAGAATGTCTCAGATGACAACCGAACTGACATCATATTCATTTAGTACCACCGCATATGTTCAATTGTTCGGATTACCAGAATATAGTTAATTTCCCCCCACATTCTGACGTTTCCAGAATCTCTATGTTAACCAAGGGTTTTGCAAATGTAACCTTAGTAAGGTAGAGAGAGGAAAAAGGGGGTAAGAGGTATTTATGACTGTCATAAACCAACCCCACAGGCCAACGTCATGACAGCTATTTCTCCAAAACTCAGTTGTCCTGAGTCTGCACATAACTGCCAGGCCCTTGGATCAATGGAAACACTTAAGTTGTTTAATCCTGTATCTCTCGAATCCTTCACAAAAATTGTCATGGCCTTTAAACCTTCTAGCTGTCTACTGGACTTCATTCCAAATAAACTACTGAAAGAGCTTCTTGTGCTTGGTCCTCCAACATAATAAACGGCTCCCTATCCTCCGGATGTGTGCCAAACTCACTGAAAGTGGCAGTAATAAAGCCTCTCCTGAAAATGCCAAATATCAAATCTCCCATTCCTCTCAAACATTTGTGACTCACTACCTGGATTCGGTCTATGTAGCAACATTTGAAATAGTTTTTTTTACATTTGTAAAAAGTAGAGACTCAGAGCTACAAAATGGTATATCTTACACAGCATTTTTGAGGAACAATGGGAAAGTAATTCTGCTTTGAAAGTTGATACACTTGTAAACTCACTTTTGAGAAAAAGGGCCTTTGGATGTTTTTGTGCCTACTGGAGAGCTCTCTGTCTACACCAATTCAGCATTATTCACACCCTCTTAACCTTCGGGTCTTTTTTTTCAACGTTTTGTTAAAAATCGCGCAACATTTCAACGTCCTGCTACTCATGCCAGGAATATAGTACATGCATATGATTAGTATGTGCGGATAGAAAACACTCTGAAGTTTCTAAAACTAGTTAAATCATGTCTGTGACTATAACAGAACGTGTGGAGCAGGCAAAAGCCTAAGGAAAACTGTTCACAAAAAAATATATATATATCCTTCCGCCAGTTGCCTGTATTGTCTATGGCAAGGGAAAATAGATATCGACCAGTTTACAATGCCTACAGCTTCCACACGATGTCGCCAGTACTGTCATTTGCTTTGAAGTTAATCCTTGGTGAGATGAGAAATAGCCACTTCCTGTCATCGAGTACACAGCTGGAAGTTTTGAGAGAGAGAAAAATTGAGCATCATTTCAAGAATTGCTGCTATTGAATACAGATCGCCCGTGATCAATTTGATCGATTATTAACGTGTACGAATACCTAAAGTTGGTTTACAAAAGTAGTTAGAAGTGTTTTGTCAAAGTTTATCAGCAACTTTTTAAATTTAAAAAAATGACGTTGCGTTTTGTAAAGCTGCTTTTTCCTGGATCAGACGGGCTTCATAAATGGACATTTTGGGTATACATGGACGGATTTAATCGAAAAAAAAGACCCAATTGTGATGTTTATGGGACATATAGGAGTGCCAACAAAGAAGCTCGTCAAAGGTAATGAATGTTTTATATTTTATTCCTGCGTTTTTTGTAGCGCCGGCTACGCTAATTCCTTTGTTTCCTTTGTCTTTTTCCGGTATTGCGGGGGGGTGCATGCTATCAGATAATAGCTTCTCATGCTTTCGCCGAAAAGTATTTTAAAAAATCTGACATGTTGGCTAGATTCACAACGAGTGTAGCTTCAATTGAGTACCCTGCATGTGTGTTTTAATGAAAGTTTGAGTTTTAGCGAGTACTATTAGCATTTGGTAAAGCTGCTTTTTCCTGGATCAGACGGGCTTCATAAATGGACATTTTGGGTATACATGGACGGATTTAATCGAAAAAAAAGACCCAATTGTGATGTTTATGGGACATATAGGAGTGCCAACAAAGAAGCTCGTCAAAGGTAATGAATGTTTTATATTTTATTCCTGCGTTTTTTGTAGCGCCGGCTACGCTAATTCCTTTGTTTCCTTTGTCTTTTTCCGGTATTGCGGGGGGGTGCATGCTATCAGATAATAGCTTCTCATGCTTTCGCCGAAAAGCATTTAAAAAAATCTGACATGTTGGCTAGATTCACAACGAGTGTAGCTTTAATTGAGTACCCTGCATGTGTGTTTTAATGAAAGTTTGAGTTTTAGCGAGTACTATTAGCATTTGGCGTTGCGCATTTCCATTTCCTGTTGGCTATGTGAGACGCAGACGTCTCACCTTGCCCTAAGAGGTTTTAAACCAGACGGCCCAATTTGTTATTACACAAAAAAAATTGACGGATAGCCAGGGGCACACTCCAACACAAAGACATAATTGTCAAACAAAGCATTTATGTTCAGTGAACAAACAAGCCACACTTGCGAGGAGTTAAAACGTAGATGGGACTTGGCTGCATTGAGTCAGAATGTCACGCCTGCTCCCGCTCTTCCCCTATGATGCTCGAGGGCGCCAGGCTCCCCAGCATTGCACACTCCTGCCATCATCAATATGCACACCTGCCTTCCCCCCGTCAAGCGCATCAGCGATTATTGGACTCACCTGGACTCAATCACCTCCGTCATTACCTTCCTGAAATCTCTGGTTCCCTGCTTCTGCATTAATTGTCATATGTCCTTCTATACCCGTGTGCTGATGCTGTTCCTGTCTTGTTTCATGTCTGTTCCTGATTAAATGTTTGACTCCCTGTACCTGCTTCTCATCTCCAGCATCAGTCCTTATACAGAAGGATAGTGCACATGCAAACAACAAAGGAACATTAAGATAAATAATAATGGATTGTCTCATGCCTGTCAATCTGTCTTTACACTGCTCAGTGAAATGTATTTGCCTGCCTCCCATATACCTACAGTTGAAGTCGGAAGTTTACAAACACCTTAGCCAAATACATTTACACTCCGTTTTTCACAATTCCTGAAATGTAATCCTATTGCTTCCCACAATAAGTTGGATGAATTTTAGCCCATTCCTCCTGACAGAGCTGGTGTAATCGAGTCAGGTTTGTAAGCTCCATGCTTGCACATGCTCTTTCAGTTCTGCCCACACATTTTCTATGGGATTGAGGTCAGGGCTTTGTGATGGCCACTCACATATTTTGACTTTGTTGTCCTTAAGCCATTTTTCCACAACTTTGGAAATATGCTTGGGGTCATTGTCCATTTGGAACACCCATTTGCGACAAAGCTTCTGACTGATGTCTTGAGATGTTGCTTCAATATACACTGCTCCAAAAAAATTAAGGGAACACTAAAATAACACATCCTAGATCTGAATGAATGAAATATTCTTATTAAATACTTTTTTATTTACATAGTTGAATGTGCTGACAACAAAATCACACAAATTATCAATGGAAATCAAATTTATCAACCCATGGAGGTCTGGATACAGGCTGATCCAACTTTGATGTAATGTCCTTAAAACAAGTCAAAATGAGGCTCAGTAGTGTGTGTGGCCTCCATGTGCCTGTATGACCTCCCTACAACCCCTGGGCATGTTCCTGATGAGGTGGCGGATGGTCTCCTGAGGGATTTCCTCCCAGACCTGGACTAAAGCATCCGCCAACTCCTGGACAGTCTGTGGTGCAACATGGCGTTGGTGGATGGAGCGAGACATGATGTCCCAGATGTGCTCAATTGGATTCAGGTCTTGGGAACGTGCGGGCCAGTCCATAGATTCAATGCCTTCCTCTTGCAGGAACTGCTGACACACTCCAGCCACATGAGGTTTAGCATAGTCTTGCATTAGGAGGAACCCAGGGCCAACCACACCAGCATATGGTCTCACAAAGGGTCTGAGGATCTCATCTCGGTACCTAATGGCAGTCAGGCTACCTCTGGCGAGCACATGGAGGGCTGTGCGGCCCCGCACAGAAATGCCACCCCACACCATGACTGACCCACCGCCAAACCGGTCATGCTGGAGGATGTTGCAGGCAGCAAACATTCTCCACGGCATCTCCAGACTGTCACATCTGTCACATGTGCTCAGTGTGAACCTGCTTTCATCTGTGAAGAGCACAGTGGGCCAGTGGTGAATTTGCAAATCTTGGTGTTCTCTGGCAAATGCCAAACGTCCTGCACGGTGTTGGGCTGTAAGCACATCCCCCACCTGTGGACGTCGGGCACTCATACCACCCTCATGGAGTCTGTTTCTGACCGTTTGAGCAGACACATGCACATTTGTGGCCTGCTGGAGGTCATTTTGCAGGGCTCTGGCAGTGCTCCTCCTGCTCCTCCTTGCACAAAGGCGGAGGTAGCGGTCCTGCTGCTGGGTTGTTGCCCTCCTACGGCCTCCTCCACGTCTCCTGATGTACTGGCCTGTCTCCTGGTAGTGCCTCCATGCTCTGGACACTACGCTGACAGACACAG
This sequence comes from Oncorhynchus kisutch, assembly GCF_002021735.2. Taxonomy (NCBI): domain Eukaryota; kingdom Metazoa; phylum Chordata; class Actinopteri; order Salmoniformes; family Salmonidae; genus Oncorhynchus; species Oncorhynchus kisutch. The sequence continues at coordinate 18,556,203 of NC_034203.2, forward strand.
CACACCTTCTTGCCACATCTCGCATTGATGTGCCATCCTGGATGAGCTGCACTACCTGAGCCACTTGTGTGGGTTGTAGACTCAGTCTCATGCTACCACTAGAGTGAAAGATTGACCAAAACATCAGCCAGGAAGCATAGGAACTGAGAAGTGGTCGGTGGTCCCCACCTGCAGAACCACTCCTTTATTGGGGTGTCTTGCTAAATGCCTACAATTTCCACCTGTTGTCTATTCCATTTGCACAACAGCATGTGACATTTATTGTCAATCAGTGTTGCTTCCTAAATGGACAGTTTGATTTCACAGAAGTGTGATTGACTAGGAGTTACATTGTGTTGTTTAAGTGTTCCCTTTATTTTTTGAGCAGTGTATATCAACATAATTTTCCTCCCTCATGATGCCACCTATTTTGTGAAGTGCTCCAGTCCCTCCTGCAGCAAAGCACCCCCACTACATGAGGCTGCCACCCCCGTGCTTCACGGATGGGATGTTATTTTTTGGCTTGCAAGCCACCCCCTTTTTCCTTCGAACATAACGATGGCCATTATGGCTAAACATTTCTATTTCATCAGACCAGAGGACATTTCTCCAAAAAGACGATCTTTCCCCATATGCTGTTGCAAACTGTAGTCTGGACTTTTTATGGCAGTTTTGGAGCTGTGGCTTCTTCCTTGCTGAGCAACCTTTCAGGTTAATTCGATATAGGACTCATTTGACTGTGGATATACACCTTAGCCAAATACATTTAAACTTTCACAATTCCTGACATTTAATCCTTTTTAAAATGCCCTGTCTTAGGTCAGTTAGGATCACCATTTTATTTTAAGAATATGAAATGTCAAAATAATAGTAGAGAGAATGATTTATTTCAGCTTTTATTTCGATCATCACATTCCCAATGGGTCAGAAGTTAACATGCTACCAAATACTAATTGAGTGTAATTCCTTTAACCTTTCTACTGCTAGCGGAAACCCTCGACAACACTCCGCTGAAAAGGCAGTGCTCGAAATTCAGGTGCACCCATGACCAGCTCGGAAACCAGATTGCACGGCGGAGAAGGTACGGTGGGATTCGAAATGGTCAGTGATCTGTTTATTAACTTGGCTTTCGAAGACTTTAGAAAGGCAGGGCAGGATGGATATAGGTCTATAACAGTTTGGTTTTAGAGTCTTAAACCCGTTTGAAAGAGGTGGATGACCTCGGCAGCTTTCCAATCTTTAGGGATCTCGGACGATACAAAAGAGAGGTTGAACAGACTGGTAATAGGGGTTGCAATAATGACGGCGGATAATTTTAGAAAGAGAGGGTCCACATTGTCTAGCCTAGCTGATTTGTATGGATCCAGGTTTTGCAGCTCTTTCAGAACATATGCTATCTGGATTTGGGAGAAGGAGAAGCTGGGGAGGCTCGGGTAAGTAGCTGCGGGGGGTGCGGAGCTTTTGGCCGGGGTTGGGGTAGCCAGGAGGAAAGCATGGCCAGCTGTAGAGAATTGCTTATTGAAATGTTCGATTATCATGGATTTATCGGTGGTGACCGTGTTACCTAGCCTCAGTGCAGTGGGCAGCTGGGAGGAGGTGCTCTTGTTCTCCATGGACTTTACAGTGTCCCAAAACTTTTTGGAGTTAGAGCTACAGGATGCACATTTCTGTTTGAAAAAGCTAGCCTTTGCTTTCCTGACAGATTGCGTATATTGGTTCCTGACTTCCCTGAATGGTTGCATATCGCGGGGACTATTCGATGCTATTGCAGTCCACCACAGGATGTTTTTGTGCTGGTCAAGGGCAGTCAGGGCAGGGGTGTTCTTAGTTCTACATTTTTTGAAAGGTGTATGCTTATTTAAGATGGTTAGGAAATTACTTTTAAAGAATGACCAGGCATCCTCAACTGACTGCATTTATTTTATTTTACCTTTATTTAACTAGGCAAGTCAGATAAGAACAAATTCTTATCTTCAATAACAGCCTAGGAACAGTGGGTTAACTGCCTGTTCATGGGCAGAACGACAGATTTGTACCTTGTCAGCTCGGGGATTTGAACTTGCCACCCTGCCGCCCCGGGATTAGGTCAATATCCTTCCAGGAGACCCGGGCCAGGTCGATTTGTAGTGGTATTTATTAGAGAGGGGTAAAGAAAGATTTTGTTCAGGCGCCAGGCAGGTATTAACCATGCCGAAAGGAAAAGAGTAGAATAGAGAGAGTACCACTACCAGACCCACACACATCAGCAGAAGAGACTGCCTAGAGTTTAGCCTGTTTACCAGATAGCGAGTGGAGAGAAAAGAAAATACACACCATATAAAACCCACATCACAGCACAGGGGTAACCCCAACAAGAATACCTCATACAATAATACTAATACTAATAATGGCAGAGCAATTTAACAATTTAACAGCAACTTCATACAAGAACGAACCCAGTCATCCACAGAGGATTTGCAATAATCTGTATTATCTTCCAGTGGATGAGTGCAGAGGGTATGAATGTGGGGGGTGTTCATAGACACAACAAAGGCCTTAAAAATGTCCACAATCTTCTCGGCCACATGTCATTAGTACACCTCACCTCAATACAGTTCACATAACAATACACAACTTGCAAGCAACCTCCCTTTTAACTAAAATGTCCACCCAAATACTTCTGGCAGGGCAATAATAGTCCAGCTCTAATGAACTTCAATGGGAAGTGTATTTGAAAAATAGAGTCTGTTGCAGGGTAAAGCACTGGAACGATAGAGGAAAGAGAGAAAGAGAACAAGAGAAATCTTAGCTGTGGTCTTCAGGCGTGCTGGTGTACTGTCTGACTGTCCGATGGTTTGTTGGTTTGTATGTTTAAGCTTCGCAACAATGTTGCTACTAATCCATGCGATCCATAACGGGCATGGTCCCAAACGAAAACAACCACGACCTAGAGCGATCACACCGATGATAGAGTTAAATACTTTATAAACTACACGCGCTGAAAACAAACAAAACTTCTGCAGCACATCACACACAATCAAACTGTCGCGCCACCCAAGAGCCCCTCCCAAAAGAGCTGAAAGAGCTGTCTTTATTTCCTCCTTCCTTACTGCTGATGCGCTCTTAAAGTGGCAGTGCACGGTGAAGGCTCCGTGCAGGATTTCGCCACAGATTAGAAAGGCCTGCTTGCAGAAGTGTTTTTAGGGAGCGTTTGACAGTGATGAGGGTTGGTCGTTTGACCGCGGACCCATAATAGATGCAGGCAATGAGGCAGTGATTGCTGAGATCCTGATTGAAAACAGCAGAGGTGTATTTGGAGGGCAAGTTGGTCAGGATAATATCTATGAGGGTGCCTGTGTTTACGGATTTAGGGTTGTACCTGGTGGGTTCCTTGATAATTTGTGTGAGATTGAAGGCATCTAGCTTAGATTGTAGGACGGCTGGGGTGTTAAGCATATCCCAGTTTAGGTCACCTAACAGAACGAACTCTGAAGATAAATGAGGGGCAATCAATTCACATATGGTGTCCAGGGCACAGCTGGGAGTTGAAGGGGGTCTATAACAGTTGACATCAGTGAGAGACATATTTCTGGAGAGATTCATTTTTAAAATTAGAACTGTTTGGGCATAGACCTGGGAAGTATGATAGAACTGTGCAAGCTATCTCTGCAGTAGATTGCAACTCCTCCCCCTTTGGCAGTTCTATCTTGACGGAAAATGTTGTAGTTGGGTACGGCAATCTCTGAATTTTTGGTGGCCTTCCTAAGCCAGGATTCAGACACGGCAAGGACATCAGGGCTGGCAGAGTGATGTAATACATGTATCACTAGCCACTTTAAACAATGCTACTTTTATATGTTTACATACCCTACATTACTGATCTCAGATGTAAATACTGTACTCGATACCATCTACTGCATCTTGCATATGCCGTTATGTACCATCACTCATTCTCTTATTTTTATGTACATATTCTTCATTCCTTTACACTTGTGTGTATATGGTAGTAGTTGTGGACTTGTTAGGTTAGATTACTCGTTGGTTATTAGTGTATTGTCAGAACTAGAAGCACAAGCATTTCGCTACACTCGCATTAACATCTGCTAACCATGTGTATGTGACAAATACAATTTGATTTGATTTTGTATGTGACAAATAACATTTGATTTGATTTGAGTATGCTAAAGCAGTGAGTAAAACAAACTTAGGGAGGAGGCTTCTGATTTTAACATGCATGAAACCAAGGCTTTTTCAATTACAGAAGTCAACAAATGAGAGTGCCTGGGGACACGTAGGGCGTGGTTTAACCACCACATCACCCGAGGAACAGATGAGGAGTAGGATGAGGGTACGGCTAAAGGCTATCCAAACTGGTCGTCTAGTGCGTTGGGGACAGAGAAATAAAGGAGCAGATTTCTGAGCGTGGTAGAATATATTCAGGGCACAATGTGCAGACAGGGGTATGGTGGGGTGAGGGTACAGTGGAGGTAAGCCCAGGCAGTGAGTGATGATAAGAGAGGTTGCATCTCAGGACACACTGGTTATACTGGGTGAGGTCACCGCGTGTGTGGGAGATGGGACAAAGAAGGTATCTGAGGCATTTAAAGTGGGACTAGGGGCTCCGCAGTAAACTAAGACAATGATAACTATCCTACACAACAATATACAAGGCATATTGACATTTGAGAGAGACATAAAGCAAGGCATAAAGCAATCACAGGTGTTGATTGGGAGAGCAAGCTAAGACAACTACAGGTAAGACAACAACAGCTAATCAGCTAAGACAACAACAACAGGTAAAATGGCGATGAAATGGCAGAGAGGGTCGGTTAACTACACACAGGGCCTGAGTTCGGGGCTAGGGCCGACAGATAAACAAAAAGTAAACAGTGGAGCACCGTGATAAATGATCAGCCCAGCAGGCATCAGTTATGTAGCCAAGTGATCATAGGGTCCAGTGTGCAGCAATAGATGGAACAGGGAAGCCGCGGGATCGTCTTTACTACGCTAGCACACTGGAGACACAGCGTTTAAAGTTAGCAGGCCGGGGTAAGTAGTAGCGTCTGCTCCGACGTCCGGCAGAGGCCGGTTGAAGGCACAGCGGATGAAATTATGTCTGCGGCATCTCACCATCCTTGGTGGAACTGAAACTGAAACTGGGCAAATGGAAAGTACTAGTACTTACACTATTAATAGCAATGGCTTAGTTCATTATGAACACGCACAAAATGCTAGCAATGGCTTAGCTAGCCTAAACGCTAGCGGCTTGTTCTCCTTATGAAAACTCACCAAATCCTGTCTTAAATCTTTCCCTCAACCCCTTTACAGCACATTTGTATAGATAAGTCAGTGTTAATATCGGTTTTTCTCTTTTTAGTTCAGACTTTATACAACTTCTCCCAATTATTTGAAACTTAGTTTTTCTTCCATAGAATGGCGGTAGCTCTTCACGTTCCGTTCAAGCTCCTTTTCAACATGTTGGCGCCCACCGGTGTAGAACGTGAGGTTAGGAGAGGGACTAAAATAGAATATTCAGTTTTGATCGGCTCAAAGTAAACTGCTCGTCATGGCAGCTACTGACAGCTGATTTGTAATAGCTGTCAACTTTTAAACATATCACAATATAATATAATATGATTGGTTACTGGAATCTCACAAGTAATAATAAGTATTCAACATTAGTTGACCAGCGTTACACAGATGACACACGGCTGTACATTTCAATGAAACATGGTGAAACCTAAAAATGTCCTTCTCTGGAAGCCTGGGATTCAGACATAAGGAAGTGGATGGGGGCAAATGTTTTACTTTTAAACTCAGACAACATAGAGATGCTAGTTCTAGTTCCCAGACAACATAGAGATGCTAGTTCTAGTTCCCAGACAACACAGAGATGCTAGTTCTAGTTCCCAGAAAACATAGAGATGCTAGTTCTAGTTCCCAGAAAACATAGAGATGCTAGTTCTAGTTCCCAGACAACACAGAGATGCTAGTTCTAGTTCCCAGAAAACAAAGAGATCTGCTGTCAGATCTGGAAATGAATCTTGATGGCTGTACAGTCTTCTCAAATAAAATTGTGAAGGACCTCTGCGTTACTCTGTACCTTGCTCTCCTTCAACAAACAGAAAAAACATTTCAAGAGCAGCCTTTTTTCATTTTCGTAACATTGCACAAATCGGAAACCTTTTATCCAAATTTGATGCAGAAAAGCTATTCTACGCTTTTGTCACTTAACAATAGACTGCTGCAATGCTCTCCTCTATGGCTACCCGGATAAGGCACTAGAATCTTGACTAGAACCCCCAAAATGTATCATATTACCCCAATGGTAGTCTCCCTACAATGGCTCCCTGTTAAGGCTAGGGCTGATTTCAAGGTTTTATTGCTAACCCACAAAGCATTACATGGACTTGCTCCTACCTATCTTGCCGATTTGCTTCTTCCGTATGCTATGTTCATAAGACGCAGGACTCCTTATTGTTTCTAAAATTTCCAAGCAAACAGCTTGAGGCAGGGCTTTCTCCTAAAGACATCAATTTCCATGGAATGGTCTGCCAATCCATGTGCCAATCTGTAAATAGCACACCAAACTACATCATCCACATATTATTTATTTTCTTGCTCTTTTGCACCCCAGTATCTCTACTTGCACATCATCATCTGCACATCTATCATTCCAGTGTTAATGCTAAATTGTAATTATTTCACCTCTATAGCCTATTTATTGCCTTACCTCCCTACTCTTCTACATTTACACACACTGTACATAGATTTGTCTATTGTGTTATTGACTGTACATTTGTTTATGTGTAACTCTGTGTTGTTTTTGTTGCACTGCTTTGCGTTATCTTGGCCAGGTCGCAGTTGTAAATGAGAACTTGTTCTCATCTGGCCCACCTGGATAAATTAAGGTGAAATATAAGTCTTTACTGAAGCCTAATTTCTTCAGTAGGTCCTATGATTGAGTGTTGTCTGGCCCAGAGGTGAGAAGACAAACAACAAGGCACTGGAGTGACGAACTACCCTTGCTCTGCCCAGCCGGCTAACCCTATCTCCACTGGGGTCTCTGCCTCTGACCCTATTACAAAGGCTCAGTCACTGGCTTGCTCGCTCTCTTCCATCCTTCCTGTCCTCTGGCTCGTGCGGTGAAGAGATCTTCGTGGGCTCTACTTGGCCTTGTCTCAGGTTAGTAAGTTAGTGGCCTGTTGATATCCCTTGGTGGTGTGGGGACTGTGCTTTGTAAAAGTGGGTGGGGTTTTATTCTGCCCGGTTGTCCCTGTCCAGGGGTAACTTTCTCCTGACCACTCCCGTCTCATTCTCCTGTATCTATCCTGCAATAGTCCATGTGCCAGGGCGCTATGGTCAGTCTGCTATATCCAGTGTAATTCTCCTGTCTTATCTGGTGCCCTGTGTGATCTCAGATATGCTCCATTTCTCCCATCTCTCTCTTCCCCCTCCTGGAGGACCTGAGCCCTAGGACCATACCTCAGGACTACATGGCCTGATGACTTCTGGCTGTCCTCATCCCTAGTCCACCTGGTCATGCTGCTAACCCAGTTTCTGCTGTCCTGTCTGCGACAATTGAACCCAGACCTGTTCACTGGACTTGCTGCCTTGTTGTGCTGCTGACAAAGTGGCTGCCTTTCTTCCTGCGGCTATAGAACGCTGATCTGTTCAGAGCCTGGTTTCTTTTTAGATTTCTTCCTAGGTTCCTGCCTTTCAAGGTTTTTTTTCCTAGCAACCATGCCTCTACATCTGCATTGCTTGCTCTCTGTGGTTTTAGGCTCGGTTTCTGTATACAAAAAGAAGCCAGTCTGATACACAGATGTGGGATGAAGGCTTTTTGCTCAGAATTAACTTCATCCTCATCAAGAGTGATACAATGTTATACAATTCGTATTATAAGGTTTATTTGCAGATTGTACATATGGTATAGCATTACATATTATTGTGGATCTATTACAACAACAAAAAGTAAATACAAATAACAAACAATACCATTCCCTAGACATTTCCAGATAGAAATGAAGTCTAAAATAGTCCATCTAGTGTTTGCTTTGTTGCTGTGTGGATCATCATTAAACATCAAACCACAACTTGATATAATAATGACAGAGATTTGTGGTCACACCTGTGCTGTGTGCAATCACCAGGTGGTCTAGTGTCTCTCTGTCTTCATATTCAATGCACTGTGAGAAAGATGTGTTATTTTCTCTTTAGTCAGTAGTCTTCAATTTCACTTATCATAAGTATTATAATTTCATATTGGCTGGATAATCACATGGGAATATGACAAAGTGGAACAATATTATTATTTGTAGTTACTCATCACAATTCACAGTGCTTGGTGGTGTAGTATGAAAGTCAACCTGAAGGAGGCAACCAAAAAAAGCACACACACCCCTGAATCGGAGGATGCCATACAGACAGACACCTCCCTCTGGTCTACTACTGCAGGTAATACAGAACAACATGAAGCATCAACAGTAGGACAGAGGGTGTCAAAGCTCTGTGATAGATAGATCAGCATTGTTCTGCTCCTTACCTTTTCCACTTCAAACAGACTGACTAGTCATGAGAAATTGGCTGATCCTTCATGTTCTGGCTGCATGCTGCTTTGGTATAACATCACTCTGTCTCTTTCTGTGCCTTTGTTCATTTTATTTAGATATATTATTATCAAATGTTGTGAAGATATATTTATCTTTCTTTTCAGGGTGCAGAGCAGAAGAGAATGTAACACAGCCAACAGAATATGTAATGGTCGTAGAAGGACAACCAACAAAACTCAGTTGCCTATTCGTCACAACTGATCAATCACCATATCTCTTCTGGTACAAACAACTAGCAAATGGCAAGCCCATGTTAATGCTGAGAAGGGAGAGGTTTGGAGTTGGGGAAACTGCTACTGAGTTCAAGGATAGATTTGATGCCCGTCTGAATGTTACAGCAAAGTCAGTCCCCTTGATGATCCAGAGGGTGCAGCTGTCTGACTCTGCTGTGTATTACTGTGCTCTGAGGCCCACTGTGACAACATGATATACAGCGTCCTTACAAAAACTATGGGTTTTATGTGTCCATAGAAACATACAGTACCATTGAAAAGTTGGGACCAAAGCACAATACATATTTAAATTGACTTTATGTACCTTAGTATACCTGAATTAGATTCTCTGCAGACTATATTAGTGTTTAATACATGAATTAAATAGAAGATGTGTACATTTTCACAAAATAACTAACATGTTTATTATACTCACTTCATGGAAAATGTACTTAATTGACAGCTTTTCACTTTGTCTTATGTTCTGCAAAGAGGGCTTATACAGATGAAGTCTGAAGTTTACATACACTTAAGTTGGAGTCATTAAAACTTGTTTATCAACCACTCCAAAAATACTTGATAATAAACTATAGTTTTGGCAAGTCGGTTAAGACATCTATTTTGTACATGACACAAGTAATTTTTCCAACAATTGTTTACAGACAGATTATTTCACTGTATCACATTTCCAATGGGTCAGAAGTTTACATACACTAAGTTGACTGTGCCTTTAAACAGCTTGGAAAATTCCCATCATTTGAGTCAATTGGAGGTGTACCCATGGATATATCAAGGCCGACCTTCAAAATCTGCTATCATGGGAAAATCAAAAGAAATCAGCCAAGACCTCAGAAAACAAATTGTAGACCTCCACAAGTCTGGTTCATCCTTGGGAGCAATTTCCAAACGCCTGAAGGTACCACATTCACCTGTACAAACAATAGTATGCAAGTATAAATACTGTGCGACCACGCAGCCGTCAGACTGCTCAGGAAGGAGATGCGTTCTGTCTCCTAGAGATGAATGTACTTTGGTGCGAAAAATTCAAATCAATCCCAGAACAGCAAAGGACCTTGTGAAGATGCTGGAAGAAACAGGTACAAAAGTATCTATATCCACAGAGTCCTATATCGACATAACTTGAAAGGCCGCTCAGCAAGGAAGAAGCCACTGCACCAAAACCAGCATAAAAAAACCAGACTACGGTTTGCAACTACTCATTGGGACAATGATCGTACTTTTTCTAGAAATGTTTGGCCATAATGACCATCGTTATGTTTGGAGGAAAAAGGGGGTGGCTTGCAAGCTGAAGAACACCATCCCAACCGTGAAGCACGGGGGTGTCAGCATCATGTTGTGGGGGTGCTATTCTGCAGGAGAGACTGGTGCACTTCACAAAATAGATGGTATCATGAGGTAGGAAAATTACATGGATATATTGAAGCAACATCAAGACATCAGTCAGGAAGTTAAAGTTTAGTCGCAAATGGGTCTTCCAAATGGACAATGACCCCAAGCATACTTAAAGTTGTGTCAAAATTGCTTAAGGACAACAAAGTCAAGGTATTGGAGTGGCCATCACACAGCCCTGACCTCAATCCCATAGAAAATGTGTGGGCAAAACTGAAAACGTGTGTGCGAGCAAGGAGGCCTACAAACCTGACTCAGTTACACCAGCTCTGTCAGGAGGAATGGGCCAAAATTCACCCAACTTATTGTGGGAAGCTTGTGGATGCCACGTTCGTCGTAAGGAGTAGACCAAAGCACAGCGTGAATAGAGTTCCACATGTTTTAATAAACTGAAACTCATCAAACCAAACAACCAACCAACCAAACAAACAACCGAAACGTGAAGCTACTGGTGTGCACTCAGGCAACTCAATGTAGACAAAATCCCACAAACGCAAATGGCTACCTAAATATGATCCCCAATCAGAGACAACGATAAACAGCTGTCTCTGATTGGGAAGCATATCAGGCTATACAAAAACCTAGATGACCCACCCTAGTCACTATCACTCCCCAACCAACATAGAGAATAAACAGCTCACTATGGTCAGGGCGTGACAGTGGAAGGCTACCTGAAACGTTTGACCCAAGTTAAACAATTTAAAGGCATTACACTCAATTAGTATTTGGTAGCATGTTAACTTCTGACCCATGGGGAATGTGATGAAAGAAATAAAAGCTGAAATAAATCATTCTCTCTACTATTATTTTGACATTTCACATTCTTAAAATAAATTGGTGATCCTAACTGACCTAAGACAGGGAATTTTTTAAAGGATTAAATGTCAGGAATTGTGAAAGTTTAAATGTATTTGGCTAAGGTGTATGTAAACCTATTGACCAACACATTTCCAATCAATCTTACCTCTCCCTGAACAGGCTCCTCCTTCATGTCTGTCAGTTGATGGTGATATACAGGCTGAGATGGACATGGAAGAGAGAGAGAGGATCTCTACCTCTCTACTCACAGTCACTCTCAGTGTGTTCTGTATAACCATGTTACTCTGTCTGATCATCTGGCTGGTTCTTGATGTATTCTGCTTCGGTATGATGGAACTTTTTCTCTCATTGGTTTATCTCATATTTAACTAATTGTAACTATAGTTTTATAATTTCTAATATCTTTCTATCTTTATCACTCAGTCTTTGTTTGTCTTCCAGAGTGCACAGGAGACCATGTCCAACAGCAACCAGAAGGTGTCATTGCTACAGAAGGAGGACTGGTAACACTGAGTTGTCAATATAACACCAGTGCTAATAATAATGCATATCTATTTTGGTACAAACAAGAAGAAAATGACTTCCCTAAACATATGCTGACCCGTTTTTCTTTTGGATCTGGAGACAATGCTGGAGGGTTCAAGGGTAGATTTGATGCAAGTCTAAATGCCAAGACACAATCAGTCCCCTTGACGATCCAGAGGTTGCAGCTGTCTGACTCTGCTCTGTACTACTGTGCTCTGCAGCCCACAGTGGCAGGAAACCTGTGCACACTGTACAAAAACCTGTAAAGAAAACTGACATCCCCCAAATATTCCCTCATTTTGAATTTTGTCATTAACTTGTATAGGCAAAACACATATACACTGAAAATGAACAATCAAAGATTTTCAAGAAACAATAATAATAAATAAAAAATATTGGAAAAGGATATGATTGTGTTACTGACTTATACTTTAGATTTTAGATACTGTGAATTAATGAAATTGCCTCATGTTGAAGAGATTAATTATCTTATATATCTTCCTTCAAGCAATGCTTCCCCCTATCTGTGAAATCAGAGTAGGTCACTTCTGCCAAGGCTGTTGCCCTAAAATCAAGAAAATAAAAGGAGATAAATAACACAGTTTTATCCAATATCCAATACAGGGGGACTAATCATATTTTAGTGCTGCTCTGCATTTTGAGGATGTGACAATGGAATCAAGCAGCAACAAGAAGTCTGTTTTTACTTCTGCTCATCTGACAACTCTCTGTATTTTGGATGGGGCTTCAAAGGTTTGAGAAGAGATGGTATATTCAGAACTAGAAGGAGGAGGATGCTTTTTTTAGTATACACATATCTTGTGCTGTGTGTTATCAAACTTCCAGTATCAGCCACAATGTCAATCCCAACATTTATTTTGCTTTAAGTGCTTGCATGTAAGTCATCTACTATAATCAGTCAATTTAGATTAAAAAAAAAATCTAAACTAAGTGTTGATGCATTGAAAATAGATCTATAACCGAGTAATAATAGAATAATAACATATTTTACATCTCTTGCAGGTCAGAGAGGAGGTGTATGCTCCAGCAGGTAGTAATATTACACTTTCATGCACCTACTCATCTGCAGTCTCTCTTCAATGGTATCTCCAGAACCCTGGATCAGCTCCTCAGTATATCCTGCTTATCCTGCATGGTGTTGGGTCTCCATCACGCGCTCCAGGTCTGGATCCTCGACTGTCAGTCAAACTGAATGAGAAGAACCGTGTAGATCTGGAGATCTCCTCTGCTAAAGAGAAAGACTCTGCTTGGACTACTGTGCACTGATGCCCACAGTGAAAGGAAACCTACAAACGCAGTACAACAATCTAACCTGACACATTTTATACGTACATGACATGACCTACAGGAGATGGTACATCTCAATGTTTTTCTTTTTGACATGAAACCTGGTGGGTGTGTTTCAAAACCTATGTTAAGAGGTTTTCTAAATAACAATGTCTGATCTGTAACATAGACCATGATGCTACTCTGTTTTATTCTACTGATTTCAGCCCTTGTAGGTTATAATTTAGAGAATTATATTACTCCAACCAGCCCCGAGGAGTATTGTAGAGGGTAGCAGAGTTAAGCTCTCAGCTTAAACCAAATAACATTTAGAGTTTCCTGCATTCTATTAATGATCCCATAAAAATGAAATGGTAGTAATACTCTAAATATGTAATTGTTACTGTTATCATGTCTCTCTGTTATTGGGACATCCAAATCCATACATTTTTTCTATCAACATTCAACTTCATTTGTAGTTAACATTTTGAATCACAATACTTATGTTGTTGCAGATGATAGTATTTAGCAGGAAACAATAACTCCATTGAAGCCTGAAGTCAATGTCCTCCAAGGAGCAGATATATCTCTCTCCTGCAACTGCAAGGGCAACGTTATCAATCTCCAATGGTACCATAAATACCCTGGATCCAGACAAGGGAATCCTTCTGGCAGTTCAACTAAATTGAATATACAATTAGCTTCTCGCCTAATGTACAAATACGAGACTTCTCAGCCACAGTGGATGGAACATAAAGTGTATCAAATCAAATCAAATTCGAACATAAAGTGTATAAAATCAAATAAAATTCTATTTGTCACATGCGCTGAATAGTGAAACAGTGAAATGCTTACTTACAAGCCCTTAATTAATCATTCACTTTTAAGAAAAACAAGTGTTAAGTAAAAAAAGATAAGTAAAAAATAGAAAATAGAAAATATAAGTAACAAATAATTAAACAGCAGCAGTAAAATAACAATAGCGAGGCTATATTCATGTCACGCCTTGGTCATAGTATTTTGTGTTTTCGTTATATATTTGGTCAGGCCAGGGTGTGACATGGGTTTATTTTGTTGTGTTTCGTATTGGGGTTTGTAGGCATTGGGATTGTGGTTGATTAGGGGTGTGTCTAGTGTAGGCTTGGCTGCCTGAGGCGGTTCTCGATCAGAGTGATTCTCGTTGTCTCTGATTGGGAACCGTATTTAGGTAGCCTGAGTTTCACTTTGGATTGGGAACCGTATTTTTGGTAGCCTGAGTTTCACTTTGTATTTCGTGGGTGATTGTTCCTGTCTCTGTGTAGTTTCACCAGATAGGCTGTATTAGGTTTCACGTTCCGTTTGTTGTTTTGTATTTTTGTATAGTTATTTCATGTGTCACTTTTTCCATTAAAATCATGAGTAACCACCACGCTGCATTTCGGTCCTCTCTTTCTACAAACGAAGAACGCCGTAACAATTCAGGGGTTACCGATACAGAGTAAATGTGCGGGGGCACCAGTTAGTCAAGGTAATTGAGGCAATATGTACATGTAGGTAGAGTTAAAGTGACTATGCATATATAATAAACAGAGAGTACCAGAAGCGCAAAAGAGGGATGTGGTGCATTGCAAATAGTCTGGGTAGCCCTTTGATTAGCTGTTTAGGAGTCTTATGGCTTGGGGTAGAGGCTGTTAAGAAGCCTTTTGGACCTAGACTTGGCGCTCCGGTACCACTTGCCGTGCGGTAGCAGAGAGAACAATCAATGACTAAGGTGTCTGGAGTCAGACAATTTTTGGGCCTTCCTCTGACACCATCTGGTATAGAGGTCCTGGATGGCAGCAAGCTTGGCCCCAGCTATGTACTGGGCCGTATGTATTACCCTTTGTAGTGCCTTGCGGTTTGTGGCCATCATCAATGAAAATGGGGGCTTACTCGGTCCTCCTTTTCCTGTAGTCCACAATCATCTCTTTTGTCTTGATCTTGTTGAGGGAGTGGTTGGTGTCCTGGCACCACATGGCCAGGTCCCTGACCTCCTCCCTGTAGACTATCTCATCGTTGTTGGTAATCAGGCCTACCACTGTTGTGTTATCGGCAAACATGATGATGGTGTAGGAGTCGTGCCTGACCATGCAGTCATGAGTGAGCAGGGAGTACAGGAGGGGACTGAGCATACACCCCTGAGGGGCCACCATGTTGAGGATCAGCGTGGCGGGTGTGTTGTTACCTACCCTTACTACCTGGGGACGGCACGTCAGGAAGTCCAGGATCCAGTTGCAGAGCGAGGTGTTTTGTCCCAGGGTCCTCAGCTTATTGATTAGCTTTAAGGGCACTAAGGTGTTGAATGCTGAGCTGTAGTCAATGAATAGCGTTCTCACATAGGTGTTCCTTTCGTCCAGGTGGGAAAGGGCAGTGTTGAGTGCAATAGAGATTGCATCATCTGTGGATCTGTTGGGGCGGTATGCAAATTGGAGTGGGTTTAGGGTTTCTGCCATAATGGTGTTGATGTGAGACATGACCAGCATTTCAAAGCACCAAGGGAAATGGGGATACCTAGTCAGTTGTCCAACTGAATATACAGTGCCTTGCGAAAGTATTCGGCCCCCTTGAACTTTGCAACCTTTTGCCACATTTCAGGCTTCAAACATAAAGATATAAAACTGTATTTTTTTGTGAAGAATCAACAACAAGTGGGACACAATCATGAAGTGGAATGGGCGTGCAAAATTATTCAGCCCCCTTAAGTTAATACTTTGTAGCGCCACCTTTTGCTGCGATTACAGCTGTAAGTCGCTTGGGGTATGTCTCTATCAGTTTTGCACATCGAGAGACCGACATTTTTTCCCATTCCTCCTTGCAAAACAGCTCGAGCTCAGTGAGGTTGGATGGAGAGCATTTGTGAACAGCAGTTTTCAGTTCTTTCCACAGATTCTTGATTGGATTCAGGTCTGGACTTTGACTTGGCCATTCTAACACCTGGATATGTTTATATTTTAACCATTCCATTGTAGATTTTCTTCCAGAATGGTCCTGTATTTGGCTCCATCCATCTTCCCATCAATTTTAACCATCTTCCCTGTCCCTGCTGAAGAAAAGCAGGCCCAAACCATGATGCTGCCACCACCATGTTTGACAGTGGGGATGGTGTGTTCAGGGTGATGAGCTGTGTTGCTTTTACGCCAAACATAACATTTTGCATTGTTGCCAAAAAGTTCAATTTTGGTTTCATCTGACCAGAGCACCTTCTTCCACATGTTTGGTGTGTCTCCCAGGTGGCTCGTGGCAAACTTTAAATGACACTTTTTATGGATATCTTTAAGAAATGGCTTTCTTCTTGCCACTCTTCCATAAAGGCCAGAATTGTGCAATATACGACTGATTGTTGTCCTATGGACAGAGTCTCCCACCTCAGCTGTAGATCTCTGCAGTTCATCCAGAGTGATCATGGGCCTCTTGGCTGCATCTCTGATCAGTCTTCTCCTTGTATGAGCTGAAAGTTTAGAGGGACGGCCAGGTCTTGGTAGATTTGCAGTGGTCTGATACTCCTTCCATTTCAATATTATCGCTTGCACAGTGCTCCATGGGATGTTTAAAGCTTGGGAAATCTTTTTGTATCCAAATCCGGCTTTAAACTTCTTCCCAACAGTATCTCGGACCTGCCTGGTGTGTTCCTTGTTCTTCATGATGCTCTCTGCGCTTTTAATGGACCTCTGAGACTATCACAGTGCAGGTGCATTTATACGGAGACTTGATTACACACAGGTGGATTGTATTTATCATCATTAGTCATTTAGGTCAACATTGGATCATTCAGAGATCCTCACTGAACTTCTGGAGAGAGTTTGCTGCACTGAAAGTAAAGGGGCTGAATAATTTTGCACGCCCAATTGTTCATTTTTTGATTTGTTAAAAAAGTTTGAAATATCCAATAAATGTCGTTCCACTTCATGATTGTGTCCCACTTGTTGTTGATTCTTCCCCAAAAAATACAGTTTTATATCTTTATGTTTGAAGCCTGAAATGTGGCAAAAGGTTGCAAAGTTCAAGGGGGCCGAATACTTTCGCAAGGCACTGTATTCAACTGAAATATGTCTTCTGCATAGGCAGATATCCTTTGTGTTCTTGGGCACAGGGACTATGGTGGTCTTCTTGAAACATGTTGGTATTACAGAGTCAGTCAGGGACAGGTTGAAAATGTCAGTGACCACTTTCCAGTTGGTCAGCACATGCTCAGAGTACACGTCCTGGTAATCCATCTGGCCCTACCGCCTTGTGAATGTTGACCTGTTTAAAGGTCTTACTCACATCGGCTACGGCGAGTGTGATCACACAGTCGTCCTGAAAAGTTTATGCTCTCTTGCATGTTTCAGTGTAACTTGCCTCAAAGCGAGCGTAGAAGTAATTTAGCTTATCTGGCAGGCTCGTGTCACTGGGCATCTCGTGGCTGTGCTTCCCTTTGTAGTCTGTAATAGTTTGCAAGTCCTGCCACAACCGACGAGTGTCAGAGCCGGTGTACTATGATTCAGTCTTAGTCCTGTATTGATGCTTTGCCTGTTTGACGGTTCGTCAGAGGGCCTAGCGGGATTTCTTATAAGCTTCCGGGTTAGAGTCCCGCTCCTTGAAAGTGTCAGCTCTATCCTTTAGCTCAGTGCGGATGTTGCCTGTAATCTATGGCCTCTGCTTGGGGTATGTACGTATGGTCACTGTGGGGATGACATCATCGACATCTTTATTGATGAATTCAGTGACTGATGTGGTGTACTCCTCAATGCCATCGGAAGAATCGCTGAAAATATTCCAGTCTGTGCTAGCAAAACAGTCCTGCAGCTTAGCATCTGCTTCATCTGACCACTTTTTTATTGACTGAGTCACTGAGTACTTCCTGCTTTAGTTTTTGCTTGTAAGCAGGAATCAGGAGGATAGAATTATGGTCAGATTTGCCAAATGGAGGGCGAGGGAGAGTTTTGTGTGTGGAGTAAACATGGACAGTATATTCTTACTGTATACATTAATCATAATGGTAGTTTGGCTTAGGAATACTTTACTTATCCCGGCTGCATGCTATTTTGGTACGGTATAGTATCAGGGATCAAGTAGAGACCGTGCAGACCGTGTGAAGTAACAATGTTTATTGTAAAAACAGGGTCAGGCAAACGACAGGTCAAGGCTGGTCAAGGTTGATAATCCAGAGTAGGAGCAAGGTACAGGACGGCAGGCAGGCTCAGGGTCAGGGACAGGCAAAGTGGTCAGGCGGGTACAGGGTCAGGAAAGGCAAGGGTCAAAAACCATGAGGATGAGAAAAAGAGAGTCTGGGAAAAGACAGGAGCTGACAGGACAATACTGGTAAGCATGACAAACAAGACAAACTGGCATAGACAGACAGAAAACACAGGCATTAATACCCAGAGGATAAGTGGGGAAGATGGGCGACACCTGGAGGGCGTGACATATAGTGCCTATTCTCTTTGTCTGAATCATTTTTATAAAAAATTATAAATAAAGTAATATAACTAATTTTTCAGATTGCAAATGTGAAGAGGCTGTTGACCAGCAGTGGATATGTTACTGCGAGTGTAACAGTACAACTTTAGACCGTCCCCTCGCCCATACCCGGGCGCGAACCAGGGACCCTCTGCACACATCAACAACAGTCACCCACGAAGAATCGTTACCCATCGCTCCACAAAAGCCGCGGCCCTTGCAGAGCAAGGGGAACCACTACTTAAAGGTCTCAGAGCAAGTGACGTCACCGATTGAAACACTATTTAGCGCGCACCGCTAACTAAGCTAGCGTTTCACATCCGTTACACGAGCAATAGTGATACGTTCAAAGAGAGTTTGGATTCCAGGCTGAATTTCACATCTAGCTCTGTCCCCTTGACGATCCAGAGGTTGCAGCTGTCTGACTCTGCTGTGTACTACTGTGCTCTGAGGCCCAATGTGACAACAAGAGATTCAGACACTGTACAACTCAGGTTAGAGTGTTCAGACAATTTCAAAAGCTGACGATACACAGAAAGAATAGGAGACAAGGATTTCATCATCTCATCATTGTCTAGTTACATCAGAGTGGTATTACTCTTCTCCCACTGATCTCACAGTAGCAGACATGGAACCCTGGCTGAGGAATGTACTGATTCTTACTGCATTTTGTTATGGTATTATAATATTATTTTAATGATTTGTTCTCTGCCTTTGCTCTCATTCCGTTCTTTTATCAAACATATATTTCTCACTACAATACAACCAGTGTTAAGTTCATACTTTTTCTTCCCTCAATCATGTTGCTTGATTATTTTCCACAAATGTGTATTACATTATTTTCCAGAATGCAGAGGAGAAGATTCAGTCATTCAGCCACCAGGAGATGTGATCGCTACTGAGGGAGAACAGGTCACACTGGACTGTCAATTTGACGCAGGTGATACTAGAAATCTCAACCTGTTCTGGTACAAGCATGAAGTAAATGGCTTCCCAAAGTTCATGTTGGGCCGTTTTCCTTTTGGAAGTAAAAATGCCACCGAGTTCAAGGATAGATTTGATGCCCATCTCGATGCAGACTCCAAGTCAGTCCCCTTGACGATCCAGAGGGTGCAGCTGTCTGACTCTGCTGTGTACTACTGTGCTCTGAGGCCCACTGTGACAACAGGATATACAGCCTCATTACCAAAACTATTTGTTTGTGTGATATAAAACTCTTAGAGAGCCTAGTGGAAGCCCCTCCTCAATGCTTCCTAAGGCAGAGTTAAAGAAGTGGTTTCAAAAGCTTTTGATACATACAAGTGTGTTTGCTCTCTCCCTACCTACCCATCTCACAGTAGACATGGAATCTTGGCTGAAGAATATTCTGATTCTTTCTGCATTTTGTTGGGGTATGATACATTTTTTGATTTGCTTACTGCCATTGCTTTAATTATCCCTTTATGTTGTGATAAATAGAGAAAGTTGCTCACTCTATATTCTCCCAATGATTTAATGGGTATAAATCATCAAACACCCTTTCTTTTTCTACTTACATCATTTCTCTCCAGAATGCAGAGGAGACAGAGTGTTACAGACAAAAGGAGTTGAGACAGCTACCGAAGGAGGACAAATAACACTTGTCTGTCATTATGAAACAGACGATCCAAGTCCATATCTATTCTGGTACAAACAGCAAGCAAACGACTACCTCAAGTATATGCTTATGCGGCACAAATTTGGAACCGGGGACAATGCTACTGAGTTCAAGGAGAGATTTCATGCCGATCTAGATGCCAACTCCAAATCAGTCCCCTTGACGATCCAGAGGGTGCAGCTGTCTGACTCTGCTGTGTACTACTGTGCTCTGAGGCCCACTGTGACAACAGGAGATACAACCCCTTTACAAAAACATACTGAGCTACACACTGACAATACACCTGTCTGTACAGTATACAGCACCACTTTGAAATTGACACAGTAACTTTCACACTACCTCCTTGATACTACCAAGACTAGTGGTAGCAGATGATGATAATCATTGCAATGATAATGATGATTGTAGAGTAAGTCATTTTTTTATGCCAATAAAGTTACCTCTTCCAATTCAGCTCTAAATTTCATCTTAGTCTCATAGAGTAGAAGTAGCATAGTACATGTAAATCCGGGACAATCAAATTAGCATGAAATGTTATGTTTGTTATGGTTACTTAAGACAGAAAGTTACTTAAGCCAAATCCTTAACCCTTTCAGATAACCACTCCTCTAATCCTAACCTTAACCCATTAACCTAACTCCTAACCCTAACCCCTAATCTAGCTAACACTAGCCAGCTAGCTAACGTTGGTGTTAGCCACCTAGTCACCTACTGTAGCTATCAGCCACAACACATTGGAATTCGTAACATATTGTTCAATTTGCAAATTAATAACATATTGTATGTTTTCAAATTGACATCCACAAATGAGTATATAGCATTTGAAATGTAACATATCATACTAAATGGACTGGTTCAGATTTACTTACAGGATAATACAAAATGCTCTGAGACCAGGTTGTTTTTGTAGACATAAGAGACATTAAAATGCCATTACAATATGTCATAGATTAGGAAATAGACTATTGTTTTGTTTTTAGAGATGGCCTTGTAGTGTTACTTAGATGAATTTAGAAAAAGTAATATTCAGTATTGTGTACATAGTAATGGAAAAACCAGCATCAACCACAAGGGGGCCACATTACCAAGAAAGTGTTGCTTTCTACTTTAAAATGACTTGTTTACAGTATTTGAACATCCCCTCTGTGCTGTGCTGCATGGTCTAGGTCTGTGCTGTCACTAAGACAGGAATCAAGCGAGCAAACCAGTTTCTATATTGTAACATCAGTGTGTCTTGCTCTTTGTATCCTATGATAATTATGGGACATTGACTGTGATAGTTTGTTTAGGGTGTTGCAATTACAGATAGAACCTTACTCCTCTGAAATGTCAATCTTGGTTCTAACTGACACTTCTGAATTAGACATGTTCAGTTTTTAAGAAAACTGTAGCATTTGAATACATAAATAATATGATAATACTATTTGACCAAGATAGAGTAGTAACACCTCATCAAATACATTAGGATGTATTATGATCATCAGGCAAATTACTATCATCACTGAACAACGATGTGACAACATCATTTACTTTAAGACTTCTGACAGTGTTGTTATTTTGCTTGCATGCCATTATTGCTGGCTAGATCACCTTAGATCATACTTAGAGAGAGATTGCAAAGACATGTTCTGATTGGTCTGTCTTTATTTGCACAGGCTTGTGATTGGATTGCAGATAGAACCTTATAGCACCAAGTTGAAATGGGTTAATGCAGATAGAACTTCATAGGTTTAATTTTCTTTCACTTAAAATTAACTTATTCAAAAATCTGACTACACAGACCATGAAGAACCATACATATTTCAGTTATTGTGATGTGACTAACATATTTTCCACAAAAATATCATATCGAACCTTAAAGTCCCAAGGCATTCTTCTTTGTTTCCAGAATGCAGAGCAGCAGACAGTGTTACTCAGTCGAAGAGAGAGGTGACTGCTTATGCTCTCCTGCAACTATACAGTGAAGGCAGATCATCTGCTGTGGTACAGACAGTACTCTGCATTAGGTCTCTAATTCCTTTATCTCGTAACAACTAACAATAATCCATATAAGGTGAGAGGTGACCCACAAGACTTTAGACTGTCTGTTAATCTGAATGAAGAGGCAACCCGTGTGGATCTGGGGATCTCCTCTGCTGAAGTGACAGAGTCTGCTCTGTACTATAGTACTACACCCTGATGGCCACAGTTACAGGAACCCCAGATTCACTGTACAAAATCCTTTCATATGGGATTCATACAATAAAATGGAGGGAATCTACCTCCTACACTACCCAGTGGAGGGAATGAGAAATGCAGTCTCACTGAAGAGAGGACAAATGAGAGGAGAGGGCAGGAGGGAAGTGGAGAGAAGAGGAGACATTGAGCATCTCTATATCAACTGTACTTTGGGGTGGAGCTTGTAGGTAAACTAAGCAGAAATTATCAACAATTAAACCTTGCAGATGAAGTTGGTTTGGAGTATTCAGCTTCCTTTGTACTATTAGTCAGTTTGACTTCCAACCCCAGCCATGTTGTTCATCTGGTCACTTATTATATTCTCAGTAATAGGTAAGTTATGGCTTTTAAAGTAGTGTAATGTTTTCTGTTTTGAAAATTACAACGATAAATAAAAAAATATATAAAAAAATGACTCAATGTTCATCTCTTCCCATTTGCAGGTGACACCTATGAGCAGACTATAGAGCCAAACCAACATGAAGTGTATGCAGAAGTGGGTAGTAATGTTCTTCTTTCATGCAACTACTCCTCAGCGTACAGTCTACTATGGTATAAACAGTCTCCAGGATCAGCTCCCCAATACCTTCTGCTCATCCAGCACTCCACTGGGAATGAATATAAAGATGATTCTCTTGACTCTCGCTTCTCTGGTAAACTGAACAAAGAGAAGACCCGTGTGGATCTGGAGATCTCCTCTGTTGAAGAGACAGACTCTGATATGTACTACTGTGCTCTGACTCCCACAGTGACAGGAAACCCAGAAACACTGCACAAAAACCTAACATCGCCTGAGAGAGTATTTCAACTCTGTAGTTCTAGGTTTTGTTTGACAATTAGTGACATCAAACATGCACCCATTCTACTGTGTCAAGAGGAGGAGCTTAGTGTTATACATAACATGTAATGAGTGGAACTGATTCAACCAGTGAGTGAATGTTCCAAGAGAAGATAATTCAGACTCTGCTCTGTACTACCGTGCTCTGAAGATGACAGCCTGGTTTGCTGGTTTTCTCAGGAGTCCCTAAAACATTAAATAACTCAAATTTAAAAAATCGTTCACCTAACACTAGCTAGCTGGCAAATGTTAGCTCGTCAGATAACTTGCTAAATGGCGATTTTCGTAAATGAACTTCATAACAAAAAAATATGCAGAAACATTTGTCTCTAAATTAACTAACATATTCCTCTCAATTGTACATTTCTTGCTTGACTTGTAATATTTTGTCAGCCATCTTTGTTGAAGAACGCCACAAGACAAGGGTGGCTCGCGTCAAAATTTGTCATCAGAACCACTCGATATGATTGGTCATGTATAAACCTTGGGACCCAAATGCATTATGACTGCTCTAACTCCCCATTGTGGTGGTCTGGAGCAATGAAGCTGTGACGCTGGGTACCTCTAAGTCCCGCGGTGCAAGCTCACAACTTTTAATGGAGGAACCATTGTATCCTCGACTGTCAGTTCATGTTGACAAAGTAGCTGAACGTGTGGATCTGAAGAGCTCCTCTGCTGAAGTGACAGACTTTGCTCTGTACTACTGTTCTCTGAGGCACACAGTGACAGGAAACCCAGACATAACAATCCTTGTTGTGAACTGTTTCAGATCTAATTGTTATCTGTCTTTTCCAACTCAGTATTACAAAACTTTAATGCTAAATGAAGTTCACATTATCAGTCCTTATTCACCCCAATCAATACCATTTCAATCAAAAAGATATACAGCATAGCTCCCTATCTTCTATTGAGGGCCTGACCTCACCTCAGCACTACACTAACCTCTATTTCTCTGAGCAGGTGGCTCCTCCTCCTGACAGTGGAGGTAGTTGCAGGACAGACAGACTACAGCCATACATTACATTTCACATATCACATCTTGCAGATCACAGTACACTGCACATCACATATCACAATACACTGCATATCACAGAACACAATACACTGCACATCACATATCACAATACACTGCATATCAGACAGCTGAGTCAACCCTGTGCTGTAGCTGCATTTTCTGTCACACACACCATGATGTCGCTCACTTCAATCTTGCTGTTTTCAGCAGTTGTTGGTAAGTAAGGTTTTATATCAAGAAATTGCCACACTGTTTGGCATTATTTCATTGTAAATATTGGGCTGCTTCAAATATAAAATAAGAGGTTTTCATGTTTAGTCTCATGCTTATTTTCTTCTCCTTCACAGGTGAAACTTTAGAGGATGATATTACTCCAACCAGTCCTGAGGAGTATTATTTAGAGGGTATCAGAGTAAAGATCTCCTGTAACTATACAGTGAAGGCAGATGGTCTGCTGTGGTACAGACAGTACTCTGGATCAGGTCTCCAATTCCTTTACTTCGTAACAACTAACAATAATCCATATAGGTGAGAGGTGATCCACAAGACTTTAGACTATCTGTTCATCTGAATGAAGAGAGAACCTGTGTGGATCTGGAGCTCCTCTGCTGAAGTGACAGACTACTCTGTACTACTGTGCTCTGAGGCCCACAGTGACAGGTGTCGTGGAAATTTCCTGTATTACCAAATCATGAGAGAGCAAACCACACACAAGTCAGATTTATCATAAAGTCCATCTTTAATTATACATGAGCTTCACCATAGCCCTGTTTGACTCTCAGATCAATTCAGTGTCTATAACTGAATTCTCTGAGAGTGCTTACAAAACAGTTCTTAGTATCATTTATAGCCAAGACACACCCCTCTCAACTCACATGACAAATAACACAGATCTTAGGAACATTACACAAAGGAAGATTTACTAGTCAGAGGAGTATCCCATAGCCAGACAGCATTAGCTATAAATTATCGTTCAGTTTGCTCTCCTAAAGCAAAGTTCCTATCTTGTTATTGGTACCACTTAGGACCAAAACATTAGCTGTCAATGGCATATATCAATTGTCAATTCTAGACACTCCCATCAAAACTACAACCCCTCCTGGACAAGCTCACGTAGAGGAGTGGCTGGCACACAGACATTGTGGAGCCACCTAACTGGTTCCCCATTAATCACACCATCCCTTCACATGGTTTAGGAATAGTTACAGACACATTCACAGATAAGACAAACCGGACCTCTCCCCTCTCTGGGCCCCAAGTAACTTTTTTCCCACATAAGCAGACTTATGAAAATTAATAAAACATCTTATTTATCAATGTTACCTAAAGTGCTACCACACAGGAAACCCAGAAACATCTCAAAAACCTGACTGCAATAAAGTCCTATGTTAGATGCTGGGTTAAACTTGGAACATTGTTATACTCAGAAGTATAGTATCTGAGGAGTGAAAGAGACCTATTTTTTACATCAGAAGTTAATGGTAATCTTTAGGAGCTAGATGGTTTTGGAATGTGTTGGGTGGACGGGAGGAAGTCACATGATTGCTATAGCGGATACAGGTGGAGATCTTTGGATTAGGCATCAAGGGGATTGAGGTCAGATCCAATGGTTTATTACCCTATCACTTTGTTAAAATATTTAAGGATTGGAGAGAAGGAGGAGTGCCTAAATTGGAGTATATACTATATACTTGTGGTGGTGAAAAAATGTTTTCGTCTGAATTCTGCTGTATTGACCCTCTGGGCAGAATAAACTTGGTTAAGCTGTCATGATGTCCGTTCCGTGTTTTACTAACACCTACAAGTAAACACCATGAACTAGGCAAGCATCTGCATACACATTATCAGAGATCATGTTCATGGTAATCCATCAATTAAGTCACATTTGTTCATCACAGATTATAATGTTGATGTAATGTGGGTCCATTTTCTGACGAGGAGGATCTAAGATGAGAGGTGGAGAGATGATTCTCCTCTAACTGAATGGAACAGTGGGATGTCTTCAGTTCTGCCTCCTGATAACACACTGTTACACCCATCACCATGTTTCTCTACCCAGTGTTTCTCCTCTCTGCACTTGTTGGTGAGTATTAGTCTTACATAACATACTTTTAGTTTATTCAAGGTAACAGTCAAGTGTCATTTGAAAATAGCACTTTCTCAAAGAAATGTAAATGACTGATTATCTTTTCACTTGTAATGAACATGACACATAGTATGTAATAAATTCCCATGAACTGAAAATGTTTTTATAAACTTAACTTTATTACACTAGGCAGTTATGAAAATGACATAAAACCAATTTAAGAGACAGAACATGGCATGGAGGAAGCAGTGTTACACTGTCTTGTAACTACTCTGTCTCAGTAGACTATCTTCGTCAATATCCCAGATCAGCACCGCAATTCGTCCTCTTCACTACAGTCACCTCAGACCCCTCTGTATTTAGAGCTAAACCTGAAGACCCTCGACTGTCTGTTAACCTGAATGAAGAGAGAACCCGTGTGGATCTGGGGAGCTTTTCTGCTGAAGTGACAGACTCTACTCTGTACTACAGTACTACGCCGTGACGGCCACAGTTACAGGAACCCCAGATTCACTGTACAAAATCCTTTCATATGGGATTCATACAATAACATGGAGGGAATCTACCTCCTACACTACTCAGTGGAGGGAATCAGAGATGCAGTATCACTGAAGAGAGGACAAATGAGAGGAGAAGAGAGTGCAGGAGGGAAGTGGAGAGAAGAGGAGACACTGAGCATCTTTATAGCAACTGCAGTTTGGGGAGGAGCTTGTAGGTAAACTAAGCAGAAATTATCAACTGTAAACCTTGCAGATGAAGTTGGTTTGGAGTATTCAGCTTCTGTTGTGCTATTAGTTAGTTTGACTTCCAACCCCAGCCATGTTGTTCATCTGGTCAATTATTACATTCTCAGTAATAGGTAAGTTATGGCTTTCAAAGTAGTGTAATGTTTTCTGTTTTGAAAATTACAACGAAAAATAAAAAAATATATAAAAAATGATAAAAAATGATTCAATCTCTTCCCATTTACAGGTGGCAGTTATGAGCAGACTATCGAGCCAAACCAACATGAAGTGTATGCAGAAGTGGGTAGTAATGTTCTTCTTTCCTGCAACTTCTCCTCAGCGTACAGTCTACTATGGTATAAACAGTCTCCAGGATCAGCTCCCCAATATCTTCTGCTCATCCAGCACTCCACTGGGAATGAATATAAAGATGATTCTCTTGACTCTCGCTTCTCTGGTAAACTGAACAAAGAGAAGACCCGTGTTGATCTGGAGATCTCTTCTGTTGAAGTGACAGACTCTGCTATGTACTACTGTGCTCTGAATCCCACAGTGACAGGAAACCCAGAAACACTGTACAAAAACCTAACATCGTTTGAGAGAGTATCTCTGCTCTGTAATTCCAGGTTTTATTTGACAGTAGTTTGACACTTTGATACACCAAGTGTGGATATACTGTACGATGTCTACATTGCCTCAGTAATACATGTGTTTATTTTTTACAGATACAAGTGTTGAAGACATAATTAGCCCAGACAGAGATGTAGTGGATTGGTACCTCCAGCACTCTTGATCCTCTCCACAGTTCCTCATACGGGACTACTCTGGGATCATAACTAACACTGATAGTACAAAATGGACCCTCACACATGAAGAAGAGGACAACCTTGTGGATCTGAAGATCTCCTCTGCTGAAGTGACAGACTCTGCTCTGCACTGTACAAAATCTGATCTTGACAATATGAACACAGAGAACCTGAGTCTGAGACCCCTAGAACCAGAGTCTGAATAGATCCGAGGAGGATGTGATGAGGAGGATTATTTAAGACACTGTTTGAAGAGGTAGGGTTTCAGATGTTTTCGGAAGATGGGCAGGGACTCTGCTGTCCTAGCTTTAGGGGGAAGCTGTTTCCACCATTGGTTTGCCAGTACAGAGAAGAGCTTGGACTGGGCTGAGCGGGAGCTTCCCTCCTGTATGGGTTGGATGGTCAAGAGACCTGAGGTTGTTTCGTTTGGGGTGTAGGGTTTTAGTATTACCTGAAGGTAAACTGATAAACTGGACATGGTGGGCTGTCAGATTTACGAAAACATGTTTTGTTCCTCCTCTCAACGCGATTTCATTACTTAAAATCAATGCAACACAAAGCAAAATCAGATCTACTAGTTTGAATCATGTAGGGGAAGTGTGAACCAATAAAGTTAATTCATGACGAGTATTGAGGAACAATTCAAACCGGGTGAGAGACAAATCTTCCAGAATGAACGCTGGCGTATTAGCAAAGAAGACAGTACCTATAATAATTTTGTGCTCGAGTCTGAAACATATTGGCATGGCAGCTAAAGGTATAAGACGATGATGCTAGCTAGCTTCTATGAACAGTAAAACAGGACTAGGTCAAGATAAACATTTTGCAAGAAGTTAGTTGGCGAAACACCATGATATTTACCCATTGGTCAAGAAGTTAGTTGGCGAAACACCATGATATTTACCCATTGGTCAAGAAGTTAGTTGGCGAAACACCATGATATTTACCCATTGGTCAAGAAGTTAGTTGGCGAAACACCATGATATTTACCCATTGGTCAAGAAGTTAGTTGGCGAAACACCATGATATTTACCCATTGGTCAAGAAGTTAGTTGGCGAAACACCATGATATTTACCCATTGGTCAAGAAGTTAGTTGGCGAAACACCATGATATTTACCCATTGGTCAAGAAGTTAGTTGGCGAAACACCATGATATTTACCCATTGTTCAAGAAGTTAGTTGGCGAAACACCATGATATTTACCCATTGGTCAAGAAGTTAGTTGGCGAAACACCATGATATTTACCCATTGGTCAAGAAGTTAGTTGGCGAAACACCATGATATTTACCCATTGGTCAAGAACTTTGAATTTACCAAGCCAAGAACTAATTAACAGAGTAGTATGTTCACAGGTTTGCACCTATACTTGAAATAACTGGGGACATGGGCAGGGAAACCTGTTAGGTGAGATGGAAGGCGTGTATGGTGACACTTTGGAATAGACTGTTGGATATGCCAACTGCCAGAATAGCTAGTGAAGTTTTTCAATGGGATCCATCTATAGGGGGAGCCTGGGCAACTGAAATGTCTGACCTTTTTCAACAGTCTGACTGTGAACACCTGTACAAAAAACAAACAAATTAAACTGTTGATGCAATATGAAAAACATGGGTGGAGATTAATCATAAACCCAAATTGAGAACATTTTGTTTAATTAAGTGTGAATTTATGTGTGAGAGATATATCATGTATAACCTATCTAAAACCAAGAGATCACTATGTGCACAGACAGGTAAGATCAGGGATATTGTCTCTGCGTATTGAAACAAGTCAGCATTGTGGTGAAATGGAAGAGGAAAGACTACATAACTTTTGTGATCTTGAAGAAGATGAAACTCATTTTATCCTCTACTGCCCTTTCTACCACGAAATACGCTTGCACTTATTTCAGAAAGCACCCCAGATATACCATGGCATTTCGTGGCTGAGTGATGAGGAGAAATGTAAATGTTTTTTTTGTCCATTGTATTTATTTCTCTGTATATGGTATGTATGTATGTATGTATGTATGTATGTATGTATGTATGTATGTATGTATGTATGTATGTATGTATGTATGTATGTATGTATGTATGTATGTATGTATGTATGTATGTATGTATGTATGTATGTATGTATGTATGTATGTATGTATGTATGTATGTATGTATGTGTGTATGTATGTATGTATGTATGTATGTATGTATGTATGTATGTATGTATGTATGTATGTATGTATGTATGTATGTATGTATGTATGTATGTATGTATGTATGTATGTATGTGTTAATACAGTATGAAGTGTGTATGTACAGTTTGTATGTATATTATTTTACTGCTCTAGGGATGTAATTATTGTTTGGATAACCTTATTTACTATTATGTATTGATTTACTTTGTATTTTTATTTATTATATGTATTTATTTATTATTATTATTATACAAAATAACAAAAAATCACTCTTTATGTCATGCGCAATACAGAGAACACCGGAAGAAGAGTTATCATTTAATTGCCATAGTGAATTATTGTAATGTTTGTTTATGTGTCAATTAATCCCATAAGGGATGGGTTGCCAATTGGCGAATTGACACCCCAAAAAAATCCTTAACTTTGGGATAGGGGGCAGTATTTTGACGTCTGGATGAAAAGCGTGTCTAAAGTAAACTGCGTGTTACTCAGCTAGGATATGCATATAATTAGAGTTGAGTTGGATAGAAAACACTCTAAAGTTTCTAAAACTGTTAAAATTATGTCTGTGAGTATAACAGAACTGATATGGCAGGCGAAACCCCTTTATTATATTTTACCAGCAACAGTTTCAACCTAGACAGTGCTTTTAATGGGGAAAAATAAACATGAATAGCTATTTATGTTTAATTTCATTGTTATTCGTCTTTACTGCATTTGTTTTAGGCTGGCATAAGGGCAATGAAATGTACCGATTTTTACATATAGTTGCATGTATTTATAAGCTTCGGTCCCAGGAAAACACAGAATTTCTCATTTGGGTCGCAGGCTGAAAAAAGTTTAAGAATCCCCGATCTGGGTTCCTTGATCCTTTCACAGCATTATAAGGCTGCGTGGAGACAATGACTTATCAATGACCCAAGCCCAGCTCAGTTAATCCCTACCATTGTCTCGCTGAGTTATCATAATGATTCAGAAAATGCACATTATCCCAGGGGCATTGAAAGACACAATGTAAGTAATCTAACTGATGTCCCTCCAACTACCCTGAATGCCTCTGTTGATCCCCCAGCTATTGTCTGCAGTAATCATGTGCCTATGAACTAGAGTTATACTGTTAGCACTGAGGCGGTGTGCCCTGGTAGGAAGCCCACTGTGTGCAGCTCAACCTACACTAACATAAATAACATGAGCATGTCTACTGCAGCTAAGCTTTCCAGTAAAGCAATGAAAACAATCAAGCAGAATAGAAAAGTGCTAAAAATAACCCACGTTATCATATGCAGCCAATAACTTATCACATGAAGTTAATAACTTGCTAGTAACAGATGATAATGTATGGTATATCAACAGAGAGGTATATTTTCTGGGTGATTTCAATATTGACTGGCTTTCATAAAGCTGCCCACTCAAGAAAAACTCCAAACTGTAACCAGTGCCTTTAACCTGGTCCAGGTTATCAGTCAACCTACCAGGGTAGTTACAAATAGCACAGGAATAAAATCATCAACATGTATTGATCATACCTTTACTAATGCTGTAGACATTTTCTTTAAAGCAGTATTCAAATCCATCGGATGTAGTTATCACAATATAGTAGCCATATCTAACCAAAGTTCCAAAGGCTGGCCCTAATATAGTGTATAAGAAGTCATACAAAAGGTTTTGTAGTGATTTGTATGTTGATTATGTAAATACAATTTGCTGGTCTGTGGTGTACAATGAGAAGCAACCAGATGCTGCACTTCATACATTTGTGAAATTACTTATTCCAGGTACTAATAAGTATGCACATATTAAGAAAATGACTGTAAAAACTGTTCAATCCCCTTGTATTGATAAGGAATTGAAAAATTGTATGGTTGAGAGGAATGAGGCAAAAGGTATGGAAAATAAGTCTGGCAGCACAACCGATTTGCAAACATACTGCAAATTGAGAAATCATGTGACTAAACTGAATAAAAAGATGAAAATCTACTATGAAACAAAGATAAATGATGCAAAGAATGATAGCAAAAAGCTTTAGAGCACCTTATATTACATTTTGGGCAAAGAGACACATTCAGCTCCATCATTCATTGAATCAGATGGCTCATTCATCACAAAACTCAGCTCATTTTGCCAACTATTTTACAGATATATTTTTTTTTTAAAGATTGTGGGGGCTGTTTTGTTCGACTTCAGTGCAGCTTTTGACATTATCGATTATAGTCTGCTGCTAGAAAAACAAATATGTTATGGCTTTACACACCCTGCTATATTGTAGATCAAGAAATACCTGTCTAACAGAGTACATAGGGTGTTCTTTAACTTCTTAGGGCTAGGGGGCAGTATTCTGAAGTTTGGATGACTGAGGTGCCCAAAGTAAACTGCCTGTTACTCAGGCCCAGAAGCTAGGATATGCATATAATTGGTAATATTGCATAGAAAACACTCAAACATTTATCAAACTGTTAAAATACTGTTTGTGAGTACAACAGAACTGATATGACAGGCAAAACCCCAAGGATAATCCATACATATATTTTTTTGAGCTCACCACTCATTATAATGGCTGTCTATGGGAATATCAAAGGAATACCTCCCATATTGCAGTTCCTAGGGCTTCCACTAGATGTCAACAGTCTTTCGAAAGAGTTTCGGGCTTGTGTTTGAAAAATTAGCTAGAATTTGTAGTTTTTCTAGGTGGATCCCATTTTGGCTGTAGTGTTGTGGCGCGTGTCAGTGAGGGTGCGCACTTCGTTATTTTTCTCCGGTAATGAACATACTATTCTCTGTCTTAAATTTGATCATTTATTTACAAATTAGGGTGCCTGAGGATTGATTAGAAATGTTGTTTGACTTGTTTGGACGAAGTTTATTGGTAACTTTTGGGATTCATTTGTATGCATTTTGAACGAGGGAAACCGATGGAGTACTGAATCAAGCACGCCAACTAAACTGACTTTTTGGGGATATAAAGAAGGACTTTATCAAACAAATCGATCATTTGTGATGTAGCTGGGAACCTTG
The DNA here is from genome assembly GCF_002021735.2 of Oncorhynchus kisutch. NCBI lineage: Eukaryota > Metazoa > Chordata > Actinopteri > Salmoniformes > Salmonidae > Oncorhynchus > Oncorhynchus kisutch. The sequence continues at coordinate 18,588,991 of NC_034203.2, forward strand.
GAATTGCAAACAGAGGAAGATCTTCAAAGGTAAGTGATTTATTTTATTTCTGACTTTCTTAATGCCTCTGCTTGTTTGGAAAATGTTTGTAATGCTTTTGTATGCGGGGCGCTGTCCTCAGATAATCACATGCTTTTTGCTTTTTGAAATCTGACAAAGCGGCTGGATTAACAAAGTTAAGCTTTTATCTGATGTATAACACTTGTATTTTCATGAATGTTTAATATTACGAATTTTGTATTTTGAATTTCGCGCTCTGCAATTTCACCGGATGTTGGCCAGATTAGATGCTGGCCTCCCACCTACCCCAAAGAGGTTAATGGAAGCCTCTCCAACATCATCCAGGTAGAATAAGGAATTCCCCAGGGCAGCTGAATAGGCCCCTTACTTATTTAAATCTTTACTAACAACATGCCACTGGCTGAGTAAAGCTAGTGTGTCTATGTATGCGTATCACTCAACATTATGCATGTCAGCTACTGCAGCAACTGAAATGACTGCAACACTTAACAAAGTGCTGCAGGTAGTCTCAGAATGAGTGTTAAGGAATAAGTTAGGGCTAAATATTTCTAAAACTAAAAGCATTTTATTTGGGACAAATCATTCACTAAACCCTAAATCCTAAACCCTAAACCCTAAACCTCAAAAGGTTGCTGGATCAAATCCCCGAGCTGCCAAGGTAAAAATCTATCATTCTGCCCCTGAACAAGGCAGTTAACCCACTGTTCATAGGCTGCCATTGTAAATGAAATTGTTCTTAACTGACTTGCTTAGTTAAATATAAATGGTAAGAGACATTAAAATGCCATTACAATATCTCACGGATTAGAAAATAGATCATTGTTTAATTTTTAGAGTTGTTACTTAGATGAATTTAGAAGTGTTACTTAGATTAATTTAGAATTGATAAAAAAACTGTATTCAGTATTGTGTATAGGATAATGGAAAAGCCAGCACAAGGAGGCCACATTACCAAGTAAGTGTTGCTATCTACTCTAAAATGACTTGGTTACAGTATTTGAACATTCCGTCTATGCTGTGCTGCATGGTCACACCTGTTCTGCTACAAAGACAGAAACCAAGAGAGCACACCAGTTTCTATATTGTAATATCAGTTTGTCTTGCTCGTTGTATCCTATGATAAGTATAGGACATTGGCAGTGGGCCTTTGTTGTTCTTGCTGCACTTATCTGTGGTAGGATACGGCTCTCATGATCTTTTTCTCAACACCCTGATGTTACTGGAATGCTGACATTTTTCACAGAGTTATTCTTCTTTGTTTCCAGAGTGCAGAGGAGCAGACGGTGTAACTCTGCTTATGAAGTGACTGCTTATGAAGGGGAAGACGTGTCTCTCAACTGTGAATATAACACCAGTTTATCAGCTCCATCTCTATTCTGGTACATTCAATCCACAAATGATTACCCTGAATATGTTTTGTGGAAGGATGTCATTGGACCAGGGATAGGATAAAAACAAGGGTAGATTTGATGCCCATCTAAATTCCATCACCAAATCAGTCCCCTTGACCATCCAGAAGGTACATTTGTCTGATGGCTGTGTACCACTGTGCTCTGAGGCCCACTGTGATAACAGGATATACAGCCCACCTACAAAAACTAGTGCATCTTTGGCACTAGTGTAGAAAAAATGCAAGCCGTAGTTATGTGGTGGGTGTGATGTTAGCAGGGCTGTACACCTCACACAGTGACACACAGAAGAACATTTCAGATGAGAGTGAATGAATGCAAACATCAGTCTGAAGATGGAGGTATCAATCAGTGTATTGATCATTCTGATTATGACGACAGGTAAACAACACCTAAACATTTGAATTCCTTGCATCCTCATATTCAGATTATTACATTATGGTATTGATATTAAAACAACTTTTGATGAAGTAAAGTCATTGTGAAAAAGTGAAATAAGCATGTGTTTTTAATCAGCTTTATTATGTATTTGTCCTCGGCAGGAATGGTATGTGGAGATAGTGTGACTCCTGACAAGGAGGAGTACACCCCCACTGAGGGATCAACAGTGTCTCTGAGATGTACATATGAAACAAGCAGTGATTATATTTACCTTTACTGGTACCGGCATTATCCTAACCAGGCTCCTCAGTTTCTACTGTATAAAGGTGCCAGATCATTGAGCGATGAACACATCCCTGATAAGAGATATAAATCCACAACGTCCCGGGAATCAACTGAACTGGTGATAACAAGCCTAACTCTGGCAGACACAGCTCTCTACTACTGTGCTCTCAGGGATTATACCCAGTGATACAAAGTCTATAAGATGCTGTACAAAAACTTCCACACCAAAAATGCTTTGTTGCTGTGTGGAACATAATTAAACATCAAACACAATTTGATATCATAATGGCAGAGGTTTAGATCAGAGAAATGTGGTCACAGCTGTGCTTCGTGCAGTCACCAGGTGGTCTAGTGATTCTCTGTCTTCATATTCAATGAACTGTGAGAAAGATGTGTTCTTCACTCTTCAATCAGTAGTCTTCAATGCCACTTAGACAGGTATTTTGATATTGGTTGGAAAAGCACTGACGTTGAGATCAGAGAATTGTGGTCCCACCTGGTCTGTGTGCAATCTAGTGTTTCTCTGTCTTCCTATATAATGGACTATGGGAAATATGTATTCCTAACTCTTCAATCAACAGTCTTCCATTCCACTTAGATAGTTTTATAGCGGTTGGAAAAGCACTTGGGAATATGACAGTGTAACAATGTCATTGTTTATAGTTTCCACTCCTCACAATTCACACTGCTTGGTTGTGTAGTATGAAAGTCAAGCTGAAGGGGTCAACCTACAGTAAAAAAGTAACATGTCCCTGAATTACAGGATGCCAAACAGACAGACACCTCCCCATGGTCTACTACTGCATGTAATACAAAACAACATAAAGCATCAACAGTAGGACAGAAGGTGTCAAAGCTCTGTGATAGATAGATCAACATTGTTCTGCTCCTTACCTTTTCCACTTCAAACTGACTGACTAGTCATGAGAAATTGGCTGATCCTTCATGTTCTGGCTGCATGCTGCTTTGGTATAACATCACTCTGTTCATCTGTCTCTTTCTGTGCATTTGTTCATTTGATTTATATACATTGTTATTACATGTTGTGAAGATTTATTTATCTTTCTTTTCAGGGTGCAGAGGAGAAGATAATGTAACACAGCCAACAGAAGATGTAATGGTCGTAGAAGGACACCCAACAACACTCACTTGTCTATTTGATACAACTTCTCAATCACCATATCTCTTCTGGTACAAACAACTAGTAAATGGCAAACCCATCTTTATGCTGAGAAGGGATATGTTTTCACCTGGGGAAACTGCTACTGAGTTCAAGGACAGATTTGATGCTCGTCTGAATGTCACAGCAAAGTCAGTCCCCTTGACGATCCAGAGGGTGCAGCTGTCTGACTCTGCTGAGTACTACTGTGCTCTGAAGCCCACTGTGACAACAGGATATTCAGCCCCCTTACAGAAACTATGGGTTTCACATGTTTCAATAGAAACATACAGTACCACTGAAAAGTTGGGGAGAAAAGCACAAAATGTATTTCAATATACTTTGTGTACAGAGGTAGACCTGAGTAAGATACTCTGTAGGCTACACAAGTGTTTATACATTAATTATAATAAATTATGTGTACGTTTTCACAACAAACCAAGAAAATAAGTTGATCATACTCACTTCAAGGAACATTCATGTAATTGAAAATTGCTTGAGACTGCTTGTAATTTTTATGTGAGCTAGACATAAGCTTTTCACTTTGACTAATGAACTGCAAAGAGTGCTTATATCTAATACTGATGAGGTAAAATTGACTCATACATTTCTTTACAATCTTTCCTCTCTCTGAACATGCTCCTCCTTCATGTCTGTCAGTTGATGGTGATATACAGGCTGAGATGGACATGGAAGAAAGAGGATCTCAACCTCTTACTGTAACTCACAGTCACTCTCAGTGTGTTCTGTATAACCATGTTACTCTGTCTGATCATCTGGCTGGATCTTGTTGTATTCTGCTTCGGTATGATGGAACCTTTTCTCTCATTGGTTTATATTATTATCATCTATCTCATTTTCATTTTTAAATATTTTGTCGCGGAAGGGGATTTTGCTATAAGACCGTTAAGATACCCCCGTCGAGAGTGATACAAGTCGTCTCACTCAAGTTCTTATGTCACCCGGCTAACAGGTGACTCACAGGCCCGCCGGACTGGCCTGGTTATGTATCCTGCCATTTTATTCAGAGATTAGCCTTTGTGGTGCCGTTTCGGGATCTTAGATAATATCAATCAGACTTAGAGTACCTCTGGGTTTTACTTTCGCTTTCCCCTTGTATGCTCTTATATCTAGACTCACGCAAGCTATACCTTAGTTACAATTTACAGTCTATGTCCGTCGACTAATACTACTTGAGTATCAATATAGAGGATACCTGTTGCAATAAAATGATTATTCTGTCCAAACCATCATATTGTCTTTAGTGTAGAAACTAGACTTGTTCCCCTTGTTCCCCTCCCCATTGCTTTGGGATCATAGGATTTTGAGATTCTCACCCCTGCATGATTTATACTCACCAGGGTCATGTTGGTGGTCACTGTCTCGTTCAGTTCCAGTTCCCCACTTCGCATGGTGTCCTGACTAGTATTCTACTTTTGTAGCATAAGGCCATGGAACCAGAAAAGCGTATTCCCCCTGTAACCAATTGGTTCATCTTCGGGCCTAATGCCCGGCCTGGACACATGGTCTGCGTATTTCCTCCTAGGACAATTATTTATTTCTCTAACTCCGGAATCTTGATATTGATATTTGCTATGCACCGCGAAAGTAGGAGCTACTCCTAGATTCCCGGGGGAGGGATAATGACCTCCAGACCACTTATGCATAAAGGGTACTTTTTCCTTTAAATATCCATGCGCACTTAGGCAATGATACCTAGCCCATGCTTCTGTTTTATTACTGGGAGGCTTTGGCCAGATGGTGTTATAATCTTTAACTGTTTTTGGCCTTTTGCGGTGGAAGATGTTATTTAGTTCTTGCCTCCAGTTCCATTCTGGTTTGGATCCACACATTCTTTGGGCCAGGCGCAAACTAGCTTGGTACATTCCATTCTCTTGAGTAAGGTTTGTCCCTAAGCTTCTAAGGTCTATGACTGTCCAGGGTGTATCCCTTGGTACGGTCATAGGAGTAGTTGTTCTGTTATGTATTGTGTAACAGGTCCAACCTGTGGCTGTGCAATACCAAGGCTTGCCATTTTCATCCTTGGCATGGGGTACTTGTTTCCCCTGTTCCCCGTATTCTAGTCTATGGAACCTATCCTGGGGTCCTGAGACATATCTATAGTACCTATATGTCCTATTCCTTTGGTGGGGTAACAATATACCATGGGTATAATTTCCAAATATCATTCTATCCCATGCAGACGAATTTCCCGTGTATAAGTATAGTACTATATCTTTCAGCCAGGTTTCTTCTTTATTACCCGTGGACTTCGTTTATTTAGATGCTTTATCCTTTGAAGTGCTTCTACGTACTTTAAGCTTTGCTCTGCTTTTTTTTAGACACAGCACATCCTGTTCTCCCGGCTGGGTCATATTTTCAGACAAATTGTCACTTCGGAGGGTTGTGGTTATCTGAGTTGAACCTGTGACCGTGGTTAAGCTATTTATATTTCGGGTCAAGTTCGGGGCTCTAGTGTTCTGTGGCCAGGTTGTGGTGTTGTGGCACACTATATCCTCCCATGTACAGGTCAACGTGTCTTGATCCAATATGAATTTGATCTCAGTTAGGTTACCACTTAGCATACCTTTCCACTTTTCTTCTTCATAGGAATTTGTGTATTGGCCATCCCTACATGTCTGATTTACTAATTGGGGCCCTCTGGTAAGGTTTACTGCCCATCCATACAGGGTCCCATTTTTTCTCATTTCCACAAAATAGCAACCGGTTCTGTTATATTTGCCTCCACGTTATTCCAATACGTGTAGTTAAACCTTTGTCTCAATTTTTCCGTCGGGAACCCAGGGCATATAGTATTGCTTTGACCTGTGTCACAGCTTATTGGTTCCCCTTTATGTTTTATAAAAGCTCCAAATACCATTAAGGAGGGTTCACATTCTTGTTGAAACACCTCTAAGCCTTGTCTATCTTCTTGTTCCTCCTGTAAGTGTCCTACATTTAGTACCAGTCCTAAAAATATAGCTAATGGTGCTAGTACTATAGAGGAAAGGGCACTTACCCAACAGCACCAGCCGATTTTACATTCTCGGTGCTTGGTCCTATATTCCCCCAGTCTCATGTTTCCTTTGGAAACAGGGGAGGCTGGGGGTTAGAACATATATTTATTATTTCTTTCTTTTTATCAGGGTGGCTGTTTTCCATATTGGTGACCTGCTCTGTCCTGTGCTCTGTTGTCTACTTGTGCCCTCTCCAGGGCCTGGTTTATTTCCCTGGGGGCCAGAGCAGGTTCTTCTAAAGATATTTCTGAATTTCTCCCTAAACCCTCCTGACTGAGTTACATCTCTTTTTTGCTCACCCTTACCCTCTCCAGGGGACGTGACTCTGTCTACCATCATATGGCAGGACCAGACACAATCCACCTTGGATAGGGCATCCTGAGCAATATACAATTGCCATCCCATTTTTACCGGCCACCTTTTCCTACCATCCCCTAATTCTGGGCCCTTAGTCATGTCACCTTCCAAACAGATAACTCCATGAAACATCTGTTCCTTTCTCATACAACGCCCATAGTGACACTCACGCAGTATGTTAGCTTTACTTTCCCAAGGAAATAATACAATTTCAAAGTAGTTATACACTTTGAATAGAGACTGGTGTTTCTTAATCATTTTATAATAGATTTCCACCTGTTCCAACAATTTCTAGTGAAGTTGATCAGTCTTCACGGGAAATTCTTAGGATTCAGGGCTATTTGCCTAATATTGTTATTGGAGGGGCCGTCCTATTGCACTTCCCCAACAGCTATCTCACCGGCATCACATCCCACTGTGTTAATGTACCTTTGTGGGCCCGGAGACTGCAGTGGTGTGTTTCCAGATCACTCCGCTTGTCCCGGAACTCCTTACTCCTTGTTTAGACAATTCCTCATGCCTGTTATGGATTGCGGTCCAGATCCCATGATCTGTTCTCCTCACCTGGAGCCCAGACCTAGTCCCAACTCATCTGAGCCAATCTGGTCTGGTGGGGGTGGACGCCATACCTTTTAAACTGGGCTAGGTCAACTACCTTTTTCCCTTCAACTAATAAAGTATTGGCACTAATTATTTTAAGCACTTTTCTTTTTTTACCAAATTTCTTATGTAGCACAGTTTCCCTAGTGCTTTTTGCATTAGGTTTACTGTTTAGGGTTTGCTTGCTGAGATGTAGTCTCCAGTGGTAAAATCTAGGAAGCTTACTTCCCGTTTCTCAAATTGGCTTTTGGTCATGTTTAGTTTCATTCCTGCCTTATCCAATTGGTGTAAGGCCCGTATAACAGTTTTAGTATTTTCTACTGGGTCATCATGAGTGATATGAACATCATCTATGTCAATTTCACAGTCTATTCCTTATAGGATCTTTCCCATGCATTCCTGGAAGGGGCTATTTAAATATGGGCTATTTAAATATCCATATGGGATAGAGCAGAATTGGTAGGACTGAGTCTTGTCAGGTGTAAATGCTGTCCTGGCTTTACTTTCTTCTGCCAAAGGTACAGCATAGAATCCATTCGCCAGATCTAGGCATGTCTTATACTTGCCAATTTTCATTTCTGTTAATGCCATGTTAAGGTCTATGTATGACCCCTTGTGACTGGTGATAAGTCTGTTTAAGGCCTTAAAATTAAACAACAGTCTTACTGTTTTATCTGGTTTGGGTACACATTGCATAGGTGTATTAGTAACTGGGTTGGTTATCTTTTCAATCTTTCCTTGTTGTTCCAGCTCTGCCAAGCTAATTAAGGCCTCTTTCAGCTCGTGTCTGGCTATTTTGTATTGCTTCACTGGCTCATGTACTCCTCCAATTATTTTGTGTGCGAACTCTGGTTCCAGGGTTCCACAATAATTTTTAAACTGATGTATTTTTATTTTACATAGCTTTTCCATTATTTGCTTCCATGTAATGTCCCATTCCCCTACTCCTGTGTCGGTGTCTAACTGACCTAATACATTTGCACATGGATCCCGGATAAGCCCCCACTCTTTCACTGGTGCTCTTAGACTGACAATCCTTCAACTTCCTCTTTTAACAACTGCTGCCTTAATGGCTGATGGATCCGCATCTGCTTTTTTTGTCTAAATACCAAGACACAATCAGTCCCCTTGACTATCCAGGTTGCAGCTATCTGACTCTGCTTTGTCCTACTGTACTCTGAGTCCCACTGTGACAACAGGATATACAGCCCACTTACAAAAACTCTGTATGTGCACGTGGGTGTGTGTGTACAGTACTGTGACGACCCTCCCACTGTGCCAAATTCTGTCTCTTTACTCTTGTTTACCTTAATAGGATTTCCGTGGGCAGAGCCGGGAGGGTCATCAGGGGAATGGGACACAACTGGCCCCGGGTGTGCCCGGGGGATAAATACACCTTCCCCCATTCATTGAGGAGACTCTCTCAATGCAAACACGCTGTTGGATTTTGGTTGCGGCATTTTTTGTGGCATTTTTTGTGGCAGTTTTGTTTGTTTGTTTTGGCACCTTTCAACACCCCTCATTATCACCTGCATGCAACCACTCACTTACACTACTGACTACACACACCATTGTTACTTGTTTATAGTTTACTTTAGTTAATAAATATGTTATTGTTATTCCTTGATCTCCACGTTGTCTCCCTTTTTGTTATGGGCTATGAGCCGGTTCGTGACAAGAACTTTGTGTTGTGTGCCTTTTTTTAAGTCAAGGGGAGGTGTTACATAATTGAAGTAGAGGAAAGGAAATGGCTTTTATAGCTGACAGTGAGAAACCAGGGGAGTCATTCTGTCATAACTATACTTGAGTTCACTGTTTTCATTGTGTTAGATAATACTTACCAGCATGTTACTGGGATCAATATTAAAATTAACACTAGTGGGTGAGTTTGATGCTATTTGTCATATCCAATCACTGTGAATGAAGACTGGAGTCATATTACTGTGAAGGCAATTTTGTCAATTTTGAATACACTTGACAGAATAATGATTTGAATTGTATCATCATCATTTCCTGATAATAATTCCTGTTTTCATGAATGTTTTACAGGTGGCAGTCATGGGAATGATATTACTCCAACATCAGATAAGGTGTTTGGGTTGGAGGGTGATGTCATGAATCTGTCCTGTAACTACTCCTCTGCTAGTACTCTCCAGTGGTATCAACAGTACCCTGGATCATCTCCCATCTTCCTCCTCCTCACTGGAGTGTTCTCAAACCCCTCTGTAGTGAAAGCTAAACCTGAAGACCCTTGACTGTCTGTTGAACTGAACGATGAGAGAACCCGTGTGGATCTGGAGATCTCCTCTGCTAAAGAGAAAGACTGCTATTTACTACTGTGCACTGACGCCCACAGTGAAAGGAAACCAACAAACTCTTTACCGAAACCTAACCTGACACATTCTATACGTACTAGACATGATCTGCAGGAGATGGTACATCTCAAGGTTTTTCTTTTTGACAGGAAACCTGGTGGGTGTGTTTAAAAACCTATGTAAAGAGGAGGAGCAACATTGTATATACCTACTTATCAATTCAGAGTCATAGCAGTGTTTTGGCTTTGCTGTTTTCTAAATGACACATTCTTGTCTGATCTGTAATGTAGAACATGATGCTACTCTGTTATATTCTACTGATTTCAGCCCTTGTAGGTGATACGTTAGAGGATGATATTACTCCAACCAACCCTGAGGAGTATTATTTAGAGGGTAGCAGAGTTAAGATCCCCTGTAACTATACAGTAAAAGCTAACAATCTCCAGTGGTACAGACAGTACCCTGGATCAGCACCCTAATTCCTCCTCCTCCTCACACACACTGCAACTCCACTTGTAGTGGAAGCTACTCCTCCATACCCAAGAATGACTGCTAAACTGAATGATGAGAGAACCCGTGTGGATCTGGAGATCTCCTCTGCTGGAGGGACAAACACTGCTCTGTACTGCTGTTCCATGGAGCCCACACTGACAGGAAACCTGTCAACACTGTTCAAAAACTGCTACCTATTCAAGAGGAGGAGCTAAATTAACCACAGGGGTATATCATTAGTTCTGTCACAGAGGAGTGACATCATGTTCCTCTATCCACTTGTATTAATTTCTGCATTTGTTGATGAGTTTTCTCAACGTTCATGATAGTTACCAGGATGACGTTCAACCAACCGCAAAGATCATGCATGGTGATGGAGTCTTGCAACTACTCTGGTTCACCATACAACCTCATATGGTCTGTATACCAGATCAGCTCTCAAATGCATTCTTCTCACTACAGTCTCCTCAAACCCCTCAGTAGTGAATGCTACTCCTCCATACCCACAACTGTCTATTAAGCTGAAGAAGGATAGATCCTGTGTGGATCTGGAGATCTTTTCTGCTGATGTAAAAGACTCTGCTCTGTACTATTGCTCCTTCTTGTCCACAGTGACAGGAAACCCGGAAACATTGTACAAAAACCTGACAGCTCATGATAAACTCCTCTTATGCATAATGTTCCAAGATGGCCTAGCAGTCAGACGTGTGTTTTGTCTTGTCCCATCCTGTCCCGTGTAAATATAGTTTTCCTCATTTTTTCCCCGTATATACTTTGTATAATTTCCCACCTACGGACTGAATATACTCTCCTGCAATCCGCCTCACCCAATGTGGTACGGATCTGCTATTTTTATACTTTAGAACTGGAACCCCATCAGAGGCTACTAGCTAGTAGTCAGTTAGCAACTGCTAGCGGTCATCACCGTTAACTCAGACACCAGCCAGCCTCAGCTCGGTCAATACCTGCCAGTCTGCACAGCGCGATATCAACCTAGAGCATATCGGACTGCTTTTTCTCTACCACATCTCCGGATTCCTACCGCAAGCTCTGAAACGTTACACCGGATCATCGCAGCTAGCTAGCTGCAATCTGAGTGGCTACTCCTGGCTAACGTCTCTGTCTCGAAGCAAGCACCAGTTAGCCTTGAGCTACCCTCGAGCTAGGCTCATCTCCCGGCTAGCCGAAGAGGCCCACCAGCTAATTATTGGGCTACAATACCTCTTTCGCCAATTGGCGTGGACCCTTTACTGCCGACACGGAGCCCTGCCGATCCATCAAGACTGGTCTGCCAACATAATCATCCGAGGTTGGTTTCAACACGCTCTAACGTTGCGACGTCGCCGAAGGCCCATCTGCTATCCCCGGCCTGCTAGTTGTCTGAATCACGGTGTCTCCAGCTCGCCTAGCATAGTAGCGACTACTGAATCGGCTCCCTGACTCACCTATGGCTACTCATTGGACCCTATGATCACTCGGCTACACATGCCTCTCCCTAATGTCAATATGCCTTGTCTATTGCTGTTTTGGTTAGTGATTATTGTCTTATTTCACTGCAGAGCCCCCCGCCCTGTCCAAATGGCCTTAGATAGCCCTTTTGTCCAACCCCCCACACATGCGGTGACCTCACCTGGTTTAACTGGTGCCTCTAGAGACAAAACCTCTCTCATTGTCACTCAATGCCTAGGTTTATCTCTGCTGTACTCACATCCTACCATACCCTTGTCTGTACATTATTCCTTGAATATTTTCTTACAAAACCAGAAATATGCTCCTTTTACTCTGTTCCGAACTCACCACACGACCAGTTCTTATAGCCTTTAGCCGTACCCTTATCCTACTCCTCCTCTGTTCCTCTGGTAATGTAGAGGGTAACCCAGGCATTGCAGCCCCAAGCACCACTCCCATTCCCCAGGCGCTCTCATTTGTTGACTTCTGTAAACGTAAAAACCTTGGTTGCATGCATGTTAACATCAGAAGCCTCCTCAAGTTTGTTTTATTCACTGCTTTAGCACACTCCGCCAACCTGGATGCCCTAGCCGTGTCTGAATCCTGGCTTAGGAAGACCACCAAAAATCCTGAATTTCCATCCCCAAATATAACATCTTTCGAAAAGATAGAACTGCCAAGAGTTAGCCTGCAGAGTTCTGTCATGCTTTCCAGGTCTGTGCCCAAACAATTCAAGCTTTTACTTTTAAAAATCCACCTTTCCAGAAACAAGTCTCTCACCGTTGCCGCTTGTTATAGACCCCCCTCAGCCCCCAGCTGTGCCCTGGACACCATGTGAATTGATTGCCCCCGTTTTGTGACCAAGCCCCATATACTACCCACCACTGCAACCTGTATGCTCTCGTTGGCTGGCCCTTGCTACATATTTGTCACCAAACCCACTGGCTCCAGGTCATCTATAAGTCTTTGCTAGGTAAAGCCCTGCCTTATCTCAGCTCACTGGTCACCATAGCAACACCCACCCATAGCACGCGCTCCAGCAGATATATTTCACTGGTCATCCCCAAAGCCAACACTTTCTTTGGCCGCCTTTCCTTACAGTTCTCTGCTGCCAATGACTGGAACGAATTGCAAAAGTCACTAAAGCAGGAGACTTACATCTCCCCCTCTAACTTTAAGCATCAGCTGTCAGAGCCGCTTACCGATCACTGTACCCGTACACAGCCAATCTGTAAATAGCACACCTAACTAACTCATCCCCATATTGTTATTTATCTTCTTTCTCTTTTGCGCCCCAGTATGTGCACTTGCACATCATCTGCACGTCTATTTGCTTTATCTTGACCAGGTCGCAGTTGTAAATGAGAACTTGTTCTCAACTGGCCTACCTGATTAAATAAAGATACAATTAAAATATATATATATCTTTTAGGGCAGGGGTGTGGCTTACTACTCAATGTAAGTAATAAAAAGAAGCAACACAACTATTTTACTTTGTGTACAGACATGTTAGTAAATTACTGTATTCCTGTATTTCCTATTAAGCATTTTTTTTAGGCGAATGTATAGTTTATCAGTATTATTGGATTTTAGAATAAATACCAAGATCTTTCCTTAATTCAAATTAATCTACCTTATAATTTATCCATCACCTCATCACATTTGCAGGTGACAGTTTTGAGGAGATCACCAAGCCAATATGAAGTGCATGGAGAGGAGGGCAGTTATGTTCAGCTCTCCTGCAAAAACTCCTCAGCATACAGTGTACTGTGGTATAAACAGTATCCTGGTTCATCTCCCCAAGTCCTCTTCTTCATCCTACATGTCTCTAGGACTGTAGTGAGAGCTAAACATCCATACTCTCACCTCACTGTTAAACTGAACAAAGAGAAAACCTGGGTGGATCTGGAGATCTCCTCTGTAGAAGTGAGAGACTCTGCTCTGAACTACTGTACTATGACTTCCACAGTGACACATACTGTAGCTCACTGACTCAGCACTGAACAGAATACAGACCTGTCAGTTAGTTATAGATTTCCATGCCACGGATGTATTCTGTTTGACCACAACACCACCAAGTGGAGCATTTAATACATAAATTATTTGTAAATTGCAGTTTAATGTACACATAAAACGTCTTTGATTCAACATTATGAACAGGAGGAGCTAGAGTATAAAACTCAGGATTAGATTATGAACGCCACTTTAATAATATGTACATATCCTCCATTACTCAACTCATATGTATATACTGTATTCTATACTATCTATTGTATCTTAGTCTGTGCCGCTCTGACATTGCTCATCCATATATTTATATATTCTTAATTCCATTCCTTTATTTAGAATTGTGTGTATTAGGTATTTGTTGTGAAATTGTTGGACATTACTTGTTAGATATTGCTGCACTGTTGGACCTAGAAGCACAAGCACTTCGCCTCACCCGCAATAACGTCTGCTAAACATGCTTATGTGACCAATAAAATATTATTTGATTTGATTTGAATCCTCACGATAAGACATGATACTACCATGAAGATCAAAGCCAGTTGAAGATTTGCTTTTCAACATCTACAATGTTGTTCTGTTCACTGTTACTCTTCTTTGACTTTATAGGTAAGTAATTACATTTTCAATTAAACTGATTTTGATTATGTTGAGAGGTATTTATTTTTCAAATCAAAGAATATAATGATAATGCATGAAATGAGGATGCATGTTTTTTTTAAACTTTGAATAGTTTTTATCTTCATACTGCATTTGTAATGAATTCAATCTTCCATGTGGGTTTCAATCATTATATATTACATATGTTTTATGTTTCAGTTGTAAACAGGTACTAACACCCTACACTGATGTAGAAGTGGCTTCAGAAAGGGACAGAGTTACTCTCTCTTGTAATTACTCCTCTGGTGACACTCTTCTATGGAATCTACAATATCCCAAATCAGCACCACAGTTACTGATTATGGAGTATGTGGATATTACACCAGGGTTCACTCTAAATCATGACTAAAGGCCAAATGTGAATAACGTGACGTAACATACTCTGCTCTCTACTACTGTGCTCTAAGTACCAAAGTGACAGGAAAACCAGAGACATGTACAAAAAACATAGAACATCTGATTATGGGCTAAAAGTTATCAACAGGCAGAAGAATGAATATGTCCTAAACACTAAACCACTCTTTTCTACCCATAACTCTAACCCTAACTTCATGTCAAGATCAGTTACTAATTTCAAGCTGTTTTCTTCATATTGAAGTATAACATGAATGGAGTAGCACTGCATCAAATACCCTAGTTTCATACTCCTAATTATCCTTACACCTCTGAACACTCTAGTTACTTCCAATGTCAGTCAGGAGAACTAGTATTTTATCTCTGAACACTCAAAGCAAATCTATTTCTAATAATGATACAATAGTTCCATCTAGTGTTCAACATTCTGCCCATCAAGGTGAAAACTTGACAATGACAATGCTTGTACTGGTGAGAGTCAATAGGTGTCAGTAAAGAATCATCAATTTGCTCCTATTCTTTTCAATGATGCATGCAGCATGTCAACACTACAGGTGTCTGTGTTGTAGAATAATTTCCCCCATCAAACAGAATATACATTTATTGTGTTTTAACCCATTCTTGTCACAATTGCATGTTATTTTTGTGCTTCTTGTATTCACAATGTGCAATGATTTTACACACTGAACAAAAACAGAAACACAACCATTTCAAAGCTTTTTCCAGTTCATATCAGGAAATAAGTCAGTTGAAATACATTCATAAAGCGCTCATCTATGGATTTCACATGACTGGGAATACAGATATGCATCTGTTGGTCACAGATCCCTTAAAAAGAAAGTAGGATCAGAAAACCAGTCAGTATCTGGTGTGACAGGGATTATGATCATGGTTGCATTCAGGGTAAGTCATTGGTTTCAATCATAAATCCAATCATCAGTTGACTTGACTACTGTTTTTAAAAAATCAATCTTTTTGATGTCAGTGCCCCCATGGAAATATAATGAGCATAATAATAAAATCCCCATAAAGATCTGTCAGTGATATCTGTTTTTTGCATTGGATGCATCTGTGGTGCATTGGATGCATCTGTGGTGCATTGGATGCATCTGTGATGCATTGGATATGTCTGCAGTGAAAGGTGACAGAGCGAGAACGATGTTTGTCAGACCATGAGACATCCCAATAATCGGTCATCTCACGAAATCATCTGTTGCGTCCGAACGGCCTACAAACTAGTATGACCCTTCTATGGAAAGATGAGACTCTTTGACCCACACAAGCGTCTTGGGACAGCCTATCTGCCGACTTCTGTCTGTAGCATCAGAACAGTTTGGGCTACACACTAATATAACCCCTCCGTAGAAAGGTGAGAACTCATAAATTAATGTGAGACTCACGAAAAACGTATATGTTAGTTGTTTTGGTCTAGGATGACCACAGGCCTCAAGACTCATCTGAAGGTCCCATGGTACCAGTTGATATATATGAAGTATATATGAAGACTTTTTAGTGCCAAAAACAACAACAACAAAGTGTTTCCAGATCTTTCTTATTTCTCTCAGATATCGCACAGACACTTTTGGTTTATTTGACGGACTACTGTATATTTTGTTCCATGTAGTGAATCTGTTATTCAATACATTTGTATGGGCTAAATATTGCTTTCTACGACTTTCTATAAACAATTCCATGTCGCTAACGTCAACCCTACTCCCCCAGATAAGACAGGGCTTAGACTGTAGAGGGTATTAATGCATAGTAAGGATAACAATTTGTGGCATTGGGCAGCATAGCGAAGGTCTATGTTGAACTGATCCATAGGCTACTGTGGACTGTGCCTTTCTTTCTGATTTTGTTCCAAATCCTCAGTGGATATAAGACTGTATTATATTTGTCAGATGACCTCAATTTGGCCTGAACAGAAAATATATTTCTTCAAACCCCATAACAACTGCCAAATTATAATTTTTATGTAAACAAGATATTTAATGGTTCCAAATATATAAAATTGAACTAGGAATCCCTCTTGCTGTTCAACTAAATAATTGAATATACAATAAGCTTCTCCCGTACTGCAAAGCCCCTACAGTGGATGGAGCATAAAGTCTATAACAGTCTATAACAGTGTATTCTTCCTCTATTCATAAATCATAATGGCACTTTGGTTTAGAAATAATTTACCTGCTGCATGCTATTTTGGTACAGTATAGTGCTTCTCCTTTCTACACTCTCATTCTATGAACCTAAGCATATTATGTATTATAGAGCCCAATTTTTTTTTTTTTCAGATTGCAAAGGTGAGGCTGTTGAACAGCAGAGTGGACATGTTACTGCCCTTGAAGGAGGACTGGTAACACTCAGCTGTAACTACACTACCAGTAGTACATCTCCTGATCTCTTCTGGTACATCCAGTTAACTAGGAACTCTCCTCAGTATGTCCTTAGAAGAGATCGTTATTCAGAAGGGAGCAATAGTGATGAGTTCCAGGGGGGGTTTGATTCCAGGCTGAATTTCACATCTAGCTCTGTAGAGTGTTTGCCTCAGGATTCTCAATGTTTGACAATGCCCACAAAGAGGAGGAGAGAAGGATTTCATGGTGTCATCATGGCCTAGCTACATCAGAGTGGTTTTACTCTTCTCCTGTTGGTCTCACAGTAGCAGACATGGGACTCTGGCTGAGTAATTTACTGATTCTTGCTGCATGTTGTTATGGTATTATAATATTATTTTTCAAATTTGTTTACTGCCTTTACTCCAATCCCTTTATTTTTTAAACATATTTTACAGTACAATACTACCACTATTAGATTCATACATTTTTATTCACTCAATCATGTTGCTTGATTATTTTCCTCCTAATACAAATGTGTATTACATTATTTTCCAGAATGCAGAGGAGAAGATTCAGTCATTCAGCCACCAGGAGATGTGATTGCTACTGAGGGAGAACAGGTCACACTGGGCTGTCAATTTGATGCAGTTAATATAAAGAATGTCAACCTGTTCTGGTACAAGCATGAATTAAATGGATTCCCAGAGTTCATGCTGGGACGTTTTCCTTTTGGAAGTACAAATGCCACTGAGTTCAAGGATAGATTTGATGCCCATCTCGATGCAGACTCCAAGTCAGTCCCCTTGACGATCCAGAGGGTGCAGCTGTCTGACTCTGCTGTGTACTACTGTGCTCTGAGGCCCACTGTGATAACAGGATATACAGCCTCATTACAAAAACTATTTGATAGTGTGATGTAAGACTCTTAGAGAGCCTAGTGGAAGCCCCTCCTCAATGCTTCCTAAGGCAGAGTTAAAGAAGTGGTTTCAAAAGCTTTTGACACATACAAGTGTGTTTGCTCTCTCCTTACCTACACATCTCACAGTAGACATGGAATCTTGGTTGAAGAAATGTCTGGTTCTTTCTGCATTTTGTTGGGGTATGATGACTATTTTTTTTTATTTGCTTACTGCCATTGCTTTAATTATCCCTTTATGTTGTGATAAATAGAGAAAGTTGCTCACTCTATATTCTCCCAATGATTTAATGGGTATAAATAATAAAATACCCTTTCTTTTTTCAACGTATATAATTTCTCTCCAGAATGCAGAGGAGACAGAGTGTTACAGCCAAAAGGAGTTGTGACGGCTACTGAAGGAGGACAAATAACACTTGCCTGTCATTATGAAACAGACGATTCAAGTCCATATCTATTCTGGTACAAACAGCGAGCAAACGACTTCCCCAAGTATATGCTTACGCGGTTCAAATTTGGAACTGGGGACAATGCTACTGAGTTCAAGGAGAGATTTCATGCCGATCTAGATGCCAACTCCAAATCAGTCCCCTTGACGATCCAGAGGGTGCAGCTGTCTGACTCTGCTGTGTACTACTGTGCTCTGAGGCCCACTGTGACAACAGGATATATAACCCCTTTACAAAAACATACTGAGCTACACAATGATAATAAACTTGTCTGTACAGTATACAACACCACTTTGAAATTGACACAGTAACCTTCTCACTATCTCCTTAATATTACCAAGACTAGTAGGAGCAGATGATGATAATTATAGGTTTTATGTCAATAAAGCTACCTCTTCCAATTCAGCTTTAAATGTCAGCCTAGTCTCATAGACTAGACTTAACATAGTAATTGTAAATCCGTGGCTCTCAAATTATAATGAAATATATGTTTGCTATGGTTACATAAGACAGAAAGTTACTTAATGCAAATCCTTACCCCTTTTTGCTAAACCTTTCCCTAATCCTCTTGGAACCACCCATCCCGGATCTGGGATAATTGTCATCAACTACACTAAATAGCATAGCGCAGCGGTCAAATAATCTTACTAGAAAATATTCATATTCATGAAATCACAAGTGAAATATAGCGAAACACAGCTTAGCCTTTTGTTAATCACCCTGTCGTCTCAGGGTGACAATACAAGCGTTTGTGTAAGTTTATCGATATACTAACAAAACATTATGTACACCTAGCGGCAGGTAACTTGGTCACGAAAATCAGAAAAGCAATCAAATGAATCGTTTACCTTTGATGATCTTCGGATGTTTTCACTCACGAGACTCTCAGTTAGACAGCAAATGTTAATTTTGTTCCATAAAGATATTTTTTATATCCAAATACCTAGTAGTTAGTTTGATGCGTTATGCCCAGGAATCCACCGGAAATAGTGGTCACGACAACGCAGACAAAAATTCCAAATTATATCCATAATATCGACAGAAACATGGCAAACGTTTTTTATAATCAATCCTCAAGGTGTTTTTCAAATATCTATTCGATGATATATCAACCAGGACAGTTGGCTTTTCACTTGGACCGGGAGGAAAAATGGCTACCTCTCTGTTTTGCGCAAAAATCACACTGAGAGCCAACAACTGATCACTTACGCAATGTGGACGTTTACGCTCATTCTTCAAAATAAAGGCCTGAAACTACGTCTAAAGGCTGTAGACACCGTAGGGAAGCAACAGAAAAAGGAATCTGGTTGATATCCCTTTCAATGGGCAATAGGGATGCAAAGAAAGACAGGGGTTTCAAAATAAGAGTCACTTCCTGATTGGATTTTTCTCAGGCTTTCGCCTGCAATATCAGTTCTGTTATACTCACAGACAATATTTTTTACAGTTTTGGAAACTTTGTTGTGTGTTTTCTATCCTAAGCTGTCAATTATATGCATATTCTATTATCTGGTCCTGAGAAATAGGCAGTTTACTAGCTTCAAGAGGTTTTAACAATCTAACCTAACTCTTAACCCTAACCCAGAGCCTAGCTAATGTTTTCCAGCTAACTAACGTTAGTGTCAGCCACCTATTCACTTAGCTAACATCAGCCACGACAAATTGGAATTTGTAACATATCATGCATTTTGCAAATTCATAACATATCGTATGTTTTGCAAATTCTTAACATATTATATGTTTAGAAAAAATAGTAGCATATCATACAAATTGTATTTATTAAAATGTTCTTCTTTCTTCTTGGCTTTGGAGCTCTGTTCTTCTTGCTGCACTTATCTTTGGTAGGATACGGCTCTCATTATCTTTTTCTCAATACCTGATGTTACTGGAATCCTGACATGTTGTGACCATGTGACTTACAGATTCTATCAGAACTGTTTTATAATGAATTCTTCTTTCACAACCTATTAATGTTATCACCTTAAAGGTAACTAAAGTGCAGAGTATCAAAATCCTATTTGTAAGTCAGTTTCTTTAGTGTGTTGCAATTACAGATAAAACCTTACGTCTCTGAAATGTCAATCTTGGTTCTATCTGACACTTCTGAATTATACAGTTTTTAAGAAAACTGTAGCTATTTGAATACATAAATAATAGAAGAACACTACTTTACCAGGCAGCCTAGTGGTTAGAGCGTTGGTCTAGTAACCGAAAGGTTGAAATATGGATACCCCGAGCTGACAAGATTAAAATCTGTCGTTCTGCCCCTGTACAAGGCCGTTAACCCACTGTTCCTAGGCCCTCATTGAAAGTAAGAATTTGTTCTTAACTGACGTGCCTAGTTAAATAAAGGTTAAATAAAAAAAATAAAAAAATAAGAGTAGTAACACCTCATCATATATGTTAGGAAATATATTACCATCATCAGACAAATTACTATCATCTCTGAACAACGATGTGACAACAAGCAGACCACCATAGTCCCTGTGCACAAGGAAGCGAAGGTAACCTGCCTAAATAATTTCCGCCCCGTAGCACTCACGTCGGTAGCCATGAAGTGCTTTGAAAGGCTGGTCATGGTTCACATCAACAGCATCCTCCCGGATACCCTAGACCCACTCCAATTCGCATACCGCCCCAACAGATACAAAATGACCCAATCGCAATCCACACTTCCCTTTCCCACCTTGACAAAAGGAACAACTATGTGAGAATGCTGTTCATTGACTACAGCTCAGCATTCAACACCATAGTGCCCACAAAGCTCAGCACTAAGCTAAGGACCCTGGGACTCTACACGTCATCTGGATCCTGGACTTCACCAACAATGATGAGACAGCCTATAGGGAGGAGGTCAGAGACCGGGCAGTGTGGTGCCAGGACAACAACCTCTCCCTCAATGTGAGCAAGACAAAGGAGCTGATTGTGTTTTGTACACTGCTGCTGCTACTCACTGTTTATTACCTATGCATAGTCACTTCACCCCTACCTACATACTAGGTACTAATTACCTCGACTAACCTGTTCCTGTGCACATTGACTCGGTACCGGTACCCCCTGTATATAGCCTCGTTATTGTTGTTTTGTTGTTTTACTTTTTATTATTTTTTACTTTAGTTTATTTGGTAAAGACTTCTGACATTGTTGTTCTTTTACTTGCATGCCATTATTGCTGGCTAGATCAGCTTAGAGGCCATACCTAGAGAGAGATGGCAAAGGCATGTTCTGATTGGTCCGTCTGTATTTGGTCCGTCTGTATTTGCTTGTGATTGGCTTGCAGATAGAACCTTATACCGTCAAGTTGAAATGGGTTTATGCAGATAGAACTTCCCAGTTTATATTATTTTTCACTTAAAATGTACTTTTCAAAAGTCTAACTATACAGACCATGAAGAACCATCCAAAGATCAATTAGACGTGATGTGACTAATATTCTATATAGATAGAACCTTAGATCTCCTCTGCTGAAGTGAGACTCTGCTGTACTCTGTACTACTGTGCCCTGCAGCCCAGGAAACCCAGAAACACTGTATACAAACCTTTCATATGTGATTCATACAACATGCAAAGAGAGATGCAGTATCACAAAAGAGAGGACAAATGAGAGGAAAGGAGAGATTGAGATTCACAAAAGCAACCGTGCTTAGGGGTGGAGCTTGTAGGTAAACTAAGCAGAAATGATCAACTGAATACCTTGCAAGTGAAGTCAGGTTCTGTTGTGCTATTAGTCAGTTTGACTTCCAACCCCAGCCATGTTGTTTATCTGGTCATTTATTATGTTCTCAGTAATAGGTAAGTTATGGCTTTCAAAGTAGTCTCATGTTTTCTGTTTAGAAAACTACAAAAATACATGTTTATTTCAATTAAAAAAATGACTTAATGTTCATCTCTTCCCATTTGCAGGAGACACCTATGAGCAGACTATAGAGCCAAACCAACATGAAGTGTATGCAGAAGTGGGTAGTAATGTTCTTCTTTCCTGCAACTACTCCTCAGCAAACACTCTACTATGGTATAAACAGTCTCCAGGATCATCTCCCCAATACCTTCTGCTCATCCCACACTACAGTGGGATTGGACAGGGAGCTGATTCTCTTGACTCTCGCTTCTCTGGTAAACTGAACAAAGAGAAGACCCGTGTGGATCTGGATATCTCCTCTGTTGAAGAGACAGACTCTGCTATGTACTACTGTGCTCTGACTCCCACAGTGACAGGAAACCCAGAAACACTGTACAAAAACCTAACATCGCCTGAGAGAGCATTTCTGCTCTGTCCCAAGTTTCAGTTGACAATAGTACCATCAAGAATGAGTCAACATGCACCCATTCTATTGTGTCAAGAGGAGGAGCTTAGTGTTACACATAACATGTAATGAGTGTAACTGATTCAACCAGAGAGTGAATGTTCCAAGAGAAGATCATTAGAGAAGTCTCTGACTAAAACCCAGTGGCTATGATGCTGCTCTATTCAGTCTTGTTTTTGTGCACTTGTAGGTAAGAATAAATTCTGCATTAACTGAATGTGTACTAGCAGAATATACACTGTCCAGTATTCATTACAATATATTATTATCATAATCAAGTGTTAACACACTTTGATACACCAAGTAACTGAATGTGTACTAACAGAATGTTCAATATCAATATCAATATCATACACTTTGAAACATCAAATGTGGATATGCTGTACACTGTCTACATTGACTCAGTAATACATGTTGTTATTATTTACAGGTACAAGTGTTGAAGACGTAATTGCTCTAGACAGAGATGTAGTTGATGTTATGGAGGGTAGTAGTGTTAAACTCTCCTGTAGATACATCAGCTCATTAACCAACAGTCTGTTATGGTACCTCCAGCACCCTGGATCCTCTCCACAGTTCCTCATACTGGACAACTCTGGGATCATAACCAACACTGATAGTAAAAAATGGACCCTCATACATGAAGAAGAGGACAACCGTGTGGATCTGGATATCTCCTCTGCTGAAGTGACAGACTCTACTCTGTACTACTCTGCTCAGAAGCCCACAGTGAAATAAAACCCAGACACACTGTACAAAAATCTAAACTGAAAACACTGACATCCCCTAAGATAAACATTTTCATTAATAGGTTACCTTCAGTAGACAAAAAATATAAATGGAAATGAACAGTGAAATATTTTCGATATACAATAATAAAATGTTGAAACAAATGAGAAAGTGACAGAAACTCATTTGGTGATCTGAATATGTTGCAGATGTATACTGTAGATTCTAGATATGAGGATGAAAAAAAAAGTGAATGAATGAATTGCCTCATGTTGAAAAGATTAATTATCTTACAGATATGCCCTTCAAGCAATGTTTTCCCCTATGACATCACAGTAGACAGGTCAGGTCCTTCTGCCAACTCTGTTGACTTAAAATCAAGAAAATATATGGAGATAAATAACACAGTTGTATCTAATTTAAAGGGGGAGACAAATTTAATCACATTTCAGTGCTGCTCTGCATTTTGAGGATGTGACAGTGGAATCAAGCAGCAACAAGAAGTCTGTTGTTTCTTCTGCTCATCTGACAACTCTCTGTATTTTGGGGTGGGGCTTCAAAGGTTTGAGAAGAGATGGTATATTCAAAACTAGAATACACAAATCTTGCTGTCCTGTGTGTTATCATTTTAACTTCCAGATTCACAATGTCAATCGCAACATTTATTATGCTTTTAGTAGTTGCACAAAAGTAATCTACTATTATTGGTGTTATGTTGAATCTAAACTAAGTGTTGATGTGTTGAAAATAGATCTAATAATAACAATAATAATAAGTAATAATAGAAGAATAACATATTTTGCATCTCTTGCAGGTGACAGTAATGGTCAGACCATTGAGCCAATCAGAGAGGAGGTGTATGATCCAGCAGGTAGTAATATTACACTTTCATACAGCTACTCATCTGCAGTCTCTTTTCAATGGTATCTCCAGGACCCTGGATCAGCTCCTCAGTATATCCTG
This sequence comes from Oncorhynchus kisutch, assembly GCF_002021735.2. Lineage (NCBI taxonomy): Eukaryota > Metazoa > Chordata > Actinopteri > Salmoniformes > Salmonidae > Oncorhynchus > Oncorhynchus kisutch. Next base: position 18,613,194 of record NC_034203.2, read on the forward strand.
CTTATCCTGCATGGTGTCGGGTCTCCATCACGGGCTCCAGGTCTGGATCCTCGACTGTCAGTGAAACTGAATGAAACCTGGTGGTTGTGTCTAAAAACCTATGTATAGAGGAGGCGCAATATTGTATATGCCTACTTATCATTTCAGAGTCACAGCAGAGTTTTGGCTTTGCTGTTTTCTAAATAACACATTAATTTCAGTTCTGTAACATAGACCATGATGCTGCTCTGTTATATTCTACTGATTTCAGCCCTTGTAGGTTATACTTTAGAGGATGATATTACTCCAACCAGTCCGGAGGAGTATTATTTAGAGGGTAGCAGAGTTAAGATCTCCTGTAACTATACAGTAAAATCAGATCTGGATCAGGTCTCCAATTCCTCCCCTACACTACAGTCACCTCAAAGCCCTCTATAATAAGAGCTAAACATGGTTACCCTCAACTTTCTGTTAATCTGAATAAAGAGAGAACCTGTGTGGATCTGGAGATCTCCTCTGCTGAAGTGAGACTCTGCTCTGTACTTCTGCGCCCTGAAGCTCACCTGACAAGAAATCCAGAAACACTGTACGAAAACCTGACAGGTCAACTCCACTTATGCATATTTTAGGGAAGGGGTGGGGATTCCTAGTTAAGTTTTAAAAAAGTATTTTCATTTAAAAACTGTGTTGGACTTCACTCCATCATGTAAGCTCAGCTACGATACAATTCTCTACTGAGTTATTTTACTTTCTGCTCTGACAGGTTAGTAAATTACTGTATTCCTCTTATTCTTTTAACTAGGCTAATTCATAGTTTTTCCGTGCTATTGGATTTTAGATTAAATACCAAAATCTTTCCTCATTTCAAATACATCTACCTTGTGATTTATCCAACACCTCTTCACATTTGCAGGTGACAGTTTTCAACAGATCATCCAGCTAAACCAAGAAGAAGTGTATGGAGAGGAGGGTAGGAATGTTCAGCTTTCCTGCAACTACTCCTCAGCATACAGTGTACTGTGGTATAAACAGTATCCAGGATCAGCTCCCCAATTCCTCCTCTTCATCCTCCATGACTGTAGTCAGAGATAAACCTCCATACTCTCACCTCACTGTTAAACTGAACAAAGAGAAGACCTGTACAGATCTGGAGATCTCCTCTGTTGAAGTTGAGAGACTGCTCTGTACCACAGTGACACATACTGTAACTCACTGACTCTGCACTGAGCAGAATACAGACCTGTCAGTTTGTTATAGATTTGCATGCATTGGATGTATTTTGTTTGACCACACCATCAAGTGGAGCATTTAATACATACATTATTTGCAAAATGCAATTAAATGTACACATAAAACATCTTTGTTTCAATATTATGAACAGGAGGAGCTAGAGTATAAAACTCAGGATTGGATTATGAACAATATCACTTTAATAATGTTTGCATATCTTCCATTACTCAACTCATATGTATATACTTTATTCTATTCTACCGTATCTTAGTCTGTGCCACTCTGACATTGCTCGTCCATACATTTATATATTCTTAATTCCATTCCTTTCCTTTCCATTTGTTGTGAAATTGTTAGGCATTACTTGTTAGATATTGCTGTACTGTCAGAACTAGAAGCACTAGCATTTCGCTACACCCACAACAACATCTCCTAAACATGTGCATGTGACCAATATTTTTTTTTGATTAGATTATGAATCGTCAAGATAAGACATGATACTACCATGAAGAACATAGACAGTTGATGCTGTGCTTTTCATCAGCAGCTGGTGCATCTTTTACACATCCTGCCATCTACAATGTTGTTCTGTTCACTGTTACTCTTCTCTGACTTGATAGGTAAGTCATAACATTTTCATTTAAACTGATTTTGATTATGTTAAGGTGTATTTATTTTTCAAATCGAAGAGTATCATAATAATGCATGAAATGAGGATGTGTGGTTTTAAAAAAACTTTAAAAAAAACTGAATAGTTTTTATCTTCATACTTCATTTGTAATTAATTCAATCTTCCATGTGGGTTTCAATCATTATATATTACATATGTTTTATGTTTCAGTTGTAAACAGGTACTAATACCCTACACTGATGTAGAAGTGGCTTCAGAAAGGGACAGAGTTACTCTCTCTTGTAACTACACCTCTTGTAACACTTCTATGGTATTGACAATATCCCAAATCAGCACCACAGTTACTGATTATGGAGTATGTGGATATTACACCAGGGTTACACTCTAAATTATGACTAAAGGCCAAACGTGAATCTGGAGATCTCCTCTGCTGAAGTAACATACTCTGCTCTCTACTACTGTGCTCTGAGAACCAAAGTGACAGGAAACCCAGCGACATGTACAAAAACCTAGAACATCAGATGACAGGGAGAAAGAGGCAGAAGGAGAAACAGGCAGAAGAATGAATATGTCCTCAACTCTAACCACCTCTGTTCTACCCATAACTCTAACCCTAACTTCATGTCAAGATCAGTTATTAATTTCTAACTTGTATTGAAGTATAATATTGAAGTATAACATGAATGGAGTAGCACTGCATCAAATACCCTAGTTTCATACTCCTAATTATCCTTACACCTCTGAACACTCTAGTCACTTCCAATGTCAGTCAGGAGAACTAGTATTTTATCTCTGAACACTCAAAGCAAATCTATTTCTAATAATGATACAATAGTTCCATCTAGTGTTCAACATTCTGCCCAACAAGGTGAAAACTTGACAATGACAATGCTTGTACTGGTGAGAGTCAATAGGTGTCAGTCAAGAATCATCAATTTGCTCCTATTCTTTTCAATGATGCATGCAGCATGTCAACACTACAGGTGTCTGTGTTGTAGAATAATTTCCCCCATCAAACAGAATATACATTTATTGTGTTTTAACCCATTCTTGTCACAATTGCATGTTATTTTTGTGCTTCTTGTATTCACAATGTGCAATGATTTTACACACTGAACAAAAACAGAAACACAACCATTTCAAAGCTTTTTCCAGTTCATATCAGGAAATAAGTCAGTTGAAATACATTCATAAAGCGCTCATCTATGGATTTCACATGACTGGGAATACAGATATGCATCTGTTGGTCACAGATACCTTAAAAAGAAAGTAGGATCAGAAAACCAGTCAGTATCTGGTGTGACAGGGATTATGATCATGGTTGCATTCAGGGTAAATCATTGGTTTCAATCATAAATCCAATCATCAGTTGACTTGACTACTGTTTTACAAAAATATATATATTTGATGTCGGTGCCCCCACGGAAATCTAATGAGCATAATAATAAAATCCCCATAAAGATCTGTCAGTGATATCTGGTTTTTGCATTGGATGCATCTGTGGTGCATTGGATGCATCTGTGGTGCATTGGATGCATCTGTGGTGCATTGGATGTGTCTGCAGTGAAAGGTGACAGAGCGAGAACGATGTTTGTCAGACTATGAGACATCCCAATAATCGGTCATCTCACGAAATCATCTGTTGCGTCCGAACGGCCTACAAACTAGTATGACCCCTCTATGGAAAGATGAGACTCTGGAGAACACAATGGTGTTGTCCGTTGTAATCTTTGACCCACACAAGCGTCTTGGGACAGCCTATCTGCCGACTTCTGTCTGTAGCATCAGAACAGTTTGGGCTACACACCTCCGTAGAAAGGTGAGAACTCATAAATTAATGTGAGACTCACGAAAAACGTATATGTTAGTTGTTTTGGTCTAGGATGACCACAGGCCTCAAGACTCGTCTGAAGATCCCACGGTACCAGTTGATAAAATAAATATAACTATATATGGAGACTTTTTAGTGCCAAAAAAAACAACAACAAAGTGTTTCCAGATCTTTCTTATTTCTCTCAGATATCGTACAGACACTTCAGAAAAAAACGTCCTTTTGGTTTATTTGACGGACTACTGTATATTTTGTTCCATGTAGTGAATCTGTTATTCAATACATTTGTATGGGCTAAATATTGCTTTCTATGACTTTCTATAAACAATTCCATGTCGCTAACGTCAACCCCACTCCCCCAGATAAGACAGGGCTTAGACTGTAGAGGGTTTTAATGCATAGTAAGGATAACAATTTGTGGCATTGGGCAGCATAGCGAAGGTCTATGTTGGACTGATCCATAGGCTACTGTGGACTGTGCCTTTCTTTCTGATTTTGTTCCAAATCCTCAGTGGATATAAGACTGTATTATATTTGTCAGATTACCTCAATTTGGCCTGAACAGAAAATATATTTCTTCAAACCCCATAACAACTGCCAAATTATAATTTTTATGTAAACAAGATATTTAATGGTTCCAAATATATAAAATGTAACTAGGAATCCCTCTTGCTGTTCAAATAAATAAGTTACCATACAATAAGCTTCTCCCGTACTGCAAAGCCCCTACAGTGGATTTAACATAAAGTCTGTAAGAGTCTATTTTTCCTCTATTCATAAATCATAATTGCACATTGGCTTAGGAATAATTTACCTGCTGCATGCTATTCTGATACAGTATAGTGCTTCTCCTTTCTACACTCTCATTCTATGAACCTAAGCATATTATGTATTATAGAGCCCAAAAATACATTTTTTCAGATTGCAAAGGTGAGGCTGTTGAACAGTAGAGTGGACATGTTACTGCCCTTGAAGGAGGACTGGTAACACTCAGCTGTAACTACACTACAAGCAGTAGTACATCTCCTGATCTCTTCTGGTACATCCAGTTAACTAGGAACTCTCCTCAGTATGTCCTGAGAAGAGATCGTTATTCAGAAGGGAGCAATAGTGATGAGTTCCAGGGGGGGTTTGATTCCAGGCTGAATTTCACATCTAGCTCTGTAGAGTGTTTGCCTCAGGATTCTCAATGTTTGACAATGCCCACAACGAGGAGGAGAGAAGGATTTCATGGTGTCATCATGGCCTAGCTACATCAGAGTGGTTTTACTCTTCTCCTGTTGGTCTCACAGTTAGCAGACATGGGACTCTGGCTGAGTAATTTACTGATTCTTGCTGCATGTTGTTATGGTATTATAATATTATTTTTCTAATTTGTTTACTGCCTTTACTCCAATCCCTTTCTTTTTTTAAACATATTTTACAGTACAATACTACCACTATTAGATTCATCCATTTTTATTCACTCAATCATGTTGCTTGATTATTTTCCTCCTAATACAAATTTGTATTACATTATTTTCCAGAATGCAGAGGAGAAGACACAGTCATTCAGCCACCAGGAGATGTGATCGCTACTGAGGGAGAACAGGTCACACTGGACTGTCAATTTGATGCAGTTAATATAAAGAATGTCTACCTGTTCTGGTACAAGCATGAATTAAATGGATTCCCAGAGTTCATGCTGGGACGTTTTTCTTTTGGAAGTAAAAATGCCACTGAGTTCAAGGATAGATTTGATGCCCATCTCGATGCAGACTCCAAGTCAGTCCCCTTGACGATCCAGAGGGTGCAGCTGTCTGACTCTGCTGTGTACTACTGTGCTCTGAGGCCCACTGTGATAACAGGATATACAGCCTCATTACAAAAACTATTTGATAGTGTGATGTAAGACTCTTAGAGAGCCTAGTGGAAGCCCCTCCTCAATGCTTCCTAAGGCAGAGTTAAAGAAGTAGTTTCAAAAGCTTTTGACACATACAAGTGTGTTTGCTCTCTCCTTACCTACACATCTCACAGTAGACATGGAATCTTGGCTGAAGAATATTCTGATTCTTTCTGCATTTTGTTGGGGTATGATGACTATTTTTTTAATTTGCTTACTGCCATTGCTTTAATTATCCCTTTATGTTGTGATAAATAGAGAAAGTTGCTCACTCAACATGCTCCCAATGATTTAATGGGTATAAATCATCAAACACCCTTTCTTTTTTGAACTTATATAATTTCTCTCCAGAATGCAGAGGGGACGGAGTGTTACAGACAAAAGGAGTTGAGACGGCTACTGAAGGAGGACAAATAACACTTGTCTGTCATTATGAAACAGATGATTCAAGCCCATATCTATTCTGGTACAAACAGCGAGCAAACGACTACCCCAAGTATATGCTTATGCGGTTCAAATTTGGAACTGGGGACAATGCTACTGAGTTCAAGGAGAGATTTCATGCTGATCTAGATGCCAGCTCCAAATCAGTCCCCTTGACGATCCAGAGGGTGCAGCTGTCTGACTCTGCTCTGTACTACTGTGCTCTGAGGCCCACTGTGACAACAGGAGATACAACCCCTTTACAAAAACATACTGAGCTACACAATGATAATAAATCTGTCTGTATAGTATACAACACCACTTTAAAATTGACACAGTAACCTGCTCACTATCTCCTTAATATTACCAAGACTAGTAGTAGCAGATGATGATAATTATAGTTTTTATGTCAATAAAGCAACCTCTTCCAATTCAGCTTTAAATGTCAGCCTAGTCTCATAGACTAGACTTAACATAGTAATTGTAAATCCGTGGCTCTCAAATTAGCATGAAATATATGTTTACTATGGTTACATAAGACAGAAAGTTACTTAATGCAAATCCTTACCCCTTTTTGCTAAACCTTCCACTAATCCTCTTGGAACCACCCATCCCGGATCCGGGATAATTGTCATCAACTACACTAAATAGCATAGCGCAGCGGTCAAATAATCTTATTAGAAAATATTCATATTCATGAAATCACAAGTGAAATATAGCGAAACACAGCTTAGCCTTTTGTTAATCACCCTGTCGTCTCAGGGTGACAATACAAGCATTTGTGTAAGTTTATCGATATACTAACAAAACATTATGTACACCTAGCGGCAGGTAACTTGGTCACAAAAATCAGAAAAGCAATCAAATTAATCGTTTACCTTTGATGATCTTCAGATGTTTTCACTCACGAGACTCCCAGTTAGACAGCAAATGTTAATTTTGTTCCATAAATATATAAAATATTTATATATATATATATATATTTTTTATATCCAAATACCTAGTAGTTAGTTTGATGCGTTATGCCCAGGAATCCACTGGAAATAGCGGTCACCACAATGCAGACAAAAATTCCAAATTATATCCATAATATCGACAGAAACATGGCAAACGTTTTTTATAATCAATCGTCATGGGTGTTTTTCAAATATCTATTCGATAATATATCAACCGGGACAGTTGGCTTTTCACTAGGACCGAGAGGAAAAATGGCTACCTCTCTGTTTTGCGCAAAAATCACACTGAGAGCCAACAACTCACCACTTACGCAATGTGGACTTTTACGCTCATTCTTTAAAATAAAGGCCTGAAACTACGTCTAAAGGCTCTAGGCACCTTAGGGAAGCCACAGAAAAAGGAATCTGGTTGATATCCCTTTCAATGGGCAATAGGGATGCATAGAAAGACAGGGGTTTCAAAATAAGAGTCACTTCCTGATTGGATTTTTCTCAGGCTTTCGCCTGCAATATCAGTTCTCTTATGCTCACAGACAATATTTTTACAGTTTTGGAAACTTTAGAGTGTTTTCTATCCTAAGCTGTCAATTATATGCATATTCTATTATCTGGTCCTGAGAAATAGGCAGTTTACTTTGGGAACGTTATTTTTCCAAAAATAAAAATAGTGCCCACTAGCTTCAAGAGGTTTTAACAATCTAACCTAACTCTTAACCCTAACCCCGAGCCTAGCTAATGTTTTCCAGCTAACTAACGTTAGTGTTAGCCACCTAGTCACCTAGCTAACATCAGCCACGACAAATTGGAATTCGTAACATATCATGCATTTTGCAAATTCATAACATATCGTATGTTTTGCAAATTCTTAACATATTATATGTTTTGAAAAAATAGTAGCATATCATACAAATTGTATTTATTAACATTTTCTTCAAAATGGATGATAGACATCCACAAATGAGTACATAGCATTTGAAATGTAGCATATCATACTAAATGGAGTCGTTCAGATTTACTTACAGGACATTATGAAATGCTCTGAGACCTGGTGTAAAGGTAGATGTAAGAGACAATGAAATGCCATTACAATATCTCATGGATTTGAAAATAGACCACTGTTTAATTTTTAGAGTTGGCCTAGTAGTGTTACTTAGATGAATTTAGAAAAAGCTGCATTACATCCAGTATTAGGAACAGCGTAATGGAAAAGACAGCATCAACCACAAGTTGGCCACATTACCAAGAAAATGTTGCTTTCTACTTTAAAATGACGTGTTTACAGTATTTGGACAGCCGCTCTATGCTGTGCTGCATGGTCTAGGTCTGTGCTGCTACAAAGACAGGAATCAAGAGAGCACACCAGTTTCTATATAGTAACATCATTTTGACTTGCTCTTTCTAGCCTATGATAATTATGGGACATTGGCTTTGGAACTCTGTTCTTCTTGCTGCACTTATCTTTGGTAGGATACGGCTCTCATTATCTTTTTCTCAATACCTGATATTACTGGAATCCTGACATGTTGTGACCATGTGACTTACAGATTCTATCAGAAGTGTTTTATAATGAATTCTTCTTTCACAACCTATTAATGTTATCACCTTAAAGGTAACTAAAGTGCAGAGTATCAAAATCCTATTTGTAAGTCAGTTTCTTTAGTGTGTTGCAATTACAGATAAAACCTTACGTCTCTGAAATGTCAATCTTGGTTCTATCTGACACTTCTGAATTATACAGTTTTTAAGAAAACTGTAGCTATTTGAATACATAAATAATAGAAGAACACTACTTTACCAGGCAGCCTAGTGGTTAGAGCGTTGGTCTAGTAACCGAAAGGTTGAAATATGGATACCCCGAGCGGACAAGATTAAAATCTGTCGTTCTGCCCCTGAACAAGGCCGTTAACCCACTGTTCCTAGGCCCTCATTGAAAGTAAGAATTTGTTCTTAACTGATGTGCCTAGTTAAATAAAGGTTAAATAAGAAATAAATAAAAAATAAGAGTAGTAACACCTCATCAAATATGTTAGGAAATATATTACCATCATCAGACAAATTACTATCATCTCTGAACAACGATGTGACAACTAGCAGACCACCATAGTCCCTGTGCACAAGGAAGCGAAGGTAACCTGCCTAAATTATTTCCGCCCTGTAGCACTCACGTCGGTAGCCATGAAGTGCTTTGAAAGGCTGGTCATGGTTCACATCAACAGCATCCTCCCGGATACACTAGACCCACTCCAATTCGCATACCGCCCCAACAGATACAAAATGACCCAATCGCAATCCACACTTCCCTTTCCCACCTTGACAAAAGGAACACCGATGTGAGAATGTTGTTCATTGACTACAGCTCAGCATTCAACACCATAGTGCCCACAAAGCTCAGCACTAAGCTAAGGACCCTGGGACTGTACACCTCATCTGGATCCTGGACTTCACCAACAATGATGAAACAGCCTATACGGAGGAGGTCAGAGACCAGGCAGTGTGGTGCCAGGACAACAACCTCTCCCTCAATGTGAGCAAGACAAAGGAGCTGATTGTAGAAAACAGGAAAAGGGGGGTCGAACAGGCCCCCATTAACATCGGCGGGGCTATACTGGAGCGGGTTGAGAGTTTCAAGTTCCTTGATGTGCACATCACCAAAGAAACAATCATGGTCCAAACACACCAAGACAGTCGTTATGAGTGCACGACAACACCTTTCTCCTTCAGGAGACTGAAAAGACTTGGCATGGGTCCCCAGATCCTCAAAATGTTTTACAGCGGGGACTCCCGAGTGGCAGAGATCCTGGTTCAAGTCCAGGCTCTGTCGCACCTGGCCGCATCCAGGAGACCCATGGGGGGGCGCACAATTGGCCCATCGTCGTCTGGGTTAGGGGATGGTTTGGCCGGTAGGGATGTTCTTGTCCCATCTTGCTCTAGCAACTCCTGTGGTGGGCCTGGTTCAGTGTACACTGACATTTTTGCCAGGTGTACAGTGTTTCCTCTGACACATTGGTGCAGCTGGCTTCTGTATTAAGCAAGTAATGTGTCAAGAAGCAGTGTGGCTTGGCTGGGTTGTGTTTCGGAGGACGCACGGCTCTCCACCTTCACCTCTCCCGAGTCCGTACGGGAGTTGCAGTGATGAGACAAGACTGTAACTACCAATTGGATACCATGAAATGGGGGGACAAAAATAAATAACATTTTTTGAGAGCATCCTGACCGGTTGCGTCACCACCTGGTATGGCAACTGCTCTTCATCAAACCGTAAGGTGCTACAGAGGGTAGTGCGTACAGCCTAGTACATCACTGGGGCCAAACTTCCATACAGGACCTACATGAATAATACTTGGACATTTAATTATGTTGTTAATGCTTTATTTGTCTTGAAATAAAAGAGGGAGATTGGTAAATTCATGTTTTAAGTATCCCTATATTTCTGTTATTACGGGGCTATCACTCAGGCAAGAGTACGCCTGCGTGGGAAGTTTGGTTGTTGTTGGACCTAGCCTTCAGTGGAATGGCTACCTTGTAGTGTGTTCATACAGTATAGTAAACTTTGTTAAACTGGAACCTTGTCGTTGTGTCATTCCCCTCTCTGTGGAATTGAAGCTGATCAATTGAGGTCAAAGATAGGACACATTTTATGGGTTGCTAGACAGAGTAGACCTGATGTAATGTTTGATGGTTGCAACTTGGCATCTAACACAAAACACGCCACTGTACAAACCATTCATGAGGCGAACAAAGTTGTTTGTAAACTGAAATCACAACACGTGACTTTAAAGCATGTTGGAAAAGATGACTCTTTGAAACTAGTTGTCTTCAGTGATGCGTCGCTAGGGAACTTTACAGATGGAGGAACACAAGGTGGACATCAAATCGTCTTAATGGCTGAAGGAGGAAGATTCTCACCTATCTGTTGGCAGTCACAAAGGATTAGAATGGTTGTCCGAAGCACACTTATTGGAGATACCCTTGCTCTTGCGGATGGAATTGACAATGCTATCTTTCTTGTAACTCTGTTCTCAGAGCTCACCACTGGTGAGACAAAACAGCACATTCTACCTGTAGTTTGTGTCACTGACAACTACTCATTAGTTGATGCTGTGAAGTCAACCAAGTCTGTCACAGAGAAAAGACTTCGTCTTCAGATTAGCAGCATCAAGGAACTTATTCAAGCACAGACCACATTCTGTGGTCGACCACAAAGGAACAGCTTGCTGACTGTCTGACAAAAAAGGAGCATCGGGTCTTGTGCTCCTACAGGCTCTCAGGAATGGAAAGTGGCAGCTTGAGTAATACAACTAAAAACTGTCACAACGTATTTGTAATGGGAAACTTGAATAATACTTGGACATTTAATTATGTTGTTAATGTTTTATTTGTCTTTAAAGAAAAGAGGGAGATTGTTAAGTTCATGTTTTAAGTATCCCTATATTTCTGTTATTACGGGGCTATCACTCTGTCAAGAGTGTGAATTCGTGGGAAGTTTGGTTGTTGATGGACCTAGCCTTGAGTGGAATGGCTACCTTGTAGTGTGTTCATACAGTATAGTACACGTTGTTAAACTGGAACGTTGTCGTTGTGTCATTTCGAGTTAACACTACATACCAGGCGGTGTCAGAGGGAAGCCCAAATAATTGTCTAAGACTCCAGTTATCCAAGTCATAGACTTTTTTCTCTGCTACCGCACGGTAAGCGGCACCGGAGCGCCAAGTCTAGGACCAAAAGGCTCCTTAACAGCTTATACCCCAAAGCCATAAGACTCCTGAACAATTAATTAAATGGCCACCGGACAATTTACATGGACACCACCCCCCCATTTGTTTTGTACACTGCTACTGCTACTCGCTGTTTATTATCTATGCATAGTCACTTCACCCCTACCTACATGTACTAATTACCTCGACTAACTTGTTCCTGTGCACATTGACTCGGTACCGGTACCCCCTGTATATAGCCTCGTTATTGTTGTTTTATTGTTTTACTTTTTATTATTTTTACTTTATTTTATTTGGTAAAGACTTCTGACATTGTTGTTCTTTTACTTGCATGCCATTATTGCTGGCTAGATCAGCTTAGAGGCCATACCTAGAGAGAGATGGCAAAGGCATGTTCTGATTGGTCCGTCTGTATTTGGTCCGTCTGTATTTGCTTGTGATTGGCTTGCAGATAGAACCTTATACCGTCAAGTTGAAATGGGTTTATGCAGATAGAACTTCCCAGTTTATATTATTTTTCACTTAAAATTTACTTTTCAAAAGTCTAACTATACAGACCATGAAGAACCTTCCAAAGATCAATTAGACGTGATGTGACTAATATTCTATATAGATAGAACCTTAGATCTCCTCTGCTGAAGTGAGACTCTGCTGTACTCTGTACTACTGCGCCCTGCAGCCCAGAGTGACAGGAAACCCAGAAACACTGTATACAAACCTTTCATATGTGATTCATACAACATGCAAAGAGAGATGCAGTATCACAAAAGAGAGGACAAATGAGAGGAAAGGAGAGATTGAGATTCACAAAAGCAACCGTGCTTAGGGGTGGAGCTTGTAGGTAAACTAAGCAGAAATGATCAACTGAATACCTTGCAAGTGAAGTCAGGTTCTGTTGTGCTATTAGTCAGTTTGACTTCCAACCCCAGCCATGTTGTTTATCTGGTCATTTATTATGTTCTCAGTAATAGGTAAGTTATGGCTTTCAAAGTAGTCTCATGTTTTCTGTTTAGAAAACTACAAAAATACATGTTTATTTCAATTTAAAAAATGACTTAATGTTCATCTCTTCCCATTTGCAGGAGACACCTATGAGCAGACTATAGAGCCAAATCAACATGAAGTGTATGCAGAAGTGGGTAGTAATGTTCTTCTTTCCTGCAACTACTCCTCAGCAAACACTCTACTATGGTATAAACAGTCTCCAGGATCATCTCCCCAATACCTTCTGCTCATCCCACACTACAGTGGGATTGGACAGGGAGCTGATTCTCTTGACTCTTGCTTCTCTGGTAAACTGAACAAAGAGAAGACCCGCGTGGATCTGGATATCTCCTCTGTTGAAGAGACAGACTCTGCTATGTACTACTGTGCTCTGAGGCCCACAGTGACAGGAAACCCAGAAACACTGTACAAAAACCTAACATCGCCTGAGAGAGCATTTCTGCTCTGTCCCAAGTTTCAGTTGACAATAGTACCATCAAGAATGAGTCAACATGCACCCATTCTATTGTGTCAAGAGGAGGAGCTTAGTGTTACACATAACATGTAATGAGTGTAACTGATTCAACCAGAGAGTGAATGTTCCAAGAGAAGATCATTAGAGAAGTATCTGTCTAACACCCAGTGGCTATGATGTGGCTCTATTCAGTCTTGTTTTTGTGCACTTGTAGGTAAGAATAAATTCTCCATTAACTGAATGTGTAATAGCAGAATATACACTGTCCAGTATTCATTACAATATGGTATTATCATAATCAAGTGGTAATATACTTTGAAACACCAAGTGTGGATATACTGTACACTGTGTACATTGACTCAGTAATACATGTTGTTATTATTTACAGGTACAAGTGTTTAAGACATAATTACTCCAGACAGAGATGTAGTGGATGTTATGGAGGGTAGTAGTGTTAAACTCTCCTGTAGATACAACAGCTCATTAACCAACAGTCTGTTATGGTACCTCCAGCACCCTGGATCCACTCCACAGTTCCTCATAGTGGACTACTCTGGGATCATAACCAACACTGATAGTACAAAATGGACCCTCATACATGAAGAAGAGGACAACCGTGTGGATCTGGAGATCTCCTCTGCTGAAGTGACAGACTCTACTCTGTACTACTCTGCTCGGAAGCCCACAGTGAAATAAAACCCAGACACACTGTACAAAAATCTAAACTGAAAACACTGACATCCCCTAAGATAAACATTTTCATTAATAGGTTACCTTCAGTAGACAAAAAATATAAATGGAAATGAACAGTGAAATATTTTCGATATACAATAATAAAATGTTGAAACAAATGAGAAAGTGACAGAAACTCATTTGGTGATCTGAATATGTTGCAGATGTATACTGTAGATTCTAGATATGAGGATGAAAAAAAAGTGAATGAATGAATTGCCTCATGTTTAACAAAACAATTATTTTACAGATATGCCCTTCTAGCAATGTTTTCCCCTATGACATCACAGTAGACAGGTCAGGTCCTTCTGCCAACTCTGTTGACTTAAAATCAAGAAAATATATGGAGATAAATAACACAGTTGTATCTAATTTAAAAGGGGAGACTAATTTAATCACATTTCAGTGCTGCTCTGCATTTTGAGGATGTGACAGTGGAATCAAGCAGCAACAAGAAGTCTGGCGTTACTTCTGCTCACCTGACAACTCGGGGTGGGGCTTCAAAGGTTTGAGAAGAGATGGTCCATTCAGAACTAGGAGGAGGAGGATGTTTTTTTTAATACACAAATCTTGCTGTGCTGTGTGTTATCATTTTAACTTCCAGATTCAGTCACAATGTCAATCGCAACATTTATTATGCTTTTAGTAGTTGCACAAAAGTAATCTACTATTATTGGTGTTATGTTGAATCTAAACTAAATGTTGATGTGTTGAAAATAGATCTTATAATAATAATAATAAGTAATAATAGAAGAATAACATATTTTGCATCTCTTGCAGGTGACAGTAATGGTCAGACCATTGAGCCAATCAGAGAGGAGGTGTATGCTCCAGCAGGTAGTAATATTACACTTTCATGCACCTACTCATCTGCAGTCTCTCTTCAATGGTATCTCCAGAACCCTGGATCAGCTCCTCAGTATATCCTGCTTATCCTGCATGGTGTTGGGTCTCCATCACGGGCATCAGGTCTGGATCCTCGACTGTCAGTCAAACTGAATGAAACCTGGTGGTTGTGTCTAAAAACCTATGTATAGCGGAGGTGCAATATTGTATATGCCTACTTATCATTTCAGAGTCACAGCAGAGTTTTGGCTTTGCTGTTTTCTAAATAACACATTCATTTCAGTTCTGTAACATAGACCATGATGCTGCTCTGTTATATTCTACTGATTTCAGCCCTTGTAGGTTATAATTTAGAGGATGATATTACTCCAACCAGTCCTGAGGAGTATTATTTAGAGGGAAGCAGAGTTATTATCTCCTGTAACTATACAGTAAAATCAGATGTGGTACAGACAGTACTCTGGATCAGATCAGGTCTCCAATTCCTCCTCTACACTACAGTCACCTCAAAGCCCTCTATAATAAGAGCTAAACATGGTTACCCTCAACTTTCTGTTAATCTGAATAAAGAGAGAACCTGTGTGGATCTGGAGATCTCCTCTGCTGAAGTGAGACTCTGCTCTGTACTTCTGCGCCCTGAAGCTCCACTGACAAGAAATCCAGAAACACTGTACGAAAACCTGACAGGTCATGATTAACTCCACTTATGCATATTTTAGGGAAGGGGTGGGGATTCCTAGTTAAGTTTTAAAAAAGTATTTTCATTTAAAAACTGTGTTGGACTTCACTCCATCATGTAAGCTCAGCTACGATACAATTCTCTACTGAGTTATTTTCTGCTCTGACAGGTTAGGTTACTGTATTCCTCTTATTCTTTTAACTAGGCTAATTCATAGTTTTTCCATGCTATTGGATTTTAGAGTAAATACCAAGATCTTTCCTCATTTCAAATACATCTACCTTGTGATTTATCCAACACCTCTTCACATTTGCAGGTGACAGTTTTCAACAGATCATCCAGCTAAACCAACAAGAAGTGTATGGAGAGGAGGGTAGGAATGTTCAGCTTTCCTGCAACTACTCCTCAGCATACAGTGTACTGTGGTATAAACAGTATCCAGGATCATTTCCCCAAGTCCTCCTCTTCATCCACCATGTCTCTAGGACTGTAGTGAGAGATAAACCTCCATACTCTCACCTCACTGGTATACTGAACAAAGAGAAGACCTGTACAGATCAAGAGATCTCCTCTGTTGAAGTTGAGAGACTGCTCTGTACTACTGTACTGTGACGTCCACAGTGACACATACTGTAACTCACTGACTCAGCACTGAACAGAATACAGACCTGTCAGTTAGTTATAGATTTGCATGCATTGGATGTATTTTGTTTGACCACACCATCAAGTGGAGCATTTAATACATACATTATTTGCAAAATGCAATTAAATGTACACATAAAACATCTTTGTTTCAATATTATGAACAGGAGGAGCTAGAGTATAAAACTCAGGATTGGATTATGAACAATATCACTTTAATAATGTTTGCATATCTTCCATTACTCAACTCATATGTATATACTTTATTCTATTCTACCGTATCTTAGTCTATGCCGCTCTGACATTGCTCGTCCATACATTTATATATTCTTAATTCCATTCCTTTCCTTTCCATTTGTTGTGAAATTGTTAGGCATTACTTGTTAGATATTGCTGCACTGTCAGAACTAGAAGCACAAGTATTTCGCTACACCCACAACAACATCTCCTAAACATGTGCATGTGACCAATAACATTTTTTTGATTAGATTATGAATTGTCAAGATAAGACATGATACTACCATGAAGAACATAGACAGTTGATGGTGTGCTTTTCATCAACAGCTGGTGCTTATTCTACACATCCTGCCATCTACAATGTTGTTCTGTTCACTGTTACTCTTCTCTGACTTGATAGGTAAGTCATAACATTTTCATTTAAACTGATTTTGATTATGTTAAGGTGTATTTATTTTTCAAATCGAAGATTATCATAATAATGCATGAAATGAGGATGCATGTTTTTTAAAAACTTTGAATAGTTTTTATCTTCATACTTCATTTGTAATTAATTCAATCTTCCATGTGGGTTTCAATGATTATATATTACATATGTTTTATGTTTCAGTTGTAAACAGGTACTAATACCCTACACTGATGTAGAAGTGGCTTCAGAAAGGGACAGAGTTACTCTCTCTTGTAACTACACCTCTTGTAACACTTCTATGGAATCTACAATATCCCAAATCAGCACCACAGTTACTGATTATGGAGTATGTGGATATTACACCAGGGTTCACTCTAAATCATGACAAAAATGCCAAACGTGGATCTGGAGATCTCCTCTGCTGAAGTAACATACTCTGCTCTCTACTACTGTGATCTGAGAACCAAAGTGACAGGAAACCCAGAGACATGTACAA
Organism: Oncorhynchus kisutch; assembly: GCF_002021735.2. Lineage (NCBI taxonomy): Eukaryota > Metazoa > Chordata > Actinopteri > Salmoniformes > Salmonidae > Oncorhynchus > Oncorhynchus kisutch. Next base: position 18,630,341 of record NC_034203.2, read on the forward strand.
AAACATAGAACATCTGATTACGGGGAGAAAGTTATCAACAGGCAGAAGAATGAATATGTCCTCAACTCTAACCACCTCTGTTCTACCCATAACTCTAACCCTAACTTCATGTCAAGATCAGTTATTAATTTCTAACTTGTTTCTTCATATTGAAGTATAACATGAATGGAGTAGCACTGCATCAAATACCTTAGTTTTATACTCCTAAATATCCTTACACCTTTGAAGACTCTAGTCACTTCCATGACAGTCAGAAGAACAAGAGTCTTCAATCTCTGAACACTCAAAAGCAAATCTATGTCTAATAATGATACAATAGTTCCATCTAGTGTTCAACATTCTGCCCAACAAGGTGAAAACTTGACAATGACAATGCTTGTACTGGTGAGAGTCAATAGGTGTCAGTAAAGAATCATCAATTTGCTCCTATTCTTTTCAATGATGCATGCAGCATGTCAACACTACAGGTGTCTGTGTTGTAGAATAATTTCCCCCACCAAACAGAATATACATTCATTATGTTTTAACCCTTTCTTGTCACAATTGCATATTATTTTTGTGTTTCTTTTATTCACAATTTGCAATTATTTTACACACTGAACAAAAATATACACACAAGCTTTTTCCAGTTCATATAAGGAAATGAGTCAGTTGAAATACATTCATAAGGCCCTCATCTATGGATTTCACATGACTGGGAATACAGATATGCATCTGTTGGTCACAGATACCTTAAAAAGAAAGTAGGATCAGAAAACCAGTCAGTATCTGGTGTGAACAAATGCCAGAGTCGCCCTGCTGTCCGGCGCTGCCAGAGTCGCCCTGCTGTCCGGCGCTGCCAGAGTTGCCCTCCTGTCCGGGGCCCGTTGCGAGGGTCCCCGCTCCAGAGGCGCCACCTAAGTGGGCCAAGCTGGAGCTGGAGTCCACATCCCGCACCAGAGCCGCCGCCGTAAAGAAGGCCCACCCGGACCCTCCCCTTTAGAGTCAGGTTTTGCGGCCGGAGTCCGCACCTTTGGGGGGGGGGTACTGTCACGCCCTGGCCATAGAGGCTTTTATTCTCTATTTTGGTTAGGCCAGGGTGTGACTGAGGTATTCTATGTTAATTTTCTGTGTTTTGCATTTCTTTGTTGTTTGGCCGGGTGTGGTTCTCAATCAGAGGCAGCTGTCTATCGTTGTCTCTGATTGAGAACCATACTTAGGTAGCTTTTTCCCACATGGTTTTTGTGGGTAGTTGTTTTCTGTTTTGTGTTTCTGCACCTGACAGAACAGGACTGTTTTGTTTTCATTCATTCTCTTTGTTATTTTGTTTTGTGTTCAGTTTAAATGAAAATAACATGAACACTTACTACGCTGCGCTTTGGTCCACACCTTCTTCATACGACGACCGTTACACCAGATCAGAGGCAGTAGGGATGATCAGGGATGTTCTCTTGACAAGTGTGTGAATTGGAACATTTTCCTGTCCTGGTAAGCATTTAAAATGTAATGAGTACTTTTGGGTTTCAGTGGAAGTATATGGATTAAAAAGTACATTAATTTCTTTAGGAATGTAGTGAAGTAAAAGATGTCAAAAATATACATCTTACCGTACAGATACGTTAAAGAATTTATACTTAAACGCTTTACACCACTGCATGGTGATGTCATTGCCCAACGTTTACGTTAATATGCACCTCGGAGACAGGGATTATGATCATGGTTGCATCGAGGGTAAGTCATTGGTTTCAATCATAAATCCAATCATCAGTTGACTTGACTACTGTTTTACAAAAATATATATATTTGATGTCGGTGCCCCCATGGAAATCTAATGAGCATAATAATAAAATCCCCATAAAGATCTGCCAGTTTAAGCTAGTGATATCTGTTTTTTGTTTGCATTGGATGCATCTGTGGTGCATTGGATGTGTCTGTGGTGCATTGGATGTGTCTGTGGTGCATTGGATGTGTCTGTGGTGCATTGGATGCATCTGTGGTGCATTGGATGTGTCTGTGGTGCATTGGATGTGTCTGTGGTGCATTGGATGTGTCTGTGGTGCATTGGATGTGTCTGTGGTGCATTGGATGTGTCTGTGGTGCATTGGATGTGTCTGTGGTGCATTGGATGCATCTGTGGTGCATTGGATGTGTCTGCAGTGAAAGGTGACAGAGCTAGAACGATGTTTGTCAGACCATGAGACATCCCAATAATTGGTCTTCTCACAAAATAATCTGTAGCGTCCGAACGGCCTACAAACTAGTATGGCACAATGGTGTTGTCCGTTTTAATCTTTGACCCATACAAGCGTCTTGGGACAGCCTATTTGCCAACTTCGGTTTGTAGCATCAGAACAGTTTGGGGTACACACTAATATAACCACTCCGTGGAAATGTGAGACTCACGAAAACGTATGTTGGTTGTTTGGTCTAGGATGCCCAAAGGCCTCAAGACTCATCTGAAGGTCCCACGGTACCAGTTGAAAAAATAAATAGAAGTATATATGGAGACTGTTTAATGCCAAAAAAACACATGTAAAAAACAACAAACTGTTTCCTGATCTTTCTTATTTCTCTGAGATATCGGACAGACACTTCAGAAAATGTAGTGTAGTGAATCTGTTATTCATCTGTTATTCATTCAATTAATTTGTATGAACTAATTGCAGTAAGACCAAAAAACATTTAATCAAAATGTTTTTGTTTTTTTGTAATACTTCAAGGGATCTTAAAATTCAAAATCAATTGTATTTTATTTGTCGGATGAACTCAATGTGGCCTGAACACAAAATATATTTCTTCAAACCCCAAACTGCCAGATTATAATTTTAAAGGACATTACATTATGTAAACAAGATATAAATAAATATATACGTATATATAAATATATCAAATTTAACTAGGAATCCCTCTTGCTGTTTAACTAAATAATTGAATATACAATAAGCTTCTCCCCTACTGCAAAGCCCCTACAGTGGATGGAACATAAAGTCTATAACAGTCTATTCTTACATGAAGCATAATGGCACATTGGCTTAGGAATACTTTACTTATCCTGGCTGCATGCTATTTTGGTACAGTATAGTGCTTCTCCTTTCTACACTCTCATTCTATGAACCTAAGCATATAATGTATTATAAAACCCCAAAATATATACTGTATTTTTCAGATTGCAAAGGTGAGGCTGTTGACCAGCAGAGTGGACATGTTACTGCCCTTGAAGGAGGACTGGTAACACTCAGCTGTAACTACACTACCAGTAGTACATCTCCTGATCTCTTCTGGTACATCCAGTTAACTAGGAACTCTCCTCAGTATGTCCTGAGAAGAGATCGTTATTCAGAAGGGAGCAATAGTGATGAGTTCCAGGGGGGGTTTGATTCCAGGCTGAATTTCACATCTAGCTCTGTAGAGTGTTTGCCTCAGGATTCTCAATATTTGACAATGCCCACAAAGAGGAGGAGAAAAGGATTTCATGGTGTCATCATGGCCTAGCTACATCAGTGGTTTATTCTTCTCCCATTGATCTCACAGTAGCAGACATGGGACCCTGGCTGAGTAATTTACTGATTCTTGCTGCATGTTGTTATGGTATTGTAATATAATTTTTCATTCTCGAATCCATTTCTTTTTAAAAAACATTTTTCAGTATAATACTATTTTTATTCAATCAAATATTCTGCTTGATTATTTTCTCCCTAATACAAATGTGTATTACATTATTTTCCAGAATGCAGAGGAGAAGACTCAGTCATTCAGCCACCAGGAGATGTGATCGCTACTGAGGGAGAACAGGTCACACTGGACTGTCAATTTGATGCAGTTAGTATGAACAATATCTACCTGTTCTGGTACAAGCTTGAAGTGAATGACTTCCCAGAGTTCATGTTGGGCCGTTTTCCTTTTGGAAGTAAAAATGCCACTGAGTTCAAGGATAGATTTGATGCCCATCTCGATGCAGACTCCAAGTCAGTCCCCTTGACGATCCAGAGGGTGCAGCTGTCTGACTCTGCTGTGTACTACTGTGCTCTGAGGCCCACTGTGACAACAGGATATACAGCCTCATTACAAAAACTATTTGATTGTGTGATGTAAGACTCTTAGAGAGCCTAGTGGAAGCTCCTCCTCAATGCTTCCTAAGGCAGAGTTAAAGAAGTGGTTTCAAAAGCTTTTGATACATACAAGTGTGTTTGCTCTCTCCTTACCTACACATCTCACAGTAAACATGGAATCATGGCTGAAGAAATTTCTGGTTCTTTCTGCATTTTGCTGGGGTATGATAACTATTTTTTGATTCGCTTTCTGCCATTGCCTTAATTATCCCTTTATGTTGCCATGAAAAACAGAGAAAGTTGCTCACTCTATATGTTCCCAATTATTTAATGGGTATAAATCATCAAACACCCTTTATTTTTCTACTTACATCATTTCTCTCCAGAATGCAGAGGAGACAGAGTGTTACAGACAAAAGGAGTTGAGACGGCTACCGAAGGAGGACAAATAACACTTGTCTGTCATTATGAAACAGACGATCCAAGTCCATATCTATTCTGGTACAAACAGGGAGCAAACGACTTCCCCAAGTATATGCTTTTGCGGTTCAAATTTGGAACTGGGGACAATGCTGCTGACTTCAAGGAGAGATTTCATGCTGATCTTGATTCCAACTCCAAATCAGTCCCCTTGACGATCGAGAGGGTGCAGCTGTCTGACTCAGCTAGGTACTACTGTGCTCTGAAGCCCACTGTGACAACAGGATACACAACCCCTTTACAAAAACATACTGAGCTACACATTGACAATACACCTGTCTGTACAGTATTGAACACCTCTTTAAAATTGACACAGTAACCTTCTCATTATCTCCTTGATACTCCCATGACTAGTGGTAGCAGATGTTGATAATCATATTTTTTATGTCAATAAAGCTACCTCTTCCAATTCAGCTTTAAATGTCAGCCTAGTCTCATAGACTAGACTTAACATAGTACATGTAAATCCGGGACACTCAAATTAGCATGAAACGTTTTATTTGGTATGGTTACAGAAGACAAAGTTACTTAAAACAAATCCTTAACCCTTTTTGCTAAACCTTGCCTAATCCTAACCTTAACAATCTAACCTAACTCTTAACCCTAACCCCTAGTCTAGCTAATGTTATCCACTAACGTTAGTGTAAGCCACCTAGTCACCTAGCTAACATCAGCAACAACAAATTAGAGTTTGTAACATGTCATACATTTTGCAAATTCATAACATATTGTATGTTTTGCAAAATCGTAGCATATTATACAAATTGTAATTATTAACATTTTCTTCAAAATGGATGATAGACATCCACAAATTAGTACATAGCATTTGAATTGTAAAATATCATACTAAATTGATTCGTTCAGATTTACTTACAGGACATTATGAAATGCTCTGAGACCTGGTTGTAAATGTAGATGTAAGAGACATTAAAATGCCATTACAATATCTCATGGATTAGAAAATAGACCATTGTTTAATTTTAGAGTTGGCCTAGTAGTGTTAGATGAATTTAGAAAAAGCAACATTATATCCAGTATTGTGTATAGAGTAATGAAAAAGCCAGCATCAACCACAAATTGGCCAAATTACCAAGAAAATGTTGCGTTCTACTTTAAAATGACTTGTTTACAGTATTTGAACATCCCCTCTGTGCTGTGCTGCATGGTCTAGGTCTGTGCTGCTACAAAGACATGAATCAAGAGAGCAGACCAGTTTCTATATAATAACATCAGTTTGACTTTCCCTTTGTATCCTACGATAATTATGGGACATTGGCTGTGGACATCTGTTGTTCTTGCTGCGCTTATCTTTGATAGGAAATGGCTATCATTGTATTTTTCTCAATACCTGATGTTACTGGAATCCAGATATTTTGTGACCATGGGACTTTAACATTATATCAGAACTGTTTTATAATGAATTCTTCTTTCACTACCCATTAATGTTATCACCTTAAAGGTAACTAAAGTGCAGAGTATCAAAATCCTGAGACAATTGTAAGTCAGTTTCTTTAGGGTGTTGCAATTACAGATTAAAATGTACGCTTCTAAAATGTCAATCTTGGAACTGTCTGACACTTCTGAATAATACATGTTCAGTTTTTAAGAAAACTGTAGCTATTTGAATACATAAATAATAGAAGAACACTATTTTACCAGGCAGCCTAGGGAGGAGGTCAGAGACCTGGCAGTGTGGTGCCAGGACAACAACCTCTCCTTTCTTGTGAGCAAAACAAAGGAGCTGATCGTGGAAAACAGGAAAAGGGGGGTCGAACAGGTCCCCATTAACATAGGCGGGGCTAGTGGAGCGGGTTTAGAGTTTCAAGTTCCTTGGTGTTCACATCACCAAAAAAACAATCATGGTCCAAACACACCAAGACAGTCGGTAAGAGCGCACAATTGGCCCAGCGTCGTCTAGGTTAGGGGAGGGTTTGGCCGGCAGGGATGTTCTTCTCCCATCGTGCTCTAGCGACTCCTGTGGTGGGCCGGGTGCAATGCACACTGACACGTTTGCCAGGTGTATAGTGTTTCCTCTGACACATTGGTGCAACTGGCTTCCGGATTAAGTAAGTAACGTGTCAAGAAGCAGTGTGGCTTGGCTGGGTTGTGTTTCGGTCGGACGCACGGCTCTAGAACCTTCGCCTCTCCCGAGTCTTTATGGGAGTTGCAGTGATGAGACAAGACTGTAACTACCAATTGGATACCACGAAATAGGGGGACAAAATTAAATTAAGTTCTACATCGAGAGCATCCTGACCGGTTGCATCACCGCCTGGTATGGCAACTGCTCTTCATGGCACTACAGAGGGTAGTGCGTACGGCCTAGTACATCACTGGGGCCAAACTTCCTGCCATCCAGGACCTACATACCAGGCGGTGTCAGAAGGAAGCCCAAAAAATTGTCTAAGACTCCAGTTACCCAAGTCATAGACTTTTTTCTCTGCTACCGCACGGCAAGCGGTAGAGGGGCGCCAAGTCTAGGACCAAAAGGCTCCTTAACAGCTTCTGCCCCAAAGCCATAAGACTCCTGAACAATTAGTCAAATGGCCACCGAATAATTTACATGGACACCACCCCCCTATTTGTTTTGTACACTGCTGCTACTTGCTGTTTATTATCAATGCATAGTCACTTCACCCCTACCTACATGTACTAATTACCTCGACTAACCTGTTCCTCTGCACATTGACTCGGTACCGGTACCCCCTGTATATAGCCTCGTTATTGTTGTTTAATTGTTTAACTTTTTATTAATTTTTTACGTTAGTTTATATGGTAAAGACTTCTGACAGTTTTGTTCTTTTACTTGCATGCCATTATTGCTGGCTACATCAGCTTAGAGACCTTAACTAGAGAGAGATGGCAAAGGCGTGTTCTGATTGGTCCTTCTGTATTTGCTCAGGCTTGTGATTGGATTGCAGATAGAACCTTATAATGTTGAAATGGGCTTATGCAGATAGAACTTCTCAGGTTTTATATTTTTTCACTTAAAATATACTTTTTCAAAAATCTAACTACACAGACCATGAAGAACCATGCAAAGATCAATTAGATGTTATGTGACTAATATTCTATATAGATAGAACCTTAAAGTTCCAAGGCATTCTTCTTTGTTTCCGGAGTGCAGAGGAGCAGACAGATTTACTCAGTCGAAGAAAGAAGTGTGTTAATACAGGATATGTCTCTCTCAGCTGTAGATACAGTAGATTCAAGTGGAGATTTAATGCCCATATGAATTCTGTCACCAAATCAGTCCACTTGATGATCCAGAGGGTACAGTTGTCTGACTCTGCAGTGTACTACTGTGCTCTGAAGCCCACTGTGACAACAGGATATACAGTACAACCACCTTACAAAAACTTTTTGATAGTGTGATATAAGACTCTTAGAGAGCCTGGTGTAAACTCGTCGTCAATGTTTCCTAAGGCAAAGTTAATCTGACCCTTTTTTCAAATTTTCACCTAAAATGACATCCAAATCTAACTGCCTGTAGCTCAGGACCTGAAGCAAGGATATGCATATTCTTGATACCATTTGAATGGAAACACTTTGAAGTTTGTGGAAATATGAAATATAGGAGAATATAACACATTAGATCTGGTAAAAGATAATACAAAGAAAAAAAAATGTGTTTATTAAATGTTTTTTTTACCATCATCTTTGAAATGCAAGAGAAAGGCCATATTGTATTATTCCAGCCCAGGCACAGTTTAGCTTTTGGCCACCAGATGGCAGCAGTGTATGCGCAAAGTTTTAGACTGATGCAATTAACCATTGCATATCTGTTCAAAACATTGTATCAAGACTGCCAAAATGTGCCTAATTGGTTAATTAATACATTTCCAAGTTCATTACTGTGCACTCTCCTCAAACAATAGCATGGTATTCTTTCACTGTAATAGCTACTGTAAATTGGACAGTGCAGTTAGATTAACAAGAATTTACACTTTCTGCCCATATCAGATATGTCTATCTATTGGGAAAAAGTTTTGTTACTTACAACCTCATGCTAATCAAAATAGCCTGTTACCTCAACCGTTCCGCGGTGGGGACACCGATCCCGTAGAGGTTCTGTTGCGACTCTAGGGGCAGTATTTTCATTTTTGAAAAAACGTTCCCGTTTTAAACGGGATATTTTGTCAGGACAAGATGCTAGAATATGCATATAATTGACAGCTTTGGATAGAAAACACTCTAACGTTTCCAAAACTGTAAAGATATTGTCTGTGAGTATAACAGAACTGATGTTGCAGGCGAAAGCCTGAGAAAAATCCAATCCGGAAGTGCCCCATATTTTGAAAGCGCTGCGTGCCAATGAGTCCCCATTGAGCTGTGAATATGTTATGAACCAGCTTACGCTTTCTACGTATTCCCCAAGGTGTCTACAGAATTGTGACGTAGTTTTACGCATTTATGTTGAAGAATACCCGTAGGGGGCTACATTGCGCAAGTGGTCACATGATGCTCCCGGAGAAATCTCACGTAAAGTACAGAGGTAGCCATTATTCCAATCGCTTCTACTGAGAAACCAATTGTCCCGGTGGATATATTATCGAATAGATATTTGAAAAACACCTTGAGGATTGATTATAAACAACATTTAACATGTTTCTGTCAATATTATGCAATTTGCAATATTATTTTTTGCCGTTGTCGTGACTGCAATTTCCGGGCGATTTCTCAGCCAAACGTGAAGAACAAACGGAGCTATTTCGCCTACAAAAATAATATTTTGGGAAAAAATGAACTTTGGCTATCTACCTGGGAGTCTCGTGAGTGAAAACATCCGAAGTTCATCAAAGGTAAAAGATTTAATTTGATTGCTTTTCTGATTTTCGTGACAAGGTTGCCTGCTGCTAATAAGGCATAATGCTATGCTAGGCTATCAATAAACTTACACAAATGCTTGTCTAGCTTTGGCTCTAAAGCATATTTTGAAAATCTGAGATGACAGGGTGATTAACAAAAGGCTAAACTGTGTTCCAATATATTTCACTTGTGATTTTCATGAATAGAAAGATTTTCTAGGAAGATTTATGTCCGTTGCGTTACGCTAATTAGTGTCAGATGATGACAATGGTCCCGTTCACGGGATGGGGTGTCACTAGAGGTTAATGCAACCGCTTGCTTCTGATTTTAAAAAACTTTACGGAATAAGCAAACCATGCAATAATCAGAGACGGCGCTCAGAAAAATAGTCACAATAGCCGCCATGTTGGCATCAACATAAAGAAGAAATCACATGATAAATATTCCCTTACCTTTGATGATCTTCATCAGAAAGCACTCCAGGAATCCCAGGTCCACAATACATGTTTTGTTCGATAATGTCCGTTATTTATGTCCGAATACCTCCTTTTGTTAGTGCGTTTGGTATACATATCCAAACGCTCATTCTGGTCAGCGTTACGTCGGACACAAACTTCAAAAAGTTATATTACAGGTCGAAGAATACATGTTTTGTTCGATAATGTCCGTTATTTATGTCCGAATACCTCCTTTTGTTAGTGCGTTTGGTATACATATCCAAATGCTCATTCTGGTCAGCGTTACATCGGACACAAACTTCAAAAAGTTATATTACAGGTCGAAGAAACATTTCAAACTAAGTACAGAATCAATCATTAGGATGTTTTTAACATACAGCTTCAATAAAGTTCCAACCGGAGTATTCCTTTGTGTCTTGATGAGCAATGGAACGCAAGTGGATACCATGAGGAATGCGCGTGATCAGAAAATGGCTGACTGGCAGTCACCTGATAGATTCTGCTTTCATTCAGTCCCACAACACAGTGGAAGTCTCATTTAAATGTCTATAGATGGTTGACATCTAGTGGAAGCCCTAGGAAGTGCAACATCATTAATATATCAAGGGGATTTCAATGGAAACTGTGGCGAATACATACCAAGCTCAGATTTCTCACTTCCTGTTTGATTTCTCCTCAGGATGTTGCCTACCATATGAGTTATGTTATACTCACAGACATCATTCAAACAGTTTTAGAAACTTTAGAGTGTTTTCTATCCAATACTAATAATATGCATATATTAGCAACTGAGACTGAGGAGCAGGCCATTTATTTATTCATCCAAGCTACTCAATACTGTCCCCCAGCTATAAGAAGTTAAGGAGAAGTTTATCTAAAGTTAATTGTATAATAGTCATATCTTTATCAATGTTTATTTTGAGTATTTCTGTAAATTGATGTGGCTCTCTGCACAATCACATGTTTTAGAACTAATGAACGTAACGCGCCAATGTATTTTTTTTTATTTTTAAATAAATATGAACTTTATCAAACAAAACATACATGTATTGTGTAACATTAAGTCCTATGAGTGTCATCTGAGGAAGATCATCAAAGGTTAGTTATTAATTTTATCTCTATTTCTGCTTTTTGTGACTCCTCTCTTTGACTGGAAAAATGGCTGTGTTTTTCTGTGGCTTGGTGGTAACCTAACATAATCGTTTGTGGTGCTTTCGCTGTAAATCCTTTTTCAAATCAGACACTGTGGCTGGATTAACGAGACTTTGATCTTTAAAATGGTGTAAAATACTTGTATGCTTGAGGAATTTTAATTATGGGATTTTTGTTGTTTTGAATTTGGCGCCCTGCACTTTCACTGGCTGTTGAGAGGTGGGACGCTCACGTGCCGAATGTTCCCAGAGAGGTTAACATGCTGAAAGCATATTATATACATGACTCTCCAGACAGCTTCTCAAGTAAGCTGGTCAAGCCCGCTGTCTCCAGTGTGGCTGCGGTGGTGCTAAAGCCTGGCTGGGACCTAGAGGAGGAGGATGAGGAGGACGGGTTGGAGTCCTGCCATACGTTACAGCAGTGTGAACGCTTGTGTAATTCGGAGATGCTGAAAAAGTTACCCTCTCAATGATGATCTTATCCTATCGTTAAATAGTTTTCTCAATGTGTTTCAGGATGTTCCAAGTCGCGCGTCCATCTTGGAACATGACGTGGATGTTGGGAACGCTGATGCTAAACATCAGCATCTGTACCGGGTTAACTCTAAGAAAAGGGAGGTAAATGAAAAGTGAGGTAGCTTATTTATTACAGAATGACATGGCAAAACCCAGTAACAGCTCCTGGAGTTCCCCGTGTATTCTTGTTCCTAAGCCTGACGGTACGTCCCGCTTATGTACGGACTATTGTCACGTAAATGTAGTTACAAAGTTTGAATCTTTTCCTCTATCTCGCTTAGATGACTGCATTGATAGAATTCGCTCTGCTGCTTACGTTAGTAAGTTAGATTTGGTAAAAGGTTATTGGCAGGTGCCTCTGACCTCTCGAGCTTCTGACATCGTGGATTTAGTTACGCCCGATAACTTCGTAGAATACACTGTGATGCCCTTTAGAATGTATAATGCACCTGCTACTTTTCAGCGCCTAGTTAACATTGTGTTCGCGGATGTGCCAAATTGTACTGCTTACCTTGACGATGTGGTGATTCATTCGTCTACTTGGTCTGATCATCAGTCCACCTTCAAAAGTGTGTTTCAGCAGTTGGAGAATGCTTCTTTAACCCTCATTTTGGCCAAGTGTGAGTTTGGGAAGGCTACTGTGACTTATTTAGGAAAGCAGGTGGTACGACGTCAGTGTGCCCAGTAACTGGCAAAGTGGAAGCAATTGTTGCTTTCCTGCTCCCACAACTCGCCGCCAGTTGCGCAGATTTCTGGGGATGGTAGGCTACTATCATACGTTCTGTAAGAATATTTCGACGGTAGTAGCTCCCCTTACATCTCTGCTTAGTCCCAAAGTACCATTTAAGTGGTCCCAAGAATGTAACTATGCTTTTGAGTCCGCCAAAGCACTACTTTGCAGTGTCCCAGTGCTTGCCGCCCCCAACTTTGACAAACCTTTTAAGTTGGAGGTAAACACTAGTATAGTGGGGGTGGGTGCAGTTCTCTTGCAAGAAGATGAAGAGGGAGTGGATCGGCCCATCAGTTTCTTCTCCCGTAAGGTCAACTCGTGTCAGTCAAGGTACTCCACCATTGAACAAGAGACGATGGCTTTATTGCTTGCCTTACAGTTTTTTGAGGTAAATGTGGGCTACAGTGCCTTGCCTGTACTGGTCTTGACGGACCATAATCCTTTGGTGTTTTTGAAGCAAATGTACAATCAGAACCTTCGCATTATGCGGTGGGCTCTGATTGTACAAAGATACAATATACATATTAAGCATGTGAAGGGTTCGGCGAATGTTGCCAGCGCTCTATCACAGGTTTAGTAACTGGGGATGGGCATGTTACGTTCCCAGTTTCTGTGTTGTGGGTTTGTATGTATGTGTCTGTATTTTAGGAAATGGCTTCCTGGATTCTCCCAAGCAGCTGATTGGTCTGCCCCATTGCAGATTGGCGCTGACCACGCCCTCTCGTCAGGGAGACAGCTGTCTGCAATTACAGACTCGTTCTCCAGCTGTATAAAAGTCAGTGTTCCATTGCTCAGAGAGAAAGCTTATTGGTATGGCAAGTGATGGTTGTTGCTCAGAGACAGGTTTTGTTAAGTATTTTGTAGCTGCTGCTTCTGAGGTATGTGTGTGCCAATAGGATGCAGTGTTTTTGATTATTGAAATAGTTTACTTACGTTTGCATTATTCTGTTTCATTTGTTCCCGGGGGAAAGGGGAAGGTCCCATGGGAGTGCTTAGGCAAGAGGTGTACGTAACAGTGTATTCCAACGTGAAAGAATTCAAGGCCAAACTTATGTTGCTCTCCAGACAAAGGAGCCGCTGGTCTCTCGCTCATTTTCCGACACTGGTCACACTGAATGCGCCCACATCACAGTGCCGCACTGAGACATATAGCAGACTTTGGCAAGATTGAGACTGAGCTGGAGGTTGTATCATGCCCCCTGTCTTTTGACAGTGAGAAAGCACAACCAAACACACAAGTGGAACTCATCGACATCCAGTGTGACATTGCGTTGAAGGAGAAGCACAACAGCCACAAAACACCTGTTTTTTTATAAAACAATTTCCAAATATGAAAAAGCACACCCAGAGGATGCTGGTTTTATTCGGGTACACATATATGTGTGAAGAAACTTTCTCAGTCATGAACTACAACAAATCCCGTCACAGGTCAAATTTAACAAACCACTGGTCAGCTAATCTCAGGATCTCTACTTTGATGCCCTTTCCAAGAGAGGTGACCAGACCCAATGCTCACATTAATAGACCATCTCAAGTTCAATCTGAGTGACACAAATAAGAGCAACAAATATATAATCTGAGTTCATATTGAATGGCCTGTTTATGATTGCACATTATGGAATACTTCTCATTTCACCTCCACCCTAAAAAAGAACATTGTGAGCCACGTACAGAGCATACACAAAACATTTGGCTTCATGTTGATATGTAGATGGTCTACAACTGAACAGTTCTCAAATCATCTCAGCCCAAATAAAGTACAATCTGAGCCACTGTAGTAAGCATTCAATGTCAAATGAATGGAGACAAGGCCAGTATCCAAGTGCATTGCTGGATAATTTTAAAAACACTGTTGAAAACACGTAAAGAAAACTTAAGCCTGGCCTACCCCACTCTTGGCGATTTCAGTCTTAATCTTCTTAGGGATAGGGGGCAGTATTCGGGAAGTTCGGATGACTGAGGTGCCCAAAGTAAACTGCCTGTTACTCAGGCCCAGAAGCTAGGATATGCATATAATTGGTAGTATTGGATAGAAAACACTGAAGTTTCTTAAACTGTTAAAATAATGTCTGAGTATAACAGAACTGATATAGCAGGAGAAAACCCGAGGAGTATCCATCCAGAATTGAAATGGCAGTCTATTGGAAAATCAAAGGAAATCCTCCCAGATTACAGTTCCTATGGCTTCCACTAGATGTCAACAGTCTTTAGAAAGGGCTTCAGGCTTGTTTTTTGAAAAATGAGCTAGAATTTGTAGTTTTTCTAGGTGGCTCTCATTTTGACTAGTCTTGTGGCGCATGTGGATAAGGGCGAGCACTTCTTTATTTATCTCCGGTATAGAACACACTATTCTCCATCTTAAATTTGATCGTTTATTTACATATTAGGTTACCTGAGGATTGATTAGAAACATTGTTTGACTTGTTTGGACAACGTTTATTGGTAACTTTTGGGATTCCTTTGCATGCGTTTTTAATGAGGGAAACAGGTGGATTACTGAATCAAGCGCACCAACTGAACTGACTTTTTTGTGATATAAAGAAGGACTTTATTGAACAAACTGACCATTTTATGTAGCTGGGACCCTTGGGATTGCAAACAGAGGAAGACCTAAGGTAAGTGATTTAGTTTATCTCTATTTCTGACTTTGGTGACGCCTCTGCTGGTTTGGAAAATGTTTTTCATGCTTTTGTACGCTGGGCGCTGTCCTCAGATAATCGCAGGGTATGCTTTCGTCGTAAAGCCTTTGTGAAATCTGACAAAGCGGCTGGATTAACAAGAAGTTAAGCTTTTAAATTATGTAAAACACTTGTATTTTCTTGAATGTTTAATAATCCGATTTTTGTATTTTGAATTTCGCGGTCTGCAATTTCACCTGATGTTGTCGGTGTGCTGCTAACGGTTCGTCTAGCCCAAAGAGTTTTTCCAGTCATATAAACATGTTTTTTCATATTTCAAAACTTTGCCTTTTTTGTGGCTGTCAGTCAGATTGTGGGTAGAGATAGTACAGTGACAGAATTGTTCTGCATCTTAGCAGCATATGTACACCTACAGTACACTACTGGTCGTGTGTCAATGTAAAAAAAGGCTTCATATGTTTTGTCATGCATATAGTATGTGGCCCTTCACTTGGTTTCAAAAGCTGAATATGGCCCTTGAGACAGTTTTCCCACCCCTGCTCTAGTCACTTCCATGCCAGTCAGAAGAACTACGCTCTTTTATCTCTGAACACTCAAAAGCAGCTTTATAAAAAGAAGTGTACAAGTTATCAATATTCCCAAACCTCCTTTCAAAAAATAACAATGAACTAAAAGAATAATAAAAAATTTAACAAAATAACAGTGAAATTAAATACAAAAAAAACAATTGATCTATATTGTTTTTTTGTGTTTTTTTTATGTATGTTTTGTACACTTATTTTTATAATTTCATTTGAGATGTCTTGTTAGTTTAAAAAAAATATATATTTGACATTCATTAGAACACTTGTTTTTTATAATGAAATAACAAAATTCTATAAAATTCAAAAACAGCAACAATTGAACTGTACTCATTTAAAACCTTTTTCTTCAAAATGCAATAAAAAATGAATGGAGTACTATTGTTAAAAATAAATTAATGCATCAATACTATCATTAAACAAGGATTGCATGGCACACACAGAAACACATTTGGATGTTCAACCAGCCCCTGTCTTTGGTGGTAGGTGGAGCTACAACATTTTCTCCAATCAGCAAGACTGAAAGATAGAGGTATTCAACCCTGTCTCTTTTGTGTCATAGTCTTTTAAATACTCTATCAGCTATGTTGTTGCTTTCATCATTTCTCCTCTCAGTCCTTGTTGGTGAGTGCCGTATTCAATTTCATGATTTTAATTCAAACTCCATAATATATTTGATAGTTGTAAAAAAATCTAGCAAAACAGCAACACGTTTTTACTTTTCTGACAGGTGCCAGTTTTGAAGATGACATTAATCCCACTAGGCGTATGGTGGATGGTGTGGAGGGTGATACTATCACATTATCCTGCAGCTACACAGGCTCTGTAAACAATCTACAGTGGTATCGTCAGTATCTCAGGTCTAAACCAGAGTTTCTGATTCTCATCACTAAATCAGGATATGTCCAGAAACCTGTCCCTCCTCGCATGTCAGCTCAGGTTCAAACCGACCGCATGGATCTGGAGATCTCCTCTGCTGAAGTGACGGATTCTGCTCTGTACTACTGTGCCCTGGAGCCCACAGTGACAGGAAACCCAGACACACTGTACAAAAACCTGTCAAGTGCCTTGGCAAGAAACCAATGATAAGGGGAGGAGCTACAGTAAGCAGAAATGAATTAAGATACAGCTAGGCAACAGAGGAATAAATTATGATAGATAGCCAAGATTATGTTTCTGTATGCAGTGCTGCTGCTCTGTACATTTGTAGGTAAGTGACACACATAAAAGGATATTAGGTTTTACATTTCATTTTATTTTCATTAGCGTGTGCATTACAACTACCCTTTATTTATACAGATGACAGTTTAGAGAATGCTATCGCTCCTTTAAGAAACGAAGTGCATGGCTTGGAGGGAACCACTGTCACGTGCCCTACAACTACTGCTCAACTTCTACAATTGGAAATAGATTCTACTGCTATCATCAAACCAGTGCTGGGGAAATGACAATATTCCATCTATGGATGATAGATACATTCCAAGGGAATTGGTAGCCTGATAGTCTGTTAGGTTATATTGATTCAGAGACCAAACGTGTGGATCTGGAAATCTCCTTTGCCGAAGTGACAAACTCTGCTCTGTACTACTGCGCCCTGGAGATCGCAGTGACAGGAAACTCAGAAACCTGTCAAGAACCATGGAAGGAAACAGACATCTTGTATGACATACATAAATAACATACCTACTGAATGTTAAGGGGAGGGACTTATGGTAGAAGAATTGACTGAACAGCAGTATAGAAACATAAAACAGAAGGAAACTTTCAGAGAAGGCTTAGATCTTTCTGTCAGTTTGTCTCTGGTCATCTAAGATGGTGTTGCTCTATTCACTGTTGTTCCTGACCATATTTATTGGTAGGCAATACAATGCAATACATTGTCCATTTGAAATATATTCAATTGAAACACATTTTCATTAAAAATTAAATGTATGTGTAGTAAAACTATTCTGTATGCAGGTGTCAGTTATGAGGATCTCACTCCTCTCAAGAAAGAGATTTCTGTTTAGACAGGGTAACAGGGGTTCCCTCTAACAACTACTCCAGAACAGCTACTGCTGGAGATGAAGTCTATTGGGATCACCAAGACACAGGAAAAAGGTGAAAGTTCCTCCTGAACATCTCAGGTTTTTATTTTACTTGTATTTAACTAGGCATTCAGAAAAATTCTTATTTACAATGGCGGCCTACCTCAGCCAAACCCAGATGTTGCTGGGCCAATTGTTCGCCGCACTATGGGACTCCCATCACGGCCGGATGTGATGTAGCCTGGATACAGAGTTTATAAAGAAAGCAAATCCTCTGAACACTCATGTCTGTGAAACTCAATGAAGAGTAAACCCTTTGTATCTGGAGATCTCCTCTGCTGAAGTGACAGACTGCTCTGTACTACTGTGCTCTGATGCCCACATTGACATGAAACCCAGAAACACGACAAGAACCTGACAAAGAAAATCCTACTAGTAAACACTACGTAATTGTAACGCTTGTCTTCCTCCTCTTCTGATGAGGAGGAGTAGTAGGAAGGATCGGAGGACCAAAATGCAGCGTGGTATGTATCCATAATGTAATTTAATGCGAATGAATACAAAAAGAAACAAGAGAATCAAAATGAAACCCGAAACCATCCCGAATGGTGTAAACACTGAAACAGAAAATAATCACCCACAACTCAAGGGTGAAACCAGGCTACCTAAGTATGGTTCTCAATCAGGGACAACGATTGACAGCTGCCTCTGATTGAGAACCATACCAGGCCAAACACAGAAATACCAAATCATAGAAAAACGAACATAGACCATACTAAAACAAAGACATAACAAAATAACTAATGTCAGAATGTGACATTAATAGGCAAGCATCTGCATACCAATGATCAGAGATCATGTTCATGATGATGATCCATCAATTAAGTCATATTTGTTCATCACAGATTATAATATTGATGTAATGTGGGTCCATTTACTGAATAGGAGGAGCTAAGATGAGAGATGATTCTCCTCTAACTGACTAGAACAGTGGGATGTCTTCAGTTCTGCCTCCTGATAACACACTGTTACACCCATCACCATGTTTCTCTACCCAGTGTTTCTCCTCTCTGCACTTGTTGGTGAGTATTAGTCTGACATTACATACTTTTAGTTTATTCAAGGTAACTGTCAAGTGTTATTTGAAAATAGCACTTCCTACCCAGAATATTTGCACCCCCCTTATGCTGCTGCTACTCTCTGTTATTATCTATGCGAAATTCACTTTAACAACTCTACCTACAAGTACATATTACATCAATTATCTCGACACCGGTGTCCCCACTCATATACATTCCATTGATTCCAATTTTACAGTGATTTAGTAAACCAAAACTTCCTCACCACCACCACACTTCATTAACTTCTTTGGGATAGGGGTCAGTATTTTCACATCCGGATGAAAAGTGTGTCCAAAGTAAACGGCCTGCTACTCTGGCTCAGAAGCCAGGATATGCATATTATTAGTAGATCTGGATAGACAACTTTATAAAACTGTTTGAATGATGTCTGTGAGTATAACAGAACTAACTTGGCAGGTGAAACCCCGAGGACAAACCATCCAGGATTTTTTTTTGAGGTCACTCTCTTTTCAATAGGATTTCTTTGGGAATCTAGCATTCTAAGGCAGGGGCTTGCAGTTCCCATCGCTTCCACTGGATGTCAACAGTCTTTAGAAATTGGTTGAGGTTTTTCCTTTGTGTAATGAAGAAGTACGGCCATCCAGAACGAGGGTAACTTGAAGTGTACTGTTAGATAGAGGCGCTTGACCAGAAATGCTCGCTACACTTTGTATTGAACGCTGTTTATCCCGTCTTCAATTTTATCAATTATTCACGTTAAAACAAGTCGTCCAGGTCCTGAGGCAGCAAAGCATCCCCAAACCATCACACTACCCCCACGATGCTTGACCATTGGGTATAAAGTTCTTACTCTGGAACGTTTGCTTTTCGCCAGGCATTTGTTGACAATTTCACCAGACATTTGTTGTGTTGTTTTGATTCCTTAGAGGATTAAGGGCAGTACTTGTCTTATTCTTCTCCATTGTTTTTTGTGACGAGCATACATTTTGAGACAATACCAATAGAGGGCTGTCATGAGCTGAATTGTCTCTATTCAGAACTACTGCAAAGTCATGAAGATGACATTGAGCAGTGATCCAATCCAGAAATCCTGAATGCTGATTGGTGAAAAGTGCATTCAAACCGGTGTCCATTCCACAAGTTACCACCATCATCTACATCAATGGCGTTAAAATGTCTATTTACTCTGTTCCATCTGAGTGCGCAATCCGCTGTCTCATCATCCCAGGCAGTGAAGTTATTAACTTGATCCCCACTAAAAAAAGCATCTAGACATTATCTCACATTTCTTTTAGACTACCAGTCAGTTGAATTTGTGGAGAGACTTGATGCATATCTCAATAAAGACTCAAAATCTGACCCCTTGACGATCCAGAGGTTGCAGCTGTCTGACTCTGCTGTGTACTACTGTGCTGTGACAACAGGATATACAGGCCCCTTACAAAAACAATTTGATAGTGTGTTATACAGTAAGACTCTAAGAGAGCCTGGTGTAAACTCCTCCTCAATGATTCCTAAGGCAGAATTAAGGAAGTGGTTTCACATGCCTATGACTGTCACACCAGCCTTCACTTTGGCTCCCATTCCTGTCCAGCTCAGGCGCTTGGCGTCGCCTAGCTGCTGCCGAACCTGCTGCTGGCAAACGCCCTTCACTCATAAACCTCGTCTCGTCATCATTACACACATCTGGTTCCAATCCCCACTCTATCACTGTATATATACTCCCCCTGTCATTTGTCTTTGTGGGTCATTGTAAATGTTGCTTGTTTTCCTGAGAGGAATCTCTCCTACTATTTCCTGTGTACTTTATTATTTTGCACCTTTGGTTTTGTCCTGCTTTTATATTTATAGCGCTTTAATAAACTCAATACACTAAGCTGTGACTGCCTCTTGCCAACTCCTCTCTACACTTGTGACAATGACACAAGTTTGCACTGGACTGGACTGTCAATTTGTTGCATTTGACACTGTTCTGGTATAAGCATGAAGTAAATGGCTTCCCAAAGTTCACGCTGGTGCGCTTTTCTTTTGGAACGACAAATGCCTCTGTATTCAGCGAGAGATTTGATGCCCAATTGTTTTAGTAGAGAGACGAAGGAGAGACGAAGGTTGAAAGTCATGCGTCCTCCGATACACAACCCAGCCAAGCCGCACTGCTTCTTAACACAGCGCGCATCCAACCCGGATGCCAGCCGCACCGCACTGCGCCCGGCCTGCCACAGGAGTCGCTGGTGCGCGATGAGACAAGGATATCCCTACCAGCCAACCCCTCCCAAACCCGGACGACGCTAGGCCAATTGTGCGTCACCCCACGGACCTCCCGGTCGCGGCCGGTTATGGCAGAGCCTGGGCGCAAACCTAGAGTCTCTGGTGGCACAGCTGGCGCTGCAGTACAGCACCCTTAACCACTGCGCCACCCAGGAGGCCGATGCCCATCTCAATGCAGACTCCAAATCAGACCCTTGATTATTAAGAGGGTACAGCTGTCTGACTTTGCTGTGTACTACTGTGGTCAGAATGATCAGTGTATTGATCATTCTGATTATGACTACAGGTAAACAACACCTAAACATTTGAACTCCTTACATCCTGATCAGATTATTGCATTATGGTATTGGTAGTAAAACATATTTTAAGTAATTTACATGTGAAAAATAAGCATATATTTTCTATCAGATTTATTATCTATTTTTCCTCGGCAGGAATGGTATGTGGAGATAGTGTGACTCCTGACAAGGAGGAGTACACCCCCACTGAGGGATCATCAGTGTATCTGAGATGTACATATGAAACAAGCAGTGAATATATTTTACTTTACTGGTACAGGCATTATCCTAACCAGGCTCCTCAGTTTCTACTGTATAAAGGTGCCAGATCAAGGACCAGTGAACATATCCCTGATAAGAGATATAAATCCACAACATCCTCGACATCAACTGAACTGCTTGTAACAAGTGTAACCCCGACAGACACAGCTCTCTACTACTGTGCTCTCAGGGAATATACACAGTGATACGAAGTCTATTAGATGCTGTACAAAAACCTGCAGAGCAAAAATGATTTGTTGTGTGGATCAATTTGATATAATTTGATATAATAATGGCAGAGGTTTAGATCAGAGAACTGTGGTCATACGTTCTGTGTGCAATCACCAGGTAGACTAGTGTTTCTCTGTCTTCATATTCAATGAACTGTGAGAAATATGAATTCTTCACTCTTCAATCAGTAGTCTTCAATTTAATTTAGACAGGTATTCTTAATATTGGTTGGAAAAGCACTTGGAATATGACAAAGTGCAAATATATTGCTGTTTGTAGTTATCCCTCCTCACAATTCACACCGCTTGGTGGTGTAGTATGAAAGTCAACCTGAAGGGGGCAACCTAATAACTGAATCAGAGGAAGCCATACAGACATACACCTCCCCATGGTCTACTACTGCATGTAATACAGAACAACATGAAGCATCAACAGTAGGACAGAGGGTGTCAAAGCTCTGTGATAGATAGATCAGCATTGTACTGCTCCTTACCTGTTCCACTTCAAACAGACTGACTAGTCATGAGAAATTGGCTGATCCTGCATGTTCTGGCTGTATGCTGCTTTGGTAAAACATAATTCTGTTCATCTGTCTCTTTCTGTGCCTTTGTTCATGTATTTACATACATTATTATTACAGCATGTAGCTCCTATAAATTGTTCAATTTGCTTTACTCTATTTTTCTCACAGAACTGATAGCTGGGGATGAAATTACTTCTTTAAACCATGAAGTCATCAAGTCAGAGGGAGAATCTGTGACTCTGAGCTGTTCATATGATACAAGCCAAGATAAACCTTGGCTTTTCTGGTATCGGCATTATCCTAACCAGACTCCTCAATTTCTACTGTATAAAGGTGCCAGATCGAGTACACGTGAACATATCCCTGATAAGAGATATACATCCACAACGTCCGATACCTCAACTGAACTGAAAATACAACATCTAACCCCGGCAGACACAGCTCTCTACTACTGTGCTCTTGACTCAACACAGTGATACAAAATGTATAAGACGCTGTACAAAAACATGCAGACCAAAAATGCTTTGTTGTTGTGTGGAGCATAATTATGCATCAACCACAATTTGATGTCATATGGCAGAGGTTTTGATCAGAGATATTGTGTTTCTCTGTCTTCCAATTCAATGCTCTTTGAGAGAGACTTATTCTTCACTCTAGTAGGTAGAGTTTGGTACGAGAGTCTTGCCGTGGATGGTAGTCGGTAGCTGGTCTTCCAGTTGTATCAGCCCCCAGTCGTGGACCAAGGTTGACAGTAGGACAGAAGGTGTCAAAGCTCTGTGATAGATCAGTATTGTTCTGCTCCTTACTCTTTCCACATCAAACTGACTGACTAGTCATGAGAAATTGGCTGATCCTTCATGTTCTGGCTGTATGCTGCTTTGGTATAACATCACTCTGTTCATCTGTCTCTTTCTGTGCATTTGTTCATTTAATTATTATTTTTTTAACCTTTATTTAACTAGGCAAGCCAGTTAAGAACAAATTCTTATTTTCAATGACGGCCTAGGAACAGTGGGTTATTAACAACCTTGTTCAGGGGCAGAACGACAGATTTGTACCTTGTCAGCTCGGGGATTTGAACTTGCAACCATTCGGCTACTATCCCATTTTTTGGTGCCACTTAGGAGGAATGGAATGAAAAAATATGTTTATTATACTCACTTCATGGAACATTCATGTCAAATCAAATCAAATTTTATTTGTCACATACACATGGTTAGCAGATGTTAATGCAAGTGTAGCGAAATGCTTGTGCTTCTAGTTCCGACCATGCAGTAATATCTAACAAGTATTCTAACCTAACAATTTCACAACTACCTTGTACACACAAGTGTAAAGAAATGAATAATAATATGTACATAAAAATAGATTAATGAATGATGGCCGAACGGCATAGGCAAGATGCAGTAGATGGTATAGAGTATACTATATACATATGAAATGAGTAATGTAGGGTATGTAAACATTATATAAAGTGGCATTGTTTAAAGTGGCAAGTGATACATTTATTACAACAAAATGGCAAGATACAGTAGATGGTATAGAGTACAGTATATACATATGAGATGAGTAATGTAGGGCATGTAAACATTATATAAAGTGGCATTGTTTAAAGTGGCTAGTGATACATTTATTACATCACATTTTTCCATTATTAAAGTGGTTGGAGTTGAGTCAGTATGTTGGCAGCAGCCCCTCAATGTTAGTGATGGCTGTTTAACAGTCTGATGGCCTTGAGATAGAAGCTGTTGTTCAGTCTCTCGGTCCCCGATTTGATGCACCTGTACTGACCTCGCCTTCTGGATGATAGCCGGGTGAACAGGCAGTGGCTCGGGTGGTTGTTGTCCTTGATGATCTTTTTGGCCTTCCTGTGACATCGGGTGGTGTAGGTGTCCTGAAGGGCAGGTAGTTTGCCCCCGGTGATGCGTTGTGCAGACCTCACTACCCTCTGGAGAGCCTTATGGTTATGGGCGGAGCAGTTGCCATACCAGGCGGTGATACAGCCCGACAGGATGCTCTCGATTGTGCATCTGTAACAGTTTGTGAGTGCTTTTGGTGACTAGCCGAATTTCTTCAGCCTCCTGAGGTTGAATAGGCGCTGCTGCACCTTCTTCACCACGCTGTCTGTGTGGGTGGACCATTTCAGTTTGTCCGTGATGTGTACACCGAGGAACTTAAAACTTTCCACCCTCTCCACTACTGTCCCCTCTGCTGTTTCCTGAAGTCCACGATCATCTCCTTTGTTTTGTTGACATTGAGTGTGAGGTTATTTTCCTGACACCACACTCTGAGGGCCCTCACCTCCTCCCTGTAGGCCGTCTCGTCGTTGTTGGTAATCAAGCCTACCACTGTAGTGTAGTCTGCAAACTTAATGATGAGTTGGAGGTGTGCATGGCCACGTAGTCGTCGGTGAACAGGGAGTACAGGAGAGGGCTGAGAACGCACCCTTGTGGGGCCCCAGTGTTGAGGATCAGCGGGATGGAGATGTTGTTACCTACTCTCACCACCTGGGAGCGGCCCGTCAGGAAGTCCTGGACCTAGTTGCACAGGACACGGTCGAGACCCAGAGTCTCGAGCTTAATGACGAGTTTGGAGGGTACTATGGTGTTAAATGCTGAGCTGTAGTCGATGAAAAGCATTCTTACATTGGTATTCCTCTTGTCCAGATGGGTTAGGGCAGTGTGCAGTGTGATTGCGATTGCATCGTCTGTGGACCTATTGGGGCGGTAAGCAAATTGGAGTGGGTCCAGGGTGTCAGGTAGGGTGGAGGTGATATGGTTCTTGACTAGTCTCTCAAAGCACTTCATGATGACGGAAGTGAGTGCTACTGGGCGGTAGTCATTTATCTCAGTTACCTTAGCTTTCTTGGGAACAGGAACAATGGTGGCCCTTTTGAAGTATGTGGGAACAGCAGACTGGGATAAGGATTGATTGAATATATCCGTAAACACACCAGCCAGCTGGTCTGCGCATGCTCTGAGAATGAGGCTGGGGATGCCGTCTGGGCCTGCAGCCTTGCGAGGGTTAACACGTTTAAATGTTTTACTCACGTTGGCTGCAGTGAAGGAGAGCCCGCAGGTTTTGGTAGCGGGCCGTGTCAGTGGCACTGTATTGTCCTCAAAGCGAGCAAATATGTTGTTTAGTCTGTCTGGGAGCAAGACATCGTGGTCCGCGACGGGGCTGGTTTTTCTTTTGTAGTCTGTGATAGACTGTAGACGCTGCCACATACCTCTCGTGTCTGAGCCGTTGAATTGCGACTCTACTTTGTCTCTATACTGACACTTAGCTTGTTTGATTGCCTTGCGGAGGGAATAGCTACACTGTTTGTATTCTGTCATGTTTCCAGTCACCTTGCCCTGATTAAAAGCAGTGGTTGGCGCTTTCAGTTTTGCGCGAATGCTGCAATCAATCCACGGTTTCTGGTTGGGGAATGTTTTAATAGATGCTGTGGGTACAACATCACCGATACACTTGCTAATGAACTCGCTCACCGAATCAGCGTATTCCTCAATGTTGTTGTTCGACGCTATGCGGAACATACCCCAGTCCAGGTGATCTTGAAGCGTGGAATCCGAATGGTCGGATCAGCGTTGAACAGAGCTGAGCATGGGTGCTTCTTGTTTTAGTTTCTGTCTATAGGCTGGGAGCAACAAAATGGAGTCGTGGTCAGCTTTTCCCGAAAGGAGGGCGGGGGAGGGCCTCATATGCATCACGGAAGTTAGAATAACAATGATCCAGGGTTTTGCCAGCCCGGGTAGTGCAATCGATATGCTGATAGACTTTAGGGAGCCTTGTTTACAGATTAGCCTTGTTAAAATCCCCAGCTACGATAAATGAAACCTCAGGACAAGTGGTTTCTAGTTTACATAGAGTCGAATGAAGATCTTTCAGGGCTGTCGATGTGTCTGCTTGGGGGGGAATATACACAACTGTGATTATTATCGTAGAGAATTCTCTTGGTAGATAATCTTTCGTCTACCTTGTTGTCAAGATACCGGACATTGGCGAGTAGTATCCTCGGGAGCGGTGCGCATTGTGCCCGTCTATGGAGCCTGACCAGAAGACCGCTCCTTCTGCCCCTTCTGCGGTGCCGTTGTTTTGGGTCGCCGGCTGGGATCCGATCCATTGTCCTGGATGGTGTGCCATGTAATTGATAATTGCTTTAGGCTACCTTCCTTTTCATGTGAGCTAAACGTCAAACTGTTTTGATCTTCCAGAGGGCACAGGGAGACCATGTTCAACAGCAACGAGGAGGTCTGATTTCTACAGGAGGACTGATAACACTGAATTGTCAATATTACACCACCAGTGCTAATAATGCATACCTATATTTGTACAAACACGGAACAAATGACTTCCCTAAACATATTGTGGCATACAGTAGGTCAGCCACCAGGGGGAGACTCGTCGAGGCCTGGTAACAGATGGAGTACACATCACGAGGCGGTGGCTCCAATGCTGGACGTGCCAGGTCTCGACGGGCTCTCCGGACAGGACTACTTGGGGCTGATTGGGAGCTGGTGAGTAATCAAGGGCGGATTGCTCACCAGCTGTGCGAGGCCCATAAAGCTGCGGGGGAAGGACTGGGGGAAGTAAGGTGACTTCAATGTAGTTGAAGACGGTTACCTGAGCTAAGACGAGGGAGTTGAGTTTGTGTTCCCGACAGCAAGACCCGGGGCCCAGAAAACGGTATTCCGGAGAGGGTCTCATGGGGGAGACCTATCCTTTTCTTTTTGATTTATTATTTTATAAGAACCCTTGAAACCGAGTTAATCATACTCTGTCCGTGTCTGATTTATGTAAACGTCTTGAAAACCCCTGGTCTGCCACAATATGCTGAGACGTTTTTCTTTTGGGTCTGGAGACAATGCTGCAGGGTTCAAGGAGAGATTCAATACAAGTCTAAATGCCAAGACACAATCAGTCCCCTTGACTGAGGTTACAGCTGTCTGACTCTGCTGTGTACTACTGTGCTCTGAGGCCCACTGTGACAACAATATATGCAGCTCCCTTGCAAAAACACTGTGGGCATGTGGGTGTGTATATTGTGTGATGTTTTTTTAAGTCAAGGTGAGGTGTTGCATAATTGAGGCAGAGGAAAGGAAATGGCTTTAATAGCTGACAATGACAAACCAGGGGAGTGATTCTGTCATAACGATACCTGTGTTCATTCTTTTCACTGTGTTAACGTCTTGGATATAGGGGGTGCAAATTTTAATTTTTGGATAAAAAAACATTCCCGTTTTAAACAAGATATTTTGTCACGAAAAGATGCTCGACTATGCATATAATTGACAGCTTTGGAAAGAAAACCCTCTGACGTTTCCAAAACTGCAAAGATATTGTCTGTGAGTGCCCCAGAACTGATGCTACAGGCGAAACCAAGATGACAATTCAAACAGGAAGTGGCCCAGATTTTGAAGGCGCTGTGTTCCAATGAGTCCTTATATGGCTGTGTATGGGTCACGAATGAGCTTAGACTTTCTGTCGTTTCCCCATAGTGTCGGCAGCATTGAGACATATTTGTAGGCATATCATTGGAAGATTGACCATTTTACACTACATATACCAGGTGGTCGCTTGGTGTCCTCCGTCGCAATTATTGCGTAATCTCCAACTGCGTGTATTTTTCCATTTGCTTCCGAGGAGAAACACAACTGCCACGAATGATTTATCATCGAATAGATATGTGAAAAACACCTTGAGGATTGATTCTAAACAACATTTGCCATGTTTTTGTCGATATTATGGAGTTAATTTGGTCAAAAGTTCGGTGTTGTAGAGACTGCATTTTCAGATTTTTTTCTTAGCCAAACGTGATGAACAAAACGGAGCGATTTCTCCTCCTAAAAAATGAACATTTGCTATCTAACTGAGAGTCTCATTGAAAACATCCGAAGTTCTTCAAAGGTAAATGATTTCATTTGAATGCTTTTCTTGTTTTTGTGAAAATGTTGCCTGCTGAATGCTAGGCTTAATGCTATGCTAGCTATCAATACTTACACAAATGCTTGTGTAGCTATGGTTGAAAAGCATATTTTGAAGATCTGAGATGACAGTGTTGTTAACAAAAGGCTAAGCTTGTGAGTGAATATATTTCTTTCATTTCATTTGCGATTTTCATGAATAGTTAACGTTGCGTTATGGTAATGAGCTTGAGGCTATGATTACGCTCCCGGATACGGGTTTGCTCGACGCAACAAGTTAACTTCGTGACGCTACTCATCCCTTAAGCGGGATAATTGTCATCAGAAACCGTTGAATAGCATAGCGCCACAGTCAAATAATATTACAAAAAAATATTCACATTCATGAATTCACAAGTGCAATATTGCAAAACACAAACTGTCGTCTCATATTTTGAAATTATGCTTTACAGTGAAAGCAATATAAGCGTTTGTGTAAGTTTATCGATCGCATGACAAAACATTAAGTACACTTAGTATCAGGTAGCTTGGTCACGAAAATCAGAAAAGCAATTAAATTAATTGTTTACCTTTGATGAACTTTGGATGTTTTCACTCACGAGACTCTCAGTTACACAACAAATGTTCCTTTTGTTCCATAAAGATTATTTTTATATCCAAAATACCTCCATTTGTTTGTCGCGTTATGTTCCGAAACGCAGACAAAAATTCCAAATGATATCCATAATGTCCACAGAAACATGTCAAACGTTTATAATCAATCCTCAGGTTGTTTTTAAAATATATATTCGATAATATATCAACTGGGAGTGTAGGTTTTTCAATAGGACAGGGAGAAACAATGACCGCTTTACTCGGTTGCGCAAAACTCACTCTGAGAGCCCCCACCTAGCCACTTAAGCAATGTGATCTTTCTCGCTCATTTTTCAAAATAAAAGCCTGAAACTATGTCTAAAGACTGTTGACACCTTAGGGAAGCCATAGAAAAAGGAATCTGGTTGATATCCCTTTAAATGGAGGATAGGCATGCATAGGAACAGAGAAGTTTCAAAATAAGAGGCACTTCCTGATTGGATTTTTCTCAGGTTTTCACCTGCAACATCAGTTCTGTTATACTCACAGACAATATTTTGACAGTTTTGGAAACTTTAGAGTGTTTTCTATCCTAATCTGACAATTATATGCATATTCTAGTTTCTGGGGCTGAGAAATCGGCAGTTTCAAATGGGTACGTTTTAAAAAAACGAAAATACTGCCCCTACTCGGGGTAGGTTAATAACACTTACCAGCATGTTCCTAGGATACATTTTAATATTAGCAATAGTGGGTGCTATTTTTCATATCCAATCACTGTGGATGTAATTACTAAACCAAGTTCTATTTTAGCGCTTGGCTACACAGACTCTCGTTGGCGCGCGTGAGCAGTTTGAATGAAGTTATTGAATAACATGTATATGTAAATTTGTTTTGCAATGCTTGCGAGCGGTTGTGGTCAGCATGTTAGCATTACCCAGAAAGATTCACAGCTTTAATTGCTGCCGAAGGTGATTGTAACATGTTTTGACTCAGGGGTTTGAATACTTATGTAAATGAGATATTTCTGTAGAACTAGGAAGGAAGGGAAGTGCTGCTAAGGTACACACTAGTAGTTTTTCGTAGACAGAAGGTGCTCTTTGCCAAAAGGGGTAATTTGGTCATCAAAAAGAAAGGAGGACCAAGGCACTCTTCATATAGTTAATTAAAATTCATTTATTTGTATGCCATGTTCAATGGAAACTAAGTTTAAAAACTCTGACGCATTTCGGCTGCATGGCCTTTGTCGGGAGTACAAAGATATGATAATACAATGTTGTCTTTTTCCAATTAACCCTGATTTGAAGAGGGACTGTTACTGAATTCACTGGACAACACTTAGTAAGCAATACTATACACAAGTGTTATGAATAGGATATCATCTATTTCACAGTACACCAGAATACAGCAAACATGGACCACAACTGTCTAAACATGCCCGAGGGCAACAGAGCAAAAGCTCCACTAGATGACAGCAAAGGAACATCTTACGACCCTTAGTGGCCTGTAGTTTGTAAATCCCCAAACTTTCCCTTTGGTTTAGCTGATTAAGACTGTCCCCTTTTCTAATTGAGGCCAGAACACGATCAATACCCATAGCTTGTAAGGAGGCAGGGTTGCCGTGGCATAAGCACTTGTAGTGCCTTGCCATTTGGTAGTCTTCATTGCCTACCCATATGGCATACTTGTGTTCCGCTAAGCGGTCCTGAAGGTGTATCTTTGTCCGTCCAATGTAGAACACCTTGCACTGTGGACATATTTCTGTATTTAACTTTCAGTAAATTTATAAACATTTCTAAAAGCATGCTTTCACTTTTTCATTATGGTCTATTTTGTGTACATATGTGAGAAAAAAATATATTTAATCCAATTCTATTTCAGGCTGTAACACAAAATAAATTGGAAAAAGTCAATCGGTATGAATTCTTTCTGAAGGCACTCTGTCTAAGAACAACAAATTCTTATTTACTATGAAGGCCTACCCCGGCCAAAACCTAACGACGCTAGGCCAATTGTGCGCCTCCATATGGGACTCATTTAATTATATAATAGTAAATATTTTAATGCAAGCAGCTGGCAGGTAGATCCGTCTCTGATCGCAGTCAGAGAAGGAGCTTGAAGAGGAAATGGTTACATGTTCCTTATATAGTGGAAGGTGATATAATCATATTGTTTACACAACCGTTATTTTATCCTCTACAGGATCCGTGAGATCCTGGGGGTTGTAAGTAACATTAAAATTTCCCAGGACATAGACATATCTGATATTAGCAAAAAGGTTCATTTCTTGTTAATCTAACTGCACTGTCCAATTTACAGTATTTATTACAGTGAAATAATACCATGCTATTGTTAGAGGAGAGTGCACAATTATGAACTTGAAAATGTATTAATAAACCAATTAGGCACATTTGGGCAGTTTTGATTCAACATTTTGAACAGAAATGCAATGGTTCATTAGATCAGTAGAAAACTTTGCACATACACTGCTGACATCTAGTGGCCAAAATCTAAATTGCGTCTGGGCTGGAATAATGTATTTTGGACTTTCTCTTGCATTTTAAAGATGATGGTACAAAATAATACCAAAAATGTATGTTTCTTTCGTTGTATTATCTTTTACCAGATATAATGTGTTATATTCTCCTACATTAATTTAACATTTCCACAAACTTCAGTGTTTCCTTTCAAATGGTATCAAGAATATGCATATCCTTGCATCAGGTCCTGAGCTACAGGCAGTTTTTATTTATTTATCTGTTATTTTACCAGGTAAGTTGACTGAGAACACGTTCTCATTTGCAGGAACGGCCTGGGGAATAGTTACAGGGGAGAGGAGGGGGGTGAATGAGCCAATTGTAAACTGGGGATTATTTGGTGATAGTGATAGTTTGATGACCAGATTGGGAATTTAGCCAGGACACCGGGGTAAACACCCCAACTCTTACAATAAGTGCCATGGGATCTTTAATGACCTGTCACGAACCGGCTCAAAGCCCGTAACAAAAGGGAGACAACGTGGAGATAAGGAGTAACAAAATATATATTTATTAAATAAAGTAAACTAAGTACAATATACAATGGTGTGTGTAATCAGTAATCAGTAGTGTAAGTGAGTGTTTTGCATGCATGAATGTGATAATGCAGGGTGTTGAAAGGTGCCAAAGCAAACAACCAAAAAGCCACCAAGAAACACAACAAAATCTAGAAAGGTGTCTGCATGGAGAGTCTCTTTCATGAATGTGGAACAGGTCTATTTATCCTGGGACACACCTGGCCCAGGTGTTTCCCATGTAGCTGACGACCCTCCCAACTCCGCCCACCGGCATCCTAATAAGGAAACAAGAACAAAGAGAGAATACGGCAGACAGAGTGGGAGGGTTGTCACAGACCGCAGAGAGTCAGGCCAGGAGGTGCCTGAAGTCTTCACATTGCATCCCCATCACCTTGAATGGTTTTGCTGGTTGTGCTTCAAGTATCATCTTTGAAACATCATCAGGTGTATGAAGGACTGACACTTTGCGCCTCTTCTCGATGGTGGCAAAAGATCGATCACAAGGAAGAAAAGAATGACCAGAGACCATGAACTTCTGCTCAACTTGGGTAAAGTAACCCATAGAGACGAGCATCGACATCAGATTGAGCATCCGCCAGTTGATATTCTGCCCACAGCATCCGTCACTGAAGATGATCAACTTGCGCACCTCTGGTTTGGTGAGTGGCGTGAATTTTGTCTTCACCCACTTCAATATGCAGCTTGGCACTCAGTCCTCAATGCTCAGGTTGTAGTTGGACAGCTTAGTTACCATCATTTTGTTTAAAAGTAAGAAACATTTGTATATTTTTGTTTTAGAATTCTCTTCATCCATTCGATACTCTATGTTAATGTTTAGAAGATTGTTTAGAGCACTGCTATAGTGTAATAATCCAGGCTGGAATCCATAGCGCATTACCTATTGCTATTTTACCCTCTTCCATCTTCTAAAGGAGACCTAGCCTCAGTAGCCTGATCTGGAGACACTGCAACCTCACCTGCCTCAGCTTGAACTCCTAACTTTTCCTGAACAACCTGACCAAAACAATTACATTTCAATTAGCAGGTTTTAAAAACTAGTACAGAGAATACAATATGTTTGTAATTGATATTCGTATAGACATAAATTCATATTTTCACTTGCCTGAAGACGGCTGTTGGTTAGCTGGAACACAGACATGAACGTGACCTTGCACACATTCCATCTCTGGCCTGCTTGCTGTACATGGTATTTGAAGGTTTGTTTACGACGTTTGTTCTCCTTTGTATCCTCAGGTTTATGTCTCCGTTTCACCTCATGCTGCAATAAAAATTGACAATGATAAATTCAGAATTTAATATACTGTAGCACATTCAGGGTATTGCTTGATCAGGACCGCCATCTTTCACACACTCCCAACCTATACACAGAATGAGTTTGTATTGCACCATTGTGTAACACTGCACTTTTAGAGTTAACGTTAATGTACGTATCATTACTGTTAAAGTTAAACTATGCAAGTGTTCAATATAGCTATTATAATAATAGGTGTTTTGTCTCATTTCTAACCTGTTCTAAGCTGGAGAGAATCAACACTTGTTGTTTCTCGTATGGGACACTGTAGAAACTGTTGAACTGATGCAGCTTGCGCTCATCAGTCAACTTTCCACAATCCTTTCTGCACGTCGTGGAACACGCTCTTCCTTGCAGGATACAGTGTAAAGTTACATATAACTAGCTAGCTACTGTAGCCATGTTGAACCATTCGGTGGATGGAGAAAAAGTAGCTAGCTATGTTTCTTCTATAATCTAGCAATAACATTTGTAACGATAATGTATAAGTTAGTAACCAACGAACTTTAGCTAATATATTTTCTCTATAGTTACAAATTAGACAACCCAGAACATACATGTTAGTTACTGTACTCTATAGCTAGCTAGCTTGATTGTTTGATATACTGTTCTTCCACATACCTCTTTTGGACAGCTTTTCCCAGTTTTTTTCTTGACCCTTACGATTTGTATAGGGTTTTCTCGCATCCCGTAAGATCTTCCTTTGCCTGTCTTTCCATTCTTTTAGTTTTGTTTTACGTTTCTTTCCCACATTTCGGCGATTTTCATCAGCAATAGAAAAGTTGTGCGCTTGTCCGTCCATTCTGAGTGGTGCACATAAACGGTTATTCCACGAGAGCCTATCTTTAAATTTAAAATTATTGTTAATTAGCGCGTGGAAAGCTTGTCAAACCGGTTCACTATAGAAAAAGGGTGTCCAATAATGATTTTTCATGTATATCTCTTTTTTTTAAATGTCACAGATATGGTTCTTCGTCTGTAGGATTCATTTGTGTAAATTCATTATACCTTTATTTAACTAGGAAAGTTGGTTAAGAACAAATTCTTATTTTCAATGATGGCCTAGGAACAGTGGGATAATACAACATAAGCATACTCAATTATTTTAATACATCAAACATTTGGTGCAGCCCCTATCATGACTGCAGTTTGACCCCATCATTATCAAGGTAAGACCCAGATGCAGACCGTGTTTAAGTAACAATGTTTATTACAGCAAAAGGCGGAAAGGTACAGGACGGCAGTCAGGGTCAGGTCAGGCAGAGGTCGGTAATCCAGAGGTGGGGCAAAGGTACAGGACGGCAGGCAGGCTCAGGGTCAGGCAGAGTGGTC
Source organism: Oncorhynchus kisutch (assembly GCF_002021735.2). Classification (NCBI taxonomy): domain Eukaryota; kingdom Metazoa; phylum Chordata; class Actinopteri; order Salmoniformes; family Salmonidae; genus Oncorhynchus; species Oncorhynchus kisutch. The sequence goes on from NC_034203.2 coordinate 18,664,602, forward strand.
AGGATGCTGGGTACAGGGTCAGGACAGGCAAGAGTCAAAAACCAGGAGGACGAGAAAAGAGAGACTGGGGAAAAGCAGGAGCTGACACAAAAACGCTGGTAGACTTGACAAACAAGATGAACTGGCAACAGACAAACAGAGAACACAGGTATAAATACACAGGGGATAATGGGGAAGATGGGCGACACTTGGAGGGGGGTGGAGACAATCACAAAGACAGGTAAAACAGATCAGGGTGTGACACCTGCCAAGAATGTAAAAAATAAGGTAAATTACCTCCCGCCCCATCCTATTGGTGAGACACTACAGAAGGAGCGAGTAGAGCTACTCAGCGAAGTGCAAAAAGGAGACAACAGCAACAGTGTTAGTGAATAAATGGCCAAGACCGTGCAGAGCCCTCTTGTGAGTGCCTTCAACGAAAAATGGCCGGCCCTGGAGGTGCTGCAAAGGAGGAGTGGCAGGGTATCCTAGAAGCGCAGTACAGGGTTTGCACTCGAGACATTCACAGTACAGTCAATAATTACATTTGGTGACATTTACTTAATTGCCTGTAGTAAATACAATTATTTTTATTCCCGCATGACAGTGCAACACCAGATAAGAAAGAAGAGACTGGGTGATCCGTGGCCTGATCATATAGTCTGGTGAAATGGTCGAGGACCTTTGAGGAAAAAAATATGTTTTATTTTCTATTTCATAGCTTTATTGATTTAGGTATGTCCCTTTATCCCTCTTCTCTCTCCCTCAAGTTTCACATCTTGATTTCATGGATATAGTGGGCCTTGCTATGTACATTTACTTCGTTTTTTTACATCTCAGGATGCTGACGACAACATACTCCAAGAGTACTTCGCTCAGCATGTGCTGAAGGTGTTTGTGCAGTGAGGGATCTTCATGGGATGTGCATTAACTTTTTATGGCTGCAGGGGCAGTATTGAGTAGCTTGGATGAAAAGGTGCCCATTGTAAATGGCCAGCTCCTCAGTTTCAGTTGCTAAAATATGCATATTATTATTAGTATTGGATAGAAAACACAAAAATGTACAAAACTGTCTGAGTATAACAGAACTGATATTGCAGGCGAAACCCTGAGGAAATTCAAAACAGGAAGTGGCCTCTATTTTGAAAACTCTATGTTCCACAGCCTCCCTTTGCTGGATTTAAAGGGATATGAACCAGATTCCTTTTCCTATCGCTTCCTCAAGGTGTCAACAGTGTTCAGACATAGTTTCAGGCTTTTATTTTGAAAAATGAGCCAGAACGATAACATCGCGTCAAGTGGTCACATGAGTTTTGCTCGCGCAACAGAATTTTGATAGGTATTGCTTGTCCCTCTCCTACTGTGAAAGACATTTGCGGTTGATATATTATCGATTATATACAGTGGGGCAAAAAAGTATTTAGTCAGCCACCAATTGTCCCACTTAAAAAGACGAGGCCTGTAATTTATCACAGGTACACTTCAACTATTGCAGACAAAATGAGGAAAACAAATCCAGAAAATCACATTGTAGGATTTTTTATGAATTTATTTGCAAATTTTGGTGGAAAATAAGTATTTGGTCAATAACAAAAGTTTCTCAATACTTTGTTATATACCCTTTCTTGGCAATGACAGAGGTCAAACGTTTTCTGTAAGCCTTCACAAGGTTTTCACACACTGTTGCTGGTATTTTGGCCCATTCCTCCATGCAGATCTCCCCTAGAGCAGTGATGTTTTGGGGCTGTTGCTGGACAACAGACTTTCAACTCCCTCCAAAGATTTTCTATGGGGTTGAGATCTGGAGACTGGCTAGGCCACTCCAGGACCTTGAAATGCATCTTACGAAGCCACTCCTTCATTGCCCGGGCGATGTGTTTGGGATCATTGTCATGCTGAAAGACCCAGCCACGTTTCATCTTCAATGCCCTTGCTGATGGAAGGAGGTTTTCACTCAAAATCTCACGATACATGGCCCCATTCATTCTTTCCTTTACACGGATCAGTCGTCCTGGTCCCTTTGCAGAAAAACAGCCCCAAAGCATGATGTTTCCACCTCCATGCTTCACAGTAGGTATGGTGTTCTTTGGATGAAACTCAGCATTCTTTGTCCTCCAAAGACGACGAGTTGAGTTTTTACCAAAAAGTTATATTTTGGTTTCATCTGACCATATGACATTCTCCCAATCTTCTTCTGGATCATCCAAATGCTCTCAAGCAAACTTCAGACGGGCCTGGACATGTACTGGCTTAAGCAGGGGGACACGTCTGGCACTGCAGAATTTGAGTCCCTGGCGGCGTAGTGTGTTACTGATGGTAGGCTTTGTTACTTTGGTCCCAGCTCTCTGCAGGTCATTCACTAGGTCCCCGCATGGGGTTCTGGGATTTGTGCTCACCGTTCTTGTGATCATTTTGACCCCACGGGGTGAGATCTTGCATGGAGCCCCAGATCGAGGGAGATTATCAGTGGTCTTGTATGTCTTCCATTTCCTAATAATTGCTCCCACAGTTGATTTCTTCAAACCAAGCTGCTTACCTATTGCAGATTCAGTCTTCCCAGCCTGGTGCAGGTCTACAATTTTGTTTCTTGTGTCCTTTGACAGCTATTTGGTCTTGGCCATAGTGGAGTTTGGAGTGTGACTGTTTGAGGTTGTGGACAGGTGTCTTTTATACTGATAACAAGTTCAAACAGGTGCCATTAATACAGGTAACGAGTGGGGGACAGAGGAGCCTCTTAAAGAAGAGGTTACAGGTCTGTGAGAGCCAGAAATCTTGCTTGTTTGTGGGTGACCAAATACTTATTTTCCACCATAATTTGCAAATAAATTCATTAAAAATCCTACAATGTGATTTTCTGGATTTTTTTCTTCTCATTTTGTCTGTCATAGTTGAAGTGTACCTATGATGAAAATTACAGGCCTCTCATCTTTTTAAGTAGGAGAACTTGCACAATTGGTGGCTGACTAAATACTTTTAGTAGGATTGATTATAAAAACATTTGACATGTTTCTGTGGACATTATGGAAACTATTTGGAATTTGTCTGCGTTGTCGTGACCGCTCTTTCCTGTGGATTTCTGAACATAACGCGACAAACAAACAGAGGTATTTTGTATCTAAAAATAATCTTTATGGAACAAAAGGAACATTTGTTGTGTAACTGGGAGTCTCGTGAGTGAAAACATCCGAAGATCAAAGGTAAATGATTAATTTGATTGCTTTTCTGATTTGTGACCGAGCTAGATGATGCTAAGTGTACTTAATGTTTTATCGTGCGATCGATAAATTTACACAAATGCTTAGATTGCTTTTGCTGTAAAGCATATTTTCAAAATCTGACACGACAGGTGGATTAACAAAAGGCGAATCTTTGTTTTCCCATATTGCACTTGTGATTTCATGAATATAAATATATATAGTAATATTTATTGTATGTAGCGCTATGCTATTCAGTGGTTGTTGATGACACTTATCCCGATATCGGGATTGCAGCCATAACAAGTTAAAGGAGCCAAGGTCCTTGCTGGTATTCCCAGTGTTGTACATTTATGTATCTTGTTAAAACTTATTATGGCTGGGGGCAGTATTGAGTAGCTTGTATGAATAAGGTGCCCAGAGTAAACAGCCTGCTATTCAGTCCCAGTTGCCAATATATGCATATTATTTGTATATTTGGATGGAAACACTGAAGTTTCTAAAACTGTTTGAATGATGTCTGAGTAAAACAGAACTCGTATAGCAGGCAAATACCTGAGAAAAAAAATCCAACCAGGTAGTGGGAAATCTGAGGTTGGTCAATTTTCAACTAAGCCCCTATTGAAGATCCAGAGCACAGCTGGGGGCAGAGGGTAGTCTATAGCAGGCGTCAACGGTGAGACTTGTTTTTAGAGAGGTGGATTTTTTAAAGTAGAGGTTCAAATTGTTTGGGTACAGACCTGGATAGTAGGACAGTAGCCTACGACCAGTCCAATACTGCCCAATGCCACAAAAGGTTTGCTTTACTATAAAACCACTGATTGACCCGGGATACAATCATTATCTTCATCCCTGTCATTTCACCGCACATTAACGTAAATTATGGTCATCGGCTTCACCATATAGCCTGTTACACATGGGTTGTTGTCTCTCCATTTGGTCCATAAAATAATCCTCTCACTCCTGCCTGCAGTAAATCAAGTAGAAAACTGCCAGTCTCATAATCCTGCTTCTCCTAATGTATTTAATTATTTGTGCCAACTGAGGCTAGGGTTAGGGTTAATTATAGGGTTATGGTCAATTCAGTAGATGGACAAGAAGCTAGGGTTAGAATTGGGCTAGAGCCGACCTTAACCTTGACCAACTCTTAGCACTGTTTTCACGCTATTATAGTTATTAAATGCACTCTTACAGTTAATTTAATTTCAATTGTTGATATTATTGAATTGTCTGTGTTCTTGCATGTGTCTGATGCACTGCTTCAGACTTTAAAGGGAATGCCTCAAGGGAACATATTAAATTGTTTATTAGCCCCATATTACACATTGTTCTACACAATTTAGTCATAAATACAGTTGAATCTGGCTGCATGCACTTTGGAAAACCACAGTTTGTTCATAAAAATGAATGCAAATTGATATTAAAAGTAGTACAAATAGAATGTAATTGTGACAAGAAATGGTTAAATCATAATGAATAAATATATCTTCCATCTGTTTGATGGGAGATATTTTTCTATAACACAGACACCTGTAAGGTTGACATTCTGCAAGCATTTTAAAAGGAACAGTAGCAAATTGATGAGTCTTAACTGGCATCTATTGACTTTCACTAGTAACTTGACCTTGAAAACTTGCCCAAGCAATGTCAAGGTTTCACCTTGTTGGGAAGAATGTTGAACAGTAGATGGAACTATTGTATCATTATTATATTTAACAGGGTTATATTGGTGATTCCCCTTGCCACTTTATTGTTAAACCAATGGGTTTTTGGTTTTGGTTTTAGTTTGGTCTTGCCTTCACCAACTCAACATGGCATCTTATTGGCTGGTTTTCGTGGCTTGGTTACGAGGGAGGGTGTTTCAGTTAGAATCGTCCCAGTGAACAAGCACCAAACCAGCGGTAAATTGTTGTTTGCAAAGCACTGTACGTCAAACGTGATTTTTATACTCGCAAGTGATGATTTGAATGTACAATTTACATCAATTTGTTTGTAAATGTTATTAGAAAATCACACATAAGATGGAGCGTTTTTGGTGCATATTTGTTCTGCATTTTGTTGTAGAGAATTCCAGCTAATGCTAGCTAGTAACTTATTGTGTCTGGTGGGGGGGGGCTCGTATATTTTGTACAGTGCGTGAGTGCAGAGTTGGATGGTGAGCTGTGCATTGCATGACGTGCAATTTTTTTGCTGTTTTTAATCAGGTAAATTGTTTAAAAAATATATTGTAATTGCTGTATTATTTTGGTAACTACGTTGCCCAGTGAACAAGCACCAAACCAGCGTGCGTAAGTGCAGAGTTGGATGGTGAGCCATGTAGGGTTGCCAACTTTCTCACTACCAAATAAGGGACAAAAGGTGGCGTGCCAGTGCACGGTGACAAGGCGGTGTGGGTATGGTGTTATGGGAATGAATATACAGTGTATATTCAAAGTCTTATTCAATTGGAAAGGCAAAAGTGCATTATGAGTTATGTGAGCTGGGCAATTAGCTTTCAGAATGCGATTGTTGTCACTGCTTAATAACTGTTAAATGGAGTGGTGTTTTCCAAAGTTGACATTGTCATTATCTGCTGCATAGGCTGTGATGTGTCTAATATCCAGTTCATGCTTTTCCAGACAGTTCATCAGAGCTTGATGGATGCCATTTGCAGAGTCATCACTGTCTTCATAAAAGTCCAGTAACTTGCACTGCACTCCATCAAACACAGAGAAATATCTCACGCACACTGGAAACATTTTTCTATTTCCCTTGTTTGAGGCATCAATGGCACCTGAGAAATACACTGGCTCACCTTACGTAGGAGGCAGATAATCATTTTCCACAGTAGACGTCACGAAGAATGCGCCAATATTGCTAGCACCTTTAGCTAGCGTGGCCTTCTTGTGTATTTCTGTGGATGCATGCTGAGTTAGGTCACGTTCCCCTCCATGGCCAATTGAGAAATCCTGACAGCATAAAGTACAGAAAGCTTTCGCAGAGTCACCCCTGACAGCCTTAACCCACGTCTATTTTGCTTCCCATTGTTTGTTGTAGCTGCACAGTCTTCTTTTTAGCAGGTTTATCCATATTTCCTTGATATGTCAAACCGAACAAACAACAACAGAAATGATGTTGCAGGAATTGGCACATTTACGCTACACTGTGATTGGATGAATATACGGGACAAGGAAGATCCCGTATGGGATAAACCAATTTAGCCCAATATAAGGGACATCCCGGCTAATATGGGACAGTTGGCAACCCTAGAGCCATGCATTTTTGTGCTGTTTTTATCAGAATAAATGTCCATGACTGGTGTTACAAGTTGGAGTTCGTGTCGATGATTGACTGTACACAACGTAAGAAGAGTACTATTACAGTGGTGCCGTGACCGTTTTTCTGGATAGGATCATCCTTCAGCATTTCTTTTTTTTTCATTACTGAAATTGATGATTTCTCTGAGACTTTCTATATTGATTGGGACTTACTCTTCATGGATAAACGATATAACTTTTGTGTTCCATGTTTATTTGCAATTCTAACATATATCTGATATAACTCATTAAAAATACTACAATGTGATTTTCTGGATTTTCTTTTCTCATTTTGTCTGGCATAGTTGAAGTGTACCGATGATGAAAATTACAGGCCTCATCTTTAAGTGGGAGAACTTGCACAATTGATGGCTGACTAAATTATTTTTTGCCCCACTGTATATATAGAGTAAAGGGAACATAAGGTTGAATATATATTATTATTATTATTGACCTGCTAGATCTAGTCTCTTTTATATTATGACATTTCAGCTAGATCTACTGTCTTTATTATATTACAACAGACCAGCTGTATCTACTGTCTCCATTTCACTTTGGCCGTTGTTGTGGGCCTGCCCTCCCCTCAACAGCCTCAAATAGGCCATTTCATGTCGGTTGGGGTGGGGCGGCAGACACAGTTCTCACATTTCATTGCATTACATTTTTATATATTGCTTTTAAAATAAAATAAAATCACAAATAATATTTTATATTAATAATTTCAAACAAGGGCATCAGCATGAGAAGAACTTACCAGTCCAAAACATGTCCTCTCTGTTCAAAAAATATTCCTCCACTTGGGAATCGCTAAATGAATCGTCCTACAACAATCTCGGTCTTACTTTTCTGATCAATTTCTTCTAAAATTGTGTGTACATCTGTATATCTAGACTTAGATTTAGCTTTCCCTGACTTAGTCGCCATAATGATTGATATATAAAACAGCTGAATCTGCACGTTTACGAAAACAATGCTGTGTGCAACATGCGTGCGTATTATGTGTAGCTCCTTCCAGAATTAACGCTGGAGTTTACGACATGGGTTGGTCTTCCAACACACAACCATTGCATATTGCCGTTTAACTCAGCTCATTGGCTATGTACCCAGATTTCAAGACGATCAGTGGTCGTTGGGTTAAAATACAGTCAATCAACGAAACAGTGGTCATATCATTGGTGCACAGTGATGTCATTACTTCAAATCGGTTTCTTTCAGTCAATACGTCCCGCGAAATGGCCCATCAGGTTTGGTTGTGTTAAACAAAGCAGTTGATTGCAATGAAACCAAACATGACTGGAAAAGTCACATTTTGTGTGGGTTATTTACCTGGAATGTGTCGTTGAAAATGGAATGAGACGGAATTCACGACACAAGCGGTTCAAAATGTTGTGTTAGGCTATAAAAACAGATTTTTATCAAACAAAAGATCATTCATTGTGTAACAATGAGCATTGGGATTGAAAACAGACGAAGATCGTGAAAGGTAAACGATTTATTTTAATGCAGTATGTGATTTTGTTACGCCTGTGCTGGTTGAAATTGTTTTTTGGGGCTCTATCCTCAGATAATCGCATCGTATTCTTTCGCAGTAAATGCTTTTTTAAATCTGACAACGCAGTTGGATTAGCAAGATTCTAGGCTTTCGATACATGTGAGACGCTTGCATTTCCATTAATGTTTAATATGACTATTTATGTAGCGATCACCATATGTTGTGAACTTGCAGGCTTGTTTTCGAGTTGCTGTGCGTTTTGTTGCTAACCTGTTTTGCTACCTGACAACTTTACGGTTTTCACTTTTTAATTACCGTTCATATATTTATTTATTTTTTCCTCAACTTTTTCACTCCGGACGCTTTATCTGGACACGATTCGTCAGGACCTCCAACAGCCGAAGCTAAGTAGTAACATTAACATGATGACTTCTAATTGCAGCCGCTGTACTCGGCTTACGGCGAGGATAGCTGTGCTGCAAGCCCAGCTTCAGACGCAATCGTTAGGCAAGGGTAATTTCAGTGTAGGAAAGGATGAAATAGCGTCTGTGGCACCAGTAAGTACAGATAGTAGTGTAAATCCCCTGGCACAGTCCCCGCAGCCGGACAACTTTCTCACGGTTTCTGGAAGGAAATGCTGTAGGAACGCTCAACCGGTGTCGCTCATTCAGCCGACAGAAACTTTCAACCGGTTTTCCCCATTAAGCAGCGGGTCGGAGTCAGAGGCCGATTCTTCTCTGGTCTCTACTCCTCCCGTTACGGGGTCTGAGACGCCGAAGCTTCCCACCATTAGCTCTGACAAATTGAAAACTCTAGTCATTGGCGACTCCATTACCCGCAGTATTAGACTTAAAGCGAATCATCCAGCGATCATACACTGTTTACCCGGGGGCAGGGCTACCGACGTTAAGGCTAATCTGAAGATGGTGCTGGCTAAAGCTAAAACTGGCGAGTGTAGAGAGTATAGAGATATTGTTATCCACGTCGGCACCAACGATGTTAGGATGAAACAGTCAGAAATCACTAAGCGCAACATAGCTTCTGCGTGCATATCAGCTAGAAAGATGTGTCGGCATCGAGTAATTGTCTCTGGCCCCCTCCCAGTTAGGGGGAGTGATGAGCTCTACAGCAGAGTCTCACAACTCAATCGCTGGTTGAAAACTGTTTTCTGCCCCTCCCAAAAGTTAGAATTTGTAGATAATTGGCCCTCTTTCTGGGACTCACCCACAAACAGGACCAAGCCTGACCTGCTGAGGAGTGACGGACTCCATCCTAGCTGGAGGGGTGCTCTCATCTTATCTACCAACATAGACAGGGCTCTAACTCCTCTAGCTCCACAATGAAATAGGGTGCAGGCCAGGCAGCAGGCTGTTAGCCAGCCTGCCAGCATAGTGGAGTCTGCCATTAGCACAGTCAGTGTAGTCAGCTCAGCTATCACCATTGAGACCGTGTCTGTGCCTCGACCTAGGTTGGGCAAAACTAAACATGGCGGTGTTCGCCTTAGCAATCTCACTAGGATAAAGACCACCTCCATTCCTGTCATTACTGAAAGAGATCATGATACCTCACATCTCAAAATAGGGCTACTTAATGTTAGATCCCTTACTTCAAAGGCAATTATAGTCAATGAACTAATCACTGATCATAATCTTGATGTGATTGGCCTGACTGAAACATGGCTTAAGCCTGATGAATTTACTGTTTTAAATGAGGCCTCACCTCCTGGCTACACTAGTGACCATATCCCCCGTGCATCCCGCAAAGGCGGAGGTGTTGCTAACATTTACGATAGCAAATTTCAATTTACACAAAAAAAAACGACATTTTCGTCTTTTGAGCTTCTAGTCATGAAATCTATGCAGCCTACTCAATCACTTTTTATAGCTACTGTTTACAGGCCTCCTGGGCCATATACAGCGTTTCTCACTGAGTTCCCTGAATTCCTATCGGACCTTGTAGTCATAGCAGATAATATTCTAATCTTTGGTGACTTTAATATTCACATGGAAAAGTCCACAGACCCACTCCAAAAGGCTTTCAGAGCCATCATCGACTCAGTGGGTTTTGTCCAACATGTCTCTGGACCCACTCACTGTCACAGTCATACGCTGGACCTAGTTTTGTCCCATGGAATAAATGTGGTGGATCTTAATGTTTTTCCTCATAATCCTGGACTATCGGACCACCATTTTATTACGTTTGCAATTGCAACAAATAATCTGCTTAGACCCCAACCAAGGAACATCAAAAGTCGTGCTATAAATTCACAGACAACACAAAGATTCCTTGATGCCCTTCCAGACTCCCTCTGCCTACCCAAGGACGCCAGAGGACAAAAATCAGTTAACCACCTAACTGAGGATCTCAATCTAACCTTGCGCAATACCCTAGATGCAGTTGCACCCCTAAAAACAAAAAAAATGTCTCATAAGAAACTAGCTCCCTGGTACACAGAAAATACCCGAGCTCTGAAGCAAGCTTCCAGAAAATTGGAACGGAAATGGCGCCACACCAAACTGGAAGTCTTCCGACTAGCTTGGAAGGACGGTACCGTGCAGTACCGTAGAGCCCTTACTGCTGCTCGATCATCCTATTTTTCTAACTTAATTGAGGAAAATAAGAACAATCCGAAATTCCTTTTTAATACTGTCGCAAAGCTAACTAAAAAGCAGCATTCCCCAAGAGAGGATGACTTTCACTTTAGCAGTGATAAATTCATGAACTTCTTTGAGGAAAAGATTATGATTATTAGAAAGCAAATTACGGACTCCTCTTTAAACCTGCGTATTCCTCCAAACCTCAGTTGTCCTGAGTCTGCACAACTCTGCCAGGACCTAGGATCAAGAGAGACGCTCAAGTGTTTTAGTACTATATCTCTTGACACAATGATGAAAATAATCATGGCCTCTAAACCTTCAAGCTGCATACTGGACCCTATTCCAACTAAACTACTGAAAGAGCTGCTTCCTGTGCTTGGCCCTCCTATGTTGAACATAATAAACGGCTCTCTATCCACTGGATGTGTACCAAACTCACTAAAAGTGGCAGTAATAAAGCCTCTCTTGAAAAAGCCAAACCTTGACCCAGAAAATATAAAAAACTATCGGCCTATATCGAATCTTCCATTCCTCTCAAAAATTTTAGAGAAGGCTGTTGCGCAGCAACTCACTGCCTTCCTGAAGACAAACAATGTATACGAAATTCTTCAGTCTGGTTTTAGACCCCATCATAGCACTGAGACGGCACTTGTGAAGGTGGTAAATGACATTTTAATGGCATCGGACCGAGGCTCTGCATCTGTCCTCGTGCTCCTAGACCTTAGTGCTGCTTTTGATACCATCGATCACCACATTCTTTTGGAGAGATTGGAAACCCAAATTGGTCTACACGGACATGTTCTGGCCTGGTTTAGATCTTATCTGTCGGAAAGATATCAGTTTGTCTCTGTGAATGGTTTGTCCTCTGACAAATCAACTGTAAATTTCGGTGTTCCTCAAGGTTCCGTTTTAGGACCACTATTGTTTTCACTATATATTTTACCTCTTGGGGATGTTATTCGAAAACATAATGTAAACTTTCACTGCTATGCGGATGACACACAGCTGTACATTTCAATGAAACATGGTGAAGCCCCAAAATTGCCCTCGCTAGAAGCATGTGTTTCAGACATAAGGAAGTGGATGGCTGCAAACTTTCTACTATTAAACTCGGACAAAACAGAGATGCTTGTTCTAGGTCCCAAGAAACAAAGAGATCTTCTGTTGAATCTGACAATTAATCTTAATGGTTGTACAGTCGTCTCAAATAAAACTGTGAAGGACCTCGGCGTTACTCTGGACCCTGATCTCTCTTTTGAAGAACATATCAAGACCATTTCGAGGACAGCTTTTTTCCATCTACGTAACATTGCAAAAATCAGAAACTTTCTGTCCAAAAATGATGCAGAAAAATTAATCCATGCTTTTGTCACTTCTAGGTTAGACTACTGCAATGCTCTATTTTCCGGCTACCCGGATAAAGCACTAAATAAACTTCAGTTAGTGCTAAATACGGCTGCTAGAATCCTGACTAGAACCAAAAAATTTGATCATATTACTCCAGTGCTAGCCTCTCTACACTGGCTTCCTGTCAAAGCAAGGGCTGATTTCAAGGTTTTACTGCTAACCTACAAAGCATTACATGGGCTTGCTCCTACCTATCTCTCTGATTTGGTCCTGCCGTACATACCTATACGTACGCTACGGTCACAAGACGCAGGCCTCCTAATTGTCCCTAGAATTTCTAAGCAAACAGCTGGAGGCAGGGCTTTCTCCTATAGAGCTCCATTTTTATGGAACGGTCTGCCTACCCATGTCAGAGACGCAAACTCGGTCTCAACCTTTAAGTCTTTACTGAAGACTCATCTCTTCAGTGGGTCATATGATTGAGTGTAGTCTGGCCCAGGAGTGGGAAGGTGAACGGAAAGGCTCTGGAGCAATGAACCGCCCTTGCTGTCTCTGCCTGGCCGGTTCCCCTCTTTCCACTGGGATTCTCTGCCTCTAACCCTATTACAGGGGCTGAGTCACTGGCTTGCTGGGGCTCTCTCATGCTGTCCCTGGAGGGGGTGCGTCACCTGAGTGGGTTGATTCACTGTTGTGGTCATCCTGTCTGGGTTGGCGCCCCCCCCCCCCTTGGGTTGTGCCGTGGCGGAGATCTTTGTGGGCTATACTCAGCCTTGTCTCAGGATGGTAAGTTGGTGGTTGAAGATATCCCTCTAGTGGTGTGGGGGCTGTGCTTTGGCAAAGTGGGTGGGGTTATATCCTTCCTGTTTGGCCCTGTCCGGGGGTGTCCTCGGATGGGGCCACAGTGTCTCCTGACCCCTCCTGTCTCAGCCTCCAGTATTTATGCTGCAGTAGTTTATGTGTCGGGGGGCTGGGGTCAGTTTGTTATATCTGGAGTACTTCTCCTGTCCTATTCGGTGTCCTGTGTGAATCTAAGTGTGCGTTCTCTAATTCTCTCCTTCTCTCTTTCTTTCTCTCTCTCGGAGGACCTGAGCCCTAGGACCATGCCCCAGGACTACCTGACATGATGACTCCTTGCTGTCCCCAGTCCACCTGGCCATGCTGCTGTTCCAGTTTCAACTGACCTGAGCCCTAGGACCATGCCCCAGGACTACCTGACATGATGACTCCTTGCTGTCCCCAGTCTACCTGGCCATGCTGCTGCTCCAGTTTCAACTTCCACCTGACTGTGCTGCTGCTCTAGTTTCAACTGTTCTGCCTTATTATTATTCGACCATGCTGGTCATTTATGAACATTGAACATCTTGACCATGTTCTGTTATAATCTCCACCCGGCACAGCCAGAAGAGGACTGGCCACCCCACATAGCCTGGTTCCTCTCTAGGTTTCTTCCTAGGTATTGGCCTTTCTAGGGAGTTTTTCCTAGCCACCGTGCTTCTCCACCTGCATTGCTTGCTGTTTGGGGTTTTAGGCTGGGTTTCTGTACAGCACTTTGAGATATCAGCTGATGTACGAAGGGCTATATAAATAAATTTGATTTGATTTGATTTGATATGTTGTGGAATTTCAGCGGAGGATTTGCAATAATCTGTATTATTTTCTAGTGGATCAGTGCAGAGGGTATGAATGTGGGGGGTGTTCATAGACACAACAAAGGCCTTAAAAATGTCCAGTCTTCTCGGCCACATGTCGTTTTTTTATATTAGATTTTTTTTATTGTAAAATAATAAACATAACAAAGACAGCAATACTAACAATGACATTCATTGTACTGTTGAATGGAATGGCCAATTTAGAGGACAAAACAAAACTTAACTCACACATAATAAAACAAAATCCTATTAGGTGGTACATGTATAAGAAGACAGCATATAGACATTACAAGCAGTGTAGTTAAGCCAAAAATAGATCGAGTGGAGTACAGCACAGAGTAGCAGCAGATCGTCAACCCAGTTGTGAGGCGGGACTAGACCATTTATCCAGTATCGGCTGCCATATTTTGTAAAACATTGGACTTCTATTGGAGGTATTGTATCGAATCTTTTCCATATGTATTACATTCCCTAAATCCCATAACCACATTTCAAAGGTAGGTACAGTCTCCAGTTTCCAAAATTGCAGTATGAGCCTTTTGGCTAATAGAGTACAAAGAGATAGAGCTTTCCCTTCGTGGTTATTCCCATCAACTGTACCAAACAGAGCGGTCAATGGGTCTGGGGCTAGAACTCTATCAAAGGCTCTAGATAAATAATCAAAAATGAGAGCCCAGTAAACATGTAACTTAGGACATGTCCAGAATAAGTGGGTCAACGTCCCCTCATCCTGCTTGCACCTCTCACACAGTGGTGAGGTGTCCGGGAATATTTTATGCAGTTTTACTTTTGAGTAATGTAACCTGTGTATCACCTTAAACTGTACAAGGTTGTGTCTGGCATTCACTGAACTGTGGTTTATATTCCTGAGAGCTTCTACCCAGTCCTCATCTGAGATTTCTGACCCAAGTTCTTGTTCCCAAGCCCTTTTAATAGTGTCTGTGGATACCTCTATGTGGGCTTGTATTGCATTATACAGTCTAGAGACTGACCCTTTTGAATGGGGTTTGACAAGGATCAAGCTATCTAATGTAGGACTATATGGCTTCATGCCATACTGTGGGATATGTGTCCTTACGAAATTCCTGATTTGGAGGTATCTGAAAAAATGTGTTGTTGGCATGTTGAACTTTCCCTGTAATTGTTGAAATGAAGCTAACTGACCATCTATGTATAGATTACCAATTGTTGTGAGCCCCTTCTCCCTCCACTGTGAAAACACCACATCATCATTAGCCACATGTCATTAGTACACCTCACCTCAATACAGTTCACATAACAATACACAACTTGCAAGCAACCTCCCTTTTAACTAAAATGTCCATCAAAATACTTCTGGCAGGGCAATAATAGTCCAGCTCTAATGAACTTCAATAGGAAGTGCATTTGAAAAAGAGAGAGTCTGTTGCAGGGTAAAGCACTGGAACGAGAGGGAAGAGAAAGAGAGAGAAAAAGAGAAATCTTAGCTGTGGTCTTCAGGCCTGCCGTTGTACTGTCTGGCTGTCCGATGGTTTGTTGGTGCGCGGTCCCAAACAAAAACGTTCTAAAGCGATCACACCGATGATTGAGTTAAATACTTTATAAACTACAAATGCTGAAAACAAACAAAACTTCTACAGCACACACAATCAAACTCTCGCGCCACCCAAGAGCCCCTCCCCAAAGAGCTGAATGAGCTCTCTTTATTTCCTCCTTCCTTACTGCTCATGCGCTCTTAAAGTGGCAGTGCACGGTGAAGGCTCCGTGCAGATTTCTCCACAAGCGCATGAAGCTATGGGAGGAAACCAGTGAGGACAGGAGACACAGGCGGCTTGATGAAATTGGTGAAACACGCTGTTGCGCCAAAGACAAGGCTTTGAGGAAAGTATTTGGAAGCTTTGCAAAGCCTAACCGTGCACTTTACACAGATGTGGTCATCACTTGGAAATAATTGAAAAGGATGTGACCCTAAAACCTACCATCCGAAGCAAGACCCAAGGGTACAGGGATGCTCTCCTACAACTACTTACAGCTGAGGTTTTTCTCAGGATTTTTGAGCAGATGTCCTCTCTCTCTAAATACTTGCAAACAAGTGGCATGGATATCGTAACAGCGCAGCACTTGGTAACGGGAATGGAGGATAACCTGAGAAAGTGTGCCCAAGACCTTGAGGGTGTGAAGAGGGCAGCAGACGACTTTGTTGAGTGGGCCAATGGCATTCTGGAGGAGTAGTAGGACTGTGATGCCGAAGCTCAGACTGCTCTCTGAGAGAAGAGAACAAAAAAAGAAGGGAAAACCAGGTGAGTTGGCAGAAGATGAGCCCATTCTTAATGCAGACATGGATTACAAATTCAAGATCCACAATGTGGTACTGGACACTGTTGTTGAAAGTATTCACTGCCATTATGCAGCAAATGCAGTGTTGTGTGCAGATGTCTCCTGCATGAATCCAAAGCATTTTCCTGAGATCAGTGAAAAGGGCCTTCCAAAGACAGCCATGAAGGAGCTCAGCAAATGCTTACTGGAATTTGATGAACATGCCACTGTTGGGGCATTGCAGGCTGAACTGATCAGCCTTGCACAACAGTGGAAAAGACTGAAACAGTAAGCATTGATGGAGTACAACACCAGGGCTGCCGCCGCCAGTGATAAATCAGGGGAAGGCTTTGAGGATCCTGATGAAAGTGTGGAGATGGTGAGCACAAGTTGTTCCTCATGTAAAAACCGCCCAATATGCTGCTATCTTCTCCTGTCTCAGTACAATCTGCTCACGGATGAGTATCACATCATTGGTTTTGGGCTACAAGTTCCTCCTCAACCTTTCCATCACTCAGGTGGCTTGTGAGAGGACCTTCTCCACCCTGAAATTTGTGAAGAACCACCTATGAACCTCCCTCACTCTAAAACTTAGAAGCGTTCCTTTTGATGGCAACAGAGAAGGATATTCTTATGGGACTTGACAAAGATGACATCATTGACAAGATGGCAGAGAGCAGTGAGTTACTGTGCCGCCTACTGGTTTACTAGTGGTAATTACTTACTGGTCACTCTGAAGTAGCTAAGCTATGACTCTTGCTTAACAGGCTGACATGGGTGAAATAAAATTCACTGTGATTTAAAGCTTTTGTACAGAGGCATGTTTTTTGGACTTTCGTATTATACAGTGGTTCCTCCTTTAAAAGTTGCGAGCTTACACAGCGTAACTTAGAGGTACCCAACGTCACGGCATCATTGCTCCAGACCACCACAAAGGGGAGTTAGAGCACTCATTGTGTATTTGGATCGCAAGGTATTATATGACCAATCATATTGAGTGGTTCCAATGACGAATTTGACGCGGGCCACCCATCCCTGGTGACTTAAGCAAAGATGGCTTACAAAACATTACGGGAAGCAAATGTAAGTAATTATAACATCAAGAAAAGTCAAGAAAAACATTTACAATTGAGAGGAGTATGTTAGTTAATTGCCATTTTTTTGTCAAAGTTCATTTACGAAAATCGCTATTTAGCAAGTTTTATTCCAGCCTAATCCAATACACTTCAACAGTGTTTACCACTCCTGCTCCTGGCTATTTGCTCTGACACTGGCATAATAATTTAATGAAACAAGCAGGGAGCAGGTTTCAAACCCTCAACATTCTAGCCCGAAGTCCAGCATGCTGCCGACTGACCCCAATGTATTAATTGGGGTTGGGGACAATTGTGGTTAAAAACACTTTATCAATTGGAATCTTTAACATGTGGAAAGGGGAAAATAATTATCATTTGTTTTTCACAAGCATATGAGGATGGGCTATTAGCTGAACAATAGACTATTCAAACTTTACTAATAGCCTAGCTAGGTGTGAACCCCCTCCCCTCCCTCCCCAACTTGAGCTAGTTGTGGAAACCCCCCTCCCCAACTTGCAACAAATCATTTTCAAGACTATCTAGAAAAAGCAGCGAAGACACGCAATAGGTTTCTAATTAGAGGCTATTCTCCACAATGTGTGGATGAAGCTCTTAATTTGGCATTGAAGAAAACACTAGATGACCTGCTATAAAAAAGACCCGCTAAAGAACACTCTGTAATGTTCACAACTACATCAAGAAACACTGGCATGTTTTATCATCTGACCCAGCTTTGCCTGCTGAATTTAGGAATCCACCACTTATTGTATATAGGAGAATGTCGCAACTGCCAGTCTCAAAAGAAAATCTGCCAGGCTCTTTCACGCCCTCTTCCAAGCTATAAATGCAGAGGTTACACACAGTGCAACAAAATTATTAAGTGTGAATATTTCTGACACCCACATACAGGAAAACAGTTCCAAATATATGACATTATTACGTGCTCCACCACCCATGTTATTTACATTATTAAATGTCCTTGTGGGCTATGCTATGTGGGTAAAACGTATTGTTCTCTAAAAACAGAGAATCAGTGAACATAATTCAATTTGGAGAAATTATAGAGATTATCCAGTTGCAGTACATTTTAATGACCTAAAACATGACATTTCTACATTTTAGGTTTTGTGACATAAGAGAAAGTTAAGATATCAGACAGGGGAGGTGATATAAATAAAACTCTGAGTTAAAGGGAATGTTTTGGGATTTTCTCTCTCCAGACATAATTTCCTAAAGGTCTTAATGATGAAATGCCTATGTATGTTATGTTGTAAATTTGAACATGAATTATGCCCCTATTTCAGATTACTCTGACATTTTTCTTACAATGATCTATGAAAACTTGGTTGGTAGGTTTATGTTCTCATTGTGGTTTTACAGAAGTGTTTAATACAATTTATGTATACACTTTATTGTAATATTTATGAAATGCATATTGTTATATTTGGTAGCACTTGTTTTTCCTTCGCCTCCAATCCCTTTCGATGCGTGGAACGGATGTGGGTGTGGCTAGGTCTACATATGTGTGCTAATTTTAAATGTATTCGATACTTAAGTACTCTAAAGTGTTACATTTCTAACTCAAAACAGCATTTCTTCATCAACATTTGTATGCTTTCATTAATCTTCTTGATATTCTTCCTTTTTAGCTGTAGCAAATTTTGAGCAAATTTCTCAAGGGCCACGGTTGATTTGTTTGTGAAGATGACGTTATTGAATATCTCGCCAGGTTTGATCCATGCCTGGGCCTGGGCCAAAGTTCTTTGTTTGTCAGACAAATCATTGTGTCAACTACAGAACAGAACAAAACAAGCGAACACACGTGGTTAAACTGAACAAAGAGAAGACCTGTGTAGATCTGGAGATCTCCTCTGTTGAAGTGAGAGACTGCTCTGTTCTACTGTACTGTAGATCCCACAATGACAGGACACTGAGAAACACTGTACATAAACCATACGCCACTCTGCACTATACTGCGACGCATATCTTATTGACTCAACAGTGAGCTGAATTTCATGGATTTACAAGCATCTGCTGTCAGACCACAGTGCCATCAAGTGGATTCTCTAGTGAATAAATCAAATGTATATTTATTTAACCTTCATTTAACTAGGCAAGTCAGTTAAGAACAAATTCTTATTTTCAATGACGGCCTGGGAACAGGGGGTTAACTGCCTGTTCAGGGGCAGAACGATAGCTCGGGGGTTTGAACTTGCAACCTTTCGGTTACTAGTCCACCGCTCGTACCACTAGGCTACCCTGCCGCCCCATATGAAACATCTTTGATTCTATATTGTCAGTAGGAGGAGCTAGAGTATAAAACTCAGGATTAGATCATGAATCCTCAAGATAAGACATGATACTACCATGAAGATCATAGCCAGTTGATGCTGTGCTTTTCATCAGCAGCTGGTGCTTATTCTACACATCCTGCCATTTACAATGTTGTTCTGTTCATTATTACTCTTCTTTGACTTGATAGGTAAGTAATGACATTTTCATTCAAACTGAGTGTGATTATGTTGAGAGGTATTATTTTTCAAATCAAAAATCATGAAGATAATGCACAATATGAGGATACATGTTTTTTTTACTTTGAATACTTTTCATCTTTACACTGCATTTGGAATTAATTATATCTTCCATGTGGGTTTAAAGTAATATATACAATATCATGTTTTTACAGGTGTCAGTTCTGAACAGGAATTAACACCCTACAGTGATGTAGAAGTGGCTTCAGAAAGGGACAGAGTTACTCTCTCTTGTAACTACACCTCAGGCGACACTCTTCAATGGTATCGACAGTATCCCAAATCAGCACCACAGTTACTGGTTAAGGAGTATGCAGATATTACACCAGGGTTCACTCTAAATCATAACAAAAATGCCAAACGTACGGATCTGAAGATCTCCTCTGCTGAAGTGACAGACTCTGCTATGTACTACTGTGCTCTGAGGCCCACAGTGACAGGAAACCCAGAAACACTGTACAAAAACCTAACATCGCCTGAGAGAATATTTAAACTCTGTAGTTCAAGGTTTTATTTGACAATAATGCCATCAAGTGGAGTCTACATGCACCCGTTATATTATGTCAAGAGGAGGAACATAGTGTTATACATAACATGTCATGAGTGGAACTGATTCACCCAGAGAGTGAATGTTCCAAGAGAAGATCATTAGAGAAGTCTCTGTCTAACACCCAGTGACTATGATGCTGCTCTATTCAGTCTTTATTATGTGCACTTGTAGGTAAGAATTCACTCTCCATTTACCGAATGTGTACTAACAGAATGTACACTGTTAAGTATTCATTACAATATGGTATTGTCAATATTAAGTGGTAATACACTTTGAAACACCAAGTGTGGATATACTGTACACTGTCTATATTGACTCAGTAATGCATGTTTTTCTTTTTTACAGGTACAAGTGTTTAAGACATAAATACTCCAGGCAGAGATGTAGTGGATGTTATGGAGGGTAGTAGTGTTCAACTCTCCTGTAGATACAACAACTCATTAACCAACCGTCTGTTATGGTACCTCCAGCAACCTGGATCCTCTCCACAGTTCCTCATACTGGACTACTCTGGGATCATAACCAACACTGATAGTACAAAATGGACACTCATACATGAAGAAGAGGACAACCGTGTGAATCTGGAGATCTCCTCTGCTGAAGTGACAGACTCTGCTCTGTACTACTAAGTGGCAGTTCTGAAGATGACAAAACCACTAGGCCTATGGTGGGTGGTGTGGAGGGTGATACCATCACACTATCCTGCATCTACACTGGCTCTGTAGACAATCTACAGTGGTATAGTTAGTATCCCAGGTCTAAACCAGTGTTTCTGATTCTCATCACGAAATCAGGACATGTCCAGAAACTTGTCCCTCTTCGCCTTCCAGCTCAGGTTCAAACCGACTGCGTGGATCTGGAGAGCTCCTCTGCTGAGGTAACAGACTCTGCTCAGTACTACTGTGCAATAGAGCCATAGAGCCCACAGTGACAGGAAACACTTCCTCATACAAAAAGCTGACAGTCTGATACATATTTTCAGATGGTATATATAGTATAGTATAGTATAGTATAGTATAGTATAGTATAGTTTTGTGGATCTATTAAAAAACAAAAAAAACAAAGACTACAGCAAAAACAGAAGAAGGCCAATAGGAAGGCTAATAGGAACTGAAAACCCTTAAGCACAAACCACAGAATAAGAGTTACATATGCAGATATCAGAGGAGGGGCCTCATGGTCACAGGTATAGGCTGGGTGTACCTGCAACCATGAGGATGTCTCTGGAGAAGATCTACTCAGCTGTCACGCCCTGACCTTAGAGAGCCTTTTTACATCTCTATTTGGTTTGGTCAGGGTGTGATTTAGGTGGGCATTCTATGTTCTTTATTTCTAGGCTTTGTATTTCTATGTTTTGGCCGGGTATGGTTCTCAATCAGGGACGGCTGTCTATCATTGTCTCTGATAGAGAATCATACTTGGGCAGCTTTTTCCCACCTGTGTTTGTGGGTGATTATTTTCTGTTTTGTGTTTCTGCACCTGACAGAACTGTTCGTTGTTGTTTTGTTCTTTGTTATTTTGTTCAAGTGTTTTGACAATAAATTATTAACACTTAACACGCTGCGCTTTGGTCCACTTCTTCCACCGACGACAAGAGTCAATATATAAACATGTAATGTCATGAAATGTGAGATGCGTGTGTCTGCCGCCCCACCCCATCCACCATGAAATAGCCTATTTGAGGGTGTTGAGGAGAGGGCCGGACCACATCAATGGCCAAAGTGAAATGGAGACAGTAGATACAGCTGGTCTGTTGTAATATAATAAAGACAGTAGATCTAGCTGGTAATAATAATATAATAATATATTCAACATAATATATTCAACCTTCAACTCTCTATATATATCTGTACCTGTCATGATGACTCCTTGCTGTCCCCAGTCCACCTGGCCTTACCCCTGTTCCAGTTTCAACTGTTCTGCCTGCGGCTATGGAACCCTAAACTGTTCATTTTTACTCTTGAGGTGCTGTCCTGTTGCACCCTCTACAACCACTGTGATATCCACCCGGCACAACCAGAAGAGGACTGGCCACCCCTCATAGCTTGGCTCCTCTCTAGGTTTCTTCCTAGGTTTTTGCCTGTCTAGGGAGTTTTTCCTAGCCACCGAGCTTCTACACCTGCATTGCTTGCTGTTTGGGGTTTTAGGCTGGGGCTATATCAATAGATTTGATTTGATAGAGGACTGAGGGTCTTCCAAATATTGAAAGTGTGTAAATAGTTACCCATGTTATTTTGAAAATGTATATATATATATTTATTTAATTATTTATAATTATTTTGTCCCCCATTTTTCTTCTTTTTTTTCTCAATTCTTTGGGGGGGGGGTGTGTTAGAATACCATTTTGGTATTTTGTATATAGTTATTTGTTTCAAAATGTATACCTTCACCAATTTGGCCACTTGGGTACATTTGGGCTACTTGTGTGGGACACCTGGGTGACTTCATGATAAATGTCATGTAGCACACTCATTTTGAAAGTTATCATTCTGAAACTTTGCACAAGTACTGTTGCCCTCTTATATTGTTCACTGAAATTGTCCCCATCATCCTATCTGAATGTTTGTTTTATCTTGTTCATTTTAAAGATGATAATACAAAAATAAAAATAAAAAACGTATGTTTTTTTCCATTGTTTTATCTAAACCAGATTTATTGTGTTATATTCTCCTACATTCAATTCACATGTACACAAACTTTTGTTTATATGCATATCCTTGGTTCTGTGCCCGAGCTACAGGCTGTTAGATTTGGGTATGTCTTCAGGCGGAAATTGCACAAAGTAGGGGGGGAGCTCTAAGAGGTTAAGTTATGTGACAGATCTTCTGTGTCTGTTATCCTCCTATAGCCTGCCCTCCACAGTTATGAAGTCCAGTGACAAGGTTTTTCTATGTATAATAATGATACAATAGTTCCATCCAGTGTTCAACATTCTGCCCAACAAGGTGAAACCTTGACATTACTTGTATTTTCAAGGGCAAGTTACTAGTGAGAGTCAATATGTGTCAGTAGAGTCTCATAGGTTGCTTCTATTCCTTTCAGCTAGCGATATAAGGTTTTTCATGGGCTGTGTCTCAATGCACCGCATCAGCCAATGGCGGTCTTCTGCATCGGCAGGGGAAGATGGCCAAGCTGCAGCGGTGTTTGTCAGACCATGAGACATCGTGAAAATCGATCTTCCCACAAATATGCCTCTAGCATCCGAACCACTTATGTGACCCCGCTGTGGAGAGGGTAGATTCTCACGAACACGATGGAGAATTTAAGGTGTTAAATATATACATATATATATATATATTTCCTGAGCTTTCTTATATCTCAGAGTTAAAGGACAGACACTTCATTTTTTGCCATTTATGAATGTGTTATTAAATACGTTTTTATGGATTTCGTTAGTATATGGCAAATTCTATATTTTATCAAATCATCTTGTTATATATTTTATACCTAAAGGTGTCCTAAAATTTCAAATCAAGTAGCTTAATGATCCATTCAGTATGTCCTGGGAAGAGATAGTTATGCAAAAGGGAGCAATATTGATGAGTTTAAGAAGAGGTTTGATTCCAGGCTGAATTTCACTTCTAGCTCTGTCCCCTTGACAATCCAGAGGTCGCAGTTGTTTGACTGTGCTGTGTACAACTCTGCTCTGAGGCCCACTATAACAACAAGATGTACAGCCCCCCTACAAAAACGAGTATATCTGTAACGGTTTTCTTGAGTCGAAGGAGAGGCGGACCAAAACGCAGCGTGGTTATTATTCATGGTTCTTTAATAAAGAAACTATACATGAATAGACTAACAAAACAAGAAATGTGAAAAACCAAAACAGCCCTATCTGGTGCAAACACAGAGACAGGACCACAAAACCCAACACCAAACAGGCTACCTAAATATGATTCCCAATCAGAGACAATGACTAACACCTGCCTCTGATTGAGAACCATATCAGGCCAAACACAGAAACAGACAAACTAGACACACAACATAGAATGCCCACTCAGATCACACCCTGACCAAACAAAACATACAAACATACAAAGCAAACTATGGTCAGGGTGTGACAATATCCTTGGCACCAGTGTAGAAAAAATGCAAGACTTACATCTGTGGTGGGTGTGATGTTAGCAGGGCTGTACACCTCACACAGTGACACACAGAAGGATATTTCAGAGGAGAGTGAATGCATGCAAACATAAGTCTGAAGATGGAGAAATCAACCAGTGTATTGATCATTCTTATTATGACTACAGGTAAACAATACCTCAACATTTGAAATCCTTGCATCCTTTATCGCATTATTAAATTATGTTATTGGTAGTAAAACATTGTTTGATGAAGTAAAGTCATTTAATTGAGAATAACTAAGTTGATTTCTAAAAAGTCTTTAAAAAAGCATGTTATCAATCAGCTTAATTATGCATTTTTCCTCTGCAGGAATGGTATCTGGAGATAGTGTGACTCCTGACAAGGAGGAATATACCCCCACTGAGGGATCATCAGTGTCTCTGAGATGTACATATGAAACAAGCAGCAATTATATTTCCCTTTACTGGTACAGGCATTATCCAAACCAGGCTCCTCAGTTTCTACTGTATAAAGGTGCCAGATCAAGGAGCATTGAACACATCCCTGATAAGAGATATAAATCCACAACATCCCGGGAATCAACTGAACTGGTGATAACAAGCCTAACCCTGGCAGACACAGCTCTCTACTACTGTGCTCTTGACACGGTGATACAAAGTGCATAATACACTGTACAAAAACCTGCAGACCAAAAGGCTTTGATGAAGTGGAAATCATAATTTACCATCAACCACATTTGATGTCATGATGGCAGAAGTTTAGATCAGAGAACTGTGGTCACACCTTTGCTGTGTTCAATCACCAGGTGGTCGGTCTGGTGTTTCTCTGTCGTCATATTCAATGCACTGTGAGAAATATGTATTCTTCACTCTTCAATCAGTAGTCTTCAATTTCACTTACCGTAGGCAGTTGTTTTTACATTTTGGCTGGATAATCACTTGGGAATACGATTGACTGCAACAATATGGCTTGGTGGTGTAGTATGAAAGTCAACCTGAAGGGGGAAATCTAACAAAGCACACACCACTGAATTAGAGGATGCCATACAGACAGGCACCTCCCCATGGTCTACTACTACATGTAATACAGAACAACATGAAGCATCAACAGTAGGTCAGAGGGTGTCAAAGCTCTGTGATAGATAGAACAGCATTGTTCTGCTCCTTTTCCACTTCAAACTGACTGACTAGTCATGAGAAATTGGCTGATCCTGTATGTTCTGGATGCACGCTGCTTTGGTATAACATCACTCTGTTCATCTGTCTCTTTCTGTGCATTTGTTCATTTGAATTATTATCATTACATGTTGTTAAGATATATTTATCTTTCTTTTCAGGGTGCAGAAGAGAATGTAGCACAGTCAACAGAAGAGGTAATGGCTGTAGAAGGACACCCAACACCACTCACTTGTTGTCACGCCCTGGTGGAAATATATTGTGTTAATCTTCATTTATTTGGTCAGGCCAGGGTGTGGCATGGGTTTTTGTATGTGGTGTGTTGGTATTGGGATTGTAGCTTAGTGGGGTGTTCTAGTTAAGTCTATGGCTGTCTGAAGTGGTTCTCAATCAGAGGCAGGTGTTTATCGTTGTCTCTGATTGGGAACCATATTTAGGCAGGAATATTCTTTGAGTTTTTCGTGGGTGATTGTCCTTAGTGTCCTGATGTCCTTGTTCTGTGTTTATGTGCACCAGTATTAGGCTGTTTCGGTTTTCGTTACGTTTATTGTTTTGTAGTGTTTGTATTTAGATTCGTGTTGCTTCAGTTTAATAAACATGGATCGCAATCTACACGCCGCAATTTGGTCCGACTCTCCTTCAGATGAAGAAAACCGTTACACTTGTCTATTTGATAAAACTTCTCAATCACCATATCTCTTCTGGTACAAACAAATAGCAAATGGCTAGCCCATCTTTATGCTGAGAAGGGATACGTTTTCAACTGGGGAAACTGCTACTGAGTTCAAGGACAGATTTGATGCCAGACTGAATTTCACAGCAAATGTCACGCCCTGACTGTAGATTGCTTTGTATGTTTCTATTTTTAGTTTGGTCAGGGTATGATGTGGGTGGGTAACCTATGTTGTAGGTGTTTGGCCTGGTATGGTTCTCAATCGGAGGCAGCTGTCTATCGTTGTCTCTGATTGAGAGCCATACTTAGGTAGCCTGTTTTCCCATTTTGAGTTGTGGGTGATTATTTTCTGGTTAGTGTTTGTTGCA
The DNA here is from genome assembly GCF_002021735.2 of Oncorhynchus kisutch. Taxonomy (NCBI): domain Eukaryota; kingdom Metazoa; phylum Chordata; class Actinopteri; order Salmoniformes; family Salmonidae; genus Oncorhynchus; species Oncorhynchus kisutch. The sequence continues at coordinate 18,690,910 of NC_034203.2, forward strand.
CCTGTCAGTACTGTTTGTTGGTCGTTTTATTGTTTTTGTTTAAAAGTATTATGGATACGTACCATGCTGCACTTTGGTCCTTCTCCCGTCGACAATCGTTACAGACTCATCCACCACAAAAGGACCAAGCAGCGTGGTAACGAGAGGCAGCGAGATCTGGACTATGTGACAAATTGGGAAGAGGTAGAAAGGTGGTCGGTCGACCCAGGGAGAGTGCCGGAGCCCGCCTGGGATTCTCTGGAACAGTGCGAGGAGGGTTACAGGAGAATGGGGTTGGCGACACGAACACTGCAGCGCAACAGGCACGAGAGACAGCCCCGAAAAACATTTTGGTGGGGGCAAACGGGGAGATTGGTGGAGTTAGGTAGGAGACCTGAGCCAACTCCTCGTGCTTACCGGAAGAAGCGCAGTACTGGTCAGGCACCGTGTTATGCGGTCAAGTGCACAGTGTCGCCAGTACCCGCTCATAGCTCGGAGCTCTATAGGTCAGCCCCCCGCAAGTGCCATGCAAGAGTGGGCATCCAGCCAGGGTGTATTGTGCCGGCTCAGCGTGTCTGGTCTCCGGTGCGCCGTTTCGGCCCAGGGTATCCTGCACCAGCTCTGCATGCTGTGTCTCCGGGGCGCAGGGAGGGTGCAGTGCGTCCATGTCTGTGCTCTGCCCGTACCGGGCGAATGTGGGTATTGAGCCTAAGGGAGGTATGGTATGCACCAGATCTCCAGTGCTCACCCACAGCATGGTTCAACCTGTGCCTGCACTCTGGAGGGTCCGGGCTAAAGTGGCCATCCAGCCTGGAGGAGTGGTGCCAAGGCTGCGCACCAGAGCTCCAGTACTCCCCCACAGCCCGGTCCATCTGGGGCCTCCTCCACGCACCAGGCCTCCTGTAGGTCTCCCCAGCCTGGTGGGTCCTGTGGCAGACCCACGCACCAGGCTGTCTTTCCGTCTCCTCCCTCCAGGTGCTCCCGCCTGTCCGGCGCTGCCAGAGTCTCCTTCCTGTCCGGAGCTGCCAGAGCCGCCCGTCTGTCAGGAGCTGCCAGAGTTGCCCGTCTGTCAGGAGCTAGCAGAGTCGCCCGTCTGTCAGGAGCTGCCAGAGCCGCCCGTCTGTCAGGAGCTGCCAGAGCCGCCCGTCAGTCAGGAGCTGCCAGATCCGCCCTTCACTCCGGCGCTGCCAGAGTCGCCCTTCACTCCGGAGCTGCCAGAGTCGCCCTTCACTCCGGAGCTGCCAGAGTCGCCCTTCACTCCGGCGCTGCCAGAGTCGCCCCTCATTCCGGCGCTGCCAGAGTCGCCCTTCATTCCGGCGCTGCCAGAGTCGCCCTTCACTCCGGCGCTGCCAGAGTCGCCCTTCAGTCCGGCGCTGCCAGAGTCGCACTTCACTCCCGTCTATTCGGGGCCCGCTGGAAGGGTCCCCAGTCCGAGGTCGGCAGCAAGGGTCACCGCTCCAAAGGCACCACTGAAGTGGGCCAAGACTATGGTGGAGTGGAGTCCACGTCCCGCGCCAGAGCCGCCACCGTGGACAGATTTCTTTTTCTATGTGTTTGGCCTGGAATGGTTCTCAATCGGAGGCAGCTGTCTATCGTTGTCTCTGATTGAGAGCCATACTTAGGTAGCCTGTTTTCCCATTTTGAGTTGTGGGTGATTATTTTCTGGTTAGTGTTTGTTGCACCTGTCAGTACAGTTCGTTGGTCATTTTGTTGTTTTTGTTCGTGTATTCATCTTGATTTAAAGTATTATGGATACGTACCACGCTGCACTTTGGTCCTCCTCTCCTTCTCCCGACGACAATCGTTACAGCAAAGTCAGTCCCCTTGACGATCCAGAGGGTGCAGCTGTCTGACTATGCTGAGTACTACTGTGCTCTGAAGTCCACTGTGACAACAGGATATACAGGCTCCTTACAAAAACTATAGGTTTCACATGTGTCCATAGAAACGTACAGAACCACTGAAAAATTGGGACCAAAGCACAATATGTATTTCAGATTACTTTAAGTACATTAGCAGTGTAACGGCTGTTTGAAGTAGAGGACCCAGGTGCTGCGTGGTAGGTGTTCATGATTTTTAATAACACTGAACACTAGAACAAAAAATAACAAAGCGGAACACACGAAACAGTTCTGTATGGTGCAGACACACAAAACAGAAAATAACTACCCACAAAACACAGGTGGGAAAAGGCTACCTAAGTATGGTTCTCAATCAGAGACAACGATAGACAGCTGCCTCTGATTGAGAACCACAGCCGGCCAAACACACAGAAATAGAAAACATAGCACACAAAACATAGAATGCCCACCCCAACTCACGCCCTGACCAAACCAAAACAGAGACATAAAGAGGATCTCTAAGGTCATGGCGTGACAAGTGGACCTGAATTATAATACAATATGAGTACTTTTTCACCTAAAAAAATATCAGTTTATCATACTCACTTCATGGAACATTTATGTAATTGACAATTGCTTTAAGCTACTTTCATTTCATGTGAGCTTTTCACTTTGACTAATGAACTGCAAAGAGTGCTTATATCTAATATTGACGAGGTAATATTGACTCATACATTTCTTTACAATCTTACCTCTCTCTAAACAGGCTCCTCCTTCATGTCTGTCAGTTGATGGTGATATACAGGCTGAGATGGACATGGAAGAGAGAGAGAGGTTCTCTACCTCTTACTGTAACTCACAGTCACTCTCAGTGTGATCTGCATAACCACGTTACTCTGTCTGATCATCTGGCTGGATCTTCATGTATTCTGCTTCGGTATGATGGAACCTTTTCTCTCATTTGTTTATATAATCATCTATCTAATTTTCATTTTTTATTTTTATTTTTATCTTTCATTATCACTCACTTTATCTTTGTTTGTCTTCCAGAGTGCACAGGAGACCATGTTCAACAGCAACCAGGAGGTGTGATTGCTACCGAAGGAGGACTGGTAACACTGAGTTGTCAATATAACACCACTGCTAATAATGCATATCTAAATTGCTACGAACAAGAAACAAATGACTTCCCTAAACATATGCTGAGACTATTCTTTTGGATCTGGAGACAATGCTGCAGGTTTCAACGCAAGTCTTTATGCCAAAACACAATCAGTCCCCTTGACGATTCAGAGGTTGCAACTGTCTGACTCTGCTATGTACTACTGTGCTCTGAGGCCCACTGTGACAACAGGGTATACAGGACCCTTGCAAAACAGTGTGTGTGTTCACATGGGTGTGTGTGTAGAGTACTTGTTGCGTGCCGTTTTTTAAGCCAAGGGGAGGTGTTATTTAACTGAGGTAAAGGAAAGGTTTTTGCCTTTTATAGCTGACAGTTGGAGATCTCCTCTGTTGAAGAGACATACTACTCTGTACTACTGTGCCCTGAAGCCCACAATGAAACAAAACCCAGACACACTGTACAAAAAGGTGAACTGAAAATACTGACATCCCCTAAGAGAAACATGTTCATTATTAGGTTACCTTCAATAGACAAGACATACAGTGCCTTGCGAAAGTATTCGGCCACCTTGAACTTTGCGATCTTTTGCCACATTTCAGGCTTCAAACATAAAGATATAAAACTGTATTTTTTGTGAAGAATCAACAACAAGTGGGACACAATCATGAAGTGGAACGACATTTATTGGATGTTTCAAACCTTTTTAACAAATCAAAAACTGAAAAATTGGGCGTACAAAATTATTCAGCCCCTTTACTTTCAGTGCAGCAAACTCTCTCCAGAAGTTCAGTGAGGATCTCTGAATGATCCAATGTTGACCTAAATGACTAATGATGATAAATACAATCCACCTGTGTGTAATCAAGTCTCCGTATAAATGCACCTGCACTGTGATAGTCTCAGAGGTCCATTAAAAGCGCAGAGAGCATCATGAAGAACAAGGAACACACCAGGCAGGTCCGAGATACTGTTGTGAAGAAGTTTAAAGCCGGATTTGGATACAAAAAGATTTCCCAAGCTTTAAACATCCCAAGGAGCACTGTGCAAGCGATAATATTGAAATGGAAAGAGTATCAGACCACTGCAAATCTACCAAGACCTGGCCGTCCCTCTAAACTTTCAGCTCATACAAGGAGAAGACTGATCAGAGATGCAGCCAAGAGGCCCATGATCACTCTGGATGAACTGCAGAGATCTACAGCTGAGGTGGGAGACTCTGTCCATAGGACAACAATCAGTCATATATTGCACAAATCTGGCCTTTATGGAAGAGTGGCAAGAAGAAAGCCATTTCTTAAAGATATCCATAAAAAGTGTTGTTTAAAGTTTGCCACAAGCCACCTGGGAGACACACCAAATATGTGGAAGAAGGTGCTCTGGTCAGATGAAACCAAAATTTAACTTTTTGGCAACAATGCAAAACGTTATGTTTGGTGTAAAAGCAACACAGCTCATCACCCTGAACACACCATCCCCACTGTCAAACATGTTGGTGGCAGCATCATGGTTTGGGCCTGCTTTTCTTCAGCAGGGACAGGGAAGATGGTTAAAATTGATGGGAAGATGGATGGAGCCAAATACAGGACCATTCTGGAAGAAAACCTGATGGAGTCTGCAAAAGACCTGAGACTGGAACGGAGATTTGTCTTCCAACAAGACAATGATCCAAAACATAAAGCAAAATCTACAATGGAATGGTTCAAAAATAAACATATCCAGGTGTTAGAATGGCCAAGTCAAAGTCCAGACCTGAATCCAATCGAGATTCTGTGGAAAGAACTGAAAACTGCTGTTCACAAATGCTCTCCATCCAACCTCACTGAGCTCGAGCTGTTTTGCAAGGAGGAATGGGAAAAAATTTCAGTCTCTCGATGTGCAAAACTGATAGAGACATACCCCAAGTGACTTACAGCTGTAATCGCAGCAAAAGGTGGCACTACAAAGTATTAACTTAAGGGGGCTGAATAATTTTGCACGCCCAATTTTTCAGTTTTTGATTTGTTAAAAAAGTTTGAAATATCCAATAAATGTCGTTCCACTTCATGATTGTGTCCCACTTGTTGTTGATTCTTCACCAAAAAATACAGTTTTATATCTTTATGTTTGAAGCCTGAAATGTGGCAAAAGGTCGCAAAGTTCAAGGGGGCCGAATACTTTCGCAAGGCACTGTATACATGTAGGGTAGAAATGAATGGTGAATTATTTGTTGAAACAAATGAACAAATAAAAAAATGACAAACTCATTCGGGTATCTGAATATGTTGCAGATTTAGACTGTAGATTATACCTATAAAGATGAAAACACAAATATCTGTATTTTTAGTATATTCCAGTTTCAGCAATAATGTCAACCTACATTTATTTTGCTTTTAGTAGTTACATGTAAGTACTCTATAATCAGTAAATTTGTATTGGTGTTATGTTGAATCTAAACTAAGTGTTGATGTGTTCAAATATAAAATAAGAGGTTTTCATGTTTAGTCTCATGCTTGTTTTCTTCTCCTTCACAGGTGATACTTTAGAGGATGATATTACTCCAACCAGTCCTGAGGAGTATTATTTAGAGGGTACCAGAGTTAAGATCTCCTGTAACTAACTGTGGTACAGACAGTACTCTGGATCAGGTCTCCAATTCCTTTACCTCGAAACAACTAACAATAATCCATATGAAGTGAGAGGTGATCCGCAAGACTTTCTACTGTCTGTTACACTGAACAAGGAGAGAACCTGCATGGATCTCCTCTGGTAAAGTGACGTACTCTGCTCTGTACTACTGTGTCCGAGGCCCACAGTGACAGGAAACCCAGAAACACTACAATAACCTGACTGTAATAAAGTCCTACTAGTAAACACCATGTAATAGGCAAGAATCTGCATACAAATTTAGTTTATTTAATGTAACTGTCAAGTGTCATTTGAAAATAGCACTTCCTAGAAGAAATGCAAATGACTGATTATATTTTCACTTGTTTTGAAGATGATGTAATAATGTCCCGTGAACTGAAATTTTTTATCTAAACTTAACTTTATTACAGGTGGCAGTTATGAAAATGACATAAACCCAACTTCAGAGACAGAACATGGCGTGGAGGGAAGCAATGTTAAACTGTCTTGTAACTACTCTGGCTCAGTAGACTATTTTCAATGGTATCGTCAATATCCCAGATCAGCACCGCAATTCCTGCTCTAAACTACAGTCTCCTCAAAGCCCTCTGTATTTAGAGCTGAACCTGATGACCCTCGACTGTCTGTTAATCTGAATAAAGAGAGAACCTGTGTGGATCTGGAGATCTCCTCTGTTGAAGTGACAGACTCTGCTCTGTGCAGGGGGGGTCCTAATGTAGTTTCAAGAAAATCAGTTATCCTGTAAAAAACTGTTGGACTTCACTCCAGCATATAACCTCAGCTACAATATAATGGTTCTCTACTGAGTTATTTTACTTTCTGTTCTGTAAATTACTGTATTCCTGTCCTTCTTTTATCTTAATGTTTTGGCTATTGTATAGTTTATCATTATTTTGGTATTTTAACTACTTTCTTCATAATGACATATAACATGAATGGAATACCACTGTATCAAATATCCTAGTTTCATACTCCTAATTATCCTTCCACCTCTGAAGACTCTAGTCACTTCCATGCCAGTCAGAACTACAGTCTTTTATCTCTGAACACTCAAAAGCAGCTTTATAAAAAGAAGTGTACAAGTTATAAGACATAAGTTAAAAGTTTTCCCAAACTTCATTAAAAAAAAAAAAAGTAACAAAATGTATAAGAAATAAATGTAACAAAATAACAAAGTTAAATGAAATAAAATACAAAACACAGCAACAATTGCACTGTATTGATTTTAAACTTTTTTTCTTCATAATGTAGTATAACATGAATGAAGTAGCATTGTTAAAAATGAATGAATGCATCAATCCTACGATTAAGGTAAGGATTACATGGCACACAAATAAAGAAATGTGGTTGTTCACCAACCCGTTTTTGGCAGTAGGTGGCGCTACAACATTGTATCCAATCATCAATAGTGAAAGATAGCTAAAGAGAGAGATATTCAACTCTGCCTGTTTTGTGTTAGAAACTTTTGTGTATTGTATCTATCTCCATGTTGCTGCTTTCATAATTTCTCCTCCTCTCAGTCCTTGTTGGTGAGTGATGTATTTTTGGGTCCGTGATGTATTCACAAGCATTTCGCTACACTCGCATTACCATCTGCTAACCATGTGTATGTGACCAATAAAATTTGATTTGATTCAATTTCATCATTTTAATTTAACTCCAGCATATATTTGATTGTTGTCAAAAAAGCTAGCAAAACAGCAGCATGTTTTTCCTTTCTTGACAAGTAGCAGATCTGAAGATGACAAACCCACTAGGCCTATGGTGGGTGGTGTGGAGGGTGATACCATCACACTATCCTGCAGATACACTGGCTCTGTAGACAATCTACAGTGGTATAGTTAGTATCCCAGGTCTAAACCAGAGCTCCTGATTCTCATCACAAAATCATGATATGTCCAGAAACCTGTCCCTCCTCACATGTCAGCTCAGGTTCAAACTGACTGCGTGGATCTCGAGATCTCTTCTGCTGAGGTAACAGGCTCTGCTCTGTACTACTGTGCAATAGAGCCATAGAGCCCACAGTGACAGAAAACACTTCCTCCTACAAAAATCTGACAGCCTGACACAAATTTACCGATGGTATATATAGTATAGCATGGTATAGTATTGTGGATCTATTGAAAAAACAAACAAAGATAACAGCAAAAATATGACATTTTCAGATAGGATTTAAGTCTAAAATAATCTAAGGAGGAGGCCAATAGGAACTGAAAACCCTTAACCACAAACCACAGAAGAAGAGTTACATATCTAGTTATCAGAGGAGGGGCTTCATAGTCAAACACTGGTATAGGCTGGATATACCTGCAACCATGAGGATGTCTCTGTAGAGAATCTACTCAGCTCTCTCACTGTCTTATCTCTCAGTTTGTTTATCTAGTCTGTGTCAGAATGTCACTCATATTACTGTTGCTCCTGTCAGCGTTTATAGGTGAGTGCTGAATTTTGAATACAGTGACATTGCTTTTTCTATGAATGATTGCATTGCAAACTAAGTGGTATTTTATTGGAAAGTTTAAATTCTTTCTCTTGTCATACTTTATGGGCACCTAATCCACATATTTTTTCTCTTTAGAAATTAACATTAACACAATGACAATACTTATGTTGTTGCAGCTAATAGTATGGAGCAGGAAACAATAACTCCATTGAAGTTTGAAGTCAATGCTCTCCAAGGAACAGACATCACTCTCTCCTGTAACTACAAGGGCAACATTTTCAATTTGCAATGGTACCGTCACTACCCCGGATCCAGACCAGAATGTCTACTTTTGATCCAACAAAGCAGCATGTATGTACAGAATACATCCATTACGACTCCACGACACACTGGTAGACTGAATGAAGATAAGACCCGTGTTGACTTGATGATCTCCTCTGTTGAATTGGAAGACTCTGCTCTGTACCACTGCGCCTTGCAGCCCACAGTGACAGGAAACCCAGACACACTGTACAAAAACCTGTCAAGACCCTTGGAGGTGAACAGTGCATTGTATTTTGATCAATCAGTTACTATGTAGAGTACATTAATAAAACATTTTTTCCTGAATATCCACATTAATTGAAAAAGAAGCAAGAAAACACATTTAACTTAAATATTACTGAGGAAATAATACTTTACATTTTCTTCCTGTTTTGATATAACATGATCAAAGATACCAGTCTGAATAAATACAGAATGAAGAACATTTGTGGTGTTGTTTTGCTTCCTTTTAGCAAAGGTTCCCAAACTTTTTCAATCGGCGACCCCATTCCAGCATTGTGTAACATCACGTGATGTTTATTCATGTGATATTTGAGTGACAAAAAAATGAATGGGCTAAAAAAACATTTAAAAAAAAACTTTAGCTGACATGAGCTTGTTGATCTGTTCATTGCTGACAAGTTATAAATAGCTCTCTAAGGTATGCAATGAATAACATGACAAGAGGAACTGATAGTGTCCGAACGGTTTTGCCTGAAATATGTATGTGACCACTCTATGGAAAGATGAGACTCTCACTGTCGATGTGCCAACTTCTGTTTGTAGCGTACCATTTGGGCTATCAAAACATCTTGTTATTTTTGTATACCTTAATGATCCATGGTATGACCCAAAGTTAAATGATGCACTCGGCATGCCTTTGCACATTTCGGTGTGGTATCATTTCCCCCAACATTTCAACGAAACAATTGAATATACAATAAGCTCCTCCCATACTGCAGAGCCCCAGAATTATGAGACTTCTCAGCTACAGTGGATGGAACATGAAGTCTATAACAGTCTATTCTTCCTCTATCCTTATATCACAATGCACATTGGCTTGGGAATACTTTACTTATCCTGGCTGCATGCTATTTTGGTACAGTATACTGCTTCTCCTTCCTATTCTCTTTGTCAGAATTTTAGCTAATAAGTTATTACATATGATTGATTATTAAACAAAATCATTATAACTTTTTTTTTCAGAGTGCAGATGTGATGAGGCTGTTGACCAGCAGAGTGGATATGTTACTGCCCTTATCGGAGGACTAGTAACACCCAGCTGTAACTACACTACCAGTAGTCCATGTCCTGATCTCTTCCGGTACATCCAGTTAATGTCTGCAAAACACCAGAATTTACTCTGGAACATGATAAAAAGGCCAAACTTGTGTATCTGGAGATATCCTCTGCTGAAGTGACAGACTCTGCTTTGTACTACTTTGCTCTGAGGACCCACAGTGACAGAAAACTTAGACACACCGTACAAAGAGATTTAACATCTGATTAAGGTGAGAAAGTTATCAACAGGCACATTAATGAACATGTCCAAAACACAAAACCCCTCTAGTCATAACCCTAACCTTAACCCTAGCTTCCTGTACACACCCCGGATCAACCCTAACCCTGGCCATAACCCTAACCCTGGCTTCATTTCCAGATCAACTGTCATTGTCTTCATAATGCATTTATAACATGAATGGAGTGTATTTGTAGCATCACTTCTACAATGTAAGGATTGAAAGGGACACACTCCAACACATTTGGTTGTCTACCACCCCCAGGGTTGTGGAGTAACTGATTACAAAAAACTGTAACTGTAATAAGTTACATTACCAGCAAAAATATTGTAACCAGATTAGATTAAGAAAGAAAATACATTATGACACCTTTCTGTTTTCTTAATGACATTCAATTCAGCATTGAAAAATGGCGCAAGTTTAAGTTTGTTCTGCCTGAGTGAGTCCGAACACAAGTCAGAATCAGAGACCACTATGATGACACACCAAATGCACTTGATGGGGCCGATTGTTGTCTTATTCACATAGAAATGTGAGTTATAGATCTGTCATTCTCATTCAAAGCAGGTCTAAGAAGTGGTAAATCTTTTCTATGTACACTATTTCTATTCTCCCCGTTCGTTTTTGCATCTTTTACTTTCGGTTTTGTACACCAGCCTCAAACTCCTGAAAATACAATATTTTTGGTTATATAAAATATATTTCACAGTGATTTAGATGGTACTCTACACAATGATTGCTTGTTTTGTCACTTAAACTGAAATTCGGCAAACTATTCTAATTTTAGCAACCAGGAAATGTCAGAAAGATTTCTACATATTGCATATTTAAGGGGAAATACAGTGCCGTGAATTTTTTTTCTCTCTTGCAAAAAAAAAACATTTATAGTGAATGTTATCTTCTTATGGCTGCAGGGGCAGTATTGAGTAGCTTGGATGAAAGGTGCACAGAGGTGCCCATATTCAACGGCCTGCTCCTCAGTCATAGTTGCTAATATTTGCATATTATTATTATTGGATAGAAAACACTCTGAAGTTTCTAAAACTGTTTGAATTATGTCTGTGAGTATAACAGAACTTATATAGCAGGCAAAAACCTGAGAAATTCCACTTTCAGTTTTTTTCCTGGAGGCGGCAAATTTTCAACCGAGCTCTCATTGAAATTACAGCGAGATATGGAGGAGTTTTCACTTCCCACGCCTTCCACTAGATGTCAACAGTCAATAGAACTTTGTCTGATGACTCTAATGTGAAGGGGGGTCGAATGAGACAGGAAATAGTCACCACTGCCATGAGTGGACCATACTTTCACCAGGCGCGTTCACAGGGGAAGGACTTGCGTTCCACCGGTCATCTGAAGTAATTCTAATTCTCTGGTTGGAACGTTATTCAAGATATATGTAAACAACATTCTAAAGATTGATTCAGTACATCGTTTGACATGTTTCTACTGACTGTTACGGAACTTTTTGACATTTCGACATTGTTATAGAGGACGCGCTTTGTGACTTTGGAATTGTTTACCAAACGCGCTAACCAAAGTAGCTAATTGGACATAGATAACGGACATTTTCGAACAAATCAAGCATTTATTGTGGACCTGGGATTTCTAGGACTGCATTCTGATGAAGTTCATCAAAGGTAAGGAAACATTTATCATGTATTTTCTGGTTTCTGTTGACTCTAACATAGATGCTAATTTGGCTACTGTTCTGAGCGCCATCTCAGATTATTGCATGGGTTGCTTTTTCCGTAAACTTTTTTTGAAATCTGAAACAGCGGTTGCATTAAGGAGAGGTATATCCATAATTCCATGTATATAACTTGTATAATCATTTACATTTATGATGAGTGTTTCTGTTGAAACGTTATGGCTATGCAAAATCACTTGATGTTTTTGCATTTAGTGAATCTAATATGCCAATGTAAACTCAGATTGTTTTATATAAATATGAACTTTATCAAACAAAACATGCATGTATTCTGTAACATGAAGTCCTATTAGTGTCATCTGATGAAGATAATTCAAGGTTAGTGATTAATTTGATCTCTATTTCTGCTTTTTGTGAATGCTATATTTTGCTGGGAAATGGCTGTGCTTATTGTGGTTTGGTGGAGACCTAACTTAATCGTTGGTAGTGCTTTTGCTGAAAAGCATATTTGAAATCGGACACTTTGGTGGGATTAACAACGAGCATAGCTTTAAAATTGTATGAGACACATGTATGTTTTAGGAATTGTAATTATGAGATTTCTGTGGTTTGAAGTTGGCGTCCTCTATTTTCACTGGTAATTGTCATATCGATCCCGGTAGTGGGATTGCAGTCATATGAAGTTATGAGATCTTCAACCAAAACCTGAAATTAGATTAAGAGAACTTCAGTGAACAAATAACACAACAACAAAATACTTGTTTAATTTATTTTCATAAACAAAGTCATGCATTACCCAATGCGCCAGTGTGAAAAAGTAATTTCCCCCTTACACTCCCACCTTTAGCTGAAATGACCCCAGCTTCCTGTAGTTGTTGATCCGTCTCTCCATGCATAACTGCTTTAACCCAGCAACATTTGTGGGTTTTCAAGCATGAACAGCTCGTTTCAATTCCCCCACAAAATCTCAATTGGCATTAGGTCTGGACTTTGACATTCCAAAACTTCAAAAGTGTTGCATTTTTTTGCCATTTTCTTGTAGACTTGATTACATGTTCTGAAACATTGTCTTGCTGCATGACCCAGCTGTGCATCAGCTTCAGCTCACAGAAAGATGGTCTGACATTCTCCTGTAGAATTATCTGATACAGAGCAGAATTCATGGTTCCTTCTATTGAGGCAAGTCGTCCAGGTCCTGAGGCAGCAAAGCATCCCCAAACCATCACACTTCCCCCACCATGCTTGACCATTGGGTATAAAGTTCTTCCTCTGGAATGTTTGCTTTTCACCACGTATTTGTTGACAATTTCACCAGACATTTGTTGTGTTGTTTTGATTCCTTAGAGGATTAAGGGCAGTACTTGTCTTATTCTTCTCCATTGTTTTTTGTGATGAGCATACATTTTGAGACAATACCAATAGAGGGCTGTCATGAGCTGAATTGTCTCTATTCAGAACTACTGCAAAGTCATGAAGATGACATTGAGCAGTGATCCAATCCAGAAATCCTGAATGCTGATTGGTGAAAAGTGCATTCATTCTCTAGGGTATGGGGCAGCATTTGGAATTTTGGATGAAAAGTGTGCCCAAATTAAACTGCCTTCTACTCAGGCCCAGAAGATAGGATATGGATATAATTAGTAGATGTGGATAGAAAGCACTCCAAAGTTTCCAAAACTGTTAAAATAGTGTCTGTGAGTATAACAGAACTGATTTGGCAGGTGAAAAGCTGAGATTTTTTGTTGTTGTTGTAGTTCTCTATTCAATTCCGTTACAGTATCCATTGACGTAGGACTCAAATTGCAGTTCCCATGCCTTCCACTAGATGTCACCAGTCTTTAGAAATTGTTTCAGGCTTGTATTCTGAAAAATGAGGGAGTAAGAGCAGTCTAAATGAGTGGATCCTGCCGTGTCACAGAGCTTTTTCATGCGCACGACCGAGACCGCACGGCCTTTCTTGTTTGCCTTTTATATTGACTACGTTATTGTCCGGTTGAAATATTATTGATTATTTAGGCTAAAAACAACCTGAGGATTGAATATAAAGATCGTTTGACATGTTTCTATGAACTTTATGGATACAATTAGGATTTTTTTGTCTGGCTGTTGTGACTGCGTTTGAGCCTGTGGATTACTGAAGAAAACGCGCAAACAAAACAGAGGTTTTTGGATATAAAGAGAGACTTTATCAAACAAAAGGAACATTTATTGAATAAATGAATGTCTTCTGAGTGCCACCATGTGAAGATAATCAAAGGTAAGTGATTAATTGTATCTCTATTTCTGACATGTTTAACTCTTCTACTTGGCTGGTTACTGTTTGTAATGATTTGTCTGCTGGGCTATGTTCTCAAATAATCGTAAGGTATGCTTTCACCGTAAAGCATTTTTAAAATCTGACACCGTGGTTGGATTCACAAGAAGTTCATCTTTAAACCTATGTAAAATAGTAGTATCTTTTCTGAATTTTTATAATGAGTATTTCTGTATTTGAATTTGGCTCTGCAATCTCACTGGATGTTGGCCAGGTGGGACGCTAGCATCCCACATACCCTAGAGAGGTTAAGGGCAGTACTTGTCTTATTCTTCTCCATTGGTTTTTGTGAAGAGCATACATTTTGAGGCAATACCAATAGAGGGCCGTCATTCATTATGTTTTCACCAATTCTTGTCACAATTGCATATTCTGTTTGTGCTACTTTTATTAACAATTTACATTTATTTTATAAATGTCTGCGGTTTTCCAAATGCATGCAGTTTGCTGTTTCAGTGTCTTAAGATATTTTTGTCAGATGTTATTATGGAATACTGACATATAATTACAAGCATTTCATAAGTGTCAAATGCATTTATTGACAATTACATGAAATTGATGCAATGAGTCAATATTTGCAGTGTTGACCCTTCTTTTTCAAGACCTCTGCAATCTGCCCTGGCATGCTGTCAATTAACTTCTGGGCCTGACTGATGGCAGCCCATTCTTGCATAATTAATGTTTGGAGTTTGTCAGAATTTGTGGGGTTTTGTTTGTCCACCCGCCTCTTGAGGATTGACCACAAGTTCTCAATGGAATTAAGGTCTGGGGAGTTTCCTGGCCATGGATCCAAAATATCGATGTTTTGTTCCCTGAGCCACTTAGTTATCACTTTTGCCTTATGGCAAGGTGCTCCATCATGCTGGAAAAGGCATTGTTTGTCACCAAACTGTAAGGACTACTTCTTGCGGTGACAGAGATGGCCACCTCGCTTCGCGTTCCTAGGAAACTATGCAGATTTTAGTTTTTTTTACGTGTTATTTCTTACATTGGTACCCCAGGTCATCTTAGGTTTCATTACATACAGTCGAGAAGAACTACTGAACATAAGAGCAGCGTCAAGTCAACCATCAGTACGACCAAGAATATGACTTTTGCGAAGCGGATCCTGCGTTCTGCCTTTCACCCAGGACAACGGAATGGATCCCAGCCGGCGACCCCAAAAAACGACTTCGAAAAAGGGGAAAACGAAGCGGTCTTCTGGTCAGACTCCGGAGACGGGCACATCGTGCACCACTCCCTAGCATTCTCCTCGCAAATGTCCAGTCTCTTGACAACAAGGTTGATGAAATCCGAGCAAGGGTAGCATTCCAGAGGGACATCAGAGACTGTAACGTTCTTTGCTTCACGGAAACATGGCTCACTGGAGAGACGCTATCGGAGACGGTGCAGCCAGCTGGTTTCTCCACGCATCGCGCCGACAGAAACAAACATCTTTCTGGTAAGAAGAGGGGCGGGGGCGTATGCTTCATGGTTAACGTGACGTGGTGTGATCATGACAACATACAGGTACTCAAGTCCTGTTCACCTGATTTAGAATTCCTCACAATCAAATGTAGACCGCATTATCTACCAAGGGAATTCTCTTCGATTATAATCACAGCCGTATATATTCCCCCCCCAAGCAGACACATCGATGGCTCTGAACGAACTTTATTTGACTCTTTGCAAACTGGAATCCATATATCCGGAGGCTGCATTCATTGTAGCTGGGGATTTTAACGAGGCTAATCTGAAAACAAGACTCCCTAAATTTTATCAGCATATCGATTGCGCAACCAGGGCTGGAAAAACCTTGGATCATTGCTATTCCAACTTCCGCGACGCATATAAGGCCCTGCCCCGCACTCCTTTCGGAAAAGCTGACCACGACTTCATTTTGTTGATCCCTGCCTACAGACAGAAACTAAAACAAGAAGCTCCCGCGCTGAGGTCTGTTCAACGCTGGTCCGACCAATCTGATTCCACAAATCCAAGACTGCTTCCATCACGTGGACTGGGATATGTTCCCTATTGCGTCAGACGACAACATTGACGAATACGCTGATTCGGTGTGCGAGTTCATTAGAACGTGCGTTGAAGATGTCGTTCCCATAGCAACGATTAAAACATTCCCAAACCAGAAACCGTGGATTGATGGCAGCATTCGCGGGAAACTGAAAGCGCAAACCACTGCTTTTAATCAGGGCAAGGTGACTGGAAACATGACCGAATACAAACAGTGTAACTATTCCCTCCACAAGGCAATCAAACAAGCTAAGCGTCAGTATAGAGACAAAGTAGAATCTCAATTCAACGGCTCAGACACAAGAGGTATGTGGCAGGGTCTACAGTCAATCACGGATTACAAAAAGAAAACCAGCACCGTCACGGACCAGGATGTCTTGCTCCCAGGCAGACTAAATAACTTTTTTGCCCGCTTTGAGGACAATACAGTGCCACTGACACTGCCCGCAACTAAAACATGCGGACTCTCCTTCACTGCAGCCGACGTGAGAAAAACATTTAAACGTGTCAACCCTCGCAAGGCTGCAGGCCCAGACGGCATCCCCAGCCGCGCCCTCAGAGCATGCGCAGACCAGCTGGCTGGTGTGTTTACGGACATATTCAATCAATCCCTATCCCAGTCTGTTGTTCCCACATGCTTCAAGAGGGCCACCATTGTTCCTGTTCCCAAGAAAGCTAAGGTAACTGAGCTAAATGACTACTGCCCCGTAGCACTCACTTCTGTCATCATGAAGTGCTTTGAGAGACTAGTCAAGGACCATATCACATCCACCCTACCTGACACCCTAGACCCACTCCAATTTGCTTACCGCCCAAATAGGTCCACAGACGATGCAATCTCAACCACACTGCATACTGCCCTAACCCATCTGGACAAGAGGAATACCTATGTGAGAATGCTGTTCATCGACTACAGCTCGGCATTTAACACCATAGTGCCCTCCAAGCTCGTCATCAAGCTCGAGACCCTGGGTCTCGACCCCGCCCTGTGCAACTGGGTACTGGACTTCCTGACGGGCCGCCCCCAGGTGGTGAGGGTAGGCAACAACATCTCCACCCCGCTGATCCTCAACACTGGGGCCCCACAAGGGTGCGTTCTGATCCCTCTCCTGTACTCCCTGTTCACCCACGACTGCGTGGCCACGCACGACTCCAACTCAATCATCAAGTTTGCGGACGACACAACAGTGGTAGGCTTGATTACCAACAACGACGAAACGGCCTACATGGAGGAGGTGAGGGCCCTCGGAGTGTGGTGTCAGGAAAATAACCTCACACTCAACGTCAACAAAACTAAGGAGATGATTGTGGACTTCAGGAAACAGCAGAGGGAACACCCCCCTATCCACATCGATGGAACAGTAGTGGAGAGGGTAGTAAGTTTTAAGTTCCTCGGCGTACACATCACAGACAAACTGAATTGGTCCACCCACACAGACAGCATCGTGAAGAAGGCGCAGCAGCGCCTCTTCAACCTCAGGAGGCTGAAGAAATTTGGCTTGTCACCAAAAGCACTCACAAACTTCTACAGATGCACAATCGAGAGCATCCTGTCGGGCTGTATCACCGCCTAGTACGGCAACTGCTCCGCCCACAACCGTAAGGCTCTCCAGAGGGTAGTGAGGTCTGCACAAAGCATCACCGGGGGCAAACTACCTGCCCTCCAGGACACCTACACCACCCGATGTCACAGGAAGGCCATAAAGATCATCAAGGACAACAACCACCCGAGCCACTGCCTGTTCACCCCGCTATATTCCAGAAGGCGAGGTCAGTACAGGTGCATCAAAGCTGGGACCGAGAGACTGAAAAACAGCTGACTGTTAAACAGCCACCACTAACATTGAGTGGCTGCTGCCAACACACTGACTCAACTCCAGCCACTTTAATAATGGGAATTGATGGGA
Source organism: Oncorhynchus kisutch (assembly GCF_002021735.2). NCBI lineage: Eukaryota > Metazoa > Chordata > Actinopteri > Salmoniformes > Salmonidae > Oncorhynchus > Oncorhynchus kisutch. Next base: position 18,708,623 of record NC_034203.2, read on the forward strand.
AATGATGTAAAATATATCACTAGCCACTTTAAACAATGCTACCTAATATAATGTTTACATACCCTACATTATTCATCTCATATGTATACGTATATACTGTACTCTATATCATCTACTGCATCCTTATGTAATACATGTATCACTAGCCACCTTAACTATGCCACTTTGTTTACATACTCATCTCATATGTATATACTGCACTCAATACCATCTACTGTATCTTGCCTATGCCGCTCTGTACCATCACTCATTCATATATCTTATGTACATATTCTTTATCCCCTTACACTTGTGTCTATAAGGTAGTAGTTTTGGAATTGTTAGCTAGATTACTTGTTGGTTATTACTGCATTGTCGGAACTAGAAGCACAAGCATTTCGCTACACTCGCACTAACATCTGCTAACCATGTGTATGTGACAAATAACATTTGATTTGATTTGATTTGATTTGGATTGTTGGGAGAAGTTGCTCTCAGAGGATGTGTTGGTACCATTCTTTATTCATGGCTGTGTTCTTAGGCAAAATTGTGAGTGAGCCCACTCCCATGGCTGAGAAGCAACCCCAAACATGAATGGTCCCAGGATGCTTTACTGTTGGTATGAGACAGGACTGATGGTAGCGCTAACCTTGTCTTCTCCGAACAAGCTTATTTCCAGATGCCCCAAACAATCGGAAAGGGGATTCATCAGAGAAAACTTTTTTGACTTTTCCCCAGTCCTCAGCAGTCCAATCCCTGTACCTTTTGCAGAATATCAGTCTGTCCCTGATGTTTTTTTACTGGAGAGAATGGCTTCTTTGCTGCCCTTCTTTACACCAGGTCATACTCCATCAGTCTTCGCCTCACTGTGCATGCAGATGCACTCACACCTACTCCTCCAAACCCACGACTGTCTATTAAACTGAAGAAGGATAGAACCTGTGTGGATCTGGAGATCTCCTCTGCTGATGTAAAATAATCTGCTCTGTACTCTTGCGCCTTGCAGTCCACAGTGACAGGACACCTGGAAACATTGTACAAAAGCCTGACAGTTCATGATATACTCCTGTTGTGCATGTTTTAGGGCAATGGTGTGGCTTACTACTGTAAGTAATAAAAAAAAGCTACACAATTATTTTACTTTGTGTACCGACAGGTTAGTAAATTACTGTATTCCTGTCATCCTCTTAAGGATCCGCCCCTTTTTTTCAAATTTTTGCCTGTAAATTGGACAGTGCCGTTAGATTAATAAAAATGGAAACTTTCTGCCAATATCAGATATATCTATGTCCTGGGAAATGTTCTTGTTACTTACAACCTCATGTATTAGCCTACGTTAGCTCAACCGTCCCGGGGAAGGGACACCGATTCCAAAGGTTTACATTTTTTAGGCTAATGTATTTTTATTTTTTATCAGTATTATTGAATTTTAGAGTAAATACTAAGATCTTTCCTGATTTCAAAAACATCATTTCAAATAGACCATCCAGACAAACCGACATGAAGTGTATGGAGAGGTGGGTAATTATGTTAAACTTTCCTGCAACTACTCCTCAGCATATAAAGAGTAACAGGATCAGTTCCCCAATTCCTCCTCTTCGCCCTCCATGCCTCTAGGACTGTAGTGAGAGCTAAATCTCCATACTCTCACAAAGAGAAGACCCGTGTGGATCTGGAGATCTCCTCTGTTGAAATGAGACTGCTCTGTACGACTGTGCTGTAGAACCCACAATGACAGGAAACTGAGAAACACTGTACAAAAAACATACATGCACTATACTGCTGTGCTGTGACGTCCACAGTGACGCATAACTTATTGACTTAGCAGTGAGCTGAATTTCATGGATTTACAAGCATCTGCTCTCTTCTGTTAGACCACAGTGCCATCAAGTGGAATCTATAGTGAATAAATAAAATGAATATGAAACGTCTTTAATTCTACATTGTCAGTAGGAGGAGCTAGAATATGAAACTCAGAATTAGATCACAGACTCCTCAAGATAAAATATGATACTACCACGAAGATCATAGCCAGTTGATGCTGTGCTTTTCATCAGCAGTTGGTGCTTATTCTACATATCCTGCCATCTACAATGTTGTTCTGTTCACTTTTACTCTTCTTTGACTTGATAGGTAAGTAATTACATTTTTTCATTTAAAATTAGTATGATTATGTTTAGGTGTATTAATTTTTCAAATCAAGGAATATAAAGATAATGCACAGCATGTTTTATCTTTACACTGCATTTGTAATTAATTCATTCTGCCATGTGGTTTTAAAGTATTAAATGTAATATGTGTTTTATGTTTTACAGGTGTCAGTTCTGAACAGGTATTAACACCCTACACTGATGTAGAAGTGGCTTCAGAAAGGGACAGAGTTACTCTCTCTTGTAATTACTCTTCTGGTAACACTCTTCAATGGTATCGACAATATCCACAATCAGCACCACTGTTGCTGGTCTTGGAACATATGCTTGCAAAAACACCAGGGTTCTTACTAAATCATGACAAAAAAGCCAAACGTGTGGATCTGGAGATCTCCTCTGCTCAAGAGACAGATTCTGCTCTGTACTACTGCGCCTTGCAGCCCACAGTGACAGGAAACCCAGAAACACTGTACAAAAACCTGACAGCTCACGATAAACTCTTCTCATTCATATTTTAGGGCAGGGGTAGGGCTTAGTCAAGATAATACATTCTCCGTTAAAAAAACGATGTTGGAATTCACCCTAACATCTAACCTCAGATACAGTATGGCATTTATCCACACAATTATTTAACTTTCTGCACCCTCACCTCACTGTAAAATGAATAAAGGGAAAACTTGGGCAGATCTGGAGAGCTCCTTTGCTGAAGGGAAAGACTCTGTATTGCTGTGTTGTAATGTCCACAGAGACACATAAGTAACTGACTCAACAATCAGCAGAATACAGACCTGTCAGTTTGTGGTTTTACAAACATCTGCTATCTTTTGTTTGACCACAGCGCCATCAAATGGAGTTTCTTGCATAAATACTTTGTCAACTGCTTTCAAATCTATATAACACCTTATTGTTTGATTCTACATTGTCAGTAGGAGGAGCTAGAGTATACAGCTCAGGATTAGATTATGAATCCTCAAGATAAAACCTGATACTACCATGATGATTATAGTCAGTTGATGCTGCACTTTTCATCAGCAGCTGGTGCTTATTCTACACATCCTGCTATCTACAATGTTGTTCTGTACACTATTACTCTTCTTTGACTTGATAGGTAAGTAATTACATTTTTATTGAAACTGAGTGTTATTATGTTTAGGTGTATTTATTTTTCACTTCAAATAATATAGAGATGATGCAAGACATGAGGATACATGTTTTTTTTCCTTGAAAATATGTTAATTCAATCATTCATGTGTGTGTAGAGTATTACATCATATATAGTATAATGTTTTACAGGTCTCAGTTCTCCACAGGTAATAACACCCTACACTGATGCAGTGCTGGCTTTGGACGGGGACAGATTTACTCTCTCTTGTAACTACTCCTCTGGAAACTATATTCAATGGTATCGTCATTATCTGAAATCTGCACCACAGTTACTGGTTATGGGGTATGTGGATATTACACCAGGGTTCACTCTAAATCATAACAAAAAGGCCAAACGTGGATCTGGAGATCTCCTCTGTGTCACGTTCTGACCTTTATTTCCTGTGTTTTGTATTTAGTTAGTATGGTCAGGGCGTGAGTTGGGTGGGCAGTCTATGTTTGATTTTCTATGATTTGGGGTTTTCTATGTTTCGGCCTAGTATGGTTCTCAATCAGAGGCAGGTGTCATTAGTTGTCTCTGATTGAGAATCATACTTAGGTAGCCTGGGTGTCACTGTGTGTTTGTGGGTGATTGTTCCTGTCTTTGTGTTTTGCACCAGATAGGGCTGTTTAGGGTTTCACACGTTTTGTTGTATCAGTTGTTCATGAGTAAGTTTACATATTAAAAGAACCATGGACACTTACCACCCCGCATATTGGTCCTCTGATCCTTTTCGCCTCTCGTCTTCGGAAGAAGAGGAGGAAATCCCTTACACTCTGCTGAAGTGATAGACTGCTCTGTACTACTGTTCTCTGAGGCCCACAGTGACAGGAAACCCAGAAACACTGTTAATTAATATGTCCAGAACACTATTGTAGCCAATCCCTGACACTATCGTAATATCCACATCCCAGACCAATCCTAACCCGAGCCATAACTCAATCCCTAAACCCAGCTTAATTTCTACATTTGTTTTTGTATTTGTATTTATTATGGATCTCCAATAGATGCTGCCATTAGTTCACGTTTTCTTGATAATGCAGTATAAAATGAATGGTCTGGATTCATTCAAAATAAATACATTAGTTTAATGTATATTAAGTACATTAAACAAGGATTGCATTGCACACACAGAAAAAAGTTGTTTGTTTACCACCCCCTGTATTTGAGAATATATGGAGCTACAACATTTTCTCCAATCAGCACGACTGAAAGATTGCTATAGAGAGAGATATTCAACTCTGCCTGTAAGTCCTTGTTTGTGAGTGCTGTATTCAATTTGACAATTTTAATTCCAAATCCAGACTATATTTGATAGTTGTCAAAAAAAGCTACCAAAAATAGCCACGTTTTTCCATTTCTGGCAGATGGTAGTTTTGAAGATGACATTAAAACTTCTTAGGGCTGAAATCCCGTTAACGGGATTGATATGACAACAGCCAGTGAAAGTGCAGGTCTCCAAATCCAAAACAACAGAAATCTCATAATTAAAATTCCTCAAACATACAAGTATTTTATAACATTTTAAAGGTAATCTTGTTGTTAATCCCATCGCAGTGTCTGATTTCAAATAAGCTTTACAGCGAAAGCAACACAAACGATTATGTTAGGTCACCGCCAAGTCACAGAAAAACAGCAATTTTTCCAGTCAAAGAGTGGAGTCACAAAAAGCAGAAATAGAGATCAAATGAATCACTAACCTTTGATGATCTTCATCAGATGACACTCATAGAACTTCATGTTACACAATACATGTATGTTTTGTTCGGTAAAGTTCATATGTATATAAAAAATTCTCAGTATACATTGGCGCATTATGTTCAGTAGTTCCAAAAAGATCTGGTGATATTGCAGAGAGCCACATCAATTTACAGAAATACTCATTATAAATGTTGATGAAAATACATGTGTTATACATGGAAATGTAGATAAACTCCTCCTTAATGCAACCACTGTGTCAGATTTTTTAAAAACTTTACGGAAAAAGCAAACCATGCAATAATCTGAGAACGGTGCTCAGACGACAAATACATATTTCCGCCATGTTGGAGTCAACAGAAGTCAGAAATAACATTATAAATATTCACTTACCTTTGATGATCTTCATCAGAATGCACTCCCAGGAATCCCAGGTCCACAATAAATGTTTGATTTGTTTGATAATGTCCATAATTTATGTCCAAATAGCTTCTTTTGTTGGCGCGCTTGGTAAACAAAAGAAAACTCACAAAGCGCGTTCACTAGTTGCAGACAAAATGTCAAAAAGTTCCATTACTGTCCGTAGAAACATTTCAAATGATGTATGGAATCAATCTTTAGGATGATTTTAACATAAAACTTCAATAATATTCCAACCGGAGAATTCCTTTGTCTTTAGAAAAGCAAAGGAACTGGAGCTCCCTCTCCCTCTGTGAATGCGCATGACTGAGCGCGTGGCTGCTGGCAGACCTCTGACTCATTCCCCTCTCATTCAGCCCGCCTTCTTAGTAGAAGCCTCAAACAAGTTTCTAAAGACGGTTGACATCTAGTGGATGCCTTAGGAAGTGCAAAATGACCAATATCCCGCTGTATCTTTAAAAGGGGCTGAGTTGAAAATCGACCAACCTCAGATTTCCCACTTCCTGGTTGGATTTTTTCTCACGTTTTTGCCTGCCATATGAATTCTGCTATACTCACAGACATCATTCAAACAGTTTTAGACATTTCAGAGTGTTTTCTATGCAATACTACTAATAATATGCCTATATTAGCATCTGGGACTGAGGAGCAGGCAGTTTACTCTGGGCACCTCTGGGCACCTTATCCATCCAAGCTACTCAATACTGCCCCCAGCCATAAGAAATTAATTCTATGGTAGGTGGTGTGAGGGGTGGTACCATCACACTATCCTGCAGCTACACTGGCTCTGAAAATGATCTACAGTGGTATAGTCAGTATCCTAGGTCTAAACCAGAGTTTCATCACCAAATCAGGGTATGTCCAGAAAACTGTCCCTAAGGTCCATACCGACCGTGTGGATCTGGGGATCTCCTCTGCTGAAGTGACAGACTCTGCTCGTCCTCACTCTACTACTTTCATTCAACTTTTTCACCACGGAAGGATAATCTGGACATAATGTTACTACTTAGCTTTTTGTCTTTTGGAGGTCCTGTAGAACTAACTTTATGCCCTCTACTTGCAGTCGCTGTACTCATAAAATGCAGCAGAACAATCATCTTAAGGATTGCCGAGTTGCAATCTCAGCTTCAGAAGCAATCATTAGGCAAGGGCAGTTTCAGTGTAGGAAAGGATGAAACAGCATATGTGCCACAAGTAAGTGCATATAGTTGTGTTAAAATGTCTTATGGCTGGGGGGCAGTATTGAGTAGCTTGGATGAATAAGGTGCCCAGAGTAAACTGCTTGCTACTCAGGCCCAGAAGCGAATATATGCATATTATTAGTATATTTGGATAGAAAACACTCTGAAGTTTCTAAAACTGTTTGAATGATGTCTGTGAGTATAACATAACTCATATAGAAGCTAAAAACCTGAGAAAAAAATCCAACCAGGAAGTGGGAAATCTGAGGTGTGTAGTTTTTCAAGTCATTGCCTATCGAATATATAGTGTAGACATATGGTGTCATATTGCACTTCCTAAGGCTTCCACTAGATGTCAACCTTCTTTAGAACCTTGTTTGATGCTTCTACTGTGAAGGAGGGGGGGAATAAGAGCTGAATGAGTCAGGGCTCTGCCAGAGTGCCATGAGCTGATCATGCGCGCTCACGTGAGAGCGACCTGCGTTCCATCACATTTCTACAGACAAAGGAATTCTCAGATGGGAACATTATTGAAGAGTTATCCTAAAGATTGATTCTGTACATCGTTTGACATGTTTATACGAACTGTAATATGACTTTTCGTTTGAACTTTCGCCTGGACTTTCCCGCACCTCGTGAGTTTGGATTGTGTACTAAACGCGTGAACAAAGAGGAGGTATATGGACATAAATGATGGACTTTATTGAACAAATCAAACATTTATTGTGGAACTGGGATTCCTGGGAGTGCATTCTGATGAAGATCATCAGAGGTAAGTGAATATTTATAATGCTATTTCTGACTTCTGTTGACTCCACAACATGGCGGATATGTGTATGGCTTGATTTGTTGTCTGAGCGCTTTACTCAGATTATCGCATGGTGTGCTTTGTCAGTAAAGTTTTGTTGAAATCTGACACAGCGGTTGCATTAATGCATCATATGAAAGGATAGATGTTGGGGTAATTGTACTCTGCCAATCAGGTGATGTGCCTATCAGGTGGCAATGGAGGAGATGGGGAACAAAGTGAAAATGACATGGCTTGGGAACACCTCTAGGATCCTGGGGCCGGAAAGGGGAAGACTGGGCGAAAGCTGAAGGAGGCTTTTTAGGGCTTTCATTTTTTTGTGGAATGCAGCAGAAAAGTATCCTGGAGGCATTGAGTCAGGTGAAGAGAGAGTGGGAATTGTCATGGTCTCAGACTTTGGGTTTTCATGTATAAATCATTATGCATAGCTTACCACATTGTTAATACTGTTATGTTTCGTGTTTATTTTTGCTTTTCAAGTCTTGTGCTATCATTCTCTTAGCCTCTTAAGCCCACCTGAGACGCAACTGTCTCATCTAGCCATCAGCAAATGCAAATGCGCTACGCTAAATGCCAATAGCACTCGTTAAAACTCAAACGTTCATTAAAACACACATGCAGGGTAGTGAATTAAAGCTACACTCGTTGTGAATCTAGCCAACAAGTCAGATTATTAAAATGCTTTTCGGCAAAAGCATGAGAAGCTATTATCTGATAGCATGCAACACCCCAAAATACCTGAATGCGACGTAAACAAAATAATTAGCGTAGCCGGCGCTACACAAATAGCTGAAATAAAATATAAAACTTTCATTACCTTTGACGAGCTTCTTTGTTGGCACTCCTATATGTCCCATAAACATCACTATTGGGTCTTTTTTTCCGATTAAATCGTTCCATATATACCCAAAATAGCCATCTATGGAAACTGTATGATTCAGAAAAAAACACAGTTTGAAAACGCTACGTCATTTTTTTAAATTAAAAAAGTCGACGATAAACTTTCACAAAACACTTCGAAATACTTTTGTAATCCAACTTTAGGTATCAGTAAACGTTAATAATCTATCAAATTGATCACGGGGCGATGTGTATTCAATAGCTCCACGATCTCAAATCATCTTCCAAAATCTCTCTTCCAAAACTTCCTGTCGGAGACCGGATGGAAAGTGTTCTCTCTACTACGTTTGACCAAGAAACAAAGGCACCGCAAATGACGAGTGGAAGCTGTAGGAATTGCAATCTCGGCCCCATTTAATTTAGTTTCCATTCAACAATACATGCAAGTGGCACATTGATACTTTTTTCAGTTTTCAGTGACCAGATTTTCTTGCGCTTTTCGATGAAACACACGCTCTGTTATAGTCACAGCCGTGATTTAACCACTTTTAGAAACGTCAGAGTGTTTTCTATCCATACATACTAATCATATGCATATACTATATTCCTGGCATGAGTAGCAGGACGCTGAATTGTTGCGCGATTTTTAACAGAATGTTCGAAAAAGTAGGGGGTAGGCTTAACTTAAGAACCAGAAGAGGAACACTGAACTGGAAGAAGTCAACAGATCCATTGGACACATTATTATCAGTGTACTATGAGAAATGGAAATAAGAGTGTGCATGGTGTGACTATAGAACAGAGGCCGTAAGTCTCTGAGTTTGTAAACCTCAATGTTAATCATGTTTTATCCTTTGTTCATGTTTTGTTATCCTACTGTAAGTTGAACAGTAGGAAGTTATTGTTCAAGAGGGGGGACTGTTGGGTTCTGAGAATATGAAATATACTTATTCATTTCACTGGGTGAGAGAGGGTAATGTATAACGTTTACATTATGTCAGGATATGTTATTGTTAGCTATCAGGCATCTTATGGTAGGGATCCGCTGGGACGAGAAGAGAGACAGTCTGGTACCAGAGGATGGATCGTTGGGAGAGGAATGGTCTCCCTACTACCCCACCGACCCTCCCACCAGCAACTCTACCATCTCCCCCATCTGGATCCTGTTCCAGCGTTCTGCGCATTACGCCTCCGAGGGAGTACGATGGAGCAGCGACGGGGTGCCAGGGATTCCTGCTTCAACTAGACCTCTACCTGGCCACCGGCCGGCCGGCTCCCTCGGAAGCGGAGAGAGTGTGGGTTCTCATCACATGCCTTACTGGTAGAGCCCTGGAGTGGGCTAATGCGGTCTGGAACGGGCCCGACTCAGCGAAGGACAATTACCCGGAATTCACCCACCGTTTCAGGGCCGTGTTCGATCACCCTTCAGAAGGTCGAGCGGCGGGTGAGAGATTGCTCCATCTCAGACAGGGTACGAGGAGCGCACAGGACTTCGCGCTGGAGTTCCGGACCTTGGCCGCTGGAGCAGGGTGAAACGACAGGGCCCTGATAGACCATTACAGATGTAGCCTGAGAGAGGACGTCCGTAGGGAGCTGGCCTGTCGGGATACTACACTTAGCCTGGATGGACTGATAGACCTGTCGATCCGGTTGGACCATCTGCTAGCTGCTCGCGGACGTTCTGAAAGGGTCCTGTCAGTTCTACCTCCTGACCCTCCTGCTCCTATCCCGATGGAGCTAGGAGGGACCGCGTCTAGGGAGATCGGAGGAGGAAGCTCCTCCTGTACCAGTTGTGGCCGGAGAGGGCACACATCTGGTCGGTGCTGGAGGAATTCATCTGGGAATCGAGAGGGCAGGCAGAACACTCCTCGTTCACCCCAGGTGAGTAAGCACCACACTCTCCCAGAGTTTCCTGTTGGTCACATGTTCCTATTAATTTGTTTCCTTAATTATTCTCCTTCTCTCCAGCATAAGGCACTGGTAGATTCAGGCGCAGCTGGAAACTTTATAGATCGCGGACTCGCTCAGAGGTTGAGGATTCCGTTAGTAAAAGTAGACCCCCCCTTTTGCCGTGCACTCTTTAGATAGTCGACCATTAGGGTCAGGGCTGGTGAGGAAAGCCACAATTTCGTTGGAGATGATTATGCAGGGGAATCACAAGGAGCGAATTAGTTTGTTCCTTATCGATTCACCTGCGTTTCCAGTGGTACTGGGGATTCCCTGGCTAGCTATTCATAATCCTACGATTTCGTGGAAACAGGGAACTCTACAGGGGTGGTCTGATGAGTGTTCAGGCAGGTGTGTAGGGGTTTCCATCGGTGCGACAACGGTGGAGAGTCCAGACCAGGTTTCCACCGTGTGCATTCCAGCTGAGTATAACGATTTGGCTATCGTTTTCAGTAAAAAGAAGGCGACCCAATTACCACCCCATAGGCAGGGGGATTGCGTGATAAACCTCCAGGGTGACGCTGCACTCCCCAGGAGTCATGTGTATCCTTTGTCCCAGGAGGAGACGGTGGCTATGGAAACTTATATCACCGAGGCTCTGGGACAGGGGTACATTCGGCCCTCCATGTCACCTGTCTCTTCGAGTTTATTTTTTGTGAAGAAAAAAGATGGTGGTTTACGTCCGGGTATTGATTATAGAGGTCTAAATTCCATCACGGTGGGTTTTAGTTACCCACTACCTCTCATTGCTACGGCAGTGGAATCATTTTCACGGAGCGCAGTTCTTCACTAAACTGGATCTCAGGAGTGCTTATAATCTGGTGCGTATTCGGGATGGAGATGAGTGGAAAACTGCATTTAGCACTACTTCTGGCCATTATGAGTACCTCGTCATGCCATATGGTTTAAAGAATGCTCCTGCTATATTTCAATCCTTCATGGATGAGATTCTCAGAGACCTGCACGGACAGGGTGTAGTGGTGTATATTGACGATATTTTGATCTACTCCGCTACACGCACTGCGCATGTATCTCTGGTACGCAAGGTTCTTAGACGACTGCTGGAGCATGACCTGTATGTGAAGGCGGAGAAATGTAAGTTTTCCAAACAATCAGTTTCCTTCCTGGGTTATCGCATTTCCAGCTCTGGGTTGGTAATGGAGGGTGACCGCGAAAAGGCCGTGCGTAATTGGCCGACTCCGACCACGGTAAAGGAGGTGCAGCGGTTCTTGGGGTTTGCCAATTACTACCGGAGGTTTATCCGGGGTTTTGGTCAGGTAGCTGCCCCTATTACCTCACTGCTGAAGGGGGGGCCGGTGCGTTTACAGTGGTCAGCAGAGGCGAACGGAGCTTTTCATAAGTTGAAGGCGATGTTTACTGAGGCGCCGGTGTTGGCGCATCCGGACCCTTCTTTGGCGTTTATAGTAGAGGTGGACGCATCCGAGGCTGGGGTTGGAGCGGTGCTCTCACAGCGTTCGGGTGCGCCACCGAAGCTCCGCCCCTGTGCCTTTCTTTCGAAGAAACTCGGGCCAGCGGAGCGGAATTATGATGTGCGGGATAGGGAGTTGTTGGCTATGGTTAAGGCCCTGAAGGTGTGGAGACACTGGCTTGAGGGTGCTAAGCACCCTTTCCTTATCTGGACTGACCACCGTAACCTGGAGTATATCCGATCAGCTAGGAGACTGAATCCTCGTCAGGCAAGGTGGGCCATGTTTTTCACCAGATTTCGTTTCACTATCTCGTATAGACCAGGTTCCCTCAACACTAAGGCTGACGCGCTGTCAAGACTCTATGACACTGAGGACAGGTCCATCGATCCTACTCCCATCATTCCGGCAGCTAAGCTGGTGGCACCAATAGTATGGGATGTGGACGCGGACATCGAGCGGGCGCTAAGGGAGGAACCTGCGCCTCCACAGTGTCCGGAGGGTCGTAGGTACGTGCCGCTGGCTCTTCGTGATCAATTGATTCGATGGGCTTATTGTCTACCCTCGTCGGGTCACCCAGGTATTTTTAGGACAGTGCGAGGTCTTGAGAGGAAGTAATGGTGGCCCACTTTGAGGAGGGATGTGCGATTCTATGTTTCCTCCTGTTCGGTGTGCGCTCAGAGTAAGGCTCCTAGACACCTGCCAAGAGGTAAATTACAACCTCTTCCCGTTCCACAACGGCCGTGGACCCATCTATCGGTGGATTTTCTTACTGACCTTCCCCCCTCTCAGGGTAACACAATGATCCTGGTCGTTGTGGATCGGTTCTCTAAGTCCTGCCGTCTTATCCCATTGCCCGGTCTCCCTACGGCCCTACAGACTGCGGAAGCTCTTTTCACCCATGTCTTCCGGCACTACGGGGTGCCCAAGGATATAGTTTCTGATCGGGGCCCCCAGTTTATCTCCCGTGTTTGGAGGGCATTTATGGAACGTCTGGGGGTCTCGGTCAGCCTGACCTCAGGGTATCACCCGGAGAGTAATGGGCAGGTGGAGAGAGTGAACCAGGAGGTGGGTAGGTTTCTGCGGTCGTATTGCCAGGACCGGCCAGGGGAGTGGGCGAGATATATTCCCTGGGCAGAAATAGCCCAGAACTCACTAAGCTACTCCTCTACCAACATGTCACCATTTGAGTGCGTGTTGGGGTACCAGCCAGTCCTGGCACCGTGGCATCAGAGCCAGACTGAGGCTCCTGTGGTGGAGGAGTGGGTGCAGTGCTCTAAGGAGACCTGGAGGGCTGTCCAAGAGTCATTACGCCAAGCGAGTATAAGGCAGAAGAAGAGCGCTGACTGTCACCACAGTGAGGCCCCCGTCTTTGCACCTGGGGACAGGGTCTGGCTCTCAACCCGAAACCTGCCCCTCCGCTTGCCCTGCCGGAAGCTGGGTCCGCAGTGTATAGGGCCATTTAAAGTCCTGAGGAGAATAAACGAGGTTTGTTATCGATTATTACTTCCTTCGTATTATCGTATTAACCCCTCGTTTCATGTGTCTCTTCTCAGGCCGGTGGTAGCTGGTCCCATGCAGGAAGGTGAGGTTCCGGAGGTTCCTCCGCCCCCTCTGGACATCGAGGGGATCCCCGGCGTACAAGATACGAGCTATTCTGGACTCGAGACGCTGGGTGAGGGGCTTGCAGTACCTCGTTGACTGGGAGGGGTACGGTCCGGAGGAGAGGTGCTGGGTTCCGGTGAGGGATATTCTAGATCCATCTATGTTGAGTGAGTTCCATCGCCTCCGTCCGGATCGCACAGCGCCTCGGCCCCTGGGACGTCCCCGAGGCCGGCGTCGGCGCGCTGCGGGAGCTGCACGTTAGCGGGGGGGTACTGTCACGAATATTACCGAAGGTGACTCCCCTTCTTGTTCGGGTGGCGCTCGGCGGTCGTCGTGGCCGGTCTACTAGCTATCGCCGATCCGTTGTTCTGTGTTCCTTTGGTTTTGTCTGATTGGTATCACCTGTTTCTTGTTTGGTTGTTAGGGGAGGGTTATATATAGTTTGTTCAGCCCGCTTCTGTTTCGTGCGGGCTTGTTAGTCTGTTTTGTTGTTTGAGTGTATTTTGTTTGTATTTTGGGTTTCACGCTGTCCGTTTATATTTCTGATCATTTGTTTTTCTACTTTTGGTTCATGTTATGTTTCCAGGACATTAAAGCGTGTTTTTTCCCACATCTTTTGCTCTCTGCGCCTGACTCCACACCTCCTCACTCATTTCTCGTAACAGTTCCTCTATCCACTTGTATTCATTTCTGCACTTGTTGGTGAGTTTTCTCAATGTTCATTATAGCCACTGTTTAATCAAGGATCCAAATTAAAAGAGTAACGCTGATAGTGAGCTGCAGTTTGAAACGTTAGTAAATAACGATGGTGGAGATGGATTTTTTCAAATGCCTTAAGCATGAACAGAGTCCAGTACTCAGATTCAATCTCTTTTTCAGGTGTCAGTTACCAGGATGAAATTCAACCAACAGCAAAGATAATGCATGGTGACAAAGGAGGTTTTGTTACACTGTCTTGCAACTACTCTGGTTCACCATACAACCTCCAATGGTATCATCAGTATCCCAGATCAGCTCCCAAATTCCTTCTCCTCACTACAGTCTCCTCAAACCCCTCTGTAGTGAACGCTACTCCTCCATACCCACATCTGTCTATTAAACTGAATAAGGAGGGTCAAGAAGTTAAGGTGTATTTATTTTTCAAATAAATTATTACAAAGCCAATACATGATATACAGTGCCTTGCGAAAGTATTCGGCCCCCTTGAACTTTGCGACCTTTTGCCACATTTCAGGCTTCAAACATAAAGATATAAAACTGTATTTTTTTGTGAAGAATCAACAACAAGTGGGACACAATCATGAAGTGGAACGACATTTATTGGATATTTCAAACTTTTTTAACATATCAAAAACTGAAAAATTGGGCGTGCAAAATTATTCAGCCCCCTTATGTTAATACTTTGTAGCGCCACCTTTTGCTGCGATTACAGCTGTAAGTCGCTTGGGGTATGTCTCTATCAGTTTTGCACATCGAGAGACTGACATTTTTTCCCATTCCTCCTTGCAAAACAGCTCGAGCTCAGTGAGGTTGGATGGAGAGCATTTGTGAACAGCAGTTTTCAGTTCTTTCCACAGATTCTCGATTGGATTCAGGTCTGGACTTTGAATTGGCCATTCTAACACCTGGATATGTTTATTTTTGAACCATTCCATTGTAGATTTTGCTTTATGTTTGGACCATTGTCTTGTTGGAAGACAAATCTCCGTCCCAGTCTCAGGTCTTTTGCAGACTCCATCAGGTTTTCTTCCAGAATGGTCCTGTATTCGGCTCCATCCATCTTCCCATCAATTTTAACCATCTTCCCTGTCCCTGCTGAAGAAAAGCAGGCCCAAACCATGATGCTGCCACCACCATGTTTGACAGTGGGGATGGTGTGTTCAGGGTGATGAGCTGTGTTGCTTTTACGCCAAACATAACGTTTTGCATTGTTGCCAAAAAGTTCAATTTTGGTTTCATCTGACCAGAGCACCTTCTTCCACATGTTTGGTGTGTCTCCTAGGTGGCTTGTGGCAAACTTTAAACGACACTTTTTATGGATATCTTTAAGAAATGGCTTTCTTCTTGCCACTCTTCCATAAAGGCCAGATTTGTGCAATATACGACTGATTGTTGTCCTATGGACAGAGTCTCCCACCTCAGCTGTAGATCTCTGCAGTTCATCCAGAGTGATCATGGGCCTCTTGGCTGCATCTCTGATCAGTCTTCTCCTTGTATGAGCTGAAAGTTTAGAGGGACGGCCAGGTCTTGGTAGATTTGCAGTGGTCTGATACTCCTTCCATTTCAATATTATCGCTTGCACAGTGCTCCTTGGGATGTTTAAAGCTTGGGAAATCTTTTTGTATCCAAATCCGGCTTTAAACTTCTTCACAACAGTATCTCGGACCTGCCTGGTGTGTTCCTTGTTCTTCATGATGCTCCCTGCGCTTTTAACGGACCTCTGAGACGATCACAGTGCAGGTGCATTTATACGGAGACTTGATTACACACAGGTGGATTGTATTTATCATCATTAGTCATTTAGGTCAACATTGGATCATTCAGAGATCCTCACTGAACTTCTGGAGAGAGTTTGCTGCACTGAAAGTAAAGGGGCTAAATAATTTTGCACGCCCAATTTTTCAGTTTTTGATTTGTTAAAAAAGTTTGAAATATCCAATAAATGTCGTTCCACTTCATGAGTGTGTCCCACTTGTTGTTGATTCTTCACAAAAAAATACAGTTTTATATCTTTATGTTTGAAGCCTGAAATGAGGCAAAAGGTCGCAAAGTTCAAGGGGGCCGAATACTTTCGCAAGGCACTGTATGTACGAATGTCTTCTCTTAAACTGCATTTGATTTTCATTTATTCTATCATTTGCCTTAAAAAAGTGTTAGATTATATATAGTATTATGTTTTACAGGTGTCAGTTCTGAACAAGTATTAACACCCTACACTGATGTAGAAGTGTCTTCAGAAAGGGACAGAGTTACTCTCTCTTGTAACTACACCTCTTCTGATAACATTCTTCTATGATATCGACAATATCCCAAATCAGCACCACAGTTAATGGTTATGGAGTATGCAGATATTACACCAGGTTTCACTCTAAATCATGACAAAAAAGCCAAACGTGTGGATCTGGAGATCTCCTCTGCTGAAGTGACAGACTCTGCTCTCTACTACTGTGCCCTGATGGCCATTGTGACAGGAAACCCAGAAACACTGCACAAAAACCTTCATATGTGATTCATACAATAACGGAGGGAAACTATTCCACCCCCCCTTCTCCCCAGTGGAGGGAACGAGAAATGCAGTATCACTGAAGAGAGGACAAATGAGAGGAGAGGGAAGGAGAGGCCAGGAGAGGTGAGGAGAGGAGAGATGGAGTATTTTTAGAGCAACTGTACTTTGGGGTGGAGCTTGTAGCGAAACTAAGCAGGAACGATCAACAGAAAACATTTGCAGATTCATTTGGTTTGGAGTTTTCAGGTTCTGTTGTGCTATTAGTCAGTTTGACTTCCAACCATAGCCATGTTCATGTTCATCTGCTCAATTATTACGTTCTCAGTAATAGGTAAGTTATGGCTTTCAAAGTAGTGTCATGTTTTCTGTTAAGAAAATTACAACAATACAATTTAATTTTAATAAAATAATTTCTCATTGTTCATCTCTTCCCATTTACAGGTGGCAGTTATGAGCAGACTATAGAGCCAAACCAACATGAAGTGTATGCAGAAGTGGGTAGTAATGTTCTTCTTTCCTGCAACTACTCCTCAGCAGACAGTCTACTATGGTATCAACAGTCTCCAGGATCAGCTCCCCAATACCTTCTGCTCATCCAGCACTACACTGGGACTGAAAATAGAGATGATTCTCTTGACTCTCGCTTTTCTGGTAAACTGAACAAAGAGAAGACCCGTGTGGATCTGGAGATCTCCTCTGCTGAAGAGACAGACTCTGCTATGTACTACTGTGCTCTGAAGCCCACAGTGACAGGAAACCCAGAAACACTGTACAAAAACCTAACATCGCCTGAGAGAGTTTCTACACTGTAGTTACAGGTTTCGTTTGACAATAGCTCCATCAAGTGGAGTCTATATGCAGCCATTATATTGTGTCAAGATGAGGAGCTTAGTTTTACAAATCATGTGTCATGAGAGTAACTGAGTGAATGTTCCAAGAGAAGATCATTTAACAGAGAAGTCTCTGTCTAACACCCAGTCGCTATGATGCTGCTCTTTTCAGTCTTGTTTATGTGCACTAATAGGTAAGAATTCCCTGTCATTAACTGAATGTGTACAAACAGAATGTACAATGTTCAGCAATCATTTCAATATGTTATTATAAATATCAAGTGGTAATACACTTTGAAACACCAAGTGTGGATATATTGTACGCTGTCTAAATTTACTCAGTGATCCATATTTTATTTTTTACAGGACATAATTTCTCCAGATTTAGTGGATGTTATGGAGGGTAGTAGTGTTAAACTCTCCTGTAGATACAACAGCTCATTAGCCAACAGTCTGTTATGGTACCTCCAGCAACTTGGATCCTCTCTACAGTTCCTCATTCTGGACTTCTCTGGGATCAAAACCAACACTGATAGTACAAAATGGACCCTCACACATGAAAAAGAGGAAAACCGTGTGGATCTGGAGATCTCCTCTGCTGAAGTGACAGACTCTGCTCTGTAATACTGTGCACTGAAGCCCACAGTGACAGGAAACCCAGATACACAGTAGAAAAACTGATCTTGACCAGTGGTGTAAAATAATTAAGTTAAAATACTGTAAAGTACTACTTAATGAGTTTTTGGGGTTTACTTTCTTTTTTAATATTTTTGACAATACTTTTACTTCACTGCTATACTTTTACTTCACTAAATCCGAGATACCAAATGTGTGTAGAGGCTAGTTTTGCTGTCCTGCAACTACTCCTCAACATACAGTGTTTTGTGGTATAAACAGGGTCAGCTCCCCAATTCCTCCTCTTCATCCGCCATGACTCCATATTCTCACCTCACTTTTAAACTGAACAAAGATCTTGAGATCTCCTCTGCTGAAGTGAGACTTTGCTCTGTACGACTGTACTGTAGAGCCCACATTGACATGAAACAGAGAAACACTGTACAAAAACTATACGACAGTCTGCACTGTACTGCTGTGATATGACATCCACAGTGCCTCAAAACTTATTGACTCCGCAGTGAGATTAATTTTATGGATTTACAACATCTGCTGTATTCTGTTAGACCACAGTGTCATCAAGTGGAGTTTCTAGTGAATAAATCAAATGTTTATGAAACATCTTTGATTCTACATTGCCAGTAGGAGGAGCTAGAGTATAAAACTCAGGATTAGATTATGAATCCTCAAGATAAAACATGAAACTACCATGAATATCATAGCCAGTTGATGCTGTGCTTTTCATCATCAGTTGGTGCTTATTCTACACATCCTGGCATCTACAATGTTGTTCTGTTCACTATTACTCTTCTTTGACTTGAAAGGTAAGTAATGACATTTTCATTCAAAATGAGGGTGATTATGTTTAGGTGTGTTTACTTTCAAATCAAAGATTATGAAGACAAGGCACAACATGAGGATGCATGTTTTTATATATATATATATATATATATATATATATATATATATATATATATATATATATATATATTGAAATTAATTACATTTTCAATATGGGTTTTACAGGTCTCAGTTCTGAACAGGTTTTAACACCCTACAGTGATGTAGAAGTAGCTTCAGAAAGGGACAGAGTTACTCTCTCTTGTAACTACTCCTCTGGTGACACTCTTCAATGGTATCGGCAATATCCCAATTCAGCACCACAGTTACTGGTTAAGGAGTATGTGGATATTACACCAGGGTTTACTCTAAATCATTACAAAAATGCCAAACGTGTGGATCTGGAGATCTCGTCTGCTGAAGTGACAGACTCTGCTCTGTACTACTGTGCCCTGGAGCCCACAGTGACAGGAAATCTGTCAACACCGTTCAAAAACTGCTATCTATTCAAGAGGAGGAGCTACACTAAGCAGACCACATGGGGATATAATTTAGTCTGTCACAGAGGAGTGGTACCTCAGTGTTACTGAGAGAGCTGCTGAACTTCAACCATCATGTTCCTCTATCCACTTTTATTCATTTCTGCACTTGTTGGTGAGTTTTCTCAATGTTCATTATAGCCACTGTTCAAACAAGGTTCAAAAGGAAAGAGTAACACCGATAGTGAGCTGCAGTTCGAAACGTCAAAATCCATTGACAATGTTTGTAATGACATGGTCTCAGAGAATTTTGTATTCTGAATGTATCCGAGATACCAAATTTGTAAGATATGTTATGAATTACAATTGGTATTTTAACCATCTGTCTTCTGTAACCATACCAAACATAACATCTTACTTTTTTCACTGTCCCGGACTAACATTTACTAAGTTACATCTAGTCTATGAGACCAGGCTGTGTATAAAGCTGTCATATCACAGAGCAGTAGTGAACCTATTCCTGATAAGAAATAATCATCCACAACGTCCCGGACATCAACTGAACTGATCATAACAAGCCTAACCCTGACAGGTTCATCTCTCTACTACTGTGCTCTCTGGGATTGTTATAACCAGTGTTGTTATACACAGCGATACATATACTGTACAAAAACCTGCAGAACAAAATGCTTTGTTGCTGTGTGGATCATCATTAAACATCAAACCACAACTTGATTTAATAATGGCAGATGTTGAGATCAGATAATTGTTATCACACCTGTGTTGTGGTCACACCTGTGCTGTGCTGTGTGCAATCACCAGGTGGTGATTTGGAATATGACAAAGTGCAACAATATTAATGTTTGTAGTTACTCCTCACAATTTATACAACTTGGTGGTGTAGTATGAAAGTCAACCTGAAGGGGGAAACCTAACAAAGCACACACACCCCTGATTCAGAGGATGCCATACAGACAGACACCTCCCCATGGTCTACTACTGCATGTAATACAGAATAACATGAAGCATCAACAGTAGGACAGAGGAGGTCAAAGCTCTGTGATAGATAGATCAGCATTGTTCTGCTCCTTACCTTTTCCACTTCATACTGACTGACTTGTAATGAGAAATTGGCTGATCCTTCATGTTCTGGCTGCATGCTGCTTTGGTAAAACATCACTCTGTTCATCTGTCTCTTTCTGTGCATTTGTTCATTTTATTTATATACATTATTATTACATGTTGTGAAGATATATGTATTTATCTTTCTTTTCAGGGTGCAGAGCAGAAGAGAATGTAACACAGCCAACAGAAGATGTAATGGTCGTAGAAGGACACCCAACAACACTCACTTGTCTATTTGATACAACTTCTCCATCACCATATCTCTTCTGGTACAAACTAGCAAATGACAAGCCCATTTTTATGCTGAGAAGGGATACATTTTCACCTGGGGAAACTACTACTGAGTTCAAGGACAGATTTGATGCACATCTGAATGTCACAGGAAAATCAGTCCCCTTGACGATCCAGAGGTTGCAGCTGTCTGACTCTGCTGTGTACTACTGTGCTCTGAGGCCCACTGTGACAAAAGTATATTCAGGCCCCTTACAAAAACTATAGGTTTCACGTGTCCACACAAACATACAGTACCACTGAAAAGTTGTGATCAACGCATAAAATGTATTTCAATATACTTTGTGTTTAAGAGTAGACCTGAATTAGATAGTATGTAGATTACATTGGTGTTTATACATGAATAATAACAGAATATCTGTAGGTATATTAACATAAAAATTATTCATAGTAACTTCATGGAACATTTAAGTCATTGTCAGTTCCTTTAGGCCACTTTCTATATTAAGCTAGACGTGAAAGCTTTACACTTTGTCTATTGTACTGGAAAGAGTGCTAATGTAATATTGTCTTATACATTTCTTTACAATCTTACCACTCTCTGAACAGGCTCGTCCTTCATGTCTGTCAGTTGAAGGTGATATACAGGCTGAGATGGACATGGAAGAGAGAGGATCTCAACCTCTTACTGTAACTCACAGTCACTCTCAGTGTGTTCTGTATAACCATGGTACTCTGTCTGATCATCTGGCTGGTTCTTGATGTATTCTGCTTCGGTTTGATGGAACCTTTACTCTCATTGGTTAATAATCGTCATGTATCTTTTATTATCACTCAATGTACCTTTTTTTATCTTCCAGAGTGCACAGCAGACCAAGATCAACAGCAACCAGGAGGTGTGATTGCTACAGAAGGAGGATTCGTAACACTGAGTTGATAATGTAACACCAGTGCTAATAATAATGCATATCTATTTTGGAACAAACAAGAAGCTAATGACTTCCCTAAACATATGCTGAGCTGTAATTATTTTTGTTCTGGAGACAATACTGCAGGGTTCAAGGAGAGATTCATTGCAAGCCTAAATGCCAAGACACAATCAGTGCCCTTGACGATTCAGAGGTTGCAGCTGTCTGACTCTGATGTGTACTGCTGTGCTCTGAAGCCCATTGTTACAACAGGATATACACTGTGTGTGCACGTGGGTGCGTGTATACAGTACTTTGTGTTGTGTGACGTTTTTTAAGTCAATGGGAGATGTTATATAACTGAGGCAGAGGAAAGGAAATGCCTTTTATAGCTGACAGTGAGAAACCAGGGGAGTCATTCTGTCATAACTATTTGTGTGTTCAATCTTTTCACTGTGTTAAATAACAGTTACTAGCATGTTTCTAGGATACATTTTAATATATGCACTATTGGGTGAATTTGATGCTATTCATCATATCCAATCACTGTGAATGTAGTGTTAGGTTTTAATTATCAGAGTAAATAACTCACGGACACTAGAGAAGCTTAATCAAATTTAATTCTTCGCAAAGGGTCGACACAGCTGCATTCAGACAAATAACATTTCATACATGAACTGATATTTACCCCTTTCTCCAAGGCTGATTCTCCTTCTCCACAACTGAACAGCCAATGCATTGCTGTTGCTTGACCGAACCTTAGTGATATCTGTTCTTCCTCACTTCATCTAACCTAACCTCTACCCCAAAGTACGCACTCCTCCCCAACTCAAGGCAGTCATGGTTATTGATACCAGACTCTGGTATACCAGAATCTCTCTCCTCCTCCCAGAGGAACCCTGATGGCTAACAATAACATATCCTGACATAACGTAAACGTTACCCTCTCTCCCTCAGTGACATTGTTAGGTTCTAAGATCTCCACCCGTCTCCCCTACACATTACAATGCCATGTGACTCCTATAGATAACCATTAACTTCTAATGTAAAAATGTGTCTCGTTCACAGTTGGACACTATCCTTATGAATATATCAATGTTCCAAGTCTATCCCAGAATCTAACAGTAGTTACTGATGACTGGAGTCATATTCCTGTGAAGAATCTTCTGTCCATTTTGAATGCACTTGACTGAATAATGATTTGAATTTTATAATAATTTCCTGTTTTCATAAATGTTTTCCAGGTGGAAGTCATGTTAATGACATTACTCCAACATCAGATAAGGCGTTTGGGTTGGAGGGTGATGTCATAAATCTGTCCTGTAACTACTCCTCTGCTAGTACTCTCCAGTGGTATCATCAGTACCCTGGATCATCTCCCATCTTCCTCCTCCTCACTGGAGTGTCCTCAAACCCCTCTGTGGTGAACGCTACTCCTCCATACCCACCACTGTCTGTTGAACTGAATGAAGAGAGAACCCCTGTCGAGATGGAGATCTCCTCTGTAGAAGTGAGATACTATGCTCTGTACGACTGTGCTGTAGAGACAATATTGCCCGGAAAGTGTGAAACACTGTACAAAAAACATTCGACACTCTGCACTGTAGTGCTGTTCTGTGACATCCACAGTGACGCATAACTTATTGACACAACAGTGAGCTGAATTTCATGGATTTACAAGCATCTGCAGTCTTCTGTTAGTCCACAGTGCCATCAAATGGATTCTCTAGTGAATAAATCAAATTATATGAAACATCTTTGATTCTACATTGTCAGTAGGAGGAGCTAGAGTATGAACTCAGGATTAGATTATGAATCCTCAAGGCAATACATGAAACTACAATGAAGAACATAGCCAGTTGATGCTGTGCTTTTCATCATCAGTTGGTGCTTATTCTACACATCCTGGCATCTACAATGTTGTTCTGTTCACTATTACTATTATTTGACTTGATAGGTAAGTAATGACATTTTCATTCAAACTGAGTGTTGAGAGGTATTCTTTTTTCAAATCAAAGATCATAAAGATAATGCACAGCATGAGGATACATGTTTTTTTTAAACTTTTATTTTGAATTAATTCAATATTCCATGTTTTAAAGTAATATATATATAATATATCATATAATGTTTTTACAGGTGTCAGTTCTGAACAGGAATTAACACCCTATACTGATGTAGAAGTGGCTTCAGAAAGGGACAGAGTAACTCTCTTTTGTAATTACACCTCTTCTGGAGTCACTCTTCTATGGTATCGACAACATCCCAAATCAGCACCACAGTTACTGGTTATGGAGTACGCAGATATTACACCAGGGTTCACTCTAAATCATGACAAAAATGCCAAACGTACGGATCTGAAGATCTCCTCTGCTGAAGTGACAGACTCTGCTATGTACTACTGTGCTCTGAGGCCCACAGTGACAGGAAACCCAGAAACACTGTACAAAAACCTAATATCGCATGAGAGAGTATTTCTACTCTGTAGGTTTTATTTGACAATAATGCCATCAAGTGGAGTCAACACGCATCCATTTTATTGTGTAAAGAGGAGGAGCTTAGTTTTACACATGACATGTAATGTTCACCCAGGGAGGGAATGTTCCAAGAGAAGATACTTCTACAGAGAAGTCTCTGTCTAACACACAGTGGCTATGATGCTGCTCTATTCAGTCTTGTTTTAGTGCACTTGTAGGTAGGAATTCACTCTCCATCAACTGAATGTGTACTGTTCAGTATGCAGTACAATATGGTATTATCAATATCAAGTGGTAATATACTTTGAAACACCAAGTGTGGATATACTGTACACTGTCTATATTGACTCAGTAATACATGTTGTTATTTTTTACAGGTACAAGTGTTGAAGACATAATTACTCCAGACAGAGATGTAGTGGACGTTACGGAGGGTAGTAGCAATAAACTCTCCTGTAGATACAACAGCTCATTAACCAACAGTCTGTTATGGTACCTCCAGCAACCTGGATCCTCTCCACAGTTCCTCATCCTGGACTACTCTGGGGTCATAACCAACACTGATAGTACAAAATGGACCCTCATACATGAAATGGATCTGGACATCTCCTCTGCTGAAGTGACAGTTTCTGCTCTGTACTACTAAGTAGCAATTCTGAAGATGACAATTCCACTAGGCCTATGGTGGGTGGTGTGGATGTTGATACCATCACATCATCCTGCAGCTACACTGGCTCTGTAAACAATCTACATTGGTATCATTAGTATCCCAGGTCTAAACCAGAGTTCCTGAATCTCGCCTTCCAGCTCAGGTTCATACAGACCGCGGGGATCTGGAGATCTCCTCTACTGAAGTGACAGATTATGTTCTGTAAACCTGTGCCATGGAGCACACAGTGACAGGAAACACTTCCTCATACAAAAAGCTGACAGTCTGACACAAATATGCAGATGGTATATATAGTATAGCATGGTGGATCTATTGAAAAAACAAACCAAGACTACAGCAAAAACTAGACCAAAAGGAACTGAAAACCCTTAAACACAAACCACAGAAGAAGAGTTACATATCCAGATATCAGAGGAGGGGCCTCATAGTTAAACACTGGTATAGGCTGGATATACCTGCAACCATGAGGATGTCTCTGTAGAGGATCTACTCAGCTCTCTCCCTGTCTTATCTCTCAGTTGGTTTATCTAGTCTGTGTCAGGATGTCACTCATATTACTGTTGCTCCTCTCAGCGTTTGTAGGTGAGTGCTGAATACTCAGGTTAAACCAAATCATATTTTGAATACAGCAACATTGCTTTTTTTCAGTGAATGATTGCATTAAAAACAAAGTGGTATTTTACTGGGAAGTTTCAATTCTTTCTCTTGTCATACTTTATGGGCACCTAATCCATGTATTTTTTATCTTTAGAAATCAACATTAACACAATGACAATACTTATGTTGTTGCAGCTGATAGTATGGAGCAGGAAACAATAACTCCAGTGAAGCCTGAAGTCAATGCTCTCCAAGGAACAGACATCACTCTCTCCTGCAACTACAAGGGCAACATTATCAATCTACAATGGTACCGTCAATACCCCGGATCCAGACCAGAATGTCTTCTTTGGATCCTACAAACCAACAAGTATGTACAGAATACATCCATTACGACTCCACGACACACTGGTAGACTGAATGAAGAGAAGACCGGTGTTGACTTGATGATCTCCTCTGTTGAATTGGAAGACTCTGCTCTGTACCACTGTGCCTTGCAGCCCACAGTGACAGGAAACCCAGACACACTGTACAAATACCTGTCAAGACCCTTGGGGGTGAACAGTGCATTGTATTCTGATCAATCAGATATAAAGGAGAGTACATTAATACATACATTTTTTCTTGCATCTCCACAATAAAACACATTTAATATAAATATTATTCAGGAACTACTAAATAATATTGTCTGCATCTTCCTGTTCTGATATAACATGATCCAAGGTACTAGTCTGAATAAATACAGAGTGAAAAGGATTTGTGGTGTTGTTTCGCTTCCTTTTAGCAAAGGTTCCCAACCTTTTTCACTCGGTGACCCCATTCCAGCATTGTGGAACATCACGCCATGTTAATTCATGTGATATTTGAGTGATACATTTTTTTACAATATTTATTGGCTAAAAAACATAATTAAAAAACTTTAGCTGACATGGGCTTGTTGGTCTGTTCATTGCTGACAAGTTATAAATAGCTCTCTAAGGTATGCAATGAATAACATGACAAGAGGAACTGATGATGCACTACCCAATTTCAAAATTGCACCTTGCGCATTCTACTTTTACAACTTTGAAGAATGAGTTTAAAGCCGGACTGGCTGACACCTCGCCTCACAGTTTGGGAACCACTGTTCAGAGGATGAAGAGCAGTAATTGTCTTATTGTTCCTATTTTTGGTGAACAGCATACATTTGAAGACAATACCAATAGAGGGCAGTCATGAGCTGAAATGTCTCCATTCAGAACTAGAGCAAAATCATGAAGATGACATTTAGCAGCAATCCAACCCAGAAAGACAATTGAACTCAAATACCCGACTCTCTTTAGTGTAGAGAGGTAAAGCTACATAGTCAATGAGTGCTTTGACATTACAGTATGTAGTCTACAATATGTAGTCTACAGTTGAAGAGAGGATAGTAATACACTCTTACTTGACAGGGCATGAAGCCAGCCATTCAGACCCCCTGAAGATGATTTACGCAATTCTGCTTTTTTCAATGTTCTTTGGTAAGTGCATAGGTTTTGCATTGCAGTTTTGTATTGCAGACATGTGTCTATATAGCATTTACGGTACATGAACTGCAATATGATTCATTCGAAACATGTTTAACATTATTTATTTCAGGTAGCAGTTATGAGGAGGAAATAATATCAGCCACAACTGAAGAGCGTGTTTTTGAGGGTGAAGGTATTACTTTATCCTGCAACTACACTGGCTCCTACAGTACTGATACTTCACTGTAGTACCAACAACACCCCAGATCAAAACCAGAATTTCTGCTTCTACTCACTGAAGGAGGGTTAAAAATACATAATGAATCGACCCATCCTCGGCTGTCTGTTAAACTGAATGAAGATGAGACCCATGTGGCTCTGGAGATCACCTCTGCTGAAGTGACAGACTCTGCTCTGTACAACTGTTCCTTGCAGCCCACAGTGACAGGAAACCGATAAACACAATGCAAAAACCTGACAACATTTTCTGAAAAAATAAAGCCATAACAGAAAACATTTCATAATGGTGTCAAGAGGAGGGGCTGAATAATCAAAGATCCACATGTAGCTTGAGGGGATGTTATTGCTGAGGAAGCAGCTAGTTAGTCAGGTCTCTCAGTGCTGTCTATCGGTTTCTCAAAGGTCTAGCAAGATGTTTTTCTTCTCATTTCTTCTCATTTGTTCTCTTTTCAGCTTTTTTAGGTGAGTTATTATATGGATTTAAATATTTTAATTTAATCTTACAGTGAATGAACAGCACAAAAACATGGTAATTCCACATTCATAATTTTTAAATGCCAGTTACAACTGCACAGTTGTACAGTTACAGATGTTATTTGACCAAATATTTTTGTAGGAAACAGTTTTGGGGATTCAATAAACCCTTTGACTCCAGAAGAGCGTGTTCAGGAGGGAA
The DNA here is from genome assembly GCF_002021735.2 of Oncorhynchus kisutch. NCBI lineage: Eukaryota > Metazoa > Chordata > Actinopteri > Salmoniformes > Salmonidae > Oncorhynchus > Oncorhynchus kisutch. The sequence goes on from NC_034203.2 coordinate 18,736,226, forward strand.
GGAATGTCCATCTCTACTGCAAATATGATGGCATTGTCTACAATCTACAGTGGTACCGCCAATATCCCAGATCCCAACCAGATGTCCTCTTGTACATCACACCAAAGTGGTCTCGTCTGACACAAAGTGGACAAAGTGGACAAACGTGTGGATCTCTTCTGCTGATCTGACAGACTCTGTTCTTTACTACTATGCCATGAAGACCACAGTGACAGGAAACTGTGACACTGTACAAAAACCATGGGAGGAAACAGACATCCTGTATGACATACTTACGTAACATACCTACTGTATGTTAAGTTATGTGACAGATCTTCTGTGTCTGTTATCCTCCTATAGACTGCCCTCCACAGTCATGAAGTCCAGTGACAAGTTTTTTTAATGTATAATAATGATACAATAGTTCCATCCAGTGTTCAACATTCTGCCCAACAAGGTGAAACCTTGATAGAATTTGCCCTATACTACCAAAATCTCATAGAAACTGATTTAATAACACGTTCCTAAATGAAGTGTCTGTCCTATATCTATCTATCTATATCTATCTATTAATTACTTAAAAATCATACAATGTGATTTTCTGGATTTTTATTTTAGAATCCGTCTCTCACAGTTGGAAGTGTACCTATGATAAAAAATTACAGACCTCCACATGCTTTGTAAGGAGGAAAACCTGCAAAATCGGCAGTGTATCAAATACTTGTTCTCCCCACTGTATATATATATATATATATATATATATATATATATATATATATATATATATATATATATATATATATTTATTATTATTATTATTATTTTTTAAATCCTGAGCTTTCTTATATCTCATAGATATAGGACAGACACTTCATTTATGAACGTGTTATTAAATCCTTTTCTATGGGATTTTGGTAGTATAGGGCAAATTCTATATTTTATCAAATCATCTTGTTAATGTATGTTTTATACCTAAAGGTGTTCTAAAATTCCAAGTAGTAGCTGAATGATCCATTCAGTATGTCCTGAGAAGAGATAGTTATGCAGAAGGGAGCAATATTGATGAGCTTAAGAAGAGGTTTGATTCCAGGCTAAATTTCACTTCTAGCTCTGTCCCCTTGACAATCCAGAGGTCACAGTTGTTTGACTCTGCTGTGTACAACTCTGCTCTGAGGCCCACTGTGACAACAGGATGTACAGCCCCCCTACAAAAACGAGTGTATCCTTGTCACCAGTGTAGAAAAAATGCAAGACTTACATCTGTGGTGGGTGTGACATTAGCAGGGCTGTACAGCTCACACAGTGACACACAGAAGGACATTTCAGAGGAGAGTGAATGAATGCAAACATCAGTCTGAAGATGGAGAAATCAATCAGTGTATTGATCATTCTGATTATGTCTACAGGTAAACAACACCTCAACATTTGAAATCCTTGCATCCTTATAATCAGATTATTACATTATGGTATTGGTATTAAAGCATCTTTGTTGAAGTAAAGTCATTTAAATGTGAATAACTTAGTTGATTTCTAAAAAGTCTTAAAAATAAGCATGTGTTATCAATCAGCTTTATTTTATATTGTTCCTCTGCAGGAATGGTATATGGAGATAGTGTGACTCCTGACAAGGAGGAGTACACCCCCACTGAGAGATCATCAGTATCTCTGAGATGTACATATGAAACAAGCAGTAATTATGTTTACCTTTACTGGTACCGGCATTATTGTAACCAGGCTCCTCAGTTTCTACTGTATAAAGGTGCCAGATCATTGAGTTATGATGAACACATCCCTGATAAGCGATATAAATCCACAACATCCCGGACATGATCTGAACTGGTCATAACAAGCCTAACCCTGGCAGACACAGCTCTCTACTACTGTGCTCTCAGGGAATATACACAGTGATACAAAGTCTATAATACACCATACAGGAACCTGCAGACCAAAATGCTTTGATGAAGTGGAAATCATAGTTAAACAGCAACCACATTTGATGTCATGATGGCAGAAGTTGAGATCAGAGAACTGTGGTCACAACTGTGCTGTGTGCAATCATCAGGTGGTCTAGTTTTTCTCTGTTTTCACTTTCAATGAACTGTGAGAAATATGTATTCTTCACTCTTCACACATCAGTAGTCTTCAATTTCACTTACTGTAGGCATTTAAAAAATATTGGTTAGATAATCACTTTGGAATATGACAATGTGTAAAAATATTATTATTTATCGTTGGCCCAATTCACAATTCACACAGCTTGGTGGTGTAGTATGAAAGTCAACCTGAAGTGGGCAACCTAACAAAGCACAAACACCCCATGGTCTACTACTGCATGTAATACAGAACAACATTAAGCATCAACAGTAGGACAGAGGGTGTCAAAGCTCTGTGATAGATAGATCAGCATTGTTCTGCTCCTTACCTTTTCCACTTCAAACAGACTGACTAGTCATGAGAAATTGGCTGATCCTTCATGTTCTGGCTGCATGCTGCTTTGGTATAACATCACTCTGTTCATCTGTCTCTTTCTGTGCATTTGTTCATTTTATTTATATACATTATTATTATATGTTGTGAGGATTTATTTATCTTTATTTTCAGGGTGCAGAGCAGAAGAGAATGTTACACAGCCAACAGAAGATGTCCTGGTCGTAGAAGGACAACCAACAACACTGACTTGTCTATTCGTCACAACTAATCAATCACTATATCTCTTCTGGTACAAACAACTAGAACATGTCAACTCCATGTTTATGCTGAGAAGGGATGTTCACATGCAGACACTACTACTGAGTTCAAGGAGAGATTTGATGCCCTTCTGAATGTCACAGCAAAATCATTCCCCTTGAAGATCCAGAGGTTACAGCTATCTGACTGCGGTGTACTGCTGTGCTCTGAGGCCCACTGTGACAACAGGATATACTGCCCCTTTACAAAAACGCAGTGCGTGTGTATGTGTGTGTGTAAAGTACTTTGTGTTGTGTGAAGTTTTTTAAATTGGGGTAATGGGGGCTGTTTTGAAGGGTTAAAAAGGTCACATCTTTCTAAAATGTAATATGTGTGATTTGGCAACCCTCATGAACTGTAAATCAGTCATTTCTCCCATCAGATGTCCAAGAAAAACCTTACAGACACACAGAGCCTGCAATAGTTACCGGCGTTCACACCATCAAATAACTGCCAGTCAATAGGGCATTTCAGCAGTATAATTGGTAAATGCCCATTTTAATACATTGCAAATGGTCAGTGTCCATTTCCAATGTATTTAATGAGGGATTTTCCATCACCAAATGGACAGGCTGAAATCAACACCAACAAGCGATGGAGAAGAACCACTATCACTGCTCAGCCATCCTGAGTTCAACGAGCCATTCAATTGGGCATTTCTGCAGTATATTAGAGCAAGTCCAATTCGTGATGGTAAATTCCCATTGTAAGACATTGCAAATGGGCAGTGTACAATTGTACATTTCCAATGTATTTATCAACACCAATGAGTGATTGGACAGTGTCCATTACACATATGCTATATTCTCAGTATGAACATGTTCTTCTGCAAGTTGACGGTGTCCATTGCCCATGTATATCCATAAGGACTTCCCATTACGAAATGGACATTCTGAATCAACATCAATGAGAAATTCTTACTTCCTATGACTTCCTATGATCATATATGGCAATTGGACATAACATCCTGATTTGGTACTTTCAATACTTATATATGCCATTTGGACATTTCTTATGCCATGGTTCACTGACTTTTGGGTTCGGAAGCCGACTTCCTGTGATCATATGAGGCAAATGGACAAAACATAGGCCTTATGGACAAACTCAATAAAATAAACAAGGTATGTCCATATGGTTACTACATATGATAATTGACAAAAAAAAGTCCAAAACGCACTCTTTTATGAGGTTTTAAAATCTTAACCTTTTTTTAGATTTTGAAAAATTCTCCCTTGGGACCTGACTTTGACCATTTCCTATATCAAATCAAATCAAATTTTATTTGTCACATACACATGGTTAGCAGATGTTAATGCGAGTGTAGCGAAATGCTTGTGCTTCTAGTTCCGACAATGCAGTAATAACCAACAAGTAATCTAGCTAACAATTCCAAAACTACTACCTTATAGACACAAGTGTAAGGGGATAAAGAATATGTACATAAAGATATATGAGTGAGTGATGGTACAGAGCGGCATAGGCAAGATACAGTCGATGGTATTGAGTACAGTATATACATATGAGATGAGTATGTAAACAAAGTGGCATAGTTAAAGTGGCTAGTGATACATGTATTACATAAGGATGCAGTAGATGATACAGAGTACAGTATATACATATACATATGAGATTAATAATGTAGGGTATGTAAACATTATATTAGGTAGCATTGTTTAAAGTGGCTAGTGATATATTTTACATCATTTCCCATCAATTCCCATTATTAAAGTGGCTGGAGTTGAGTCAGTGTGTTGGCAGCAGCCACTCAATGTTAGTGGTGGCTGTTTAACAGTCTGATGGCCTTGAGATAGAAGCTGTTTTTCAGTCTCTCGGTCCCAGCTTTGATGCACCTGTACTGACCTCGCCTTCTGGATGATAGTGGGGTGAACAGGCAGTGGCTCGGGTGGTTGTTGTCCTTGATGATCTTTATGGCCTTCCTGTGACATCGGGTGGTGTAGGTGTCCTGGAGGGCAGGTAGTTTTCCCCCGGTGATGCGTTGTGCAGACCTCACTACCCTCTGGAGAGGCTTACGGTTGTGGGCGGAGCAGTTGCCGTACCAGGCGGTGATACAGCCTGACAGGATGCTCTCGATTGTGCATCTGTAGAAGTTTGTGAGTGCTTTTGGTGACAAGCCGAATTTCTTCAGCCTCCTGAGGTTGAATAGGCGCTGCTGCGCCTTCTTCACGATGCTGTCTGTGTGGGTGGACCAATTCAGTTTGTCTGTGATGTGTACGCCGAGGAACTTAAAACTTACTACCCTCTCCACTACTGTTCCATCAATGTGGATAGGGGGGTGTTCCGTCTGCTGTTTCCTGAAGTCCACAATCATCTCCTTAGTTTTGTTGATGTATATGGAAATCTACAGTGGAGCGCACTCACCTCCTATGGGATTTTTCATTTATTACACTTGGCATTTGTAATGTTTAAGTTGCTATATGGTTTTGATGAACTGCTGTACATTTAAGTGGTATTTGCAATTGTGTAAATGGTTTGCCCAATGCCAATAAGTTGCCATTCATTTTTGTCCATTTCATGGGGGTCTTACCTTACCAGCGGGAGACACATGACAGGAGTCGACGTCAATATCAGTCAAACCTAAGTCACGTAAGACCCCAGGACTGCTTGAATTGTCAAGTCCGTCAGTATCATCAAGTCAGCTGGAACTGTCAACAGTCAGAGTCAAGTCATCTTGGCAGTCGGTGAGTATGTCAGCCGTTCTCTGCACTTGCTGCTGTAAAGCTGCTGATGAATCATCCTTCACACATGAACAGTCAAAGTCCTCTAGAGCCATGCAACAAAAGACATCGGCTAGAGTGGGGATTCGTCTCAATGTCACTGTCTTCTGAGAAGGGTTTATCACTCTAACAGGCAGCCGCCCATCCCCCCGCAACAGAGCTACTGTCCTCCCTACCAGTCAGAGTCACTTCCGGCGCCGACAGAGATGGCCGCCTCGCTTCGCGTTCCTAGGAAACTATGCAGTTTTTTGTTTTTTACGTGTTATTTCTTACACTAGTACCCCAGGTCATCTTAGGTTTCATCACATACAGCCGAGAAGAACTACTGAATATAAGATCAGCGTCAACTCACCACCAGTACGACCAAGAATATGTTTTTCGCGATGCGGATCCTGTGTTCTGCCTTACAACCAGCGCCACGGGATGGTTCCCATGCAGCGACCCAAAAAAACGACTCAGAAAAAGAGGGAAACAAAGCGGTCTTCTGGTCAGACTCCGGAGACGGGCACATCGTGCACCACTCCCTAGCATTCTTCTTGCCAATGTCCAGTCTCTTGACAACAAGGTTGATGAAATCCGAGCAAGGGTAGCATTCCAGAGGGACATCAGAGACTGTAACGTTCTCTGTTTCACGGAAACGTGGCTCACTGGAGAGACGCAATCCGAAGCGGTGCAGCCAGCGGGTTTCTCCACGCATTGCGCGGACAGAAACGAACATCTTTCTGGTAAGAAGAGGGGCGGGGGCGTATGCCTTATGGCCAACGTGACATGGTGTGATGAAAGAAACATACAGGAACTCAAATCCTTCTGTTCACCTGATTTAGAATTCCTCACAATCAAATGTAGACCGCATTATCTACCAAGAGAATTCTCTTCGATTATAATCACAGCCGTATATATCCCCCCCCAAGCAGACACATCGATGGCTCTGAACGAACTTTATTTAACTCTCTGCAAACTGGAAACGATTTATCCGGAGGCTGCATTCATTGTAGCTGGGGATTTTAACAAGGCTAATCTGAAAACAAGACTCCCTAAATTTTATCAGCATATCGATTGCGCAACCAGGGGTGGAAAGACCCTGGATCATTGTTACTCTAACTTCCGCGACGCATATAAGGCCCTGCCCCGCCCCCCTTTCGGAAAAGCTGACCACGACTCCATTTTGTTGATCCCTGCCTACAGACAGAAACTAAAACAAGAAGCTCCCACGCTGAGGTCTGTCCAACGCTGGTCCGACCAAGCTGACTCCACACTCCAAGACTGCTTCCATCACGTGGACTGGGAGATGTTTCGTATTGCGTCAGCCAACAACATTGACGAATACGCTGATTCGGTGTGCGAGTTCATTAGAACGTGCGTTGAAGATGTCGTTCACATAGCAACGATTAAAACATTCCCCAACCAGAAACCGTGGATTGATGGCAGCATTCGTGTGGAACTGAAGGCGCGAACCACTGCTTTTAATCAGGGCAAGGTGTCTGGTAACATGACTGAATACAAACAGCGCAGCTATTCCCTCCGCAAGGCTATCAAACAAGCTAAGCGCCAGGTCAGAGACAAAGTAGAATCTCAATTCAACGGCTCAGACACAAGAGGCATGTGGCAGGGTCTACAGTCAATCACGGACTACAGGAAGAAACCCAGCCCAGTCACGGACCAGGATGTCTTGCTCCCAGGCAGACTAAACAACTTTTTTGCCCGCTTTGAGGACAATACAGTGCCACTGACACGGCCTGCAACGAAAACATGCGGTCTCTCCTTCACTGCAGCCGAAGTGAGTAAGACATTTAAACGTGTTAACCCTCGCAAGGCTGCAGGCCCAGACGGCATCCCCAGCCGCGCCCTCAGAGCATGCGCAGACCAGCTGGCCGGTGTGTTTACGGACATATTCAACCAATCCCTATACCAGTCTGCTGTTCCCACATGCTTCAAGAGGGCCACCATTGTTCCTGTTCCCAAGAAAGCTAAGGTAACTGAGCTAAACGACTACCGCCCCGTAGCACTCACATCCGTCATCATGAAGTGCTTTGAGAGACTAGTCAAGGACTATATCACCTCCACCCTACCTGACACCCTTGACCCACTCCAATTTGCTTACCGCCCAAATAGGTCCACAGACGATGCAATCTCAACCACACTGCACACTGCCCTAACCCATCTGGACAAGAGGAATACCTATGTGAGAATGCTGTTCATCGACTACAGCTCGGCATTCAACACCATAGTACCCTCCAAGCTCGTCATCAAGCTCGAGACCCTGGGTCTCGACCCCGCCCTGTGCAACTGGGTACTGGACTTCCTGACGGGCCGCCCCCAGGTGGTGAGGGTAGGCAACAACATCTCCTCCCCGCTGATCCTCAACACTGGGGCCCCACAAGGGTGCGTTCTGAGCCCTCTCCTGTACTCCCTGTTCACCCACGACTGCGTGGCCACGCACGCCTCCAACTCAATCATCAAGTTTGCGGACGACACAACAGTGGTAGGCTTGATTACCAACAACGACGAGACGGCCTACAGGGAGGAGGTGAGGGCCCTCGGAGTGTGGTGTCAGGAAAATAACCTCACACTCAACGTCAACAAAACTAAGGAGATGATTGTGGACTTCAGGAAACAGCAGAGGGAACACCCCCCCATCCACATCGATGGAACAGTAGTGGAGAGGGTAGCAAGTTTTAAGTTCCTCGGCATACACATCACAGACAAACTGAATTGGTCCACTCACACAGACAGCATCGTGAGGAAGGCGCAGCAGCGCCTCTTCAACCTCAGGAGGCTGAAGAAATTCGGCTTGTCACCAAAAGCACTCACAAACTTCTACAAATGCACAATCGAGAGCATCCTGGCGGGCTGTATCACCGCCTGGTATGGCAACTGCACCGCCCTCAACCGTAAGGCTCTCCAGAGGGTAGTGAGGTCTGCACAACGCATCACCGGGGGCAAACTACCTGCCCTCCAGGACACCTACACCACCCGATGCTACAGGAAGGCCATAAAGATCATCAAGGACATCAACCACCCGAGCCACTGCCTGTTCACCCCGCTGTCATCCAGAAGGCGAGGTCAGTACAGGTGCATCAAAGCTGGGACCGAGAGACTGAAAAACAGCTTCTATCTCAAGGCCATCAGACTGTTAAACAGCCACCACTAACATTGAGTGGCTACTGCCAACACACTGTCAATGCCACTGACTCTACTCCAGCCACTTTAATCATGGGAATTGATGGGAAATGATGTAAATATATCACTAGCCACTTTAAACAATGCTACCTTATATAATGTTACTTACCCTACATTATTCATCTCATATGCATACGTAGATACTGTACTCTATATCATCGACTGCATCCTTATGTAATACATGTATCACTAGCCACTTTAACTATGCCACTTGGTTTACATACTCATCTCATATGTATATACTGTACTCAATATCATCTACTGTATCTTGCCTATGCTGCTCTGTACCATCACTCATTCATATATCTTTATGTACATATTCTTTATCCCCTTACACTGTGTATAAGACAGTAGTTTTTTTTTGAATTGTTAGTTAGATCACTTGTTCGTTATTACTGCATTGTCGGAACTAGAAGCACAAGCATTTCGCTACACTCGCATTAACATCTGCTAACCATGTGTATGTGACAAATAAATTTGATTTGATTTGATTTGATTTGATTTGCTCTTGGTGTTGATCTTGAACTGCTGGGCGCAATGAGAACAGCACTGCCTGCTGATAGATTCTGAGTGTTTCGTATTACTGCATAGGCTCTAGAGCCACAGCCTCTTCCAGTCTTGCAGTTCCAAATTTGTCAGGTCACTATCTCTCCATCTATCCACATTAGCCATCATGTTGATTAGCTTGCTTTCCCCACCCCCATCACACACAGGAGTATAAACCCTCTTCCAGAGATCTCCATTAGTCTTTGGGTGGCGAATTAAGTGCTTTAGGAGATTGCTGCCTACCACTAGTGTAGGCACGGCAACTCTACAGCCGTACACCTCCATCTACAGCTCGCATACTCCCAAAGGTCCCATCTTCAACCCACCACAACCAACCAAGACTACCTCTGTAGGACTCAATGATGGACTTTTCAACACTCCTGCATGCAACAGTTCAGGTAAGACTCTAGAGCTCAAGGTACAAGCCACAGACCCACTGTCAAGCATAGCTCTCACTTCCACTTCTCACCTATTAACACCTTGGCATGGAAAAAATCATCATATGGGGAAGACCTCTGTGTGTTTTGCATTATGATACTTTTCTCAGTCTCCCTTTTGTCACAAACACTTTTATATACAACAGCTCTCACTTATTGGGACTCTACAAAAGGCCCAAACATCTCCCCTTCTACATGCAGTTCTACTATTTTTCCAGGAGCTGAGCAGTGATTACTGTAGGGACTCCAGCAGCTCTGGTCAGAGCTGAGGCCTTGAGGCTCTGAGAGCATGCGTGGCCACTTATATGACAAAGAAAGCAGAGGTGATTGGCCCTGCAGTGAAAGTAAGTATCATGTCCAGCATCCCCGCACACTTCCATGGCCCATTAGACCTCAAGTTGCTCCTATTCCCTTTTTGGAAGTGACAGTTAGAATGTTGTGGCCTCTGCTTCAGCACACGCTCCAGCATTGCAAGGATATGTTCCATCGGCTCAGCTGAGCCCTGAATCGTCTGGGCTGGGGAAGGCAACGCATTAGATGATTCCATGTGGGGCCTCACAGCAGGCATGGAGAGTGGCATGACAGCACCAACGTCCTGCTTTATTGTTGCGATGGCTGGGGTCACCTTAGATAAGTGAGAGTACTTCTGCTCCCTTCTGTATTAATCCTACCTCTCATGAACATCTGCAGCGGTCCACTGCTGTAATGGCTTGCACTTAAAGATGCGTGACAGTTCAGGGTTAGGGCAATGTCTGATGAACATGACTGTGAGCTCACGAGATGGGTCTTCAACACTTTTGTCTGTCTCTTGAGACAATCTTCAGCATCATCCATAGCCCTGTTGAGTTTGAGTCTATAGTTTAATGGTTGTTCATCAGTCAGAGGTAATGTTGCATAAAAGACAGTGAGGGGCATGCTTGAAAAAGCAGTCACTAAAATGGTTCAGTATGTCAAAGATGGGACTTGGGCCTTTAGATAAATTAACAGAGGGATTGCTGCGTATGCCCACTTTAACAACATCGTGGGCCCTTCCCATAAGCCTACCTATAACCTCATCTGCTTGGTCCATCACAGATACGCCCCTCTTACGCATGTAAACCATTACCATATCCTCCCACTCATGCACTGTGCACTTTTCAGAGCCATCCCCACTAAAGTACACCGGCTCCCTGATATCAGACTTCAATACCAGGTTCAGGCCTGACACATCCTTACCCCTAGAGCGGCATGCATGCCCCATACCATTGTCCCCAACATGTCCAACAATTGCCTTTGACTCCAAACAGGAGGCAATGTTCTCCCCAATAGGATGACCAATCTGCTGTACAATGTCTGCTATGAAATTCCTGGAGACCTCCCCATTCCCTGTATTTGGCAAACCTCTTTCATTCACATCCTTGGGCGTTTCCATAGGGAAACTATCATCAAAACTCCCAAAACCCTCCAGTTTCGGCATAGGTGTAGAAGAAACTGGAATTTTGTCTGAACCCGTACCAACAGATGGCGACAGATTAAATGTCAAGAAACCCCTAACTCTCCCAACACCTTCCATCTTAATAATGGGAATAAACAAGTCGCACAAAAGTTGTATCGTTTATCCGTGAAGAGAAAGTCCCAATCAATATATAGTCTCAATCAAAGAAATCATCCATTTCAGTAATACAAATAGAAAATGATGCAATAACGCCCTCTTGAGGCAAAATGTGATATCGCCATTAATTGCACCAGCAATGTCTTATCTGATTCTCAAATGGCAACCACAGCGAAGTTCTGAGATGGAAATCCAACAAAGGATGATCCAATCCAAAAGAACGGTCAAGGCACCACTGTAACAGTACTCTTCTTGAGTTGTGTAGAATCAATCATCGACACAAACTCCAACTTGTAGCACCAATCATGGAGATTTATTCTGATGAAAACAGCACAAAATTGCACGTCATGCAATGCACGGCTCACCATCCAACTCTGCACCCACACAGGCACTGTACAAAATATACAATCCCCCACCACACAGTAAGTTACTAGCTAGCATTAGCTGGAATTCTCAACATCAAAATGCACAACAAATATGCACAAAAAACACTGCATCTTATGTGTGATGTTCTAATAACATTTACAAACAAATGTATATAACTTGTACATTCAAATCATCACTTGGGAGAATAAAAATCACTTTTGATAGACAGTGCTTTGCAACCAACAACTTACAGCTGGTTTGGTGCTTGTTCACTGGGACGATTCTAACTGAAACATCCTCCCCAGTGATGCCAATCCTCAGTAAGGAAAGTAGCTATTGGCTGTCCTAAAAGTCGCTAGAACTCGCTAAATGATGTCATCATTAATTTGCATAAGTGGCCATGTGCATGTAATTGTGATGGACGCTGTAGGAGAGAGGAATAACATCGTGGGAGAGACAAAAAGTTAGTAACAAACACCCTAAGTATGTTAATAACTATAAATTAACTTTCGATTATTCTGTCGATTCTTGTTTTTGTTTTATGGCACAATTACAGCCCTCTTCCTTTATCCGGGCTTGGGACCGGAAAAAGTGACCCAAAAGACTCTGGCAGAGTTACTTTAAAAAAACAATTTTTATTATTATTATTTTTTATTAATTTGGTTTGGTTTTTAACCTTATGGTCCACTTAGGAGAATACAAGTCACGGTAAAACATGAACATTTTTAACCATACACATTTTTTCTTCTTCTTCTGTATACAATCTACATTAACTTCTTATGGCTGGGGGCACTATTTTCATGTTCGGATGAAAAGCGTGCCCATAGTGAACTGTCTCCTACTGTTTGAATGATGTCTGTGAGTATAACAGAACTCGTATGGCAGGAAAAAACCTGAGAAAAAATCTTACCAGGAAGTGGGAAATCTAAGGTTTGTAGATTTTCAAGTATATGCCTATCCAAGATACAGTGTAAATTTGGTCCGATTGCACTTCCCATTTCTTCCACTAGATGTCAACAGTCTTAACTTCTTGGATATAGGGGGCGCTATTGTAATTTTTGGATGAAAAACATTCCCGTTTTAAACAAGATATTTTGTCACGAAAAGATGCTCGACTATGCATATAATTGACAGCTTTGGAAAGAAAACACTCTGACGTTTCCAAAACTGCAGAGATATTGTCTGTGAGTGCCACAGAACTGATGTTACAGAAAAAACCCAGATAAAAATCCAATCAGGAAGTGCCGCATTTTTTTAAATCGCCTCATGCCAATGACTCCTTATATGGCTGTGAAAGAGCTAGGAGTCAGCTTACGTTTTCCACGTTTTCCCCAAGGTGTCTGCAGCATTGTGACGTATTTGTGGGCATATCATTGGAAGGTTGACCATAAGAGACTACATCTACCAGGTGGTCGCTTGGTGTCCTCCGTCGCAATTATTGCGTAATCTCCAGCTGCAGTATTTTTCCGTTTGCTTCTGATGAGAAGCCAACTGCCACCACTGATAGATTATCGAATAGATATGTGAAAAACACCTTGTGAGCATTGATTCTAAACAACGTTTGCCATGTTCCTGTCGATATTATGGAGCTAATTTGGAAAAAAGTTTGGCGTTGTAAGTGACTGCATTTTCCGGTATTTTTCTTAGCCAAACGTGATGAACAAAACGGAGCTATTTCGTCTACACAAATAATATTTTTGGAAAAAATGAACATTCGCTATCTAACTAAGAGTCTCGTCATTGAAAACATCCGAAGTTCTTCAAAGGTAAATTATTTTATTTGAATGCTTTTCTTGTTTTTGTGAAAATGTTGCCTGCTGAATGCTAGGCTTAATGCTATGCTAGGCTATCAATACTCTTACACAAATGCTTGTGTAGCTTTGGTTGAAAAGCATTTTTTGAAAATCTGAGATGACAGTGTTGTTAACAAAAGGCTAAGCTTGTGTTTGAATATATTTATTTCATTTCATTTACGATTTTCATGAATAGGAAACGTTGCGTTATGGTAATGAGCTTGAGGCTATGATTACGCTCCCGGATACGGGATTGCTCGACGCTAGAGGTTAAGAACCTTGTTCCAGTCTTCTGCTGTGAAGGGGGAGCGAATAAGAGCTGTTTGACTAAGGGGTCTGGCAGAATGCCATGAGCTAAGTCACGCACACGGCCGTGAGAGCGAGCTGGGTTCCCTTTCATTTCTAAAGACAAAGGAATTGTCCGGTTGGAATATTATTGAAGATTTCTGATAAAAACATCCTAAAAGTTGATTCTATATATCGTTTGACATGTTTCTATGAACGGTAATGGAACTGTTTTGACTTTTCGTGTAGACTAAGTGCCTGCACCTTGTGAATTTGGATTTGTGAACTAAACGCGTGAACAAAATGGACGTATTTGACTTTATCGAACAAAACAAACATTTATTGTGGAACTGGGATTCCTGGTTCCTGGGAGTACTTTCCGATGAAGATCATCAAAGGTAAGTGAATATTTATAATGCTTTTTCTGACTGCTGTTGACTCCACAACATGGCGGGTATCTGTAAGGCTTGTTGTGGTGGCTGAGCGCTGTACTCAGATTATTCCATGGTGTTCTTTCGATGTAAATATGACACAGTGTCACGCCCTGACCTTATATATCTGTTTTTCTATATATTTTGGTTAGGTCAGGGTGTGACTAGGGTGGGTACTCTAGTTTTTTGTATTTCTAGGGGGTTTTGTATGTCTAGCGTTTTGTAGGTCTAGGGGTTTATGTATTTCTATGTTGGCCTGATATGGTTCGCAATCAGAGACAGCTGTTTATCGTTGTCTCTGATTGGGGATCATATTTAGGCATCCCTGTTTCCCACTTTCTGGTGTGGGATCTTGTCTATGTGTAGTTGCCTGTTCAGCACTAGTTTGTATAGCTTCATGTTTCATTTTGTTATTTTTTGGGTTTATTCGGTTCACTCTGTTAATAAAAAGAATGTACGCATACCACGCTGTGCCTTGGTCCGATCATTATAACGAATGTGACACACAGCGGTTGCATTAAGGAGAAGTATATATTTAAATCCATGCATAACACTTGTATTTTCATCAACATTTAGGATGAGTATTTCTGGCTCTCTGTGGCTCTCTGCAAAATTACCAGATGTTTTGGAAAAAGAACATTACTGAACATAACGCGCCAATGTAAACTGAGAAATTTGGATATAAATATGAACTTTTTTGAACAAAACATACATCTATTGTGTAACATGAAGTCCTATGAGTACCATCTGATGAAGATCATCAAAGATTAGTGATGAATTTTATCTCTATTTCTGCTTTTTGTGACACATCTCTTTGGCTGGAAAAATGGCTGTGTTTTTTTGTGACTAGGCACTGACCTAACATAATCGCATGTCAGGTATGCTTTCGTCATAAAGCCTTTTTGAAATTGGATACTGTGGTGGGATTAACAACAAGTTTATCTTTAAAATGGTGTCTGATACTTGTATGTTTGAGGAATTTTAATAATGAGATTTCTGTTTGAATTTGGCGCCCTGCACTTTCACTGGCTGTTGTCAAATCGATCCCATTAACGGGATTTCAGCCATAAGAAGATTAAACACGTCTGTAAAACCACAATGAGGACATCAACCTACCAAGCAAGTTCTCATAAATCATTGGTTTCAGTGTTAGAAAAACATCAGAGTAATCTGAAATAGGGGCATAATTCATGTTCAATTTAACAACACAACATACATAGGCATTTCCTCATTAAGACCTTTAGGAAATAATGTCTGGAGGGTGAAAATCCCAAAACATTCTCTTTTACATATTATTTATATCACCTCCCCTGTCTTATATCTTAACTTTCTCACAAAATCTAAAATCTAAAGGTAGAAATGTCATGTTTTAGGTCAGTAAAATGTACTGCAACTGGATAATCCCTGTCGTTTCGCCTAATTGAACTTTTGTGCTCACTGATTTTCTGTTTCAGAGAATGAGAGGTTTTATCTACAGAGCACAGCCCACATGGACATGTAATAATGGAACACATAATAATGCATTGGAACACATAATAATGTAATATATTTGGAACCGTTTTCCTGTATGTGGGTGGCAGAAATATTCACACTCGTCATATTGTTGCGCTGTGTGTAACCTCTGCATTTATAGCTACCATTTGGAAGAGGGCGTAAAAGAGCCTGGCTGATTTTCTATGGTGGCTGGCAATTGGCATGGACCAATTTATTGCGTAAATTGCCTCTCCTATGTACAATAAGTGGTGGATTCTTAAATTCAGCAGGCAAAGCTGGGTCAGATGACAAAACATGCCAGTGTTTCTTGATGTAGTTGTGAACATTACAGAGTGTTCTTTAGCTTTAGCGGGTCTTTTTTGTAGGAGTTAATCTCGTGTTTTCTTCAATGCCAAATTAAGAGCTTCATCCACACATTGTGGAGAATAGCCTCTAATTAGAAACCTGTTGTGCATCTCCGATGCTTATCACAGATAGTCCTGAAAATGATTTGTTGCAAGGTGAGGAGGAGGGAGGGGGTTCACACCTAGCTCAGCTATTAGACAATTATTTAGTAATGGTTGAAAAGTCTATTGTTCAGCTAATATCCCATCCTGCTACGCTTGTGTAAACTAAAAATAGTACTTTTTCCCCTTTCCAAATGTTAAAGATTCCAATGTATAAAGTGTTTTTTGCCACAATTGGCCCCAACCCCAATTAATACATTTGGGCACAGTCGATAGCTGGACTTCAGGCTAGAATGTTGAGGGTTCGAAAACCTGCTCCCTGCTTGCTATAATGAATGATTTTGATACACCTGGTATTGGATATTGTAACGGCGTTCTTCGTTTGTCGAAAGAGAGTCGGACCAAAATGCAGCGTGGTGGTTAATCATGATCTTTAATGAGGAAATGGTGACGATACATGAAATAACTTAATAAATACAAAACAACAAACGGAACGTGAAACCTAATACAGCCTATCTGGTGAACACTACACAGAGGCAGGAACAATCACCCACGAAAGACAAAGCGAAACTCAGGCTACCTAAATACGGTTCCCAATCAGAGGCAACGAGAATCACCTGACTGCTGATTGAGAACCGCCTCAGGCAGCCAAGCCTATACAACACCCCTAATCAGCCGCGATCCCAAATACTACAAACCCCAATACGAAATACAATAACATAAACCCCTGTCACACCCTGGCCTGACCAAATATATAACGAAAACACAAAACACAATGACCAAGGCGTGACAGAACCCCCCCCCCAAGGTGCGGACTCCTGGACGCACCTCAAAACCATAGGGAGGGTCCGGGTGGGCGTCTGTCCTTGGTGGCGGCTCCGGCTCGGGACGTGGACCCCACTTCATTAATGTCCTAGTTCCTCCCCGTCGCGTCCTGGGATAATCCACCCTCGCCGCCGACCATGGCCTAATAGTCCTCACCCAGAACCCCACAGAACTGAGGAGCAGCTCGTGACTGAAGGGCATCTCGGGACTGAGGGACAGCTCGGGACTGAGGGGCAGCTCGGGACTGAGGGGCAGCCCGGGACTGAGGGGCAGCTCGGGACTGAGGGGCAGCTCGGGACTGAGGGGCAACTCGGGACTGAGGGGCAACTCGGGACTGAGGCAGCTCGGGACTGAGGGGCAGCTCGGGACTGAGGGGCAGCCCGGAACTGAGAGGCAGCCCGGAACTGAGGGGCAGCCCGGAACAGAGGGGAAGCCCAGTACTGAGAGGAAGCCCAGTACTGAGAGGAAGCCCAGTACTGAGATGAAGCTCAGGTAGGTAGTAGGCTCCGGTAGATCCTGGCTGGCTGGCGGATCTGGAAGATTCAGGTTGACTAGCAGATCTGGAAGATTCTGGTTGACTAGCAGATCTGGAAGATTCTGGTTGACTAGCAGATCTGGAAGATTCTGGTTGACTAGCAGATCTGGAAGATTCTGGTTGACTAGCAGATCTGGAAGATTCTGGTTGACAGGCTGATCTGGAAGAATCTGGTTGACAGGCTGATCTGGAAGAATCTGGTTGACTGGCAGATCTAGAAGATCATGGCTGACTGGCGGATCTAGCTGCTCTATGCAGACTGACAGCTCTGACTGCTCCATGAAGGCTGACAGCTCCTTGCAGACTGGCAGCTCTGGCTGCTTCATGCAGACTGACAGCTGACTGCTCCATGCAGGCTGAAAGCTCCTTGCAGACTGACAGCTCCTTGCAGACTGACAGCTCTGGCTGCTTCATGCAGACTGACAGCTCCGACTGCTCCATGCAGGCTGACAGCACCCTGCAGATTGGCAGCTCCTTGCAGACTGGCAGCTCTTTGCAGACTGACAGCTCTGGCTGCTTCATGCAGACTGACAGCTCTGACTGCTCCATGCAGGCTGACAGCACCTTGCAGACTGGCAGTTCCTTGCAGACTGACAGCTCCCTGCAGACTGACAGCTCTTTGCAGACTGACAGCTCTGGCTTCTTCGTGCAGACTGACAGCTCCCTGCAGACTGGCAGCTTAGGCTGCTTCATGCAGGCAGGAGGCTCCGGCAGCGCAGGAGAGGAGAAAGGCTCTGGCTGCGCTAAACAGGCGGGAGACTCCGACAGCGCAGGAGGGAAGGAAGGCTCTGGCTGTGCTGAACAGGCGGGAGAATCCGACAGCGCAGGAGGGAAGGAAGGCTCTGGCTGTGCTGAACAGGCGGCAGACTCCGACAGCGCAGGAGAGGCGAGGCGCACTGTAGGCCTGATGCGTGGTGCGGGCACTGGTGATACTGGAGCGAGGACACGCACAGGAAGCCTGGTGCGGGGAGCTGCTACCGGAGGACTGGTGTGTGGAGGTGGCACAGGATGTGCAAGGCTAGGGATGTGCACAGGAGGCCTGGTGCGTGAGGCTGGCACCAACTTCACCAGCCGACTAACACGCACCTCAGGACGAGTATGGAGCGCTAACTCACATGCCATCAAATCCCCGACACGATCCGTCGGACGAATATGATATCTATAGCACCAAGCTAGCAACTCCCTCATTACTCTCCACCCCACTTTCCCATTAACTCCTTCACAGTCTCTGCTTCGCTCACCTCTAACACCGGCTCTGGTTCTGGTCTCCTCCTTGGCTCCTCACGATAAACAAGGAGAGTTGGCTCAGGTCCATCTCCTGACTCAGCCACTCTCCCTCTGAGCCCCCCCCCCCAATAAATGTTTTGGGGTGACTCTCGGGTTTCGCTCTGCGCCGCCGTGTCTGTTTCTCCAACTCCATTCGCCTATAGCCTTCTTCGCACTGTTCCAGCGAATCCCATGCGGGCTCCTGCACTCTCTCTGGGTCGGCCGCCCACCTGTCGATTTCTTCCCACGTCGTATACTCCATGCCATTGCTGTCCATAACGTCCTCCTTTCGCTGCTCCTGCTGTCGCTGCCTGTTACCACGCTGCTCGGTCCGTGTGTGGTGGGTGATTCTGTAACGGCGTTCTTCGTTTGTCGAAAGAGAGTTGGACCGAAATGCAGCGTGGTGGTTAATCATGATCTTTAATGAGGAAATGGTGACGATACATGAAATAACTTAATAAATACAAAACAACAAACGGAACGTGAAACCTAATACAGCCTATCTGGTGAACACTACACAGAGACAGGAACAATCACCCACGAAAGACAAAGCGAAACTCAGGCTACCTAAATACGGTTCCCAATCAGAGGCAACGAGAATCACCTGACTGCTGATTGAGAACCGCCTCAGGCAGCCAAGCCTATACAACACACCTAATCAGCCGCGATCCCAAATACTACAAACCCCAATACGAAATACAATAACATAAACCCCTGTCACACCCTGGCCTGACCAAATATATAACGAAAACACAAAACACAAAAAAATAAACAAAAGAATATGCACAATCGTTTGTCTCTACATTAACTAACATATTCCTCTCAATTCTTACGTTTTGCTTGATTTGTTATGACATTCTAACTACGTACATTTGCTTCACAGTAATGTTTTGTCAGCCCTCTTTGCTGACGAAAGTCACTAGGGATGGGTGGCCCGCGTCAAAATTCATCATTGGAACCACTTGATATGATTGGTCAAATAAAAACCTTGGGACCCAAATGCATAATGAGTGCTCTAACTCCCCCTTGTGGTGGTCCGGAGCAATGAAGCCGTGACCCTGGGTACCTCTAAGTCTCGCGGTGCAAGCTCACAACTTTTAAAGGAGGAACCCCTGTACACTGCATATCACCTTTACACTGCATATCAGACAGTTGAGTTAACCCCGGTGCTGTAGCTGCATTTTCTGTCTCACAATCTTACTGTTTTCAGTACTTGTTGGTAAGTAAGGTTTTATGCAATGTCATTTCCACACTGGCACTGTTTCATTGGTGAATATTGGGCTGCTTTACATACTAAGAGGTTTTCTTGTTAAGTCTCATGCTTATTCTCTTCTCCTTCACAGGTGATACTTTAGAGGATGATATTACTCCAACCAGCCCTGAGGAGTATTATTTAGAGGGTATCAGAGTTAAGATCTCCTGTAACTATACAGTAATAGCAGATATTCTGCTGTGGTACAGACAGTACTCTGGATCAGGCCTCCAATTCCTTTATATAGTAACAACTAACAATAATCCATATAAGGTAAGAGGTGATCCACAAGACTTTTGACTGTCTGTTAATCTGAATGAATAGAGAAACCGTGTGGATCCCCTCTGCTGAAGTGACAGACTCTGCTCTGTACTACTGTGCACTGATGGCCACAGCGACAGGAAACTCAGAAACACAGTACAAAAACCTTTCAAATTTGATTCACACAATTAAATGGAGAGAATCTACCTCCAACACCACCCAGTGGAGGGAATGAGAGATCTGGTATCACTGAAAAGAGGACAAATGAGAGGAGAGGGAAGGAGAGGCCAGGAGAGGTGAGGAGAGGAGAGATTGAGAATCTTTACAGCAACTGTACTTTGGGGTGGAGTTTGTAGGTGAACTAAACAGAACTTATTAACTGAAAACCTTGCAGATGAAGATAGTTTGGAGTATTCAGATTGTACTATAAGCCAGTTTGACTTCCAACCCCAGCCATGTTGTTCATCTGGTCATTTATTATGTTCTCAGTAATAGGTAAGTTATGGCTTTCAAAGTAGTGTCATGTTTTCTGCTTAGACAATTACAACAATACATGTTTATTTAAATTATAAAATGACTCAATCTTAATTTCTTCAAATTTGCAGGTGACACCTTTGAGCAGAATATCGAGCCAAACCAACATGAAGTGTATGCAGAAGTGGGTAGTAATGTTCTTCTTTCCTGCAACTACTTCTCAGCAGACAGTCTACTATAGTATAAACAGTCTCCAGGATCAGCTCCCCAATACCTTCTGCTCATCCAGCACTACACTGGGACTGAACATAGAGCTGTTGACTCTCTTGACTCTCGCTTCTCTGGTAAACTGAACAAAGAGAAGACCCGTGTGGATCTGGAGATCTCCTCTGTTGAAGAGACAAACTCTGCTATGTACTACTGTGCTCTGAGGCCCACAGTGACAAGAAACCCAGAAACACTGTACAACAACTTAACATCGCTTGAGAGAGTATTTCAATTCTGTAGTTTCATTTGACAATAGTGCCATCAAGTGGAGTCAACATGCACCCATTATATTATGTCAAGAGGAGGAGCTTAGTGTTACACATAACATGTAATGAGTGGAACTGATTCACCCAGAGAGTGAATGTTTCAAGAGAAGATCATTAGAGAAGTCTCTGTCTATCACCCAGTGACCATAATGCCTCTCTATTCATTATTGTTAACCTCTTGAAAATAGGGGGCACTATTTTTATGTTTGGAAAAATAATGTTCCCAAAGTAAACAGCCTATTTCTCAGGACCAGATGATAGAAAATGCATATAATTGACAGATTGGGATAGAAAACACTCTAAAGTTTCCAAAACTGTCTGTGAGTATAACAGAACTGATTTTGCAGGAAAAACCCTGAGAAAAATCAAACCAGGAAGTGGCTTCTTTAAATGGAGCCTCCCATTGCTCCATTTAAAGGGATATCAACATGATTCCTTTTCCTATCGCTTCCTCAAGGTGTCAACAGTCTTCAGACATAGTTTCAGGCTTTTATTTTGAAAAATGAGCCTGAAAGATAACATCGCGTCAAGTGGTCAATTGAGTTTTGCTCGCGCAACAGATTTGGACAGCTATTGTTTTTCCCTCTCCTACTGTGAGAGACATTTGCGGTTGATATATTATCGATTATATATTTTAAAAACAACCTGAGGATTGATTCTAAAGAAAAGGTTTGACATGTTTCTGTGGACATTACGGATATTATTTGGAATTTGTCTGTGTAGGTGTAACCTCTCTTTCCTGTGGATTTCTGAAATTTCTGAAATACAGAGGTATTTTGGATATAAAAATAATCTTTATGGAACAAAAGGAACATTTGATGTGTAACTGGGAGTCTCGTGAGTGAAAACATCTGAAGATCAAAGGTCGATTAATTTGATTGCTTTTCTGATTTTCGTGACCAAGCTACCTAATGCTAAGTGTACTTAATGTTTTGTCATTCGATCGATAAACTTACACTAACGCTTGGATTGCTTTTGCTGTAAAGCATAATTTCATTTCAATCTGAGACGACAGGTGGATTAACAAATAGCTAAGCTGTGTTTTGCAATATTTCACTTGTGATTACATGAATATGAATATTTTTAGTAATGTTATTTGACTGAGGCGCTATGCTATTGTAATGGTTCTCTTCTATCTCCTCCTCTGACGAGGAGGTGGAACAAGGATCGGACCAAAATGCAGCGTGATGATGATTCATGATATTTTAATAAAGGAAAAAACTATACACGAATAAACTACAAAATAATGAAATGTGAAAACCGAAACAGCCCTATTTGGTGCAAACACAAAGACAGGAACAATCACCCACAAAACACTCAAAGAATATGGCTGCCTAAATATGGTTCCCAATCAGAGACAACGATAAACACCTGCCTCTGATTGAGAACCACTCCAGACAGCCATAGACTTTGCTAGATACCTCCACTAAGCCACACACCCAATAACTAACAAAACCCCAAGACAAAACACACCACAATAAACCCATGTAACACCCCGGCCTGACCAAATAAATAAAGACAAACACAATAATACTTCGACCAGGGCGTGACAGCTATTCAGCGGTTGCTGATGACAATTATCCTGCTTAATTAAGGGATGGGTAGCGTCAAGAAGTTAATGTGCACTTATAGGTAAGAATTCCCTCTCATTAACTGAATGTGTACTAACCGAATATACACTTAAGTATTCATTACAATATGGTATTATCAATATCAAGTGGTAATACACTTTAAAACACCAAGTGTGGATATACTGTACACTGTCTATATGGACTCAGTAATACATGTTGTTATTATTTACAGGTACAAGTTTTGAAGACATAATAAGTCCAGACAGAGATGTAGTGGATGGAGGGTAGTAGTGTAGTAGGTTAAACTCTCCTGAAGATACAACAGCTCATTAACCAACAGTCTGTTATGGTACCACCAGCACCCTGGATCCTCTCCACAGTTCCTCATAGTGGACTACTCTAGGATCATAACCAACACTGATAGTTCAAAATGGGCCCTCATACATGAAAAAGAGAACAACTGTGAGTATCTGGAGTTCTCCTCTGCTGAAGTGACAGACTCTGCTCTATACTACTGTGCTCTGTATTATATGTTACGAATTTACCAAACGTATGATTTGTTACGAATTTCCAGATTCACAAAATGTATGATATTTAAAAAATTATATTTAGGTGGCTAGCTGGGTTCGGGGTTAGGGTTAAGTTTAGGAGTTAGGTTATAGGGTTAATAAGGTAAGTTTTAGGGGAAGGGTTAGCTAACTCGTTGCAAAGTACCGAAAAAGTAGTAAGTAGTTAGACGTTCAAGTTATACACCCAACCATCCACCCAAAATTCGTTTTTGCCTTCAGTAACCAAATCAAATTTAATAACATATCATACTTATTTGACTGTCCCGGACTAACATTTACTATGTTACGTCTAGCCTATGAGATCAGGCTGTGTATTAAGCTGTCATATCACAGAGCGGTAGTGAACATGTCCCTGATAAGAAATGAACATCCGCAACGTCCCTGCCATCAACTGAACTGATCATAACAAGCCTAACCCTGACAGACTCATCTCTCTACTACTGGGCTCTCAGGGATTGTTATAACCAGTATTGTTATACCAAGTGATACATATAAGAACCTGTACAAGAACCTGTACAAAATGCTTTGTTGCTGTGTGGATCATCATTAAACATCAAACAACAACTTGATATAATAATGGCAAACATTGAGATCAGAGAATTGCTATCACACCTGTGCTGTGCTGTGTGCAATCACAAGGTGGTGATATGGAATATGACAAAGTGCAACAATATTGTTGTTTGTAGTTACTCCTCACAATTTATACCACTTGGTGGTGTAGTATGAAAGTCAACCTGAAGGGGGCAACCTAACAAAGCACACACACCCCTGAATCAGAGGATGCCATACAGACAGACACCTCCCCATGGTCTACTACTGCATGTAATACAGAACAACATGAAGCATCAACAGTAGGACAGAGGGTGTCAAAGCTCTGTGATCGATCAGCATTGTTTTGCTCCTTACCTTTTCCACTTCAAACTGACTGACTAGTCATGAGAAATTGGCTGATCCTTCATGTTCTGGCTGCATGCTGCTTTGGTATAACATCACTCTGTTCATCAGTCTCTTTCAGTACATTTGTTCATTTTATTTATATACATTATTATTATATGTTGTGAGGATTTATTTATCTTTATTTTCAGGGTGCAGAGCAGAAGAGAGTGTAATACAGCCAACAGAAGACGTAATGGTCGTAGAAGGACACCCAACAACACTCACTTGTCTATTTGATACAACTGATCAATCACCATATCTCTTCTGGTACAAACAACTAGCAAATGGCAAGCCCATTTTTATGCTGAGAAGGGATACATTTTCACCCGGGGAATCTGCTACTGAATTCAAGGACAGATTTGATGCCCATCTGAATGTCTCAGGAAAATCAGTCCCCTTGACGATCCAGAGGGTGCAGCTGTCTGACTCTGCTGTGTACTACTGTGCTCTGAGGCCCACTGTGGCAGGAAACCTGAGAAACACAAAACAAAAACTGATCCTTGCAATAGAAACACAGAGAACCTGAGTCTGAGACCCCTAGAACCCCTAGAAACTGAGTCTGAATAGATCTTATCTTCCATCCATTATATTCCCTTATTTTAATATGAAAGTAATTTGCTTATTCAACTACCAGTGACCAGATTTATATTTGGAAATTAAATGAATATGTCAAGAATATTATAATATTTTCATATGACTAAACATTCTTAACATTCTCTCATAGAAATACCATTGATTCCATCTTTACAGTGATTTAGTAAAGCAGACCTTCATCACCAGCATCATTGAATGGGTTCTATGTCATAGGGAGGAGATACAAATAATCCTGTTCAAACTGTACATATGATGACAAGTGACATATTTCAAATAGTTAGTTGGTCCAGCATATAGTAGTTGAATGGTGATGTTACTTGGTTTGATCTGGAAGTTCTCTACAATTTGAACAGGTGAACCTTACAACATTTTGTAAGTGAGCCTGTAATGTTGGTAGTTACTTTTTTTACTTCTGTCAATTGATTTAGTTTCAATATTCTCTTCACAGGACAGATTGCTGGGGATCACATTCCTCCTGTAAATAATGAATCATCAGTACAGAGGGAATACCTGTGACTCAGAGCTGCTTATTTGATATATGCAGAAAAAATACATTGACCTTTACTAGTACCGGCATTATTTTAACCAGGCTCAGAGAATTTCGTATTATTCTGAATGTATATCCGAGATACCAATTTCGGATGATATGTTATGAATTACAATTTGTATTATATGTTACGAATTTGCAAAACATACTCTATGGTGCAGATTCACAAGACGTATGATATTTTACAAAAAAAATGTGGGTGGCTAGCTCAGTTAGGGGTTAGGGTTAAGTTTAGGAGTTAGGTTATAGGGTTAGCTAAGTCATTGCAAAGTACCGAAAAAGTAGTAAGGATTTAAAAATGTGTTAACTAGATCAAATGCTAAAGTTGTCCCTGATGTGATTCGAACTCACAACTTTTTGGTTGTTAGGCGTTCATGTTATACGCACAACCATCCACCCAAAATTAGTTTTTGCCTTAAGTAACCATCTGTCTTCTTTAACCAAACCAAATTTAATAACATATCATACTTATTTGACTGTCCCAGACTAACATTTACTATGTTACGTCTAGCCTATGAGATCAGGCTGTGTATTAAGCTGTCATATCACAGAGCGGTAGTGAACATGTCCCTGATATGAAATGAACATCCACAACATCCCGGCCATCAACTGAACTGATCATAACAAGCCTAACCCTGACAGACTCATCTCTCTACTACTGTACTCTCAGGGATTGTTATAACCAGTATTGTTATACCAAGTGATATATATAAGAACCTGTACAAAAACCTTCAGAACAAAATGCTTTGTTGCTGTGTGGATCATCATTAAACATCAAACAACAACTTGATATAATAATTGCAGACATTGAGATCAGAGAATTTCTATCACACCTGTGCTGTGGTCACACCTGTGCTGTGCTGTGTGCAATCACCAGGTGGTGATATGGAATATGACAAAGTGCAACAATATTAATGTTTGTAGTTACTCCTCACAATTTATACCACTTGGTGATGTAGTATGAAAGTCAACCTGAAGGAGGCAACCTAACAAAGCACACAAACCCCTGAATCAGAGGATGCCATACAGACAGACACCTCCCCATTGTTTACTACTGCATGTAATACAGAAGAACATGAAGCATCAACAGTAGGACAGAGCGTGTCAAAGCTCTGTGATAGATAGATCAGCATTGTTCTGCTCCTTTTCCACTTCAAACTGACTGACTAGTGATGAGAAATTGGCTGATCCTTCATGTTCTGGCTGCATGCTGCTTTGGTATAACATCATGGCGTTCATTTGTCTCTTTCTGTGCATTTATTCATTTAATTTATATACATTATCATTATATGTTGTGAAGATATATTTATCTTTCTTTTCAGGGTGCAGAGCAGAAGAGAATGTAAGACAGCCAACAGAAGAGGTAATGGTCGTAGAAGGACACCCAACAACACTCACCTGTCTATTTGATACAACTTCCCAATCACAATATCTCTTCTGGTACAAACAACTAGCAAATGGAAAGCCCATTTTTATGCTGAGGAGGGATCAATTTTCACCGGGGGAATCTGCTTCTGAATTCAAGGACAGATTTGATGCCCATCTGAATGTCACAGCAAAATCAGTCCCTTTGACGATCCAGAGGGTGCAGCTGTCTGACTCTGCTGTGTACTACTGTGCTCTGAGGCCCACTGTGACAGCAGGATATACAGCCCCCTTACAAAAACACTGTGTGTGCAGTACTTTGCGTTGTGTGCAATTTTTTAAGGGATGTTTTACATAATTGAGGCAGAGGAAAGGAAATTCCTTTTATAGGTGACAGTGAGAAAGCAGGGTAGTCATTCAGTCATAACTCTAGTTGTGGTCACTCTTTTTACTGTGTTAAATAACACTTATCAGCATGTCACTGGGATCAATTTAAGTATATACACTAGTGGGTGAGATTGAAGCTATTCTTCATATCCAATAACATAGCCAATGTGATTACTGGAGACTTGAGTAATATTACTGTGAAGGATCTTTTGTCAATTTTTAATACCCTGAATAATGATTTTAATTGTAAGATAATTTTCTGATAATAATTCCTATTTTCATAAATGTTTTCCAGGTGGCAGTCATGGTAATGACATTACTCCAACATCAGATAAGGTGTTTGGGTTGGAGGGTGATGTCATAAAACTGTCCTGTAACTACTCCTCTGCTAGTACTCTCCAGTGGTATCATCAGTACCCTGGATCATCTCCCATCTTCCTCCTCCTCACTACAGTCTCCTCAAACCCCTCTGTAGTGAACGCTACTCCTCCATACCAACGACAGTCTGTCGTTCTGAATGAGAGAACCCTTGTGGATCTGGAGGTCTCCTCTGATGAAGTATTAGACTCTACTCTGTACTACTGTGCCCTGGAGCCCAGAGTAAAAGGAAACCCAGACACACAGTACAAAACTCTAAACTGAAAACACCGATATCCCGACAATGATAAACATTGTCATTATTGGCTTTCCTTCAGTAGACAAGAAATATACATGCAGGCTGGAAATGTACAGTGAAATATTTTCAATAAACAATTATAAATGTTGTAACAAATGGAAAAGTGACAGAAACTCATTCGGTATTCTGAATATGTTGCAGATGTATACTGTAGATTCTAGATATAAAGATGAAAACAAAAATACCTGTGAATGAATGAATTGCCTCATGTTGAATAGATTAATTATCTTACAGATATGCCCTTCAAGCAATGTTTCCCACTATGACATCACAGTAGACAGGTCAGGTCCTTCTGCCAACTCTGGTGCCCTAAAATCAAGAAAATAAATGGAGATAAATAACACAGTTTTATCCAATATCCAATGAAAACGGTGAGAGTAAGGTAATCATATTTCAGTGCTGCCCTGCATTTTGAGGATGTAACAGTGGAATCAAGCAGCAACAAGAAGTCTGCTGTTACTTCTGCTCATCTCTGCATTTTGGGATGGGGCTTCAAAGGTTTGAGAAGATAAACTTTTTTTTGTATACACAAACATTGCTGTGCTGTGTGTTATCATTCCAGTTTCCAGTTTCAGCTACAATGTCAATCCCCACATTTATTTTGCTTTTAGTAGTTGCATGTAATCTATTTGAAATTAAAAATCATTCCTGGCAGTCGGTTTCTCATCCGAGGCAAACTGAAAAATACTGCAGCTGGAGATTACGCAATAATTGCGACGGAGGACACCAAGCGACCACCTAGTAGATGTAGTGTCTTATGGTCAATCTTCCAATGATATGCCTACAAATACATCACAATGCTGCAGACACCTTGGGGAAAACGTGGAAAAGGTAAGCTGACTCCTAGCTCCTCCACAGCCATATAAGGAGTCATTGCCATGAGGCGGTTTAAAAAAATGCGGCACTTCCTGATTATATTTTTATCTGGGTTTTTTCTGTAACATCAGTTCTGTGGCACTCACAGACAATATGTTTGCAGTTTTGGAAACGTCAGAGTGTTTTCTTTCCAAAGCTGTCAATTATATGCATAGTCGAGCATCTTTTCGTATCAAAAAAGAACGTTTTTCATCCAAAAATTTAAATAGCACCCCCTATATCCAAGAAGTTAATGTCCTGCCTTTTCAGCAGAATGTTGTCGTGGGGTTCCGCTAGCGGGACATCTTTCCCTTTCACCGCGGGACTTAGAGGTACCCAGAGTCATGGCTTCATTGCTCCAGACCACCACAAGGGGGAGTTAGAGCACTCATTATGCATTTGGGTCCCAAGGTTTTTATATGACCAATCATATCGAGTGGTTCCAATGACAAATTTTGACGCGAGCCACCCGTGTTCTGGTGACGCTCTTTCACAAAGATGATGGAGGAACCAAATGTAAGCTGTTTTCACATCATAAAGAGTCAAGCAAAACATTTACAATTGAGAGGAATACGTTAGAACCTCTTTGGGATCGTGTCCCGCTAAGATGCCACTATGACAACAAAATTCAGAATACAAAAATCGTAAAATTAAACATTCATGAAAATACAAGTGTTTTACATCGTTTAAAAGCGATAATCCAACCGCGTTGTCAAATTTCAAAAAGGCTTTACGGCAAAAGCATACCATGCGATTATCTGAGGACAGCGCACATCAAAATACTTTTTCAAACAAGCACAGGTGTCACAAAATCCAAAATAGCGATAAAATAAATCACTTACCTTTGAAGATCTTTCTCTGTTTGCAATCCCAAGGGTCCCTTCTCCACAATGAATGTTTTTTTTTTCTTTCGATAAAGTCCTTCTTTTATATCCCAAAAAAGTTAGTTTAATTGCCGCACTTGATTCAGTAATCCACCCGTTTCCCTCGTTCAAAATGCATACAAAGGAATCGCAAAAGTTACCAATAAACTTCATCCAAACAAGTCAAACAACGTTTCTAATCAATCCTCAGGTACTCTAATATCTAAATAAACGATAAAATTGAAGACGGAGAATAGTATGTTCAATAGGGAAGATAAATAACAAAGAGCGCTTACCTCAGTCACGCATGCAACAAGACTACTTTTCTGATGAGGGACATCTTGGAAAAACTACTATTTGTTAATTTTTCAAAAACAAGCCTGAAACCCTTTCTAAACACTGTTGACATCTAGTGGAAGCCATAGGAACTGCAATATGGGTCCTATCTATTTGTTTTTCCCATAGGCTTGCATTGAAATGGCCTGTAACCCCCCCAAAAAATTCTCTATGGATTTTCCTCTAGTTTTCACCTGCCATATCAGTTCTGTTATACTCACAGACATTATTTTTACAGTTTTAGAAACGTCAGTGTGTGTTTTCTATCCAATGCTCCCAATTATATGCATATCCTAGCTTCTGGGCCTGAGGAACAGGCAGTTTACTTTGGGCACGTCATTCATCCGAACTACCGAACACAGCCCCCAAGCCTTTTAAGAACCACATAGCATATCATTACAGCAGTATGTATCGGTTTGTTAGCTAGCTACCTAACGTTAGTAGTTATGCATCAAACTCGCCAGCATTTTAACTATAGCCTATATAACTAACCAACGTCTATTGACTTGATTATTCTTGTCATTCTTAGCTTAGCTAAATGGTATTGTTGTTGTGCTTTCTCAATGGACATTCAGGTGCTGTTGTAAATTCGCTATGGCTATTTTCAGGCTGGACAATAGAATGAGTCAAAATTCACTCAAGGCTGAACACTCAAGGCTGAAAAACAACTTAAGAACTTTGGCTAAACTAGAACAATAGCCCATAGCAAATTAATGAAATCAAACGTTTGCAGAGCCTGTTTGACTGGAGTGATGCTTAGAATTCCATTAAAATGTATCCCTTTTTATTTTACCACTACAATCTGTTTGTCGGACGAAACTGGAAGAAAAAAAAACTTGTGTAGATAGTAAATATCTGCACTTCGATGGTGTCAACTGTGCTTATGTCACCGTACTGAAAAAGTAGGGAAAAAATAAAGACTTCTGACTATTTCTGGTCTAGCGATCGATGACAAACGAGCTCACTGCCCAGACTTACAAAATTACAAAGAGGAGATTATCCTGATTAAAATGGGGCCTATGTAACAGTTTTGCTTCCGTCCCTCTCTTCGCCCCTACCTGGGCTCGAGCCAGGGACCCTCTACACACATAGACAACAGCCACACTCGAAGCATCTTCACCCATTGCTCCACAAAATCCACGGCCCTTGCAGAGCAAGGGAACAACTACTTCAAGGTCTCAGAGCAAGTGACGTCACCGATTGA
The DNA here is from genome assembly GCF_002021735.2 of Oncorhynchus kisutch. Lineage (NCBI taxonomy): Eukaryota > Metazoa > Chordata > Actinopteri > Salmoniformes > Salmonidae > Oncorhynchus > Oncorhynchus kisutch. The sequence continues at coordinate 18,767,285 of NC_034203.2, forward strand.
AATGCTATTAGCGCACACCCCGCTAACTAGCTAGCCATTTTACGGTTACACCCGAATTTAAAAAAACGAAATATACACAGTGAGATATTTGGTGAAATAGACCCTCATGCCTCTCCATAGGAAAACAATGGGGGGTGCTCAGCGTTCCAAGGGCAAAAAATATTTTTGGGCTAGCATTTGATGACAACTGAGCTAGCTGCAGAGGCTTACATAATTAGAAAGAGCAGATTCTCATTAACAAAAAATCACATTAGGCGAATATTTGGCGAAATAGACATACATGCCGACATTTCCCCCATAGGAAACAATGGAAAGACCACAGAGTTCCAATATTATTTGTGTTGTTTACATTTTAGCTATGAAACAACGTGAGCAGGTCTCATTGCCAACAATAGCGAAGCAGGCATTGTGACGTTGAGCAATAAGCTGGTATTAGAACGTTTGGAAGGCAAGTTGGTGCCACGGTGCTCAATAGAACTAATAGGAGCTGGCAGAGTGAAAAATGCACTAAAATAAGGCTGTTTTTTCGCGATTACTTCAAAACGATGGCAAGCAGCTGGGAAATATGGTCATATTATGAAACTGGGCTCCACAGTGGATGCAATTAACTCGTTTTTATCAGAAAAGAACATTGCTAAATATGTCACTTTTTCCAGCATACTATCTATGCAGATTTCAGAAAATTATTGTCTGAGTGTACCAGAGGGCAGAATAATTACTTTATGAGCGCTCCACACCCATTTAATATGGCCGGTGTCAGTAAAAGTCGGGTAAAAAAGCGCAATTAAATTGTTTCCAGCAGCACATTTATAGTCACCAACACTATGTTTAACATGAAAACTGCCTTACCAGCTCTGCTAAGGCGAGTAAAATGATCAGAGTGGTCTCATTTGTGTCTGGAAGTAGCTAGCCAATGTTAGCTTGACTGCCGTTGTAAGGCCAGAATGCTCAAATCAACCCTACTCCTCTGCCCGAACGTCCAGTGTGTGCTCCGAGAGTGAATTTACAAACTGACAATCTGACAATCTGACAATGCTCTGAATGTATGAGATTCACGCTGTACTGCACCTTATTTTCTTTTCCATCCCAGTTTCATTTTTCATGGAGTAGAAACACCATAATATTAATGAAATTACTTAAGCCAGTACCAGTCAAAAGTTTGGACACAACTACTCATTTCGTTAATAAAATAAAGATAAAAAAATACTCTTTCAAAATGCAGATGCTGATTTAGTTATTTAAGGATCCATAACGATTTGCTATGGGAATAAATGTTACTGATTTACGGAAATATTGGAACAAAGTTGTCTAATGAAGGCAAACAATTTAGAATCCTCCAATCCTGTAGCCTACTCCCAACAACCACGTTGTACAGCACCATGTTTTCCATTCCATCCTAATAGAAACCCTTAGGGTTTTGTTTTTCATTTTTCTCTGAATGGAAACACCATAATGTTATTCAAATTAATTAAGCCAATACAGCAATACGGAATGCCAATCAGGAATACTGTCAAACGCTTCTCAAATATGCCCTCTGGTGGTAAAACTAGCAATAACTTGCAGTAACAGAAGAAATGGCTGAGAATTAAATGACGTGCCAAGGAATGCTGCAGCAGCACGCAAGGTGTGCCACAGTTTGATGCAACTTTTAAAGGAGGAACCACTGTAATTGAGCCTGCATTGTTGATAGAAATTAAAATTGACACCCAATTGATCATGTTTCTATATTTTCTTTACAGAATTAATTGCTTGGGGAGCACATTAGTGCTGTAAAACATGAAGTCATCAGTACAGAGGGAAAACCTGTGATTCTGAGCTGCTCATATGATGCAAGCAGGAATTATCCTCTGCTTTACTGGTACAGGCATTATGATTACCAGGCTCCTCACTTTCTACTGTATAAAGGTGCCAGATCAAGCATGAGGGAACATATCCCTCATATACATCCAAAATGTCTCAGACTACTACTGAACTGATCATAACACATCTAACCCTGGCAGACACAGCTCTCTACTACTGTGCTCTCAGAGACTATTATTATGATATTTGTTATACCCAGTGATAGAATGTGGATAAGACGCTGTACAAAACCCTGCAGACCAAAATGCTTTGATGAACCGAGGATCAAATTCGAACATCAAACCACAATTTGATATCATAATGGCAGAGTACTGTGGTCAAACCTATGCTGTGTGAAATCACCAGTTGGCCTAGTGTTTCTCTGTCTTCATATTCAGTGCACTGTGAGAAATTTGTATTCCTCACTTTTCAATCAGTAGTCTTCAATTAATGTTTTTTAAGTGTTCACCATGACAGCCTTGAGTTGGGGAGGAGTGAGCACTTTGGGGCAGAGGTCAGGTCAGATGAAGTGAGGAAGAACAGATATCACTAAGGTTCTGTCTAGCAACAGAGATGCATTGGCTGTTCAGATGTGTAGGAGGAGACTCAGCATAGGAGATAGAGTTAAATATCAATGCTTATCTGAAATCTTGTCATCTAATCAGCTGTATTGACCCTCTGGGAAGAAAAAACTTGGTTTGAGCTTTCATAGTGTCCGTTGAGTTTTTACTCTGACAATTAGAACCCAACAGTTGGCGTTGTTGGCAGGATTCACCACAATTTATAGTCAAAACAGAGAGTCCAGATCAGTGGAGCTGGCAACAAACAAGGTAGGCACAGTTTCTACACCTGTTACAACTCATTTTGACATCATAGGGAGATGAGAATCGTTGGCTGAACATTTGTAGGATACGGACCTAGAATAGTTTTTTCAATAGGCCCATTGTGTAACGACCGATCGTAAAAAATATGGTGTAGGGTGGGTTCTTTTAAGTCATCTGTATTCTACAGTAATACATTTGCAGATGTTATGGTTGTAACACAAGGTATTAAGTGTTGTGACCAATCAGTAGGCACAAATACCATAACCATTCTCCGGGGAAGTGGGTAGCCCTACCTTTGAAAATAGTTACTAGAAGATATGTATTGGAGAATGGAGTGAAGATATCTAAACATCCTGGACACCGTTGGGAGAGGTTTGGGAATAATTTTTTATTTTATTTTTTATTTCACCTTTATTTAACCAGGTAGGCTAGTTGAGAACAAGTTCTCATTTGCAACTGTGACCTGGCCAAGATAAAGCATAGCAGTGTGAACAGACAACACAGAGTTACACATGGAGTAAACAATTAACAAGTTAATAACACAGTAGAAAAAAAAAAGAAAAAAAAGAGAGTCTATATACATTGTGTGCAAAAGGCATGAGGAGGTAGGCGAATGATTACAATTTTGCAGATTAACACTGGAGTGATAAATGATCAGATGGTCATGTACAGGTAGAGATATTGGTGTGCAAAAGAGCAGAAAAGTAAATAAATAAAAACAGTATGGGGATGAGGTAGGTAAAAATGGGTGGGCTATTTACCGATAGACTATGTACAGCTGCAGCGATCGGTTAGCTGCTCAGATAGCAGATGTTTGAAGTTGGTGAGGGAGATAAAAGTCTCCTACTTCAGCGATTTTTGCAATTCGCTCCAGTCACAGGCAGCAGAGAACTGGAACGAAAGGCGGCCAAATGAGGTGTTGGCTTTAGGGATGATCAGTGAGATACACCTGCTGGAGCGCGTGCTACGGATGGGTGTTGCCATCGTGACCAGTGAACTGAGATAAGGCGGAGCTTTACCTAGCATGGACTTGTAGATGACCTGGAGCCAGTGGGTCTGGCGACGAATATGTAGCGAGGGCCAGCCGACTAGAGCATACAAGTCGCAGTGGTGGGTGGTATAAGGTGCTTTAGTGACAAAACGGATGGCACTGTGATAAACTGCATCCAGTTTGCTGAGTAGAGTGTTGGAAGCAATTTTGTAGATGACATCGCCGAAGTCGAGGATCGGTAGGATAGTCAGTTTTACTAGGGTAAGTTTGGCGGCGTGAGTGAAGGAGGCTTTGTTGCGGAATAGAAAGCCGACTCTTGATTTGATTTTCGATTGGAGATGTTTGATATGAGTCTGGAAGGAGAGTTTGCAGTCTAGCCAGACACCTAGGTACGTATAGATGTCCACATATTCAAGGTCGGAACCATCCAGGGTGGTGATGCTGGTCAGGCGTGCGGGTGCAGGCAGCGAACGGTTGAAAAGCATGCATTTGGTTTTAATAGCGTTTAAGAGCAGTTGGAGGCCACGGAAGGAGTGTTGTATGGCATTGAAACTAGTTTGGAGGTTAGATAGCACAGTGTCCAAGGACGGGCCGGAAGTATATAGAATGGTGTCGTCTGCGTAGAGGTGGATCAGGGAATCGCCCGCAGCAAGAGCAACATCATTGATATATACAGATAAAAGAGTCGCCCCGAGGATTGAACCCTGTGGCACCCCCATAGAGACTGCCAGAGGACCGGACAGCATGCCCTCCGATTTGACACACTGAACTCTGTCTGCAAAGTAATTGGTGAACCAGGCAAGGCAGTCATCCGAAAAACCGAGGCTACTGAGTCTGCCGATAAGAATATGGTGATTGACAGAGTCGAAAGCCTTGGCAAGGTCGATGAAGACGGCTGCACAGTACTGTCTTTTATCGATGGCGGTTATGATATCGTTTAGTACCTTGAGCGTGGCTGAGGTGCACCCGTGACCGGCTCGGAAACCAGATTGCACAGCGGAGAAGGTACGGTGGGATTCGAGATGGTCAGTGACCTGTTTGTTGACTTGGCTTTCGAAGACCTTAGATAGGCAGGGCAGGATGGATATAGGTCTGTAACAGTTTGGGTCCAGGGTGTCTCCCCCTTTGAAGAGGGGGATGACTGCGGCAGCTTTCCAATCCTTGGGGATCTCAGACGATATGAAAGAGAGGTTGAACAGGCTGGTAATAGGGGTTGCGACAATGGTGGCGGATAGTTTCAGAAATAGAGGGTCCAGATTGTCAAGCCCAGCTGATTTGTACAGGTCCAGGTTTTGCAGCTCTTTCAGAACATCTGCTATCTGGATTTGGGTAAAGGAGAACCTGGAGAGGCTTGGGCGAGTAGCTGCGGGGGGGGCGGAGCTGTTGGCCGAGGTTGGAGTAGCCAGGCGGAAGGCATGGCCAGCTGTTGAGAAATGCTTGTTGAAGTTTTTGATAATCATGGATTTATCGGTGGTGATCGTGTTACCTAGCTTCAGTGCAATGGGCAGCTGGGAGGAGGTGCTCTTGTTCTCCATGGACTTCACAGTGTCCCAGAACTTTTGGGAGTTGGAGCTACAGGATGCAAACTTATGCCTGAAGAAGCTGGCCTTAGCTTTCCTGACTGACTGCGTGTATTGGTTCCTGACTTCCCTGAACAGTTGCATATCGCGGGGACTATTCGATGCTATTGCAGTCCGCCACAGTATATATTTGTGCTGGTCGAGGGCAGTCAGGTCTGGAGTGAACCAAGGGCTATATCTGTTCTTAGTTCTGCATTTTTTGAACGGAGCATGCTTATCTAAAATGGTGAGGAAGTTACTTTTAAAGAATGACCAGGCATCCTCAACTGACGGGATGAGGTCAATGTCCTTCCAGGATACCCGGGCCAGGTCGATTAGAAAGGCCTGCTCACAGAAGTGTTTTAGGGAGCGTTTGACAGTGATGAGGGGTGGTCGTTTGACTGTGGCTCCGTAGCGGATACAGGCAATGAGGCAGTGATCGCTGAGATCCTGGTTGAAGACAGCGGAGGTGTATTTGGAGGGCCAGTTGGTCAGGATGACGTCTATGAGGGTGCCCTTGTTTACAGAGTTAGGGTTGTACCTGGTGGGTTCCTTGATGATTTGTGTGAGATTGAGGGCATCTAGCTTAGATTGTAGGACTGCCGGGGTGTTAAGCATATCCCAGTTTAGGTCACCTAACAGAACAAACTCTGAAGCTAGATGGGGGGCGATCAATTCACAAATGGTGTCCAGGGCACAGCTGGGAGCTGAGGGGGGTCGGTAGCAGGCGGCAACAGTGAGAGACTTATTTCTGGAGAGAGTAATTTTCAAAATTAGTAGTTCGAACTGTTTGGGTATGGACCTGGAAAGTATGACATTACTTTGCAGGCTATCTCTGCAGTAAACTGTAACTCCTCCCCCTTTGGCAGTTCTATCTTGACGGGAAATGTTATAGTTGGGTATGGAAATCTCAGAATTTTTGGTGGCCTTCCTGAGCCAGGACTCAGACACGGCAAGGACATCAGGGTTAGCAGAGTGTGCTAAAGCAGTGAGTAAAACAAACTTAGGGAGGAGGCTTCTGATGTTGACATGCATGAAACCAAGGCTTTCGATCACAGAAGTCAACAAATGAGGGTGCCTGGGGACATGCAGGGCCTGGGTTTACCTCCACATCACCCGCGGAACAGAGGAGGAGTAGAATGAGGGTGCGGCTAAAGGCTATCAAAACTGGTCGCCTAGAGCGTTGGGGACAGAGAATAAAAGGAGCAGATTTCTGGGCATGGTAGAATATATTCAGGGCATAATGCGCAGACAGGGGTATGGTGGGGTGCGGGTGCAGCGGAGGTAAGCCCAGGCACTGGGTGATGATGAGAGAGGTTGTATCTCTGGACATGCTGGTTGTAATGGGTGAGGTAACCGCATGTGTGGGAGGTGGGACAAAGGAGGTATCAGGGGTATGAAGAGTGGAACTAGGGGCTCCATTGTAAACTAAAACAATTATAACTAACCTGAACAACAGTATACAAGGCATATTGACATTTGAGAGAGACATACAGTGAGGCATACAGTAATCACAGGTGTTGAATTGGGAGAGCTAGCTAAAACAGTAGCTAAAACAGTAGGTGAGACTACAACAGCTAATCAGCTAGCACAACAACAGCAGGTAAAATGGCGTTGACTAGGCAGGGAGGGTCGGATTAACTACACACAGAGCCTGAGTGCGGCTGGGGCCGACAGATAAAACATAAACAAGCAGAATGGAGTACCGTGATTAATGGACAGTCCAGCATGCATCAGCTATGTAGCCAAGTGATCAGTGTCCAGGGGGCAGCGGTGGATGGGGCAGGGAAGCTGGACTGGCGAGTACAATGACTAAATAGCTTGTAGCTAGTTAGCTGGTTAGCTTCTGGAGGTTCTTGAGTGTGTTCTAAAAATTAAAAATAATAGCGATTCCGTATCACATTGGGTGAGGCAGGTTACCGGAAGGTATAAACAAATAAAAAATCGAAAAGTGATTGAAAGTAAATATGGGTCCAGTGAGTGTTTGGGGCGCGGCGATTCAGATGGTTAGCAGGCCTGTGCTAACAAGCTAACAGTTAGTAGGCCGGGGCTAAACAAGGTAGCAGTTAGCGGCCCGGGGCTAAACAAGCTAGCAGTTAGCGGCCCGGGGCTAAACAAGCTAGCAGTTAGCAGGCCGAATTAGCAAGCAAGGAGATAGCAAGGGCTAGAAAGTTAGCCTTTGGGGGGGAGTCGCAATGGGGTGAGTCTGTTTATGCCTCTTCATGCGGTGACATCGATAGTCCGGTCGTGGGTCCGGATATTGTAGCCCAGGAGTATGCTTCGGTGGTAGCACAGGAGCTCTGGCCGGGCTAGCTTCAAGCTAAGTGGGTGGAAACGCTAGCCAGGAGTAATCATCCGGGGTTGCGGTAAGCTAGTTAGCTAGTTGTGAAGATCCAGTTGAAAATGTTCCGTTTGCGGTGGGAATCCGGTGGGAATCCGGTGGGAATCCGGGAATAAAAAATAATAATAGGTCCGTTATGCTCTGGATAGAGTCGCGTTGTTCGAACTGGCGAGAGCTTTCTGAGCTAAAGGTTAGCTGATGACCGGTTAGCTGAAGACCGCTAGCAATGGTTTGCAGACTGATAGCTGGTAGATAGCTGGCTAGCTTCAGTTGAGGGGATCCGGATCCGAAGTAAATATAAATACTTCAGAAAAAATAGCAACATTGGGTGAGGCAGGTTGCAGGAGAGTATTTGGAAGTTGAGGTTTAGCAAAATGTTTTAAAAGAAATGCGAAGAAAAATATGTTTTAAAAAAAAAACGATATATACAAGGGACACGACACGACAAGACGTCCGACTGCTACGCCATCTTGGAATGGCGACAGACAATCCTCTCTGTGAAGCGGAGCTAGTGGATTTTAATAAAGCCATGGAGGCGCTGAAAGAAACACACAAGCATTCTTCCAAACCGGCTCGAATATGGGAAATGAGTAGATGTACACAGCCACCAAAAGACTATGTATGGGAGAACATAGATAGAATTTGCACTTCGGCTTTGATGGCAGGTTCGAATCCTGTGATCAAAACGGCAAATGTAGGGGTTGCTGATGAAGTGGAGCAAGATGCTTTAAGTTCTTGATGCTACCAATCCCTGTAGTGGGATAATTTCCGTCTGCAACTGCTGAATAGCATAGCGCAACAGTCAAATAATATTACTAGAAAATATTCATATTCTTGAAATCACAAGTGCACACAGCTTAGCCTTTTGTTAATCACCCTGTCGTCTCAGATTTTGAAATTATGCTTTACAGCAAAAGCAATCCAAGCGTTTGTGTAAGTTTATCGATAGTCTAGCATAGCATTATGTACACTTTGCATGAGGAAGCTTGGCCACGAAAAGAAAAGCAATCAAATGAACCGTTTACCTTTGATGATCTTCGGATGTTTTCACTCACGAGACTCTCAGTTACACAGCAAATGTTCCTTTTGTTCCATAAAGATTATTTTTATACCCAAAATACCGACGTTTGTTTGTCGCGTTATGTTCAGAAATCCACAGGAAAGAGCGGTCATGACAACGCAGATGGAAATTCCAAATAGTCTTCATAATGTCCACAGAAACATGTCAAACGTTTTTATAATCATTCCTCAGGTAGTTTTTAAAATATATATTCGATAATATATCAACCGAGTGTGTAGCTTTTTCCATAACAGCGCGAGGAACAATGGCCAGTTTACTCAATTGCGCACCAACTCACGATCCTTCACGCTCATTTTTCAAAATAAAAGCCTGAAACTATGTCTAAAGACTGTTGACACCTTAGGGAAGCCACAGAAAAAGGAATCAGGTTGATATCCCTTTAACATTAACCATGCTGTGCTCTTTCACCTTGTTATTTTTAACATTTGTGGTTAAATAAAATGCATTTATCAGTAATGATGATGTGTAATTATTTCCTCACAAGCTTGGAAATACAACACACAAGCTTTGACCAGGCAAAGATAATTAATTTCATGTCAGTTTTCTGCAGGTGATAGTTGTGCGGATGACATTTTCAGTCTTGAGGAGGATGTGATACATGATGTGATACATGTGATACTTGATGGCAGTGTCAAGCTTTCCTGCAACTACACATGATCTGGAGGAGGCAGTGTCTTATGGTATCACCAATATCACACATCTGCTCCCCAATTCCTCTTCCTCCTCTCAGTGTATTCAACATCTGCTGAGACAATAGTTACAGCAGACCCACCATATCCTCGACTGTCAGTTAACGTTGACAAAGTGGCCGAACGTGTGGATCTGATCTTCTCCCCTGCTGAAGTGACAGACTCTGCTCTGTACTACTGTGTACCGAGGCCCACAGAGACAGAAAACACAGACACACTGTACAACTACTGTACAAAAGCAGGGGATAACAATCCTTACTGTGAACGGTTACAACTCTGGATTACAATAACTTAAAGCTTAAAAAAGTCCAGATTTTCAGTCTTTTTTTCACTCCAATCAATTCCATTTAAATCAACAAGATATACATTATAACTCCTTATCTTCTGTAGAGCGTCTCATCTCAGCTCTAGACAAACCTCTATTTCTCTGAGCAGGTGGCTCCTCCTCCTGACAGTGGAGGTAGTTGCAGGGCTGACAGGCTGCAGCCATACATTACATATCACATATCACATCCTGAATATCACAGTACACTGCATATCACATATCACTGCATGTCACTTATCACAGTACAGTGGTTCCTCCTTTAAAATTGGTCATACTGCGGCATACCTTGCCTGCTGCTGTGGCGTGCCATTTAATTCTCAGCTATTTTTTCTGTTACTGCAAGTTATTGCTAGTTTGACCACCAGAGGGAATCTTTGAGAAGAATTTGATAGTATTCTGTCCATATTGGCATTACTATTATTATATATTATTATATATATATTTTTTTTTAATAACATAGGATATGAGATTGATTTTAAGAAATTTGTCTTAATAAATTTGATTCATATTATGTTGTTTCTATCCAGAGAAATGTAAAACGAAACCCTCAGGGTTTCCATTAGGATGGAATGGGAAATATGGCGATGTACAACATGACGGTCTGAAGTAGGATACAGGATTGGAGGAATCTAAATGAATTGCCTTTATTAGACAACTTTGTTCCAATATTTCTGTAAATCAGTGATATTTATTCCCATAGTAATTCGTTATGATCCATAACTAAATCAACACCTGAATTTTGAAAGAGTATTTTTATCATTATTTTATTAAGAAAATGTGTTTGTTTGTTTATTAGGCTACTGTGCAGTCTACAATACATACTGTAGTAAACATGGGAAAATGCCTAATTCCTTACATAAGGGAGAGCAGGTCATGTCTGTACTACAGAATGCAGGGCATGTGGGAGACCGGGGTTCAAGTATAATGGTCCGGGCGCACTTTGCTGTGCCTGGTGAGCAGTTGGTCATGTTCCTTTGCAACACTGTGCAGGACGTTTGGCATTTGCCAGAGAACACCAAGATTGGCAAATTCGCCACTGGCGCCCTGTGCTCTTCACAGATGAAAGCAGGTTCACACTGAGCACATGTGACAGACGTGACAGTCTGGAGACGCCATGGAGAATGTTATGCTGCCTGCAACATCCTCCAGCATGACCGGTTTGGAGGTGGGTCAGTCATGGTGTGGGGTGGCATTTCTTTGGGGGGCCGCACAGCCCTCCATGTGCTCGCCAGAGGTAGCCCTCCATGTGCTCGCCAGAGGTGCCATTAGGTACGGAGATGAGATCCTCAGACCCCTTGTGAGACCATATGCTGGTGCGGTTGGCCCTGGGTTCCTCCTAATGCAAGACAATGCTAGAGCTCATGTGGCTGGAGTGTGTCAGCAGTTCCTGCAAGAGGAAGGCATTGATGCTATGGACTGGCCCGCCCGTTCCCCAGACCTGAATCCAATTGAGCACATCTGGGACATCATGTCTCGCTCCATCTCGCTCCATGTCTGTTGCACGACAGACTGTCCAGGAGTTGGCGGATGCTTTAGTCCAGGTCTGGGAGGAGATCCCTCAGGAGACCATCCGCCACCTCATCAGGAGCATGCCCAGGCGTTGTAGGGAGGTCATACAGGCACGTGGAGGCCACACACACTACTGAGCCTCATTTTTACTTGTTTTAAGGACATTACATCAAAGTTGGATCAGCCTGTAGTGTGGTTTTCCACTTTAATTTTGAGTGTGACTCCAAATCCAGACCTCCATGGTTTGATAAATTTGATTTCCATTGATAATTGTTGCGTGATTTTGTGGTTAGATATATATATATATATATATATACATCAAATGTCATGCTTTAAGAGTAACAATTTATTTACTTTTCATGGTAACTCATCATTTTGGTAAAACACATATTTTCAAGTGCTTTTCAAATATATATATATATATATATATATATATACCTTTAGGAAATAATTCTCTGTTTGAGAGAACGAGAGGTTTTATCTACATAGCACAGCCCACATGGACATTTAATAATGTCGATAACATGGGTGGTGGAGCACGTAATACGTTCATTTATTTATTTTTTCCTGAATGTGGGTGGCAGAAATATTCAAACACATTTGGAAGCTACATTTTGGATGAGGGCATAAAATAGCCTGGCTGATTTTCTATTGCGGCTCGCAGTTGGCATGGACCAATTTATTGCGTCAATTGCGACCTCTCCTATTTACAATAGGTGGTGGATTCCTAAATTCAGTAGGCAAAGCTGGGTCAGATGATAAAACATGCCAGTGTTTCTTGATGTAGTTGTGAACATTACAGAGTGTTCTTTAGCTTTAGCGGGTCTTTTTTGTAGCGGTTCATCTTGTGTTTTTCTCAAAGCAAAATTAAGAGCTTCATCCGCACATTGTGGAAAATAGACTCCAATTAGAAACCCATTGCGCATACCCGCTGCTTTTTTGTCCAGACAGTACTCTGGAGCAGGTCTCCAATACCTTTATATATTAACATCCATATAAGGTGAGAGGTGATCCACAATACTTTAGACTGTCTGTTAATCTTAATGAAGAGAGAACCTGTGTGGATCTGGAGATCTCCTCTGGTGAAGTGACAGACTCTGCTCTGTACTACATTCCCTCCACCACCCAGAATACATCCATTACGACTCCACGTGAAAAGAGGACAAATGAGAGGAGAGGGGAGGGAAAGAGAGGCCAGGAGAGGTGGGGAGAGGAGAAATTGAGAATCTTTATAGCAACTGTACTTTGGGGTGGAGTTTTTAGGTGAACTAAACAGAAATGATCAACTGAAAACCTTGCAGATGAAGTTAGTTTGGAGTCAGTCAGTTTGACTTCCAACCCCAGCCATGTTGTTCATCTGTTCAATTATTATGTTCTCAGCAATAGGTAAGTTCTGGCTTTCAAAGTAGTGTCATGTTTTCTGCTTAGAAAATTACAACAATAAATGTATATTTCAATAAAAAAAATACTCAATCTTAATTTCTTCAAATTTGCAGGTGACACCTATGAGCAGACTATAGAGCCAAACCAACATGAAGTGTATGCAGAAGTGGGTAGTAATGTTCTTCTTTCCTGCAACTACTCCTCAGCAGACAGTCTACTATGGTATAAACAGTCTCCAGGATCAGCTCCCCAATACCTTCTGCTCCTCCCGCACTACACTGGGATTGAACAGAGAGCTGATTCTCTTGACTCTCGCTTCTCTGGTAAACTGAACAAAGAGAGGACCCGTGTGGATCTGAAGATCTCCTCTGCTGAAGTGACAGACTCTTCTCTGTACTACTGTGCTCTGAGGCCCACAGTGACATGAAACCCAGAAACACTGTACAAAAACCTAACATCGCCTGAGAGAGCATTTCTGCTCTGGAGTTAAAGGTTTTATTTGACAATAATGCCATCAAGTGGAGTCAACATGCACCCATTATATTGTGTCAAGAGGAGGAGCTTAGTGTTACACATAACATGTAATAACTGAAACAGATTTTTTATTTAACCTTTATTTAACTAGGCAAGTCAGTTAAGAACAAATTCTTACCTTCAATGACAGCCTAGGAACAGTGGGTTAACTGCCTGTTCAGGGGCAGAACGTCAGACTTGTACCTTGTCAGGGATTTGAACTTGCAACCGTCCGATTACTAGTCCAAAGCTCTAACCATTAGGCTACCCTGTCGCAAGCAGAGAGTGAATGTTCCAAGAGAAGATCATTAGAGAAGTCTCTGTCTAACACCCAGTAACTCTGATGCTGCTCTATTCAGTCTTGTTTTTTTGTAAGAATTCATTCTCCAGTAACTGAATGTGTACTAACAGAATGTTCAATATCAATATCAATATCATACACTTTGAAACATCAAATGTGGATATGCTGTACACTGTCCACATTGACTCAGTAATACATGTTGTTATTTTTTACAGGTACAAGTGTTGAAGACGTAATTGCTCTAGACAGAGATGTAGTGGATGTTACGGAGGTTAGTAGTGTTAAACTCTCCTGTAGATACAACAGCTCATTAACCAACAGTCTGTTATGGTACCTCCAGCACCCTGGATCCTCTCCACAGTTCCTCATACTGGACTACTCTGGGGTCATAACCGACACTGATAGTACAAAATGGACCCTCATACATGAAGAAGAGGACAACCGTGTGGATCTGGAGATCTCATCTACTGAAGTGACAGACTATGCTCTGTACTACATTCCCTCCACCACCCAGTGGAGGGAATGAGAGATGCAGTATCACTGAAAAGAGGACAAATGAGAGGAGAGGGGAGGGAAGGAGAGGCCAGGAGAGGTGAGGAGAGGAGAGATTGAGAATCTTTATAGCAACTGTACTTTGGGGTGGAGTTTTTAGGTGAACTAAACAGAAATGATCAACTGAAAACCTTGCAGATGAAGTTAGTTTGGAGTATTCAGCCTCTGTTGTACTATTAGTCAGTTTGACTTCCAACCCCAGCCATGTTGTTCATCTGTTCAATTATTATGTTCTCAGCAATAGGTAAGTTATGGCTTTCAAAGTAGTGTCATGTTTTCTGCTTAGAAAAATTACAACAATAAATGTTTATTTCAATAAAAAAATTACTCAATCTTAATTTCTTCAAATTTGCAGGTGACACCTATGAGCAGACTATAGAGCCAAACCAACATGAAGTGTATGCAGAAGTGGGTAGTAATGTTCTTCTTTCCTGCAACTACTCCTCAGCAGACAGTCTACTATGGTATAAACAGTCTCCAGGATCAGCTCCCCAATACCTTCTGCTCATCCAGCACTACACTGGGACTGAACATAGAGCTGTTGACTCTCTTGACTCTCGCTTCTCTGGTAAACTGAACAAAGAGAAGACCCGTGTGGATCTGGAGATCTCCTCTGTTGACAAAAACCTAACATCGCCTGAGAGAGCATTTCTGCTCTGGAGTTAAAGGTTTTATTTGACAATAGTGACATCAAGTGGAGTCAACATGCACCCATTATATTGTGTCAAGAGGAGGAGCTTAGTGTTACACATAACATGTAATAACTGAAACTGATTTTTTATTTAACCTTTATTTAACTAGGCAAGTCAGTTAAGAACAAATTCTTACTTTCAATGACAGCCTAGGAACAGTGGTTAACTGCCTGTTCAGGGGGAGAACGACAGATTTGTACCTTGTCAGGTCAGAAATTTGAACTTGCAACCTTCCGATTACTAGTCCGAAGCTCTAACCATTAGGCTACCCTGCCACAACCAGAGAGTGAATGTTCCAAGAGAAGATCATTAGAGAAGTCTCTGTCTAACACCCAGTGACTATGATGCTGCTCTATTCAGTCTTGTTTTTGTGTACTTATAGGTAAGAATTCATTCTCCAGTAACAGGAGCCCAATAGGAACTGAAAACCCTTAACCACAAACCACAGAAGAAGAGTTACATATCCGGTTATCAGAGGAGGGGCCTCATAGTCAAACACTGGTATAGGCTGGGTATACCTGCAACCATGAGGATGTCTCCGTAGAGGATCTACTCAGCTCTCTCACTGTCTTGTCTCTCAGTTGGTTTATCTAGTCTGTGTCAGGATGTCACTCATATTACTGTTGCTCCTCTCAGCATTTGTAGGTGAGTGCTGAATACTCAGGTTAAACCAAATCATATTTTGAATACAGTGACATTGCTTTTTTTCAGTGAATGATTTCATTAAAAACTAAGTGGTATTTTACTGGAAAGTTTCAATTCTTTCTCTTGTCATACTTTATGGGCACCTAATCCATGTATTGTTTCTCATTTGGAATAAACATTAACACAATGACAATACTTATGTTGTTGCAGGTGATAGTATGGAGCAGGAAACAATAACTCCAGCGAAGCCTGAAGTCAATGCTCTCCAAGGAACAGACATCACTCTCTCCTGCAACTACAAGGGCAACGTTAATAATCTCCAATGGTACCGTCAATACCCCGGATCCAGACCAGAGTGTCTTCTTTTGGTCCTACAAAGCAGCATGTATATTCAGAATACATCCATTACGACTCCACGGCACACTGGTAGACTGAATGAAGAGAAGACCCGTGTTGACTTGATGATCTCCTCTGTTGAATTGGAAGACTCTGCTCTGTACCACTGCGCCTTGCAGCCCACAGTGACAGGAAACCCAGACACACTGTACAAAAACCTGTCAAGACCCTTGGTGGTGAACAGTGCATTGTGTTCTGATCAATCAGTTATTATTTAGTGTACATTAATACATATATTTTTTCTTGCATCTCCACATTAAAACACATTTAATATAAATATTATTCAGGAACTACTAATTCATACTGTCTGCATCTTCCTGTTCTGATATAACATGATCCAAGGTACCAGTCTGAATAAATACAGAATGAAGAACATTTGTGGTGTTGTTTCGCTTCCTTTTAGCAGGGGATCCCAAACTTTTTCACCCCATTCCAGCATTGTGGAACATCACGCCATGTTTATTCATGTGATATTTGAGTGATACATTTTTTTACAATATCAATCGAGGGCAGTCATGATCTGAAATGTCTCTATTCATAACTACAGCAAAATCACGAAGATGACATTTAGCAGCAATCCAACCCAGAAATACTGTTGAACTCAAATACCAGACTACCTTGAGTGTTGAGAGGCAGAGCAACAAAGTCAATGAGTGATTTGACATTACAGTATGTAGCCTACAAGATGTTTGAAGAGAGGATAGTGACAGCACAAAAAGTCAGTCATTCAGACACCATGAAGATGTTTTAGTGCAATTCTGCTTTTTTCAATGTTCTTAGGTAAGTGCATAGGTTTTGCACTGCAGTTTTGGATTGTACACATATGTCTATATAGCATTTATGGTGCATGAATCACGATATGATTAATTCAAAACATGTTTAAAGTGGTCCTATGGACAGATACTCCCGTCTCCACTGTGGAGCTTTGCAGCTCCTTCAGTGATATCTTTGGTCTCTTTGTTGCCTCTCTGATTAATGCCCTCTTTGCCTGGTCCTTGAGTTTTGGTGGGTGGCCCTCTCTTGGCAGGTTTGTTGTGGTGCCATATTCTTTCCATTTTTTAATAATGGATTTAAATGGTGCTCTGTGGGATTTTCAAAGTTTCTGATATGTTTTTATAACCCAACCCTGATCTGTACATCTCCTCAACTTTGTCCCCAACTTGTTTGGAGAGCTCCTTCGTCTTCATGGTGGCGCTTGCTTGGTGGTGCTCCTTGCTTAGTGATGTTGCAGACTCTGGGGCCTTTCAGAACAGGTGTATATATACTGAGATCATGTGACACTTAGATTACATACAGGTGGATTTTATTTAACTAATTATGTGACTTCTGAAGGTAATTGGTTGCTTCCAGATAATATTTAGGGGCTTCATAGCAAAGGGGGTATGCATGCACATATGTACGCACCATTTTTCTGTTAAATTTTTTTTTAAATTTATTGAAACAAATTATTTTTTTCACTTCACCAATTTGGATTATTTTGTGTATGTCCATTACATTAAATCCAAATTAAAATTCATTTAAATTACAGGTTGTAATGAAACAAAATAGGAAAAACTCCAAGGGGGATGAATACTTTTGCAAGACACTGTAGGTTCGGTATAGGTATAGGGTTTAGGTATAGGGTTTAGGGTTATGTTTAAGTTTAGGAGTTAGTTTATAGGGTTAAGGTAAGTGTTATGGGAAGGGTTAGCTAACATGCGAAGTCGTTGCAAAGTACCTCAAAAGTAGTAAGTATTTGAACAGACTCATCTCTCTACTACTGTGCTCTCAGAGATTGTTATAACCAGTATTGTTTTACCCAGTGATACATATAAGACCCTGTACAAAAACCTGAAGAACAAAATGCTTTGTTGCTGTATGGATCATCATTAAACATCAAACCACAATTTGATATCATAATAGCATAGTTGAGATCAGAGAATTGTGGTCACACCTGCGCTATTAAGAATTTGTTCTTAATTAGGGATCCCTCCGTGCGACAATCCCTTTAGCGGGATCGATTTGACAACACCCAGTGAAATTGCAGCTCGACAAATTCAAAAACAGAAATACTCATAATAAAAATTAATATAACATACTAGTGTTATACATCGGCTTAAAGATTAATTTCTTGTTAATCCAGCCGCAGTGTCAGATTTCAAAAAGGCTTTACGGCGAAAGCAGAACATGCGTTTATCTGAGGACAGCACCCAGCATACCAACACATGAAAATCAGATTTCAACCAGACAGGTGATACACAAAAGTCAGAAATAACTATATAATTCATGCCTTACCTTTGAAGATCTTCATCTGTTGGCACTCCAAAATGTCCCATAAACATCACAAATGGTCCTTTTGTTGCTTCTATATATCCCCAAAATGTCAATTTATTTGGCGCGTTTGATTCAGAAAAACACTGGTTCCAACTCGCCCAACATGCCTACAAAGTATCTAATACGTTACTGTTAAGGTTTTTTTTTAATCAATAATCACTAATTATGTATACATTTCAATCAGGACTGACTAATCAGAATACTATTATGTTACTGTATAGATGTATGAATTTTCTTTTAATCCTTGTACTGAATATAATGTGTGTAATTATAATCAAGAGTTAGAACAAAGACTGTTTGTTCCTTGGTAGAAACAAATGAATTTATCGCCAGACTGGCTAGAATGCTTATCTACACAGGGAGGACTTGGCCTAGTCATAAATAATCTAAACTGGTGTGGGAAGATGTAGGAAGGCTTGTGAACTATACTGCCATTGTACCGGAGTGGAGGAGGGACGGGACAGTTTGAAACCTAATGACGTCATTTTCAGTTTATAACCTGTTGTAAATTGTATCATGTTCTGTACTCTTGAGAATATACACTATTGCTTGATTTTGATTTATGCAAATAAGTTTCTTACAAATCCTTAGAAATGGGCTGAGTGTAATTAATTAAATTGGGTAATAAACATATAGGAATTTAATTCCTCTAACAGTTACCTGTAACTTTATCCAAACATTTCAAACAACTTTCCTAATCCAACTTGAGGTATTTTAAAATATAAATAATGGATAAAATTTAAGACGGAATATACTGTGTTCAATAGCAGATAAAATGAAAGTGGAGAGAGTTCCAGGTCGCGCACACCAAACAAAAAAGTACACTTGGCTTGACACTCAGAAAGGAAAGGGCTACTTCTTCATTTCTCAAAGGAAAAACATCAACCAATTTCTAAAGACTGTTGACATCTAGTGGACGCCATAGGAACTGCAAGCATATTATATTAAAAAGGGATTGCCATAGAAACCTCATGGAAAACAGATTGAGCTCAAAAAGAAATTTCCCTGGATGGATTGTGCTCTGGGTTTCGACTGCCAAATCAGTTCTGTTATACTCACAGACTTTATTCAAACAGTTTTAGAAACGTCAGTGTTTTCTATCCAAATCTAGTAATAATATGCATATCCTAGCTTCTGGGCCTGAGTAGCAGGTAGTTTACTTTGGGCATGCTTTTCATCCGGGCGTGAAAATACTGCCCCCTTGCCCAAAGAGGTTGTTAACTGACTTGCCTAGTTAAATAAAGGTTAAATAACAAAAGATATATTCAATACACTGTGAGAAAGATGTGTTCTTAACTCTTCAATTAGTAGTCTTCAATTTCACTTAACGTACGCAGTTTTTTGATATTGGCAGGATAGTCACTTTTTGAAAATGACAAAGTGCAACAAAATTATTGTTTGTACTGTAGTTACTCCTCCTTACAATTTACACTGCTTGGTGGTGTAATGTGAAAGTCAACCTGAACGGGGCAACCTAACAAAGCACACACACCCCTGAATCAGAGGATGCCATTCACCCCATGATCTACTATTGCATGTAATACAGGACAACATGAGGCATCAACAGTAGGACAGAGGCTGTCAAATTTCTGTGATAGAGAGATCAGAAATGTTCTGCTCCTTGCCGTTTCTACTTCAAACTGACTGACTAGTCATGAGAAATTGGCTGATCCTGCATGTTCTGGCCGCATGCTGCTTTGGTACAACATCACTCTGTTCATCTGTCTCTTTCAGTACATTTGTTCATTCTAATTATATAAATTATTATTATACGTTGTGAAGATATATGTATCTTTCTTTTCAGGTTGCTGAGCAACCAACAGTATATGTAATGGTCGTAGAAGTACAACCAGAAATACATATCTTGCTGTGTGTTATCATTTTAACTTCCAGTTTTAGCCACAATGTCAATCCCCAAAAATGTTTACCTTTCAGTACTCACATGAAAGTAATCTACTTAATTGTTTTATGTTGAATCAAAACTACATTTGGACGCATTGAAAATAGATTGACAACAAGTAATAATAGGAGAATACCATATTTTGCATTTCTTTGCAGACCATTGAGCCAATCAGAGAGGAGGTGTATGCTCTAGCAGGTAGCAATATTACACTTTCATGCACCTACTCATCTGCAGTCTCTCTTCAATGGTATCTCATGCACCGAAATGCTTACTTACAAGCCCTTAAAGTAGATTGCAGTTTGAGTTTGAGTTTATTTACATTTTTTTACAGGGACAGTGCACATTAATCACAGTTGTGTGTGTCTGATGGCAGGGTATTCCAGACATGCGAAGCTATCACAGAGAAAGCAGATTGACTAAAGGTGCTTTTCCTTAAATACAGTCACCTCTCATGGCACACTTTGTGGATCTGCTGCCATATGTTTGGGTTTTCTGTTTAACAACAGTACTGAGTGGAGGGGGTGCCAGGCCATTTAGGATCATGCTTTCTGAGAATGTAACAGTGGTGATGGCTATTGGGCTTCCTATCAAGCACTTTGAGAGCCTGTTTGCAGACAGACTGAATGGGTTTTAAAGTTGTACCGCAAACTTGGGCCCAATTAGTCAAGCATTGTGTTAAGTGGGGGAGTATCATAGATTTGAAGTACAGTTTTGCTACCTCTGTAGTCAAACAATTTTGTATGTTTTGGAAATGAGCTAGGTTGAATTTGGTAATTTGAGTTACCTTTTTCATTTGCTTTTTAAAAGAGAGGTTGGAATCAAGAATTATGCCATGGTACTTAAAATCGGATACCACCTGGAGCTTTTCCCCTGAGACAGAGACATCTGGCTAAGTGGCATCAGTTTTCCTCTTTTACATTGCGATGCAACATGAGTCCCTGAGCCACTTTGTAACCTGGACCATTACAGTAGTGAGTTCTTATGTTGCTTATTGTTTGCTCTTTGCATGCACATATATCACTGTATCATCAGCATACATTTGAACTTCAGACCCAGTACAGACAGAAGGCAGATCATTAATGTACAGGATGAACAGTATTTACCTTTGGGGAACGCCCACATCGTCGCTATTACGCTGATGAGATAGCACCAACTTTTTAAAGGTTCTAGATTTGTTAACTTCTTGGTGACGGGGCAGTATTTTCACATCCGGATGTAATGCATGCCCAAATTCAACTGCGTGCTACTCATCCCCAGAAGATATGCATATTATTGGTAGATTTGGATAGAAATCACTCTGGAGTTTCTAAAACTGTTTGAATCATGTCTGTGAGTATAACAGAACTTATGTAGCAGGCGAAACCCAGAGGACTAACCATTCAGATTTATTTTTTGAGGTCACTCTCTTTTCAATGAGGTTTCATTGGGAATCCAGATTTCTAAGGGACCTTCTTGCAGTTCCTATCGCTTCCACTGGATGTCAACAGTCTTTAGAAATTAGTTGAGGTTATTCCTTTGTGTAATGAAGAAGTACGGCCATCTTGAACAAGGGTCACTTGAAGTGTACTGTTAGATAGAGGCACGTGACCAGAAATCATGCTTCAGTTTGTTTTCTTCCTGTATTGAACACAGATCATCCCGTCTTCAATTTTATTGATTATTTACGTTAAAAAAAACGAAAGTTGTATTACAAAAGGCATGAATTATATTTTTATTTCTGTGTTTTGTGTCGCGCCTGCAGGGTTGAAATATGGTTTCTCTCTTTGTTTACGGTGATGATATCCTCAGATAATAGCATCGTTTGCTTTTGCTGAAAAGCCTTTCTGAAATCTGATATGTTGGCTGGATTCACAACAAGTGTAGCTTTAATTTGCTATCTTGCATGAGTGATATAATGAAAGTTTGATTTATATAGTAATTTATTTGAATTTGGCGCTCTGCATTTTCCCTGGCTTTTGGCCAGGTGGGACGCGTCCCACATATCCCAGGGAGGTTAACCTTTCTAGCGCAGGGCTTCTGCTAGCGGAACACCTCGTCCACATTCCGCTGAAAAGGCAGTAAGCGAAATTCAAAAATATTTTTTTGAAATATGTAACTTTCAAACATTAACAAGTCCAATACAATCATAATCTGAGAACGGCGCTCAGAACCCAAAACAGCCAGAGGAATAGTCGCCATTTTGGAATCAACGAAGTTAGAAACAACATCATAAATATTCACTTACCTTTGATGATCTTCATCAGAAGGCACTCCCAGGAATCTCAGTTCGACAATAAATGACTGATTTGTTCCATAAAGTTCCATCATTTATGTCCAAATAGCCACTTGTTGTTAGCATGTTCAGCCCAGTAATCCATCTTCGTGAGGCGCGAGCATTTCATCCAGACATAAACTTGAAAAGTTCCGTTACAGTCCTTTAGAAACATGTCAAACGATGTATGGAATCAATCGTTAGGATGTTTTTAACATAAAACATCAATAATGTTCCGACAGTAGAATTCTTTTGTCTTCAGAAAAGGCATTGGAACGAGAGGTAACTCTGTCGGGAGCGCGCGTCATGAGACCGAGGCACTATGCCAGACCACTGACTCAAACAGGTCTCATGAGCCCCTCCTTTATAGTAGAATCCTAATTCAAGTCTCAAAAGACAGTTGACATCAAGTGGAAGCCCTAGGAATTGCTACCTCATCCATATCTCAATGTGTACTCGGTAGGTAAAGCTTTGAAAAACTACAAACCTCAGATGTCCCACTTCCTGGTTGGATTTTTCTCAGGTTTTCGCCAGCCATATGAGTTATGTTATACTCACAGACATAATTCAAACAGTTTTAGAATCTTCAGTGTGTTTTCTATCCAATACTAATACTAATATGCATGTATTAGCATCTGGGACAGAGTAGGAGGCAGTTCACTCTGGGAATACTATTCATCCAAAAGTGAAAATGCTGCCCCCTATCCCAAAAAGGTTGTACAACAGGTTTATATTTTGAAATGATTAGATTACTGGAAAGGGGTTACGGGTTTGTTAATTGTTTATTTGAGGTGTTGATTTCACTTAATATACAGAATGTGAATTGATTAATACTTTTACCTTTGATACTTAAGTATATTTAAGAATTTTACTCAAGTAGGATTTTCCTGGGTGACTTTCACTTTTACTTGGTCATTTTTATTAAGGTATCTTTACTTTTACTCTAGTACTGTATGAAAACGGGGTACTTTCTCCACCACTGGTACTGAATAGAGGGAACCCCTGTTACCCTGTCATCCAACTATTCAAGAACAGTGAATACGATGAATGCAATTGTTATCAACAAGACACAGCACATCTTAGGTACTGGGTTTATAAACAGGCAGATCCTCTGAATACTTAACGTATCTACAAAACTGAATGAAGAGAAAAAATGTGTAGATCTGGAGATCTCCTCTGATGTAGTGACATACTCTGGTGTGTACTACTGTGCTGTGATCCACACAATGACAGGAAACTTACACCCACTGCACAAAAACCTCAGCAGGGACAACATCAACATTAATTTATCCAGTTTATTTATGAACTTGTGTCTAACCCTTACTTTTTCAAAAAACACTAATGAATGATGTTAATATCTCCTGTAAATAAAGCTTATGACTTGAACGTTTCACCTGTCCTTAATTTGATTGGAGCATTGACAGATTCTGTCAATTTGATGCATATTCCTATTCTGCTACAATCAGGTCTATTAACCACATCAAATACATACAGTATGCTTAGATTATATGACATCATTGCTCTCAACATGGACCTGCTCAGTGGTTTGGTCCTCTGGTGGTAAATCCATGTACTGCACTCTTTAGAGCAGCATAGCTGAAGCCAACTGACTAGTAATCGGTCTGAAAAACATAAAAAGGATATAATGTATTTTGTTTGACCACATCTCTATCTAGTGCGGCATTTGCTGCATAAATATTTTGTAAAATGCTATTAAATGAACATATAGAAATATTTGTTTCAACATAGTCAGTAGGAGGAGCTAGAGTATAAAACTCAGGATTAGATTATGAATCCTCAAGATAAAACATGATTCTACCATGAAGATCATAGCCAGTTGATGCTGTGCTTTTCATCATCAGTTGGTGCTTATTCTACACATCCTGACATCTACAATGTTATGTTCACTATTACTCTTCTTTAACTTAATAGGTAAGTGATTACATTTTTATTGAAACTGAGTGTTATGTTGAGGTGTATTTATTTTTCTAAACAAACATTATAAAGACAGTGCACAACATGATGATGCATATTTTTGAATTTTTTTTGAAAACATTCCCATTTTAAACTGCATTTGGAATTAACTTAATCTTCCATGTGGGTTTAAAGTAATATATATCATGTTCATCATATCATGTTTTTACAGGTGTCAGTTCTGAACAGGTTTTAACACCCTACACTGATGTAGAAGTGGCTTCAGAAAGGGAAAGAGTTACTCTCTCTTGTAACTACACCTCTGTTAACACTCTTCAATGGTATCGACAATATCCAAAATCAGCACCACAGTTATTGGTCATGGAACATATGACTGCAAAAACACCAGGGTTCTCACTAAATCATGACAAAAAAGCCAAACGTGTGGATCTGGAGATCTCCTCTGCTGAAGTGACAGACTCTGCTCTGTACTACTGCGCCTTGCAGTCCACAGTGACAGGAAGCCCAGAAACACTGTACAAAAACCTGACAGCTCATGATAAACGCCTCTTATGCATATTTTAGGGCAGGGGTGGGGCTTACTGAAGATAACATATTATATCAAATGTACATAAAACATATTTGTTCCTAAATTGCCAGTAGGAGGAGCTAGAATATAAAACTCAGGATTAGACCATAAAGGTCAAGGACAACAACGTACCATCGTCAAGGAGATCCACAGCCTGAGAGATTTAATAGATTGTTGTTGAACGTGCTTGGAACACTGGATCCAAAGAGAAAGGGCAAGGGAGTCAGCATATCAGACATATTGTACATTCATACAACTGCACTCAGAACAAAGCAATCTGGATATTCTCTGTACTTTCTTATGTTTGGTCATGAATCAAGGTTACCTGTAGATCTATTTTTAAGAGTCTCAAATGTACTTCACTTTACTATTTATATTTTGACAACTTTTCCTTTTACGCCACTACATTCCGAAAGAGAATAATGTACTTTTTACAAAATACATTTTCCCTGATACCCAAAAAATACATTTAGAATGCTAAGCAGGACAGTCGAATTGTAAAATTCAGACACTTATCAAAGGAAATCCCCTGGTCATCCCTATTGTCTTTGATCTGGCGAACTCACTAAACACAAATGCTTTGTAAATTATATCTGAGTGTCTTAGTGTGCCACAGGCTATCTGTAAAAACAATTATAATAAATGTGCCATCTGGTTTGCTTAATATAAGGATTATGAAATGAGTTATACTTTTAGTTTTGATACCTAAGTATATTGAAACCAAACATGTTTAGACTCAAAATTCTCAAGGAGTATTTTACTGGGTGACTTTCACTTTTACTTGAGTCATTTTTCTATTAAGGTATCATTAATCTGTAATTCATGAAGTCATTAGAACAGAGGGAGAATCTGTGACTCTGAGCAGCACAAATAATAATATTTGGCTTTACTGGTACTGCATTATTAACTAAGCACCTCAGTTTCTACTGTATAAAAGTTGCCAGATAATGTATTATATTCTTCACTCTTTAATCAGTAGTTTTCTATTCCACATGTTCATATCAGTTGGAAAAGCATTTGGGAAAATTATGTGCAACAATGTTATTGTTTGTAGTTGGTCCTATTCACAATTCACACCTTTCTGTGGTGTAGTATGAAAGTCAACCTGAAGGGGGGAACCTAACAAAGCACACACACCCCTGAATCAGAGGATGTCATACAGACAGACACCTCCCCATGGTCTACTACTGCATGTAATACAGAACAACATGAAGCATCAACAGTAGGACAGAGGGTGTCAAAGCTCTGTGATAGATAGATCAGCATTGTTCTGCTCCTTACCTTTTCCACTTCAAACTGACTGACTAGTCATGAGAAATTGGCTGATCCTTCATGTTCTGGCTGCATGCTGCTTTGGTATAACATCACTCAGTTTATCTTTCTCTTTCTGTGTCTTTGTTTATTTTATTTATGTACATTATTAATATATGTTGAAGATATATTTATCTTTTTTTTCAGGGTGCAGAGCAGAAGAGAATGTAAGACAGTCAACAGAAGATGTAATGGTCGTAGAAGGACATCCAACAACACTCACTTGTCAATTTGATACAGCTGATCTGTCACCAAATCTCTTCTGGTACAAACAACAAACAAATAGCAACCCCATCTTTATGCTGAGAAGGGATATGTTTTCATCTGGGGAAACTACTACTGAGTTCAAGGAGCGATTTGATGCCCGTCTGAATGTCACAGCAAAGTCAGTCCCCTTGACGATCCAGAGGTTGCAGCTGTCTGACTCTGCTGTGTACTACTGTGCTCTGAAGCCCACTGTGACAACAGGATATACAGCCCCCTTACAAAAACTACAGGTTTTACATGTGTCCATTGAAACATACAGTACCCCTGAAAAGTTGGGACAAAAGCACAAAATGTATTTCAATATACTTTATGTACAGTAGTAGACCTGAATTAGATACTCTGTAGGCTACATGAGTGTATGTAGATTAATTAAAATATAATATCTGTAGGTTTTAACAACAATCAAATGTATGTTTATTATCCTCACTACAAGGAACATTTATTTAATTGACAATTGCTTAACACTACTTTTCATTTCATTTGAGCTACCTGTAGCTTTTCATTTTGACTAATGTACTACAAAGAGAGCTAATAACTAATATTGACGAGGTAATATTTACCCATACATTTCCATAGAGTCTTTCCACTCTTTGAACAGGCTCCTCCTTCATGTCTGTCAGTTGATGGTGATATACAGGCTGAGATGGACATGGAAGAGAGAGAGAGGATCTCTACCTCTTACTGTAACTCACAGTCACTCTCAGTGTGTTCTTTATAACCATGTTACTCTGTCTGATCATCTGGCTGGTTCTTGTTGTATTCTGCTTTGGTATGATGGAACCTTTTCTCTCATTGGTTCTTTGTAATTGTTAATTCAAAAATGTATAATCACTGACTTTATGTTTTTTTTTTTATCTTCAAGAGTGTATAGGTGACAATGTCCAACAGCAACCAGGAAGTGTGATTGCTACAGAAGGAAGATTGGTAACACTGAGTTGTCAATACAACACCAGTGGTGCTACTAATTTTGCCTATCTCTATTGGTACAAACAAGAAGCAAATGACTTCCCTAAACAAATGCTGAGCCGTTTTTCTACTGGATCTGGAGACAATGCTGCAGGGTTCAAGGAGAGATTCACTGCAAGTCTAAATGCCAAGACACAATCAGTCCCCTTGACGATCCAGAGGTTGCAGCTGTCTGACTCTGCTGTGTACTACTGTGCTCTGAGGCCCACTGTGACAACAGGATATACAGCCCCCTTACAAAAACACTGTGTGTACAGTACTTCGTGTTGTGTGCCATTTTTTAAGGGAAAGTGTTACATAATTGAGGCAGAGGAAAGGAAATGCCTTTTATAGGTGACAATGAGAAACCAGGGGAGTCATTCTGTCATAACTCTACTTGTGTTCACTCTTTTTACTGTGTCAAATAACACTTACCAGCATGTCACTGGGATACATTTAAGTATATGCACTAGTGGGTGAGATTGATGCTATTCTTCATATCCAATAACATAGTCAATATAATTACTGGAAACTTGAGAAATATTACTGTGAAGGATCTTTTGTCCATTTTTAATACACTGAATAATGATTTTAATTGTATGATAATTTTCTGATAATAATTCCTGTTTTCAGAAATGTTTTCAATGTGGCAGTCATGGGAATGACATTACTCCAACATCAGATAAGGTGTTTGGGTTGGAGGGTGATGTCATGAATCTGTCCTGTAACTAACTACTCCTCTGCTAGTACTCTCCAGTGGTATCAACAGTACCCTGTATCACCTCCCATCTTCCTCCTCCTCACTGGAGTGTCCTCAAACCCCTCTGTAGTGAAAGATAAACCTGAAGATCCTCGACTGTCTGTTAAACTGAACGATGAGAGAACCTGCATAAATCTCTAGATCTTCTCTGCTGAAGTGTTAGACTCTACTCTGTACTACTATGTCCTGGAGCCCACAATGAAACAAAACCCAGACACACTGTACAAAAATGTGAACTAAAAACACCGACATCCCCCTAAGAGAAACATGTCAATTATCTGGTTACCTTCAATAGACAAAAAATATACATGTAGGGTAGAAATGAACAGTGAATTATTTGTTGAAACAAATGAACAAATGAAAAAGTGACAGAAACTCATTCGATTATCCGAATATGTTGCAGGTTTAAACTGTAAATAAAGCTATAAAGATGAAAACAAAAATTCCTGTCTATTAATTCCTGTCTACATATCTTACAGATATCCCCTACAAGCAATGTTTCCCCTATGACATCACAGTAGACAGGTCAGGTCCTTCTGCCAACTCTGGTGACCTACAATCAAGAAAATAAATGGAGATAAAGAGTTTTATCCAATATCCAGTAGAGTGAGACTAAGGTAATCATATTTCAGTGCAGCCCTGCATTTTGAGGATGTGACAGAGGTATCAAGCAGCAACAAGAAGTCTGTTGTTTCTTCTGCTCATCTGACAACTCACTGTATTCTGGGGTGGGGCTTCAAAGGTTTGAGAAGAGATGGTATATTCAAAACTAGACAGAGGATGTTTTTTTTAGTATACACAGATCTTGATGTGCTGTGTGTTATCAAACTTCCAGTTTCAGCCACAATGTCAATCCCCACATTTATTTTGCTTTTAGTAGTTGCATGTAAGTAATCAATAATATGTCAATTTCTATTGGTGTTATGTTGAATCTAAACTAAGTGTTGATGTGTTGAAAATAGATCTATAACAGAGTAATAATAGAAGAATAACATATTTTGCATCTCTTGCAGGTGACAGTAATGGTCAGACCATTGAGCCAATCAGAGAGGAGGTTTATGCTCCAGCAGGTAGTAATATTACACTTTCATGCACCTACTCATCTGCAGTCTCTCTTCAATGGTATCTCCAGGACCCTGGATCAGCTCCTCAGTATATCCTGCTTATCCTGCATGGTGTTGGGTCTCCATCACGGGCTCCAGGTCTGGATCCTCGACTGTCAGTCAAACTAAATAATGAGAAGAACCGTGTGGATCTAGAGATCTCCTCTGCTGAAGAGGAAGACTCTGCTATGTACTACTGTGCACTGATGCCCACAGTGAAAGGAAACCTACAAGCGCTGTACAAAAACCTAACCTGACACATTCTATACGTACATGACATGACCTACAGGTAATGATGCATCTCAAGGTTTTTCTTTTTGACAGGAAACCTGGTGGGTGTGTTTAAAAACCAACAATATGTGAAGAGGAGGAGCAACATTGTAAATGCCTACTTATTATTTCAGAGTCATAGCAGTGTTTTAGCTTTGCTGTTTTCTAAAATATACATTAATGTCTGATCTGTAACATAGATAAGATATCAGACAGGGAAGGAGATATTAATAATAATCTGAGTAAAATATATTATTTCCTAAAGGACTTAATGATGAAATGCCTATGTATGTTATGTTGTGAATGAAATGTGTCTCTTGTAGATTATTCTGATGTTTATCATATGATGTACCCTATGACTAATGAAAACTTGCTATGTTCTCATTGAGATTTTACAGACGTGTTTAATACGCCTTATTTATACACTTTTGTAATAATTATGAAATGCATAAGGTTATATTTGGTAGCACTTATTTATTTTTTCTTTGCCTCCAACCCCCTTCAATGTGTAGTACGTGGGTGGGGCCAGGTCCACATAATGGTGCAACTTTCAAAAAATCCCCAAAGCTCTGACGAAGGCCGTGTGGCCGATACGTAAGCTTATTAAAGATAGGTGATACTATCAAGAGCAGTGTGCTGTTTCCTTTTTCCTTCATCTTGTTCAATTGTTGCCATGCACCTGCAAATTAGATTGCTCAGATGTGCGAGTGCCTTTTGAACTTTGATCTGTATCATAGACCATGATGCTACTCTGTTATATTCTACTGATTTCAGCCCTTGTAGGTGATACTTTAGAGGATGATATTACTCCAACCAGTCCTGAGGAGTATTATTTAGAGGGTAGCAGAGTTAAGATCTCCTGTAACTATAAAGTAATAGCAGATATTCTGCTGTGCTATAGACTTTATTCTGGATCAGGTCTCCAATTCCTTTACCTCGTAACAACTATTAATAATCCATATGAATTGAGAGTTGATCCACAAGACATTCCACTGTCTGTTATACTGAACAAGGAGAGAACCTCTGTGTATCTGGAGATCTCCTCTGCTGAAGTGACAGACTCTGCTTTGTAGTACTGTGCTCTGAGGCCCACAGTGACAGGAAACCCAGACCCACTTTACAAAAACCTAACAGCTCATGATGATCTCCGCGTATGCATCTTTTAGAGCATGGGGGGGCATCCTACTGTAGGTTCATGAAAATAAATTATTCATGTGATCGCAGCATGATTCCTTGGGCCGTATTGAATCAGGTCGCCGGCCACAAACGGCCCCCGGGCCATCTATTGCCCAGGCCTGACGTAGATCATAGCCAGTTGATGCTGTGCTTTTCATCTGCGCTGGTGCTTATTCTACACATCCTGTCATCTACAATGTTTTTCTGTTCACTATTACTCTTCTTTGACTGATAGGTAAGTAATTATATTTTAGTTTAAAGTGAGTGTTATTATGTTAACTTCTTAAAGACACATAATGAATTGATCCACCCTCGCCTGTCTGTTAAACTGAATGAAGATAAGACCCATGTGGATCTGGAGATCATGTCTTCTGAAGTGACAGACTCTGCTCTGTACTAATGTGTACTGAAGCCCAATGACAGGAAACCCATAAACACAGTGCAAAAACCTGACAACATATACTGTAGAAATAAATCCATAACAGAAAACATTTCATGTTGGTGTCAAGAGGAAGGGCAGTATAATCAAAGATCCACATGTAGCTTATGGGATGTTATTGTTCAGGAAGTAGCTAGTTATTCAGGTCTCTCAGCGCTGTCTATCGGTTTCTCAAAGGTCTACAAGATGTTTTGCTCATTTGTTCTCTTTTCAGCTTTTTTAGGAGAGTTATTATATGAATTGAAATCTTTAAATTTAATCTTTCAGTGAACGAACAGCACAAAAACATGGTAATTCCACATTCATAATTCATTCATTTTTTGACATTTATGAATGTGTTATTTATCTATGGGATTTTGGTAGTATAGGGCAAATTCTATATTTTATCAAATCATCTTGTTATATACTTTATACCTAAAGGTGTTCTAAACTTCCAAATCAAATAGCTGAATGATCCATTCAGTATGTCCTGAGAAGATAGTTATGAAGGGAGAAATGTTGATGAGTTGAAGAAGAGTTTTGATTCCAGAGGCTGAATTTAACTTCTAGCTCTGTCCCCTTGACAATCCAGAGGTCGCAGTTGTCTGACTCTGCTGTGTACAACTCTGCTCTGAGGCCCACTGTGACAACAGGATGTACAGCCCCCCTACAGAAACAAGTGTATCCTTGGCACCAGTGTAGAAAAAAGTGCAAGCCTTACATCTGTGGTGGGTATGATGTTAGCAGGGCTGTACACCTCACAGTGACACACAGAAGGATATTTCAGAGGAGAGTGAATGCATGCCAACATCAGTCTGAAGATGAAGAAATCAATCAGTGCATTGATCATTCTGATTACGACTATAGGTAAACAATACCTAAACATTTTAACTCCTTGCATCCTTATAATCAGATTATTACATTATGGTATTGTTAGTAAAACATATTTTGTTGGAGTAAAGTAATTTAAATGTGAATAACTTAGTTGATTTCTAAAAAGTCTTAAAAATAAGCATGTGTTTCAATCACTTTAATTATTTTATTTCCTCTGCAGGAATGGTATATGGAGATAGTGTGACTCCTGACAAGGAGGAGTACACCCCCACTGAGAGATCATCAGTATCTCTGAGATGTACATATGAAACAAGCAGTGAATATGTTTCCCTTTACTGGTACCGACATTATTGTAACCAGGCTCCTCAGTTTCTACTGTATAAAGGTGCCAGATCATGGAGCTCTGATGAACACATTCCTGATAAGAGATATACATCCACAACATCCCGGACATCAACTGAACTGGTGATAACAAGCCTAACCCTGGCAGACACAGCTCTCTACTACTGTGCTCTCAGGGAATATACACAGTGATACAAACCTGCAGACCAAAATGCTTTGATGAAGTGGAACCACATTTGATGTCATGATGGCAGAAGTTAAGATCAGAGAACTGTGGTCACACCTGTGCTGTGTGAAATCACCAGGTGATCTAGTAGGTGTGTACTCACTTAGTGGTGTACTCACTTGTTGCCAGAGGTTTAGACATTAATGGCTGTGTGTTGAGTTATTTTGAGAGGACAGAAAATTTGTTATACAAGTTGTACACTCACTACTTTACATTGTAGCAAAGTGTCATTTCTTCAGTGTGGTCACATGAAAAGATATACTCAAATATTTACAAAAATGTGAGGGGTGTACAGACTTTTGTGATATACTGTACATAAGTAACATACCAACTATGAGCCGTCCTCCCCTCATCAGCCTCCACTGATATACATACAATATGCATCGTTTATGTGACATCATCATGTGACATCATTGCTCTCAACATGCTCAGTGGTTTGGACCTCTGGTTGTAAATCCATGTGCTGCACTCTTTAGAGGAGCATACCTGAAGCCAACTGACAAGACAAACATAAAAGGATCTTACTGTTTTGGTCTGGGTCACGAGATACGAAAAATAATTCAATTTCACATATCGTCATGTTGTAATATTTCATTGTTCATGTGATGGATTAGTGTCCTTTAAATTGAAATGTGCACAGCATACAATATAATTGACAATGAGTTATTTATGCAAATATAGACAATAGAATGATTATAGACCTTGTCATTCTCCGAACTTCCTCAACATTTAAATATGGTAAGCAAGTGTAAGTAGCAAGTTAAAAAATTATAATAAAGTACCAACAAACAGCCGTTTCTGCAGCTCCTGGCTGATCTTCAGGTGAGGTACCTTCTTATCCTACATGTGCCTCCCATTACACCTTCTGAAGGACAGATTCATCTGGCCCAAGTGAGCTAGGTAGCTCGTCCACTGAGATGTTCTCTCTGCCTCCTGATCAGTTATATAACAGATATTCTTTGTCTGTGCTCCTCCTGTAGACTGCCCTCCACAGTTATGAAGTCAAGGATTTGATACACTGCCGATTTTGCAGGTTTTCTTACTTACAAAGCATGTAGAGGTCTGTATTTTTTTAAATCATAGGTACACTTCAACTGTGAGAGACAGAATCTAAAAACAAAAATCCAGAAAATCACATTGAATGATTTTTAAGTAATTAATTAGCATTTTATTGCATGACATAAGTATTTGATCAACTACCAACCAGTAAGAATTCCGGCTCTCACAGACCTGTTAGTTTTTCTTTAAGAAGCCCTGCTGTTCTCCACTCATTACCTGTATTAACTGCACCTGTTTGAACTCTATACCTGTATAAAAGACACCTGTCCACACACTCAATCAAACAGACTCCAACCTCTCCACAATGGCCAAGACTAGGGAAATGTGTAAGGACATCAGAGATACAATTGTAGACCTGCACAAGGCTGGAATGGGCTACAGGACAATAGGCAAGCAGCTTGGTGAGAAGGCAACAACTGTTGGAGCAATTATTAGAAAATGGAAGATGTTCAAGATGACGGTCAATCACCCTCGGTCTGGGGCTCCATGCAAGATCTCACCTCGTGGGGCATCAATGATCATGAGGAAGGTGAGGGATCAGCCCAGAACTACAATGCAGGACCTGGTCAATGACCTGAAGAGAGCTGGGACCACAGGCAACTAAGGAGTGGCCTCCCAACCTTTTAGACTAGAAATTCAAATGAAGACCCAGCTATTGTTATTTACTGCTGCTCTTTAAATACTTGTTTTTCTTATCTAACACTTATCTCTTACTTTTTGGGGGGTATTTTCTTAAAACTGCATTGTTGCATTGTTGGTTAACTTCTTGGCGCACCCATCCTGTTAGCTGGATCATTTTGGTATTGCATATCACTCAATATCACATATCACAGTACAGTGGTTCCTCCTTTAAAAGTTATGTCATACGGCGGCACACCTTGCCTGCTGGCGCAGCATTCCACAGCATGTCATTTAATTATATTTTTTATGTTACTGCAAGTTATTGCTAGTTTGGCCACCAGAGGGCATGTTTGAGAAGCAGTTGATCGTATTCCGTCCGTATTGGCATTACCAGAGAATTTTAAATCCTTTTTTGAAATCACATAGTATATGAGATTGATTTTAAGAAACTTGTCTTAATTCATTTGATTGATATTATGGGGTTTCTATTCAGAGAAAAACAAAAAACGAAACCCTAAGGGTTTCCATGAGGATGGAATGGAAAATATGGCGATGTACAACATGATGGTCGGGAGTAGGCTACAGGATTGAAGGATTCTAAATTGGTTGCCTTCATCAGACAACTTTGTTCTAATATTCTAATATTATATATTTGTAAATCAGTGATAATTATTCCCATAGTAATTCATTACGATCCTTAACTAAAACAACATCTGCATTTTGAAAGAGTATTTTTTTATCATTATTTTATAAAACAAAATGTTTTTATTTGTTTATTAGGCTACTGTGCAGTCTACAATGCATACTAGAGGTCAACCGATTAATTAGGGCAGATTTGAAGTTTTCATAACAATCGGAAATCTGATTTAAATTATTAATTATTTTACACCTTTATTTAATCTTTATTTAACTAGGCAAGTCAGTTAAGAACACATTCTTATTTTCAATGATGGCCTAGGAACGGTGGGTTAACTGCTTCGTTCAGGGGCAGAACGACAGATTTTCACCTTGTCAGCTCGGGGATCCAATCTTGCAACCTTACAGTTAACTAGTCCAACGCTCTAACCACCACCTCTCGTTGCACTCCACAAGGATAATTAAGCGAATGCAGTAAGCCAAGGTAAGTTGCTAGCTAGCATTAAATTTATCTTATAAAAAACAATCAATCAATCATAATCACTAGTTAACCTTTGACTATTGGATGTTCTTATAGGCACTTTAGTATTGCCAGTGTAACAGTATAGCTTTCATCCCTCTCCTCACTCCTCCCTGAGCTCGAACCAGGAACACAACAGTAACAGCCACCCTCGAAGCAGCGTTACCCATGCAGAGCAAGGGGAACAACCACTCCAAGTCTCAGAGCGAGTGACGTTTGAAACGCTATTAGCACGCACCCCGCTAACTCATCTCGGGAGTTGATCGACTTGAAGTCATAAACCGTGCAATGCTTGACGCACAACGAAGAGCTGCTGGCAAAACGCACGGAAGTGCTATTTGAATGAATGCTTACTGTAATGGTTTTCCTCCTCTTCGTCTGAATCGGACCAAGATGCGGCGTGGTAAGTGTTCATGATGTTTATTTTAAAGACAAACTGAACAATAAAATACGGAAACAACCACCCACAAACCCCAACACAAAACAAGCTACCTAAATATGGTTCCCAATCAGAGACAATGACTAACACCTGCCTCTGATTGAGAACCATATCAGGCCATACATAGAAACGGACAAACTAGACACACAACATAGAATGCCCACCCAGCTCACATCCTGACCAACACTAAAACAAGGAAAACACAAAAGAACTATGGTCAGAACGTGACACTTACAAGCCTGCTGCTGCCTACCACCGCTCAGTCACATACTTGTATGCTTGTATGCTCAGTCAGATTATATGCAACGCAGGCTAAATAAACTAGTAATATCATCAACCATGTGTAGTTAACCTTTTGAATGTAGGGGGCAGTATTTTCGTTTTTGGCTAAAAAACATACCCATTTGAAACTGACTATTTCTCAGACCCAGAAACTAGAATATGCATATAATTGTTAGATTAGGATCGAAAACACTCTAAAGTTTCCAAAACTGTAAAAATATTGTCTGTGAGTATAACAGAACTATTTTGAAACCTCTCTGTTCCTATGCATGCCTATCCTCCATTCCAAGGGATATCAACCAGATTCCTTTTTCTATGGCTTCCCTAAGGTGTCAACAGTCTTTAGACATAGTTTCAGGCTTTTATTTTAAAAAATGAGAGTGAAAGATCACATTGCCTAAGTGGATGGGTGGGGGCTCTCAGAGTGAGTTTTGCGCTACAGAGTAAAGCGGCCATTGTTCCTCCCGGCCCTTTTGAAAAACCTACATACCCGGTTGATATATTATCGAATAGATTTTTTTTTTTTAAACTGAGGGTTGATTATAAAAAACGTTTGACATGTTTCTGTGGAAATTATGGATATTATTTGGAACTTTTGTCTGCGTTGTCGTGAATGCTCTTTCCTGTGGATTTCAGGGGGAATTTTGGGTATAAAAATAATCTTTATGGAACAAAAGGAACATTTGTTGTGTAACTGCGAGTCTCGTGAGTGAAAACATCCGAAGATCATCAAAAGTAAACGATTCATTTGATTGCTTTTCTAATTTTCATGACCAAGCTTCCTGATGCTCAGTGTACATGATGTTATGCTATCGAAAAATGTACACAAACGCTTGGATTGCTTTCGCTGTAAAGCATAAGAGATGACAGGTGGATTAACAAAAGGCTAAACTGTGTTTTGCAATATTGCACTTGTGATTTCATGAATATGAATATTTTTTAGTAATATTATTTGACTGTTGCGCCATGCTATTCAGCAGTTGCTGATGAAAATGATCCCACTAACGGCATGGTAGCGCCAAGAAGTTAAGCATCGAATACATTGCAAATTGAGGGATTTTCACAACAGTAGCCGGGGCTGTAAAAAGTCTATTGTCCTGCCAATTAAACTAATTTGCATGTTGGACTACATATATTATTGTAACCACAATGTCACAAATCATTTGTATCTACCTTTACAATTACTTTTAGAGTTTGGGAATTAAAATGTGTGCTTTCTTTTTAGTTACATTATTTTAGTTTGAACGTTTTTAGCTAGCACCCTTATGTAGACCTAGACACACCCACATCCGATCCACACTTCAAAAGGAGTTGGAGGCGAAGGAAAAACAAATAAGTGCTACCAAATATAACAATATGCATTTCATAAATATTAAAATAAAGTGTGTACATAAAACGTATTCACTTCTTACAGCTGGGGGCGCTATGTTCACGTTCGGATGAAAAGCGTGCCCAGAGTAAACTGCCTGCTACTCAGGCCCAGAAGCTAAGATATGCATAGTATAGTGTAGATTTGGATGGACAACACTCTGAAGTTTCTAAACCTGTTTGAATGATGTCTGTGAGTATAACAGAACTCATATGGTGGGAAAAAAAACATGAGAAGAAATCCACCAGGAAGTCTGAGGTCTGTAGATTTTCAAGTATATTTAATTATTTAACTAGGCAAGTCAGTTACGAACAAATTCTTATTTTCAATGACAGCCTAGGAACAGTGGGTTAACTTGCCTGTTCAGGGGCAGAACGACAGATTTGTACCTTGTCAGCTCGGGGATTTGAACTTGCAACCTTCCGGTTACTAGTCCAACGCTCTAACCACTAGGCTACCCTGCTGCCCCTATATGCCTATTCAAGATACAGTGTAAATTGGGTCCGATTGCACTTCCTAATCCTTCCACTAGATGTCAACAGTCTTTAAAGAACCTTGTTCCAGTCTTCTACGGTGAAGGCGGAGCGAATAAGAGCTGTTTGACTATGGGGTCTGGCAGAATGCCATGAGCTAAGTCACACGTACGGCCGTGAGAGCGAGCTGCGTTCCCGTCCGGTTGGAATATTATTGAAGATTTATGATAAAAATATCCTAAAGATTGATTCTATACATCGTTTGACATGTAATGGAACTGTTTTGACTTTTCGTCTGGACTAAGTGCCTGCACCTTGTGAATTTAGATTTGTGAACTAAACGCGTGAACAAAATTGAGGTATTTGGACATAAATTATGAACTTTATCGAACAAAACAAACATTTATTGTGGAACTGGGATTCCTGGGAGTGCATTGCGATGAAGATCATCAAAGGTAAGTGAATAAGTGAATATTTATAATGCTATTTCTGACTTCTGTTGACTACAAAACATGGCGGGTATTTGTATGGCTTGTTTTGGTGGCTGAGCGCTGTACATACATTTTGGTTAGGTCAGGGTGTGACTAGGATGGGTACTCTAGTTTTTTGTATGTCTAGCGTTTTGTAGGTCTAGGGGTTTATGTATTTCTATATTGGCCTGATATGGTTCCCAATCAGAGACAGTTGTTTATCGTTGTCTCTGATTGGGGATCATATTTAGGCAGCCCTGTTTCTGGTGTGGGATCTTGTCTATGTGTAGTTGCCTGTTCAGCACTAGTTTGTATAGCTTTATGTTTCATTTTGTTATTTTTTTGGTTTATTCGGTGTTCATTCTGTTAATAAAAAGAATGTACGCATACAACGCTGCGCATTGGTCCGATCATTATAACGAATGTGACGCACAGCGGTTGCATTAACTTCTTATGGCTGGGAGGCAGTATTGAGTAGCTTGGAGGAATAAGTTGCCCAAAGTAAACGGCCTGCTCCTCAGTCTCAGTTGCTAATATATGCATATTATTATTAGTATTGGATAGAAAACACTAACGGTTCTAAAACTGTTTGAATGATGTCTGTGAGTATAACAGAACTCATATGGCAATCAAAATCCTGATGAGAAATCAAAACAGGAAGTGAGAAATCTGAGCTTTGTATGTATTCACCAGAGTCCCCAATGAAATCCCCTTGACGCTTATTCCCCATGGTAACCATTTGCGTTCCATTGCTCATGAAGACAAGAAGGAGTACTCCGGTTGGAACTTTATTGAAGCTAATGATTGATTCTGTACTTAGTTTGAAATGTTTCTTCGACCTGTAACTTTTTGGAGTTTTTGTCCGATGTAACGCTGACCAGAATGAGCATTTGGATATGTATACCAATGCGCTAACAAAAGAAGGTATTTGCACATAAATAACGGACATTATCGAACAAAACAAACATGTATTGTGGACCTGGCATTCCTGGAGTGCTTTCTGATGTAGATCATCAAAGGTAAGGGAATATTTATCATGTAATTTCTTGTTTATGTTGACATCAATATGACAGCTAATTCTGACAAATTTTTCGCCGTATCAGATTATTGCAAATAATGAAATCAGATAATTGGAAATAATGAAATCAGACACAGCAGTTGCATTAAGGAGAGGTATATCTATAATTCCATGTGTATAACTTGTATTATCATCTACATTTATAATGAGTATTTCTGTTGAATGATGTGGCTATGTAAAATCACTGGATGTTTTTGGAACTTGTGAATGTAACTCGCCAATGTAAACTCATATTTTGATAAATACGAACCTTATCAAACAAAACATACATGTATTGTGTAACATGAAGTCATTCCAGTGTCATCTGATGAAGATCATCAAAGGTTAGTGATTAATTTTATCTCTATTTCTGTTTTTTTCTGGTTCACTGGCTATTGTCATATCGCTCCCGTTACTGGGATTGCAGGCATAAGAGGTTAAGGAGAAGTATATTTTTAATTCCATGTATAACACTTGTATTGTCATCAACATTTAGGATGAGTATTTCTGGCTCTCTGTGGCTCCCTGCAAAACATTACTGAACATAACGCGCCAATGTAAACTGAGATTTTGGGATGTAAATATGAACTTGTATTGTATGTATTGTGTAACATGAAGTCCTATGAGTGCCATCTGATGACGATCATCAAAGGTTAGTGATTAATTGTATCTCTAATTCTGCTTTTGTGACTCTATCTTTGGCTGGGA
Organism: Oncorhynchus kisutch; assembly: GCF_002021735.2. Lineage (NCBI taxonomy): Eukaryota > Metazoa > Chordata > Actinopteri > Salmoniformes > Salmonidae > Oncorhynchus > Oncorhynchus kisutch. Next base: position 18,807,181 of record NC_034203.2, read on the forward strand.
AAAATGGCTGTGTTTTTCTGTGACTAGCCACTGACCTAACATAATTGCATGGTATGCTTTCGTCGTAAAGTTTATCTTTAAAATGGTGTATAATACTTGTATGTTTGAGGAATTTTAATTATGAGATTTCTGTTTGAATTTGGTGCCCTGCACTTTCACTAGCTGTTGTCAAATCGATCCCATTAACGCGATTTCAGCCATAATAAGCTTAAACACGTTTGTAAATCCTCATCAGATGACACTCATATGACATCATGTTACACAATACATTTATGTTTTGTTCGATAATATGCATATTTACAGTGGGGCAAAAAAAGATTTAGTCAGCCACCAATTGTGCAAGTTCTCCCACTTAAAAAGATGAGAGAGGCCTGTCATTTTCATCATAGGTACACTTCAACTATGACAGACAAAATTAGAAGAAAAAATCCAGAAAATCACATTGTAGGATTTTGAAGGAATTTATTTGCAAATTATGGTGGAAAATAAGTATTTGGTCAATAACAAAAGTTTATCTCAATACTTTGTTATATACCCTTTGTTGGCAATGACAGAGGTCAAACGTTTTCTGTAAGTCTTCACAAGGTTTTCACACACTGTTGCTGGTATTTTGGCCCATTCCTCCATGCAGATCTCCTCGAAAGCAGTGATGTTTTCTGTGGGGTTGGTCCAGGCGAACTCGGACCAAAACTTCAAAAAGTTATATTCCAGGTCGAATAAACTGGTCAAACTAAGTAGAGAATCAATCTTCAGGATGTTATTTTCATATATTTCCAATAACATTCCAACCTGAGCATTCTTTTTTGTTTACAGAGTAATGGGACACAGGCGATATAATGACGACTGCGCATAACCAGGAACTGGCATTCTGCCAGACCAGTGACTCATTCCCCTCCCATCCGGTCCCAAATCACACTAGAGGCTTCATTCCACGTTCTACTGACTGTTGGCATCTAGTGGAAGGCGTAGGAAGTGCGAACAGATCCATATCTTATTTGGATGTGAATAGGCGATGAGATGAAAATCAACCAGCCGCAGAATTTTCACTTCCTGTTTGGAAGTTTGCCTGCCCTATGAGTTCTGTTTTCCTCAGGCATAATTCAAACAGTTTTAGAAACTTCAGAGTGTTTTCTATCCAATAGTAATAATAATATGCATATATTAGCATCTAGGACAGAGTAGGAGGCAGTTCACTATGGGCACGCAATTCATCCAAAGTGAAAATGCTGCCCCCTATTCATAAAAGGTTAAGAGCTTCATCCACACATTGTGGAGAATAGCCTCTAATTAGAAACCTGTTGTGCATTTCCACTGCTTATTCCAGATAGTCCTGAAAATGATTTGTTGCAAGGTTGGGAGGAGGAGGGGGGGTTCACACCTAGCTCAAGTTGGGGAGGGGAGGGTGTATTCACACCTAGCTCAGCTATTAGACAATTATTTAGAAAAGGTTGAAAAGTCTATTGTTCAGAAAATAGCCCATCCTGCTACGCTTGTGAAAAACGAGTAATTGTACTTTTTCCCCTTTCCAAATGTTAAAGATTCCAATGTATAAAGTGCTTTTAGCCACAATTGGCCCCAACCCCAATTAATACATTTGGGTACAGTGCATAGCGTGCTGGACTTCAGGCTAGAATGTTGAGGGTTCAAAAACCTGCTCCCTGCTTGCTATAATGAATGATTTTGATTCACCTGGTATTGGATATGGCATAAAAAAAACTTGCTAAATAGCGATTTTTGTCAATTAACTTTATGACAAAAAATATGCACAATCGTTTGTCACTTATATGCCACTTGATATGATTGGTCAAATAAAGACCTTGGGACCCAAATGCATAATGAGTGCTCTAACTCCCCCTTGTGGTGGTCTGAAGCAATGAAGCCGTGACGCTGGGTACCTCTAAGTCCTGCGGTACAAGCTCACAACTTTTAAAGGAGGAACCCCTGTACACTGCATATCACATAACATCTTTACACTGCATATCACATATCACAATACACTGCATATCAGACAGTTGAGTTAACCCCGGTGCTGTAGCTGCATTTTCTGTCTCACAATCTTACTGTTTTCAGTCCTGGTTGGTAAGTAAGGTTTTATGTAACGTCATTTCCACACTGTCTGGCATTGTTTCATTGGTACTTATTGGGCTGCTTTACATGTTAAGAGGTTTTCATGTTAAGTCTCATGCTTATTTTCTTTTCCTTCACAGGTGATACCTTAGAGGATGATATTACTCCAACCAGTCCTGAGGAGTATTATTTAGAGGGTAGCAGAGTTAAGATCTCACGTAACTATACAGTAAGATCAGATAGTCTGCTGTGGTACAGACAGTACCCTGGATCAGGTGTCCAGTTCCTTTATATAGTATATAATCCATATAAGGTGAGAGGTGATCCACAAGACATTCGACTGTCTGTAAATCTGAATTAACGTCTGGATCCCCTCTGCTGAAATGACAGAATCTGCTCTGTACTACTGTGCACTGACGGCCACAGCGACAGGAAACCCAGAAACACGGTACAAAAACCTTTCAAATGTATCTCACACAATTAAATGGAGAGAATCTACCTCCAACACCACCCAGTGGAGGGAATGAGAGATGCAGTATCACTGAAAAGAGGACAAATGAGAGGAGAGGAGAGGGAAGGAGAGGCCAGGAGAGGAGAGATTGAGAATCTTTATAGCAACTGTACTTTGCCGTGTAGTTTGTAGGTGAACTAAACAGAAATTATCAACTGTAAACCTTGCAGATGAAGTTAGTTTGGAGTATTCAGCTTCTGTTGTACTATTAGTCAGTTTGACTTCCAACCCCAGCCATGTTGTTCATCTGGTCAATTATTACCTTCTCAGTAATAGGTAAGTTATGGCTTTCAAAGTAGTGTCATGTTTTCTGTTTAGAAAATTACAACAATACATGTTTATTTCAATAAACAAATGACTCAATCTTAATTCCTTCAAAAATGCAGGTGACACCTATGAGCATAATATCGAGCCAAACCAACATGGATCTGGAGATCTCCTCTGCTGAAGTGACAGACTCTGCTCTGTACTACTGTGCCCTGAGTCCCACAGCAACAGGAAACCCAGACACACTGTACAAAATTCTAAACTGAAAACACTGACATCCCCTAAGATAAACATTTTAATTATTGGGTTTCCTTCAGTAGACAAAGAATATACATGTAGGCTGGAAATGTACAGTGAAATATTTTCAATAAACAATAATAAAATGTTGTAACAAATGAAAAAGTGACAGAAACTCATTCGGTATTCTGAATATGTTGCAGATGTATACTGTAGATTCTAGATATAAAGATGAAAACAAAAAGACCTGTGAAAGAATGAATTGGCTCATGTTGAATAGATTAATTATCTTACAGATATGCCCTTCTAGCAATGTTTTCCCCAATGACATCACAGTAGACAGGTCAGGTCCTTCTGCCAACTCTGGTGCCCTAAAATCAAGAAAATAAATGGAGATAAATAACACAGTTTTATCTAATAACCAGTAGAGGGAGACTAAGGTAATCATATTTCAGTGCAGCTCTGCATTTTGAGGATGTGACAGTGGAATCAAGCAGCAACAAGAAGTCTGTTGTCACTTCTGCTCATCTGACAACTCTCTGTATTTTGGGGTGGGGCTTCAAAGGTTTGAGAAAATACTTTTTTTTTGTATACACAAATATTAGTGTGCCGTGTGTTATCATTTTAACTTCCAGTTTCAGCTACAATGTCAATCCCCACATTTATTTTGCTTTTAGTAGTTGCATGTAAGTAATCTACTATTATTGGTGTTATGTTGAATCTAAACTAAATGTTGATGTGTTGAAAATAGATCTATAACAGAGTAGTAATAGAAGAATAACATATTTTGCATCTCTTGCAGGTGACAGTAATGGTCAGACCATTGAGCCAGGAAACCTGGTGGGTGTGTTTAAGAACCTATGTAAAGAGGAGGAGCAACATTGTATATGCCTACTTATCATTTCAAAGTCATAGCAGTGTTTTGGCTTTGCTGTGTTCGAAATAACTGTCACACGGAATGACGCTGGAGTGACGAAGCAGGTACGGGGAGTGAACATTTAATAAACAACTGACATAGACGAGACAGGAACAGTGTCAGAAACAGATACAAAGAAACAATCAATGCAGCAGCAGAGAACAGAGCTGGGAACAGACAAATATAGGGGAAGAAATGAACATGTGATAAATGAATCCAGGTGAGTCCAATAACGTTGATGCGAATGACGAGGGAAGGCAGGTGTGCGTGATGGATGGCAGGAGTGCGTGATGCAGGGTAATCTGGCGCCCTCAAGCGCCAGGGGAAGGGAAGAGTGGGAGCAAAAGTGACAGTACCCCTCCCTCTTGGGACGCCACCCGGCATCGCACCTGGGCGAACCTGCCGAGACATGGGCGCTGGGCAAGCCCGACGATCCGGCTGAGGAAGGGGAAGGGAAGCTCGAAGATCCAGTGGATAGTGACGTGGGATGGGCAACCTCCGAGCCAACCGAGGCAACGAAACCTCTCAAGCCAGCCAGGGTGTGGAAGCCCGACGAGCTGGCTAGGCATCCCCGGCTCCATCGGTGGCGACCCAGAGCCGTTGCCAACTTTCCAACTGGAACGCCAGTACTCCCCGATGCTTCGTATGTATGGCTGCTGCATTCATGCTAAGATGAGAGGTGGAGAGATGATTCTCCTCTAACTGACTGGAACAGTGGGACGTCTTCAGATCTGCCTCCTGATAACACACTGTTACAACCATCACCATGTTTCTCTACCCAGTGTTTCTCCTCTCTGCACTTGTTGCTGAGTATTAGTCTTACATTACATACTTTTAACTGTCAAGTGTCATTTGAAAATAGCACTTCCTAGAAGAAATGTAAATAACTGATTCTGACTTTTCACTTTTTCACACAGAATATGTAATAATTTCCCATGAAGAGATAATGTTTATCTAAGCATAACTTCATTACAGGTGGCAGTTATGAGAATGACATAAAACCAACTTCAGAGACAGAACATGGCATGGAGCGAAGCAGTGTTACTCTGTCTCTCAACTACTCTGGCTCAGTAGACTATCTTCAATGGTATCGTCAATATCCCAGATCAGCACCCTAATTCCTGCACAAATATTGCTGTGCTGTGTGTTATCATTTTAACAGCACCCTAATTCCTACACAAATATTGCTGTGCTGTGTGTTATCATTTTAACTTCCAGTTTCAGCTACTACACTAAACTACAGTCTCCTCAAAGCCCTCTGTCTGTCTGTTAATCTGAATAAAGAGAGGACCCATGTGGACCTGGAGATCTCCTCTGCTGAAGTGACAGACGCACTACAGCCCAGAGTGACAGGAATCTGAGAAACACTGTATACAAACCTTTCATATGTGATTCATACAACATGAAAGAGAGATGCAGTATCACAAAAGAGAGGACAAATGAGAGGAGAGGAGAGATTGAGAAGCTTTATTGCAACTGTACATTGGGGCGGAGCTTGTATGTAAACTAAGCAGAAATTATCAACTGAAAACCTTACAGATGAAGTCCGGGTTATGTTGTGCTATTAGTCAGTTTGACTTCCAACCCCAGCCATGTTGTTCATCTGGTCATTTATTATGTTCTCAGTAATAGGTAAGTTATGGCTTTCGAAGTAGTGTCGTGTTTTCTGTTTAGAAAATTACAACAATAGGTGTTTCTTTTTTTTAATGACTCAATGTTCATCTCTTCACATTTGCAGGAGACACCTATGAGCAGACTATAGAGCCAAACCAACATGAAGTGTATGCAGAAGTGGGTAGTAATGTTCTTCTTTCCTGCAACTACTCCTCAGCAGACAGTCTACTATGGTATCAACAGTCTCCAGGATCAGCTCCCCAATACCTTCTGCTCATCCAGCACTACACTGGGATTGAACAGAGAGCTGATTCTCTTGACTCTCGCTTCTCTGGTAAACTGAACAAAGAGAAGACCCGTGTGGATCTGGAGATCTCTTCTGCTGAAGTGACAGACTCTGCTCTGTACTACTGTGCTCTGAGGCCCACAGTGACAGGAAACCTCAGAAACACAATACAAAAACTGATCCTCACGATACAAACACAGACAACCTGAATCTGAGAACCCTAGAACCTGAGTCTGAATAGCTCTTAATAACTTCCATCCATTATATTCCCTTCTTTTAATAGGAAAGTAATTTGCACGTTCAACTGCCAGTGACCAGACTTTACATTCAGAAATGAAATGAATATGTAATAAAAATCAGAATATTTTCAAATGACTAAACATTCTAAACATTCTCTCATATAAATACCATTTATTCCATCTCTATAGTGATTTATTAAACCAAACCTTCCTCACCACCACCACACCTCATTAAGAGCCATCATTCAATGGGTTTTATGTCATAGAGAGGAGATACAAATGATCCTGTTCAAACTGTACATACAGTAGCTATTTTAGTATGTAAATCTAGGTAGGGAAAACTCCCCAATTGCTTTGTAGATGCATGCCAGCAAAGCTACTACACAACACAACACTAAACAATACTTTAATTGCACCATAACTGTGATAAGCAGTGCCCACAAACTGTTCGGGCCTACATAAGCTTGATGTATTCTGCTTCGGTATGATGGAACCTTTTCTCTCATTGGTTCTATCTAATTAATATATATGTTTATTATCACTCACTTTATACTTTTTTTTTATCTTCCAGAGTGCACAGCAGACCATGTCCAACAGCAACCAGGAAGTGTGATTGCTACAGAAGGAGGACTGGTGACACGGAGTTGTCAATATACCACCACTGGAGCTAATAATATTCAATATCTCTATTGGTACAAACAAGAAGCAAATGATTTCCCTAAATATATGCTGAGAAGTTATTCTTTTGGATCTGGAGGCAATGCTGTAGGGTTCAAGGAGAGATTCATTGCAAGTCTAAACGCAAAGACACAATCAGTCCCTTTGACGATCCAGAGGTTGCGTCTGTCCGACTCTGATCTGTACTACTGTGCCCTGGAGCCCAAAGTGACAGGAAATCTGCCAACACTGTTCAAAAACTGCTATCTATTCAAGAGGAGGAGCTAAACTAAGCAGACCACATGGGGATATAATTTAGTCTGTCACATGGGAGTGGTAGCTCAGTGTTACTGGGAGAGCTGCTGAACTTCCACCATCATGTTCCTCTATCCACTTTTATTCATTTCTGCACTTGTTGGTGAGTTTTCTCAATGTTCATTATAGCCACTGTTTAATTAAACAAGGTTCAAAATTAAATAGTAACACTGATAGTGAGCTGCAGTTCGAAACTTTAGAAAATAATGATGGTGGAGATTGATTTGTTCATATACCTTAATTAAAAATGAACAGAGTCAAGTACTGAGGTTCAATCTCTTTTTCAGGTGTCAGTTACCACGATGAAATTCAACCTACAGCAAAGATAATGTATGGTGACAAAGGAGACTTTGTTACACTGTCTTGCAACTACTCTGGTTCACCATACAACCTCCAATGGTATCGTCAGTATCCCAGATCAGCTCCCAAATTCCTTCTCCTCACTACAGTCTCCTCAAACCCCTCTGTAGTAAACGCTACTCCTCCATACCCACATCTGTCTATTAAACTGAATCAGGAGAGAACCCGCCTGGATCTGGAGATCTCCTCTGCTGATGTAACAGACTCTTCTCTGTACTATTGCGCCTTGCAGCCCACAGTGACAGGAAATTGAGAAACACTGTACAAAAACCTGACAGCTCATGATAAACTCCTCTTATTCATATTTTAGGGCAGGGGTGTGGCTAACTACAGTAGGTAAAAAAAAAATCTCCAGCAACACAATTATTTTAATTTGTGTACCGACATGTTAGTAAATAACTGTATTCTTGTAATTCAATTAACTACATTCTTTAGGCTATTGTATAGTTTATTTGTATTATTGGATTTTAGAGTAAATACAGTATCCAGGATCAATTCCCCAATTCCTCCTCTTCATCCTTCATGCCTCTAGGACTGTATTGAGAGCTAAACCTCCATACTCTCACCTCACTGTTAAACCGAACAAAGAAAATACCTGTGTTGATCTGGAGATCTCCTCTGCCGAAATTAAGTACTCTGCTCTGTACTACTGTGTTGTGACATCCACGGTGACAAATTATTTATTGACTTAGCAGTGAGCGGAAATGTATGGATTTACAAGCATCTGCTGTCTCCTGTTACACCACAGTGTAATGTACATATAAATGTACATATAAAACGTCTTTGTTTCTACTCTACATTGTCAGCAGGAGGAGCTAGAGTATACAATTTAGGATTAGATTATGAATCCTCAAGATAAAACATGATCATAGCCAGTTGATGCTGTGCTTTTCATCAGCAGCTGGTGCTTATTCTACACATCAAGTCAAATAGTCCAAATGTCAAAAAGTTAACAGAACAACACTGTAGATGGCAGCATCTACAGTGTTGTTCTGTTAACTTTTTGACATTTTGACTCTTTGACTTGACAGGTAAGTAATAACTTTTTCATCGAAACTGAGTGTGATTATGTTAAATAACATTTTCCAGCATGTTACTAGAATAAATGTCAATATTTACACTTGTGCATGATTTTCATACTATTCTTCATATCCAATCACATATCCAATGTAGTTACTTGAGCCTGGAGGATCTTTTGTGCATTTTTAATACACAAAAAAATAGTCTAATTTTATGATAATGTCCTGCTAATAATTCCTGTTTTCATAAATGTTTTCCAGGTGGCAGTCATGGGAATGACATTACTCCAACATCAGATAAGGTGTTCATTTTTTGTTCATTGTTTTCACCGGTGTTATTTTCTGACCTGGTCTCATCAGCTCCTTATTTAGTTCTGTTCATTCTGTTTGTGCCTTTGTGAGGTATTGTTCAATTTGACTACCAAGCCTTTTTTTTTGCTCGTTTGTGAAAACCTGTTAATACCTTCAGTCCTAGTTTTGATTCACCTGCCTGTTTGCCTACCTGTGTATGACCATTTGCCTGCCTGTGACCACGATTCCTGCCTTTTGTGAAGGTGAAATAAATATCTGCCGCACTCTGCGCGTGAATCTACACCTTTTTCTCCATGAGTATTCATTACAACTTGTTTTCACTCTTATCACTGTGTCAAATAACACTAACCAGCATGTTACCAGGATACATATTAATATTTGCACTCGTGGGTGAATTTGATACTATTCTTCATATCCAATGTAATTACTGGCGACTTGAGTAATATTTCTGTGAATGATCTTTTATCAATTTTTAATACACTTCACTCAATAAAGATTTGAATTGTATAATAATTTCCTGATAAGAATTCCTGTTTTCAAGTGGAAGTCATGGGAATGATATTACTCCAACATCAGATAAGGTGTTTGGTTTGGAGGGTGACGTCATAAAGCTGTCCTGTAACTACCCCTCTGCTAGTAGTTAAAATGTTCAGCCTACCACTGTTTTCAATGGCTGTCACTTTTATTATAAGGCAAAATCCTCCCAGATTGCAGTTCCTAGGGCTTCCACTAGATGTCAACTAGATGGTTTTTGGAAAAATTAGCCAGAAATTGTAGATTTTCGAGGTGGCTCCCATTTTGGCTGTAGTGTTTCCAAGCGCGTGGAAGAGAGCGTGTTCTTTGGTATTTTTCTCCGGTATAGACAATAACGATTCTCCGTTTAAAATGTATCGTTTATTTACATATTAGGGTACCTAAGGTTTGATTATAAAAGTTTTTTGACTTGTTTGGAAAAGTTTATTAGTAACGTTTGGGATTAATTTTGTATGCATTTTGATGGGTGGATTATTGACTGAAGCGTGCCAGCTACACTGAGTTTTTATAGATATAAAGAAGGACATTATCGAACAAAAGGACCATTTGTGATGTATCTGGGACCTTTTGGAGTGCCAACAGAAGAAGATCATTGTCAGGACTTCTATCGAAGTCGGCTCCTCTCCTTGTTCGGGCGGCAGTCGACGTCACCGGCTTTCTAGCCATCGCCGCTACAATTTTCATTGATCCATTTGTTTTGTCTTGTTCCCTGCACACCTGGTTTTCATTACCCAATCACACTGCATGTATTTATTCCTCTGTTCCCCCTCATGTCTTTGTGTGGAATTGTTTGTGTTACGTGTTTATTGTTGTCGCGCTATACTGGTTTGCTTATACCGTGTTGTTCACGAAGATGTTAAACATAAATTATTGTGACTGTTTTGCACTTTTGCCTATGGGCTGGAGATTTGACGCAGTTGCGTCCATCTGCTGGATTCTCCTGCCTCAATAATGTTTGCTCCTGTTCACAACTCTCTGCTCTCCTGAACCTGACTTCGCTACCAGTACGCACAAACCTGACAATCATCAAAGGTCAGGCATTTATTATATTGCTAAAGTTAAGCTTTATTTGAATGTATTACAGTTGTGATTTTATGAAAGTTAAATATTTATAATTCTGTAGTTTGAATTTCGCACTCTGCAATTTCACCCGATGTTGGCCAGGTGGGACGCTACTGCCCATAAGAAGTTAAACTGAATAAAGAGAGAACCCATGTGGAGCTGGAGATCTCCTCTGAAGAAGTGAGATACTTTGCTCTGTATGACTGTGCTGTAGAGACAATTTTTTTTTTTTTTACAGGTACAAGTGTTGAAGACATAATTACTCCAGACAGAGATGTAGTGGATGTTATGGAGGGTAGTAGCATTAAACTCTCCTGTAGATACAACAGCTCATTAACCATCAGTCTGTTATGGCACCTCCAGCACTCTTGATCTTCTCCACAGTTCCTCAGTGGACTACTCTGGGATCATAACCAACACTGATAGTACAAAATGGACCCTCACAAATGAAAAAGAGGACAACCGTGTGGGTCTTGAGGTCTCCTCAGCTGAAGTGACAGACTCTGCTCTGTACTACTAAGTAGCAGTTCTGAAGGTGACAAACCCCTTAGTTCTATGGTGGGTGGTGTGGAGGGTGATACCATCACACCATCCTGCAGCTACACTGGCTCTGTAAACAATCTACAGTGGTGTAGTCAGTATCCCAGGTCTAAACCAGAATTCCTGATTCTCATCACGAAATCAGGTTTTGTCCAGAAACTTGTCAATCCTCGCCTTCCAGCTCAGGTTCATACAGACCGCGTGGATCTGGAGATCTCCAGACAGATTATGTTCTGTAAACCTGTGCCATGGAGCACACAGTGACAGGAAACACTTCCTCATACATAAAGCTGACAGTCTTACACAAATGTGCATATGGAATATATAGTATAGCATAGTATAGTATTGTGAATCTAATGAAAAAACAAACCAAGACAACAGCAAAAACAAGACATTTTCAGATAGAAATGAAGTCTAAAATAAACCGAGGAGGAGGCCAATAGGAACTAAAAACCCTTCATCACAAACCACAGAAGAAGAGTTACATATCCAGTTATCAGAGGAGGGGCCTCAAAGTCAAACACTGGTATAGGCTGGATATACCTGCAACCATGAGGATGTCTCTGTAGAGGATCTACTCAGCTCTCTCACTGTCTTATCTCTCAGTTGGTTTATCTAGTCTGTGTCAGGATGTCACTCATATTACTGTTGCTCCTCTCAGCATTTGTAGGTGAGTGCTGAGTTCTCATCTTAAACCAACTAACATTTTGAATACAGTGACATTGTTTTGTTCAAAGAATGATTGCATTAAAAACTAAGTGGTATTTTACTGGAAAGATTCAATTCTTTCTCTGTCATACTTTATGGGCACCTAATACATGTATTGTTTCTCATTTGGAATAAACATTAACACAATGACAATACTTATGTTGTTGCAGGTGATAGTATGGAGCAGGAAACAATAACTCCAGTGAAGCCTGAAGTCAATGCTCTCCAAGGAACAGACATCACTCTCTCCTGCAACTACAAGGGCATCGTTAATAATCTCCAATGGTACCGTCAATACCCCGGATCCAGACCAGAATGTCTTCTTTGGATCCTACCAACCAACATGTATATTCAGAATACATCCATTACGACTCCACGGCACACTGGTAGACTGAATGAAGAGAAGACCCGTGTTGACTTGATGATCTCCTCTGTTGAATTGGAAGACTCTGCTCTGTACCACTGTGCCTTGCAGCCCACAGTGACAGGAAACCCAGAAACACTGTACAAAAACCTGTCAAGACCCTTGGGGGTGAACAGTGCATTGTATTCTGATCAATCAGTTATTATTTAGAGTACATTACATTACACATTATATATATAATACATATACTTTTTCTTGCATCTCCACAATAAAACACATTTAATATAAATATTATTCAGGAACTACTAATTCATACTGTCTGCATCTTCCTGTTCTGATATAACATGATCCAAGGTACCAGTCTGAATAAATACAGAATGAAGAACATTTGTGGTGTTGTTTCGCTTCCTTTTAGCAAAGGTTCCCAAACTTTTTCACTCGGTGACCCCATTCCAGCATTGTGGAACATCACGCCATGTTTATTCATGTGATTTTTGAGTGACAAAAAAATTAACAATATCTATGGGCTAAAAAACATAATTAAAAAACTTTAGCTGACATGGGCTTGTTGGTCTGTACATTGCTGACAAGTTATAAATAGCTCTCTAAGGTATGCAATGAATAACATGACAAGAAGAACTGATGACGCACTACCCATTTTCGACATTGCATCTTGTGCATTCTACTATTACAACTTTCAAGAATAAGATTAAAGCCAGACTGGCCGACCCCTCGCCCCACAGTTTGGGAACCACTGTTTAGAGGATTCAGGGCAGTAATTGTCATATTCTTCTTATTTTGGTTAACAGCATACATTTTGAGACAATATCAATAGAGGGCAGTTATGAGCTGAAATATCTCTATTTAGAACTAAGGCAGAACCATGAAGATGACATTTAGCAGAATTACAACCCAGAAAGACAGTTGAACTCAAATACCCGACGCCCTTTACTGTAGAGAGGTAGAGCTACAAAGCCAATTAGTGCTTTGACATTACAGTATGTAGTTTACAATATGTTTGAGGAGAGGATAGTGATACACTCTTACTTGACAGCGCATGAAGACAGTCATTCAGACCCCCTGAAGATGATTTACACAATTCTGCTTTTTTCAATGTTCTTTGGTAAGTGCACAGGTTTTGCATTGCAGTTTTGGATTGCACACATATATCTATATAGCATTTATGGTACATGAATTACGATATGATTCATTCAAAACATGTTTAACATGATTTCTTTCAGGTAGCAGTTATGAGGAGGAAATAATATCAGCCACAACTGAAGAGCGTGTTTTTGGGGATGAGGGTACTGATACTTTACTGTGGTACCAACAATACCCCAGATCAAAACCAGAATTCCTGCTACTCATCACTGAAGGAGGGTTAAAGATACATAATGAATCGACCCATCCTCGACTGTCTGTTAAACTGAATGAAGATAAGACCCATGTGGATCTGGACCTCTGCTGAAGTGACAGACTCTGTACTGAAGCCCACAGTGACAGGAAACCCATAAACACAGTGCAAAAACCTGACAACATATACTGTAAAAAGAAAGCCATAACAGAAAACATTTCACGTTGGTGTGGAGAGGAGGGGCTGTATAATCAAAGACCCACAAGTAGCTTACGGGATGTAATTGTTCAGGAAGTAGCTAGTTAATCAGGTCTCTCAGTGCTGTCTGTCGGTTGGTCTACAACATGTTTTTCTTCTCATTTGTTCTCTTTTCAGCTTTTTTAGGTGTGTTATTATATGAATTGGAATTACAGTGAATGAACAGCACAAAAACATGGTAATTCCACATTCATAATTTTTAAATGTCAGTTATAAGTGCACAGTTGTACAGTTACAGATGTTATTTGACCAAATATTTTAGTAGGAAACAGTTTTGGGGATTCAATAAACCCTGAGACTACAGAACAGCTTGTTCAGGAGGGAAGGAATGTCCATCTCTCCTGCAAATATGATGTCATTGTCTACAATCTACAGTGGTACTGCCAATATCCCAGATCCCAACCAGATTTCCTCTTGTACATCACACCAAAGTGGTCTCGTCTGACAGTTTCCATTGACAAAGTGGACAAACATGTGGATCTCTTCTGCTGATGTGACAGACTCTGCTCTGTACTACTGTGCCATGAAAACCACAGTGACAGGAAACAATGACACTGTACAAAAACCTGTCGAGAACCATGGGAGGAAACAGACATCCTGTTTGACATACTTAAGTTATGTGACAGATCTTCTGTGTCTGTTATCCTCCTATAGACTGCCCTCCACAGTTATGAAGTCCAGTGACAAGTTTTTTTTATGTATAATAATGATACAATAGTTCCATCCAGTGTTCAACATTCTGCCCAACAATGTGAAACCTTGACATTGCTTGTATTTTCAAGGGCAAGTTACTAGTGAGAGTCAATAGGTGTCAGTGGAGTCTCAACGTTTGCTTCTATTCCTTTCAGCTGGAGATAAAAGGTTTTTCATGGGCTGTGTCTCAATCCACCACATCAGCCAATGGCGGTCTTCTGCATCTGCGGTGGAAGGTGGCCGAGCTGCAGCGGTGTTTGTCAGACCATGAGACGTCCTGAAAATTGATCTTCTCACAAATATGTCTGTAGCGTCAAAACGGTTTGGCCTTAAAAATGTATATGACCACTCTATGGAAAGATGAGACTCTCTGTCGATGTGCCAACTTCTGTTTGTGGCGTACCACTAATGTGACCCCACTGTGGAAAGGGTAGATTCACAATGGAGAATTTAAGGGGTTAAATACAGTATGTGGGGGAAAAAATATATATACATTTTCTGAGCTTTCTTATATTTCATAGCTAAACCCATGTATAACACTTGTATGTTTCATTAATTTTTATAATTAATATTTCTGTTTTTGAATTTGGCGCTCTGCAATTTAACTGGATGTTGGCCAGGTGAGACGCTAGTGTCTTCACTTCATTTTTTGCCATTTATGAATGTGTTATTATATCCGTTTCTATTTAGATTTTGGTATTATAGGGCAAATTATATATTTTCTTATTCTCTTATTATATACGTTTTATACCTAAAGGTGTTCTAAAATTCCAAATCAAGTAGCTGAATGATCCATTCAGTATGTCCTGAGAAGAGATAGGTATGCAGAAGGGAGCAATATTGATGAGCTCAAGAAGAGGTTTGATTCCAGGCTGAATTTCACTTCTAGCTCTGTCCCTTTGACTATCCAGAGGTCGCAGTTGTCTGACTCTGCTGTGTACTAATGTGTTCTGAAGCTCACTGTGACAACAGGATGAACAGCCCCCATACAAAAACAAGTATATCCTTGGCACAGAAAAAAATGTGGTGGGTGTGATGTTAGCAGGGCTGTACACCTCACACAGTGACACACAGAAGGATATTTCAGAGGAGAGTGAATGCATGCAAACATCAGTCTGAAGATGGAGAACTCAATCAGTGTATTGATCATTCTGATTATGACTACAGGTAAACAACAGCTAAACATTTGAAATCCTTGCATCCTTATAATCAGATTAATACATTACGGTATTGTTAGTAAAACATATTTTGTTGGAGTAAAGTAATTTAAATGTGAAATAACTTAGTTGATTTCTAAAAAGTCTTAAAAATAAGCATGTGTTTCAATCACTTTTATTATTGTATTTCCTCTGCAGGAATGGAATGTGGAGATAGTGTGACTCCTGACAAGGAGGAGTACACCCCCACTGAGAGATCATCAGTATCTCTGAGATGTACATATGAAACAAGCAGTAATTATGTTTACCTTTACTGGTACCGGCATTATTGTAACCAGGCTCCTCAGTTTCTACTGTATAAAGGTGCCAGATCATTGAGTTCTAATGAACACATCCCTGATAAGAGATATAAATCCACAACATCCTGGACATCAACTGAACTGGTGATAACAAGCCTAACCCTGGCAGACACAGCTCTCTACTACTGTGCTGTTGACACAGTGATAAAAAGTGTATAATACACCATACAAAAACCTGCAGACCAAAATGCTTTGATGAAGTGGAAATCATAATTAAACAGCAACCACATTTGATGTCATGATGGCAGAAGTTGAGATCAGAAGACTCTGGTCACACCTGTGCTGTGTGCAATCATCAGGTGGTCTAGTTTTTCTCTGTCTTCATATTCAATGCACTGTGAGAAATATGTATTCTTCACTCTTCAATCAGTAGTCCTCAATTTCACTTACCGTAGGCATTTTTTAATATATTGGTTGGGTAATTACTTGGGAATATTACTTGGGAATATGCATAAAATATTATTATTTATTATTGGCCCTATTCACAATTCACACAGCTTGGTGGTGTAGTATGAAAGTCAACCTGAAGGGGGCAACCTAACAAAGCACACACACCCCTGAATCAAAGGATGCCATACAGACAGACACCTCCCCATGGTCTACTACTGCATGTAATACAGAACAACATGAAGCATCAACAGTAGAACAGAGGGTGTCAAAGCTCTGTGATAGATAGATCAGCATTGTTCTGCTCCTTACCTTTTCCACTTCAAACTGACTGACTAGTCATGAGAAATTGGCTGATCCTGCACGTTCTGGCTGCATGCTGCTTTGGAATAACATCACTCTGTTCATCTGTCTCTTTCTGTGCATTTGTTCATTTAATTTATATACATTATTAATATATGTTGTGAAGATATATTCATCTTTCTTTTCAGGGTGCAGAGCAGAAGAGAATGTAACACAGTAAACAGACGATGTAATGGTCATAGAACAACAAACAACACTCACTTGTCTATTTGATACAACTTCTCAATCACCATATCTCTTCTGGTACAAACAACTAGCAAATATCAACTCCATGTTTATGCTGGGAAGGGATGTTCCCATGCAGACACTACTACTGAGTTCAAGGAGAGATTTGATGCCCTTCTGAATGTCACAGCAAAATCATTCCCCATAAAGATCCAGAGGTTACAGCTGTCTGGATTTGAGAGTAAATGCAAAAGAAATTTCCTCATTTCAAAAACATCAATCTTGTAATTGATCTGTCACCTATTCATATTTGTCGGTGGCAGTTTTCAGCAGACCATCCAGACAAACCAAAATAAAGTTTATGAAGAAGAGGGTAGTTTTTCTTTCCTGAAACTCCTCCTTAGCATACACTGTACTGTGGTATAAACAGTATCCAGGATCAGCTCCTGTTGCAGGAATTTAATTCCTCTGTTCTAATACCCAATTAAAATTAAACACTCTGTCAATTCATAAGAATTTGTAAGACCCTTATTTTATAGAAATGGACAGAGCCCGGTCTTAAAGTCAAATAGCAGCCTTTATTCACGAGAGTACTGAATACGATACAGTTTACCACAGGTTATAAACTGAAAATGACGCCATTAGTTTCAGCACCAACCAGTGCCATCTCCGTTCCAGTACAAAGGCTGTATCTCAAGCCTTCCCACATCCATCCCTACCAATTTAATATAATTTACGAGCCAAGGCCTTCTCGTGTAGATAAGAATTCTAGCCAGTCTGAAGATATCGTTCATTCATTCCTACCAAGGAACAGACAGTCATTGTTCTAACTCTTGATGACATTCACACACATTATATTCAGTACTGGGATCAAGAAAGAAAACTCATACATATACAGAATAGTATTCGGATTAGTACATATACAGTAACATAATAGTATTCGGATTAGTACATATACAGTAACATAATAGTATTCTGATTAGTCAGTCCTGATTGAAATTTATACATAATTAGTCATCATTGATAAAAAAATTCCCTTGAACAGCTCCCCAATTCCTCCTCTTCATCCTCCATGCTTCTAGGACTGTAGTGAGAGCTAAACCCCCATACTCTCACCTCACTGTTAAAGTGAACAAAGATCTGGAGATGTCCTCTCCTGAAGTGAGAGGCTTTGCTCTGTACGACTGTTCTGTAGAGCCCACAGTGGCATGAAACAAGAGAAACACCATACGACACTCTGCACTGTACTGCTGTGCTGTGACCTCCACAGTGCTGCAGAACTTACTGACTCATTAGTGCACTGAATTTCATGGATTTACAAGCATCTGCTGTCTTCTGTTAGACCACAGTGCCATCAAGTGGATTCTCTAGTGAATAAATCAAATGTATATGAAACGTCTTTGATTCTACATTGTCAGTAGGAGGAGCTAGAGTATTAAACTCAGGATTTGATTATGAATCCTCAGGATAAAACATGATACTACCATGAAGATCATAGCCAGTTGATGCTGCACTTTTCATCAGCAGTTGGTGTTTCTTCTACACATCCTGAAATCTACAATGTTGTTCTGTTCACTATTACTCTTCTTTGACTTGATAGGTAAGTACTTACATTTTCATTCAAACTGAGTATGATTATGTTGAGAGGTATTTATTCTTCAAATCAAAGACCATGAAGGTAACGCATGACATGAGGATACATGTTTTTTTACTTTGAAAACTTTCTATCTTTACGCTGCATTTGGAATTAATTAATTATTCCATGTGGGTTTAAAGTCATATATATATAATATCATGTTTTTACAGGTGTCAGTTCGGGAGAGGAATTAATGCCCTACACTGATGTAGAAGTGGCTTCAGAAAGGGACAGAGTTACTCTCTCTTGTAACTACACCTCTGTTAATACTCTTCTATGGTATCGACAATATCCCAAATCAGCACCACAGTTACTGGTTATGGAGTACGCAGATGTTACACCAGGGTTCACTCTAAATCATGACAAAAATGCCAAACGTACGGATCTGAAGATCTCCTCTGCTGAAGTGACAGACTCTGCTATGTACTTCTGTGCTCTGAGGCCCACAGTGACAGGAAACCCAGAAACACTGTACAAAAACCTAACATCGCCTGAGAGAACATTTCTGCTCTGTAGTTGAAGGTTTTATTTGACAATAATGCCATCAAGTGGAGTCAACATGCACCCATTATATTATGTCAAGAGGAGGAACATAGTGTTATACATAACATGTCATGAGTGGAACTGATTCAACCAGAGAGTGAATGTTCCAAGAGAAGATCATTAGAGAAGTCTCTGTCTAACACCCAGTGACTATGATGCTGCTCTATTCAGTCTTTATTATGTGCACTTGTAGGTAAGAATTCACTCTCCATTTACCGAATGTGTACTAACAGAATGTACACTGTTAAGTATTCATTACAATACAGTATTATCAATATCAAGAGGTAATACACTTTTAAACAAAAAGTGTGGATATACTGTGCACTGTCTACATTGACTCAGTAATACATGTTGTTATTTTTTACAGGTACAAGTGTTGAAGACATAATTACTCCAGACAGAGATGTAGTGGACGTTACGGAGGGTAGTAGCAATAAACTCTCCTGTAGATACAACAGCTCATTAACCAACAGTCTGTTATGGTACCTCCAGCACCCTGGATCCTCTCCACAGTTCCTCATAGTGGACTACTCAGAGATCATAACCAACACTAATAGTACAAAATGGACCCTCATACATGAAGAAGAGGACAACCATGTGGACCTGGAGATCTCTTCTACTGAACTGACAGACTCTGCTCTGTACTACTGTACCCTGCAGCCCACAGTGACAGGAAACTCAGAGACACTACAAAGACCTAGAACATCTGATTACTGGGAGAAAGTTATCAACAGGCAGGTTAATGAATATTTCCTAAACACTAAACACCTATATTCTAGCCCTAACTCTAACCCTAACTTCATGTCTAGATCAACTATAAAAGTTGTACTATTTTCCTTATAATTAAATATAATATGAATGTAGTACCACTGTATCAAATACCCTATTTTCATACTCCTAATTATCCTTACACCTCTGAAGACTCTAGTCACTTCCATGCCAGTCAGAAGAACTACAGTCTTTTATCTCTGAACACTCAAAAGCAACTTTATAAAAAGAAGAGTAAAAGATAACATAAGACATTAAGTCAAAAATAATCCCAAACCTCCTTTCAATAAATAATAAGTAACAGAAAGTATAAGAAATGTATGTACCAAAATAACAAAGTTAAATTAAATAAAAACCAAAAAACAACAATTGATTTGTATTGTTTAATGTTTTTTTAACTAATGTAATGTTTTTATGTAATGTTATACGCTTCTTTTTATCATTTTATTTCATTTGAGACTTGGTATTGTTGTATTTTATGTTTGACATTCAATAGAACACTTTGTTTTAGGTATATGGTAAATTAAATTCAAAAAACAGCACAATTTCACTGTATTCATTTCAAACGTTTTTCTTCATAATGCAGTGTAATATGAATGGAATAGCATTCAAAAAAATAAATGAATGCATCAATACAAATATTAAACAAGAATTGCATGGCACACACATAAACAACACATTTGGTTGTTCAACAGCTCCTGTCTTTGGAGGTAGGTGGAGCTACAACATTTCTCAAACATTTCTCAAATCAGCAAGACTGAACAATTATTTCAGAGAGAGATATTCAACTCTGCCTATGTTGTGTCAGAGTATTTTTGATACTGTGTCTATTAGCTGTGTTGCTGCTTTAATAATTTCTCATCCTCCTAGTCCCTGTTGGTGAGTGCTGTGTTCAATTTGACATTTTAAATTTAAAACCCAGAATGTATTTCAAAGTTGTCAAAAACAATTATACTTCAGATTTGAGTATCACTAAATTGTATTACGATAATGAGAAGGGGAAAAGCATCATCAACAGACCAAAATGTCAAAAACAGCAGCATGTTTTTCCTTTCTTGACAAGTAGCAGATCTGAAGGTGACAAACCCCTTAGTTCTATGGTGGGTGGTGTGGAGGGTGATACCATCACACCATCCTGCAGATACACTGGCTCAATAAACAATCTACAGTGGTATCGTTAGTATCCCAGGTCTAAACCAGTGTTTCTGATTCTCAGCACGAAATCAGGACATGTCCAGAAACGTGTCAATCCTCGCCTTCCAGCTCAGGTTCATACAGACCGTGTGGAAAAACAAACAAAGACAAAAGCAAAAACAAGACATTTTCAGATAGAAATGAAGTCTAAAATAAACTGAGGAGGAGGCCAATAGGAACTGAAAACCCTTAAACACAAACCACAGAAGAAGAGTTACATATCCAGATATCAGAGGAGGGGCCTCATAGTCAAACACTGGTATAGGCTGGATATACCTGCAACCATGAGGATGTCTCTGTAGAGGATCTACTCAGCTCTCTCACTGTCTTATCTCTCAGTTGGTTTATCTAGTCTGTGTCAAGATGTCACTCATATTACTGTTGCTCCTCTCAGCGTTTGTAGGTGAGTGCTGAATACTCAGGTTAAACCAAATAACATTTTGAATACAGTGACATTGCTTTTATCAATGAATGATTGTATTATGTTTCAATTCTTTCTCTGTCATACTTTATGGGCACCTAACCCATGTATTGTTTCTCATTTGGAATAAACATTAAACACAATGACAATACTTATGTTGTTGCAGGTGATAGTATGGAGCAGGAAACAATAACTCCAGTGAAGCCTGAAGTCAATGCTCTCCAAGGAACAGACATCACTCTCTCCTGCAACTACAAGGGCAACATTATCAATCTACAATGGTACCGTCAATACCCCGGATCCAGACCAGAATGTCTACTTTTGATCCAACAAAGTGGCATGTATATTCAGAATACATCCATTACGACTCCACGACACACTGGTAGACTGAATGTAGAGAAGACCCGTGTTGACTTGATGATCTCCTCTGTTGAATTGGAAGACTCTGCTCTGTACCACTGTGCCTTGCAGCCCACAATGACAGGAAACTCAGACTCACTGTACAAAAACCTGTCAAGACACTTGAGGGTGAACAGTGCATTGTGTTCTGATCAATCAGTTACTATTTATAGTACATTAATACATACATTTTTTCCTGAATATCCACATTAATTTAAAAAGAAGCAAGAAAACACATTTCATGTAAATATTATTGAGGAGATAATACTTTATATTGTCTGCATTTTCCTATTCTGATCTAACATGATCAAAGATACCAGTCTGAATAAATACAAAATGAAGAACATTTGTGGTGTTGTTTTGCTTCCTATTAGCAGGGTTCCCCAACATTTTCACTCGGTGACCCCATTCCAGCTTGGTGGAACATCACACAATGTTTATTCATGTGATGTTTGAGTGACAAAAAAATAACAATATCTATGGGCTAAAAAACATAATAAAAAAAACTTGATCTGTACATTTCTGACAAGTTATAAATAGCTCTCTAAGGTATGAAATGAATAGCATGACAAGAGGAACTGATGATGCACTACCCAATTTCAAAACTGCGCCTTGTGCATTCTACTATTACAACTTTCAAGAATAAGTTTAAAGCTGCACTGGCTGACCCCTCGCCACACAGATTAGGAACCTCTGTTTAGAGGAATCAGGGCAGTAATTGTCTTTTATTTCTTCTTTTTGTGAACAGCATTACATTTGGAGACAATACCAATAGAGGGCAGTCATGAACTGAAATATCTCTACTCAGAACTCCAGAGAAATCATGAAGATGACATTTAGCAGAATTCCAACCCAGAAAGACAGTTGAACTGAAATACCAGACTCTCTTTACTGTAGAGAGTTGGAGCCACAAAGTCAATGAGTGCTTTAACATTACAGTATGTAATCTACAAGATGTTTGAGGAGATAATAGTGATACACTCTTATCTGACAGCACATGAAGCCAGTCATTCAGACACCATGGAGATGTTTTATACAATTCTACTTTTTTCAATGTTCTTTGGTAAATACCTTTTGAAGGATGGTTAAAGACACATAATGAATTGTCTCGAATGTCTGTTAAACTCAATGAAGATAAGACCCATGTGGACCTGGATGATCTCCTCTGCTGAGGTGACAGACTCTGCTCTGTATTACTGTGCCCTGCAGCCGACAGTGACAGGAAACCCATAGAAACTGTAGAAAGAAAGCCATAGCAGAAAACATTTCAAGTTGGTGTCAAGAGGAGGCGCTGTATAATCAAAGATCCACATGTAGCTTATGGGATGTTATTGTTCAGGAAGTAGTTAGTCAGGTCTCTCAGTGCTGTCTATTGGTTTCACAAAGGTCATTAGCAAGATGATTTTCTTCTCATTTGTTCCCTTTTTATCTTTCTTAGGCAAGTTATTATACAGATTTAAATCTTTTAATTTAATCTTATTGTGAATGAACAGCACAATAATCGTAATAATTCCACATTCATAATTGTTTTACGTCAGTCACAACTGCGCAGTTGTACAGTTACAGAAATTATTTGACCAAATGTTTTTGCAGGAAACAGTTTTGGGGATTCAATAAACCCTGTGACTACAGAAGAGCTTGTTCAGGAGGGAAGGAATGTCAATCTCTTCTGCAAATATGATGGCACTCTACAGTGGTTCCGCCAACATCCCAGATCCAAACCAGAATTCCTATTGTAAGTGTCACACCCTGACCATAGTTTGCTTTGTATGTTTCTATGTTTTGTGTAATCTGAGTGGGCATTCTATGTTGGATGTCTTATTTGTCTGTTTCTGTGTTTGGGCTTGATATGGTTCTCAATCAGAGGCAGGTGTTAGTCATTGTCTCTGATTGGGAACCATATTTAGGTAGCCTGTTTGGTGTTGGGTTTTGTGGGTGATTGTTCCTGTCTTTGTGTTTGTTACACCAGATAGGGCTGTTTTCGGTTTTTCACGGTTCTTGTTTTTGTATATTGTTCTATTTTCATCTTTATTAAAGATGTATTCTAAATAACCACGCTGCGTTTTGGTCCGCCTCTCCTTCAACAGAAGAAAGCCATAACAGTAAGTCACACCAGAGGGGTCTATATTTAAAGCTACTCCCCCATCTCCTCGTCTGACAGCTACCATTGACAAAGTGGACAAACGTGTGGATCTCTTCTGCTGATGTGACAGACTCTGCTCTTTACTACCATGCCATGAAGACCACAGTGACAGGAAACTGTGACACTGTACAAAAACCTGTCAAGAACCATGGGAGGAAACAGACATCCTGTATGACATATTTAAGCGAGAGATACACATGTTTGCATGGGCTGCGTCTCAATCCACCGCATCAGCCTATGGCGGTCTTCTGCCCCCGCGGTGGAAGGTGGCCGAGCTTCAGGGGTGTTTGTCTGACCATGAGACTTCCTGCAAATTGATATTCTCATAAATATGACTGTAGCGTCCGAACCGTTTTGCATAAAAAATGTGCATGGCCACTCTACGGAAAGATGAGACACTCGCTGTCGATGTGCCAACTTCTGTTTGTAGCGTACCGTTTGGGCTATCAAATCGTCTTGTCATTTTTTTTGTATACCTAAAGGGGTCCTAAAATTCCAAATCAGACAGCTTAAAACCTGTTTGGGCTAGGGGGCAGCATTTTCACTTTTGGATGAAAAACGTGCCCAGAGTAAACTGCATGCTACTCAGTCCCAGATGTTAATATATGCATGTTATTAGTAGTATTAGATAGAAAACACTCTGAAGTTTCTAAAACTGTTTGAATGATGTCTGTGAGTATAACAGAACTGGTTTGATTTTTCTCAGGGTTTCGCCTGCAATGTCAGTTCTGTTACACTCACAGACAATATTTTGACAGTTTTGGAAACTTTAGAGTGTTTCATATCCCAATCTGTCATTTATATGCATTATATGCATATTCTAGCATCTGTTCCTGAGAAGCCGCTTACTTTGGGAACGTTATTTTTCCGAACATAAAAATAGTGCCCCCTAGCTTCAAGAGGTTAAGACATTTTGCCACAACTTTGGAATATGCTTGAGGTCATTGTCCATTTGGAAGACCCATTTGCAACCAAGCTTTAACTTCCTGACTGATGTCTTGAGATGTTGCTTTAATATATCCACATAATTTCCCTTCCTCATGACGCTGCTGTGTACTATTGTGCTCCGCCATCTATTTTTTGAAGTGCACCGGTGCCTCCTGCAGCAAAGCACACCCACAACATGATGCTGCCACCCCGTGTTTCACGGTTGGGATGGTTTGCTTCGGCTTGCAAGCCTCCCCCAAACATAACGATGGTCATTACCTTTTTCTTGTTTCATCAGACCAGAGGACAGTTCTCCAAAAAGTACGATCTTTGTCCCCATGTGCAGTTGCAAACCGTAGTCTGGCTTTTTTATGACGGTTTTGGAGCAGTGGCTTCTTCCTTGCCGAGCGGCCTTTCAGGTTATGTCAATATAGGACTCGTTTTACTGTGGATATAGATACTTTGATCCCTGTTTCCTCCAGCATTTTCACAAGGTCATTTGCTGCTGTTCTGAGATTGATTTGTACTTTTCACACCAAAGTACGTTAAGCTCTAGGAGACAAAACGTGTCTCCTTACTGAGCGGTATGCCGGCTGTGTGGTCCCATGGTGTTTATACTTGTGTACAATTGAATGTACAGATGAACGTGGTACCTTTAGGCGTTTGGAAATTGCTTCCAAGGATGAACCTGACTTATCCACCACAATATTTTTCTGTCTTGGCTGATTTCTTTTGATTTTCCCATGACGTCAAGCAAAGAGGCACTGAGTTTGAAGGTAGGCCTTGAAATACATCCACAGGTACATCTCCAATTGACTCAAATGATGTCAATTAGCCTATCAGAAGATTCTAAAGCCATGACATAATTTTCTTCAATTTTCCAAGCTGTTTAAAGGCGCAGTCAACTTAGTGTATGTAAACTTCTGACAAACTGGAATTGTGATACAATGAATAAGTGAAATAATCTGTCTGTAAACAATTTTTGGAAAAATGACTTGTGTCATTTAATAGATGTCCTAACAACTTGTCAGAACTATAGTTTGTTAACAAGAATTTTGTGTAGTGGTTGAAAAAAAGAGTTTTAATGACTCCAACCTAAGTGTATGTAAACTTCCGACTTCAACTGTAAATCACAATGGCACTTTGGCTTAGGAATACGTGACTTATCCTGGCTGCATGATATTTTGGTACAGAATACTGCGTCTCCTTCCGATTCTCTTTGTCAGAATTTTAGCTAATAAGTTATTACATATTATTGATTATTAAACAAAATTATTATAACTTTTTCAGATTGCAGTGGTGAAGAGTCTGTTGACCAGCAGAGTGGACATGTTACTGTCCTTGAAGGAGGACTGGTAACACTCAGCTGTAACTACACTACCAGTATCTCCTGATCTCTTCTGGTACATCCAGTTAACTAGGAACTCTCCTCAGTATGTCCTGAGAAGAGATCGTTATTCAGAAGGGAGCAATAGTGATGAGTTTAAGAAGAGGTTTCATTCCAGGTAGAATTTCACTTCTAGCTCTGTCCCCTTGATGAGCCAGAGGTTGCAGCTGTCTGACTCTGCTTTGTACTACTGTGCTCTGAAGCCCACTGTGACAACAGGAGATTCAGTCACTGTACAACAACACAGGGTAGAGTGTTGTTCAGACAATGTCACAAACTTCTCAATGTTTGATGATACACAGAAAGAGGAGGAGACAAGGATTGCAAAGTAGTATAATGGCCTAGTTGATTCAGATTGGTATTACTCTTCTTCCACTAATCTCACAGTAGCAGACATGGAACCCTGGCTGGGGAATGTACTGATTCTTGCTGCATGTTGCTATGGTATGATCATATGTTCCTAATCTGTTTACTGCCTTTGCTCCAATCTCTTATTTTACAATACAATACTACCATTTTTCCCCCCTCAATCATGTTGTGACAGGATTTTCCTCCTAACAAAATTGTGTATTACATTATTTTCCAGAATGCAGAGGAGAAGATTCAGCCACCAGGAGATGTGATCGCTACTGAGGGAGAACAGGTCAAACTGGACTGACAATTTGACTGACAACTGTGGATACAAATCTCAACCTGTTCTGGTACAAGCAGGAAGCTAATGACTTCCCAAAGTATATGCTGAAACGGGCTACTTTTGGATCAGTTAATGCCATTGAATTCCAGGGGAGATTCGATGCCCATCTCAAATTAACTACATTTAAATCAGCATCAAAATCAGTCCCCTTGACGATCCAGAAGGTGCAGCTGTCTGACTCTGCTGTGTACTACTGTGCTCTGAAGCCCACTGTGACAACAGGAGATACAACCCCTTTACAAAAACATACTGAGCTACACAATGACAATACACCTGTTTGTACAGTATACAACACCACTTTGAAATTGACACAGTAATTTTCTCACAACTTCCCTGATACTACCAAGACTAGTGGTAGCAGATGATGATACTCATAGTGATGATGATGATCATGGTGATGATGATTAAGTCATTTTTTATGCTCTAAAGGTGCCACACAATTCAGCTTGAAATGTATCTCATTTATTAGAAAATATTATTTTTGTTTTGGAATGTATCTTTAGGAGACTAGAGCAATACACAGTATTGTGTATAACACAAGAATGGAAAAGACAACATCAACCACAAGGGGACGACATTATCAAGTTGATGTTGATTTCTATTCTGAAATGACTTGAGCGACCCCCTCTGTGCTGTGCTGCATGGTCTTGGCCTATGCTGCACAAAGACATTAATCAAGAGAGCACCAGATTCATACAATATAACATGTGTTTATGCTCTTGCTCTTGCTACAGTATCAGAATACAGCGAACAGTAGCTCAGGTTTGATCTTCAGGGTAAGATTGTCATGCAGAAATGTCTCATTCTCCTTGTGGTCTCAGGTAAATGTATATGATATATAGAGCATCACTTTTAACATGAGTAGCATTACTAGAATAGAAAATGATGCTGCTACCATTAGATGATATGTTACAGTGAGACAGAATGTTATGTACAGTATCATCATTTAGATGTTATTGTTCTGTTTCTGTCTACAGTAGTAATACCCCATTCACTGCATTATCTTTACAGAACTGATTGCTGGGGATCACATTTCTCCTGAAAAGCCCAGAGTCATCTGTACAGAAGGAGAATATGTGACACTGAGTTGCTCATTTGATACAAGCAGCGATAAAATTATGCATTATTTGTACTATCACGTTTAACCCCGCTCCCCCTCTCAACGTCGCCAGTCTATTAACCACCTGTCCTGGCAACCCATCATTACATACACCTGGCAACTGTCATTACGCACACCTGCGCCTCATCATTAGGCACAACTGGACTCCATCACTTCCCTGATTTCATCTCCTTTATTTAGCCCTCTGTTGTCATCCGTCCTTAAGTTTTTATTGGTTTTTCTCTCACGTTCAGCTTCCCATGTTTGTTCTTTTGTATCTGTTCAGTCTTAAAACATAGAACCCTGGCAGACACAGCTCTCTACTACTGTGCTTTTGGGAAAGCATGCGCATTGCTTACATTTTTCTTTTCTTGCATTTCAGATTTCTAGAATATGTTTTCAGACTAGACAGATTTTGGTCACACCTGTTCATGTCTTCTCTCCTTTCAAGAGTGATTAGTACAGCAGCCTATCAACAGCAGCACTAGTGTAGAGAAAAAAAACGATTTAACCTCTGTAGTGGATGTGAACACACAAGTCAGACAACAATAACTTTTATCTCACGTCAGTTTTCTATAGGGGATGAACTTTTCTCCAATAGTCTTGAGGATGTGATACATGGTGGCAGTGTCAAGCTTTCCTGCAACTACACATTATCTGGTGGAGGCAGTGTCTCAATTCCTCCTCCTCCTCAGTGTATTCATCATCTGCTGAGACAATAGTTACTGCAGATCCACCGTATCCTCGATCGTCAGTTAATGTTGACAAAGTGACCGACTGTGTGGATCTGGAGATCTCCTCTGCTGAAGTAACAGACTCTGCTCTGTACTGCTATGCACTGAGGCCCACAGTGACAGGAAACCCAGACATACTGTACAACTGTACAGAACCAGGGAATAACAATCCTTATTGTGAACAGTTTAAAATGTTAATTCTCTGACTGTTCCAACGCAGGATGTAAATCTAATGAATGAAATTTAAATTGACAAGATTTATTAAACTCAATTTCTGTAGAGGGCGTCACCTCAGCACTACACAAACCTCTATTTCTCTGAGCAGATGGCTCCTCCTCCTGACAGTGGAGGTAGTTGCAGGGCAGACAGGTAGCAGCCATACATTACATTTCACATATCACATCTTGCAGATCACAGTACACTGCATATCATATATACATGTGTTAATTAAACCCTCTTTCCTAGCTGCCTTCTGTCACATACACAATGATGTTGATGTTGCTCACTTCAATCTTACTGTTTATAGCAGTTGTGGGTGAGTAAGGTTTTATGTAAAGTCATTTCCACACTGTCTGTCATTATTCAGTTGGTAAATATTGGGCTGCTTATAATATAAAATAAGAGGTTTTCATGTTTAGTCTCATGCTTGTTTTCTTCTCCTTCACAGGTGATACTTTAGAGGATGATATTACTCCAACCAGTCCTGAGGAGTATTATTTAGAGGGTAGCAGAGTTAAGATCTCCTGTAACTATACAGTAAAATCAGATAGTCTGCTGTGGTACAGACAGTACTCTGGATCAGGTCTCCAATTCCTTTACCTCGTAACAACTACCAATAATCCATATGAAGTGAGAGGTGATCCACAAGACTCAACTGTCTGTTACACAGAACAAGGAGAGAACCTGTGTGGATCTGAAGGTCTCC
Organism: Oncorhynchus kisutch; assembly: GCF_002021735.2. Taxonomy (NCBI): domain Eukaryota; kingdom Metazoa; phylum Chordata; class Actinopteri; order Salmoniformes; family Salmonidae; genus Oncorhynchus; species Oncorhynchus kisutch. Next base: position 18,836,795 of record NC_034203.2, read on the forward strand.
TCTGTTGAAGTAAGTGACAGTCTGCTCTGTATTACTGTGTCCGAGGCCCACATTGACAGGAAACCCAGAAACACTACAATAATCTGACTGTAATAAATTCCTACTAGTAAACACCATGTAATAGGCAAGAATCTGCATACAAATAATCAGAGATCATGTTCATGATTATCCATCAATTAAGTCATATTTGTTCATCACAGATTAGAATGTTGATGTAATCTGGGTCCATTTACTGAGTAGAAGGAGATAAGATGAGACTGTGAATGTTCTAATAGAAGATAATTTTAGAGAGAAGCCTCTGTCTAATGCCCAGAGGGTATGATGCTGCTCTATCCAGTCTTGTTTTTGTGTGCACTTGTAGGTAAGGATTCACTCTCCATTGACTGAATGTGTACTAACAGAATGTACACTGTTCAGTAGTCATTACAATATGGTATTATCAATATCAAGAGGTAATACCCTTTGAAACACCAAGTGTGAATATACTTTACAGTGTCTACATTGAAGTGTTGAAGACATAATTACTCCAGACAGAGATGTAGTGGATGTTATGGAGGGTAGTAGTGTTTGACTCTCCTGTAGATACAACAGCTCATTAACCAAAAGTCTGTTATGGTACCTCTAGCACTCTGGATCCTCTCCACAGTTCCTCATAATGGATTACTCTGGGATCATAACCAACACTGATAGTACAAAATGCACCATCACTCATGAAAAAGAGGATGACAGTGTGGATCTGGAGATCTCCTCTGCTGAACTGACATACTCTGCTCTGTACTACTGTTCTCTGAGACCCCTAGAACAGGAGTCTGAATAGATACTATCTACCATCTATTATATTCCCTTCTTAATATGAAAGGTTATTTGAATGTTTGACTACCTGTGACCGGATTTTATATTTGTCATGAATATCAGAATAATTTAATCTGATTTAACATTCTAAACATTCTCTAATTTTAATTCCATTGAATCCATCTTTACTGCCATTTAGGAAACCAAACCTTCATCACCATTCTTCATTTTGAGCCGTTATTAAATGGGTATTATGTCATATACTGAGCGGTAGGTTGCCAGTTCTAATCCCCAGATCTGGTAACGGGTTCAGATCCTGACTACAATTCCATACCTTTGGGCCCTTGAGCAAGGCCCTTAACCCCACAACATGCTCTCCATCCAGTGGCACTGCACTGCCACGACCCTGTGTTTCCTCTCAATTGTGTGTGTGTGTGACATGTGCTATCTGGGGGAGTGTAACATGGACAATACAGTTGTATAGGGAGGAGCCACGAAGACCCTGTTCAAACTGTACATATGATTACAGGATACATATTTTAGTTAGTTAGTTGGTCAACACAGTAGATTCATGATGATGTTACTTGGTTTGATCTGGATGTTCTCTACATTTTTTACAGGTGAGGATTACAAAATGTTTTAAGTGAGCCCGTATTGGTAATGGAAATTAAGATTGACACCCAATTGATTATGTTTCTATATTTTCTTTACAGAATTAATTGCTGGGGAGCACATTACTTCTGTACAACATGAAGTCATCAGTACAGAGGGAAAACCTGTGATTCTGAGATGCTCATATGATGCAAGCAGAAATTATCCTCTGCTTTACTGGTACAGGCATTATGATTACCAGGCTCCTCACTTTCTACTGTATAAAGGTGCCAGATCAAGCAGTATTGAACATATCCCTGATAAAAGATATACATCCAAAACATCTCAGACTACAACTGAACTGATCATAACACATTTAACCCTGGCAGACACAGCTCTCTACTACTGTGCTCTCAGAGACTGTTATTATGAGAATTGTTATACCCAGTGATAGAATGTGTATAAGACGCTGTACAAAAACCTGCAGATCAAAAATGCTTTGATGAACCGAGGATCAAATTTGAACATCAAACCACAATTTGATATTATAATGGTAGAGGTTGAGATCAGAGAACTGTGGTCACACCTGTGCTTTGTGCAATCACCAGGTGTTTCTCTGTCTTTCTATTCAATTCACTGTGAGAAATATGTATTCTTCACTCTTCAATCAGTAGTCTTCAATTACAATTTTTTAAGCTCTCCGGTAACTATACAGTAAAGGTTAATTGTCTCCAGAAAGTACCCTGGGTGAGCATCCCAATTCCTCCTCCTCACAGACACTGCAAATCTACGTGTAGTGGGAGCTACTCATCCATACCCAAGAATGGCTGCTAAACTGATCAATGAGAGAACCTGTGTGGATCTGGAGCTCCACACAGGTTGCTGTAGTGACAGACACCACTGTGCCCTGGAGCCCACAGTGACAGGAAACCTGCCAACACTGTTCAACAAATTGCTATCTATTCAAGAGGAGGAGCTAAGATAAGCAGACCACATGGGGATATCATTTAGTCTGTCACAGGGGAGTGGTATCTCAGTGTTACTGAGAGAGCTGCTGAACTTCAACCATCATGTTCCTCTATCCACTTTTATTCATTTCTGCACTTGTTGGTGAGTTTTCTCAACATTCATTATAGCCACTGTTTAAACAAGGTTCAAAGTTAAAGAGTAACACTATAGGGTTGCTGGATCGAGTCCCTGAGCTGACAAGGTAAACATCTGTTGTTCTGCCTCTGAACAAGGCAGTTAACCCACTGTTCCCCCAGAATTTGTTCTTGACAAGAAAAAGGTCCAATTCACACACATCCCTGATCATGCCTCTGATCTGGAAGACTCACCCAACACAAATGAATTGTTTGTACATTACATTGGAGTGTGCCCCTGGCTAACTGTAAATTATAATAATTGTGCAGTTTGCCTAATATAAGTAATCTGGAATTATATATTTTTGTTGAAATGTTTGACCTTTTTCAACAGTCTGACTGTGAACATCTGTACAAAAACCAAATTAAGTGAGAAATAGACATGATTAAAAACAACTGTTGATGCAATATGAAAAAAATGGGTGAAGGAGATTAATCATAAACAAAAATTGAGAACTTTTTGTTTAATTAAGTGTGAATTTATGTGTGAGCGATATATCATGTATAACCTACCTAAAAGCAAGAGATCACTATGTGCACAGGTAAGATCAGGGATATTGCCTCTACGTATTGAAACAGATTCGATCAGGGATATTGCCTCTGCGTATTGAAACAGGTCAGATCAGGGATATTGCCTCTGTGTATTGAAACAGGTAAGATCAGGAATATTGCCTCTGTGTATTGAAACAGGTAAGATCAGGGATATTGTCTCTGCGTATTGAAACAGGTAAGATCAGGGATATTGTCTCTGCGTATTGAAACAGGTCAGATCAGGGATAATGTCTCTGCGTATTGAAACAGGTAAGATCAGGGATATTGTCTCTGCGTATTGAAACAGGTAAGATCAGGGATACTGTCTCTGCTTATTGAAATAGGTATGATCAAGAATGTTGTCTCCGTGTATTGAAACAGGTAAGATCAGGGATATTGTCTCTGCGTATTGAAACAGGTCAGATCAGGGATATTGCCTCTGTGTATTTAAACAGGTAAGATCAGGGATATTGCCTCTGCGTACTGAAACAGGTCAGATCAGGGATATTTCCTTTGCGTATTGAAACAGGTCAGATCAGGGACATTGTCTCTGCGTATTGAAACAGGTCGGTATGGTGATGAAATGGAAGAGGAAAGACTATGTAACTATTGTGATCTTGAAGAAGTAGAGAATGAAACTCATTTTATCCTTTACTGCCCTTTCTACCACGATATACGCTTGCACTTATTTCAGAAAGCACACCAGGTATACCCTGGCATTACGTGGCTGAATGATGAGGAGAAATGTAAATGGTTTTTTTGTCAATTGTATTCATTTGTCTGTATGTATGTGTATACACAGTATGCAGTGTGTTTGTACAGTATGAATATACTGTATGTATTGTGGCAAACCTCTTCAAGGTTAGGAGCGTTTGTCACAAATTAAATGGTAAACTGTCACCAAATCACCCAAGAATGAGAGTTCTTTCGAACAGGACAGTACCTGTTTGTTTGTTTCTCCGTCCTGGTCCACCCAGGCCGTAGGCGAGGTCAAGGATAGCAGGGTTCGGTACACGAATCGGGTTCTCGGTAGGTCCAGGTCCAAATGCCAACAGGTAGTCCAAAACAATCCAGCTCATACACGGTAAATCCAGCCAATCTCTATTGTCTCTTTCTCTATTGTTCATAGATTCTTCCAGCACTCTCTCTCCCTCTTCCTGGTTTTTCTTGACCCTTTATCTGTGGGTCGGCTCCACTTTCTGAGGGTTCCCCTTGCTTCTGGGACTTGTAGTTTTGGCGGTCGGCCATTTTGTGATCTGTAGTTCTGCCAGGGGTGGCCATTTTAGTGATCGGGCAGAGCCCGTTTATTAGTTCTGCTCTCACATATCTGCCATTTATCACTCAACCCCCTTCTTTGCCACAGTATGTATATTATTTTACTGCTCTAGGGATGTAATTATTGTTTGGATAACCTTATTTACTATTATGATTTTATTTACTCTGTATTTTTATTCATCATATTTATTTCTTTGTTATTATTATTTTAAAAATTAAATCACTCTTTATGTGATGTGCAACGCAGAGAACACAGGAAGAAGAGTTATGATTTAATTGCCATAGTGAATTATTGTAATGTTTGTTTATGTGTAAATGAATCCCATAAGGATTGGGTTGCCAATTGACGATTTGACATGAAAATAAAAATATCCTTAATATACAGTAGACCTGAATTTTTCATCTGTACTGGTAATTAGGGATGCACTATCAAAAATTGAGCCTGTGTATGTGTTTTCTAGTTTACATCTGTGTGATGTTATCAATCAGTATATTCCAGTTCAGAATGCAAATGCTTTATTATATTTTAACAGCAACAGTTCCAACCTAGACAGTGTTTTTAATGGGGAAAAATAAACATGAATAGCTATTTATATTTAATTTCATTGTTATTCGTCTTTATTGCATTTTTTTAGGCTGGCATATGGGCGATGAAATGTACCGATTTGTACGTATAGTTGCATGTTTTCATAAGCTTGGGTCCCAGGAAAACACAGAATTTGTCATTTGGGTCCCAGGCTAAAAAACTTTTTAACAACCCCTGATCTGGGTTCCTGGATGCTTTCACAGCATTATAAGGCTGCATGGAGACAATGATATCAATGACCCAAGCCCAGCTCAGTTAATCCCTACCATTGTCTCGCTGAGTTATCATAATTCTTCAGCAAATATACATTATCCCAGGGGCATTGAAAGACACAATGTAAGTAATCTAACTGATGTCCCTCTAACTACCCTGAATGCCTCTGTTGATCCCACAGCTATTGTATGCAGTAATCATGTGTCTATGAACTAGAGTTATACTGTTAGCACTGAGGCGGTGTGCCCTAGTAGGAAGTCCACTGTATGCACCACAACCTACACTAACATAAATAACATGAGCATGTCTACTTCTGCTAAGCTTCCCAGTAAAGCAATGAAAACAATCAAGCAGCCCAGAAAAGTGCTAAAAATAACACACGTTATCATATGTAGCCTAAGAAACAAGGTTCATGAAGTTAATAACTTGCTAGTAACAGATGACATATATATTCTGACTATCACTGAAACTCACTTAGATAATACCTTTGATGATACAGAGGTAGCAATACATGGTAATAGCATCTACAGAACACACAGAAATGCCAATGGGGGCGGTGTCCAGGTCTATAATAAGAACCACAGGATCTCATGTTAAATATTGTTGAATTAACTTTTTTGGGGTACCCCACCTTCTTCTCAATTTCCGCCTAAAGACATACCCTAATCTAACTGCCTGTAGCTCAGGCCCAGAGGCAAGGATATGCATATTCTTGGTATCATTTGAAAGGAAACAATCTGACTTTTGTGGAAATGTGAATTGAATGTAGGAGAATATAACACAATAGATCTGGTAGAGGAAAATTTATTGTTGCTGCATCATCTTTCAAATGACCAAGAACAGCCAAACATACAGATAGGATGCTGTGGATGATTTGAATGAAGAACACAAGATGACACCAGTAGCTGAGCAAAGTTTTGGACCGATAACTTCAAAAATTAGCGAGCTACATGACATTGAGTATGAAGTCACCCAGGTGTCCCACACAAATGTACCCAAATGTACCCAAGTTGCCGAATTGGTACAGTGATACATTTTGAAGGAAGGAACTATATAAAAAACACATAAATGCTATTCTAACACCCCCCCCACCCCCCCAAAAAAATATATATATAAAATAAATAAATAAATAATAACAATAATAATAATAATACAACAAAAAATTAACAAGGGTAACTATTTACATATTTTTTATTTACAATATTGTGAAGACCCTCAGTCCTCTACACAATATTGTGCTGCTGGTGCCATGTCCCATAGCAGTCTCTTTCTACTGTAAAGCAAAGGCTTAGTGAACAGGTGGTGCAGGTGATGGGGCATTTCCTGTGACAAAGGGCACAACTATGTCTCCCTACTGTGCCATTTTTGCCCTGAGGCACATTCATGCATGCAGAGATTCATCTGGGCAGGTGAACACCACTGGTTGGAGCAGAAGGGACAGAGGTAGAGGGGACAGAAGGTGCTACAGTGGAATTGCTGTAGCTAGCAAGATCCTGGATTAGCAGCTCCCTGAAGTCTAGCTGTGAGATGGGGGGGCTGTCCACAGCTCTTAGCCATTTCCTTCTGGAGGATGAATGCATTCACCACCTCCCATGCTCTTGTTGTAGTCCTTCACAGCAGCTGGAATGGTCCATGCCCCGGCACCGTCCTTCACACGCCTGACGACGTATCTATCTATTTCCTCTATAATTTGGGTTAAATCTGTATACCTTATAGACTTTGTTTTAGCTTTTCCTGAATATTCACCATATTTTAACTATATAAACTTGTTGAAAATGCTATTGAATATGTACTGCTATGCATAACACCCGTGGCTCCGTCAAGTAGGATTTGCAATGGCGAATGAACCTCTTTTACGCCAGAGTTTACGACAAAGGCTGGTCTTCAAACGTATAACCATTACATATTGCCATTTACCTCAGCTCATTGGGTATCTTCCAAGCTAGATTTCAAGATGATCAGTGGTCATTGGGCCAAAATACAGTCAATCAACGATAGACCGGTCCTGCCATTGGTGCGCAATGATGTCATTGATTGGTGTCTTCAAATCGGTTTGTTTCGGTCAATATGTCCCAGGAAAAGAATCATGAAGTATGGTTGTGTTAGTAACAACCAGAGAATTGCAATTAAACCAACCATGGATAAACGTTTGTTTAGTGTGTGTAATTACCACGAACGCATCGTCCAAAGTTGAATGAGACGGAAATCATGACGCAAGCGGTTTACAAATGTTGATTTTTATTTTTAAAAACGAACATTCACTGTGTAGTTAGGACACTTGGCATTGCCACCAGAGGAAGATCTTCAAATGGTAAGCAATTTATTTTATTGTTATTTCTGACTTTCATGACGCTAATGCTTGGTTGGAAAATGCTAGTAATACTTGTGTTTGTGTGGCGCCGTCCTCAGAAAATAGCATGTTTGCTTTCGTAGTAACGGCTTTTTGAAATCTGACACAGCGGCTGGATTAATAAGACGTTCATCTTTTAAATTATGCAAGATACATGTATTTACAAGACAAATGGTGTATTTAGAATGTTAGCTCTCTGCAGTTTCACCGGATGTTTGTCTGGTGGGACGTTAGCATCTCACCTAACCTAGAGAGGTTAATATGACTACAGGTTAATCTACCTCACCTAAAGCCCCTTCTTGTGGGAAGTGCTAACAGTCAATATCTGGATAATAAGTGTGAAATGTTTGATAATGTATGTGATATCAACAGAGAGGTATATATTCTGGGTGATTTCAATATTGACTGGCTTTCATCAAGCTGCCCACTCAAGAAAAAACATCAAACTGTAACCAGTGCCTGCAATCTGGTTCAGGTTATCACTCAACCTATCAGGGTAGTTACAAATAGCACAGGAAAAAAATCATCAACATGTTGTGATCACATCTTTACCAATGTTGTTCCAAAAAACACTACAGCCAAAATGGTAGCCACCTAGAAAAACTACCATTTCTGGCAAAGTTTTCCAAAAACCAGCCTGAAACTCTTTCTAAAGACTGTTTCCATCTAGTGGAAGTCCTAGGAACTGCAATATGTGAGGACTTATTATTAAAATACTAACCATTGAAAATAGTGGTAAGCTAAAAACAAATGTTTGGGATGGTTTGTCCTCAGGGTGTTGCCTGACATATCAGTTCTGTTTTACTCACATACATTATTTTAACAGTTTTAGAAACTTTAGAGTGTGTCCTATCCAAATCGACCAATTACATGCATATCCTAGCTTCTGGGCCTGAGTAACAGGCAGGCAAAATTATGACTTTTGAATTCCGTAAAGTGAGTGTGGAAGAGGTGAAAAAAATGTTTTTGTCTATCAGCAATGACAAGTCACCGGGGTCTGACAACTTGGATGGAAAATTACTGAGGATAAAAAATGTTTTTTTACCAGATACAATGCTACAGAATTTTAAAGTAAACAAATTGACAACAGACCTTCCGAACGCTTACAGGGAAGGACATTCAACAAGCACAGCACATACACAAATGACTGATGATTGACTGAGAGAAATTGATGATAAAAACATTGTGGGGGCTGTTTTGTTAGACTTCAGTCCAGCTTTTGACATTATTGATCATAGTCTGTTGCTGGAAAAACGTATGTGTTATGGCTTTATACACCCTGCTATATTGTAGATAAAGAGTTACCTGTCTAACAGAACACAGAGGGTGTTCTTTAATGGAAAACATCTACAACATAATCCATGTAGAATAAGGAATTTCCCAGTTCAGCTGTCTAGGCCTCTTGCCCATTTTTTTTTATCTTTACTAACGACATGCCACTGGCTGAGTAAAGCCAGTGTGTCTTTGTATGTGGATGACTCAACATTATACATGTCAGCTACTACAGCGACTGAAATGACTGCAACACTTAAAACTTCTTTGGGATAGGGGGCAGCATAGCATGCCCAGAGTGAACTGCCTCCTACTCAGTCCCAGATGCTAATATATGCATATTATTAGTATTATTGGATAGAAAACACTCTGAAGTTTCTAAAACTGTTAGAATGATGTCTGTGAGTATAACAGAACTCATATGGCAGGCAAAGACCTGAGAAAAAATCCAAACAGGAAGTGAGAAATCTGAGGTTTGTAGTTTTTGAACTCACCCCTATCGAATACACAGTTGGATATGGGTTATTATGCACTTCCTAAGACTTCCACTAGATGTCAACCGTCTTTAGACCGTTGTTTCAGGCTGCTCCTGTGAAGGGGGGCCGGATGAGAGCTGTTTGACTAAGGGGTCTGCCTGCAGCCTTGTTCTCAGTCACGCGCTTTCACATGAGAGGTATCTCTCGTTCAATTGCTTTTCTACAGACAATGGAATTCTCCAGTTGGTACATGATTGAACATTTATGATAAAAACAAAGATTGATTCTATACTTAGGTCGAAGAAACTTGTCAAACTGTAATATAACTTTTTGAAGTTTTCGTCCGGCTGGACCAGAACGCGCTTTGGGATTTGTTTACCAAACACCCTAACAAAAGAAGCTATTTGGACATACACGGACATAAATGATGGACATAATCGAACAAAACAAGCATTTATTTTGGAACTGTGATTCCTGGGAGTGCATTCTGATGAAGATCATCAAAGGTAAGTGAATATTTATAATGCTATTTATGACTAATGTTGACTACCCAACATGGCGGATATTTCTCTGGCTGGTTTGGGCTCTGAGCTCCATTCTCAGATTATGCTTTTTCCGTAAAGTTTTTTTGAAATCTTATACAGCGGTTGCATTAAGGAGAGGTGTATCTAAAGTTCCATGTATAACACTTGAATTTTCATCAACAATTATAATGAGTATTTCTGTGAAATCATGTGGCTCTCTGCAATATCACTGCATGTTTTGGAACTACTGAACATAACACGCCAATGTAAAATAAGATTTTTGTATATAAATATGAACTTTACCAAACAAAACATACATGTATTGTGTAACATGATGTCCTTTGAGTGTCATCTGATGAAGATCATCAAAGGTTAGTGATTAATTTTATCTCTATTTGTGCTTTCTGTGACTCCTCTCTTTGGCTGGAAAAATGGCTGGGTTTTTCTGTGAGTTGGTGGTGACCTAAGATAATTGTTTGTGGAGCTTTCACTGTAAAGCATTTTTTAAATCAGACACTGTGGCTGGATTAACAAGAATTGTATCTTTAAAATGGTGACTAATACTTGTATGTTTGAGAAATTTGATTTATGAGATTTCTGTTGATTTGTATTTGGCGCCCTGCAATTTCATTGGCTGTTGGCGATCAGAACCCCAGTCCTAGACAGGTTAACCTCTTAAAACTAGGGGGCAGAATTTTCACTTTTGGATAAATAGCATGCCCAATTTCAACTTCCTGCTACACATGCCAAGAATATAAGATATGCATATTATTCATAGATGTGGATAGAAAACACTCTGAAGTTTCTAAAACTGTTTGAATCATGTCTGTGAGTATAAAATAACTTATGTAGCAGGCAAAACCCCGAGGACTAACTGTTCCGAATTTTTTTCTTCCCATCTCTATTCCCTATATTGTCTTTGCCATTGGAAATTTAATAGGAACCTACTTTCAGTTCCTACCGCTTCCACACGATGTCGCCAGTGTTTGGAATATGGCTGAGTTTATTCCTTTGTCTTATCAGGAAGTAGGCCAACTCGGAACAGGGGACACTTTTGTGAGTTGCACAAGACGTGAAGAGCAGAGCTTTTTCTTTTCGTTCATGTGTTGAATACAGATTGCCCCGTCTACAATTTCATCGATTATTAACATTTAAAAATACCTAATGTTGTATTACAAAAGTAGTTTGAAATATTTTGGCAAAGTTTAAAGGCAACTTTTGAAATATTTTGTAGTGACGTTGTGTTTTTCTAAGCTGTTTTTTAATGGATCAAACGCGCTTTATAAATGGACATTTTCTATATATATGGACGGAATTAATCGTACAAAAGGACCAATTGTGATGTTTATGGGACATATTGGAGTGCCAACAAAAGAAGCTCGTCAAAGGTAATGCATATTTTATATTTTATTTCAGCATTTTGTGTAGCGCCTGCTACGCTAGGTCCTTTGTTTACTACTGGTGAAGATGGCAGCAGGCAATCAGATAATAGCTTCATATGCTTTCGCCGAAAAGCATTTTTAAAATCTGACATGTTGGATGGATTCACAAAGAGTGTAGCTTTAATTGAGTATCTTACATGTGTGATTTAATGAAAGTTTGAATTTTATAGCATTTTATTTGAATCTGGCAATTGGCCAGTTGAGACGCTAGCGTCTCCCCTATCCTCAAGAGGTTTCAACCTTTCTAGGGCAGGTGTTGCACTAGCGGAACCCCTCGACAACATTCCGCCGAAAAGGCAGCGTGCGAAATTCAAAAATATTTTTTTGAAATATGTAACTTTCACACATTAACTTGTTGAGTGTAGGGGCAGTATTTTCGTTTTTGGCAAAAAAACGTACCCATTTCAAACGGCCTATTTCTCATCCCCAGAAACTAGAATATGCATATAATTGTCAGATTAGGATAGAAAACACTCTAAAGTTTCCAAAACTGTAAAAATATTGTCTGTGAGAACAACAGAACTGATATTGCAGGCGAAAGCCTGAGGAAAATCCAATCAGGAAGTGCCTCTTATTTTGAAACCTCTCTGTTCCTATGCATGCCTATCCTCCATTTAAAGGGCTTCCCTAAGGTTATGGCTTCCCTAAGGTGTCAACAGTCTTTAGACATAGTTTCAGGCTTTTATTTTGAAAAATGAGTGTGAAGGATCACCTTGCGTAAGTGGATAGGTGGGGCACTATTTTTATTTTTGGAAAAATAACTGTCCCAAAGTTAACTGCCTATTTCTCAGGACCAGATGCTAGAATATGCATATAATTGACAGCTTAGGTGTCACGGCAGATTTCCTCCTCTTCCTCTGAAGAGGTGAAACAAGGATCGGACCAATACGCAGCGTGGTAGGTGTCCATGGTTTTTAATAAGAAAAACTAAACATGAACACAAATACAAAATAATGAAGTGAACTGGCAACGAAACAGTCCCGTTTGGCACAAACACTGACACAGGAAACAATCACCCACAAAATACCCAAAGAATATGGCTGCCTAAATATGGTTCCCAATCAGAGACAACGATAAACACCTGCCTCTGATTGAGAACCAATCTAGGCAATCTTAGACTTACAAAAACATCTAGAATGAACACAACCCCATAAATCTACAAAAAACCCGAGACAAGGCAAACACATAAATCCCCCATGTCACACCCTGACCTAACCAAAATAATAAAGAAAACAAAGATAACTAAGGCCAGGGCATGACATTAGGTTAGAAAACACTCTGACGTTTCCAAAACTGTAAAAATATTGTCTGTGAGTTTCACAGAACTGATATTGCAGGCGAAATCCTGAGAAAAATCCAATCAGGAAGTGACCCTTATTTTGAAACCCCTGTCTTTCTATGCATCCCTATTGCCCATTGAAAGGGATATCATCCAGATTCCTTTTTCTACGTCTTCCCTAAGGTGTCTACAGCCTTTAGACATAGTTTCACGCCTTTATGTTGAAGAATGAGCGTAACGAACACATTGCGTAAGTGCCCAGCTGATGGCTCTCAGAGTGATTCTTGCCTAAAAGAGGGAGGTAGCCATTTTTCCTCCCGGTCTTACTGAAAGGCCAACTGTCCCGGTTGATATATTATCGAATAGATATTTGAAAAACACCTTGAGGATTGATTATAAAAAACGTTTGCCATGTTTCTGTCGATATTATGGATATAATTTGGAATTTTTTTCCCGCCGTTGTCGTGACCGCTATTTCCGGTGGATTTCTGAACATAACGTGACAAGCAAACGGAGGTATTTTGGGAATAAAAATAATCTTTATGGACCAAAAGGAACATTTGCTGTCTAACTGGGAGTCTCGTCAGTGAAAACATTACGAAGATCATCAAAGGTAAACAGTTAATTTGATTGCTTTTCTGATTTTCGTGACCAAGCTTCCTGCTGCTAGCTGGACATAATGCTATGCTAGGCTATCGATAAACTTACACAAATGCTTGTCTTGCTATCGCTGTAAAGCATGATTTCAAAATCTGAGACGACAGGGTGATTAATGAAGTGTGATGGTGGTGGTGATAAACATTTGGTTTACAAAGAATGTTTAGACATTCTCAACCTCGACAAGATGGAACTGCTCTTCCTCCCTGGGAAGGCCTGCCCAGTCAAAGACCTCTCCATCACGGTTAATGGCACAAGCGGGGAGCCAAGCCAACAGTGAGTTGCAGTAGTCCACACGGGAGAAGATAAGTGCCTGGATTAGGACCTGTGCCGGTTCCTCTGTGAGGTAGAGTCATACTCAACGGATGTTGTAGAGCATGAACCTGCAGTAGCGGGTCACTGCTTTGATGTTTGCAGATGACAACAGTGTGTCGTCCAGGGTCACTCCACGGTTCTTTGCACTCTGGGAGGGGGAAACTGTGGAGTTGTTAAATTCTTGGCGCACCAATCCCTTTAGCGGGATCATTTTCGTCAACTTCCGCTGAATTGCAGAGCGCCAAATTCAATTTAAATTACAAAAAATATTTAATTTTCATGAAATCACAAGTGCAATATAGCAAAACACAGCTTAGATTGTTGTTAATCCACCTAGCGTGTCAGATTTCAATAAAGCTTTTCGGAGAAAGCATACCAAGCGTTTATGTAAGGACATCTCTCTCAGTAGACAAAATATTACAAACAGCTAGCAGCCAAGTAGATTGGTCACGAAGGTCAGAAAAGCAATAAAATGAATCGCTTACCTTTGATGATCTTCGGATGTTTGCACTCACGAGACTCCCAGTTACACAAATGTTCCTTTTGTTCCATAAAGATTATTTTTATATCCAAAATACCTCCATTTGGTTGGTGCGTTATGGTCAGAAATCCACAGGCTCGAGCGTTCACGACATTGCAGACGAAAATTCCAAATAGTATCCGTAATGTTCGTAGAAACATGTCAAATGTTTTTTATAATCAATCCTCAGGTTGTTTTTACAATATATAATTGATAATATTTCAACCAGGACTGTAGCTTCTTCAATAGGAGAGAGAGAGAAATGTCTGCTCCACTCTGTTGGCGCATGCAAAACGCTGTTGGCACCCAGCCATACAATGATGCGATGTGATCTTTCTCGCTCATTTTTCAAAATAAAAACCTGAAACTATGTCTAAAGACTGTTCACACCATGTGGAAGCCATAGGAAAGGAATCTGGTGATATCCCTTTAAATGGAGCAAAGGCAGGCTATGGAACAGAGAGCTTTCAGGAAAAGCAACACTTCCAGGTTGGATTTTCCTCAGGTTTTCACCTGCAATATCAGTTCTGTTATACTCACAGACAATATTTTGACCATTTTGGAAACTTTAGAGTGTTTTCTATCCTAATCTGACAATTATATGCATATTCTAGATTCTGGGCCTGAGAACTAGGCAGTTTCATTTGGGTACGTTTTTCATTCAAACATCAAAATACTGCCCCCTACACTCAAGAGGTTAAACCACTAAATCCTATCCAGAACTCTGCAGCTGCCTGGTTTTAAGCTTCCCAAGACCATGGTGCGTTCCTACGGAACAGCAAGAGGAACTGCCCCTACCTACACTGAAATGTTTTTTGCTTTGAATTTACTTCATATGTCTACATCGGTCACACATGAATAAAATTTTTGATAAACACAATTTTTGTATTTTCTTTTTGTCAAGCAAATTTGGTCATGTAAATTCATTGTAATGGAATTGAATCATTTTAACATGATTTGGTAAAGCTAATTTTATTTTAATTAAATGTGTTGCTTCAAATGAATTCCCTAAACCTGATCATTACTTTATTTTCTTTGCTGCTTATGGAAAAAGTTCAGTTTCATTTTGTAGTGACTTATAGTCAATGTAATTAACATGCACCAATATGTACACATACCTACCTCATTCTTTGTCTGTTACTTCTTATGAAAAATAACTATGCAGATATATCGCCTGCATTACTGTGATTTAGACCTGTGCAATTCATTGCACACTGAATGTCATAAGAAGTTAATTACAAGCTTGGGAAAAGAACACATCGGTATTCATGCCAAGCTTTGACTGGCCAAATCTAACTTTTATTTCACATGTACATTTTTCTGCTGGTGATAGTTACGGGGATGGAATTTTCTTCATCGGTCTTGAGGAGGATGTGATACATGATGGCAGTGTCAAGCTTTCCTGCAACTACACAGTATCTGGTGGAGGACATGTCTTATGGTATCACCAATATCAAACATCTGCTTCCCAATTCCTCCTCCTCCTCTCAGTGTATTCATCATCTGCTGAGACAATAGTTATTGCAGATCCATCATATCCACGACTGTCAGTTAATGTTGACAAAGTAGCCGAACGTGTCGATCTGGAGATCTCCTCTGCTGAAGTGACAGACTCTGCTCTGTACTACTGTGCTCTGAAGCCCACAGTGACAGGAAACCCATAAATACTGTACAAAAACATAATCAGACACACATGCATGTAGACATTTAATTTGTATGCCATATACAGCACAATGATAAGAGCCTATAAACCATCTATTTCCTGTCTGGGTAAGGTACATCCCCTTTCTCGCTGCAGAAAACTCTCAGCAGCAAGCACTGCAGCAACAGAATTCATTAACCAAGGCAGATATCTGATCTGGTATTTTTATGTTCAACATGGAGAACTCTCTGATACTGGTTCTCATTCTAGCCTCAGGTAAACAATATTTAATATAATGTTTTATATCATGTTATGATGAATAATTATGTTTTTTGTGTCCCTTTTACTTTGTTAATATATCATTACTGTTAATACATTTCCACCCCAATTTCTACAGCACGTAGCTTTTACACTTTGTTACAATTTTACTGTTCTATGTTTACAGGACAGATTGCTGGGGATCACATTAATCCTGTAAATAATGAAGTGATCAGTACAGAGAGAGAACTTGTGACTCTGAAATGCTCATATGATACACGCAGTGAATTTCCTCTGCTTTACTGGTACCGACATTATTCTAACCAGGCTCCTCAGTTTCTACTGTATAAAGGTGCCAGATCACAGAGCGGGAGTGAACATATCCCTGATAAGAGATATACATCCACAACATCCCGGACATCAACTGAACTGGTCATAACAAGCGTAACCCTGGCAGACACAGCTCTCTACTACTGTGCTGTTGACACAGTGATATAAAGAGTATAATACACCATACAAAAACATGCAGACCAAAAATGCTTTGATGAAATAGAAATCATAATTAAGCATCAACCACATTTGATGTCATAATGTCAGAGGTTTAGATCAGAGAACTGTGGTCACACCTGTGCTGTGTTCAATAACCAGGTGGCCAAGTGATTCTCTGTCTTCATATTCAACACACTGTGAGAAAGATGTCTTCTTCACTCTTCAATCAGTAGTCTTCAATTGTTTTGATATTGGTTGGATAAACACTTGGTAATTTGATAAAGTGCAACAACATTGTTGTTTGTAGTTACACCTCACAATCCTGACTTGCTTGGTGGTGTAGTATGAAAGTCAACCTGAAGGGGACAACCTAACAAAGCACACACACCCCTGAATCAGAGGATGTCATACAGACAGACACCTCCCCATGGTCTACTACTGCATGTAATACAGAACAACATGAATCATCAACAGTAGGACAGAGGGTGTTAAAGCTTCTTATGGCTGGGGGCAGTATTGAGTAGCTTGTATGAATATGGTGGCCAGAGGTGCCCAGAGTAAACTGCCTGCTACTCAGTCCCAGTTGCTAATATATTCGTATTATTAGTATATTTGGATAGAAATCACTCTAAAGTTTCTAAAACTGTTTGAATGATGTCTGTGAGTATAACAGAACTCATATGGCAAGCAAAGACCTGAGAAAAAATCCAACCAGGAAGTGGGAAATCTGAGGTTGGTTGTTTTTCAACTCATTCCCTATTGAAGATACCGTGGGATATTGGTCATATTGCACTTCCTAAGGCTTCCACTAGATGTCCACCGTCTTTAGAACCTTGTTTTATGCTTCTACTGTGAAGTGGGGCCGAATGAGAGGGGAATGAATCAGGTGTCTGGCGGAGAGCCACGAGCTGGCCACGCTCATTCACGTGAGAGCGACCTGCGTTCCATTGCAATTCTACAGACAAAGGAATTATCCGGTTGGAACCTTATTAAAGATTGATTCTATACAATGTTTGACATGTTTCTACGGACTGTAACGGAACTTTTTGACATTTCGTCTGCAACTAGTGAACACGCGTGAGTTTGGATTTGTTTACCAAACGCGCTAAAAAAATAAGCTATTTGGACATAAATGATGGACTTCATCGAACAAAACAAACATTTATTGTGGAACTGGGATTCGTGGGAGTGCATTCTGATCAAAGGTAAGTGAATATTTATAATGTTATTTCTGACTTCTGTTGACTGCACAATATGGCAGATATCTTTTTGGCTTGTTTGGGCTCTGAGCGCCGTACTCAGATTATTGCATGGTTTGCTTTACCGTAAAAAAAATGTAATCCTACACGGCAGTTGCATTAAGGAGAAGTGTATCTAAAATTCCATGTATAACACTTGTATCTTTGATCAACGTTTATTATGAGTATTGTGAAGGTGTGAAGGTGTCAGTTTTCAGCAGACCATCCAGCCAAACCAACATGAAGTGTATGGAGAGGAGGGCAGTAATGTTCAGCTTTCCTGCAACTACTCCTCGAAATACAGTGTTCTGTGGTATAAAGAGTATCCAGGATCAGCTCCCCATTTCATCCTCTTCATCCTCCATGCCTCTAGGACTGTAGTGAGAGCTAAACCTTCATACTCTCACCTCACTGTTAAACTGAACAGAAAAGACCCGTGGAGATCTCCTCTGCTGAAGTGAGACTGCTCTGTACGACTGTGGTGTAGAACCTACATTGACAGGAAACTGAGTAACACTGTACAAAAAACATACAACACTCTGCACTGTACTGCTGTGCTGTGATGTCCACAGTGCCGCAAAACAAATTGACTCAGCAGTGAGCTGAATTTTATGGATTTCCAAGCATCTGCATTCTTCTGTTAGACCACAGCGCCATCAAATGGATTCTCAAGTGAATAAATCAAATGTATATGAAACGTCTTTGATTCTACATTGTCCGTAGGAGGAGCTAGAATATGAAACTCAGGATTAGATTATGAATCCTCAAGATAAGACATGATACTACCATGAAGATCATAGCCAGTTGATGCTGTGCTTTTCATCAGCAGCTGGTGCATCTTTTACACATCCTGCCATCTACAATGTTGTTCTGTTCACTATTACTCTTCTTTGACTTGATAGGTAAGTAATTACATTGTCAATCAAACTGAGTGTGATAATGTTGAGAGGTACTATTTTTTCAAAGATCATGAAGATAGTGCACTACATGAGTTTTTTTCTTTGAATACTTTTGTATCTTCACACTGCATTTGGAATCAATAAAATCTGCCATGTGGTTTTAAAGTATTAAATGTAATATGTGTTTTATGTTTTACAGGTGTCAGTTCTGAACAGGTATTAACACCCTACACTGATGTAGAAGTGGCTTCAGAAAGGGACAGAGTTACTCTCTCTTGTAACTACACCGCTTCTGTTAACACTCTTCAATGGTATCGACAGTATCCCAAATCAGAACCACAGTTACTGGTTATGGAGTATGAAGCTATTACACCAGGGTTCACTCTAAATCATGACAACAATGTCAAACGTATGGATCTGGAGATCTCCTCTGCTGAAGTGACAGACACTGCTCTGTACTACTGTGCTCTGAAGCCCACAGTGACAGGAAACCCAGAAACACTGTACAAAAACCTAACATCGCCAATGCTATTTCAACTCTGTAGTTCAAGGTTTTATTTGACAATAATGCCATCAAGTGGAGTGAACATGCACCCATTCTATTGGGTCAAGAGGTTGAACATAATGTTACACATAACATGTAATGAGTGGAACTGATTCAACCAGAGTGTGAATGTTCCAAGAGAAGATCATTAGAGAAGTCTCTGTCTAAAACCCAGTGGCTAAGATGCTGCTCTATTCAGTCTTGTTTTTGTGTGCACTTGTTGGTAAGAATTCACTCTCCATTAACTGAATGTGTACTAACTGAATGTATTCTGTTCAGTACTCATTACAATATGGTATTATCAATTTGAAGTGGTAATACACTTTGATATAGTAAGTGTGGATATACTGCACACTGTCTACATTGACTCAGTAATACATGTTGTTATTTTTTAACAGGTAGAAGTGTTGAAGACATAATTACTCCAGACAGAGATGTGGTGGATGTTATGGAGGGTGGTAGTGTTCGACTCTCCTGTAGATACAAAAGCTCATTAACCAACTGTCTGTTATGGTACCTCCAGCACCCTGGATCCTCTCCACAGTTCCTCATACTGGACAACTCTGGGATCATAACCAACACTGATAGT
This sequence comes from Oncorhynchus kisutch, assembly GCF_002021735.2. Classification (NCBI taxonomy): domain Eukaryota; kingdom Metazoa; phylum Chordata; class Actinopteri; order Salmoniformes; family Salmonidae; genus Oncorhynchus; species Oncorhynchus kisutch. Next base: position 18,856,419 of record NC_034203.2, read on the forward strand.
ACAAAATGGACCCTCATACATGAAGAAGAGGACAACCGTGTTGGATCTGGATATCTCTTCTACTGAAGTGACAGACTCTGCTCTGTACTAATGTTCTCTGAGGCCCACAGTGACAGGAAACACAGAAACACTATAGAAAAACAAATTCTGACAATAGAAACACAGATAATTTTCCATTAATTATATTCTCCGTTTTAAATATGAAATTATTTGCATTTTCAACTACCAGTGACCAGATTTTATGATTGGAAATTAAGTTAATATGTCATGAATATCAGAATAATTTCATGACTAAACATATCACATAAATGTACCTGAATTAAAGCCATCTTTACTGTCATTTAGGATTTAGGAAGACAAACTGTCGTCCCCACCACCAGCAATGAATGGGTTTTATGTCATAAACTGTGCAGTATGTCGCCAGTTCTAATCTGGGGATCTGGTAACTGGAGGGCTGCTGGGTTCAGATCCTGCCTACAATTCCGTACCGTTGGGCCCTTAACCTTTGTGTTGTCTTAAGGGTGAAAAATTACCCACCACTATGTTTAACATCAGAGAAAACCCCCTAAATTATGTTTCTTCACAACTTGAAATGTTATGAATTTTCCTAGTGACCCCAACATTAGAAAAAGAGAAACATCGCCTTTGTTCATATTTCCATGAAAGCTGTACACCACGAGGTACAAAGATTATCTTAGGGTCATATTTGACTCTGCAGTTACTCTTTGAATCTACACACACACACACACACACACACACACACACACACACACACACACACACACACACACACACACACACACACACACACACACACAATGAGAAATTGAGATTATTTGTGCTACTGGTTGAATTTAGACAAAACTAAACCTTTCTTGTGCATGTGCAGCATCTCCCCTCCATGACCCCACGCGTGACTCAACAGACTAAATAAAAACAATTTCAGACAAAATAAACATTTCTTGAAAGCATTGTTAACTGATGGGGAATGCAGTCAGAGGCTATAAAGGTGCTGCAGATGACAGTCCCCTCAGTTCTCTCTTTGCTGAAGCCATGAGAGCACGTGTCAATGCCCAACAGGTCGTAGATCTGATTTTTTCAGATGTCCGAGAACAAGAGAACAATATTTAGAAGAGGAGGTATCTGAGGAAGAAGACGGGGAAGAACACAACCCAGAGCACGATACATAATCTTCAGATGAAGAATAAATACCCCAAGATGAAAGAGAGACATTTTTGTCAAAGAACAGCAAAATAAAATGGTCCTTGTCACCCTGGGGCGGCAGGGTAGCCTAGTGGTTAGAGCGTTGGACTAGCAACCGGAACTGTCGTTCTGCCCCTGAACAGGCAGTTAACCCACTGTTCCTAGGCCGTCATTGAAAAAAATATGTTTTTCTTAACTGACTTGTTAAGTTAAATAAAGGTAAAATAAAAATATAAAAATATGACAAACAGGGCAGGATGGTAGCACAACATGTCATAAGGATGACCACAGGGCCCACAGGACATGTAGTTGCCCATGCCCAGGACATCGCCTCAACATTCTACATGTTCATCACACCAGCCATCCAAAAAATTATCCTGGAGATGACAAAGTGTTTCCGTGAATATGGAGACAACTGGAAAAGGATGGATGAGATTGACTTGTGTGCCTATATAGGGCTGCTAATCTTACCGGGTGTGTATAGGTCCCAAGGCGAGGCAATACAGTGGTCCTCCTTTAAAAGTTGTGTCATACTGCGGCACACCCTGCGTGCTGCTGCAGCATTCTGTGGCATGTCATTTAATTCTCAACCATTTCTTCTGTTAGTTTAACCACCAGAGGGCATCTTTGAGAAGCATTTGATAGTATTCCATATTGTGCAGAGGGTCCCTGGTTCGAGGCCAGGTAGGGGCGAGGAGAGGAACGGAAGCAAAAGTGTTACACGGGCAAAATTTTTATCAGGAGATTCTCCTCTTTGTAATTATGTAAGTCTGGGCAGCGAGCTCGTTTGTCATAGATGAGAAATAGTCAGAAGTTTTTATCTTTTTCCTACTTGTTCATTACGCTGACATAAGCACAGTTGACACCATTGAGGTGCGGATGTTTACTTTCTACATCCGCCGTGGAGCCCAGTTTCATAGTTTGACCATATTTCCCAGCTGCTTGCCGTCGTTTTGAAATAATCACGAAAAAACAGGCCTTATTTTTGTGCATTCTTCACCCTGCCAGCTCATATTAGTTCTATTGAACACTGTGGCACCAACTCGCCTTCCGAACGTTCTATTCCCAGCTTATTGTTTAACGTCACAATGCCTGCTTCGCTATTGTTGGCAATGAGACCTGCTCAAGTTGTTTTATAGTTCAAATGTAAACAACAAAAAATATTATTGGAACTCCGCGGTCTTCCCATTGTTTCCGATGGGGGAAATATAGACATGTCTGTCTATTTAGCCAAATATCTTGCAATGTGTATATTTAGATTTTTTTGCGTTTTAATCAGTGATATCACTCGCTCTGAGAGCTGGAAGTAGTTGTTCCCCTTGCTCTGCATGGCCACGGCTTTTGTGGAGTGATGGGTAACGATGCTTCGAGGGTGGTTTTTGTCTATGTGTGCAGATGGTCTCTGGTTCGAGCCCAAGTAGAGGCGAGGAGAGGAACAGAAGCAAAACTGTTACACAGGCACCATTTTAATCAGGAGAATCTCCTCTTTGTAATTTTGTAAGTCTGGGCAGCGAGCTCGTTTGTCATCAATCGCTGGACCAGAAATATTCGTTTTTATTTTTTCATTTTTCATTACGCAAACATAAGCACAGTTGACACCATTGAGGTTCGGATGTTGACTTTCTACACAAGTTGTTTTTTCCAATTTCGTCCGACGAAAAGATTGTAGTGATAAAATAAAAAGAGATACATTTTTAATGGAATTCTAAGCATTACTCCAGTCAAAACAGGCTCTGCGAACATTCGATTCCATTAATTTGCTGTGGGCTAGCGCTAGTGTTCCAGTTTAGCCAATGTTCTTAAGCCGTTTTGACCCGTTCTATTGTCCAGCCTATAGATAGCCAGAGCTAATTTACGAAAGCACCCAAATGTCCATTGAGAAAGCACAACGACTATACGATTTGGCTAAGCTAAGATTGAAGAGAACAATCAAGTCAATAAACGTTGGGTAGTTAGATAGCTTATAGTTAATATACTGGCAAGTTTGATGTATAACTACTAACGTTAGGTAGCTAGCTAACATACCGGTACAGACTGCTGTAATGATATGCTATGTGGTTCATAAGGACAGCGTAGCTAACATATTGTGAGCCAACATAACAAGTTAGGTAACTTATTTGAAAAGGCATTACTTTATTACATTGAGTAGCAAGCTACCCTTTGGTCATTCGGGCAAATCTGGTCTGTGATAGGAGGGAGGTTTTCACACCTAGCTCAGCTATTAGACTATTCTTTAGTGAAGATTGAGTAGTCTATTGTTCAGCTATTAGCCCTCCTCCCCAACTTGCAACAAATTTCTGTTCCCATCTCATTCTATTCCCTCTTCCACGCATCTTCATTCTGCTCCTGAGTGGCTCGCTTGTGGGCGTGCTGGCAGGATATGGTAGTGTCTTCGGTTGTGCATCAAGAATTCTGCATGCAGTAGCACATTTGAATGCAGGTGTGGTTATCCACAGGCAAATTGTTACATGCTATGGAGGTACATTTGTGTCAAAAAACTTTTTTTATTTTCAATCAAAAATAATTTTTCTGAAAGGAACTTTTTTCTAACAAAAGGAAGTCAAAGCGGACAACTATGAAGATGGCATCTCAGGTAAGCAGCACTGGGCTGTATTGACATAGCCTAAAAAATGAAATCTGCTGCTTTAAACTAAATCACATTTTATTTGTCACATACACATGGTTAGAAGATGTTAATGCGAGTGTAGCGAAATGCTTGTTCTTCTAGTTCCGACCATGCAGTAATATCTAACAAGTAATCTAACCTAACAATTTCACAACAACTACCTTATAGACATCAAAATGGCAAGATGCAGTAGATGGTATAGAGTACAGTATATACATATGAGATGAGTAATGTAGGTTATGTAAACATTATATAAAGTGGCATTGTTTAATGTGGCTAGTGATACATTTATTACATACATTTTTCCATTATTAAAGTGGCAAGAGTTGAGTCAGTATGTTGGCGACAGCCACTCAATGTTAGTGATGGCTGTTTAACAGTCTGATGGCCTTGAGATAGAAGCTGTTTTTTAGTCTCTCTGTCCCCACTTTGATGCACCTGTACTGACCTCGCCTTCTGGATGATAGCGGGGTGAACAGGCGGTGGCTCGGGTGGTTGTTGTCCTTGATGATCTTTTTGGCCTTCCTGTGACATCGAGTGGTGTAGGTGTCCTGGAGGGCAGGTAGTTTACCCCTGGTGGTGCATTGTGCAGACCTCACTGCCCTCTGGAGAGCCTTATGGTTATGGGCAGAGCAGTTGCCGTACCAGGCGGTGATACAGTACAGCCCGACAGGATGCTCTCGATTGTGTTTTTGATGACAAGCCAAATTTCTGACAAGCCATGACAAGCCAAATTTGATGACAAGCCAAATTTCTTCAGCCTCCTGAGGTTGAAAAGGCGCTGACGTGCCTTCTTCACCAAGCTGTCTATGTGGGTGAACTATTTCAGTTTGTCCATGATATGTACGCCGAGGAACTTAAAAGTTTCCACCCTCTCCACTACTGTCCCGTCGATGTGGATAGGGGGATGCTACCTCTGCTGTTTCCAGAAGTCCACGATCATCTCCTTTGTTTTGTTGACATTGAGTGTGAGGATATTTTCCTGACACGACCCTTCGAGGGCGCTCACCTCCTCCCTGTAGGCCGTCTTGTCGTTGTTGGTAATCAAGCCTACCTCTGTAGTGTTGTCTGCAAACTTGATGTTTGAGTAGGAGTCTGATCATTTATCACTGGAGTGATAAATGATCAGATGGTCATGTACAGGTGGAGATATTGGTGTGCAAAAGAGCATAAAAGTAAATAAATAAAAACAGTATGGGGATGAGGTAGGTAAAATTGGGTGGACTATTTACCGATAGACTATGTACAGCTGCAGCGATCGGTTAGCTGCTCAGATAGCAGATGTTTGAAATTGGTGAGGGAGATAAGTCTCCAACTTCAGCGATTTTTGCAATTCGTTCCAGTCACAGGCAGCAGAGAACTGGAACGAAAGGCGGCCAAATGAGGTGTTGGCTTTAGGGATGATCAGTGATTGTGATAATGATCTAAAAGTGTTCTCTTGGTAGATAATGCGGTTGGCATTTGATTGTGAGGAATTCTAAGTCAGGTGAACAAAAGGACTTGAGTTCCTGTATGTTGTTATGATCCCACCAAGTCTCGTTAATCATAAGGCATATACCCCCGCCCTTCTTCTTACCAGAGAGATGCTTGTTTCTGTCGGCTCGATGCGTGAAGAAACCAGGTGACTGTACCGACTCCAATAGCGTGTCTCGAGTGAGCCATGTTTCCGTGAAACAAAGAACGTTACAGTCTCTGATGTCTCTCTGGAAGGCAACCCTTGCTCGGATTTCGTCTACCTTGTTGTCACGAGATTGGACATTGGCAAGTAGTGTGCTCGGGGGCGGTGCACAATGTGCCCGTCTACGGAGCCTGACCAGAAGACCACTCTACGTCGGCCATCTCTGTCGGCGCCGGATACGGATACAGATTGAATGGTCATATCTCAGTTATTGTTTTTATATCTATAAAAAATAGGCTGTTTTCTTTACTTTCTGAGAGTGAGCTGACCAAGTTGTCGAAAATGGAGATATTGCCAGATGTTCACTGTCCGAGGAACAGGCCGTGGAAGCTTTATTACTGACAAAAGTGTCCATAACCAGAGGTAATTCAACTGTTCTGTGTTATTTTTCTCCATCTCTGCCTGTCTGTTGTACATGGAACCTGTCTCACATGCATTTAATTTAAATTTTTAATTTTCAGATTTACACCACATAAACACAGCCATTTTCACTAGATTATCTGTTGCAGACAAATCATGATTTCCCTGGGGATTATCCTTGCAATAACCAAGTGGAGAGACACATAGCCCTCTATTTTTAACTGTTTCAGGCACACTCTGATAGGTGTCTTGCGTCACATACAGTATCATCTATTGACATTATCTTCTATTGTTTGTCCGCATGTGTCTGTTTTTCAGCATAAAGTACTATGTAGCCACTTAGTGTGGACACCAGGTGAGACCACACACACACAATAACAGTCTCTCTTCTTCACTTCATCCCTTTCCCCCTTCTCCCTAAACACTCTAGGTTATATCAGCTGTTTTGGTGAACCCCTCCCGCATTAGAACTGGCTGACACAGAGGGCACAACATGAGGTGAGATGTCAATTGTTCGGTTCATCAGGAAGTATTATTAAAGAGATACTTTACATTGAAATACAGACAGAGATGTAGTAGTCCCAGAGTTTATGATCCAAGGTCAGTTTTGCATTTCACCTTCTGATTTAAGATGACTGACCATGTTAGAATAAAACAAACAAGGCTAAATCATGATCTCTCTCGTCTGCAGGTATGTTTTGATGTGAGAGAGGAAGCCAGTCCCGTCATCGCCACCTCACCCGCTCTTAAGATATCCTTCGGTCCAACCGGGGGCCAAAGGCTGGTTAGGAGACACTGCAATTGTGATGAACTGAGAGAATATTAGGGTAGCACTGTAAATTCATGAATCATATGCTGTCTGCCACTGTTCTTACCTCTTTCCCTTTCCGTCTTCTACACCAATCTCCCCACATCGTCTTTCTTCCTTGTTTTATAATGCACAAAATATGTGCATTGAAGTAATTCAATTCAAATTTGATTTATATAGCCCTTAGTACATCAGATGATATCTCAAAGTGCTGTACAGAAACCCAGCCTAAAACCCCAAACAGCAAGCAATGCAGGTGTAGAAGCACGGTGGCTAGGAAAAACTCCATAGAAAGGCCAAAACCTAGGAAGAAACCTAGAGAGGAACCAGGCTATGTGGGGTGGCCAGTCCTCTTCTGGCTGTGCCGGGTGGAGATTATAACAGAACATGGCCAAGATGTTCAAATGTTCATAAATGACCAGAATGGTCCAATAAAATAAGGCAGAACAGTTGAAACTGGAGAAGCAGCACGGCCAGGTGGACTGGGGACAGCAAGGAGTCATCATGTCAGGTAGTCCTGAGGCATGGTCCTAGGGCTCAGGTCCTCCGAGAGAGAGAAAGAAAGAGAGAAGGAGAGAATTAGAGAGGACACCGAATAGGACAGGAAAAGTACTCCAGATATAACAAACTGACCCTAGCCCCTCGACACATAAACTACTGCAGCATAAATACTGGAGGCTGAGACAGGAGGGGTCAGGAGACACTGTGGCCCCATCGGAGGTCACCCACGGACAGGGCCAAACAGGAAGGATATAACCCCACCCACTTTGCCAAAGCACAGCCCCCACACCACTAGCGGGATATCTTCAACCACCAACTTACCATCCTGAGACAAGGCCGAGTATAGCCCACAAAGATCTCCGCCACGGCACAACCCAAGGGGGGGCGCCAACCCACTCAAGTGACGCACCCCTCCTAGGGACGGTATGAAAGAGCCCCAGTAAGCCAGTGACTCAGCCCCTGTAATAGGGTTAGAGGCAGAGAATCCCAGTGGAAAGAGGGGAACCGGCCAGGCAGAGACAGCAAGGGCGGTTCGTTGCTCCAGAGCCTTTCCGTTCACCTTCCCACTCCTGGGCCAGACTACACTCAATCATATGACCCACTGAAGAGATGAGTCTTCAGTAAAGACTTAAAGGTTGAGACCGAGTTTGCGTCTCTTACATGGGTAGGCAGACCATTCCATAAAAATGGGGCTCTATAGGAGAAAGCCCTGCCTCCAGCTGTTTGCTTAGAAATTCTAGGGACAATTAGGAGGCCTGTGTCCGTAGCATACATGTATTTTTTATTTTTTTACCTTTATTTTACTGGGCAAGTCAGTTAAGAACAAATTCTTATTTACAATGACAGCCTAGGAACAGTGGGTTAACTGCCTGTTCAGGGGCAGAATGACAGATTTGTACCTTGTCAGCTCGGGGGTTTGAACTTGCAACCTTTCGGTTACTAGTCTAACGCTCTAACCACTAGGCTACCCTGCCGCCCCATATGTACAGCAGGACCAAATCAGAGAGATAGGTAGGAGCAAGCCCATGTAATGCTTTGTAGGTTAGCAGTAAAACCTTGAAATCAGCCCTTGCCTTGACAGGAAGCCAGTGTAGGGAGACTAGCACTGGAGTAATATGATCAAATTTCTTGGTTCTAGTCAGGATTCTAGCAGCCGTATTTAGCACTAACTGAAGTTTATTTAGTGCTTTATCCGGGTAGCCGGAAAGTAGAGCATTGCAGTAGTCTAACCTAGAAGTGACAAAAGCATGGATTCATTTTTCTGCATCATTTTTGGACAGAAAGTTTCAGATTTTTGCAATGTTACATAGATGGAAAAAAGCTACTCTATCCATAGGCTTCAGTAATGCCATTCAGAATTGAAGTTGATACAACAACTATGATAGTTGAGGTTCATAGATTGGCATGAATATTAGTTTGTTTTAGGGTCTATACACAGATCGGCTACATACTGTAGCTAGCTACACATCCAAAGTCATACAGTTATTTTTATCCTCCACTACACAATAAGCAAGTAAATAGTTAGCTAGCTATGTTACTTCAGCCATATGCTATTATTTGATTACCGTAAGTCAAGACCTGCAAGATGTGTAAGAGACGAACTGGCGGCCATAAGAGAGGTCTGAGAGAAGTGGGTGGAGCTCTGTCATACCTCTGCAACCCTGGGCCTGAAGTAACAGCGGATGAGCAACTGGTTCCATTCAGAGGTACATTATTATTTTCATATCTGTAATGTAAATGATTTCACTGTTAATTGTATTATGTATTGCTGTAATATCATTGATTTATGTGATTGTTTTCTGTGACACTGATAATAATTCCTTATATTAATCTATTTTGTCAAAAGGTTTCTTTCCTTTCCGGCAGTATATGCCCAGCAAGCCAACAAAGTATGGCATCAAGATATGTGTGGCCTGTGATGCACAATCCAGCTACTCTTGGAAGATACACGTCTACACAGGGAAGCTGACCAGTGGAGGCCTGGAGAAAACCATGGGATGCGGGTTGTGTTTGATGTGACAGATGGACTGGGGGGGCTTAATGTCACGTGTGACAATTTCTTCACCTCTTATGAACTTAGCCAGCAGCTCGTGAAGAGGAAGATCCCCATGGTTGGCACAGCTAGAAAGAACAAGACTGAGCTACTGCCTGCACTCCTTTCAACAAGGGGGAGAGAGGCCTTCTCATCAAAGTTTGCCTTCACTCCCACCACCACTTTCTTACCTCCCAAAGGGGAACAAGAATGTGGTCCTCCTGAGCACACTGCACAAAACAGCTGAGATCAGTGATCGTGAGGACAGGAAGCCAGCCATCATTCTGGACTACAACCCCAAAACATCATTATGTGATCCAAGATGGCGTAGCAGTAAGACGTTTTGTCGTGTCGCGTCCCTTTGTATATATCGTTTTTTTCATTTTTTTTCGTTTTTCTTCGCATATCTTTTAAAACATTTTGCTAAACCTCAACTTCTAAATACTCTCCTGCAACCCGCCTCACCCAATGTAGCTATTTTTCCTAAAGTATTTATATTTACTTCGGATCCGGAACCCCTCGACTGAAGCTAGCCAGCTAACTACCAGCTATCAGTCAGCAAAACATTGCTAGCGGTCTTCAGCTAACCGGTCATCAGCTAACCTTTAGCTCGGAAAGCTCTCGCCAGTTCGAACAACGCGACTCTAACCAGAGCATAACGGACCTATTTTTTTTAATCCCCGGATTCCCACCGCAAACGGAAAATCTTCAGCTGGATCTTCACAACTAGCTACCTAGCTAACCGCAACCCCGGATGATTACTCCTGGCTAGCGTTTCCACCCACTTAGCTTGAAGCTAGCCCAGCCAGAGCCCTTGTGCTACCACCGTAGCATACTCCTGGGCTACAATATCCGGACCCACGACCAGTCTATCGATGTCACCGCATGAAGAGGAATAAACAGACTCACCCCATCGCGACGTCCCCCAAAGGCTAACTCTCTAGCCCTTGCTATCTCCTTGCTTGCTAATTCGGCCTGCTAACTGCTAGCTTGTTTAGCCCCGGTCCGCTAACTGCTACCTTGTTTAGCCCCGGCCTACTAACTGTTAGCTTGTTAGCACAGGCCTGCTAACCGTCTGAATCGCCGCGCCCCAAACACTCACTGGACCCATATCTTCTTTCTATCTCTTTCGATTTTTAATTTGTTCATACCTTCCGGTAACCTGCCTCACCCAATGTGAACAGGAATCTCTATTATTTTTAATTTTTAGAACACACTCAAGAACCTCCAGAAGCTAACCAGCTAACTAGCTACAAGCTATTTAGTCATTGTTCGTTTTTTTTACCTGGATAACACTCGCCAGTCCAGCTTCCCTGCCCCATCCACCGCTGCCCCCTGGACACTGATCACTTGGCTACATAGCTGATGCATGCTGGACTGTCCATTAATCACGGTACTCCATTCTGCTTGTTTATGTTTTATCTGTCGGCCCCAGCCGCACTCAGGCTCTGTGTGTAGTTAATCCGACTCTCCCTCTGCCTAGTTAACGCCATTTTACCTGCTGTTGTTGTGCTAGCTGATTAGCTAGCTACTGTTTTAGCTAGCTCTCCCAATTCAACACCTGTGATTACTGTATGCCTCGCTGTATGTCTCTCTCAAATGTCAATATGCCTTGTATACTGTTGTTCAGGTTAGTTATCATTGTTTTAGTTCACAATGGAGCCCCTAGTCCCACTCTTCATACCCCTGATACCTCCTTTGTCCCACCTCCCACACATGCGGTGACCTCACCCATTGCAACCAGCATGTCCAGAGATACAACCTCTCTCATCATCACCCAGTGCCTGGGCTTACCTCCGCTGTACCCGCACCCTACCATACCCCTGTCTGCGCATTATGCCCTGAATATATTCTACCATGCCCAGAAACCTGCTCCTCTTATTCTCTGTCCCCAACGCTCTAGGCGACCAGTTTTGATAGCCTTTAGCCGCACCCTCATACTACTCCTTCTCTGTTCCGCGGGTGATGTGGAGGTAAGCCCAGGCCCTGCATGTCCCCAGGCACCCTCATTTGTTGACTTCTGTGATCGAAAAAGCCTTGGTTTCATGCATGTCAACATCAGAAGCCTCCTCCCTAAGTTTGTTTTACTCACTGCTTTAGCACACTCTGCTAACCCTGATGTCCTTGCCGTGTCTGAATCCTGGTTTCCATACCCAACTATAACATCTTCCGTCAAGATAGAACTGCCAAAGGGGGAGGAGTTGCAGTCTACTGCAGAGATAGCCTGCAAAGTAATGTCATACTTTCCAGGTCCATACCCAAACAGTTCGAACTACTAATTTTGAAAATTACTCTCTCCAGAAATAAGTCTCTCACTATTGCCACCTGCTACCGACCCCCCTCAGCTCCCAGCTGTGCCCTGGACACCATTTGTGAATTGATCGCCCCCCATCTAGCTTCAGAGTTTGTTCTGTTAGGTGACCTAAACTGGGATATGCTTAACACCCCGGCAGTCCTACAATCTAAGCTAGATGCCCTCAATCTCACACAAATCATCAAGGAACCCACCAGGTACAACCCTAACTCTGTAAACAAGGGCACCCTCATAGACGTCATCCTGACCAACTGGCCCTCCAAATACACCTCCGCTGTCTTCAACCAGGATCTCAGCGATCACTGCCTCATTGCCTGTATCCGCTACGGAGCCGCAGTCAAACGACCACCCCTCATCACTGTCAAACGCTCCCTAAAACACTTCTGTGAGCAGGCCTTTCTAATCGACCTGGCCCGGGTATCCTGGAAGGACATTGACCTCATCCCGTCAGTTGAGGATGCCTGGTCATTCTTTAAAAGTAACTTCCTCACCATTTTAGATAAGCATGCTCCGTTCGAAAAATGCAGAACTAAGAACAGATATAGCCCTTGGTTCACTCCAGACCTGACTGCCCTCGACCAGCACAAAAATATCCTGTGGCGGACTGCAATAGCATCGAATAGTCCCCGCGATATGCAACTGTTCAGGGAAGTCAGGAACCAATACACGCAGTCAGTCAGGAAAGCTAAGGCCAGCTTCTTCAGGCAGAAGTTTGCATCCTGTAGCTCCAACTCCCAAAAGTTCTGGGACACTGTGAAGTCCATGGAGAACAAGAGCACCTCCTCCCAGCTGCCCATTGCACTGAAGCTAGGTAACACGATCACCACCGATAAATCCATGATTATCAAAAACTTCAACAAGCATTTCTCAACAGCTGGCCATGCCTTCCACATGGCTACTCCAACCTCGGCCAACAGCTCCGCCCCCCCCGCAGCTACTCGCCCAAGCCTCTCCAGGTTCTCCTTTACCCAAATCCAGATAGCAGATGTTCTGAAAGAGCTGCAAAACCTGGACCCGTACAAATCAGCTGGGCTTGACAATCTGGACCCTCTATTTCTGAAACTATCCGCCACCATTGTCGCAACCCCTATTACCAGCCTGTTCAACCTCTCTTTCATATCGTCTGAGATCCCCAAGGATTGGAAAGCTGCCGCAGTCATCCCCCTCTTCAAAGGGGGAGACACCCTGGACCCAAACTGTTACAGACCTATATCCATCCTGCCCTGCCTATCTAAGGTCTTCGAAAGCCAAGTCAACAAACAGGTCACTGACCATCTCGAATCCCACCGTACCTTCTCCGCTGTGCAATCTGGTTTCCGAGCCGGTCACGGGTGCACCTCAGCCACGCTCAAGGTACTAAACGATATCATAACCGCCATCGATAAAAGACAGTACTGTGCAGCCGTCTTCATCGACCTTGCCAAGGCTTTCGACTCTGTCAATCACCATATTCTTATCGGCAGACTCAGTAGCCTCGGTTTTTCGGATGACTGCCTTGCCTGGTTCACCAATTACTTTGCAGACAGAGTTCAGTGTGTCAAATCGGAGGGCATGCTGTCCGGTCCTCTGGCAGTCTCTATGGGGGTGCCACAGGGTTCAATCCTCGGGCCGACTCTTTTCTCTGTATATATCAATGATGTTGCTCTTGCTGCGGGCGATTCCCTGATCCACCTCTACGCGGACGACACCATTCTATATACTTCCGGCCCGTCCTTGGACACTGTGCTATCTAACCTCCAAACTAGTTTCAATGCCATACAACACTCCTTCCGTGGCCTCCAACTGCTCTTAAACGCTATTAAAACCAAATGCATGCTTTTCAACCGTTCGCTGCCTGCACCCGCACGCCTGACCAGCATCACCACCCTGGATGGTTCCGACCTTGAATATGTGGACATCTATAAGTACCTAGGTGTCTGGCTAGACTGCAAACTCTCCTTCCAGACTCATATCAAACATCTCCAATCAAAAATCAAATCAAGAGTCGGCTTTCTATTCCGCAACAAAGCCTCCTTCACTCACGCCGCCAAGCTTACCCTAGTAAAACTGACTATCCTACCGATCCTCGACTTCGGCGATGTCATCTACAAAATTGCATCCAACACTCTACTCAGCAAACTGGATGCAGCTTATCACAGTGCCATCCGTTTTGTCACTAAAGCACCTTATACCACCCACCACTGCGACTTGTATGCTCTCGCTACATATTCGTCGCCAGACCCACTGGCTCCAGGTCATCTACAAGTCCATGCTAGGTAAAGCTCCGCCTTATCTCAGTTCACTGGTCACGATGGCAACACCCATCCGTAGCACGCGCTCCAGCAGGTGTATCTCACTAATCATCCCTAAAGCCAACACGTCATTTGGCCGCCTTTCGTTCCAGTACTCTGCTGCCTGTGACTGGAACGAATTGCAAAAATCGCTGAAGTTGGAGACTTTATCTCCCTCACCAACTTCAAACATCTGCTATCTGAGCAGCTAACCGATCGCTGCAGTTGTACATAGTCTATTGGTAAATAGCCCACCCATTTTCACCTACCTCATCCCCATACTGTTTTTATTTATTTACTTTTCTGCTCTTTTGCACACCAATATCTCTACCTGTACATGTCCATCTGATCATTTATCACTCCAGTGTTAATCTGCAAAATTGTAATTATTTGCCTACCTCCTCATGCCTTTTGCACACAATGTATATAGACTCCCCTTTTTTTCCTACTGTGTTATTGACTTGTTAATTGTTTACTCCATGTGTAACTCTGTGTTGTCTGTTCACACTGCTATGCCAGGTCGCAGTTGCAAATGAGAACTTGTTCTCAACTAGCCTACCTGGTTAAATAAAGGTGAAATAAATAAAAAAATAAAAATAAAGGAGGCGTTGACAACCTGGACAAGATGATTGGAACTTACAGCTGCAGGAGGATGACTACCCGCTGGCCACTGCTCATCTTCCATAACATCATTGATGGGTCCTCATTCAATGCCTTTGTGATATGGAACAAGATCAACTCTAACCTAGATGCCTGATAAGTGGAACAAGAGGAGGGTGTTCCTGGAGCAGCTGGGAAAGGCACTTGTAACCCCACACACTCAAAGATGGGAGCGCCTCCCCTGCACTGCAGCCTCTGCAGCCCTTGTGAAAGCTGTTCAGAGGTCTGAATCTTGTCCTGATCCACCTGAGGCTGCAGCTGGGGCAGGCAAGAGGAGGAGATACCAATTATGCCCCCCAAAGAAGGACTGTAAAACAAATACTATTTGCTGCACATGTGAAAAAAACATCTGCAAAGTCTATGCACACACACTTGCATACTGTCCTACATGTGCTAATTCGAGTTGATTGATTTACGTTCTTCATGTTTTTGTTTTGTATCTATTATCTTATCATTCTAGCCAGTCTGCCTATTATCTGATTTTATTTGTATTTATTGTTGTTGTTTATACACCTTGTGGGTGTGGGCTATGGTAAAAAAATGGAAGAAGACTTTTGTATTTTGTAGTTGAATTCCTCATTGTACAGTATATAAGAATATATCACTATGTTGCTGTTTTTGTTTCCCTTCAATAAAATGCATTCAAAAATACTTTATGCACATTTCTACTGCTTTCTTAGGCTATAGAAGTGCTATATCTTGCTAAAACAATTATGTTCACACCTATGCAGTACCTTTAGCATTAATAATACTAATAATAAACCTCTAATTTAGTAAAGCAAACAATTATGACAGGTGTGTTGTAATAAAGACGAGTGGTGTCCACTGATTAACTTTACATGACAGATTGCTGGGTAGCACATTACTCCGGTAAAGCAAGAAGTCATCAGTACAGTGGGAAAACCTGCAACTCGATGCTGCTCATATAGTACAAGCAGTGAATATCTTTGGCTTTACTGGTACAGGCATTATCCTAACCAGGATCCTCAGTTTATACTGTATAAAGGTGCCAGATCAAGGAGCAGTGAACATATCCCTGATAAGAGATATACATCCACAACATCTTGGACCTCAACTGAACTGGTTATAACAAGCCTAACCCTGGCAGACACAGCTCTCTACTATTTTGCTCTCGGGGATTATACCCAGTGATGCAATGTGTATAAGACGCTGTACAAAAACCTAAAGACCAAAACGCTTTGTTGAAGTGGAAATCATAATTTGAACATCAACCACATTTGAGTTCATAATGGCAGAGGTTAAGATCAGAGAATTGTTGTCACACCTGTGCTGTGTTCAATCACCAGGTGGTCTTCAATTCCACTTAGACAGGTATTTTGATATTGGTTGGATAATCACTTGGGAATACGATAAAGTACAACAATATTATTGTTTGTAGTTTATTGTTTGTCCTCCTCCTCACGATTCGTATCTGGCTTGGTGGTGTAGTAGGAAACTCAACCTGAAGGGGGCAACCTAAAAAAGCACAAACACCCCTGAATCAGAGGATGTCATACAGACAGACACCTCCCCATGGTCTACTACTGCATGTAATACAGAACAACATGAAGCATCAACAGTAGGGCAGAGGGTGTCAAAGCTCTGTGATAGATAGATCAGCATTGTTCTGCTCCTTACCTTTTCCACTTCAAACTGACTGACTAGTCATGAGACATTGGCTGATCCTTCATGTTCTGGCTGCATGCTGCTTTGGTATAACATCACTCTGTTCATCAGTCTCTTTCTGTGCATTTGTTCATTTTATTTATATACATTATTATTATATGTTGTGAGGATATATGTATTTATCTTTATTTTCAGGGTGCAGAGCAGAAGAGAGTGTATTACAGCCAACAGAAGATGTAATGGTTGTAGAAGGACAACCAACAAAACTCACCTGTCTATTTGATACAACTAATCAATCACCATATCTCTTCTGGTACAAACAACTAGCAAATGGAAAGCCCATTTTTATCCTGAGAAGGGATATATTTTCACCTGGGGAATCTGCTACTGAGTTCAAGGATAGGTTTGATGCCCATCTGAATGTCACAGCAAAATCAGTCCCCTTGACGATCCAGAGGGGGCAGCTGTCTGACTCTGCTGTGAACTACTGTGCTCTGAGGCCAATTGTGACAACAAGATATACACTGTGTGTGCACGTGGGTGCGTGTATACAGTACTTTGTGTTGTGTGACGTTTTTTAAGTCAATGGGAGGTGTTATATAACTGAGGCAGAGGAAAGGAAATGCCTTTTATAGCTGACAGTGAGAAACCAGGGGAGTCATTCTGTCATAACTATACATGTGTTCACTCTTGTCACTGTGTTAAATAACACTTACCAGCATGTTACTAGGATACATTTCAATATATGCACAAGTGGGTGAATTTGATGCTATTCATCATATCCAATCACTGTGAATGTAGTGTTAGGTTCTAATTTTCTGAGTAAATTACTCACAGACACTAGAGACACTTAACCAAGTTTAATTCTTCCTAACGGGTCGATACAGCTGCATTCAGTCAAACAACATTTCATACATGAACTGATAGTCTCCGTCTCCACAACTGAACAGCCAATGCATCACTGTTGCTTGACGGAACCTTAGTGATATCTGTTCTTCCTCACTTCATCTAACCTGACCTCTACCCCAAAGTGCTCACTTCTCCCCAACTCAAGGCAGTCATGGTTATTGATACCAGACTCTGGTATACCAGAATCTCTCTCCTCCTCCCAGAGGAACCCTGATGGCTAACAATAACATATCCTGACATAACGTAAACGTTACCCTCTCTCCCTCAGTGACATTGTTAGGTTCTAAGATCTCCACCCGTCTCCCCTACACATTACAATGCCATGTGACTCCTATAGATAACCATTAACTTCTGATGTAAACATGTGTCTCGTTCACAGTTGGACACTATCCTTATGAATATATCAATGTTCCAAGTCTATCCCAGAATCTAACAGTAGTTACTGATGACTGGAGTCATATTCCTGTGAAGGATCTTCTGTCCATTTTTAATGCACTTGACTGAATAATGATTTGAATTTTATAATAATTTCCTTATAACAATTCCTGTTTTCATGAATGATTTCCAGGTGGCTGTCATGGTAATGACATTACTCCAACATCAGATAAGGCGTTTGGGTTGGAGGGTGATGTCATGAATCTGTCCTGTAACTACTCCTCTGCTAGTACTCTCCAGTGGTATCAACAGTACCCTGGATCATCTCCCATCTTCCTCCTCCTCACTGGAGTGTCCTCAAACCCTCTCTGTAGTGAAAGATAAACCTGAAGACCCTCGACTGTCTGTTAAACTGAACGATGAGAGAACCTGCATAGATCTCTAGATCTCCTCTGCTAAAGTGTTAGACTCTACTCTGTACTACTGTGCCCTGGAGCCCACAATGAAATGAAACCCAGACACACTGTACAAAAATGTGAACTAAAAACACTGACATCCCCTAAGAGAAACATGTCAATTATCTGGTTACCTTCAATAGACAAAAAATATACATGTAGGTTGGAAATGAACAGTGAATTATTAGTTGAAACAAATAAACAAATGAAAAAGTGACAGAAACTCATTTGGTTATGCGAATATGTTGCAGGTTTAAACGGTAAATAAAGCTATAAAGATGAAAACAAAAATTCCTGTCTATTAATGAATTGCCTTAAGTTGAATATGTGAATTATCTTACAGATATCCCCTACAAGCAATGTTTCCCCTATGACATCACAGTAGACAGGTCAGGTCCTTCTGCCAACTCTGTTGACCTACAATCAAGAAAATAAATGGAGATAAATAATAGTTTTATCTAATAACCAGTAGAGGGAGACTAAGGTAATCATATTTCAGTGCAGCCCTGCATTTTGAGGATGTGACAGAGGTATCAAGCAGCAACAAGAAGTCTGTTGTTTCTTCTGCTCATCTGACAACTCTCTGTATTTTGGGGTGGGGCTTCAAAGGTTTGAGAAGAGATGGTATATTCAAAACTAGACAGAGGAGGATGCTTTTTTTAGTATACAAAAATCTTGCTGTGCTGTGTGTTATCAAACTTCCAGTTTCAGCCACAATGTCAATCCCCACATTTATTTTGCTTTTAGTAGTTGCATGTAAGTAATCTACAATCTGTCAATTTCTATTGGTGTTATGTTGAATCTAAACTAAGTGCTGATGTATTGAAAATAGATCTATAACAGAGTAATAATAGAATAATATTTTGCATCTCTTGCAGGTGGCAGTAATGGTCAGACCATTGAGCCAATCAGAGAGGAGGTTTATGCTCCAGCAGGTAGAAATATTACACTTTCATGCACCTACTCATCTGCAGTCTCTCTTCAATGGTATCTCCAGGACCCTGGATCAGCTCCTCAGTATATCCTGCTTATCCTGCATGGTGTTGGGTCTCCGTCACGGGTTCCAGGTCTGGATCCTCGACTGTCAGTCAAACTAAATAATGAGAAGAACCGTGTGGATCTAGAGATCTCCTCTGCTAAAGAGGAAGACTCTGCTATGTACTACTGTGCACTGACGCCCACAGTGAAAGGAAACCTACAAGCGCTGTACCAAAACCTAACCTGACACATTCTATATGCACATGACATGACCTACAGGAGATGGTGCATCTCAATGTTTTTCTTTTTGACCTGGTGGGTGTGTTTAAAAACCTACAATATGTGAAGAGGAGGAGCAACATTGTATATGCCTACTTATCATTTCAGAGTCATAGCAGTGTTTTGGTTTTGCTGTATTCTAAATTAGACATTCATGTCTGATCTGTAACATAGACCATGATGCTACTCTGTTATATTCTACTGATTTCAGCCCTTGTAGGTGATACTTTAGAGGATGATATTACTCCAACCAGTCCTGAGGAGTATTATTTAGAGGGTAGCAGAGTTAAGATCCCCTGTAACTATAAAGTAATAGCAGATATTCTGCTGTGGTATAGACATTATTCTGGATCAGGTCTCCAATTCCTTTACCTCGTAACAACTATCAATAATCCATATGAATTGAGAGTTGATCCACAAGACATTCTACTGTCTGTTATACTGAACAAGGAGAGAACCTCTGTGTATCTCCTCTGCTGAAGTGACAGACTCTACGTTGTAGTACTGTGTACTGAAGCCCACAGTGAAATTAAACCCAGACCCACTTTACAAAAACCTAACAGCTCATGATGCAACTTTTAGAGCATGGGGGGCATCCTACTGTAGGTTCATGAAAATAAATTATTCATGTGATCTCAGCATGATTCGTTGGGCCGTATTGAATCAGGTCATCCTGTCATCTACAATGTTGTTCTGTTCACTATTACTCTTCTTTGACTTGATAGGTAAGTAATGACATTTTCATTTAAAGTGAGTGTTATTATGTTAAGGTGTATTTATTTTTTAGAAACAAATAACTTAAAGAAGATGTCACGCCCTGACCTTAGAGAGCCGTTTTATTTCTCTATTTGGTTAGGTCAGGGTGTGATGTGGGGCATTCTATGTTCTGTTTTCTGTTTCTTTATTTCTATGTTTTGGCCGGGTATAGTTCTCAATCAGGGACAGCTGTCTGTCGTTGTCTCTGATTGGGAATCATACTTAGGTAGCCCTTTTTCCCTCCTTTCAGTGTGGGTAGTTAACTTTGTTTGAGGCATTTAGCCCTGTAAGCTTCATGGTTGTTTTCTCGGTTCTTGTTTTGTTGGCTTCATTTTTATAATAAATTAGAATGTACGCTCACCACGCTGCACCTTGGTCTACTTCCAATGACACCCGTGACAGAACTACCCACCAAAGGACCAAGCAGCGTGGCCAGGAGGAGCAGGGAACCGGGACCCAGTCGAAGAGAGAATGGAGGACATCTTGGACATTTTTTATTTTATTTTATTTATTTTTATTTTACCTTTATTTAACCAGGTAGGCAAGTTGAGAACAAGTTCTCATTTACAATTGCGACCTGGCCAAGATAAAGCAAAGCAGTTCGACAGATAAAACGACACAGAGTTACACATGGAGTAAAAACAAACATACAGTCAATAATGCAATATAAACAAGTCTATATACAATGTGAGCAAATGAGGTGAGAAGGGAGGTAAAGGCAAAAAAGGCCAAGATGGCAAAGTAAATACAATATAGCAAGTAAAATACTGGAATGGTAGTTTTGCAATGGAAGAATGTGCAAAGTAGAAATAAAAAAATAATGGGAGGAGGTTATGGCAGGAGACAAGACCCTGCCATGGAAACAGGCTGAAGTAGCGAGGGAGGAACGACTTCGCTACCAGGAGTCACGGCAACGGAGCAGGCATGAGAGGCAGCAAGAGGCAGCCCCCAAAATAGGGGGGGCACACGGGGAGTTTGGCTGAGACAGGTTGGAGACATGAGCCAACTCCCCGTGCTTACCGTGGCGAGCGTCGTACTGGTCAGGCACCGTGTTATGCGGTGGAGCGCACAGTGTCTCCAGTGCGCGTTCACAGCCCGGTGCGCTACCTTCCAGCTCCCTGAATCGGCAGGGCTAGAGTGGGCATCCAGCCAGTTCGGAGGGTGCCGGCTCAGGGCATCTTGCCGCCAGTACATCTCTGCGGCCCAGGATATCCTGCGCCGGCTTTGTGCACTGTGTCTCCGGTGCGTCTGCACAGCCCAGTGTGTCCTGTGCCTGCACCCCGCACGGGCCAGGCCAAAGTCACCATCCAGCCAGGACGGGTTGTGCAGGCTCTACGCTCATGACCTCCAATGCGCCTCCACGGCCCAGTGTATCCTTTGCCCGCTCCCAGAACCAAGCCCCCTGTATGTCTTCCCAGCCTGGTGAGTCCTGTGCCTGCTCCCAGAGCCAGGCCTCCTGTGTATCTCTCCACTCCAGTGATGATCCATGGCAAGAAACCTTCAGTGATGATCCATGGCACGAAGCCTCCAGTGATGATCCATGGCAAAAAGCCTCCAGTGATGATACATGGCACGAAGCCTCCAGTGAGGAGTCATGGCACGAAGCCTCCAACGACGGCCTCCAGTCCGGAGCCTCCAGCGACGGCCTCCAGTCCGGAGCCTCCTGCGAGGGTGCTCAGTCCGGGGCCCGCAGCGAGGTTTCCCAGTCCAGGGCCTGCAGCGAGGGTGCCCAGTCCTGGGTCTGCAACGAGGGTGCCCAGTCCGCGGCCCGCAACGAGGGAGCCCAGTCCGGGGCCCACAACGAGGGTCCCCAGTCCAGGGTCGGCGGCGAGGGTCCTCAAACCAGAGGCGCCACCAAAGCGGGGTGAGCCAGAACTATGTCCCGCACCAGAGCCGCCACTACGGATAGATGCCCACCCGGACCCTCCCCTATATGTTCAGGACTTGCGGCCGGAGTCCGCGCCTTTGGGGGTACTGTCACATCCTGACCGTAGAGAGACGTTTTATTTCTCTATTTGGTTAGGTCAGGATGTGATGTGGGGCATTCTGTTTTGTTTTCTATGTTTCTTTATTTCTATGTTTGGCCGGGTATGGTTCTCAATCAGGGACAGCTGTCTATCGTTGTCTCTGATTGGGAATCCTTTCAGTGTGGGTAGTTAACTTTGTTTGAGGCATTTAGCCCTGTAAGCTTCACGTTTGTTTTATCGTTTTTTTAAATGTACGCTCACCACTCATCTACTTCCAACGACACACGTGACAAGAGGATGCTCTTCTATGCTCTTCTATAGAATCAACAACATCCAAAATCAGCACCACAGTTACTGGTTAAAAATCTAGAACATCTGATGACGGGGAGAAAGTTATCAACAGGCAGATGAATGAATGTCCTAAACACTTAACCCCTCTATTCTACCCAGAACACTAGCCCTAACTTGTATGTCCTAAACACTTAACCCCTCTATTCTACCCATAACACTAGCCCTAACTTGTATGTCCTAAACACATAACCCCTCTTTTCTACCCATAACACTAACCATAACTTGATGTCCACATAAATGAACAATTTTCTTCATTATGAAGTATAACATGGAGCACCACTTTATAAATACCCTAGTTTTATTCTCGAAATTATCCTTCCACCTCTGAAGACTCTAGTCACTTCCATGCCAGTCAGAAGAACTACGGTCTTTTATCTCTGAACACTCAAAAGCAGCTTTATAAAAAGAAGTGTACAAGTTATAAGACATAATATAAGTATTCCCAAACCCTTTAAAAAATCTATAAGTAACAAAAAGTATAAGAAATAAACGTAACAAAATAACAAAGTTAAATGGAATAAAATACAAAAAACAGCAACAATTGCACTGTATAGATTTAAACTTTTTTTCTATAACATGAAGTAGTAATGTTAAAAATGAATGAATGCACCAATCCTACAATTAAACAAGGATTGCATGGCACACACATAAAGAAATGTGGTTGTTCACCACCCCCTGTCTTTGGCAGTAGGTGGAGCTACAACATTTTCTCCAATCAACAAGACTGAAAGATTGCTACAGAGAGAGATTTTCAACTCTACCGGTTTTGTGTTAGAAACGTTTGTATACTGTATCTGTCAGCTATGTTGCTGCTTGCATAACTACTCCTCTCAGTCCTTGTTGGTGAGTGATGTATTTTTGGGTCAGTGATGTGTTCACAAGCATTTCTTACACTTGCATTGACATCTGCTAACCATGTGTATGTGACCAATAAAACTTGATTTGATTAATTTATCATTTTAATTCCAACTCCAGAATATATTTGATAGTTGTCAAAAAAGCTATTAAAACAGCAACACGTCTTTACTATTCTGACAGGTGGTAGTTTTGAAGATGACATTAATCCTACTAGGTCTATGGTAGGTGGTGTGGAGGGTGATACCATCACCCTATCCTGCAGCTACATTGGCTCTGTGTCACGGTTTTCTTGCGGTGAAGGAGAGTCGGACCAAAATGCAGCGTGGTAATTTTGATACATGTTTAATAACCGAATAAACACGAACAATACAAAACCAATAAACGTAACACGAAAACCTAAACAGCCTAATCTTGTGCAAACTAACACAGAGACAGGAACAATCACCCACGAGACACTCAAAGAATATGGCTGCCTAAATATGGTTCCCAATCAGAGACAACGATAAACACCTGCCTCTGATTGAGAACCACTCCAGACAGCCATAGACTATGCTAGATACCCCCACTAAGCCACAAACCCAATACCTAACAAAACCCCAAGACAAAACACACCACAATAAACCCATGTCACACCCTGGCCTGACCAAAATAATAAAGAAAACACAAAATACTAAGACCAGGACGTGACACTCTGTAAACAATCTACATTGGTATCGTCAGTATCTCAGGTCTAAACCTGAGTTCCTGTTTCTCATCACTAAATCAGGATATGTCCAGAAACCTGTCACCCCTCGCATGTCAGCTCAGGTTCAAACCGACTGGGTGGATCTGGAGATCTCCTCTGCTGAAGTAACATACTCTGCTCTCTACTACTGTGCTCTGAGGCACAGAGTGACAGGAAACCAGAAACACTGTACAAAAACATGATCTGACACACATGCATATACACAGTTCATTTTAATGCTATTGACAACACAATGAAAAGTGCCTATAAACCAGCTATTTCCTGTCTGGGTAATGTACATCCCCTTTCTCTCTGCAGAAAACTCTCAACAGCAAGAACTGCAGCAACAGAATCCAGTAACCAAGGCAGAGATCTGATCTGGTATTTCTGTTCAACATGGAGAACTCTCTGATACTGGTTCTCATTCTAGCCTCAGGTAAACAATATTTAATATAATGTTTTATATCATGTTATGATGAATAATTATGTTTTTTGTGTCCCTTTTACTTTGTTAATATATAATTACTGTTAATACATTTCCACCCCAATTTCAACAGCACGTAGCTTTTACACTTTGTTACAATTTTACTGTTCTATGTTTACAGGACAGATTGCTGGGGATCACATTACTCCTGTAAATAATGAAATGATCACAACAGAGGGAGAACTTGTGACTCTGAGATGCTCATATGATACAAGCTATGCAAATATTTGGCTTTACTGGTACCGGCATTATCCTAACCAGGCTCCTCAGTTTCTACTGTATAAAGGTGCCAGATCACAGAGCGGGAGTGAACATATCCCTGATAAGAGATATACATCCACAACGTCCCAGACATCAACTGAACTGGTCATAACAAGCCTAACCCTGGCAGACACAGCTCTCTACTACTGTGCTGTTGACACAGTGATACAAAGAGTATAATACACCATACAAAAACCTGCAGACCAAAATGCTTTGATGAAGTGGAAATCATAATTAAACAGCAACCACATTTGATGTCATGATGGCAGAAGTTGAGATCAGAGAACTGTGGTCACACCTGTGCTGTGTGAAATCACCAGGTGATCTAGTGTTTCTCTGTCTTTCTATTCAATGCACTGTGAGAAATATGTATTCTTCACTCTTCAATCAGTAGTCTTCAATTTCATTTACCACAGGCATTTTATTTTATATTGGTTGGATAATCACTTGAGAATATGACAAAGTGCAAAAATAACATTATTGTTGGCCCTATTCACAATTCAAACAGCTTGGTGGTGTAGTATGACAGTCAACCTGAAGGGGGCAACCTAACAAAGCACACACACCCCTGAATCAGAATATGCCATACAGACAGACACATTTGTTAATTTAATTTATATACATTATTATTATATGTTGTGAAGATTTATTTATCTTTCTTTTCAGGGTGCACAGCAGAAGAGAATGTAACACAGCCAACAAAAAGGACGTAAGAAGGACAACCAACAACACTCACTTGTCTATGTGTGATCAATCAGCATATCTCTTTTGTACAAATATCAAGCAAATATCAACCCCATGTTTATACTGAGAAGGGATGTTCATCTGCAGACACTACTACTGAGTTCAAGGAGAGATTTGATGCCCGTCTGAATTTCACAGCAAAATCATTCCCCTTGAAGATCCAGAGATTACAGCTGTCTGACTCTGCTGTGTACTACTGTGCTCTGATGCCAATTGTTACAACAGGATATATTGCCCCATTACAAAACCGCTGTGCGTGTGTTTTGTGTTGTGTGATGTTTTTTAAGGGGAGGTGTTACATAATTGAGGTGGAGGAAGATAAATGCATTTTTTACTGTAGCGGACAGTGAGAAACCAGGGTAGTCATTCTGTCATAACTCTACTTGTGTTCCCTCTTTTCACTGTGTCAAATAACACTTACCAGCATGTTACCAGGATACATTTTAATACACAGTATGCAGTAGTGGGTGAGTTTGATACTATTCTTCATATCCAATGTTATTAACAGAGCCTGGAGTAATATTACTGTGAATGACATTTTATCCATTTTTAATACACTTGACTAATTTTTGTTTTCCATGTGGCTTTCATGGGAATGACATTACTCCAACATCAGATAAGGTGTTTGGGTTGGAGGGTGATGTCATAAATCTGTCCTGTAACTACTCCTCTGCTAATACTCTCCAGTGGTATCATCAGTACCCTGGATCATCTCCCATCTTCCTCCTCCTCACTACAGTCTCCTCAAACCCCTCTGTGGTGAACGCTACTCCTCCATACCCACATCTGTCTATTAAACTGAATAAGGAGAGAACCCGCCTGGATCTGGAGATCTCCTCTGCTAATGTAACAGTCTCTGCTCTATACTACTGAGCCCTGGAGCCCAAAGTGACAGGAAACCCTGAAACGCTGTACAAAAACCTGACAGCTTATGATAAACACCTCTTATGCATCTTTTAAGGCAGGGGTGGGGCGTCCTACTGTAGGTTCATGAAAATAAATTATCCTTTAAAAAACTGTGTTGGACTTCACTCCAGCATATAACCTCCTCTACAATATGATGGTTCTCTTCACAGTTATTTTACTTTCTGTTCTGACAGGTTAGTAAATGACTGTATTCCTGTCATTATTTTTACTACGTTGTTTAGGTTATAGTTTATCTGCGCTATTGGATTTTAGAGTAAATACGAAGATATTTCCTCATTTCGAAAACATCAATCTTGTAATTGATCTGTCACCTATTCATATTTGTCGGTGGCAGTTTTCAACAGTATCCAGGATCAGCTTTATCCTCCATGCCTCTAGGACTGTAGTGTAGAATAACAAAAAAATATATATATACATTTACAAAATAACATGGGTAACTATTTACACACTTTCAATATTTAGAAGACCCTCAGTCCTCTATCAAATCAAATCAATTTATATAGCCTCTGCCTTTAACCCCAAACAGCAAGCAATGCAGGTGTAGAAGCACGGTGGCTAGGAAAAACTCCCTAGAAAGGCAAAAACCTAGGAAGAAACCTAGAGAGGAACCAGGCAATGAGGGGTGGCCAGTCCTCTTCTGGCTGTGCCAGGTGGAGATCACAGTGGTTGTAGAGGGTGCAACAGGACAGCACCTCAAGAGTAAAAATGAACAGTTTAGGGTTCCATAGCCGCAGGCAGAACAGTTGAAACTGGAACAGCGGCAAGGCCAGGTGGACTGGGGACAGCAAGGAGTCATCATGCCAGGTAGTCCTGATGCATGGTCCTAGGGCTCAGGTCCTCAGAGAGAGAGAAAGAGAGAATTAGAGAGAGCATACTTAAATTCACACAGGACACCGGATAAGAGTCCCATTCGGAGTCAGTGTCACTGTGAAAGAAAATGTTCAGATAGAATAGTTTCACATATGAGCTCTGTATCAACAGGTATGATAAACACATATATATAGAGAGAGTTGAAGGTTGAAGGTTGAATATATTAGGTTGAATATATGATTATATTACTATTACCTGCTAGATTTTCTGTCTCTTTTATATTATGACATTTCAGCTATATCTACTGTCTCTATTATATTATGACAGACCAGCTAGATCTACTGTCTTTATTATATTACAACAGACCAGCTGTATCTACTTTTTCCATTTCGCTTTGGCCATTGATGTCGTCCTGCCCTCTCCTCAACAGCCTCAAATAGGCTATTTCATGTGGGTTGGGGTGGGGCGGCAGACACACGCATCTCACATTTTATGACATTACATGTTTATATATTGCTTCTAAAATAAATTTAAAAATCACAAATAATATTTTATATTATTAATTTCAAACAAGGGCATTAGCATGATAAGAACTTACCAGTCCAAAACGATGTCCTCTCCCTTTCAAAAAATATTCCTCCACAATCGCTAAATGAATCGTTCTACAACAATCTCTGTCTCACCTTCCCAATCAATTTATTCTAAAATTGTGTGCACATGACCACTATTTTCGGAGAGCCTGTTTCTGTCCTGCCTGTTTCTGTCTTTCTGTCCTGCCCAAAACTCTTCTCTAAAACATATGTTCTTCTCATATGATCTTCTCAAAAACATGTTTGTCTAGCTGTGTCCAGTCCAGGTGGTGCTTGCACAGGCAGACCATCTATGGGAGGAAGGATGTCAGCACTGCGCAGCAGCTGAAACCTGGCCCTGACTGAGTCCGAACACAACCTTGGTGACAACAACCCCAGGCTCCAGAGCATCGAAGCTGTAAAGCAGGAAATAACAAAAAAAATTGAGAAGACATTACAACCTGGCACAACATCAATTCACCTCCCAAGTTTAGATAAAACTGTGGCAGTGGCCTGAAGTACTGAGTCAGGTGTTGTTGCCAGCCATAGGTTTCCACCAGCACCGTACCATCATCCAGTCCAACCGACTGTGGAATGTTAACCCCTGTCACAGCGCACCAATAATCTTAGACAAAGTGCTCACTCTGGTCTTTCTGAAGCGCTGCTTGATGATCTTGGAAACAGGAAGTTAAAATGATAACACACAGGCCGACTACACGTACCTCTGGAAAATACAGAATAATGTGAGATAAATAAATAAATCATATTGGAGGTCAATTAAATTATCAAAACGTGTTGTTTATGTGTTACATATCAAGTGTTGTCATCAAGTCCTCGTAGAGATGCCACACTGCTGCTTTTGTCACATAGGATGGCAGCAGCTTTTCACCAAAGTGTTTGTGTCCTGGGTGGCGTCCTGGTAATACTATTGAATTATCCTCTGCGTAGTTGTTGATGAAGGTCACCACTTTCTGCAAGACCTCATGCTTCAGGTGTAACCTAAGCTTGCTTGGGCCATTAGAGAGGCATGAGACAATTTGCCTTGTATGACTGGTGGAGGAGAGTCGTGCGTGTTCTACTGATGCTGAAATTCCAGATACACATTTTTTGGCATTATTATACAATAGATAGCCGTAATCACCATCAGACACACCTGGCTAACTTGATGGGTCATGTAATCATCTGGTGAAGTGATATATTTTGTTTAGACATGCTAGCTAAACAATGAACCGTAATCCAGTTTTTTTTTTTAAGGCGGGTGGGGAAGCGAAACCTGTTGCGTGATAGTGAGAAGGAGAGATGTCGTCGTTTCACTCGATCTGTCCAACTTATCACCTTATCGCCTCTAAAATGTAAATAAAACACTACAAAGAGTTTATATAATGTGTATAACATTACATACCTATTTGAATGTTTGTGTCGAATTTGAATCTGTTTTTTAGGGCGGTGCTAAAGTGATCTTCAGAAGTAAACAGTGGCTTTTGAGAGTCATGATAGCTTGCGGGGCTGATGCAAATAATGACTAGGTATCCCCCCTTACCCTGTCCCTTTCTTGTTTTTAAACGGTGAGAGAACTGCTACACCTGGTGGAGAGAGGCTGTAAGACAGAATTAGTTGCTCTATGCGTGCTGTACGTTACACCATAACACGTCACGAAGTAACGTACAGCGTCGGAGGGGTCCGTTTATTCTACTTTTCTCCAATACTATAGAGCCATTACCATGTTATTCAATGCTTGAATAGAAACATAGTTAACACCCCAGATTTTGATGTCAACACAGTCGCTACAGTTCCATTAGTTTTCATTGCAGCCTCGTTTGAATGTCGCGGTTGCACACATTTGTACAGAATGGGGTTAGTCACCGTTAGCTAGCTAGCTAAACAATTAAGCGCAATCCCAATCCTTAGATTACTAGCAATACAAAATGATTGTCATAGCTAGATAAAGTGATGATATGTATTATAATTCAAGCAGCAGTAATATTTGACTATACTGGTACCACGCACCTCAGTTTCTACTGTATTAAAGGTGCCATATTCTTCACTCTTCAATCAGTGGTCTTCACTTCCACTTAGACATGTTGATATTGGTTGGAAAAGCACTTGGGAATATGACAAAGTGCAACAATGTTATTGTTTGCAGTTGGTTCTATTCACAATTCACATTTACCTGTGGTGTAGTTTTAAAGTCCACCTAAAAGGGGCAACCAAACAAAGCGCACACACACCCCTGAATCAGAGGATGCCATACAGACACACCTCCCCATGGTCTATTACTGCATGTAATACAGAACAACATGAAGCATCAACAGTAGGACAGAGGGTGTCAAAGCTCTGTGATAGATAGATCAGCATTGTTCTGCTCCTTACCTTTTCCACTTCAAACTGACTGACTAGTCATGAGAAATTGGCTGATTCTGCATGTTCTGGCTGCATACTGCTTTGGTATGACATCACTCTGTTCACCTGTCTCACTCTGTGCATTTGTTAATTTGATGTATGTACATTAATATTAAATGTTGTGAAGATATACTTATCTTTCTTTTCAGGGTGCAGAGCAGAAGAGAATGTAACACAGCCAACAGAAGATGTAATGGTCGTAGAAGGACAACGAACAAAACTCAGTTGTACATTTGATACAACTGATCTATCGCCATATCTCTTTTGGTACAAACAACAGCCAAATGGCAACCCCGTGTTTTTGCAGAGCAAGTATACGTTTGGAGTTAAGGAAACTGTTAATGAGTTCAAGGGGAGATTTCATGCCCGTCTGAATGTCACGGCAAAATCATTCCCCTTGACGATCCAGAGGTTGCAGCTGTCTGACTCTGCTGTGTACTACTGTGCTCTGAAGCCCACTGTGACAGCAGGATACACAGTCCCCTTACAAAAACTCTAAGTTTCACATGTATCCATAGAAACATTCAGTACCACTGAAAAGTTGGGACCGAAGCACAAAATGTATATTAATATACTTTATGTACGGTAGTAGACCTGCATTAGATACTCTGTAAGCTACATGAGTATTTGTACATTAATTATAATAGAACATCTGTATATTTTTAAACTATATAAAAATAATTATATGAATCAAACTCACTTCATGGAATATTTAAGTACTTGTAAATTCCTTTAGGCTACTTTCAGTATCATGTGAGCTAGACGTAAAGGCTTTACACTTTGTCTAATGTACTGCAGAGACTGCTAATGTAATATTGACGAGGTAATATTGACTCATACATTTCGTTACAATCTTTCCTTTCTCTGAACAGGCTCCTCCTTCCTGTCTGTCAGTTGATGGTGATGTACAGACTGAGATGGACATGGAAGAGAGAGAGAGGATCTCTACCTCTTACTGTAACTCACAGTCACTCTCAGTGTGTTCTGTATAACCATGTTACTCTGTCTGATCATCTGGCTGGTTCTTGATGTATTCTGCTTCGGTATGATGGAACCTTTTCTCTCATTGGTTATATAATCATCATCTATGTATTTTCAACTATCATTAGCACTCACTTTATAATGTTTTGTCTTCCAGAGTGTGCAGGAGACCAAGTCCAACAGCAACCAGGTGGTGTGATTGCTACAGAAGGAGGACTGGTAACACTGAGTTGTCAATATAACACCAGTGCTAATAATAATAATGCATATCTATTTTGGTACAAACAAGAAGAAAATGACTTCCCTAAACATATGCTGACCCGTTTTTCTTTTGGATCTGGAGACAATGCTGGAGGGTTCAAGGAGAGATTCAATGCAAGTCTAAATGCCAAGACACAATCAGTCCCCTTGATGATTCAGAGGTTGCAGCTGTCTGACTCTGCTGTGTACTTCTGTGCTCTGAAGCCCACAGTGACAACAGGATATACAGCCCCCTTACAAAAACACTGTGTGTGCACATGGATGCGTGTTTACAGTACTTTGTGTTGTGAGTCGTTTTTTAAGACATTTTGAGACAATACCAATAGAGGCCAGTAAAGAGCTAAAATATCTCTTCAGAACAACTGCAAAATCATGAAGATGACATTTTGCAGCAATCCATCCCAGAAATACAGTTGAACTCTAATACCCAACCACCTTTAGTGTAGAGAGGTGGAGCTTCAAAGTCAAAGATTGATTTGACAGTACAGTATGTAGTCTACAAGATATTTCAGGAGAGGATAGTGATGCACTCTTACATGACAGCTCATCAAGCCAGCCATTCAGACCCCCTGAAGATGTTTAATGCAATTCTGCTTTTTTCAAGGTTCATTTGTAAGTGCATAGGTTTTGCACCGCAGTTTTGGAGACATACGTACATTTGTATTTTTTTATTTAACTAAATATATCAGCTAAGAACAATTTATTCTTTATAATGACGGCCACCCGAGCCAAACCCTAACAACACCTGGTAAATTGTGCACCACCCTATGAGACTCCCAATCACGGACAGTTGTTATACAGCCTCTACTTCACAGTACACCAGAACACAGCAAAAATTAAACACAACAGTCTAAACATACCTGAGGCAATAGAGCAAAAAGTCCATTAGATGACAGCAAAGGGACCTGTTACGACCCTACAGGAAAGGTGGGAAATCCATATCTTAATATAAACCAGGGTACTTAGTGGCCTATAGTATGTAAATCTCAAAACTTTCCCTTTGGTTTATCTGTTTTCTAATTGAGGCCTGAACATGATCAATACCCATAGCTTGTAGGGAGGCAGGGTTGCCATGGTGTAAGCACATGTAGTGCCTTGCCATTGGGTAGTCTTCATTGCCTACCCATATGGCATACAAGCCAGAATGTACAGTGGGGCAAAAAAGTATTTAGTCAGCCACCAATTGTGCAAGTTCTCCCACTTAAAAAGATGAGAGAGGCCTGTAATTGTCATCATAGGTACACTTCAACTATGACAGACAAAATGAGAAGAAAAAAATCCAGAAAATCTCATTGAGGATTTTTTATTTTTTTATTTACAAGTTATGGTGGAAAAAAAGCATTTGGTCACCTACAAACATGCAAGATTTCTGGCTCTCACAGACCTGTAACTTCTTCTTTAAGAGGCTCCTCTGTCCTCCACTCATTACCTGTATTAAATGGCACCTGTTTGAACTTGTTATCAGTATAAAAAACACCTGTCCACAACCTCAAACAGTCACACTCCAAACTCCACTATGGCCAAGACCAAAGAGCTGTCAAAGGACACCAGAAACAAAATTGTAGACCTGCACCCGGCTGGGAAGACTGAATCTGCAATAGGTAAGCAGCTTGGTTTGAATAAATAAACTGGGAGCAATTATTAGGAAATGGAAGACATACAAGACCACTGATAATCTCCCTCGATCTGGGGCTCCACGCAAGATCTCATCCCGTGGGGTCAAAATGATCACAAGAATGGTGAGCAAAAATCCCAGAACCCCACGGGGGGACCTAGTGAATGACTTGCAGAGAGCTGGGACCAAAGTAACAAAGCCTACCATCAGTAACACACTACGCCGCCAGGGACTCAAATCCTGCAGTGCCAGACGTGTCCCCCTGCTTAAGCCAGTACATGTCTAGGCCCGTCTGAAGTTTGCTAGAGAGCATTTGGATGATCCAGAAGAAGATTGGGAGAATGTCATATGGTCAGATGAAACCAAAATATAACTTTTTGGTAAAAACTCAACTCGTCGTGTTGAGTGTTGCATCCAAAGAACACCATACCTACTGTGAAGCATGGGGGTGGAAACATCATGCTTTGGGGCTGTTTTTCTGCAAAGGGACCAGGACGACTGATCCGTGGAAGGAAAGAATGAATGGGGCCATGTATCGTGAGATTTTGAGTGAAAACCTCCTTCCATCAGCAAGGGCATTGACGATGAAACGTGGCTGGGTCTTTCAGCATGACAATGATCCCAAACACACCGCCCGGGCAACGAAGGAGTGGCTTCGTAAGAAGCATTTCAAGGTCCTGGAGTGGCCTAGCCAGTCTCCAGATCTCAACCCCATAGAAACTCTTTGGAGGGAGTTGAAAGTCTGTGTTGCCCAGCAACAGCCCCAAAACATCACTGCTCTAGAGGAGATCTGCATGGAGGAATGGGCCAAAATACCAGAAACAGTGTGTGAAAACCTTGAAGACTTTTGACGTTTGACCTCTGTCATTGCCAACAAAGTGTATATAACAAAGTATTGAGATAAACTTTTGCTATTGACCAAATACTTATTTTCCACCATAATAAATAAATTAAAAATCCTATAATGTGATTTTCTGGATTTTTTTTCTCATTTTGTCTGTCATAGTTGAAGTGTACCTATGATGAAAATTACAGGCCTCTCATCTTTTTAAGTGGGAGAACTTGCACAATTGGTGGCTGACTAAATACTTTTTTTGCCCCACTGTATACTGTAGAAAAAAAGCAATAGCAGAAAACATTTCACTTTGGTGTCAGGAGGAGGGACTGTATAATCAAAGATCTTATGGAAGTTATTATTCAAGAAGTAGCTAGTTAGTTAGGTCTCTTAGTGCTGAAACGCTGTCTGTCGGTCTGTGTGTTACTCAAAGGTCTAGCCAGATGTTGCTCTTCTCATGTGTTCTCTTTTCATCTTTTTTAGGTGAGTTACTATATGATTGAAATCCTTGCTTCATCTTTGAAGATTATTTGACCGTGAAGGAAGAACATATTTTCATCCATAAAATGTGTCGTAGTACAATACTATCATGTATGTTACATTTATAGCAGTTACAGAAAATGTGTTACGCGTCAGTTAGAACTATCATTTTTACTGTTACATTTTTTTGCAGGAAACAGTTTTGGTTTTTCAATAAACCCTGCTACTATGTCAATCTCTCCTGCAAATATTATGGCAATGTCTACAATCTCCAGTTGTACCGCCAGTATCCCAGATCCAAACCAGAATTCCTCCTGTACATCACACCAGTGGGGTTAGTATTTACAGCTACTCCCCCACCTCCTTGTCTGACAGTTTCCATTGACAAAGTGGAAAAATGTGTGGATCTGAAGATCTCCTCTGCTGTAGTGACAGACTCTGCTCTGTGCTACTGTGCTCTGATGCCCACAGTGACAGGAAACAGAGAAATACTGTACCAAAACATGTCAAGTGCCTTGGAAAGAAACCAATGAGAAGGGGAGGAGCTACATCTAGGCAAGAGAGGAGCAAATATTCAGAGATCGCCAAGATTATGTTTCTGTATGCAGTGCTGCTGCTCTGCACATGTGTAGGTAAGTGACACTTTCCTGATAATGATGCATAAAAAAAATGATATATTTTAAGTTTCATTTTATTTTCTCTAACGTATGCCTTACAACTACCCTCTATTTGTACAGATCACGGTTTCGAAAATGCTATTGCTCCTTTAAGAAATGAGGTGCATGGCTTGGAGGGAACCACTGTCACCGTGTCCTACAACTACTTCTCAACTTCTACATTTGGAAATATATTCTACTGGTATCATCAAAACCAGTGCTGGGAAAATGCCACTATTCCTTCTATGGATGATACATATAGACTTCCAAGAGAATTGGCCACCTGGTAGTCTGTTATATTGATACAGAGACCAAACGTGTGGATCTGAAGATCTCCTTTGCTGAAGTGCCATGAAGACCACAGTGACACTGTACAAAAACCTGTCAAGATCCATAGGAGGAAACAGACATCATGTATGACATACATTTCTAACATGCCTACTGTATGTTAAGGGGAGGGACTTATGGTAGAGGATGATCTGAACAACAGTATAGAAACATAAAAACAGGAGGAAACCTTCAGAGACTGCAGAGATCTTTCTGTCCGTTTGTCTCTGCTTATCCAAGATGGTTTGTTGGATTCAATGTTGATCCTGACCATATTTATGGGTAGGTGATGCAATACAATACATGACAAAACAATACAATTCAATACACTGCATTGCCATACTTGTCAATATGAATTCAATTCAATTTCAATATATTTTATTCAACAATTAAATGTATGTTAAATAAAACCCTTCTCTATGCAGGTGTCAGTTGTGAGGACCTCACTCCACTCAGGAAAGAGATTACTGTTTAGAGGGAACCCCTGTTAACTTGTTTTACAACTTCTCCAGGACATCTACTGGTGGAGATGAAGTCTGTTGGTATCACCAAGACACAGCACAAAGGCCAGAGTTACTCCTGTACATCTCAGGTTCAGAGATGATAAAGTTAGCAGATCCACTGACCACTCGAATAACTGAATGAAGAGATAAACCGTTTGGATCTGGAGATCTCCTCTGCTGTAGTGACAGACTGCTCTGTACTACTGTGCTGTGAGGCCCACAGTGACAGGAAAATTCATTCCAATTTGATGTGTATTCGTATTCTGCTACAGTCAGGACTCTTAACCACATCATATACATCAAATATGCATTGATTATATGACATCATTGTTCTCAACATGGACCAGCTCAGTGGTTTGGTCCTCTGGTAAATCCATGTACTACACTCTTTAGAGGCACATACCTGAAGCCAACTGACTGGTAATGGACCAGACAAACTGCTCTGTTGGTCTGGGTCACGAGATATAAAAAGTAAATAAAGTTTGTGCATGTATAATAATTCAATATTCATGTGAGGATTTAGTGTCTTTATTCTCAGAACTTCCTCAACATTTAAATATGGTCAGCAAAGTGAAAGTAGAGTATAAAGGGTTTTCTTTATATTTACCCACAAACAGCTGTTTCTGCTGCTCCTGGCTGGTCTTCAGGTGAGGTACCTTCTTATCCTACATGTGCTGCCTACTACACCTCCTGAAGGACGGGTTGATTAGGCCCAAGTGAGCCGGGTGGCTCGTCCACTGCTTCTCACTCTTCGGCCACAACCAATGAGATGTTCTCTCTGACTCCTGATCAGTTATAAGACAGATCTTCTTTGTCTGTGCTCCTCCTATAGCCTGCCCTCCACAGTTATGAAGTGACAATATTTTTCTATGTATGACAATGATACAATAGTTCCATCTAGTGTTCAACATTCTGCTCAACAAGGTGAAACCTTGACATTGCTTGTATTTTCAAGGCTAAGTTACTAGTGAGAGTCAAGAGGTGTCAGTGGAGTCTCATAGTTTGCTTCTTTTCCTTTAAGAGAGAGTTATCAGTTTTGTCACATGGGCTGCTTCTTATTTCACCACATCAGCCTATGGCGGTCTTCTGCATCTGCAGCGGAAGGTGGCCGAACTACAGCGGTGTTTGTCAGACCACAAGACATCCCGAAAATCGGTCTTCTCAAAAACAATTCTGTTGTGTCCGTATGACCACTCTTTGGAAAGATGAGACTCTCACGAATACGATGGTTGTCTCTCCTCTGGTTTCCCCTC
The DNA here is from genome assembly GCF_002021735.2 of Oncorhynchus kisutch. Taxonomy (NCBI): domain Eukaryota; kingdom Metazoa; phylum Chordata; class Actinopteri; order Salmoniformes; family Salmonidae; genus Oncorhynchus; species Oncorhynchus kisutch. Next base: position 18,893,255 of record NC_034203.2, read on the forward strand.
TGTTTGGGCCACAAACAAATGTGACCCAACTGTTTAAAGGGGGAATTCTCACATACAACATGGAAAATTTAAGGGGTTAAATATGTGTAAAACATATTTTATATACAGTACCAGTCAAAATTGGTAGTAAAGGCCAAATTCTGTATTTGATCAAATAATTTTGCTATATATTTTTTATACCTAAAGGGGTCCTACAATTCCAAATCAAAAATAGCTAAATGATCACTGGTATGAGCATCTTAAAATAATGATATATGTCCACTGTTTTTTTTTATACCTACCTCTAAATCAAATAGCTAAATTATTAATAATTAGATATGTCAATGTATAACCCCTCCCCAAACTCAACAAAATAATTGAATATACCATAAGCTCCTCCCTTAACGCCGAGCCCCACAATTATGAGACTTCTCAGCTACAGTGGATGGAACATAAAGTCTATAACAGTCTATTCTTCCTCTATACATATATCATAATGGCACATTGGCTTAGGAATACTTTACTTATCCTGGCTGCATGCTATTTTGGTACAGTATAATGCTTCTCCTTCCTAGTATCTATTATCTTATCTGTCTGAATTTGAGCTAACAAGTTATTACAACTTTTTCAGATTGCAGAGGTGAAGAGGCTGTTGACCAGCAGAGTGGACATGTTACTGCCCTTGAAGGAGGACTGATAACACTCAGCTGTAACTACACTACCAGTAGTCTATCTCCTGATCTCTTCTGGTACATCCAGTTAACTAGGGACACTCCTCAGTATGTCCTGAGAAGAGATCGTTATTCAGGGGGGAGCAATAGTGATGAGTTCAAGAAGAGGTTTGATTCCGGACTGAATTTCACATCTAGCTCTGTCCCCTTGACCATTCAGAGGTTGCAGCTGTCTGACTCTGCTTGGTACCTCTGTGCTCTGAGGTCCACTGTGACAACAATAAATTCAGTCACTGTACAACAACACAGGGGAGAGTGTTGTTCAGACAATGTCACAAGCTTCTCAATGTTTGACGATACACAGAAAGAGGAGGAGACAAGGATTTCATCATCTCATCATTGCCTAGTTACATCGGAGTGGTATTACTCTTCTCCCACTGATTTCACAGTAGCAGACATGGAACCCTGGCTGAGGAATGTACTGATTCTTGCTACATTTTGTTATGGTATTACTATATTATTTATTTAATATTATTATTAATCTTATTTGTTTATGTCCTTTTCTACAATCCCTTTCTTTTTTCAAACATACTTTTCAGTTTTATACTACAATTAATGGTATGCATTTTAATTCCCTCTATCATGTTACTTACCTCCTCTTTCCCCTAATACAAATGTGTGTCCTTTTCCAGAATGCAGAGGAGAAGACACAGTCATTCAGCCACCAGGAGATGTGATCGCTACTGAGGGAGAACAGGTCACACTGGGCTGTCAATTTGATGCAGTTAATAGTAATAATCTCAACCTGTTCTGGTACAAGCATGAATTAAATGGATTCCCAGAGTTCATGCTGGGACTTTTTTCTTTTAGAAGTACAAATGCCACTGGATATGAGGAGAGATTTTATTCCCATCTAGATAAAGACTCAAAATCTGTCCCTTTGACGATCCAGAGGGTGCAGCTGTCTGACTCTGCTGTGTACTACTGTGCTCTGAAGCCCACTGTAAGAACAGGATATACAGCCCCCCTACAAAAACTAGTGGAGATAGTGTGACTTCTGACAAGGAGGAGTATACCCCCACTGAGGGATCAACAGTGTCTCTGAGCTGTACATATGAAACAAGCAGCAGTAACATCTACCTTTACTGGTACCAACAATACCCAAACCAGGCACCTCAGGACCTACTGTATAAAGGTGCCAGAGCAAATAGTGTTGACCATATCTCTAGTCATCGGTATGAATCTACAACGTCCCAAACGTCAACTACACTCATGATAAAACATGTAACTCTGGCAGACACAGCTCTCTACTAATGTACCCTGAAGGACATCCAGCGATACAGAGTCTCTGAGAGGATGTAAAAAAAAACTAGAGCAACGATAAATGACTTGTTTTGGATGAGCTTGTTGGTCACTTCTGTTGTTAGAGTAAGTAAAAAAACATTTAGCATAATATGAGAAACATGTATTATGTACAAATTAGAGAATATTATGAATATGTAAAACAAATCATTTGATAATGCATTTTTCTTCCTTTTATTCACTTCAGAAGATCCTGAAAAATGAGTTGTGTTGTGTTTAGAGGAGGAGCTAGTATGAGAATGAAAAGGAGACACTCAACATGGCATGAAGGTCTTTCCTTAGTTCCATCTTATCTTCTGTCTCTAACATTAACCATGCTGTGCTGGTTCACCTTGTTCTTTTTAACATTTGTGGGTAATTAAAATACATTTAACAGTAATAATAATGTGTAAATACTTCCTCACAAGCTTGGAAAAAGATCACTTTTATCTCACGTTAGTTTTCTGCAAGTGATAGTTACGGGGATGGAATTTTCTCCAACAGTCTTGAGGAGGATGTGATACATGATGGCAGTGTCAAGCTTTCCTGTAACTACACATGATCTGGTGGAGGCAGTGTCTTATGGTATCACCAATATCACACATCTGCTCCCCAATTCCTCCTCCTCCTCTCAGTGTATTCAGCATCTGCTGCGACAAAAGTTACTGCAGATCCAACGTATCCTCGACCATCAGTTAACGTTGACAAAGTGGCCGAATGTGTGGATCTGGAGATCTCCTCTGCTGACAGACTCTGCTCTGTACTAATGTGCCCTGAGGCCCACAGTGACAGGACAGCCAAGACATACTGTACAACCAGGGAATAACAATCCTTATTGTGAACCGTTTAAAATATGTGAATTATCTGGCGTTTAACAGTAATAAGGATTACAACCGAATACAGTTTACATTACCAGAAATGTAATACTCAAATTAATAAAATGTAAATTACAAGAGTTATTTAACTAAATTTCTTACGCAGAGAGCCTCACCTCAGCACTATACCAACCTCTATTTCTCTGAGCAGGTGGCTCCTCCTCCTGACAGTGGAGGTAGTTGCAGGACAGACAGACAGCAGCCAAACACTACATATCACACCCTGCAGATCACAGTACACTGTATATCACATATCAGTTTGGTAAACCCTCTTTCCTAGCTGCATTCTGTCAAATACATCATGATGTTGCTCATTTCAATCTTACTGTTTTCAGCACTTGTTGGTAAGTAAGGTTTTATGTGAAGTAATTCCCACACTGTCTGTCATTATTTAGTTGGTACATATTGGGCTGATTATAATATAAAATGAGAGGTTTTCATGTTAAGTCTCATGCTTGTTTTCTTCTCCTTCACAGGTGATACTTTAGAGGATGATATTACTCCAACCAGTCCTGAGGAGTATTATTTAGACGGTAGCAGAGTTAAGATCTCCTGTAACTATACAGTAAAATCAGATAGTCTGCTGTGGTACAGACAGTACTCTGGATCAGGTCTCCAATTCCTTTACCTCGTAACAACTACCAATAATCCATATGAAGTGAGAGGTGATCCACAAGACTTTCGACTGACTGTTACACAGAACAAGGAGAGAACCCATGTGGATCTGGAGATCTCCTCTGCTGAAGTGACAGACTCTGCTCTGTACTACTGTGCTCTGAGGCCCACAGTGACAGGAAACCCAGAAACACTGCACAAAAACCTAACATCACCTGAGAGAGTATTTAAACTCTGTAGTTCAAGGTTTTATTTGACAATAATGCCATCAAGTGGAGTCAACATGCACCCATTATATTATGTCAAGAGGAGGAACATAGTGTTATACATAACATGTCATGAGTGGAACTGATTCACCCAGAGAGTGAATGTTCCAAGAGAAGATCATTAGAGAAGTCTCTGTCTAACACCCAGTAACTATGATGCTGCTCTAATCAGTCTTGTTTCAGTGCAATTGTAGGTGTGAGTTCACTCTCCATTAACGGAATGTGTACTAACAGAATGTACACTGTTCGGTATTCATTACAATATGGTATTATCAATATCAAGTGGTAATATGCTTTAAAACACCAAGTGTGGATATACTGTACACTGTCTACATTGACTCAGTAATACATGTTGTTATTATTTACAGGTACAAGTTTTGAAGACATAATAAGTCCAGACAGAGATGTAGTGGATGTTTTGGAGGGTAGTAGTGTAGTAGGTTAAACTCTCCTGTAGATACAACAGCTCATTAACCAACAGTCTGTTATGGTACCTCCAGCACCTTGGATCCTCTCCACAGTTCCTCATACTGGACTACTCTGGGGTCAGAACCAACACTAATAGCACAAAATGGACCCTCATACATGAAAAAGAGAATAACCGTGTGGTTCTGAAGATCTCCTCTGCTAAAGTGACAGACTCTGCTCTGTACTACTGGTCCCTGGAGCCCACACTGACAGGAAATCCAGAAACACAATACTGATCCTGACAATACAAACACAGACAACCTGAATCTGAGACCCCTAGAAACCCAAGAACCTGAGTCTGAATAGATCTTATCTTCCATCCATTATGTTCCCTTCTTTTTATAAGGAAAGTTATTTGCTTATTCAACTACGAGAGACCAGACTGTCACGTTCTGACCTTTATTTCCTGTGTTTTGTATTTAGTTAGTATGGTCAGGGCGTGAGTTGGGTGGGCAGTCTATGTTTGATTTTCTATGATTTGGGGTTTTCTATGTTTTGGCCTAGTATGGTTCTCAATCAGAGGCAGGTGTCATTAGTTGTCTCTGATTGAGAATCATACTTAGGTAGCCTGGGTGTCACTGTGTGTTTGTGGGTGATTGTTCCTGTCTTTGTGTTTGTTCCAGATGGGACTGTTTTAGGTTTTCTCACATTTGTTGTTTTTGTTAGTTATCTCATGTGTAGTTTCTTTATCAATTAAAGAATATGAATAACCACCACGCTGCGCTTTGGTCCACCCCTCCTTCAGATGAAGAAAACCATGACACAGACTTTATATTTGGAAATAAAGTAAATATGTCATGAACATCAGAAAAATCTCATTTGACATAACATTCTAAACATTCTCTCATATAAATGCCATGATGCCATCTTTACAGTGATTTCGTAAACCAAATCTTCATTACCACCAATACACCTCAATAAGAGCCATCATTGAATGGGTTTTATGTCAAAGGGAGGAGATACAAATGATCCTGTTCAAACTGTGCATATGATAACAGGAGACATATTTTTGTGAATTAGTTTGTCCAGCATATAGTGGAAGAATATGAATTGAATATGTGTATGTTTTCAAACATTTATTTTCAAATAAGTTAATCATACTCACCTCATACAAAATTCATATCAATACTTACCATAATATTTGAGCTAAATGTAAACTTTTCTCTTTGTCTAATGTACTGCAAAGAGTGCTTATATGTAATACTGACGAGGTAATGTTGACCCATACATGTCTTTACTATCTCTGAACAGGCTCCTCCTTCATGTCTGTCAGTTGATGGTGATATACAGACTGAGATGGACATGGAAGAGAGAGAGAGGATCTCTACCTCTTACTGTAACTCACAGTCACTCTCAGTGTGTTCTTTATAACCATGGTACTCTGTCTGATCATCTGTCTGGATCTTGATGTACTCTGCTTCGGTATGATGGAACCCTTTCTCTCATTGGTTTATCTTATCTTTAACACATTTTTACGATAGTTTTATCATTTGTAATACATTTAAAATTATCACTCAGTCTTTCTTTTCCCCCAGAGTACACAGGAGACCATGTTCAACAGCAACCAGAAGGTGTGATTACTTAAGTGGTATGACGGCTGTGAGGTCCCATTGTGTTTATACTTGCGTAATCTTGTTTGTACAGATGAGCATGGTACCTTCAGGCATTTGGAAATTGCTCCCAAGGATGAACAAGACTTGTGGAGGTCTACATTGTTTTTCTCTGAGGTCTTGGCTGATTTCTTTTGATTTTCCCATGATGTCAAGCAAAAAGGCAATGAGTTTGAAGGTAGGTATTGAAAAACATCCACAGGTACACCTCCAATTGACTCGAATTATGTCAATTAGCCTATCAGAAGCTTCTAAAGCCATGACATAATTTTCTGGAATTTTCCAAGCTGTTTAAAGGCACAGTCAACTTAGTGTATGTATATTTCTGACCAACTGGAATTGTGATATAGTGAACTATTATTGAAATAGTCTGTCTGTAAACAATCTTTGGAAAAATGATTTGTGTCGTGCACAAAGTAGATGTCCTAACCGACTTGCCAAAACTATAGTTTGTTAACAAGAAATGTGTGGAGTGGTTGGAAAAACGAGTTTTAATGACTTCAACCTAAGTTTAAGTAAACTTCCGACTTCATCTGTACATACAATATGCATACACTATATGACATTCTTGCTCTCAACATGTACCTGCTCAGTGGTTTGGTCTTCTGGTGGTAAATCCATGTACTGCACTCTTTAGAAGAACATACCTCTTTAGAGTTGGGCTCCTTGGAGGAGCAGGTAGCCTAGTGGATTGAGTTTTGGGCCAGTAACCGAAAGGTCGGTTACTGTCCCAAGGTCGGTTACTGGCCCGAATCCCCGAGATCACAAATCAGATTCTTAACTGACTTGCCTCGTCAAATATGATTTTTTTCTCACAAAAACATACCTGAAGCCAATTGACTGGTAATGGACCTGACAAACATAAAAAGGCTGTTTTGATCTGGGTCACCTGATAGGAATAGTAATTAAAGTATAATAATGTCAGGATTGAAAGAGACAGAGTTACTCTCTCTTGTGACTACAGTACGTTTCTTCTGGTGATACTCTTCTATGGTATCGACAACATCCCAACTCAGCACCACAGTTACTGGTTATGGAGTATGCAGATATTACACCAGGGTTCACTCTAAATCATGATAAAAAAAAGGCCAAACGCGTTGATCTGGAGATCTCCTCTGCTGAAGTTACTCTGTTCTGTTCTGTAGCTCAATTCTAACCCTAGCTTCTTGTCCATCTACAGAATAGACCATAACCCTGGAATTAACTCGAGCTTCAGTTGCCGCAAATAATAAAGCACATTAGAAAAAGCAGGAGTATGAGGCATGTGATTTACTACTTGATTAACTCCAGGAGTGAGAGGTTTATTTTATGGACCACTTTTGGAAAATGCCCTTTGAATGTTTTGGTATCTAGTGAAGAGGTCCTCTTTGTTTACACCTGTTCAGCATCGTTCACACCCTCTTTAGCTTTAGCCCCAGCCATCTCGTTTCACTCTCAGAGCGCACACTTGACGCTCTGGCCGATGATTTGTTTACCTCTAGATAACATGAAAACAGCCTAAACACCTCTGCTGGGAACAATTTCATGATGCTTTTTTTCAGATGTTTACTGACACTGACCATATTCAACGGGTGTTGTACACAAGTCATGTAATGTTAGCTAACAAGCCAGCTAATGTTAGCAATTTTATGAACAGTGCCAACATTGCCACAGTGCTGGGAGCTAACCAACCAGGTTCAATGTTAGCTAGCTAACATTAAGCTCTAACTAGAAAAGCAAACAGCCCTGGGAAACAAATAATAAAGTCAGCTAGGGAGCCAGCCAGCTAACATTAGCTAGCTAGCTAACAGTACACTTTAGCTTGAAATGAAACCACTTTCTGTCAAAATTAGAAATGTGTAATATCTGAAAATATAGCTAGCTAACGCTGGACTATCCTACTTGTATACATCATCATGCACGATGGACGTGTCTCCCTGTCAGGAATGCCATACCACGGTTGCCCTTAGTTTGAAGATGCGGAGACAGGTGTTTTCTCCATCTATTTGGCTATCATACTCTAAATACACTGATTTCAAAACGGGATCCTCCAGAAAGTGGAGAGCAACACTTATGCAGTTCCACTACACAATACTTTTTTTAAAATTCTCTTTCGACAGGATTATCAACACAGACTGATGAGCTCAAGTAGAAAAAAGCCTTCTATATGGCAGACAATCCGAACTCCTCTCTTGGCATGTCCAGCCCTCTCATTATCTCAGCCAATCATGGCTTTTGGGAAGATTGCTCACTTTTCCTGTGGCCTTACAAACAAGGATCGTAATTTAACAATTTTAGTAGTATTTATAAATAGTATACAAGTTTGTCATTAAGGCACATGAAAGTTCACATGTTCGAGAAGGCATTTCTTCCAAAAAACATATGCCTAGTTTCCTGAATCAGGTCAGATATGGTATTGTCAATATTAAGTGGTAATACACTTTGAAACACCAAGTGTGGATATACTGTACACTGTCTACATTGACTCAGTAATCCATGTTTTTCTTTTTTACAGGTACAAGTGTTGAAGACATAAATACTCCAGACAGAGATGTAGTGGATGTTATGGAGGGTAGTAGTGTTAAACTCTCCTGTAGATACAACAACTCATTAACCAACCGTCTGTTATGGTACCTCCAGCACTCTGGATCCACTCCACAGTTCCTCATAGTGGACTACTCTGGGATCATAACCAACACTGATAGTACAAAATGGACCATCACACATGAAAAATAGGAAATCCGTGTGGATCTGGAGATCTTCTCTGCTGAAGTGACTGATTCTGCTCTGTACTACTGTGCTCTGCAGCCCCCAGTAACAGCAAACCCAGAAACACTGTACAAAGACCTAGAACATCTGATTGAGAGGAGAAAGTTATCAACAGGCAGTAGAATGAAGACGAATATCTCCTAAACACTAACAATTGCACACTATTCATTTCAAACTGTTTTCTTCATAACGCAGTATAGCGTGGAGTAGAATATATATTTTTTTAAATCTTTACTACAATGTACATTAAACATACATCAAGGATTGCATGGCACACAATATTAACACATTTTGTTCATCCCCACCCCCTGTATTTGCCAGTAGGTAGAGCTACAACATTTTCTCAAATCAGCAAGACTGAACGATTGCTGCCAAGAGGGTTATTTACAGTTCATAATTTTTATTTTTTATTTTTGGGGATCGGTGTCCCCCCGTGGGAATATTGAGCTAACATAGGTTACTGATATAGGTTACTGTGATTAGCATGAGGTTGTAAGTAACAAAAATGACATGATATGAATCATTTGTAAACTGCTATCACAATATCCCAAATCAGCACAACAGTTACTGGTTATGGAGTATGGGGATATTACACCGGGGTTCACTCTAAATCATGACAAAAAAGCCAAACGTGTGGATCTGGAGATCTCCTCTGCTGAAGTGACAGAATCTGCTCTGTACTACTGTGCCATGGAGCCCACAGACAGTATGACTCAAAGATGTGAGATGAAGGCTGATGATCTTCATTCTCATCAACAGTGACACAATATTCTACTATTCTTAGTGGTTTTTTTGCAGATGGTATATATAGTCTATTGAGAAAAAGAAAAAAAACAGCAAAAACAAGACATTTTCAGATAGAAATGAAGTCTAAAATAAACTGAGGAGGAGGCCAATAGGAACTAAAACCCTTAATCACAAACCACAGAAGAAGAGTTACATATCCAGTTATCAGAGGAGGGGCCTCAAAGTCAAACACTGGTATAGGCTGGATATACCTGCAACCATGAGGATGTCTCTGTAGAGGATCTACTCAGCTCTCTCACTGTCTTATCTCTCAGTTGGTTTATCTAGTCTGTGTCAGGATGTCACTCATATTACTGTTGCTCCTCTCAGCGTTTGTAGGTGAGTGCTGAATACTCAGGTTAAACCAACTAACATTTTGAATACAGTGACATTGCTTTGTTCAAAGAATGATTGCATTAAAAACTAAGTGGTATTTTACTGGAAAGTTTCAATTCTTTCTCTTGTCATACTTTATGGGCACCTAATCCATGTATTGTTTCTCATTTGGAATAAACATTAACACAATGACAATACTTATGTTGTTGCAGGTGATAGTATGGAGCAGGAAACAATAACTCCAGTGAAGCCTGAAGTCAATGCTCTCCAAGGAACAGACATCACTCTCTCCTGCAACTACAAGGGCATCGTTAATAATCTACAATGGTACCGTCAATACCCCGGATCCAGACCAGAATGTCTACTTTTGATCCAACAAAGTGGCATGTATATTCAGAATACATCCATTACGACTCCACGACACACTGGTAGACTGAATGAAGAGAAGACCCGTGTTGACTTGATGATCTCCTCTGTTGAATTGGAAGACTCTGCTCTGTACCACTGCGCCTTGCAGCCCACAGTGACAGGAAACCCAGATACACTGTACAAAAACCTGTCAAGACACTTGGTGGTGAACAGTGCATTGTATTCTGATCAATCAGATATAAAGGAGAGTACATTAATACATATATTTTTTCCTGCATCTCCACAATAAAACACATTTAATATAAATATTATTCAGGAACTACTAATTCATATTGTCTGCATCTTCCTGTTCTGATATAACATGATCCAAGGTACCAGTCTGAATAAATACAGAGTGAAAAGGATTTGTGGTGTTGTTTCGCTTCCTTTTAGCAGGGGATCCCAAACTTTTTCACTTATGTGTCCCCATTGCAGCATTGTGGAACATCCCGCGACCTCAACCCACCTATTTTTGTAAAGGGTACAAGCACTGTTCATGACACAAACTGTACACAGCCTTCCTGTTGGTAGAGAGAATTTTGCCGTTTTTAAGCTTATTTCCTGAAATTCTATACATTTAGTCATGGGGCGCAAAGAACATTTTTCCGTTTTAAATAACATTTTCTAATGTGTTTTAAAGTGATATTTGAATGACATTTTTCTTACAACATATATGGGCAAAAAAAATGTTTAAAAAAAACTTTAGCTGACATAGGCTAGTTGATCTGGACACTGCTGACAAGTTATAAATAGCTCTCTAAGGTATGCAATGAATAACATGACAAGAGGAACTGATGATGCAATACCCAAACTGAGTTCCTTAAAAAAAATGTGGGGTTGGACTCCCGCGCCTCCCCTGCCGACCCCTCGCACGCCCACTAGGGTGTACACCCCACAGTTTGGGAACCACTGTTTAGAGGATTCAGGGCAGTAATTGTCTTATTCTTCTTATTTTGGTCAACAGCATGCATTTTGAGGCAATATCAATAGAGGGCAGTTATGAGCTGAAATATCTCTATTTAGAACTACAGCAGAATCTAGAAGATGACATTTAGCAGAATTCCAACCCAGAAAAACAGTTGAACTCAAATGCCCAACCACCTTTAGTGTAGAGAGGTAGAGCTACAAAGTCAATGAGTGCTTTAACATTACAGTATGTAGTCTACAATATGTTTGAGGAGAGGATAGTGATACACTCTTACCTGACAACGTATAAAGCCAGTCATTCAGGTCCCAGGAAGATATTTTATGCCATTCTGCATTTTTCAATGTTCATTGGTAAGTGCATAGGTTCTGCAATACATTTTAGATTGCAGACATATGCCGATAATGCATTTATGGTACATGAATTGCAATATGATTTATTCAAAACATGTTTAACATGATTTATTTCAGGTAGCAGTTATGAGGAGGAAATCATATCAGCCACAACTGAAGAGTGTGTTTTTGAGGATGATGGTGTTACTCTGGCCTGCAACTACACTGGCTCCTACAGTACTGATACTTTACTGTGGTACCAACAATACCCCAGATCAAAACCAGAATTCCTGCTCCTCCTCACTGAAGGAGGGTTAAAGATACATAATGAATCGACGCATCCTCGCCTGTCTGTTAAACTACATGAAGATAAGACCCATGTGGATCTGGAGATCACCTCTGCTGAGGTGACAGACTCTGCTCTGTACTACTGTGTACTGAAGCCCACAGTGACAGGACACGAAAAAACACTGTACAAAAACCTGACAACACACAATATACTGAAAACATTTCATAATGGTGTCAAGAGGAGGGGCTGTATAATCAAAGACCCACATGTAGCTTATGGGATGTTATTGTTCAGGAAGTAGCTAGTTAGTCAGGTCTCTCAGTGCTGTCTGTCGGTTTCTCAAAGGTCTAGCAAGATGTTTTTCTTCTCATTTGTTCTCTTTTCAGCATTTTTAGGTGAGTTATTATTCGTATTTAAATGTAATCTTACAGTGAATGAACAGCACAAAAACATGGTAATTGCACATTAATAATTTGTAAATATCAGTTACAACTGCACAGTTGTACAGTTACAGATGTTATTTGTCCAAATATTTTTGTAGGAAACAGTTTTGGCGATTCAATAAACCCTGAGACTACAGAACAGCTTGTTCAGGAGGGAAGGGATGTCCATCTCTTCTGCAAATATGATGGCACTGTCTACAATCTACAGTGGTACCGCCAATATCCCAGGTCCAAACCAGAATTCCTCTTGTACATCACACCAGAAGGGTCTATAATTAAAGCTACTCCCCCACCTCCTCGTATGACAATTTCAATTGACAAAGTGGAGAAACTTGTGGATCTGAAGATATCTTCTGCTGATGTGACAGACTCTGCTCTGTACTACTGTGCCATGAAAACCACAGTGACAGAAAACTCTGACACACTGTACAAAAACCTGTCAAGAACCATGGGAGGAAACAGACATCCTGTATGACATACATAAGTAACATACCTACTGAATGTTAAGGGGAGGGATGATCTGAACAACAGTATAGAAACATAAAAACAGGAGGAAACCTTCAGAGACTGCAGAGATCTTTCTGTCCATTTCTCTATGTTCATTCTTGACCATATTGAGTTAATACAATAAAAATACAATACAATACAATTCATTGCCATTTGAATTTAATTCCATTTCAAATACATTTTCATGAACAATTGAATGTATGTATATTAAAACCATTCTCTATGCATGTGTCAGTTGTGAGGACCTCATGCTGTCGTACAACTATTCCAGAGCAGCTACTGCTGGAGATGAATTATATTGGTATCAGCAAGACACAGCACAAAGGCCAGAATTCTTCCTCTACATCTCAGGTTCAGAGTTTATAAAGAAAGCAGATCCTCTGAACACTCTAATATCTGTCAAACTGAATGAAGAGAATAAACATTTGGATCTGGAGATCTCCTCTGCTGAAGTGACAGATTCTGCTCTGTACTAATGTTCTGTGAGGCCCACAGTGATAAGAAACGTACACACACTGTACAAAAACCTCAGCAGGGACCACATCAGCAGGGATGTATCCAGTTTTTCCAACTGGTGTCCAACCCTTACTTTTAGACATCAAAACACTAGTAAATGCTGTTAATATCTCCTGTAAATAAAGTTCATGACTCAAATCCTTCATCTGTCCTTAAATTGATTTGAGCATTTACAGATTGTGTCAATTTGATGTGTATTCCTATTCTGCTAGTCAGACCTTTTAACCACATCATCTAAATCAGTGGAGGCTGCTGATGGGAGGACGGCTCATAATAATGGCTGGAATGGAGTGAATAGAATGATATCAAACATGGATTCCATGTGGTTGATACCTTTCCATTGACTCCATTCCAGCCATTACTATGAGCCGTCCTCCCCTCATCAGCCTCCACTGATATACGTACAATATGCATCGTTGACATAACATCATTGCTCTCAACATGGACCTGCTCAGTGGTTTGGTCCTCTGGTTGTAAATCCATGTGCTGCACTCTTTAAGAGGAGCATACCTGAAGCCAACTGACTGATAACGGACAAGACAAACATAAAAGGATCTTACACGGTTTTGGTCGGCGTCACGAGATACGAAAAATAATTCAATTTCACATATCATCATGTCCTAATATTTCATTTTTTGTGTGACGATTTAGTGTCCTATAAAGTGAAATGTGCACAACATACAATACAATTGACAATTAGTTATTTATGCCAAAATAGACAATAAAAATATTACTGACCTTGTAATTCTTAGAACTTCCTCAACATTTAAATATGGTAAGCATCAGGTTTTTTTTGCTTTATGTTTATCCATAAACAGCCTTTTCTGCTGCTCCTGGCTGATCTTCAGGTGAGGTACCTTCTTATCCTGCATGTGCTGCCCACTGCACCTCCTGAAGGACAGGTTGATTAGGCCCAAGTGAGCCAGGTGGCTCGTCCACTGCTTCTCACTCTTCAGCCACAAACAATGAGATGTTCTCTCTGCCTCCTGATCAGTTATATGACAGATCTTCTTTGTCCGTCCTCCTCCTATAGACTGTCCTCCACAGTTATGAAGTGACAATGTTTTTCTATGTATAATAATGATACAATAGTTCCATCTAGTGTTCAACATTCTGCCCGACAAGGTGAAACCTTGACATTGCTTCTATTTTCAAGGGCAAGTTACTAGTGAGAGTCAATATGTGTCAGTAGAGTCTCATAGGTTGCTTCTATTCCTTTCAGCTGGAGATAAAACTTTTTCATGGGCTGTGTCTCAATCCACAATATCAGCCAATGGTGGTCTTCTGCATCTGCGGTGGAAGGTGGCCGAGCTGCAGCGGTGTTTGTCAGACCATGAGACATCCCGAAAATCGATCTTCTCACAAATATGTCTATAGGGTGTATAGCGTTTGGCTTACAAAATGTATATGACCACTCTATGGAAAGATTAGACTCTCGCTGTCGATGTGCCAACTTGTAACGTACCGTTTGGGCTACAAACTAATGTGACTCCACTGTGGAAAGGGTATATTCTCACGAACACGATGGAGAATTTAAACGTTTAAATATTTGTTTAAAAAAAATATATATACAGTATATATATATATATATATATATATATATATATTTCCTGAGTTTTCTTTTTGCCATTATTCAATGCGGTTCTACAGGATTTAATAGTAAAGGCCGAAATTTATCAAGTAATTTTGTTTAAAAAAAATACACCTAAAGGGGTCATAAAATTCCAAATCTACTAGCTTCATTTTCTACTTTGCAGGTTTCGGTGTGGTATCATTTCCCCCAACAATTCAACTAAACAATTGAATATACAATTAGCTCCTCCCCTATTGCAGAGCCCCGCAATTATGAGACTTCTCAGCTACAGTGGATGGAACATAAAGTCTTTAACAGTCTACTCTTCCTCTACACATGAACCATAATGGCACATTGGCTTAGGAATACTTTGCTTATCCTGGCTGCATGCTATTCTGGTACAGTATAGTGTTTTTCCTTCCTATTCTCTTTATCTGAATCTTAGCTAATGTGTTATTATACAATTATTGATTATTAAAAAAACTATTATTACTACTTTTTCAGATTGCAGAGGTGAAGAGGCTGTTGACCAGCAGAGTGGACATGTTACTGCCCTTGAAGGAGGACTGGTAACACTCAGCTGTAACTACACTACAAGCAGTAGTACATCTCCTGATCTCTTCTGGTACATCCAGCAAACTAGGAACTCTCCTCAGTATGTCCTGAGAAGAGATCGTTATTCAGAAGGGAGCAATAGTGATGAGTTTAAGAAGAGGTTTGATTCCAGGCTGAATTTCACATCTAGCTCTGTCCCCTTGATGATTCAGAGGTTGCAGCTGTCTGACTCTGCTGTGTACTACTGTGCTCTGAGGCCCACTGTGACAGCAGGATATACAGCTCCCTTACAAAAACTATTTGATAGTCTTATACTGTATAAGCCTCTTAGAAAGCTTGTGTAAGCTCTTCCTTAATGTTTCCTAAGGCAGAGTTAAGGAAGTGGTTTCACAAGCCTATGAGACAAGTTTTCTCTCTCCTTATACCCATCTCACAGAATGCATGGAACCCTGGCTGAGGAACTTACTTATTCTTGCTGTATTTTGTTATGGTATTATAATATTATTTTCCTAATTCCTTTGCTGCCTTTGATCCCATTCCTTTATTTTATGAAACATATTTCTCAGTATAATATTATCAGTATTAATGTCATGTTTGTAATCATATTACTGAATTATTTTCAGTCATTTTTCATGCCAATAAAGCTCACTTCCAATTCAGGTCCAAATGTAGAAGTAAGAGACAATACAATTCCACTAAAATATCTCATGGCTTAGAAAATAGACGATTGTTTAATTTTTACAATTGGCCTAATTGTGTTACTTAGACGCATTTAGAAAAAGCAAAAATCAGTATTGTGTACAGAATAATGGAAAATCCAGCATCAACCACAAGGAGGCCACATTACTAAGTAAGTGTTGCTTTCTACTCTAAAATGACTTGTTAACAGTATTTGAACATCCCCTCTGTGCTGTGCTGCATGGTCTAGGTCTGTGCTGCCACTAAGACAGGAATCAAGAGAGCACACCAGTTTCTATATTGTAACATCAGTGTGTCTTGCTCTTTCTAGCCTATGATAATTATGGGACATTGACTGTGGACCTCTGTTCTTCTTGCTGCACTTATCTTTGGTAGGATACGGCTCTCATTATCTTTTTCTCAATACCCTGATGTTACTGGAATCCTGACATTTAGTAACCATGGGACTTTAGGATTCTATCAATTAGATGTGATGTGACGAAAATATGTTCCACAAAAATGTCAGATAGAAATGTCCCAAGGCATTTTGTTATGTTATTATAATGTTATTTTTTTATTATCTTTTATCAAACATATTTCTCAGTTCAACATTACAAGTATTAATTTCATGTGTTTTTATTCACACAAAAATGCTGCTTGATTATTTTCTCTCTAATACTAATGTGTATTACATCATTTTCCAGAATGCAGAGGAGAAGACTCAGTCATTCAGCCACCAGGAGATGTGACCACTAACCTTAACAGGTCACACTGGGCTGTCAATGTGATACTACGGATACAAATCCATAACTGTTGTGGTACAAACACGGAGCAAACGAGTACCCCAAGTATATGCTGTGTACTACTGTGCTCGGTGGACCACTGTGATAACAGGATATACAACCCCTTACAAAAACATACTGACCTACACAATTACAATACACCTGGCTGTACAGTATACAACACCACTTTGAAATTGACACAATAACTTTCTCACTACCTCCCTGATAGTACCAAGACTAGTGGTAGCAGATGATGATAATCACAGTGATGAGGATGAGGATGATAATGATGATGATGGTGATGGTTATGCAATAAGTCATTTTTGATGCCAATAAAGCTATCTCTTCCAATGTAGCTCTAAAGGTAGATGTAAGAGACATTAAAATGCCATTACAATATCTCATGGATTAGAACACATACAGCTAGTAGAGTCTAACTAAATGTATTCCAGAAAAAAAAGTTATACTCAGTATTGTGTACAGAGTAATGGAAAAGCCAACATCCACCACAAGGGGGCCACATTACCAAGTAAGTGTTGCTTTCTACTCTAAAATGACTTGTTAACAGTATTTGAACATCCCCTTTGTGCTGTGCTGCATGGTCTAGGTCTGTGCTGCCACTAAGACAGGAATCAAGAGAGCACACCAGTTTCTATATTGTAACATCAGTGTGTCTTGCTCTTTGTATCCTATGATAATTATGGGACATTGGCTGTGGACCTCTGTTGTTCTTGCTGCACTTATCTTTGGTAGGTAATGGCTCTCATTATCTTTTTCTCAACACCCTGATGTTACTGGAACCCTGACATTTTTCACAGAGTTATTCTTCTTTGTTTCCAGAGTGCAGAGGAGCAGACAGTGTTACTCAGTCAACGAGAGAAGTGACTGCTTATGAAGGAGAAGACGTGTCTCTCAACTGTGAATATAAGACCAGTTTATCAGCTCCATCTCTCTTCTGGTACATTCAATACACAAACGATTACCCTGAATATGTTTTGCGGAAGGATGTCATTGGACCAGGGGATATTGATGATAGATTCAAGGAGAGATTTGATGCCCATCTCAGTTCCATCACCAAATTAGTCCCCTTGACGATCCAGAGGGTGCAGCTGTCTGACTCTGCTGTGTACTACTGTGCTCTGAAGCCCACTGTGACAACAAGATATACAGCCCCATTACAAAAACACCATGTGTGCACGTGGGTGTGTAAGGTACTTTGTGTTTTTTTAAAGTCAATGGGAGGTGTTATACACTGCTCAAAAAAAGAAAGGGAACACTTAAACAACACAATGTAACTCCAAGTCAATCACACTTCTGTGAAATCAAACTGTCCACTTAGGAAGCAACACTGATTGACAATAAATTTCACATGCTGTTGTGCAAATGGAATAGACAGCAGGTGGAAATTATAGGCAATTAGCAATACACCCCCAATAAAGGAGTGGTTCTGCAGGTGGGGACCACAGACCACTTCTCAGTTCCTATGCTAGGCTGATGTTTTGGTCACTTTTGAATGCTGGCGGTGCTTTCACTCTAGTGGTAGCATGAGACGGAGTCTACAACCCACACAAGTGGCTCAGGTAGTGCAGCTCATCCAGGATGGCACATCAATGCGAGCTGTGGCAAGAAGGTTTGCTGTGTCTGTCAGCGTAGTGTCCAGAGCATGGAGACAGGCCAGTACATCAGGAGACGTGGAGGAGGCTGTAGGAGGGCAACAATCCAGCAGCAGGACCGCTACCTCTGCCTTTGTGCAAGGAGGAGCAGGAGGAGCACTGCCAGAGCCCTGCAAAATGACCTCCAGCAGGCCACAAATGTGCATGTGTCTGCTCAAACGGTCAGAAACAGACTCCATGAGGGGGGTATGAGGGCCCGACATCCACAGATGGGGGTTATGCTTACAGCCCAACACCGTGCACAACGTTTTTCATTTGCCAGAGAACACCAAGATTGGCAAATTCGCCAATGGCGCCCTGTGCTCTTCACAGATGAAAGCAGGTTCACACTGAGCACATGTGACAGTCTGGAGACGCCGTGGAGAACGTTCTGCTGCCTGCAACATCCTCCAGCATGACCGGTTTGGCGGTGGGTCAGTCATGGTGTGGGGTGGCATTTCTTTGGGGGGCCGCACAGCCCTCCATGTGCTCGCCTGAGGTAGCCTGACTGCCATTAGGTACCGAGATGAGATCCTCAGACCCCTTGTGTGACCATATGCTGGTGCAGTTGGCCCTGGGTTCCTCCTAATGCAAGAGTGTGTCAGGAGTGTGTCAGCAGTTCCTGCAAGAGGAAGGCATTGATGCTATGGACTGGCCCGCCCGTTCCCCAGACCTGAATCCAATTGAGCACATTTGGGACTTCATGTCTTGCTCCATCCACCAACGCCACGTTGCACCATAGACTGTCCAGGAGTTGGCGGATGCTTTAGTCCAGGTCTGGGAGGAGATCCCTCAGGAGACCATCCGCCACCTCATCGGGAGCATGCCCAGGCGTTGTAGGGAGGTCATACACACTACTGAGCCTCATTTTGACTTGTTTTAAGGACATTACATCAAAGTTGGATCAGCCTGTAGTGTGATTTTCCACTTTAATTTTGAGTGTGACTCCAAATCCAGACCTCCATGGGTTGATACATTTGATTTCCATTGATAATTTTTGTGTGATTTTGTTGTCAGCACATTCAACTATGTGAAGAAAAAAGTATTTAATAAGAATATTTCATTCATTCAGATCTAGGATGTGTTATTTTAGTGTTCCCTTTATTTTTTTGAGCAGTGTATAATTGAGGCAGAGAAAAGGAAATGCCTTTTATAGCTGACAGTGAGAAACCAGGGGAGTCATTCTGTCATAACAGTATACTTGTGTTCACTCTTTTCACTGTATTAAATAATACCAGTGACCAGATTTTATATTTGGAAATAAAATGAAAGTCATGTATATGACTAAACATTATAAACATTCTCTCATAGAAATATCATTGATTCTATCTTTACAGTGATTTCGTAAACTAAACCTTCGTCACCACCACCACACTTCATTAAGAGAAAGCATTGAATGGGTTTTATGTCAAAGTGAAGAACTACAAATGATCCTGTTCAAACTGTACATATGATGACAAGTGACATATTTCAGTTAGTTAGTTGGTCCAACATATAGTAGATGAATGATGATGTTACTTTGTTTGATCTGGATGCTCTCTACAATTTGTAAGTGAGCCTGTATTGTTGATGCTAGTTAGTTTTTTTAATTCCTGTCTATTGTTTTAGTTTCTCTATTTTCTTTACAGGACAGATTGCTGGGGATCACATTAGTCCTGCAAAGCATGACATCATAGGTACAGAGGGAGAACCTGTGACTCTGGGCTGCTCATATGATATAGGCTGTAAATGTATTGACCTTTAATGGTACAGGCATTACCCTAACCAGGCTCCTCGGTTCTACAGTATAAAGGTGCAAGATCAGAAAGCGGTAGGGAACATATACATCCACAATGTCTCAGACATCTACTCAACTGATCATAACAAGTCTCACCCTGGCAGACAGCACTCTACTACTGGGCTCTCAGAGAATATACCCAGTGAGACAATGTGTAAAAGATGCTGTTCTAAAACCAGCTGAGCAGAAATGCTTTGATGAAGCGGGGATCAAATTTGAACATCAAACCACAATTTCATAACATAATGGCAGAGGTTGAGATCAGAGAATTGTGATGTGCTTTGTGCAATCACCAGGTGGTGTAGTGTTTCTCTGTCTTCATATTCAACTGTGAGAAAAATGTATTCTTCTCTCTTCAATTAGTCGTTTTCAATTCCTTAATTTCTTTATGTGGTTGGAAAAGCACGTGGGAATATGACAAAGTGCAAAAATATTATTATTTGTAGTTACTACTCACAATTTATACCACTTGGTGGTGTAGTATGAAAGTCAACCTGAAGGGGGCAACCTAACAAAGCACACAGACCCCTGAATCAGAGGATGCTACACAGACAGACACCTCCCCATGGTCTACTGCTGCATGTCATACAGAACAACATGAAGCATCAACAGTAGGACAGAAGGTGTCAAAGCTCTGTGATAGATAGATCAGCATTGTTCTGCTCCTTACCTTTTCCACTTCAAACAGACTGACTAGTCATGAGAAATTGGCTGATCCTTCATGTTCTGGCTGCATGCTGCTTTGGTATAACATCACTCTGTTCATCTGTCTCTTTCTGTGCATTTGTTCATTTGATTTATATACATTATTATTATATGTTGTGAGGATATATGTATTTATCTTTATTTTCAGGGTGCAGAGCAGAAGAGAGTGTAATACAGCCAACAGAAGATGTAATGGTCGTAGAAGGACACCCAACAACACTCAGTTGTACATTTGATACCACTGATCTATCACCATATCTCTTCTGGTACAAACAACAAGCAAATGGCAAACCCATGTTTATGCTGAGAGAGGATACATTTGGAACTGGGGAAACTGCTACTGAGTTCAGGGAGAGATTTCATGCACGTCTGAATGTCACAGCAAAGTCAGTCCCCTTGATGATCCAGAGGTTGCAGCTGTCTGACTCTGCTGTGTACTACTGTGCTCTGAAGCCCACTGTGACAACAGGATATTCAGCCCTCTTACAGAAACTACAAGTTTCACATGTGTCCATAGAAACATTCAGTACCAGTGAAAAGTTGGGACAAAAGCACAATATGCATTTCAATATACTTTATGTACAGAAGTAGATCTGAATTATTTACTCTGTAGGCTACACAAGTGTTTGTTCATTATTTTTAAAAGAATACGTGTATGTTTTCACAACATATCAGAAAAATAAGTTTATCATACATACTTCATGGAACATTTATGTCATTGAAAATTGCTTTAGGCTACTTTCCATTTTATGTGAGCTAGACGTAAGCTTTTTACTTTGACTAATGAAATGCAAAGAGTGCTTATATCTAATACTGATGAGGTAATATTGACCAATACATTTCTATACAATCTTCCCTGTCTCTAAACAGGCTCCTCCTTCATGTCTGTCAGTTGATGGTGATATACAGGCTGAGATGGACATGGAAGAGAGAGAGAGGATCTCTACCTCTTACTGTAACTCAGTCACTCTGTGTGTTCTGTATAACCATGTTACTCTGTCTGATCATCTGGCTGGTTCTTGATGTATTCTGCTTCGGTATGATGGAACCTTTTCTCTCATTGGTTTATCGTATCTTTAACACATTTTTACAATGGTTTTATCATTTCTAATATCTTTCAAATTATCACTCAGTCTTTCTTTTACTCCCAGAGTGCACAGCAGACCAAGTTCAACAGCAACCAGGAGGTGTGATTGCTACAGAAGGAGGACTGGTAACACTGAGTTGTCAATATAACACCAGTGCTAATAATGCATATCTATATTGGTTCAAACATGAAGAAAATGACTTCCCTAAACATATGCTGAGCCGTTATTCATTTGGATCTGGAGACAACGCTGCAGGGTTCAAGGAGAGATTTGATGCCCGTCTCGATGCGGACTCAAAATCAGTCCCCTTGACGATCCAGAGGGTGCAGCTGTCTGACTCTGCTGTGTACTACTGTGCCCTGCAGCCCACAGTGAGAGGAAACCTGTGAAGACTCTACAAAAACCTGGAGAAAAAAACTGACATCCCCTAGACATCCTGTCATTTTTTATTTCATCATTACTTTGTGTAAACAAAACACACACACTGAAAATGAACAATGAAAGCTTTTCAATGAACAACAAAAAACAAATGTTAAACATGTTGAATGGAAGAGTGACAAAACTCAATCTATCTGAATGTGTTGCTTATTTATACTTTAGAATGTAGATTTAAATAGGAAAGCAAAAAACTGTGAATGAATGAATGCCTCATATTGAATACATTTATATCTTGAAGATCTTGCATCAAGCAACTTTCTTACCTTAAAATCAAGACAATAAATGGAAATAAATAAGACAGTTTTATCCAATATTGTCACGCCCTGACCTTAGAGATCCTTTTTATGTCTTTATTTTTGTTGGGTTGGGGGGTGTAGAGGAGTCGCAGGACACAATGAAAATAGTAAAAGCTGGGGTGGTAAAAGCTGTTGAGAAGCCTTTTGGTCCTAGACTTGGCGCTTCGGTACTGCTTGCCAGGAGGAAGCAGAGAGAACAGGCAATGACTGGGGTGGCTGGGGTCTTTGACAATTTTTAGGGACCTTTTTTTTGACAATGTCTGGTGTCGAGGTCCTGGATGGCAGACAGCTTAGCGGCAGTGATGGGCCCTACGCACTACCCTCTGTAGTGCGTTGCTGTCGGAGGCCAAGCAGTTGCCGTACCAGGCAGTGACGCAACCAGTGCTCTCGATGTTGCAGCTGTAGAACCTTTTGAGAATCTGAGGACCAATGCCAAATCTTTTCAGTCTCCTGAGGGGGAATAGGCTTTGTCGTGCCCTCTTCACAACTGTTTTGGTGTGTTTGCACCATGATAGTGTTAGGTTCTTATTTTTCAGAGTAAATAACCCACGGACACTAGAGAAACTTTAACCAAGTAAAAATTTTCCCAAAGGTTCTGTACAGCTGTAATCACACAACCCAACATTTGTCCCATCCATATATTTATATCCCACTGAAGACACTCCCTCTCTCCAATCCTTCTAGTTTATACTCAACAGGAAGAAGGTAACCAGATACTAAACCCTGATTACTCCCTTAAGGGGAACTGACCTCAACCCCTCCTTCACCTAATTCACAGATATCCCTCTGTTTTCCCTATATCAACACGTCACTCTCCTCCAACAAACACATTCCAAAGCCTTCTGGCTTTCTACAGAGAACACTTAACTTTCTCCTTTGATTCTATGCTTCTTCTCTATCATTGATTTAATATCTCCATGTTCCAAATGTCGAAGCCAACACTAGTTTGTTGGGGATGTGGACACCAAGGAATTTGACACTCTCAACCTGATCCACTACAGCCACGTTGATGAGAATGGGGTCGTGCTCGGTCCTCCTTTTCCTGTAGTCCACAATCATCTCCTTTGTCTTCATTTAAATTGAGGGACAGGTTGTTGTTCTTGCACCACCAGGCCAGATCTCTTACCTCCTCCCTATAGGCTGTCTCGTCATTGTCGGTGATCAGGCCTACCACTGTTGTGTCATCTGCAAATTTAATGATGGTGTTGGAGTCGTGCCTGGCCATGCTGTCGTGGGTGAACAGGGAGTACAGGAGGGGACTGAGCACGCACCCCAAAGGAGGCCCCCGTGTTGAGGATCAGCCTGGCGGATGTGTTACCTACCCTTACCACCTGGTGGCGACCCATCAGGAAGTCCAGGATCGAGTTGCGGAGGGAGGTGTTTAGACCAAGGGTCTTTAGCTTAGTGATTAGCTTTAAGGGCACTATGGTGTTGAACGCTGAGCTTTAGTCAATGAATAGCATTCTCACATAGGTGTTCCTTTTGTCCAGGTGTGAAAAGGCAGTGTGGAGTGCAATAGAGATTGCATCATCTGTGGATCTGCTGGTGCGGTATGTGAATTGGAGTGGGTCTAGGGTTTCTGGGATAATGGTGTTGATGTGAGACATGACAAGCCTTTCAAAGCATTTCATGGCTACAGACGTGAGTGCTATGGGTTGGTAGTCATTTAGGCAGAAGGGAGCAATGGTGACTAGTTAAAGAAGAGGTTTGATTGAAGGCTCAATTTCACATCTACCTCTGTCCACTTGATGATCCAGAGGTTGCAGCTGCCTGACTACTTTTTACTACTGTGCTCTGAATCCCACTGTGACAGCAGGAGATTTAGTCAATGTACAACAACAGTGTTCAGACAATGTCACAAGCTTCTCAATATTAGATGATACACAGAAAGAGGAGGAGACAAGGATTTCATAGTCTCATCATGGCCTTGTTACATCAGTGGCTGAGGAATTTACTGATTCTTGCTGCATGTTGTTATGGTATGATATTACATTGTTAATTTGTTTTCTGCCTATGCTCCAAGCCCTTTATTTTATTCAAACATATGTTTAAGTTTTCTACAACTACTACTAATTTTATACATTTTAAATCCCTATATCATGTTGCTTAACTCCCCTCTCCCCTAATACAAATGTGTGTCCTTTTCCAGAATGCAGGTGAAGACACAGTCACTCAGCCACCAGGACATCTGACCACTAAGGGAGGACAGGTCACACTGGATGGTCAATTTGAGACTTTAGTTACTACAAATCTAAATCTGTTCTGGTACAGGTATGAATCTACTTACTTCCCAAAGTTTATGTTGGTATGTTTTTCTTTTGGAGGTATAAATGCCACTGTATTTGAGGAGAGATTTGATGCTGTTGGTAAAATTATGATTAAATGACTGGACAAATCATTTTAAATGGAACTGTAACTAAGTAAACTTATACTCTGTTTTATTATATCTGATTAACAATATGAGTTCATTGTGTGTAACACCTGGATTGTGTGACACGGACAAGGAGTAATTAAAGTTAATGAACACCATTGCAACTAGGAAGAAACGAATGGGTTGTGGACTGTGTAAACACATAAGGTCGTTAACCTATGGTTGAACCTACAGAAACTTTTAGACAAGACAGTGAGTGCATTCCTAGGTTTTCTGTTAATTAGAACTGTCAGCTCAGTGGTGATTGATAATGTTGAGGGGTCAAAAGTTACCTGGGAGTGTGTTAGTAAGTTAGAATGAACTTTTCACCTCACTTTGTCCCGGTCGAGAGGAGGGAATTCTGTTAAAGCAATGAAATGATCTGTATATAAACCATTGCTCATGGTTAAGTGGCAGCACACTCCGAGAATAAATTCTGTTACCTATCATTGAAAAGACTGGTCTCCATCTATTTTATGCAAATAAGAATCTTACAAATTATCATAAAATAGATGAAGGGTTTTCAATTAATGAAAGCACATTGGCATAATTAAATTACACTAACAGATGCCCATCTAGATAAAGACTCAAGATCTGTCCCCTTGACGATCCAGAGGGTACATCTGTCTGACTCTGCTGTGTACTACTGTGCTCTGAAGCCCACTGTGACAACAGGATATACAGCCCGCTTACAGGGGTGTCCTCGGATGGGGCCACAGTGTCTCCTGGCCCCTCCTGTCTCAGCCTCCAGTATTTATGCTGCAGTAGTTTATGTGTCGGGGGGCTAGGGTCAGTTTGTTATATCTGGAGTACTTCTCCTGTCCTATTCGGTGTCCTGTGTGAATTTAAGTGTGCTCTCTCTAATTCTCTCTTTCTCTCTTTCTTTCACTCTCTCGGAGGACCTGAGCCCTAGGACCATGCCTCAGGACCACCTGACATGATGACTCCTTGCTGTCCCTAGTCCACCTGGCCGTGCTGCTACTCCAGTTTCAACTGTTCTGCCTTATTATTATTGGACCATGCTGGTCATTTATGAACATTTGAACATCTTGGCCATGGTCTGTTATAATCTCCACCCGGCACAGCCAGAAGAGGACTGGCCACCCCACATAGCCTGGTTCCTCTCTAGGTTTCTTCCTAGGTTTTGGCCTTTCTAGGGAGTTTTTCCTAGCCACCGTGCTTCTACACCTGCATTGCTTGCCGTTTGGGGTTTTAGGCTGGGTTTCTGTACAGCACTTTGAGATATCAGCTGATGTACGAAGGGCTATATAAATAAATTCGATTTGATTTGAGAAACTATTTGATAGTGATTAACAATGTAACACAGCCAACAGAAGATGTAATGGTCGTAGAAGGACAACCAACAAAACTCAGTTGAACATTTGATACAACTGATCTATTGCCATATCTATTTTGGTACAAATATCAAGCAAATGGCAACCCCATGTTTATGCTGAGAAAGGATACGTTTGGAGCTGGGGAAACTGCTACTGAGTTCAAGGAGAGATTTCATGCCGGTCTGAATGTCACAGCTAAATCTGTCCCCTTGACGATCCAGAGGTTGCAGGTGTCTGACTCTGCTGTGTACTACTGTGCTCTGAGGCCCACTGTGACAACAGGATATACAGTCTCATTACAGAAACTATTTGATAGTATGATATAACTCTCTAAGAGAGCCTAGTGGAAGCTCCTCCTCAATACTTCCTTGGGCAGAGTTAAAGAAGTGGTGACACATGTGAGTGTGTTTGCTCTCTCCTTACCTACCCGTCTCACAGTAGACATGGAATCTTGGCTGAAGAATATTCTGATCCTTGCTGCATTTTGTTGTGGTATGATAAAACATATATTTGCTTACTAGCCATTGCTTAAATGATACCTTTATATTATCATGTAAAATAAAGTTGCTCAATCTATATGCTTCTAGTGATTTAATGGGTATAAATCATCAAACAGCCTTTATTTTTTAACTTACATCATTTCTCTCCAGAATGCAGAGGAGACAGAGTGTTACAGACAAAAGGAGTTGAGACGGCTACTGAAGGAGGACAAATAAAAGTTGCCTGTCATTACGAAACAGACGATCCAAATCCATATCTATTCTGGTACAAACATGGAGAAAACGATTTCCCCAAGTATATGCTTATGCGATTCAATTTTGGAACTGGGGACAATGCTGCTGACTTCAAGGAGAGATTTCATGCCGATCTAGATGCCAACTCCAAATCAGTCCCCTTAACGATCCAGAGGGTGCAGCTGTCTGACTCTGCTGTGTACTACTGTGCTCTGAAGCCCACTGTGACAACAGGAGATACAACCCCTTTACAAAAACATACTGAGCTACATAATGACAATACACCTGTCTGTATAGTATACAGCAGCACTTTGAAATTGACACAGTAACTTTCACACTACCTCCTTGATACTACCAAGACTAGTGGTAAGCAGATGATGATAATCAGTGCAATGTTAATGATGAGTGTAGAGTAAGTCATTTTTTATGCCAATAAAGCTACCTCTTCCAATTCAGCTTTAAATGTCAGCCTAGTGTCATAGATTAGACGTATAATAGTACATTTGAATCTGGTACACTCAAATTAGCATGAAATATTATGTTTGTTATGGTTGCATAAAACAGAAAGTTACTTAAGGCAAATCCTTAACCCTTTTAACTAACCCTTCCCCTAACTTAACCCTTTAACCTAACTGCTAATGCTAACGTTAATGTTAGCCACCTAGTCACATAGCTAACTTCAGCATCAACTAATTGGAATTCATAACATATCATACATTTAGCAAAGTCGTATAATTCTTAAACTAAGTAAACTTATACTAATAAGTCCTAATAAGTTTAATTATAAGTTGTATAATTCTTAAAATATCTTGAACATGTATGATAGACATCCACAAATTAGTGCATAATATTAGTACACAATATATACGAAATGTAACAACAAATGGAGTGGTTGGATTTACTTACAGGATAATATGAAATGCTCTGAGACCAGGTTGTAAATGTAGATGTAAGAGACATTAAAATTCCATTACAATATCTCATGGATTAGAAAATAGACCATTGTTTAATTTTTACAGTTGGCCAAGTAGTGTTACTTAGATGAATTTAGAAAAAGCAATATTCAGTATTGTGAATAGAGTAATCATCAACCAGCATCAACCACAAGAGGGCCACATTATCAAGTAAGTGTTGCTTTCTACTCTAAAATGACTTGTTTACAGTATTTGAACATCCCCGCTGTGCTGCATGGTCTAGGCCTGTGCTGCTTCAAAAACAGAAACCAAGATAGCACACCAGTTTCTATATTGTAACATCAGGGTGTCTTGCTCTTTGTATCCTGTGATAAGTATGGGACATTGGCTGTGGACCTCTGTGGTTCTTGCTGCACTTATCTTTGGTAGGAAATGGCTCTCCCTATCTTTTTCTCATACCCTGATGTCACTGGAATCCTGACATTTTGTGACCACGGGACTTTAAGACTCTATCTGCGCAAAGCAAAGTAATTGAGCATCAAAGTTTTCACATTCGAGATCTCAGAACTGTTTTGCAATTAATTGTTCTTTCATAACCTATTAATATTATCACCTTAAATGTACCTAAAGTGCAGATTATCAAAATCCTGATACATTTGAAAGTCAGTTTGTTTAGGGTGTTGCAATTACAGATAGAAAAATCTGACTACACGGACCATGAAGAACCATCCAAATATCAATTAGATATGATGTTACTAACACGTTTTCCACAAAAATGTCATATAAAACCTTGTGGTCCATTGCAATCTTCTTTGTTTCCAGAGTGCAGCAGAGCAGACAGTGTTACTCAGTCGAAGAGAGAAGTGACTGCTTATGAAGGAGAAGATGTGTCTCTCAGCTATAAATATAACACCAGTTAATCAGCTCCATCTTCTGGTACATTAAATCCACAAGTTATTACCCTGAATATGTTTTGCAGAAGGATGGACCAGGGGGTATTGATGATAGGTTCAAGTGGAGATTTAACCTCTACGGGATCGTTGAGCTAACGTGCGCTAATGTGATTAGCAATAGGTTGTAAGTATACAAGAAAACATCCCAGGACATAGACATATCTTATATGGGCAGAAAGCTTACATTTGTAACGTCTGCGTCAAACTCACACTCCCAAACACTTAGATCCCCTGAATTCATCCCACTTTCCAGCTCACTCTCCAGAACCCCATCACCGGGATTCTAATCACCTGTTCACACACCTGCATGTAATCATCCCACGCGATTTAGTTCAGTTCCTTGCACCTCATCAGTGTGAGGTATTGTTTGTTTTGAGACACACTTTTTCTGAGCTTTTACCTGCCTCACTCACAACGCCTTTCGCCTATTCCTTGCCTGTACTGTTGCCATTTTTGAACCTACCGTGTATGACCTTCTGCCCTCCCCTGGACCCAGCTATCTTCCTCATCCTATGGTGCCTTTCACTAAACACCTGCTGTGCTCTGCCCTTGAAACCAGCTCTCTGTCTCCCCAGTGTTCATTACAAAATTATTGTTAGTCTAACTGCACTGTCCAATTCACAGTAGCTATTACAGTGAAAAAATACAATGCTATTGTTTGAGGAGAGTGCATAGTTATGTACATCAAAATGTATATATTAACCAATTAGGCACAATTGGGCAGACTTCATACAACATTTTTAACAGAAATACAATAGTTCATAGGATCAATCTAAAACTTGCACATACACTGCTGCCATCTAGGATGCCATGCTGGATTGGTCAATTCTAATGCTAATGTCATTGTTTGAAATTAATATGAAATATTATTAATTTGAGATTTTTTTGGTTGATTTTCTTATTTTATTTGCATTATATAAAAATATAATCTGTAATGAAATGTAAAGTATTGTTACTGATTTTTTAAATCTTTCACAGTGGCAGTGATTCTGATTATGAGCCGCCAATGTCTAGGTGTCCATCTCCCTCTGAAGCTGGTTCATCCAGCTGGACCCCCGCTGTCTCCGGCTCCACATCTAACCGGCCATCTAGAGATGTGAAGTCAGTGACAAAGAAGAGGAGGTGGGGAAGAGAGAAACCTGCAGACAGAGGGCCAGAGGGTCATTGGCACTCTGTGTTAGAAGATGATGTGGAACCAAATCCACCAGTTTTTAGACCCAAAAGGCAGCCAGGACCTCAACTAGACATGACTGCAAAGTACAGCCCCCTTCAACTTTTTCAACTGTTTTTCACCTCATCAGTTGTTGATTCCCTGGTGGCGAACACCAATAAGTATGGGGCTAAGAAGCAGGCAGGAACGAAAGAGGCATGGAAGACCATTTCCATGTCAGACCTTTTCTGCTACTTTTCAATGGTCATTTACATGGGGCTGGTGAAGTTGAAAACTCTAAGGGACAGCTCTCTATCAACTGCCTTTCCCCATGACTGTCATGTCTTGTAAAAGGTTTCTGACTATCTCACGGGCGCTTCACATCAGTGACCCAGAAGTTGATGGGGAGAATGAAAAGAAGAGAGACACACCAAGGTTTGATAGGCTCTGTAAAATAAAACCTCTCTACCCCATCATCGTTGATGCCTGCAAGACTTCTTTTCAGCCCGCCCAGAACCTGTCCATCGATGAGAGGATGGTAGCCTCAAAGGCCAGAATCAGCCTCAAACAATACATGTGTAACAAACCAACCAAATGGGGTTACAAGCTGTTTGTTTTGGCTGATTCTGTGTGTGCCTACACTTGCATTTTTTTGTTTATGAGGGGAAAAACAGTTTTGCTACCGGTAATGGACTGAGTTATGATTCCGTTATGGAGTTATTGGATTTTCAAATGCTGGGGAAGGGCTACAAACTGTTTGTGGGCAACTTCTACACAAGCCCTACCCTGTTTACAGAGCTGAGGAAGCGGGGGGTGTCGGCTTGTGGCACCATTCGTACCAACAGGGTGGGATTTCCAAAGACCAAGGTGAACGACATGCCTAAGCGGGCTGAGCGGGGTACCATGCGATGGATCCGTGAAGATGGCCTGCTGTTTGTGAAGTGGATAGATACCAGAGACGTGGTCATGTGCTCCAGTATCCACAAGTCCTTCAGTGGAGATCACGTCGTCAGGCGTGTGAAGAATGTTGCCGGGGCATGGACCACAAAAAAATGGCCCGATTCCAGCTGCTGTGAAGGACTACAACAAGAGCATGGGAGGTGTGGACCTGTCAGATGCACTGATAGGATACTACAATGTTCTTCACAAGACCATGAAATGGTACAAAACATTTTTCTATCATTTCATTGACCTTGCTGTGGTGAATTCCTTCATCCTCCAGAAGGAAATGGCCAAGAGCTGTGGACAGTCCCCCATCTCACAGCTAGCCTTCAGGTAGCTGCTCATCCAGGAGCTTGCTAGCTACAGGAAGTCCACTGCAGCACCTTCTGCTCCAACCAGTGGTGTTCACCTGCCCAGATTCATCTCTGCAGGCATGAATGTGCCACAGGGCAAAAAGGGCACAGTAGGGCAATGTCGTTGTGCCCTTTGCCACAGGAAATGCCCCATCACCTGCACCACCTGTTCAGTAAGCCTCTGCTTTACAGCAGAAAGAGACTGCTATGGGCCATGGCACCAGCAGCACAATATTGTGTAGAGGACTGAGGGTCTCCACAATATTGTAAATAGAAAATGTGTAAATAGTTACCCGTGTTAATTGTGTGTTTATTATTATTTATTTATTTTATTATTTTTATCATATATATATAAATTTTTGGGTGGGAGGTGTGTTAGAATATCATTTATGTATTTTGTATAGAGTTATTTCCTTCAAAATGTATCACTGTACCAATTCGGCCACTTGGGTAAATGTGAGTACATTTGTGTGGGACACCTGGGTGACTTCATGCTCAATGTCATGTAGCTCGCTCATTTTTTAAGTTATCTGTCTAAAACTTTGCTCAGCCATTGTTGCCATCTTATGTTCTTCATTCGAACCATCCCCAGCATCCTATCTATGTTTGGCTGTTCTTGGTCATTTGAAAGATGATGCAGCAACAATAAAAAACAGAAAATGTATGTTTATTTTCTTGTATTTTCTTCTACCAGGTCTATTGTGTTATATTCTCCTACATTCAATTCACATTTCCACAAAATTCAGAGCGTTTCCTTTCAAATGATATCAAGAATATGCATATCCTTGCCTCTGGGCCTGAGCAACAGGCAGTTAGATTAGGGTATGTCTTTAGGTGGAAATTGAGAAGAAGGGGGGGGGGTACCCCAAAGAAGTTAAGCCATTTTGCCACAACTTTGGAAGTATGCTTGGTGTCATTGTCCATTTGGAAGACCCATTTGCGACCAAGCTTTAACTTCCTAACTGATGTCTTGAGATGTTGCTTCAATATATCCACATCATTTTCCTCCCTCATAATGCCATCTATTTTGTGAAGTGTACAAGTCCCTCCTGCAGCAAAGCACCCCACAACATGATGCTGCCACCCCCGTGCTTCACGGTTGGGATGGTGTTCTTAGGCTTACAATCATCCCCTTTTCCCTCCAAACATAATGATGGTCTTTATGGCCAAACAGTTCTATTTTTGTTTCATCAGACCAGAGGACAATTCTCCAAAAAGTACAATTTTTATCCCGATGTGCAGTTGCAAACTGTAGTCTGGCTTTTTTATGGCAGTTTTGGAGCAGTGGCTTTTTCCTTGCTGAACGGCCTTTCAGGTTATGTCAATATAGGATTTGTTTTACTGTGGATATAGATACTTTTGTACCTGTTTCCTCCAGCATCTTCACAATGTCCTTTGCTGTTGTTCGGGGATTGATTCGCACCAAAGTACGTTCATCCCTAGGAGACAGAATGCGTCTCCTTCCTGAGCGGTATGATGGCTGCGTTGTCCCATGGTGTTTAAACCTGCGTACTATTGCCTGTACAGAAGAACGTGGTACCTTCAGGCGTTTGGAAATTGTTCCCAAGGATGAACCAGACTTGTGGAGAACTACATTTTTTTTCTGAGGTCTTTGCTGATTTCTTTTGATTTTCCCATGATGTCAAGCAAAGACGCACTGAGTTTGAAGGTAGGCCTTGAAATATATCCACAGATACACCTCCAATTGTCTCAAAGGATGTCAATTAGCCTATCAGAAGCTTCTAAAGCCATGACATCATTTTCTGGAATTTTCCAAGCTGTTTAAAGGCACAGTCAACTTAGTGTATGTAAACTTCTGACCCACTGGAATTGTGATACAGTGAATTGTAAGTGAAATGATATGTCTGTAAACAGTTGTTGGAAAATTACTTGTGTCATGCACAAAGTAGATGTCCTAACCGATTTGCCAAAACTATAGTTTGTTAACAATACATTTGTGGAGTGGTTGAAAAACACGTTTTAATGACTCCAAGTGTATGTAAACTTCCAACTTCAACTGTATATATTTTTTTATGAATAAAAATGCATGTTTTATTCATTGTATTATCTTTCAACAGATCTAATGTGTTATATTCTCCTACATTCATTTCACATTTCCACAAACTTCAAATAGTTTCCTTTCAAATGGTATCAAGAATATGCATATCCTTGCTTCAGGTTCTGAGCTACAGACAGTTAGATTTGAGTATATCATTTTAAGCTAAATTTGAAAAAATGCCCATCTCAATTCCTTTACCAAATCAGCTCCCTTGATGATCCAGAGGATATAGCTACTACTGTGCTCTGAAGTCCACTGTGACAACAGCCCCCTTCCAAAAACGATTTGATTGTGTGATATAAGACTCATAGAGAGCCTAGTGGAAGCTCCTCCTCAATGCTTCCTAAGGCAGAGTTAAAGAAGTGGTTTCAAAAGCTCTTGACACGTACTGTGTGAGTGTGTTTGCTCTCTCCTTACCTACACATCTCACAGTTGACATGGAATCTTGGCTGAATAAACTTCTGATCCTTGCTGCATTTTGTTGTGGTATGATACCTATCATTTATCATGATAACTATTAATTTATTTATTTGCTTACTGTCTTTTCTCCAACCCTTTTATTTTGTAAATATACATTTCTGTACAATGCTACCAGTATTAATTTAATGCGTTTTTATTTCCTCAATCATGTTCCTTGATTTTTTTCCTCCTAAATTAAATGTGTATTACATTATTTTCCAGAATGCAGAGGAGAAGACTCAGTCATTCAGTCACCAGGAGATGTGACCGCTACTGAGGGAGAACAGGTCACACTGGGCTGTCAATTTGATACTGTAGATAGAAATCCAGATCTGTTCTGGTACAAGCAGAGAGCTAATGACTTCCCAAAGTATATGCTGAAACGGGCTACTTTTGGATCAGATAATGCCATTGAATTCCAGAGGAGATTCGATGCCCATCTCAATTTAACTACATTTAAATCAGAATCCAAATCAGTCCCCTTGACGATCCAGAGGTTACAGCTGTCTGACTCTGCTGTGTACTACTGTGCTCTGAGGCCCACTGTGACAACAGGATATACAGCCCTCTTACCAAAACTATAAGTTACACATGTGTCCATTCAGTACCAGTGAAAAGTTGGGACAAAAGCACAATATGCATTTCAATATACTTTATGTACAGAAGTAGATCTGAATTATTTACTTTGTACATTAACTGTAAAAGAATACCTGTACGTGTTCACAACATACCAAAAAGTTCAGACAGGACAGCAATATCTAACAAGTAATTTCTAACAATTTCACAGCAACTATACAGACAAATCTAAGTAAAGGAATGGAATAAGAATATATACATATAAATATATGGATGAGCAATGAAAGAGCGGCATAGGTAAGATGCAATAGATGGTATAAAATACAGTATATACAGTGGGGAGAACTTGATACACTATTTGATACACTGCCGATCTTGCAGGTTTTCCTACTTACAAAGCATGTAGAGGTCTGTAATTTTTATCATGGGTACATTTCAACTGTGAGAGACGGAATCTAAAACAAACATCCAGAAAATCACATTGTATGATTTTTAAGTAATTAATTTGCATTTTATTGCATGACATAACTATTTGATACATCAGAAAAGCAGAAGTTAATATTTGGTACAGAAACCTTTGTTTGCATTTACAGAGATCATACTTTTCCTGTAGTTCTTGACCAGGTTTGTACACACTGCAGCGGGGATTTTGGCCCTCTCCTCCATACAGACCTTCTCCAGATCCTTCAGATTTCGTGGCTGTCACTGGGCAATATGGACTTTCAGCTCCATCCAAAGATTTTCTATTGGGTTCAGGTCTGGAGACTGGCTAGGCCACTCCAGGACCGTGAGATGCTTCTTATGGAGCCACTCCTTAGTTGCCCTGGCTGTGTGTTTCGGGTCGTTGTCATGCTGGAAGACAAAGCCACGACCCATCTTCAATGCTCTTACTGAGGGAAGGAGGTTGTTGGCCAAGATCTCGTGATACATGGCCCCATGCATCCTCCCCTCAATATGGTGCAGTCATCCTGTCCCCTTTGCAGAAAAGCATCCCCAAAGAATGATGTTTCCACCTCCATGCTTCATGGTTGGGATGGTGTTCTTGGGGTTGTACTCATCCTTCTTCTTCCTCCAAACACACAAGTGGAGTTTAGACCAAAAAGCTCTATTTTTGTCTCATCAGACCACATGACCTTCTTCCATTCCTCCTCTGGATCATCCAGATGGTCATTGGCAAACTTCAGACGGGCCTGGACATGTGCTGGCTTGAGCAGGGGGACCTTGCGTGCGCTGCAGGATTTTAATCCACGATGGCTAATGGTTTTCTTTGAGACTGTGGTCCCAACTCTCTTCAGGCCATTGACCAGGTCCTGCCGTGTAGTTCTAGGCTGATCCCTCACCTTCCTCATGATCATTGATGCCCCACGAGGTGAGATCTTGCATGGAGCCCCAGACCGAGGGTGATTGACCGTCATCTTGAACTTCTTCCATTTTCTAATAATTTGTCCAACAGTTGTTGCCTTCTCACCAAGCTGCTTGCCTATTGTCCTGTAGCCCATCCCAGCCTTGTGCATGTCTACAATTTTACCCCTGAGTTTTACCCCTGATGTCCTTACACAGCTCTCTGGTCTTGGCCATTGTGGAGAGGATGGAGTCTGTTTGATTGACTGTGTGGACAGGTGTCTTTCATACAGGTAACGAGTTCAAACAGGTGCAGTTAATACAGGTAATGAGTGGAGAACAGGAGGGCTTCTTAAAGAAAAACTAACAGGTCTGTGAGAGCCTAAATTCTTACTGGTTGGTAGGTGATCAAATACTTATGCCATGCAATAAAATGCAAATGAATCACTTAAAAATAATACAATGTGATTTTGTGTATTTTTGTTTAAGATTCCGTCTCTCACAGTTGAAGTGTACCTATGATAAAATTACAGACCTCTACATGCTTTGTAAGTAGGAAAACCTGCAAAATCGGCAGTGTATCAAATACTTGTTCTCCCCACTGTACATATGAGATGAATTATGCAAGATATGTAAACATTATTAAAGTGGCATCATTATAGTGACTAGTGATCCATTTATTAAAGTGGCCAATGATTTGAAGCCTGTATGTAGTCAGCAGCCTCTCTGTGTTAGTGATGGCTGTTTAGCAGTTGAATGGCCTTGAGAGTTCGGTCTCTCGGTCCCAGCTTTGATGCACCTGTAGTGTCCTCGCCTTCTGGATGGTAGCGGGGTGAACAGGCAGTGGCTCAGGTGGCTGTTGTCCTTTTGATCTTTATGGCCTTCCTGTGACATCGGGTGCTGTAGGTGTCCTGAAGGACAGGTAGTTTGCCCCCGGTGATGCGTTGTGCAGAAAGCACCACCCTCTGGAGAGCCCTGCAGTTGTGGACGGTGCAGTTGCCATACCAGGTGGTGATACAGCCCGACAGGATGCCCTCAATTGTGCATCTGTAAATTTTTGTGAGGGTTTTAGGTGACAAGCCAGAATTTCAGCCTCC
Organism: Oncorhynchus kisutch; assembly: GCF_002021735.2. NCBI lineage: Eukaryota > Metazoa > Chordata > Actinopteri > Salmoniformes > Salmonidae > Oncorhynchus > Oncorhynchus kisutch. Next base: position 18,930,239 of record NC_034203.2, read on the forward strand.
TGAGGTTGAAGAGGCGCTGTTTGCACCTTCTTCACCACACTGTCTGTGTGGGTGGACCATTTCAGTGCAGCTCTGCATTTTGAGGATGTCACCTTGGCATCAAGCAGCAGCAAAACGTCTGCTGTTACTGTCACGATCGTTGTATGAGTGAGACCAAGGCGCAGAGTGGTATTCGTACATTCTCTTTTAATGAATGAAACACTTCACAAAAACAACAAAAACAACAAACGAAATGTGACGCTATGCAAATTAGTGCAGAAAGGCAACTAAACATAGTCTAGATGGGCTGCCTAAATGTGATCCCCAATCAGAGACAACGATAAACAGCTGTCTCTGATTGGGAACCAAATCAGGCCAACATAGAAACACACAACATCGAATGCCCACCCCAAATCACACCCTGACCTAACCAAATAGAGAAATAAAACGGCTCTCTAAGGTCAGGGCGTGACAGTACTCCCCAAAGGTGCAGACTCCCGGCCGCAAACCTGAACCTATAGGGGAGGTTCCGGGTGGGCAACTACCCTCGGTGGCGGCTCCGGTTCGGGGCGTAGTCCCCGCTCCCTACACTGATCCCTCCGCTTCTGTGGAACCGGACCGTGGATTGTTGCCGGAGGAACCGGACCTCTGTATTTGGGGAGGGGTTTCAAAGGTTTGAGAAGAGGTGGTCCATTCCGAACCAGACGAAGGAAGATGTTTTTAAGTATATGCCAATCTTGTTGTGCTGTGTGTTGTAATTTTAAATTCCAGTTTCAGCCACAATGTAAATCCCTACATTTATTTAGCTTTAAGTACCTGCATGTAAGTCATCTACTATAATCAGTAAATTGTTGTTGTATCTAAACTTAGTTTTGATGCATTGAAAATAGATCTATAACAGAGTAATAATAGAAGAATAACATATTTTGCATCTCTTGCAGGTGACAGTAATGGTCAGACCATTGAGCCAATCAGAGAGGAGGTGTATGCTCCAGCAGGTAGTAATATTACACTTTCATGCACCTACTCATCTACAGTCTCTCTTCAATGGTATCTCCAGGACCCTGGATCAGCTCCTCAGTATATCCTGCTTATCCTGCATGGTGTTGGGTCTCCATCACGGGCTCCAGGTCTGGATCCTCGACTGTCAGTCAAGCTGAATGATGAGAAGAACCGTGTGGATCTAGAGATCTCCTCTGCTAAAGAGAAAGACTCTGCTATGTACTACTGTGCACTGATGCCCAAGGTGAAAGGAAACCTACAAACTCTGTACAAAAACCTAACTTGATTCATTCTATACGTACATGAAATGACCTACAGGAGATTGTACAACTCAAGGTTTTTCTTTTTGACAAGAAACCTGGTGGGTGCAACATTGTATATGCCTACTTATCATTTCAAAGTCATAGTAGTGTTTTGGCTTTGCTGTTTTCAAAAACAAATAATTCAAGGCTGACCTGTAACATAGACCATGATGCTACTCTGTTATATTCTACTGATGTCAGCCCTTGTAGGTGATACTTTAGAGGATGATTGTCACACCCTGGCCATAGTTTGCTTTGTATGTTTCTATGTTTTTGTTTGGTCAGGGTGTGATCTGAGTGGACATTCTATGTTGGATGTCTAGTTTGTCTGTTTCTGTGTTTGGCCTGGTCTGGTTCTCAATCAGAGGCAGGTGTTAGTCATTGTCTCTGATTGGGAGCCATATTTAGGTAGCCTGTTTTGTCATTGTGGGTTGTGGGTGATTGTCTATGTTAGTTGCTTGTGTCAGCACAGGTCTCATTATAGCTTCACGGTCGTTATTGTTTTGTATAGTTTGTATTCAGTGTTCAGTGCTTTCTTTAATAAAAAAATCATCATGAACACATAGCACGCTGCTTTTTGGTCCGCTCCTTATGACGATCGTGACAATGATATTACTCCAACCAGCCCTGAGGAGGAGTATTTAGAGGGTAGCAGAGTTAAGATCTCCTGTAACTATACAGTAAAATCCGACAGTACCCTGGATCAGCACCCCATTTCCTCCTCTACACTACAGTCACCTCAAAGCCCTCTGTAATAAAACCTGAAGACCCTCGACTGTCTTTTAATCTGAATAAAGAGAGAACCTGTGTGGATCTGGAGATCTCATCTGATGAAGTGACAGACTTTGCTCTCTACTACTGTGACATGGAGCCCACAGTGACAGGAAACACTTCCTCATTGAAAAAGCTTAGTCTAACACAAAGATGTGGGATGTAGGAATTTTGTTTAGAATTCACTTCATCCTTATCAACATACAATTCTTACTATTAGGGTTCATTTGCAGATTATACATGTGGTATAGCTAGGTATATATACAGTTGAAGTCTGAGGTTTACATACTCCTTAGCCAAATACATTTAAACTCATTTTTCACAACACCTGACATTTAATCCTTGTAAAAAATTCCCTGTCTTTGGTCAGTTAGGATCACCAATTTCTTTTAAGAATGTGAAATGTCAGAATAATAGAGAGAATTATTTATTGCAGTTTTTATTTCGTTCATCACATTCCCAGTGGGTCAGAAGTTTACATACACTGAATTAGTATTTGGTAGCACTGCCTTTAAATTGTTTAACTTGGGTCAAATGTTTTGGGTAGCCTTCCACACGCTTCCAACAATAAGTTGGGTGAATTTTGGCCCATCCCTCCTGACAGAGCTGGTGTAACTGAGTCAGGTTGGTAGGCCTCCTTGCTCACACACGCTTTTTCAGATCTGCCCACAAATATTCTATAGGATTGAGGTCAGGGCTTTGTGATGGCCACTCCAATACCTTGACTTTGTTGTGCTTAAGCCATTTTGCCACAACATTGGAAGTATGCTTGGGGTCATTATCCATTTGGAAGACCCATTTGTGACCAAGCTTTAACTAACTGATGTCTTGAGATGTTGCTTCATTATTTCCACATCATCAACAGTGACACAGTATTCTACTATTCTTAGAGAAGGTTTATTTGCAGATAGTATATATAGTGTAGTATGGTCTAGTATTGTGGATCTATCGAAAAAACAAAAAAAAGCAAAAACAAGACATTTTCAGATAGAAATGAAGTCTAAAATAAACTGAGGAGGAGGCCAATAGGAACTGAAAACCCTTAAACACAAACCACAGAAGAAGAGTTACATATCCAGATATCAGAGGAGGGGCCTCATAGTCAAACACTGGTATAGGCTGGATATACCTGCAACCATGAGGATGTCTCTGTAGAGGATCTACTCAGCTCTCTCCCTGTCTTATCTCTCAGTTGGTTTATCTAGTCTGTGTCAGGATGTCACTCATATTACTGTTGCTCCTCTCTGCATTTGTAGGTGAGTGCTGAATTCTCATCTTAAACCAAATAACATTTAGCTTTTTTTCAATGAATGATTGCATTAAAAACGAAGTGGTATTTTACTGGAAAGTTTCAATTCTTTCTCTTGTCATACTTTATGGGCACCTAATCCATGTATTGTTTCTCATTTGGAATAAACATTAACACAATGACAATACTTATGTTGTTGCAGGTGATAGTATGGAGCAGGAAACAATAACTCCAGTGAAGCCTGAAGTCAATGCTCTCCAAGGAACAGACATCACTCTCTCCTGCAACTACAAGGGCGACGTTAATAATCTCCAATGGTACCGTCAATACCCCGGATCCAGACCAGAATCTCTTCTTTGGATCCTACAAACCAACAAGTATGTACAGAATACATCCATTACGACTCCACGACACACTGGTAGACTGAATGAAGAGAAGACCCGTGTTGACTTGATGATCTCCTCTGTTGAATTGGAAGACTCTGCTCTGTACCACTGTGCCTTGCAGCCCACAGTGACAGGAAACCCAGACACACTGTACAAAAACTTGACAACATACAGTGTACTGTAGAAAGAAAGCCATAACAGAAAACATTTCATAATGGTGTCAAGAGGAGGGGCTGTATAATCAAAGATCCACATGTAGCTTATGGGATGTTATTGTTCAGGACGTAGCTAGTTAGTCAGGTCTCTCAGTGCTGTCTGTCGGTTTCTCAAAGGTCTATCATTATGTTTTTCTTCTCATTTGTTCTCTTTTCAGCTTTCTTATGTGAGTTATTATTCGTATTTAAATATTTAAATTTAATCTTACAGTGAATGAACAGCACAAAAACATTTGAATTGCACATGTGTAATGTTTAAATGTTAGTTACAACTGGACAGTTGTACAGTTATAGAAGTTATTTGACCAAATATCTTTGCAGGAAACAGTTTTGGGTATTCAATTAACCCTGCGACTACAGAAGAGCTTGTTCAGGAGGGAAGGAATGTCCATCTCTCCTGCAAATATGATGGTACTGTTTACAATCTACAGATCCAAATCATAATTCCTCTTGACCATCACACCAGAGGGGTCTATATTTAAAGCTACTCCCCCACCTCCTCGTCTGACAGTTTCCATTGACAAAGTGGACAAATGTGTGGATCTGAAGATCTCTTCTGCTGATGTGACAGACTGCTGTTTACTACTGTGCCATGAAGACCATAGTGACAGGAAACTCTGACACACTGTTCAAAAACCTGTCAGGAACCATGGGAGGAAACAGACATCCTGTATGACATACATAAGTAACATGCCTACTGAATGTTAAGGGGAGGGACTTATGGTAGAGGATGATCTGAACAACAGTATAGAAACATAAAAACAGGAGGAAACCTTCAGAGACTGCTGAGATCTTTCTGTCCATTTGACTCTCTTCATCTAACACACAGTTGCTGTATTCTGTGTTTTCCTGACCATATTTATCAGTATGTCACACAATACAATTCAATGCAATACATTGCCATTTGAATTCAATTCAAATACATTTTCATGAGCAATTAAATATATGTGTAATAAAACCATTCTCTATGCAGGTGTCAGTTGTGAGAACCTCACTCCACTCAAGAAAGAGATTACTGTTTAGAGGGAACCCCTGTTACCTAACTACTCCAGGTCAGCTACTGCTGGAAATGAATTCTATTGGTATCACCAAGACACAGCACAAAAGCCAGAGTTCCTCCTGTACATCTCAGGTAGAGAATGTATTAAGAAAGCAGATCCTTTGAACACTCGAATATCTGCAAAACTGAACAAAGAGAAAAACAGTGTGGATCTGGAGACCTCCTCTGCTGATGTGACAGACTCTGCTCTTTACTACTGTGCTGTGATAACCACAGTGACAGGAAACCTACACATACTGTACAAAACCTCAGCAGAGACCACATCAGCAGGAATTTATCCAGTTTCTTTATGAACTTGTGTCTAACCCTTTCTTTTTAGACATCAAAGCACGAATGAATGATGATAACAGTCTACTGTAAATAAAGCTTATGAGTCAAGTGTTTCACCTGATCTTAATTTGATTTGAGCATTGACAGATTCTGTTAATTTGATGCATATTCCTATTCTGCTACAGTCAGGCCTTTAAACCACATCATATACATATAGTATGCATACATTATGTGACATCATTGCTCTCAACATGGACCTGCTCAGTGGTTTGGTCCTCTGGTGGTAAATCCATGTTCTGCACTCTTAAGAAGAGCATAAACATACAGTAGCTAAAGCTACGTAACTGCCTGTTTTAGGCCAGGCAAACATAAAAAGGCTCTTACACTGTTTTGGTCTCGGTCAATAGATACGAAAAGCAATTAAAGTTTGCACATGTATTGTCGTGTAACATAGGATGGATGTAAATCTTACCTCCACCTTCCTCTGCTGGCTGCGACCCTTTGTTGACATGAAAACAGTGCCTCTAATATTTCTTCTTAATATAGATTATGACTCCAATGTTTCACCTGTCCTTAATTTGATTGTGGAATTGACAGATACTGTCAATTTGATAAATATTCATATTCTGCTACAGTCAGGCATTTTAACCACATCATATACATACTATATGCATACATTAGGTGACATCATTACTCTCAACATGTACAGTCATGTTTATGATCTTTATCAAGAATGCCAAAAATAATGGACCTGACTTCTCAGTTGTTTGGTCCTCTGCTGGTAAATCCATGTACTGCACTCTTTAGAGGAGCATACCTAAAATCAATTAACTGGGGTATCTCAATCCCAGTGCACAATAGCATGAGGATGAGGTTAAGTAACTGGCAATGGACAAGACAAACATAAAAGGCTCTTACACTGTTTTGGTCTGGTCAAGTCCATAAATGTTGATAAAGATGAGCAAAAAATACTATATAAAACAATTAAGACAAATACTGTGCTACACTGAGTAAACAAACCTGGAAGAACACCTGTTCTCTCAATGACATGGTGAATCCAGGTGAAAATGATGATCCCTTATTGATTTCACTTCTTAAATCCACTTCAATCAATCAGTGTAGAAGAAGAGAAGGAAACAGGTTGAAGAAAGATTTTCAAATCTTGAGACAATTGAGACGTGTCAAGAACTGCAATGCTGCTGGATTTTTCACGCTGAACAGTTTCCCGTGTGTATCAATAATGGTCCACCACCCCAAGGACATTGTTGGGGTTCGTTTCCTTGTTCCTTGTCAATCATTGGCTCATTGGTGAAATTAGCATTAAGACAATATCTTTAATCAAATCATTCAAAAACCTTTATTAATGCAATTTCAGACAGAAGTTGACAACAGGAACATATCGCATGTTTCCGAGTAAGTTCTGCAAAATATAAAAGGTCCCAAGTTATTTTATTAAACCCGAAGTCCAGCCCTTGTGATGTCACTACCTACGTCATTATCTTCTACTCATGAGACCATGCCTATTCAACACTAAAACTCTTGTTTATATAGCTATCTAAGCTTAGCAGTAAATGCCCAAGTTGATTTATAGTGGAATGTCTGACTAATCTCTTATCTCTTACACTCCCCTGCAGAGTTCTGTCTTCACAGTCACACATTTCTCAGACAGTTTCTTCATAAAGGCAGAAAGACTAGAAAACTACTGTGGAACAATATTAAACCTCATAATGTATATATATTGTTAATCTGTAGTCTAGGACCCTATAAATGTAAGGAGGGAGGGGTCTTATAACCCCTCCCCTTCTGTTAATACAACTTACGCATAATCAATTATTATAATAAATCAAACATTTGGTACAGCCCCTATCATGACCCCTAGGTGAACTCCTGACATTTCCCCCTTTGAGACTAATTAGTCTCACAGCTTCAATCATAATATTCTCCTCTGAAATCAAATAGATTAGGCAAATCCCCTGGATCCATTTGATCCCAGGGATGGCCTTCTAAAGGGAGAAACAACTCCCTTTGGAGTCTGTCTATACTCCCATTCCTCTTGAGTCCTGAGAAGAACCACACAAGTTGAATAAACAATGGGATTAAGAGAAACCAGAAATGTACCAGTCTCCCCTTCAGCACGATTTGGATCAGCTTCCACCAACACCATCATTCCAGCATGTCCAAGAGCAGTTACAGTCATTTTCTTACAAATATAAACAGTAACCAAAATCACACAGACCTGTTAGTTTTTCTTTAAGAAGCCCTCCTGTTCTCCACTCATTACCTGTATTAACTGCAAAGAACTGTTCAGCAACTCAGAAGCAAGTAATGTTGGTACTGTCAGTTCAGTTTTCCCCAGATAATAACACCCTTTCCATCCCATGGGGAGGGAAATGTAGCCATTACCCCCACAGATCCAGAGATGATCCGGAGTTGTCCCCATGCCATTTCCTATGTTTGACACAGTTACCCTAGTTATCAATTGTTGCCCATCCAGTACATCAAAACTACTGGTATCTGTGTAAGACAGGCAATTAGTGGTGTTTCCTACATCCACATTCCCTGAGTTGCAGATACCAATAGGGGGAGTTATTGTGGGTTTTAATCCTGTCAACACAACATCTCCTTTATCATTTAGGGCTTTACACTGCCAGTCAGATACTCTCCCCATTGTACTTTTTGAGGTCCTATGCATTTAATCAGCTGGGAATTGTTACCTGGTTGTACGCTAGGAACCTTCTTCCACCTTGGCCATTTAGTTTCAATGTGCCCACCCTCCTTAAATTCTTTAGCTGCATCTGAACTATTACATATTGTCTTATTGGATAATCCACCTTCCCATGTTGCTTCCTCCTTGTGACCAACATCAGAATAGTATAATTGCTGTTTCTTTGTCGCACCCTGGTGTCATGACGTTGCCCTCTTTGAGTACAGCGAGCACCATCCCCTGCTCTCTGCTTCTACAACCAGATTGCTGTGGTCAGATGTCGTAAATTCCTCAGAAGAACCTGCCTCATGGCCACACAGTATTATAGATAGGGTAAACTTTCACAGAGGACAAAGGAAATCCTTCCACCTCACAGAACTTGAGGTACGAACAAATTTCATGTTCCCGGAGAAAGTGTAAAAGATCGGTGAAGAATCCAGCTACAAACTGGTCCGTTTGTCACAACTTGGGAAGCTCATGGGAGACGGTGTGGCCACATTACCATAACGCTGTTTATATAAAAGCCCCAGATATAAGGTTTACATCTAATTGTTGTATAAGATGAATGAGTGAGTATGATACTGTTTACACAATTTTACAATGTGATTTTGGAATGTTTAATGAAGGAAAACTCAAAAAGGGAATTGGATTTGAACTAAATCAGAGGACCGCCCCTGAGCCCAGTTAGGGTCAGACATCCTGGGACAGCCCTTTTCTGCCATTCCGAATAAAACCCAAATTTGAGAAATTATCACCAGACAATGTTTTTCTCCATTAGGAGGGGGACAAAGGTTGTAAAAGATTGCTGAATCTTTTAACCATACCACGTGGTTAAACTCTTAGACTACCGATACGGACAGAATGAGAACAAGTCTTTGATATTAATTACTAGTCTGCAGCTAGGAATTCGGTATCATTGAACACGAAGAAACGACAACTGCCGAAACATCCATTCTATAACGAATGTCACTTTGAACTATCCCCTCTAACCAAGACAGAGAGGGAGAGAGACGGACAATTCTACAAAAGAAAGACTTTTCACCAGCGATCAATTGCAATTGTTCCCGAATGAGTGAGCGTTCATGTGTAAAGGATTAGCATTTTAATTGTTATAATTATCACTCTGTAGTGACTTCTTGGTCGACCCCCCATTTCCCCTTTGTCTAATAAGCCGCCATGCCGGTTCAGCCCACTAGGGCACATTTTCCTATCATTACATTTACCTTTGTTTGTTTGTTTATGCATTTCTGTGAATTACTTAGTTAGTAGTAAATACATGATTTAAGACAATTGATGTATGGATAACTCATAGTGAAGACTGGGGTCGTGCAGATAACCAGCAATTTACGACGTTTGGAATGAGACTAACGTGAGGTAAAATAAATAAAACATTAATCAGAAGACTATTGATCAGATATGAAAATATCTGAAAGGTTATATTGGGAAATTATAACTTTGTAATCTGAACACTTTCCTTGGTGCCCCAACTTCCTAGATAGTAAAGACGCGACACTGGTATTGTTCCTTTGCATAACATGGAGTAATTAACATCAAAAATCATTATTTCCAATTGGTACCACCTGGGTTCCCCACAGAAAGGCTGTGGAGGTGGGTTTCTGGAAAATCATTACCTGTGTGCCAGATGTGCTCCCCTTGCCCTGTAGTCCTATGTATAGTGGGGAGAACAAGTATTTGACACACTGCCGATTTTGCAGGTTTTCCCTACTTACAAAGCATGTAGCGGTCTGTAATTTCTATCATAGGTACACTTCAACTGTGAGAGACAGAATCTAAAACGAAAATCCAGAAAATCACATTGTATCATTTTTAACCTCTTGTAACTCCCCATCCCGGGTCCGGGAGCGTAATCATCCACTGACACGAATTAGCATAACGCAACGGACATAAATATTCCTAGAAAATATTCCTATTCATAGAAATCACAAGTGAAATATATTGAGACACAGTTTAGCCTTTTGTTAATCACCCTGTCATCTCAGATTTTCAAAATATGCTTTACAGCCAAAGCTAGACAAGCATTTGTGTAAGTTTATTGATAGCTTAGCATAGCATTTTGTCCAGCTAGCAGCAGGTAACTTGGTCACGGAAATCAGAAAAGCAATCAAATTAAATCGTTTACCTTTGATGAGCTTCGGATGTTTTCCCTCACGAGACTCCCAGTTAGATAGCCAATGTTCCTTTTTTCCCAAAATATTATTTTTGTAAGCGAAATAGCTCCGTTTGTTCTTCACGTTTGGCTGAGAAATCGCCCGGAAATTGCAGTCACGAAAACGCTGAAAAATATTCCAAATTAGCTCCATAATATCGACAGAAACATGGCAAACGTTGTTTATAATCATGGCTACCTCTGTATTTTACGCGAGAATCACTCTGAGAGCCATCAGGTGACCAATTGCGCAATGTAGCCGCTTACGGGTATTCTTCAACATAAATGCGTAAAACTACATCACAATGCTGTAGACACCTTGGGGAATACGGAGAAAAAGTAATCTGGTTGATAGCCCATTCACTGCTCAATAGGGACGCATTGGAACTCAGAGCTTTCGAAAGATGAGTCACTTCCGGATTGGATTTTTCTCAGGCTTTTGCCTGCAATATCAGTTCTGTTATACTCACAGACAATATTTTTACAGTTTTGGAAACTTTAGAGTGTTTTCTATCCTAATCTGTCAATTATATGCATATTCTAGCATCTTGTCCTGAAAAAAAATCCCGTTTACTACAGGAACGTTATTTTTCCAAAAATGAAAATACTGCCCCCTAGTCACAAAAGGTTTTAAGTAATTAATTTGCATTTTTTTGCATTACATAAGTATTTGATCACCTACCAACCAGTAAGAATTCCGGCTCTCACAGACCTGTTAGTTTTTCTTTAAGAAGCCCTCCTGTTCTCCACTCATTACCTGTATTAACTGCTCCTTTTTGAACTCGTTACCTGTATAAAAGACACATGTCCACACACTCAATCAAACAGACTCCAACCTCTCCACAATGGCCAAGACCAGAGAGCTGTGTAAGGATATCAGGGATAAAATTGTAGACCTGCACAAGGCTGAGATGGGCTACAGGACAGTAGGCAACCAGCTTGGTGAGAAGGCAAGAACTTTTGGCGCAATTATTAGAAAATGGAAGAAGTTCAAGATGACGGTCAATCACCCTCGGTCTGGGGCTCCATGCAAGATCTCACCTCGTGGGGCATCATTGATCATGAGGAAGGTGAGGGATCAGACCAGAACTACACGGCAGAACCTGGTCAATGACCTGAAGAGAGCTGGGACCACAGTCTCAAAGAAAACCATTAGTAACACACTACGCCCTCATGGATTAAAATCCTGCAGCGCACGCAAGGTCCCCCTGCTCAAGCCAGCACATGTCCAGGCCCGTCTGAAGATTGCCAATGACCATCTGGATGATCCAGAGGAGGAATGGGGGAAGGTCATGTGGTCTGATGAGACAAAAATAGAGCTTTCTGGTCTAAACTCCACTCGCCGTGTTTGGAGGAAGAAGAAGGATGAGTACAACACCAAGAACACCATCCCAACCGTGAAGAATGGAGGTGGAAACATCATTCTTTGGGGATGGTTTTCTGCAAAGAGAACAGGACGACTGCACCGTATTGAGGGGAGGATGGATGGGGCCATGTATCACGAGATCTTGGCCAACAACCTCCTTCCCTCAGTAAGAGCATTGAAGATGGGTCGTGGCTTTGTCTTCCAGCATGACAACAACCCGAAACACACAGCCAGGGCAACTAAGGAGTGGCTCCGTAAGAAGCATCTCAAGGTCCTGGAGTGGCCTAGCCAGTCTCCAGACCTGAACCCAATAGAAAATCTTTGGAGGGAGCTGAAAGTCTGTATTGCCCAGCGACAGCCCCGAAACCTGAAGGATCTGGAGAAGGTCTGTATGGAGGACTTGCCCAAAATCCCTGCTGCAGTGTGTGGGTGTGTGGGTCGAGAACTACAGGAAACGTATAATCTCAGTAATTGCAAACAAAGGTTTCTGTACCAAATATTAAGTTCTGCTTTTCTGATTTATCAAACACTTATGTCATGCAATAAAATGCAAATTAATTACTTAAAAATCATACAATGTGATTTTCTGGATTTTTTTTTTTTTTTGTCTCTCACAGTTGAATTGTACATATGATAAAAATTACAGACCCCTACATGCTTTGTAAGTAGGAAAACCTGCAAAATCGGCAGTGTATCAAATACTTGTTTTCCCCACTGTACGTCACTGCTTTCACCCATCTATTATTCTCCACATCCCCGTCCACAAAGGGAAGGGTAGGATTTGGAGAGCAATAAATACCCTGCATGTGTGTTTCCATGGTTGCGATTTTCTTGTTTCACAACCATAGTGTGTGTGTATGATGGTTTCCTCGATATCTGGTGAATCTTCAGGTTCTGTGGTTGAACCCTCTGTTGGGTCTTCTGGCCTTTGGTCTCGGTCCTCTGGCTGTGGTCTTCCCCGTTTCTCCTCTGACCTTCCTCATCGGTGGATCTCAGCCTTTTTTGTTGCCATGGTCACCTGGAAGGGTCCTATCCATCTTGGCTGGTTCCAGTTTCTTTTATGGACTCGTAGTTTCACTCAGTCTCCTAGACAGATGGTCAGAGCATCTGGATCCTCATCTGGGATTGGATCCGCTGCTTTCCTAGTGTGAGAGTGGAGACATCTTACAACAGAAGTTAGTTCCTTCGTGTACTGAAGACAGTCACACTATATCTCAGTTATGTCTATCTATCGGTCAGTCATAGGTCTCACTCCTGATGTGTTCATTGGTCGTCTTGTTATCATTTCATAAGGTGTACACCCAATACCTTTGTTAAGGCTGCTGCACATTTTCATGAGGACAAGAGGCATTCCCTCTACCCATGTCATTCCTGTGGAATGGCATAGTTTAACAAGGAAGCCTTTCATGTTCTTATTAGCCCTCAGTAACTCTCGTTATCCGCAGTTGATAGATGGACACAAACTTCTGGTCAGCGCCCATCATTTTGGCCATTTGGGTAACCACATCTTCTATGAGATGGGTCCCATTGTCTGCAGACAAACCTCAGGCACTCCAAACCTGAGTATAATTTCCCTAATTATCAATTTTGCAACTTTTCGTGCATAACAGTTAGTAGTGGGATGGTTCCATCCACCTGGTAAACCTGTCAATTATCACCAGGCAGTATCTCTTTCATTCTTTTCGCTCTACCATGTCTATGAAATCCATAGCTAGGTGGATAACCCCTCCCCTTCTATTAATACAACATAAGCATAATCAATTATTATAATACATCAAACATTTGGTACAGCCCCTATCATGACCCCTAGGTGAACTCCTGACAACATCCAGCCAATTTGACACAACTGTGGGGAGCATTGGAGTCAACAAGGGCCAGCATCCCTGTGGAATGCTTTCGACACCTTGTAGAGTCCATGCCCCGACGAATTGATGCTGTTCTGAGGGCAAAAGCGAGGCGGTGCAACTCAATATTAGGAAGATATTCCTAATGTTTAATATACTCAGTGTATATCGTATGCTTAAACGAAAATGTTAAATTATTACGTTACACTAATAAAATTGTTCAGAGAAAGAGATGTTGTTTAACAAGGAATAAAACAAATCTTGAAATGATACGGTTAAAATTATTGGCACCCCTGTTTTCAAGACTTCCCTTGCAAGGGGGGCGGTAGCCTAGTGTTTAAGAGCGTCAGGTCAGTAACCGAAAGGTTAGCCTAAGAAAAATCTTTTGATGTGCCCATGACCAATTCTCCATACAGAAGGCAAACAGGTTTTTGGCTAAAATGCACTTACTAAAGTTCATGATATCGTTGACTGATGCCGAACAGTCGAAATGAAATAGCCCCATAACATCAAAGATCCACCACCATATTTTACCATTGGTATGAGGTACTCAGCATATGCTTCTGTTTTTCCAGTATCAGCAGAGAAGCGTCCGTTTTAGCAAAAAGAGACGCATCAAATAACATGAAGCTTATGTGAATACATTGCATTCAGCAGGGGTAAGATTAGTCTCACAATATTGAAACCTTAAAAATAAGAGTCAGAGACATGATTCCTAAGTGAATACATTGTATTCAATGAGTCTCTCTCTTTCTCTCTCAAAATATATGGTTCAATTGATTTGACCCATATGTCAATACATAGCTGAAGCTGATGAAGCTGAAATGGGTCAATTGCATTTGTCAGTTTTCAGCAGACCATCCAGCCAAACCAACATAATTGGTATGGAGAGGAGGGCAGTGATATTCAGCTTTCCTGCTACTGCTACTGCTCCTCAGCATACAGTGTACTGTGGAATAAACAGTATCCAGGATCAGCTCCCCAATTCCTCCTCTTCATCCTCCATGCCTCTAGGACTGTAGTGAGAGCTAAACCTCCATCCTCTCACCTCACTGTTAAACTGAACAAAGAGAAGACCTGTACAGATCTGGAGATCTCCTCTGTTGAAGTGAGAGACTCTGCTCTGTACTACTGTACAGTGGAGCCTACATTGACAGGAAACTGAGAAACACTGTACAAAAAAAATGAATCAAATGTATATGAAACGTCTTTGATTCTACATTGTCAGTAGGGGGAGCTAGAGTATAAAACTCAGGATTAGATTATGAATCCTCAAGATAAAACACGATACTACCATGAATATCATAGCCAGTTGATGCTGTGCTTTTCATCAGCAGTTGGTGCTTATTCTACACATCCTGCCATCTACAATGTTGTTCTGTTCACTTTTACTCTTCTTTGACTTGATAGGTAAGTAATTACATTTTCATTTAAACTGAGTGTGATTATGTTAAGGTGTATTTATTTTTCAAAACAAATAATATAAAGACAATGGATGACATTATGTTCCATGTTTTATCTTTACACTGCATTTGGAATTAATTAAATCTTCCATGTGGGTTTAAAGTATTAAATATAATGTTTTATGTTTTACAGGTGTCAGTTCTGAACAGGTATTAATACCCTACACTGATGTAGAAGTGGCTTCAGAAAGGGACAGAGTTACTCTCTCTTGTAACTACACCTCTGGTGACACTCTTCAATGGTATCGACAATATCCCAAATCAGCACCACAGCTACTGCTTAATGAGTATCTGGATAATACACCAGGGTTCATCCTAAATCATGACAAAAAAGCTAAACGTGCGGATCTGGTGATATCCTCTGCTCATGTGACAGACTCTGCCATGTACTACTGTGCACTGAGGCCCACAGTGACAGGAAACCCAGAAACACTGTGCAAAAACCTAGAACATCTGACTGAGCGGAGAAAGTTATCAACAGGCACATGAATGACTTTGTCCAAAACACTAAGGCCTCGATTCAATCAGATCAAGCACTTGCAGTGTCGGAGGTGTAACTGCGTTGGACCTGTCAAATTTGTGAGCTCTTGATCATTGTCACAAAGCCTAACCTGTTCTCAGAGCATTTTCATAATATTAGGTTATGAATTACAATTCTAAGCCTTACCCTGTCTTTGGCAGTAGGTGGAGCTTCAACATTTTCTCCAATCATCAAGACTGAAACGTTGCTACAGGGAGAGATACACAGTTCCACCTCTGGTACCACCAAAACAACAACTATGCAGATGTTGGCTAAAGTGTATCTGATTGAAAAGATCCCTGAATAGAGTCCTTCTGCCTAGCCAGAACCCTAGCCCTAATACTAACCCAAGCTTCATGTCCACACCCCAGATCAATCCTAACTTTAGCCATAACCCTAAACCTAACCTTAACCCTAGCTTCATGTCTACATCCTGGATCAACCCTAAGCTTAACCCTAACTGTCAAGGATTTCCTCCTCTTCTTCCGAAGAGGAGAGCCGAAAAGGATCAGAGGACCAAGATGCGGCGTGGTAAGTGTCCATGGTTCTTTTAATACGTAAACGTACACATGAACAACTGATTACAAAAAACAAGAAACGTGTGAAACCCTAAACAGCCCTATCTGGTGCAAAACACAGAGACAGGAACAAGCCCGCACAAATACCCAGCGGGCCTAGTGCCCTTAAATACCCTACAAACAAACCCTAATACAAAACAGGTGTACCCAATTACCCAAAACAAACGGAAAGGGAATCGAAGGCAGCTAATAGGCCGTCGACGACGACCCCTGAGCACCGCCCGAACAGGAAGAGGCACCATCTTCGGCGAGGTTCGTGACACTAACCCTAACCCAAACCCTAACCCTAGTTTCATGTTCACATCCCGGATTAACCCTAACCATAGCCATAACAATAACCCTAAATTCACGTCTAGATCAATGATTAATTTCAAAACTTTTTTCTTCACAACATATAAGGAGTGGTATTGTTAAAAATAAATACTTAAATCCTACGATGTACATTAAACAAGGGTTGAATGGCACATATAAACACACCCCATCACCACCCCGATCTTTGGTAGTAGGTGGAGCTACAACATTTTTTCAAATCATCAAGACTGAACGATTGCTGCAGAGAGAGATATTCAACTCTGCCTGTGTTGTGTCAGAGTCTTTTTGATACTGTATATATTAACTATGTTGCTGGTTTCATCAGTTCTCCTCCTCTCAGTCCTTGTTGGTGAGTGCTGGATTCAAGTTGATAGTTTTAATTTAAACACCAGAATGTATTTCAAAGTTGTCAAAAATACAATTATACTTCAGATTTGAGTATCACTAAATGGTATTAAATTGATTGGACACACCTACTCATTCAAGGGTTTTTCTATATTTTTTTTTACAATTTTCTACATGTATTCTTATTCTACATGTAGAATAATAGTGAAAACATCAAACTATGAAATAACACATATGGAATCATGTAGTAACTGAAAAAGTGTTAAACAAATCAAAATATATTTTCCAAATATCTTTGAGATTCTTCAAAGTAGCCACCATTTGCCTTGATGACACCTTTGCATACTCTTGGCATTCTCTCAATCAGCTTCATGAGGTAGTCACCTGGAATGCATTTTTATTAACAGGTGATCCTTGTTAAAAAAATGTTTAAGGTATTTCCTTCTTAATGCGCTTGAGCCAATCAGTTGTGTTGTGACAAGGTAGGGGTGGTATACAGAAGATAGCCCTATTTGGTAAAAGACCAAGTCCATATTATGGCAAGAACAGCTCAAGTAAGCAACGAGAAACAACAGTCCATCATTACTTCAAGACATAAAGGTCAGTCAATCTGGAAAATTTCAAGAACATGGAATGTTTCTTCAAGTGCAGTCACAAAAACCATCAAGCACTATGATGAAACTGGCTCTCATGAGGAAAGCCACAGGAAAGGAAGATCCAGAGTTACCTCTGCTGCAGAGTTCATTAGAGTTACCACCCTCAGAAATTGCAGCCCAAATAAATGATTCACAGAGTTCAAGTGACATACACATCTCAACATCAACTGTTCAGGGGAGACTGCGTGAATCAGGCCTTCATGGTCGAATTGATGCAAAGAAACCACTACTAAAGGACACCAATAAGAAGAAGAGACTTGCTTTGGCCAAGAAACACGAGCAATGGACATTAGACCAGTGGAAAACGTGTCCTTTGGTCTGATGAGTCCAAATATGAGATTTTTGGTTCCAACCACTGTGTCTTTGTGAGACGCAGAGTAGGTGAATAGATGATCTCTGCATGTGTGGTTCCCACCGTGAAACGAGGAGGAGGTGTGATGGTGTGGGGGTGCTTTGCTGGTGAGAATCTCTGTGATTTATCTACAATTTAAGACATTTAACCAGCATGGATACCACAGCATTTTGCAGCAATTCGCCATCCCATCTGGTTTGCGCTTAGTAGGACTATCATTGTTTTTCAACAGGACAATGACACAACACACCTCCAGGCTGTGTAAGGGCTATTTGACCAAGACGGAGAATGATGGAGTGCTGCGCAAGATGACCTGGCCTCCAAAATCACTCAACCTCAACCCAATTGAGACGGTTTGGGATGAGTTGGTCCGCAGAGTGAAGGAAAACCAGCCAACAAGTGCTTAGCATATGTGGGAACTCCTTCAAGGATGTTGGAAAAACATTCCAGGTGAAGCTGGTTGATAGTATGCCAAGAATGTGCAAAGCTGTCATCAAGGCAAAGGGTGGCAACTTTGAAGAATCTAAAATCTAAAATATATCTAAGATACTGTACTAGTCTGAATAAATACAGAATGAAGAACATTTGTTGTGTTGTTTTACTTCCTTACAACAAAACTTTTTCACTTGGGCCCCCCCATCAGGCATCGTGGAACACCCCCACCCCCATCTAGAGGTCCCATCTAGGGGTGATGGGAGACAGGGTGTTCCTTATGTCCATTCTCCTCCGTAATTTCTTTTTGTTGGCGTCATTGCGGAAAAACCTGCTTCGCAGATATAGGAGATTGGAAATGGAAGCAAAATGTTCAGTGCTTTTGTGGCTATCACAGGATATTCAGCCTTGGTCGGCAGAGATGACATTATCTCAAACATACTTTTAAGGCCACCGTCATTTGCAACCTCAAGGAGTTGATCTTCTTCCTGCATGGACATGGACGATTCACCTGGGACATTCACAAATGGGTCGCGGATCCATTCCTTCGCACTTCGTGAGTCTTTGGAAGTAACACTTGAACTCCGTTGACAGCGAAGCTAGGTGATCGCGCACGAGCTGGGAGGAAGACGGCCCAGTTTCAGTCTCTCCAAAAATTCCCGCTAATGTTTGGAACATGTAAAATATGCCCCTCTCCACTCGCCGTCCCCACAGTTCCAGTTTGGCTTTGAATGCAGCCACTTTATCTGCCAACTTAAAGACAGTTGTCATTCTCCCCTGAAGTGACAGATTGAGTTCGTTGAGCAGGTTGAATATGTTGCACAGGTAAGCGAGTTTTGCGACCCATTCCTCGTCATTGAAATGTGCTGCCAGTGGTGACTTTTTTTCTGATAGAAATCTTGGCAGCGGCTCTCGTAACTCAAACACTCTAGCAAGCAATCTCGCCCTGGATAGCCATCTGACTTCTGTGTGTAAGAGAAGGAGTTTGTGCTCTGCGTCCATTTCCGCATAAAGCTGCCCAACCAGACACGAGTTAAGGGCGTGCGCTTTGATGTAATTGATAACTTTAATAACATCATTCAATACGATGTTAAATTCAGGTGACATTTTTCGGCTAGCCAGCATTTCTCTGTGAATTACACAGTGCGTAGACTCACATTCAGGCACAACCTCTTTAACCCGGGTAGTGAAACCAGACAGCCGTCCAGTCATGGCAGTAGCCCCATCCGTGCATAACCCAACACAGAATGACCAATACAATTTTCCTGACATGTAATCATCCAAAGACTTGAATAGTTCTGCAGTCGTTGTGTTAGTCGGCAGGGACAGTGAAAACAACATATTCTCATGCACATCATCCTGAAATATATATTGCACATAAACAAGCAGTATTTCCTTGTTGTCGACATCGGTAGATTCATCAATCTGGATTGCATACCACGGTGACTCGTTAAGCCGCTCTAACAATTGTGCCTCAACGTCCTCCGTTATTCCATCAATTCGCCTAGTAACAGTGGTAGCCGAAAGAGGAACCTGTGCTATCTTTTTAGCGGCAGCCTCTCCTAACAGTTCAAGGTAAATGTCCTTAGCAGCAGGTAAAATCATCTCCTCGCCAATTGTGAAATATTTCTTGGCCTTAGCAATACTGCTAGCCACTAAGTATGACACTCTCAGTGCAGCCACATTTGTTGGATTTCAAGAGTTGCTTCTGTCCTTCTTGTTCACGTTTTCTTCACTCAAAGAATTCAACAGGTTTGACTTTAAGTGCAGGGTGCTTGGATTCGATGTGCTGAAGTGGTTTTGAGGGCTTCATGGCCTCGTTAGATAGCCTATATCCACATACTACGCACAGGGGGCTTGGAGCATGCGAGTCACCTGTCGCAATAAAGCATTATTTTAGGTAGGACTCATCATATTTTCTATTGAATGAGGCTTTCTTTTTTTTTGCAGTCTCGGGCTCTGCTGTCCGTGCATTATCGACATCTTCGTTGGGTCTTTTATCTCTCTTACCCTTTGTGAAGAAGCTCTCCAGCGACATTTGTTTGTTTTTATTCATGTCAGCTAACGTATCTAGCAGGTACAAAGTTGGCGGGCAAAACAGTTCATGCAGACCGTGATGAACAGGCTGCGAGCGCATTACTCAAGTTCCAAATCTGTAAACTGTTGTGGGCGTGACAGAGATATTAGAGTGTTGAGAAAAGGACCAACAGATTGCATCAAGTTCAAAGTAATTACTGCACAAATAGCCTATACTTGTGTATAATAATTATTTTATTTTATAGATTTAAAAAATACCAAATAAATGATTTATCCTTTCCATGCGGCCAAGGAGCGAATGGGCCTGGGCCGCATGAAGCTAAATGATCTCTTTTCAGAACTACAGCAAAATCATGAAGATGACATTTAGCAGCAATCCAACCCAGAAAGACAGTTGAACTCAAATACACAACAAACTATACTGTAGAGAGGTGGAGCTACATAGTCAATGAGTGCTTTGACAGTACAGTATGTAGTCTACAATATGTTTGAGGAGAGGATAATGATACACTCTTACTTGACAGGGCATGAAGACAGTCATTCAGACACCATGAAGATGTTTTACACAATTCTGCTTTTTTCAATGTTCTTAGGTAAGTGCACAGGTTTAGCACTGCAGTTTTGGATTGTACACATATGTCTATATAGCATTTATGGTGCATGAATCACGATATGATTAATTCAAAACATGTTTAACATTATTTATTTCAGGTAGCAGTTATGAGGAGGAAATAATATCAGCCACAACTGAAGAGCGTGTTTTTGAGGGTGGTGGGATTACTTTATCCTGCAACTACACTGGCTCTTACGGTAGTGATTCTTTACTGTGGTATCAACAATACCCCAGATCAAAACCAGAATTCCTGCTCCTCATCACTGAAGGAGGGTTAAAGACACATAATGAATCGACCCATCCTCGACTGTCTGTTAAACTGAATGAAGAGAAGACCCGTGTGGATCTGGAGATCTCCTCTGCTGAAGTGACAGACTCTGCTCTGTACTACTGTGCTCTGAGGCCCACAGTGACAGGAAACCCAGAAACACTGTACAAAAACCTGACAACACACAATATACTGTAGAATAAAAGCCATAACAGACAACATTTCACTTTGGTGTCAAGAGGAGGGGCTGTATAATCAAAGATCCACATGAAGCTTATGGGATTTTATTGTTCGTTAGTTAGTCGGTCAGGTCTTTCACTGCTGTCTGTCTGTCTGTCAGTTTCTCAAAGGTCTAAGCAAGATGTTTCTTAAACATTATTATTTATTTTTTTTAATGTAGGAGGTAGATCAGCTTTAATATTGCTGATAGATTGTAGCTTCTATCAATGCAGTTGTCTGCATCACAATGCCAAGAGTATACAAAGCTGTCATCAAGGCAAAGTTTGGCTACTTTGAAGAATCTGAAATATAAAATACATGTTGATTTGTTTAACACTTTTTTGGTTACTACATGATTTCATATGTGTTATTTTATAGTTTTGATGTCTTCACTATTATTCTACAATATAGAAAATAGTCAAAAAAATAAACACCCTGGAATGAGTAGGTGTGTCCAGACCTTTGACTGGTAATGTACATACATATATACACATACACACATACATTTAAAATATATATATATTTTACTTTTTACTTTCTAACCCTACCACCCATCCTCTAATTGGAGTAAACTAGTGAACAACAATGCTTAGGACTCTACTTCCAGTGTCACGGAATTCTTCCTGGGAAGGAGAGGCGGACCAAAACGCAGCGTGGTTCTTTTTATACATCTTTAATAAAAATGATAACTTGAACAATGTATAATACAAAATAAGAAATGTGGAAGAAGAAAAAAAACTAAACAGTCCTATCTGGTGCAAACAAAAAGACAGGAACAATCACCCACAAACCCCAACACCAAACAGGCTACCTAAATATGGTTCCCAATCAGAGACAATGACTAACACCTGCCTCTGATTGAGAACCATATCAGGCCAAACACAGAAACAGACAAACTAGACACACAACATAGAATGCCCACTCAGATCACACCCTGACCAAACAAAACATAGAAACATGCAAAGCAAACTATGGTCAGGGTGTGACATCCAGCTTAAACATACTATATAACTCTTGTCCTTCCTCTAACCTCAACCTCTCCCATATATTTCTGATGTCCATCTGGTTTCATTTCTATTTCCCATATCTTTCAAACTGTCCTCTTTCGCAAAAAATCTTAACCCATATACCTTTTTTTACAGACACAGTCTGTGTTACATGAGTTATCTTTAATATAATTTTTAATTTGTCCCAACCTTCAGCTCCATTCAAACCCTCCCATCTGTCTCTTAACACCATCCATATTGCATTTCTATTTACCATACATGTTTCAACTGTGTGATGTTTCACAAACGTTCAGAACCTTTCTATTCTCATTGTTTCTACAGATTGTAAATAGACAATTATCATTTTTGCTGAAGTATTATTATATTATTGATCGATTGACTTTGACTTTTCAGATCACCCAGTATTGCTGTCTGCATAGAGTTAGCTCCAGGTAAATATTGCAATTCTGCAGCCTTTCCTGGACCTGTGACCCAAAACATATGGACAGTACCAAAATAAATAAACAAATGATTCTGTCTGAGCTGGGATGGTTGAATCCCCCATACAAATAGCATTCTATTGTTTGCAATAATTTTGTATAGTAATTTACATTGACAAATTCTACGTTTTGAATCCGGTGTCGTTTTGCCTATTAGTTCATAAACCATGTGCCATGGAATCGGTACATCTAAAATCTCTTCCCAACTGTTTTTCAACTATCTATGAAACTAGTGTACTTTTTAATTATTTCAATTTTCTTTAACCTATTATGGTCTTCAATTAATGCAGGGCCGACAGTAAAGTTCCTTACTTTTTCCTCCTTCCACTTTCCTCTTCCATTTTTGCCCTAATGCTTCAATTAGTTACTTGTAATTTTGGGTAGAGCAGACATTTCCATAGTATATTTGAGTTTAACCACAATATTTGTTGTATTATTTGTTCTGTCTTTTCTGGTGGATTAAATTGAAATTGCAACCAACTTTCTATGGCTTGTTTTAAAAATAGCAATATTTGGGAGATGATTTCCTTCTCAAAAAACTGAAAGTGAGACGTTGTAATTATTGAACTTGGGGTCAGACATTCTTACTAATATGCTAGAGAACCAGTTTGGATGTAAGTATAACTTTTGTCTGACTGAAGCCTTTAGTGAGAGGTCAAGTGCTTTAACATTTAATCATTTCAACCCTATAAATAGGCCCATTTGATTTGAATATTGTTTTCTCAAATAATAAAAAATAATAAATAAACTGTTCTCTAGGTGTAGGCGAGACCATAAGCAAATAGGTAAACTGGGATATGACTTAATCAGGGTGATTTTTCCACAAATAGATAGGTATTTACCTTTCCATGGTAGCAAGATCATATATATATTTTTGCTAACTTTATATTAAAAGGTATAGGAGTGAGATCATGCATTTATTTTGGGATATGTAAACTGAGTATAACCACTTCACCATCAGACCATTTTATTAGTAAACTACATGTTAATGTTAAAGTTGTATTGTTTTGTGATCCAATACCTAATATAGTACACTTATCATAATTTGGTTGTAATCCAGAGAGGTTAGAAAAAATATCTAGATCAATTGTGAGGCTGTGGAGGGATCCAAGTTATGGATTTAAAAGAAAACATGAATCTTCAGCGAACAATGGCACACTTGTTTTTAAGCCCTAGATTTCTAATCCCCTGATATTATTGTCGGATCTGATTTTAAAAGCTCACATTTCGATGCCCATAAAAAAATAGATATGTCGATAATGGACAACCATGTTACACTCCTCTTGACAGTTTAAAACTTTCTGAGAGGTAGCCATTATTTACTATTTTACAACTAGGGTTATTATACATGATTTTAACCCATTTTACAAGAGATTCTCCAAAATTGAAATGTTCGGGGCATTTATATATAAATTCCAGTCGTACTTTATCAAAAGCCTTTTCAAAGTCAGCTATGAATAGCAGGCATGGTTGCACAGATTTTTCATAGTGTTCTATTGTTTCCAGTACTTGGCTTATATCATCTCCAATGTACCGTCCATGTAAAAAAAACTGTCTGATTAGAATTAATCATGTCTGACAATTGATGTTGTTCTTCTCAACTGTTCTCTTTTCAGCTTTTTTAGGTGAGTTATATGGATTGAAATCTTTTAATTTTACAGTCAATTAACAGCACAAAAACATGTTCATTGCACATTAATCATTTGTAAATGTCAGTTATAAGTGCACAGTTTTACAGTTACAGAAGTTATTTGACCAAATATTTTTGCAGGAAACAGTTTTGGGGATTCAATAAACCCTGAGACTACGGAAGAGCTTGTTCAGGAGGGAAGGAATGTCCATCTCTTCTGCAAATATGATGTCATTGTCTACAATCTACAGTGGTACTGCCAATATCCCAGATCCAAACCAGAATTCCTCTTGTACATCACATCCTATTCTGACAGTTTCCATTGATAAAGTGGACAAACTTGTGGATCTGAAGATCACTTCTGCTGATGTGACAGACTGCTGTTTGCTACTGTGCCATGAAGACCACAGTGACAGGAAACTCTGACACACTGTACGAAAACCTGTCAAGACCCATGGGAGGAAACCGATATCTTGTATGACATACATAAGTAACATACTTACTGTATGTTAAGGGGAGGGACTTATGGTAGAGGATGAGTTGAACAGCAGTTGAACAGCAGCATAGAACATTTAAAACAGGAGGCTGCTTAGATCTTTCTTTCAGTTTGTTTCTCTTCATCTAAGATGCAGTTGCTGTATTCAGCATTGTTCCTGACCATATTTATGGGTTTGTGATACAGTACATTTCCATGAAATGTATTGCCATACTAGCCAAATTTCAATTAAATTCAATTTCAGTACATTTTCATGAATAATTAAGTGTGTGTGTATTAAAATCATTCTCTATGCAGGTGTCAGTTGTGAGGACCTCACTCCACTCAAGAAAGAAGAGTACTGTTTAGAGGGAACCCCTGTTACCCTGTCTTACAACTACTCCAGAACAGCTACTGCTGGAGATGAATTCTATTGGTATCGACAGGACACAGCACAAAGGCCAGAGTTCCTCCTGTACATCTCAGGTTCAGGGTTTATAAATAAAGCAGATCCTCTGAACACTCGAATATCTGCAAAACTGAACAAAGAGAAAAACCGTTTGGATCTGGAGATCTCCTCTGCTGTAGTGACAGACTCTGCTCTGTACTACTGTGCTGTGAGGCCCACAGTGACAGGAAACCTACACACACTGTTCAAAAACCTCAGCAGGGACCACATCAGCAGGAATGTATCTAGTTTTTGTTTGAACTTGTGCCTAACCCTTACTTTGCATTAAATAATTATGTCAATGTCTCCTGTAAATAAAGTTAATGACTCCAATGTTTCACCTGTCCTTAATTTGATTTGATCATTGACAGATTCTGTCAGTTTGTTATATATTCCCATTCTGATACACTCAGAACCCCTATTCACATCCTCTACATACAATATACATGCATTATGTGACATAATTACTCTCAACATGTACAGTCATGTTGCTGATCTTTATCAAGGGTGCAAATTATTACGGACATGACTGCTCAGTGGTTTAGTCCTCTGACTGGGGTATCTCAATCCCAGCGCGCAATAGCCTTAGGATGAGGTTAAGTGACTGGTAATTGACCAGACAAACATAAAAGGCTCTTACACTGTTTTGGTCTGGTAAAGTCCATAAATATTTGCCCCATTGATAAAGATAACCAAAAAATACTGTATTAAACAAAAAGACAAAAACAGAGCTACACTGAGTATACAAAACATTAAGAACACCTGCTCTTTCAATGACAGTCTGATCAGGTGAATCCAGGTGAAAGCTATGATCCCTTATTGATTTCACTTGTTAAATCTACTTCAATCATTCAGTGTAGGGGAAGAGGCAGGTTAAAGAAGTATTTTTAAACCTTGAGACAATTGAGACAGGGATTGTGTATGTGAGCCATTCAGAGAGTGAATAGGCAAGACAAAATATTTAAGTCCCTTTGAACGGGGTAAGGTATTAGGTGCCAGGCACACCGGTTTGTGTCAAGAACTGCAATGCTGCTGGGTTTTTCACGCTCACCAGTTTCCCATGTGTTCAAGAATGGTCAGCCACCCAAAGGTGGCACTTAACATTAACTGTGAGCAAGGCACTTAACCTTAATTGCTCCTGTAAATCGTTCTGGGTAAAACTAAAATGTAAAATAATAAATACTGATACAGCTTTTTTCTAAAATATTTTATGAGATTGGAGAACACTTGGTGGGGGGGTCTTAGACAATTCCTCCATACAGAACCTTTCCAGATACTTGATATCCTTCATCTGCTATTATGGGATGCTCTCTTCAATTCAAACTACAGGTGACTGAGCTGGCCATTACAAAATGTTGTTTTTGTGGCCAATTACCCATTTCTTAGTTGATTTTGATTAGTGCTTGGGTTAATTGTCTTGCTGGAAGATCCACTTGCGGCCAAGTTTCAGCATCCTGGCAGAGGCAACCAGGTTTTTGGCTAAAATGTCCTTGTACTAGGTAAAGTTCATGATGCCATTGACCTGATGCCGAACAGTTGAAGCAAAATAGCCCCTTAACAAAGATCCACCATCATATTTTACCATAGGTATGAGGTATTCAGCATATGCTTCTGTTTTTCCAGCATGGAATCAGCATAGAAGTGTCAATAGGGTACGTTTTTCAAAACGAGAAGCTTCAAATAACATGAAGATTATGTGAATTTGCACGTGTAAGCCAAACACCACCACTGTGACAGTAGCACTGTCAAAGCTGTACAAAAAAGCACGCACTGCAAACAAGCACACACTGGCCACGAACAATGTGTTTACAATACCGCGATTGGTAATAAGGCATTATTTGTTCGACAACAACTTCTGGGGTTGCTAGCTAGCTTTAGCTTGGTACCTAGCTAGCACCAACACAATAAGCCTGAAAACAATGACCCTTAGAAACTGCAGTCATTTTCATTATCCTTAACAATGATTTAGGAACCCTTGTAAGTATTAGCTAGGTAAATTACCTAAAGTTGGATTATGAAAGTTGTTTGAAATGTTTGGACAAAGTTTGGACAAGTAACTCATTAGATCATTTGTAGACATGTTGGGCGAGTTGGAACCGGTGTTTTTCTGAATCAAACGTGCCAAATAAATGGACATTTTGGAGATATAAACGACCGGATTTATCGAACAAAATTAACATTTGTGATGTTTATGGGACTTATTGGAGTGCCAACAGAGGAAGATCTTCAAAGGTAAGGCATGAATTATATTTCTGAGTTTTGTGTCGCGCCTAGCGGATTTAAATATGATTGTCATGCGTTTGTATGATTGGGTGCTGTCCTCAGATAATAGCATGTTTGCTTTTGCCGTAAAGCCTTTTTGAAATCTGACACGGTGCCTGAATTAAGAAGTTAGGCTTTATTTTGATGTATTGCACTTGTGATTTTATGAAAGTTAAATTCTAATAAGTTCTAATAATTTTATTTGAATTTGGCACTGCCATTTCACCGGATGTTGTCATATCGATCCCGTTAACGGGATTTGATCCCTAAGAAGATATGCGAGCAGGCTCCCATCACCTACAAGAGCCAGCTCTTAGAGCCGACTCATTCAGGAGCGACCTATCACTACCCGGTCCAGTCGAGCCTCACTAGCCAGATGAAGCTAGCTGGCTGCTTATAACGTTAGCTTTGGGCAACAGGGTTAAGTAGCTGGCTAGCTATTTATTTCAATAGGCAAACAAATGGTTACTTAAAACATAAATAATCGATCAAATTTAAGACGGGATAAACTTTGTTCAATAACGGATAAAATGAAAATGGAGCGAGCTCCAGGTCACGTGCCCCAAACAAAACAGTACACTTTGCTATACACCCAGAAAGGAAAGGGCTACTTTTTTATTTCTCAAAGGAAAAACCATCAACCAATTTCTAAAGACTGTTGACATCTAGTGGAAGCCATAGGAACTGCAAGTATATTTCTATTAAAACGGGTTTGCCATAGAAACTGAATGGAAAACAGAATGACCTCAAAAAAAAATCCCTGGATGGATTGTGCTCAGGGTTTCCCCTGCCAAATCAGTTCTGTTATACTCACATACATTATTCAAACAGTTTTACAAACTTCAGAGGGTTTTCTATCCAAATCTAGTAATAATATGCATATCCTAGCTTCTGGGCTTAAGTAGCAGGTTGTTTACTTTGGGCATGCTTTTCATCCAGGCGTGAAAATACTGCCCCCTATCCCAGAAAGGATATCAGAAGAGCCAAATCTAACTAAAAAATATATTTTAAAAATTAAGATATGAAAAGATTTAGATGAATATAATTAACTAATTCAAAGAACAAAAAAATAAAAAAACACAGGCCTAAATGCTCAAGCGCACACACATTCATTCTGACTGTCTGCTCAGACTAACAGCCTCACCTGTTGTTCCTGTCACAGACACAGTGTCAACCAATGAACCAAAGATGCGTGAGGGAGGGCTGAGCCAACTCACTCACAGTCACACACTTAGCACCCGAGGAGAGAGAGGAAGCATGCCCAAAGTTCTACGCACAACCTACACCGGCATATGCGAACTGTGCACCCAACTGTGAAACTAGCTGTAGCGGAGCTTCGTGAAACTAGAGGCCTGCTAGTGATAGTGGTGGAGCCAGCAACTCCACAAGTGGAGATGTATCCACTCAGTCAAGTAGGCCTACTCCGTGACCCACAGCAACGCAGTCTTCTATGGACCAGTTTATGCCAAAGTCTATGTCTGTAGCAAAAACAAGGCCAAATTGATATTGCATTGGCTAAAATGATTGCCACAGATATTGCATTGGCTAAATGATTGCCATTTTAGCCAATGCAATAGAGGTTCTAGAAATAACAATAGTCTAAATCCAATGTACACATTTCCAAGCAGGACAACCCTTTCAAAATCACTTATGCCACAAATGTATGAGAGCACACAGGCTTCAGTGCGGGAAAGAGTCCAAAAAGCTACTGTAGTTTGCCTTACGACTGACTGCCGGACATCAAAGGTAACCACTTCTTACATGTCGGTTACATGCCACTTCATTGAAGATTTTTCAATGTCTAGCT
The DNA here is from genome assembly GCF_002021735.2 of Oncorhynchus kisutch. Classification (NCBI taxonomy): domain Eukaryota; kingdom Metazoa; phylum Chordata; class Actinopteri; order Salmoniformes; family Salmonidae; genus Oncorhynchus; species Oncorhynchus kisutch. Next base: position 18,959,457 of record NC_034203.2, read on the forward strand.
GTCTTCTGGACTGCTTTGAGTTCAGCGACATACACACCTCAGAGAACTTGGCCGAGGAACTGCTGAGGGTGGTCAGAGAATGGCAAGTAGATGGAAAAGTGGTCTGTTGTGATAGCAACAATGCAGCTAACATAACCAAAGCCATGTAAATGTTTAAATGGACCCATCATCCATGTCTTGCACACACAATCAACCTGATTATAAGAGATGCTCTGAAGGTGATGAAGCCCACTGTGGACAAAGTGAAAGCAGCGTTGGAATACTTCCACAAGAGCACAGTAGGTGCTGAAAAACTATAGTCTACACAACACCAGATGGGGATGCCCGAGCTGAGGCCTAAACAAGACTGCACTACAAGGTGGAATTCAACATTTTATATGTAGAAGCGGTTTCTTGAGTCAAAGGATGACATCATTGTTACGTTCCCCAGATTATGTGTTGTAGTTTGTGTATTTGCATTTGTTTATTTCAGGAAATGGCTTCCTGAAATCCCTCAAGTTATGTTACGCACGCCTCTTTGAAGAGGGAACGCAGCACCCTGCTACAACTAAACTCTCCGTGAAGTGAAAAAGGTATGGACTGTAGGTGCAAGTAAGAATGACAACAGGCAGAATGTGGTACCGTTTACAAGGACTTTATTCCTTTACACGGTAATATGGGGAAAAGGGGCTGGACGGAACCAAAGCAAATAAATTAAATCTCAAAGCCCCCCCCCTCTCCTATCTTACCTGCCTACCCACTACTTACCTAATTTAGCACCACCTGGTGCCCTAACCAAAATACAGGGGGTGGTCCGCCCAGGTCTTACCTAGTGTGCCTAGACAGTGAATATACTACAGGTATATGTATGCCCGCAGGCCTCTTGCCTAAGCACTCCCAAGGTGCCTTCCCCTTTCCCCCTGGGAACAAATGAAACAGAATATTAAACAATTTCAAACAAACTAAGAAACAAAGGACATCAAATAAGCTCTATCTGAGCAACAAACTCACAGAACATACCAACTCTCAGCAATGAACTCCCAGCAAAATCAACCTCTAGCAAAATCTCTCTCAGCAATGAACTCCCAGCAAAATCAACCTCTAGCAAAATCTCTCTCAGCAATGACCTCCCAGCAAAATCTCCCTCCTGAACAGAACACTGGCTTTTATATAGCTTCAGAAGGAATGGGTAATTGGAGACAGCTGCGTCTTGACGAGGGGGCGGGGTCAGCTCTCCAATTAGCCCTGGAGTCGACCAATCAGCTGCTTGAGGGATTTCAGGAAGCCATTTCCTGAAATAAACACATGCAAATACACAAACTACAACACATAATCTGGGGAACGTAACAATCATCTCTACCCTGGCCATTGTCAATGTGCCTGTTGATGCTCTGACCGAAGAGGAGCATCAACAGAGGAATGGGAGGTGGTGGAGGAGGTGTGCAGAGTCCTGGAACCCTTTGAGCAGGTCACTGTGGAGATCAGTGAAGAGAGGTACAGTAAGCAGTGTACAGTAAGCAGTTATTACTACATCATTATTTATCCATCATTATCCAGTATTATATATGTATATGAGCAGTAGATGAGAATGTACTATCAGTGGACAAAACATGAACCTGAACTAATAAGTTACTGTTTTCTCTTTTCAGCTATGTGACAGCCTCAAAAATGATACTCCTGTGTAAGGGTCTGCAGCGAATCACAGCCAGCTGCCAGAGAGAAGCAAATGTAACCACAGGACATGTGACAGAGTTGATGGACACCATGTGTTCACCAATGGACAGAAAGTTCCACAGAATGGAATATAAGCACATCAGAAACTGCTGCACAAACCTGACCCAAGGTTTAAGAAGTTAGCCTTCAGTGATGCCAGAGCGATTGATGAGGCTCTTCAAAGAATTACCTCAGCAGTAGAGAGGGACAGCCCAAGCAGTCAGCTGGCTCAGGCACCAGGGTAAAAGAAAGAAGAGGGATCAGATGGAGCAGGAGCACCAGCAGTAGTGCCACAAACGTCTGCTGTTTGGATGCTGTTTGATGAGAGAGCAACTGGGGATGCAGCACGAAGGAATCCCTCAGCAGATGCCATAATGGAGGTCCGATCCTTATTTGCAGATCCGCTGAGCTGGTGGAAGAACAAGGCCTCTGTCTACCCACGGCTTACTAAAGTCATGACAAGGAGACTGCATAGTGGCTACATCCGTTCCCTTTGAGAGGGTCTTCTCGAAAACGGGATAAATAATTACTGAGAGAAGAAACCGCATCAGCCCCTCGAAAGGGAGGCAGCTTGCATTTCTGTATGCAAATCTCTCATAAAAGAAAAATATGGTCAGCATTGCTGTGTGCTGCTGGTTATAACATGGCAATGAAGAAGAGAGAGAAAAGAAGGACCAGTTTAATATTTTAAGTGGGATGCTGCAGTTTTGCACATTGTTACTTATTTTTCTTTGATATGGTGCAATATTCTATTATTATGCTGTTCAGATTGTATTCGTTCTGAATTGTTATATTTATATGCACTTTGTTTATATACATTAAAAAGTTGTACTTTAAATGCACATGTGTAATAGCATCCTTTTTTTAAACATTTATTTCAATTTGTGGGATGCTGCAGTTCTGCAAATAGATATTTATTTTTCTTTGACATGGCGCAATATTCTATTATGCTGTCCAGATTGTATTAGTTTTGAATGGTTAGAATTATATGCACTTTGCTTATATATATTAAAAAGTTATACTTTAAATACAAATGTGTTGAAAAGTTCATAAAAAAACAATGCATTTTTAAATAGATTGTGGTTAAAGGTAGAGTATGATTTCATTTAATAATTTAATTAGAATTGTTTTAACACCAATCATAGTCAAAGGATTTGTGCAATTATAGGGGACTTGTATAAGGAAAAGTATATCTCCTCTAAACACAGGTATTATTTTTATGGTCCGGACCCGCCGAGAGCCAGAAAATTATTTATCTTAAGTAAAATACACAAGGATCCTAGTACATGGGCGGTCCCATATGAGGTTCCCACTGGTCGACCAATCGATTTGTATTGCGGCAGCGAGTCATGTAGTGTGGCAGAGTAAAATCCCTTTATATCAGTTATGTCAAACACACCTATGAGCTTGTAAAAAAACATTGAGATTTAGATTTTCCCCCTGGAGCAATGCTTTTCTCTATTGATGTATACTGAACAAAAATATAAACGCAACTTGAAACAATGCCTGATATTTTACTGAGTTACACTTCATATAAGGAAATTAGTCAATTTAAATAAATCCATTAGGTCCTAATCTATGAATTTCACATGACTGGGAATCACAGATACCTTTAAAAAGAAATGGGCCTCACAACGTGCCTAAGGATATCGTCACAGTATTTGTGTGCATTCAAAATGCCATAGATAAAATTAAATTCACCACCACCATAGGGCACTCTGTTCCCAACGTTGACATCAGCCAACCGCTCGCCCACACAACGCTATACAAAATACCAAATTCTCTAAAACGACGTTGGAGGAGGCTCATGGTAGAGAAATTAAAATCATATTATTTGGCAACAGCCCTGATGGACATTTCTAGAGTCAGCATGCCAAATGCACACTTCAAAACTGCACATTTTAGTGTGGCCTTTTCTTGTCCCCAGCACTATGTGCACCTGTGTAATGATCATGCTGTTTAATCAGCTTCTTGATATGCCACACTTGTCAGGTAGATGTATTATCTTGGCAAAGGAGAAATTCTCACTAACAGGGATGTAAACAAATTTGTGCACAACATTCTAGAGAAAAAAGCTTGTCTGATCATTTCTGTGATCTTTTATTTCAGCTCATGAAACATGGGACACAAACTTTTATGCGTTTATGTTTTTGTTCAGTGTAGATTCGTTATATATTAACATTGACACTCAGTTAGGCCTGAAAGCAGTCACAGAAATCCCAGACCCAAATTTGCCAGGTGAGGCTATCCTCTCTCTCCTTGAGCTGGGGTTGATTTTGAGTTTGATTCAAAATGTTATGTGCAGGTTTCGGGTACTGCGATGGGTAAAAAGTTTGCTCCCGCGTATGCCAATGTACATGGCTGATTGGGAGCATACTGTCCTTTCCAAGTGCAGGAAGCTACCCTCCCTATACATCCGATATGTAGATGATATCTTTGGGATTTGGTGCCAGCCAGTGGTGGATTTTGAGAGTTTTATAGACACTGAATGGGAATCCCCCATCACAGTTAAATAAAACCTACAACCCCAAAACATATAACTTCTTGACACTTAGGTATTTCTGATGCCGGGGAACAATGGGAGAAATGTCTTGGGGACAAAGGTATATTTTAAGCTTACTGACACACACGCCTTGATACATAAGACTAGTTATTACTCTAAACACACATACAGGGGACTTATAAAGTCTCAACTGATAACATTCAACAGAATATGTACAAGAGCAGAGGATGTTGAAGTAGCAACACAGATACTCTTCAAAGCACTCAGACCAAGAGGTTGCACCAAGAGATTTTTCCGCTCAGTAAAGGCGGCGGTGCACATGGCGGAGACCTCCATCATGGGGAACTTCCTACCCAGGCCGATACTGTTGAGTGTCATATCGTTTGCCACTACCTTCTCCACACCTTCAATGCAGCTTAATTCTATAGTGAAGGCGCACTTCTAGGAGACACAGAATATTTTTTTACTGTTGCATATTTTAAACTTATCTCAGAGTTAGGAAAGAAGATAATCTTAAAGATGACTTTGTGAATACCTCTCTGGATGGTGGGAAACGGTCGATCAATTCCCACCTCGGGTCTATGAAGTACATTATAAAAAAACAAACAGGATTGGGGCGCCAGTCTGCCAAATCTTTCAGCTGGAGTCATCCAACCTGGTTTATGTGATACAATGTCAAAAGTGTAACAAACTGTACATCAGGGAAACTAAAAACACATTTCTCAAAGGTTACAGCAACACATCTATTACGCAGGGAGATCTGACAAGATGACAGACCACCGGCCTTAATGAGATTGAATGAAGTCCCTCTTTGGACTTTATTCCAACCGGAAGCCTTAACTTTTAGCATTTATAACCCAGTACAGTATCCATGGGAGGAGAGGACCCTAACCCTAACAGACCCACTACTGACCCACTACTTTTTTCTTTATTTATAAATACTTTGCTTGGATCTTTAGTGTGTGTTCCGTTTATTTGAATGATACTTTAAGATGTGGGAAGGTGGTTTCTTTTGAAATATAAGGGAGGCTTCTATTGCACTTACTCCCCTCCCCTTAATGCACTTGATTCATTCATATTAGCAGTTATGACTTTTGAATTATAATACTTATTTATTTTTATTATAATTTATTATATATTAATTTAAGGGTCTAGATATTTTGACGTTTTGATTCTGTAGTGGTCTCTTCTCCCAAAAAAAGGTATTATATTGGGCTTTATTTTCACAATTCCTGAACAAGTATCATATTGTACTTGTTCAGGAGTTGTGAAAATAAAGCCCAATATAAGACCTTTATTCATTTGGATGCACCTGTGGCCATAGCTTGCCATCTAGTGGCCTTTTATAAACACTACAGAGCACTCTTTATTGATTCTGGTAGGAGTGTGGAGCTTTCTGTGGGACCCCGCACATACACTCTTAATAACAGGTTGTAGAAGTGTTCTCTTTTAACTAGAGGTTTATAAAATGAGTTGGTCAAGTCGTTATGTGCTGTGCACATTGTCCCCCTGGCGGGTAACATACCTCAGTACCCTTACCTAACTCTAACACTAACTAAAGGTCACTCTCAAGTTTTGCAGGAGTGTGTAATTGGAATGCTGACTGCAGACACCAGAGCTGTTGCCAGATAATTGAATGTTCATTTCTGTACCATATGCTGCCTCCAATTTCATTTTAGCTCATTTTGCAGTATGTCCAATTGATTGGCTGGGCCTGGCTCCCCAGTATGTGGGCCTGGCACCCAAGTGGGTGGGTCTATGCCCTCCCATACCCACCCATGGCTGCCCAGTCATGTGAAATCCATAGATTAGGGCCTAATGTATTCATTTCAATTGACAAATGTCCTTATATGAACTGCAACTGAATAAAATTGTTTAAATTGTTGTGTTTATATTTGTGTTCAGTAATAGATAAGTATAGGTCAGAAAATTAGGAGTTACTGCTTCCTACAAGAGCACAAAACGTGTAGGCTACGTTTAAAGCTGTTTTTGAAAAGCGATTCAGGTAAAAAGCTTATGTCTTGATTAAAGGGGCAGTGTTGTATTTTGAAACAGGCTTGAATATGCAAATAAGACAATAGGCAGAGGAGTAGCCTATATTATCTGTATGGTAATAATAATTGTTATTTTGTAAAGTGGTTTCTTAAATCAAACAACACAATACAATGCCATGTACAGTCACATATTTGACCCATGGTGTTACAGACCAAGTAAAAAATTATTAATGTCAAGCCCCACATATAGGCTACTATAGGCTACGTCATAGAAATCCAAAGCTACTTCCATGTGAAAATGTTCCATTGGTTTTGTTGGCAGGCCTACATTATGCTCAAATAGCCACAATAACATATTGGCTACTGTATAAAACTGTAAGGGTACAGCCTCAGTGTTCACTGTAAACGTGAGCCGGAAGTTGCACAAAATTCAAACAACATTCAAGTTTCAGTTCACAAGACCTAAAATTTGCCCAGTGCCCCCAGAAATTAGAGGGAACATTGCCCAGGGTGTCATTTGGGTTATTGCATTGGAATTAGAATTCTGCTTATATCATGCTATACCACAATAAACATAAAAGTTGAAAACATTATTTGACCATGAAGTGACAGTTTCAATGGCACGAAGTCTCGCTAAACTCTATCAGCACCATGGACAGCGCCCTACACACTAAGCAAGATTTTGATACAAACCAACCAGCTAGATTGTTTCAATCTTACCTTTTCATAAGAGTTGCAGCTTCCTTGATGCTCTGTGGAACTTCCTGAGTCATCAGCATGCTTCTTGTGTGCCGACTGAACACATTTGTCAATGTGGGAATTAGTTCTCGCATGTGACTGTGGACTCCCCAAAATTCAGTCCATGTTTCAGTGCAGTAAACATTTCAGTCTGCAAAAACTGGCAAGCGACACTGAACTCAGCTTTCACTGCATTGCTTAAATCCAGCAGTGGTTTCACCTTTTTCACATGTAGAAAGTCATGGCTCTCTGGGTCAAGGGCACAATAGGGCCTCCACTAGTTGGCTGTTGCGTTCGCGAAATCTTTCTGATATTTCACCAATGGCAGCATCCAACGTGCTGAAGAATAGTATTTTACACTCAGTCTCTTCTCCTCTATCCTGCTGGTCTACTGTACTGTCCACCACGCATTTGTACTTACATAAAATTGGCTTCCAACTCGCTGTCAAACCTCAGCTTCTCGACGCACTCCAACGCACCACTTTGCGGACCACTTTGACTCCAGTGTAAAGATCCATTGCTTTTGCCTGGAGTAATTTTTTTTCGGTTCGAGGAGACTAGGAATTCTGTGCACCATGGTGGCTGTAAACGTAAAGCCAGGGTCCATCACCGCTTTCAGCAGCCCTGTCCATTGTGCTGACACAGCGCAGCGGATATAGTTTTGTTTTGTGCCAACATATCACTCAATCATTTGAAATTCTTTGCTATTTTTATATATAGACATACAACTGAAACTGAGGGGGATAAAGTTTGAACTGAGGGATCTAAGTCCCCTTGATCCACTTGGCCCATCAGGAGCTGTGGAAATAAAGCCCAATATAAGGCCTTTTTGTTGTGAGAGACCATCACCGAATTGAAACCTCTAAATATCTAGACCCTTAAAGAAATATAATAATAATAATAAATAAGTTATAAGTTATAATATGAACAAATCAAGTGCATTAAGGAAAAATTTGTACATGCAAACAAAACCTCCCTTATATTTGAAAAGAAACCACCTTAAAGTATCATACAAATAAAAGGAACAACACAAAGCAAAGCATTTATAAATAAATAAATATTACAAAAGAAACGCTTTGGTAATGGGTCAGTTAGGCTCATCTCCTCCCAAGGATACTGTACTGGGTGATAAATGTTAAGGGTTCTAGTTGGAGTAAAGTCCAAAGTGGGACTTCATTCTATCTCATTAAGGTCGGTGGGAGGAAGAGTTCCAAACCTTTTTATCAACCACCTTTCTGAGGCCAATGTACCCCCCCCCCACCCAACTCGAGGCCTGCAATTGATAGCCACTCTTTTCCATGTGTATGGAAGTGGAATTTGCTATTTTATTAGGATCGCCATTAGCTGTTGCAAAAGCAGCAGCTACTCTTCCTGGGGTCCCCACAAAACATGAAACATGACATAATACAGAACATTATTAGACAAGAACAGCTCAAGGACAGAACAATATCAATTAAATAAGTGTTAAAAAAGACACACATAGCCTACATATCAATACATACACATACACTTTCAATGTCAAATAGGGGAGAGTCGTTGTGCCGTGAGGTGTTGCTTTATCTGTTTTTTGAAACCAGTTTTGCTGTTCATTTGAGCAATATGAGATAGAAGTTCCATGCAATAATGGCTCTATATAATACTGTACGCTTTCTTGTATTTGTTCTGGATTTGGGGACTGTGAAAAGACATGGTGGCATGTCTGGTGGGGTAAGTGTGGGATTTTCAGCACATGTTTCTTATGTTCAACATTCATTACCAGATTCAGCTGAGGTCTAGAACTTAGGGAATGATTTGTACCAAATACAATGCTCTTAGTTTTAGAGATGTTCAGGACAAGTTTCTCAAATACTTCTCATTCAGACCTGTGGGATCAATAGTACATATTGTTTTCATCCAAAAATGCTCCTTAGTCTGTCTCTGTGTTAATGACCTCCCTTGGTTGGATTCCAACCCTCCTATTCTTAGTTGTGCTACTATATGAGATCTATAATGTGTGTATAGTGTGGTTGTGATAGACTTTCCATATATGGTTTAGGTGTTGTTTGAGTCTGGCTTCCAAGGAGTTCCTGTTTTCCACATTTTAGGTATTAATTACAATATAGAATGTTGGTAGTCTTCAGTTGAAAAACCTCCCATACTGTAACCCCTGAACCTGACACTTTGTTCTGAATGCACTGTACTTGTTTAAAATGCGATCCACTCTGTACCAGCTTATCCTTGAATCCAGAGTGTACCAGCATATCTTTCAAATGTTTGTTTCGCCGATATATTTTACTCTGAATTGTTGGAGAATATCATCATCCTTTGTCTGCTGGAAATGACCATTCACTACAGAATTAAACTTCAGAGAAGACTGAGAGTATGTGGTGACAAATGGAATAACATTTACATAATTACTGGTCACCTCATGCATAGGTTCAGTTCCAAATGTAGTGTCCATCTCATGCTCTGACGAGGGATAAAGTTTGTATGCTGTAAAAGTGTGGTGATTGGTTAAAATTGCAAGCGCTCTTCTTGCGGTAATTGCAAAAAATACTTTGCTTGGATCGTTAGTGTGTGTTGTTCCTTTTATTTGTATGATACTTTAAGATGTGGGAAGGTGGTGTCTTTTTAAATATAAGGGAAGCCTCTATAGCACTTACTCCCCTCCCCTTAATGCACTTGGTTTGCCTATATTGGCACTCATCATTTTCTTCCACCTTTACTTTGTACTTGTTTTGTTTGATTGATACTTTAAGTTTGTTGAATGTGTTTTCAAAAATAAGGGAGGTTTTCTTAGTATTTACTCCCCTTATTTCTTAGTATTTACTATTACTACTTGATTTGTTCATATTAGCACTTATAACTTATTTATGTATTATTATTTACTATATTTCTTTAACGATCTAGATATTTTGAGGTTTTGATTCTGTGGTGGTCTCTTCTCCCACAGAAAGCTGCAAACTCTACCAGAATGAAATAAATGTGCTCTGTAGTGTTTATAAAAGGCCACTAGTTGGCATCCTATGGCCACAGGTGGGTCCAAATGCATTAAGCTCATGCTGTACATGTTCAGGAGCCAGACCTGACCCCAGCATAAAGTGACAAAGGGGGCAGTTGAAATCACTGTGGGGCCCCAAAAAACGGGGTTCTTGCATTGGAGTTATATTGAATTTTGTTTATATAATCATGCTATTCCACAATAAAAAATCAAGTTCAAATATAGAGACTCCGGGATCATTGAGTGCTTTTGAAATCTGTAGCCTATCTCTGCTGAGCTGTATCAGCAAATGGGCAGCGACCAACAGCTAAGCCGTTTTGGTAATGAATAAGCTTCAAGATGGGGATGTCAATTCACCTATTACATTCAGCTATGGGAATGCAGCCGTACATACATCTGTCTTATCAAAATAATGCAAACTAAATGTTGAAATTAGTAGCCTAATTATTCAAGCATGCAAATAAAAATACTGAATAGCAGTTTGGCTTAGAATACCGACATACAGTGCCTTGCGAAAGTATTCGGCCCCCTTGAACTTTGCGACCTTTTGCCACATTTCAGGCTTCAAACATAAAGATATAAAACTGTATTTTTTTGTGAAGAATCAACAACAAGTGGGACACAATCATGAAGTGGAACGACATTTATTGGATATTTCAAACTTTTTTAACAAATCAAAAACTGAAAAATTGGGCGTGCAAAATTATTCAGCCCCTTTACTTTCAGTGCAGCAAACTCTCTCCAGAAGTTCAGTGAGGATCTCTGAATGATCCAATGTTGACCTAAATGACTAATGATGATAAATACAATCCACCTGTGTGTAATCAAGTCTCCGTATAAATGCACCTACACTGTGATAGTCTCAGAGGTCCATTAAAAGCGCAGAGAGCATCATGAAGAACAAGGAACACACCAGGCAGGTCCGAGATACTGTTGTGAAGAAGTTTAAAGCCGGATTTGGATACAAAAAGATTTCCCAAGCTTTAAAAATCCCAAGGAGCACTGTGCAAGCGATAATATTGAAATGGAAGGAGTATCAGACCACTGCAAATCTACCAAGACCTGGCCGTCCCTCTAAACTTTCAGCTCATACAAGGAGAAGACTGATCAGAGATGCAGCCAAGAGGCCCATGATCACTCTGGATTAACTGCAGAGATCTACAGCTGAGGTGGGAGACTTTGTCCATAGGACAACAATCAGTCGTATATTGCACAAATCTGGCCTTTATGGAAGAGTGGCAAGAAGAAAGCCATTTCTTAAAGATATCCATAAAAAGTGTCATTTAAAGTTTGCCACAAGCCACCTGGGAGACACACCAAACATGTGGAAGAAGGTGCTCTGGTCAGATGAAACCAAAATTGAACTTTTTGGCAACAATGCAAAACGTTATGTTTGGCGTAAAAGCAACACAGCTCATCACCCTGAACACACCATCCCCACTGTCAAACATGGTGGTGGCAGCATCATGGTTTGGGCCTGCTTTTCCTCAGCAGGGACAGGGAAGATGGTTAAAATTGATGGGAAGATGGATGGAGCCAAATACAGGACCATTCTGGAAGAAAACCTGATGGAGTCTGCAAAAGACCTGAGACTGGGACGGAGATTTGTCTTCCAACAAGAAAATGATCCAAAACATAAAGCAAAATCTACAATGGAATGGTTCAAAAATAAACATATCCAGGTGTTAGAATGGCCAAGTCAAAGTCCAGACCTGAATCCAATCGAGAATCTGTGGAAAGAACTGAAAACTGCTGTTCACAAATGCTCTCCATCCAACCTCACTGAGCTCGAGCTGTTTTGCAAGGAGGAATGGGAAAAAATCTCTCGATGTGCAAAACTGATAGAGACATACCCCAAGCGACTTACAGCTGTAATCGCAGCAAAAGGTGGCGCTACAAAGTATTAACTTAAGGGGGCTGAATAATTTTGCACGCCCAATTTTTCAGTTTTTGATTTGTTAAAAAAGTTTGAAATATCCAATAAATGTCGTTCCACTTCATGATTGTGTCCCACTTGTTGTTGATTCTTCACAAAAAAATACAGTTTTACATCTTTATGTTTGAAGCCTGAAATGTGGCAAAAGGTCGCAAAGTTCAAGGGGGCCGAATACTTAACTGCGAATGCGAACAAATGGAACAGAGCAAAACAGCGGTACCAAGTAGTTGGACAATAAAAAAAATACCAGATTGAGAAAGGCATGACACAGTCTATATTTAGGCTAGTTACATTAACAGTAAACAAATGCAGTACACAAAAGGCGATTGGAGATCCAAATAACCAAAACATAGCCTACTACAGTGAGATGCATTCATGCACAGCTGTCTTGCCAAATAAATAGGCCTAAACAGGCCCGCTTAAAAAATGGAAAATCATGCCGCTCGCTCATGAGTTCAACAACACGTTGTGATATGGTACAATACCCGTCTGTGAATCAAATTCGACCCAAGTAATAAATGAAGCAATGCCAGCATACAAAAACATGTTTCCAATGCAAACAGTTCCATTTACAGAAATGTAAACCAATAGGCTACCAAGGAAACCATAGAATGTAGGATCTATTTCTATGATGAAACTTACCGATATTTAGCCATACCCAGGGGAGTCAATTGGGTTCTTACATCGAAATTATATTGAACTATGCTTATATCATGCTATGCCACAATAAACATAAAAGTGACAGGTTCAATGGCAATAAATCTCGCTGCGCTTCAACAGCACCATGGACAGCGCCCCACACACTAAAGCAAGATTTTGCAAAAAAAAACAACCAGCTAAATTGTTTCAATCGTACCTTTTCACAAAAGAGTTGCAGCTTCCTTGATGCTCTGTGGAACTTCCTGAGTAATCGATCACGCCATTCTCCCTGAAATCATCTCAAGATAGCCTGCAGAGTTCTGTCCTACTATCCAGGTCTGTACCCCAAAAAATTTAACTTCTACTTTTAAAAATCCACCTCTCTAAAAACAAGTCTCTCACCGTTGCCCCCAGCTGTGCACTGGACACCATATGTGAACTGATTGCCCCCCATCTATCTTCAGAGCTCGTGCTGCTAGGCGACCTAAACTGGAACATGCTTAACACCCCAGCCATCCTGTAATCTAGGCTTGATGCCCTCAATCTCACACAAATTATCAATGAACCTACCAGGTACCTCCCCAAAGCCTTAAACACGGGCACCCTCATAGATATCATCTTAACCAACTTGCCCTCTATATATATCTCTGCTGTCTTCAACCAAGATCTCAGCGATCACTGTCTCATTGCCTGCATCCGTAATGGGTCAGCGGTCAAACAACCTCCACTCATCACTGTCAAACGCTCCCTGAAACACGTCAGCGAGCAGGCCTTTCTAAACGACCTGGCCGGGGTATCCTGGAAAGATATTGATCTCATCCCGACAGTAGAGGATGCCTGGGTATTTTTTTTAAATGCCTTCCTAACCATCTTAAAAAAGCATGCCCCATTCAAGAAATTTAGAACCAGGAACAGATATAGCCCTTGGTTCTCCCCAGACCTGACTGCCCTTAACCAACACAAAAACATCCTATGGCGTTCTGCATTAGCATCGAACAGCCCCCGTGATATGAAGCTGTTCAGGGAAGCTAGAAACCATTATACACAGGCAGTTAGAAAAGCCAAGGCTAGCTTTTTCATGCAGAAATTTGCTTCCTGCAACACTAACTCAAAAATGTTCTGGGACTATGTAAAGTCCATGGAGAATAAGAACATCTCCTCCCAGCTGCCCACTGCACTGAAGATAGGAAACACTGTCACCACTGATAAATCCACTATAATTGAGAATTTCAATAAGCATTTTTCTACGGCTGGCCATGCTTTCCACCTGGCTACTCCTACCCCGGTCAACAGCACTGCACCCCCCACAGCAACTCGCCCAAGCCTTCCCCATTTCTCCTTCTCCCAAATCCAGTCACCTGATGTTCTGAAAGAGCTGCAAAATCTGGACCCCTACAAATCAGCCGGGCTAGACAATCTGGACCCTTTCTTTCTAAAATTATCTGCCGAAATTGTTGTCACCCCTATTACTAGCCTGTTCAACCTCTCTTTCATGTCGTCTGAGATTCCCAAAGATTGGAAAGCAGTTGCGGTCATCCCCCTCTTCAAAGTGGGGGACACTCTTGACCCAAACTGCTACAGACCTATATCTATCCTACCCTGCCTTTCTAAGGTCTTCGAAAGCCAAGTCAACAAACAGATTACCGACCATTTCGAATCTCACCATACCTTCTCTGCTATGCAATCTTGTTTCAGAGCTGGTCATGGGTGCACCTCAGCCATGCTCAAGGTCCTAAACGATATCTTAACTGCCATCGATAAGAAACATTACTGTGCAGCCGTATTCATTGATCTGGCCAAAGCTTTCGACTCTGTCAATCACCACATCCTCATCGGCAGACTCGACAGCCTTGGTTTCTCAAATGATTGCCTCGCCTGGTTCACCAACTACTTCTCTGATAGAGTTCAGTGTGTCAAATCGGAGGGTCTGCTGTCCGGACCTCTGGCATTCTCTATAGGGGTGCCACAGGGTTCAATTCTTGGACCGACTCTCTTCTCTGTATACTCTCTTCTCTGTATCAAGGATGTCGCTCTTGCTGCTGGTGAGTCTCTGATCAACCTCTACGCAGATGACACCATTATGTATACCTCTGGCCCTTCTTTGGACACTGTGTTATCAACCCTCCAGGCAAGCTTCAATGCCATACAACTCTCCTTCTGTGGCCTCCAATTGCTCTTAAATACAAGTAAAACTAAATGCATGCTCTTCAACCGATCACTGCCTGCACCTGCCCGCCTGTCCAACATCACTACTCTGGACGGCTCTGACTTAGAATATGTGGACAACTACAAATACCTAGGTGTCTGGTTAGACTGTAAACTCTCCTTCCAGACCCACATCAAACATCTCCAATCCAAAGTTAAATCTAGAATTGGCTTCCTATTTCGCAACAAAGCATCCTTCACTCATGCTGCCAAACATACCCTTGTAAAACTGACCATCCTACCAATCCTCGACTTTGGCGATGTCATTTACAAAATAATCTCCAATACCCTACTCAACAAATTGGATGCAGTTTATCACAGTGCAATCCGTTTTGTCACCAAAGCCCCATATACTACCCACCATTGCGACCTATACGCTCTCGTTGGCTGGCCCTCGCTTCATACTCGTCGCCAAACCCACTGGCTCCATGTCATCTACAAGACCCTGCTAGGTAAAGTCCCCCCTTATCTCAGCTTGCTGGTCACCATAGCATCTCCCAGCTGTAGCACACGCTCCAGCAGGTATATCTCTCTAGTAACCCCCAAAACCAATTCTTTCTTTGGCCGCCTCTCCTTCCAGTTCTCTGCTGCCAATGACTGGAACGAACTACAAAAATCTCTGAAACTAGAAACACTTATCTCCCTCACTAGCTTTAAGCACCAACTGTCAGAGCAGCTCACAGATTACTGCACCTGTACATAGCCCACCTATAATTTAGCCCAAACAACTACCTCTTTCCCTACTGTATTTATTTTATTTATTTATTTATTTTGCTCCTTTGCACCCCATTATTTTTATTTCTACTTTGCACATTATTCCACTGCAAATCTACCATTCCAGTGTTTTACTTGCTATATTGTATTTACTTTGCCACCATGGCCTTTTTTTGCCTTTCCCTCCCTTATCTCACCTCATTTGCTCACATCGTATATAGACTGGTTTATACTGTATTATTGACTGTATGCTTGTTTTACTCCATGTGTAACTCTGTGTCGTTGCATGTGTCGAACTGCTTTGCTTTATCTTGGCCAGGTCGCAATTGTAAATGAGAACTTGTTCTCAACTTGCCTACCTGGTTAAATAAAGGTGAAATAAAATTTAAAAAATCTTGTAGGATCCCCCTCAAATACCTGTTGGATTAGTTTAGCATTACCTCTGGTGTAGCATGCTTCTTCTGTGCTGACTGAACATGTTTGTCTAAGTGGAAAATTAGTTACCTCATGTCTTGCTTCTGTGTTGTAGGAACCGGTGTATTTTTTCCCCCACTTTATATGGAAACCCAAAGGAGTCAGACATAACCACACAGTGGCTTTCCATAAACCCCTACACACATCGCGACACTGCCTGTCTAAGTTTAACCAATCCTTTCTGGAAGATGTGAATAGTATTAATAACACCAAACATTTCATAATTAAATTATTTAATCACAATACAGACACAGCTGATCAGCATTATTGTATGGGACGCCAACAAATTCGCCTTCAGGGGACATGTGAAAAAACATTCCTCTTGGACATTTTGTCTGATTGACCTACTGAGGGAGGAACTAAACTTTGTGTATTCGACCATATTCCTAGTCACCGTGCCATGGTTAAATGGTTCGCTCTTTCAGTTTTCCGCGAATGCTGCCATCTATCCACGATTTCTGGTTTGGGTAGGTTTAAATAGTCACAGTGGGTACAACATCTCCTGTACACTTCCTGACGGACTCAATCCCCGTATTCATGTATTCGTCGATGTTATTCTCAGAGGCTACCCGGAACATATCCAAATCCGCGAGATCAAAACAATCTTGAAGCATGGATTCTGATTGGTCAGACCATCGTTGAATAGACCTTAGCACGGATACTTCCTGATTGAGTTTCTGCCTATAGGAAGGGAGGAGCAAAAAAGAGTTGTCATCAGATTTGCTGAAGGGAGTGTGGGGGAGGACCTTGTAGGCATTTCGAGAAGTTGAGTAGCAGTTGTCCAATGTTTTTTTAGCGTGAGTAGTCCAGTCAATGTGTTGGTGGAACTTCGGTAGCATTTTCCTCAAATTTGCTTTGCTAAAATCCGCATCTACAATAAATGTGGCCTCAGGATATATGGTTGATTGGCATTTGAATTTTTCTAGGTCAGGTGAACAACATGACTTGAGTTTCTGTATGTTATCACAATCACATCATGAAACATACACCCCACCTTCTTCTTCCCGGAGAGTTCTTTATTCCTGTCTGCGCAACGTACTATCTTGAGAGAACCATATTTCCGTGAAACAGAGTATGTTACAATCCATGATGTCTTTCTGGAATGAGATCCTCGCCCTGCGCTCGCCTACTTTATTATTTAGAGACTGAACATTAGCGAGTAATATACTCGGAAGTGGTGGATGGTGTGCAGACTTCCTGAGACTGACTAGAATTCCACTCTGAATACCTCTTCTCCGCCGGCGGTGTTTTGGAGCAGCCCCTGGAATAAGTTCAATTGCCCTGGGGGATACAAACAAAGGATCCAATTCGGGAAAGTTGTATTCCTGGTCGTAATGCTGGTGAGTTACCATCGCTCTGATATCCCAAAGTTATTTTGGGCTGTATGTAATAACACAAAATAATTCTGGGCTAATAATGTAAGAAATAACATACAAAAAAGTAAATACTGCAAAGTTGCTTAGGAGCTAGAAGCAGAGCTGCCATATCTGTCAGCGCCATCTTACTGAAATGATTCATTATTATGATAAAGCAAATAAACTGGGCCTTATATTTATTGATTTGACCAGATTGTCACGCTGGTGTAAAGGATTTGGAGACAGGCGCAGGAATACATCATCTGGGTTTTTAATACATCCAAAACAAACATGTATACAAAACACTGGGATGTACTCAAACTAAAGAGCGAGGGTAAACCTCGTAGAACAACATGGAACAAGAACCATAATACACAATGCACAAAACACGCAGCACAGGCTGAGACAATGCATAGGTATTCATACAACCAACGGACATGGGAACAATAATCAACAGCCCAATGGGGAAAACAAAGTGCACATTTATTCAAACACAATCAGTGATGAATTGGAACCAGGTGTGCGTAATGACACAGTTCAGTGCAGCCCAGAAGGCCGGTGACGTCAACCTCCAGAACAGAATGAGCAGCAGTACCAGGGGCATCCGTGACACAGATGGGACTTCTTAAATGCATGTCTGAAATACTTTACCTTTGGCGAGTCCCTCATGAAATGGGCAAAGGTCTTATACCAGAACATAAATAATGGATACTATCAAGAGCAGTGAGAGAGGGTTGCTCACTCTCACAAGTATCGATTTTTAATTGGAATTTAAATACTGGCTATAAAGGTGAGAAATAACAGAGATCGAATGATTAGAAATGTATGGTTTTATGATCAAGAGTTATACCTATTGTCACGCCCTGATCTGTTTCACCTGTCCTTGTACTTGTCTCCACCCCCTCTAGGTGTCGTCCATCTTCCCCATTATCCCCTGGGTACTTATACCTGTGTTCTCTGTTTGTCTGTTGCCAGTTCGTCTTGTTTGTCAAGTCAACCAGCGTTTTGTTTATCAGCTCCTGCTTTTCCCCAGTCTCTCTTTTCTCGCCCTCCTGGTTTTTGACCTTTGCCTGTCCTCACTCTGAGCCCGCCTGCCTGACCACTCTGCCTGCCCCTGACCCTGAGCTTGCCTGTCGTCCGGTGTCTTTGCCTCTACTTTGGATTACCGACCCCTGCCTGCCTTGATCTGTCGTTTGCCTGCCCCTGTTGTTGTAATAAACATCTGCACTTGGGTCTTACCTGAAGCGTGATACCTATGCAGAAAATATCACTTACCATCTCTGTCCTCTTGCTGCCCAATAAGATTAAAAGATTTTGCCAATCTGTCCAGTTTGAGTGCTTAGTATTTAAACTTGGATCTTTAAAAAAACTCCAACTTTGTACTACTATGTAGTGTACCAATTACACGGACAGACATGTTACAGGAATACGTTTACCTGAAAACATGAACGACCTTGTTAAAATATATTCTGAAGCGACATTTAAATATATTGATAAATATTGCAACCATGGAAAGGCAATCATCTTTCCATCCATGGAAAAATCACATTAATAAATGATTTATCAGTCTTTAGACTAATTTATCTTCCTTCTCCAGATAATACTTTCTTCGATATAAACAGAAAAATATAAAAATGTATATGGAACAATAAACCTGAGAAAATATATGTATGTATAACTCATTTCAAGAGTAAGGTACCGAGTCAGGTTAGTCGAGGTAATTCAGGTAATATGTACATATAGGTAGGGGTAAATTGGCGATGCATAGACAATAAACAGAGAGTAGCTGCAGTGTATGTGAAGAGTGTAAAGGAATGTGTGTGTGTGTATTTTGTGTGTGTGCATGTGTGTGTATTGGGGTATCAGTGTAGTATGTGTGAGTGTGTGGTTAGAGTCCAGGGAGTGTACATTGAGCCTGTGCAAGAGAGTCCGTGCAAAAAATTATAATAAATAATAATAAAAACGGGGTTAATGCAAATAGTCCGGGTAGCCATTTGATTAACTGTTCAACAGTCTTATGGCTTAGGGGTAGAAGCTGTTAGGAAGCCTTTTGGTCCCAGACTTGGCGCTCTGGTACAGCTTACCGTACGGTAGCCGAGAGAACAGTCAATGACTTTGGTGGCTGGAGTCTTTGACAATTTTTAGGGCCTTCCTCTGACACCGCCTAGTATAGAGGTCCTGGGTGGCTGGAAGCTCGGGACCAGTGATGTACTGGGCTGTAAACAGTACCCTCTAAAGTGCCTCGCGGTCAGATGCCGAGCAGTTTCAATACCAAGCAGTGACACAACCAGCCACGATGCTCTCGATGGTGCACCTGTATAACTTTTTGAGAATCTGAGGTCCCATGCCAAAACTTTTCAGACTTCTGAAGGGGAATAGGCATTTTCGTGCCCTCTTTACGACTGTCTTGGCATGTGTGGACCATGATAGGTTCTTAGTGATGTGGACACTAAGGAACTTGAAGCTCTCGACCGGCTCCACTACAGCTCTGTCAATGTGAATGTGCTTGATCCTCCTTTTCCTGCTGTCCAGGATCAGCTCCTTTATCTTACTCACTGCCAGGTCTCTGACCTCTTCCCTGTAGGCTGTCTCATTGTTGTTGGTGATCAGGCCATTGTGTCATCTGCAAACTTAATGATGGTTTTGGAGTCATGCGTGGCCATGCAGTCATAAGTGAACAGGGAGTACAGAAGGGGACTAAGCACACACCCCTGAGTTTGTCCCCGTGTTGAGCATCAGCGTGGCAGATGTGTTGTTGCCTATCCTTACCACCTTCCAGTTGCAGAGGGTGTTCAGTCCCAGGATCTTAGAAGCTTAGTGATGAGCTTGAAGGGCACTATTATTTATTTTTTATTTTACCTTTATTTTACTAGGCAAGTCAGTTAAGAACAAATTCTTATTTTCAATGACGGCCTAGGAACAATGGGTTAACTGCCTGTTCAGGTGCAGAATGACAGATTTGTACCTTGTCATCTCGGGGATTCGAACTTGCAACCTTTCGGTTACTAGTCCAACACTCTAACCACTAGGCTACCCTGCCCCCCTGGTGTTCAACGCTGAGCTGTAGTCAATAAACAGCATTCTCACATAGTTGTTCCTTTTGTCCATGCGGGAAAGGGCAGTGTGGAGTGCAATAGAGAGCGTCATCTGTGGATCTGTTGGGGTGGTATGCAAATTGTTGTGGGTCCAGGGTTTCTGAGATGATGGTGTTAATGTGAGCCATGTCCAGCCTTTCAAATATTTTTATGGTTACAAATGTGAGTGCTACGGGTTTCCACTGCTCTAGAGTCCAATGGCTGCAAGCTTTATACCACTCCTGCTGACGCTTGGCATTGCGCATGGTGATCTTAGGCTTGTGTGCGGCTGCTCTACCTTGAAAACCCATTTCATAAAGCTTCTGAAGAACAGTTATTGTGCTGACGTTGCTTCCAGAGACAGTTTGGAACTCACTAGTAAGTGTTGCAACCGAGGAGTGAGTGTTCAGCACTCGGTGGTCCTGTTCCTGTAAGTTTGTGTGACCTACCACTTCGCGGCTGAGCCATTGTTGCTTCTAGATGTTTCCACTTCACAATAACAGCACTTGCAGTTGACCGGGGCAGCTCTAGCAGGGCAATATTTCATGAACTGACTTGGAGAGGTGGCATCCTATGACGGTGCCAGGTTGAAAGTCACTGAGCTCTTCAGTAAGGACATTCTACTGCCAATGTTTGTCTATGGAGATTGCATGGTGGGGTGCTCGATTTTGTGTGGCTGAAATAGCGGAATCCACTCATTTAAAGGGGTGTCCACATATTTTTGCATATATAGTGTATGTTATTATAAATGCAAACGGCTCCCTATGCCATGGAATGTAAGCTAACAATGTTTTGTCCTTATTTATTTTTGTATTGGAGAACACCATGGCATTGCTGATAACTGTCTTTTCCAAGTGTGTTGTATCGTGTGTGTGATTATCTATCTGTTTGAGTATTGTTATGTCCTCAGTTCTTATGGTTGTCTTGTCATATTTTTATTTGTATCTAATCTGTGCATCACGTCTAATCTATGCATCTAATCTATGCATTCATTGATTGCAATAATTCACTTAGGTGTTTTGTCTCTGGTGCTTATCTCTAGGAGTTAATACTGTGACACTAATCTTCCCCCATTGAATAGAATGTAGTAACTTAAGCATCAAGTCTGTGATGCCTGTCTCTAGGCATAGATATTGTGACACTAATCTTCACCCTATTGAATGCAAAGTAGCCACATAAGTGTCAAGTTCTGGAGACCTATCTTTTTGCAAAAACATACCAGATTTATGATTTTCAATGATGTCATGTTGGTTTTTCAATGTCAAACCCTTTGTCTCTCTGCATGTCTGTCTGTGAGACTTTCATAAATGTACCTATTGCAGCTTTATCACCTACTTTTTTGCCTTGAATGCAATGTATTGAATTGACTTCTATGCATCAATATCCAGTCTGTAGAGGTCGGAGATAGGAGCGAGAGGTGGGGGTGGGAGAGAGGAGAGAGGAAAGGAAAAGAGAGAGAGAGAGTTATCAGGTGAACAAAGGGAGAAGGGGTGAAAGAAGGAGAGAGAGAGAAGAGAAGGAGGGGGATAAAGAGGAAGTAGAGAGGCAGAGGAAGGCAAATATAGGGACAGAGAAGGAGGAAGGGAGGGAGAGAGAATAGAGAGAGATGGAGAGGGGTGATTAGAGAATAGGTAGTAGATAGTTTACCAATGAATAGATAGTTTAATGGATAGTTTATCAACTTCTTCGTTTTGTCCTTTTTTCATTCAATTTCTCACCCCAGACGATTTATCTGCATGTGGATCTGCAGGACCTCCATCAGCTAAGCTAAGTAACATTAAGCCTTCTCATTGCAGTCGCTGTACTCATAATATGCAGGAGAACTGTCGCTGAGGAAAGCCGAGTTGCAAGCCCATCTTCAGATGCAATCGTTAGGCAAGGGCAATTTAAGTGTAGGAAAGGATGAAACAGCGTCTGTGCCCCCCCACTGTCCCTGCAGCCGGACCATTTTTATGGAATAAATAGCAGAATTCTGTCAGTATGCATAATGAGTGTCACTCAGTCAGCCATTAAAAACTTTCAACCGATTTTCCCCACTAAGCAACGAGTCGAAGTCAGAGCACGGGCCTTCTCAGGTCTCTTCTCCACCTGTCAGTGTCGACATCATTACCCTCAATCTTAGATTTAAAAATAATCATCCAGCGATCATACATTGTTCACCAGGGGGCAGGGCTACCTACGTAAAAGGCTAATCTTAAAATGAGGCTAAAACTTGTGAGTGTAGAGACTATAGGGATATTTCTATCCACGTTGGCACCAACGATGTTAAGATGAAACAGTCAGAGGTCACCAAGCACAACATAGCTTCAGCGTATAACTTGTTGGCGTTGAGTAATTGTCTCTGGTCCCTTCGCAGCTGGGGGAGTGATAAGCCCTACAGTAGACTCGCACAGCTCAATTGCTGGTTGAGAACTGTTCTCTGCCCCTCCTGAAGGATGAATTTGTAGATTATTGACCCTCTTTCTGGGACTCACCCACAAACAGGACCAAGCCTGGCCTGCTGAGGAGTAACGGACTCCATCCTAGCTGGAGGGGTGCTCTCATCTTATCTATCAACATAGACAGGGCTCTAACTCCTCTAGAGCCACAATGAAATAGGGTGCATGCCAGGCATCAGGCTGTTAGCCCCTAGCACAGTCAGTGCAGTCAGCTCAGTTTTCCCCATTGAGACTTGTCTGTGCCTCAATCTAGGTTGGACAAAACTAAACATGGCAGTGTTCGCATTAGAAATCTAACTGGAATAAAGACCTCCTCCATTCCTGTCATTATTTAAATAGATTGTGATATTACTTCACACCTCAAAATAGGACTACTTAATGTTAAATCCTTCATTTCCAAGGCAGTCATAGTCAATGAACTAATCACTGATCATAAACTTGATGTGATTGGCCTGACTGAAACGTGGCTTAAACCTGATGAATTTACTGCGTTAAATAAGCCCTCTGCTCCTGGTTGCACTAGTGACCATATCCACCACACATCCCGCAAAGGCAGAGCTGTTGTTAACATTTATGACAGCAAATGCTTAAATACATTTTTCGTGTTTTGAGGTTCTAGCCATGAAATATATGCAGCCTACTCAATCACTCTTTATAGCTGCGGTTTACAGGCCTCCTGGGCCGTATACAGCGTTCCTCACTGAGTTCCCAGAATTCCTATCGGACCTTGTAGTCATGGCAGATAATATTCACATTTTTTATGACTTCAATATTCACATGGAGAAGTCCACAGAACCACTCCAAAAGGCTTTTCGAACCCATCATCGGCTCAGTGGGTTTTGTCCAACACGTGTCCTACGCATTTACACAATCATACCCTGGATCTAGATATGTGCCATGGAATAGATATTGTGGATCTAAATGTTTTTCCTCATAATCCTTGACTATTGGACCACCATCTTATTATGTTTGCAATTGCAGCAAATCATTTGTTTAGACCCCAAACAAGGATTATCAAAAGCCGCGCTAGAAATTCTCGGACAACCCGAAGATTCCAAGATACCCTTCCAGATGGAAGCCTTCCAATTAGCTTGGAAAAACAGTACCATGCTCTCACTTGAAAAGCCCTCACTGCTGCTTCATCAGACTATTTTTCCAACCTGATTGAGAATAAAAAATAATCCAACATACATTTTTGATACTGTCGCAAAGCTAACTAAAAAGCAGCATTCCCCAAGTGAGGAAGGCCTTCATTTCAGCAGTGGTGAATTCATAAACTTATTTGACAAAAAGATCTTGGTCATTAGAAAATGAATTACGGACTCCTCCTTTGAATATCCATATTTCTCAACAACTCACCTGTCCTGAGTCTGCCTTCCTGAATAATGTATATGAAACGATCAGTCTGATTCTAGGCCCCATCATAGTACTAAGACCACACTCGTAAAAGGGTGGTAAAATACCTCTTAGGGGCGTCAGACTCTGCATCGCTCCTCATGCTCCTAGACCTTAGTGCTGCTTTGGTCGTGATGCTGATCCAGTTTTTTTTGGTCTACGGAAAAAAAATATCCAGTATCGCCACCCCCAAACTACTTCCTGCGGTTATGGAACTCTGACATGCTACCATGTCGTGCTGCTGATCCAGTTTCTGCTGTTCTGAATGCAGCTGTGGAATCCTGACCTTTTCATTGGACGTGCTACCTTGTCCCAGACCTGCTGTTTCAATCCTCTCTCTTTCCCTGTTTCTCCCTCCCTCCCTCCCTCTATCTCTCTCTCTCTCTCTCTCTCTCTCTATCTCTCTCTCTCTCTCTCTCTCTCTACCTCTTGAAGAACGATCTGGCCTTAAAGGCCATGTATTCTTATAATAATAATTATACAATAGTTCCATCTAGTGTTCAACATTCTGCCCAACAAGGTGAAACCTAGAAATTGCTTGAGCTAGTTTTCAAGGGCAAGTTCCGAGTGAGAGTCAATAGGTGTCAGTAGAGACTCATCAATTTGCTCCTATTCCTTTAAATGACGCATGCAGCATGTCAACACTACATGTGTCTATGTTGTATAATTTCCCCACCAAACAGAGTATACATTCATTATGTTTTAATTATGTTTTAACCCTTTCTTGACACAATTGCATATTTTGTTTGATGGGGAAACTGTGGCTTTCCAAAGTGCATGCAGGCAGAGTCAACTGTATTTATGACTAAATTGTGTACAACAATATACTGTATAATGTAGGCCAGGGCTAACCCAAGCTTCATGTCCACACTGCAGCTCAACCCTATCCCTAGCCATAACCCTAGCTTCACTTCCACATCCCAGATCAACCTAGCCATAACCCTAGCTTCACGTCCACATCCCAGATCAACCTAGCCATAACCCTAGCTTCACGTCCACATCCCAGATCAACCTAGCCATAACCCTTTGTGATTTCCGTTTTGCTTTCAATATTACCGGACCCTGATATCAATCTTAAACACAGGCAAGAATATTCTACACATGTAAAGGCAAGATCTAACTTACTGTTTTAAACAGTCTTATCATACGTACATCTTCCTGTGTCTTTGTCTCTGTTTTTCTGTGGTGTCTTCATCTGTCTCAACGTTTTTAACATGATTTATGATATATTGACAATAAAATACATCAAAGCAAGCATGCATTTGCGTAATTGAGTGTGACCTCTTTTCTCATGTACAAAACATTAGGAACACCTGCTCTTTCCATGACATAGGCTGACCAGGTGAATCCAGGTGAAAGCTATGATCCCCTTATTGATGTCACCTGATACATCCACTTCAATCAGTGTAGATGAAGAGGAGAAGACAGATTAATGAATGATTTTTAAGGCTTGAGACAATTGAGACATGGATTGTGCATGTATGCCATTCAGAGGATGAATGGGCAAGACAAAATATTTAAGTGCCTTTGAATGGGGTACGTTAGTAGCTGCGAGGCGCACTGGTTTGAGTGTGTCAAGAACTGCGACGCTGCTGGGTTTTTCACGTTTCCCGTGTGCATCAAGAATGGTCCACCACCCAAAGGACATCCAGCCAACTTGACACAACCGTGGGAAGCATTGGAGTCAACAAGGGCCAGCGTCCCTGTGGAACATTTGACACCACTCCCTAGCATTCTTCTTGCCAATGTCCAGTCTCTTGACAACAAGGTTGATGAAATCCGAGCAAGGGTAGCATTCCAGAGGGACATCAGAGACTGTAACGTTCTCTGTTTAACGGAAACGTGGCTCACTGGAGAGACGCAATCCGAAGCGGTGCAGCCAGCGGGTTTCTCCACGCATCGCGCGGACAGAAACGAACATCTTTCTGGTAAGAAGAGGGGCGGGGGCGTATGCCTTATGGCCAACGTGACATGGTGTGATGAAAGAAACATACAGGAACTCAAATCCTTCTGTTCACCTGATTTAGAATTCCTCACAATCAAATGTAGACCGCATTATCTACCAAGAGAATTCTCTTCGATTATAATCACAGCCGTATATATCCCCCCCCAAGCAGACACATCGATGGCTCTGAACGAACTTTATTTAACTCTCTGCAAACTGGAAACGACTTATCCGGAGGCTGCATTCATTGTAGCTGGGGATTTTAACAAGGCTAATCTGAAAACAAGACTCCCTAAATTTTATCAGCATATCGATTGCGCAACCAGGGGTGGAAAGACCCTGGATCATTGTTACTCTAACTTCCGCGACGCATATAAGGCCCTGCCCCGCCCCCCTTTCGGAAAAGCTGACCACGACTCCATTTTGTTGATCCCTGCCTACAGACAGAAACTAAAACAAGAAGCTCCCACGCTGAGGTCTGTCCAACGCTGGTCCGACCAAGCTGACTCCACACTCCAAGACTGCTTCCATCACGTGGACTGGGAGATGTTTCGTATTGCGTCAGCCAACAACATTGACGAATACGCTGATTCGGTGTGCGAGTTCATTAGAACGTGCGTTGAAGATGTCGTTCCCATAGCAACGATTAAAACATTCCCCAACCAGAAACCGTGGATTGATGGCAGCATTCGTGTGGAACTGAAGGCGCGAACCACTGCTTTTAATCAGGGCAAGGTGTCTGGTAACATGACTGAATACAAACAGCGCAGCTATTCCCTCCGCAAGGCTATCAAACAAGCTAAGCGCCAGTACAGAGACAAAGTAGAATCTCAATTCAACGGCTCAGACACAAGAGGCATGTGGCAGGGTCTACAGTCAATCACGGACTACAGGAAGAAACCCAGCCCAGTCACGGACCAGGATGTCTTGCTCCCAGGCAGACTAAACAACTTTTTTGCCCGCTTTGAGGACAATACAGTGCCACTGACACGGCCTGCAACGAAAACATGCGGTCTCTCCTTCACTGCAGCCGAAGTGAGTAAGACATTTAAACGTGTTAACCCTCGCAAGGCTGCAGGCCCAGACGGCATCCCCAGCCGCGCCCTCAGAGCATGCGCAGACCAGCTGGCCGGTGTGTTTACGGACATATTCAACCAATCCCTATACCAGTCTGCTGTTCCCACATGCTTCAAGAGGGCCACCATTGTTCCTGTTCCCAAGAAAGCTAAGGTAACTGAGCTAAACGACTACCGCCCCGTAGCACTCACATCCGTCATCATGAAGTGCTTTGAGAGACTAGTCAAGGACCATATCACCTCCACCCTACCTGACACCCTTGACCCACTCCAATTTGCTTACCGCCCAAATAGGTCCACAGACGATGCAATCTCAACCACACTGCACACTGCCCTAACCCATCTGGACAAGAGGAATACCTATGTGAGAATGCTGTTCATCGACTACAGCTCGGCATTCAACACCATAGTACCCTCCAAGCTCGTCATCAAGCTCGAGACCCTGGGTCTCGACCCCGCCCTGTGCAACTGGGTACTGGACTTCCTGACGGGCCGCCCCCAGGTGGTGAGGGTAGGCAACAACATCTCCTCCCCGCTGATCCTCAACACTGGGGCCCCACAAGGGTGCGTTCTGAGCCCTCTCCTGTACTCCCTGTTCACCCACGACTGCGTGGCCACGTACGCCTCCAACTCAATCATCAAGTTTGCGGACGACACAACAGTGGTAGGCTTGATTACCAACAACGACGAGACGGCCTACAGGGAGGAGGTGAGGGCCCTCGGAGTGTGGTGTCAGGAAAATAACCTCACACTCAACGTCAACAAAACTAAGGAGATGATTGTGGACTTCAGGAAACAGCAGAGGGAACACCCCCCCATCCACACCGATGGAACAGTAGTGGAGAGGGTAGCAAGTTTTAAGTTCCTCGGCATACACATCACAGACAAACTGAATTGGTCCACTCACACAGACAGCATCGTGAGGAAGGCGCAGCAGCGCCTCTTCAACCTCAGGAGGCTGAAGAAATTCGGCTTGTCACCAAAAGCACTCACAAACTTCTACAGATGCACAATCGAGAGCATCCTGGCGGGCTGTATCACCGCCTGGTATGGCAACTGCACCGCCCTCAACCGTAAGGCTCTCCAGAGGGTAGTGAGGTCTGCACAACGCATCACCGGGGGCAAACTACCTGCCCTCCAGGACACCTACACCACCCGATGCTACAGGAAGGCCATAAAGATCATCAAGGACATCAACCACCCGAGCCACTGCCTGTTCACCCCGCTGTCATCCAGAAGGCGAGGTCAGTACAGGTGCATCAAAGCTGGGACCGAGAGACTGAAAAACAGCTTCTATCTCAAGGCCATCAGACTGTTAAACAGCCACCACTAACATTGAGTGGCTACTGCCAACACACTGTCAATGCCACTGACTCTACTCCAGCCACTTTAATCATGGGAATTGATGGGAAATTATGTAAATATATCACTAGCCACTTTAAACAATGCTACCTTATATAATGTTACTTACCCTACATTATTCATCTCATATGCATACGTAGATACTGTACTCTATATCATCGACTGCATCCTTATGTAATACATGTATCACTAGCCACTTTAACTATGCCACTTGGTTTACATACTCATCTCATATGTATATACTGTACTCGATATCATCTACTGTATCTTGCCTATGCTGCTCTGTACCATCACTCATTCATATATCTTTATGTACATATTCTTTATCCCCTTACACTGTGTATAAGACAGTAGTTTTTTTGGGGAATTGTTAGTTAGATCACTTGTTCGTTATTACTGCATTGTCGGAACTAGAAGCACAAGCATTTCGCTACACTCGCATTAACATCTGCTAACCATGTGTATGTGACAAATAAATTTGATTTGATTTGATTTGATTTGAGTCCATGCCCCAACGAATTGAGGCTCTTCTGAGGGCAAAAGGGGGTGCAACTCAATATTAGGAAGGTGTTCCTGTTTTGTACACTCAGTGTATATATGTTACAGGATCAACATAAAAGTGAGATGTTGCACACAAACATCTAACTCAGTGTTTTGAAAGGTCTTATCATATGTTCATCTTTTTGTGTCTTTGTTTCCGTTTTTCTGTGGTGTCTTCATGTCTCAATGTTAATAACATGACTTATTATATATTGACAATGAAATACATCAAAGCAAGCATGTGTTTGTATAATTGAGGTTGTGATCTCTTTTCTCATGCAGATAACCCCTCGGCCACGTTTGCAGACGCCCCACCTCATGCACGCTCTTCTCGATGTGTTGCAAAGCATGCTTGCCCTCGCTTTCTGTCAACCCCCACACACACATCCTGTCACAGGCACAGCTTGAGGTGAAACTACCTCAGTCTCCTCTGACGCAGTCAGCCAGCATCAGACCATTTTACACAGCTCAATACTGAGACCACATCCCAAGGAGATAATCATGCAAAACTCAACCCCAATGTTATTCCACCCCACCTACCTATTTTGGGCTGTAAATCAGCACAGAGTCTAAACATCTTAGTGGTTTCAGAAAATGAAATCTGCCTTCACAATTTTACCTGTGTTTAAAGTTCTAACGATGATGATTGTTCACCAGGCTTGACTGAATGCTTTTGGCTCACCAATATGTTTTATCAATACAATTCTAATTTGAAAGAACGATACAGTTATATTATAGTATTGTTGGTGCAAAACAAAGTTGATGTGTTCTTGTGTGTAGGTCAATTAAGGTGTTAGCACAATTATAGTGTACAGAGTACACATTGCCAAATAAAGCACCAATAATGTTAACACCTTATCAGAATAGTCCATCTGTAGATGTTCTACAGTAACATTTCAACTATCTACTAACCAAGCCCTAACCCTTATGCTAACTCTTATCCTAACTCTGAACTTAACCTTCACCCTAACGCTAGCCCTAATCTTAAACCTTACCCTAACCCTGGTCCTAACCTTAACCTTAACCCTAGCCCTAACCCTAGCCCTAACCGTAACCCTTATCATAACCCTAGCCCTAACCTTAACCCGTACTCTAAACCTAGCCCTAACCTTAACCCTTATCCTAACCCAAGCCCTAAACTTAACCCTAAACCTAACCTTAAACCATCCCCTAACCCTAGCCCTAACCTTAACCTTATCCTAACCTAAGGAAGCTCAATAAAAAATAATGTTTTTTATTTGCTCATTCTATTTTTGTCTTTTTTATGATTGTATTATATAACATTTGTTTTCAAATTAAACTTGCTTACCCTCAGCACTTTATCAACAATTTTCTTCTTCCTGTTGTTGAACTGTCATGAGTGACCCCTCTGAGCTCTCTGCCTTTCATGTTCTCTCACCCTCTCCAGACCGGTATGATGTACAAAATAGAAACAGGACAGAAAGTTGCTATTGACTTGTGCAACCCAACCAACAACCTAAAACAATAACCTAAGAAGACAATCCAGAAATCAAGAAGACAAAGGACAACACAAACTACCTGGGTCACTCCCAGCAAACACAAAAAGGATCAAATTAGTCTATAAACTCAACAAAAAGAACTTCACCACTTCCACAGTACAACAGTCAAGTTGTTATTAACATCCACCTGTGCTAATACCCCTTTCACCAGCTTTTATCCTACACAGAAGGCTGTAAAGCATAATCCAGCAAATGTTATTTGTATGTGATTGAACATTAGCTGGATTAAATATGCTTATTAATAGATTCACTGTTTTAGACACCCTTCCCAGGAGGGGGAGACAAACACACACACACTAAAGCAAAACAAACAACACAGCACTTTCTACCCAACACACAACCAAGACCTACCTCAAACTGATACAAGCCATACAGCACAAACAAATCATTGAACATGTGCTCAAAACTGATGATGATGATGAAACGGGTCTCTCAATTTACAAACTTCAAACTTCATCCCCAAACCCAGACACTAAGCAGTAAGTAACTGACAACACAAAGAATTGGATGTCAGCCAATATGCACATCTTGAGTGAACATTACTACATAATATTAAACGTTCTATCACCTACAGGTTTCCCATTCAAAAGTAGCGCCTTTCAGGTAGCAGCACATTGGTCCCAACACAGGTACAGACACAAATTACGTGAAAGTGCAGTCACTTTTAGAGTACTCACCATCCACCAGTGCTCTAGCTCCATTTCTATCCACCAAGCACCACTCCTCTACCCCTATGCCAGCCCCGAGACTGCACCTAACCAAGCTTTAGCGCAGGCCAAACCATCCACTCCAGTTTCGGGGTCCCCTGAATTATGCTAACATCACATTTTACGGAAGAACCAGATTCAGACAGTGTCGAAGTAACAAAGGTGTATTACTAGAACAGAGGGCAGGTCAAGGGCAGGCAGAGGTCAGTAATCCAGTGTGGTGTGACAAGGTACAGAGTGGCTGGCAGGCTCAGGGTCCCTAGGTAGAATGGCAGGGAAACCGGGAAAACTAGAAAACAGGAACTAGAAACAGACAGGGGCAAGGGGGAAAACGCTGGTAGGCTTGAAGAATAAAACGAACTGGCAACAGACAAACAGAGAACACAGGTATAAATACAGGAGACAGGAGACAAAGGGCTGTAAGACATGGGTTTGATTCTAGACACATGAAAAGTGGGATGTATACGGAGGGTACGGGCCAACAGAAGACGAACAGCAGAGGGGCCAATGACCTTGGAGATGGGGAAAGGGCCGACAAACCGGGCAGAAACTTTGCAGACTCCACCCGGGGGGGGCAGATCCCAGGTGGACAGCCATACCTTCTGCCAGAGATCAATAACTGGAGGTGGTCTTGAGAAGGGCCAAACGGGCTCTCTTCCAGGTACAACGACAGCGGCGGACAGGCATCTGCTCAGGGAAGAGCGGGGGCTGATGACCCAAGGAACACTCAAAGGGTGAGAGACACGTGGCAGAGCAAGGAAGAGTGTTGTGGAAGTATTCGACCCATACTAGTAGCTGGCTCCAGGTCTTGGTTGGCTCGCTCCGACTGGCTGTTGGACTGGGGGTGGAATCCGGAGGACAGGCTGGCTGACGACCCAATGAGTGTGCAGAATGCCTTCAAGAACCGGGACAGGAACTGAGGACTAATGCTGCGCTTCACAAACCTGTTTCCCTATTCCCCAGTTGAGTGCCGTCGCCAGGCACAAGGTGGGAAGGATGGTCTCGGGTTCTTGTGGTCGGTCCACACAATGAACGGATGTTCCGCCCACTCGAACCAGTGCCTCCACTCCTCACTACGAGAAGCTCATGATTTACCACATTGTAGTTCCTCTCCATGGCGTTGAGGCGATGGGAGAAGAAGGCACAGGGATGTAACTTGAGTTCCAGGGCAGAACACTGGGACAGGACAGCCCCCACTCTGACATCTGAAGCATCGGCCTCCACCACGAACTGGCGGGACGGGTCAGGATGAACCAAGATGGAAGCTGTGGTGAAATGGTGTTAGAGATCCCGGAATGCCCGGTCAGTAGCTGGGGACCGCGTAAACGGAACCTTGGGAGAGGTGAGTGCAGACAGGGGGGAAGCCAGGGTGCTGTAACCCCGGATAAAGTGGTGATAAAGTTGGTGAATCCCAGGAAATGTTGCAGATGCATCCTAGACGTGGGCTGGGGCCAATCCACCACCGCTCTCATCCATCTGTACACTCCCTGCAGTGATGATGTAACCCAGGAAGGGGATGGTGGAGCGATGGAATTGGCACTTCTCTGCATTCTCAAAGCACTGGTTCTTTTTTTTGTGTAGCATGTGTTCTTGGGCGGAGCGGGAGAAGACAAGGATGTCGTTGAGGTAGAGGAAGACAAACTGGTTCAACATGTCATGGAGAACACAGCGGGGGCCAAATGGCATGACCAGATACTCATAGTGACTGCTGGCCATGTTGAAGGCAGTCTTCCACTCATCCCCCTCCCGTAGCCGCACCAGGTAGTAGGCCTTCCATTGGTCCAGCTTGGAGAACACGGTGGCCCCCTTGAATGGTAGCAGATAACGGTTCTTCACCATGATGTCGATGAGGCCCTGGTATTTGTTGCACGGGCGTAGGGTTTTGTCCTTCTCCACAAATAATAACCCTGTGCTGGCGGGAGAGGCAGAAGGATGGATGAACCCTGCAGCTAGGGAGTCCTCAATGTAGGTCTCCATAGCCTTGGTCTCCAGACCCGACAGAGTACAGTCGTCCCCGGGGCGGAGTGGTGCCTGGGAGAAGGTCGATCCCACAGTCATAGGGTCGGTGCGGCGGAAGTGAAGTGGTACGGGCCTTACTGGACACCTCCCGGAGGTCCTGGTACCCCACGTGGATGGCAGAGAGGTCCGGGGAAACTTCCAAGCCCCCAGGCAGGCTGCGCTGACTTCAGGCAATGAGCGTGGCAGAATGGGCTCCAGCCCATGATGGCACCAGCAGACCGGTCAATAAGGTAATTGTGTTGCTGGAGCCAAGAGAATCCCAATATCACAGGAACCTGAGGAGACTTAATGAGCAGAAATTGGATCATCTCGCTGTGGTTCCCTGACACACGAAGGTTGATGGGAGTGGTATGGTGGGTGACCCGGCCTATTAAGTGCCCGTCCAGGCTCTAAAATCCATGGGAATGGAAAGGGGCTGAGTGAGGATGCCC
Organism: Oncorhynchus kisutch; assembly: GCF_002021735.2. NCBI lineage: Eukaryota > Metazoa > Chordata > Actinopteri > Salmoniformes > Salmonidae > Oncorhynchus > Oncorhynchus kisutch. The sequence goes on from NC_034203.2 coordinate 18,993,194, forward strand.
AGCTCGGATGCCAGGGTAGCGTCCATAAAGCTCTCATCAGCCCCAGAGTCAATGAGTAACTGGAGAGATTTCGACTGGTTCCCCCACAGCAAAATGGCATGAAAAGGGGTGTGAGTAAGGCAATGTGTAATCCTTGGGTGGGTGAGTGAAATCGAATCTCCTCTCCTTCCTTAGTTGCCCATCGATCCGAATGGTCAAGGCGATGAGCGAGTCGAGATCTGTCGGTAGTTCCTGGGCTGCAAGCTCGTCCTTTACTTCCGCCGATACTCCATGCAGGAACATGTCGAACAGCGCTTCTGGGTTCCAGGCACTCTCAGCTGCCAACGTACGGAAATCCACTGCATAGTCTGCCACACTGCGGGAGTCTTGCCGAAGCTGAAGTCATTTCCGGGCAACCTCTCTCCTGGACAATGGAGCACCGAAAACTTTCTTTACCTCCACCACGAACTCCTCCAGACTGAAGCATACGGCCGACTGTTGTTCCCATACTGCCGTAGCCCAGGCGAAAGCCCTCCAGCACATCAGCGTGATGAGGTACGCTATCTTAGAGCACTCAGAGAGGAAGGAGGAGGGCTGCAATGATGATGAGGATACATTGAGCGAGAAACACCCGACAGGTGCTGGACTCTCCATCGAAGCGTTCCGGGGGAGGTAAGCAGGGTTCCCAGGTAACCGGGGTGGCCGGGGTGGTCGGGAGGCGGTACTGCTAACAGCCGGGTTGCTGAGGGGCTGGGAGGTTACCGTCGTTGTAGGCTGCCTAATAGACAACCCGCGGAATTGCTCCAGCAATGTTTTCAACGCTCGGTCATGACGTTCGGCCAAGGTCTGGAATCCTTCCATAAGACCATGAAGCAACTGCCTTACAATGGTGGCTCGTTGGGAGGAGATGGCTTTGCGGACCTGGTCCAAGTCTGCTGGATCAGTCATGGCCAGTTCGAACTGTCACGTTTTAGGGAAGACCCAGATGCAGACAGTGCCGAAGTAACAAAAGTGTATTACTAGAACAGGGGGCAGGAAAAACGACAGGTCAAGGGCAGAGGTCAGTAATCCAGATCAGAGTCCAAAAAGGTACAGAACAGCAGGCAGGCTCAGGGTCAGGGCAGGCAGAATGGTCAAAACCGGGAAAACTAGAAACAGACAGGAGCAAGGGGGAAAACGCTGGTAGGCTTGACGAACAAAACGAACTCGCAACAGACAAACACAGGAAAAAAATATACTGGGGATAATGGGGAAGATGGGTGACACCTGGAGGGGGTGGAGACAGGCACAAAGACAGGTGAAACAGATCAGCTAAAGATGTGTGACAGCTAAAGGTAATGCTGGAAGCAAAGTTGCAAAATTCAAGTAATGCTAGCATTTTACAGAGGGCTACGACTGATGAATAAGGAATTCTTAGTAGTCAAGAGACAGGTAAACATTTTCTCATATAAGTTACATTCACAGAATGTTACATCATAATGCAGTAGCTAGATAATCAATTAAAACAATATAGCAGGGTTCCCTAGCTGGCGGCCTGCAAGCCAAATTTGGCCTGCGGGTGATTTTATTTGGCCCCCCAAGTTTTCAGTTTTTTTACATTTATTTTATACTTTTTTAAATGTTCATTGTTTGACATAAAAGACACAAATAAAGGATATCAGCTACAAGTGATTTTAATTGATGAAATATGTTCCCAAGTATTCCCAAGCATCATAGAGAGACGTGATTGTATACGAATGTAAGCAAGGATTTAAATTATTATGTTTTATTCAAACATTATATCTGTTTGGCATTCTTGCGGTCAATTTCCAGTCTACAAATGATTAGTAAGTATTTTCCAGCCCCCCGACCATCCGCTCAAGAACAAATTGGCCTGCGGCTGAATCTAGTTGATGATCCCTGCAATACAGAATGACACAGTAAAACAAAACAAAGAAAGGGAATGGAAAATGGAAAACAGGTGATGTTGATGTGGGTTGTGTTTTTTTATGGCGCTCACAGGCTTAGCAGAGGCAGCTGCCAGCCATATGTTTAACTTTCCATTCATACAGCCTTATTGGTATTCCCTGGAAAGCCTGACACATACAGTGCCTTCAAAAGTATTCATACACCATGACTTATTCCACATTGTGTTGTGTTACAGCCTTATGGCTCTCTAAGAGCTTTGCACACCAGGATTGTACAATATTAGCCCATTATTTATTTTTTTATTCTTCAAGCTCTGTCAAATTGGTTGTTGATCATTGATAGACAACTATTTTCAAGTCTTGCCATAGATTTTCAAGCAGATTTAAGTGACAACTGTTACACGGCCACTCAGGAACATTCACTGACTTCTTGTGTTTTAGGTTATTGTCCTGCTGAAATGTGAATTAATCTCACAGTGTCTGGTAGAAAGCAGTCTGAATCAGGTTTTCCTCTAGGATTGTGCCTGTGCTTATCTCCAATCCATTTCTTTTTTACCCTGAAAAACTCCCCAGTCCTTAATGATTACAAGTATCACATAACATGATGCAGCTACAACTATGCTTGAAAATATGGAGAGGTGTACTCAGTAGTCTGTTGTATTGGATTAGCCCCAAACATAACACTTTGTATTCAGGACAAGTTGAGTTGCTTTTAAATTTTTTGGCAGTTTTACTTTAGTACCTGGTTGTTGGTGATCCATCCTCAGTTTTCTCCTATCACAGCAATTAAACTCAGTAACTGTTTTAAAGTCACCATTGGCCTCATGGTAAAATCCCTGAGCGGTTTCCTTCCTCTCCGGCAACTGGATTAGGAAGGACGCCTGTACCTTTGTAGTGACTCGGATTATTGATACACCATCCAAAGTGTCATCAATAACTTCACCATGCTCAAAGGGATTATCAATGTCTGCTTTAATTTTTCATCTACCAATAGGTGCCCTTCTTTACAAGGCATTGGAAAACCTCCCTGGTTTTTGTGGTTGAATCTGAGTTTGAAATTCACTGCTCAACTCAGGGACCTTACAGATCAGCGATGAGGTAGTCAATAAAAAATCATGTTAACCACTCTTATTGCACACAAAGTGAGTCCATGCAACTTATTATGTGACTTGTTAAGCAAATTTCTACTCCTGAACTTATTTAGGCTTGTCACAACAAAGGTGTTTAATGCTTATTGACTCAAGACATTTCGGCTTTTAATATGTTATCAATTAGATTTGCATTTTATTAAATTTTTTTACTTCATATGGTATAGGGGGCAGCATTTTCACTTTTGAATAAATATCGTGCCCAATTTCAACTTCCTGCTACTCATGCCAAGAATATAAGATATGCATAATATTAGTATATTTGGATAGGAAACACTCTGAAGTTTCTAAAATCATGTCTGTGAGTATAACAGAACTTATGTAGCAGGCAAAACCCCGAGGACTAACCGTTTAGATTTTCTTTTTGAGGTCTCTGTCTGTTCACTGAAATCTCATTGGCAAACGATATTTCTTCGGAACTTGTTTTCAGTTCCTACCGCTTCCACCCGATGTCACCAGTCTTTGGAATTTGGTTGAGGTTATTCATTTGTGCAATGAATAAGTAGGGCCAACTAGGAACTGTGTAACACTGTTGAGAGTTGCGCAAGACTTGAAAAGTAGCTTGGTTTGTTGTCTTCCTGTATTGAACACAGATAGACCCGTCATCAATTTGATCGATTATTAACGTTTAAAAATACCTAAAGTTTTATTACAAAAGTAGTTTGAAAAATTTTGGCAAAGTTTATAGGCAACTTTTGAAATATTTTGTGGTGACGTTGCGCATTTTGGAAGCTGTTTTTTTCTGGATCAAACGCGCCAAATAAATTGACATTTTGGATATATATGGATGGAATTAATCGAACAAAAGGACCAATTGTGATGTTTATGGGACATATTGGAGTGCCAACAAAAGAAGCTCTGTGGAAAGGCTGAGGGGTATGAATACTTTCTGAAGGCTCTGTATCATGATTAAATCAATTTAGGGGTTAGTTGTTAGTGTTGTGCAGTCTACAAACTCAACATTGAAAACAATGTATTTGTAAAAATATCTAACATTTTCTTTTACCTCTACACTGAGTGTACAAGAACATTATGAACACCTTCCTAATATTGAGTTGCACCCCATTTTGCCCTTCGAACAGCCTCAATTCATCGGGGCATGGAATCTACAAGGTGTCAAAAGTGTTCGACAGGGATGCTGGTCCATGTTGATTCCAATGCTTTCCACAGTTGTGTCAAGTTGGCTGAATGTCCTTTGGGTTATTCTGGAAAGGACAACTGTTGTCTTCAAAGGGCTGATGAACACCTGAAAATATATAAATAAAGCTAATATATTAATGAAATCTTCCTCCATAGTTTACCAGTGTTTAAAGTTAGAACAGTTATGATGTTCACCAGGTTATGAATTCTCTTGGCTCATTAAGGTGTTTTCATCAATACAATTTACATTTGCAAAGAACGATACAGTTGCATATTTATAATAGCTTTGGTGGTGTAAAGCAAAGTTGATGGATCAGTGTTGGTAGGTTAATATGTTAGCACAGCAAGTACTGTCAAATTAAAGTGTTACAGACTACACATATAAAGGCAAATAAAGCACCAATACAGGCAACTGCTATAATAATCGTAATAATAATAATAATAATGATAAATAGTCATAACTTTTATAGTTCTACAGTCCCTTTTTGAGGCTTGCACAATTGCAACGACAATTTCACAATGGATTCTGTTGTGTAACCTAATGGAAGAGGGGTGGTTAAAGCCAAATGAGTTTACATTGGTTTGCAAGTCTAATACGTGTTTGAATGAATTACACATACTACAAACAGGTATCATACAATAGTTGCAAGTAGCCGACTATGTATATATGTGCAACAAAACTGTAAGAGTGCTAAATGGATGACAATAGTGATTTTAGACAGAGACCGCTACATTCTGGTCCAGGTCACAAGATATGAAAACTAATTACATTTCACACATTGTCATGTTGTAATGTTTCATAATTTGTGTGAGGATTTAGTGTTCCATAAATTGAAATGTGCACAGCATACAATAGTGTGTAATTGACAATTAGTTATTTATGCAAAAAATAGACATTAGAATGATAATTCACCTTTGTCATTCTCATAACTTCCTCAACATTTAAATAAGGCAAGCAAGTGTAAGTAGCTAGGTTTTTCCTAAATATTTACCCACAAACAGCCCTTTCTGCTGCTCCTGGCTGATCTTCAGGTGAGGTACCTTCTTATCCTACATGTGTTGCCCACTACACTTCCTGAAGGACGGGTTGATCAGGCCCAAGTGAACCAGGTGGCTCGTCCACTGCTTCTCACTCTTCAGCCACAACCAATGAGATGTTCTCTCTGCCTCCTGATCAGTTTTTGACAGATCTTCTTTGTCCGTCCTCCTCCTATAGCCTGCCCTCCACAGTTATGAAGCCCAGTGACAAGGTTTTTCTATGTATAATAATGATACAATAGTTCCATCTAGTGTTCAACATTCTGCCCAACAAGTTTCTGGTGAAACCTTGAAATTGCTTGTATTTTCAAGGGTAAGTGAGACTAGTGAGAGTCAATAGGTGTCAGTAGAGACTCATCAATTTGCTCCCATTCCTTTAAATGACGCATGCGCCATGCCAACACTTTACAGGTGTCTGTGTAGAATCATTTCCCCACCAAACAGAATATACATATATATGTTTTAACCCTTTTAGGTCACAATTGCATATTTTGTTTGTGCTTCTTGTTTTAACAATTTGCATTTATTTTATATGAACAGATTGTGGTTTTCCAAAGTGCATGCAGGCAGAGTCAACTGTATTCATTACTAAATTTTGTACAACAATATATAATATAGGCCAGGGCTAACCCAAGCTTCATGTCCACACCCCGGCTCAACCCTAACCCTAGCCATAACCCTAGCTTCAATGTCCACACCCCGGATCAAGAATAAACCTAACCCTCAACCTAACCCTAATCCTAATCTTAACCCTAACCCTAGCTATAACCCTAGCTTCAATGTCCCCACCCCGGATCAACACTAAACCTAACTCTCACCCTAACCCTAACTCTAGCTTTGTGTCCACACCCCGGATCAACACTAAACCTAACTCTCACCCTAACCCTAACTCTAGCTTCGTGTCCACACCCCGGATCAATACTAACCGGAACCATAACCCTTTGTGATTTCCATTCTGCTTCCAGTATTGCCGGACCCTAAATCAAGCAAGAATATTGTGCAGGACGTATATATAATATATGTACAGGAGATGTATGCAACATCTAACTTAGTGTTTTGAATGTGTTCATATGTTCATCTTCTTGTGTCTTTGTCTCTGTTTTTCTGTGGTGTCTTCATGTCTCAATGTAAATAACATGACTTATTATATATTGACAATAAAATACATCAAAGAAAGCATGTGTTTGTATAATTGAGGGTGTGATCTATTTTCTCATGCAGATAACCCCTCGGCCACGTTTGCAGACCTTATGCACACTCTTCTCGATGCGTTGCAAAGCATGCTTGCCCTCATTTTCTGTCAACTCCCACACACACACATCCTGTCACAGGCACAGCTTGAGGTGGAAACAGCCACATACGCCTCTGACGCAGTCAGCCAGCATCAGACCATTTTACACAGCTCAATACTGAGACCACATCCCGTGGAAATAATCATGCAAAACCCAACCCCAATGTTATTCCACCCCACCTACCCATTTTGAGCTGTAAATCAGCACAGAGACGAAACAACTTAGTGGTTTCAGAAAATGAAATCTGCCTCCATAGTTTACCAGTGTTTAATGTTAGAACAGTTATGATGTTCACCAGGTTATGAATGCTCTCCGCTCATTAGGGTGTTTTCATCAATACAATTTGAATATGCAAAGAACGATACAGTTGCATAATAGCTTCGCTGGTGCAAAACTAAGTTGATGGGTCAGTGTGTGTAGGTTAATTCATAGGTTAGCACAGCATTTACAGTGTCATTGTAGTGCTACAGAGTACACATGGCCAAACAAAGCACCAAAACAGGAAACTGTTCTAAGAATTATGAACAGTGATAACTTTTATAGTTCTACAGTACCTGTTGAGGCTTGCACAATTTCAAAACAATTTCACAATAGAGACTATTTTGTAATCCTAACAGAAGAGGTGTGGTTTAAGACGTCAAATCTGCAGGCAGACTATGAAATATATGTTTACAGAATAAATCAAGCTAGCCATAAGATTCAGAATGCAAAGTCCCAGTATTATGTGAATGCTCTCAATGAAAATGTACATCACCCCAAAAAACTCTGGAAAGTTCCTCAAGATCTGGACTCATCAAGAAGATGTAAAACAAAATCCTGTTTTAATGGTATAGATACCGACAATGGAATCTGCTTTGAACAACTGAAAACAGTTGGGTAACCATTGTTACCCCACCAGTTTCTAAACTACCTACTGTACAACATTTGTAAATTACAAATTTGAGACCGTGTCTGTATCAGAGGAGAAGGTAACAAAATTATGTTCTCATTGTGTGCAAACAAGTCAACTGGCCTGGATCAGATCCCAGCCAGATTCTTGAAAGATAGTTCAGGTGTCACCTACAAAACCATTACCCACATTTTAAACCTGTCTATAAACCAAGAAGAATTGTAGATCTGAGGTAGGGAACTACAGGTCTGTCTCAATTCTGACCACAATATCCAAGGTCTTTGAAAGGTTCTTTATGATCAGGTTGAGGAGTATCTCATTCAACATAACCTACTGTATGAATACCAGTCAGGGTTCTGCGCAGCCAAATCTACAGACACATGCCTTACTCATCTCTTTTATCACATCAGATTGGAAAATGAGAAAGGACATTATACTTGCATGGTAATGCTTGACCTTCACAAAGCCTTTGACACCGTAGACCATGCCTTACTGATGTTTAAACTGTGTATGGGACTAAACAAAACCGCTGTGAATTGGTTTAGGTCGTACCTTACAAGGGGATCCCAGGCCTGTGACCTTACAAGGAGATCCCAGGCCTGTGACCTTACAAGGGGATCCCAGGCCTGTGACCTTACAAGGAGATCCCAGGTCTGGGATGTTGATGGGACCCTATTAGAGGCTAAGGAGATTACTTGGGCCTCTTTTGTTTCTTATTTATGTTAACGACATGCCAGCAGCAGTAAAACGCAAACTACTACTATATGCTGATGACTCTGTGTTGCTGTTGTCCGGGAAGGATACATCACAGATTGACGATATACTTGGTAGGGAGTTGGAGTCAGTGAAGGAGTGGCTTACAGACAACAAGCTGTCATTACCTTTAGGCAAAACTGAATTCATACTGTTCGGCATTAAACAGAGACTGCAGAAGGTAGATAGATAATGGTGACCTGTAATAGAAATTCAATTGTTTCCAAAGCGTCTGTCACATATTTAGGCATACATTAGATCTGTCACTCACAGATCTATGCTTGTGGAGTTATTTCCAAGAGTGCCAGTAAACTCATACTTCTCTACCGCAGAACAAATCAGTTTTACATCAAAATACAAAAAAACTGACAACACGGATACAGTGTCATTTTGACTATGCCTGATCTGCGTGGAACAGTGGGCTGATGACAAAATGAAAGAATAAGATGCAGGTTGTGCAAAACAACGTCATTAGATATCTGCTAAATGTACCCTCCAGAACACATGTTGGAGGAAATTCATTCTTAGCAGTGGGTCTGTTGCCATATACAGTGCCTTGCGAAAGTATTCGGCCCCCTTGAACTTTGCGACCTTTTGCCACATTTCAGGCTTCAAACATAAAGATATACAACTGTAATTTTTTGTGAAGAATCAACAACAAGTGGGACACAATCATGAAGTGGAATGACATTTATTGGATATTTCAAACTTTTTTAACAAAACAAAAAACTGAAAAATTGGGCGTGCAAAGTTATTCAGCCCCCTTAAGTTAATACTTTGTAGCGCCACCTTTTGCTGCGATTACAGCTGTAAGTTGCTTGGAGTATGTCTCTATCAGTTTTGCACATAGAGAGACTGACATTTTTTCCCATTCCTCCTTGCAAAACAGCTCGAGCTCAGTGAGGTTGGATGGAGAGCATTTGTGAACAGCAGTTTTCAGTTCTTTCCACAGATTCTCGATTGGATTCAGGTCTGGACTTTGACTTGGCCATTCTAACACCTGGATATGTTCATTTTTGAACCATTCCATTGTAGATTTTGCTTTATGTTTTGGATCATTGTCTTGTTGGAAGACAAATCTCCGTCCCAGTCTCAGGTCTTTTGCAGACTCCATCAGGTTTTCTTCCAGAATGGTCCTGTATTTGGCTCCATCCATCTTCCCATCAATTTTAACCATCTTCCCTGTCCCTGCTGAAGAAAAGCAGGCCCAAACCATGATGCTGCCCCCACCATGTTTGACAGTGGGGATGGTGTGTTCAGGGTGATGAGCTGTGTTGCTTTTACGCCAAACATAACGTTTTGCATTGTTGCCAAAAAGTTCAATTTTGGTTTCATCTGACCAGAGCACCTTCTTCCACATGTTTGGTGTGTCTCCCAGGTGGCTTGTGGCAAACTTTAAACAACACTTTTTATGGATATCTTTAAGAAATGGCTTTCTTGCCACTCTTCCATAAAGGCCAGATTTGTGCAATATACGACTGATTGTTGTCCTATGGACAGAGTCTCCCACCTCAGCTGTAGATCTCTGCAGTTCATCCAGAGTGATCATGGGCCTCTTGGCTGCATCTCTGATCAGTCTTCTCCTTGTATGAGCTGAAAGTTTAGAGGGACGGCCAGGTCTTGGTAGATTTGCAGTGGTCTGATACTCCTTCCATTTCAATATTATCGCTTGCACAGTGCTCCTTGGGATGTTTAAAGCTTGGGAAATCTTTTTGTATCCAAATCCGGCTTTAAACTTCTTCACAACAGTATCTCGGACCTGCCTGGTGTGTTCCTTGTTCTTCATGATGCTCTCTGCGCTTTTAACGGACCTCTGAGACTATCACAGTGCAGGTGCATTTATGCGGAGACTTGATTACACACAGGTGGATTGTATTTATCTTCATTAGTCATTTAGGTCAACATTTGATCATTCAGAGATCCTCACTGAACTTCTGGAGAGAGTTTGCTACACTGAAAGTAAAGGGGCAGAATAATTTTGCATGCCCAATTTTTCAGTTTTTGATTTGTTAAAAAAGTTTGAAATGTCCAATACATGTCGTTCCACTTCATGATTGTGTCCCACTTGTTGTTGATTCTTCACAAAAAAATACAGTTTTATATCTTTATGTTTGAAGCCTGAAATGTGGCAAAAGGTCGCAAAGTTCAAGGGGGCCGAATACTTTCGCAAGGCACTGTAGCTCAGGGTGGAACAGCTGAAGCGTAACCATATAAACTGGGTGGTTCAAGCCCTGAATGCTGACTGGCTTACAGATGTGGTATTTCAGACAGTATGCCATGGGTATGACAAAACATGTATTTTTACTGTTCTAATTACGTTGGTAACCAGTTTATAATAACATTAAGGCACCTCAGGGTTTTCTGATATAAGGCCAATATACCACAGCTAAGGGCTGTTCTTAGGCACGACGTAATAAGACCCCCTTGGGCCTTATTGCTTAAGTATAAGCATCTTAGTGGTACTGCTTCTGACTACTTAGGCTCACAGATAGCTATGGTTCATATTCCTGTCCATAACACAAGAGCCAGCATGCACAGCTGTAAGGTGCCAAGGGTCAATAATGAGACTTGTTCTTCTACACTGGTGTTCTGTTGTGGAATAGGTGGAAGGTAGCTTAGCAGGTAAGAGCTTTGGGGCAGTAACCGAAAGGTCACTGGTTTGAATCCCTGAGCCGACTAGGTGGGAAATCTGTTGATGTGCCCTTGATCAAGGCACTTAAACCTAATTGCTCCTGTAAAAGTCGCTCTGGATAAGAGTGCCTGTTAAACGTAAATGAATAGCCTCCCACTGCCTATTAAATTGTCCCAGGACAGGTCAGAGCTCTTTGGAGAAAGTTGAGTATCACTTAGTGTCAATCAAATCAAATCAAATCTAATTTATTTATATAGCCCTTCGTACGTCAGCTGAATCTCAAAGTGCTGTACAGAAACCCAGCCTAAACCCCCAAACAGCAAGCAATGCAGGTGTAGAAGCATGGTGGCTAGGAAAAACTCCCTAGAAAGACCAAAACCTAGGTAGAAACCTAGAGAGGAACCAGGCTATGTGGGGTGGCCAGTCCTCTTCTGGCTGTGCCGGGTGGAGATTATAACAGAATGACAGGCATTTATGCCTCTGCTACAAGAGAAAGGTACAGGCAGACGTCTGGCCCTAAGGCCATCTTAGTATTATAGTTTTATTGATAAAGACATAGATTTATTGATGTATAATTCCTTTAGAGTCCAGGAGGACAAATAATGATATTAGGATAGGTTGACTGAATCTTTACCTTTTTAGTTATTTAGTTATTCTATGGTGTATGATACTGTTTTGTACTGTAGTGATTACTGTTGTTTTCTTGTGTTTTGTCTGTTTTGTGTTTAATCCATCGAGGACCAAGTTGGAGAAAAGTGAGTTTTGTGTTATCCCTGTGTTGTACTCAGAGCATTATACCCAAATCAATCAATCAATCAGTAGTTACAGTATGCAGTGGAATATTAAATAGATTATTAAATGGATTAAAGTAATGGCAGGAATGAAACATACCTTGAATCAAAAGGATGAGCAAAAGCTTGTGTCTTAAGATACGTAAAAGTAAACTATTGCCACTGGATAAACAGCCCAGTCGGTAAACTGGAGGCCATGGGATGAGGGAATTCATCTGAACTGCTTCTACTCAAAACTATTTAATAGGCTTTAATATGGAAGGTTTATGGCACATATATTGAACTACAGTAGGAATAATCCTGAAGATAATGCTGGAAGCAACATTGTACATTCTTTATGCAAGCATGTTACATAGGGCTTTAATTATGAAATCTTAGTCTAGAAACGGTAAATATCCTCATATAGGTTAAATACACAGACTCAAATGTTACAGTGTACCAGCTGAGTAATCAATTAAAACAATACAGGATGACAATGTAAAACAAAACAAAGGAAATGTAAGTGGTTTTATTTGGATGGAAAACAGGTGGTGTGGATGTGGGTTGTGGATATATTTATGGAGCTCACAGGCTTAGCAGAGGCAGCTGCCAGCCATGTGTTTAACTTTCCATTCACACAGCCTTCTTGGTATACCCTGGAAAGCCTGACACATATAATGACTAAATCAACTTGGGGTTTAGTTCTTAGTGCTGTGCAAAAATTGGGTGTCTACAAACTTAACATTAAAACAACTTGACTGATGGAACTATATAATGTAACTGTCCTTAATAAACCTTGAGTACAATGTATTATTACCATTATTCATAAAGTATGTACACTATATATGCTACTATGAAATGGGATTGATTGAATTCATAAACATATACTGTATAGACATTACAAAATATGAGCATTGTAAGCATGTATTTAAATGTATAAAGCATTTATACATTAGTATTTTAGTACATACGCGTGTCTCAGACAGTTTTAATTGCCCTCAGCACATATTTTGCTTTAGACTTATGACTGAGTGATGAATGATTGAGATGAATATATTTACTGTAGATCGCATGTACTGGATTCTAGGCAGCCACCCACACAAAGTTCCACAAACAGGTATAACAGTTTGAATTTACAATGAAGGCTTTTTCCACTTTCTTTTTGGTGTGTGGGAGAAGACAGACTTGAGTAAGATTTGAAGACTTCAGGAGAGAAAAATATTCCATACAATTCATTTATTTCATTAATATTTTTAAAATAAATTTGGATTCTTTGTTTCCACCAACCTGTGTCTGTGAGGACAGTGATTTAGCTGGCAGTCCAAAGAATTATCTAATTCTTATGAATAAAACTTAAAGAGCTTCAGACCTCTAGAATGTAATAACAATGCAACTGGCTACAGTATTTACAATTCACGAATATAGTTTTTTACTCTGGCAAAGCATGATGAGAAGTGGTCCATTGTCAAATCAGCAGTTCTTCTGGATATAATTGATTGTGTTGTCTTTGAAGAACTGATGGGCATTTTCTGAAAACATATAAATAAAACTAACATATAAATGCATGATATACAAATACACATCGACCGAGGTAAGTGCCATGTTAAATATCTGTCTTGGAAAACAAGGCATTGTCTTGTTCACAATATACCTTGCAATGACAATATTCTGAACAATCACAAACCATGTTCTGCCTTGCAGATTCAGTTGTAAAGAGAAACTGTACAACTGTGAACTCACTCTAACTTATCCACAGATAAAGTCATCAGCACATTGAAAACGATGGTCTTAAGGTTCTCTGAACCACCTCCTGGCAAGTAGAGAAAATAAAGAGTTAAGTATTTTGTATGGTTAGCTGCGACACTTTTCATTTTCATATTAGTAAACACAGTGCACATACTGAAATGTACTGTGATTTGCCATTGCGGTAGTGATACGCACATCAGATTCTAACCTTCAATGCATTCGCCTCCATTTCCCATAAGGGCTACTTGGCTGTTTTGTACTGTAGGGATTACTGTTGTTTTCTTGTGTTTTGTCTGTATTGTGTGTATTCCATCAGGGACCACGTTGGAGACAAGTCAAATTTGTGATATCCCCTGGGTTGTACTCAGAGCATATTTCAAAATCAATCTATCAATCAGTACTTACGGTGTGCTGAGGAATATTAAAAAGATGATTAAACGGATTAAAGAAATTGCAGAAATAAAATGTATTTTTAATCAAGAGCTTATGTCTTAAGATACGTAAAAGTAAACTATTGCCACTGGATACACAGCCCAGTCGGTAAAGTGGAGGCCATGGAATGAGGGAATTCATCTGACCTGCTTCTACTCAAAACTATTCAATATGTTTTAATGTAGAAGATTTATGGCACATATTTTGAACTACAGTAGGAATAATCCTGAAGATAATGCTGGAAGCAAAATTGTAAAACTCAGGGCATTCTTTATGCAAGCATGTTACATAGGGCTTTAATTGTGAAATCTTAATAGTATATAGACGGTAAATATCCTCATATGTTAAATACACAGACTCAAATGTTACAGTGTACCAGCTGAGTATTCAATTAAAACAATACAGGATGACAATGTAAAACAAAACAAAGGAAATGTAAGTGGTTTTATTTGGATGGAAAACAGGTGGTGTGGATGTGGGTTGTGGATATATTTATGGAGCTCACAGGCTTAGCAGAGGCAGCTGCCAGCCATGTGTTTAACTTTCCATTCACACAGCCTTCTTGGTATACCCTGGAAAGCCTGACACATATAATGACTAAATCAACTTGGGGTTTAGTTCTTAGTGCTGTGCAAAAATTGGGTGTCTACAAACTTAACATTAAAACAACTTGACTGATGGAACTATATAATGTAACTGTCCTTAATAAACCTTGAGTACAATGTATTATTACCATTATTCATAAAGTATGTACACTATATATGCTACTATGAAATGGGATTGATTGAATTCATAAACATATACTGTATAGACATTACAAAATATGAGCATTGTAAGCATGTATTTAAATGTATAAAGCATTTATACATTAGTATTTTAGTACATACGCGTGTCTCAGACAGTTTTAATTGCCCTCAGCACATATTTTGCTTTAGACTTATGACTGAGTGATGAATGATTGAGATGAATATACTTACTGTAGATCACATGTACTTGATTCTAGGCAGCCACCCACACAAAGTTCCACAAACAGGTATAACAGTTTGAATATAAAATCAAGGCTTTTGCCACTTTCTTCTTTGTGTGTGGGAGCAGACAGACTTGAGTGATATTTGAAGTCTTCAGGTGAAAAAATATTCCACATAATTAATTTATTTCATGAATATTTAGTAGAATTCTTCAGATTCTTTGTTTCCACCAATATGTCTGTCGTTTAGTTGGTAGTCCAAAATATGAAAGAAATTCGTATGAGTAAAACTTCATACATCCAGAATGTAATTACAATGCAATTGACTGAAGTATTTACAGTTCATCAATATTTTGATTTTATTCTGGCAAAGCATGATGATACGTGGTCAGTAGTCAAATCAATAGTTCTTCTGGGAAAGATTTATTGTGTTGTCTTTGAGGGACTGATGTGTATCTTCTGAAAATAGAAAATAAACAAACATTTTAATGCATGACATACAAATACACATCTACAAGGCATTGTCTTGTTCACAATATACCTTTCCATTAAAATATTAAATCACAAAACCATGTTATGCCTTGCAGATTGAGTTGTTAAGAGAAACTGTGCAACTATGAACTCACTCTAACTCATCCACAGTCGAAGAGTCATCAGCACGTTGAAAACGATGGTCTTCAGGAACAGAATTCTCAAGGCCCAGAATGGTCAGGGATAGGAAATTGATCTTTGCATCTAGAAATGGAAATACCATAGTGATCAATATCTTATATTATAAGCAACAAGTGCCAAATAAGGTGATATTTTTTGGAGACGTTTGATCATATCACAAATGAGAGAGTAAATGCTCTGATATGTACCTGTGTCAAAATACCAGTTTGCTTCACATTTCTCTGAACCACCTCCTGGCAAATAGAAAAAATAAATAGTTAAGTATGTTGTATGGTTAGCTGCAACATTTATAATTGACATATTCATATACACACTTAGCGCACATACTGAAATGTACTGTGATTTGGCATTGCAGTAGTGATACACCCATCAGACTCTTACCTTCAATGCATTCACCTCCATTTTCCTGACAGCTACTTGGCTGTTTTGTACTGTAGGGATTACTGTTGTTTTCTTGTGTTTTGTCTGTTTTGTGTGTAATCCATCGGGGACCACCTTGGAGACAAGGGAAATTTGTGTTATTCCCTGGGTTGTGCTCAGAGCATTATTCCCAAATTAATAAATCAATCAATCAGTAGTTACATTGTGCTGTGGAATATTAAATAGATGATTAAAGGGATTAATGAAATTGCAGAAAACATATAAACTTTGAATCAAAAGAATGAGAAAAAGCTTGTCTTAAGATACAGTTAAGAAAAACTTGTGCCACTTGATACACAGCCCAGTCGGTAAACTGGAGGCCACAGGATGAGGGAAATCGTCTGACCTGCTTCAACTAGAAACTATTCAATATACATGAATTTAGCAGATTATCGGTACATATAGCGCCTTGCAAAAAGTATTCAGACCCGCTCCCCCTCCCTGGCGCTGTTCCGTTTAATGTCCGTCAGCTAATAAACCTTCACTCCCTGTACCTGCTTCTCATCTCCTGCGTCGCTCCCTTACAGAATGCGGACACCACTACAAGAGGCATCGGGGAATTCTTTTTGTTTTGTGGGTGACGTCGGACCCGGGGGCCGCAGCCGATGGAACCGGGGGTGCCTAAGCCTGCTCGTCGGACTTCCACGCCCTAGTTATATTTTGGTTTAATCTGACCATATGACATTCTCCCAATCTTCTTCTGGATCATCCAAATGCTCTCTAGCAAATTTCAGACGGGCCTGGACATGTACTGGCTTAAGCAGGTTGACACGTCTGGCACTGCAGGATTTGAGTCCCTGGCGACGTAGTGTGTTACTGATGGTAGGCTTTGTTACTTTGGTCCCAGCTCTCTGCAGGTCATTCACTAGGTCCCCCCGTGTGGTTCTGGGATTTTTGCTCACCGTTCTTGTGATCATTTTAACCCCACGAGGAGAATCTTGCGTGGAGCCCCAGATCGAGGGAGATTATCAGTGGTCTTGTATGTCTTCCATTTCCTAATAATTGCTCCCACAGTTGATTTCTTCAAACCAAGCTGCTTACCTATTGCAGATTCAGTCTTCCCAGCCTGGTGCAGGTCTACAATTTTGTTTCTGGCTCTTTGTTCTTGGCCATAGTGGAGTTTGGAGTGTGACTGTTTGAGGTTGTCTTTTATACTGATAACAAGTTCAAACAGGTGCCATTAATACAGGTAACGAGTGGAGGACAGAGGAGCCTCTTAAAGAAGAAGTTACAGGTCTGTGAGAGCCAGAAATCTTGCTTGTTTGTAGGTGACCAAATACTTATTTTCCACCATAATTTGCAAATAAATTCATTAAAAATCATACAATGTTATTTTCTGGAATTTTTTTTCTCATTTTGTCTGTCATAGTTGAAGTGTACCTATGATGAACATTTACAGGCCTCTCTCATCTTTTTAAGTGGGAGAACTGGCACAATTGGTGGCTGACTAAATACTTTTTTGCCGCACTGTACATATACATATGAGATGAGTAATGTAGGGTATGTAAACATTATATTAAGTAGCATTGTTTAAAGTGGCTAGTGATATATTTTTCCATCAATTTCCATTATTAAAGTGGCTGGAGTTGAGTCAGTGTGTTGGCAGCAGCCACTCAATGTTAGTGGTGGCTGTTTTAACAGTCTGATGGCCTTGAGATAGAAGCTGTTTTTCCGTCTCTCGGTCCCTGCTTTGATGCACCTGTACTGACCTCGCCTTCTGGATGATAGCGGGGTGAACAGGCAGTGGCTCGGGTGGTTGTTGTCCTTGATGATCTTTGTGGCCTTCCTGTGACATCAGGTGGTGGGCAGGTAGTTTGCCCCCGGTGATGCGTTGTGCAGACCTCACTACCCTCTGGAGAGCCTTAAGGTTGTGGGCGGAGCAGTTGCCGTACCAGGCGGTGATACAGCCCGACAGGATGCTCTCGATTGTGCATCTGTAGAAGTTTGTGAGTGCTTTTGGTGACAAGCTGAATTTCTTCAGCCTCCTGAGGTTGAAGGGGCGCTGCTGCGCCTTCTTCACGACGCTGTCTGTGTGGGTGGACCAATTCAGTTTGTCCGTGATGTGTACGCCAAGGAACTTAAAACTTACTACCCTCTCCCCTACTGTCCCGTTGATGTGGATAGGGGGGTGCTCCCTCTGGTGTTTCCTGAAGTCCACAATCATCTCCTTTGTTTTGTTGATGTTGAGTGTGAGGTTATTTTCCTGACACCACACTCTGAGGGCCCTCACCTCCTCCCTGTAGGCCGTCTCGTCATTGTTGGTAATCAAGCCTACCATTGTAGTGTCGTCCGCAAACTTGATGATTGAGTTGGCGGCGTGCATGGCCACGCAGTCGTGGGTGAACAGGGAGTACAGGAGAGGGCTCAGAACGCACCCTTGTGGGGCCCCAGTGTTGAGGATCAGTGGGGTGGAGATGTTGTTACCTACCCTCACCACCTGGGGGCGGCCCGTCAAGTCCAGTACCCAGTTGCACAGGGCGGGATCAAGCTTAATGATGAGTTTGGAGGGTACTATGGTGTTAAATGCTGAGCTGTAGTCGATGAACAACATTGTCACATAGGTATTCCTCTTGTCCAGATGAGTTAGGACAGTGTGCAGTGTGGTTGCGATTGCATCGTCTGTGGACCTATTTGGGCGGTAAGAAAATTGTAGTGGGTCTAGGGTGTCAGGTAGTGTGCAGCTGCGCTCATTGGACTCACCGGGACTCACCTGGACTCCTTCACTTTGTTGATTACCCCCTGTACATCTGTCTGTTCCTTGGTTGTGTTCCCTGTGTCCGCATTATTCGGTATTGTGTTTGTTATGTGTTCCTGTCCAGATGCTGTTCCTGTTCCGTTTCATGTCCGTCAGCTAATAAACCTTCACTCCCTGTACCTGCTTCTCATCTTCTGCATTGCTCCCTTACAGTTACAAGTTGGGATTAAAATTGATTTGATTGAGAAAAAAAATGTCAATAATCCACACAAAATACAATGTTATGTCAAAGTCAAAGAAAATGTGTATATTTTTTAAGGTAGATAAAAAATTAATAACCAAAATATAGTCATTGCATACTGTAAGTATCCAGACCCTTTGTTTAGGCAAGACCAAATTAGTTCAGAATAAACATTGGACTTAACAAAACACATAAAACTGTAAGTTACATGGACTCACTTTGTGTGAAATAATAGGGGGTTGACATGATTGTTTGTGATTGATTGTGAAACATTCAGCTTGTATGCAGCATGACACTAAAGTAATAATACAACAACAAAAAATACAGCAAAGGAAGAACATTTCAAACTATGTTTGAATAACAGCCTCCTTATTTCTAAGCATGGTGGTGGCTGAATCATGGTAGGGGTATGCTTGACAGGGCAAATCCTAGAGGAAAACCTGCTTCAGTCTGCTTTAGACCAGGGACTGGGAGAGGAATACACCCTTCAGCAGGACAATAAGGTGAATTCACCTAACACCAGGCCAAATCTACAATGGAGTTGCGTACCAAGAAGACAGTGAACGTTTCTAAGTGCCCAAGTTACAGTATTGTCTTAAATATGTTTAAGAATCTATGGAAAGACTTGAAAATAGCTGATTAGCCATGATCCCCAACATCTTGACAGAGCTTGAATATTTTTTTAAAGAACAATGTGCAAATATTGCACAGTCTAGGAGTGCAAAACTCTTAAAGACTCAAAACTGTAATCGATGCCAAAGGTGTTTCTAACACGTATTGACTCAGGGAGCTGAATACTTATGCAAAGACTATACTAGAATGTGTCTTGTACATTGACATTACAGAGTATTTTGTGTATATTGTTGGCAAACAATTACAATACAATACATTTTAATTGCACTTTTGTAACACAATAAAATGGGAAGAAATGTAAGGTTTCTGAATACTTTTGCAAGGCAATGTATATTGAACTACAGTATGAATAATGCTGAATATAATTCTGGAAGCAAAACTGCAAAACACTGGTAATTCTGTATGCAAGTATGTTACAGAGGGCTTTGATTTATGAATTATGAAATCACAAAGGATGTTCTTTAATGGAAGCCTCTCCAACATAATACAGGTAGAGTCAGGCATTCCCCAGGGCAGCAATCTAGGCACCTTTATTTAAAAATATATATATTTACTAATGACCTGCCACTGGCTCTGAGTAAAGCCTGCGTGTCTATATATGCTTATGACGCAACACTATACATGTCAGCTACCACAGCAAGTGAAACAACTGCAACATTTAACAAAGAGCTGCAGTCAGTTTCAGAATGGGTGGCAAGAAATAAGTTTGTCCTAAATATTTCAAAAACTAAAATATATATAATGTGGAAATGTAACAAGTTGAGGAGACTAAACTGCTTGGTGTAACCCTGGATTGTATACTGTCATGGTCAAAAGATATTGATGCAACTGTAGCTAAGATCGGGAGAGGTCTGTCCATAATAAAGTGCTGCTCTGCTTTCCTAACAATGCTATCAAAAAGGCAGGAAAAAGGCACATCCGACAGGCCCTAGTTTTGTCGCTCCTGGACTACTGTCCAGTCGTGTGGTCAGGTTCCACAAAGAGGAATTTAGGAAAATTATAATTGGCCCAGAACAGGGCAGCACGGCTGGCCCTTAAATGTACGCAGAGAGCTAACATTAATAATATGCATATCAATCTCCCCACTACTTTGAGCCAGGAGAGATTGACATGCATATTAGTACAACTTGTATTTGGGAGAAGTATTGTCATGTTGAACCAACCGAGCTGTCTGTTTAAACTACTAGTACACAGCTCAGACACTCATGCATACCCAACAAAACATTCTACCAGTGGTCTCTTCACAGTCCCCAAGTCAAATCAAATTTTATTTGTCACATACACATGGTTTGCAGATGTTAATGTGAGTGTAGTGAAATGCTTGTGCTTCTAGTTCCGACAATGCAGTAATAACCAACGAATAATCTAACCTAACAATTTCACAACAACTACCTTATACACACAAGTGTAAAGGGATGAAGAATATGTACATACAAATATATGAATGAGTGATGGTACAGAACGGCATAGGCAAGATGCAGTAGATGGTATCCAGTACAGTATATACATATGAGATGAGTAATGTAGGGTATGTAACATATAAAAGTGGCATTGTTTAAAGTGGCTAGTGATACATGTATTACATAAAGATGTTTAAAGTGGCTAGTGATACATTTTTACATCAATTTTCCCATTATTAAAGTGGCTGGAGTTGAGTCAGTATGTTGGCAGCAGCCACTCAATGTTAGTGGTGGCTGTTTAACAGTCTGATGGCCTTGAGATAGAAGCTGTTTTTCAGTCCAGAACAGACTATGGGAGGTGTTACGGTTTTCTAGTGGTGAAGGAGAGTCGGACCAAAACGCAGCGTGTAGATTGCGATCCATTTTTAATCAAACAAACGTAAACACGAAATAACACAAACACTACAAAACAATAAACGTAATGTGAAAACCGAAACAGCCTATACTTGTCAACTAACACAGCGACAGGAACAAAGACACTAAGGACAATCACCCACGACAAACTCAAAGAATATGGCTGCCTAAATATGGTTCCCAATCAGAGACAACGATAAACACCTGCCTCTGATTGAGAACCACTCCAGACAGCCATAGACTTTGCTAGATAACCCACTAAGCTACAATCCCAATACCACCACCAAAACCCCAAGACAAACACACCACAATTACAAAAAACCCATGCCACACCCTGGCCTGACCCAATACATGAAGATAAATACAAAATACTTCGACCAGGGCGTGACAGGAGGTGCACAGTACTGTACTATATAAAGCCATGAATACATGGAATTATAGTCCACATCAAGTAACTCATGCAAGCAGAAAATCTGATTTAAAAAAACAGATACAAATACACCTTATGGAACAGCGGGACTGTGAAGAGAGACACACACAGGCACACACATACACAAAAACATGATAACATACGCACTATGAAGACACGTACAAATGGATTTTGTGTTGTAGATATGTGATAGTAGTGGCATGAGGGCACATACCTCATGTGCTGTGAAATCAGTTTTTTTTATTGTATATAACTGTCAAATTTTGCTGGACCCCAGGAAGAGCAGCTGCTGCCAATAATAATATATACAAATACAAACAGTCTAGAGACTAGTAAATGTCCTCATATTAGTTAAATACACAGACTGTACTATCTGGTTAATCAAAAAAAACTATCTATATTGCACTCCACACTGCCCTTTCCCACCTGGACAAAAGGAACACCTACAGTTGAAGTCGGAAGTTTACATACACTTAGGTTGGAGTCATTAAAACTAGTTTTTCAACCACTCCACAAATTTCTTGTTAACAAACTACAGTTTTGGCAAGTCAGTTAGGACATCTACTTTGTGCATGACACAAGTCATTTTTCCACCAATTATTTACAGACAGATTATTTAACTTATAATCAATGTATCACAATTCCAGTGGGTCAGAAGTTTACATTCACTAAGTTTTACTGTGCCATTAAATAGCTCGGAAAATTCCAGAAAATTATGTCATGGCTTTAGAAGCTTCTGATAGGCTAATTGACATAATTTGAGTCAATTGGAGGTGTACCTGTGGATGTATTTCAAGGCCTACCTTCAAACTCAGTGCCTCTCTGCTTGATATCATGGCAAAATCAAAAGAAATCAGCCAAGACCACAGAAAAAAAATTGTGGACCTCCACAAGTCTGGTTCATCCTTGGGAGCAATTTCAAAATGCCTGAAGGTATCATCTGTACAAACAATAGTACGCAAGTATAAACACCATGGGACCACGCAGTCGTCATACCACTCAGGAAGGAGACGCATTCTGTCTTCTAGAGATGAACGTACTTTGGTGTGAAAAGTGCAAATCAATCTCAGAACAGCAGCAAAGGACCTTGTGAAGATGCTGGAGGAAACAGGTACAAAATCCCAACCGTGAAGCACGGGGGTGGCAGCATCATGTTGTATGGGTGCTTTGCTGCAGGATGGACTGGTGCACTTCATAAAATAGATGGCTACATGAGAGAGGAAAATTATGTGGATATATTACAGCAACATCTCAAGACATCAGTCAGGAAGTTAAAGATTGGTCACAAATGGGTCTTCCAAATGGACAATGACCACAAGCATACTTCCAAAGTTGTGGCAAAATGGCTTAAGGACAACAAAGTCAAGGTATTGGAGTGGCCATCACAAAGTCCTGACCTCAATCCTATAGAAAATCTGTGGGCAGAACTGAAAAAGCATGTGCGAGCAAGGAGGCCTACAAACCTTGAGTGTATGTAAACTTCTGACCCACTGGGAATGTGATGAAAGAAATTAAAGCTGAAATAAATAATTCTCTCTACTATTAATCTGACATTTCACATTCTTAAAATAAAGTAGTGATCCTAACTGACCTAAGACGGGGAATTTTTACTAGGATTAAGTGTCAGGAATTGTGAAAACTGAGTTTAAATGTATTTGGCTAAGCTGTATGTAAACTTCCGACTTCAACTGTATGTGAGAATGCTGTTCATTGACTACAGCTCAGCGTTCAACACCATAGTGCCCTCAAGGCTCATCAATAAGCTAAGGACCCTGGGACTAAACACCTCCCTCTGCAACTGGATCCTTGACGGGCCACCCCCAGGTGGTAAGGGTAGGTAACAACACATCCACCACGCTGATCCTCAATACAGGGGCCCCTCAGGGGTGTGTGCTCAGTCCCCTCCTGTACTCCCTGTTCACTCATGACTGCATGGCCAGGCACGACTACAACACGATCATTAAGTTTGCCGTTGACACAACAGTTTTAGGCCTGATCACCGACAACTACTAGACAGCCTATATAGAGGAGGTCAGAGACCTGGCCATGTGGTGCCAGGACAACCACCTCTCCCTCAACGTGAGATGATTGTGGACTACATGAAAAAGAGAACCGAGCACGCCCCCATTCTCATCGACGGGGCTGCAGTGAAGCAGGTTGAGAGCTTCAAGCTGTCCACATCACCAACATGGTCCAAGCACACCAAGACAGTCGTGAAGAGGGCACGACAAAACCTATTCCCCCTCAGGAGACTGAAAAGATTTGGCATGGGTCCTCATATCCTCAAAAGGTTCTACAGCTGTACTATCGAGAACATTTTGGCACTTTGGCACGAGAACATTTTGGCACAGTTTGGCACTACAAAGGGTAGTGCGAATGGCCCAGTACATCACTGGGGCCAAGCTTCCTGCCATCCAGGACCTCTATACCAGGCGGTGTCAGAGGAAGGCTCTAAAAATGGTCAAAGACTCCAACCAGCCTAGTCATAGACTGTTCTCTCTGCTACCGCACAGCAAGCGGTACTGGAGCACCAAGTCTAGGTCCAAGAGGCTCCTGAACAGCTTCTACCCCCAAACCATAAGACTCCTGAACATCTAATCAAATGGCTACCCAGACTTTTTGCATTGACCCCCCGCCCCCCCTCTTTTACACCACTGCTACTCTCTGTTGTTATCATCTATGCATAGTCACTTTAATAACCCTACCTACATGTACATATTACCTCAACTAACCGGTGCCCCAGCACATTGACTCTGTACCGGTACCCCCCTGTATATAGTCTTGCTGTTGTTATTTTACTGCTGAACTTTAATTACTTGTTACTTTTAATTCTTATTCTTAACCGTTTTTTTTAAACTGCATTGTTAGTTAGGGGCTAGTAAGTAAGCATTTCACTGTAAGGTCTACACCTGTTGCATTCAGCGCATGTGACTAATAAAATTAAATGTGATTTGACAATGTAAAACAAAACAAAGGGAATGTGGGTGTTTTTTTTTATGGAAAACAGGTGGTGGGGATTTGGGTTGTGGATATATTTATTAAGCTTACAGGCTTAGCAGAGGAAGCTGCCAGCAATGTGTTTAACTTTCCATTCATACCGCCTTTGTTGGTATACCCTGGAAAACCTGACACATACTGTATAATGATCAAATCAACATGGGGTTTAGTTCTTAGTCTACAAATTCAACAATAAAACCATTTGATTCATAAAAGTATCTAAATGTTATTATAATCCTATAATTGCAAAATAACTTGTTTATTATATACACATTTGTCAATATAAATACGTAGTGTATGTGCTGTTAATAAATGGGTATTCTTGCATTTATAAACATCTAGACTAGAGTAACATGTTGAAAGCAATAAAAGCTTATTTATAAAGAATTTATAATAGCTTATCAATGAACATTAGGTGGGTCTCTAACACATTCAGACATGTGTTGCCTGATTAATAGGAATTAGGAGGTATACTCATCATGAAGGAATGAAGGAAATGACTTGGAGAAATTTTGTGAATACTAATATAGTAATAATATAACTAATATAGTATGTTATAAATGTAATATAAATGTAATCAACTAATATAAATGTAATCAACTTTGAATATACATTACAAACTTTAGGCAAAACAAATAACTCCATATAATGTATTTATTTAATTAATATTTTCATCAAAACAAAACACTTTACAAATACTGTTTTTTAATAAATCAATATACAAAAAGGAACAGTTTCTTATATATTTCCGTTACATTTAGGTATATATTTTTACTCTAAAGAATAATACAAATTGAGGTTCATGACATTTCAAGCAAAGAGAGAGCAGAATCAAAAACATTTTGATGTACTATCACAAGTCACAACAGTTGGAGAGAAATATATATATACAGATAAGCAAATTATAATACATCATATTTATGACTTGAAGAACATGTTTACAAATCCTTCAACAGACATAATTTCTGCAAATCAATGCTGGATTCTTAATTTGAACCAATGTCTGTCTGGGAGGATAGTGATGTATTTGACATTCCAGACAATCAAGAGATTCCAATGAGTGCAATCTACTTCCTACAATGAGAATGTAATTACAATTCAATTCAATAGTTCTTCTGGGAAGGATTTCTTGTGTTGTCTTTGAGGGACTGATGGACATCTTCTGAAAATATGTAAATAAAACAAACAACTGAGTGCATGATATACACATACACATGGTCAGAGTTAAGTGTCATGCTAAATATCAGTTTTGGAAAACAAGGCATTGTCTTGTTCCCAATATACCTTTCCATAAAAATATTAAATCACAAAACCATGTTATGCCTTGCAGATTGAGTTGTAAAGAGAAACTGTGCAACTATGAACTCACTCTAACTCATCCACAGTCGAAGAGTCATCAGCACGTTGAAAACGATGGTCTTCAGGAACAGAATTCTCAGGCCCAGAATGGTCAGGGATAGGAAGTTGATCTTTGCATCTAGAAATGGAAATACCATAGTGATCAATATCTTATATTATAAGTAACAAGTGCCAAATAGGGCGATATTTTTTTTGAGACGTTTGATCATATCACAAATGAAGAGAGTAAATGCTCTGATATGTACCTGTGTCAAAATACCAGTTTGCTTCACATTTCTCTGAACCACCTCCTGGCAAATAGAGAAAATAAATCGTTAAGTATATCATACAGTATGGTTAGTGGCAACATTTGTAATTGTCATATTAATCTACACAAGAGATGTTCACAATGAGTGCACATACATACGGTAATATGCTGTGATTTGGCATCATCTGAAACGTACCTTCAGGGCAATTTTCTACAAGGGCAACCTGGCTGTAGTAGCTGTCCCCCTTCACTCTGGTGGCCTCTGTCTTGTTGAAGAATTCCAAGTGCGTAGTAGCATTGTGTGTGCTGAAATCTGTAGCCAGGCAAGCTGTGGTATTACTTGACTTCAAGCTGTAGTAAGATGGGTCATGTTTCTCTCCTGTAAAACATAAAAATAAACATTTAAGATCTTGGGCCTCCATTTCTAATACCTTGGTTGGATTCAAAATAGTGGCATCATGACAATGCAAAGCATGTCGAATAAAGAATGATGTTACATCGGTTAACTATGTCTAAGCATTTAAAAAATGAACTGATCTAACAATTTTTCAAAAAATACAACATGGACACTGATATTGGCAAAATGGTGGTAGTTGGCCAGTCAACCAAGTTCCGATTATACAACTCAAAACCATTATCTCTCATTTGCAAGAATGTTTAGAATAACTACTTTAGCCTTATGCTGTGAATATGCTGATTCCACATTTAATTGAACCACCTGTAGTTCCACTCCGTAATGAGACAGTTATCAAGCTAGCTGTCACATTGGCTGTTCTAATGTACACTACATTATCCTTTTCATTCGTTTTTTTAAAGAAAAAGTGTAATCCCTTACCCAAAGATTGTCCCAGACATGGACCTACCCACAAAAACCTGTTTTCGATTCTGTAACAGATTTCTTACGGGAAAATAACCAAATCATGTTGGCGAATTATATACCCCGAACATCATTTATATCAAACATATACTGTACACCCTTAACAAGGTCAGTGTCAGATTTATGTCTTTAACTCCTGGCCTAGTTGTCAGGTTTCTTTATGAAGTGGCATTCAAGGTAGCTATCTCCAGTTTTTATACTTTATCTGTTCCTATATGACCACTAGGGGCTGCATCTTAACTTAAACGCACAAAAGTTAGGAGTTAGATAAACGCACAAAAGTTAGGATATTGAATTAATCGTGCATTGATTTAATGGGAGAACTTACTGAAAATTCATGTCATGCCCCATGATTTCAAATTAGGATTCAGACAGACATTACAAACCGTTGGTGACCTAAGCAGAAATACTTTGTTTGTAATAATACTGAATCATTTAAATCACGTAAGAGTAAGATTTTACATAGGATCTTTCAAATGTAGTACTTACTGGCCTCAATAGTGATCTTTACCGCAGTTCCAAAAACAAGTTTATTGATTCCTGTTCCAGTCACTCACAGTGCATTAGCTGTGAGCAATACCATTTATCATTACCTAGCTACATCAAATTAAATCTGTAGCGTAATTTAAATAAAGATTAATATATACATTCCATTTTTGATCAATTCTAAATTATATGTAAATATGTTCAATTCACTGAATGTACATACGAAGTAGTTTAGTATTTCAAGTAATGGCTATTTTTTGTGGCAAGATTGCAATTGACAATATTTATTTGTCATTTTAGCTAGTGAGCAATATGTTTATAATGTTTATCTAAAGTACTGTACTGTGATCTACTGTTACACCATTTTCAGATGATTTTTTCATTTTCTTATAAATACTTTTTACCCAAAACTAATAGCTTACAAATTGGATAAGATCTGGCATTTTGACACATACTTGTCATAGTTAACATTTTGGTTCCTGAACCAAATGTGATCTTCTGATACTCATTCACACAATAACTTATTCTCATACAAAAACATAACAATGGAAGGTGAAACCAATTTGTTAATATGGTGTGTTTTGTAATTATATGTCTTGTAATTCTTATAATAACGATGAGGTGTAAATGTCTACCAATAATCATTATAGGTACTACAGCCCTACTTCACAGATATAGTAGCAAGTTAAATGTAAAATGTTACCAAGTTACCAATACATCATTTTTAAGATATATTTTCTATAATATTTATTGCTGCTACTACTACAGCTACAGCTGCTACTACTATCGTAGACACATTATAAACTTACTTGAATGCAAAATTAGTTGGATGCCATTTCCAAATGATATTTTGAATCAACTTGACACACAGACATTGGCCTCATTACAAAAACAAACAACTCGATTTTACTTAAAATTGTATGTACAGTTTCCTCTTAGAATTTGCAAAGTTCAGAGATTTAGCATTTCAAGACCGAGGTTCTCACATTACTGATTGAGTATCGGTCAAAATAAGTTTAGATCTGCTCAGACTTCATGTATAGTTTCACACATCCTTAATTGGCTATCAAATAACATGATAAAAATTAATCTGAGTCGGATGCATGTTGGTTAATGATAAGCGGCCTACATGAATAGCTGAATTGTTAATGGAGTTATAGAAATGTGTTGCTTGCAATGTTGTATAGTGTATAGTCTCCGTTAAATTATCAAATATGAATTGTTTAAACAACGTAGTACAAATGTAAATAGTACTGCACTTACTCGACAGAACAACACATTTTGTTCCACGACCAAAAATTATTTTGTTGAAGTTGTTATTCACACACTGATATGTCCGATTGCAGAAACAACCCAACAATATTTTTTTTACCCCACAACAAGGAACTGCCTTTATTGAAATACCAAATATTCAAATACCGAATATTGAAATACCAAATATTGAAATACCAAATAATAATAAAGTATTACTAGTAAATGAACTTACTTGAATCAATTCTTAATTTTGTTCCGCTCCCAAAGGTTACTTTCTTATATCCAGAATTCACACAACACTTTTCCCCATTACATAAACCCCCCTCTAACATGTGAATTAAATAGCTTTTCCCATGAAATAACTCCTGGGCTCTGCCATTCTCATAATTTCTAATGAAGTTGTTGACTATTTGATTCATTAATCGTTCATGGTTTGAATACTTCTGCTCACAATCAAAGACTTAATGGCTTTGTTCTCACCCACAACTACATTTTTGAACTCATGAACTGTACGCAATAGTTCTTAACTTCTTATAATGTCATTATAGTCTACTAGTTTCATTTGGTCATTTTAACAAGTTTTGATCTTTATCTTATTTTCTATCTTACTATTCATTTAACCTATAAAGAATCAATTAAATGCAGAGCATTTCAAATAAAGAATTATGTTACATCAATTAAAGGTCCAATGCAGCCGTTTTTATCTCGATATCAAATCACTTCTGGGTAACAATCAAGAATGTTAAAGTGGTCAAAAAGAAACATAAATAGTTTCTTAGCAAAGTGCAGTTTCTCAAGCAAGAATCTAGCTAGGACTATCTGGGAGTGTTCTGAGTCGGGAGGGGAAAACTGAAAAC
This sequence comes from Oncorhynchus kisutch, assembly GCF_002021735.2. Classification (NCBI taxonomy): domain Eukaryota; kingdom Metazoa; phylum Chordata; class Actinopteri; order Salmoniformes; family Salmonidae; genus Oncorhynchus; species Oncorhynchus kisutch. Next base: position 19,022,869 of record NC_034203.2, read on the forward strand.
TGTCTGTTATTGGTGGAGAGGTTTGGAACTCTCTTTCTTATTGGTCTTTTAACTAATTTACCGCCTGGTGATGTCACCAGTCAGGCCAAAACTACATCCCACCAAAACAGGCTGGAATTTCAGGCGGTCTTTTCAAACTGCACTTACACTAAAAGGGCATTATCATAATTTTCACAATTTCACAGTATTATTCCAACCTCATAGTGTGGAAAGATATATAAAACCTAGGGAAATCGAGTTTTTGACTGCACTGGGCCTTTACCTATATATAAGCGCTTTCAAACATTAACTGATATAATCTTTTTTTTTAAATACAACATGGACAGCCTGATATTGGCAAAATAGTGGTAGCTGGCTAGTCAACCAAGTTCTTACTCTACAACTAAAAACCATTTCTAGTTTGCAAGAATGTGTAGGTCCAGACAAATAGCTAGAAGAACAATTTTAGCTTTACGCTGTGAACATGCATTTAATTGAACCACCTGTAGTTCCACTCCATAATGGGACAGTTATCAAGCTAGCTGTCACATTTGACAATTCCAATGTGCTCTATAATGATGACGTTTCTTTGTGATTTGTTTGTTTGAAGAAAGAGTGTAATACTACTAGTCACACAGACATAGACCTTCCCACGAAAAACAACCAAATATTTTGGCAAATTATATACCCCGAACAACAATTTACAAACACCTCATAAATCATTAGCAAGGTCAGTGTCAGGTGTATTGCTTTAACACCTGACCTCTTTGGCAGGTGTTACTATTCACTATCTGTTCCTATATGACTGCATCATTAACTTATAGATACAAGCACATACATAGGATATTGTGTTAATCATGCATTGGTTTAATGGAAATTTGAATGAACATTCAAGTAATTCACCATGATCTCATTATACAATTCGGCCTTCAGTGAACTACAACTTGTTCCTCTGATATTGGAAATACAAAACTTTGGAATTCTATGCAAGGAGTACTTTGATTGCCATTTGTAATAATACTGGGCCAGTAAAATCACCTAAAATTAAGGCTTTACATAGGATGTTTCAAATATAGTACATACTGGCGCCTCTCCTTCCAGTTCTCTGCTGCCAATGACTGGAACGAACTTCAATAATTTCTGAAACTGGAAACACTCATCTCCCTCACTAGCTTTAAGCATCAGCTGTCAGAGCAGCTCACAGATTACTGCACCTGTACATAGCCAATCTATAATTTAGCCCAAACAACTACCTTTTTCCCTAATGTATTTATTTATTTTTCTCATTTGCACATTCTTCCACTGCAAATCAACCATTCCAGTGTTTAACTTGCTATATTGTATTTATTTCGCCACCATGGCCTTTTTTTTTGCCTTTACCTCCCTTATCTCACCTCACTTGCTCACATTGTATATAGACTTGTTTTTCTACTGTTTTATTGACTGTATGCTTGTTTTACTCCATGTGTAACTCTGTGTCGTTGTATGTGTCGAACTGCTTTGCTTTATCTTGGCCAGGTCGCAATTGTAAATGAAAACTTGTTCTCAACTTGCCTACCTGGTTAAATAAAGGTTAAATAAAATAAAAATATATTTAAAAAATAGTGATCTTTATTCCTGCTCCAAAAATAAAGTTGATTTATTCCTGTTCCACTAACACAGTGCATTAACTGTGAGCAATAACCATTTCTTTAGCTAACTACATCAAATGAAAACTGTAGTAGAAATAGAATATAGACTTTCACAGATTTTACATATAAAATAGTTGTAAAAGAAATATATATTTTTAACTGGTGCGATTGAGATCGAGAATATCTATTTGCAAGCTTAAATCTTTTGACAATGACACTGTCATAACAAAACATGTAAAGTTATATTATTTCAAATGTCATTCTTATTTTAATAAACACTTACGTGACAGGACAACAACTTTTGTTCCAGATCCAAATATGATTTTGAAGTTGTTGTTATTCACACAATGATAGGTCAGGTTATAAAAACCTGACCCCAAAAAGCCCGGCAAGGAATTGATTAGAAATCGAATGTTTTGAAGATCTACTTATTAGATATGCTCTGGAGAAGAACATAGTACAATTAAAAGTATATTAATATATCATTACATTAGAATTAGCAATTTTAAAAGAGATTTCACATTTCATTATCAGCAACATGATAACATTGATTTGGGTCAGATATGTATTGGTGAATGGTAGGTGGCCAACATGAATAGTTGAATGGCAATAGATTCAGTTATAGAAATGTGTTGGTAACAATGATGTGTGATACTGATATCTAGTGATATAGTATTAAATATGAATCTGGTCAAACAATACAGTACAAACGTATCTAGTATTAGTTACTACTATGTAGATATAGAGCTTAATCGAAAAGACAACCAGTTTTGTTCTAGAGAGCAAGTTTTGTTCTATTATCAATTTTGTGACACTGACAAAGGTTATTATGCCATATCCAATGGGATAACTTTCCCCATGAAAACATGAGTTCTCACATTCTCAAAATGTACGATATAGTTCACAAATGTACGAGGTAGTTGTACGAGGTAGTTCTCAAAATTGTTAAGCAATATTTAGCACTTTGAAGTAGTATTGAAGATTTGTGTTAATACTAAAATAAGTAAAGGCGTGGTCCTAACATACAATTGAAGTTTTAAACCTGTCAAGTGTAACTAACAGTTGTTATTTTGTCAAAATATTCCATTATATGTTTTACTTCATAATTTCAACATGTATTTTATTAAAATTTGGAAATCTCTATATTCACTATCATTTTAACCTAATGTATCAATTAAGAGTCAAACCGCTAACGTGAAAATCCTAACCCACAATCTATTGAACCTAATAAAATGTTTCAACAAAGTTTGTTGTTTTTTTTAAATTTTTAATCAACTTACTTGATTGTATAATTAGTTGGGTTCCAACTCCAAATGTTATCTTATATCCAGTATTCACACAGACAATGGCCTCATTACAAGAACCCTACCTGTTAACATGATTTGACTGACCATTTGATTATAGGCCTACAATAAGATTTATTTTCCATATCAAGTTTGGCAAGATTGTCAAAACTCTCACTGCTTAACTTATTTCTGATAAAGGTAATTACATTTTAACCTGGCTGGAAAATAAATGGTGTGTCCTGCCGAAAGTAGACTTTGTTCCATCCATCATTCATCCATAATTTGAAAATGTGAAGACCCAATGCATCTTAACAAGTAAACCTTATAAAGGTTTGTTGCTGCCGTCAAATCAATATATATATATATATATAAAATACTCACTTATTTCAATTATCAATTTAGTTCCTACTCCAAATATGACTTTCCGGTTGTTAGCATTCACACATTGTATTAGTACTCAGCAATAACGTACCCCACAACCTATTCCAGGTTAAAATTGTGTGATAGCTTATAGAACATCCATAAATGCATCTACAGAATAATGTCCATGTAAATGGGTACTAAATGTATTTTTTAAATGTGTTTGGACAATAGAGTAAATATATTTGATCACTATCATATTTTGTTTGTCAATTTGTTTAGAAATATTAATTCAAGAAATAATTTCTTAACAGACATCATCCACCGTATTACATTAGAAAACAATAATTGAAGTTTCCATTGTTTTGATTTTAAAGATGGCCTGTTTTATAGAGTGTCTATGAGGACATTTACGGTAACCATATCTAAATCATGTTGAATGTTTTTCTAACAAACAAGACATTTTGAATGCATTTTTTTATGTACTTGGAATTTATTTTGAATACTTACTGGAATAAACTGTCATCTTTGTGCCAAGTCCAAATATAAGTTTGTTGGTTCCGTAAGTCACACTGTGTTGCATCTCTTAGCAATTACTGCCGCAAGTTAGTGTATTTTCTCATTTAAACAAAATGTACTACAAATGAGTTCACATTAGTGATTTACAAATTATAGTACAAAATAATAGTAGTTTGGTTGGATTATTTTCAAATATTATATTCATTTTTGAGTGGAGGCAAATGCTATCAACATGTGTTATACTAGTGGGATAGAATAATTTATGTTATTTTTGACAAGACAAGGTAAATATAACCATCTCCCCCAATTTAGTGTAATCAGTTTCAAATGCAGGACTTTCCACAGAATCAAAATCTTTGACTTGGACATTGATTTGGAAACAACGGTTGTATTTGATTCCAATTTTCCGAAATGTGAAATGGTGAGTGAAATTTCGTTCCTTACTAGATTGTACTGACAGAGTAGTTCCCCTTCCAAAGATCAGTCTTCGTGTCCCATCATTCACACAGTAACATATGACATAACAGAAACACTGATTCAATGTAGGGGATGGGACCACTCATCAATGTCTAACTTTAAAACACGTTTGTCATGTGGGATACTGCTTTTAATCAAACTAATTTGGATCATTGATATTTTCCCTTCCAACACAATGAGTCCACTTAACATTGCCATAAATCCTCCCCCTGAAGTATTATGTCATCTGTGATTAACAGAATCAACAAAAGGTCAGGAATTACTCACTGGTTTCAATGATCAATTGAATTCCTTTTCCAAAAATGACCTTCCTCAGTCCAGAGTCAGTCCCACATTGCTTGGGCCTTAACCAAAAATGATTTTTTTTGCAGCATGCATACTGTAATAAAGCTTCAATTGTTTCAGTAAAGTTAGGTATATAAAAATGAAGTCTCTGGGTTAAACCAATTAGATATTGAATCACTTCAGTCTACGTCCAATATTTGTTTCGAAGGTTGACAATTAAAATATTGTTGATTGATTGAGCTGCAGTATAATTATTTTTCAAAACTTGAGACCAACCTATTAAATCAACAAATCTGAACCCCACAATGTTTCTTACTTGTCTCTACAAATAGTGATGTTCCACTCCCAAAGATGAGCTTTCCCACTCCAACATTCACACACTAAAAACTGTCTCAGCAAAAACGATCACAGAGAGACCAGAGTTACCATGGAGTGATCACTTTTAATGATGTAATTGATACTGACAGCCATTCTTAAAATGCAATACATTTATGATGATCTACACCACTATCTTGTTTATGCACTTACTTGAATTGACCGTCAACACAACTCAAACACAACTCTGTTGACTCCGACAGTCACACAGTGTTAGATATGTAAGCAAATACATGATTAGGATTTTAGACTGTCAGGATTGGTGAATTCAGTATATATTTTAAATGACACTAAACTTCTCAGAATATAAAAACTAGTATCAACTGGTTTCTCAGATATAATTTTAACATCCACCCTTTGCAATTGCCTATTTTATGCCAGGTATACAATGTTGCTTTAGTTGTCTTCTGCAACCCTACTGTATGGTCTTTCAAACCAAAGCCACATCAACTAATTAAATACATTTCAACATGATTACTTATTTCTTTCTACAAACAGAGATGTTCCACTGCCAAATAGTTTCCTCCTCCCAGAGGAGGCTGAGCAAATAGGTGGGGCAAAACTATGACTGTTATTTTTATGTATATTTCAACTTAAAAACATGAATTATCTAGTTTTTCCAACTCAACTTTATTCTCTGAGTTGCCATGACTTAAACACATATAACTTCTGTATAACTTCTATTTTTATTTTGAACCAATTCAGTTTTTACGGTGCAGATTATTAGATACTACATAGTCTGTGGTGTAATGGCTATTTGATGCAGCAATGTTTGCAAATAACATACATTGGCAGCTATCCTAAAATAATTGCCTAAAGTATGTGCATGTGTAGTTTGTGCATTTACTTGAGTTGACATTCAACTTTGTTCCATTTCCCCAACATTATCACCTAAGAGTAAGGTTTTACATAGGATGTTTGAAATGTAGTACTGGCCTCAATAGGGATCTTTACTCCAGTTCCAAAAATATGTTTATTGATTCCTGTTCCAGTCACACAGTGCATTAACTGTGAGCAATAATCGTTTCTTTGTCTAGCTTCATCAAAGAAAACTGTAGTAAAATGTAATAAAGAGATTTTCAAAGATTTAACATATAAAAATAGTTTTGTATCTAAAAAAGTATCATATTTTGAAGTGGTGCGATTGCAAAACGACTATATTTATTTCAATGTTTAAATCTATTGACAACGACACTGTAGTCTGATGAAATGTCATATAAAACTAAACATATTAAGGTTTATTGCTTAAAATGCTATACTTATTTTAATATACACTTACTTGACAGCACAACAAGTTTTGTACCAAATCCAAATATGATTTTGATATTGTTGGTATTCACACAATGATATGTCAGTTTGCAAAAACTTAAATACTTAACTGCAACTTAATATTTTAAAGATCTACTTATAAGATATGCCCTACAGAAGAAAATTTGCAAATTACACAATTCATATAATAATTGTATTATAGTATTTGTAAAGTTCAGAGAGATTTAGCATTAGTATTTGTCAAAATAACTCAGACTTCATGTATACTTTTCATGTATACTTTCTCTGTGACTTCAAGGTATTACTATCAGGAATATGATAATATTGATTTGGGTCTGATGCGTATTGGTTAATGGTTGGAGGTCTACATGAATAGTTAAATTATTCATTGATATATACATTTGTTGCTTACAATGCTGTGCAGTGTTTAGTCTACTGATATCTAGTGATATAATATTAAATATGAATGGGTTTAGACAGTACAAATATACAGTAGCTAGTATTACTTATTGCTATGTTGATATTGTACTTACTCGACAAGACGACAACTTTTGTTCCAGATCCGAATGTTATTTTGTTTAAGTTGTTATTCACACAATGATATCTCTGGTTGCAAAAACAACCCAACAATGATAGCTGTTTAACGGAAATTCCAAACTGAAAATTGATGATTTAAAGATCTAGTAGTTTAGAGATGTGAACAAGAAACCTCATTCGATCAATAGTTATGATTAATCTTCTAATAGTTTTTTCAACTGGATTTGGTAACACTTCTGTAGTAACAATGTAAGTGCACTAGTAACAGCATATCATATCATGAACATGTTGTTAAATAGTAATTTAGTGATTACTTTATAATTGCATAGTAAGAGTAACACAGTTATCCCACAATAAGGAACTGCCTTTATTGAAATATCGCATCTTGAAATATAAAATAATAGTATTTCTAGTCAATTAACTTACTTGAATCTATTATCAATTTTGTGCCGCTCCCAAATGTTATTTTGCCATATCCAGAATTCACACAACACTTTGCCCCATTGCATAAACCTTCCTTAACAACACCAACGGGATAATGTTTCCCATAAAAACACATTCTCAAACATGTAGAAATGCTGTATGAGGTGGTTCACTAACTTAGTAAGCTGTGTTTTACACTTAAAAGTAGTATTGAATATTTGTGTTCATACTCAAAGACAAAAAGGCTAATTCCATGATATGTTTTACTTTGTCATTTTAACATGTTTTTTTCTTATGATTTGGAGATCTCTATTTTCCCTATCCCTTTAACCTAATGCATTAATTAAGAGAAACAGTTCATGTGAAAATCCTAAATCACTATTTATTGAACCTTATAAAATGTTTGAAACAAGTAATTTTGCATACTTTTCATCAACTTACTTGCTTGTATAATTAGTTGGGTTCCGACTCCAAATATGATCTTATTTCCAGTATTCACACAGGCAATGGCCTCATGACAAAAACCTTACCTGTTGACATGATTTGACTAACCATTTGATCATAGGCAGTAAGATTTATTTTCCATATACAGTAAGATTTATTTTCCATATATATTTTATCAAGATTGTCAATACTCTCACTGCTTCATTTATTTCTGATAAATGTCATACAATTTTAACCTGGCTGAACAAGTTCCCAGCCCAAAGTAGACTTTGTTCCATATATCATTCACATAATTTGAAAATGTGAAAACTAAATGAATCATTACAAATAAACCAACAAATTGTTTGTTGCTGCTGTCAAATTATACTTATTTGAAAAATACTCACTTGATTCAATTATCAGTTTAGTTCCTGCTCCAAATATTACTTTCCAGTTATTAACATTCACACATTGAATTAGTATTCAACAATAACTTACTCCACAGTTTACTCCAGGTTATAATTGTATGATAGTTTATCGAACATCAATAAATGCATCTATAGAATCATGTCCAGATAAATGGCTACTAAAAGTATTATACTAAATTTGCTTGGACAGTGGGTAAAAATATCAGATCACTATCCTATTTTGTTTGTCAGTTACAACCTGGCTGAATAATAACTTTTATGCCCGCACCAAAGTAGATTTTATTCCATCCATTGTTCACATAATTTGAAAGTTTACTACATGCCAGCTGCATCACAACAAATGAACCAACAAAAGGTTTGTTGCTGCTGCCAAATTCATATTATTAGAAAAAATACTCACTTGTTTCAATTATCAATTTTGTTCCTGCTCCAAATATTACTTTACGGTTGTTACCATTCACACATTGTATTAGTACCCAACAATAACCTACTCCACAATCTATTCCAGGTTATAATTGTGTGATAGTTCAGATCACTATTCTATTTTGTTTGACAATTTTTTAAAACATATTTAATGAAAAGTTGTATTTCTTAACAGATATCATTCTTTGTATCGCTTTAGAGAGCAACGAATTGAGTGTTGATTGTTTTGATTCTTACTTTTCCCTGTTTATATATCTCCTTTACAAGATTTTGAGATTGCACGCTTTCTAGAGTGTCTATGAAGACATTTACGTCAACCATGTGCAATACTATTATCCTAAATGTTTACGTAACAAACATGGCTTTTAAGAATCATCAGCCTCTTTGCGAAAGAGGTGAAAGATAGTCTTACTAGATTCTACATTTAGATGTGTTCCACCTCCAAAGATCAGCTTCCACGTTCCATCATTCACACAGTAAGTATGGCCAATCAAAAAAACACTGATCACCTTTGTGCATTTTTACATTCTATTTTTGTATATATTTTTGAGGTTCAGTTGATTCTGTTTGGAATACTTACTGAAATAAACAGTCATCTTTGTGCCAAGTCCAAATATAAATTAGTTGGCTTCATAAGTCACAATGTTGCATCTCTTAGCAATTACTGGTTATTATGTCATTTAAACAAACTGTATCACAAAGGATTAGTGACTTACTAATTATAGTAGTTTGTTTGGAATATTGTCCAATTAAGAGTACATTGATTCATCTTTGGGTGTCTAGACTTTAAACATGTAAAACATACATGTTCGTAGTGGGATACTATAATTGGTGATATTTTTGACAAGACAAAGCATATCAAATATATTATGTGTATAATCAGCTAGAAGCACTCACTTGTCTCAATGATCAGTTTAGTTCCAGATCCAAATAGGAATTTCTGGGTTCCAGACGCAGTCACACAATACATCAAGCCTGACCAATAACCATCTTCCCCAATTTAGTAATCAGTTAAAAACACATGGCTTGTCACAGAATCAACATTTTTGAGATGGACATGGATTTGGGAAGCATGGTTGTATTAGATTCCTATTTCAAGGAAAATGTCAAATTCCACTAAATATAGATGTACATGGACTTCGAGCCAGTGTTTCTTCTAAATGAACGTTTCCATAAATGTGAAATATATGACATTTGTCTCCTTACTAGATTGTATTGACAGTGTTGTTCCAGTTCCAAAGTTCAATCCTCGAGTTCCATCATTCACACAGTAACATATGGCATAACAGAGACACCATTTCACAATGTTTGGGGTTGGTACACTCATCAATGTTTTAATTGTAAGATAATGCAGTCATTTTTTTATGGATTTTTTAAAACAAACTAATTTGATGACTTTGCTCACTCTTGATTAAAGTACATTTGGTGTCTCAGCAATTGTTGGCACCAGACATGCATTATGACAGTCAACAGGATGTTGACCTCCACTATCTACAGTTGCGCCACGGTCAATGCGATCAAGCTAGTAAATCAATTAATCCTAATACTTAAGCCTAGATTTGATGCCTTTACTTGTCTCTACAAATAGTCATGTTCCACTCCCAAAGACGAGCTTTCCCACTCCAACATTCCCACTCTAAAAATAGTTCAACAAAAACAATCACAGAGCGACCATGGAGCGACTACTCTTAATGGAGTTATCGATAATTGATAGCTTATTTTTTGTGTGCAAATACTGACAGTCATTCATAAAATGCAATACGTTTATGATCATCCACATCACTATCTTTTTTATGCACTTACTTGGATTGACCGTCAACTTTGTTCCATGCCCAAAAACAACTCTGACCCCAACAGTCACACAGTGTTTGTTATCTAAGCAAATACATGATTAGGAATTTGGAGTGTCACGATGTGAGAATTAAGTCTATATTTCAAATGACACTCAACTTGTAATTGCCTATTTAATGCTTCAGTTGTCTTACGCAATCCTACGGTAAGTCTTTCAAATCAAAGCCACATCAACTAAATTGCATTTCAACATGGTTCCTTACTTCTTTCTACAAACAGCGATGTTCCACTGCCAAAGATGATCTTTTCTACTCCAACATACACACACTAAAAACAGGCTGAGCAAAAACTATCACTGTAAATGTTTTAGCTAGTTGAACTTGACTTAATGTTAAGTTGGATGAACTTGTATATTATAATGTCGCTAGTATTTTATGACCTAGTTTTGTCAACTTAATTTGGTTCCCCGAATTGACAACTTAAACATTTAGACAGCCAGGTAACTTCTGTTTTTACGTTGAAGCAATGCAGTTTTTACAGTGCAGATTACCAGATGCTACATATGAGTAGTTAGTGGGGTTATGGATATATGAGATACAGTATTACTATCTGTTTTTGGCACATATTATAAATTGGCAGCTAAAATATGTGACAATGTGTAGTCTGTGCATTTGTATGTTAATCGTCAGTCAAGTTTGTTTCATTTCTCCAACACTACATTAATATTGAAATAATTGAACTAACTTGAGTCAACAATTAATTTTGTGCCTGATCCAAAGATGATTTTTAGGCCATCAGTAGCCACACAACTAGAACCCACATTACATAAGCCTTGTGACAAAAGACTAGTTAATCTTGTTTTATATACTGTTGCTCCGTTCATTCCAATATTCATACATTTTCATAATGTTATGTTGCAGAATCATGATTAATCTAATCTTTTAAATTGCATTTGCACTTACGTGTGTCAACAGTCAGCTTTATTCCTTGACCGAATATGAGTTTGTTCGCACTTGTCACACAGTGTTAGATCCTTTAGCAATTACTCATAGAGTACTACTTATATAAATAAATCAGATTGCATACATTGACTTGGTTTACGTTAGTGCACAACACTATAGGACTCATTCAAAAATTGCATTACCTGGATCATTCAATAGCCATGTATTTATCTTAACTTAACATCTTGTGATCTGTTGAATCTAGTACAATATTTATAACTTTTTTTTTTACTTACTGGATTTAATTATTAATCTTGTGCCTGTCCCAAAGACAATCTTGTAACCACCTCCAGTAGTCACACAGTATGAATTCACATTACATAAACTGTACAGGCTCTATGTTGACAAGTTAGAGTCAATTTGACCAATTCAGGAGATGTAAGTAAGTTACAATCCAATCTTTTAAAAGGGACATTAGTTTTCAATTTACGATTTTTCAACTCTTGATATGGAATTTTATTTTAGTACCTCAACCCGAAATGAAATGGGCCCCACATCTGATTCTGGCTACTCATAGTTTAAATAACAGATGATAGCACAGTATCAATTGGCTCAAACAAATAACAGGTGTAACAGCTGAAGTATCATGCAACAACATGTTACTACACTGTAATTGGTGTCTGCCTGTGTAAATACTATGTAAACAGGCCACCTTTAATATATATATATATATATATAATTTATTTTTTAAATTTATGAACTTACTTGAGTAAACTATTAATTTTGCGCCTGTCCCAAAGATGATTTTGTTGAATCCATCAGCTGTCACACAACATGAACCCACATTACATAAACCTTTAACAAGAGACTAGTTCATCTTCTAAGGCTAAGAGCATTTCACTGAAAAAAAACACTGAAACTCTTTAGACAGTTTAGATAAATTTTTTATGAACTTACTCTAATCAGGGGTAAATTTAGTGCCTGTTCCAAAAAGGATTTTGTTGAATCACTGCGAAACAGACTGTAAATGGTAACACTGTGTGGATCAGTTTGACATGATTGTATACACATTTGGGTCACTTTTAAATGGCTCTTTAATATATGGATTTGACATCAATTGTATATTCATCCATATTGCCTCATATTTGTCCTAGTTGCCTCCTTTTCGCCTTGAACAATAACTATGAATAACTACCTTTTCTGACACAGATCTTTTCTGTCAGCTTCAACCACATGTAATTTTAAGTATAAAGCTAGAACTACAAGTAACTGTCATCTCATCTAAGTCATGTTAGCCTATTGATTGAAGGTTTATGTTGATGCGATACCATAGAGTAGGCTATTTTAGGGTACTTCACCTCAGTTCAGACTACCCTCCTAAATGGATTTGAATTGAAAATGAACTTACTTGAGTTAACTATTAATTTTGTGCCTGTCCCAAAGATGATTTTGAATCCATTCGTATTCACACAACAAGAACCCACATTACATAAACCTCTTAGCAAAATAATGTCCTCATCTGCTATTGAATTGATTTCTTCGCTGAAACAATACCTTGTATATAGTCAGTTACAACTATGTGGACACTCAACAGAAAGTTTGATGTTGGTACCATTTTTAAAGACTAATTTTACACTTTTGGATCACTTTTCAAATCTGAATCCTTTTGCATTTCAATTAATTACCTAATGATTTAATTTGTCCAAACGATCTTTAACACAATATTGAAAATGAACTTACTTGAGTTAACTATTACTTTTGTGCCTGTTCCAAAGATGATTTTGTTGGCTCCAAGAGTCACACATCAAGAACCCACATAGCATAAACCTAGAATGTCTTCTAATAAGTGGACGAGTCACTGAAGTAATACCTTGAAAATAGTCCAATGCATGATTATTTTGTCTTTATCTAAATTGTAGATCTGTAATCTACTTGCAATGATGTAACATATCTATTAAACCATATTCTACAGCATTCTATCATAATGATGACACATTATTTACATATTTATTAATTCCATTATTAAATTTTTGTGAGTGTATTGTTAGATATTAAGTCACTGTTGGAGCTAGGACAAGCCTTTCATTACACCCACAATAACATCTGCTAAATATGTGTATGCGACCAATAACATTTGATTTGATTTGGATTAATGTTCACAGAAAAATAATCAATGCCACTTCCAGAGGTCCTCATTGGAGAACATTTAGGAAGCTGTAAGACATAGCATTTAGAACTCCTTGGGCTTAATTATACCAGTTTACAACACATATATGTACTGTAAGTAGTCAGACTGAGACAATTTTAAATTGAAGGATTGGTATAAGTATGAGCAACAGTATTAATATATTCTTTTAAATCTTACTTGATTCCACAAAAACTGTTGTTCCACTTCCAAAGATCAGCTTTTGTCCACCAGTATTCACACACTAACTAAAGGCTTAACAAAAACAGGAGACCCCCAACAGCAGAGCTTCTAACACATCATAATCAATATTCACATACAGTATCATGTATCATTTGTTGTTGTATTCTTCTTATTGTATTCTTAAATGACTCAACTATGATTGATCTTACCATGTAAAATGTGTTTTTACTTACTTGAGTTAATGATCAGCTTTATTCCTTGACTATATTAAACCAATTCGATATTGAATCAATCTTTAGTCTGCATCCAATATTTGTTTAGAAGATTGACAATTAAAATAATGTTGAAATTTTGAAATACCAAGTACTATAAAAGTATTACTAGTAAAATAAACTAACTTACTTGAATCAATAATCAATTTTGTGCCGCTCCCAAAGGTTATTTTGTCATTTACAGAATTCACACAATACTTTTCTCCAGTACATAAACCCTCTTGTACAATGTGAATGGAACAGCTTTTCCCATTAAAGCACTCCTGTGCTCTGCCATTCTCAAAAATGCATATATTTGGATGAGGTTCTTCACTAATTGATTCATTAATCGGTCAAGGGTTGAATATTTCAGTTTACACTCAAAGGCTTAAAGGCTTTGTTCTCGCCTACAATTAAAGTTTCAACGTTATTAATCGTACATAATAGATATTAATTGTACATAATTGTACATCATATATTGTCATTATACTTGATAAAAGTTTTGACCTGTATCTTATTTTCTTTTTTCAGTATCCTTTTAACTTATCACAAATCAATTAAACGTTTTTAAAAAATGCTCATGTGAAAACCCTTTTCGACAAATGAAATTAGTGAAGGTACTAGCATCAATTCATTTTATTTCAACTTACTTGCTTGTACAATTAGTTGGGTTCCAACTCCAAATATGATCTTATATCCAGCATTCACACAGACAATGGCCTCATTACAAAAACCTAATCTGTTAACATGACATGATTGGACATTTCATCATTAAAGATGCATTTTCAATATCTGTTTAGTCAAGTTGACATGCTCATTGCTTTACCAAATTATGATAAAAGTTCTAATACAACAACTAAAATTATAATACAACTGTATATTACAATCAGCCCATCCCAAAGTAGATTTTGACCCATCTATCATTCACACATTGAAAAAGTTGTAATACTTATGTTTCATTAAGTAATAAACAAACAAAAGGTTTGTTGCTGCTGTCAAATGAATGTTTAATTTAAAAAAAAACTCACTTTTTTCGATGATCAATTTAGTTCCTGCTCCAAATATGACTTTCCAGTTGTTATCATTCACACATTGAAATAGTACTCACCAAGAACCTACTCCAGGTTGTAATTGTGTGATGGTTCAAAGAGCATCCATAAATGCATCTGCAGCATCATTTCCATATAAATGGTTACTAAATGTATTGTTATAAGTGTTTAGACAGTGGGTAAATATATCAGATCAGAGGCCTATTTAGTTTGAACATTTCTTGAAACTTTTAATGAAAACACTGAATTGCTTTAGAAAGCAAAGGAATTGAGCCCACGGGGACATTTACATCAACCATATCTAAATACTGTTGACGGATTGTGTATCAAACAAGCATTTTAAAGTATTGACTTTCTCTTGTTGGAAGAAGTGAAAGATAGTTTTTGCATTCCTTTTTTGTACATATCATCTTTGTGCCAAGTCAAAATATATGTGTTTGTCTCCACAAGTCACAGTGTTGCACCTCTTAGAAATGACTGGTAGAAGTTATTCTGCCATTTTAACAACAATGTATTACAAAGGAGATAATATAACTGATCTACAGTTTATAACACAAAATTATGGCAGTTTGCTTGGATTACATTGATTATTTGGGTGTCTGCACTGTAAATATACAGTATAAACACATATTATAGTAGTGGGGTATAATTTGTGTTATTTTTACAATAGAAAGTATATACAGTATATAATGTATAATCAGCTGTATAATTATACATAATCCGTGTATAATCAGCTAGAAGCATTCACTTGTCTCAATGAATAGTTAAGTTCCAGATCAAAATAGGAATTTCTGGGTTCCACACTATACAACAAGCCTGACCAATAACAATTTTCACCAATTTAGTAACTATTAATTCAGATTAAAATGTTTTTTAATCTGAAATGAGTTTTTCACAGAATCTAGAATCTATGGTTCTATTTGATTCCTATTAGGCTACATGCCACCCCAGGTTTCCCCAGGTAGCCTAATAGGAATCAAATAGAACCATAGAGTGTTGGGCTAGTAACCAAAATGTTGCAAGATCGAATTCCTGAGCTGACAAGGTAAAAATCTATCGTTCTGCTCCTGGCCAAGGCAGTTAGTTAAATAAAGGTTTTAAAAAATGTAAGTATCAGATTCAACAATGTGCTTCTTCTAAGTAAAGATTTCAGAAAATTGAAATAGTTAGTTAAATTAAGTTCCTTACTAGATTGTATTGACAGTGTGGTTCCCCTTCCAAAGATCAGTCTTCCCGTCCCATCATTCACACAGTAACATATGACATAACATAAACACTGTTTCACTAAAGGGGTTAGGACCACTCATAAATATTTAACTTAAAGATGGTTGTGAAGTGGGATACTGTTTTGGGGTTATTGATATTTTCCCTTCCAACACATTGAGTTCAATTATCATTGCCATAAATCATCAGCCTAAAATATTATGTCATCTGTGATTGACAGAATCTACCAACGTCAGGAATTACTCACTGGTTTCAATGATCAATTCAATTCCTGCTCCAAAAATGACCTTCCCCAGTCCTGAGTCAGTCACACAATGATTGGGGCTTAACTAAAAATGCATTGTTTGCAGCCTGTATACTGTAATAACGTTAAGTATATCAAAATGAAATATCTGAATCAAACCAATTGCATATATAATCACTCTTCAGCCTATGTCCAATGTGTATAATAGCCTACTCATTGGTATCGCATCAACATAGCCTATTGATTGAAAGTTCAACATGAATAAGATGAGATGAAAGTTACTTGTAGTTCTTGCTTTGTATATAAAATGACATGTTGTTGAAGCTGACTAAGATCTGGGCTGTTGCTCTGTCAGTGAAGGTCCTTCATAATTATTTATCAAGGCAAAAAGGAGGCAAATAGGACAACAACAACAAAAATATAACTTTTGATTGATTTCATATTTTTTGTCTTACTTGTCTCTACAGATAGTGATGTTCCTCTCCCAAAGATGAGCTTTCTCACTCCATCATTCACACACTAAAAACAGGCTCAACAAAAATGATCACAGAGACCAGAGTTACCAAGTAGCAACTACTCTTAATTGTGTTATTGCTATTTCATAGTGTATTTTTTTGTGTGAAAACATGAAAGCCATTCTTAAAACGCAATACATTTATGATGATCCACACCACTAACTTATTTATGCACTTGCATGAATTGACCGTCAACATTGTCCCCTGCCCAAACACAACTCTGTTGACTCCAAAGTCACACAATGTTTGATATGTACCAGTAAGCAAATACATGATTAGGAATATGGATTGTCAGGATTTGTGAATTAAGAATATATTTCAAATTACACTGAACTTGTTGGAATAGAAAAACTATTTTTCTCAGACATCATTTTAACGTCCACTCTTTTGTATTTGCGTATTTAATGCTAAGAATAAATTGCTGCTTTAGTTGTCTTCTGCAACCCTACTGTAGGTATAATCAATCAAAGCCTAAATAAAGACATTTCAACATGGGTTCTTACTTGTTTTTACAAACAGTGATGTTCCACTGCCAAAGATGAACTTTCCTCCTCCAGCATACACACACTAAAAACAGGCTGAGCAAGAACTATCACTGTCATGTTTCGTATATTTAATGTTGAAAGTATAAATTGCTTTGTTTTTCTCAACTCAAATTGATTATCTGAGTTACCATAACTTAGAAATGTAAGTCAGCAGAGTAGCTTCTGTTTCTATATTAAACCTATGCAGTTTTTCTCATGTAGATTACTAGCTACTACATAGTCTGTGGTGTTATGGATAACTGATGCAGTAATGTTTGCAAATACTATCAATTGGTAGCTATCCTAAAAAGGATTGACAATGTATGTGTATGTGTAGCTTGTGCATTTGTACGTGCAGTTTGTGCATTAACTTGAGTTGACATTTCAACTTTGTTCCATTTCCCCAACATTCCGTATATGTTTTATTTAATGAACTTGAGTTGACTATCAATGTTGAGCCTGATCCAAAGACCATTTTTAGGCCAGCAGCAGTCACACGACTAGAACTCACATTACATGAACCTTCTGGCAATAGACTAGTTCATCCTCTAATAATGCTCAACTTCAACGGAAAAACACACTGAAACTTGTACACAGTAATTGATTTCAACAATATTAGAGCAAGATAAAAAATGAACTTACTTGAGTCAACTATTAATTGTGTGCCTCTCCCAAAGATAAGTTTAACATTGCTACCAGTAGTCACACAACATGAACCCACAGTACATTAACTATAAAATACTTTGATTTATGGATCCTTTAACTCAACATTTGATTTGGAATCACATTATTTCCCAGTAAGTACATCTTGTTGTGAGCCTTTATATTACCATATCAATAAGATGACAAAATGACTTAGTGTATTGGACCGAAGGGACAAATTAAAGACAAATTATTGATGTAATACTTACTGGTTTCAATAATTAGTTTGGTCCCTGTTCCAAAGATGACTTTGCTACTTGTTTGAGTCACACAATGCATCTGCCTTGAACAATATCTATGAAGGACCTTTTCTTACACAATAACAAGACAGATCTTAGTGAGCTGCAACAATATATAACTAAACCAAGCTGGAACTACAGTGCTTTTGTTACATTCAAATACTATTTGGGTGATTATTTTTTCTTTATCTGAAGTTGAAGAACTGGTTATACGTAAATACTGTTGTTCCAATTCCAGTATGATCAACATTAGTAGTCCTGTTTATGTTTTTATAATGTTATGTTGCACACTTACGTGAGTCAATAGTCACCTTTATTCCTTGACCGAATATACGTTTTTTTTTCGCACTTGTCACACATTGTTAGATCACTTATCAATTACTCATGAAGAACCAGCTTGTATTTGGTTGACGAATTCTATCAGTTTGCTTAGATTCACTTGTTTTACATTAGTGCAGAGCACTACAGACTCATTAAAACCCTAATTTACCTCGATCATTCAATACCCATGTATTTATCCTAACTTAAATCTGTTCAATCTAGTACATTTAAACTGTGAATATTGGCACAATGCACAGAAAATAATTTACTTACTGGATTTGAGTATTAATCTTGTGCCTGTCCCAAAGGTAATCTTGGAACCACCTCCAACAGTCACACAGTATGAATTCACATTACATAAACTAAACTGTTTTCCCTGAATTGATTATCATGAAATGTATTCAGCCACAACTCCGATTTTGATTCATCCTTGTTGGAATAAAAACAAATATCTCAGAGTTAATTGGCACAGAAAACAGGTATTACAGTAAAGTACTGTAACACCAAATCTTGTATCACAGTGCCTCTCATCTTTCTAAAGATCTATTTGAACTGTACTGTATATAAGAATATGAAATTGTAAATTGTGTTTTTGTTGTCTCTTGGTGTCTTTCCTATATAAAAACTCTTATTTTTTTTATTTTTTTTATTGAATATAATATCTTATCTTGTTCTTGTTTATTACTGTTCTGGTCTTTGTCATGTATATTTGGATTTGGTAGATATTGTACACATTTGGGTCACTTTGAAAATTGCTCTTTTAAGATATGAATCTAAAATAAATTGTATATCCATCCTTATTGCCTCATATTTGCCTCCTTTTTGACTTGAACAAAAACTATGAAGGACCTTTCCTGACAGAGCAACAGCCCAGATCTTAGTCAGCTTCAACAATATGTCATTTTATATACAAAGCAAAAACTACAAGTAGCTTTCTTTCCATCTAAGTAATGTTGAATGTGCATTACATAAATCGCTTAGCAAAAATAATGTTCTCATCTGCTAGAGACTTAATTTCTTCACTGAAATAATACCTTGAATATAATCAATTAAAACTGTGTGGATCATTCAACAGAAATACTGTTGATTTATAAAGACTAATTTTGCACTTTTTCAAATCACTTTTTAAACATAAATGTCTGTTTAAAACATTTCATTTCAATTCAAACTACCTCATGGTGTGAGTTGTCCTAAAGTTCTTTAACACATTATTGAAAATGAACTTACTTGAGTTAACTATTACTTTTGTGCCTGTCCCAAATATGATTTTGTTGGCTCCACTAGTCACACATCAAGAACCCACATAGCATAAACCTAGAATGTCTTCTAATAAGTGGACGATTCACTGAAGTAATACCTTGAAAATAGTCCAATGCATGATTATTTTGTCTTTATCTGATTTGTGGATCTGTTATCTACTTCTAATGATGTAAGATATCTATTAAACCATATTCTACAGCATTCTATCAAGATAATTATCAATGGATTAAGTTCCATAGAATAATAACCAATGCCACTTCTAGAGATCCTCTTTGGAGAACATTTGGAAGGCTTGTTCATCTCATTCTTACAAGGGAAAATGTATGATAATGCAATTAGAATACTTTAGAAGTAACAATACCAGTTTACAACACATACAGGTAAGTGGTCAGACTGAGACATCATTTTAAGGTGAAGGATTGGTATAAGTATGAGCTACAGTATTAATATCTGTTTTAAATCTTACTTGATTGCACAAAAACTGTTGTTCCACTTCCAAAGATCAGCTTTTGTCCGCCAGCATTCACACACTAACTAAAGGCTTAACAGAAACAGCAGACCGCCAACAGCAGAGCTTCTAACTCATCCTAATCAACATTCACATACAGTGAATACACTGTTATATAGTTTGTTATTGTATTCTTCTATGTTATTGTATTCTTAACTAAATGATCCAACTATGAGTAATATTTAAATGTTTTTTCACTTACTTGAGTGAATGATCAGCTTTGTTCCTTGACCAAGTATGAATTTATTCCCATATGACACACAGTGTTAGATACCCTAGCAATTGCTCATGGAGAAAACACATACTTTTGATTGACTATCTGACTCTTATTAAAGCACAACATATTGAAACACATTTTGACATAATATATGTTTTTATCTCGGGCACAATTTACTATCATAAAAATGTAATTTAATATTTTTAATGTGTACAAGTTGGGAAGGAATATAGCTTACCTGTTGATACAGTTAACTTTATTCCTTTTCCAAACACTAACTTCTGTCCCACAGTCACACACTGTTATATATCCATACAGAAACAGCCTACCACAGCTAACTATGGTGTTCATGGTGGACTTATTGATCATTGCAAAGCTACCTCTGTCTTTCAGCATATACAAAAGTGCATTTCTCCCTCGTTTGCATAATATATTAATTGCAATAACCTAATATTTCACTAACATGTTAAATCCACCGAATATTAAATGTATTTTGACACTGATAATTGAGAGACGGGGGAAAATGTATGAACTTACTGGATTCAATAAGTAATCTGGTGCCTGTCCCAAAGATAAGCTTGCTAGAACCAACTCCAGTTGTCACACAACATGAATCCACACAACATAAACTGTACATTGTCTATGTTGAAAAGCTGTTCATTGTTTGTATTCAACAAATTGAGGTTGAATGAAGAATAGAATAACTAATATAGATGTAATGATATTCACTGCCAGCTATGTTCTGAGTCTATTACAGCCTGTTTTAGGCAAATTCATAAAAATATAATCACTACATAATCAGGAATGCAATATTGAAATATTGTTTTCTCATGACAAAACAATATACCTTTCTATTTGATTGTATTATATGAAGTAACAAAGCTTGAATGATATATTTTACTGGCTGAAGTACACATACTGTATAATTAGCTCAACTGCACCCCCAAAATTGAAATGCATCTGAAAATGCTTTGGTTTACAGCACCCACTTCGAACAAAATGGACAATTTGAAGCTCTGTATATCAATTTGTTGAATGTAATAAAGTATTTTTTTGTACATTTTCATCAACTTACTTGCTTGTACAATTAGATGGGTTCCAACTCCAAATGTTATCTTATATCCAGTATTCACACAGCCAATGGCCTCATTACAAGAACCCTACCCGTTAACATGATTTGACTGACCATTTGATTATAGGCCTACAATAAGATTTATTTTCCATATACATTTTGTCAAGATTGTTAATACTTTCAATGCTTGACTAATTTGTGATAAAGATAATATCATTTCAACCTGGCTGAACAATAACTTTTGAGCCCAAACCAAAGTAGATTTAGTTCCGTCCATCAGTCACATAATGTGGACGTTTGAATACCCACTACATCATACCAAATCAACCAAATAAAGGTTTGTGGCTGCTGTCAAATTCATTTACATACGTACCTTTTTTAAATACTCACTTGTTTCAATTATCAATTTACTTCCTTCTCCAAATATGACCTTCTGGTTGTTAGCATTCACACATTGAATTATTACTCAACAATAACCTACTCCACAAGCTACTCCAGGTTGTAATTGTGTGATAGCTTATAGAACATCCATAAATGCATCAACAGAATAATGTCCGTATAAATGGTCACTAGATGTATTACTATAAATATGTTTGGACCGTGGGTAAATGTATCACTATACTATTTAGTTGGTCAATTTGTTTAGAAACATTCAACGCAAGAAAATATTTCTTAACAGACATCGTATTACATTAGAAAACAAGGAATTGAGTGCTGATTGTTTTAATGAACGTATCTCAATTAACAGTTTAGTTCCAGATCCAAGTGGGACTTTCTGGATTCCCGATGGAGTCACACTATGATATTGTGTGACCAATAACAATTTCCACCAATTTAGTGTAATCAGTTTAAAATGAACGTCTTTTCACATAATCTAAATCTTAGATTTGATAATTGATTTGGAAACCATGGTTGTATTTGATTGCTGTTATAAGAAAAATATGACTTCTGTTAAGTAAAGATAATTCAGAAATTGTAAATGTTGAGTGAAATTAGGTTCCTTACTAGATTGTATTGACAGTGTGGTTCCACTTCCAAAGATCAGTCTTTGAGTCCCATCATTCACACAGTAATATATGACACAACAGAAACCCTTTTTCACTATACTGGGTTGGGGCCACTCATCAATGTTTAACCTGAACATATTTGTGAAGTAGCATACTGTTTTTAAGTCAAAATCATTTGGGTTGTTGATATTTTTCTTTCAGACACATTGAATTCACTTAACATTGCCATAAATCTTTTGTGAATCAACCAAGGTCAGGAATTACTCACTGGTTTCAATGATCAATTCAATTCCTGTTCCAAAAATGACCTTCCTTATTCCAGAGTCAGTCACACAATGCTTGGGCCTTAACCAAAAATGACTTGTTTGCAGCATACATACTGTAGTAATGCTTCAATTGTTTCAAGAATCTTAGGTATATAAAAATGTAACTTGATTAAACCAATTAGATATTGAATCACTCTTCAGTCTCCTCTGACTGATTGATCTACAGTATATGTATTTTTCAAGAGTTGAGGAAATAAATACATTTCAACCCCACGTGAGGTAAGATATAATATGTTTTGTTTCTTACTTGTCTCTACAGATAGTGATGTTCCACTGCCAAAGATGAGCTTTCCCACTCCATCATTCACACACTAAAAAGAGGCTCAACAAAAACGAGCACAGAGAGACCATGTTCGCCACTCTTAATTGTGTTATGTTTTTGCAATTACTGTCAGACATTCATAACATGCACTACATTTATGACGATTAACACCACTACCTTATTTCTGCACTTGCTTAAATTGACATTAAACTTTGTTCCATTTTCCCAACATTACTTAAATACTTGAATTAAATGGACTTACTTGAGTCAACAATTAATTTTGTACCTGATCCAAACATTATTTTTAGGCCATCAGTCACACAACTAGAACTCACATTACATGAACCTTTTGGCAAAAGACTAGTTCATCCTCTAATAATGGTGAAATTTAGCTGGAAAAACACACTGAAACTATATAAAACCATATTAAAACGATATTAAAAATGGACTTACTTGAGTCAACTATTAGTTGTGTGCCTGTCCCAAAGATGATTTTACTTTGGCCACCACCAGTAGTCACACAACATGAACCAACAGCACATAAACTATAAAGCAAAAGTACCTTGATTTATGGATCCTTCAACTCAACATTTGATTTGTACATTATTTCCCAGTAATATTTACAAATATTATAAATTGGCAGCGATCCTAAAATAATTGACAATGTATGTGCAGTAATGTGAATTTATTTGAGTTCACACTCAACTTTGTTCCATTCCCCTTACATGACATAAATATTGAATTCAATGAACTTACTTGAGTCAACTATAAATGTTGTGCCTGATCCAAAGATGATTTTTTTAGCCATCAGTCAAAAGACTACTGTAGTTCCTATTTTAATAATGGTGAAAATACTACACTGAAAAACATACTGAACTTGTACACAGTTTAGATTTTTTCCCTCAAAGTGAAATAGATATAAAAAGTGAACTTACTTGAGTCAACTATTAATTTTGTGCCTCTCCCAAAGATGATTTTATCATTGCTACCAGTAGTCACACAACATGAACCCACAGTACATTAACTATAAAATACTTTGATTTATGGATCCTTTAACTCAACATTTGATTTGGAATCACATTATTTCCCAGTAGGTACATCTTGTTGTGAGCCTTTATATTACCATATCAATAAGATGACAAAATGACTTGGTGTATTGGACCGAAGGGACATGGCAATGTCACTAACTACTAATTTTCAGCATGTTTTGGGCGCTAAAGACAAATTATTGATGTAATACTTACTGGTTTCAATAACTAGTTTGGTCCCTGTTCCAAAGATGACTTTCCCACTTGCTTGAGTCACACAATGCATCTGCCTTGAACAATATCTATGAAGGACCTTTTCTTACACAATAACAAGACAGATCTTAGTGAGCTGCAACAATATATAACTAAACCAAGCTGGAACTACAGTGCTTTTGTTACATTCAAATACTATTTGGGTGTATATATGAAGTGTGTAAATAGTGTCATTCCTATGTATAACTCCTATTTTATTTGTATCTTGAATTTAATATAATATCTTATGTTGTTCTTGTTTATTACTCTTCTGGTCTTTGTCATGTATATTTGGTAGATATTGTACACATTTGGGTTACTTTGAAAATTGCTCTTTTAAGATATGGATCTAAAATAAATTGTATATCCATCCTTATTGCCTCATATTTGCCTCCTTTTTTACTTGAACAAAAACTATGAAGGACCTTTCCTGACACAGCAACAGCCCAGATCTTAGTCAGCTTCAACAACATGTCATTTTATATACAAAGCAAAAACTACAAGTAACTTTCTTTCCATCTAAGTAATGTTGAATGTGCATTACATAAATCGCTTAGCAAAAATAATGTTCTCATCTGCTAGAGACTTAATTTCTTCACTGAAATAATACCTTGAATATAATCAATTAAAACTGTGTGGATCATTCAACAGAAATACAGTTGATTTATAAAGACTCATTTTGCACTTTTTCAAATCACTTTTTAAACATAAATGTCTGTTTAAAACATTTCATTTCAATTCAAACTACCTCATGGTGTGAGTTGTCCTAAAGTTATTTAACACATTATTGAAAATGAACTTACTTGAGTTAACTATTACTTTTGTGCCTGTCCCAAAGATGATCTTGTTGCCTGCACCAGTCACACATCAAGAACCCACATAGCATAAACCTAGAATGTCGTCTAATAAGTGGACGATTCACTGAAGTAATACCTTGAAAATAGTCCAATGCATGATTATTTTGTCTTTATCTGAATTGCAGATCTGTTATCTACTTCTAATGATGTAAGATATCTATTAAACCATATTCTGCAGCATTATATCAAGATAATTATCAATGGATTAATGTCCACAGAATAATAACCAATGCCACTTCCAGAGATCCTTTTTGGATACTATTTGGAAAGCTTATTCAGATCGTTCTTACAACGGAAAATGTAATATTTTGCAATTAGAATTATTTGGGGGTAATAATACCAGTTCACAACACATACAGGTACGAGGTCAGACTGAGATATCATTTTAAATTGAAGGATTAGTCAAATATGAGCAACAGTATTAATATCTGTTTTAAATCTTACTTGATTGCACAAAAACTGTTGTTCCACTTCCAAAGATCAGCTTTTGTGTTCCAGCATTCACACACTAACTAAAGGCTTAACAGAAACAGCAGAGCCCCAACAGCAGAGCTTCTAATCAATATTCACATACAGTGAATACACTGTTATATGATTTGTTATTGTATTATTCTATGTTATTGTATTCTTAATTAAATGATCCAACTACAGAATTATTCATCTTTTAACATGTATTTCACTTACTTGAGTCAATGATCAGCTTTGTTCCTTGACCAAGTATGAATTTATTCCCGTATTACACACAGTGTTAGATACCCTAGCAATTGCTCATGGAGAACTTTAAAACACATACTTTTGACTGACTATCTGACTCTTATTAAAGCAACATATTGAAACACATTTTGACAAAATATATGTTTTTGTGGTCGTTTATTGGTTTAAAAAAATATCCCAGGCACAATTTACTATCATAAAAATGTAATTGAATCTATTTAATGTGTGCCAGTTGGGAAGGGATTTTGCTTACCTGTTGATACAGTTTTACTTTATTCCTTTTCCAAACACCAACTTCTGTCCCACAGTCACACACTGTTATATATCCATAGCCTACCACAGCTAACTATGGTGAAGATGGTGGACTTATTGATTTTTTGCAAAGCTACCTCTGTCTTTCATTATATACTCAAATATATTTCTCACTCTTTAGCATAATATATTAATTCCAATAACCTAATATTTCACTAAATAATAATTGATACTGATAATTGAGTGAAGGGGGAAAAATGTATGAACTTACTGGATTCAATAAGTAATCTGGTGCCTGTCCCAAAGATAACCTTGCCATAACTACCTCCAGTTGTCACACAACATGAATCCACACAACATAAACTGTACACTGTCTATGTTGAAAAGCTGCTCATAGTTTGTATTCAACAAATTGAGGTTGAATGAAGAATATAATAACTAATATAGATGTAATGATATTCACTACCAGCTATGTTCTGAGTCTATTACAGCCTGTTTTAGGCAAATTCATAACAAAAAAATATTACTTAATCGAGAATGCCATATTGACATGTTTTCTCCTGGTAAAAATATAGATGTTTCTCTTTGATTGTATTATATGAAGTAACAAAGCTTGTTTGACTTATTTTACTGGCTGAAGTACACATAGTGTAGATTTTAGCTCAACTGCACCCCCAGAATTGTAACATCTGAAAATGCTGGGGTTGACACCAGAGCTCAGTAGTTACAGCACCACTTTCGAACAACATTAACAATTTAATGATCTGTAAATCAATTTATTGAATGTAATAAAAGTTCATTGATTGTTTGATACATTTTCATGAACTTACTTGATTGTATAATTAGTTGGGTTCCAACTCCAAATGTTATCTTATATCCAGTATTCACACAGCCAATGGTCTCATTACAAGAACCCTACCTGTTGACATGATTTGACTGACCATTTGATTATAGGCCTACAATAAGATTTATTTTCCATATATATTTTATCAAGATTGTCAATACTCTCACTAATTTCTGATTAGGATAATATCATTTCAACCTGGCTGAACAATAACTTTAGTAACCTGCCCAAAGTAGATTTAGTTCTATCCATCATTCACATCATTTGAAATGTTCAATACCCACTGCATCATTACAAATAAACCCAATAAAGGTTTGTTTCTGCTGTCAAATTAATGTGTGTATATATATATATATATAAATACTCACTTGTTTCAATTACCAATTTAGTTCCTGCTCCAAATATGACTTTCTGGTTGTTAGTAATCACACATTGAATTAGACCTCAACAATAACCTGCTTCATAATCTACTTCAGATTAGAATTGTGTGATAGTTTCTAAAACATCCATAAATGCATCTACAGAATCATTTCCATATCATTTGTTACTACATCGTTTTATTATGAATATGTTTGGACAGTGGGTAAATATATCACTATACTATTTTGTTTGTCAATTTGTTTAGAAACATTTCATGCATGAAAAAAATGTCTTAACAGACATCGTACATCATATTACATTAGAAAGCAAGGAATGTTGAGAGTTGATTGTTTTGCATTTGAGGATTGCATGCTTTCTAGTGTCTATGAGGACATTTACATTAACATATCTAAATCATATTGAATGTTTGTGTAACAAACAAGACTTTAAACAAATTGATATTATTTTGATGGAAATGGTAAAAGATAGTCTTACTAGATTCTATATATAGTGTTCCACTTCCAAAGATCAGATTCCATATTCCATCATTCACACATGGCCGATCAAAAAACACTGGCAACTTTGAGGTTTTTTTGCAATCCTTTTTGAAAATGTTATGTACTTGGAATATATTTGGAATACTTACTGGGAAAAAAACACAATCTTTGTGCCAAGTCCAAATATAACTTTGTTGTCTCCATAAGTCACACATTGTTGCATATCTTAGCAATTACTGGTACTATCTTATTTAAACAAAATTGTATTACAAAGGAGACAACATAATCATGGTGGCTTGGTTGGATTACATTGATTATTTAGGTGTCTGCACTGTAAATATACAGTATTATAACATATTATAGTAGTGGGGTATAACTTGTGTTATTTTTTATAATAGAAAGTGTATACAGTGTCTCCCGTGTATAATCAGCTAGAAACACTCACTTGTCTCAATTATCAGTTTAGTTCCAGATCCAAATAGGATTTTCTGGATTCCAGATGCAGTCACACAATACAACAAGCCTGACCAATAACCATTTTCACCAATTTAGTGTAATAAGTTTAAAATCCAGGGCTTGTCACAGACAAGGATTTAGAAAGTGTGATAGTATTTCATTCTTATTGTAAGAATCAGATCAGATTCAACTATTTATTTCTGTAATGTAAAAGTATTTTCAGAAATTTGGTGAGTGAAATTTAGTTCCTTCCTAGATTGCATTGACAGTGTTGTTCCACTGCCAAAGATCAGTCTTCGTGTCCCAACATTCATACAGTAACATTTTACATAACAGAAACACTGGGATTGGGACCACTCATAAATATCTTACTTTAAAATGTTTGTGAAGTAGGCTACTGTTTTTCAATCAAACTAATTTAGGTTGTTGATCATTTCCCTTTAAAACACATTGAGTCCACTTAACATTGCCATAAATCATTAGCCTGAAGTATTATGTCATCTGTGATTGACAGAATCGACCAAGGTCAGGAATTACTCACTGGTTTCAATGATCAATTCAATTCCTGTTCCAAAAATGACCTTCTTCAGTCCAGAGTCAGTCACACAATGCTAGTGCCTTAACCAAAAAGTAATTGTATGGCAGCATGGATACTGTAATAAAGATTCAATTGTTTAAATAATGTTAGGTATATAAAAATGAAGTCTCCGGATTAAACCAATTTGATTTTGAATCACTCTTCCATCTACATCCAATATTAGTTTAGAAGATTGACAATTCAAATATTGTTTTTTTGATTGATCTACAGAAAATGTATTTTTCAAGAGTTGACGAGATCAACCTAGTTAACTAATTCTCAACCTTACCTAAAGCAATATTTAATATTATTTGTTTCATAAAACACACTACATTTATGACGATTAACACCACTATCTTGTTTATGCACTTGCTTAAATTGACATTAAACTTTGTTCCATTCTACCAACATTACATAAATATTGAATTAAATGGACTTACTTGAGTCAACTATTAATTGTGTGCCTGTCCCAAAGATGATTTTACCGTTGCCACCACCAGTAGTCACACAACATGAACCAACAGCACATAAACTATGAAGCAAAAGTACCTTGATTTATGGATCCTTCAACTCAACATTTATTTGTACATTATATCCCAGTAATATTTACAAATATTATAAATTGACAGCGATCCTAAAATAATTGACAATGTATGTGCAGTAAAGTTAATATATTTGAGTTGACACTCAACTTTGACCCATTCCCCTTACATTACATGAATAATGAATTTAATGAACTTACTTGAGTCAACTATTAATTTTGTGCCTGATCCAAAGATGATTTTTCGGCCATCAGTAGTCACACAACTAGAACCCACATTACATAAACCTTTTGACAAAAGACTACTCTAGTTCAAATGTTAATAATGGTGAAAATACTACACTGACAAATATACTGAACTTGTACACAGTTTAGATTATTTTTTACCTCAACATTAAATTGATATAAAAAACGAACTTACTTGAGTCAACGATTAATTTTGTGCCTGTCCCAAAGACGATTTTATTGAGTCCACCAGTAGTCACACAACACGAACCTACATTACATAAACTACTTTGATCTCTGGATTCTTTAAGTCAGATTTTTTGTAATATTCTTCATTCCAGTAAGTACTTCTTGTTGTGAGCCTCTGTTACCATATCAGTAAGATGAGACAATGACTTTCTTTGTTGTACCAAAGAGACATGGCAATGTCACTAAATACTATTTTTCTGCATGTTTGGGGAGCTATTGATGTAATACTTACTGGTTTCAATAACTAGTTTGGTCCCTGTTCCAAAGATTACCTTTCTGCTTGTTTAACTCAGACAATGCTTCTGCCTTGAACAATATCTATGAAGGACCTTTTCTTACACAATAACAAGACAGATCTTAGTGAGCTGCATCAATAG
The DNA here is from genome assembly GCF_002021735.2 of Oncorhynchus kisutch. NCBI lineage: Eukaryota > Metazoa > Chordata > Actinopteri > Salmoniformes > Salmonidae > Oncorhynchus > Oncorhynchus kisutch. The sequence goes on from NC_034203.2 coordinate 19,053,334, forward strand.
ATACGTTGAGAATCTGTAAACACTGTTGTTCTACTTCCAAATATCACTAATACCTGTTCATATAATATCATTTTCATAATGTGAAGGGTTACACACTTGTTAAATTGCACAACCATGATTAATCCAATCTTTTACATTGCATTTGCACTTACGTGTGTCAATGGTCAGCTTTGTTCCTTGACCGAATATGACTTTGCTCCCACTTGTCACACAGTGCTTGACACCTTAACAATTACTCATGTACATAAATGGTCTTTACATTTTGGTTGACTAAATCTATCAGTTTGTATGCATGAACTTTTTTTACTTTAGTTTTCAAGACTACAAACTCACTAAAAAAAATCTAAGTAATCATTCAATAGAGAAGAAGTTAAAATATTCTGTTAAATCTATTGAATCTAGTCTAACATTCAGACTGTGATTATTGGCACAATGCACAAAAAAAACGTATTAACTTACTGGATTGAATTATTAATCTTGTGCCTGTCCCAAAGATAATCTTGTCACCAACTCCAGTAGTCACACAGCATGATTCCACATGACATAAACTGTACAGGGTTTATGCTTACAAGAATTGGGTCAATTCATTCAATTCAGGAAATGACAGTAAATGACCATTTAATAATTTAAATCATAAAAGTATGATTTTTGAACTCTTGATCTGAAATGTAGTTTTACTTCCTGAATTGACTATAATGAAATCGGCCCCCAACTCTGACTTTAACTACTCGTAGTTGGAATAAAAACATCATAGCACACGATCAATTAGCACAAAAAACCAACAGGTATAACACCTGTAGTACAATGTAAATAGACCACTTAAGCCTTTTAAGGTTTAATGTGATTAATTTAATGAACTTACTTGAGTCAATTATTAATTTTGTGCCTTTCCCAAAGATGATTTTGTTGACTCCACTAGTAGTCACACAACATGAACCCACATTACATAAACCTTTAACAAGAGACTAGTTCATCTTCTAAGGCTAAGAGCATTTAACTGGAAAATACACTGAAACTCTTACACAGTTTAGATTTTTTGCCCCCCCCCCCAGAAAAATAATAATTGAAATACAAACTTACTCGAATCAACTATGAGTTTTGTGCCTGTTCCAAAGATGATTTGGTTGAATCCACCACTAGTCACACAACATGAACTCACAATACATTTAGCATAAGACTAATTCATCTTCTAAATAGTGGGAAATTATTTCACTGTGAATCAGACTGAAAACATTAGGACAAATACTGTGCGGATCAGTTTAACATAAGTACGATGGACTTGGATTTCTTTTTGATTTCATACACATTTGGATCACTTTGAAAATGTCTCTTTTAAGATATGGATATGATATCAATTATTCATCTTTATTGCCAACATTGTTTGTCTGTTTCTGTGTAATCACATTATTTACCATAAACTGACTCATTATATGAGAAACTATGCAACAATATCAATACGATTAAACAATGATCTGGCTTGTTGGACCAAAGGGATAAGACACAAACTATTTTCTTTCTACATGTTTTGTGGTCAAAAGCTATTCTCAATGTAACTGGTTTAATAGTCAGTTTGGTCACTGATCCAAATTTTCGGACTCGGACACAGCAACAGCCCAGATCTTAGTCAGCTTCACCAATATGTCATTTTAAAAACAAATCTAGAAATACAAGTAACTTTTGTTCCAATTACAGTATATGAGTAATATTGGACATTCAATCAATATGCTATGTGGATGCGATACCATAGAGTAGGCTATTTTATGGTATATCAACTCAGACTCATCTTTTTCATGAATTTGAATTGTTTTCCCCAATATTAAAACGATTTTAAAAATGAACTTACTTGAGTCAACTATTAATTGTGTGCCTGTCCCAAAGATCATTTTACCAGTGCCACCTCCAGTAGTCACACAACATGAACCAACAGCACATAAACTATAAAGCAAAAGTACTTTGATTTACAGCTCCTTAAACTTAACATCTGACTTGTAATCACAGTATTTCCCAGTAACTACTTCATAATATGAGCCTTAATGTTACTAATCACTCATATGATGTTGTTTTCAGATTAAACAATGACTTGGTTAATTGGACTACTTATTTTCTGCATGTTTGGGGAACTAGACAAATGGTGTAATACTTACTGGTTTCAATAACTAGTTTGGTCCCTGTTCCAAAGATAACTTTACTGCTTGACAGAGTCACACAATGCATCTGCCTTGAACAATATCTATGAAGGACCTTTTCTTACACAATAACAAGACAGATCTTAGTGAGCTGCAACAATATATAACTAAACCAAGCTGGAACTAGAGTGCTTTTGTTACATTCAAATACTATTTGGGTGATTATTTTGTCTTTATCTGAAGTTGAGAATCTGGTTATCCGTAACAGTGTTGTTCTACTTCCAAATATCACTAATAAATATTCATATAAAATAGTTTTAATGATGTGAAAGGTTGCCATGATTAATCCAATATTTTACTAAATTGCATTTGCACTTACGTGAGTCAATAGTCAACTTTATTCCTTGACCGAATATGAGTTTGTTCGCATTTGTCACACAGTGTTAGACATCTTAGCAATTACTCATGGACACAACACAACTTTGGACACAAATGGTCTTTAGATTTTGGTTGATTAAATCTCTCAGTTTACATACATGGACTTGTTTTACATTAGTTTACAACATTATGGATTTTTAAATGTTTTATTAACCTCGATGATGCAATAGCCAGGTATTTATCCTAACTTGTGTTAAATCTGTTGAATCTTGTACAACTTTTAGACAGTGATTATTGGCACAATGACACCAAAAAGAATTCACTTACTGGATTCAATTATTAATCTTGTGCCTGTCCCAAAGACAATCTTGTTACCACCTCCAGTAGTCACACAGTATGAATCCATATGACATAAACTGTACAGGGGGTTTGCTTACAAGAATGAGGTCAATTCAGTCAATTAAGGAAATTAATGTAAATTACAATTCAATAAATTAAAAGGGATATTTATTTTCAAATATGATTTTTAAATTATTGATCTGACATTTTATTTTACCACCTGAATTGACTGGAATGAAGTGTAATCAGCCCCCAACTCTGACTGACTACTGATAGTTGGAATAAAAACAAATAGCACAATAATAATTAGCACAAAAAACGAACAGGTATAAAATCTGTAGTACTATGTAACATGTTACTGTACTGTAATTGGTGTCTGCATGTGTAAATCTATGTAAATAGGCCACTTTAAGGATTTAGTCACTAATGTGATTAATTTAATGAACTTACTTGAATCAACTTTTAATTTTGTGCCTTTCCCAAAGATGATCTTGTTGACTCCACCAGTAGTCACACAACATGAACCCACATTACATAAACCTTTTAGCAAACTACAAGTTCTTTTTCTAAGGCTAAGAGCATTCACTGGAAAATACACAGAAACTCTTACACAGTTTAGATTTTTTTCCCCCCAATAATGATTTTGCCTGATTATTTTGTCTTTCTGAAGTTGAGAATCTGGTTATCCGTAACACTGTTGTTCTACTTCCAAATACCACTAATAAATACTAACATTATATTGTTTTTATAATGTGAAAGGTTGCACAACCATGATTAATCCAGTCCTTTAATTTGATTTGCACTTACGTGAGTTAATAGTCAGCTTTATTCCTTGACCGAATATGACCTTGTTGGTGCTTGTCACACAGTGTTATATTCCTTAGCAATTACTCATGGTCACAACTTCGGACACAAATGGTCTTTACATTTTGGTTGAATAATTCTATCAGTTTGCATACACTAACTTGTTATGCATTAGTTCACAAAACTATGGACTGATAAAAAAATATATCACTTACTTGAGTTCACTATTAATTTTGTGCCTGTCCCAAAGATGATTTTGAATCCACCCGTATTCACACAACAAGAACCCACATTACATAAACCACTTAGCAAAATATTGTTCTCATCTGCTATTGAATTGATTTGTTTGTCACTGAAACAATACCTTGTATATAGTCAATTGTAACTGTGTGAAACACTCAACAGAAAGACAACTTAAAGACTAATTTGGCACTTTTTGGATAACTTTTAAGGTCTAAATGTCTGTTTTGCATTTCAATTAATTACCTCATGGTGTGAATTGTCCAAATAATCTTTAGCACAATATTGAAAATGAACTTACTTGAGTTAACTATTACTTTTGTGCCTGTCCCAAATATGATTTTGTAGGCTCCACTAGTCACACATCATGAACCCACATAGCATAAACCTAGAATGTCTTCTAATAAGTGGACGATTCACTGAAATAATACCTTGAAAATAGTTTTAAAAAATGTGATTATTTTGTCTTTATCTGAATTGTGGATCTGTGATCTTATTTCAATGACGTAACATATCTATTAAACCATATTCTACAGTATTTCATCAGGATAATGATCAATGCCACTTGTAGAGGTCCTCTTTGGAGAACATTTGGGAAGCTTATTTCTATAACTATCTCAAGGGAAAATGTAAGATATTGCTTTTAGAATTCTTTGGGAGTAATACTATCATTTTACAACACATATATGTGGTCAGACTGGAACATCATTTTAAGGTGAAGGATTGGTATAAATATGAGCTACAGTATTAATATCTGTTTTAAATCTTACTTGATTGCACAAAAACTGTTGTTCCACTTCCAAAGATCAGCTTTTGTGTTCCAGTATTCACACACTAACTAAAGGCTTAACAAAAACAGCAGACCCCCAACAGCAGAGCTTCTAACGCATCATAATCAATATTCACATACAGTGAATACACTGTTATATGGTTAGTTTTTGTATTTTGCTTATGTTATTGTATTCTTAAATGACACAATGATTAATGTCATATTATTAATGAATTTTCACTTACTTGAGTGAATGATCAGCTTTGTTCCTTGACCAAGTATGAATTTATTCCCATATGACACACAGTGGTATATACCATAGCAATTAATCATGGAGTGATTTTTAAACACACCGTTTTGATTGACTGACTATCTGATTCTAATTGAAGCACAACATATTGAAGCATATTTTGACATAATCTATGTTTTTGGGGTAGTTATTTTGTTTTGAAAAATATCCCGGGCACAATTTGCTTTCATAAAAATTCAATTGAATCTATTTCATGTGTGCCAGTTGGGAAGGGATTTTGCTTATTGATCGTTGCTTATTGATCTTTGCAATAGCTACCTCTGTCTTTCAGTATATTCAAATCTATTTCAGCCTCTTTTATATAGGCCTAGTATAAACTAATATTTCACTACAATTTTCAAATATTAAATGCATTTTATTACTGATGACTGAGTGAAGGGGGAAAATGTATGAACTTACTGGATTCAATAAGTAATCTGGTGCCTGTCCCAAAGATAAATTTGCCAAAACCACCTCCAGTTGTCACACAACATGAATCCACACAACATAAACTGTACACTGTCTACGCTGAAAAGCTGCTCATAGTTTGTATTCAAGAAATTGAGATTGAATGAAGAATATAACAAATAATATTGATTTCATGATATTCACTAATAGCGATATTTTAAGTTTATTTTAGCCTGTTGTAGGTCAATTCCTTACAATTGATTACAAATAGCTCAACTGCACCCCTAAAATCTGAATTGCTGGGGTTGACACCAGAGCTCAGTAGTTACAGCACCCACTTTGAACAAAATAAACAATTCAATTGATGCTCTGTATATCAATTCATCAAATGATTGGAATGAATACAGGCATAACCCCTTACCAAGAAGACTTTTTGATTCAGTTATAAACTCATTATAGGGAGATATTTGTTTCTAGTTTAAAATCCAACGGACATTTAAAGATATCAAAAAAATCAATTAATGAATATAGGTTCTTACTTGTCTCAATTATTAGCTTTGTTCCTGTTCCAAATGTAAGCTTCCCTCCAGAGTTAGACACACAGTGGTAGATTGCAATACATTTACAACATGCTTTACTAGATGGTCTTCTTTTCATTTTCTAAATGTCCTTATTTCTCATCAACAACTTATTAGGACGTTATAAAAATGCACAGTATTTTGTTTTACTAACCAGATTCAACTAACAGTTGGGTTCCGTTTCCAAAGATAAGCCTGTCACTATTCCCTCTTGTCACACAGTATTTTGTTACCAGCTAAAAACCAGATGCCAAATTCGAACAAGACAAAATAATGGAATAGTGCTTTAAAATAGTGTGATGTTTTTTTATATTAACTCCCTCTACTTCATGTACAGTATATTTACAGTGAATTACAGATTTTACTTACGTGTCTCTACAATCACTTTAGTTCCACTTCCAAAAATAAGCTTGTATCCCCCCTGGGCAGTCACACTGAGCTACACACCTTACCAAATACTCTAACATGTAAGTGTGTTAGAGGGTAGACCAATTGCCAATATGTAATCATTCTAACAAGGTAAATTACAGTAAATGGTAAATAATCTACTCGTACCACCAATATTGTAATGCATTTTGTCACATTACTCTGTATCAATTAGCATACTTGATCATGTAAGCCTACAGTCATCATGAAGCTACACCACACACACTTATTTCATAATGCCATAATTAAACCTTCATTTCTGTCCTTATTCCTGCATAGAACTTCACACAAACCTCTGAGCAACACCATATCAAAGCTTCTTTTTTTCACATGCTTATAGACATGCAAAACCATGAAAATCCTGAACATTTTACTCAAAAAAGCACTTTGACTTTCTTTCTAAAGCAAACTGTACTTACTGCTTAGTACTAGTAGCCTTGTTCCTCTCCCAAAAATTATCTTTGTACTGCCATCATTCACACAGCCTGACACACCAGTATATAAACTCCCAATGCACAGGTCACCTCATCTCAGCAGAAAACAGTTAAAAAATACAATCTGAACCTGTCCAAACTGATTCAGTATAAAATCAGTACAAAAATATATAAAAATAAGTTGAATCATGGATACATCACCTACCAGTATTTATGAAAAGTTTGGCTCCACTACCAAACACAAGTTTTCCTGCTGCCCCAGTAGTCACACAGCATTAAACTGCAGTACAATTACAGCAGTTTGTTGTGCACTTATATAATATTGTAAGTCTTCAGACGAGACAATGCATTTTTATCTCATTCTCAGATATATCTTGAAATCACTCAACAAACAAACTTTAGGTTGTTTTTTGAATAGATGTTCTGCCCTTTATCCACACAAAGCCAACACTGTAGTTAGTTTAGGCTACTGTTACCTGATTTGTGTATCTCACTATGTATTTAATTACGGTAGTTGTTAAGGAAAAGTCCCAGTGACGTTATACTTTAAATAATCTCACCTTTCTCGACAAACAGTTGAGTCCCACGTGCAAAAGTAATTTTGTCACTTGTTCTTGTCACACAGTGTATTCTTGCTCACTAAAAACCTGATTTCCCCAGACTTCCTGACTAGACATTTTAAGTCACTATTTTAAGTAACTTCTCACTATTAAGTTCTGGTTACCCAATGGAAACAACATCCAAAAAAGTAAAACATAGGAACACAGAGTTTTGTTAACTTTTTAAGAGAACATTAACTAACTGAGTTTTTGGGGTTAAATCCAAATAATACCATATATTTTACCGTTGGGAATACATTTAATTCAGTATTTTAGCGAGAAATATATTAAACTTACGTGTCTCCACAATCATTTTTGTTCCACTCCCAAAAATAAGTTTTACTCCCCCCTGGGAATTCACACTGAGATACAGACCATGGCAATTACTCTGTACTAAAAATGGACCATTTCCAAATCAGCTTTTCAGTAATATTATAATGCTTTTTGCTACATTCTACTGTATGAATTGGCATTCTTTATCAGCTAAGCCCAATGAAGTTACCACACACAAACTTATTTCATAATGCCATGATGAAACCTTAATATCTGTCCTTATATCTATGTAGAACTCCACACAAACCTCTGAGCAACACCATATGAAAGCCTCTTTTCCATTCTTACGTGCCTATAGACATGCAAAACCATGAAAATACTGAACAAGGACTGCATAATATTATTCAAAAAGGCAGTTTGACCTTCTTTCTAAAGCAAACTGTACTTACCACTTAATACTAGTAGCCTTGTGCCTCTCCCAAAAATGATCTTTGTACCGGCATCATTCACACAGCCTGACACACCAGTATAAAAACTCCAAATGCATAGGTCACCTCATCTCAGCATAAAACAGTTGAAAGTTACAATCTGAACCTGTCCAAACTGATTCTGTATTAAATCAATGCTAAAAATATAAAAATAAGTTTACATTATGATGATGGATTCATCACCTACCAGTATTTATGAAAGGTTTGGTTCCCCTACCAAACACAAGTTAGTCACACAGCATTAAACTGCAGTACTATTACAGCAGTTTGTTGTGCACTTATATAATACTGTAAGTCTTCAGACGAGACAATGCATTTTTAACTCATTCTCAGATATATCTTGAAATCACTCAAGCAAACTTTAGGTTGTTATTTGAATAGATGTTCTGCCCTTTATCCACACAATGGCAACACTGTAGTTAGTGAGATACACAAATCAGGTAACAGTAGCTAAACTATGTATTTAATTACGGTAGTTGTTAAAGACAAATCCCAGTGATGTTATACTTGAAATAATCTCACCTTTCTCGACAAACAGTTGAGTCCCACGTGCAAAAGTAATTTTGTCTCACAGTGTATTCTTGCTCACTAAAAATCTGATTTGCCCTGACTTCCTGAGTAGACATTTTTAAGTCACTATTTTAAGTAACTCAAATAAAAAAAACATTGTATGAACAGAGAATGTTCTGTAAACTTTTTAAGAATATATTAACTCTGAGTTTTTGGGGTTAAATCCAAATAATACCATATTTCTGCTGTTCAAAATGCATTTCATTCAGTATTTAAGCAATAAATATATTAAACTTACGTGTTTCCACAATCATTTTTGTTCCACTCCCAAAAATAAGCTTTCCTCCCACCTGGGCATTCACACTGAGATACAGACCATGGCAATTACTCTGCACTAAAAAATGACCATTTCCAAATCAGCTTTTCATAGATAAAATGCTAAATATTAATTGAAAAATGAAGATCTTTAAATATGAACTCATATTATTATGCATTTTGCTACATTCCTCTGTATCAATTTACATACTTTTATCATCTAAGCCTACGATCATCATGAAGCTACAACACACATACTTATTTCATAATGCCATGATGAAACCTTAATATCTGTCCTTATATCTATGTAGAACTCCACACAAACCTCTGAGCAACACCATATGAAAGCCTCTTTTCCATTCTTACGTGCCTATAGACATGCAAAACCATGAAAATACTGAACAAGGACTGCATGAGATTATTCAAAAAGGCAGTTTGACCTTCTTTCTAAAGCAAACTGGGTTTACCTTTTCGTGCCAGTAGCCTTGTGCTTCTCTCAAAAACAATAGTATCATTCACACAGCCTGACACAATGAATAGTTGAATCGGTATTAAATCAATGCTAAAAAGATACAAATACGTTTAAATTATGATGATGGATATATCACCTACCAGTATTTATGAACAGTTTGGTTCCACTACCAAATATAAATTTTCCTGTTGATCCAGTAGACACACAGTGTTAAACTGCAGTACAATTACAGCAGTTTGTTGTGCACCTATTCAATATTGTAATACTTCATGAGACAATGCATTTTTTAACTCATTCTCAGATATATCTTGAAACACCTCCACAAACCAACTTTAGGTTGTTATTTGAATATTTAATATAGATATTCTGCCCTTTATCCACAAAAGCCAACACTGTAGTTAGCTTAGGCTACTGGTTACCTGATATGTGTATCTCACTATTTATTTATCTACGGTATTTGTTTAAAACAAGTGTCCCAGTGATGTTAAACAATCTCAGCTTTCTCTACAAACAGTTGAGTCCCATGTGCAAAATACATTTTTTTCACTTGTGACACAGCATATTTTTGCTCACTAATAACCTGATTTGCCTTGACTTCCTGACTACATATTTTTAGTCACTATTTGAATTCACTTTTCACTATTAAGTTCATCTTAACCAACGGGAAAATATATTTAAAACAAATATATATGAAAAATGTATGAACACACACAGTTTTGTTGACTTTTTAGGATTAAGCAAAAAAATATGAAACTTACGTGTTTCCACAATCATTTTGATTCCATTCCCAAAATGTATCTTTCCTGCCCCCTGAGCATTCACACTGAGATACAGACCATGACAATTACTCTGTACTGACAATGGTCCATTTCCAAATCCGCTTAGAAAAGAAAAGTCTCATGGAAAAGGAAAATCTAAATGTGTTATGAAATTAAAACTGAAAAGTAGTAAGTATTAAGCATTGAGCAGAAGAGCAGATTTGAACAAACAGTTTATTCCCAATAACGTAAAATGAATTTCAGAGAGAGCTATATTCTCCACTGTTGCAACACATAGCTGAGAAATTACACAATATTGAAAACAATAAGTAATACTTACGGGATTGCACAATGACATTCACTCCAGATCCAAAAATCAGCTTATTGTTAGAGCCAGCCAACCACAGTGCTACACTCCTGTACACAAATCCTCTTCTTCACTACAGGGTCAACAAAACAGTTTTAGGGTCAAGTCAAAGACATTATTCAAGATATACCAAGCAATCTCAGTCAGTATTATAGTCACATACAAGAATTGAAAAACAAAAACTTAAAAACTTCAGATAATCAGAGCAATATCAATGTGGTTCATAACATATGGTACAATACTTCACAATGCATCACTTTTTTTCAATGCATCATTTATAGTATTATATCTTGCAATGTGCACATGTAAGTATAAGATAGCGTAAATATCCACTTAGTGATTTTCATATATTCCACCTACAAGAACTCTACATAACTACATAAATCTCTTGTTGCACTTACATGACTGCAGCTCTTCTGTTCCTTTGAGAAATGAAGTCCTTGGCTGAGGAAAAGCTCTCACACTGCAAAACTCTAAAAAAAAAAATACTGTTAGTGTCACCAATCCACCATTATTTGATTGTTTTACATCGCCTTACATACATACACTTGCACCTCTAAACTGTGTTTCAAATGAATGTGTAATATTTGCTATATGATCTTTGGATAACTGTAATTAAATAAAGTACCTTTAAGTCTTGGTGTGCTCTCTGCTGAATACCGGCATGTTCTTCCATTCAGGACTCATTTATACTTCTCTTTATCATACTTCTTTGTCTTGCAGGAAATGATCAGGATATCAGGTATATAATGTACATACTTTTGACCTACTGGCCTACATTGCTCCACAGAAGAGACCACAAATTCCAAGCCTCACCTGTGGCCTACATGAGGTAGACCTTAGTCTTGTGTGCCAGTCTCAGTGTTGAAAGAGATCAGGTAGACCTAGGAAAGGTTGAGACATTCAACGCCATAGTTTTGAGGACCAGTTATTGGCTACTCGACCATGTGGGTGGAGAAAAGATCAGGCTGAGTCCCAAATGGAACCCTATTCCCTATATAGTGAAGTACTTTTGACCAGGGCTCATAGGGCATCTAGATGTGTACTACATGTGCATCTCCACCAAAATGTACCAATAACATGAAAAATATGATGGATTTATTAATTTAATAAAACACTTGAACACCAAAAAGCTCAAATTCACAAGCAAAATGTATTACGGTGGTTCAATTGATCATATATAGAAGATACACAACTGAAAACACAATACTGCATGACATTTTTTCTCACATCATCTCTCTATGCCTCCTTCTCAAAACGCATTAGAGGAGAAGGAACCAGAAGGAGACAAGGAGGGAGGACATGAAGAATCAAGAAAATACAATTAAGATACACGCAGTGAAGCAATACTCAGGGCCCAGTTTTTCAAAAGTTTTCTGGATTTGGCCTATCGGATAGGATTAAGTGCATAGAAATAGAATGAATAGAACGGACAAATCGTTGACTTGAATGGGGATTCCCGTTCCTGTCAGTCTATTTCTATGCATTTAATCCTATCCAATAGGCGAAATCCAGACAGATAACTTTTGAAAAACTGAGCCCAGGTGATTTAGTGGTCACAATGTCAACGGAGAAAAACACATTTACAACCAGCAGAGGGCAACATCATCTCATATTCTAAAATGTGAACTTCTCTACTAAATCTGAAGGCCTAATGATTAGTCCAAAGCAAATGTTTCTGGTAAACCGGAGTCTGACTACTACTTTCCGACCATTTTAGTAATTTGATAGACATCCACCTTTTCAAGTTCATAATGGTTTAGATTAGAATAAAAAAGCTGTGTCGTTTATTTCAATACATTTACAGCTCCCATATACGATTATAAAATGTTTGACTGATATCAGACACACATGTAATTGCAAATCATTTTCATAATACAATTCATCAACCATTATAAAGTGTGTGTTTCCCACTATCATGCGTGTTTCTCGCTATTGTTACTTCTTGAGCACGCATGCAAATAAAGTAACTGATGGAGCCATTTCTTGGAAGTCAAGGTGTCTTATAGATCTTTATCTGTTCATTTGGTTTGGCTGTTCATATGGTTTCAATGTACTGGTGAAAATGTGGTTTAAATTCTCTATTGACAGGTTTTGTGCATTTAGAAACAACTGCAAAGTATCCACGTACACAACTTGATCAATGTACAATTACATTATTGTTTGAAATCATTTTTGACGTCTTTATACACTTTTGATGACAACTTGCAGTTAAAGATATAATACAAGTCAATAGAAATAACATAACACAATATAAAATGATATAGAATATAAAATGTAACCTAATGTTTAATACCGAACAATCACATGCATAACATGTGTATTTAGTATCTAGTATTTCCAAAGTGTAAGCAGAGGAATTGCAGCATTCAACCCTGAAAAAGTCAGATACTAATACTGTTGAAGCTCTCGATAAAACCACAAGGCAGGTTTCACAAACTGGATGCAAAGCAGAACTGAATAGTAGGAGTCCAAGTGAAAATAGGTCTGTAAATAGAATTGCGAATGATTCTGTAATGCAATTAAGCAAATTATTATATATTATATTTTTTCTTTACAGCTGTCATTTAATCAATTTATGTCAAAAATCTGAACTAAAACAGAGTTCATTTCACTTACCTAGAACACCAGGGCCTTGACAGTAAATAGCACATTAAATGCCACGGCTTTGGCAAACAGCACTCTCAAACCATACACAACCAAGGATGTGAAGTTCATCTTGGTATAATCTGTAAAAAACAAATGTTGCGTCATTTCAGTGTTTTGCACACTTAGACATGCTGAAATTTAAACATGTGTGCATCATGCAGTACAATTGACTTTACACCATGTTTTTATTTAGTGTAGCAAAATATCACCAACCGGTATAGTTGGTGGCAGTAGCATTGTTGAGGCGTTCATGTTCGCAATTGTCAGAAGCAGTTGTAGCCGTGGTCTTATCTGAAAGCCAGTAAGTGATTATTAAAAGTTATTTCTCGTCGTGTCATTTACAGCTATCTTTACCATTCTCGATGAATGATTGAGATGTTCAATGATTGAGATGTGAATATACTTATTTAATTCATTGTTCAAAGCCACAGTAATAATGTGAGATATTATTGTATATAAATTATTACCGTTAGACACATCTGGAAAACCACCATCATCAACGCGCTTCTTGACGACGCCATCCATCTCACAACGCTTGATATTCTCTTTGGAGAATCCGGCAAAGAAGTAGGTACGTGTGGAAGATAAAGCTGCCTTGGTTGTTTTGCGTGGGACAGTAACATTATTCCCCAGGGTGAGATTCATGTTTTCAATCCTAGGAAAGAAGCCTGTAGCCAGGCACACCTCAGGCTGGTCATCATTCTCTATCTTGTGTAGTGGGGTGAGGATGGACAGTGTTGGGCGGACAGGAGTTCCATCTGGAAAATACAATAGGTTTAGGTTGATTTAAACATCTTGGTAAATATGCAAAAACACAAAAAAAATGTTACGTCACACAATATATTAAGAAAACAGGTACAAATATATGATATAAATCAGAGATGGGCAACTTTGATGGGGGCCACATAAAATCTGGACTCATCATAATGGCACCGCAGTTGCTTGTGGGTCTGCGTACCCACATTGCAAGCAAAACAATCTTTGTGACAGCAAAGATACATTTTCCAAGTTTTAGAGTACAGTTTGTGCAATTCTACACATTTTGTCATGTGGTGTAGAGAAAATGTTGCAGTTTTAAAGCAAGTGGCTGCAATTTAACACATTTTTCCATGTGGTGGAGAAATGATTTAGCAATTTTATAACAAATGTCATGTTATTCTACTCATTTTGCCATGGGGTGAAATAGGAAAATAAAATGTTTTACAGCCGATTTTCCGCAAATCTACACATTTGCCATAAGGTGTAGAGAAATATTTGCCGTTTTTAATATGATTGATGTCTATGTGAGACTGAGTAACAAAATCAATGAGGGTCCCACAGCCAGTGATTCGACCATGATAAAAAGTTTAGATAGGTGGCCACGAAACTAATTTAACAATCTAAAAAAATTTTGCGGACATGGGCTAATTGACTGACTATCAGTGACTGACATAATAAGAGAAAAACTGCTGATTCACAGCCACATTTAGAAATTGCACTTTGTGTATTCTACTAATGTAACTCTTTTTTTTAGCCTTCAAAAGGGGGGCCCGCCAGTTGTCCTTCCCTGATCTAAATAGTCCAGTAATAGTCTAACTGATATTTATTTTAATATCCAGATTTTTTTTAAATTCTGTATAATCTGATGGACAGTTTGCTTGAAGTATTTCAGTAACTTAAATGATCAGACAAAAAAATTTGACCTGTCCCCACATCACAAATCAACTTGTAACTTCAAGCATTATGTATTTTCTGTAAGATAAAACCATTTGTGGTAGATGTAGGTGGTTAATATACTGAAATACTGAATGATTATCATTACCATTATCTATCCAGCGCAGGCTCATTGAGATAAATATATTTGACATGAGACATGGTACGAGACAGCAATAGCACAGCAATGTTATAAATCATTTGAAATATTCAAAAACGTATAGTGTGATAACTGAGAGCTTGGTCCAAAACTAAAACTTTTGTTGCACATTCACAGTCTGTTTGCAAATCTCATCTCAAATATAAGGCTTTCTCCCAAAACATTTGTAACATAGGCTACTTGTATCAAATTAACACACTTTCATCCCCTAGATATTTTAGATTTTCACAAATTACCTAATTAACATGTTCATTATTGCAAATTGAGAATTTACTTACTGGGTTCAACAATGAGATTGATGGCTTTTCCAAATGTCAGTTTATATGCACTGTGGAACATGTCCGTACAAAAACCTCTTACATCTGGTTTGTATAATTACAGCGTTATGTCACTTCCAAGTACAGTTTGGGACTAATTGCAGAGTCAAGAAGGCAACCTAGAACATGTTTAAGCTTTAAAAATACATTTTCACACTTTCATAATCAAAGTTGTAAAACTAAGGCTAAGACCAAATTGAACAAATAACTAGATATATTGCCATGTTTGCAAAGATAATGAACTAACTACTTACCAAAACTGTAGCGCAATTTGTTTGCCCAGTAGAGTCAGGTTGCCTTGTTTACTTTTAAGGTTCTGAACATAGAAATTATGTTGAGGGTTTTTGTACAACGTGACATGAATATTCAGTCACTGTGGCCTCCCAACCCACACTGTGAGAAAACGTAGCACAAAAACCCATACACATTGATTTCATCAACCTTTGGATAGGAGTCATAGAATGACAATGTTTCTTGATAGACAGGTAGCATTTCCTTAGCATTCTGAAAAGTTTAGAAAGTCAATGATAAAAAAATATGTTAAAACGTTTTTCTACGTTTCTTTTCTGTTTGTGAATCAGGCCCATTGTCTGAACCCCCTTTAAAGCGTCAATCAGCAGTTGAAACAATAACAAAGCCATTCCCAGTCACTGTTTCGGTAGAAAGCTGAGGGATGGTGCTAGAGAAATGTAACCACTCTCAAATTCATAGACAGAGCTATGGATGCAAGGACTGGCCATCCATGACATTTAAATTTTAACCATGTTTTGAGGCTATATAGTGTTTGTTTATATTACATCTGTTTACAAACATTGGAGTAAAACCAGCTTATAATTTGGGTTCTGTTGGTGTATGACAATTGCTCATGAGCTCATGAGGTATTTTTAAGTTATATTCTTCAAGAATCAATGGGCAGCCAGCCTACTTATCATTAATAGTCCCAAAATGTATGCAGCAAATGCAAGTGTCATCTAACAAAGTTTAACTATACTTCCTTATGTACATTTACTGTAGGTGTAAATGGTCAAATGATGCAGCCCTAACCTTTTGGGTAAACCATTTTAGTGGTCCTTGTCGAAGGAATAAATGGTCTTTCACCATTTATAAAATTGTTTCCATCACACTTGACGGTTGAGACCACATGTTCTGTTTTAAAGCAAGTTTGCTGCAATTATACATATTTTTCCATGGGGCGGAGAGAAGATTGTGCATTTTATAACAAATATCATGCAGTTCTACAGCAAATTTCCTGCAATTATTCCCATTCCTGCAATTATACAAAGCGACCCGCACAGACAGCTGTGTGTTATGTGTTAGGCTAGTAGGTGATCGTGTTGTACTTACCAGTACCCAGTGTTCGCAGGGTCCGACATGCCAATCAACCTGCTATCTGCCAATCACGGGAATGCCTGGAATGTTCTGATGCCAGGCATCCTGGCGGTTGGCGGAGTGGCGTGGAGGTGGGTTGGGCAGGGGATGGAGCATTGGAAGTTAAGACCAGGTTTAGCCTTTGTTCTCTCTCTTACGCTTCACAAGATAAGGTCACGATTAGCTTGTGGGTTATCTTTCATTTATTTGGCGTGGGCTACGGCCAAACAGTAGCCTGTGTAAAGTTGATTTAATAAACCGTTAATTCGTAAACTCAAGCCTCTGTCTGGACAATTGTTCCTTTATGATCTAGTCAGGTCATTACAACCTGTTAAAAAGGATGTCCGGTCGGTAATTCGAAGTTTAGATGGTTGGTTAAACTAACCTACCAACCATTTTTTTTACATACTGTAAACTAATTGAGTGACTATTTCTACCTAGGTTTCCATCCAATTCGCGACAGATTTTCATGAGAATATTATAAAACCTGCATAGATATATGAGCATTTCCCCACTAGAGATGTGTTTCCATCTGGCTGACTGTTGCGAATAAAATTCTGTGTACATTGCATTTTCCACTGCCGATAATTTTGTCACACAAACTGTTGCAATAAAAGGCTAATTTGCTGGTTTGCGCATGCACTCTATACAACAGTTCGCTTATCAAGTGGACACTGGACAGCAGTGTTGAGTTTGAGACCACCTAAAGCGAGACAGTCAAGACCATGATTGTAATTAAGTCAGATCGCCACCACAATAAAATAAAATGTAGATATGGATTCTTTAGGCATTCAAATTGGTTTAAAAAAATGCATGCTGAGAAATAGAGAGCCACTCAACAAATTGTCACTAAGCAACCTCCGGTCTCCCCTTAGCGAGTGCATGAAAAAAAATGTTTTGTTCAGTCTCTCATACTAGTGGAGTAAGACAATTTCCACAAGGGTGGCAAGGTTGGCAAGGTATCTTTCAACAAATAAAGTACAGGAATGTTATGAGTAAAGTATGAACCATACTTTATAAATGTGTCATGAAAGAAGCGTGTATTTGGCCTGGCAAAGCAGTTTTATGTGTTTGACTGAACAGGGGTTAATAAGTATGAGTTTTCTCCTCCGCTGGTCTCAGGGAGAAATTACTAGTCCTCATGGTCCAATCCTCATTGTTCGAGACAAAGTCAAGAGCCAATCAAAATGTATTCGAGACACAGACAAGACCAAGACACTCAATACGTGGTCTCGAGAGTACTACAACACTGCTGGACAGGTTAGGTTAAATGATGAAATTGAGAAGAGAAAGATCAATTTTATTTGTTAATTGGCATCTAAGCACCGATCATCATGTCACTAGCATACAAACAAAGTCCCTCTGTATTTATTGGAAAGGAGCATCAAGCTAATAACCGTGCACTTTCATCACCCTGTAGCCTAAACTGTGCATCTTTTCATAGCATCGCTTGTTTTGAGCGCAATTCATCACATAATACTTTGTACCGACACTAAGAGATCCCACCATGTCGAACGAACAAATTGTCGGTCACCATTTATAAAATTGTACCGACACTTCGTGTTTCCATCACACTTGCCACATTTTTTTTATGCGGCATGACTTTATTCGCATAAAAACTGTGGATGGAAACGTGGTTTGCGACTGACATAAGGGAACAACTGATGCACAACCAAATGTCGAAATTGCACCTTGTGTATTCTTATATTCTAACGCTCAACAGTGTGCTTGTTTTTGGTCGCGGGCCCCGTAAGCGGTAGTGGCTAAGGCCAGCCCGGGTGATCAGTTGTATTTGTTTTGGTTTTTGTTCAGGTTCAGACCTAGTTTGAATCAATGTGGTATCCCAATCCACACACTGAAATACCCCTCAGCAAAAACTCTTCAATCATTTGAGATATTAACAGGTGACTTGCGCGTGTGGAAAGCTAGGGTTTCCTGTGTGTGTGTGTGTGTGTGTGTGGTGGGGAGGGAGGGTGACAAGTCTGTGTGAAACTGTAAAGTTCTTGCTCAGTTCTTCTTGATAGCAATAAGCCTACATAAGTCAAAATTATCCATTGTATGGATAGTTAATTTTAGTTACTTTCTATACAAATTCTAAACCAGCACAGCATGAATGGAGACCATACACAAATGTATTGTACATGCTTTTGTCCTGAATAGCGAGAGGTGGTGAAAGTAAACGTGGTGCACAAAATACTTTGAGAAACCATACATACAGTATGTGAGTCAGGTCATTCCATATGATTTTTGGACCTGAATGCCAAAACATTCAGAAGCTAGAGGTGCTCAACTTGACCCATTTGTCAAACTGTTTAATGATTTATTGAAAAAAAAAATGTTGTAGCTTAGACCCTATTTTACATCATCTGAACTGTTTGTTGTGCCCACCATCGGTTGAGACATGGGCGTCATTTCAATCATAGATATAGAATTCATAGAACGTATTCAAATAATTGACCCCTGCAATTTAGCTGGTACACCATAGACATTCAAATTACATTTAACCTCCAATTACTACCAGAAAGCTGTGAAGGATTGACAGAATAATTTATAACAATGGATATTCCCAATCAAATTTTCAAGTTTTAATTTCAACTTGATTCACATTTTAGTACATTTACAATGCATTCAGAAAGCAATCAGACCCTTTTACTTTTTCCACATTGTCACGTTACAGCCTTATTCTACACACAATACCCCATAATGAAATAGCGAAAACAGGTTTAGAAATTTTAGCAAATTTATAAAAAATTAAAAACAGAAATGCCTTATTTACATAAGTATTCAGATACTTTGCTATGAGACTCGAAATTGAGCTCAGGTACATCCTCTTTCCACTGACCAGCCTTGAGATCTCTCTACAACTTGATTGGAGTCCACCTGTGGTAAATTCAATTGACTGGACATGATTTGGAAAGGCACACACCTGTCTATACAAGGTCCCACAGTTGACAGTGCATGTCAGAGCAAAAAACCAAGCCATGAGGTCGAAGGAATTGTTAGAGACAGGATTGTGTTGAGGCACAAATCTGGGGAAGGGTAACAAAAAATGTCTGCAGCATTGAAAGTCCCCAAGAACAGAGTGGCTTCCATCATTAGTAAATGGAAGAAGTTGTCTCATAAAAGTAAAACTATGTTGGAGAGCATACTTAGCTTATCTCCAAGCCATTTGCTAATGTTAGTAAGCTCTGTGCTATCTCTGCACTTAGGGAAAACTGAAACAATTATTTTGGGATCCAGACCTAAATTGTGTAGGTTGTCTGAAATCAGAGGAGTGAGGTGCTGACTACTAAAACCTCTGTTAGCTACTTGGGATGTATCCTTGATGGAAGCTTGGGAGGTGTGAGCATGGCCAATAAGGTACTAGGGAAGGTTAATGCCAAGACTAACTTTTTGGCTAGAAAATCCAAGCTGCTTGATAAGGACTCCATGAAAGTGCTAGTTACAGCCCTCATTCAATGCCATTTTGACTATGCTAGTACTTCCTGGTTTGGGGGCTTATCTAAAACGTATGAAGGGGAAGCTCCAGATGTCCCAGAATAAGCTGATCAGGGTAGTATTGAAGGTTAGTCCACTTACTCACATAGGCAGGAGCTGCTTTCAGGAACTAAACTGGCTGCCTGTTGAGGCTAGTGTGTCCAAGATTAGACTAGGTTTGGTTTACAGGAGTATTTATGGTCCTGCGCACAGATATCTAAGTGATTACTTTCCTCGTGTTAGGTATGCACACAATCACAGCACCAGATCAGGTGTTGCTACTGTGTGCTTATACAGGTTCAGGAGTAATGCTGGGAAAGGTACTTCCTTGAATACTGGAGCCTCAGAAAGGAATGAGTTGCCTCTGCCTATAAAAACAATGTCCTCTCTGGACAGCTTTAAAAATATGTTTGATGTCTTCTGTGCCCATTTGAATAAACCCTATGATGAGATAGATGTTCTTCTATGTTTTTGTTTTATTATATCACTGCCATGCTGTGTTTGATCTTATCAAGCCATCTTGTCTCAAGAGGACCACAATGGAAATAAGTCTCAGACTGTGTTATCCTCAATGATTTTATACATGTGCATGTATGGCTTTTAAGTTATGTGTGCTTGTTTTTTTTAATGGTTGAATTAATAAACTAAATGAGCCCCAGAGTTCCTCTGTGGAGATGGGAGAACCTTGCAGAAGGACAAACATCTCTGCAGCACTCCACCAATCAGGCCTCTATGTCATAGTGGCCAGATGGAAGCCACTCACTCCTCAGTAAAAGACATATGACAGCCTGCTTGGAGTTCACCAAAAGTCACCTAAAGAACTCAGACCATGAAACAAGATTCTCTGGTCTGATGAAATCAAGATTTAACTCTTTGGCATGAATGCCAATTATCACGTCTGAAGGAAACTTGACACCCTCCCTACGGTGAAGCATGGTGGAGGTAGCATCATGCAGCAGGGATGTTTTTCTGCGGCAAGGACTGTGAGACTAGTCAGGATCGAGGGAAAGATGAGAGAGAGTTGCGAGATCCTTGATGAAAACCTTCTCAAAACCAGTTTTTGCTTTGTCATTATGGGGAATTGAGTGTAGGTGAAATTGAGGGGGAAAACTACTTAAAATCGATTTTAGAACAAGGCTCTAACATAAAAGGTAGAAAAAGTGAAGGGTTCTAAATACTTACCGAATGCACTGTAGATAGTGTGGTCTCAATCAAATGGTCCATAGCCTAAAGGCGCACTTGATATTGCGCTCCCAGCGGAGAATCAGAGATGAAGGTTAACTCATTCTAAAACTGAGAAATATAATCAATTTCCTCAATTACAAAGGACATCACCCTCCCATGGACTACATAAAAAAATAAAAAGAAAATACTAAAGCCTCCCTTGACTGAAATTGAAAAGAAAAAGCATGACCCTACCCCATTTTACTCCAGATACCCATGATGTCAATGTCGACCCATCCCTAATGTTGGAAGATTAGTGTTTATAGAACTATAGGGAGAATAGTGTACAATAGTAGGCTATACACCTTCATACAATTGAAGTCGGAAGTTTACATAAATGAGTTTTAATGACTGCAACCTAAGTGTTTCAACCACTCCACACATTTCTTGTTAATTAACAAAGTATAGTTTTGGCAGGTCAGTTAGGACATTACTTGCAATGTTAACAGACAGATTATTTCACTTAATCACAATTACAGTCGGTCAGAAGATTACATACACTAAGTTGACTGTGCCTTTAAACAGCTTAGAAAATTCCAGAAAATGTCATGGCTTTAGAAGCTTCTGATAGGCTAATTGACATCATTTGAGTGAATTGGAGGTGTACCTGTGGATGTATTTCAAGGCTTACCTTCAAACTCAGTGCCTCTCTGCTTGATATCATGGCAAAAATCAAAAGAAAATCAGCCAAGACCTCAGAAAAGAAATTGTAGACCTCCACAAATCTGGTTCATCCTTGGGAGCAATTTCCAAATGCCTGAAGGTACCACGTTCATCTGTACAAACAATGGTACGCAAGTATGAACACCATGGGACCACACAGCAGTCATACCGCTCACAAAGACGACTTGTGCGAAAAGTGCAAATCAATCCCAGGACAACAGCAAAGGACCTTGTGAAGATGCTGGAGGAAACCGGTACTACAGTATCTATATCAACAGTAAAACATGTCCTATATCAACATAACCTGAAAGGCCGCTCAGCAAGGAAGCAGCCACTGCTCCAAAACTGCCATAAAAAAGCCAGACGACAGTTTGCAACTGCACATGGACAAAGATCATACTTTTTGGAAAGATGGTCTGATGAAAAAAAAATAGAACTGTTTGGCCATAATGACCATTGTTATGTTTGGTGGAAAAAGGTGGAAGCTTGCAAGCCGAAGAACACCATCCCAACAGTGAAGCACAGGGGTGGCAGCATCACGTTGTGGGGGTGCTTTCCTGCAGGAGGGACTGGTGCACCTCACAAAATAGATGGCATCATGAGGTAGGAAAATGTGGATATATTGAAGAAACATCAAGACATCAGTCAGGAAGTTAAAGCTTGGTCACAAATGGGTCTTCCAAATGGACAATGACCCCAAGCATACTTCCAATATTTTGGAAAAATGGCTTAAGGACAACAAAGTCAAGGTATTGGAGTGGCCGTCACAAAGCCCTGACCTCAATCCCATAGAACATTTGTGGGCAGAACTGAAAAAGTGTGTGCGAGCAAGGAGGCCTACAAACCTGACTCAGTTACACCAGCTCTGTCAGGAAAATTGGTCCAAAAGTCACCCAACTTAGTGGGAAGCTTGTGGAAGGCTACCCGAAACGTTTGACCCAAGATAAAGAATTTAAAGGCAATTCTACCAAATACTAATTGAGTGTATGTTAACTTCTGACCCACTGGGAATGTGATGAAAGAAATCAAATCTGACATAAATTCTCTACTATTATTCTGACATTTCACATTCTTAAAATAAAGTGGTGATCCTAACTGACCTAAGACAGGGAGTTTTTACTAGGATTAAACGTCAGGAATTGGGAAAAACTGAGTTTAAATGTATTTGGCTAAGGTGTATGTAAACTTCCGACTTCAACTGTATATCGCTTGCACCAACTATGGAACTGTGCAATGACATGGCTAAGTACTGCATCATGCATTGGGTTCAAACTAACGGCTTAATTAGCCTACATGTATTTTCTTTTTATATTATCAACTGTTACCAATGAGCCTCAGCAGCAACCACATGGCTGTGAGTTTTTACAGAGGACGCAAAAGGTAAGCGAAAATGTCATTCCATTTAATTACAATGTAAGCTATACCAACTGAAGCAAACTAACAGTAAATTGGCCGTTAGATGTGTGTGGTTATTAGGCCTACTGACTGTTGATACTGATAGTGGCTAATATTTAACATGATAGAAATAGGAAAGAGAAAGTCAGGGTAGCCTATAATTAAGACATTTGAGAGTGCCCATCTCTGCAAGTTAAAAGGCTGTACAATTTAAATTATGCATAATGGCACAGCATTTCATTAAATTTACGGTGGGAACATTGTCTATTTGCTTCGGTTTGCTGCCATACTGTATGACTGGTTTCACGTCTCCAATGATAAGGTAAAATAAGTGTAATTTATATATACTATTTCCTTATCCAAAATCATTACTCATTTACCTAGCTCTTATCAAGTTGTAATTTACAGCACAGAAAAAAACCAAGTAGATATCAGTTCCAAGTGGAAATTGCATGTTCACTTCATCTTATTCACAGTTTCCACCAAGTAAAGGGGTGCGGGGGGAGGGGAATTACCTCAGGTGAATAGCACATTATTTATGCTTGAATACATGTGCATGTGGCTAGGACCGGCCCTGCTGACCAGTTGTATTGGTTTTTGTTCAGGAACATAACTAGTTTGAATCAATGTGGTAGTCCACACACTGAAATACCCCTCAGCAAAAACTCTTCAATCATTTGTTGTATTGATGAGAGAGACTAACAGGTGACTTGTGCATGTGGCAAGCTAACCTGAAACCACTGGGGTTTCCTGAGAGTGGTGGGGAGGGAGACAGAACCTTTTCACACAGGCTCTCTCAGATCCTTTTGATAGCATTGACAAAAATGATACAAAACACCAGTCATTTTTGCTATTTAAATCTCTCAATGCTAAACTATTTGTGCGGAATTGCGAGCTGTAGGAAAAAAAAAAAAGGGTACACAAAATATCATAATACTTTGAGAAACCATACTTTGAGTAGGCCTACGATAGTCAACAACAAAATAGTTCAGTGAATAGATAGGGAGAACATGGTTTACTTTATTTCAAGACATAGCTGCTTCTACCGTTTCTGAATGTCTACAGAAAGACAAAAAACCTAGAACACAAGCCTATTTCTGAATGAACCCCCCTTCCCTCCCCATAACAAGTGAAGCATTCTGAATTCCAAATCCTCATGCAGTATCAGTGATTCTCTCCTAGGCAATTAACTTAAACTGGGACACAGTGCTTAATGTTGTTGGTTGGTCATTTTTCAGTGCCTGTAATGTCCCACAGGACTGTTGTAGTATGGAATGTTACACCTGCCCAAAGTGCAGGGTTCTCTTCCACACATCTTGCTGCGGTGAAACCAATGTATTAAGGATGGGGCAGAGATGAGAGTCCACATTAGCAATGTAGTAAATGGCAGAATGCCCAGAGCAGGGCGTTTCCAACATTCTACCCGTTACTCCCTCTACCGCCCATCTAGACAGCAAGAACTGGTTAAGCTCAACACCACTGACAAACACCATTCATGATGATCCAACCACACATTTAAAATCAGAACCACTTAGAATGAGCAGATAAAGGAGAGAAAACAGGGCCACAGTTCCACTCTTGGTTTGATGTGCTAAATACGTTTTTTGTTGTTGTAAGCATTTCAGGACATATTTGTCCCAAGATTCAGTCTATTTTTTTTTTTAAATACAATTTTAATGCAACAGGAAAAGCACAGAAAATAGACACATTTAAAGTTGGCTTTAATAAAATGTTCTCTACATGAAAATAAAAACACACCCCCCCCATAAAAGATTCAGTCTTCGTATACCTTTTAAAAACAAAATGCTTTATGCTGCCTAAACCATAGAGGGAACCACTGCATATAGTCATCAAATTTCTAATCTTATCCAACAGTGACCCCTAGACTCAACTGACAATTTAGAGCTATGCCCCAAAGACTGGCCCCTGGAGAACCTCTGGAGTCTGCTGATTGTCGCTCAGTGCTTCAGGGATTCCATTATTTGGGAGGAAACAGTCATTATCTGGCTACGGCGTTTGTCATGACATCAGAGGAACTTAGCCAATAACAGATTCACACTGGCTTACCCCCAAGTGACATGAACTTAATACCCAAACAACTAGTTCAGTTAGTTACACAATAGCTATGTAAAAAGCTGACCTACGACTTTAGACAAGAAAACCATGCGAGTCAGTCTCCGGGGTATAATATGACGATTACCACTTTCCTAGAGGATGAAGCAATTACTTTTGTGATAATAGTAGTGGTTGCAAAGAGGTTACCATAAATCAATCTTTCTCCCCTATTCTGAGCCATGTAGGGGAGTCAGGGACTTCTTCGCCTGTCCTGCCCTCCAGCCTTAGCCCAGCCCACTGTCTGTCCACCTGGCTCGGCTTGTGCACCATATTGCTGAACCAGCAGCTTTGCTGGACCCGTTTGCTTGTTTCAATTACAAGACAGTTCCAACCATGATAGTAATAAGAGTAAAAAAAACTTATCAGGCACAATGAGAGCCAATAAAGATGCTTAAAACTATTAAAAAGGCAGAACATGAACAAACGAAAACTACGCAGGTAAGCTAGAGTTACATAACACCTCAAAGAAAGTTGAGTGAAGGGAAAGAAGCAAGGGGAACGAGGAACATATAAATATAGACTTCCCCCATAAGCAGTAAACTATTGGACAGTTACCCAATATTTCATAAAGCTAAAACTGTTACGAACAAATCACAAAATACAGTATTTCTAATAATTGCAATCTATTAGAGCTAATAATACTATCCCTACATCTATTTTCTCATCCCTTCCTCCGTTTGTTGTTGAGCTAACATTGTGGTGAGCTTTTAAAGCATTCCCATCATCCTCAACTGACCTGGAGATGCACCTCCCTCCTTAGAAAACATTTACAGAAAGCAACAATCTGCAGTCCAATTAGCAAACTGGAAAATTCGCATCTACAGCATAACCTGCTTCAGTATTTTCAAACGATTCTGTGCACAGAAAGACAGGCACGCTTTTACCCCCACATCTTACCATCTGCGGGAATATAGCTAGAACAACTCCATTCATTCATTCCCCAGCTACATAGTCCATCTTCATCCTGTTTCTTAGTCCAAGAAATACAATTTAGTCAAGAATCCAGTAAGATTTCAGTTTTTTTTCCCCCACCACGTCTACCGTTTTAGGCCCACCTTGCCTTCCCAAAAACACCCTGCACCAATCTTCATTCTCCTCTCTTGTACAGTAGGTAAGTCAAGACAGAGTAGTAGTAAATCCACACCAAAAGCAGCACAAGGAGCTTTCAGAGGAGACCAGATGCATGGAATCCAAGAGAAATGGACTGAAGGATGGTAATTTATTCCCACACTCTCCAGAGGAATGCAGGTGTTGAGCATGGTGACTGGCTGTCAGAGGTTCAGTTTCCTCAACATAAGAATCCTACAAATTGGACCCCGCAGTAGCTTCGTGCTCAGCAGCGAGGTGGAGTAGGTGGTGCTTGCACGCCCTCGTTGCCATGCGAGGCACAGAGCGCGAGAGAAGACTTGTACCGTTCCTCCTTGTCAGCCGAGGGGTGTTTTGAGCCTGTTGGGAAATCGTTTCACCTTCCCCAGCCTCCATATGCCGGTAATTCCGATTTGGAGCGTGTTTTTTATTTTTTTACTTCATCACACAAGTGCTTCTGACTGCAGGCCCTTCAGTGTGGAGGGTTCATGGTGCCGTGGCCCCTCTGCTGCTTCTGCTGCATGAGGAGCTGCTCCAAAGCCGACGGCCCCGGCTGCATCATCGAGCTGGACCAGATGGACTGGGGAGAACAGAGATAGAAGAATATCGTATGACACATCTATTCAACTAGTCTAGAGTAACTAACAGTAGCTAAACCTTACACATCTAAACTAGTATCAACTAGCTACAATAGTATTGTAATATTAGTGGCAATCAAAAGGGACATTGCATGCCATTCTGTTTGCGTGTATCGTATGGTACCTTCAGACTGTCAAGGAGCACAGTGGAGGAGTCTTCCATGGGCGACTCCTGGGCCGCCCAGGAGCTGCTGGGGGCGTTTCCCTGGTGCCAGCTGTTCTCGGGGGCTCGGTGATCTGTAGAGGATGACACAGCAGGCAGGTAGTCCAAACCAAACCCACTCACAGCTCCTGGACAAAAACAGAGGTTTTCATTATATAAAATACCATGACTTAACAATTACTTCAAAAAGTGTAGTGTAAGTCCGTCATTATACAAAAGTGAAAATAAATCAATGCTAACATTAAAAATGACATTTAAATACTTCAGTGGGTGTAAGTGATTGAGGGGAGGGCTAGAAATATAATATATATATATATAAATAAATAAATAAATAAGTTGACTGACCAGTCTTTTCCAACTTCCAGCGGTCGACCATCCTCCTGTCTCGGCTGTCGGGCGTTCCTATGGGGCCGAAGTTAGAGAAGGGGATGGAGCCATGGTTGTGTGTGGGTGGGGAAGATGGTAAACTGCTTGGGTTGGAAGAGTGAGGAGACTGGCTTGCTGGTGTAGAGTGATCTGTTATGGAGAAATATCAATACATATCAATTATTAAATGCTTTTCAATAGGATTATATTGAAATAGCGACCCTTTCAGATGCTAAGCGTGTGATTTAACATTAACAGGGGGGCTGTTGTGATGTTTATGGAGGCAAGTACCTGAGCTGGCGGGAAGGGACGGGGACCATGGAGTTCCTTCAAACAGGGAGTACAGAGAAGGTTCCTGGTGCAGCATGGGAGCATCAGGCTTGGGGTTGGGAGACATGTTTTTCCCATACGCCTGGCTGAAAATGCTGTTTTGATAGGAACTCTCCTAAACAAAAAAACATAGCTTTCAGTCATACCAAATGTCAATCACTCGCCTTCGGTTTACATTAGAAATGTGGTATTTCAAAAGCAACTGGGATTTAAGAGCAAACATCATTACAGAACCTCTGTGAGACCTTAATCAAACCACTGCCTGCGAGATGCAGTCTACATTCTTTCCTGCACAAAGCAGTCAAAATACGTCTGGCGGCAGGCCTTTGAAGAGCAGAGATTCTCCCATGCATGCATACTGACCTGAATTGGAAACCCAGATAAGGGCATGAGAGAAGACGACTGGCCCATCACCTCAGCACCACTCTCCATTCTGGACTAATTTGACAAATACAGGAGAAGATTGGGAAAACGTTATCAGATAGAATGTTGTGTTTAGCCTTCTGATAAATGTCATTTATTCCATCAGCATATTTTCCTAGTCGACTCCTCAGGTGTTCGTATGTTTGCTATGAATACTGATAGGGATGGAATGTATGCAATATGTTGGATAATGTCTAATTTAATCCCAGTTACAGTATATGTTCAACCTGATCATGTACAACAACGTATCTTAGTGTACATTGTAGGCTTAGCCTACAACATTTTACAGGAGTCATGCAACAAACATTTAGCCTCATCTTCCAAAAGCACAATGACTGTTCTGACAAGTCAAACAAATATTGGGTTGACTTCTGTTAACATAGAAGAGGGAACAAAACCAACCAATTATATCAACACTAGCCTGGCAACCATATTTACATATAGTTCCCTCTTAAACAAAGTATGAGCCTTATCTCCCTGCAACTCAATTATTCTACTCACATCACATACTTTGTGAAGGTGAATCAGGGCCTGCATTCAGAAAGTGTCTCAGAGTACGACGGCTGATCTAGGATCAGGTCCACCCCTGTCCATGTAATCTTACTCATAACTGATCAGCACACTTTCTGAATACGGTCCCTGATGTTTAACATGCTGGTTAAACCAGGAGGATTACGTTAAGCGAAGTAGACTACATACAAATAGGTTTCTTCCTGGAGCAGTGCTAAGAGGACTCGCCAAGGCCTGGTAGAAACCATGAGGCTTAGTAAAGACCAGCTCTTCCTCCTCAAAATTTGATAGACTTTTTAAAAGGTCTGGAGGCAGAAGAGGGGAGCTCTTGTTGTCCTAGTGAGAGAATGAAGCAAAAAGGATGGGGGGGAAAAGAAACATAGGTAAGCCAGTAAGAAATAGGTTGGCAAAGGGATACTTTTTTCAAAGATAAAGCTCAAAGGAGGCAAAGAGGAGCCAGTAAAGGTAGTAAAAAGATAGGCCTAGCTTTCCAAAGATATAGACAACGTTAAACCAAGCTCTGTCCTCAAGCGAGGTTACCAAAGGAATGATTGTGCCATATAAGCCCATACATTCCAATTTGAGTTGTTACAATCATAACAATATTTGAAACTAATATAGCAGTCTGGTGACTGATCATACAACCATATATTATTTCAACATTCAAATTCCTTCCTATACAATCACCATGAAAATGAGCAAATGAGGCCAAAACAGAAGGTGGGAGGAGCCTGCTCTAATACCAAAATCAATGTGATGGCAGAGCATTATGTATTGCATAACATGGCTCCCAATTGGCTACTCTAACAACAAGTCTGCTCAGTCCAATAACAGATCATATAATCCTACATAGTGAACCTCCTCTATCATGGGTTCCAGACAGGAATGGTAGAATCTTAGACTTACAGCTGGACTTGCCAAAGCCTACATACCGTTAGACTGACAGTATCTGCCACAAACCCCAGGACTTCAAACCACATTTTTATCCGTTTCTCTGAGGGAGGAAGCCACAGACCCAACGGACTCCCATCCAATTGGTTTGCTTAAATTTAGAGTCAAGTTACCTACAAACATTCCAATAACATGTGACAATTAAATACCATCCATATCCAAACACGCTAAAGAAGTGTTAGGAAGAACAAGATAGGACTCTTTCTCTAACTCCCCAATTCACATTGTTAGTTCTAGGTGGTTAATGACATAGATTATATACTAGGCTGATATTATATCTTGTGTTCTATATCTATGGTTGAGGAGTTCAACCACTCACCTCAAAGGGAGGTCCTCTGGGTGCGTTGTCCTGGTCTGGGTGGAAGACCCCTGGGGGCGGCCGCTTGCCCATCCTCTCCCCCACCGTCTGTCTGTTATCCCCCATGCGGTAGGGAAGCTCCCAGTAAAAATCCTGCATTTTCACATCCGGGTACTTCATCTTTTTGTCCATGCTGTTCTGCTGCTGTGGCTGCATGGGCATTTGCCCAGCAGTTTGCACAGGGTGTTGCTCGAAAAGCTTCAGGGAGTCCTGGGGTGGCATGCCATAGTAGGGCTGCTTGACAGGCACCTGCATGGCCTGCATCTTCTGCATGGTGGGCTGCCCCTGGTGCTGGCCCCACATCTGGCCAGCCTGGTCAACCTGCATGTACTGCTGGTTAGGAGGAAAACAGGACACCTCTATAATAGACAAGCTCGTGCATTTCTTTGAAGTGCATTTATAAATCACAACACACTTTACAGTAGAACAATAGCACTCCAGTAAATATCACATTTTCCTGAATGACGCTGTATCATTCCAGTCCAGAACAACTGTGATTTATAATTTACCTGATGCATCCCTGGATGGTGAGGTGGGCTTTTGCCCAGCTGTACTGGCTGCACAGGCTTAGTGGGCGACTGCTGCTGTTGTTGTTGGGCCAGAGCCTGAAGCTGCACCGACTGCTGCATGGACTGCTGGGCCTGGGAGGGCTGCTGCTGGGGAGGACCCTGTTGGCCCTGGGGGGGACCCTGGTTCATGGCCCCCGGCCCTGCTGGCCTCTGCTGGCTGTATGGAATGTGCGACGGCTTCCCAGCCTGGACCTGGTAAGTCCC
Source organism: Oncorhynchus kisutch (assembly GCF_002021735.2). NCBI lineage: Eukaryota > Metazoa > Chordata > Actinopteri > Salmoniformes > Salmonidae > Oncorhynchus > Oncorhynchus kisutch. Next base: position 19,084,565 of record NC_034203.2, read on the forward strand.
ATAAAAATAAATAAAAAGTTGTCATTAATTTTTTTGTGTGATTGTTTTTTGGTTCCAAGCACTTTCATTTGCTTACATAATAGGATATAGGACTGGTTTCCCAGACAAATTCAGCCTACAGATTCTCCAATGAAAATGCTTTTGAGTCCAGGATTAGGATTAATCTGTGTCTGGGAATCTTGCCCTTAGAGTTGAGCAGAATCTCTCCCTTTACCTGCTGGGCGCCAGGCTGCTGAGGGTGGGAGACCGGCTGTAGGAATGGCCCGGAGACAGACATGCCTGTAGAGAAGGTGAAGCCAGGGTTCATGGAGAACGCCACAGGAGGAGGGATCATATAAGACGGAGAAGGGAAACCTGAAAAGTTCAACATCAAGTTAATGAATTTAAATGGCAGAATACAATTGAACTGCAAACAGTTTACACATAAAATAGAGAGGGTTATTCGCTATTCTTAGATCTAAAAATCTTTTAAGTGTAAAACTGTTTAATCTAGGTATGTGATCACTGTGAACGGTGGTGCTGGTACCTGGTCGGCTGGGCAGGGGAGGGAAGGCTCCCGGGTGGTGGATGGGGATGAACTGGGAGGAGCAGGTAGTCTGGGTCTGAGTGACTGGAGTCTTCCGGGCCTCAGACACGGGTGTCCTCATCTCCGGCTGGGCTTTCACCTGCACCGAGACAAACAAACTATGGGTCAGTAGGTAGTAAAAACTCCAGTAAACCTGTCTACGTCCTAAATAGATCCCATAGGGCTCTGGTCAAAAGTAAAGTACGATATAGGGAATAGGGTGTCATTTGGGATGCATACATACAAGCACAGAATAAATCCCACCTATAGAAAGAAAAACAATGCATTCGTTCTACCTGTTTCCCTGCATCTGCAGCCTTCTCATGGCTGTTCTTCTTCACCTCACTCTTCCTCTTGCCATCCCTCTTCTGCTCTCCTTTTCCCAGCACTCCGTTACCTTTGCCGCAGTCCCTCCGTTCCTTCCCTGCATCCTTATGGTGCTGGTTGCGGCTGGGCTCCCTGCTCTGCTCCTGGGGCTTGATGTTCTCCTTGAAAGTCACTACGGGTCTCTCGCCGATCTCCAACACACTGTTCTGGGTCTTGCCCATGGATAGGACTGACTTCAGACCCATGTTGCCCTCGTTGGGAGTCTGCTCTCCATTGGAGGACTCCTGGAGCACAGGGGCATCCTTCTCCTGGGGCTCCTCAATTGTCAGCTCCTCAATGTCAGTGATGAACAACAGCAGACTGTCGCTGAACTTGTACTGAATCAACCTGGAATACACAGCCACAGGCATTGTCACATACTGTTGAATCTTGTAGGCTATTCAAGTAAGATGGAAACTACTGACATATTGGTGCATGTGGTAGTTTAGTTCATAATAGGTCTTTTCACACTGCATTGTTCTTAGTTTTGGGCTATCTTAGACCCAGGCTAAGACTGTCCCTGGGCTAGCACAACCTGTGTTTACACAAGCATTTGTTAACTAGAGGTGGGGAGTCGACTCCAAAATAATCAATTCCTTGCCCGTCGACTCCCATTTCTAGTTGTCAAGCGTCAATCCACTAGGAATTGACTCTTAAGATTCTGTATTTTCTTCAATGGAGGAAACTAGTTGTCATAGTCTACTTCGAGAACTCTCGCATCTTTCACAGAAAAGAAAGAGCGAGGGAGAGATAGAAATGGGAGGGGCACAGCCAGGCCACCATGCAGACAGAACTGTGCATTGATAATCAAAAGATGTAGGCAATGTCTCGGGAAAGTTAACTAAAGTAGGCTGAACTATTCTACACGCAACAGACCGAACACACACTAGCGTTTTGCATAGCAAGGAGAAAGAGCAGGCGAGCCAGCGAGGGAGAGAGGATCGGGGCAGGTAGACAGACAGACAGACGAAACCGTGCGTATATCTTGGTTATCTGCATCTCGCAATGTCTTGCCTAGCAAAGCATTGTAAATTAACCAAAAGTATATTAAAGTATACCAATTCCTACACATCACCTATATTCAAACAAAGTTGGCCTTTTATAGGCTAAGTTGATGAGCAATAGGGCAAGATCATACTCATGTCAGTCCTCTAGAACGCAAATGTTGTCTTCCTAGTAGGACTCGGCAATTTTATTTACTTTTCTTATTTAACTAGGCAAGTCAGTTAAGAACACATTCTTATTTTCAATGACGGCCTAGGACCAGTGGGTTAATTGCCTTGTTCAGCGGCAAAACGACAGATTTTGTCCTTGTCAGCTCAGGGATTCGATCTTGCAACCTTCCGGTTACTAGTCCAACGCTCTAACCACTAGGCTACCTCCAGGCTACCTTCCGGGAAGAATGAGGTGGTGAGTGCGCATGCGTTTTGGGAGTCGAGCAAGAGTTCACTCGGTCGACTAACCACAGGAGTCAGAATCGACTTCCAAAAATCATGGAGTCGTGCACCACTATTATTAACCCTGGGCTAAGCTTCATCCATGGGCTGAGGAGTCACACTTGTATTCCAAAGCCATGGGCTTACGAACAAACACGTGACCAATGTTAATAAGGTATTTATTAAACACATTACTTCCTCATTATTTTGCTTCTAGCCAATCATTTCATGATAATCTGCCTGTCCGACCTCGGGAAATAATCTGTCACTTTTGACATGCGATATCGCCCATGTACAGCGAATGCTGTGCATGGATGAGACATCAACTTTTCTCATCCAAATCAAATCATGCAACAATATTATCATCATGGATAACTATATCCAATTAAATGTCAATAGAAAAGTTATGATAAGAGACGAAAATAGGGTGTTTGCTTTGCTGCCCTTCCAGCTGTAGAGTTCGACTGCCTTCAGTTGGCTAGCTAAGTGTAGTGGTGGGGAGTTGACATTCAACCCATCCACTCCCGGTGTCGACTCCCATTTCTGGGTGTCAAGCATCGATTCTGCTAGGAATCGACTGCTCGTCTCCAAAGATTTTGTATTTTTGCAACGGAGGAAATGATTGGCCGTAGTCGGTTTTAGATCACCGTCCTAGGCAATAGATCGCAAAGCAGGGAATCCCAGCTAAACTTCTTGGAAATGGCCAGTTTATTTTCTCATTCATAAACAGTCAAGTGCAAATATGATTCAGCAGGAAGGACGTCTACCATGGATCCCTAAAATAATTATTAGGATCACACTTCATCAATTTAAATATTATGGGGACACCTTTGGCAGCCAAGCACAAGTTACCAGTGTATCATATTATGTAGTCAAGACATGACGTTGAAATGTATTCACGGCAACAATAAAAAGTCAATCTTTTTTTTTTCTGTTTGGAAAAACAGATCCTGTGTGATTACTCCTCTGGAACAACACACGTTTGGATAATAATGACAAAATATCACTTAAATATTCTAGTTCCTACACATCACCTATATTCAAACAAAATAGGCTTTTTATGGGCTAAGTTGCTGAGCAATAGGGCAAGATCATACTCATGTCAGTCCTCCTGAATGCAAATGTCTTCCTAGTAGGACTCAAATAACGAGGTGGTGTGTACGCAGCCGTTTCAGAGTCGAACCACAGGAGGCGAAGTAGACTCCAAAAATCCTGCAGTTAGCCAGCCTGGATAGCAACCATTTTTGTTAGCCATAGTAACCAATGTTCTTTCACTAATTATTATTATTTTATTTTTTTAATTGACAGGTTTTTATCCACATGAGGATGAAATAGTATACATGTACTTATTAAAATACTGTGCAGAACGCATCACAGGCATATGCAAATTCTATGAAAGTGCAGCTTTTGTGATTGGACAGTGAAAATTCTATGCGTTGTTCTTGACCCTGTTTCACACGGGCTATTTTGGCACCATGTTTCTGGGGCTAGCCCCAAAAAGTCAATGCTCACCCTGCTCCAGAGCAGGGCCAGCTAGCCCTGGGCTAAGGTTGGTGCTAGCTCATTTTAGAATGAGCAAGTGTGGACACTCACTTGGCCTTGGGGCTAAAATCTTCCTTAGCCCAGGGCTAAGGGGCAGTGTGAAAATGCCTAATAAGTCAGTAGTGCGAAGGTAAAGAGAGACTGTTGCATCTTTGAAAAGCAGGCCATTATTCAAAGATTATTTTATTTTTATTTTGGCGGTATGATGTGGTAGTTCATAATAAGTCTTTTAAACAGTAGTGGGTAGAGAGTTGAAGACTCACCCTGGTTGGTTGTCTGCCACCCATTTCCCTAGACTGATGAGCCTCTGGTGACGGGCACGGACTGGCAGACCCTCCTTGTCCACAGCAACGCCCTGGTGGCCTTTAGTGAAGTCAAGGATCCTGGGAAAGGGGTATACCAAAACAGACCAGGGTTAATCTACAAGACCCTGCTAGGTAAAGTCCCCCCTTATCTCAGCTCGCTGGTCACCATAGCATCTCCCACCTGTAGCACACGCTCCAGCAGGTATATCTCTCTAGTCACCCCCAAAACCAATTCTTTCTTTGGCCGCCTCTCCTTCCAGTTCTCTGCTGCCAATGACTGGAACGAACTACAAAAATCTCTGAAACTGGAAACACTTATCTCCCTCACTAGCTTTAAGCACCAACTGTCAGAGCAGCTCACAGATTACTGCACCTGTACATAGCCCACCTATAATTTAGCCCAAACAACTACCTCTTTCCCAACTGTATTTAATTTTAATTTATTTATTTATTTTGCTCCTTTGCACCCCATTATTTCTTTTATTTCTACTTTGCACATTCTTCCATTGCAAAACTACCATTCCAGTATTTTACTTGCTATATTGTATTTACTTTGCCATCTTGGCCTTTTTTGCCTTTACCTCCCTTCTCACCTCATTTGCTCACATTGTATATAGACTTGTTTATACTGCATTATTGACTGTATGTTTGTTTTTACTCCATGTGTAACTCTGTGTCGTTCTATCTGTCGAACTGCTTTGCTTTATCTTGGCCAGGTCGCAATTGTAAATGAGAACTTGTTCTCAACTTGCCTACCTGGTTAAATAAAGGTAAAATAAATAAATAAAATAAATAATACAAGAGAACATGGAACATCCTATGCACACAACCACACAGTCTATATGGAGGACAGGCTGAGACAAAAGGGTAAGTAATGCAAGTACCGTAGAGCTGGCCGGAGAGCCAGAAACCCCTGCAGTTCAAACTCCTCTGGAAGTGGAGTCACTGGAAAACAGATAAGGGACATTAGAGACAATCAACTAAATTAGAGCTCTAACCAAGAATGAGTATCAAAGCAGAGATTTCAAATGGGCATTACCTGATGCACAGGAAACATCATCTTCCTTCGGTTGGAAACTGTTCAGAATGGACACCAGCCAAGGCCAAACACTGAGGTGAAATAAGAGCAAAATCTTTTAACTAAAACGCAGATAATACAAAAACAAGTATTCCTGCTATTGCTAAGATCTAAAAGAAAGGGTCCAAAAATTTGTAAACAATAGAATACGCTACAACACCATAGAAGCAGAACGTATCAAACTAAAATATGACACATGGAGGGCAAATGTTGACATAGAAAGTGAAAAACATACTACTGTCGTTTGTTCACAGCACTGTCCTGAAAAACAGTGGATCGCAGTTTGAGCCAGTCCAGAGACACCTTGATGGCCGGCAGTGGACATTCTCCCATGATCTCCTCTCCTCGGTTCTTATTCAGTAATGCTTGGCTACACATGATACCCAGAAATGACACTGAAAGGAAGAGGGCAATAAAATACCACCACAAGTAAATCCAATTCTGTCATTCTAATTCGACAAAGAGTGGTGACATCTGATAGACTATGAGGTTGAGAAAAGCGTTTGAGACAATCTGCTAGCTGGGCCTTGCAGTTAATACAATTACATCTAAGATGCATGTTATCAAATCCATTGTCAGTACTTCCAGATTTTTAAACATAGAAAGTAACAAACTAAAAACTGCATAACCACAAACAGGCATGTCAACCACAAGGTGAATCGTCTCATGCATATTGAGAAACAATTGGAGTTGGGGACATACTAAAGAGGCCGAGAAGTTGGAACCAGCCAATTTGCTCATCGGAGCTGAAGCTCTGGTCATCTGCTTCGTTGCCAAAGTCCCTCAGATGGTGCAGCTCAAACAGGTTGATAATCGTGATGTGGACCAGCTGCTGGGAGCTGAAGGCTTTGTGTCGAATCAGCCTCTGCAAAAAAATAAAATAAACCATGTTTAAGCTATTTTAAATATATGGAATTGGGGTAGCTTCAGACACAGATTAAGCCAAGTCCTGGACTAAAAAGCTATTTCAGTGGAGAATCTCCATTGAGAAAGCTTTTCGGTCCAGTACAGGCTTAATCAGTGTCTGGAAAACCAGCCCATAGCTTGTTAAGTGCAGTAATGCAAAGACTTTCATAGAGAAGTACATATCCAAGATCGCTCTATCCTTAGTTCACCGTCAAAGGATTTAAAACTTTACTTTTAAGTTGAAATCTTTACCTGAAACTGCTCTTCCAGCTTCTCCCTCAGGTTGTTGAGCTTCTCCAAACTCTTGCTCAGGTAAACGTGACCGTGGAACTTGATGAAGGCCTTGATGAAATCTGACATACTCCACTTTGTTTTGACCTCATCGTGGCTGAAGATAAGACTGGGATTAAGCATGTATACAACAAGTTCAACTCCTCTCTCAAGTCCACACACTGTAAACTAGGGATGGACTTGAGTAATCGAGTATTTGAACAGACGTCAAAACTCGGTCTTTAACCAGAGAAAAAAAATATTAAAAAAATACTACAAAACTATTTGGAATGTGCTGTGGCCAAATGTCTTGAAGAACACGTTCATTTGCTTTGACTTCAGTGTTACATTTGCGTGGCACAACAAAAACAAAGCACCACACCATTCTCGCTAAATGCCCTTTCCCCTCCATGTCGCTCACTCAATAGCGTTCCGACCGCTCCCTCTACACACGCGTGCAAAGTCCACGCACAAGCTCCAGTTAGTCCTACAGTAATAAATGCCTAAGAAAACGTCGCGCACAAGCTAGATCTCTTGCCAAATGACAGTTTCAGAAATTCTAAATGGACTTGTTGATTAAAGTAGGGAAATATGTTCCAACAACAAGATGCAGTTTTGGAATAATTGTTCTGTCTTTTTTCTGCTTAGGCTACTTTGCTAACTGGCAGTGCCATTTAGAATTGGTTAGCCAAGGCTTTGTATATCAATGGAGTATATCAACTCCATTTCAAATGATGACTCTTAAGAAGTGTTCCAGACACGAGATGCGCATCACTACGCACTGGCAACTTTTTTCACTTGGAAAAATATTCAGTTATATTACATCATGTATTTTTACTATAACAGGTGTGTCTTGACTGTGATAAGGGCTCGGGAAATAAGAGCGTCTTGTCTGCTAAATTAACACAACAAGGTTATGCCATTCCACAGCCATCAGCTTCTACAAGCAAGCACCACTGCGGAGGTTAATGCCTTTTTGAAGATTGTGTTCTGTGATATAATATAACCAGTTGGTTTCAATGAACTAATCTTAAAAAGGATATGTTTTGCATGTCCCCAATCACATCTTCAAGATATGCTACTTCCTGCATTTGGAAAGTTACATATATTGAAAACGTGACTGACATGCAAAACATTTTGGGACTATATCAACAATGGACTAATAAAACAAATGCCAAATATTGTTTGTGGGTGGAGTTTCTTTAAAATGGCAATAGTTTATTAAATATATATGGAAATGTAGCTATTAGGATTTATTTTCTGTAATGTTACGATAAATTCGGCATTGTTGCACACTGTTGGAATATAGATAACTACACCAAATATTTTCCAGTGCAGGCCTTGTGTTCTAAAATTAGACTTATTTTCATTCGAGTGCTCAGAAAAACATTCTGTGAATACTCAAAACAGTCAAAAAAGTCCCAATGCCCATCCCTACTGTAAACCAGCTGGCTGATAAACACCTGTTAAGGACATCACACTCATTAGTCCCTTCCCAAATGATGGTTGATAAAGGTGGGAAAATAAACACAGCTAAGCATAACACCTTGTGAAAAGAGTGGTTGAAATGAGGCTACAATAAAAACACTCAATGATACCTTTCAATAGCTTTAGTGAGAGCTTTCTGCAGGTTGGTGGAGGCTGCAGGGAAAGGGAACTTGACGGCGATGCTCCTGCAGTAGTAGAATATCGTTGTGAGGTGGTCCCCTTTAGAGGAGGCCAGGATGGCCAGCTGATTGTAAGGCTGACCTGTTGAAGGAGAAAGACATTGGGACATCAGTGAAATTATCAGGTTAACAAAAGATTTCATATGCTGAAATGATTTTCTTATCAGGTGAAATTTTGGAAGTTGCAAAGAAGTACATTGATGCTCTGTGTACCAGTAAACAAATAATGTACATTATAACCTTTGTAAGTACTTACCATTTGAGGGGACAAGTTGAGCTGCATGTCTGTAATAGGACTCTGCCTGGCTGGTTTGGTTGCGATATCGTGCTTGAAGGTGGGGAAAGGAGATAAGAAAAACTGCTCAAAGCACTGATTGGGAGCCTGATAAAATATTGACCTCAAAATGATCTGCCCAGTGATATTATTTTGTAATGTGAAGACTCACCAATGTCGCCAAGGTGGACAAGACAATGCTGGCAGATATAAGAGCAAGAGCTAGGTTGGGGTTTTACAATGGTGCTGGGGTTGGTCAGTTTATTGCTGATTATTCCAAGCTGAGATGATTTCACACGACACGGCAAATCCACGTTGAACACGGTACACAGCTCCTGTAGTAACTGTTAGAGGAAAGGGTCAAGTTACTAAGAGTTGACGGGTTTTGCTTCTGTCATTTCGACATTGAGATTCAAAAATATCCAGCATAATTTGTATTCTGATTAACATATTTATGTCAATATGATGAACTGCTTACTTAATAAATTCTAGACATACAGTTGAAGTTGGAAGTTTACATACACCTAAGCCAAATACACTCCGTTTTATAATTCATAACAATTAATCCTAGTAAAAATGCCCTGTTTTAGGTCAGTTAGTATCACCACTTTATTTTAAGAATGTGAAATGTCAGAATAATAGAGAATTTATTTCAGATTTGATTTCTTTCATCACATTCCCAGTGGGTCAGAAGTTTACATACACTCAATTAGTATTTGGTAGCATTGCCTTTAAATTCTTTATCTTGGGTCAAACGTTTTGGGTAGACTTCCACAAGCTTCCCACAATAAGTTGCGTGAATTCTGGCCCATTCCTCCCGACAGAGCTGGTGTAACTGAGTCAGGTTTGTAGGCCTCCTTGCTCGCACGCGCTTTTTCAGTTCTGCCCACACATTTTCTATGGGATTGAGGTCAGGGTTTGTGATGGCCACTCCAATACCATGACTTTGTTGTCCTTAAGCCATTTTGCCACAACTTTGGAAGTATGCTTGGGGTCATTGTCCATTTGGAAGACCCATTTGCGACCAAGCTTCAACTTCCTGACTGATGTCTTGAGATGTTGCTCCAATATATCCACAATTTTCCTACCTCATGATGCTATCTATTTTGTGAAGTGCACAAGTCACTCCTGCAGCAAAGAACCCCCACAACATGATGCCGCTTCACGGTTGGGATGGTGTTCTTCGGCTTGCAAGCCTCCCCCTTTTTCCTCCAAACATAACAATGGTCATTATGGCCAAACAGTTCTATTTTTGTTTCATCAGACTAGATGAGTGCAGTTGCAAACCGTAGTCTGGCTTTTTATGGAGGTTTTGGAGCAGTGGTTTCTCCCTTGCTGAGCGGCCTTTCGGGTTATGTCGATATAGGACACGTACTGTGGATATACAGTGCCTTGCGAAAGTATTCGGCCCCCTTGAACTTTGCGACCTTTTGCCACATTTCAGGCTTCAAACATAAAGATATAAAACTGTATGTTTTTGTGAAGAATCAACAACAAGTGGGACACAATCATGAAGTGGAACGACATTTATTGGATATTTCAAACTTTTTTAACAAATCAAAAACGGAAAAATTGGGCGTGCAAAATTATTATTGTCCCACTTGTTGTTGATTCTTCACAAAAAAAATACAGTTTTATATCTTTATGTTTGAAGCCTGAAATGTGGCAAAAGGTCGCAAAGTTCAAGGGGGCCGAATACTTTCGCAAGGCACTGTAGATACTTTTGTACCCGTTTCCACCAACATCTTCACAAGGTCAAGGCCTGGTGTGTTCCTTGTTCTTCATGATGCTCTCTGTGCTTTTAATGGACCTCTGAGACTATCACAGTGCAGGTGCATTTATACGGAGACTTGATTACACACAGGTGGATTGTATTTATCATCATTAGTCATTTAGGTCAACATTGGATCATTCAGAGATCCTCACTGAACTTCTGGAGAGAGTTTGCTGCACTGAAAGTAAAGGGGCTGAATAATTTTGCACGCCCAATTTTTCCGTTTTTGATTTGTTAAAAAAGTTTGAAATATCCAATAAATGTCGTTCCACTTCATGATTGTGTCCCACTTGTTGTTGATTCTTCACAAAAAAAATACAGTTTTATATCTTTATGTTTGAAGCCTGAAATGTGGCAAAAGGTCGCAAAGTTCAAGGGGGCCGAATACTTTCGCAAGGCACTGTAGATACTTTTGTACCCGTTTCCACCAACATCTTCACAAGGTCCTTTGTTGTTGTTTTGGGATTGATTAGCACTTTTCGCACCAAAGTACGTTCATCTCTAAGAGACAGAACACGTCTCCTTCCTGAGCAGTATGATGGCTGCGTGGTCACATGGTGTTCATACTTGCATACTATTGTTTGTACAGATGAACGTGGTACCTTCAGGCGTTTGGAAATTGCTCCCAAGGATGAACCAGACTTGGAGGTCTACAAGTTCTTGGCTGCTTTCTTTTGATTTTCTCATGATGTCAAGCAAAGAGGCACAGAGTTTGAAGGTAGGCCTTGAAATACATCCACAGGTACACTTCCTATTGACTCAAATTATGTCAATTAGCCTATCAGAAGCTTTAAAACCATGACATCATTTTCTGGAATATTGCAAGCTGTTTAAAGGCACAGTCAACTTAGTATATGTAAACTTCTGACCTAATGGAATTGTGATACAGTGAGTTATGTGAAATAATCTCTGTAAACAATTGTTGGGAAAATGACTTGTGTCATGCACAAAGTAGATGTCCTAACAAACTATAGCTTTGGCAAGTCGGTTAACAAGAAGTTTGTGGTGTGGTTTAAAAAAAAACTAGTTTTAAATGACTCCAACCTAAGTATGTAAACTTCCGACTTCAACTGTATATCTGCAGAGCTGGCAAATAAGGTTCGGCCAAAACGTAAGATTCTTCAAAAACGTTAACCTACATTCTAGTTGCAACTTACTTGTGTGTAAAATCCACTAGCTGCCTCGAGAAACAAGGACAGATTGGCCTGCACCTCACTTCTATTGGGGTTGGCTCTGTTCTTGGCTTGACTCTGTAGTGTTGTTATTTGATTCTTAAAAGCATGATTCCAGCTGAAAAATGAGGTGAGAAAATCAAAGTATACTTTGTTTCAGAGTCAAACAGCTGATGATAATACATCTACTTCCAACAGCACAATAGTTGTATTGTGCTTGAGAGCAAATTGACTCCCTTCACAGTTATTACCAGAGGTGGGACCAAGTCACTACTTTTCGAGTCACAAGCAAGTCTTAAGCCACAAGGACCAAGTCTTAAGTAGACCGGGTCAAGTCTCGAGTCAAGTCCATGTCGAGCATTCTAAGAGCAAGTCAAGTCACACGTTTTTCCAAGTCCTGTCAATAAAACAATCTTTGTCTACTGAGACTACCAGACAGCCCTTTTCATTATCTACAAAATATTTTGATCAAGTAATAATTAATTTTAACAACAAATTCCAAATGGTTAAGTAAATAAGCAATTTCAAAACAAAAGACCAGTACGCCTATTCTAGTAGTAATTGTTGCTCGATGACCCATTGCTGGAGAGCCTGCAAAGTAAACGGTTCACATTCTTGATTAGCAAAACATTTTTGGAGCTGCATATTTGTGGCAATCCTCTCTCCCTACAATCTCATAATGCAGTTACATCCAATGCTATAGCTGTGCAGCAATCCAGTCGCTAGCTCCGTGATCCTCAAACTTTTTGACACCTCCCCCGGGTAGCCCCTATCATCATCAACAATATCTTAATTTCTCCAGAATGTAACATTCATCACATAATATTGAAGGCAGTGCAATGTTACAACTATCTTCAGACATAACCAGTAGCCACCAGGCTATATGAAAATGATCAATGAAATTGGCAGGTAACTTAGCGTCACTGTTCTGGCAAATAAGTGTCCGTAGTAGATTTCTTATCTTTTACATAATGTTTATATGGATAATATAAAACATAATCCTACTGGGTTTTATGGATTTGCGCTCACGCTGATGAATGGTCATTGGTCAACAAACAGACTTACAATCTTCAGAAACAAAAATATGTTTTTTTAAACAATAATTTGTGCAATACCGTAGGCCTATGCTAGAAACCTGATAAAAAACAAAAGGTATATAAAAAAAATTGTATGTACAGTGCATTTTGCAAAGTACTCAGACCCCGACTTTTTCCAAAGTTATGTTACAGCCTTCTTCTAAAATGGATTAGATTTTTTCCCATCAATCTACACACAATAGCCCATACAACAAAGCAAAAACTAATTAATTAATTTTTGGAAATGTATAAATACAGAAATCACATTAACATAAGTATTCAAACCCTTTACTCAGTACTTCGTTGAAGCACCTTTGGCAGCGATTACAGCCTCGAGTCTTCTTGGGTATGACGCTACACGCCTAGCACACCTGTATTTGGGGAGTTACTCCCATTCTTCTCTGCAGATCCTCTCAAGCTCTGTCAAGTTGAATGGGGAGCGTTGCTGCACAGCTATTTTCAGGTCTCTCCAGAGATGTTCGTTTGGGTTCAAGTCCGGGCTCTGGCTGGGCCACTCAAGGACATTCAGAGACTTGTCCTGAAGCCACTCCTGCATTGTCTTGGCTGTGTGCTTAGGGTCGTAGTCTTGTTGGAAGTTGAACCGTCGCCCCCAGTCTGAGATCCTGAGCGCTCTGGAGCAGGTTTGTGTCAAGGATCTCTGTACTATGCTCTGTTCATCTTTCCCTCGATCCTGATGCTGCCACCACCATGCTTCACCGTAGGGATGGTGCCAGGTTTCCTCCAGACGTGACGCCTGGCCTACTGCAGCTCTGATTGGTTATGGCGCACCGGTCTGCGTAGAGTACAGGCCCCGAGTCATGCCTGTCAAATCAATAGATTCCTTCTCCGATGTGTTCAGTCTACGACAAAAATATCTTGCATAGTTACGTTTTGCATACTAAGTATTTCATAGTTTCTTTATGTTGCATTGAAAGTGGCTAATATTGCATTGATCCGATCACAATTCCAACGCTGACAGTGCTCCTCTGCGGGGGCTGATATTTCTTCTGCACAGCAGCCCTGGGTGAGCAGCGCGCAGTTTAGAGGGAACATTGGTCTCAAGTCAATGTTGTGTACCAAGTTATTTTATTTTCTATCAAATAGTCTCACGTCATCAAATTTGTGACTCGAGTCAAAGTCAAGTGACTTGAGTCCACACTTCTGGTTATTACTAATCTACTTTCTTTACAGTTGTCTTGCAATCTTACAAATGTAAAATCCAGTTAAGGTCATTCAACAACTTTCTTTTATTTAATTAGGCAAGTCAGGAACAAATTTTTATTTACAATGATCGCCTACGCCAGCCAAACCCGGACAATGCCCTTTGGGACTCCCAATAACGGCCGGATGTGATACAGCCTGGAATGTGATAACAACAACAACTAGAGTGATAACTATTGGACTAAAGAGTATGTTGATATAAGGTCAAATGACTCAATGAAACAGGAATACATAACATAATTCTGTGACCTTCAGAAAGACAGCAAAACATTGTTTCCCATTATAAAATTAGGACCATCTTATTGTTACGAAGTGAGGCGAAGATCCCTAGACCTAGCAAGAGTAGTAGGCTGCCTAATATGTTTAATTACATAACCAATTTAATGTAGACTGGGACTTACAGATCTTGCTCCACTTTCTTGTCCAAAGCATACTCCAGGTCAGTCACCAGCATCTTCTGGTACAAGTCCTGAAGAGCCTGCCTTGAAGTCCAGACCTCTGCTGCACCAAGCTTAGAATCTAGGGGAAAGGAGGACATTATGGGCACTCCTTCTGGTGGATTAAATCAAATTTTATTCATCACGTTCTTCATAAAACAGGTGTGGACTAGTAGTGAAATGCTTAATTACAAGTCCTTCCCAACAATGCAGAGAAATAAAATAGAAAAGTAAAACACATAACAATAGATACAATGAATAACGCTAACTTGGCAATTTATTTATTTTATTTCACCTTTATTTAACCAGGTAGGCAAGTTGAGAACAAGTTCTCATTTACAATTGCGACCTGGCCAAGATAAATCAAAGCAGTTCGACACATACATCAACACATGGAGTAAAACAAACATTCAGTCAAGAGCAAGTGAGGTGAGATAAGGGATGTAAAGGCAAAAAAGGCCATGGTGGTAAAGCAAATACAATATAGCAAGTAAAACACTGGAATGGTTGATTTGCAGTGCAAGAATGTGCAAAGTAGAAATAAAAATGGGGTGCAAAGGAGCAAAATAAATAAATAAAATAAATACAGTTGGGAAAGAGGTAGTTAGCCGATCTATAATTTAGCCCAGACATGTACAGGTGCAGTAATCTGTGAGCTGCTCTGACAGCTGGTGCTTAAAGCTAGTGAGGGAGATAAGCGGTTCCAGTTTCAGAGATTTTTGTAGTTCGTTCCAGTCACTGGCAGCAGAGAACTGGAAGGGGAGGCGGCCAAAGGAAGAAATGGTTTTGGGGGTGACCAGAGAGATATACCTGCTGGAGCGCGTGCTACAGGTGGGTGCTGCTATGGTGACCAGCAAGCTGAGGTAAGGGGGGACTTTACCTAGCAGGGTCTTGTAGATGACCTGGAGCCAGTGGGTTTGGTGATGAGTATGAAGCGAGGGCCAGGCAACGAGAGCGTACAGGTCACAATGGTGGGTAGTGTATGGGGCTTTGGTGACAAAACGGATGGCACTGTGATAGACTGCATCCAATTTATTGAGTAGGGTATTGGAGGCTATTTTGTAAATGACATCGCCGAAGTCGAGGATCGGTAGGATGGTGAGTTTTACAAGGGTATGTTTGGCAGCATGAGTGAAGGATGCTTTGTTGCGAAATAGGAAGCCAATTCTAAATGTAACTTTGGATTGAAGATGTTTGATATGAGTCTGGAAGGAGAGTTTACAGTCTAACCAGACACCTAGGTATTTGTAGTTGTCCACAAGTCAGAACCGTCCAGAGTAGTGACGTTGGCCGGGCAGGTAGCGATCGGTTGAAGAGCATGCATTTAGAT
The DNA here is from genome assembly GCF_002021735.2 of Oncorhynchus kisutch. Classification (NCBI taxonomy): domain Eukaryota; kingdom Metazoa; phylum Chordata; class Actinopteri; order Salmoniformes; family Salmonidae; genus Oncorhynchus; species Oncorhynchus kisutch. The sequence continues at coordinate 19,099,984 of NC_034203.2, forward strand.
TTACTTGTATTTAAGAGCAATTGGAGGCCACGGAAAGAGAGTTGTATGACATTGAAGCTCGTCTGGAGGGTTGTTAACACAGGGCCAGAAGTATACAGAATTGTGGCTATGGCTATATAAAAGGGATACCAGTAACAAGAATATGTGCAGGGGTACGAAGTAATTGAGGTAGACAGTATGTACACATAAATAGGAATAACATGACAGACAGTAAACAGTAGCAGCGCATGTGATGATTTAAAAAAAAGTTAGCACAAAAAGGGTCAATGCAGATAGTTAACTAAAAAGCTACCCCGACAAACTAAATTCAGCAAAAAAATAAACGTCCTCACAGTCAACTGCGTTTATTTTCAGCAAACTTAACATGTGTAAATATTTCTATTAACATAAGATTCAACAACTGAGACAAACTGAACAAGTTCCACAGACATGTGACAAACAGAAATGGAATAATGTGTCCCTGAACAAAAGGGGGGGGGGGGTCAAAATCAAAAGTCAGTCAGTATCTGGTGTGGCCACCAGCTGCATTAAGTACTGCAGTGCATCTCCTCCTCATGGACTGCACCAGATTTGCCAGTTCTGGCTGTGAGATGTTACCCCATTCTTCCAAGGCACCTGCAAGTTCCTGGACATTTCTGGGGGAGGGGGGGGGGGGGGGGGGATTGGCCCTAGCCCTCACCCTCTGATCCAACAGGTCCCAGACATGCTCAATGGGATTGAGATCCGGGCCCTTCGCTGGCCATGGCAGATCACTGACATTCCTGTCTTGCAGGAAATCACACACAGAAAGAGCAGTATGGCTGGTGGCATTGTCATGCTGGAGGGTCATGTCAGGATGAGCCTGCAGGAAGAGTACCACATGAGGGAGGAGGATGTCTTCCCTGTGGCGCACAGCATTGAGATTGCCTGCAATGACAACAAGGTCAGGCCAATGATGCTGTGTCACACCGCCCCAGACCATGACGGACCCACCACATCAATCCCTGTCTGGTCCAACAACGGTGGGTTTGTGCCCATAGGCGATGTTGCTGACGGTGATGTCTGGTGAGGACCTCCCTTACAACAAGCCCTCAGTCCAGCCTATTGTGGACAGTGAGCACTGATGGAGGGATTGTGCGTTCCTGGTGTAACTCGGGCAGTTGTTGTTGCCATCCTGTACCTGAGGCCTGCACTAGAGCCTAACCTGCTAATGTAGAAAATACACTGTAGGCTACAGTCAGAAACAGCAAAACGATTTTGACCATAGGTGCAGTTTTATTTTTTCCTAATTTAGATACAGTATATTTCTGCTTATAATTTCTGACATTTTGGTAAGCTGTTAGTCAACTTGTCTATAATTAGATACATGCAGCTTCTCTTCGGTCATATGTTGCTCAAGATTTCGAAAACTATATAAACCCTTGCTAACTAGAAACTCAAATCAATAGAATTAATGCAGTTAACAGCTGTAAAGTTCTCTCCATCATCTCTGCTTCTTCGCGGAGCAAAGACATTTAGGGACCGGGGATAAAATGCAATAACAAAAAATTACAATTCTGTGCAAAATTTGTTTGACCCTTTGTAAAGAAATAGAAAGCAGTGAAAATGAGACATGTTTCTGATAAGATTTCAGTTTGGCTGCATATTTCATCTGATTGCAAAAAGCAGCTTTTGATGCTGATAAAGACAGTATCTAATTGCATTTGCATTCTCTCAAGATGCTGAAAGAAACCATATTTCTACACAAGTCAAAATTGTGCCTACATACAGTATGATTTATAACTTTACTGAAATAAATGCTTAATTCTGCAGGAGTTAAACCTTCAGTTTCCAATTAACCATCTGAACAGTAGGCAAGAGTTCCCTTGACGTGCCATATATCTATTTGAAGTCCCTGTTTTGTGACTGTCGAATTTGTATAGCGCCCCACAACCATCACACATAACCGGCACTGCTATCATCCTCTTTTACCACTTCACCAAACATTACTTTTCTGACCCTCTTCTCCATTTTCAACTCCCAATTTCACAGCTTTTCTCTGATTGAATTAAACTTAATACCAGAGACTTTTCCTTTTTGCATCCGGGGCTGGAGTGTTACCAATGCAGTAAACAATCTGAAAAGAGTAATCACTAGAGTACAATGGAAATCTTAACAATATTGTATTTTCTTGTGCGGAAATAAATATAAACCTATCATATGGTGATATCTGGTACCGATTGGAACCAAACATTGTAGGCCTACAGTGTGATACGAGACTCTTTCAATGGTGATTTTGGACAATTTCAACTGAGATCGAGTGTGCATGTTCACCATAGAAGACATCACTGCAGTCTTCTTGGGAGAGCAAAGCAAACAGTCACACTCGGTGTGCAACAGCCTGCCAAAGCAGAGCTCACATTGTATGTAAACACATGTAAATCAGGAGACGATGACCCACTGGCATGGTGGAGAGGGAATGAGGGTTGCATTCCACTCTTGGCCAACTTTACCGTCAAATACCTCTGCATTTGTGCAAAAAGTGTTCCGTGTGAACGTGTCTTCAATAGGCCTACAGTAGGCAATATTGTTACCCCACTCCGCAGTCTATTAAAGCCAGAAAAGGTGAACATGCTTGTGTTCCTTGCCAGAAACCTTTAGGTAGGTTAATATATAAATGAAAATATTCTGAATGTTTCAGAAGGTGAGTGCTATGGGACAATAGTCAATTAGACAGGTTGCCTGAACATTCTTGGGCACAGGCAGTATGGTGATCAGCTTGAAACAGGTATTACAGACTGGGTCAGGAAGAGGTTTAAAATGTCCATGAAGACATTTGCCAGCTGGTCAGCGCATTCTCCAAGTATGTGTCCTGGTAATCCTTCTGGCCCTGCAGCCTTGTGAATGTTAACCTGTTTAAAAACGGTCTTTCTCACGTCAGCTACGAAGAGCGTGATCCCACTCGTCCGTAACAGCTGGTGCGCTCAGGCATGGTGTAGTGTTGCTTGCCTCGAAGCCTGCATAGAAGGCATTTAGCTCGTCTGGCAGAGCCGCGTCACTGGGCAGCTAGCGGCTCCCATGATTTTTCCCCATGATAGTTTGCAAGCCCTGCCACATTTGACGAGTGCCAGGGTTGGTGTAGAAGGATTCGATCTTAGTCCTATATTGATACTTTGCCTGTTTGAGGGGACATAGCGGGATTTCTTATACCTGTCCGGGTTAGTGGCACGATCCTTGAAAGTGGCAGCTGTAGCCTTTAGCTCAGTGCGGATGTTGGCTTATGTATGTACGGTCAGTGTGGGGATGACTTCTTGCACATATTAATGAAACCGGTGACGGCTGGGGTAAACGCCGATGCCATCAGATGAGTTCCAATTGATTGATTGATTGTGCCTGTTTTACTGCACCTTCTAAAAAAAAAAATTACAACGAGTGACTGTGTCTAGCACCCGTTCTCACTCTCCTCCCTGCTGCAGTGACATCACAGAACATCAACAGTTTTTCTTGCACTGTCCGTGTTGCTAATGATGGAACATAATTAAAGCCATCTGTTACCGAAATCCCTAATTTGTTAAGGAATGACATTCCCTATTCCCTCAACCCTTGCACTCTTTACATGACACATCGCATGCACGTCACCAATAGGGCCTGACCTATAGCATATCATAATCACATCAATAAATAGGTTATAACAAACTCCGAACACACATGAAAGCAAAATGTATGCAGAGGACGTAACAAATAAACTCAAAACGGGGGAACGATTACTGGTTGCTTAGGAGGTAAAGGCGAAGTCTGATGTGTGGCATAAATTTGACAAATTGTGGAAAATACTGGAGATCAAGAAAGGTAAGGAGCAAACGCTGCATGCATATTATGTGTGCCAAACCGGTGCTGTTAGACTACAATATCATTTTTGTCCGTTTGACAGAGACATTTTTTAAGCCTTTATTACAACAAAGACTAAAAGCAGTCACATGCATTTGTGAATGCAATTTCCGAAATGGAACGGTTTATTTATTGTTTATACTAATTATTCAAGTGTGCCTTTGTCATTTTATTTTAAAACTAAAATGCTTAGTTGCATTTCAAATCATGAATGACTCATATGCTGTGTGATGACATGAACAAATGATTGATACAGTAACCTACATAACTATGAAGATATAGGCCTAAGTAAGTTACGGTATTAAGACTAAACAGGCCGCGCTCTTAGGCCTATAGCCTATAACCTTGATGGTGGTTATACAAGGCTGCTATACTAAGCCTATTAATGATTATGACATTACTTGTTTATTATTATAAACAATGAGGGTATCAAGAAAAAGGAGGGTTTGGTGTAAACACTAAATAATACAGCATAGCAAAGACTAAAAACAGGCAAATTTATGAAATTGTTTATCCCACCTGTAGTTGCGTGAGGCTTGGTGCTCACGGAATAAGTAGGCTACTAAAAAAGCAACTCTTAAAAGACAACAGAAGCATGATCTGTCTTATTTCTGTAGATATATATGGATGACTTATGAAAGCCAGGCACATTTAACAGTTAGGCTATTGATTATAGACCTAAATAAGTTGGTGTTTCCCAGCTCCTCACTTTTCCTAGACAAATAAGGCAAGGGCTTTTTTCTCATCTCCTAAGTCCACTGCTGCCTCTACAGCATTGATCTCAACACCAATATACTGGTTAACTTATCTATTATGCACAAAGCAACATGGTCTAGGAAAAGAAGGCTGGAAGTGGTGTTGGAGGAGGCACTCTCCTCTGATTTAAAATAAAATATACCAATGCCCCAGGGCAGTAATTGGGGACATTGCCCTGTGTATGGTGCAGTCTTTCGGATGGGACATTAAACAGGTGTCCTGACTCTGTGGTCATTAAAGATCACATGGCACTTATCGTAAGAGTAGGAGTGTTAACCCGTGTCCTGGCTAAATTCCCAATCTGGCCCTCAAACCAACATGGCCATCTAATCATCCCCAGGTTCAATTGGCTCTTTCATCCCCTTGAACTATTCCCTGGGTCATTGCTGTAAATGAGAATGTTCTTAGTCAACTTACCTGGTAAAATATATATGGACACATCTTTTTTTATATGATAAAGGAATATGCAGTGTCTGTCCCAGGTCTGGGGATTATCAACTTCCAAAACATTAAAAAGAAAAGGAAAATCTTTCAAGATCAAAATTAATAAGAGACCATAATATCAGCAAAAACAAGATCGTCCACAATGCATAGTGTCTAGTAATAAGGGGTTGTGGGTTAAAACAAAGAAGGAACCACAAAGGTGAGGTGTGAAACATACCTGTCATGTCAGCCTTCAGGGCCTCTGCCTGCCTGCTTGGGTATAAACAAACAGAAGAAGCTAAGTCAATCAATACAGACCCACACCCTACCTTTATGCATAGCATACACCATATGAAATAACAATTCAAAACTAAAGGGGATTAAAGTGTGTCCGCTGCCACTGACTGCTCAATGTAATCAAAACATGCAACAGGAGATTGTATTCTTTTGACATGCTTGGAAAGAGTTTTGCTGTAGTTTTTAGCCACTGAGTGCAAATGGTAACAGCACTATTTGCTCGGAAACATAAAAGGACAATTTATGCAATAGCCTACCTCTCACTATTGCGAATTCCATTGTGCCAATAGACTCAAACACAGCTTTATTGATTGCTAAGCTTTCAAATGATAAATTGGTATTTCGTAAAATAATCCAAATTGGCCATATATTGACGTTACTGTCGTTGTTAGCCTGATGTCTTCCACCATGTAGCTCATTGATTGGACTACGAAAAAAATAATAGACAGGGCTCGCGCTACCAGTGTAGCAGGTGCAGTGTTTCTGTTGGTTTGCTTGCCAAAGCACGATTTGTTATGACATCCCAATATGAGCAACCAAATATTCTCTATTTCCCTCGGAAATAAAGTAGCTGCATATGTTCATTAAAACAGAAAATTATTAGTTTCATTTCGTTAGACATGCACAGTGAAGTGTCAATCTAGCAAGCTCGCGCTCAAACAGGCCTAACTGGAATGTATGTTTACCAAATGTCATCTTGCGACAGCCAACGATTGTGGCTACGTTAGCTATACCATGAACTAGAGAAGGGGCATATTTGGCTTGCTGCCTTTACTTCTTTGATTTAAATCATCTGTATGGTTAATCCAATAACACTCAGATGGGAAGGTAGCTAACGTCACCTAGCGTTTTGTAAAACACAAATGATAAGGCCCATTTAGCTAGACATGTTTTGAATATTGTTAGCAAGTAACGTTAATGTGGACAGAGAGGTTCACTGCAGTGGCTTGATGGAAACAGTAGCTTGGTTCCAAAAATCGCGAATGGTCGAAACCTCAGAATCTGTTTGTTATCCAATTTAGCTAATGGTAGATATCCGGACTCAGTCAGACCTACATTATAAACCAAACTAGAAAAGACATGGCCAGCACGGTAGGCTAACTAGCTAATGCTATCTACCAAAAAGGGCAGGGGCGCTGTGTAATGCAATGTTATGGTTAAACCAGTTTGACATTATTAGGCGAGTTAGTTAACGCGATCAAGAACTAGCTAGTTACGTAGTTAACCAGTAAATTAATTATCTACGTATTCATTTTGTTCACGACACATGACAAACGTTAGCTTTTTATTTCGCTAGGAAAATGCCCACGGTGGTTATTATGGTTCGCAAACCTGTTAACGTATCAAACTAGTTTAGCTTGTAATTTAAAGTTAGCTAGCCATCCAAGCTAACTAACGTTAACTGTATACAGTGGCCAGCGGTAACAAACAGCCATAGCTATATCTACAGTTAGATACCTAGCTAAATAACTGGCCCTACTCAGTCACACTTTTCGAACATGCTTGGCTTCTTGTTGTGCGTTGCTAGCTAACTAAGCTAGCATGCAAAATTACGGAGATAGCACAAATACGATTTGACCCGGTAGGTAAGAAACAACACCATTTAATTAATTAATAAATAACCAATTTCACATTCACCTTAAATATTGGCCGCATAGGTTCATCCTGCCCGATAAGGGACTTTAGACAACGATTGGTCCAGAAGCAAGAGCTACTCCCGGCGCCATATTGTTCGTCACTAGCAGAGCCACCGGCCCTGTGTACACACGAAGATAGAGGGTGCCATAGCAAAGATAGAGGATCAATTAAAATGTCCCACTCACGCGTTTTACCATAGAAAAAGTTATCATAGTTTGGGTCTGCTTACGTGGTGGCAGCTGTGTCTGATCTGCTTAGTTCATTGTCTCTATTTGAACCAGAGAACACAAGCGAGTGGGATGTCTCACTTTCTCATCCACACACTCTGATCTTCAATTAAGCAACGAGGTCCGAAGGGGCGTGGTAGATGGCGAATATACCACGGCTAAGGGCTGTTCTTACACATCAAGCAATGCGGAGTTCCTGGATACAGCCGTTCGCCATATACCACAAACCCCCGAGGTGCCTTATAGCTACTATAAACTGGTTACCAACGTCTTTAGAGCAGTAAAAATACATGTTTAGTCATACTCCTGGTATACATTCTGATATACCACGGCTGTCAGCCAATCAGCATTCAGGGCTCAAACCACCCAGTTTATAATAGTATATACAGTCTGACCTCATTGCTTTGGTCAGGTTAAGAACAATTATTCAAATTAATTTGCTACTAGAATGGAATCACCCAGACAATGTACAGTTCCATTCCACAAGCTGAGCCCATTTTTTTATGTATCACTGCATTAAAGATCCAGACCTCTTAGCAAATATAGCTATGCTCGTTTACAACAGGGGGTTTGCAATACTGCACAATCCAACGCCAATACAAACAGGGCTACTTCCAACAAAGGCAGCGGGATTATCCCCCACCTTCGCCACTAGTGTAGCAATTAAGGGGCAAATAGAATTCGGAATAGCCAGAATTGGGTTTGAACCAGCTACACTGCTGTTATGAGCCAAGCACACCACCAGGGCGCCCAAGACCAGACCTCTTTACAGAGAAAACGGTAGCCTACGCTCACACACAGGGAGGCTAAACTGCGACTATGAGATCAAAAAAGTATGATTTCAGTATATAACCACCATTAACATAACTCAATTAGTAATACAAATATTCTGACAAAAGCGAAGAGAATTTTAGTTCAGCACATTCAGTAGGCGGTGACACATCTCCTTCATCTAGACGTGTAGATGACAATAGAAACAGTGATACATTTGGAAGAGCTCAGGCCAGAAAGTGCTGGTAATCTTGTCTGGTTTTTCTTGTAAATACTTTAAAAGTTTTATTACCAATATTTGTATATATTTTTCATTCTGATTTATTTGCCGCACGAAGTGTATAATAAAAGCCAACGTATGTGGCCTATCTATTGTTTAAATTGTATTTCCTGTACTGTGAGTGCCTTTGATCCTGTGCCTTTAATATAGAGGGCAGTGACGCTCTGTATCCTGCGAGGAGACTGGGATACTGCCGCATCCCAATGAACCTTGCCTCTCTCTCTGCGGTCGCTAATAGCAAAACAAAGGAGAACAAATCGTTAGTTGCAGAAAAAAACGAATATCTAGTCATATCATGACGGAGAACACTAAAACGCACGTTATATTGCTGTCATGTGGAAGTTTTAACCCCATCACTAAAGGACACATTCATATGTTTGGTAAGCATTACCTACGCGCTCTTCTGTATATTTTAAAGATATGTTTTGTTCTCCAGATGTTGTGGGTAGGAGATATGTTTAAAAATGACAAGGCGTTTAGCAGTCTACAGAAGGTTAGCATGGAAATTAACCTATATATCAGCATTATAATGTCAGAATTGGGTGGTGTTGTTGGGTTGGTGTTTTGCCATAGACTTTTATTGGTATTCGCTGTCCATGAGGGAGGTGCTGAAATGGGCTACGGCCTCAGTGCTGGAAATGTGATTATGTCAGAATTAAGTTAATGGTGTAATCATTGTAATTTCAGTTGGGGGGTATTTATTTCACTCTCTGTTTCTGAACACCACGTATGAATGACATTAATTAACAACAGAACCATTAAATCTACAGGTTTATATTATCCTATACAGCTATATTGAGCGCACAGTATGTATCATTTCAGTGTAGCCCTACGTAGGTATATGCTGCATAGGCCGACCAGCCCTGAAACCGACAGCAAATGGACTTGAAAGAGCAGGCTAGGCTAGTTTGAGATTTAAATGTAGCATGTATACGGATGTTGAGCCACTGGACACAAGGGGCCTATTCAGCATGTTTGAGCGTTGGTTGCCTGCTAGCAGATACTGCGTCACTCATAATGAATGAGAAATTGTATCTCAAATCACAATAGCATACAAAAAATGTGAAATAATGAGCTAAAACACAACAGGTATTCACAAATTAATGGAAATGCAGCAAAATGGCAAGAAAACACAGGCAAATCTATATCTCATGACTAAATATTTTCTCCTTTTTGACTTTATTGTTGTCTTGTACATCCCTTCTTTTTAATGTTATTTTACTGCTGACATACAATTTGAATAGTTAATGAAGGCAAGCCATTGTTGTCTTTGCCTTAACTGTTGTCAGTTTTCAACGGACATTTAATCAATTAAATAACTGTGGACTATTTCATCATGGCTTATCACGTAGGAAAATATCATGGTTTTCTTGTTACCTGAAACATTACTGATTCTACACACAATTCAGTAATGGCACAATGCTACAATTAGGGAGATCACATTATAACAGTCAGCCAAATGCATCAGTATATTGATGAAAACAATCACAGTAGAACTAGTAAAGTATTCTATTTTATAATACACATAAGCTATCTTGCCCATCAATATATAGTAATGTCAATATGCTATAAAACATGAATGCACTTCTAACGGAGGCAAACAATTTATATAAAAGTTAGTTAAAATTACTGCCATCCAAAATCAGGAATACGAGGGTGCACCATAGGCTAGTACCCTGAAAATGACTAAATCCTAAGAGATAGTCATTAGAATAGAGTGAGTGAAATGATTATGCTGCAGCAGTAGTGAGTGAACCTGGAATATCATGAGGCAGAGGGAAAAAGCATCCATTTTTCCATGACCTATTTTCCAAACCACCTCTCTGCATGCCTTGCAGTGGCTGTTATAGAAAAAAAGAAAGTACTCTAGCTGCACATGAGTGGAATGAAAACTCCCCCAGTGAGCCCTTCTGACTCATAAAGGGATTACATGAAACAACAGAAAGTGAAGAAGCAGACAAATGCATGTATCATGGACTAAGACTACAGAATATAAAAACTTGTGGATGGTGTCAGATGATCATACATTTTCGATATTGATTCAGTTTCATCTATGTTGTAAGTCATTGGATTGCGATTCTTCTCTTGAGACGGTAATGGTGGGGGCATGTAGCTCATTAATACCTCATTCAAAGTTGCATATCTTCACTAGTAGAACCCTTGCCTATGTTCCAAATGGCACCCTATTCCATATATAGTGCACTACACTCTTAGCACCTTTTTTTCTATCTAGAATCTAAAAGGGTTCTTCGGCTGTCCCCATAAGAGAACCCTTTGAATTACCCTTGTTGTTTCCAGGTAGAACACTTTTGGGTTCCATGTAGAAACCTTTTCACGGAGTGGTCTACATGGACCCCAAAATGATTCTACCTGCAACCAAAAAAAGGTTCTACCTGGAATCGTTTTTTCTAAGAATGTACTTTCAAAAGTAATGCACTATATAGGGTGCCATTTGGAACTCATTCCTTTCGTTCATTATTTGCCCCACACCATCCGCTTTGATGGACAACCCCAAACTATTCTATTTTTTAATTTTCTCATTAACACTCTCCTCAAATCATACACTAGTGTTCCCATGATCTTAACTTTCTATCTCATACACAAAAAAAGGGTTCCTAAAGGGTTCTTTGGCTGTCCCCATAGCAGAACCATTTTGGGTTCCAGGTAGAACCCTTTTGGCTTTCATGTAGAACCCTCTGTGTAAAGGGAACCACAATGTTTCTTCCTGGATCCAAAAAGGGTTCTTCAAAGGGTTCTCCTATGGGGACAGCCAAATTACCCTTTTCTAAATAGCACCTTCTTTTCTAAGAGTTTACCCTCTCTTCCTTAATAAATAATGCATTTTCTAATCATATTGATGTTTATGACTCTACATCTATAATGGCTCTGGTCAATTTACACAGGCACTGTACATCACACACTTTGAACTGAGCTGATGACTTGCAACACGTAGGCTCCAGTAGGTTTCCACATTCACATACAGGCTTGAAGAGGGCTGAAACAATGAGTTTCTCTATTGGTGGCATGCAGGCAGTAACTCCACAACAACAATATAATGAATAGATGAATGCTTACTCTGTGGTCGAAACAAAAAGTCCTCATCAATCAACTTCCAAAAGGCTGAAAAAGGCGTCTGGAATTCCTTGATCTGTTTCCCTGGAGATTAACTGTAAAAATTGTCATTTGCACAGATCCACTGGCGAGTCAGGGTTAATTTCTTTTTGTACTGTAACTAAGCAAAATATTCAGCAACACATCAGGTTCATTCACAATAGTACCCTATGGAAAACAATTTATGAATGAATGAATGAATGACAACACTGTTATAGACTGTTTATTATAAGCAGAAATTCAGTGACCAAACTTCTCATGACAGAAATGGAAACATTTAGCTGATGGCAGACAATAAGACATAGGTTAGCTGATTAAAACTGTAATGTTGTGCACACTATGAACTATAATAAGTATGTTGACAAGTATGTACTGCATCTGCTTCACAGAGAAAGCCAAAGAATACCTGCACAAAACAGGGAAGTTCATTGTGATTGGGGGCATCATCTCTCCTGTACATGACTCCTATGGCAAACCGGTACGAACTTCTTACAGTATATTCACAGACTGCTTTGTTTGGTATCTACGAAGTGGATTTGTTTGATTAGCTAACAAACAACCACCTCAACCAATTATCTGATATGAGTGACAGGAGTGGAATTTAGAGAAAATTAACTGGGGTTATTTTTATGAATGAGTGATTGCTTTGGGTGGTCCTCCTGTGTAGGTGTTGTTGCTGCATTCAGATTATATAAGCCACCTCTAATTCTATCGTCATCTATTCTCCCTAGCCATTTCTGGAATAAATTAAAAGCTTGTCCCAGTTTCTCTCTCTATAAGAAACAGAAAACATGAATAATAAATGTAAGAGAAATGCTGTTTCAGTCAGATCATGAATCTTCTGCACATTTTTTTCATCATTGTGTCTCTAGCACGAATGAGGATTGGATTAGTATGTTATCATTGTTGTGGTTGCACAAATGATTGACATCAGCTATAGAATGTCATCTTCAGCCATTTTACACAAATATATGTTCCTCATAGATAAAACATGTAAAACCAGTTGATTACCATGCAGAGGCACACAATAGAGAGAATGAACACAATGCCTGCATCACAAATGGCACCTTATTCCCAAAATATTGCACTATATAGGGAATAGGGTGCGATTTGGGATACACACAACGAACACAATGTCAGCAGCTTATCGATCCCCTGTGTGTTCACAGGGTCTGGTCCCCAGCAGACATCGTCTCACCATGTGTCAACTGGCAGTCCAGTCCTCTGACTGGATCAGGTGAGTCAGTGGATATATCCGATCAGAACAACAAGAATGCGTCCAAATGGCACCCTATTCCCTACATTGTGCACTACTTTTGACCAGAACCCTATGGGCCCTAGACAAAAGTTGTGTACTAGGGAATAGGGTGCCATTTGGGATGCAGTCCAAGTGAATCTTGATTGGCAGTAAGTATCTTGAATGGCCTCTATTAGCCCCTTGAGACAGGATGTGTTTCTGGCAATGTCATTAACAAAACACAGTGTGTGAGGTATTTAGCAGATGTGCAATATCATCAGTCCTATTATCCTGCTAATGAGAAGGATAGAGATCAGTGCCCGTATTCATAAAGCGTGAGTAGAAGTGCTGATCTAGGATCAGTTTGCCTTTTAGAGTATGATGCATGGACAGGGGGACCTGATCCTAGATCAGGACTTCTTCTCTGAGACACTTTATGAATACAGGCCCAGGAGTACACAGCTGTTCATCTATTATGTGTCATTTTCCTGCAGAGTGGATCCCTGGGAGTGCTACCAGGACACATGGCAGACTACGTGCAGCGTGCTGGAGCATCATCGTGACCTCATGAAGGTAAGCCAGGCCATGGAATAATGACTGGCTACGGTTACTCAGACCACACTGTATTGCATGAGCTGTACATTTGGCACTGAAGGACAATATCTAGAGCAATTTGATAAAATATGTGGTAGTTCAGAGAGAATAGAGTTCAAGGTAGCCTACACTAAATGCATCAGATTTAGCTACTGTGTATGGAATTTATTCATAGATGTTGAATTAATGCGCGGCCCACTGGCTAGTTGACATGCGTAGTGAAAGTATGTATAAGGACTAAGAGCAATTTGAACTGCTTTTATAAATGACCTGTACCTTTACTGTATGCTGGGATTGTTTAAAAGGCAACTAAATATTATGTTATTTTCGAACATCTACTGTAGTATAAGCCTGGTATCAGCAGAAAAGCGTAAATCTGGTTTATGTGAATACATTGCATTCACTGGGGGAATTAGTGTCACAATATTGATGCCTAGAGTTAAACATCAGATAAATGATGCCTAAGTGAATACATTGCATTTAATGGGGGGAAAATTAGTGTCATGGTATTGATGCCTTGGGATAAGCATCATATACACGATGCCTAAGTGAATACATTGCATTCAATGGGGGGGAAGATTAGTGTCACAATATTGAAGCCTCGAGATAAGCGTCAGGGTCTTGATGCCTAAGGGAATACATTGCTTTCAATAAGATTGGAAGCAAGTAGTTGACACATAAGTCAATTGCTTTCATGTCTGTTGGTTTCCCTCCCTCCCTTTCTTTGCCTCCCTCTGCCTCATCTTTATCCCCTTTCCTTTTCTTCTCACCCCTCCCCCTTATTTCCCCCCTCCATCCACTCCCCTTCCCTCCCTCTCTCTCTTTTTGTCTTCTATCTCTCTCATTCTCCCTCATTCTCTCTCTCGCTTTCCTTTCAACTCTATCTATCTCTATTCTATAATCCCCCCTCTATATAGCAAGAAAGTTGGTGCTAAATTTAAAATGTGTAATTTGGTGAAAGACAGACACACTCACAGACAGACAGACAGACAGAGCTCCTCTAGTATTGCAAGAACATTGTGTCCAATGGAGGTCAAAATAAGTTTGTGCCGATTTACTTCAAATTTCATATGCCGGGTCATAACAGTCGCCCGGTCACAAATGTGTACAATTCCTAGAGTTAAAGTGCTTTTGATTGACATTGTTAGAATGATTGAGGCTAGAAACACAATTCACATATGGGATAGTTCAGCAGACACTCCTGATGAACACAAGCCTACACCTGACCATGTGAAATGAACTCTTCACAGTGAAAGCTTCGCCCCACAGAGAACACAGCTTTTTTCCATAGAAAAACATTACGTTCAGCCATTACATAACCATGATGCCCCCGTGGACTGTGATTGAGCTAGCTAACCATCCTTGCAGACAACCGATCGCGACCTTACAGGGATGCCTCGTGATGAGGTTCAGCGTCCTATGGCAACGGGAGTGGCTTAATTCATCCTCAAGATGGTCCTTTATACTCACCCGGTAGTTACACAAAAATACTGCATTCCGTCCTCTTTAAAACAGTCAGTTCTTAATGTCAAAGCTTGAAACTGGGGCATTTAAACTGGCGCAAGTGACCCCAGGAGGCCGTATATTGAATTTCAGGGTCCTGCTATTATAGGAAGTTACTAAATTGGGGAAAGGGGAAAGGGGATACCTAGTCAGTCCAGCTGAATGTATTCAACTGAAATGTGTCTTCCGCATTTAACCCAACCCCTCTGAATCAGAGAGGTGCTGGGGGCTGCCTTAACCGACATCCACATCTTCGGCACCCGGGGAACAGTGGGTTAACTGCCTTGCTCAGGGGCAGAACAACTTTTTTGACCTTCATTGGACACAATGGTCTTGCAGTACCAGAGGGTCTATCTGCCTGTGAGTGTATAAGTCTGTCTGTCAGTCTGCCTGTCTTTCACCAAATTACACATTTCTAATTTATCACCAACTTCTTTGCCTTGAATGCAATGTATTGACTTACGTTTCAATATCTATGTGTCAATATCTAGTCTGTGGAGGTGGGAGAGAGGAGCGAGAGGTGGAGGTGGGAGAGAGAAGAGAGAAAGAGAGAGAGAGGGGGATGAAAGAAGGGGGATGGAGAGAGAAGTTAAGGAGGTGGGATAAAGAAGAGGTAGAGAGAGATAAGGAGGCAAATAGAGAGAAAGAGTAGGAGGGAGGAAGAGAGAGAAGGGGGAGATGGAGAGGGGATTAAAGAATAGAGAGAGAGGGGTGAGAGAAAGAGAGAGAGAGAGGAGAAAGCGAGTCGGGGGAGAGAGAGAGTGAGAGTGAGAGAGAGAGAGAGAGAGAGAGAGAGAGAGAGAGAGAGAGAGAGAAGGGAGAAAGAGAGAGAGAGTTGAGGGATAGGGAAAGAGGTGAGAGATAGAGAGGGGGAGAGAGAGAGGGGGGAGAGTCGTGGGATAGGGAAAGAGACGAGAGAGAGAGAGAGAGAGAGAGAGAGAGAAAGAGAGAAGGGAGAGAGAGAGAGAGAGAGAGAGAGAGGGGATAAACAGAGCGAGAGACAGAGGAAGGCAAATAGAGGGAGGGATGGAGCGATGGAGAGGGTTGGTGAATAGAGAGATAGAGCGATAGAGGGAGGGAGAGAAAGAGAACGAGAAGAATGGAGGGGGAGAGAAGAGAGATGAAGAGGAGGGAGAGAAAAGGTGGGGGAGAGAGAGGGAGAGAGGGGGGGGGGGTGGTGGAGGGTTGAAAGAAGGGAGGGAGAGAGAGAAGAGGAGAGGGAATAAAGAGGAGGTAGAGAGAGAGAGCGAGAGTGAGCGAGAGAGAGAGCTTTGTTTGTAGGCATCAATATTGTGACACTAATCTTCCCCCAATTGAACATAATGTATACACATACGCGTCATGTTTCTTTGATGTGTATCTTTTTGCTACAAACCTACCAGTTTGTACATGACACTTTTCAATCATGTTGGTAGTATGTGACAAATCCAATTCTTCCGTCAGAATGTAGTCAATCTGTTTGTGCTGCTGACCTAAGCTGGCTCAAATGCAATTCTTTGGGACTGAAAATGTAAATTCTGGTGTTTTCCTGTCCACAGAGAGTCACAGGGTGTATTCTATCCAATGTGAACACACCGTCCACAACTCCAGTGATCGGCCAACCACAGAATAAGACTCAGACTGCCATCTATCAGAACCACAACACAGTGAACAACAAGCCCACTGCCAGTGAGTGATGGTGTACATACACAAACGTATTTGAGATAACATTTATGCCATTTCGATTAGGATGAGAATCTAGGTCTAATATCTTGAAAATGTATGATTGATGGAAAAGAGGAATTGTCTGGTCTGTAAATATTTTTCAATGGATGTAATTTGCTGCTAGAAAATGTTGGATGTTTTCTTCCATATACCTAAACAGTTAAGCTGTGGGGGAAGATGAGTGAGAGCTTGGGTAAAATTTGCTGTGTTCGCCCACACATGGACCGTTTCACCTTTGTAGGTAAGTAGGCTACACAAGCAACTTCCTGAAAAACATACATTTCTTAGCTCCCTCTGTAGATGCCTACTGGACAACTTTTGTTTTCAATGAATTTATCTTAACACTTTGTTCTAGCTAGCTATTTGTTTAGGTAGCTATCAAGTAAACACAATGTGAGTTCACAATGATTGATGAATTAAATTATAACATTTTCTTGTATCTTTTAAATTTTATGTCAAAAGATGAAAATGCCAACCTTGGTACTGCAATGCGATATGAGGAAATTGGTGAGTTAACACTCTTTTGTATGTCTCCATAAGATTGATGTATTACCAATATTGCATACTGTTGCATTAGGTAATATTGTATAGGTAATATTGTATAGGTAATATTGTATAGGTAATATTGTATATCGTCAGAATACAAAAGCTTTTGCTTATGTCATTCAATTTTCACTCAACAACCCATAAGAACTTTCTTCATTATCAAATCATTGAACAGGAAGTTATCTTATCCAACTCTTTGTTTGTTGGGTGTCTAATTTCTGTCTTCCTCTCTATTGTCCAGAGTTGCGCATCTTGCTCCTATGTGGCAGTGATCTTCTGGAGTCATTCTGCATCCCTGGCCTATGGAAAGACAGTGATGTAAGCCCCTCGTTCTTTCTCTTCCCCATCTTCTTAGGTCTGTTTGTGAGACTGTCATTCACGGAAGAATTATGTTCATACTTTACATAGAATACATTCTTGCCTATTGGCATGCCCTAAAGTTATATTAAAGCAGACATAGGCAGACCTGTAGAGGTCAAAGGAGACACTGCAAGACGAATAGTTTTAAATAAGGACGACATTTGAATCTATCCAGTGTCCACTTAGAGGCATGAATGCAAATGATGTAATACCCTAATGAGCATAATGCTGCATCCAAGATACTTTACC
The DNA here is from genome assembly GCF_002021735.2 of Oncorhynchus kisutch. NCBI lineage: Eukaryota > Metazoa > Chordata > Actinopteri > Salmoniformes > Salmonidae > Oncorhynchus > Oncorhynchus kisutch. The sequence goes on from NC_034203.2 coordinate 19,117,526, forward strand.
AAAACTATTACAGTCACCCGTTTCATTAGCATTGCAAGGAAATACTGCAATGTGTCATACAAATGGTTTGCAGATGGAGGTGATTGTGGGAGACTTTGGGATTGTTGTTGTGCCTCGGGACGGAGTTGATACAGAAAGGATAATGAACCATTCCTCTGTGCTGCGCAAGTACAAGGTAATAACTACATTGTGAGCGTATGAGTCATGAGCTTGGTGAAAAGTAGGAAACCAATAAGCTTGATAATGTAATCTGTAAGAAGCTTATTATGTTAATGTCTTAACATATAATCAACTCTGTACCATAGATAATTAGAAATGTCAATGTATTAATTGTATAATGTGTAAAAGATGCTCTCTTTGTAATTTCCAGGATAACATCACTGTCGTAAAAGATGATGCCAACCACCCTATGTCCATTGTCAGTTCAACCAAGAGCAGGTTAGTGTGAATTATAAGCTGGGTGGTTCGAGCTCTGAATGCTGATTGGCTGACCAAGGGCATGAGAAAACATGTATTTTACTGCTCTAATTACATTGGTAACCAGTTTATAATAGCAATAAGGTACCTTGGGGGTTTGTGGTATATGGCCAATATACCACAGCTAAGGGCTACTGTATATCCAGGCACTCCGTGTTGCGTTGCGTTTAAGAACAGCCCTCAGCTGTGGTTTATTGGCGATATACCACACCTCCTCGAGCCTTATCGCTTAATTATAATTTATCTACCATCCTTTGGGCCTCCATTAGGAATATTTAAGAAATAATTATGGACTGTTCTTTATTATTATTGTCTATTCTTCACTGTGGACTCTCGAAAAGTTTGGTTATTTTTCACAAATATGGATGTCTCTTAATGTACCACTTTGGTTGCTGTTCAGTGTCTCTTGGGTGTAACCACAACATTAGCTAAATATTAGGGGGCAGTTTCCCAAACACAGATTCAGCCTAGTCCTAGACTAAAAAGCTTTCTCCATTAAGCTTGCTTTTTAGTCCAGGACTAGGCTTAGTCTGTGTCCAAGAATCCACCCCTAGAAGATGAACTAAGCTGTTCCCTTAGAACATTAGAATCATTGTAATTCTATGGCTGTTCCCTTCCCTCAGACTGGCCCTGCAGCATGGTGACGGCCATGTAGTGGACTACCTGAACCAGCCAGTCATCGACTACATCCTGCAGAGTCAGCTCTACATCAATGCTTCTGGATAGGAATTACTGCTTTGGCCTGCTGGCATATTGTCCCTGTCTGTCTTTCATGTGAAACGTATACTCCTCTTGAGCTACTGCTTTTCCATTTAAAGATATCCATATCCCTTCTTACTGTATCATGGTGACTCATCTGACCTGTGGATGTACAGCGAGGTGCCTGAGAGCTGTGTGTATGTGTGGACCACCTTCACAACTGACTTTGTGTAGGCTGCGCCGGCCGGGCGGGATAGAGAGGGGGGATGGAGTTTTTGGGACATGTCCCAAATAGCATAACTTTCCTTATTGCGCACTACATTTGACCCGGTCAACAATAGTGCACTTTATAGGGAATAGGGTGTAATTTGGGATGCTACCTTGGTGTCATTAAGAGAGGGTGCAGAGATGGTAACCTATTGAATTTGGGCCTTTGCTGTTGATTTAAAATCTGTATGTTTTTAGACTGCATGCTTAGAATGTTTCTGTTTTGGCATGAGTACTTACTCACTTTGTAGATAGATGTTGTGAAAGTGTTTGCAGAAAAACAAACATATAGTGGGTACCCACCTCTCACTTCATTTTCTGTTCACTCCAAGTCTACTTTATGTACAGTATCTGTATTAATGTACCTGCGACTGCGCATCAATGCCTAAATGTTTGGTTTTCAGTGGGCATTGATGCAAGATGTACATCTGTTTGCACATAAGAGAATGATTTGAACGTTCATTTATTTTTGTGTGCAAAGGATTTTTACACGTTTCTTCTGCTTGCCACCGAGAACATGACCACGCCTCCAAAAAACAAATGCAATGAACCTGTTTCTTACTGTGTAGCTAGATTCTTTTACATATAGAGGAAAAAACAACAGCACAAAGTATAGAAGTGCATTTCATGTGCCCTGGGGATGAGTTCACATATGTGCCCTGGGGATGAGTTCACATATGTGCCCTGGGGATGAGTTCACATATGCAAGTCTCTCACTCTCCTTGCACATAACACTCTGTCATAATAACATCAATCTGAAATAAATGTGTTCTAATGTTGTACTGCAAAGGACGTGGCCTTTGATCAGTAGTTTCTTACTGAAACTCCTCATGGTCAGGGCCAAGACGCTTTTGACAGGGTATTTTAATGAGCATTGTATGTAACCATTGCTTTAGACAGTCTTACTGCAAGGAAGGGTAAATAGATTTGCACATTTTGGTTTAATAAGTGTCTTTAATTGTGACCAAAGCATCTTGCATACGTATTTACAGTAGCTTTATGTGTGTCCATTTGGCGAAGATTATTAGGTTATTCCATTTTAATAGCCGATGAAGCAGAAGTAAAATGCATTCCACTATTTCCGGGGATCTCCTGGTTCATGATTTTAAAGAAATAGACATACAAGTGCTAGTTGTCCATGTAGTAATCTCGTTCTCCAGCCTTGTGGAGAACATAGAAGTCTGACATGACGCAAGACTATCAATAGACAATTTTCAAGTCGTGTCGAAAGTCATATTTAATTGGATCTGGAATGGCCAGAAAACATTAAAACGGGCATATTTATAAAACAAACATGAGTTGGAGGGTTAAAATTATTTAATATTAAGGCATTAAACCTCTCACTTAAAGACTCCATTATATCAAAATTATATCTATATCCAAAATGGTTTTTGAGTAGGCTACTAAGAGAGGCACATCCAATGTTCAAAAGCGGGCTCTTTGCCATTAAAACAAACAATTTGACAATCAAATCAAATGTTATTGGTCACATACACATGGTTAGCAGATGTTAATGCGAGTGTAGCGAAATGCTTGTAAATGGAACCCTGTTTAAAGCCATACAGAATTGGTTACAATTCCAATTTCCTCCTCCAGAAGAGGCGTAACAAATATTACAGAAAATAATATGGCTAAACTCCAATGTACTGATAGAGGAAAGGAACATTGTTTTTGAGAGAATGTACAAGGAAGGTATCGTGTTTATGAATGACATTGTAAATAAGGACAGTCAAATGTTGTCACACAAGCAATTAACAAAGGTCTATGGAGATGTGGGCGCAATATAAAAGTATAACCAAATTGCAGCTCACACATAAAAAATGGATGGAGCAATTACTCATAAGAGAAAATGATACATTAGTTTGTTTGCCGCCAATCAAAAACCATGCATGGCTTAAAATGACTAGTGTAAATCGTAAAATGTATATCCGTTTTATTTAAGCTTGAGAGGTTTGACAACTATACCGCATAGAATTCAAGATAGTTGGGAACAGATTGTTGATGTTTCAATATCACGGCATCGGGTTTATGAACTGATATATAAAACAACACTTGACACAATGTGTTCTTTTCCATTTAAACTATTATATACAATTCTTGGCACAAAAATAATGTTCACTATAAGGGGCATTGAACAGTCAGCCTTGTGCAGACTGCAACCAAGAAATAGAATCAATAGATCATTTATTTTTGCGCTGTGCTTCGCTGGCTCGCTTTTGGAGTCAGGTCCAGGAGTGGTTGCTGAGTCATAATGTCTGTGTTCAGATGGACCTACAAACAGTACTGTTCGGAGATCTGATAGACCACAATCAATCAATGGGAAATATGATTATATGCTTAGCTGAAGTATTTAATTTGAGGGCCATCGTGGTAGAAATGGTACAAATAGAGAGGTTCAAGACTCTTAGTAAGACATCACAGTAAAATAGAAGGATGTATTGCAAAAGGAAATAGTCAAATGGTAGTGTGCCGGGAAAGACGGGCTAGTCTGTGGACATCTGAGGGGTGGAATGGAGATCAGAAGGACTGGTTGATTTGAGAATGAACTTAGAGTCCAGTACAAACAGCAGGAGGCTATAGAAAGGATGCAAGTAATGTTATTTTATAGACTAATCTATCTGCTAGTTTCATAGATGATTACAAAACATACTATCAGTAGTACACTGTGTAAGATGCTCCAGACTCACAACACTGCTTCTTTATGTGTGCTCCAAATGTAATACTTCATGTACAAACTGAACTGGGTCCCAATATCCCTTCAAGTCGATGGTCTTTATTCATGCATCCCTTGAGTCTTTCTATCAAACATCTCAGCAGGGTACGCCTTACATACACAACATCAGTTACTTTGTGTTCTTCAAAGACTGGTTTAGATAAACTAGATGTGGTGGGAAATCTGATATGAAAAATAAGCATTGTAGTGGTCCAAGTTAATATGGACCGATTTTACTATACTATAGTCTCAGAGAAGGTTTCATAGAACCTGCGGCTTTAATTCGAGCTGAGTGGGTTTAGATGACTTATAGATAGAGATGTTTGATTTTATTCTGTCCATTGATTTATTTGGATAGGAGTCCTGAAAATGATTTTTGGGGGAATCCTATGTAATATGTGCTGGGTTAGAAATTATTTGTATTTTCTCGTCTTCAACTGTGGACTGACACAATATAACATCTACTCTGAGTTTATTAATACCTCCTTAATAAACCAAGTGTGTAACAATATATATTTTGTAGTTGCTTACATTGTTAGTAAGTCCCTCAGTTGAAGAGCAAAAGAAGAACACATTCATGTTAATAAACATTCATTCAATTTGTTTGTGTTGCATTAAGTGGCACCAGGTTTGTATTGTTAAGAAATGAATAAATATTGCAGTTTATTTGACAGAATACAACAGAAAATACATTGTTTTCAACACTTCCTAGATCACTGAAAATATTGCTTCTCTTGAGTCTGAAACTTCACAGAAAACATTTTTTTGCAGACAGTTATAAATACATTTAGTTTAACACACATTTTTCTCACACGTAAAAACACGTAATACCATAACACATTCAGAGTTATTTTCCAAACAATTAGGCATCCCAAATGGAGCCCTTCTCCCTATATAGTGCACTACCTTTTGACCAGAGCCCTTTGGGCCCTTAAGCACTATATAGGAAATAGGGTGCCATTTGGGACGGATCTTTAGATCTTTGAATAGGGGTGATTAAGGTTTCTCAATTGGTGGGGTGTTGAAGCAGCCCTTAGGGATGTTGGCGTGGATGTCCTCCAGGTTCCTGATGTCATCCAGGATCATATCAATATCTAGGTTGAGGCCAGACAACCTGGCCCTCTGGCCGGCCTCCTTCTCCTCCAGGTCCTGAAGCCGAGGCCGGAGCTGCTGGTTGACCTGGTCACGAGCACTGGAGATGGACTGCTCCAACTCACCGAGCCTCTCCTCGTCCACACTGCCTGGCTTACCTGTTAGGAAAGGAGAAGAGGGGGAAGGGTGGAGATGAGAGGAGAAGACCAATGGTCAGCACCAGTTTAAATCATAATGTCATAAATATGTGTTTTTATGACATTAATATGAAGATAGGACGGTGAGTGAAATTAGACAAAACACAAGTGGTTTTGTTTGAGTTTGCTGATTGTAGTTGTTGGGGGAATTTACCGATCATGCTCAGGAGGTTATTGATGACCAGGAGTGTTTCTCCCACTGCATCTCTAGTGTGCTTGGCGTTGACGTAGGCACCCGTTCCTCCCATTAAAGCCTGAGGGAAAGAACATTGCAAAGCATTATAAATATTACAGACCTTTCATTTGGAAAAATGTATTTATTTTAAGAACCATTTGTGTGTGCTGGAGTTGTGTACTGGAGTGTTTCACATGAATCCGTTATATTGACACAGGTTTGTTAAGGTATAACATATCATATCTGAGGGCATCACACTAAAACGGACCTCTGCAGCTTTGTCTCTCTGTCCCTCAGCATTGGCCCTCTCCGCCGCCACTTTGGAAACAGTGGCTACCGCCTGGGTCTTCAGGTCCTGCACGTCCCCTTTCAGCTTGGTGGCGTCCTTCAGTAGATCAGCGGGAGCTACTGGTAAAGAGCCGGACATTCCCTGTGGACAACAAGAAACAGTCAAATGAGCTCATTTTGAAGTTTCCATGCGAGTATTTTGGTTGTGAATAGGTCATGTCTGGAATTGAATGGGCTCATGTGCATAAGTGACTCGAAACATTAACCTCATTATTTTCCCAACAGACATTTTCCTTCTAGAGACTTGAGCTAAATGCACAAGCTGTGGATTAGCATATGAACCCCAGTTGGATATTCCCATTGAAAGGAAAGAGTCTGGTAGTTAGGGTACCTCCAGTCGAGAGACCACAGCTTCCAGCCTGCTGAATGTGCCCAGTGCATCATTGTAGTCATCAGACACACTGCCTATGATGAATAAGGTCTCTGAGTTGTTGCCAACAGCTTGCTGAATGGTGGCATTTATGCCAGGGAGTCTCTTTATGGCCTCGTCTGCCAAAGCCTTGTTCTTGCTGATCTGGCCGTCAAACCCTGTAGGATACAAGAGATTTAGACATAACCATCAGTCTTTTCTGGCAGGTTTATCTGTAGTGTATCAGTATCGAGATATATTTTTTTGTTATACAGTTTTAAATATATTTGCTATGTTCTAGATACTACGCAATAAATATGTGCTTTTTAGATGAGAGAATCGCTTTATTCGGTGCAAAGGACACACAATAAAATGTTATTGATTAACTTACACCTGCTGTAACTGCATGTAGTGCTGTTGAACGTCATTATTGATTCAACTGAGAAATATATAGCTCAGATATAATTACAGTTACTGTGTGTCTGTGCCTTTCTAATATGTGGGCCGGCCTTGTCATATAATATGCTGGTAGTTTATTCATATTTCTACTGTGCTGTAGTTGGAATAAGACCTATTGAAATGTGAAAGTTATACCTCTGAGCATCTCCAGTGCTTCATCTACCCCATCAATGTTGTCTGTGATGGCCTTCAGGGCCAGTTCTGTGTCAGCCTTCGCTGCATTCGCTCTAGTAAGGAGCTGGTAATATTCCTGTACGAGAGAAATACCAACAATCAACATCGTGCCAGTTATTACCATTTATAAGGGTTAGTGAAGTCATTAGCTAATTATACACTATTGAAATACTTCAGTTGGATAATCTATCAGTGAATTTCACACGTCGCAGGGAAGTATTTCTCAGAAACCTTTGAAGTTGGAATATGAGATATGATATACTACCAATCCTACACAGAACGTTTTCTGAAAGCTGATGAGTGAATAGTGAAAGGCCTCAAGTGTACCTGTTGAGCTGCCTTCCCCAGGGCCAGGAGGTCCTCTACTGCAGCCTTGTCCTCTTGGGTCTCCTCTTGTAGCGCCTGGTACTCTGTGAGGTTTTCCTCCACCTGTTCACTCAGGCCATCCAATTTAGCCGCCACACTGTCAATGTCCTTTTGCCAGAAAACAGGAGCTCATTCAGACTCAGCGCGTTGTGCAAGTGTAATTACATACGCACTAGATTCCTCACCAGTCAGGTTTTAATTAGATCTCCTCCCCCTCTTTGCATTTTTTGCTGACTCATGTCCTCGATTGTTAATTGCTTTGTTATGTTTACATGTAAATTATCAAGCTTTACAAACATGCCATGAGACAGGTTCAGTTGCCAATGGTTAGACACAATGATTTCATAATGTTCATAGTGAACGGTGTTGAAATTGAATGCTTTTTTCAGCTCTCTAGGACACAAGCATTGTGGGGGAATCCTTCTCTCCCTCATTTCCAGGATGGAGACACTGTATATCTATCAATATTTGCCTATTATGATTTTTAAGATATCTTGGAAGACTTGACCTGAGAGCAGTCACTAAATAGAGACCAGAGAAAAGAGCCTGCTGAGAGGCCTGTTCTGCTCAATACCTTGAGAGGACCAGGGATGTTCAGCTCCAGGGAGGCTATCTGCTCCAGGGTGTCAGCCACCATCCTGCTCTCATCTTGGGCAGAGCTGCTTAGGCGAGTGGCCAGGCTCTCCATGGCCTTCACCTGGGCTGAGTTCTTATCATACCTGACCAGAGGAAAACCAAATATAACTAATATCAATATAACAACAACAGTTCATCGATGATGTTATTATGCAGAACATTACATGGCTGGTCTTAGACGACATATCGTCTACTGTATTTTCACAGGAGATTGACATGAGTTTCTTACTTGGTTTTGAGGTCACCGATAAGCTCTCTGATCTTGTTTTCCCCTGTCATGACAGTTCTCATGAGTGCCAGGGACTTCTCTGACTCTGCAAGAGCACTGTTTGCTGTCTTCTCAACTGTCGCCGCTTTGCTCTGATGTCTAATAAACAGTTACAACATAGAGCCATCCTTAGCACGGCATGGGATTTTCCAGTCTGTATGAATGGGACATGGAGGGGTGCAGTACTCACTTATCAGCCAGGCCTGTTGCTCTCTGAACCAGAGTAGAGAGGCTGTCTGTGTCCACTTCTGCATCACTTAAAGGGAATTCCTAACATCGGGGTGGAAGGTAAACACGAATGAAACAGATCCCTAACATGCATTCATTGACATATTCATATCTCCTTCCTCTCTCCTCATTTGATGACATCAGTGATAAAAAAGTAGAATACCACTGTACTACTATATAACTCACAGCTTGTTTGATGTTGAGTCTGGCCTCTTCTAGTTTGCGCCGCACATCATGAATGAGTGTCTGGATATCAGAGACCTGTCGTTGGTACCTCTGGTCCTGCAGCTTTATGTTGTTGATGGTGTTGGAGATCGCCTGGATGTCTCTGCCTTCACTCAGCTGGGTTGTACTGATGTCTGAGAGCCGGGCCTGTAAGTCTTTCTCTGATTCTATTCAATAGAACAAAACAAGACAAGTCACCAACAGGAAATCTTTGCACTTCACATATAAACCGAAAGCTTCACAAACTGAATGTGAGATGCATTCGGGTGTGACAGAGACACAGTGCATGGACGGTGCTTCACCATGTTTCAGAAGCCTGGTAACCATCCCGAATGGTATTGACATATGTTGACTAATTAGAAAATGACTGATCCTCTGATCCTTTAAGTATCAAGGATGTATAACTATTATAAAAGACTTACCAGAGAGTGTCTGTGCATTTCTCTGCAGGTCTGTGACTATGTCCTCTGCTGCTCTGATGGCTCTCTCCATCTGGGCATCGTTCACTGGGAGACTGCCACTCTCCGTACCCGTAAACAGAGTTTCTATCTCCCGCAGTTTACGAGTGTACCCCTCCACCTGTGACACATGACCCAATGCGATAGGAAAGCTTAAATAGAGCTTATGAAAGGTTATTCTCTGGTGATAGATGAAAAGATAGCTGGCTGGAGGCCAGCACTCACACAATAGTTTGGTCTAGATTGGCGAGATGAATTAAAGGTTAACAAAAACCTTACTTTACTGTAGGCCTACATAGTACATTCAGAATATGTCATTGGAGGCAAAGTGTGAGATGGAGCAGTAGATTCAAACCCTCAAAGGTATTCATTATGAAAGAGAAATAACTTCATAGGTTAACGGTTGTGTTTCAATACTTCAACTAGTTCTCCTTTCAATTCCTCCTCCCACACTACAGCCTGAGGGGAGGGAGCACCCCAAATGTCACCCTGTTCCCTATTTAGTGCACTACTTTTGACCAGGACCCTTGGGTTCTGGTGGACATTAGTGCACTATACAATATATGGAATTGGGTGCCATTCATCTTAGTTCACAGGATGCGTAGGCAATGCCAGAGAACACACCCCACACAAATATTTCATTTACCTGTCAAGTACTTTCCCCTCCCAGGTAGAGGCAGTATATTTACTGAGAGGACCTGATGAAGAAATGTTCTTGCAAAAATACTAATGCCAGATCACAACTTGTATGAAGACACTCTAAACCTCTTCCTCTCGTAACAAAATCCTTGTACAGCTATTCTTTCGTTCTTTCCCACTAAGCTTTAAGGATGTTGAATCAGCGACAAGGTGAGCACAGTGAAGCCAGAACAAATACCACAGCCAGTAGCCTTATTTCTGGTCCAGTTATTGTGTCCGCATCTCAAAAGGAATCCTATTCCCTATACAGTATAGCCTAGTGTACTACTTTTGATCAAGGTCTGTATATAGGGAATAGAGTGCCATTTGGGATGCATACTGTGCTGCCATTTAATAATTGGAGAGAGCACAATGACATGTTGGACCTGAATGGAAAAAGAAGACATTGATCAAATCATCCAAGTGGATTTTTACCTTGGTCTTGACAGGGTTGAAGCAGGAGGGACACGCAGAATGCTGGCACTTCAGACCCTCAAAGCCTTCTCTGCATGAACACTGGCCCTGGTCACCGCATTTGTTGTACAGAGAACCCTGGGAATTGCAGCCACAAGCTAGAACGCAAAAGGAAAAACAGTTGTTAAAATGTATATAAAATTACAGACAATATTTGACTGTTAGAATCTAAAGGAGGAGCTATGTGCCTCGTGTCTACGTGTGAACGAGCTGGATATGGGGAGCAAACAAAGTGCTGTCCGTACGTTTGCATGCCTCTGATGGCATGCTGTGGTGATATCCATCCAGACAGCTCTCACAGAAGAAGCCAGTGGTATGATTCAGACATTTCAGGCACTCCCCTGTCTGCGGGTCACAGCTACTGACACCGTTGCACTCGCAGCGCCGACAAGGCCTCTGGACGCCATTTTCCCCCAAGGGATTGCCATAGAAACCATCCTGGCAGGTGTCGCAAAGTGAGCCTATTGAGAGTGAGGAAGAGGTACAATATGAAATATCAAATATGCAAATAGCTGATATTGAATGATAAATGCCCTAGTACTCTATCCCATCTAACAGCCATGGTCTGTGACTGTGTCCCAAATGGCATCCTAATTCCCTATATAGTGCATTACTTTGACGATTTGTGACAGTGACTCACCAGTGGTGCCAGGTGGACAGAGGTCACACTTGACCTTCACGGTTCCTGGGCTCACAAAGCAGGCAGCTCCATTGGGACAGGGACATTTCAGACAGGACCGTGGCTGGGCAGGGTCATTATAATACCCCAGCTGGCAGGTCTGGCGACCAGGGGTCTCATCTGCAGAGTAGCAATCGCCTGTGGAATGGCACAACACAAAATCAGACACACACACACACACTTTCAACAAGACATGATTTGTCCTGCATTACATTATTTTCATTTTATATGAACATTGTATTTCAAGCATTGATTTGAACTTCTATCCAGGGAATGGCATATTGCAAAAGGAGGTTTGTCCTGATGAAAATCAACCAAATCTCATCATTAATAGCGACAATACAAAATATATGAACACAAACATACAGTAACACTTGGACAAAGTTAAAACGTCACCAACCTGTTTCAGAGTCACAGCTTCCTCCTCTACAGCTGCAGGGCTCACAGGAGCTGTATGGACCTTTGTTCGGAGAACTTCTCTTATACCCTGACGCACACCTCTCACAGAACTGTCCCTCGTATCCCACTGGGCAGTTACAGTTCTGGACCCAGGCAGCAGGGGTACCGGCCCCCTGACGTGCAGACTCCATACGTACATTGTCAAGGTAACCGCGCCCTACAAAGGACAATAAGGAATTGAGCTTAATTGAGGGATTGACAAGAGATGAAGAGAAGGCAATGTGTTGAGGATGTGTACCAGTGTCATTTTTGACAATTGATTTAGAAAGATTACATAATAAAAATACAAATACTGAAATAAACTCGATATAAAACTGTTCCAAAGCACTTATTTACGACCAAGGAATGACTCTAAGGATCTGTTTATGCAAAACAGTAACCAATCTCATAGTCTGAGTCATACAAAAATAAACACTTACCATTTTCCCCAAATGTCCCACGGATTTTGATGGCAGTCAGATTCTGGAGGAGTGTTTGAAACTGGAAAGATGACAGGAGGGGCCTCCATTTACTGCTCCGTTGCTCATCCAGTCTGAGAATGAAAGACACAGCATGCAATGTTTACACCACCATGTCCTTACTACTGTGGTTATTGCTGTAATTACATTGTAGCTATTGTAATTATTCATCGTTACACTGTATATTTTGCTTATCATGAATATGAGAATAAATATGGAAACATGTATTTTAATGGAAGCAAAAACCAGTGGTGTTACTGTATTAGGCTACTATTATGGTCACGATGGGGCAGTTTGTTGTGAGACAGGATTGGATTTGACCAATTAGAGATGAGCTGCTTGGCAACCAGCCATTTCCCCTTAATTGTAATCCATTTGGATCAGACAAGCAGATGACCCTCTGGCTTACTAGCTGTTATCAAGCTTTTACATTCAATCAGTGTGAGAAAAACATTGACCCCTTCACACTCCACATTCACAATGTGAAATGGTCTATAATGTGTTTCTCAATTGTTATCTTTGGCATCCATCTCACTATTCACGCCTGCATTCTTATCTCCTGCAGATCAAATTATGTTTGTATCTGCCCTGAGATGGACTGCTTCCTATCAGTCGGTACACTTGGTACCTCCATAGCTGTGTGTTGTACACAACACCACAGCTGTGTGTTGTTTCACATTTTGTTCAGTTACATTTTGAGTGTCACTGATCTACACATAAGCCCCTAATGTTAAAGTGGATTTTTTAAAAAAAATTTATGTTTATAATTTTTATTTATTTGAATGAAGACCTGAAATGTCTTCAGTCAATAAGTATTCAACACTTTTGTTATGGCCTAAATAAGTGCAGGAGTAAGAATATGCTTAACAGGTCACATAATGAGATGCATGGACTCGGCTTGTGTGCGTTAATACTGTAGTGTTTAACATTCTTTTTAAATGACTACCTCATCTCTGTATCCCACACACACAATTAACTGTGACGTCCGTAAGTCAAGCATTGAACTTCAAGCACAGATTCAACCACAAAGACAACTGAGTTTTTCCTATGGTTTGCAAAGAAGGGCACCTAGTTGGATAAAACAAAAAAAGCAGACATTGAATATACCTTTGAGCATGATGCAGTTATTAACTTTACACTTTGGATGGTGTATCAATGCACACAGTCACTAAGCAGATACAGGTGCCCTTCCTAAATCAGTTGCCGGAGAGGAAGGAAGCCGCTCAGTGATTTCACCATGAGGCCAATGGTGATTTTTAAAAGAGTTACAGTTTAATAGCTGTGATAGGAGAAAACTGAGGATGGATTAACAACATTGTAGTTACTCCACAATACTAATCAAATTGACAGAGTGAAAAGAAGGAAGCCTGTACAAAATTAAAATATTCCAAAACCTGCGTCCTGTTTGCAATAAGGTGCTAAAGTAATACTGCAAAAAATGTGGCAAAGAAAGTAACTTTTTTGTCCTGAAAATAAAGCGTTATATTTGGGGCAAATCCAACACAACATATCACGGAGTACCACTCTTCATATTTTCAAGAATGGTGGTGGCTGTATCATGTATTGGGTATGCTTGTCATCGGCAAGGGATAGAGAGTTTTTGTTTGATAAAAATAAACAGAAAAGAGCTAAGTACAGGCAAAATCCTAGAGGAAAGCCTGGTTCAGACACTGGGAGACAAATTCACCTTTCAGTAGGACAATAACCTAAAACACAAGACCAAATATACACTGGAGTTGCTTGCCAAGATGACATTGAATGTTCCTGAGTGGCGTAGTTACCGTTTTGACATAAATCTATGGCAAGACTTGAAAATGGCTGTCTAGCAATGATCAACAACCAACTTGACAGAGCTTGACAATTTTTTAAAAGAATAATGTGCAAATATTGTACAGTTCAGGTGTTAAATCTCTTAGAGACTTTCCCAGACTCACAGCTGTAATCGCTGCCAAAGGTGATGGTATTGACTCAGGGGCTTGAATACTTATCTAATCAAGATATATTAGTGTTTAATTTTCCATGAATTCAAAAAAAAATTAATTAAATAAAAACGTTGATACTACAGAGTATTTCGATTAGATCGTTGGGCAAAACAAATGATAATTCAATCCATTTTTAAATCCCACTTTGTAACACAACAACATGTGAAAAAAAGTGAAGGGATGGTGAATACATTCTGAAGGAACTATTCATCTGTCTACTGCAATGCTCTGCCTGATTCCCACCTGAATGTGTAGGTGATCTTCTGTCCACAGGGGACGATGGTCCTCAGGTCTCCCAGGGAAGCTGCCACTCTCAGCCCAGATCCCTCCAGCACCACATCAGCCGTGGACGGGTGGCGAACCCCACGGTCCAGCCTCAGGGAGAAGGATATGTTCTGACCGTAGCTCAGCTCCTGGTTGCCCAGGTAAGAGTCTAGCCATCACAAAATAGAACAAGATCCAGATAATTTTAGAAACATAATAATTGATGAATGGGGACTTAAAACCCATTACAGTCCATGCCCTGTCTAAGCTGGAGGGGGACTATTTAGCTATTTGATTTAGAATTTTAAGACCCCTTGTCTTAAATATATATAAAAAATGTATCTGATTAAACATGTTATTTGGCTTTACTGCTATTAGCACATACATGCTAATACATACTGCTATTAGCACATACATACGCATTGAATGACAGATTCACTACATGGAACATGGAAGAGATTGTACCCCCCAAGTCCACTTTCGAAGTTTATTCTGAAGTGTCTGTCCAATTACTGAGAGATATAAGAAAGATCAGGAAACATTTGTATTTAACCCTCTATTTGTTTCCACTAAACAGTCTCTATATATGCTTCCATAAAGGTTTCAAACTGGTACTAGGGGAACTTCAGATGAGTCTTGTGAGGCCTGTGGGCTTCCGAGAGCAAATCAACCAACATGTACGTAGTTGTGAGAATCATACCTTTCCACAGAGGGGTCATATTAGTGTGTAGGTTTTCAGACAGAAATTGGCAGATCGGCTGTACCGACTTCACACGAGTCCCAAGATGCTTGTGTTTTTTTTTTTAGCAAAACTGAGAACACCATCGTGTTCATGGGAGTCTCATCTTTCTATACAGGGGTCATAATAGTTTGTAGGCTGAACCGTTCTAACGTTACAGATGATTTGTGAGCAGACACATTTTTGGGATGTCTCATGGTCTGACAAACATAGCTCTAGCTCTGTCATCTTTCACCGCAGATGCAGAAGTACGACATTGGTGGATGCGTTGAATTGAGACGCATGCAATGCAAAAAATATATATCTCTAGCTTAAATTGACAGATTCTTATGGGGATTTTTGTATTATGCTAATTTGATTTCCGTGGGGGCGCAGACATCGACTCTAGGGGGTTATTATTGTGGAAGCATGTGATGTAACATATACACTACATGACCAAAACATCTCATTTAAAAATCATTAATATGGAGTTGGTCCCCCCTTAGCTGTTATAACAGCCTCCACTCTTCTGGGAAGGCTTTCCACTAGATGTTGGAACATTGCTGTGGGGACTTGCTTTCATTCAGCCACAAGAGCATAAGTGAGGTTGGGCACTGATGTTGGGCGATTAGGTCTGGTTTGCAGTCGGCGTTCCAATTCATCCCAAAGGTGTTTGATGGGGTTGAGGACTCTGTGCAGGCCAGACAAGTTCTTCAACACCGATCTCGACAAACCATTTCTGTATGGACCTCGCTCTGTGCACGGGGGCATTGTCATGCTGAAACACGAATGGGCCTTCATCAAATTGTTGCCACAAAGTTGGAAGCACAGAAACGTCTAAAATGGAATTGGATGCTGTAGTGTTAAGATTTCCCTTCACTGGAACTAAGGGGCCTAGCCCAAACCATGAAAAACAGCCCGAGACTATTATTCCTCATCCACCAAACTTTACATTTGGCACTATGCATTGGGGCAGGTAGCGTTCTCCTGGCATACGCCAAACCCAGATTTGTCCGTCGGACTGTCAGATGATGAAGCGGGATTCATCACTCCAGAGAACACATTTCCACTGCTCCAGTGTCCAATGGTGGCGAGCACCACTCCAGCCGACGCTTGGCATTGCGCATGGTGATCTTAGGCTTGAGCGAGGCTGCTCGGCCATGGAAACCTATTTCATTAAGCAACCTGACGAACAGTTCTTGTGCTGACATTGCTTCCAGAGGCACTTTGCTTCCAGAGGCAGTTCAGAACTCGGCAGGTAGTGTTGCAACCGAGGACAGAAGATTTTTACGCGCTACTGGCTTCAGCGCATGGCGGTTCCTATTTGTGAGCTTGTGTTCTACCACTACGCAGCTGAGATGTTGTTGCGCCTAGACTTTTCCAATTCACAATATCAGCACTTATAGTTCCTTAGTGTGGCTCTAGCATGGCAGAAATTTGCCTAATTGACTTGTTGGAAGGGTGGCATCCTATGACAGTGCCATGTTGAAAGTCACTGAGCTCTTTCAGTAATGTCATTCTACTGCCAATGTTTGTCTATGGAGATTAAATGGCTGTGTGCTCGATTCTATACACCTATCAGCAACAGGTGTGGCTGAAATAGCCGAATCCACTCATTTGAATGGGTGTCCACAAACTTTTGTATATAAACGAAAGGTAAAGTTTCTCCAAAAAAAGAGGGTACAGAAGTCTATACACCTATCAGCAACAGGTGTGGCTGAAATAGCCGAATCCACTAATTTGAAGGGGTGTCCACATACTTTTGTATATAAACAAAAGGTAAAGTTTCTCCAAAAATAAGAGGGTACAGAAGTCTATACACCTATCAGCAACAGGTGTGGCTGAAATAGCCGAATCCACTAATTTGAAGGGGTGTCCACATACTTTTGTATATAAACGAAAGGTAAAGTTTCTCCAAAAATAAGAGGGTACAGAAGTCTATACACCTATCAGCAACAGGTGTGGCTGAAATAGCCGAATCCACTAATTTGAAGGGGTGTCCACATACTTTTGTATATAAACGAAAAGTAAAGTTTCTCCAAAAATAAGAGGGTACAGAAGTCAGGACTAAGAGCTGAAAGCAGGGAGCAGGAAAAGCAGCACTCACCAGGGGCATAGAGGTAAGCAGGCATGATGTCTTTGGAGATGACCTCAACGTCTTTGTGAGTGGGGGACCAGCGGAAGTGGACTTGGGATGGGGTCACACCATGAGCTGTGGCCGCTCGCCAACCCTCAGGCCCTGAAAAACAGAAGATTCACACACATTTAAATAACTTAAAATTAAATATATTTCAGGTGTTTATTTTATGTTCTGATCAAGAGTATGGGTGTTAACTTACCATTGTCGAATGTTGAGGTGATTGTGTGGACTGAGTAGCCCTTTGCTGGGGAGCACTGGGTCGAGTGTCCATAGCAAAAGCAAGGTAGAGATTGAGCGGTCACTGAGTTGTCAGTGAGCTGACCACTGCATAAGAAAAACATGAACACACATTTGAATTAGTCAATAATTAGTCCATCTTTATTCTAAAATTCAATAATGAAAGGCAAGGCAATATAGCAGTAGTCCTCTCAGTCCTTTCATTTTATGCCCCTATAATTCCATTCTTGTACTTAACAAACAGTACAATGTAAGGAAATGTAAAATGTATGTTACCTGTTAGCACAGCCATTTGAGCTGATAGGTGTTCCATTGGGGCATCGGTCACATTTATCCCCTTGTGCTCCCACTCTACAGCTGCAATGTCCTCTACTGTCACAGTGTGATCCTACAGAACCTGGAAGAAACCACATAGACACAAAACATCAGGTGCCGAGTCTCAGAGTAGGAGTGCCGAACTAGGATCTGTTCCATGTAATCTTACTCATTATGATCGAAAAGGCGAAACTGTTCCTAGATCAGCAGACACTTTTGAACATGGGCCCAGGTATTGTTATCATTCCATGTTCCCTCCTGTTCTGTTCACTCACCTATACGGCTGCAGTTACACGGCAGACACCTGCTTCCTGCCCTCTGGTGGTGGAACCCCTCCTTGCACCTCTCACAATGCCTTCCCTCAGTGTTGTCTTGGCAGTCCACACAATGGAGGCCCCCAGAGTCAGGCAGGCAATAACGTGACTTTCCATTGCATTTACAGATGTCTGCTACAGGGGTGACATACACATTGTTCAGACATTTGTGAGCACTGTGTATAGAATCATAAAAACAATGATTTGAGAATATTTATCAGCCTGTGGGATAAGCAGTTTCCCCCCTCATAAAGTCTCTTGAACACCGTGAAGAGTAAGCTATTGCACTTTGACAGTCACATAAAATGGGGAATTGTATTATTATGTAGGCCACCATCTTTATACAATCTAAGGAGGGGTTGGCAGTAGCACAGCCTCAGTCTTTTCTCACAGTGATGTAAACTACTGTCAGAGACCCAGATCTCATAAAACCTTATTCCCAAGTGATGAGAAATGAGAGATTACTCCCACTGTGGCCAACACCATGTTTGCAATCAAGCAAATGTCTGTTTGTTTGATACGGTAATGGTTTTTATCATCATAGCAAACCCATACTGCCACAAATATTTGACAACCATGTTCCCGAGCATAAGCTATCCTGAGGATATCAAGTTCTCATTTCACACACTAAATGATAACTTTGAGGAGTTCCTGTGGTAATGACAGGCTGCTGCATGTAGCTGTTTTTGTCTATTGGGTAATATAGAAAGAGCTCAGAACCTAAAGTCGTCATGCCCTAAGAGGAGACAGACTTTACCCATTACCACATGAGTCATTGCCTGCATCCCAAATGGCACCCTATTCCTATTTAGTGCACTACTATTGGGCAGGGCCCATAGTAGTGCACAACATAGGGAATAGGATGCCTTTAGGGACAGAGTCATCAGCAATGCAGTGATTCAGTGCCTCCAGGTCGATATGGTTGCCCAGAGGGTTAACAACACTCAGCTCCAGGACTTAATACCAGGACGTAATACCTATATCTGCCCCACCTTATCACCTCACCACAGAGTAAGTAACACCAGAAAGTGTTGATGATTTACTCTCTTCGCCGAGAGTACCACAAATAAACATATCCACTTTCACATAAAGATCTACTCTGAGACCTTCATAGACTATAGAGGCTCTGTAGTATTATCATGTTTCTTATAAACACAAACCCCTTTCTCCTAAATGCTTACCTGTATTAAATATCATTAGAGGAAATGTGCCATTTTGATATCTACTGCTATAGTTACAGAGGCAGAATATACAAATACAGGTATATAGGAATACAACAAATGCTGCAGGTAGGCCAATTAGCTACAATAGTGTTTTGTAGGGTACCTCCTATCGTCTGAGTCTGAAAGAAGTCAAATAATTCTAAATGCATGTCCCCAACTCAAAAGCAACAACCTATTTAAGTTTTTATTTTATTTTTACAATTCAATATTACATTATTCAAAGCCAGCAGAGAGGAAAGATAAAAAGGTAGTAAACACTCACATCCTCCATAGCTGTAGGTTCCTTGGACAGACAACCAGGTACAAAGAGAAAGTCCACACAGAAATATCCAACTGCTGCTCTTCATGCTCGCAGAAAATCTAATAGGAATTAAGTACATCAATAGTCTCATGTAAGTAGAATCAACTAATGGGCTTATCAGGCCGGCTACACCTGATGCTTCTGCCCAAGACACCCAGGTGAGCTTCTTTTAACACCTCCCCTGTGGCAGGCTGTGACACGTCGGGCACAGTCTCTCAGCTGGAAGGTTACTCACTTGTGATTCAGAGCCAACACACTGGCTGGGCTCACTCTCTCACAGGAAATGGCTGGCTCTGTGTCGCTATTGTGGAAATTGTCAGGACGTGAATAAAGGGGAGCGTTGTTTGATGCAGCATGAAACAGACACAGTCACTCACTCAGGGTTTGTAAATCCATTTTTACATCCGCTTTACAATTCAGTAGACACTCTGTAAGACAATGTCAGAATGTGAATCAACGCTTATAATGCTTTTGTGTATCTTCACCTTTTCAGCAAAGCATAATTACTAATCATCTCAAACCAACATATTTGACATAGGTAATTGTCGCCAATTATTATGAAGTGTTTGGTATTGTTCTGCTGATGATTACAACCGAGAACATCCTGAGAAAGAACCTGTAGAAGCTGCTATATATCTCATTATAAACCGGGTTGCTTGGGTCCTGGATGCTGATAGAGCATTTCAGCCATGTGTATATCAGGCAATATACCACAGATATGACACAAAAATACTTGTTTACTGTTTTATTTAAGTTGATTACCTGTAGATAATAGCAATACGGCACCTCTGGAGTTTGTGGTATATGGCCAATATACCACACCCCCTTGGGCCTTTTTGCTTAAATCTAACATGAGGCACCTACTACAAACCAACAGTTGAACCTGTACTTTTCTTCAATAATGTGTTTAATGATTTTCAATAAATGGCTCAACTTGATTGTTTTTTTTAAATCCAGGAAGTCCCATTGAGGTCAGAAAATCTATTTTATAACAGAGAGGTGGGAACTGTTCAATCCAATGTCTATAATCTGTTTTATTTGGAAACCTGAATATGTTCCTGAGCAACAGCACTTTGGAGAGACAACATTCCCTGAAGTAATAATAGCCTTTCCCTTCTCCTCAAATGGTTGGCAGTTTATTTACCAATCCACAATGAGAATGATTCACCCACTTTGTGTCTGAGCATATGGACAGTATTGTTTGGCTTTGGTTGGGGGAAACTCTGTAAAACAATTACGCCTAATAACACGACAAAAAGGAACGAGTCAGTTACAGGTGAAAGAACTGAAAGACAAATTCAAAACTAATTTCACATCATACTGTATACAGTATTTAATCATATTTGTTCAATTTACAAGGCAACTTTTTTAGTCACCTGTTCATTCGACCTGATATTTTTATTTTGCCTCCTTGGAAATAAGTTACCCATGATTGAAATACTGTACAGAATCATTGAATGTATCTTTCATTGTTCTATAGCCACACCCTTGGTATCAGACGTGTGGCCAGACAAACAGCAATAGACACATCCATCAGCGATGAGTAGATTCCTGATAAGTGAAAAAAGGTGCCTAAGGGCTATGAGTTTAGTACTGTTTGCAAATGGCTGCCACACCCTTATGTCATTGTCTGACACAGTGTATGCAAGTCATACACACTCATACTCACACACAGACACAACCGCGCCCTAAAAGCCACACCATTCCCGACACACACAGGCCCCTGCCAACACCACACCCTCAGCTCATAGACACACAAACACACAGAAGCTCTATGGCGGTCATTTGCTGTATGTACAGGAAAACATGTAGACGACACATACGAGAAAGCAGTTAGACATTTCTTATCTGTGCAGTGACACATTAAGACTGTGTCAATTCAATGATGCAAAATGCGCTAAACTGTGTCCAATGGCTTCAATACAGTGACAGCGGCATTCATATAGACGATATTGCCAAAGTCAATAACCAGAATGAATGTTGACTGAATTATTTGTCTTCCAAAATTTAACAAAAGACAGGACCTGTTCCTATAAGTCTATTTTAATTCTTAATTTCTTAACTATTTCATCAACATGCTTTTTGAAAGATAGCTTTTTATCAATTCAGATGCCCAGATATTCATAAGCAAGGACACGATCAATGAGGGCACCATCCAACGTGCGTATGCACAAATAAGCAGATACTGATTTTCCAAATCACGTAAAAATGTAAGTACTATACCCATTTCAGTTCAACAAATAATGGAAAATTGAAGCTCTGACAGAGCCTGGTCAGCTGTGGGGCAATAGCATACACCACAGTGTCATCTGCATACAGGTGAAAGTATATATATATTTATTTAACAGATTAACAATATTGGTTTATGTAAATAGTGAAAAGAACTGGACCAAGAATCGATCCCTGTGGGACACCCTTTGTCATGTCCAGAAAACATGACTTAATACCATGAGTAAATACACACTGTGTTCTGTCCTTTAAATAATTTTTCAAACCAGCTACATGCAGCCTGGTCCAGGTCAATTGACGAAAGCATCTGAATAAATAATGAGTGATCCAAGGCTTTAGACAGGTCAATAAAAAGGGCCGCACAATGTTTCTGCTTGTAACATGACTGGTGAACATTTAGAATACATTTCGTAGTTAGGATCTAAGTTAAGAATGGGATCTAAGTTAAGAATTTACGAAGGACTCAACCATTTTTGCTAGGCAAGAGTTTGAAAATGGGGCGATCATTATTTAATTCACACAGGTCACCACCTTTGTGAAGGGGTAGTATGTGAAGGGGGAGTATCTCTCCAGACCCTGGGGATGGTACCAGAAATAATTGAATCTGACATGCTTATACTCGAGTCAGAAATAGCGGTCCCGGCTACTTGAGCCAACAGCTTTGCCAGTGACAGCCCAGTAACCTAGCTAGTCGGAACTACCCGGGGCTAGTCTGCTAACGTTATTTCCAGGATCCAGCTAACACAGTGTATTAACAGCAGCCCAAACATCGTTGTTCCAAACTAAAACACTTCAATTAAATGTGTCTTAAAAAGTATAAAACAGAGATGCACTCTATCGCCACTCTCTGCTTCCGGGTCACGTGACAAACCAATATGGTGAACCCAACATTGAAATTCAGAGGAAATAATGTAACCTATGTACTTTTCTAATACACTTCTGAACATGTGCAGTCAAGATCTGGCTGCTTAACTAATTTGGAGGGTGAACGAGGGGATTTTTCTGAATCTTTTTTGGGGATCATGAATGCAGCAGCTGAAAATAAGTGTTGCATCTCATTTTGAGAATACACTGGCATGTTTCACTGCACAGTTAAGAAACATTGTGGCATCTATAGGAATTCTTTCAAAGTTCATAGTTTTGTGCATAACAGTTGCTGAGATGCATATTTCATTTCTTTTAATGTACTTTCAAGATTATAATTTAATCTTGCTTTATAAATCAATAGACAAGGCAGAAAATCCAACCATAACTGGGTTGTTCTGCCAATTAAGTGCCTTTTCAGTGTAACTTAGTGAAAACAAACTTGAGTTCACATAATTTGAACATTGTCATAAAGAGCCCATGTTCAACTTAGTAAAAAAACAAGTTTTCCCAACTAAAGAAGTTAAATAAAAAAAGACCATAATGCCTATTAAGTTCAAAATAAAGTAACAGGGTTGACAACTTGATCTTAAATCAACCATTCATTTTAAGCTCGTGTGCAACAAGGAGATGCAATTGAATGCAAAATTCACCAAAAATACATTGTTTAACCATTTCTAGAGTGTCTATCTATGGGAAACAGGGTTAATGTGATATGCTCGACCCACTCAGTTTTTCACAAAACATAAAAAATTGCCAGATGAGTCGAACCTGCTCACCTGCTTTGACATTCAATGTTATATATATATATACATTCAAAAGGAATAGTTACACTATATTAAATCAAGAGTTAATTTCACAGAAGTTTTTTTTAAACCTTAAAATGAAACCACTTATCACATTAAATAATCTTTAGAAATTACTTTGTTAAAGCAAAACAATAACTAGTGCTTTACAATGATGGTGAAAACTTGGAGAAGTGTTTGGGTTCAAATCTGCCTAGAAGTCACAGAGGGTGCACAGCGGGACAGGTCAAAACGCTGAACTACGGCACTTTAACAAGTCTTCATTCATAGAAAAAAATTCTGCTGTATACAATTCTCCATGTAGACTATAGTAAAGCAACGTTTATTTAATATAACAGGCTTTTAAAATTCTATATTTGTGCACATTGACATATGTATTTTTAAAGCACTCATTTCATGTGACGACCCAACTAATAAAACTGTCCTAAATGTCCCTAAATACTAAATAACCTCAAGATAAAACTACATTGCGGAGTAGACTGGAGTAGATTAATGAGAAACACTGTCATAGTGTTCTGTACATTGCATTTGGAAATGAGTCAGCATGACATTCAATACAATCACACAATCAACTGAAGAGTTCCCGTAATTATTTTTTATTACTTCAATGTTACGATTGAATTTACAGGCACTTGGGTAACAAGCTGGGTTCTCTCGGGTCCTTACAAATGAAATGTTTCAGTGACTAGGTGCCTTGTATTGTATTGTACTGTACGACAGAACCAAAACAGAACAGAAGATGCACTCCATAGCCAAAAGACCACAAACGGATTGTGCAACACATACATAACATCATCTACGGGAACAAAATAATACAAATACTTGAGACATTATAAATTAGAAATACTGTTTTATACATCAAACAGTATGTGCTGCACATCCGTCCACAGCAGCGTGGTTACCTGGAGTAGTAAGAGGGTAAAAGATGGTTCACTGCAGAGGAGATCGTTTAAGTCCCCGCCACACCATCTATAAAATTAGGTAAAAAGTTAGCTAAACAAAACTATCAAACAGATAACATGATAGAAGTCTAAGGAAAGGAGTGATTATTGGTGTATTGAAGATATGAGCGATGTTGAATGGGAACTGGGAAAGACGAGTAGTTTCCAGGTTATAACCTATTCATTTACTGTATGGAGGCTGGCTGACTGATGTTCTGGACCCGTCGACAAAATCCCTGCTGTTCTCCTGAAATGCAAGGACACCATGTAGTGAACGTGCGAGGAGACGAGTGTATGTCTGAAATGTAATGCAACGTGTGCAATACACGTGATGCCCTCGTTAGGGACTAAGTGATGTGAAAATGACAATCACCTAGTAAGGCACAAAACACTAACAACAACAAAAAAATTGGTTAACTAGCAACTTGTGACCAACCGTATTTTCTTGGAGACAAGCGTATAAATTCAGTCAAATGAAACGTTAGGCTTAATGTAGACAAATGGCTTCTTTAGGGCCATCCCTTACACACACACACACACACACACACACACACACACGTCCTGATCTTGTCAGTCAAAGGTTCTTGTTATAAATGCATTCATCAATTAACTTGTGACCACCCACTGAGAAGTAAACAAATGAATAATGGCAGCGCTATGAGGCAACAACACTGAGCCCTGTATACAAGCAAGCATATTATACCACAGAACTTATCATATATATTTATATATTATGTGGAGGTTTCAGTTGATTGTTTTTGTGATAGAACCTATATGAGGTGGCTGTTGGGTCTTGGGTTTAACAATCAGCCAGCCCTGAATCATTTAAGCATATATTTACACAAATAACAGTTCCTCACTCTTCATCAGAATAAAAAAAACATTCACACAAAAATATAACATTTGAAATTATTATTAGCACCAGTGTATCAGATAAAGTCTTGCTACGCAAATGTACAAAGTTGCATAGTGTAGAATGTTGCCTTGTAGTGTAGAATGTTGCCTTGTAGTGTAGAATGTTGCCTTGTAGTGTAGAATGTTGCCTTGTAGTGTAGAATGTTAATGTGTGATTTGCAGCAAACCTGTATTAAGCAGCAGCTTCGGGAGAAAAAAAACGAACTAAAATCATGATTTGCAGTGTTAAAATAAATGATTCAAATGATATTTAACCATGATGTTTCACTGGGCAGTAGAAGCCTGTCTCAACTGGCAAACTTATCAGAGACATTTTAAAAGACCCACAAGCTGGTTTCATTCGACAGCTTTTCAGTTGTACATGTGGAACAGAATAGTTGTGTTGAATACTGTAAAAATGTATAATAGTAACAGGAATACTTTCTCCATGTAAGACATGTAGCTTTGGGAGCGAATGGAGGCAAAGCAAACAGAAACTTAAGGATTCCTTCACGGTTTGTTTAAAAAAAAAAATGGTTGATAACACAGAGGTTGGTACATATGCATTGAAAGTTTCTCAATACCTTCAAGCAAAAAGAATCTACATTTCACAGACAAACCATTCCCAACATGCCCTTGGGTCTAATATGATGGGTAAGGATAACTTGTTTGACACCATATCAGATTAAAAAAAGGTATATAATATGACACAGATGCATCTGAAAAGGCTGAGGACATTTTTCCTTGTTTTCTCTGTTGATGTGGTTTAGGTTGTGATTCCTCCACGTCGTAGCGTAGGAACAGTCTGGAGGTGGTGCAGTCATGTGGGTTTTCTGGAGTGAGGTAAGCCACACCTCTCCTAACCTGCTGCACCTAAGGAGAATGGATACGCGGTTTTTAACGACAGCCCTTAGTTCATTTCAGGTTCTGCTGCTTATGCTCTTCCTTTCTTTAAAAACATGAAACTTGGCTTAAATTGGCTTCTTGCTTAAAAAAAGACAAACAAAAGACCAAAAAAAGACAAACGGTTTTGGTAAAACGGTGGCATTCTGCCCGAGTGTTAGATGTGGGAAGGAGTGGTACAGACGGGATATGAGGAAGGGTACAGGGGTCGGGATAGGAGTCGGGGGTGGAGATAGAGGGGGTTAAGGTCGCTCTATGGATGGGGTGTTGAAGCAGCCGTTGGGTAACGTGTTCTTGATGTCGTTGAGGTTGGCGATGTCAGACTGGATCTCCTTGATCTGCCTATCGTAGTCGGTGATCATCTCCTCCTGGCTCTTGGCCACGTCGTTCAGCTCCGACAGCTTGCGGTCCAGGTCGCTGTTCACCATCTTGTCTTTGGCCTGCTTCAGCGACCCCTCAATCAAGCCCAGCTTGCTCAGGTCCACCTTGTCAATGTTGCCTGAACCGGAAAAGAGGTGTAAGCTTTAGCTCAATGATTTAAGTACAGTCATTTTCACTTGTGCAAGTAAAACCCTGAATGATGGAATATTGTTTGGTTACACACGATGCACAAGCCAGAAACAATAACAAAACAGAATCACAAGACAATTATAGCCCTCTCAGAAAAGAACAGTTTGCTAAATCAAATACCACTCACCCAGTGACTTAAGCAGGTCGTTGATGGTGTTGAGAACGGTCCTGACTGCACTCTTGGCTTTCCGAGCGTTGTCCTCAGCTTCCTTCGCATTGTCTGATGCCTGAAATACCAAAACAACATAGTTGACATGTCAGGGTCAGGATTCCAGACCACAACGAAGATAGCTGTAACTCAGTAAACACTTGTGAGGTCCTTTAACCTTCAGTAGCTTGCTCATCCACTTCCACTTCCTATTGCATATTGTTTAGTCTCATTGTCTCTAAACAACTTTAACAAGGACTATAAACATTTTGCAACTCCAGCTCTGTGTACACAAACACGCAGAGCACATGGGTATGATTTCCAACCCAAAGAGATCTTCTAGGAATTCCTAAGTATTGGGTTCATAAGATTCTGAGAATTTAATGATATCAGTGGATTTAAACAACACAGCCCCAGATACAGAGCATGAGTCCCAAATTACACCATATTCCCCTATATAGTACACTACTTTTGACAAGAGCCCTATGGTCCCTGGTCAAAAGTAGTGAACAACACAGGGTGCAATGTGGGACGCACACAGACAGACACGCACCATGCTAGCCATCATCATGTCCTGGTCGGCCTCAGCCTTCTTCTTGGCCAGCTCTGCCTCTGCTGCACTTAGCTGGTCCATCATGTTGTTGACCTCTCCATCCAGCTTCTTGGTGTCCTCAAAGGCCTTCTCTGCATCCACCTTGGTCTTAGCAGAACCCTGTGGGGTCCACAGGCAGAGGGGGACAGAGAGGGATTAGTGATGTTGACAACTTGAAAGTAGGTATTACATTAATTATAGGTTTAATGGTTTATTACAGTATGTGAAACATCAGATGAAAGGGGGACAGAGAGGGTTTATTATTTTATGTGAAACATCACATTAAATTACCATAAAAACAAATCAACAAAACATTTAATCTACTGAGACACCATTTATATATACACTTTATATCAAGAGGCCACCATTGATTTTGGCCCTGTCATTTCAGGACTGTAGCATATATGATGGTCATAATGTATCTAGTTATAATATAACACAAATATAATGTACCTTCTGCGCAAGGCTGGCTATCTTCTCAGCCTCCTCCGCCTTGCTCTTGGCCTCCTTTGCGTCTGCGTCTGCGTTGCCTAGCGCCCCCTCAGCCTGCTTGGTCTTCTCATTGGCTGCAGAGATGGTGGCGTTGATCTCTGGGATTCTCTTCATGGCGTTCTCAGCTGCTGTCTTGTTGTCGTTCACCCTCTTGTCAAAGTCTGTGTTGACAATAGAGAAGGAAAATGAGAAGACAGATTGATTACATATCTAATATGTGATAAAAAAATACTGGTGACTCACTACTTTGCATTATACTATTATTATAGCAATTCCTTTAACATCCATCTGAGATCCTACGTATTAGTCTGGATACGCTTTTCACTGTTACCATTCAGAATCAAATAAGCCCCTGATCTAAGGTTAGTATGGGGTAGAGAGGGACCCTTCTCTGGCCTCCCTACCAGTCCTGTTCCTACGTACCTCTCAGATTTCCCAGAATGTCTTGGGCCTCCTGGTAGGTGGACCTCCCCTTGTTGGCGGCCTCCTCAGCCAGTGCCTTGGCAGCATCAGCACGAGCCAGCAACTGATCTGCAGTCTGGACAGACAGAGACAGAGACAGACAGAGAGACAGACAGAGAAAAAACAGACAGACGAGACAGACAGACAGACAGACAGACAGACAGACAGACAGACAGACAGACAGACAGACAGACAGACAGAGACAGACACACAGACAGAGACAGACAGAGACAGGCACACAGACAGAGACAGACAGAGACAGACACACAGACAGATAGAGACAGAGAGCGAGACAGACAGAGAAAAAACAGACAGACAGACAGACAGAGACAGATGGGGGAATAAGTCATCAGTGAATTTAAACATATTTTTCTGGGTGCTCCTAACTTTTCTTAGCTAGGAGCATCAGTGCTACCAATGAAACATGTTAATTTAGAGCCATGCATACTACTCAATTAATTTGAATAATTCTGGCATCATGGCTTGCTGATTTTCACTATACTTAGTTGCTGAACGAGTGAAGAGGCCCATAAATACTGTGGTAATTCGTCACTTATGCAACGTGGTCATTTTCAATTTCATGCCTCCTTTAATGAGGCACGCTAAAGCTAATCTTAGACGGAGACACACTCCAGTTTTTTCATGTAGGAAACCACCACCGTACGAGGTTTACATGCGAGGCATAGATCACATGTTGATGTTTGTCTATTTAGAGCAAAGGTTATAGACAAGAAAGAGAAAGTAAAAAAGGTAGTGTTGCAAAAATCTGGTAATGTTCCCAAACTTTCCAGGGGCCTCATTTATAAACGTTGCTTATGTACAAAACATGCAATCGCCAGTTTTCACACAAAAGTTGATTTATAAAAACCTGAACTTCACATGAGAATGTTAACTCCTCACAAACCTTAAACTTTACGTACAATATCTAGTGGTTGAAGTATTGCATTGGAGGCAAGTAAGTAGGCATGTATTTTGTGCAAATGGGGGATGTGATGACACGCTATTGAAAATCAAATCAAAAACAGGAGCCATTTGCCGCTGTTTGTTTTATTTTTGGAATCTAGAATAATTAGACATAGGAGTCTATTTCCTATTTATTTAATTTTCAAAACAATTGCAGAAGAAATTCCTCACCTTTTCTGGCTGTGATGGGTTCGTATTCCCAGCCTACAACAAATGACCATATGAATCTCTCATTTAATTTGAGCCTAGTAAATAGATAGGCTATACGCATTTCAAGTTTGGCTGTATGCGATCCAATAGACAGTGTGGTTTATAATAGGCTACACGGTCGAATTTAACAGTTGAACAGACAGTTTACCTTTTTCATTGAAAAATGTATGCTACTACTGTAAGTAGAATACTGTAATTACACTGAAAATATAAACACAACATGTAAAGTGTTGGTCCCATGTTTCATGAGCTGAATCAAAAGAAAGATGGCAGAAATGGTCCATACACACAAAAAGCTTTTTTCAAATGTTGTGCACAAATTTGTTGACATCCCTGATCGTGAGCATTTCTACACAAACTATCAGAAACCGTTTCCGATAAGCTCATCTTCGTGCTCGTAGTCCTCACCATTTTTTTTTATTTGAAACATTGTATCAACTATTAACTTGGGTCTGCCTGAAGCTAGTGAACATGCAACATTGTATAAAATATTCTGGTCCCTCAGAGTTGCCAGTGAGCTCGAGACAGACACAGCTGTAGGCTATTTGTGCAAGGGTTAAGAAGCAGTGCTTGACTTTGGCAGGAGATCACTGGAGCGGAGTACCGGCACGTCAAATTTTATACTGCTTGAGCTCCTGTTCCTCTTATAGAATATTATCTCAAAGGTATTGTGGAGCTCGTGCACCTAAATATAAACAGTACCAGCACCCAAAACGAATACCAGAACCTATTTCAGTCCAAAGCAAGCACTGATAAGAAGTAACCAGGTTGGCCTATTTCATGACGTTTTCACTGGATCAGAGTGATTATTGAAAGGGAGAGAGCTGGATTTTAAATTTTTTATATATATTGAAGAACTATTGTATTCTCAATGGATGGAAAAACAGACTTGTTTGATGTGAAGAAAACATTAACATGAGAAGCTCCACAGGTGTGTTAATCCACTCAGAAAAACTATCAGATCCCCAAATGGGCACATTTATATGCTTGCATTTGGCCAGGTAGACTATAGGCCTATTCTATGCGTGCACATCCTTAGTCAACATTGGACAGGAGAGCTCCAAATAAAATAAATAAATTGCCAAAACTCGCAAATGGAATTAAATAAACCAAAAACGTGTTTCTCAAAAGTGTGGCGTAGGTTGTGTACACCGCAAACAATGTGTCCACTCCGACAATGACAATGGAAAGACAGGAATAAGAATATTGAATGCCATAACAAAAATGACCATCACCAAAGTAACAAACATTGTAGATTTGATAGAAATTAACAGTAAATGTACTACTGGTGATATAATGTAAATGGATATTGACATACACAAACAATTCACACAATGAAGTTCTGAATATTCACAAACAGGCAGGACGGAGCACATTCTGGAGAGAAGTGCTACACAGAGCCCTGCGCATTGTAAAAAAATAAATAAAATATCAGAGGCGCATGGTGATGCAGTACAGAGCTTGATTTGGCCTCTGCATGCTTCGCAATTCCATCACACCGTCCATATGGAGCCTCCGACCACATTTTCGGATCAAGCATACATTTTATTCTAAGCCTCCGCAATGGATGGAGATGGATGCACACACACACACACACACACACACACACACACACACACACACACACACACACACACACACACAGAGAGATTAGTCTCAAAACGGCATGAAACAAAGAACTTTCTTCTGAAACTCAGTCTATTCTTGTTCTGAGAAATGAAAGCTATTCCATGCGAGAAACTGAAGTACAACGCTGTGTACTACTCCCTTCACAGAACAGTGCAAACTGGCTCTAACCAGAATAGAAAGGGGAGTGGGAGGCCCCGGTGCACAACTGCGCAAGAAGACAAGTACATTAGAGTGCCTAGTTTGACAAACAGACTCCTCACATGTCCTCAACTAGCAGCGTCATTAAAAAGTACCCGCAAAACACCCGTCTCAACGTCAACAGTGAAGAGGCGACTCTGGGATGCGGGCCTTCTAGGCAAAGCTGTAAAGAAAAAGTCATATTTCAGGCTGGCCAATAAAAAAAAGATTAAGATTGATCTTTTGCCTGACACTTGACAGACAAATTTAAGTTTGAGGTGTACGGATCACAAAGAAGAACATTCATGAGATGCAGGAAAAAATGAAACGATGCTGGGGGAGTGCTTGACGCCATCTGTCAAGCATGGTGGAGGCAATGTGATGGTCTGGGGGTGCTTTGGTGGTGGTAAAAGTGGGAGCTTTGTACAGGGTAAAAGGGATCTTGAAAAAGAAGGAAGGCTATCACTCCATTTTGCAACGCCATGCCATACCCTGTGGACGGCACTTAATTGGAGCCAATTTCCTCCTACAACAGGACAATGAGCCAAAGCACAGCTCCAAACTATGCAATAACTATTTAGGGAAGAAGCAGTCAGCTGGTATTCTGTCTATAATGGAGTGGCCAACACAGTCACCGGATCTCAACCCTATTGAGCTGTTGTGGGAGCAGCTTGACAGTATGGTACGTCAGAAGTGCCCATCCAACTTGTGGGAGATGCTTCAGGAAGCATGGGGTGAAATCTCTTCAGATTACCTCAACAAATTGACTAGAATGCCAAAGGTCTGCAGGGCTGTAATTGCTGCAAATTGAGGATTCTTTGACAAAATCAAAGTTTGGACACAATTATTTCAATTAAAAATCATAAATTATAACCATGTCAACGTCTCGACTATATTTCCTACTCATTTTACAACTCATTTCATGTAGGTTTTCATGGAAAACAAGGACATTTATAAGTGACCCCAAGCTTTTGAACGTTAATATATATTATATATATGAAAATAGTGCCCTCAGAAGGTATTCAGACGCCTTGACTTTTTCCACATTGTTACGTTACAGCCCTATTCTAAAATGGATTAAAGAAACAAATCCTCAGCAATCTACACACAATACCCCATAATGACAAAGAGATGTGCAAATTTAAAAAAACAAAAACAAAACAGAAATACCTTATTTACGTAAGTATTCAGAACCTTTGCTATGAGACTCGAAATTGAGCTCAGGTGCATCCTGATTCCATTGATGCTCCTTGAGATGTTCCGATCACTTGATTAGAGTCCACCTGTGGTAAATTCAATTGATTGGACATGATTTGAAAAAGGCACAGCTGTCTCCATAAGGCTCCACAGTTGACAGTGCATGTCAGAGCAAAAAACAAACCATGAGGGCAAAGACAGCATTAAGTCGAGGCACAGATCTGGGGAAGGGTACCGAAACATTTCTGCCGCATTGAAGGTCCCCAGGAACCCAGTGGCCTCCATCATTCTTAAATGGAAGAAGTTTGGAACCACCAAGACTCTTCCTAGAGTTGGTCGGCCAGCCAAACTGAGCAATTGGGGGAGAAGGGTCTTGGTCAGGGAGGTGACCAAGAACCCGATGGTCACAGCTCCAGAGTTCCTCTGTGGAGATGGGAGAACCTTCCAGAAGGACAACCATCTCTGCAGCACTCCATCAATCAGGCCTTTATGGTAATGGCCAGGCAAAAGCCACTCCTCAGTAAAAGGCACATGACATCCCGCTTGGAGTTTGCTAGAGGCCACCTAAAGACTCTCAGAACCATGAGAAACAAGATTCTCTGGTCTGATGAAACCAAGATTAAACTATTTGGCCTGAATGCCAAGCTTCATGTCTGGAGGAAACCTGGCACCATCCCTACGGTGAAGCATGGTGGCGGTAGCATCATGCTGCGGGGCATGTTTTTCAGGGCAGGGACTGGGAGACTAGTCAGGATCAAGGCATGGATGAACAGCGCAAAGTTCAGAGATATTGATGAAAACTTGCTCCAGAGCGCTCAGGACCTCAGACAGGGGCGTGGGGTCACCTTCCAACAGGACAATTACCTGCCAACGCAGGAGGGCTTCTGGACAAGTCTCTGAATGTTCTTGAGTGGCCCAGCCAGAGCCCGGACTTGAAACCGATCGAACATCTCTGGAGAGACCTGAAAATTGCTGTGCAGCGACGCTCCCCATCCAACCTCACAGAGCTTGAGAGGATCTGCAAATAAAAATGGAAGAAACTCCCCAAATGCACGTGTGCAAAGCTTGTAGCCTCATACCCAAGAAGTTCTGAATACTTTTGTAAATGTGATATTTACATTTTTTTGCTTTGTCATTATGGTGTATTGTGTGGAAATTGATGAGAAAAAAACGAAACCATTTAATATATTAAAATAAGGCTGCAACCTAACAAAATGTGGAAAAAGTCAAGGGGTCTGAAAACTTTCCGAATGCACTGTATCTAGTTGTTACTGCTCGAATAAAACAATCTCGGTGACCTACAGCCTAACGATCAAACAATCGACCAGTCGACTAATTGGGGTCCTACTAAACAAAATATATAGTCTTTTGTGTGTGGGCAGTAGCATTTACTTTTAAATTGTTTTGAATATACAATCAATCTTGCAGAACGCGCAGACAATGTACGGCATGGAGGGGGAACCAGCCATGTTGCAGACACCGATGTCGTGCTCCTGAACAAACTAAACAGCCTTTGCCCGCTTTGAGGATAACACAGCGCCGCTGACGCGGCCCGCTCCCAAGGACTGTGGGCTCTCCCTCACTTCGGCCACAGAGAACAAGACATTTAAGCGTGTTAACCCTTGCAAAGCTCCTGGCCCAGACGGCATCCCTAGCCGTGTCCTCAGAGCATGTGCAGACCAGCTGGCTGGAGTGTCTACGGACATATTGAATCTATCCCTATCCCAGTCCTCTGTTCCCACTTTCTTCAAGATGTCTACCATTGTTCCTGTACCCAAGAAAGCAAAGGTAACTGAACTAAATGACTATCGCCATGTAGCACTCACTTTTGTCATCATGAAGTACTTTGAGAGGCTAGTTAAGGATCATATCGACTCTACCTTACCTAACACCATAGACCCACATCAATTTGTTTACCGCCCCAATAGATCCAGACGATGAAATCGCCAATGCACTGCACAC
The DNA here is from genome assembly GCF_002021735.2 of Oncorhynchus kisutch. Lineage (NCBI taxonomy): Eukaryota > Metazoa > Chordata > Actinopteri > Salmoniformes > Salmonidae > Oncorhynchus > Oncorhynchus kisutch. The sequence continues at coordinate 19,151,938 of NC_034203.2, forward strand.
TGCCCTATCCCATCTGGACAAGAGGAATACCCATGTAAGAATGTTGTTCATTGACTATAGCTCAGCCCTCCAAGCTCATCATTAAACTTGGGATCCTGGGTCAGAACTCCGCCCTGTGCAACTGGGTCCTGAACTTCCCGACAGGCCACCCCCAGGTGGTGAAGGTAGGAAACAACACCTCCACTTCGCTGATCCTCAACACAGGGGCTCCACAAGGGTGTGTACTCAGCCCCTTCCTGTACTTCCTTGTTAACCCATGACTGTGTGGCACGCATGCCTCCAACTCAATCATCAAGTTGGCAGATGACAACAGTAGTAGGCCTGATTACCAACAAAGACGAGACAGCCTACAGGAAGGAGGTGAGGGCCCTGGCAGAGTGTTACCAGGAAAATAACCTCTCCCTCAACAAAACGTTCAGGAAACAGAGTGAGTACACCCCTATCTACATCGACATGAACACAGTGGAGAAGGTGGATAACTTCAAGTTCCTCGGCGTACACACCACTGACAATCTGAAATGGTCCATCCACACAGACAGCGTCGTGAAGGAGTCTGAAAAAAATTGTCTTGACCCATAAGACAATCAAACCTTTACAGATGCACATTTGAAAGCATGCTGTCGGTCTGTATCACCGCCTGGTACGGCAATTACACCACCCGCAACCGCAGGGCTCTCCAGAGGGTGGTGTGGAATGGTCAACGCATCACCGGGGGCACACTGCCTGCCATCCAGGACACCTAAAGCACCAAATGTCACAGGAAGGCCGAAACGATCAAAGACATTAACCACGCGAGCCACAGCCTGTTCACCCCGCTATCATCCAGAAGGCAAGGTCAGTACAGGTGCATCAAAGCTGGGACCGAGAGACTGATAAACAGCCATCAGACTGTTAAGTAGCCATCAACTAGCCGGCTACCATCCGGTTCCTCGTCCCTGCACCTTAGAGGCTGCTGCTTTATATACATTTGAAGTCGGAAGTTTACATACACCTTAGCCAAATACATTTTAACTCAGTTTTTCACAATTCCTGACATTTAATCCTAGTAAAAATTCCCTGCCTTAGGATCACCACTTCATTTTAAGAATGTGAAATGTCAAAATAATAAAAGTAGAGAGAATAATTTATTTCAGATTTGATTTCTTTCATCACATTCCAAGTTTGTCAGAAGTTTACATACACTTAATTAGTATTTGGTAGCATTGACTTTAAATTGTTTAACTTGGGTCAAACATTGCGGGTAGCCTTCCAGAAGCTTCCCACAATAACTTAGGTGAATTTTGGCCCACTTCTCCTGACAGAGCTGGCGTAACTGAATCAGATTTGTAGGCCACTTTTCTCACACACGCCTTTTCAGTTCTGCCCACACATTTTCTATAGGATTGAGGTCAGGGCTTGTGATGGCCACTCCAATACCTTGACTTTGTTGTCCTTAAGCCATTTTGCCACAACTTTGGAAGTATGCTTGGGGTCATTGTCCATTTGGAAGACCAATTTGCGACCAAGCTTCAACTTACTGATGTCTTGAGATGTTGCTTCAATATATCCACATTATTTTCCTTCCTCATGACGCCATCTATTTTGTGAAGTGCACCAGTCCCTCCTGCAGGAAAGCACCCCCACAACGTGATGCTGCCACCCCCAGTGCTTCACGGTTGGGATGGTGTTCTTCGGCTTGCAAGCCTCCCCCTTTTTCCTCCAAACATAACGATGGTCATTATGGCCAAACAGTTCTATTTGTGTTTCATCAGACCAGAGGACATTTCTCCAAAAAGTATGATCTTTGTCATCATGTGCAGTTGCAAACCGTAGTCTGGCTTTTTTTATGGCAGTTTTGGAGCAGTGGCTTCTTCCTTGCTGAGCGGCCTTTCATGTTATATCGATATAGGACTCGTTTTACTGTGGATGTAGATATTTTTGTACATGTTTCCTCCAGCATCTTCACAAGGTCCTTAGCTGCTGTTCTGGGATTGATTTGCACCTTTCACACCAAAGTACATTCATCTCTAGGAGACAGAACGCGTCTCCTTCCTGAGCGGTATGACGGCTGCATGGTCACATGGTGTTTATACTTGCGTACTATTGTTTGTACAGATGAACGTGGTACCTTCAGGTGTTTGGAAATGGCTCCCAAGGATGAACCAGACTTGTGGAGGTCTTGGCTGATTTCTTTTGATTTTCCCATGATGTCAAGCAGAGAGGCACTGAGTTTGAAGGTAGGCCTTGAAATACATCCACAGGTACACTTCCTATTGACTCAAATTATGTCAATTAGCCTATCAGAAGCTTCTAAAACCATTACATAATTTTCTGGAATTTTCCAAGCTGTTTAAAGGCACAGTCATCTTAGTGTATGTAAACTTCTGACCCACTGAAATAGTGAATTATAAGTGAAATAATCTGTCTGTAAACAATTGATGTAAAAATGACTTGTGTCATGCACTAAGTAGATGTCCTAACCGACTTGCCAAAACTATAGTTTGTTAACAAGACATTTGTGGAGTGGTTGAAAAACGAGTTTTAATGACTCCAAACTAAGTGTATGTAAACTTCTGATTTCAACTGCACATAGAATCACTGGTCATAATAATAACGGAACACTAGTCATTTTAATAATGTTTACATTCTGCTTTACGCATCTCTTATGAATATATTGTATTCTATTCTACTGTATTTTAGTCAATGCAACTCCGACATTACTCGTCCTAATATTTACATATTTCTTAATTCCATTCTTTTAGTTTTTAGATTTGTATTGTGTTGTATTGTTGTGAATTGTTAGATTCTACTTCACTGTTTGAGCTAGGAACATCAGCATTTCGCTACACCCACAATAACATCTGCTAAATATGTAATTGTGACCAATAAAATGTTATTTTATTTGATGTTTAGTTGGGAAAAAAATCCCTGAAAAATATCCAAACATTCTGCCCACAGCTCTACAGAAATGTGATCTAATTAGCCATTGCGCTTTCTTTTAGAAACAGCCATAGCCCATTTCAATAGTTCAAAATTCAACCGCAAATTAATTGTCACAATAAATGCTGAATGGTACTGATGGGGAGCAAAAAGCCTATACAGTTACATTTCGGGATTCATTTTTTACAATATACCGTATCGTCTTGACAATATCGCAATATTATTTTTGCGTTAGTTGGCTGCACCATCTTCTTCTTCTTAAATATGGAGCCAATTTGTTTTCAGCACTTTTATTTCCATTACTGATCAAAACTGGTTCTCTCATGTCTCTCTCTTGTCCCTCTGCAGCAGACATATGGTGAGCAACACGTTTGGAACATCGAATCACAATAAAATCACAGTACCGAATCGGCAATAAATATAGAACCGTGAGAATTGCAAGACACATCGTATCGGCACCTAGGTATCGGGATAATATTGTATCGCAAGGTCCCTGGCAATTCCCAGCCTTAGTGAATGGAGGGTGTTTTTCAGAGTTCTAACGCACGTTCACAGTTTTAGGATGGGTCGGATTTATAACGGGAAACATGTATGGTGTACGGCAAGTTTATAAATCAATGTTTTTTTACGGACATATTCCTTTCATTAATGGCACATGCAGATATTTAGTGTGAAATTTACACAATGGTTATGAGGCCCCTGATTTTGCAGATATACTCGTTGGAAGATTCCTGGAATCTGTCTGGAAAAAGCAGGAATTCAGGGAATCCTCAAACTGGGTTTCTGGTAGCCTGAGAATTTGGGAAAGTTATCAACATTTTGTAACCCTAAGTAATGGTCTCCTGTCCTACCTGCTGCTCAGTCTTTCCCTTCTCCAGCAGCTTGCGGACCTCAGTCTCCTTCCCTCTCAGGTCGTCCCTCAGGTCGTTGTACTCCTTCTCCGTCTTGTCAATCAGCTTGTCCAGGTCTGACGCCTCCTTCTTGATCTTGCTCGCTTCGCCCTGTAATCAGAAGTCAAGGTAAGTTATCTTTCAAGACTTGGAAATGACTTCAGTAATGTCCTGATGGCCATTTACATTTATGTCTTTGATACACAAACCCTTTCAATGAATCTGAAGAGTATCCTGTCAATCATTCGAGACAGGGAACATATTCCAAAGGGTTGTTTCATCAATGAAGAGACGCCTGATGATGCCACCTACCTCCCAATTGACATCCTATTCCCTTTCTAGTGCGCACATTTTGACCAGTAGTGCACTATTAAGGAAATAGGGTGCCATTTGGGATGCAGAACTGTCTCCCCCTAAAAGAGGAGCAGTCACTTCATGCAACTGACCTCCAGTGATTTGGTGTTGAAGGGTGGCAGGCTGGTCAGGTTAGAGTAGATCTTCAGGGCTTTGTCGCCTGCCTCCTCTGCCTCAGCATGCACTTTGTTGGCCTGTTTCTCCAGGTTATTAGCCAGGTCCTTTGCTTCATTGTACCTAAGAGGGTGAACATGACAGTTTCAATTATTGACAATTTCTGGACAGAATAAATGTTCCTGAAATGGGATTTATTTCGATTGAGAAAATAAAGGAGGAATCATCACAGAAAAGTGCTGCTGCTGACAGTGACATACTTCCTGTTGAGCTCGTCAATGTCTTTGTTGGTCTTTCCCTCGCCATCTAGAGTCTTCATCAGCAGGTTGAGAGCCTTGGTGGACGTGTCGTTGGCATCCTTGGCGATCTTCTCGATTTGATCCGCATCCATTTTATGTCTACAGATGTAACAGGATGAGGCTTATTATTTCATCGACTACGTGACGGGGCTTCTTACAGCTCAAGAAAAATAAAATAAAAAGTGGTGATTGGGTTCACGCACCCAAACATATACATTTTAGTTCTGGCCTACCAATTATATTGATTTAATTAAAGCAATTCATATTTCATTTTTTTGCGTGTTCCCCCTTTTTCAGTCAAGAATAGCACATCCCAGACATCCCAGGCAATACATTTCAGAGAACAACAATTGTAGCAGTTCTTACTTGTCGGCCAGATTGCGAGCCTCCTCTGCCAGAAGCGTCATGTTGTTAGGATCTGCAGTGTTTGAGGGTGTTTTGATGTCCTGGGCGAGAAAAAAAATAAAGTACGAAATCAATGAACCCCCATTATTTCTTTTTCATGCAGGAGGACTTGCTCATTGTGCTACGGGACCAAATATGAACCGGGGGTCTGTACAACAAAAATAGACAAATAACATGGTGCTCAAAGCATCGAGATCCTACCCTTCATAATATCATTATTTGTTATATACAATATTTGACCAAATATGATCCGTTTTTAGAATGAAAGCGTCATTTTTTTTGTCATGTTGCTGTTGGATGCTAATTTCCATCCTATGGATTCTATATGTAATTATAGAGCTCCAAGTATCTTACTGAACACCTGGAGCAATATAATTACATATAGAATCCCTAGAATGGACATTATTATCCTAGCAACATGACACAAAAAAGATAACTTTCATTATAGAAACTGATCATACATGGTAGAACATTGGATGAATATTGTATAAAACAAATGCATTTCTCAAAATTATCATTAGGGGATGACCGACCAGTTTGCTGATGGCGTCCTTGGCCTTATCCAGTTCCTCGCGGGCACGGTCGACCAGGTTCTCAGTGTCTCGGACCCGGTTGCGGGCCTTGTCGGTCTGGGTTCCCGTGTCGTCCACACCGTTCCTGATGTTCTGCAGACGGTTCCACTGAGTGGTCAGCGTGTTGTTCAGGTTTCCCAGGCGCTCCAGCAGGCCTTTGTCTACATCTGAAAATATAGATTAAGAAGTAAATAAAAGTACATTTCACATAGTCCTCTCTGATCCAGCACCTGGGACAAGGTTTAATGGATGTGTGCATACCACCCCACTACATAACTGAAAACAGCATTCACAACTAACATGCCTGAATCATTTGATTTAACTCCACTGGGATAGAACAACATTCTTTCAGGTTAATTATGCCGAATAGTTCTTTAAAAATTGACATGAGGTCCTTTGTCTAATTCTAGTTGTTTCAAGTGAGACCTACTTTAAAATATATACATATTTTTTTTTAAATGGACATATTTAGAGTCCTGTACTTTTGCTGGTCTGAGCCTCCTCCAGCAGATCCATGATGGCTTTCTCTGCCTGCTTCAGACGGTCCTCAAAAGCCTTGTCACTGACAGCCTCCGACGTAGAGCCCAGGTTGTCAATCAAATTCTGCAGGTCATGCAGCTTCTGTCTCTGCTGGTTCACCTATGTAAGTATAAAACCATAAGGGTTAGTGTGGTTGCCTATGCAGCTATACAGACATGTCAAGCACACAACTTAATTAAATATATTTTAAAAATATTTGGACAAAGACAGTGAAGAGAGACAGGAAAGGAAGGAGGAGAGACAGTGTGGTAGAACTCAACTTTATTAACAAAAATAATTAACTGACGAAAACAACACCAAGAGTCTGTACCTTGTCTCTGATGAGAGAGTAACAAGCTGGACACTGCTGGCAGCCAAGAGTAGAGCGGTTGTAGAAGTAGTTCTCCTCACACATGTCACACCTGGCTCCTACAAAGCCTGGGCTGCACTCGCAGCGGCCATCGTCCTTACACTGGGTCGTGGAGGAGCCCTCTGGGTCGCAGTCACACGCTGAAGTAGAGGAAGAAGAGAAACAGATCAATTAAAAAGGCTCGTAAAACATGTGTGATTCCAGAGTGGAGGTTTGAAAAGCTACAATGACAAATACAGAGGGGAATCTTCAAGTTAGAATGATGTTCTCTTCCCATCAGACACAAACTCCACATGTGATATAGTAATGCACATCTGCACGCCATAATATGAAATGTTGCAAGAGTTTAATCTCAATGGTCGAGGATAGAGAAAGGAGGAAAAGTATGGTAGCCATACGTTTGCAGCCAGACAATCCGAATCCAAAGAAGTTGACCTCGCAGCGTTCACAGCGCAGACCGGTGACGCCGGGCTGGCATTCACACTGACCGGAACTGATGTCACACTGACCATTGGTGGACCCAATAGGATTGCAGGTGCATCTGTCACGACAACAAAATAAAATCAAGGCATACTACAACTTAGCTATTGAAACATAGCCATGAACACAATCAAACAGCTAAAGCTTCATATAACAGACCACAATTTCTAGTAAGATATTTATTAATTAGAATAATTATTCATGTTTATTGGTCTTTATTTTTGTATTGAATGTGACAAATCACAAACCAAAAAAAGATGATACATTTCTTTGGCTTTTCTACGAGGAGTACCTTATTAATTACTCAGAAATGCTTCCACTAAAAGCTGGATATTAAGGTGTAAAAAGAGAAGGTCTACAGAGTGGGTACTGACCGTACGCAACCTGTGCCGCTCTGCAGGTTGAAGAAGCCAGGCTCACAGGCGCTGCAGTCCCTGTTGATGACGTGGGCGAGACACGGGCACTGGCCTGTGACCTGTAGACAGGTGGTTTGTCTGTCCACTGTGCCGTACAGAGAGCAGGAGCAGGCTGGGGACAGGAGAGAAGAGAAACCCATGACTACCACTGCAAGCATCAGTCGTCTCTGTATAGTATGTGGAACTCAACAGTACACAGGATAGAATGGAATAGAGAGAGACCCATTATCACCGATGAACACATCAGTCAGTATGTGGAACTCAACTGTACACACACACACAGAGGTCATTTTCTCATCTTACGCTTGCACTTGTCGTTGGGGTTGGTGGCCAGAGGGCTTCCATAGAAGCCCTCTTTGCAGCGGTCGCAGAAGAAGCCGTCTGTGTTGTAGATACACTTGAGGCACTCCCCGGTCTCTCGGTCACAGTTGCCCACAGCGTTGGGGTCGATGTTGTCGCTACACTTACAGGCCCGACACACCCTCACCGGCCCGTTCTCACCCAGGGGGTCTCCGAAGAAACCGTCGTCACACAGCTCACAACGCTTGCCTGGGGAAAGATGCAATTCATAGTTTGGATTACGTGATAATGAATATATTTGAATATCTAATAAAAGCTCCCATACATTCAACTCCTGAATTGAGAAATAGGTTCATACAATAAACACAATTTGGAACATTCATCATGAAGTTTTATCCATTTACAAAGTTGAAGTTAGGTTTCTTTTACGGAATCAAAGTCTGTTTATCAGACGGAATCAAAGTCTGTTAATAGAAAGGAAATGGTTCAGGCCACCTTTATGTCTGTATGGGAATATGGGGATGTTATTTACATGCATGTTGCAGCATCCACACTTTAAACCCTTGGTTGCTGTATATTGTTGTGCCCCAAGGTTCATTACTGGCTCCGGTTTCAAAACTTACCACTATTCCTTATATCTAGAAATAGTTTTGGGCCTCTTTAGCCGCCAGAAGAGAGCAGAATTGTATGTTATTTATCTATAAAGCGTTAATGCAAAAACATCCAATGTATTTGACATCTCTAAACTCTTATCGAATGACTCATTCTAAAACTAGGTTGATGAATTACACTTCAGATCCCCCCCAGTTTCTACACAGATCGGAAAATGCACCTACAGTTATGCTGCACCCTACATGTGAAACAATTTACACAAAACTATTAGAATGGATGTTCTCGTGCCTCTTACACAATTAAAAAAATCTATTTCTGATCTTTTAAATGTTAATTGTGATTTTTTTTTTCTTAATGAGTATGTCTTGTGTCTGTGTATTTATGCATATGTTGTATGTTTGTATTAAAAAACAGGCTCTACTGCAAATGAGACTTTGGTCTCAGTTGATCCACAGTATAAATATGTTTTCATTTTATTTTTATAAACAGTCTTGAATTGTGATAAATAGTAAATAATTCAACCAGTGTTTGACACTTTCAAAACGACCCACAGACTATGCCTAACAGTTGATTTGGTTCTAATCTATAAATCTGCAAAGTCTCCACCACGGATTATTTACATGCGTTTTTTGTTTTTTAATCACAATCTCTTTAAATATTACCTGTGGTTCCTGTGGGACAGTTGGTGCAGACAACCTCCTTGGTCTTGGGAACGACAGCACAAGTGGATCCTCCGGGGCAGGGGCAGGGCTTGCAGTCGCTGGAACTCCCCACAGTGGAGTCTCCATAGGAACCGTCTTCACACCTCTCACAACTGAGACCAGCTGTGTTGTGTTGGCAGTCACACATCCCTTCAAACAGATATCAAACACACACGTCATGTCTCTGATTAAGAGGGGTTGGGTTAAGCGCGGAAGACACACTTCGGGTGAATGCATTCCGTTACGCAACTGACTAGCTATCCCCTTTCCCTTCCCCTAGCCACCACCAGGGGGGAGTCTAAGACCGATGAGCGTTTAAAGGGCCCACTATTTTATATCCAGACACCTTTTTATAGTAGATGAGGAGAGAGTAGGCTGCCTATTTTATTGAACCTTTATTTAACTAGGCAAGTCAGTTAAGATAAATTCTTATTTACAATGACATCCTATCAGTCATGTTTTTAAACCAACCACAAATCTCTTTATAGCAGAGTGTTATTACTGGCTGATGTTGGTGTGACCTGTTACTCCATGTTCTGTTCCACTCTAAGATAACAAGGACTTTTAAATGTTGAACCATCCACTGTTCCAGACACATTTAGACATAGCAGATAGAACCCCAGGTGTACTGCATGGCTCCTGGCTGAGACATATACCCAACCAGTCATGTGATGATTGAAGACTCGTCGCCAGTCTCTACTCCTTGTTGTTTCCCTAAGGGCCCTGCTCTACAGTAGTGCACTATATAGGGAATTGGGAGTCATTAGGGTGTCAGCCACTCATTGTCATCTCCCTGACCTGTGTCGGGGTTGCACGTGTCACTGTGTCCGTTACAGTTGCAGGCGTCACAGGAACTGAAGGCTCCCAGGTCTGGTCTGTTCCTCCTGTATCCCAGGGTGCAGTTCTCACAATGCTGTCCCATGTAGCCCTGAGGGCAGGTACACTTCTCTACCCAGCGGGCCGGGGTCCCGGGACCTCTCCTCGCCGTGATCAGCATTACATCGTCAAGGTAGCCAGCACCTGGGGAACGATGAGCATTGATTAGATGTCTGCATCATGTCTTGAGAAAGGCCACTAGGCCGAAATGTTGACATGGAATCAAAGACACAGACCACCAACATTCTTGTCTCCCAGCTTTCTATTTTCATTGCATTGATTAGGCTCAATTGGTAATGTCTAAAGTATTGAGCTAAGTGACTATTACTATGTTTTTGCCCTTAGAGTTATCTTGATATTTGTTCAGAGAGGATCTGATGACCTCAATAACAGGGGAAATCATCACCATGTAGTGTCTTTAGGGGAAATGAGAAAGGGGAAATGAGAAAGATTCAGCCTTAACCTGAGCACTAATATTATGACTAGGTTGGAGTTTCAACATCCTCTCTGTGATTAGCTGAGAGATGTCCTCAGAACTGTTAAAAGCATATGAAATCCAAGCGTATCAGTTCGCTTGACCTAACTAACTCCCAAGCCTACAGATACTACTGTAGGCGTGGGCCCATATTCATGAAGCGTCTCTAAGTAGGAGTGCTGATCTAGGATCCGTTTCCTGCCCTTTATGTACAGGGGAAACATGATCATAGATCAGTACTCCTACTCTGAGATCCTTTATGAATACAGGCCCTGAACCAGGATGTATGGTTTACATTGTGAAATGAGGTGAGGCGGGGCGGATGAGTGGATGCATACTTCTCTCGCTGTAGGTGCCACGGATCTTGATGGATGTCAGATTGTGCAGGAGCTTCTGGAACTCAGACTGAGGGAGGGTGGGCCTCCAGGGGTAGTCTGTGCTGTCGTGGAGCCTAACAGAAAAAAAGAGGGGCATTCTCAACATCAGATAAGACAAATTTATGCATTTGCTTTCTATGTGACAATTTCAAAATTATGTTATTACCACAGATTAGACGGTAAAAAGTTAACTTTCATTTTACAAATGATTTACTTTTGTTGTGCTGATATTCTACAGTATACACATCAGTAGGTTATGGCTGCATGATTTCCACCAACCTGAACACAAATGTCTGCATGTTCTCCCCAGGATAGGCATTTCCCTGAGCAATGAGAGGCACAGCCACTCTGAGGCCAGCACCCTCCAGAACCACATCTTCAGCTGAAAGGCGTGTGTCTCTCCTGTCCACCCGGAAGTTCAGGGTGAGGTTCTGGCCGTAGCTCAGCAGCTGATTGCCCAGGAACCTCTCTACAGTAACGAGATCAGAAAATACTTCTTAGGCTCTCACTCCAATGAAGTCTTCTTCACCCCAATAGTTGAAAAATAAAAGTCCCTCTTTCTCAAGAAAAGTCTTTGAGTTAGTGTCAGTCACACAGTACCTGGAGCCACAAAGTACATGGGGAAGTAGTCCTCAGCGACGAGGGAAATCTCCTCTCCACCAGCAGACCACTGGACTGAAACACTGGAGCCGTCACGCTGCTGGGCTGTCCACTGCTCATCATCTAGGAACAGGTTTCATGTATGTTACATTTCATTCTATCAAGGCATATCTTTACATCACAACTACCTCTGAATGATCCTAATCTAAAGTGATATTTGCATACTTCCTGAATATTTATATGAACTTACTTCAGCTTCTTTTTTATTAGTAAATAAGCCTGGTCTGAGCCCATAATGAAAAGGTGAAAAGGTGTGTATGGGCTCACCTTTGTCGAAGGTGGAGGAAACAGTGTCGATGCTGTAACCTTCAGCGCTGTCACACACAGAGGAGTGTTGGAAGCAGAAGCACAGAGTGCAACCCTGCGGGTTCTGGGGGTCCAGGTTGAAGTATCCCAGCTTACACCTGAAATAAACCACATTAGCCATTTAACATCAACTTACATAAACAATTATATGAGCATGGGTAAGTCTATCTGCAAATATGAGATAAAGTCAACATATATATTTTTCATATTTTTTTTATTTAACTAGGCAAGTCAGTTGAGAACAAATTCTTATTACAATGACGGCCTACCGGGGAACAGTGGGTTAACTGTCTTGTTCAGGGGCAGAACGACAGATTTTTACCTTGTCAGCTCTGGGATTCGATCTAGCATCCTTTCGGTTACTGGCCCAACGCTCTAATCACTAGGCTACCTGCCATCCCATATACTGTAATAATTCATTTCATTATATGAAAACAAAGTTAACTGTATGAAACTGAGTTAAAATATGGCTTTAGGCTTGGAAATGTGAAAGTATTGACATACAGTTTGAGGCGTAGGCTATATTCTATAATGAGTCCCATATTGCCTTTCAAGTAAAATGCGCTGACATCTTAAGCGAATGACAGCCTTTGGGAGAACAGCAATTTAGTAGACTGTGAAACTGCTGTCTTCAAAAAGGCAGACAGGCAAACAGTCTGTAATTTCAGCCACTTGTTGTGAGTGACCATGCAGCATCTGACAAACTGAATGCGTCCGAAATGGCACCCTATTCCCTATATAGTGCACTACTTTTGACCAGGCACCATTTAAGTAATAGGGTGCCATTTGGGACAAATCCATAGTGGGGGGATTATTCATACCATCTGTGGCCCAGCTGGGAGGCTGGGAGGAATGTTACACCCACCAGTGTCTGTGGAGCCGGGGGTTGTGGAGCCGGGGTTAGGTGGTGGCCATTGCACAAAGGCAGAGAGAAGAGTGTCTCAGGCAGGCAGCAGACAAGGTAGTGGTGACTGGCTGGGTGGCCGGACTTGGGAGAAGCCATAGAAGGCCTGGCTGCCAGTCGGTCTCAGTGGGGAGGAGTGAGCTATCTATGGGTTATTTTGTCTCCTTCGCTGCGAGGGGAGTCATACTGCCTGTCTAATTCCATTTTACACACATACAGAGCATTCTTTCATTGAGAGAGAGGTACTCTCCTGTGTGTATCTGTGTTTCTGTGTGTCAGGGGCTGCTTTTAAACCTCTGTGGTTTAACCTCAAAATGTCATAACAGAAGATGAGCTGAAATGCTGCCATGAATCTTTAACAGTTTCCCTTCCCAATGAACAATACCGTAAACTGTGTTGCACTAGCTGAATGGAGCCAACTCATATTTCACTGCCAAAGTGACAGTCTTTCGTAACCCTGTTTCATTCTAAACCCATCAACATTCAACAATTCCCAGACAAAGACAATCCTAACTGAAAAGCCACCTTGTTAGAGTGTATTTTCGGTATAAGGAAATCATGTTTATGTGTGTACTGTGCCTCTGTGTGTGTGTGTGTGTGTTACACTGTGTGTCTGTGTAATTAATCCCTGTGGCGGAGAGAGCGAGTGGGTCTGACACTGACCTGTCACAGTTGAAGCCCTCCACGTTGTCCTTGCACTGGCAACGGCCTGTCTGGACGTCACACTCCTGTGTGCTTCCAGAAGGGTTACAGGAGCAGGGTCTGGAGAGAAGAGGGGTGGGGGAGGCGAAGGGAGAAGAACAGCCATTCACATAAACAGCATGGGTCTGATAACCACTATCTATTCTAAAGCAAGCCTGCTGCGAGCCTGTTTATCTAAAAGGACCATTTGCTGGCCTGGCACACAACTACATCCCAAATGGCATCCTATTCCCTATATAGTGCACTATATAGGGAGAAGGATGACATTTGGGATACAGCCTAAGATTGACCGCCTCCATCTCACTCCCAAATAAACACGTGAAGAGCGAACAATACATAAATAAGAACAAACCATCATAAAACGTTAAGATTGTTTGATTTGGAGCAATGCATATATAAATATCACAAATAACAAGAGTTATTAGCTTGGTGTTTTATACCTGCAGCCTGCTTCGGTCAAGGTGTGGAAGCCAGGTTGGCAGCGGTCACACTTGTCCCCCATCACACCTGGTTTACAGCTGCAGCGCCCTGTGTTGTCACACTGAGTGGCCAGAGAGCCTGGCAGTAGAGAGAAAGAAGCACAGATCAACATCAGTTCATCATTTCAACACACATGTGAACGATCATTGTTAAACAGCCCAGACAATTCACACAACATGTGGACAATCTTGTCCGAATAGCCTGTAATGGGATCTGGTGGTGTCCATGTCGCAATTGTTTGGCGGTGGTTTTCAAGGGTAGCATATGTGGTTATAGAGGAATTATGAAACTTAACATACTGGTGACAACAGCTTTAACCTATTAAGACTTGCGTTTTGTCTCTCAATCCAATAAATGTTAACCCATAGCACTACAAAACACAGACTGCCTTCAGACTGTATATTATTTTACCCAATAGAAAGCAGCATCGCATTTGTGGAAACCAAGACTGTTCTCAGGGCAGGCCTGGTTGTAGTTAGATATGTTCGAGTCGCATCTGGGACAATTTTTGCATTTTAGCCAACCCTAACATAATTCTCCTAACCAGCAACATAACATGTTCCTAACCTGCCTTGCTAATTCTCCTAACCTGCTATGAAAAGTAGCATCTGTAGTCAAAACAAACAGACTTGCCCTGAGAACAGTCTTGGTTTCAATTAATGCAATACAGCCAATATAAACTAAGTATTTAATGACACATTAAAACTTGTGGTTCATTGCTCAATCCAATATAACGACAAGGGCAGTCACTTCACAACAAAGCCTGGCTTCATGCTGTACTTATCTTCTTACCCCAATAGAAACAGTAAGTCTGCGACCCAAATGGCACCCTATGTCCCAAATAGTGAACTGTAAAACTGAAAACTGCTGTTCACAAATGCTCTCCATCCAACCTCACTGAGCTCAAGCTGTTTTGCAAGGAGGAATGGGGAAAAAATTCAGTCTCTCGATGTGCAAAACTGATAGAGACATACCCCAAGTGACTTACAGCTGTAATCGCAGCAAAAGGTGGCGCTACAAAGTATTAACTTAAGGGGGCTGAATAATTTTGCACGCCCAATTTTTCAGTTTTTGATTTGTTAAAAAAGTTAGAAATATCCAATAAATGTCGTTCCACTTCATGATTGTGTCCCACTTGTTGTTGATTCTTCACAAAAAAATACAGTTTTATATCTTTATGTTTGAAGCCTGAAATGTGGCAAAAGGTCGTAAAGTTCAAGGGGGCCGAATACTTTCGCAAGGCACTGTATATAGGGAATAGGGTACCAATTGGGAAGCTGCCCTCTTTTTACCCCAATAGAAACAGTAAATACGCAATGGTATGGTCCAGACACTCACCCACTGAGTTGCAGCTGCAGGGCAGGCAGCGGTTGCCAGATCGGTCTCTGTAGTGATTGTCCAGGCAGCGCTCGCATTTAGGCCCGTCAGTGTTGTCGGCACAGTTGCGACAGTGTCCTCCGTGGCCGGTGGCACGGTACAGCTCAGGGTCGAAGTAGCACTCTGCACTCTTGCCATTACAGTTGCACTCTGGGACCACCAGAAAAAGTAGATATTAGCTTATCCCATACAAATGTATAGGACAATGTGTAGGTGGGATCAATTTAATAAAATTTTTTTTTTACCTTTATTTAACTAGGCAAGTCAGTTAAGAACAAATTCTTATTTTCAATGACGGCCTAGGAACAGTGGGTTAACTGCCTGTTCAGGGGCAGAACGACAGATTTGTACCTTGTCAGCTCAGGGGTTTGAACTTGCAACCTTCCGGTTACTAGTCCAACACTCTAACCACTAGGCTACCCTGCCGCCCCATGTATGTGTATACGGGGAGGGAGCAGTACAACTACAGACTAATGTGATTATAAACCGCTGGAT
Organism: Oncorhynchus kisutch; assembly: GCF_002021735.2. Classification (NCBI taxonomy): domain Eukaryota; kingdom Metazoa; phylum Chordata; class Actinopteri; order Salmoniformes; family Salmonidae; genus Oncorhynchus; species Oncorhynchus kisutch. The sequence goes on from NC_034203.2 coordinate 19,167,541, forward strand.
TTAAGAGTGGGAAGATAAAAGCAAATTTTCCATACCAGGCTTTGGTAAACTAGCCATTAGTTTATCCCATACACTTTTAAGGACAATGCATGGATGGGTTCAATGTAGAGGTGCTTACTGTATATGGGGAAGGAGGTGGTAGAGCTACATAGTAATCTGATTGAAAGCAAATTTTATACTGAACCTTCCCTGCAGTTAAGGGTATGTAATTTCATTTGGCACATTTTCCATATCAGGCATACTTTTCCCTAAGTGGTCTGCTGGCAAAGTTTGGTTTTAGGAGACAGATTATGTGGCCTGGAGCAGATTGAGGCAGTGTGGGCGTGAGAAGTGTGGTGTGGACTGTTCTGAACAGGATTAGTCACACATTTGGGGTATGATATGAATGTCTGCCCGGCCTGGCCTGCACAGAAACAGGAAGGATCTCTTGCTATGGGACTTATGCAGACACTCATCTCTTGGGCTGTGTCCCAAAATACATCCTATTCTCTATGTAGTGCACTACTTTTGACCAGGGCCCATAGGACTCTGGTCAAAAGTAGCACACTACATAGGGAATAGGGTGCCATTTGGGACAGCACTTACTCAGACACTCGTTAGGGTTATTGGCTGTAGCTCGCCTCCAGGGACGGTCGTTGTAGAACGGCTTGCACACATTGCAGTCATCACCCTCTGTGTTGTGCTTGCAGTTGCAAACCGGCTTGTCGAAGCCGTTGTTTTTCACACACTCACTCGCATGGCCGTTGCACTTGCACCTGGAACAGCGGAGAACAGTCTGTTAGTCACCGTGAGAGTTATAATGCACAACTCAAACATCTGTGTCTCAGAGTAAGAGGATCCGCTGTCTATGTCATCTTATTCATTATGATGTAAAAGGCAAAAACAGATCCTAGATCAGCACTGCTACTCAGAGACCTTTATGAATATGGTCCTTTGCACTGGTCTTAAGAGGACCTGACCATAAGCATTAAATGGAACTCAGTTATTGATTTTAAAATGGACGTGATTACTTGGTTAAGCAGTCTAATAGTCCAACCATACGGTATATCAATGGCATTTATTTTCAGTGTAATCATATGAGTCGATGACCTGTCAGCACAGGATAGTAGCCTGATTACAGTGTTTCCCCTATATTCATTCAGCAGCGGCGCCACACCAGTTTGGCTAAATTGCCGCACTATCCCTTTAAGATCAGAGTGCCAAGTTAAAACTTATATTGCTAGCAATCTGAGTGAGCAGTGGCACGAATGAGAGCACAGTCACTGCTTGCTCCTCATCGTCTCCCTATAGGGGAAACACTGGATTATATTTACAGTAATCTACAAATAGGTGTTCATCCATCCATATTAGCATGACAGATAGCAGCAAACGTTGACTCCAACTTGCTATAACAAGTCACTTTACTACTGGTATAGAACAGGCTTCATTTTGATAAATCAATCATACTGTAAATATTCTACAAAATCAAATGTTATCTATCACATGCCCTGAATACAACATGTGTAGGTAGACTTTACAGTGAAATGCTTGCTTACGAACAACAATAAATAAAATACACAAGAATGGAGCTACATTTTTTTTTTTTTTTTTTTTTAATTTCACCTTTATTTAACCAGGTAGGCTAGTTGAGAACAAGTTCTCATTTGCAACTGCGACCTGGCCAAGATAAAGCATAGCAGTGTGAGCATACAACAAAGAGTTACACATGGAGTAAACAATTAACAAGTCAATAACACAGTAGAAAACGAAGGGGGGGTCTATATACAATGTGTGCAAAAGGCATGAGGAGGTAGGCAAATAATTACAATTTTGCAGATTAACACTGGAGTGATAAAAGATCAGATGGTCATGTACAGGTAGAGATATTGGTGTGCAGAAGAGCAGAAAAGTAAATAAATAAAAACAGTACGGGGATGAGGTAGGTGAAAAGGGTGGGCTATTTACCAATAGACTATGTACAGCTGCAGCGATCGGTTAGCTGCTCAGATAGCTGATGTTTGAAGTTGGTGAGGGAGATAAAAGTCTCCAACTTCAGCGATTTTTGCAATTCGTTCCAGTCACAGGCAGCAGAGTACTGGAACGAAAGGCGGCCAAATGAGGTGTTGGCTTTAGGGATGATCAGTGAGATACACCTGCTGGAGCGCGTGCTACGGATGGGTGTTGCCATCGTGACCAGTGAGCTGAGATAAGGCGGAGCTTTACCTAGCATAGACTTGTAGATGACCTGGAGCCAGTGGGTCTGGCGACGAATATGTAGCGAGGGCCAGCCGACTAGAGCATACAAGTCGCAGTGGTGGGTAGTATAAGGTGCTTTAGTGACAAAACGGATGGCACTGTGATAGACTGCATCCAGTTTGCTGAGTAGAGTGTTGGAAGCCATTTTGTAAATGACATCGCCGAAGTCGAGGATCGGTAGGATAGTCAGTTTTACTAGGGTAAGCTTGGCGGCTTGAGTGAAGGAGGCTTTGTTGCGGAATAGAAAGCCGACTCTTGATTTGATTTTCGATTGGAGATGTTTGATATGAGTCTGGAAGGAGAGTTTGCAGTCTAGCCAGACACCTAGGTACTTATAGACGTCCACATATTCTAGGTCGGAACCATCCAGGGTGGTGATGCTAGTCGGGCATGCAGGTGCAGGCAGCGACCGGTTGAAAAGCATGCATTTGGTTTTACTAGCGTTTAAGAGCAGTTGGAGGCCACGGAAGGAGTGTTGTATGGCATTGAAGCTTGTTTGGAGGTTAGATAGCACAGTGTCCAAAGACGGGCCGAAAGTATATAGAATGGTGTCGTCTGCGTAGAGGTGGATCAGGGAATCGCCCGCAGCAAGAGCAACATCATTGATATACACAGAGAAAAGAGTCGGCCCGAGAATTGAACCCTGTGGCACCCCCATAGAGACTGCCAGAGGACCGGACAGCATGCCCTCCGATTTGACACACTGAACTCTGTCTGCAAAGTAATTGGTGAACCAGGCAAGGCAGTCATCCGAAAAACCGAGGCTACTGAGTCTGCCGATAAGAATATGGTGATTGACAGAGTCGAAAGCCTTGGCGAGGTCGATGAAGACGGCTGCACAGTACTGTCTTTTATCGATGGCGGTTATGATATCGTTGAGTACCTTGAGTGTGGCTGAGGTGCACCCATGACCGGCTCGGAAACCAGATTGCACAGCGGAGAAGGTACGGTGGGATTCGAGATGGTCAGTGACCTGTTTGTTGACTTGGCTTTCGAAGACCTTAGATAGGCAGGGCAGGATGGATATAGGTCTGTAACAGTTTGGGTCCAGGGTGTCTCCCCCTTTGAAGAGGGGGATGACTGCGGCAGCTTTCCAATCCTTGGGGATCTCAGACGAGATGAAAGAGAGGTTGAACAGGCTGGTAATAGGGGTTGCGACAATGGTGGCAGATAGTTTCAGAAATAGAGGGTCCAGATTGTCAAGCCCAGCTGATTTGTACGGGTCCAGGTTTTGCAGCTCTTTCAGAATATCTGCTATCTGGATTTGGGTAAAGGAGAACCTGGAGAGGCTTGGGCGAGGAGCTGCGGGGGGGGCGGAGCTGTTGGCCGAGGTTGAAGTAGCCAGGCGGAAGGCATGGCCAGCCGTTGAGAAATGCTTATTGAAGTTTTCGATAATCATGGATTTATCAGTGGCGACCGTGTTACCTAGCCTCAGTGCAGTGGGCAGCTGGGAGGAGGTGCTCTTGTTCTCCATGGACTTCACAGTGTCCCAGAACTTTTTGGAGTTGGAGCTACAGGATGCAAACTTCTGCCTGAAGAAGCTGGCCTTAGCTTTCCTGACTGACTGCGTGTATTGGTTCCGGACTTCCCTGAACAGTTGCATATCACGGGGACTATTCGATGCTATTGCAGTCCGCCACAGGATGTTTTTGTGCTGGTCGAGGGCAGTCAGGTCTGGGGTGAACCAAGGGCTGTATCTGTTCTTAGTTCTGCATTTTTTGAACGGAGCATGCTTATCTAAAATGGTGAGGAAGTTACTTTTAAAGAATGACCAGGCATCCTCAACTGACGGGATGAGGTCAATGTCCTTCCAGGATACCCGGGCCAGGTCGATTAGAAAGGCCTGCTCACAGAAGTGTTTTAGGGAGCGTTTGACAGTGATGAGGGGTGGTCGTTTGACTGCGGCTCCGTAGCGGATACAGGCAATGAGGCAGTGATCGCTGAGATCCTGGTTGAAGACAGCGGAGGTGTATTTGGAGGGCCAGTTGGTCAGGATGACGTCTATGAGGGTGCCCTTGTTTACAGAGTTAGGGTTGTACCTGGTGGGTTCCTTGATGATTTGTGTGAGATTGAGGGCATCTAGCTTAGATTGTAGGACTGGCGGGGTGTTAAGCATATCCCAGTTTAGGTCACCTAACAGAACAAACTCTGAAGCTAGATGGGGGGCGATCAATTCACAAATGGTGTCCAGGGCACAGCTGGGAGCTGAGGGGGGTCGGTAGCAGGCGGCAACCGTGAGAGACTTATTTCTGGAGAGAGTAATTTTCAAAATTAGTAGTTCGAACTGTTTGGGTATGGACCTGGAAAGTATGACATTACTTTGCAGGCCATCTCTGCAGTAAACTGCAACTCCTCCCCCTTTGGCAGTTCTATCTTGACGGAAGATGTTATAGTTGGGTATGGAAATCTCTGAATTTTTGGTGGCCTTCCTGAGCCAGGATTCAGACACAGCAAGGACATCAGGGTTAGCAGAGTGTGCTAAAGCAGTGAGTAAGACAAACTTAGGGAGGAGGCTTCTGATGTTGACATGCATGAAACCAAGGCTTTTTCGAACACAGAAGTCAACAAATGAGGGTGCCTGGGGACATGCAGGGCCTGGGTTTACCTCCACATCACCCGCGGAACAGAGAAGGAGTAGTATGAGGGTGCGGCTAAAGGCTATCAAAACTGGTCGCCTAGAGCGTTGGGGACAGAGAATAAGAGGAGCAGGTTTCTGGGCATGGTAGAATATATTCAGGGCATAATGCGCAGACAGGGGTATGGTGGGGTGCGGGTACAGCGGAGTTAAGCCCAGGCACTGGGTGATGATGAGAGAGGTTGTATCTCTGGACATGCTGGTAGTAATGGGTGAGGTCACCGCATGTGTGGGAGGTGGGACAAAGGAGTTATCAGGGGTATGAAGAGTGGAACTAGGGGCTCCATTGTGAACTAAAACAATGATAACTAACCTGAACAACAGTATACAAGGCATATTGACATTTGAGAGAGACATACAGCGAGGCATACAGTAATCACAGGTGTTGAATTGGGAAAGCTAGCTAAAACAGTAGGTGAGACAACAGCTAATCAGCTAGCACAACAACAGCAGGTAAAATGGCGTAGACTAGGCAACGGGGCCAACAGATAAAACAAACAAGCAGAATGGAGTACCGTGATTTATGGACAGTCCAGCGTGCATCAGCTATGTAGCCAAGAGATCTCCCTGTATGTACTGGTACTCCCAGTACATACAGGGAGTACCAGTACCAGATCAATGTGGAGCTACATACAGGGAGAACCAGTACCAGATCAATGTGGAGCTACATACAGGGAGAACCAGTACCAGATCAATGTGGAGCTACATACAGGGAGAACCAGTACCAGATCAATGTGGAGCTACATACAGGGAGAACCAGTACCAGATCAATGTGGAGCTACATACAGGGAGAACCAGTACCAGATCAATGTGGAGCTACATACAGGGAGTACCAGTACCAGATCAATGTGGAGCTACATACAGGGAGAACCAGTACCAGATCAATGTGGAGCTATATACAGGGAGTACCAGATCAATGTGGAGCTATATACAGGGAGTACCAGTACCAGATCAATGTGGAGCTATATACAGGGAGTACCAGTACCAGATCAATGTGAAGCTACATACAGGGAGTACCAGTACCATATCAATGTGGAGCTATATACAGGGAGTACCAGATCAATGTGGAGCTACATACAGGGAGTACCAGTACCATATCAATGTGGAGCTATATACAGGGAGTACCAGTACCAGATCAATGTGGAGCTATATACAGGGAGTACCAGTACCAGATCAATGTGGAGCTATATACAGGGAGTACCAGTACCAGATCAATGTGGAGCTACATACAGGGAGTACCAGTACCAGATCAATGTGGAGCTATATACAGGGAGTACCAGTACCAGATCAATGTGGAGCTATATACAGGGAGTACCAGTACCAGATCAATGTGGAGCTACATACAGGGAGTACCAGTACCAGATCAATGTGGAGCCACATACAGGGAGTACCAGTACCATATCAATATGGAGCTATATACAGGGAGTACCAGTACCAGATCATTGTGGAGCCACATACAGGGAGTACCAGTAGCAGATCAATGTGGAGCTATATACAGGGAGAACCAGTACCAGATTCATGTGGAACTACATACAGGGAGTACCAGTACCAGATCAATGTGGAGCTACATACAGGGAGTACCAGTACCATATCAATGTGGAGCTACATACAGTGAGTACCAGATCAATGTGGAGCTACATACAGGGAGTACCAGTACCAGATCAATGTGGAGCTACATACAGGGAGAACCAGTACCAGATCAATGTGGAGCTACATACAGGGAGAACCAGTACCAGATCAATGTGGAGCTACATACAGGGAGAACCAGTACCAGATCAATGTGGAGCTACATACAGGGAGTACCAGTACCAGATCAATGTGGAGCTACATACAGGGAGAACCAGTACCAGATCAATGTGGAGCTACATACAGGGAGTACCAGTACCAGATCAATGTGGAGCTATATACAGGGAGTACCAGTACCAGATCAATGTGGAGCTATATACAGGGAGTACCAGTACCAGATCAATGTGGAGCTATATACAGGGAGTACCAGTACCAGATCAATGTGGAGCTACATACAGGGAGTACCAGTACCATATCAATATGGAGCTATATACAGGGAGTACCAGTACCATATCAATGTGGAGCCACATACAGGGAGTACCAGATCAACAGGAAGGAAGACACTATAGCACTAGGGGCCTATTGAGATTAATAGGCGGTTTGTTCATCTAGAAAAACAAAGAAAACCTCCCTCACGCTCTTTTCCATTCCATCTTTTCCATTTTGTAGTACGTGTAATATCAGTCAAATCCATTTCTTACTCATAATATATAGCTGGTGGATGTGATGACGTCGCTGACTGGTGGACAGTGAACTTGGTGCCCTGACAGGTAGAGAGTAGACCTACTACACCCAAGCTTGGCCCGGCATGGTCCTTGGACTCATCTCTGCCGTCATATTGGGGCCTGCCCCATTCCAGTCTCCGTGCACTGTAATCCAGCACTCGCAGGCAGGAATGTAAAGAATGTGGCTGAGTAATGGAAATCTGCTCCATATTTCAAACAGATTGAGGTGAATCAAAGCTGGGACCGAGAGACTGAAAAACAGCTTCTATCTCAAGGCCATCAGACTGTTAAACAGCCACCACTAACATTGAGTGGCTACTGCCAACACACTGTCAATGCCACTGACTCTACTCCAGCCACTTTAATCATGGGAATTGATGGGAAATGATGTAAATATATCACTAGCCACTTTAAACAATGCTACCTTATATAATGTTACTTACCCTACATTATTCATCTCATATGCATACGTAGATACTGTACTCTATATCATCGACTGCATCCTTATGTAATACATGTATCACTAGCCACTTTAACTATGCCACTTGGTTTACATACTCATCTCATATGTATATACTGTACTCGATATCATCTACTGTATCTTGCCTATGCTGCTCTGTACCATCACTCATTCATATATCTTTATGTACATATTCTTTATCCCCTTACACTGTGTATAAGACAGTAGTTTTTTTTGGAATTGTTAGTTAGATCACTTGTTCGTTATTACTGCATTGTCGGAACTAGAAGCACAAGCATTTCGCTACACTCGCATTAACATCTGCTAACCATGTGTATGTGACAAATAAATTTGATTTGATTTGATTTGATTTGAAAAGACACTGCACCGGCAAGGGGGCAGTTTAACACTTGTTTAATATGTGTCTGATCCCCTATTCTCTTCTGGCTTTTCAGTTCTGAATTTGGGAGGGATTGTTTTTTTTTTATTCTCTGTTGAGCCACTGAGAATGAACCCACACAATGTAAAATGTGGCTGGCCACATTTGTGATATGAAGTTGATCTGAAGTCAACAGATTACACTACTTTAGATGAATGATTTATTCAACACCCAGGCAAAAACATCTTTGTTGTCAGCACCTGAGGTTTGATAATGAATGTTTTTTTCTTCAATCCAACAGAGCGATTCCTATTCTTGCAGTTATTCCAAGTCTTCATACCAAAAAGGTATAGAGTGAATACGCACTAGAGAAAACTGTGTGTGTGGTTAATAGACAGAGCCTGTCCACTATTGTTTCCACTATACATTTTACCTCTTGGCGATGTCATTCGAAAACATGTTAACTTTTACTGCTATGCGGATGACACACAGCTGTACATTTCAATGAAACATTGGTGAATGGCCCTTGCCAGAAACCTGTGTTTCAGACATAAGGAAGTGGATGGCTGCAAACTTTCTACTTTTAAACTCGGACAAAACAGAGATGCTTGTTCTAGGTCCCAAGAAACAAAGAGATCTTCCGTTGAATCTGACAATGAATGTTAATGGTTGTACAGTCGTCTCAAATAAAACTGTGAAGGACCTCAGCGTTACTCTGGACCCTGATCTCTCTTTTGAAGAACATATCAAGACCATTTCAAGGACAGCTTTTTTCCATCTACGTAACATTGCAAAAATCAGAAACTTTCTGTCCAAAAATGATGCATAAAAAATAATCCATGCTTTTGTTACTTCTAGGTTAGACTACAGCAATGCTCTACTTTCCGGCTACCCGGATAAAGCACTAAATAAACTTCAATTAGTGCTAAATACGGCTGCTAGAATCCTGACTAGAATATGACTAGATCATATTACTCCAGTGCTAGCCTCCCTACACTGGCTTCCTGTTAAGGCAAGGGCTGATTAAGGTTTTACTGCTAACCTACAAAGCATTACATGGGCTTGCTCCTACCTATCTTTCTGATTTGGTCCTGCTGTACATACCTACGCGTACGCTACATTCACACGATGCAGGCCTCCTAATTGTCCCTAGAATTTTTAAGCAAACAGCTGGAGGCAGGACTTTCTCCTATAGAGCTCCATTTTTATGGAATGGTCTGCCTACCCATGTGAGAGACGCAGACTCGGTCTCAACCTTTAAGTCTTTATTGAAGACTCATCTCTTCAGTGGGTCATATGATTGAGTGTAGTCTGGCCCAGGAGTGTGAAGGTGAACAGAAAGGCTCTGGTGCAACGAACCGCCCTTGCTGTCTCTGCCTGGCCGGTTCCCCTCTCTCCACTGGGATTCTCTGCTTCTAACCCTATTACAGGGGCTGAGTCACTGGCTTACTGGTGCTCTTCCATGCAGTCCCTAGGAGGGATGCGTCACTTGAGTGGGTTGAGTCATCTTCCTGTCTGGGTTGGCGCCACCCCTTGGGTTGTGCCGTGGCGGAGATCTTTGTGGGCTATACTCGGCCTTGTCTCAGGATGGTAAGTTGGTGGTTGAAGCTATCCCTCTAGTGGTGTGGGAGCTGTGCTTTGGCAAAGTGGGTGGGGTTATATCCTTCCTGTTTGGCCCTGTCTGGGGGGATCATCGGATGGGGCCACAGTGTTTCCTGATCCCTCCTGTCTCAGCCTCCAGTATTTAGTGTGTCAGGGGGCTAGGGTCAGTTTGTTATATCTGGAGTACTTCTCCTGTCTTATCCGGTGTGAATTTAAGTATGCTCTCTCTAATTCTCTCTTTCTCTCGGAGGACCTGAGCCCTAGGACCATGCCTCAGGACTACCTGGCATGATGACTCCTTGCTGTCCCCAGTCCACCTGGCTGTGCTGCTGTTCCAGTTTTAACTGTTCTGCCTGCAGCTATGGAATCCTGACCTGTTCACCGGAGGTGCTACCTTGTCCCAGACCTGCTGTTTTCAACTCTCTAGAGACAGCAGGAGCGGTAGAGATACTCTTAATGATTGGCTATGAAAAGCCAACTGACATTTACTCCTGCGGTGCTGACTTGCTGCACCCTCGACAACTACTGTGATTATTATTTGACCATGCTGGTCATTTATTAACATTTGAACATCTTGGCCATATTCTGTTATAATCTCCACCCGGCCCAGACAGAAGAGGACTGGCCACCCCTCATAGCCTGGTTCCTCTCTAGGTTTCTTCCTAGGTTTTGGCCTTTCTAGGGAGTTTTTCCTAGCCACCGTGCTTCTACACCTGCATTGCTTGCTGTTTGGGGTTTTAGGCTGGGTTTCTGTACAGCACTTTGAGATATCCGCTGATGTATAATGGGCTATATAAATACATTTGATTTGGCCTCCTCCTTTAAAGGAATATAATATGATTTGTTGCTATTTTTACATTTATGTTATAATTTCTAGAAGAGACAAAAACAATGGCATTGGTCAAATAAAAAAATGTGAAGGGAAAAGCCAGGCAGTAGATGCTGACAACAGTTGTTGGAAGATAGCATAAAGCTCTCACCTTCCTCCCACTGCAAAGTCTGAGACAGCGTAGTAATAGGACTTTAGGACCTTGGGATCATTGAAAACTTCATCTCCAAATGTGTTGAGCCTGTTCAGGGTCACTTTGATATCTGTGGCTGTCACCCATTCCTGAAAAGAAAAAAGACAAATGGACAGTGTTAAAACACAGCCAGGTCAGACTGCACAAATATGTGTGCCAGGCCTTGCCTGCTAAATATGTTTGGAGAGTTATTAATCTACAACTTTGCTTGACGGACGAGAAAAGGGAGAGAGGGTTGAAGATTCCAAAGTGATTTGGACGATAGGTGTGTTTGACTTGAAACTAATTCTTATCCTGTTGAAAGTTTCTATTTGAAATGGGAGACAAAACCCTATCCCTGGTACTAGTGCAGCGGTTTAGAAGGGGAAAAGAAATACGGCAAAACTAATCTAAACCAAACCTCAGATATTCTCGTGGAATCAGACTGGTCCCAGAATCAGAACATATCGAAAGCCTTTTGTTTGCTTGCTTAGAATTACAGCAGCAGAGGACATATCTGGAGTGAGCACTGGAAGATCGCACAAGGAGTATTACCAAGAAAGTTGGAAACCATAGCATAGCATCTGTAAAAATAAATAAACTATATAAAAAAAAAATCTTTCCTGTTCCACAAATGGAGGTTTATAATAAATAGTCTGTTTTACTTTTAACATTGTAACACAATGTTCTGAATATTTCTGAAGAGGAGTTGTAAACACAGCCAAGTCAAGTGTGTATCATCTCGCTTGCACGTGCAAAATGATTTGCCAACAAACATTCTGCAGAATTAGAGTCTAACTACTACCAGCAGACTAATTTAAAACATATTTCAGGATAGAGTTTTTGCTGATAACAGCTCCAATGTTTTGCCACTTCTTATAGCCTAACTCTACTGGAAGAGTCTGACACATCCATAGGGCAGCCATGAGTCAAAGCAGGTTCCGTCTGTCTCAGGCACGCGGCCAATGGCTCTCCTGGTCGACTATTTTATTGACTTCACTGGCACTATCTCATACATTTCCAACTGTATCCAGGCTGTTAAAGCTGGATGAAAATATCATTTTTAATTATCTTGAGACTAGAGGTCGACCGATTATGATTTTTCCACACCGATACCGATTAATGGATGACCCAAAAAAAAGGCCGATACCGATTAACCGGCGAATTTGTTTTATTTATTTGTAATAATGAAAATTAGAACAATACTGACTGAACACTTATTTTAACTTAATATAATACATCAATACAAATCCATTTAGCCTCAAACAAATAATGAAGCATGTTCAATTTGGTTTAAATAATGCAAAAACAAAGTGTTGGAGAAGAAAGTAAAAGTGCAATATGTGCCATGTAAAAAAGCTAACGTTTAAGTTCCTTGCTCAGAACATGAGAACATATGAAAGCTGGTGGTTCCTTTTAACATGAGACTTCAATATTCCAAGGTAAGAGGTTTTAGGTTGTAGTTATTATAGGGTTTATAGGACTATTTCCCTCTGTACCATTTGTATTTCATTAACCTTTGACAATTGGATGTTCTTATAGGCACTTTAGTATTGCCAGTGTAACGGTATAGCTTCCGTCCCTCTCCTCGCCCCTACCTGGGCTCGAAACAGGAACACATCGACAACAGCCACCCTCGAAGCAGCGTTACCCATGTAGAGCAAGGGGAACAACCACTCCAAGTCTCAGAGTGAGTGACGTTTGAAACGCTATTAGCGCGCACCACGCTAACTAGCTAGCCATTTCACATCGGTTACACCAGCCTAATCTCGGGAGTTGATATGCTTGAAGTCATAAACAGCGCAATGCTTGAAGCACAGGGAAGAGCTGCTGGCAGAACGCACAAAAGTGCTGTGTGAACGAACGCTTACGAGCCTGCTGCTGCCTACCATCGCTCAGTCAGACTGCTCTATAAAATATCAAATCATAGACTTAATTATAACATAATAAGACATAGAAATACGAGCCTTTGGTCATTAATATGGTCGAATCTGGAAACTATCATTTCGAAAACAAAACGTTTAATCTTTCAGTGAAATATGGAACTGTTCGGTATTTTATCTAACGGGTGGCATCCATAAGTCTAAATATTGCTGTTAACATTGAAGGTTGTGCAATGTATGTCATAATTACGTAAAATTCTGGCAAATTAGTTTGCAATGAGCCAGGCGGCCCAAACTGTTGCATATACCCTGACTCTGCGTGCAATGAACGCAAGAGAAATGACAATTTCACCTGGTTAATATTGCCTGCTAACTTGGATTTATTTTAGCTAAATATGCAGGTTTAAAAATCTACTTCTGTGTATTGATTTGAAGAAAATCTAACCATTGGTGTTTATGGTTAGGTCCAGTCGTGCAACGATTGTGCTTTTTTCGCAAATGCTCTTTTGTTAAATCATCCCCCTGCGTTGCATCAATTAAATGCAACACAGGTCACGCTAGAAAAACTAGTAATAACAACCATGTGTAGTTAACTAGTAATTATGATTGATTGATTGTTTTTTATAAGATAAGTTTAATGCTAGCTACCAACTTACCTTGGCTTCTTACTGCATTCGCGTAACAGGCAGGCTCCTTGTGGAGTGCAATGAGAGGCAGGTGGTTAGAGCGTTGGACTGGTTAACTGTAAGGTCGCAAGATTGAATCCCGGAGCTGACAAGGTAAAAATCTGTCGTTCTGCCACTGAACAGGCAGTTAACCCACTCTTCCTAGGCCGTCATTGAAAATAAGAATGTCTTCTTAACTGACTTGCCTAGTAAAATAAAAGTGTAAAAAAAAATATATATATATATTTTTTTTAAATCGGCCAAATCGGTGTCCAAAAATACAGCCATTTCGATTATTTGGTCAACCTCTACTTGAGACACCTGTGGGATATATTTTCTATATACAGAGTGAGTCTGAGTGAAAAAGTTTTGGTTGATATTGTTGTACGAAAATGTTCGCTATCCCATATTAAAGAATCTTTAACAGTTATTCAAATATTACCTAGAGACTCCACTTAACAAATAAACTCTCCATGCAACGTAGCCCTGTGACGCCTGAGAAAGGTATCCCTTCCAAAGAGTCCTGGGCTTTGGTATAAATATGCCACACGAGAAAGTAAAATATGGAAGTGTATAGTGCCAGAGCTAAATGTATTAATTTGTTCGAGGTAGAGTATTCCGTATGAAAAGTTAGGGTATTCCACACAGGTGAAAAATAGCAAGATCAATGACCACAGCCACCCAAGCCATAGACTGTTCACTCTGCTACCGCACAGAAAGCGGTACCAGAGCACAAAGTCTGGGACCAAAAGATTCCTGAACAGTTTCTACCCCTAAGCCATGAGACTGCTGAACGGTTAAACAAATGGCTACCCGGACTATTTGCATTGACCATGTTTTGCACTGACTATGCACACTCACTGGAATCTACCCACACACTCACACATCCTTACACTGACTCTCCAACACATACACGCTGCTGCTACTCTGTTTATAATCTATCCTGATTGCCTAGTCACTTTAACCCTACCTACATGTTTCCTCAACTACCTCGTACCCCTGCACATTGACTCAGTACTGGTACTCCTTGTATATAGCCACATTATTACTATCACTGTTGTTACTATTTAATTCCGCATTGTTGGGAAAGGGCTCGTAAGTAAGCATTTCATGGTAAACGTCTGTTGTAAAACTGTTGTATTCGGCACGGTGCATGCAACAAATAAAGTAGTTTATAACCTAATGGTTAGGCTATAAAATCTTACTGGAGTCATTTGGGTTTAAAGTCTGATTTAGGCTAGAAGACTCCCTGGGCTTAATCTGGAAACACACAAATTCTCACTTGCTGAAAGCAATGCGCAACTAACATTTCCAGCTGTGCCTCTTCAGAGCCAAATTCAATCAGTACTGTAGTGGGAAATCTGGAGGCGTCACCTAGCAACCTGTTGCAACACTTGGCACTGGTCAGGCTCTCACACTTTCCCACCTGAACTAGTGTGCTACTCCCTTTCACTGGGCATGCTTGCCAACAGCACATATGTCCATGCCAAAATATCTCAAGTCTACGGGCCAACTTTACGTTACTATGTCCACCTGCTCTTCCACATCATTTATTTCTTCAACGCTACTGATATAAGTTGTACTACTAACTCTGTGCCTCAGACAGCCCTGGAAAAATAAAACAAAATATTAACAGCCACCCAGGGACACACAAGTATGGGATATCACACATCTGGAGCTGGAACAAGAAGCATCACGAAGTTCCTATATCAAGGTCTCTCGAACACTATAAAAACAGCCATGTAGAACTGAGCTTGAACATACAGTATTAGAGACAATCACACAAAGTTATTTTATCAAGGTTTCTCAAATGCTATAAAACAGCTGAGTTTTTTTCTTTACCTGAAGAACTGGGCTGTTGTCAAAGTTGTAAGCACTGGGTCGGCCCTCGAGGGTGGAGAAGGCCACGTTTCCTCCAGTCAGGGGTGAGATGTCACTGAACTCGTCTGTACAGAGGGCCTGCTGTTCGTCCTCTCCGGTGCGGATGAAGCCTCTGTTGAACTTCTGGTAGGTCTTCTCACAGGAGCCACTGTAGTACTGGTAGGGCGTCCATGGTCCATCCTCACTTGTGCGCTTGTAGATGGCAAAGCTCTCTGGGCGGCTGGTGTGGAACTTGAGTCGCACGTAAGTGATGTCAAAAGCCTTGCCTGAAGAACCAAAAAGAAACATGAGATAATTGATACCAAAAGCTAAATCAGTCACTAAAAGTCACAGTTTTAGACAAGTCTTTTCCAGATGCATTGTTGGTTTAAGGCAAGACAAAGGAGGATTTCCAATGGTCTCCAGTGTCCTCCAGTAATACTAGAGGGCCTTTTCAAAACCTATTTGGCATGTCTGAGCAGGCTAGGAGTTGTCGGGGGATGAACACCAAAATATATTTTATTTATTTATTTTACCTTTATTTAACCAGGTAGGCAAGTTGAGAACAAGTTCTCATTTACAATTGCGACCTGGCCAAGATAAAGCAAAGCAGTTCGACAGATAAAACGACACAGAGTTACACATGGAGTAAAAACAAACATACAGTCAATAATGCAGTATAAACAAGTCTATATACAATGTGAGCAAATGAGGTGAGAAGGGAGGTAAAGGCAAAAAAGGCCATGATGGCAAAGTAAATACAATATAGCAAGTAAAATACTGGAATGGTAGTTTTGCAATGGAAGAATGTGCAAAGTAGAAATAAAAAATAATGGGGTGTAAAGGAGCAAAATAAATTAATTAATTAAAATTAAATACAGTTGGGAAAGAGGTAGTTGTTTGGGCTAAATTATAGGTGGGCTATGTACAGGTGCAGTAATCTGTGAGCTGCTCTGACAGTTGGTGCTTAAAGCTAGTGAGGGAGATAAGTGTTTCCAGTTTCAGAGATTTTTGTAGTTCGTTCCAGTCATTGGCAGCAGAGAACTGGAAGGAGAGGCGGCCAAAGAAAGAATTGGTTTTGGGGGTGACTAGAGAGATATAGCTGCTGGAGCGTGTGCTACAGGTGGGAGATGCTATGGTGACCAGCGAGCTGAGATAAGGGGGGACTTTACCTAGCAGGGTCTTGTAGATGACATGGAGCCAGTGGGTTTGGCGACGAGTATGAAGCGAGGGCCAGCCAACGAGAGCGTACAGGTCGCAATGGTGGGTAGTATATGGGGCTTTGGTGATAAAACGGATTGCACTGTGATAGACTGCATCCAATTTGTTGAGTAGGGTATTGGAGGCTATTTTGTAAATGACATCGCCAAAGTCGAGGATTGGTAGGATGGTCAGTTTTACAAGGGTATGTTTGGCAGCATGAGTGAAGGATGCTTTGTTGCGAAATAGGAAGCCAATTCTAGATTTAACTTTGGATTGGAGATGTTTGATATGAGTCTGGAAGGAGAGTTTACAGTCTAACCAGACACCTAAGTATTTGTAGTTGTCCACGTATTCTAAGTCAGAGCCGTCCAGAGTAGTGATGTTGGACAGGCGGGTAGGTGCAGGTAGCGATCGGTTGAAGAGCATGCATTTAGTTTTACTTGTATTTAAGAGCAATTGGAGGCCACGGAAGGAGAGTTGTATGGCATTGAAGCTTGCCTGGAGGGTTGTTAACACAGTGTCCAAAGAAGGGCCGGAAGTATACAGAATGGTGTCGTCTGCGTAGAGGTGGATCAGGGACTCACCAGCAGCAAGAGCGACCTCATTGATGTATACAGAGAAGAGAGTCGGTCCAAGAATTGAACCCTGTGGCACCCCCATAGAGACTGCCAGAGGTCCGGACAGCAGACCCTCCGATTTGACACACTGAACTCTATCAGAGAAGTAGTTGGTGAACCAGGCGAGGCAATCATTTGAGAAACCAAGGCTGTCGAGTCTGCCGATGAGGATATGGTGATTGACAGAGTCGAAAGCCTTGGCCAGATCAATGAATACGGCTGCACAGTAATGTTTCTTATCGATGGCGGTTAAGATATCGTTTAGGACCTTGAGCGTGGCTGAGGTGCACCCATGACCAGCTCTGAAACCGGATTGCATAGCAGAGAAGGTATGGTGAGATTCGAAATGGTCGGTAATCTGTTTGTTGACTTGGCTTTCGAAGACCTTAGAAAGGCACGGTAGGATAGATATAGGTCTGTAGCAGTTTGGGTCAAGAGTGTCCCCCCCTTTGAAGAGGGGGATGACCGCAGCTGCTTTCCAATCTTTGGGAATCTCAGACGACACGAAAGAGAGGTTGAACAGGCTAGTAATAGGGGTGGCAACAATTTCGGCAGATAATTTTAGAAAGAAAGGGTCCAGATTGTCTAGCCCGGCTGATTTGTAGGGGTCCAGATTTTGCAGCTCTTTCAGAACATCAGCTGAATGGATTTGGGAGAAGGAGAAATGGGGAAGGCTTGGGCGAGTTGCTGTTGGGGGTGCAGTGCTGTTGTCCGGGGTAGGAGTAGCCAGGTGGAAAGCATGGCCAGCCGTAGAAAAATGCTTATTGAAATTCTCAATTATGGTGGATTTATCAGTGGTGACAGTGTTTCCTATCTTCAGTGCAGTGGGCAGCTGGGAGGAGGTGTTCTTATTCTCCATGGACTTTACAGTGTCCCAGAACTTTTTTGAGTTAGTGTTGCAGGAAGCAAATTTCTGCTTGAAAAAGCTAGCCTTGGCTTTTCTAACTGCCTGTGTATAATGATTTCTAGCTTCCCTGAACAGCTGCATATCACGGGGGCTGTTCCATGCTAATGCAGAACGCCATAGGATGTTTTTGTGTTGGTTAAGGGCAGTCAGGTCTGGGGAGAACCAAGGGCTATATCTGTTCCTGGTTCTAAATTTCTTAAATGGGGCATGTTTATTTAAGATGGTTAGGAAGGCATTTTTTTAAAATATCCAGGCATCCTCTACTGACGGGATGAGATCAATATCCTTCCAGGATACCCCGGCCAGGTCGATTAGAAAGGCCTGCTCGCAGAAGTGTTTCAGGGAGAGTGGTGATGAGTGGAGGTCGTTTGACCGCTGACCCATTACGGATGCAGGCAATGAGGCAGTGATCGCTGAGATCTTGGTTGAAGACAGCAGAGGTGTATTTAGAGGGGAAGTTGGTTAGGATGATATCTATGAGGGTGCCCGTGTTTAAGGTTTTGGGGAGGTACCTGGTAGGTTCATTGATTATTTGTGTGAGATTGAGGGCATCAAGTTTAGATTGTAGGATGGCTGGGGTGTTAAGCATGTTCCAGTTTAGGTCGCCTAGCAGCACGAACTCTGAAGATAGATGGGGGGCAATCAGTTCACATATGGTGTCCAGAGCACAGCTGGGGGCAGAGGGTGGTCTATAGCAGGCGGC
This sequence comes from Oncorhynchus kisutch, assembly GCF_002021735.2. NCBI lineage: Eukaryota > Metazoa > Chordata > Actinopteri > Salmoniformes > Salmonidae > Oncorhynchus > Oncorhynchus kisutch. The sequence goes on from NC_034203.2 coordinate 19,185,982, forward strand.
AACGGTGAAAGACTTGTTTTTAGAGAGGTGGATTTTTAAAAGTAGAAGTTCAAATATATCTGCTAATATATCTGCTAAGAGCTTGGAGAAATGTTATGGGGAGACATTTGTTTAAAGAAATGGCAATCTTTCAATATGGCTACAGGGGGTACAGTTTGCTTTAGCAAAGAAATTGCTCTCTAAACAGAGCTGTAAAAACAAACATATATACAGGAACCATTGTGGCACAAATATAGGTGAAGACATGTAGCTCACAGATAATATAGATTTCTCAATCTGTTAATTTCCTTCCGAGTAAGTGTTTATGCATGATGTTGCAGTCACAATGAACTGCCTTACTTGAGGGACCTCTTAACCCAACAGGCTTTGTGGTTCAAGGTTTATCTGAAAGCAATATGTATTTTACTGCAGGGTGTGAGCTGGTTGTCGTGAACGCAATACGTTACATTGCAATTAAAGTGAACTGTCAAAAATGCTATGTTCTGGAGTGCCTGCTTTGGCCCTGTGTGAGTCTCCTACTCAAACATGACTGGTACAAATTTGACCTCAACTGGGCCGTGAGTCACTAAACTAGGTGTGGCTTTCAACAGGTCTGCTTCAACACACAGAGAATTTTTTTCGAATGAAATAAAAACCATAATACAGTTATGTAGATTATTTGTGTTTAGATCCATTAGCTCATGTTCAATTTCTCCTTATAACTCTATCCAAGTAGAAAGAAGTTCAGCTTTACACTGAGAAAGATGCAAATTAAAATATGGGGGAAAAAATCTAAAATCAAAGTGCAACAGGCATAACTAACTTCAAGCTCAACCAATTCTGACCATTTACAACTAATTTGCCTACTTTTTCCACTAGTCACTTCCATTACAATGCACAGGCATGACACCAAAATAACTGAATGTGAAATTCTGTGAACAAGCACATCTTAAGAGGGTTGGAGCAGCAGGGAAATCATACTGGGAACAGACTATCATTGACATCTAATTTCTAAAACCACCCCACATCCTCGCAAACAAGACAAACAGCATCTGTTGGAGCAGCAATGAAGTGGCACGCATAGGGGCAAACAACAAAGGGCCCCTCGTCAACCCAACATAGAGGAGCCCACTCAGTGGAGACAAAGGAAGCCTCAACACTGAATACAGGTGGTCAGGCAGTCACTAGAGATTAGTAGTCTAGTTCACAGGCAAGGAAAAGCAAGGCTAGTCCTGAAGATAATGAACGAAGGGCCATGAAAATACGCCCTTTGAATCTGTCATTTCAGTAATGTAATAACCATCAATACTGAGCAGGAATAGCTGACAATTCAGTCTTTACAATTTGTTTAGTCTAATTGTAGTTAAATATTGCACGTCTTTAATGCAATTACAGTTATGATAGAGCTGATGCACTTAAAATGGCCAATAATACTCAATGTAAAAGTTGACTAAACACCCTTTTCAGTTGTTAGAATCCCATTTATGTCTCAACTAATCCGAAGGAGACTTAGACAGGAGAGTAGCTTTATTTGAAATTCATGAATGGCAGTGTTCCATGGATTTACCAAGTTTTCTGGCCCAGAGCTGTCTTGCATAAAACCAAGAGGAATTCAGTCTTTCCTTACAGAACAATCTGTGTATTGAGAAGCAAAATAATAGTACAGTCGAGAGCGCAAACAAAGGGCAGGCTGTGGGGACCCCTTGTGTTCCTCCACAAGAAAGTATTCAAGAAAAGGCTTAAAAAGACGCAAGATAAAGACGAAGGTACAAGTCGGTTAACTGTGGGGTCGTTTTTCCACATTAGCAACAGTGGGGGTCGGCTAGGGTGGGGAGTTGTCGGATTTACAGTCTACAAAACTCATCCACATCAGCCACCATGACACATGATGAGCTTCGGAAGAGCTGTACTGTACACAAGAATTAGCCTGAAAGAAATCTCCAGAACTCTGATGCTGAAGCCTAATACTCAATTAACTGGTATTGGTTAACCCGGGCTTAAACCCTACCATTGTTAGACACTAACCCCATGAAACACTTTTCAGGACACCCACATTAGTAAGGCTTTACATTATAAGCCACTCTTGTGAGTTACAGCAAAGAACTAAAGGAGGGGACTTCAGCCATGTGTGCACCTGTCCACTCCTCAAACATGTTCTAGTTGAGTGAGGCTGTGACATGGTGGTGGTGATTGGGGGAGGGGAGGTTGAGAGGGAACTGGCTGGAATGTGCTTCCGCTCGGCAGAGTGACGCCAGTGAAGTGGAGGGCTGACGAGAACCAGAGAAAGACTTGAGGGAGAACACAGTTTGGGGAAATGGTCTGTGTTGGGAGGCAAATATTTCTTGTTGAAATGTGAGAGAAAGCTTGTGACTGTTCCTAAAAGTGGATCGTCTGATCAGCAATTATCTTCAAAGGTTCTGCAGAAGAACAACAAATGAGGCATTGATTGAATCTGAGAATTCCTACCTGTCTTTAGTGGCTTACAATTGTTTAATGCCAAGAACTGAACAAGGACTTTTTAAAACATACTTTGAAGATTAAATGTAATATTCAGCGATTCGTGCATTTACAAGTAAATTCCGCTCATACAAATGCAGCTTATATAACATCTATTCCGAAGATCAAAGATGCATTCGGCTGTTTTAGGAGTAAGTGTGAAATCCACATTTACATTCCCAAACATTCTGACAAGCCACACTGTGGTTTCCTAGGGTCTCTAACATGTCATTAGAACACGATGTGTGTCACCACAGCAAGCTTGGACATGCATTTCTAGTTAAATTTGATAGGCCTACCCGTTGAACACAAAACAAGAACCCAATGAAAAGACCAACGTTCTTCGAACAACAGATTCAGGACATTTATGTAGATAACTACCAAGGGGGATATTCCAGGGGGTAGGCAGGGGGTCTTTGAAAAGGTAGTAAATTCATATCATAGCATGAAGTCGCTGTCAAAACGTTCAAATATCTTTGCCGAGCTCATGGCCAGTTAATCACATAGGCAATTTCTATGCTCAAAAGCAGTGAACGGTCGAAGAAGAAAATATTGCTTTTCCCAAAGACAATCTCATAAATCTATTTTAGCACAGAAGAGTCTCATAAATATATTTTAGCACAGTAGAGATCCTTCCTTGAGAACATTACAGTCAAGGGAGAAAGACTCCCACACCATTAATTCAGAATCTAGCTTACGTGAGTGCCCAATCAGCCAACAGACAGAACTTTTTGTCCTTGGCCATAGCAATTTATTACACAGAATTCATAATATAAAGTATGCGGTTAAAGGCTAGTCATTTAAAAAGTAGCCATGATATGGTGGCTTCCCACCCCTTGAGACGAGGCACGTTATTTTGACGTCAAATTCCTTTGAATGTATTGTAGACATCCTTGGGTTAAATAAAAGGTGGTATGTTTTGCTGTTGGCTATTTGATGGGGTCTTTCAACACACCTCTGTTGTCTCAGAGGAAAGGTGGTGAAACTGATTATTAGTGATTGGGTTTGGGATAAGGTTTAACTGATATCCCACAAAGGGCATCAACAAACAAAGCTGATGGCTTCAGGCTGAGTGTTTTAGCAACCAGAGCGAGGCTGTACGAGAAAATGGTACCTAAAGTCAGTGTCTTCCTGGGAGAAAAGGCTCAGTCCCACCAAATCTCTTAATCTATCTCTGCCTACGTCGTTAACTCTCCAACTCCTCCCAGGGAGCAAATATGGGGTTGGTGGTTTTCACCCTTTTGTCTGGCTGATAACTCTGATTATTCAAGCCCTCATCTTATGAAAGGCCAAATTTTTCCATAAAATCATTAGAAAACCCCCCATTAGTTCAGCCAAATTAGTAGAAATAGCTGAGACATAAAATCTTGTCAATAGGATTCGCTCCATGTACATTGTTGAGGGGAAAACAGCAAAATAAGACATTTAAAAGACATACATTTTCAAGTGATCTCTGGGTTGATATCCTCTCGAGGTGTCACATAGAAACTTTTCCCTCTACATGCTAATTTTAAGGTGTGCTCTTATTTGCACCTTTTAGAGGATTTGCTGGGATGTTTTGCCTCTTGCTTGCATTCCTTCCATCCCCTTACACCCAGTAGAGCACAGCCCGGGGGTGAGCAGCAGGAAATATCTAGGTGGTGGGGGATTACGGGTTGTTGTGGGGTGTGGGTTAATTCCAGGGGAAGGCCTCGAGCCACAGCATGGTCCAATTAAATTTCCTCCCATGACCTCATCGCATTCTTTACATAGGAGATGAACAATGACCACTTTGACTTTCAACATGTGGGCATGTCCCCCCCCCCCCAATTTTTTCCATCTGCTCAGGAGATATGTAGAACATCTGTTTAACGCAACACTCCCACGGGCTGAACCAATACACGAACAGACTTTGGGATAGGATACAGCAATGACCATAAACTCACTGCGATCAATTCACTTCAGGGCTTAATCCAATAGACCTCGCTAATATGATCACAGGATCATAGGGCTAATTGTAGGGCTAATTGTAACCTATAGGGCTAATTCATTAATATCAAATATCCCTTGCTTGTGTGCTGACACAACAAGTAGCCTACGCCTCACTATCAAGTGTATACCCAACCCCCCCCTGTCAATGTAAGCATGAGCTGCATGAGAGATGACCGTGTGCTTCTGAATTCCACAGCAGAAAAGAAAAGGCCAAACAGCATTAGGGACATTTTCCTTTTCTCTAACAGGTGCCATGTTGGGTCAGAGTCTGACAAGTAAAACCTACCAGGATAAAAAGCGGAACAAATGTAACTTTTTATTTGGAAAGGGTGGGGGAGGGAAACATTACAATTGAGGAATCTGAGGAATGTGCCCAAGTTCATCATCTGAAGAGCAGATAACACGTTACGAACTGCCTCAATGAAAACTGTCAGAAGGGTGAAAATACCCACCCCCTCACCCTGCTGATCGCTAAAATAAACTGTTTCTGGCAGGTCCAGTGATTCACTAGGAGCCCCCTCCCTGTCAGAAAGAGGTGCTTTCCCAACATTTTAAGAAACATCACAATGATGCCAATAGGCTGACAGCTCTTTATTTCCACCAAACAGTGGAATCATTGCCACTGGTGATACAACTGTTGTACCTTGTACCTCAATTCAAATATTCTTGACAGTTGGAATACAAGGGACAACAGGCTTAACCATTTTGAAAATGACTGACAAACATGAAAAGGTTGCCATGCTCACATCTTTCAAACACGGTCTGATGCAGAAGAAACCAGGTTGGCCTAAAGTAAGCCAGGGCTGTTTTGCGCGATCCCGTGAGCCGCATGGCGTGGGGGCACTGATGTATAAAAAATAAAAAACTGGAGACTGCATCCAAGATGACCGACCGTTATTTATTACATAATCTACTCAGATTGGCATACGTCGATTCATGGACCGTCTATATCCGGGTTGCATCTGGTTTACACGGCCCAACTTCACATGGACACTAGCACTCAGCACACACAGGGAGCAGCGACTACTTCATCACATCATCCAAAAACATAGCAGATATTGGATGAACAGAACATTAAGATCTTCAGCTGTAAGTTTTAAAATAAAAATCAGCCTCAGCGACAATTACTTAAATAAATAAATGGATGTTTTGTGCACGCAGGTGATGATTAAAGTGTCTAATTAGGAATTTTCAAATTCGAGTCCAGGCTCTGTCGCAGCCGGCCGCGACCGGGAAACCCATGGGGTGGAGCACAATTGGCCCAGCATCAGGAGGGTTAGGGGAGGGTTTGGCTGGCAGGGATGTATACTGTTTATATACTGTATTCTATTCTACTGTAGTTTAGTCAATGCCACGCCGACATTGCTCGTCCTAATTTTTCTATATTTTACTTTTAGATGTCTGTATTGTTGTGAATTGTTAGACACTACTACCGCAATAACATCTGCTAAATATGTGTATGTGACCAATAAAATTTGATTTGGAATTGGCGTCAGTTAAACTGCAGTACCCAAGCAAGGCTGTAGGAGCAGTCAAAACTGCTTCTAGACCGGAACCCTGCCCCCTTGAGTGGGAGTGGTGTCCCGATTCAACTTTGAGTGAAGTGTAGTGCCTTTTCAGAACATTAAATTGGCCCTCCAAACAAAGTAAATCAAGTTGCTGACTTGCTGGCAAGTGGTACCCAACATTCCAATAAAGCTCTGCGACCCATGACTGGGAAGTTGCTCAAAAAAATACTAGGAAGGAAGCAAATGTAAGTGAGTGATGTAGTGATGTCCATTCCGTAGGGTTATATAGCTCGCCTTACCACTAGTTGCTCCATTTAAGTTCCACTCCCCCACCAGGGACACTTGAAAACGAGGGGGAGGGACAATGGCCAGTATTGGGACGGAGCCTTGGCTGGTATTAGGAATATGTATTACAGTAAAACCTGTAATACTGTTGACAGACATTCATATTCTTGTAAATATATGAGCATGTTTCAATGTGTTCCATACTCACATGATTTGGGCTACATGTTTGCATTTCTAGTTACATTTGATAAGCCTACTTGATAAACAAAACAAAAAACAGCTCAATGAAAAACAATATAGCCTAGTTCTAGCCTAAATCAATTGAGTAGCAATCTTTAAGGACAAATCTAGGCCTATTTCTACTTATAAGCAATTCTTCACATGATAGTGGAATGCTGTTCCTATCAATTCAATCTCCTCCCCTGCTTTAGCAGTAAACACAGCAGCCTGCAGGCACAGATTGGTGGTGAGGAGATTAAAATCGAAGCACATCCTCACACGACGGAGGTAGTCTAATCGTGGTGGACCATTGTTGAGAATACTGAACAACAGTGTAGTATCCCGGGGGGTGGGCTGGTGGGAGGTTCTCTGAGGGTAGCGTCCCAAATGGCACCCTATTCCCTAAATAGTGCACCCTATTCCCTATATAGTCCCTATGGCCCTGGTCAGAAGTAATGCACTATATCAGGAATAGGGTGCTATTTGGGACACCATGGGGTCTCCAATTAAGGAGGGCAGAGGAGGACAAGCAGGAAGTGACCAAGGGAGGGTGGGAGGTAATGATTACTTTAAATGGATAAAGACACTGCCCCATCATTCATTCAGGACTTTGGGGGGGGGGGGGGGGGGGGGGGGGTCTCATCTCCTTAGTCACCAGTGTGAAAAGAAAACGACTAGTGGTGTTGGCAAGGCTGTGATTGTCCCACTAGCGACTGTCCCTTGACTAAGGAATAATGTGGGGTTGGTTACATCATGGGAAGATTGAGGTAATCCTCAAGTTTTGGTAATAGGAGCAAGCAGAATCGTGTTTAACATAAAATATGTCCATCTGCCTTGATCAAACTAGATTAAAACCAAAGTGCTGTAGGCATTTCTGTTACATATTACCGAAAAAAACACAGTTACAATAACAAAAGTTTTATTTTGTCCTCGATGTAGGCCTAGATCCATGGGGGTCACAAAACAGAGACTCTTTGGCTAAGCTTTAATTGCTCAGGCCACCTAAGATGAAGCCACCCAGCCAATAGGTGTTACAACACATGGATGACAGGAACAAACAAAAGTGTCCCCCTTTGCCCACCATGCCTAAATTAAATCGAGACAAAAGATCTCAAAAAGGACACAGCAGGGACAATTTGCTCACAGTGTTGCTTCACCGCCCTCCCAGGCTTTTCTCTGAATACTGTAGTTGGGGACAAGTCCTCAAACAATTTCTGTGGCTTTATGAAAAACTACCATGGAATAGGCAATTTACAGAACAACAAATGTATATAGACTCAGAACAACACATGTATTACATGGGTAGGCCTAACTAATGCCTTAGGGAAAACGAAGGTTAACAAAAAAATGACTGATTGAGTATGAGTAATGTATCTAATTTTATAGCACCGCATTGAATTGGCCACCTACAGGGGTCTGATGAATACTCACTCACCGTCTGTAAATCTCTTTGGTTTGCTAACTTGCTAGCTATAGGTGACTATCTTGCAAGATCAAGCCTCCTGGTTACAGCAGAGACAATCAATACCCTCCTGGATCAAGTGTGAGCAGCCTTTTGAGATAGTTGTGTAACTTTATGAGCTGGGTTGTCTGTCTTTGCATTTAGTTTATGTTCGCTTGTTAGCATTTAGCTAGCATCCGATATGGGAATTCGCTAGTACTTTGTTGGCATTTGTTAGCATAAAGTCATAGTGCCCCTTTTGTGCACTGCCGGTAATACCGTATACCCCTGTATGGTACAGGAATAGTATGAAGGTATCTGGATACTGCCCAACCCTAGTTGTAATAATACTGTGAAAATGATAAATGCTCTTTTAGTGTAAGAGCTACATGAAAAGTCCACCTGAAATTTCAGCCTGTTTTGGATGGAGATTTGGTCTTCCATGGTGACATCATCATTCAGTAAATTAGTCAATAGACCAATAACAAAGTTCCAAACCTCTCTGCCAATAACAGCTTATTTTCAGTTTTCCCCTCCCCACCCAGACAGTCCTAGCAAAATTCTTGCTTGAGAAATTGCCCTTTGCTAAGAGGCGTTTGATCATTTTAATTGAAAACAATCACCGTAAGGTACTTAATTGTTACCCAGAAATGACATTTGCTACTGAGATTGGACCTTAAAAAAACAGATGACACAGACATTTGAAAGACATCCATTTCTAAAAAAGAAAGCCAAACAAGTAATAACATTGGGCTTTTCTGCACCATATAACAACACACATGTTGGTGGTATGCAGTGAGACTGCCCAAGGATTTGTAAGTTACTATGTGGTTCATTTTGGCCCTCTTGAAACATTTGGATTGTCAAAGCTAAAAAAAAAAAACTGCTTGTACTATGCAAGTGGGAAAGGTTATGCTAGTGCTTTGTTTCCTTGTTCAAATTAAAATCACAATTGATAAGATTTTATCTTTAAACGGGGTAGGCGACATGTGAAGCTGAGCATAATGAATGTTAAATAATTAAGAAGTATGCCAAAGCGTAAATGGAAAAACATTCAATAATTTTTTTAAACAAACCAACTGATAAGGCACATCTGGCAGCAAAGTTGCATACCTCTGCAGTTTTCTTTAAGTTGCTCACGTAAGGGCAGACTGGGGGCAAGTGATACGTTTGTGATATTGATTTCCGCTTCTACTCTACAAGCAGAGAATTTACAGCAGTGTAGTAGTGTAGAGAATTAGGCTCATAAAATATTAAAATAAATTGTGGAGGTTCTGATCTAGAGGAAGACAGCAGTGGTAAGGGGTTCTGCCTCACTCCTCAATGGCATGTCTTCACTTGTATAGCGAGCCTCATAGTTAAAGATCAACTTGAAAAAGCACTTCAAAAACAAAAATGTATTCCAAAAGTGTGCCAGTCAGTGGTGTAGTGGAGAGTATATACAGGTGTACCCACTTATTTTTCAGTGGACATTGTTATACTCACTTCTTAAACCCAACTGATACGTATCATAGTGTAGTGGAGGTACACGACGTATCAATTAATAGGGTTGATGGAACAGATCGGAATATTTAGTTTGAAAATGTTGATAAACTATTTCTTCACATTTTAGGCGCAGCAATGTACACATGGCAGTAGGCCATGAATGTTCCAAAATGAAATTTGCCGGAAAACACCATTCTAAAATGTGCACAGCACATGCGAGTGGTTTTACAGATTTAAAATATCTGTTATGAAGAGGGGGATTGAAAGATACAACTATCATGGGCTGCTAATCTGATTAGGATAATGCCTTTGACTGCTAGACAATTAAAGAATGTTGAAAGGAAACCAATAGAATAGGAGAGCGCACAATGAAGAAGTCTACATAAAATAATTGCCTCTACGTTTCTATGGTGGGATTTTGGCTATAGGCTACTTTGAAGCAAGGTAAGACATGCCTCATAATATGAAGTAAAACATCCAGGGTTCAAACAATTAAAGAACAGGAAAAATAGAGTGATTCTAATGATAGGCCTAACAGTAGTCTTCTGGTAGATGGAAAGGCTCTCAAAAACTTTCTCTATTAAACTCACCTATGTCGAAGTCAGTCAAAAGATAACAGTTTTACAGTATTTAAAACAGTTTTCCCAGACGCATGCTTTAACATGCATGTCAGACATGTAACAGCTGCATATACAGTTACTGAAGTCAGGCCAAGCCTCATGTCCGGCCCTCCTCCGCAAATAGCATACTACGCACTGCCTCTGGGTGGGAGTTGTAGCAGGAAATCCTCTGCTTTATCCAGGCCTGTCGTTCCAGGCCTGTCGTTCCAGGCCTGTCGTTCCAGGCCTGTCGTTCCAGGCCTGCTGTTATCAATAAAACATTTACACCGATAAAGGTGTCAAACTACAACCACATGGCCCTAATATTAACCGTACAAAAACACAGATTCAATCATTAACTGTATGGGGCTGCATGGGTTTTGTAGGCCTAAATTACTCAAAAGGGAAGAATATATATATTTGAAAATGGAGTCATGGAATGAATGTCCTTTGTTGGAATGGCTTGTTCTCAGATAGAAAAAGAAAACTGTCACACAGGGCTGGGCGGTATACTGTATTTAACGATATACCGATATTGATGCACGGACAGGTTTGGGTTTTTACCCAACATCATTGATGACAAAAATGCTGTTTTCACTTTGCTTCTTAATTTAAATCCACTAGCATTTTAAAATTACACAATTAGTTTGTGTTTCTTACATCTGCAAACAGCTAGTTTGTCTCTTCTTAGCAAGTTGGCTGCTAATGCTAATGTTAGCTGCTAATGCTAATTGCGACCTAGCTAATAAATGTACTGAGTCAGAGAAAACGTAATTACAGTACCAGTCAAAAGTTTGGACACCCCTACTCATTCAAGGGTTATTATTATTTTAATTTGTACTATTTTCTACATTGTAGAATAATAGTGAAGACATCAAAACTATGAAATAACACATGGAATCATGTCACAAAAAAGTGTTAAACAAATCAAAATATATTTTAGATTCTTCAAAGTAGCCACCCTTTGCCTTAATGATGCCTATACACACTCTTGGCATTCTCTCAACCAGCTTCATAAGGAATGCTTTTCCAAAAGACTTGAAGGAGTTACAACATATGCTGAGCAATAGTTGGCTGCTTTTCCTTCACTCTGCGGTCCAACTCATCCCAAACCATCTCAATTGGGTTGAGGTCAGGTGATTGTGGAGGCCATGTCATTTTAGGGCTGGACGGTATACCATATTTGACTATACACACACACACACACACACACACACACACACACCAGTATTTACGCGCGGACCAGTTTGGGATTTTATTTTACCTCCTATAACGGCATTTGAATGTTTGGTTTGTTAAATGTAATACACCGTGTGTAATGTCAATTTTTATTGTTTACTCCGCTACTTAAGTCATCCCTCTCCGCTCTCTCTCCATGTCGCTTTCCACACAGACCTAGACCTACCCAGTCACTCAAGGAGCGCATTTTCTGTTCCTTGACCACGAGACACTTTCGTTCAGTCTGCATGGTCAATGCAGCACAGGCAACAATGTTGTTGACAACGATGTTGTTTCCACTTTGATCTTAATATAAATCCACAAGCGTTCTATAATTAAAATATTAGTTTGTGTTTCTTACATCTGCAAACAGCTACACTACCGTTCAAAAGTTTGGGGTCACTTAGAAATGTCCTTGTTTTTGAAAGAAAAGTAAATTGTGTACTACTCCCTTCACAGAACAGCGCAAACTGGCCCTAACCAGAATAGAAAGAGGAGTGGGAGGCCCCGCTGCACAACTGAGCAAGAGGACAAGTACATTAGAGTGTCTAGTTTGAGAAACAGACACCACACAAGTCCTCAACTGGCAGCTTCATTAAACAGTACCCGCAAAACACCAGACTCAATGTCAACAGTGAAGAGGCGACTCCGGGATGCTGGCATATTCTAGGCAGAGTTGCAAAGAAAAAGCCATATCTCAGACTGGCCAATAAAACTAAAAGATTAAGACGAACAAAAGCACACAGACACTGGAAATAGGAACTCTGCCTAGAAGGCCAGAATTCCGGAGTCGCCTCTTCACTGTTGAAGTTGAGACCGGTGTTTTGCGGGGTACTGTTTAATGAAGCTGCCAGTTGAGGACTTGTGAGGCGTCTGCTTCTTAAACTAGACACTCTAATGTACTTGTCCCTTATTCTTAATGATTCTGATGAAAATATGCTGTCTTTATCAAACTGATGTTTTGAAAAAAATGTTCTCTCTTTTTAAAGATATTATGAAACCAGGGATGGGCATGAGTAACTTAGGGTTTCTCCAAAATGAACAACAAAGGTTGGAGGTCTTCTGTATCATCTCCCATCTCCATCAACTATACAATTATCACATACAGCTTGAAAAGATGTCTTATGCAAAGGAACTACAAAAGGGTACAAGTATTACGTTTCTACCTGGACTAGCTATGTATAAATCATTTCACATCTGACACCTGACCCATAATTATCCGTTTTCTCCCCTTTGCCGAGTGCCTTGAAAGAAGATTTCACATTTACCTTGCTTTTCCCCCAACCACAAGGGGATCATCACTCAGAACAGGCTAAAATTACCCTGCAAGAGTCTGCATGCCTGTGTAATACATCTCTTTCATAGACGCACACTGTCTATAATAATAGAAAATCCTCTCCCTTAGGCATTTAATCATTTCCTGGGCACAGACAAAATCAAAATTTCTCAAACGACCTGGCCCCCCCATGCAGTTCGAGTGCACTTCCTATTTGATTTTTCGGAGGTCAGTGGGTTGGAAGAGAGTCTTAGGAATGGAATTGCGAATAGATTTAGATTTCAAAATTTACATGACATCCTTGCCTTACCTTTCGTTGTGGCTGGCAACATGACATTTACTCTTCAGCTCCTAACTTACCGTAAAAAAAAACAGCTACAAAAAACAGCCACAAAGCCAGTAAGCAATGCCAATTATATATCTATATATATATATTTTTTTATTAAACTAAAACATATTACACTATTAAACAAGGCAATTGAGATATTGTGTGTGACTAACAAATTTCAGTTAATTCCTATAGCTCCAGCCTTGGGTCAATAGGTGGAATTTTGTAATTACTGGATCTCTATGGCAAGACGCATCATTCATCCAAGTTTCGTCAAAATCGGCCAGTGCCGTTTGTGACTAACACACACTACCGTTCAGTGTTGGGTTACTTAGAAATGTCTTTGTTTTTGAAAGTATGGCACATTTTTTGCCCATTAAAATAACATAACATTTATCAGAAATACAATGTAGACAATGTTAATGTTGTAAATGACTACTGTTGCTGGAAACGGATGATTTTTTTATGGAATATCTACATAGGCGTACAGAGGCCCAATATAAGCGACCATCACTCCTGTGTTCCAATGACACGTTGTGTTAGCTAATCTAAGTTTATAATTTTACAAGGCTAATTGATCATTAGAAAACCCGTTTGCAATTATGTTAGCACAGCTGAAAACTGTTGTTCTGATTAAAGAAGCAATAAAACTGGCCTTCTAGACTAGTTGAGTACATGGAGCATCAGCTTTTGTGGGTTCGATTACAGGGTCAAAATGGCCAGAAACAGACGCCTCACAAGTCCTCAACTGGCAGCTTCATTAAATAGTACCCGCAAAACACCAGTCTCAACGTCAACAGCGAAGAGGCGACTCCGGAATTCTGGCCTTTTAAGGCAGAGTTCCTATATCCAGTGTCTGTGTTATTTTTCCCGTCTTAATCATTTAGTTTTATTGGCCAGTCTGAGATATGGCCTTTTCTTTGCAACTCTACCTAGAAGGCCAGCATCCCGGAGTCGCCTCCTCACTGTTGACGTTGAGACTGGTGTTTTGCGGGTACTATTTAATGACGCTGCCAGTTGAGGACTTGTGAGGTGTCTGTTTCTCAAACTAGACACTCTAATGTACTTGTCCTCTTGCTCAGTTGTGCAGTGGGGCCTCCCACGCCTCTTTCTAGTCTGGTTAGAGCCAGTTTACGCTGTTCTGTGAAGGGAGTAGTACACAGCATTGCACAAGATCTTCAGTTTCTTGCCAATTTCTCGCACGGAATAGCCTTAATTTCTCAGAACAAGAATAGACTGACGAGTTTAAGAAATGTATTCGTTTCTGGCAATTTTGAGCCTGTAATCGAACCCACAAATGTTGATGCTCCATATACTCAACTAGTCTAAATAATGCAAGTTTTATTGCTTCTTTAATCAGAAGAACAGTTTTCAGGTGTGCTAACAGTTTTAAATGATAAATTAGCCTTTTAAAATTATAAACTTGGATTAGCTAACACAACGTGCAATTGGAACACAGGAGTGATGGTTGCTGATAATGGGCCTCTGTACGCCTATGTAGATATTCCATTAAAAATAAGCCGTTTCCAGCTATAATAGTCATTTACAACATAAAAAATGTCTACACTGTATTTGTGATCAATTTGAAGGATAAAAAAAAAAGTTGCTTTCCTTTCAAAAACAAGGACATTTCTAAGTGACCCCAAACTTTTGAACGTTAGTGTACGAACGAATGGATGGAGACAGATCCACAGTCCCCTCCCAGATTTCATCATGGGGGACAATAAGGCAACCAAACTAGAGGTTGACCGATTAATTGGCACTTCTCTTGCGTTCTGTGCAACAGAGTCAGGGTATATGCAGCCGTTTGGGCCGCCTGGCTCGTTGCGAACTGTGTGAAGACTATTTCATCCTAACAAAGACAGCCAACTTCGCCAAACGGGGGATGATTTAACAAAAGCGCATTTGCAATAAAAAACACAATCGTTGCACGAATGTACCTAACCATAAACATCAATGCCTTTCTTAAAATCAATACACAGAAGTATATATTTTTTAAACCTGCATATTTAGTTATAATAAATGTTAGCAGGCAATATTAACTAGGGAAATTCTGTCACTTCTCTTGCGTTCATTGCACGGGGTATATGCATCAGGGTATATGCAACAGTCTGGGCCGCCTGGCTCGTTGCGAACTATTTTGCGTAATTATGACATAACATTGAAGGTTGTGCAATATAACAGCAATATAACAGCAATATTTAGACTTATGAATGCCAACCGTTAGATACAATACAGAACGGTTCCGTATTTCACTGAAAGAATAAACGTTTTGTTTTCAAAATGATAGTTTCCAGACTTGACCATATTAATGACCCAAGGCTCGTATTTCTGTGTGTTATTATATTATAATTAAGTATATGATTTGATAGAGCAGTCTGAGCAGTGGTAGGCATCAGCAGGCTCGTAAGCATTCATTCAAACAGCACTTTACTGCGTTTACCAGCAGCTCTTTTATGACTCTAGCCTATCAACTCCCGAGATTAGGCTGGCAATACTAAAGTACCTATTAGAACATCCAATAGTCAAAGGTATGTGAAATACAAATTATATGAAGAGAAATAGTTCTATAATAACTACAACATAAAACTTCTTACCTGGGAATATTGAAGACCCATTAAAAGGAGCAAGGAACTTAAACATTAGCTTTTTTACATGGCACATATTGCACTTTTACTTTCTTCTCCAACACTTTGTTTTTGCATTATTTAAACCAAATTGAACAGGTTTCATTTTTTGAGACTAAATTGCTTTTATTGATGTATTATATTAAGTAAAAAAAAATACTTTAAGTGTTCATTGTTCATTCAGTATTGTTGTAATTGTCATTATTACAAGTATATATATATATATATATATATATATATATATATATATATATATATATATAACAAAATCGGCATCGGCTTTTTTTTGGTCCTCCAATAAATCGGTATTGGCGTTGAAAAATCATAATCGGTCGACCTCTAAACCAAACCATATTACACTTTTGAATAATGCAACGATTCACAAGCAGACAATTCAAGGGTTTATTTTCTCGTTCATAGCTACACCCATTCAATTTAGCTTGCAAGACAATAACACAGCTGGCTACTGCTAGCTAGTAACATTATGAAACATGAACGTTTATCCCACTCACATGAATATAAAAGTACAGTAAAGTTATCATAGTGTCATTCATAGTATAGTACAGAGCTTGTTAAACAAAATGATTTCTGCATTCTCCTTAGCTACATCATAATAGCTAGCTACTAGTTAGCTGAATGCTGGCATTAGCTAACGTTAGCTGAACCATAGGTAGATGGCTCTTCCGGCTACATTACAGGAAAATGTCTATTCAAAAAGTCGGCTGTTACAAAAACATTGCTCTGCTATAAACTATTTTTACTGTAGGAGCATCGGGCTCAACCACACAATTCAAAAGTTCACTGCCCTGCTTGGAGGGGGGCAACTGATGGGAGAGTGTTGTGTGCTACATGAAAGTTTGTAAGTTTATATTACAGTATAAGGTCTAGCCGAGAGTATTTTATCTACATCTCTAGGCAAGCTCTTGTAGTGAGAATAAGCTCTAAACCAAGTTTGTCAAGTTTATTTACCACAGCCTTAGGTTATGGCAGGGCGGAAGTAGATAAAATGTGAACTGACATCGCTGTCTTTAGAAAAGGCGACAAGAGCACCGTCACTTAGCCAGGCCGCCAACATATGGTAAATCATATTGACAACTGCTGATCTGATTACACATAAGATTAGGCTTTATGTCAATGCCTGGAAACACTGGCACACCCAGTTGCTCTCTCTAGGACCAGGGTTGGTGAGTGACCACTGGTCTAGGATATATACATCAATATTGATGTTCTCTCAAACATTTATTTAAGCCACAGGACATGTTTTGGATCCTGGGGTAAAGATTTCACCCTTGCTGATAGAAATTACGATCTACCAGCTTCAACGCCCGTTGCCAAAAATCTGAAGGCCCACCCCTGGAGATAACACACCTTAGGGATAGTAGCCAAGCAAAGGTTTAAAATAAATATTAATGTTGGCGCAAAGATGGCAATTTCATCCAGTAAGGCATCCCATCCCAGGTTCTTTTCAACAGACCTCCACAAAGAAAGAGGTACCGGTATGCTTGTTTAAAAACCCTGCAATATACAAAAAGTTTATCCAGCCACTAAACAGAAATTATAAAGAGAACAGAACAAGATGTGATTCAATTTATAAAGACTAAAAGAGAAACAACTTAATTTCAGATACAAGACAAAAGTACTGTTCAAAGGCATCATCTCCCTGATACAGAGTTTCCCAAACTCTTTGTCAGTCAGAGGTCACAAGAAGAAAACACAAAAAAATATTGCGTTAAACCAGTAGACCTGCATACTTTTCTACACGTTATCAAGTATATGATAGTTAACTGGTCATAAAATATTGTTTATAGAAGCTTTTAGAACTTTCAAAGCTAATGACTTAACAGCAAGCCTGTGCATGTTATATCAATACTGTTTTTCCTGAGAAATAAATTGTGCGATTTGGTGCAAAACGATTCGATGCACTAACATCTGTTAAATAAACACATTCATTTCCCATTCTAAATACAAATCTGCTGCTGATGGAGCTCATGAGCTAGGCCTCTCTGAGTTGGATCTGTCTGAGCTAGTTTGAATTCGTGAAGGTATGAACTCTAGCTATTAGATTTAAATGGCTGCAATAGCACAAAGTGAATAAAAGGATTGTACTCAAAGTACAACTGAGTGGGCCTTCTCATGCACTCACGGGATAAAAAAGATTGACAGTTAATTGCAGTGGCCTTTCCCATGCTAAATATGGTCTATGAACCAGAGTTTCTGTTCGGGAAAACGTGGCGCATGACAACGTGACCAGGAAGATATTAAATTTACCGGCCATTTGAGAGATTTACCGGACCCATTTGCATTGGGTGCGTAACTCATTAGGGAGTCCACCCACAGTGCTCAGAAATGAAGTAATGAAGCACCCAATAAAACATTGTTTTCAAACATTTGCCAAAACACAATTTGTGGGAAAACACCATTCTAAACAGCACACCTGATGTGATAGGTTCCATACGTGAAAGAGATGACATTTTCAGTTAGAAACTTAGAAAGAGGGGGAATCTAAAGATGAGTGGGTTGCTAATATTACTAGGTTTGTGCCTTTGGCTTCAGGACAAAGGTTGATATAGAAAACCAAAAAACATGAGAAATGGCAAATGAGGTAGTCTATATAAAATAATTGTGTCCACGTTTCTAAAGTCGGATTTTTCCTAGACTACTTTGAAGTAAAAATGTTCAGGTTTTAAAACAATTCAGTATATGTTTTCAAAATGCATACGGCCTTCAGCTCACATTGCAAAGTGGTGGGTGGTGTGCTGATATTCAACGGTACGCAGGCTATGCACTTGAATGGCAGAAGGGAGATGCACTTCAATTACCAGTTGATAAAAAAATAAAGAGGCTTGTTTATTTATTGTGGCCATCAAAATGGTTTTTTTAACACGCGATTGCATTTAGAATTGTTGCGCAATGACTGGGCTTATAAAAGCACATTTCATTCCAGCAGCAAGGGTGGAAGAGCTGCAGTAGCAGCGCTGTTGAACAAATTATATTCCACTCAAAATAGGCTCTGTAGGCTGTGCGCGTGTGATAAATACGATACATGACGACTAAACAAAATACACATGCGGCAATTTAATTCCACAAATTTGAGCAAATTAACCTATAGACCGATAAGCATGATGGTCAAATATATTTCCATCGACTGATATTTTCATCAATGAATAAAACACTTTTTCCCAATGGGATTGTTTTTTGTCTCCTGTTCAATTTGGCTGCCAAATATTTTATTTATCAGCATTTGATTTTAATCATTCAATTACCGACTAACGGAAACCCTGCTGTGAACAAATAAGTGGACAGCTTCTGAGAATAAAACAAGGCTAACCAGATAACAGTGCATCACACCCAATCACATTTTACAAATAAGCATTTGGTCATCTAATACTAATCAGAAGATGCACAAAAAATATATTTAGATAACTCTGAAGTTTTTTGCTATTCCACATGTAAAAAATGTTTTTGGGACTAATACAGTTGACAATCAATCAATCCATGATAATTGGTTGGGAGAGGCTAAAACAGAGGTCAGAGAAAAGCTCCCGCATTAGGTATTCAGTTGTTTGCCAAACAATGTCAGGCTTGAGGGCGTAGATCTTCTAAATCCTATCATTCTTGGGGTGCCATTCTCATAGATTTCTCAAGAGATGGTGCCAGTACTAAGTACACCGTTAAGATTTAAGGCTCCAGAGTCAAAATACCTTGGCATGTAACAGGCAAATGACTTGGTAAAAGGCAATAAAAAAGATAATTAAAAAGCAATTTTGGACTGACCAATGTAAACTTTTCATATCACAAAATTTAGATCTGAAATCTTTTGGACATCAAAGCAAACCTACTTGAGTCAGAAAAGGATACTCATACAATATATGATGAGATATACAAAACCTTGCAGAAAACCTATCCAACTGACAACATTGGAACCAAGACCTAAAAATAACTGATATTGACACAAGATGAGTGTTGGTACATAACTAACAAAAACACACACTTAATCCAGTATAACCTGATGTACAAAATATATTAAACGAGACAAAATTAACAAATTCTACAGCTCAGCAGACAGAGTCATGTCTTAAGTGTAAATCAAAAAAGTACATAATTAATGCATTCTGGGAGTGCTACAAAGCCAAATGTTATGGCGGAGTTAGCTAACTTTATATCAGAAGTTTTGCAATGTAAGTTCACTTTAATCCATCTATCTGCATATTTCAAGACATGGCATATGAGGGTGCGGTGGAATACCAAATGGGTTGGACCATTCAATCCTCGTCAATAATTTGGAACATTCAATGTTGTCTTTGTTAGCAACTCCATTGTATATTTGGCCTTGTGTTTTAGGTGACCGTCACCTCCCAGTGTATGGTGGAAAGCAGACAACCAGGTTTTCCTCCTAAAAAAACTCCCTAGTCTCTGCCAAAGACAAGCATACCGATAACATGAAGCAGCCACCACCATACTTTAATATATGAAGAGTGGTTTTCAGTGTTGTTGTGTTGGATTTGCACCAAACATAACACTTTGCATTTAAGACAAAAAATGTATTTCTTTGCCACATTTTTTGCAGTATTACTTAACTGCCTTGTTGCAAACACGACGCATGTTTTGGAATATTTTATAAATTCAGCATCAGTGTTTTCTTCTTCACATCTACTAATTCTTTGTGAGATACTGAAACACCACCTTGGTCTTTGTTGAATATGTACTTGAAATTCCCTACTTGATTTAAGGACCTTACAGATAATTGTGTGTGTGTGTGAGAGAGAGGTAGAGATGGCTTAGTCATTAAAAACTATGTTAACCACTTATTGAACACAGAATGAGTCCATGCAACTTATTTTGTGATTTAATAAACAAATGTTTACTCCTGAACTTTTCTATAACAAAAGGGGTTGAATACTTCATGACTCAAGACATTTCATTAATGATAACTTATTTTTTTCAAGAAATACAAAAAAGAAATCCACTTTGACATTTATGTGGTATTGTGTGAAAATAAATTGAATCCATTTTAAATTCAGGCTGTAACAACAAAGTGTGAAAAGTAAAGGGATATGAATACTTTGAGGGAACTGTACGAGTTGGTGTTTTCATCTTCATTAAGTCCCAGCCACGTCAGGCCTGTCTAGTTTAGTGGATCCATGTCTGTGAAATGTTAAGTTGTCTATTGTCTATGTAAAGAAATATATAAAAAATAGTACACCAAAAAAATTGGTGAGCAAAAATCAGTTACAACTTTGCAATGCAATTGTATAAATTGGTTCAATTACTTGCTCCAGGTAGTTCATGTGTTGCCGGCAGCTGCATGCAAGGGTATTAGGCTTAATCCAGACGTTTAACCTCTAAGGTATAATAAACTGGCGCCATGTACTGGGAGTTTCAGACTTTGCTGTTATGCCTGATGATTAGAAACAAAAAAAAAGTGTTTTCATGTTTTTAGAACATGTACAAAAGTTGGTTAATCATAACTTTCAGAGACACAAAATGTGTCAACGCAGACACACGACATGTTCTGCCTCATGTCTAACGTTGTATAAGTATTTTGTCCTTACACCTAACGCTATTAGCTAAGAATGTAAACGGAGCTCTTAATAATCCCTGCTGTAGGGTTTAGAACAATGAGAGAGCACAGGATAATGAGCTTATTTGTTGTGTTACCTAGGGTACTAATTAGTATCACTTTGGCTTTTTAGTTAGCAATGTCGCAAGCGAGTCGTTCCACCTCGAAAAGCACACGAAAGAGGATTGACACCGACCATTTCAGATTGTTCTGAAATCGTTTCTGTTGTTGGAAACATAAGACTAGCATTCCTGCAACACTATTTTACTGAAATACAATCTGATTTTCACCCTCCTGATATTAATAGGTTCTGACCACTAGATGGTGTTATTCCTGCTATCAGTAAAAGTTTTCATACATTGTTAATAACTTCAATGACTAATTTATCTGAACAGGGGAGCAGAAAAAAAACAGCACCAAATTCACTGAGAATACATTACATAAGATGAAGAAACACTCCTAGCCACAGCTCCATACTTCTTGTCAAACAGACAACACTTGTTGTTGTGGAGGGACTGGCGTGGGGTGAAAGTGGATGGCTTTTAACCACTTCTTTGGATTCCTCATGTCTTACACATTGTCTGAAAAAAGTTTGGTCCAAATCAGATGTTAGGTACTATAATTATTGGATATTAAATTCATCCAATAAATTAAAATGCCCAATTTGGATGCAATCAATTAGCCTAATCTCTCAGAGATGTATTATATTGCAACAAAATAATGTTTCCGGAATCTTTCTAACTACAGAAAACAACTTCAGCGCAATCACATGGTGGGTGTCATGGCTCACTGAAATGACATGGAATGACCCAAGTACAAGTTCTTGTTGGGGTAGTGGGGAAATTAAATATCATGGGCCAGCAGGACAGCGTCCTTATCTCTCATAAGGAGTGGAACATCCAGCCCTTCCTGAAGCATAGTGTGCAGAGGGAACTCAAACCAAAGCATTTGGCTGTTTCAGCGGAAACTCAGCCCTCTGCATTACAACAGAATAAAAATATTTTGAGAAGAGGGGTTATCTCCTATCCCGATGTCTACGTTGCCTAGTCTTGGAGGGGGGGTGGGGGGCAGCATGTGACAGTGCAGCAAGAGGTGGTGATTTGATTTGGCAGTGCTAAGGACTGCCTCTAAACCTACCACAGGCTTTTTAATTAGCTCAGAGCAGCAAGAATGTTAAGTTTCAACTTCAAAGTAAACACTGATGAATGGACAGCAAACATAGGCTGTAGTTAAGCTTTTTAGGGATCCCCATCACAGGATGAATCTTGAGAATGTAAGGTCTCCAAAAAGAAAAGGTTTCGTCTTCAGGGGTGTGCATGAGAGACTTTTCCTATAAGATGGAAAGACAGGCAGGTAAATTAACAAAGAGATCCAGGAGAGAAAGGGAGAAGGATTGGAGGGATAGAGGGGATGTTATGGTCAGACGGGTAGGAATGACCATACAAAAAGGCTAATCCAGCTAATGAAAAACCCCTCCCCCTTGGACTTTAGGAGGGGAAGGTAGGGAGTGGTCACCCATGCTTCAGATCTAAAAGATAGGACTGTCATCGTCAGACTCTGGAAGGCCTTTGATAGAGAGAAGGTTTATTCAAAGAGTTCCAGGTTTAAACTGCCACTGGCAGAATACCTGATATGGCAAAAAATTTTGCTTTAATAATGTGTCCTTGGAAAAATTATTCCTGGTTGTCAATATTTAAAATAACTCAAGTTAGCCTGAGCAGTGATTTGCACACCAAGGGTGGTCATCAACTCAAATACAAGTGCATCTAGCAGAAATCAAATAAGCCTCAAATCAAACTTACAATTACTAATATTCAGGAACAGTTCAATTACTTGCACTAACAACATAGTAATACATAGCTAAAGCAAAGGCTAAGCAAGTCACAAATGCAGACTCCATGGTGTATGCCTACCTGAACCGTGGTGACTGTTATGGCAGGCTACCACCTGGTACTCTACCCTGCACCTCAGAGACTGCTGCCTTATGACGATAGTCATTGAACACTTTGATTTTTTTATTCCCCTTTATTTAACTCGGCAAGTCAGTTAAGAACAAATTCTTATTTTCAACGACGGCCTATGAACAGTGGGTCAAACTGCCTTGTTCAGGGGCAGAACAATAGATTTTCACCTGGTCAGCTCCGGGATTCGATCTTGCAAACTTTCGGTTACTAGTCCAACGCTCTAACCGGTAGGCTACATGCCACTGTTTACATACTGCTTCACACACTCAAAATGTACAGTATATACTGTATTATAGTCATGGCTCATCCTATAAAAAACGTTTATATTTAAAAGTTTGTAGATTGTGTGTACTTTTTTTATTGCTAGGTATTACTGCACTGTTGGAGCTAGAAACACAAGCATTTCAATGCACCTGTGATAACATCTACAAATCAGTGTGCACAGCCAATAAACTTCTATTATAACATGATATTTAAGTTCAGTTTTAGGAAAGAGGCACACAATTTTGCCTAATGGACAGACAGAATTTACACTACTGCTACTGTGTTTATCATATATCCTGATGCCTAGTCACCTTACCCCTATACCTTACCCCTATACATCTACCTCCATCACCAGTATGCTTGCACATTGTAAATATTGTATTGGAACTGACCCTGTATATAGCTTCTTACTTTCCCGAATTCTTCTTATTTCTCATGTGTTTTTGTTCTACCGTATGTTATTTTTTTGTGCTACATTCATATCGATAACTGTATTGTTGGGTTTGGAGCTGGCAAAAAAAGGCATTTCAGTGTACAAGACAAAACTTGAAAAGCCTACACTTGAATTTTTGAAGAGTGTCTAATTCATGTGAAATGAACTAGGAACTGAGACCGGAGTGTGGCTAAATGTAAGTTCTCAGCCACTGAAGTCAGGTGGTCCGCTGTACAAAGGCGGGAATGTCACAACAACGTGAAGAAATGGCCTTGTTGTTCCACAGGAAGAGCTCATGTTTGGCCAGGCAGGCAGACAAAGGAAGTTGCAGCAGGGAATCAGATTTTTGTATGCCGTAATTCAAGTGACCTTTGGTGAACTGGACTCGAATACAGTACAACCAAATCATAATAAAAGAGTCTAAATAAATGTGTTATTATCGTTCAAATACAGTACTCTTCTCTGGGATAAATCTAGGCAGCTTGGTAAGCGGCACACAAAGCCTTTTCCTGTCTAATATAGTCACAAGATGGCGCCGGAAGAAATGGCTGCCATTTTACGGGCGCCTAAACAATTGTGCTATTGTTTTTTTCTCATGTTATTTGTTACTTACTTTGTAAATAATGTTTCTACCACCGTATCTTACGGCACAAAAAATGAGCTTCTGGATATCAGGACAGCGATCACTCACCTCGGATTAGACAAAGATTTTTCCTTGAACAAGCAGGACGCACAGGATGTACTTCAGACACCCGACAAGGCCAAAATCCCAGACATTGGCAAGAGAAAGAGACGCAGGTATAGAGGACACAGGGCGGGGTGCCTTGTAAGGATACGCCAACGGCGAGTGGGAAATCTGCCCTAACTATCAGTATTACTTGCCAACGTACAATCATTGGACAATAAATTAGATGAGGTACGATCAAGAAAATACTACCAATGGGACATCAAAAACTGTAATATCTTATGTTTCACCGAATCGTGGTTGAATGACGACATGGATAACATTCAGCTGGTGGGATATACGCTGCACCGGCTAGATAGAAGAGCACACAACGGTTAAGAGGAGGGGGGCAGTCTGTATATTTGTAAACAGCTGGTGCACGAAATCTAAAGAAGTCTCTAGATTTTGCTCGCCTGAAGTAGAGTATCTCATAAACTGTAGCTGTAGACAACTCTCTTGGCAAATAGTGTGTTCATCTATCTTTTTCGTGGCTGTTTATTTACCACCACAGACGGATGCTGGCACTAAGACAGCACTGAGTCAGCTGTATAAGGAAATAAGCAAACAGGAAACCACTCACCCAGAGGTGGCACTCCTAGTGGCCGGCGACTTTAATGCAGGGAAATTTAAATAAGTTTTACAGAAATTCTATCAGCATGTTAAATGTGCAACCAGAGGGGAAAAAAATCTAGATCACCTTCACTCCACACACAGACACGTAGAAAGCTCTCTCTCCCCCCATTTGGCAAATCTGACCATAATTCTATCCTCCTCATTCCTGATTACAAGCTAAAATTAAAGCAGTTAGCACCAGTGGCTCAGTCTATAAAAAAATGGTCAGATGAAGCAGATGCTAAACTACAGGACCGTTTCGCTAGCACAGAATGGAATATGTTCCGGGATTCTTCCGATGGCATTGAGGAGTACACCACATCAGTCTCCGGCTTCATCAATAAGTGCATCGAGGACGTCGTCCCCACAGTGACTGTACGTACATTCCCCAACCAGAAGCCATGGACTACAAGGCAACATTCGCACTGAGCTAAAGCGTAGAGCTGCTGCTTTCAAGGTGCGGGACTCAGAAGCTTATAAAAAATCCCGCTATGCCCTCCAACGAACCATCAAAGAGGCAAAGCACTAATACAGGACTAAGATTAAATTGTACTACATCGGCTCTGACGCTTGTCAGATGTGGCAGGGCCTGCAAAGTATTACAAACTACAAAGGGAAGCACAGACGCGAGCTGCCCAGTGACACAAGCCAAACAGACGAGCTAAACCACTTCTTTGCTCACTTCGAGGCAAGCAACACTGAAGTATGCATGAGAGCATCAGCTGTTCCAGACAACTGTGTGATTACGCTCTCTGTAGCCGACGTGAGTAAGACCTTTAAACAGGTAAACATTCACAAGGCCACAGGGCCAGATGGATTACCAGGACATGAGTTCCGGGCAAGTGCTGACCAACAGGCAGGGATCTTCACTGACATTTTTAACATGTCCCTGACTGAGTCTGTAATACCAACATGTTTCAAGCAGACCACCACACTGCCCTTTCCGACCTTGACAAAAGGAACACCTACGTGAGAATGCTATTCATTGATTACAGCTCAGCGTTCAAAACCATAGTGCCCTCAAAGCTCATCACCAAGCTAAGGATCCTGGGACTAAACACCTCCCTCTGCAACTTCCTGACCGGCCGCCCCCAAGTGGTGAGGGTAGGTAGCAACAAATCTGCCACGCTGATCCTCAACACTGGAGCCCTGAGGGGTGCGTGATAAGTCCCCTCCTATACTCCATGTTCACCCACAACAGCATGGCCAGGCACGACTCCAACACCATCATTAAGTGTGCAGATGACAACAGTGGTAGGCCTGATCAACAACAACGACAAGACAGCCTATAGGGAGGAGGTCAGATACCTGGCCGTGTGGTGCCAGAATAACAACCTATCCCTCAACATAATCAAGACAAACGAGATGATTGTGAACTACAGGAAAAGGAGGACCGAGCATGCCCCCCACTCTCATCGGGGGGGCTGTAGTGCAGCAGGTTGAGAGCTTCAAGTTCCTTGGTGTCCACATCTCCAACCAACTATCATAGTCCAAACACACCAAGACAGTCGTGAAGATGGCACGACAAAGCCTATTCCCCCTCAGGACACTAAAAAGATTTGGCATTGGTTCTCAGATCCAAAAAAGGTTCTACCGCTGCAACATCGAGAGCATCACTGCCTGGCACGGCAACTGCTCGGCCTCCAACCGCAAGACACTACAGATGGTAGTGCTTATGGCCCAGTACATCACTGGGGCTAAGCTGCCTGCCATCCAGGACCTCTATACCAGGTGGTGTTAGAGGAAGGCCACCCCAGTCATAGACTGTTCTCTCTGCTATCGTATGTCAAGCAGTACCGGAGCGCCAAGTGTAGGACCAAAAGGCTTGTCAACAGCTTTTACCCCCAAACCATAAGACTCCTGAACAGGTGATCAAATGGCTACCCGGACTATTTGCATTGTGTCCCGCCACTCCCCACGCCAACCCTCTTATGCTGCTGCTACACTTTGTTTATCATCTATGCATAGTCACTTTAACTATACCTACATTTACATATTATCTCAAATAGCCCAACTAACCTGTGCCCATCGAACATTGATTCTGTACCGGTACCACCTGTATATAGCCTCGCTACTGTTATTTTACTTATCAATTGTTTACCTAATACCTATTTTTACTTTAAAATTTCACTGTTGGTTAGGGCCTGTAAGTAAGCATTTCACTGTATTCGGCGCACGTGACAAAAACTTTGATTTGATACACAAAATATCAACTCGACACCTGTTGTAAATACCTAACATCTATGATTAAAAACAAACCAAAAAATAGTAACATTACATACATCACTAAAAGTGCCTATTCACTGTTACTTTGAGAACAACAGTTACAGTAAAAGCAACTATCATGCTTGCAAGAAAATATTCCCCAGATACAGTGCCTTCGGAGACTATTCAGACCCCTAGACTTTTTCCACTTTGTTAACCTACAGCCTTAAACTAAAATGGATTAAATATATATTTTTTGCAGCCATCTACACACCATACACCATAACGACAAAGCAAAAACATTTGTAGCAATTTTAGCAAATTTGCACATTTCTGTTAAAAAACATAATTAGCTTATTTACACAAATTTTCAGACCCTTTGCTATGAGTATCAAAATTGAGCTCAGGTGCATCCTGTTCCCAGTGTTCATCCTTGAGATGTTTCTACAACTTGATTGGAGTCCACCTGTGATAAATTCAATTGATTGGACATGATTTGGAAAGGCACATATCTGCCTATATAAGGTCCCACAGTTGACAGTGCATGTCAAAGCAAAAACAAAGCCATGAGGTCGAAGGAATTGTCCGTAGAGCTCCGAGTCAGGATTATGTCGAAAGCACAGATCTGGGGAAGGGTAACAAAAAATGTCTGCAGCATTGAAGGTCCCCATTATTCTTGAATGGAAGAAGTTTGGCCGGGCGGACAGCTCTAGGAAAAGTCTTGGCGGTACCAAACTGAGCAATCGAGGGAGAAGGGCCTTGGTCAGGCAGGTGACCAAGAACCCGGTAGTCATTTTGACAGAGCTTCAGAGTTCCTCTGTGGAGATGGGAGAACCTTCCAGAAGGACAACAATCTCTGCAGCACTCCACCAATCAGCCCTTTATGGTAGAGTGTAGAGGTCGACCGATTATGATTTTTCAACGCCAATACTGATTATTGGAGGACCAAAAGAAAGCCGAAACCGATTAATCAGACTATTTTTACATATGTATAAATATATACACACACACCTCTCTGGTCACCCCCAAAACCAATTCTTCCTTTGGCCGCCTCTCCTTCCAGTTCTCTGCTGCCAATGACTGGAACGAACTACAAAAATCTCTGAAACTGGAAACACTTATCTCCCTCACTAACTTTAAGCACCAGCTGTCAGATCAGCTCACAGATTACTGCACCTCTACAATTTAGCCCAAACAACTACCCCTTTCCCAACTGTATTTATTTATTTTGCTTCTTTGCGCCTCATTATTTTTATTTCTACTTTGCACATTCTTCCACTGCAAATCAACCATTCCAGTGTTTTTCTTGCTATATTGTATTTACTTCGCCACCATGGCCTTTTTTTTGCCTTTAACCTCCCTTATCTCCCTTACCTCACCTGCTCAATTTGTATATAGATTTATTTTTCTACTGTATTATTGACTGTATGTTTGTTTTACTCCATGTGTAACTCTGTGTCGTTGTATGTGTCGAACTGCTTTGCTTTATCTTGGCCAGGTCGCAATTGTAAATGAGAACTTGTTCTCAACTTGCCAACCTGGTTAAATAAAGGTGAAATAAATCAATAAAAATATACACACATACATACAGACATTTGAAATAATAACAATTACAACAATACTGAATTAACAAAGAACACTTATTTTAACTTAAATAAAAATCTATTTATAGTCTCAAAAATAATGAAGCATGTTCAATTTGGTTTAAATAATGCAAAAACAAAGTATTGGAGAAGAAAGTAAAAGTGCAATAAGTGCCATGTAAAAAAAAAAGCTACCGTTTAAGTTCCTTGCTAAGAACATATGAAAGCTGGAGGTTCCTTTTAACATGAGTCGTCAATATTCCCAGTTTAGAAGTTTTAGGTTGTAGTTATTATAGGAATTATAGGACTATTTGTCTCTATAGCATTTGTATTTTATATACCTTTAACTATTGGATGTTCTTATAGGCACTATAGTATCTCGGGAGTTGATAGCGCTGTGCTTCAAGCATTGCAAAGAGCTGCTGGCAAAACGCAGGAAAGTGCTGTTTGAATGAATGCTTACGAGCCGGCTGCTGCCTACCACCTCTCAGACTGCTCTATCAAATCATAGACTTAATTATACTATAATAACACACAGAAATACGTGCCTTAGGTCATTAATATGGTCCAATCCGGAAACTATCATTTTGAAAACGAAGCGTTTATTCTTTCAGTGAAATACTATATTTTATCTAACAGGTGGCATCCATAAGTCTAAAATACATTACACAACCTTCAATGTCATAATTACGTAAAATTAATTACGGTCTTTGTTAGTAAGAAACGGTCTTCACACAGTTCGCAACGAGCCAGGCGGCCCAAACTGCTACATATACCCTGACTCCGCTTGCACAGAACGCAAGAGAAGTGACACAATTTCCCTCATTAATAATGCCTGCTAACATTAATTTATTTTAACTAAATATGCAGGTTTAAAAATATATACTTGTGTATTGATTTTAAGAAAGGCATTGATGTTTATGGTTAAGTACATGGGTGCAATGACAATGTTTTATTTGTGAATGCGCTTCTTAAAATCATCACCCGGCGAAGTAGGCTGTGATTCGATGATAAATTAACAGGCACCGCATTGATTATTTGCAATGCAGGACAAGCTGGTCAAACTAGTAATATCATCAACCATGTGTAGTCAACTAGCGATTATGTTAAGATTGATTGTTTTTTTTACAAGAGAAGTTTAAATGCTAGCTAGCAGCTTACCTTGGCTCCTTGCTGCACTCGCTAAACAGGTGGTCAGCCTGCCGCAGAGTCTCCTCATGGAGTGCAATGTAATCGGCGTCCAAAAATGCAGATTATTGATTGTTATGAATACTAGAGGTCGACCGATTTAAAGTTGAGTGGACAGACAGAAGCCACACCTCAGTAAAAGACATGACAGCCCGCTTGGAGTTTGCCAAATGGCACCTAAAGACTCTCAAACCATGAGAAACGAGATTCTTTGGCCTAAACGCTAAGCGTCACATCTGGAGGAAACCTAGCACCATCCCTACGGTGAAGCACGGTGGTGGCAGCATCATGCTGTGAGGATGTTTTTCAGAGGTAGTAACTGGGAGACTAGTCAGGATGGAGGAAATTATGAACGGAGCAAAGTACAGAGAGATTGTTGATGAAAACTTGCTCCAGAGCGCTCAGGACCTCAGACTGGGGCGAAGGCTCACCTTCCAACAGGACAACGACCCTAAACACAGAGCCAAGACAAAGCAGAAGTGGCTTCGGGACAAGTCTATGAATGTCCTTGAGTGGCCCAGCCAGAGCCCAGACTTGAACATCTCTGGAGAGACCTGAAAATAGCTTTGCAGCATAGCTCTCCATCCAACCTGACAGCGCTTGAGAGGATCTACAGAGAAGAATGGGATAAACTCCCCAAATACAGGTGTACTTGTAGTGTCATACCCAAGAAGAATTGATGCTGTAATCACTGCCAAAGGTGCTTCAACAAAGTACTGAATAAAGTGTCAATACTTATAGAAATGTGATATTCCAGTTTTTTATAAATTTGCAAACATTTCTAAAAACCTGTTTTTGCTTTGTCATTATTGGGTAATGTGTAGATTGATGGGGGGGGGGGGGATTGAATACACTTTAGAATAAGCCTGTAACGTAATGAAATGTGGAAAAAGTCAATGGGTCTGGAATACTTTCCAAAGGCACTGTATTCCCCATGTTAATTACCAGCTATTTACATTCTATTGCATTTTGTTTAGCCTCTGCTGTGTTTGAAGAAAAAAAGTGGTGAAATACCATATGAACCTGACTGTCACATGAATCCTCCACTTGCATGTGAAAACAGCTGTACTTAGACTGGTAATTTAATGGGTAATAGCAGCAGGATCAGTTACTCACTATAATACCTCCATGCAGTTCTTCGAAGTCTCTGAACCATTTGTGGAAAATAAGACACTAATTTCCGATGTTAGATGTGTAAAAATAAAATTAAAATAAAAACATGTTTAAAAAATATGTAAAAAATACATTTTACGGGTGTATTCAACATCCTCTCTATAACTGTGGCTGAAAAAAAATGGCTGGGTGAGTCCCTTAAGTCCAATAGGACATGTTTCTTCACATTTGAAAACATTCTCCCCCACGATAAAATCGGGAAAGGGACTGTGGATTTGTTTCTGTTTGGTCGTCAAATGTGATCTCAGACAGTTCTGGGCTTATTTTGACGAAACTTGGGTGAATGTCGAGTCTTGCCAGAGAGATCCTGCATTTACAAAATAACAGATTGGCCCAAAGCAGGAGCTATAGTAATTAACTGAAATATGTTGGTCAGACGTGATCTCAATTGGCCCAAGGGGGGGCCCTGCATCATTCGTAGTGGACAAACTGTTTACTGTTGCCTTGTTTTATAAGTCACAATACAATATAGGCCTACTGAAAACTGTATACAGAGGGGAAAAGGGTAACAGTGAGTGCAATCCTTTCAGCTCTTCAAATTCACCTCATGGTCCATCTTATTGCAAAACAACATTCAACTGATTAAAACAAACCTGTGCACATACACCCACAGAGCTTCATTACTGGGATATGTACAGTAGATTGGGTTTCGGAGCTTATTGGCTCTTTGCTACTTAATCATTTGCATCCTTTGTTAAATGTATTTACGCCTTTTCTAATCCTAAATGTTATTCAGACACAGAAATTTGTGATCATCAGAAAAACCTAGAGCAGAGATCATCACCTACACTGCATGAAGAACATATATAATATTTCACTAAAATAATCATTTCAAACCTTGCTTACATTTGTATACAATCACATATCTCTATTATGCGTGGGAATACTTTGGAACATATTTCCAAAAATAAAATCATTTGGAGCTGATTTGCTGGTGTTTTTAAAGTTTATTTTTGTTATTGTTTTTTTTGGTCAGAAAACATGGGGGGGTCAAATAAAAAAAATAAAAAATTGAAAATCACCCGTGGGATGCCAATTGAGGAACCCTGACCTAGGGCGTTAGACATACAAGGTTCCCACGCTGAGATCATTCCTTCACCGGCAAAACAATAGGTTCTAACCAGGATGACGTCTCGTCCCCACTGCACTTTCAGATTGGTATAATTTGCAACAGCTGGCCTATCTTGACTGTCTTTCATAGCGTTTGGGAAAGCCTATAAAAGAACATGACTAGGGTCCACAGGGGCCAGAGAAATACTCCTCCTGGCTTTCCCACACTGTTGTGCACCATCTCATCTCTGGGACAGACGAACCGCTTCCTGTGTGCTAGTGACCAAAGCTATAGCCATTAACCCCCTCCCAGATCACAGGAGAATCCAAGAACAGGATTCACATACTGAGAAAGACATATATTACATTTGAATATATATATATCCCTTTGTTTTGTTAATGTGAAAAACTCTCCACCATAACTTTTCATATCCTGATACTGAATGCTTTCAGATGGATGTAGGCCTACACAGGACAGAACATACAAAGAGTTGAAGCACGAGTTCAGTAGCAAAAGATTTGGTCAGTACCTGTACATTGAAAGCAATCTTGTAACGGTACAGCATTAACCTATGAAGAACACAAGAATGTATGCCTTTTTTAAAACGTGGCACAATCAAACCAAAGTCACTATCTTGGGTCAATAAGATACTTTATGATTGTTATGTGGACAATAGGCAGAACTATTCATATCCTGCAGGTGTTCACTACACGTCCATAAGAGTACAGCATTGTTAAAAGATTGTTCAGTTTGCTTTCTTTGTTTCACTTTACTACACTATGGTGTTGCCTCTTGGAATAATAGTTGTAACCAACCTTGGCAACCATGTGTGCACTGTTAATAGCCTAAGCAGGGCGAGTACATGCTATTTAGGAAAATGCTTCCCATTTAAGGACCTTAAGAAATGCCTTTTAAAAAAGTACATTTGAAACAACAACCTCAAGGGGACGTCTCCCCCATTGTTCACATTCTTTAGACACTGACATTTCAGGGAATAGATGAAGAAAATTCCACAACATAAATATTAATCTCTTTAACATTTAGGGTAAACTGGGGAACAGAATTTGTTAAAATGAACACTCCTGAACTTGCAAATCAGAAATGAGAGACCAGCCTCCTTATTTCTATGGCGTCATCATAATGTATTTGAGGGCTAGGCATTCAAGAGTGGAGGAAACTACTAGAAAGACTGTTGAGTTCAATTTGAACATCTGCCTATTTGCTACATAACAGGTCGCAACATCTTTTCTCCTTTTTATACTGAACAAAAATATAAAATTCAACAATTTAAGATTTTACTGAGTTACAGTTCATACAAGGAAATCAGTCAATTGAAATAAGTTTCATTAGTCCATAATCTATGGATTTCACATGACTGGGAGTACATTTATGCATCAGTTGGTCACAGATACCTTAAAAAGGGTAGGGGCGTGGATCAGTGTGACCATCACTTGCCTCATGCAGTGTGACACATCTCCTTCACAGGCTGTCGATTGTGGCCTGTGGCCTGTGGAATGTGGTCCCACTCCTCTTTAATGGCTGTGCTGGATATTGGCGGGAACTGAAACACGCTGTCGTACACGTCGATCCAGAGCATCACAAACATGCTCAATGGGTGACATGTCTGGTGAGTATGCAGGTTATGGAAGAACTGGGACATTTTCAGCTTCCAGAAATTGCGTACAGATCCTTGCATTATCATGCTGAAACATGAGGTGACGGCAGCAGATGACTGACAAGACAATGGGCCTCAGGATCTCATCACGTTATATCTGTGCATTCATACTGCAATTGATAAAATGCAATTGTATTCGTTGTCTGTAATTTATGTTGGCCCATACTATAATCCCATGGGGCATTCTGTTCATAATTTTAACATCAGCCAAAGGCTCACCCACATGCCATACACGTGGTCCGCGGTTGTGAGGCCGGTTGGACATACTGCCAAATTCTTTAAAACAACAGCGGCCTATGGTAGAGAAATTAACATTAAATTATCTGGCAACAGCTCGTGGACATTCAGTCAGCATGCTAATTGCACGCTGCCTCAAACCTTGAGACATCTGTAGCATTGTTTTGTGTAGCCTTGTGCTGTGTGACAAACTACACATTTTAGAGTGGCCATATACTGACCCCAGCACAAAGTGCACCTGGGTCACGATCATGCTTTTTAATCAGTTTCTTGATATGCCACACCTGTCAGGTGGATGGATTATCTTGGCAAAGGAGAAAAGCTTATTAACAGGGATGTAAACAAATTAGTTCACAATATTTTAGAGAAATAAGCTTTTTGTTCATATGGAAAATTTCAGTGATCTCTTTTTTTAGCTCATGAAACATGGAGCAAAACTTGACATGTTGCGCTTATATTTTTGTTCAGTATACCTTCTGCTCTCTTACGTCTTTCCTAATTCTACCTCTACCTGCTACCAGCCCCACATCTTCAACCTCTAGTTAAATGTCTGGTGTGTTATCAAGTCGGGACATGCCTTCTTCCTGCCCAAACTAGCCCTTCAAAGGCAAATAGACATGCAAGTCATCAAAGCCTTGAATATATAAAAACAAAAGCTTAAATCTTAAGAAAAATCTGGACCTGTGCTTTTATCTTAAGTGACTTACCATTAACACACATACAGTGGGGCAAAAGTATTTAGTCAGCCACCAATTGTGCAAGTTCTCCCACTTAAAAAGATGAGAGAGAGGCCTGTAATTTTCATCATAGGTTCACTTCAACTATGACAGACAAAATGAGAGAAAAAAAAATCCAGAAAATAACATTGTAGGATTTTTTATGAATTTAATTGCAAATTATGGTAGAAAATAAGTATTTGGTCAATAACAAAAGTTTCTCAATACTTTGTTAGGAGGTTTTCACTCAAAATCTCACGATACATGGCCCCATTCATTCTTTCTTTTACACGGATCAGTCGTCCTGGTCCCTTTGCAGAAAAACAGCCCCAAAGCATGATGTTTCCACCCCCATGCTTCACAGTAGGTATGGTGTTTGGATGCAACTCAGCATTCTTTGTCCTCCAAACACAACGAGTTGAGTTTTTACCAAAAAGTTATATTTTGGTTTCATCTGACATTCTCCCAATCTTCTTCTGGATCATCCAAATGCTTTCTAGCAAACTTCAGACGGGCCTGGACATGTACTGGCTTAAGCAGGGGGACACGTCTTGCACTGCAGGATTTGAGTCCCTGGCGGCGTAGTGTGTTACTGATGGTAGACTTTGTTACTTTGGTCCCAGCTCTCTGCAGGTCATTCACTAGGTCCCCCCGTGTGGTTCTGGGATTTTTGCTCACCGTTCTTGTGATCATTTTAACCCCACGAGGAGGATCTTGCGTGGAGCCCCAGATCGAGGGAGATTATCAGTGGTCTTGTATGTCTTCCATTTCCTAATAATTGCTCCCACAGTTGATTTCTTCAAACCAAGCTGCTTACCTATTGCAGATTCAGTCTTCCCAGCCTGGTGCAGGTCTACAATTTTGTTTCTGGCTCTTTGTTCTTGGCCATAGTGGAGTTTGGAGTGTGACTGTTTGAGGTTGTGGACAGGTGTCTTTTATACTTATAACAAGTTAAAACAGGTGCCATTAATACAGGTAACGAGTGGAGGACAGAGGAGCCTCTTAAAGAAGAAGTTACAGGTCTGTGAGAGCCAGAAATCTTGCTTGTTTGTAGGTGACCAAATACTTATTTTCCACCATAATTTGCAAATAAATGCATAAAAAATCCTACAATGTGATTTTCTTCTTTTTTTCTCATTTTGTCTGTCATAGTTGAAGTGTACCTATGATGAAAATTACAGGCCTCTCATCTTTTTAAGTGGGAGAACTTGCACAATTGGTGGCTGACTAAATATTTTTTTGCCCCACTGTACATTCAGCCTATGTGGAAATTAAACCACAAACTGCTTGAAGTTGCTGGTATTGTGGTTGAACCAATTGAGCCACCTGGACCAATTATTCTCTGGAGAATAAGATCAAACGCATGCCTACACAAGCATAATTGTGAATTAAAAGATTTTTTTTACTTCAAGTCAACTAGCTACAACCAAACTTGGAGTGAAGCCAATGTTTCCTTCAAACAAAGGTTGGCAAAAAAAATGTAAACAGAGGGCTGCCTAACTTAAAAAGAGGAAGACAAGGCCAGCCACCTCTGCCATTGTGGCTTTGAGTGGCTGACAAGCAGAATAGATGCAAGAGCATTCTTTCCCATTCCCTCAGAATCACCTCCTCCACAATATGATTTTGCTTGGTTGGCAGAAATTCTGTGATTTGCGTAATGTGAACAATCTAATCAGTGAACTCATGACTATAGAGTGATAATGGGAAACAAGCAGAGGTCACTTCATGCCAAGAGTGCCAGCCTTGAGGGCTCTTGTGAGGTAATGTATTAATAGGACTAAGTCAAAATAAAATTATATTAAAAGCTCAATGTTGCCAACAAATCAATGCAGGAAATATGTTGAGAGAATATGATTGTACAGAAATGTTTCACTTTTTCCCCCCACATACTGCTTCACGTTTATTAATATCAACAACTTAATACGCTTGAAAGGCATGTTAGATAACAGTAGTGTCCTTGCCATTTCTAGCAAGCATACTAATAATATATCAGTAAGACAGTATCAACAATCCTAAATGTTAGGACTCATTGAACCAGGAGTTTAGGTAATACCAATAGTCAATAGGAATTGTAATCTTGAGTGCTTCTTCACAAAGGGAACAGTGACATTTTACAGAGCTTAATCTAATCTCCCTCTTTGTGCATCAAATAGATACTACTATCACACGGAACAGAGCAAAACAAATGTGTTTAAAACTAATTCAAATACTACTTTTAATTGTTGGACATAAAAGTCTAAAAACACCAGCAAATCAACTCCAA
Organism: Oncorhynchus kisutch; assembly: GCF_002021735.2. Taxonomy (NCBI): domain Eukaryota; kingdom Metazoa; phylum Chordata; class Actinopteri; order Salmoniformes; family Salmonidae; genus Oncorhynchus; species Oncorhynchus kisutch. Next base: position 19,223,062 of record NC_034203.2, read on the forward strand.
GGGATTAGAATTTTGAAAATCTGTTTCAAAGTATCCCCACACATAAGAGAGAGATGTGTGATTGTATACAAACAGAAGCAATGTTTAAAATGATGTTTTAGTTTAATATATCATATCTGTTTAGGATTCATGTGGACAATTTTCACTCAAAAAATTATTTGTAATTGACCATCCACAAAAAAAATTGCGGCTGAATCTAGTTGTTAATCTCTGGCCTTGTGGTGTATTTATACTGAAGTGTATTGTGCTTGGACTGTGGAACGTGTCGTCCGACAAAACAATACGTTGTTTCAAAACTATTTTTTTTATTTTTAAGTTAAGAATAATTATAATTAACTAGACAAAGTGCAGTTTACACCAACTGTGTGTCCACTTATAGAATAGGCGACTACAGCCTCCACCAGTTGATCAAAGTTTGCTACCTTCGGTTACAAAGACGCTACAACGAGACCTATGACTAAACCGCTCAGGAATGTCTGTAACTATTTAAAAACAGTAGTGTTGGGTTTACAGACAAAAACATTACTCATAAATATCATATGTAAAGTTATTCTTCTGAAAAAATCTCTGGAAAAGCCTTCGAAATATAAATACATAAACCCGAATCAGTTTTTTTTTCTCTCTCAGTACATTGGCTTGAAACGATAAATGGGTCTTCTCCACAACATGATGTGACCCCCACTCAATAAATGTATGTCTGGCTTCATCGTGCATTCACCTGTCATGCATTACAAAATCCCTACAATACTCATTATACACAGATAGAGCTAGAGAAACACCTCATCTTCTAAGGCTAGAACTTTTAGCTGTGAAACTAACTTTTGGCGCGGCAGTTTGCGTAAATCACGTTGTACAAAAGCAGAACTAATTATCAGAAATATATTCCTCTGTCTAAATGTAAGGCACCGAGAGCATGATCACTATTTTAAAAAATTCTGAACGTACAAAAGGACAGGCAAATATATATTTTATGAATAAATGAGTAACTTTCATAACTGTCATGCCTACCACAAAAAAAACCTAGGCAGTCAGAGTGATTGCCAGGCGTTATTTGAAACATTGTTACAAATCTCAGCTCGTCAGCTAGGATTTGTTTTCAAATTGCAACTTCGTAACATAAACTCTTATGTTCGTGGTTTATGATTGACAGTGACTTGTTTCGAAATCAATCTCTTCTCAGATTTAAATCCCCACCACCTAATCGGTATGCAGATGAGATGGTGAATTGTGCTGTTATGGTAGCTAAAAAACATGATGCATTTTTTCATGTGTTTTAAACTTAATCAAACAACACTTACCAAGATGAAGAGTTAGATTGATTGAGTTTGGATACTGGATGCCCGCTAACATAGTCTGACTTTGCCACCAGGTGGTGTCCTGTTGATTGTTGTAATCGGTGAGGTACACAGCACTGTGATGTTGTCTCCGATCCCCGGCATCGCAGATGTGGCACGACTTGGTGACCCCCGTAACGCCGGTTTGTACACAGTATTCTTCTGGGGGAGAGCCACAAGTATTGGTAGCTACCACAGTGACATTGAAAGCAGCGTTGACAAACTCTGGCATGCATCGCTGAGGCCGACTCGAATCATCAGTGCATTCATCCATAGCACTGTGGCTACATATAGCCAAACAGGTCAATGAAAACACAACTTGAATAAACCAACGCATTCTCAGCCCGTGTAAAGCAAATGTTCAAAACTTTAGCTACAGCTACACGAATCCCTCTACACCTTCGAACTTTTATATTTATAAAACAAGTAAAACCATGCGTTAAACTCTTTCAATATCTTGTCTTTTACAAATGAGTTTTTTTTTCTCGAATTCTCCTCCTTGCACTCGCGCACCCTTCTTTCTGTTTCCCAGACTCCCACGGTTTCAGTGCTTTGTGTCCACCGCCATAGAGAAACTTCAGAAGGAAAAAAAACTATATCCGACTACACCCTAGCAGCTACTGCGCAAGTCACGAAAAAAAACTTACATTGACTTCCGTATGGAGGATGCTTTGATGAGGTACGAATGGATGCGGCCCAGAGGATGGACAGAAGTGGGCGTAACACCATACAATTAATATAGACACCCCTCTATTTTAGTTTTGCACCCTTGACTGTGGTAATAGTCTGCCAGAAACGCAAAGCCGAACAGGAAGAGTAAACATGTCAATAGAACACAATAGACAAACGAAACGTTTTTCAATGCCTTGAAGTGGGTAAGAGTATTTCTTTGTTGCGACTAAAATGTCAACCAGTGGCAAAATCCCCTAACAATGATCTCAAACTGTGTTAATAATACAAAATTAAATTAAACACAGACGACCCTTTGCTAATCAGGAAACTGTTGGGTATGTTGTGGTGGACTGTCATTACAATTGCTTTACAGAACCTGGTAAATTATAATGATTAAAATTGTAATTATTATGCCTCAACTTTGAATTCTTAAAAGTCTAAGCCATGGTGGGGGGGATTTAGCTATTTGATTTCGAATTTTAGGTACAAAAAAAGAACAAAATAATTTGATAAAATATTGAATTTGGCCTTGAATAACATGTTCATAAATGGCAAAATAGACAGTCAAAAAATGAATGATAAGAAACAAAGTTTTGAAGTGTCTGTCCTATATCTAGGATAAAAGAATGCGCAGGAAATGTTTATTTTTAAACATATTTAACCCCTATTTTGGGTAGGCACAACACAACCATACTTCTATACATTTTTTGAAAACCGGTACTGGTTACCTTCAGATGAGTCCCATGACACGTGTGGGGGTCTTGAGCAAAACAGAATCTCCCCTTTCCACAGTGGGGTCACATTAGCTTGTAGCCCAAACGGTTCGGACGCTACAAACAGAAGTTGGCAAATCAACAGTACCGACCTCTGACGAGTCCCCTGACACTTGTGGGAGACGACCATCGTGTTCGTGAGAGTCTCCCCTTTCCATAGAGTGGTCATAATAGATGTCGGTCAAACCTTATGGACGCTGCAGACGTTTTCATGAGAACATTTTTGGGATGTCCCATGGTCTGACAAACGCCCCATTACACTTTTCACCGCAGATGAGGAAATACAGCAAACTGCAACATAGGCAGATGTGGTGGATTGAAACTGGATATTTCTAGCTAAAACAGACAGATTTTTAAGGGATTTGTTATCATGTTACTTACAGTTGAAGTCAGAAGTTTACATACACTTGGAGTCATTAAAACTCGTTTTTCAACCACTCCACAAATTTCTTGTTAACATACTATAGTTTTGGCAAGTCGGTTAGGTTATCTACTTTGTGCATGACACAAGCAATTTTTCCAACAATTGTTTACAGACAGATTATTTCACTTATATCTCACAAGTCCAGTGGGTCAGAAGTGTACATATACTAAGTTGACTGTGCCTTTAAACAGCTTGGAAAGGCTGAAGTCGTGACAAGAACACCATCCCAACCGTGAAACACGGGGGTGGCAGCGTCATGTTGTGGGGGTGCTTTGCTGCAGGAGGGACTGGTGCACTTCACAAAATAGATAGCATCATGAGGTAGGAAAATTGTGGATATATTGTAGCAACATCTCAAGGCATCAGTCAGGAAGTTAAAGCTTGGTCGTAAATGGGTCTTCCAAATGGACAATGACCCCAAGCATACTTCCAAAGTCGTGGCAAAATGGCTTAAGGACAACAAAGTCAAGGTATTGGAGTGGTCATCACAAACCCTGACCTCAATCCCATAGAAAATTGTGGGCAGAACTGAAAAAGCGTGTGCGAGCAAGGAGGCCTACAAACCTGACTCAGTTACACCAGCTCTGTCAGGAGGAATGGGCCAAAATTCACCCAACCTATTGTGGGAAAATTGTGGAAGGATACCTGCAACGTTTGACCCAAGATAAACCATTTAAAGGCAATGCTACCAAATACTAATTGAGTGAATGTAAACTTCTGACCCACTGGGAATGTGATGAAAGAAATAAAAGCTGAAATATATAATTCTCTCTACTATTATTCTAACATTTCACATTCTTAAAATAAAGTGGTGATCCTAACTGACCTAAAACAGGGAATTTTTACTTGGATTAAATGTCAGGAATTGTGAAAAACTGAGTTCTAATGTATTTGGCTAAGGTGTATGTAAACTTCTGACTTCAACTGTAGATTGACGCATCGGTGCTTCAATCGACTCTAGGGAGTTTGAACTAAATGCAATCTATTAGCTTCTAAAATGTAAGTAGGTACAGTACCAGTCATTCCAGGGTTTTTCTTTATTTTTACTATTTTCTACATTGTAGAATAATAGTGAAGACATCAAAACTATGAAATAACACATATGGAATCATTTAGTAACCCAAAAAGTGTTCTTCAGATTCTTCAAAGTAGCCACCCTTTGCCTTGACAGATTTGCACACTCTTGGCATTCTCTCAAACTGAGATTGGACTGTATGTGAAAACATCTTTGGCAGTGTGAAGCAGAGGCAAAAACAAAATCCAGAGCTGCACATTAAAACCTACATTTGTGATTGAAACCAATCGAAGTCCAGTAAAGAAATCCCATAAGCTCGAGCTAAACAGGAGGGTTGTTGTCCTGCCTAAGTAATGGAAGGGGAAAACTGAACCAAAAGTAATTTTGCTGTGCTGTAGGGTCAGGGAGCAAGGTTAAATATACTCTGCTCGGCAAGAGTCTGGTATGACATACCAAGAATAGAAGTTTGGATGTAGTCACCAGTACTTTAGGTAGTTGTACCACCACAGTGTACAATTTCACTATGGCTATCAGATGGAGACTAGAAATTTAAGGGGGTATGCGTATGCTATATTTCAACACCCTGTGACCCCTGGCTAACTCAGAATACAGCAATGTGAAAATCTATTATGTCAAATGATATTGGCGTTGTTCCTGATATTTTATGAAAATAAAATACACTGAAATATGAATTAAAGTTGCAATTTCTGTCACATACATTAAGCACTGCACAACACAACACAATGATAGTCAATTTACATAATCACAACTTTAGTCAATGCCAAAAGTTATAATTGATGCTCTTATTGCTCTGGGTAATCAAAAGACCTCCCAAGCTACATTTACAGTCAACAACACAGCAATATGAACACATTAAATCAATCAAACGGTTCACTGTAGTTGAGTAAGTGTTGGGTTTAGTTTGGAACTTAAGTAGTTTGGGGTACTGAGAGTTCCCTTTTTTTCACTGTTGCATGGTCCTCTACTATTCTTTCATTAAATGCTGACTAATTATATAACTTCTAAAAGTAGTTGCATGATCAGCCAATGAAACAAAGTAGCCTGGAAAGTGTTACATTAGCTATTGAGAGTGCCATATATTTATGCTCCAGCACTGATTGCAAACTAGGCTATCATGACGTCAATATAAATATAAAAGAAGAGTGTGAGTCATTTAAAATCTGTTGTTGGAGAGGTTCACTCACTGTGTATTACGGCTACTAGCAAAAATAATTTGTGCCTGGTCTACAATTTATTATAAGCCACGGAGTTTGATTCCTGGATGCTGATTGATACTCCTTTCTGATTGACTTGATGGGCATTCTAGAGCGTACATTATTCCCCTATAATGCACAGTATATTTCCACGGTATTATTCAATGGCTGTAGTTCATTTTTACATGTTTTGTTTGAGCTGCTTTTGAAAGCAAAAGTCTAATTGAAAACAGCTAGGACTAATGGTTTGGTTAGCTAAACTAGCAAGTATGTTTGTTTGTTTACCACCGCAACTACTGTAGCTATCTAGCTAGTAAACTTGTCAGCTAGTCACTTTAGTGGATGTTGAACACATTTCTACCAGCAAATGAACACATTTCTAGTGGCAAATGTGTTAAATTATTGCCATGGTATAAAAGATACCACACCTCCTCAGGCCTTATTGCTTAAATATACCGTTTTTCAAGGTGAAAATAGACAACAGTGTTAAAGGGTTTTTAAAGGCTTTTGTTCTTTTTATTTTATTTATTTGAACCTTTCTTTAACTAGGCAAGTCAGTTAAGAACAAATTCTTATTTACAATGATGGCCTACCCCGGCCAAACCCTAACCTGGACGACACTGGGCCAATTGTGCGTCACCTATGGGACTCCCAATTAGGGGCGGTTGTGATACATCCTGGAATCAAACCAGGGTCTGTAGTGATGCATCTAGCACTGAGATGCAGTGCCTTAGACCGCTGCGCCACTCGGGAGCCCCAGCCCAGTAAACACACCTGGTTCAATAGAATCTCATATGTTATTATTGGTTGGAACTTAAACTTGCACACCCAGTGGGTCCCCAGCAATGAAGAACATTGTTACTATCTAGCTGCACTTACAGTATTTCCACGTGCAGACATATGGGGCTTGCAGATGGAAAGATACATACAATTCATCTGTGTCAGAAGCCTGTGATCTTGGTTGGATGACCTTGCCATCACAATCTAGCAAGATGGCGAGTTAGCTAGCTAAATATATTTAGCAAACCATTTAAGATCAGATATACAATCTCTCTCAAAGGTGAAAACAAACTAGACTCTAGAGGGAAAATTGCTATTGACTTACCGTTATACCTCCTGGCTGGTTGGCTGGCTTAATCAACTTATTCTGTTCTTTGAGTATTTTGTAATGGTGCATGTTACTTTCTGCTACTAGCCTGTGAACCGTTTGGAGGTAATATTTTCAAAACCTCAACCAACCCAGGCTCGTGGGGCCGGGCCAAGCGTAGTTTTTTAAGCAAAAGTCATTTTTGAACAGAAGACATTGATAGCCAGTCGCTGTAATTAGCAAATCTAATAGCAACTTGTGCCCCAGACCCTTCTCCTCGATCCCGAGGGGGGTAGGTGTGGTGAAGTTCTCGGAGCCCGAGGCTTGCACCGAGGGTCAGGATAAAGATGAGTCTGTGACAGTAGGAGTGAAGTTTTTGGAAAAAGTGGACCCTTGCCTTTTGGCTGATCCATTTGTGGTTTCAGGGTGGGTGAAAACAGAGTTGGATGCTGTGGAATCGGTGAGGGATTTCTGCTGGTCAGAGGGAGAAGGCATTAAACAAATGGGAGCAAGAAATGTGAATTGTTTTGCTCTCAAGAAAAGGGCACCATTGAAAGGAGTGATTACTGGGGTAGCAGTAAATATAAAAGTTATCCTACTGAAGGGGAAGATTCCCCATGTTTGTGATGCTCCTTGTTTGGTGCGATGCAGACAGGGTGGCGTGAGTGGTGAAACAGAAGAGTCATTGTCTGTTCTTTTGAGTTGTGATGTTGAGCCTTTGCCCGACGAAGTAACATTAGGATATATAAGTTATCCTGTACGAGCTGTTGTGCCAAATACATTACGTTGTTACAGGTGTCAATCTCATGGGCATGTGGCAGCAGTGTGGAGGGAGGTTCCTAGGTCTGAGAAGTGGGCAGAAGGGCATGAGACAAAGGAATGTGTAGCATTGGGGAAAGTAATGGTTTGTGTTAATTGTTGGGGTACCCATGGGGCTGGGGATCAGAAATGTCCTGTGGGAGAGAGGAAGTTTGAGGGTTACAGGGTTAGAGTAGTGCAGAAGTTGTCATATGCTGAGCCAGTGAAGAAAGTAGAGGAACATGGGTCAAAGGGGAGGGATCCTGAGAGGTGTGGTGTGAGTAGTAGATATGTACCAGTTCAGAGAGATAGGCCAACAAGTGATATATGTTTCAATAAGATTGGATTTTTAGCATTTATAGCAATGGTTACCAACAGTACTGTTGGGATGGAACGTAATCACAGAAAAATTAGGTTGGGGTGGCAGCAGCAGAGAGGTATTTGTGTGTGCGAGACTTGACATCAGAAGAGTTACAGGGTGTGTTAAGTGGTGGTGTCCTTTTCTTTCAGGTTGTTGGCCTGAGGTAGGATTAAATAGATTTAAATAGTGGAGTAGGGTGGTGTTATTAAAAAAAATTGTGATTGTAGTGTTTTTTAAAGTTTTTTTTTTTTTTACCCCTTTTTCTCCCCAATTTCGTGGTATCCAATTGTTGTAGTAGCTACTATCTTGTCTCATCGCTACAACTCCCGTACGGGCTCGGGAGAGACGAAGGTTGAAAGTCATGCGTCCTCCGATACACAACCCAACCCAAGCATAAACATTCACAGGACAGAGTGGAAAAAGTATGTAAACCCTTGGTTTTAAAAACTGGTTGACCCTACTTTGGCAGCAATAACCTCAACGAAATGTTTTCTGAAGTTGTGGATCAGACCTGCGTAATGGTCAGGAGGAATTTTGGATGTGACAAAACTGTTTCAGTTGAGCAATATTCTTGGGATGTCTGGTGTGAACCACTCTCTTGAGGTCATGCCACAGCATCTCAAATCGGGTTGAGGTCAGGACTGGGCCACTCCAGAAGGCATATTTTCTTCTGTTGAAGCCATTCTGTGGTTGATTTACTTCTGTGTTTTGGGTCGTTGTCCTGTTGCATCACCCAACTTCTGTTGAGCTTCAATTGGCAGACAGATAGCTTTACATTCTCCTGCAAAATGTCTTGATAAACTTAAGAATTCATTTTTTTTTTGTCAATGATAGCAAGCTGTCCAGGCCCTGAGGCAGCAAAGCAGCTCAAACCATTATGCTCCCTTTACTTTACATTTGGGATGAGGTTTTTAATGTTGGTGTGCTGTGCCATTTTTTTTTCTCCACAACTAGTGTTGTGTATTCCTTCCAAACAACTCAACTTTACTTTGAACTCTGCACAGAATATTTTGCCAGTAGCGCTGTGGAACATCCAGATGCTCTTTTGCGAACTTCAGACGTGCAGCAATGGTTTTCTTGGACAGCAGTGGCTTCTTCTGTGGTGTCTTCCCATGAACACCATTCTTGTTTAATGTTTTAGGTATCATAGACTCATCAACAGAGATGTTAGCATGTTCCTGAGATTTCTTTGTCTTTAGCTGACACTAAGATTCGTCTTAACCTCATTAAGCATTCTGCACTGTGATCTTGCAGTCATCTTTGCAGGACGGCCACTCCGAGGGAGAGTAGCAACAGTGCTGAACTTTCTCCATTTATAGACAATTTGTCTTACTGTGGACTGATGAACATCAAGGCTTTTAGAGATACTTTTGTAACCCTTTCTAGCTTTATGCAAGTCAACAATTCTTTATCTTGGGTCTCTTTTGTTCGAGGCATGGTTCACATGGTTGTGAATAGCAAACACACATTTTGTGAGTGTTTTTTATTGGGCAGGGCAGCTCTAACCAACATCTCCAATCTCGTCTCATTGATTGCACTCCAGGTTAGCTGACTACTGACTCCAATTAGCTTTTGGAGAAGTCATTAGCCTAGGGGTTCACATATATTTTCCAACCTACACTGTGAATGTTTAAATTATGTATTCAATATAGACAAGAAAAATACAATAATTTGTGTGTTATTAGTTTAAGCAGACTGTGTTCGTCTGTTGTTGTGATTTAGATGAAGATCAGATCAAATTTGATGACCAATTTATGCATAAATCCAGATAATTCCAAAGGGTTCACATACTTTTTCTTGCCACTGTATATTATGTGACTAAACTCAACAAAAATAAGAGAATGCATTATGAAGCCAAGATGAATGATGGGAAAAAAACCTTTGCAGTACTTTAAATTAAATTATGGGCAGAAAGACATTCACCTCCATATTTCATTGAATCAGATGGCATTTTCATCACAACCATTTGATGTTGCCAATTTTTTAAATGATTACTTAATTGGGAAAGTGGGCACACTTAGGCAGGAAATGCCAACAACGAACAGTAAGCCATCGTACTCATGCATAAAGAAAAGCATTGAACATTTTGCATTTTGTAAAGTTAGTGTGGGAAAATTGTTATCTATCAATAATGACAAACCTCCTGGCATTGACAACTTAGATGGAAAGCTACTGATGGTAGCTGACTCTATAGCCATTCATATCTTTAATCTGAGCCTTGAGGTAACTCTTTGACCTCAGGCCTGGAGGGAAGCCAAAGTAATTATGTTAGCAAATGAACAACTTTGAGCATGCTTATAGAGAAGGGCTCTCCAAATGTACTTTACTGACACAAATTACTGATTGGTTGAAAGAAATTGATAATAAGAAGATTGCGGGAGCTGTACTGTTATATTTCAGTGCAGCCATTAATATTATTGACCATAAGTTATGTGTTATGGCTTTTCAACCTCTGCCATATTGTGGATTCAAATCTATTAGAACTCACATGGTTTTCTTTAGTGGAAGCTTCTCTAATGTCAAACATGTAAAGTGCGGTGTACCGCAGGGCAGCTATCTAGGCCCTCTACTCTTTTCTATTTTTATCAATGACCTGCCACTGGCATTAAACAATGCATGTGTGTCCATGTACGCTGCTGATTCAACCATATACACATCAGAAACCACAACAAATGAAGTCACTGAAACCATTAACAAAGAGTTGCAGTCTATTTTGGAATGGGTGGCCAGTAATAAACTGGTCCTGAACATTTCTAAAACTAGGAGCATTGTATTTGGTACAAATCATTCCCTAAGTTCTAGACCCCCTGCTGAATCAGGTAATGAATGGTGTGGCTGTTGAACAAGTTGAGGAGACTAAATTACTTGGTGTTACCTTAGTCTGTAAACTGTCATAGTCAAAACATGTAGATTCATTGGTTGTAAAGATGGGGAGAGGTCTATGCTTTTTTGACACCACACTCCAAAAAGTCCTGCAAGCTCTAGTTTTCTTATTTTGATTATTGTCCAGTTGTGTGGTCGAGTGCTGCAAGGAATGACCTAGTTAAGCTGCAACTGGCCCAGAATAGAGTGGCACGTCTTGCTCTTCAATTGTAATCAGAGGGCTAATATAAATACTATGCATGCCAGTCTCTCTGGCTAAGAGTTGCAGAGAGACTGACTGCATCACCTCTTTTTATAAGGAATATGAACGCGTTGAAAATCCCAAATTCTTTGCATAGTCACTTACCCCACCAGACATGCCACCAGGTGTCTTTTCACAGTCCCCAAATCCAGAACAAATTCAAGAACGAGGACAGTATTATATACAGTGTATTTCGAAATTAGTCAGACCCCTTGACTTTTTTCCACATTTTCTTACATTACAGCCTTATTCTAAAATTGAATAATTTGTATTTTTCCCTCGTCAATCTACACACAATACCACATAATGACAAAGCAAATAAAATGAACTATCACATTTACATAAGTATTCAGACCCTTTACTCAGCACTTTGTTGAAGCACTTTTTGGCAGTGATTACAGCCTCAAGCTTTCTTGGTTATGACACTACAAGCTTAGCCACCTGTATTTGGGAGTTTCTCCCATTCTTCTCTAAAGATCATCTCAAGCAGCGTCGCTGCATAGCCATTTTCAGGTCTCTCCAGAGATGTTTGATTGGCTGGGTCACTCAAGGACATTCTGAGACTTGTCCCAAAGCCTCTCCTGCGTTGTCTTGGCTGTGTGCTTAGGGTTGTTGTCCTGTTGGAAGGTGAACCTTCGCCCCCATCTGAGGTCCTGAGTGCTCTGGAGGAGATTTTCATCAAGGATCTCTCTGTACTTTGCACCATTCATCAATCCCTCGATCCTGGCTAGTCTCCCAGTCCCTGCTGCTTGAAAAACATACACACAGCATGATGCTGCCACCACCATGCTTCACCGTAGGGGTGGTGCCAGCTTTCCTCCAGACATGACGCTTGGCATTCAGGCCAAAGAGTTCAATCTTGGTTCCATCAGACCAGATATTGTTGTTTCTCATGGTCTGAGAGGTGCCTTTTGGCAAACTCCAAGCGGGCTGTCATGTGCCTTTTACTGAAGAGTGGCTTCTGTCTGGCCACTCTACCATAAAGGCCTGATTGTGGAGTGCTGCAGAGATGGGAGAACCTTCCAGAAGGACAACCATCCCCACAGAGGAACTCTGGAGCTGTCAGTTATCATAGGGTTCTTGGTCACCTCCCTGAACAAGGCCCTTCTCCCCTGATTGCTCAGTTTGGCTGGGTGGCCAGCTCTAAGAGTCTGGGTGGTTCCAAACTCCTTCCATTTAACAATGGAGGCCACTGTGTTTTTGGGGACCTTCAGTGCCTCGACCCAGTCCTGTCTCGGAGCTCTACGGACTATTTTTTTGACCTCATGGCCTTGGTTTTGCTCTGACATGCACTGTCAACTGTGGGACCCTATATAGACAGGTGTGTGCCTTTCCAAATCATGTACAATCAATTGAATTTACCATAGGTGGACTCCAATCAAGTTGTGGAAAAATCAGATGATCAATGGAAACAGGATGCACCTGAGCTCAATTTTGTGTCTCATAGCAAAGGGTCTGAATACTTATCTAAATAAGTAACATTTATAAAAACCTGTTATCACTTTGTCATTATGGGGTATGAGAATTGTTTTATTTAATCCATTTTAGAATAAGGGTGTAACGTAACAAAATGTGGAAAAAGTCAAGGTCTGAAAACTTTCCAAATGCACTGTACGTTCCATTTAAACGTGCTTAACTCTGGTCTTAACCGCCCCCATTTTAACCGCCCCCATTTTGCTAACATATGATGGGGGTCCCTGGGCAAGAAAAGGTTTCGTAGTATGGAACATTAAAGGTGCAATATGCAGAAATCGCTCCGCCATTTCTGGGTTGCTAAAATTCAAATAGTTTGCCTAATTTCAGTTTGTGACAAAACAAGCAATGTATCGTGTAGAGAATCATTGTACCATCTAAACTGCTGTGAAATATCCTTCCAGTAACCAAAATATTGCATTTCCAGCTGTTTGAAGCTGATGTACAAAAACCGAAAGTAAAAGACCCAAAAACAAGAACAGAAAGCACTTAAATAGTGCACACAGAACAGCTCTTCAGCTTCTTAGCTTTAAATAAGTGTCAGATCTATAACTCACAATTCTATGAGAATTTGGTCAAGTCACCCAAAAAGTTTACATATTGCAGCTTTAAGGGGAAGCAAAGATTGTCTATTATATTGACCAGAAAGTCGAGTTCCGCTCTAACAATTGAAATATGTCCTCAGGTGAGACCCTTCTAGCCAATGAGAGGGCAGATATGCATATGAACAACAAGCCATCGAGATGGATAGAGGACTAATCTTTGCATCTTTGCCATTATAGCAATCGTTGATAGCCTCAATGGCGCTGCCCATGCTATCTCCATTTTGAAGCTGTCAATTTTCTTCATTGGCTGATTGCTCCCAACTCATAGGAATCCCGACTCAGTTTACTACTTTTAAATTATGGAAGTCCTCGCTGACAATGTCCATGCTAAAACGGGTTATATACATGATGTCGCTATGACAACATGTACAACGCCTATAGTTGTTCTTTTTCAAAGTTGTCAAAATGCCATGTGCGTCCACTTTTATCAGTGCATTCGTAACAACCTAACCAATATGGATCAAGTAAGCCTTACTTAGCAAATAGGCAATTATAGTTTAACACTCATTGACCTCCATACAAAAAATCCTCACTTCGTGGGTCTGTTTTTGTGGACAGATTTTGGGTGTAGTAAAACCTCTCCCTTCGCCGCTTACTCTCTTGGGAAAGTGGTGATTCTGGGGAAATGAATCAACTAAAGCTAGGAGGAACCCTAGATTGTCAGCAGCATGATAATCTGTGATAGTGTTGTAGTAAGTGTAATAAATGTGGCATAGTAAAGCAGACCTAATTTAAATAGGTGTACGCTGTAAGCTTCACCTCAGTGAAAATAGTGTACAACCTCACTCATGCCGACTCAAGTAGAAAACCAAGGATTGATCAGTAACAGGAAATGTTCTTTCTATTCAGCTTCTCCCTCAGCCCCAACTGAAGCTCACCAACAACCACATTCATGATAACCACGGGTATGGCGTAACCATTCTTGTTCCTGACAATCTGTACAAAGTGAGTGAGGACCTGGAGCAGACAGCCAGTGGGGACAAGAACAAGACAGATCATCTTTCCAAGGCCCTGCAGAACCTCAGCTTGGAGATCACCAACAACAAACTGGAGTACAACACAAAGGGCGATGTAGGCTTGCTGCACAAAATGAGGGTGGATTCCTGAGTCTAGGATTGCAGCGTAAATGTGTTGTACACAATGGTTAAAACAAGTTGAAGTAACCAGACCTTTGACAGACAATTCACTATTGAATGTAGCTGTTTGCTCAGTATCTTGCCATGCAACAGCTGTTACTACTTAAGTCGATTATTTTTCTTGTGTTCATGTCCATTTCAATGTAAAGTTAAAAGCTATCTTTATGCACTGGCCCCATAAACGTGCACTTTATATGAACAATTAATTAAATGTTTTTTTCAAAATGGTGCTTCTTTTTGTGCCTTCAGAGGAAATGCAAAGGAAATCTGGCGGTGTTGGAGAAAAGTATTTTATTGAATTGATTTCTTTAATGATCATCTTTAAGTTATAAATCACTGACAAAATGAAGCTCATGAAATGAAATATTTAACGCTAACTAATCCAATGAGTCAGTCTAAGAGATAATACAGAGAATGGATGATCTATATAACAAAGACTTAAAATTGTTAAATTATTATATATGTGGGCCAATAACCTTGACTTCAAAGTGGTGGTGGTGGTGTCACACAATGCACAACTAAAACAAAAACATCCGTAGACATTTTTCTAATATTACAGTCAAATAAACAAACATCATATTATGCATTTTTATATACAACATCCAAAAATGTACATGCTCTAATATCCCTGACACCCCCTGTATCCACCACCTACACTCCGCCACGGCTTCCTCTGTTACTTCCTCCTCCTCTGTACCCTCCTCCACTTCCATCAAACCTGCCCATTTTAGGAGGACGTGGACCAACGGCAAAACTGATAAAGACAGAAAAATCCACTGCTCAAAAAAATAAAGGGAACACTTAAACAACACAATGTAACTCCAAGTCAATCAAACTTCTGTGAAATCAAACTGTCCACTTAGGAAGCAACACTGATTGACAATACATTTCACATGCTGTTGTGCAAATGGAATAGACAACAGGTGGAAATTATAGGCAATTATAGGCAATTAGCAAGACACCCCCAATGGAGTGGTTCTGCAGGTGGGGACCACAGACCACTTCTCAGTTCCTATGCTTTCTGGCTGGTTGTTTTGGTCACTTTTGAATGCTGGCGGTGCTTTCACTCTAGTGGTAGCATGAGACGAAGTCTACAACCCACACAAGTGGCTCAGGTAGTGCAGCTCATCCAGGACGGCACACCAATGCGAGCTGTAGCAAGAAGGTTTGCTGTGTCTGTCAGCGTAGTGTCTAGAGCATGGAGGCGCTACCAGGAGACAGGCCAGTACATCAGGAGACGTGGAGGAGGCCGTAGGAGGGCAACAACCCAGCAGCAGAACCGCTACCTTCGCGTTTGTGCAAGGAGGAGCACTGCCAGAGCCCTGCAAAGTGACCTCCAGCAGGCCACAAATGTGCATGTGTCTGCTCAAACGGTCAGAAACAGTCTCCATGAGGGCCCGACGTCCACAGGTGGGGGTTGTGCTTACAGCCCAACACCGTGCAGGACGTTTGGCATTTGCCAGAGAACACCAAGATTGGCAAATTCGCCACTGGCGCCCTGTGCTCTTCACAGATGAAAGCAGGTTCACACTGAGCACGTGACAGAGTCTGGAGACGCCGTGGAGAACGTTCTGCTGCCTGCAACATCCTCCAGCATGACCGGTTTGGCGGTGGGTCAGTCATGGTGTGGGGTGGCATTTCTTTGGGGGGCCGCACAGCCCTCCATGTGCTCGCCAGAGGTAGCCTGACTGCCATTAGGTACCGAGATGAGATCCTCAGACCCCTTGTGAGACCATATTCTGGTGCGGTTGGCCCTGGGTTCCTCCTAATGCAAGACAATGCTAGAGCTCATGTGGCTGGAGTGTGTCCGCAGTTCCTGCAAGAGGAAGGCATTGATGCTATGGACTGGCCTGTCCGTTCCCCAGACCTGAATCCAATTGAGCACATCTGGGCCATCATGTCTTGCTCCATCTACCAACGCCACATTGCACCACAGACTGTTGGCCGATGCTTTAGTCCAGGTCTGGGAGGAGATCCCTCAGGAGACCATCCGCCACCTCATCAGGAGCATGCCCAGGCGTTGTAGGGAGGTCATACAGGCACGTGGAGGCCACACACACTACTGAGCCTCATTTTGACTTGTTTTAAGGACATTACATTCAAGTTGGATCAGCCTGTAGTGTGGTTTTCCAGTTTAATTTTGAGTGTGACTCCAAATCCAGACCTCCATGGCTTGATAAATTTGATTTGTCAGCACATTCAACTATGTAAAGAAAAAAGTATTTAATAAGAATATTTCATTCATTCAGATCTAGGATGTGTTATTTTAGTGTTCCCTTTATTTTTTTGAGCAGTGTATGTAAACCAGCTGTATTTGGTTTTCAAAACAGACATACAGTGGGGCAAAAAAGTATTTAGTCAGCCACCAATTGTGCATGTTCTCCCACTTAAAAAGACGAGAGAGGCCTGTAATTTTCATCATAGGTACACTTCAACTATGACAGACAAAATGATATTTTTTTTTCTCCAGAAAATCACATTGCAGGATTTTTAATGAATTGATTTGCAAATTATGGTGGAAAATAGGTATTTGGTCAATAACAAAAGTTTCTCTCAATACTTTGTTATATACCCTTTGTTGTCAATGACAAAGGTAAAATGTTTTCTGTAAGTCTTCACAAGGTTTTCATACACTGTCGCTGGTATTTTGGCCCATTCCTCCATGCAGATCTCCTCTAGAGCAGTGATGTTTTGGGGCTGTTGCTGGGCAACACGGATTTCAACTCCCTCCAAAGATTTTCTATGGGGTTGAGATCTGGAGACTGGCTAGGCCACTCCAGGACCTTGAAATGCTTCTTACGAAGCCACTCCTTCGTTGCCCGGGCGGTGTGTTTGGGATTATTGTCATGCTGAAAGACCCAGCCACGTTTCATCTTCAATGCCCTTGCTGACGGAAGGAGGTTTTCACTCAAAATCTCACGATACATGGCCCCATTCATTCTTTCCTTTACACGGATCAGTCGTCCTGGTCCCTTTGCAGAAAAACAGCCCCAAAGCATGATGTTTCCACCCCCATGCTTCACAGTAGGTATGGTGTTCTTTGGATGCAACTCAGCATTCTTTGTCCTCCAAACACGACGAGTTGAGTTTTTACCAAAAAGTTATATTTTGGTTTTATCTGACCATATGACATTCTCCCAATCTTCTTCTGGATCATCCAAAAGCTCTCTAGCAAACTTCAGACGGGCCTGGACATGTACTGGCTTAAGCAGGGGGACACGTCTGGCACTGCAGGATTTGAGTCCCTGGCAGCGTAGTGTGTTACTGATGGTAGGCTTTGTTACTTTGGTCCCAGCTCTCTGCAGGTCATTCACTAGGTCCCCCCGTGTGGTTCTGGGATTTTTGCTCACCGTTCTTGCGATCATTTTGACCCCACGGGGTGAGATCTTGCGTGGAGCCCCAGATCGAGGGAGATTATCAGTGGTCTTGTATGTCTTCCATTTCCTAATAATTGCTCCCACAGTTGATTTCTTCAAACCAAGCTGCTTACCTATTGCAGATTCAGTCATCCCAGCCTGGTGCAGGTCTACAATTTTGTTTCTGATGTCCTTTGACAGCTCTTTGGTCTTGGCCATAGTGGAGTTTGGAGTGTGACTGTTTGAGGTTGTGGACAGGTGTCTTTTATACTGATAACAAGTTCAAACAGGTGCCATTAATACAGGTAAAAACTGGAGGACAGAGGAGCCTTTTAAAGAAGAAGTTACAGGTCTGTGAGAGCCAGAAATCTTGCTTGTTTGTAGGTGACCAAATACTTATTTTCCACCATAATTTGCAAATAAATTCATTAAAAATCCTACAATGTGATTTTCTGGATTTATTATTATTTTTCCCTCATTTTGTAGGTCATAGATGAAGTGTACCTATGATGAAAATTACAGGCCTCTCTCATCTTTTTAAGTGGGAGAACTTGCACAATTGGTGACTGACTAAATACTTTTTTGCCCCACTATCTCACTACTGAAAAAAGTAATATGCTGTGCTACTACTCACTGAGTGGAGTAGATCATACTGTGTACAAATGTTGATAACCTACACAGAATAAACTAATCCAATAATGCCACTACAAGTATGTATGGTATGTCATGTTTATCAGACTATGGCTGCTAGAGCTTTGGTCAAAAGTAGTGCACTATGTTGTGAAAAGGGTGCCATTTGGGACATAATCTCGATATTTTCCTACTACCCTGAGCTGAGAAGTCAGTCGTGTTGATCTTACCGTAGATTGTTGACCATGAGGTTAAGCCCGGATGCGGAGGGCTTGGTGATTTGGCGGATGATGTTGAGCATGCGCTCGTTTGTGGGGTCCAGCTGTCTGATGTACTCAGGGTCTTTGATGACTTCCACAACAAGGGCCTCCATTCCAGCCCTCAATGCAGCTATGCAACCAGCCACGTCATGAGGTATCTTCAGTTTGATCCTGTAAATACCGATGGTGGTTTTATTTGCTTGACCCCACAATTTATGCACAATTTAAGTAAATATGCAGGAAAAAACATGTTTCCACTATTGCACCACTTTAAAAGATGGTAGCTACACTCACCAATCATCCAGCTCAATGATTTCCCCGTTTGATGTGAATTTCTTGGCGGCAAATAAGATCAGCTGGAGTGGGCTGACTGGTGTCATTCCTTTGGCGGAGATGGCTCGAGTCCGGATCTGGTGGAAAACAAAAGACGAGTGGTCATGAACTGTAGTAGTAGTGTTAACTGGTTGGTGCAGTCAGACTAAATTGTACACCAATTTACAATCATAACTTGTCATCGAACACTGACAGAGTGACCCCATTAGCTCACATTTAAGCGCATAAATAACCGGTACACAACCTATAGCATAGTAAACCTATGACAAACCAGTATATTCATATTATGTAGACATGGACAACTTCTAATTTGAGATCCTACCTTTTCGCTAAAGACAAAGAACGGTGATGGGTAGGTCATGTCCTGGCTGCTGCAGGGGCAGTTGACAGAGCATTTATGGATGAGGGCATTGCGCCCCTCAGTGGTGAGAATCTTCCTCTTCTCCTTGTGGTAGCACATGTTGGGATAGGAGCCGTATGTCAGGAGAGAGATGACCACGTCAAGGTTGCGGTCAGGTCCAACGTTGTTGAACATCTGTGTCATCAAGCACTCTTAGAAAAAGACAAAAAAACAGTTAACTATTTCAGATGTGATTGTAAATGATGCCAATACAGCTACACAAATTGTGTTGTTCACATTGCACCCTATTCCCAATAAAGTGCACTACTTTTGCCCAGGATCCATAGGGCATTTGAGACAGAAAATTTACCCTCAGAGTTGATGAGGATCTCCTTCAGCTGCACTTTGGCCTCCCAGGTCATCCTCAGTGTGGACATGTTGAGCCTCTTGTGTTCACAGAATCTGCAATCCGCACGCATCCTCTCCTCCAAATTATACAATGAATTTAACAAGCCTTTCTAACCTTCATTTTCCAGGTAATGAGAGAGAATAGGAGCGTTTCATTCTAATCCCAAAGAGCGGATTGGTTGTTTTCTAGATGTACATGTTGCATGTTTCTATGAAGCCGGGACTCACCTCATCCCAAGCCTGGAAGACTGACAGCAGTACCACGTGGTCTGAGAAGCGGGTGCCAGCAAAGCTATGGTGCACGTAGCGCAAGCGCTTGCCATCGTTGATGAAGGGCCTTGGGAAGCATGACGCTGCGGAGATGGTGCACACTGCATCTCCAACACTAGAAAGCAGAGCAGAGAAAGCGCCTACTACTGAAACCATTTCTCATTGGAATCAAAACAGTGCATGTGTATAGCGATTTGTCAATACAGGGAGGAGGTGAGGGCCCTCGGAGTGTGGTGTCAGGAAAATAACCTCACACTCAACGTCAACAAAACTAAGGAGATGATTGTGGACTTCAGGAAACAGCAGAGGGAACACCCCCCTATCCACATCGATGGAACAGTAGTGGAGAGGGTAGTAAGGTTTAAGTTCCTCGGCGTACACATCACAGACAAACTGAATTGGTCCACCCACACAGACAGCATCGTGAAGAAGGCGCAGCAGCGCCTCTTCAACCTCAGGAGGCTGAAGAAATTCGGCTTGTCACCAAAAGCACTCACAAACTTCTACAGATGCACAATCGAGAGCATCCTGTCGGGCTGTATCACCGCCTGGTACGGCAACTGCTCCGCCCACAACCGTAAGGCTCTCCAGAGGGTATTGAGGTCTGCACAACGCATCACCGGGGGCAAAATGTATCACTAGCCACTTTAACTATGCCACTTTGTTTACATACTCATCTCATATGTATATACTGCACTCAATACCATCTACTGTATCTTGCCTATGCCGCTCTGTACCATCACTCATTCATATATCTTTATGTACATATTCTTTATCCCCTTACACTTGTGTCTATAAGGTAGTAGTTTTGGAATTGTTAGCTAAATTACTTGTTGGTTATTACTGCATTGTCGGAACTAGAAGCACAAGCATTTCGCTACACTCGCATTAACATCTGCATGTGACAAATAAAATTTGATTTGATTCGATTTGAAGTAAGGGTAAGAGTGAATAAACAAGGCCCATATCCAAAAGCAGCTCAGAGTTGTAGTGCTGATCAGTTTAGCCTTTTATTTCATAATTAATATGTTACATAGAAGGGGGGACCTGATCCGAGATCAGCACTCCTACTCTGAGAGGCTTTTTGAATACAGGCCCAGACGTTTGGCATCTCTTCAATTCAATGAAGGTTGCGGTGCAGAGACGTACTTGTCAACGCGTGCTCTGCTACGCAGATAAAAGCAGAAGACAGCCCGGACGCGGCCAGCCCGACCCTTCCTCTGCTCTAGCTTGGTTTTGGAGCCCCAGACCATGGCGTAGTTGGTCATGTTGTTGTGAGACGTGAACAGCTTCACTTTCTGCCTCAGAGAAAACACACCATCATGGGCGGTCATTCGTAGGGTTTAATATTTTTCTGGTATTTTACAAACGTTCCATCCCGAGAATAAATCACTTTTCTCCCAGGTAACCCGGTAGTTCCTACCAAAACCGGAAGTGTCTTCAAAAGCATTATAAAGCATATAAAATTGGCCTGGGTCTGGAGGTTGTTAGAGCTTTGAGAGAAAATTTAAGCCTGACACTAACTGAGCCATACATTAAATACATTTAATGAGCCCAAGCCCAAAAAATACCAAATGATTGTGCAGTTATCTGACACACACACACGCACGCTACTGCACATTACGCACAACAGAAAAATTAAATCCCATAAGCGTAGCTAACTACAGTGCATTCGGAAAACTATTCAGACCCCTTAACCTTTTCCACATTTTGTTATAGCAATATTCTAAAATTGATTAAATTGTATTTTTTTCCCTCATCAATCTACACACAATACCCCTTAACGACAAAGCAAAAACAGTATTTTTTCACACTTACATAGGTATTCAGACCCTTTACTCAGTACTTTGTTGAAGCACCTTTGGCAGTGATTACAGCCTTGAGTATTCTTGGGTATGACACTACAAGCTTGGCACACCTGTATTTGGGGAGTTTCTCCCATTCTTATCTTCAGATCCTCTCAAGCTGTCAGGTTAGATGGGGAGGTCTATACAGACATGTTTGATCGGGTTCAAGTCTGGGCTCTGGCTGGGCCACTCAAGGACATTGAGAGACTTGTCCCAAAGCCACTACTGCGTTGTCTTGGCTGTGTGCTTAGCGTTGTTGTCCTGTTTGGAAGGTTGAATATTCGTCCCAGTTCGGCAAACGCCAATCTGGCTGTCGTGTGCCTTTTACTGAGGAGTGGCTTCTGTCTGTCCACTCTACCATAAAGGCCTGATTAGTGGAGTGCTGCAGAGATGGTTCTCCCATCGGGTACTTGGCCACCTCCCTGACCAAGGCTCTTCTCACCCGATTGCTCAGTTTGGCAGTGTGGCCAGCTCTAGGAAGTCTTGGTGGTTCCAAACTTCTTCCATTTAAGAATGGAGGAGGCCACTGTGTTCTTGGGGACCTTCATTGCTGCAGAAGTGTTTGGGTACTCTTCCCCAGATCTATGCCTCGTCACAATCCTGTCTCGGAGCCCCATGGACAATTCCTTCAACCTCCTGGCTTGGTTTTTGCTCTGACATGCACTGTCAACTGTGGGACCTTATATAGACAGGTGTATGTCCAATCAATTGAATTTACCACAGGTGGACTCCAATCAAGTTGTAGAAACATCTCATAGATGATCAATGGAAACAAGATGCACCTGAACTCCATTGCAAGTTTCATAGTAAAGGGTCTGAATACTTACGTAAATAAGAGTTTGTTTTTTGTGTGCAATTTTTCGCTCTGTCATTATGGAGTACTGTGTGTAGATTGAGGGAAAACATTTATTTAACCAATTTTAGAATAAGGCTGTAACGTAACAAAACGTGGAAAAAGTAAATGGGTCTGAATACTTTCCGAAGGCACTGTATATGCTGTCTTGGGTAAATAACTGAAACTAGCTCCAGTAGGCTAATCCTTTAGAGTGGGAACTGGATTACTGTAATGTATTATATGGACTGGAATATGCACATCGTTCAAACCTTGACAAAGGAGGGAGAGAACATGTGATTCTGGTGCAGCACATGCAGCCTACAAAGTTAGGCTAGTACATTTGATTTTCATTTTGAAATACAGTACCAGTCAAAAGTTTATACATACCTACTCATTCCAGGGTTTTCTATTTATTTTTTACATTGTATAATAATAGTGAAGACATCAAAACCATGAACTAACACATATGGAATAGTGTAGTAACCAAAAAATCAAAATATATTTGAGATTATTCAAAGTAGCCACCCTTTGCCTTGATGACAGTTTTGCACACTCTTGGGATTCTCTCAACCAGCTTAACAGGTGTGCTTTGTTCAAAGTTAATTTGTAGAGTTTCTTTCCTTCTTAATGTGTTTGAGCCAATCAGTTGTGTTGGGGTGGTATACAGAAGATAGCCCTGTTTGGTAAAAGACCAAGTCCATATTATGGCAAGAATAGTTCAACTAAGCAAAGAGAAACGACAGTCCATCATTACTTTAAGACGTGAAGGTCAGTCAATCCTGAAAATGTAAAGAACTTTGAAAGTCTCTTCAAGTGTTGTCGCAAAAACCATCAAGCGCTATGATGAAACTGGCTCTCATGAGGACGGCCACAGGAAAGGAAGATACAAAGTTATCTTGCTGCAGAGGATAAGTTCATTAGTTACCAGCCTCAGAAATTGCATCCCAAATAAATGCGTCACAGAGCTCAAGTAACAGACACATCTTAACATCAACTGTTCAGAGGAGACTGCGTGAATCAGGCCTTCATGGTCAAATTGCTGCAAAGAAACCACTACTAAAGGACACCAATAAGAGGAAAGACTTGCTTGGGCCAAGAAACATGAGCATTGGACATTAGACCGGTGGAAATCTGTTCTTTGGTCTGATGAGTCCAAATTTGAGATTTTTGGTTCCAACCGCTGTGTCATTGTGAGACTCAAGAGTAGGTGAATGGATGATCTTCGAATGTGTGGTTCCCGCCGTAATGCATGGAGGAGGTGTGACGGTGCTTTGCTGGTGACACTGCCTGTGGTTTATTTAGAATTCAAGGCACACTTAACCAGCATGGCTACCACAGCATTCTGCAGCTATACACCATCCCATTTCGTTTGCACTTAGTGGGACTATCATTTGTTTTTCAACAGGACAATGACCCAGCACACCTCCAGGATGTGTAAGCGCTATTTGACCAAGGAGAGTGATGGAGTGCTGCATCAGATGACCAGATGACCTCACCTGACCTCAACCCGATTGAGATGGTTTGGGATGAGTTGGACTGCAGCGTGAAGGAAAAGCAGCGAACAAGTGCTCAGCATATGTGGGAACTCCTTCAAGACTGTTGGAAAAGCATTCCTCATGAAGCTGGTTGAGAGAATGCCAAAGTACATATGTATGCATGTACGCACAGTGGGGCAAAAAAGTATTTAGTCAGCCACCAATTGTGCAAGTTCTCCCACTTAAAACGATGAGAGAGGCCTGTAATTTTCATCATAGGTACACTTCAACTATGACAGACAAAATGAGAAAAAAAAATCCAGAAAATAACATTTAGGATTTTAAATGAATTTATTTGCAAATTATGGTGGAAAATAAGTACTTGGTCAATAACAAAAGTTTATCTCAATACTTTGTTATATACCCTTTGTTGGCAATGACAGAGGTCAAACGTTTTCTGTAAGTCTTCACAAGGTATTCACACACTGTTGCTGGTATTTTGGCCCATTCCTCCATGCAGATCTCCTCTAGAGCAGTGATGTTTTGGGGCAGCCCTTTGTTAAATTACAGCCTTATTCTAAAATGGATGAAATAAAAACTTGCAATCTACACACAATGCCACATAATGACAAACCAAAAACAGGTTTTTAGAAATGTTAGCAAATTTATAAAAATAAAAAAAATACTCATTTACATAAGAATTTAGACCCTTTGCTATGAGACTTGAAATGGAGCTCAGGTGCATCCTGTTTCCATTGATCATCCTTGAGATGTTTCTACAACTTCATTGGAGTCCACCTGTAGAAAATTACATTGATTGGACATGATTTGGAAAGGCACAACTGTATATAAGGGTCCACTTGACAGTGCATGTCAGAGCAAAAACCAAGCCATGAGGTCGAAGGAAATGTCCGTAGAGCTTCGATACAGGATTGTATCAAGGCACAGATCTGGGGAATGGTCACGTGCATGAGATGCGTACATGTGTCATGTAAAGAGAGCAAGGCTTGAGGGAATAGGGAATGTTTTTCCAAAACAACAAATTAGGGATTTCGGTAACAGTACTTTTCAGTCACAAATGGCTGTAATTATGTTGCAGCTTCAGCAACACAAACGGTTTGTGTATCGTGGTGGTCGCTGCAGCAGGGAATAGAGAAGAAAGAAAACGGGTGCTAGTCACCCAGTCACTCGCTGTCTGAGCCAGGCCCGGCACAATCAAATCAATTGCGGTCAGACTCCCTCTAGTCATTTGTGTTTTTTAATTATTTCATCAAACAATTTGCTTAAAGCATCAGACAAACAGTGCATACAGTTGATTTGATTAAAACACATAGGATGTGTCTGTATATGGAAAAATACACGTTTAAACATTTCACAACAAATGTTTCACTCTTGGTCGACCAAGATTTTATTTTGTCTGGGACAGCCCTACTTCTGCAATGCTTACATCCAGGCTGTATTAGCTACACAAAAACACCTAATGTATGAATGAGAAATGAGGATATGAGAGACACTTACCAACAGTGCAGAACATGATGCTAGCATGGGGCCGTGGGAGGATGGATTCAAAGCGGACAATGTACCCACAGCTCTTACCGACATCCTCTACTCTCTTGTAGGAAACACGCTCTGCCACAGACACTGCACTGATACGCCGGGGCTGAGAAAGAAGGGAAGGAGGACACTGTGATAAAGCAGTCAGTCATTAAGTCATTAAGCCATCTGCACTTTTACATTCTATGTACATTCATGTCACAGAACAAGTCCTGGACCTGTGTTTCTGTTTGTAATATCTTTCAACGTTTACACACTGCCAAAATGTCCCAAGGAGACAAAGTCATTATCTTATCACAAACATGGAAGTCCATGCATATTTCAATTTTGAGTCTTACCTGGGTTACAATAATGTTACAGTCGGACGCCCTCCCACTCTTGATGAACTGATCCAGGATGTACTGGGGAACCTGGGTGGTTTTGCCACAGCCAGTCGCCCCTCGAATGATCACCACCGAGTTACCCTGAACAGAAGACATGTTCTCCCTCTCATAATTCTTCACTGGAAGCCCATCTCACTCCCCAATGACCTAGGAGACAAGTTTTTGCATGTCAGTCAGACATAACAGACCATAATTTAACACTAAATCAAGATAATAGCTAGTAAGTCACGGCAACAACACCTTCTGTAGGCTTTGATCTTGTTCCAATTGACAGGTCAGCTCATGTTGGAGGTCAGCGCTGATTTGCTCTGGGGTGCACTAGGGGGAAATGGGAATGATACTTTTAGATGGGATGGCAGGTCTACCATGACAAAATAGACTGCTTTACTTTAGAGAAAGTAAGGACACATTATGAAGAGAATAACCACAGAAAATACAGATATATTGTTGCATAAATGTACAGCTAGAAACAAGTCTGTCTCACAAATGCTAGTGGGGCCTCGTCGATATTGCTGCTGGTCCAGGGGTTCCAATTAACTTGACCAGGGCACCACCCCAGCCAAGGTTTGTCTCTGGGAGAGCTCAAACACAGCCATCTTCCCTTGGACTAGGGACACTGGGGTACTTGGATCAGGTGGCGGAGGACAGGCAAAATGTTTAACTCAATCATCATATTCAAAGTCATACTCAAATCAATCACATACAGTACCTTGCTTTTCTGTGCCACAGGTCAGATACTAATTGAAACTGTATAAAGGTTAATAAATGTAATCATATAAATTAGACTTACTGGAGGTGGAATTACAACACCCAGTTCTTGGGCAATACTCTTTAGCTGATGTTGCAGATCATCCACCACATTCACCTCAAAAGCTTCCAACTGTGAAGACACCAAGGTTCAACGCTAGGGTTAAAAAAGACTTGCTGCATACTTTGTTGTAACCTTGAGACAGATGTTAAAATAAGGTGAACAAACACAAAGCATACAACATGAAGACGTCGTATTATTAAACAAATGTACTCCTAAAAGTGAAACTATTTTTTTTCAGCAGTAAAACACGTTACTTACAATTTCCCCCTCTTTCTTCTTAGTCATGCCAGTATAAGGCTCAATGACACCCAGATGGTAAAGTTGACGGACGATAGACAGCGCAGAGGACTGGGCCGCCAGCTTCTTGTTAGAGCCATGCTCGCGGGTAAATATCTCTACAAAACAAATTCAAATGTATTTCTTACTCGGCATGTGAAGTCATACTTGTCATCTCCAGAGAGGCACTAAACAATTTTGTCCTCGCTTACATTTTTCTCCAGAACTTGGTAATATCGAATATTTGAGACTAATCTACAAACATTTAAACAAAGCAGTTTACGTCCGATAGACAATTCAGTTTGAGTTGACTGAAAAAGTCGGTACTTACTTCTACCAAGCTGTATAACAAACAACTGCATCTCAGCAATAAAGCTCCTAAAGTAGAAGTGAAAGAATCCCATCATCCATAATGTTACTAAGCCTAATGTATCCGAATTCAGAATAATGTGTAACTGTCATGCTTTTACAGTTGATAAAACATGTATCAAACTTTGGACCAACTGACCTCGGAGCTTGACAAGTACATTGTCCACTCTGATCAGAACTTGAGGGAGCCCGTATGTTTTTCTACCAGACTTCAATCAACAATCAATCTGATCACCACACCCAGACTGTCCCACCCCTAGTGGAACAAGTAACACCAGAAATCAAAACCACACAATACTCTGCCCATTCCATACCCCATTGTGGATGCAACCATGTGACAACTTTAGTGCAGCCTAAAGGATACCATATGTCTTGACAAGTAATGTTGTGAATTCTGGCATCACATGTCCACTTCTTTTTATATTAAGAATTACTTAGTCCAGTTAAATTCAAATAGGATCAATATTGTACAAGGTATTGGTTGAGGTCATCTAGGACCTCTGTGCCGGGCGGTGTTAGAGAGGAAGCCCCCACCCCCCACGCGCTGCTGCTACTACTCTCTGTTACTATAGATGCATAGTCACTTTAATAACTTTACCTACATATACATATTACCTTGACACCGGTGTCCCCGCACATTGTACTGGTACCCGCTATTATATAGACCCACTATTGTTATTTACTGCGGCTCTTTAATTACTTGTTATTCTTATCTCTTACTTTTTTAGGTATTTTCTTTAAACTACATTGTTGGTTAAGGGCTTGTAAGTAAGCATTGCACTGTAAGGGCAACACCTGTTGTATTCGGCCATGTGACAAATACAATTTGATCACTAGCCAATTGGAACCAGCCTGGTACACCATAGTTCAGGCTGGTTCCACCAGGCTAGCTGATCAACTTCCAGGCTGAAATATCCACCTGACCTGTTTTGGTCAGGCCCAACTTGGCTGTATTTGTAATCGTTTTGATTCTTCTCCTTCTGGAAAAACTGGTTCAGACGGGCTTTGGCATTCTCTAAAGTCCAGTTGCCATGGAGTCCTGCATTCAGATCTACCTCCTCAGACTCCAGAGTCTTGAAGGGGAAAATAAACATGTCAAAGTTTAAAAATACAACATGTGTGAAGACCATGAATTACTACAAATGCATTGCCTATTAAATGTAATTCAGCATAAACATAGCTAATGATAGACATGAAACCACAACACTTTATAAATATTGTGAATTGACAGGTCCTACTGCCTGTGCCTCTTGCTCATCTCTCTTTGAGTAGTAGTCCTTTAGATTGTCCCCACGATCCCATGGAGCATTGCTGTTTCCAGAACCCCCAGAATAATTGCCTCCACTATCACCTCCCGAATATCCCAAACCAGTGACACCTGGGAATGGTCCAGAAGGTGCATTCGCTGAAGCAACAGTTAAACATCAAGATGAGTTATGACACCATATAACGAGAGTTCACAAAACAGACTATACAGGACAGTCTAGTGGGGCAGCAAGTAGCCTAGTGGTTAAAGCATTGGGCCGGTAACCGAATCCCAGAGCTGACAAGGTAAAAATCTGTCGTTCTGCCCCTGAACAAGGCGGTTAACCCACTGTTCCTAGGCCGTCATTGTAAATAAGAATTTGTTCTTTAACTGACTTGCCTAGTTAAATAAAAAATAAAACAATACCTTGTTCAGCTTTCACAACCAGGTGAGGTGCACTTGGAGGAAGACATCCAAAGCCGACATTGCCTTTATCACCCCCTGCTCCCCCACAGCTAGGCTCAGGTACACTTACCTATAAATATGAAAAGTATTTTTAATACGTTATCATCACGTGCATGACAAAATGTTTTATCTTGAATGATAAAAAAGCATTAGGTGTAATATGTTAATAGCTGACCCCAAGGGCTTGGACTTCAGCTGCATTCATTTCTCCAGCTCCCGACAAGATAATTGACTAAGTCTCTGGCAGCATTTGCCTGGGAATCCTTCTTATTGGTGGAGTTTCCCATTCCAGTGTAGTTGAATCCCTCAATACGAACCTTGGAAGATGTCAAAATATGAATGTTATTTACCAGATCATTGCTGAGGCAGACACATTTTAAAGAATACAACTGACCTCACACAGAAACTTCTGCCGGTTTTTGTTTCCAGCTGCTCGAATGTCATAGCTGGGTATAAGTGTCTTCTTCCCACACCAAGCATACAGGAAGTTATTGATGTCTGCCATGGCGGATTTGTGGATATCTGTTGGAGCAGGGTTAATTGGCCGTGACTGACCTACAAATAATAATATATTGACAAGATAGTCTTATGACAGCTCTAACAATGGAAATATGTGTTCTCAAATATGGAAGGCAGACGAGGGGAAGCGAGATCAGGTGGGACCATTCTAGCCAGTGAGAGTGCAGGTAAACGTGAATGGGCACATTGATGAAAGCACCAGAAAATCCAATCCAAATCCATGCTATTTTAGCTAGCTATTTGACTAACAATATCACCGATGTGAGGACTCTGTTAACGTATATTCATTTATTCGACGCAGGCTACATCAAAATGCATGTATAGGTAGTTAGGTCAGACAAAAAAACGGTATACGTAACCTAGCTTGCCAGCTAGGCTAACGTCAGCTGAAAGATACACAAAAAAATGTTAAAAAATATATACAAATGTTAGCTCGTTTAGAAGATTACGCTTCTGTACTAACGTTAACTGATGTTGCATGGGAATTATGGATATGACCAGCTAGCTAAATGCATGACACAATTAGTACGACTTGTATTTGTATGTTGCTCATCTTACCCAGTCAAGCTCCACCAGATACTTTCTTCTAACGAGCCGGCTAGCAAAAACAAACCATTCAGCCGGCAGACATGTTATGAGCACGAACTGGGGCCAGAGAGGAAGAGGAGAATCGTTGTCTGGGGCGCATACGTGGCTAGGACTCCCAGCCAGAGAGCCCCCTGGCAGTAGGACCACATAATTAGTCATTAGGATCTCTATGGGCAGAACGATGACTAGTCGCCGGACTCAAAATCCCAGACCTAGAGCGATGTGGGTAACAACCAATGCTGTGGCAACCAGTCTGCCTAAATTTAAATCTACCACATTTGATCGGTCATTGAGGCCTTCCAATCAAGCTGACAAGTATTTGTTGTTATACTCTGTTCTACTAACTGTAGTTCAGTAATCAAGTCACATTTTACAAAGTAACAATAACAAAATCTTTATTAAGTGGATTTATGTAATGACTCCACAAATATGCAGTGTTTGACTTGGACTGAAATAGGTGCCGGTAATCATTTTGGGTGCAAGGAATATTTTAGGTGCAGTAGCACAAGCACTGCCCAAGTCGAGCACTACAAATATGCATGTGCATCAGCAGTAGTTGAATTACAAACCATATTAAAGTCACAAATGCAAAACATCCACAATGTTACAGGCAGTTTTTATTCTCAACAACATTCAACAACTGACAGATAAGCTATCATTGACATTCACCAGTTCATAGATTTTTGTGCAACAAAAAAGTGTGTGCCTAGGGGGAGGTTGGATGGGTGAGAACAGAAAACAGACTCTTAAACAGTAGTTATTGACATGAAATAGAAAATTGTACAAAGTCAGGAGGGCTGTCATGTTGAACATCTTCTCATGGGATCTTGAAGGCGTGCCAGTAGAAGGTACAGAAATAAATAACATTTGCTATTCTGTGGCAAGGTGGGAGTGAGCAGACACTTTGTTTTGAAGATCCAGTAGGCCGTAAGAACCTGAACTCAAAGGCCTATGGTTTCAGCTAACGATGGGCAAGCAGCAGTCCCAATATACTCTAAATCAGACAATCAAAACCAATGCAACCCCTAGTTTAAGATGACAAAAACAGAAGTTAAAAATATTTTTAAAAAGTAGGGTTAGAAAAACAGTGCATAAAACGTTTTTTGGTTTATTTTGCCCTTCCATTCCTATCATGACTATGTTTTTAGAGCTATAACTGCTCACTATGTGCTTATTTATTTAAACAAACCCCTTTGATATGTACATCTACTCAATATATCATCTCTTAATTAGAGAATACTTCAAATCTATTTAAAACTGCATTTGTCTGCATATGGGAATGTCATTTATAAAACAACAATTCGCTATTTCATGACAACAGTTGATCCCCCTGTTCACGTCTTCAAAAGACACGTCTTTCAGTATCATCTCTGTACACAACCAATGCAAGATACAAGCTATTTACATTCATATCTAGACATTCCTTGTAGAGCCACAGGTAATTGGTCTGTGTGCATGGAGAGAGTGTGACCATAACACCATCTCACATTATCTGACTAAATCAGCAGCTGCTGTTTTTGAACTCTCCGTTCTCAGTGATCGACAGTTTTGTGGGGTTGGTTGGCGAGAGGCCGTTGCGCAGGTTCTGCATGCTATAGCGCTCCTTCACCTGTGTCAGGGCACTCATCAGCCGAGAGTTGGCTGCATCCAGGGAGCTTATCCTCTTCTCCTGAAGAGAGAAAGAGAGAAGGGAAAGAGGGAGGGAGTGAGAAAGAGAGGAAAACATTCATTTTACATTGGAGAATGAATTAGCAGGATAAGCTAAAGGATGATTACTACTATGTAGATGGTGAAATTCAAATATCACAAGCAAAGTCTGAAATATACCTCACTGAAATAGTTTTTGTTTACCAGCCAAAATTATAGATAAAACAAACTCATATCCAAGCATTGCATCATGTTTGTTTTTAAAACAAAAACATACTTTTTTTATAAACAGTACCATTCAAAAGATTGGACACACCTACTCATTCCAGGGTTTTTCTTTATTTTTTAAAACTATTTTCTACATTGTAGAATAATAGTGAAAACAAACTATGAACACATATGGAATCAAATAGTCATCAAAAAAGTGTTAAACAAATACAAATATTTTATGAGATTCTTCAAAGTAGCCACTTTTGGCCTTGATGACAGCTTTGCACACTCTTGACATTCTCTCAACCAGCTTTCTATCATCATGTGCAACCAGAGGGAAAAGAACTCTGGACCACCTTTACTCCAAACACAGAGACGCATACAAAGCTCTCCCTCCCCTCCATTTGGCAAATCTGACCATAATTCCATCCTCCTGATTCCTGCTTACAAGCAAAAATTAAAGCAGGAAGCACCAGTGAGTAGATCACTAAAAATGTGGTCAGATGAAGCAGATGCTAAGTTACAGGACTGTTTTGCTTGCACAGACTTGAATATGTTCCGGGATTCCTCCAATGGCATTGAGGAGTACACCACATGTCATTGGCTTCATCAATAAGTACATTGATGATGTCGTCTCCACAGTGACCGTACATACATACCCCAACCAGAAGCCATGGATTGCAGGCAGCATCGGCACTGAGCTAAAGGCTGGAGCTGCTGCTTTCAAGGAGTGGGACTCTAACCCGGAAGCTTATAAGAAATCCCGCTATGCCCTCCGACGAACCATCAAACAGGCAAAGCATCAATACAGGACTAAGATAGAGTCGTACAACACCGGCTCCGACGCCCGTCGGATATGGCAGGGCTTGCAAACCATTACAGACTACAAAGGGAAGCACAGCCGAGAGCTGCCCAGTGACACGAGCCTGCCAGACGAGCTGAACTACTTCTATGCTCGTTTCGAGGCAAATAACACTGAAACATGCATGAAAGCACCAGATGTTCCGGAAGACTGTGTGATCACGCTCTCCGCAGCCGATGTGAGTAAGACCTTTAGACAGGTCACCAGTACATGTACTGTGAGCATGCTCTGATCAACTGGCAAGTGTCTTCACTGACATTTTCAACCTCTTCTTGTCCGAGTCTGTAATACCAACATGTTTTAAGCAGACCACCACAGTGACTGTGCCCAAGAACACTAAGGTAACCTGCCTAAATGACTACCGAGACGTAGCACTCATGTCTGTAGCCAGTGCTTTGAAAGGTCATGGCTCACATCAACACCATCATCCTTGAAACCCTAGACCCACTCCAATTTGCATACCACCCAAACAGATCCACAGATGATTCAATCTCTATTGCACTCCACACTGCCCTTTCCCACTTGGACAAAAGGAACACCTATGTGCGTGCCAGCCCTCTCCTGTACTCCCTGTTCACTCATGACTGCACGGCCAGGCACGACTCCAACACCATCATTACATTTGCAGATGAAACAACAGTGGTAGGCCTGATCACCGACAAAAATGAGACAGCCTATAGGGAGGAGGTCAGAGACCTGGCAGTGTGGTTACAGGACAACAACCTCTCACTCAACGTGAGCAAGACAAAGGAAATGATTGTGGACTACAGGAAAAAGAGGACCGCGCATGCCCCCATTCTCATCGACGTGGCTGCAGTGGAGCAGGTTGAGAGCTTCAAGTTCCTTGGTGTCCACATCACCAACAAGCTAACATCGTCCAAGTACACAATACAGTATTGAAGTGGGCACAACAAAACCTATTCCCCCCTCAGGAGACAAAGATTTGGCATGGGTCCTCAAATCCTCAAAAGGTTCTACTGCTGCACCATCGAGAGCATCCTGACTGGTATGGCAACTGCTCGGCCTCCGACCAAAAGGCACTGCAGAGGGTAGTGCGTACGGCCCAGTACATCACATCAGCTTGGGGCCAAGCTTCCTGCCATCCATGACCTCTATACCAGGCGATGTCAGAGGAAGGCCCTAAAAATTGCCAAAGACTCCAGCCACCCTAGTCATTGCCTGTTCTCTCGGCTTCCGCACGGCAAGCGGTACCGGCGCGCCAAGTCTAGGTCCAAGAGGCTTCTTAATAACAGCTTCTACCCCGAGCCATAAGACTCCTGAACCTCTAGTCAAATGGCTATCCAGACTTTTTGTCATCTATGCATAGTCACTTTAATAACGCTACCTACATGTACATACTACCTCAACTAACCGGTGCCCCTGCACATTGACTCTGTACCAGCAGCCCCATGTATATATTGTTATTTTTTTACTGCTGCTCTTTAATTACTTGTACTTTTCTCTCTTATTCTTATCCATATTGTTTTGAAACTGCACTGTTGGTTAGGGGCTCGTATTTCACTGTAAGGTTGTTGTATTTGGCGCTTGTAACTAATAACATTTGATTTGAGGTAGTCACCTGGAATGCGTTTCAATTAACAGGTGTGCCTTGTTCAAAATGTATTTATGGAATTTCTTTCCTTAACAATCATTTGTGTTGTGACAGGGTAGGGTTGGTATACAGAAGATAGCCCTATATGGTAAAAGACCAAGTCCATATAATGGCAAGAACAGCTCAAATAAGCAAAGAGAAATGACAGTCCATCATTACTCATGTCAATCCGGAAAATTTCAAGAACTTTGAAAGCTTCTTCAAGTGCAGTCACAAAAACCATCAAGCGTTATGATGAAACTGGCTCTCATGAGGACCGCCACAGGAAAGGAAGACCCAGAGTTACCTCTGCTGCAGAGCATTAGTTGTCAGCCTCAGAAATTGCAACCCAAATAAATGCTACAGAGTTCAAAGTAACAGGCATCTCAACATCAACTGTTCAGAGGAGAATGCGTGAATCAGGCCTTAATGGTCAAATAGCTGAAAAGACACCAATAAGAAGAAGAGACTTGCTTGGGTCAAGAAACACGAGCAATGGACATTAGACCGGTGGAAATCTGTCCTTTGGTCTGATGAGTCCAAATCAATCATTTTTGGTTCCAACCGCCGTGTCTTTGTGAGACGCAGAGTGGGTGAACGGAGGATCTCTGCATTAGAGGTCGACCGATTAATCGGAATGGTATTTTTGGATACCGATTTAGCCATTATTTTTACACCTTTATTTAACTAGGCAAGTCAGTTAAGAACACATTCTTATTTTCAATGACGGCCTAGGAACGGTGGGTTAACTGCCGTGTTCAGGGGCAGAATGACAGATTTTCACCTTGTCAGCTCGGGGGATTCAATCTTGCAACCTTACAGTTAACTAGTCCAACGCAATAAGGACCTGCCTCTCTCTCGTTGCACTCCACAAGGAGCCTGTTAAGCGAATGCAGTAAGCCAAGGTAAGTTGCTAGCTAGTTAAACTTATCTTATAAAAAACAATCAATCAATCATAATCACTAGTTAGCTACACATGGTTGATGATATAATCTGACTGAGCATATACAAGTATCTGACTGAGCGGTGGTAGGCAGAAGCAGGCGCGTAAACATTCATTCAAACAGCACGTTCGGTCGTTTTGCCAGCAGCTCTTCCTTGTGCGTCAAGCGTTGTGCTGTTTATGACTTCAAGCCTATCAACTCCCGAGATGAGGCTGGTGTAACCGAAGTGAAATGGCTAGCTAGTTAGCGGGCGCTAATAGCGTTTCAAACGTCACTCGCTCTGAGCTTTCTAGTAGTTGTTCCCCTTGCTCTGCATGGGTAACGCTGCTTCGATGGTGGCTGTTGTCGTTGTGTTCCTGGTTCGAGCCCAGGGAGGAGCGAGGAGAGAGACGGAAGCTATACTGTTACACTGGCAATACTAAAGTGCCTATAAGACCATCCAATAGTCAAAGGTTAATGAAATACAAATGGTATAGAGGGAAATAGTCCTATAAACCCTATAATAACTACAACCTAAAACTTCTTACCTGGGAATATTGAAGACTCATGTTAAAAGGAACCACCAGCTTTCATATGTTCTCATGTTCTGAGCAAGGAACTGATTTATTTGAGGCTAAATAGATTTTATTGATGTATTATATTAAGTTAAAATAAGTGTTAATTCAGTATTGTTGTAATTGTCATTATTACAAATAAATAAAAATCGACCGATTAATCGGTATCGTTTTTTTTGGCCCTCCCATAATCGGTATCGGCATTGAAAAATCAGAATCGGTCGACCTCTACTCTGCATGTGTGGTTCCCACCGTGAAGCATGGAGGAGGAGGTGTGATGGTGTGGGGGGTGGTGCTTTTCTGGTGACACTGTCAGTGATTTACTTAGAATTCAAGGCACACTTAACCAGCATGGCTACCACAGCATTCTGCAGCTATATGCCATCCCATCTGGTTTGCACTTAGTGGGACTATCATTTGTTTTTCAACAGGACAATGATCCAACACGCCTCCAGGCTGTGTAAGGGCTATTTGACCAAGAACGAGAGTGATGGAGTGCTGCATCAGATGACCTGGCCTCCACAATCACTCGACCTCAACCCAATTGAGATATATTGGAATGAGTTGGACTGCAGAGTGAAGGAAAAGCAGCCAACCAGTGCTCAGCATACAGCGGGTTCACAACAAAGTATGTGAACCCTTTGGAAATACCTGGACTTCTGCATAAATTGGTAATAAAATTTGATCTGATCTTCATCTAGGTCCAACAGTAGACAAACACAGTCTGCCTAAACTAATAACACACAAAACAGTTTCATGTCTTTATTGAACACACCGTATAAACATTCTCAGTGCAGGGTGGAACAAGTATGTAAACCCTTGGATTTAATAACTGGTTGACCCTCCTTTGGCAGCAATAACCTCAACCAAATGTTTTCTGTAGTTGCGGATCAGACCTGAACAACGGTCAGGAGGAATTTTGGACTATTCCTCTTTACACAACTGTTAGAGTTTAGCAATATTTTGGTATGTCTGGTGTAAACTGCTCGAGGTCATGCCACAGCATCTCAATCGGGTTGAAGTCAGGACTCTGATTGGGCCACTCCAGAAGGCATTTTTCCGTTGATGATGGCAAGCTGTCCAGACCCTGAGGCAGCAAAGCAGCCCCAAACCATGATGCTCCTTCCACCATACCTTACATTTGGGATGAGGATTAGATGTTGGTGTGCTGTGCCTTTTTTTCTCCACACATATTGTGTGTTCCTTCCAAACAACTCAACTGTAGTTTCATCGGTCCACAGAATATTACTACTGGAACATCCAGGTGCACTTTTGCAAACTTCAGACGTGCAGTAATGTTTTTTTTGGACAGCAGTGGATTCTTCCGTGGTGTCCTCCCATGAACACCATTCTTGTTTAGTGTTTTACGTATCGTAGACTCGTCAACAGAGATGTTAGCATGTTCCAGAGATTTCTGTAAGTCTTTAGCTGACACTCTAGGATTTGTCTTAACCTCATTGAACATTCTGCGCTGTGCTCTTGCAGTCATCTTTGCAGGACGGCCACTCCTAGGGAGAGGACTGATGAACATCAAGGCTTTTAGAGATACTTTTTTGACCCTTTCCAGCTTTATGCAAGTCAACAATTCTTTATCTTGGATCTTCTGAGATCTATTTTGTTCGAGGCATGGTTCACATTAGGCAATGCTTCTTGTGAATAGCAAACACAAATTTTGTGAGTGTTTTTTATAGGGCAGGGCAGCTCTAACCAACATCTCCAATCTCGTCTCAATGATTGTACTCCTGGTTAGCTGACTCCTGACTCCAATTAGCTTTTGGAGAAGTCATTAGCCTAGGGGTTCACATATTTTCCAACCTACACTGTGAATGTTTAAATGATGTATTCAATATAGACAAGAAAAATACAATAATTTGTGTTATTAGGTTAAGCACACTATGTTTGTCTATTGTTGTGACTTAGATGAAGATCAGATCAAATTTGATGACCAATTTATGCAGAAATCCAGTTAAATCCAAAGGATTCGCATACTTTTTCTTGCCACTGTATGTGGGAACTCCTTCAAGACTGTTGGAAAAGCATTCCTCATGAATCTGGTTGAGAGAATGCTAACAGTGTGCAAAGCTGTCATCAATGCAAAGGGTGGCTACTTTGAACAACCTAAAATATATTTCGATTTGTGTAACAATTTTTTGGTTACTTCATGATTCCATGTGTGTTATTTCATAGTTTTCATGTCTTCACTATTATTCTACAATGTAGAAAATAGTAAAAATAAATAAAAACCCTTGAATGAGTAGGTGTCCAAACTTTTGACTAGTCCTGTATCTAACCATTCGTATACCATTCACAGAGCCTACATGTCAACAGTGGCATGGCTTTCAACTGAAAACAATTGTACATTTATATTGTGTAAACACATTAGTTGTATTCAACTATCATTTCATTGTTTTACTGAAATCCCAATTCTATGCCTAACCCTTGGACTGAAGTATCCTCTACACTATGTATTCGATTGTTCCCCCCAATGACCACCACTGTGATGCCATCCTAGATGGAGGAAAACGGATTCAGTTTGCTCTCCTTGAAATCAGCAACAAAATAAAGTTGTGTCACCAGCCATGGGCAACCTCATCTAGCCAGGTCATGGCACTGTTCCTGCAGAACTGAGTGAGAGGGGGGGAAGGGAAATGGGTTTTGGGAGTGACAGTAGCTCAATTAGGAAGGCAGGGTGAAAAGCAGCCAAAGCTATCATCTGCTAAGAGCGCAACTCACAACACACATTCCTGGAGAAACAGAAATGGTGAACACATCAATGTAGCTGCTTAATATTTACAGACCTAATTCCATCTCGTGACAGACATTCCCATACTAAAATATTGTTGATTATTAGCTATGAGCGCCACTTTGTGTCTGAGATGATATTGACATCGGACTTGGAGAAACATTAAGTGTAGCAGCAGCAGCGTACTCAAACTGCAAAAGTTATGAAAATGTATTAGATTATGTTTTATATTTATAATGTGACTGATGGGGAAATCCAAAAGCAATGCCAAACAACAGCCAAACAACCTCTAGTCTGCACACAAATAAGGACTTTTTTGTCAGGGAGGGTAGGAATGGGTGTCAAGTGGGGTTGCGCTCATACAAGGCTTGCCGGCATTTTCCAAAACCTGAGGACTGACTGGTTTACTTGCCTGCTTGGATTACCTCTGTTGCTTTATTGACCTGGAATTCAGTGGAACATAGTGATAGTGAGCACGTCAACAGGTTCTCTGCTCCAATACAGAGTACAAGAACTCCATCCCCTTCCAAAGCTTAAAAAGTGTTGTTTGGATGGGATTAGAGAATTAACTGCATGTCAAGTCTATACTTTTACATTTAGTGTCAATTATATCTCCCCTGACAAAGATAACATTGTAAAGAAAGTAGACATTTTTAAAAAGTCAAAGCATTTAAAATATGTATTTTGATGGTGCAATAATAGTTCATATTCATCCTATTTTCTTCTCCCCTTTCCCTGCTTGGTATTGAAGAACTGTTGATGTAAAGTATGACTTCTCAAAGAGTGTTCAGAGGCAACGAGCTGATAAACAGGCCCTGCTAAAAGCCCAAAAATGTGCCTCTATTGAGACTATGGCATTTCCAGATGGCTCTGAAAAGCTGTCAAGGATATAAAACAATGGTAAGCAACCCCAAATGTAAGACTGAATGAATCGGTTTCCATGGAGAGTAGAAGATTCATTCATAAGGGGATGGTTTTAGTATTGGATTTATTCAAGCCCTACACAGAGTACAGACAAAATATGTGTAGCGTTTTCTGTTACTATACCTGTGCATCAATGATCTTCTGCTTGGCATCTATGACAGCCTGCATCTCTGTATGGTCTCTCTTCAGCTCCTCCTCTACAGCAATTAACCTGTGAGTGACAGAGCATTGCCATCTCAGACGCATACAAACCAAACGGGGAGGTCATAGGCTGCACCTCAAATGGTAGACCCTGATCAAAAGTAGTGCACTATACAGTGCATTTGGAAAGTATTCAGTCCCCTTCCACTTTTCCAAATTTTGTTACGTTACAGCCTTATTCTAAAATGGATTAGGTTGTTTTTCCCCCTCCTCAATCTACACACAATAACCCATAATGGCAGAGCAAAACCAGGTTTTTAGAAATATATCAATAACCAAGGCCCTTCTCCCCCGATTGTGCAGTTTGGCCGGGTGGCCAGCTCTCGGAAGAGTCTTGTTGGTGCCAAACCTTTTAAGAATGATGGCGGCCACTGTGTTCTTGGGGACCTTCAATGCTGCAGAGATATTTTGGTACCCTTCCCCAGATCTGTGCCTCGACACTATCATGTCTCGGAGCTCTACGGACAATTCCTTCAACCTCATGGCTTGGTTTTTGCTCTGACATGCACTGTCAACTGTGGGACCTTATATAGACAGGTGTGTGCCTTTCCAAATCATGTCCAATCAATTGAATTTACCACAAGTGGACTCCAATCAAGTTGTAGAAGCATCTCAAGGATGATCAATGGAAACAGGATGCACCTGAGCTCAATTTCGAGTCTCATAGCAAAGGGTCTGAATACCTATCTATGCAAAAACCTGTTTTTGCTTTGTCATTATGGGGTATTGTGTGCAGATTGATGAGGAAGAAAATCATTTGATCAATTTTACAGAATAAGGCTGTAACAAAATGTGGAAAAAGTCAAGGGGTCTGAATACTTTCCGAATGCACTGTATATAGGGAATATGGTGCCATTTGGGACAACTATACAAGACACTATAGGCACGCCATTGCTTCCATTCATTCATTCATTCAAAGGAATTCCGACTGGAATATGGGCTTGTTTTAAGCAAAATTATCCAGAGGGTGCCTAGTAATGCCTACCTGCAGATGATGCTCTTCATCTGGTTGTCCTTCTCCTCCTGCTGCCGGCGCAGCCTCTCCTCGCTGTCCTCCAGTCGGGCCTTGTACTCCATCAGCAGTTTCTGCATCTGCTGCTCCTGGGCCAGCAGACGTCTCTCGTACTCCTCCAGACACCGACTAGACACCCGCAGGCGCTCCTTCAGCTTGGAGATCTCCTGTTCATACTGGCGGGAGAGAAAAACAGAGATAGAGGGAAAGAGAAAGTGAGGCAGACAGACAGAGGGAAAGTGAGAGAGAGGGAATGATCGTGTTAGTCATGACTAAGACTATCTCTGTCTGCCTACACTGGCTTAGCAGGCTGATGTGTTAACTTGGATGA
Organism: Oncorhynchus kisutch; assembly: GCF_002021735.2. Classification (NCBI taxonomy): domain Eukaryota; kingdom Metazoa; phylum Chordata; class Actinopteri; order Salmoniformes; family Salmonidae; genus Oncorhynchus; species Oncorhynchus kisutch. The sequence goes on from NC_034203.2 coordinate 19,264,062, forward strand.
TTAGGAAGAAGTCAGTCATTTAACTTGGAAATATTTTGGCCATCAAACCTTCATTGACTGTAACTCTAGCTATGTCTTTACCTTCTTGGCGTGCCTGCTGTCCTCCCTGCTCTGATCTGCTGGGGCCGCCTCGTCCTCGAACTGGCCGTTATTCAGTACCCACGCCGCTGTCCTCTCTACCGGTGACATGGTGACTGGCTCTACCGGCGACACCACCTGCACCACCACAGATACATGTATGTCAATCAAATCTACCCTGAGTGCCTTTGGCCACACTTTATTTCTTGATAATAACAGATATTATATAGGGGTGTCGGAGCGGAATGTGTGTGAATCTAAGTGTAGTTCTGTATGCCAGACCAGTACCTGCGGTGGCGTCTGCTGCTTGGCAACGCTCCTGACGGGGGGCATAGGGCTCTCCATGGAGCAGGTGGACTGTTGGTGTGAGCGGCCTCCTGTGCCTGGCTGGGCCTGGATGGGGATAGGCATGGGCTCTGTGTTGATGGAGCTGCTGCTGCGCAGAGAGGCGCTGTGGGGCAGGGAGCGGGGCAGGGAGCGGGGCGTCCGGGCCCCACCACTCCCCCCACTGCGGCTCTGCTGCTCCACCCTCACGATGTGGGCCGTGCTGCTTTGCCTGGGCACTGCTACAGCGTGGGCTCCTCTGTGGTGGTCTGGCAGGTTGTGGCGGCGCGGCGTGGAGCAGTCTTCGCTCTGCGTGCTCCGCCGGCTGAATTCCTCCAGACTGCTATTGGACGGGACCCTGCCCCCTTTCTCCCCCTGGCTCCCGCCTCCAAACTCAACCTCCGAGTTGCTGTGGCTGCGGGAGCTATCAGTGCTCAGGTTCTCAGAGCTGGAGTCCGGCTGCAGAGAGTGCACTGAGTGGGAGTGGACCGAGTGTGTTGTGGAGTGTACTGCTGTGTGTTGTTGTTGTGTCTGGTTGCTAAGGTGATAGACAGGGTTCTGGAAAGACAGGGGCTGGAGGCTCCTCTGCTGGCTGAGGGAAGGGTGCAGGGGCCGACGCACCTGTGGTGCACTCTGGGGGAGGTTGTCCTGTAACGAGGGCTTCTGGTGGAGGGCTTGGTGTGACTGTGAGGTGGTAGCCTGGTGGGGGTGTCCGATAGAGAGCTGGGAGCCCACCCTGCTCAGCTTGGGGGGAGCATCGTGGAGGTGGAGGGGTCCCTTGCCACTCTGGACCATGTGAGTGTCCTGGAGGTCCACCAGGGAGATGCTGCGTCCGTTGGGCAGGAGGTTCTCTCTCTCCTCCTTGTCTGAGAAGCTCATGCTATGGCCGGACGGCTGCTGGCCCAGGAGAGGGTGCTTCCCCCGGTGAAGGCCGTTCGTAACATGCTCTTGGACTGGGGACTTGATTCTGTCAACCTCACTGCAAGACGTGGACAGTAAACACACAACACATTAACAGAGAGTTCCGAAACCAAAGCTAGGACCAGACCAAGAACATGGGTACATCCCAAATGGCATCCTATTCCATATGTAGCGCACTACTTTTGAACAGGGCCCATAGGGGTCTGGTAAAAATTTGTGCACTATAAATTACTAGGAAATAGGGTTCTATTTGGGACTCACTACATGAAATGTAAGCTACCGTCTTTTCAAGTTTAACTCAAATGTTCCTTTCGCAACAATGTTTATGCTGATTCACTTTAAAGCCGGAAAACCCTCCATCTCGGATTCCCTCATTACCTCTACAGCTGCTAAAAATAGGAAGTCTCTAGCTGCAGCTTTATTTAGAAAGATCCTAGCAGCGAGTCATCTCCCAAGTCAATACACAAACAACCCATCTATATTAAATGCATGAGCACACCAACAGCTTTCAACCTCCAGGATAACTGACACAAAATCACCAGATGAAACAGCCTTTGAAAATAACTACACCACAGAATTAGACCATGCATGGCTGGGTGGTGATTGGCAATACCATTGCTGCAGTTGTGACCAATTTGAAGCACTACCTGTCGGCCGGATCTTCGAATATCCTCTGCAGGCCTGAGGAGACGCTGCCGCTGATGTTGTGTGAGGAGCTGTAGTCCTGGAAGCGTCGGAGCTGCTGCTGGATGGGTGTGGGGCTAGATAGAGAGCGGGCTATGTCCCCCAGGATGCGGGGCAGGGGGCCCAGCTTGGCTACGGTCGCCTGCAGGAAGGAATTTTCACCCTGGGTTGCATGTTACCAAGACAAGAGGCAGCAGCACCAGGCCACGTCACCCAGCATTGTGGAATGAGGATGGCAGAAGGTTTGGAGGGCGGAGGATTGATGGGTTGGATTTGTTGGTTGGTTGGCAATGAGAGGCACCATAATGCATTGGTATTGGCGGGACAGCGTAACCATGAAGACACCAAGTGTGTGTGTCGGGTGGAGTGGAAAAGGGGAGAGGGAAGGGGTGGGCGTAGAGGCAAAAGGAAAGAAAGTAGATACATAAGAGGAAAAAACATAAGGAAATGAATAAGTTTGGGGTAAAAAATGTAAACACATGCCACTAAATAACAGACATTCCAAACACAGCAAACATGCATCAAGGGCAAACTAATACATAAGGTTGTGAGGTAAGATGCAGGAAGGATTTAAATGGATGTTGTAAAACAACTAGGGTTCACGGAACATTTGTGCAGAGGGGTGTAAAAAACGCAGTAGAATAAACATGCATTAAAAAAAAACTGATGTACAGCGCAGGAGCCTTGCGGGTTTAAGGTTAGGGGGAGTGGTGGGAACAGTGAACGAGTGGGTGATGTTACCCTGCTTCAAAACCTTTAACATAGACTTCTAAACTCGACAGACACTAAGGAACATCCTAGTGAAAGAAATGTGGGGTAAAAACATCCCGGACAGTAATAATTAAGTTTCCCTCTTCTCATAAAGTCATTAACTACCCCTGCTACGGCACGGCAGGCTTGAGATGTAAGTCAATGTGGTGTAAGCTGATTAGACAGACTTGTCCTAACGCCACTTAATATTATTAGACCATTGCACAGGATTATGTCACAGTGATCGTATTAGACCCATCTACCCACATTTCATCCAGAAAAACATTATTACACTCAGCATTATTCAGAATCATACATTTGTGCATTTAGATTCATAGCAGCTGTAAAAAAAATCCCCTCCAAGCCTGCAAACGTAGTAGTCAAACAGATTAGGGAAAGAAAGATCGTTGTCAGGATAACACACAATCATTTTGGGCAGACGCAAATCCACTACACACCACTGCAATTTATCATTTGCAGCAGAGCCTCTGAACTCAACAGAAACCTACTGAGGGCCACAATTAGGAGCCTTAGCATCTCATTAAAGTACAGTGCTTTCCATTTCATCTTTGGGCTTACAAAAGATATGTATGTATCCCAAATTGCACTACATTCCCTATGTAATGCCTTATGGGCCTGCTCAAAAGTAGTTCACAATAAAGGGAACAGGGTGCCATTTGGGATGCAAATGATGTTTTTACAACATCTGTTAACAGAGGTATCATTGCTTCCCACTCCAAGGTCTTCCTTACCTTGTCCAACTGGGACACCACGTCCCACAGGAGCGAGTGGAGGACAGACAGCTCTCGGCCAAGGTCGATGTAACCTTCGAATCCTGGCGTGTTGGAGATGGTCTCTGGGTTGGAGATCTCCGTGAGGAAACGCATCATACCTGCCCATTCGTGCTCCAGGAAGTCGTTCATGAATGCCATGTACTCCTCTTTGTTGCCAAACCTTGGACACGGACAATAACAAGCGTTCATATGATGCACTTTCTACTTAGGGCGACATGCTTTGATTGTCTTGTCAATTTGCAAAGGTGAAATTATAAACAAAATGCTACCTTATTCCCTATACAGAACCAGGGCCTGGTCAAAAGTAATGTACTATAGGGTGCCGTTTGCACACGTAGCCGTGGTCTACCATACCACCAGCAACAGGCGAAACCTACTTGGCGAAGTTGGCCAGGTTCTGAATGACCTTGGCGATGAGGGTGAGGGTACGGGAAGTGCGGTCGTCGGGGTACTCCTGCATGAGGCTGAAGAGCGAGGGGGACATGATGGCGGGACAGAGGAAGCGGAGGAACAAGGAGGCGCTGATGAGGCGCTTGCTAATGTCCTGGTTCCCTCGGGTCAGACACTGCTGCTTCCAAGCTGCAAACACCTCCTTTAGCTCCCGCGGGAACACACTAGGGAGGCAGAGGGAAGAGTCAGAGTAGTGGAGATTATTTGGAATCACAAGCTCATGCGGTAGCCCTGCCTGCTAGTGTAACACTCGGCCCAAGAGGGAATGTCCTCTTGGTTAAGATGCTGGTTTCCCGAGTGTGACGACCGTGGTGTGTACCAGACAAAATGCACATGCACCACCACATATTACCACCAGGTGGCAGCATGCACTTTACATCATCACTAAATTGAAGCCAAGCCAGACATGCTGTACCATCCATCTCTATCTCTTTCAAAACAACAAGACTAAACAAGTACCCCAAATCTGTGTTTCAAGTTCCGCAGTGCTGCAGATACTCTGTTCACATAATGTCATAGCTACCCATTTACAAGGCGCTGGGGCTTGCCTTAAGTGGAGGCGGGTCAAGGCCCTCTGGCTATGTGGCTCAGGGTCATTGACCTTAAGAAGCTGGCTATGTGGCTTTAGGCTTCACAGTGCTGAGGGGCTGATCTCACCAGTAGGAGTTGATGATCTTACAGAAGGCCAGCTCGCAGCACATCTTCAGGTTGCTCTGGTGCTCAGGGAGTTCACTACTGGAGCACTTCCCCGGGTCCACCTCACAGTTCTCATCTGACTCATACAACGCTTTGATGAACTCTCCTACAGTACCCAGGAGAAAACACAGACTGAGTTGAAGAACAGTAACACGGCATTGCCAAAAACCCATGGAATAGTTTGAAAACCTGCCAATTCAGCAATCAATAAAATTCCATACATCAAGAGCTTCCACTGAATTTAAAGTGGAACATAAGAACATTTATATCATCATGTCCGATGTCTTCTATAATAAACCCTGCCCTCTCACCTAGTGCATCATGCAGGTACTTCTGTCCCACCAGTTTGAGGTACTCCTCTATGGCCTTGGTGGCCAGAGTGTTCTCTCTGAAGATCAAGACGTCATGGTCTGCACAGCGGTCCACCTCAGACATCACTAGATCTGTCAGGAAGTCCTGGGGAGGAGGAGAGGGAACTTTGATTTACTGAGAAATACTGCAGTACGGTACTTAATGTACTAATGTGGGCAAATAGATGGAAGTTATGGTCAGTGTAGGGAGGGAGGCACAGTGACAGACAATGTTATGAAAAATATGAAGTAACCGTACAGAGCAGAGAGGGAGTTGCTAAAGTGTATGTATTACCTTGGCCCGTCCGGTGCTCTGTAGGATGTGAACCAGGGCACAGGCCATCTCCTCCTTGTTCTTCACACTGATCACCGGCTCCAGAACAGAACACAGCATGGTGTAGTTGTTAGTGATGAACTCTGCAAACTCCTTATACTGCTCCATGGGCAGGATGGAGATGGTCTGGAAGCGGGACTTGATTCGGATCGATGGCCCTCCTCCTTTACCCTTGTTGGTGGTGGGGGTGCTGACTGGGTACCACTTCTCCACAAACTGCCTCCCTGTCACCCCCCCGATGGGGATGTTGACCAGGCCCACGTAGTTGTTCTTGTCCTTCTTCTTCTTCTTGTCCACGTCCTTGTAGATGTGCACGGTGATGCTACGGACAGAAGGCAGGCTGTAGAACTCAAAGTGTTCCCCCCAGAACAGGCAGTCGGCCCGGGTTTTGCTGGTGGTGCGGGCATATAGAATATCATCCAGGCACAGTTCACAGAAGTACTTCTTCTTGGGAGGCAGGTCCTTGGCTTCGATGATCCATAGCCGGAGGACATTCTCAGTTCGTCTGCAGTTATCCTGGGAAGACATCAAATGAGTACGGAATCAAAACATTTGTCTTTTTCTTTAACCTTTATATAACTAGGCAAGTCAGTTAAGAACAAATTCTTATTTTACAATGATGGCCTACCGGGGAGCAGTGGGTTAACTGCATTGTTCAGGTGCAGAATGACAGATTTTTTACCTTGTCAGCTCGGGGATTCGATCCAGCAACCTTTCGCTTTCTGGCCCAACACCCTAACCACTAGGCTACCTGCCGCCCCAATGGAGGGGAACAGTGACACTAAACTGACAATGTTAAGAAGATGAAGTTGAAAAGAACAAGAAGCGAAGTTAAGGAGGACATTGTAGCATTAACTAGCATTAGGACAATGTAAAGGGCATCAATATGTCCATGCCCCAATTGGCACCCTATTTCCTACATAGTGCACTACTTTTGAAGGGAATATGGTGCGATTTGGGATGCAAACCTATGTCTCTGGTCTCACCTTGTTTGGCTGGACCGTCCTCCTCAGGTTCTCCATCCATTTGTCTCTCTCTGAGGCTGAGGAGCAGCTGAAACACTTACTTCCTCCTGAGTAGGTCACCTGGAGAAGACAGAAGCATGAGGCGCGTAACAAACAAGGTCTTCTATGCATTATATCACCTGTGATTTTATCAAAAGACAAAGAGCATACAGTAAAATTGTTCTGTAACGAAATGTAAAAATATAGCCTTGTTAAACCAGTAAGCTAAATGATCCAAGTAATATAAACATTTGCAATTTGTCAGTGTGCTCTTTTCACTATGCATCATCAGGATTGTGATCTTCCATTACTTGCTAAAAGCTTAAAGTTTTATCAAAGTACATCTTCAAAGCAGTCGAACAGGACTAACTACTGTTTAGACTTACCTCGAAGCAGAACTCCTGTCCCAATATGCTACTGTGGAGAGGTTTGACATAGACATCTTCCTCCATTCCCAGATCCAGGGCTTCTACTGCACTGCCCGGGCTGAGCAGGGACTCGTGAGAACACGACTCCTTTAACTTAGGAAGCCCTCGGGATCTGAAAGATAAAATCATGGCAGTTGGTTACAGTTTACAACATAACTTCTTCATTCAGAGCATTCAAAGCATGGCAGAGTAACCTGCTCCAAGGCTCTAAATCCTAAAATGAGTCAAAAGACCTTGGGCTCCTCCACTGACTAGTTGTATTATTCACTAGGTATACCACAGAAAGGAAATGGCCACTAACACAACACAGAAAGTTGGAGGATAATGAAAAAGTAATATACTGTAGCCCAGTGGTTCTCAACTGGTTTTGCCTCGGTAACCAAATTGAACCAGGTTGTCTCAGTCACGACCAAATATTTGCACCATGAAAAATAATCGCCAAAATACAATCGGGAAAACTATTTTTAATGCTAAATTGATAGTAAATAAGGTTACAATTATATGACAAGGGAACAAAATTCCCACCTCTTTCATTGTCAATAATAAAATGTTGCCCATATTCTTGATGAAGAATGTTAATAAACTCACTGGTTTGAGACCACAAAATCAACTAAAATAGCACTGCTAATAGCAGTATATTGAAAATACTGTGATTAAAGTTGTTCAGAGATCATTATAAAAAATGTAGGTTCATTATAATGTCTCCACACTTCCTACCAGGTTTAAGTCATTCAAGTTCAGATTGGAGATTCAGATTTTTTTGGGACACCTGCGAACCATTCAAAACCTCCCGACCCACCAGTAGAGAATCGATGCTGTCGCCTACATGTGATCCCAAAACACAACACAACCAGCTGTTGTCTTTCTGTAAGGAATTCAAGCTTTTTCCGTACTATTCCAGCATCTAACCACTCACTAGGACATTTCAGGAAGCAGTAATACCTACGAAAAACATCTAAACAGGCACTTGAAGGAATATCCCCAGAGCATCTCTCCCTGTTGCTCAATACATTCCCTTTGGGACGGTTCTCTTCTCTTCTCGGTTCTAGTTCGCTGTCCTTGGTTCTACTGCCTCTACCATACAATCGCAACTCTTCATTCTACCCCCATGAAATGCTGAAACGTGAAGAAGGACCAGCAGCTCCAATGCCCTTCGCTCTTCCTTGCTGCAGATTTCCTTTGATTCACAGATGGTAAACAGGGACCTGGGCTGGCCAATCCATTGGCCCCTTGGGCCAGTTTCCATAGGGATGCCCCTACAAGGAGACTTGACTCTCTAAAGCAGCAGCAGAGGATGACAGAGGGAGGATGTGCTGCTGTGCTCACAAACACCTTGGACAAAACAACCTGGGCTTTCCATCAGAGCACAACACTACAGGTAGTGGAGGGGAATGGAAGTCACTGGCTGAAGGTGTTGTTTAGCAAAGGACTGTATGCGTTCCAACTGGCAAACCATTCATTTGAATGTTCAAAATGCAACAATATCAAAATGCTTCATGCGTTTATACATGATAATTGAAAATACATAACACAAAAACATAACCTTATGTAATAGCCACATGGTAGGAGAGGGGGACATTAGTCAAAGGATAAAAATCACTGGCAAAAGTGTAGCAAAGTAACACATGCTTTTTGAAAATGCACAAAATGCATAATAAAATAGCCACATTATAATATTATAACAGTAGCCTTACATAATCGCCACATGTCAGATCAAGAAATCTAACTCACTTTAGTGACGAGGGTCATTTTGTTTGGTGACGTACACAAGGGAAAGACATATGCTCAAAAATCCTGTCCTCTTTATGTTGAGGATAAAAAAAGATCACAGAAATGTTCCATACGCACAAATTTGTTTACATCCCTGTTAGTGAGTATTTCTCCTTTGCCATGATAATCCATCCAGCTGACAGGTGTGGCATATCATGAAGCTGATTACACAGGTGTACCTTGTAATGGGGACAACAAAAGGCCACTCAAATGTGCGGTTTTGTCACACAACGCCACACAAGTCTCAAGTTTTGAGGGGGCGTGCAATTGGCATGCTGATTGCAGGAATGTCCATCAGAGCTGCTGCCTGAAAATTGAATGGTCATTCCTCGATCATAAGCCGCCTCCAACATAATTTTTGAGAATTTGGCAGTATTTCCAACCAGCCTCACAAGCGCAGACCACACCATTCCAGATCCTCCACATCTGCTTCTTCACTTGCAGGATCGTCGGATACCAGCCACCTGGACAGCTGATGAAACTGTGGGTTTGCACAACCGAAGATCTGCATGCTCGTTATCCTCACCAGGATCTTGACCTGACTACAGTTTGGTTTCGTAACCAACTTCTGTGGGCAAATGCTCACCTTAGAGGGCCACTGGCACGCTGGAGAAGTGAGCTCTTCACGTAGACAGCATGTATGGCGTCATGTGGGCGAGCGGTTCGTTGATGTTAACATTGTAAACAGAGTGCCCCATGATGGTTATGGTATGGGCAGGCATAAGCTATGGACAACAAACACAATTACATTTTATTGATGGCAATTTGAATGCACAGAGATACCGTGTTCCAGTTCCCTCCAATATCCAGTAACTTCGCACAGCCATTGAAGAGGAGTGGGACAACATTCCACAATCAACAGCCTGATCAACTCTATGCGAAGGAGATGTGTCGCGCTGTATGAGGCAAATGGTGGTCACACCAGAAACGGACTGGTTTTCTGATCTACGCCCCTACCTTTTTTTAAGGTATCTGTGACCAACAGATTAATATCTGTAATCCCAGTCATGTGAAATCCAAAGATTAGGGCCTAAAGTATTTCAAGTGTCCTGATGTCCTAATATGAACTGTAACTCAGTCAAATCTTTGAAATGGTTGCATATTGCATTTATATTTTGTTCAGTGCGCAGAGGAGCAAGAGATTGAACTTCATTGAATTCACTCCATTAGTTTGCACTATATAGATCAAAGTTTGTGATCAAATCAACATTATATCAGCACCTTTTCAATGCAACAAACCAAAACAAATCTAACTTTGCAAGATTGAGTCTGAGATTTTGTTGTAGGCAGAGGCAGAGCGCAACAGAGTAGCATTCTATTGGCGGGTAGCTTGAATGCGCTCGTGAACATTTGTTGATATTCTTTGCTAGTTAGCGAGTTATTAGCCCAGTTATAGATACGTATAGGTCAGCAATGGGGAGTTACTGCTGCCCACAAGAGCACAAAACGTGTAGGCTACATTTCAAGCAGTCTTTGAAAAGCCAGTAAAAAGCTTATGTCTTAAAGGGGCAGTGTTGTATTTTGAGACAGGCTTGAATATGCAAATAAGCCAATAGGCTTAGGGGTAGCCTACATTGTCTAATTCTCTGTATGGTAATAATAATTCATTGTATTTTGTGAAGTTCTTTCTTGCATCATACAACGTAATACAATGCAATTAACTGTCACCTATTTGGCCCATGGTGTTACAGACCAAGTAAAAAAATCATTCATAATGTAAAAATGTTTTATTTTTATTTTTAAGTCTCATGCAATGTAGGCCTGCATTGAACACCACATTTAGGCTACTGTAGGCTATATCATAGAAAAGCTATTTCCATGTGAAAATGTTATGGGATTTGCTTTATTGTTTTTGTCGGTAGACCTACATTATGCTCAAATAGCCTGTTGGCTACTGTCTAAAACTGTAAGGGTACAGCCTCAGTGTTCACTGTCAATGTGCGCCGGAAGTCGCACAAAATTCTCAAAATGTTAACATTTCCGCTCACAAGACCTAACATTTGCTCAGTGCCCCAAACAATTAGAGTGAACATTGGTCGCGAGCGTTGTAGCGTTATTAGCCCATTTATAGATCCGTTCTAGTCAGCAATGGGGGAGTGGTTGCATCCTACAAGAGCAGCACAAAACGTGTGCATTTCCAGCCATCTTTGAAAAGCAAGTCAGATAAAGAGCGTTTTTTTTGTAAGGGGCAGTGTTGTATTTTGAGAAGAAGCTAAGTAATACCCTCAATAGGCAGAGGGTAGCATAATTTTGTCTGATTCTCTGTAATAATGGTATGGGAATAATAATATTATTTTGTAAAGTGGTTTCACATTACAAAATGCATCAGCATTTTCAGTCACCTCCTTGTCTGAAGGACAAGTGGATAAACAGGTTAGTGTCAATCCCAACATGTTTATTTCCCCATGGAATGTAGGCCTACATTGAACGCCACACATTGGCTGCTACTGTAGGCTGAATGATAGAACAGCTATTTCCATGTTAAAATGTTATGGGATGCATTTGTCAGTTTATGGTAGACCTCTGATAGGCCTAGATTATGATCAAATAGCCACAGTAGCCTACTTGGCCACTGTTATAACTGTAACTTAAAGCAAGTAAAAGCCTCAGTGTTTACAGTAAACACGTGCCAAAAGTTGCACAGAATTTTCACAACGTTCAAGTTTGTGCTCAGCTGACCTGAAATTTGTTCAGTGCCCAATTTTTGGGGAGGGAACATTGGGCACAAATACATAACAATTATTCTGAAAATCCATAGCCTGTTTGTCTTTTGAGGTATTTGGAGAATTGAGGTGTCGTTATCCTGATAGCATGCTGAGAAAACAAACTGTCTGTCTTTTGCTTTTAGGCCACAATGTACTGGCAAATAGTCTTCATTAATTATGTGGCACATGTTTGGGTTAAAGCGTCATGGCCTACATACAACTATAAAACAACATTCCACCTACATACCTCACTGGCCAAGCATTAGAACTAGGCAATATAGACAAAAATTCAAATTGTGATAAATTGCCTGAATTGATGCGATAACGATACATTTACAACAATATGCACCAGTTTGTTTTGTATTATTCTTTAAACAACTTCTACTAGTTTGAAGGTTGTAGCCATCAATTGTCCCATTAACAACCACCCATATTAGCAAACTTATTTCACATCAAACTTGACATTTCTCTAGTATAGGCTACTTATCGTAATGAACGATATCAGCAAAATGCCCGCGATAAGTGATCGTTATGGTCGGTGTCGATCATTTTCGGTTTATTTTCCAAGCTCGACCAAGTGTCACAATACCATTCTTCATTATTTATCAACTTATCTCCTTACAGGACAGTGCCTCTTGCATGAAGATGACCTATACCTACCATGGTTGTGTTCCAAATGGCACCTCTATTATTCCCTTTCCCATAGGGCTCTGGTCAAAAGCAGTGGACTATTTAGAATATTTCGTTTTATTGTCACATACACTGGATAGGTGTTTTACAGGGTCAGCCATAGTAATACAGTGCCCCAGGAGCAAATTTGGATTTAAGTGTCTTGCTCACCTTGTCGACTTAGGTATTCGAACCAGCAACCTTTCAGTTAGTGGCCCAACGCTTTAACCACTAGGAAGAATAGGGTCCCATATGGGACACAGCCTACATCTCAGATTTGCAGCATGATTGCTTGAGTTCCCCATATACAAAGGGAAGCCATTTTCTTCACGTTATCTTGCTTATAAAGTGTCACAACAAAGTTATCAACCAGGTAGTCTTTAGACTGTTCACACAAAATCCCCCACACAAGGGAGTGGGATGTGCTGATGCCTACCCATTGGAACAAGTAATATGAGTAGCAACAGAAGAGAGAGAAAGCAGACACCTCTGTCTTCTTCTTTCAGGTCTGCAGCCGCCTCACTAATTACCAGCACAAATCCATCCATTGTGACTGTGTCTTCTGCAGCGGGCATATGTGCCCCTGTAATCTCCTGGTATAAGCTATTTTAACATACCTAGCCAACTGAATTATGTAAACCCAGATTAAGGATTTGGGCAGAAACAGATCTGCCCTCAATACAGCAATGGATGCCACAGATGCATACATACAACAATGCTACTTATGTGATTCACAACCTGGGTATTTATTCAGATCTGTACCTGTGTGTCACAGTTAGGCTAAAGTCGTAAACACATTGTGGGCGGTAAGGTCATTTGTTGTGCTTTGAGCCGTCTCATAACACTGTTTATGAGAACATGAGAAATATGCATTATGTTGAGAACAATCAGTGTTTATATCAGTACCGAAGTGGATAACTAGCCGACATACTGAAATTCATCACAGAGCACTTGTGGTGAAAAAGCTAACACTTGAGTACATTTCTGAGGGAGTCTGATCTCTTTAAAAACCTGCTGCTGCCCCCCATCCTCAAAGTCTTTTGAAAGCTAATCAGATTGCCTGTCTGAACGCCAGCCCTCACCATGTCCAATGCATTAGGATGGAAACATGATACGCTTAATGGGAGGAAGGATAGGAACTTACTCGGCTGTGACCAGGTCCTAGAATTAACAAAATGCTGCCATATGATTCTGAACTGGTAGTACTTTGAAGCAGAATCACATAGAATTCAACCTGGCATGATATTGCATGTTGTAACTGCAGTTAATTTCTATAATTCAGCTGGTTCAGATGGGACAAAAACAGTGCAGTATTGTATGAAACAACAAAACATCATCAGCTTCCAATACTCTACTCAGCAAACTGGATGCAGTCTATCACATTGCCATCCGTTTTGTTACCAAAGCCCCTTATACCACCCACCACTGCGACCTGTATGCTCTAGTCGGCTGGCCCTCACTACATATTCGTCGCCAGACCCACAGGCTCCAGGTCATCTATAAGTCTATGCTAGGTAAAGCTCCGCCTTATCTCAGCTCACTGGTCACGATAACAACACCCATCCATAGCACGCGCTCCAGCAGATATATCTCACTGGTCATCCCCAAAGCCAACACCTCCTTTGGCCGTCTTTCCTTCCAGTTCTCTACTGCCAGTGACTGTAACGAATTGCAAAATTTGCAGAAGCTGGAGACTTATATTTCCCTTGCTAATTTTAAACATCAGCTACCTGAGCAGCTAACCGATCGCTGCAGCTGTACATAGTCCATCTGTAAATAGCCCACCCAATCTACCTACCTCATCCCCATATTGTTTTTATTTACTTTTCTGCTCTGTTGCACACCAGTATCTCTACTTGCACATCATCATCTGCTCATTTATCACTCCAGTGTTAATCTGCTAAATTGTAATTATTTTGCTACTATGGCCTATTTATTGCCTACCTCCTCACACCATTTACACACATTGTGCTATTGACTGTACGTTTGTTTATTCCATGTGTAACTCTGTTGTTGTTTGTGTCGCACTGCTTTGCTTTATCTTGGCCAGGTTGCAATTGTAAATGAGAACTTGTTCTCAACTAGCTTACCTGGTTAAATAAAGGTGAAATAGAGGAAATAGAGGAAATACCCATCTATAAACAAAAGACAGGATTGCCACCAATTAGATCATTATAAATGCAGCAAACAATGTGTTGGTCATTCAGCTCAGCATTCTCTAAGTAGGAGACATGCTGTCCACAGAACTAGAATTAGTTCTAGAATGAATTCTCATTCTATTCTATACCTGAAGTGCAGCGACTTGGGCAGGTGGGAATTCTGGCCCTCCTTAAGAGTGAAGAGGAGGCACTGGTCGCCATGGTGACAATGCTGATGCTGTAGTATGGTCCTTACTGGGAGTCACTCACATTAGTTAACCATGGCAGAGAGAGGCTGCATCTCCGCCTCACTGACCATTATCCCTGACTCCTGCTGGCTCTAATGCCTCTAAAGTCCACTTTCACTACTCTGGCTCACGGGGCAGGCAGATGCCATCCACGTGGGCGTACAGCCCTACACAGTGACAGATGTCATGTCAGCCTGAGCAAAGCTCGACAGTACTATATGCACGTAGCCTACCAGCTACCCTCTCAGCCGCTAGCCTGTTCATCACTAACTCTGTAGGCTACAATCTACACAGAACAGTCAGAGTGAGTGAGTGAGTGAGTATCTGTGTAGTGGTAGAAGCTTCATATTTGGCCTGGCGTACTGAGCTGCATATCAACACAGTCGGGCACGGCCCTCGGCAGGCAGCAAAGAGCCCAGCATGGGGAAGACCCCTCCCCTCAGAGCAAAGAGGAAGCCCGCCAGCCAGGGACCCGCAGGCGGAGGAGGGGGGCAGGCAACTCACTAACATTTCCCACTGTCTGCTGCCACTCCGCCCCCCTCCACAGAACAATACTATTCAGCAAACTCACTGCAGCGTTGAGAACCCCAAATATATCAACATTAGCCCCCTGTTCAGACCAATGGAGGGAGGAAGCGCACTGTGGATTACAAATGTCTTGGTCTCACGTGCATGGATACAACAATGCCTAATTGTCCTATTAAATTGACTGCATGCGAGGGAGGGAAGAAAGCAGTCAGGCTTACAGTAAGGCCATTATTTCACAGGCTTATAATCCTGGAATCAAAGACAGATCTCAGAATAGCACTCAGGACTGATAATTGATGGGAACATAATGTAAGATGTGGCTATCTTCTTAAAAGGCTGTACAACTCCCCCCCCCCCCCCTTCCACATTTTAATATCTACAATATCAGCTATACTTTGGTGGTGAAATATGAATAACCAAATGATGATCCAGTAGATAGGCCTAGATCTACTCATATAGAGGCAGAATTAAGAAAAGAGATATGAATTCAGTTCCTCTGTATTAAAACTTTAAAAAATATGGAAGGAGATAATTGAACAGCCTACCTGTCATTTTCCGAAGGTCTCAGGGAGGGCAGCCTGAAGCTGGTGTTGCGGTCCAGTTTGGTCTGACTCTTCGTCCGCTTTATGGATCCCTTCAGTCGTTTGCTGAAAAACCCCTGAAAGACACAACAGAAGAAATGAACTTCAGGAGAAGTGCTACACTCAAAGACGCACATTTGTTAGTATGTACGGCTGTCCCTACTGTGGGCATCAGCAGTTGTTGCAACTAGTCTGTCTGCATTGGGCGAGCTGCTGTACCAATGAATGGCTAATGTGTCACACCGGTCATAAACTCTGTCAGTTCAGAATTTCTAACGAATTTTGTGTAATGTGTAGCCTACATATACCTAGAATGAAGTTTTGTACAACACTATCACTGTCTTAGACTTTTGTTTGCTCATTTTGTGATATAGAAACTAGTGTGACTGACCAGCTGACCACAATGACCAAGTTGGGGAGTGAATTCCATTGTCATGCTCTGGTGACACATAGGAAACTGAACAGCGTGTCTGGTAGTGTATTGTGAAATAACCCCAGTCAGTCTGAATACTATGACGAGGTCACATTGAAACCAATAGGGGTCTTGAGTCAGAGCTGAGACAGGGTGTCGTCAGTGACCTTTTACCCCAGTATTACTCACATCTAACACCCAATCACTTCCTTAAGCTTTTTCTGCTTAATTTACAGTGAAGGGTGAGATATCAAATAAAACATGATCTGGATATATATATATATACAGTGGGGCAAAAAAGTATTTAATCAGCCACCAATTGTGCAAGTTCTCCCCCACTTAAAAAGATGAGAGAGGCCTGTAATTTTCATCATAGGTACACTTCAACTATGACAGACAAAATGACCTACCATTAAAAATCCTACAATGTGATATTCTAATTTTGTCTGTCATAGTTGAAGTGTACCTATGATGAAAATTACAGGCCTCTCTCATCTTTTTAAGTGAAAATATTTACCAAATAAACTAAAGTATCACAAAATAACAATAATGAGGCTACAGTATATACAGAGGGTACAGATACCTAGTCAATGTGCTGGAGAACAGGTTAGTCGAGGTCATTGAGGTAATATGTACACGTCGGTAGGGGTAAAGGGGCAAAGCAGACAGCACCATTTTCTTGTTTTTAAAATTCATGGACAGCCAGGGGCACACTCAAACACATTATTTACATAAGATGCATTTGTGTATAGTCAGTCTGCCAGAGGCAGTAGGGACCATTTTCCTGTCCTGCTAAGCATTCAAAATGTAACAAGTACTTTTGGTTGTCAGGGAAAATGTATGGAATAAAAAGTACAATATTTTCTTTATGAATGTAGTGGAGTACAAGTTGTCAAAAATGTCAATAGTTAAGTACAGATACCTAAAAATAAATAAAAAATACATTAGTAGTATTTTTAAGTATTTTTACTTTACACCAGTGGGAACATTCCCATATTGCTGTGCAGGTAAAATAGCTTGTCTATAGAAATGGACAAACATTTAAGCAGACAAACATGAGTCACCTACCCACTAGTGGAAGTAGGCTAGACCCTTTGGTGAATCTAAAAAACATGACATAGTAAAATAAATGTAAGCTATCAGAGACCTTTTTAAAAGTAGAAGTTTTTCTTCAAATGTAGAAGTTGTTCTTCATCTATCCTTCACAAAATCTTCTAAACGCGTAACAAGAAGCCCTATAACAGGCCAGAGATATGAGTAACGGTGATGCATGGCCCAATTCTTTTGGCTATAAATATCACCAAAAGCATGTCTCTGAGTTTTCGCAGTCCTTTGAGGCACACTCCCACATAGTCTCTGATTAGCAAGCAAAAGTTTTCATATATATATATATATCTCTCATAACACACTTCCATATTTACTTCACAACACCTGCACAGAGTTGGTTCTAGACTTCAAGTCCATGTCTGAGAATGTGAAAAATGCTGATGCATTATGAGAGAAGCTATAATAAGGTAATATTTAGCTAGATAAACCCACAGAGCTCCTATTAAATTAGTTCTATGTGTAATTCTATGGACAATCCCTCCTCCTTAGGCTAACACAATAATGACAAGTACTGCTTCACTTTGAGGAGGAGACCAGAATGACATGAATCAGAATGTAGCTCTATGAGAGACGTGGTGGTATAACAGAGAGGGCGGCAGGTAGTCTAGCGGTTAAGAGCGTTGGGCCAGTAAACGAATCCCTGATCTGGCAAGGTGGAAAAATGGGATGTTCTGCCCTTGAGCAACAACAACAACAGCTCCCTGGGCACCGATGACGTGGATGTCGATTAAGGCAGCCCTTCGCACCTCTCTGACTCAGAAGGGTTGGATTAAATGCGGAAGACGCATTTCGGTTGAATGCATTCAGTTGTGCAACTGACTAAGTATCCCCTTTTCCTAACAAGGTTGAAGAACCCTATTCCCTGCACAGTGCACCCTATGGGCCATGGTCTAAATTACTGCATTACAGTGCATTCAGAAAGGATTCGCGTTCCTAGACTTTTTTTCACATTGTTGTATTACAAAGTGGGATTAAAATGTAGTTAATTGTCATTTTTTGTCAACGATCTACAAAAAATATATGAAAAATAAAACACCAATTTATCTGGATTACGTAAGTATTCAACCCCTGAGTCAATACAACACCTTTCGCAGCGAGCTTTCCACACCTAGATTGTACAATATTTGCACATCATTATTTTTGTTGTGTTGGATTTGCCCCAAACATAACGCTTTGTATTCAGGACATAAAGTTAATTTGCCAAATGTTTTACAGTTTTACTTTAGTGTCTTATTGGAAATAGGATGCATGTTCTCAATTTTTTTAAATTCTGTACCGCCTTTATTCTCGTCACTCTGTCATTTAGGTTAGTATTGTGGAGAAACTACAATGTTGTTCATCCATCCTCAGTTTCTCCTATCACGGCCTCATGGAGAAATCCTTGAGTGGTTTCAAATCAAATCCAATTTTATTGGTCACATGCGCTGAATACAAAAGGTGTAGACTTTACAATGAAATGCTTACTTACGAGCCCATTCCCAACAGTGAAGAGTTAAAAACTAAGGAAAATATACATAATAGCTAAATAAAAAAGGAAATAGTAACACAAAAAGAACGAGGCTTTATACAAGGAGTACCAGTCCTGAGTCAATGTGAAGGGGTATGAGGTAATTGCAGTAATACAGCATGAACATGTGGGTAAAAGTGACTAGGATATACAGTATAATAAAGGGAGCAGCAGAAGCATATGTGAATTGTGAAAGAGTGTGTGTGAGTGTGGCTCAATATGCAATGTGTGTGTGTGTGTGTGTGTGTGAGAGTGTGACTGTATGTAGTATGTGTGAGTGTGTGGGTAGTGCACGTTTGCTCCTGCTCTCCCCCCTGGCGCTTGAGGGCGCCAGGCTGCCCTGCATCATGCACGCCTATCATCCATTAAGCAACACCTGCCTTCCCTCATCACGCGCATCAGCGATATTGGACTCACTCATCATCATCATACCTCCCCTATATTTGTCAGTTCCCCAGCTCTGTTCCCCGCTTCTGCAGTAATTTTTTTTGTTTGTGTTACCTGTTTGCTGACGCTGTTCCTGTCTCGTTCCATGTCCGTTGTTTATTAAATGTTTTACTTCCCGTACCTGCTTCGTCTCTTCAGAGTCCATCCATGTGACAGAATCCAGAAGCCATCACACGAAGCATCGCAGAGTAATGGCGTTCCGGTTGGTATCGTGGCATCGGCTCTGGGTCGCCACCGATGGAACCGGGGTTGCCTAGCCAGCTCGTCGGGCTTCCACGCCCTAGCTGGTTCGAGAGGTTTCCTTGCCCCGGCTGGCGCTCATCCCACGTCGGGCCACAGCCAGATAGTCAGTTCTTGTTCGCCCAGCCGGTCCAGGAGTATTTTTTAGTTGTGTTGGTGACGTCGGGGTGGATTCCGCTGCTGATGGAACCGGGGGTGCCTAAACCAGCCCGTCAGGCATCCACGCCCTGGCTGGCTCGAGAAGTTACGTTGCCTCGGTTGGCACCTGGACTCACTCATCACCTGTTATTACCTCCCCTATATGTCAGTTCCCCAGCTCTGTTCCCCGCTTCTGCATTGTTTTTTGTTTGTGTTACTCGTTTGCTGACGCTGTTCCTGTTTCGTTCCATGTCCGTTATTTATTAAATGTTTTACTTTCCGTACCTGCTTCGTCTCTCCAGCGTCATTCCGTGTGACAGGTAGAGTCTAGTGAGTGTGCATACTGTAGAGCCAGTGCAAGGGAGTCAGAGCAAAACAATTAAGGTAAATATATTAAATAAATAATAGAGGGTCAATGTAAATTGTCCGGGAAGCCATTTGATTAACTGTTCAGCAGTCTTATGGCTTGGGGGTAGAAGCTGTCCGGGTGCCTTTTGGTCAGACTTTGCACTCCCGTACTGCTTGCTGTACAGTAGCAGAGAGAACAGTCTATGACTTGGTTGGCTGGAGTCTCTGACAATTGTTAGGGCCTTCCTCTGACACTGCCTGGTATAGAGGTCCTGTATGGCAGGGAGTTTGACCCCAGTGATGTACTGGGCCGTACGCACTACCCTCTGTAGCGCCTTGCAGTCAGATGCCAAGCAGTTGCCGTACCAAACCGTGATGCAGCCAGTGATGCTCTCAATAGTGCAGCTGTAGAACCTTTTGAGGATCTGAGGACCCATGCCAATTATTTTCAGCCTTTTGAAGGGCAAGAGGCATTGTCGTACCTTCTTCACGACTGTGTTGGTGTGTTTGGACCATTATAGGTCCTTAGTGATGTGGACACCAAGGAACTTTAAGCTCTCGACCCGCTCCACTACAGTCCCGTTGATGTGAATGGGGACATGTTCGGCCCTCCATTTCTTGTAGTCCACAACAAGCTCATTTGTATTGCCCGTGTTGAGATAGAGGTTTTAGTCCTGGCACCACACTGTAGGCCGTCTTCCCTATAGGCCGTCTCATTGTCATCGGTGAGCAAACTTAATGATGGTGTTGGAGTCGTTCAGTACTGGGTGAACATGGAGTACAGAAGGGGACTGAGCACGCACCCCTGAAGGTCAGTGTGGACGGATGTGTCGTTTCGAAATTCACCACCTGGGGGCGGCCCGTCAGGAAGACCAAGATCCAGCTGCAGAGGGAGGTGTTCAGTCCCAGGGTCCTGAGTTTAGTGATGAGTTTGGAGGGAACTATGGTGTTGGACGCTGAGCTGTAGTCAATGAACGGCATTCTCACATAGGTGTCCCTTTTATCCAGGTGGGAAAGGGCAGTGTGGAGTGCTGTTGGGGTGCTATGTGAATTGAAGTAGGTCCAGGGTTTCTGGGATGATGGTGGTGTGAGCCATGACCAGCCTTTTAAAGCATTTCATGGCTACAGATGTGAGTGCTACGGGGCGGTAGTTGTTTAGACAGGTTACCTTGCGTTCTTTGGCACAGGGACTATGGTGGTTTGCTTGAAACATGTAGGTATTACAGACTGGGTCAGAGAGAGGATGAAAATTTCAGTGAAGACACTTGCCAGCTAGTTAGAGCATGCTCTGAGTACGCGTCCTGGTAATCAGTCTGGTCCTGCGGCCTTGTGAATGTTAGCCTGTTTAAAGGTCTTACATCAGCTACGGAGAGCGTGATCATACAGTTGTTTGGGACAGCTGGTACTCTCACGCATGGTTCAGTGTTGCTTGCCTCAAAGCGAGCATGGTTTCCCTTTGTAATCCGGGATAGTTTGCAAGCCCTGCCACATCCAACAAGCGTCAGCGCCGGTGTAGTAGGATTCGATCTTAGTAATGTATTGACACTTTGCCTATTTGATGGTTCGTTGCAGGACGTAGCGGGATTACTTGTAAGCATCCGGATTAGTGTCCTGCTCCTTGAAAGTGGCAGATCTAGCCTTTAGCTCAGTGCGAATGTTGCCTGTAATCCATGGCTTCTGGTTGGGATATGTACGTATGGTCACTGTGGGGACATCATCGATGTACTGATTAATGAAGCCGGTGACTGATGTGGTAAACTCCTCAATGGCATCAGATGAATCCCGGAACATAGTCCAATATCTGCTAGTGAAACAGTCCTGTAGCTTAGCATCCACTTCATCGGACCACTTCCGTATTGAGAGCGTCACTGGTACATCCTGTTTGAGTTTTTGCTTTTTAACAGGAGGATAGAGTTAAGGTCCAATTTCCCAAATGAAGGGCGGGGGAGAGCTTTGTACATGTCTCTGTGTGTGGAGTAAAGGTGATCTAGAGTTGTTATCCCTCTAGTTGCACAGGTGACATATGCTGGTGGAAATGAAGTAAAACAGATTTCAGTTTTCCTGCATTAAAATCACCGGCCACTAGGAGCACCGCCTCAGGATGAGCATTTTCTTGTTTGCTTATGGCCTGATACAACTCGTTGAGTGCGGTCTTAATGTCAACATCGGATTGTGATGGTAAATAGACGGCTCTTTTAAATTACAGGTGAAAACTCTTGGTAAATAGTATGGTCTACAGCTTACCATGAGGTACTCTAACTCAGAATAGCAGAACCTTAATATTGGAGATCAGAGATGTTGTTAATAAAAGAGACATACACCACCCCCCCCTGATCTTACCGGACTCTGACGTTCTGTCCTGCTGGTGCAAAGAAAAAACAACTAGATTGATATTATCCATGTCCTAGGATGGAATAGGAAGACCATGTTTATAGTGGAGAGTTTTACCACTGACTGAGCTGCTGAAAGCCCATGGCCATCAATGGGGCTTTGGGGAGTTTGAACTAAAATAAAGTCTAATCAAGTACAGAGAGGGTTGGATCTGCAGTCTGCCCATATGCTTCAAACAAGAGAAAAACTTCTGGATATCAAACTTATATAAAATAGCAAAATAATATAAAACGGCAACAAATATGAATGGCTTCCAACACAAGTTATTGTACGTCAAACTGTACAAAGAGGCTTAAAATGTCTAATGTGTGCGTTTTATTCCGAGGGGTTTGTTATAAAGCAAAAGACAAGCTTTCGTTGGACATCCGTGTACATTGGACAATAAACATATTTTCTAATCATAACAATAGCACTCACTGGTACTTTGAAGGGAGATGAGTTGGGTACGTCCAGGGATATGTTCTTCTCTGAATTCCCCAGGCCTGTGATACTCCGCCTCCTGGGGGACCTCTCAGCAGACACTTCTGTGGACAACAGACAGAGAGAGAACGAGAGCGAGCAAGAGAAAGATAGAGCGACAGAGAGATTAGACAGGACAGACAAGAGGAGTGAGTCTGCACTTTACTCCACTAACTCAATACTACTCAATCAATCAAGCTAGCTGTCTTGGACTGGGGGAGGTTGAGTTATATGAACACAGATTCTGCCACATTTGGGAGAGGGAGCCAGAGTGATGGGTGAACAAGCTGTGTACGATATCTAGATCACCAAGGACAAGACTGAGGTGGGCTGTATCGAGCAAGCAATTACCTCAAGCCACAGGCTGCCACGAGTCTGTGTTGTGGTCCCCCAAAAGACAAGCTATAGCATTGAATTAATGCACTAACTCAGAAATAAATCTCAGAATGCTATTCAGAGGGGTCTGTAATTCATTGACATTGAGGTTCCTGCTATAAGGTCACATAGTGTTATTTGCTTCCCTGTGAACATTCTGGATGATAAAATAAAAACATTACAATATTAATCTATTTCTCTGTAGAAGATTTTATTTTTGGTCTGTTCTGACAAACTATTCTGTCTCTTTCAGTAAGGTTATGGCTATGTGTGTCAAGGATGAGGATGGACTCAACCCACATTTAATTTTCCCTCTGGTGGTCTCAGTTTACAGTGGCAGGGCAGGGCCATTAT
The DNA here is from genome assembly GCF_002021735.2 of Oncorhynchus kisutch. Lineage (NCBI taxonomy): Eukaryota > Metazoa > Chordata > Actinopteri > Salmoniformes > Salmonidae > Oncorhynchus > Oncorhynchus kisutch. The sequence goes on from NC_034203.2 coordinate 19,287,292, forward strand.
CATGGGACTCCAGCTGCCAGCTGCTAGGCCCTAGTAAGCCTGGGCACTGGAGTGTCAGCTCAGCCTAGTCTCCTGGAGCAGAGCTGCCCTCAACTGAAAAACACCCCAATTTCTCATCCCTGAGTCCCTGGCTATGTCCCAAATGACACCTTAATACCTATATCAGGGGTCGGAAACAGGCTGCCCATGGGCCAAAAAATACAAAAGTCACCAGGAATTCAGGACCACCGACTGGGGCGAAGGCACACAGCCAAGACAACGCAGGAGTGGATTCGGGACAAGTCTCTGAATGTCCTTGAGTGGCCCAGCCAGAGCCCGAACTTGAACCCAATCGAACATCTCTGGAGAGACCTGAAAACAGCTGTGCAGTAACGCTCCCAATCCAACTGGACAGAGCTTGAGATGATTTGCAGAGTAGAATTGGAGAAACTCTAAATACAGGTGTCCCAAGCTTGTAACGTCATACCCAAAAAGACTCGAGGCTGTAATCGCTGCCAAAGGTGCTTCAACAAAGTACTGAGTAAAGGGTCTGAAAACGTATGTAAATGTAATATTTTATTTATTATTTTGGCCACATTTTCTAAAACCTGTTTTTGCTTTGCCATTATGGGGTATTGTGTGTAGATTGATGAGGGGGGAAACACTATGTAATCCAAACTATTTCATCCATTTTAGAATAAGGTTGTAAAGTACATTTTGCGGGGAAAAGTCAAGGGGTCTGAATAGTTTCCGAATGCACTGTATACTTGTCATTTTTGGTCAATGATCTACACAATATACCTTGATTAGATGAGTATTCAACCTTCTGAGTCAATAAATGTTAGAAACACCTTTGGCAGCGATTACTGCTGTTGTCTTTTGGAGTAAGCCTCGAAGAGCTTTGCACACCTGTATTGTGCAATATTTGCCCATTATTTTCAAAATTCTTAAAGCTCTGTCAAGGTGTTGGGGATCATGGCTAGACAGCAATTTTCAAGTCTTGCCATAGATTTTCAAGCAGATTTAAGTCAAACCTGTAACTTGTTCACTCAGGAACAATCACCATCTTCTTGGTAAGCAACTCCAGTGTAGATTGTACTTGGTGTTGTAGGTTATTGTCCTTCTGAAAGGTGAATTCCTCTCCCAGTGTCTGGTGTAAAGCAGGTTTTCCTGTAGGATTTTGCTTGTGCTTAGCTCAATCCTGTTTCTTTTTATCCTGAAAAACTCCCCAGTCTTTGCCGATGTCAAGCATACCAATACCATGATGCAGCCACCACCATACTTGAAAATAAAGAGGCAGTTACTCAGTGATGCATGTGCCCCAAACACAACACTTTGCACTTAGTCTAAAAAGTGTATTCCTTTGCAGTGTCTTTTTGCAGTATTACTTTAGTTCCTTGTTGTATACATATTTCTGAATATTTTAGTTCTGTATATTTGTATTCTTTTCACTCTGTCATGTTGGTCATTATTGTGGAGTCACTACAATGTTGTTGATCCTTACTCAGTTTTCTCCCATCACAGCCACATCCCTAAGCAGTTTCCTTCCTGTCCTGCAGCTCAGTTCAGAATCTTTGATGTGTCTGGGTGGTTTAATACATCATCCACAGCATAATTATTAGCTTGACCATGCTTAAAGATATATTCAATGTCTGATTTGCTACTGTTACCCATCTACCTACAACTGCCTTTCTTTATAAACTTTTGAAAAGCTCCCTGGTCTTTGTAGTTGAATCTGTGCTTGGAATTCAATACTTGACTGAGGGACCTTACAGATGTACTGTATGAATGGGGGACAAAGGAAGGAATAGTCGTTCAAAAATCATGTCAGCCCCTATTATTTAGTCCAAATATCTTTAGTGATTTGTTAAGCCACATTTTACTTCAGAACTAATTTAGGCTTGCCTAACAAAGGGGGTGACTACTTATTCAACGAATATTTTAGTTATTAAATTTGTAAACATTTCTAGAGTTTTATTTTCACTGACATTATGGAGTATTTTGTCTAGATCAATGAAAAAAATGACAAATAAAATCTATTTCAATCCCACTTTGTAACAGTTCAAGGGAGGTGTAGACTCTATATAGACACTGTATGTGTAATCAATGTATGACATTTATATTTTCAAATACAAATCTCTTTTTGTGCTTAGTTATGGTCAATTTGCAGTGTACAAATTATAATTATGTTCCAGCCCCCGACCATCCGTTTCGCAAAAATTAGACCCATAGCTGAATCTATATTTGAACTCAAATATAAACCCAACAAATTCATTGATTAATACTGTGTTACAATTCATATGAGGAAAATCGGTCAATTGAAATAAATTCATTAGGTCCAAATCTATATTTTTTGTAAAGTGTAGTTTCCTACCCAACTTATATAGTGCACTACTTTTGACCAATGTCCTGGTCAAAAGTAGTGCACTATATAGGGAATACAGGGCCATTTAGAACATATTCCTAGACTTCCACAGTTCTGCTGCTGCTGCAGCTGTATACAAGGCTACCGTCGGCCTTATCAATGCTTCACAGAGCAAAGAAAGCCACGTCTTCCAAATACAGAAGTCCCAAACTGTCTGTCACATTGAGATCGCTGGCCGATATCCAGGGAGCTATTGATTGGAAGCTAAATTTAGCCCCTTGAGGATAAGCCCTGTGCGACATGAATGCAGCCTGTGCTGTGAAAGAAGAAGCCAGAACCATTTAATGCTCAGTAAAGAAAACACGTTTTACCGGACAAGATAATGAACTGAGAACGTCTAGGCTAGAGCAACACCACATACGGTGACCGATCCCGCATTTCAGACAGGTTGTGAGACAGCAGTCAGCTATTAAAAAGGCTACTTTGCAAAGTGCTATATCAAGTTATTCCTCAGACACTGTCCTCTTGGCACCCCTGGCAGTAGCCCGATTGGTCTTATAAACATTGCATGCATCATAATTCAGAGCCCAGCATGCATAGCATGCATTTATTTGTAAGCTACAGTACTAGTCAAAAGTTTGGACACACCTACTCATTCAAGGGTTTTTCTTTATTTGTACTATTTTCTACATTGTAGAATAATAGTGAAGACATGAAAACTATGAAATAACACATATAGAATCATGTAGTAACCAAAACAGTGTTAAGAAAAAGAGGCAATTCGACGAGGCATTCTTTGAAATCGTTCACTTGGACTATGAGCTCGTAACAAAAAGGGAGAACGGGGATGGATGTGGTACTTTTCAAGTGCAGCACAACCAGGCTACACACTGCCTTGCTAATAGTACGGTCTGAGACACCCTCATGTCTCATGCCCTCAAAGAAATGGAAGCCAAGCTGAGAGACCTATTTCAACTTGGTGATGGTTTCATTGTGTCAACGGACATTTGGATTAGCAGAAGGGGACAGTTTACTGGGGATTGTCGCCAGTTTCATTGAAGGAAAATATAAATGCCACACGGTGTTGTTGTATGTGCTCGCAGCTGAAGGACACCACACATCAAAGGCCATTTAGCAGAAATATGAAAGTGTCCTGAGGAACTGGAATGTGCAGCGACGGGTGAACATCCAGCAAGTGGTGACTGACAGCGCAAGCAACATGGTCGAGGCCTTCAACTTACCTGGTTTTGAGGAGATCAATGATGATGGACAGGAGGAAAATGAGGCATCCGACACAGAGGAGGGCACGCCACCTGGGCTCTCAGTTCCAAACTGACCATATAGCCAACAACGTGGACATGATGGTAAACCACTACTTCAAAGTAAAATCTCCATTTACAGTGCCCAATTCACATTCTTCAGCTCGCAATGAAGGATTCCTTTAACATATATGATGGGGTGAGTGGACAGATCCAGAAAGTGGGGAAACTTGTGAAAAGCATTAGGAAGTGTACATTGAACACAGAGGAAAGGGACAGATTGGGAGTGCGTCCCACATCAGTCTGCATGACAAGATGGAAGAGCCAATAACGCATGATTGAATCTGTGTTGAAGATGTTCGAAAGACACCCCTTGTGGCAAAAAAAAACGAAGTCTACCTTCGATGATGCAAAACTCACCTTAAGCGAAGTGCGTCGTCTACAGGTCCTGGCCGAGGTTCTGACACCACTAACTGACCTCAAAAAGAGTTATGGATCCTAGGCATGAATCTCCCTGCCTTGTCTGAAATAAATAAAGTGTTGACTACGGTGTCTGTCCATAGACATTGCTGCTTTTGCAGAAACACCATCAGATAACAGTTTCCACTTGGTACAGGCGGTATTAGAATGATAAACATCTTGTCTAGCCGCTGTCCTGGACCCCAGGTTTAAAAGTTAGTGGGTGATAAGGGATGAACCGGTGTGTAATCTCTTGGAGAGATGAGACCTCTTTGTGAAGGAAACCGAGGCTATCAACGCTCCTCTGGCAGTTGCATCTGCCATACCAGTAGCACCAGCAGTTCCTATCCCTGCCCCTTAGCAAAACAAAGTGCCCAAAAGACCTTGCATGTTTAACTTCTACTTCATTCAGCAGCAGCAGTCCTCTATAGACAAGAAAGAAGAGGTAGAGGAGTACCTAATGGCTGTGAGAAGCAATGCAGATGAGGATGTTATCACCTTTTGGAAAGACAACTCCGTATCCCTTCCCCCACCTGGCAAGAGTGGCCCGAAGGGTGTTTAGCATCCCCAGTGGTTCTGCAGAGTGTATTCTCCACTGCTGGCCTCTGCAGGCACCATCGCATGAGCCTGGATCTAGAGACTCTGGCCAAACTTCTAATAGTTCATTTGAAATGCACTGAGCCTAATAAGTAGGGTGTTCACCCATAAAATGATTAATTAATTCAAGGTTTATACAAATATGTCCATTCAATAGGAAAAAAAACAATATTCTAAACCCCATGTTTCTACCATACAGTATACAGTGGGGCAAAAACGTATTTAGTCAGCCACCAATTGTGCAAGTTCTCCCACTTACAAGATGAGAGAGGCCTGTAATTTTCATCATAGCTACACTTCAACTATGACAGACAAAATGAGAAAAAGAAATCCAGAAAATCACATGGTAGGATTTTTTATGAATTTATTTGAAAATTATGGTGGAAAATAAGTATTTGGTCACCTACAAAAAAAGCAAGATTTCTGGCTCTCACAGACCTGTAACTTCTTCTTTAAGAGGCTCCTCTGTCCTCCACTCGTTACCTGTATTAATGGCACCTGTTTGAACTTGTTATCAGTATAAAAGACACCTGTCCACAACCTCAAACAGTCACACTCCAAACTCCACTATGGCCAAGACCAAAGAGCTGTTAAAGGACACCAGAAACAAAATTGTAGACCTGCACCAGGCTGGGAAGACTGAATCTGCAATAGGTAAGCAGCTTGGTTTGAAGAAATCAACTGTGGGAGCAATTATTAGGAAATGGAAGACATACAAGACCACTGATAATCTCCCTCGATTTGGGGCTCCACGCAAGATCTCACCCTGTGGGGTCAAAATGATCACAAGAACGGTGAGCAAAAAACCCAGAACCACACGGGGGGACCTAGTGAATGACCTGCAGAGAGCTGGGACCAAAGTAACAAAGCCTACCATCAGTAACACACTACGCCGCCAGGGACTCAAATCCTGCAGTGCCAGACGTGTCCCCCTGCTTAAGCCAGTACATGTCCAGGCCTGTCTGAAGTTTGCTAGAGAGCATTTGGATGATCCAGAAGAAGATTGGGAGAATGTCATATGGTCAGATGAAACCAAAATATAACTTTTTGGTAAAGACTCAACTCGTCGTGTTTGGAGGACAAAGAATGCTGAGTTGCATCCAAAGAACACCATACCTACTGTGAAGCATTGGGGTGGAAACATCATGCTTTGGGGCTGTTTTTCTGCAAAGGGACCAGGACGACTGATCCGTGTAAAGGAAAGAATGAATGGGGCCATGTATTGTGAGATTTTGAGTGAAAACCTCCTTCCGTCAGCAAGGGCATTGAAGATGAAACGTGGCTGGGTCTTTCAGCATGACAATGATCCCAAACACACCGCCCGGGCAACGAAGGAGTGGCTTCGTAAGAAGCATTTCAAGGTCCTGGAGTGGCCTAGCCAGTCTCCAGATCTCAACCCCATAGAAAATCTTTGGAGGGAGTTGAAAGTCTGTGTTGCCCAGCAACAGCCCCAAAACATAACTGCTCTAGAGGAGATCTGCATGGAGGAATGGGCCAAAATACCAGCAACAGTGTGTGAAAACCTTGTGAAGACTTACAGAAAACGTTTGACCTCTGTCATTGCCAACAAAGGGTATTTAACAAAGTATTGAGATAAACTTTTGTTATTGACCAAAAACTTATTTTCCACCATAATTTGCAAATAAATTCATAAAAAATCCTACAATGTGATTTTTCTGGATTTCTTTCTAATTTTGTCTGTCATAGTTGAAGTGTACCTATGATGAAAATTACAGGCCTCTCTCATCTTTTTAAGTGGGAGAACTTGCACAATTGGTGGCTGACTAAATACTTTTTTGCCCCACTGTATGGTTAAAGAGTTAGATGATTTTCTCTGAGAATTTAGCACGTTTAGAGTTCATGTATTTGACATTAATTTCATAGCACCCTCTTGAATTGCCCTGTTTTTCTCTACATTCTAGAGGAGTGAGTGAATGAACGATTGAATAAGACAAAATGTTATTTAAATGTTGAGCGCTTAATGTTCCTGCCAGCCTATTGTGTCACACTTGCAAATGCTTCACAATTAATTTATTTGTAGGCTATAGCCTTGAAATAATTGAAATAATAGGCTAATGATATAGCCTAAATAATAAAATATTTGTTCCTTCTTAGACTACCCGTTTTGGCTCCTGACCTATTTAGTGTTTACATACAGATTAATATGTAGCCTATTTAAATGATGACTGCTTCTTACAGTCACATTTTCATGTTGTTTATTAAAATAATTTGAATCAAAATCATATGGTTTGGTTTCAATACTTCAAATCAAAATGGTAGATCCATGTAGTCTCAAATCGATGGGCGTTGTTTAAATTGTGATTCTAAACAAAAGGATAAATGGAGGGAATTTAGATTTTTTTCCCCTTTGAGCAAGGAGCATGTTTTAGCGATAGGAAAGGACATTGAGCGCCTTGCGCACCGCCCTGTGAGCGGGATTTCAGACGCTCAACTCCACTGAGCTCTCTGGCTGGGGAAAAGAGACACCTATCAAACTTAATGCACATCCTTACTACTTAATAAAACTATGGACATTGACAAACAGCACAATGTAAAGATTATCAAAGTTACGCACATCTTCAGTTCAGTGTTCGTGAAAGATGGTAGCAAACCCATCATATAGAGCATTGGATGTATACAGTACAGACCCTAAATGAAAATAAACAGACAAACAGAACTGAACATAACAGTTTTTTAACGATGATGCTCTGCGCATATGATAATTAAGCATGAATAATCAACTTCATTTCAAACAATAGAGTCTATAGAAAAAAGACGGGAGAGTGAGTCAGTACCTCGGTCACAGCTGTTCCCCATCATCTGAGGAGGAGATGAACAGGGTTAGCCAGCATCCGATTGGCTAAACACAGAACATCACCATCAGCTAACAAGGCGAAGTCATGTCCCTTTTAACTGTTCATCTTCTACAGTACTATGAAGCCATCCCATTGATGTCAGATTTCTTTCAAGATCATCCCAGGATCTCAGTTTTCTTAATGAACTAGTTTTTTTCCTGCAGTCTGGCATCCCACCTATTTCTCCCTGAAATAGCACTCCACTCCATGCTTCTCCTGGTCCCCCTCTCACTCCCCTTCTCTCTTGGAGTCTCCCTCTGCTATCTACCCCCCTCTTCTTCTTCCTTTCCCTATCACACTCACTCTGTCCTCTTGGCAGCAATTCTAACCTTCACTTCATCAGACTCCTTTTTGGCATGCCAGCAGCGGAAGAGATTTTACCGCATTTATTCAATCAATCGCTGTAACTGCACTCCACCGTTCCTCTCAACAGAACAGAACAGGACTGCAAGTACTTCCCTCTTCAGTTGCGCTCCCTCCCCCCTCCCTCCCTCTCTCGGTGTACTGAAGCATCTGCTGGACTGCTACTGCAGCTGAAATGCAGCCTCACTGCTGGAACCACAGGACAAATCTAGAGCCACGCTTTAAGGCGAATTACAAAAAAACGTGCTGCCTTAGCCGACTGATGTAGGACACAACCCTGGGGGCTTTCTCATCTTTGTGTGTTTATTTTTTAATTTTTTATTTTACCTTTATTTAACCAGGCAAGTCAGTTAAGAACAAATTCTTATTTTCAATGACGGCCTAGGAACAGTGGGTTAACTGCCTGTTCAGGGGCAGAACGACAGATTTGTACCTTGTCAGCTAGGGGGTTTGAACTCTCAACCTTCCGGTTACTAGTCCAACGCTCTAACCACTAGGCTACCCTGCCGCCCCGTGTGAGGGACAGGGGTATGGGGGAGAGAGGGACAGGGGTGGGGGGAAGAGACAAGGGTGGGGGGAGAGAAACAAAAACAAAATATTAACCCCCTGTACAAGACAATCCTTATCGTCAGTCGGAAATGGCAATTTACAAAATGTGAAGATTTGCGACAAGATACAGTGAATCAGAAAATGAGAAATATCCACTATTTAGGGCTAACTGCAAGATCCAGCCAGATTTCTCCTTATACACAAAAAGATGACAAAGACTGAGTTTGTGTTCATTTACAAAGTTACTATGCAGCAATCCACACAGATAAAACTCCAGACCCTTGCTAAAAAGCTGTTCTTTGAACTATCCCTCATTAGTCCAGAAACTCAGTGGTAAGAATATGCAGTGGTTGGGAGAGACACCTAGGTAAAACAACAATGAACACAATACAGATTTGTGGATCAGCAATCCCCAGTAACAGTATTTGAACAGTGCAGCATGTGACAACACTGAAAGTTACTGAAACTGCAGAATTATCCTCAGGGAATATGATTTCTATAGTGCTTATCATGCAGTAGCACCAACGGTGTGAGCGTTGTGAGTTAATCAAGAACTTAGGGCTGGGCTAAGTTAAATAACACCCCCAAGTACTTCTAAATATGAATTATTGATGATCACCATCCACACTTCATATTAGATATCGCAAGCACAATGAAGTGGTGAGTGGCCAATGGAGCCTGCAAACAAGGATGTTTGCATCAAGTTGCATCAAATTAATTGTGATCTATTGAAACCATATGATGTTCAATAGCATGCATGCTACATTGTGATATCTTAACCGCTTATTTTTTGGAAATAATGGAGCGCCTTGGAGAAACAGAAGACGAATAGCCTACCATATCAGCTATTGTGCATGCTAACAAGGAGGATCTAAACTCACTTTTACCTTTTAGATTATAGGCTAATGAATGGACCTGACTAATGAATGGACCTGACTAATGAACGGACCTGACTAATGAATGGACCTGACTAATGAATGGACCTGACTAATGAATGGACTCCTACTCTGAGATGCTTTCTGAATACGGGCCCAGAAGATTAGGCTAGCAGCTACCTGGTATAAAGGGGGTTCTGGTAGGAATCTCCCAGCAAGCATCACTTCTAATTACAGCGACGGCCTAATTTCACCACGTGGCAGGCAATGCGTTTTAATCCTGCGCTTATCTTTTAACATGATATCGATTTCTGGAAGGCCTGCACCCGATCAATTGTTTAACTGAATTTTCTGGAACGGATGCAGCAGGAGGTGTCTCAAATGGTAACATATTCCCTATATAATAATGCGTTAATTTTGATGGGCCCTGGTCAAAAGTAGTGCGCTATTTAGGGAATAAATAGGGTGCAATTTGAAACTGGACCATGTTGTCTGCAGGACGGGCCCCACCAGACTGCCTGACAACTGCTTGCCTCATCACTAGCTCCTGTATACAACCCTGAGTGGTGACCTTGACATACTGTGCTAGATAAAGTCTGGATTGGCAATCACTGACAGCCAGTCAGCGAAGAAGGAATTGATACATCATTTGATAGAATGCCACTGTAACAATTTATAGATAGGCATGTATCATGTTCATTCATGATATCGTTTGGATGATGCTGAAAGAAAGAAAAATCTGAATGATTTTTGGTGATGAAAAATCCATTGAAAACAGAGATTTCAAGTGGAGTTGAGGATCTACTACAGAACAGCAGCTTTAGGGTTATTTTAGAAAGGATTATAGGGGCAGCCTTCATAGAAATGAATTTCTTAATACATAAAACTTGCAACATCGGTGCTGGTTGTCCAGAGATGTCACAACAAGGGGGAAAAACACAGTTGCTACATAGAAAACTTGCTACACAAGCAACATGGTGGTGTGGGAACGAGTGTATATTTTGTGAAGTGAAGGCATATCAATGGTAAGACGTGATGCACACGGCAACTGTGTGAAGAATGTGTGGAATGTGAAATACACTCTGTTCCATTCACTGTCCAATCATGAACCAGAACAGACACACCTGCACTGTAAGGTCAGCACAGGAGCAAGTGGCAAAACAATGTTTGCCATATGACAAGCAAAACCTACAAACAAATAAAAGTGTGAAGGGCTCTATACCAGGGCTATTTAACTGGGGGTACTGCAAGGGGTCTGCGGTTTTCTTTTTAACGTGTGGTACGCATATGCGCTTGTGGGGCGTACCACTTCGCAGATGAGCCGTTGTTGCTCCTAGACGTTTCCACTTCACAATAATAGCACTTACAGTTGACCGGGGCAGCTCTAGCGGGGCAGAAATTTGAAGAACTGACTAGTTGGAAAGGTGGCATTCTATGACGGTGCCACATTGAAAGTAACTGAGGTCTTCAGTAAGGCCATTCTACTGCCAATGTTTGTCTATGGAGATTGCATGGCTGTGTGCTCGGTTTTAAACACCTGTCAGCAACGGGTGTGGCTGAAATAGACAAATCCACTAATTTGAAGGGGTGTCCACATACTTTTGTATAGTGTATGGTGGGGGGTAACTGGGTCACCGGTTTGCCTGGGAAGGGGTTCCTGGTCAAGGAAATGTTGAAAACCCCTGCTCTATACAAAAACACTGAATGCCTCAAGTAAGGTAAAGACAGGGGGGAAAAAATACAGTTATGAGCCACTGTTGGCAACTTCTTTGTGTCACAGCATCACCGGTGTCATCATGCACTGTATCTAGAATGAATCTATTCAGATAAGGGAAGTTTCAGAAAACCCATAAAACATGTCCCAACATGTATGCCATGAAAGCATCCTCATCAGAAACCATTGACACTGCCATTTGTTCTGAATGACGCAATGCAATGTATCCATTGTCCAACTGTACAACTATACAAGGAATTCCTATCAACTCATGGAACCAGTTATATGTCCAGGTAACAAAGCAATGCTCATGACTTTATCCACTGTTACATAACCGTTTCCATGCCCTATTTTCTATTTTCACATGAATGCTGTGTGGCCGGTACTGACACTTCTCTGTGATGACATTTTCTTCAGAAAAATGTGCACGCAGTCATCATAAACGTGCAACAAACGTGGCAACAAAATACAGTAAACATTGGCTGTGAGCAGAGAAATCAACCGAAATGTAATTACAGAGAAGTGTTTTCCCCGAGGAGAGAATGTAAGTAAAAGAGTTGTGACAGAGTTGACAGATGCTATAGGCTGTAATAAGTGCTATTTGGCAATATTTCATAACGATCATAAACAACCTTTTGATTGACAAACCAAGTGAAGTAATGAGATTGCCTCCGAATACTGTAGAAATATCAATGATAATCTCCATTCTCCAGACATACCGATGGAAAATCAACGACCAAAGGACAGCTGTGGTCAAACCCAGACAGTGTTCAACATTTTGGCTAACTGCCACAATGTGTCAGTTAGATAGGGGCAGCGAAGTGCAAGGCACCGGAAAAATGTATTCACATATGTTCCCGACTAGATGACAGTAACCATTGTTTATTATGTTCAAGTTATGGATGGCAGATAACAATAACCTTGGAGAATAGATAAGAAATAATTTGAGCGATTACGTGGCCCCAATATCACATGCTTGTCAACATGCTAAAAGTAACAGCGTTTTTACATATCGCCAAATTATGTTACATTGTATCTTACAACAAGGATGTAACATAGGCATAGCCTAAATGTTTCTGACCAAAGACTAGACAAATTGATGGAACATCCAAACAAATTCATAGGTGTTGTTTCGAATGGCAAAGAGTAACAGGTTGCGCTTGGAAAAGTTATTTCTGTACAAACTCTACAGTCCAGACGGTCCTCCTGAGTAGCAGCCCAAGAGCTCTCACAGAATTGCTCTATGTATTCTAGAATTGTTTGGCAAGTAAAAAATATTAATTAAAACGACTTGAACTTACCCCAAATGTATTCCATAGTTTACAATCCAGAAATCACATTTTGCTGAAAATATACCAAATCCTGGTGCTCGCTTTCTATCTCGTCCTGGCTGCTATTTCGACTCCTTTCAAAACATGCAGGAATGCAGAAAAGCCTGCGCCCAAGCCGGTCAAACCCACACACCCTCGCTCTTCTCTAGTCTTTTGAAATGAACAATACAATAGCAGCCCTTCCACATGCGTACTCAAGACGCATCGTCGAACATACCCGTCAGAGCGAAGCCTCTGCCCCTCAGTAAAAAAGAGGGTGTGCAGCAAATGATAAGGCCATTTATTTACGGTTGATTGTACAAATTGATGTCAATACATGTGTTGCCCTGCAGAAACGTCAAGTCAAAATTCCTCCATTCAAGAGTGAAAAGCTGTCCTCCTCTGTTAACTTTCACATGCATATCATAACCTTCAGATATCAGTCATCTCATCGATGCAGCAACCTCAGGTACCAGCTGACCAAGCGACCTGTATTGTATTAACCCTCTTACTACAAGGTTACAGGTGGAGTACAGGGAAAGTCAGTGAAATAGTTGAATTCAAATACTATTGTTGTATATTAACCTCAGAGGGGACGAATGCGCCCAATGCAATGAGATTTATGACTTGTAAATAATTTGGTTGGGGGACAAAAAGTACCAAAAATGTCACTGACTTCCCTCTAAAAAATGCCAGTCAGTGTCACAAAAACTGGTCATCTAATGGTGGAGGAATATAACAACATGGTGGCAAAGTTATTATTTCCCTCGTAGAATAAATCTAAACAAAATAGGCTATGTCACCTGAGCTCTATTAAAATGTGCATCACTCAACACCATATTTAGAAAACAAAAAGACAATATTAAAGGAGGAAGACTGCATTCATCTCAGAAAGTTTCATATTTTTCTGTTTGCCTTACATGTCAATCAAAATGATAGTTGAATGCCCATAGAATCCCAGTATTGGCAGACACTTTGTCAAACAAGAGTATAGATTAACATAAAAAATAAGTCCCTCTCCCCTGGTTGAGGGCAAGGACAGAAAACATTAAGAGGGTCATCACGGGTGGATGACTCCCTGAGTTACAGGGGCGGCATCTCAAACGGCACCCCATTCCCTACATAGTGAACAACTTTCAACCATATAGGGGACAGTGTGCCATTTGGGATGTAAGCCCATGTTCATCCTCATTCCTCTACCCATCAGCTGCAGTCACAAATCAACCAGCCCAAAGACCCCTTCCCTGTTCCCACTGACACCCCAGCCCAGCATCCCTCCAGCCAGCGGCCGCACCCCCGCAGATTCCCCCAGTGAATGCCCTGGTTGAGAAAAGCCCACATCAAGACAGCAGGGTCAGCCATGTTACTCAGACCCTGTGAGATGGAGCAATAGACTGGACACAGGGTACATTGTCCCTGATACATTCCCAAAGACACCTACTCTACAGAGCATTTCCCGGCCTATGGACGGAGTAGTAGAACGCAAAGTAGTAGAACGCAAACACTAACTGGCATAAATTAAATTCTCATGAAAACAGACACAAGACACTGAACATAGCAGTTATTTTGTTATTATTACAACTTGTAATTTTGTTCCTTTTGGGAGCTTACAGCTGTTTCTCACTGACCAGGCAGGGAAGAGGTCAGCAGCAGTCCACATACTCATCATAAGATAATTAAGTTACTTCAGTTGATACTAATCTCGCTGCTGCAGCTCTGTCGTATTTTCTAAAATGCTCTGCTGTAGTTATGTAATGGGCACTGCTGGCAGTTTTTTATCCACTCAACAGATGCGTTTGTGCCATTGTTCTTCATACTTGCAGACTGCTTCTTTGTCGCAGGGTGTATTAAGGACGAGGGATACATGGATAGTGATCAACCATCATCCAGATAAATAATTTCAAGGTTTCCCTACGGTCCTGAGCCAATGGAGAGAAGATAAAAAAATTGCAGACTAGTTTAATTATTGTTGCAGCAGTTAGTAATGTTCAGAGGTGTCTGTACCCATTTTAAAAACTATAAGTCCTCACACGGAACTGCATACATAACATTTATTAATTCATTCATTATTTTATATAATCAACTATGGCGGAAAGCCTCTGCTTATAATGAATTTACTGTGTGCGGCATATCCTCTCATTAAAGCTAACAGAAAATCTGTATCCCAAATGGCAATCTATTCCCTATTTAGTACACTACTTCGACCAGGGCTCTGTTCAAAAGATGGGCTCTGGTCCAAGTAGTGCACTAAATAGGGTGAATTGTGGGATGCATCCAAAGTCTTCCTCTCCCACTCTAGTCAGTTCATTGGTGTAACAGATTGGTAACCATACTGAACAAAAATGTAAATGCAACATGCAACAATGATTTTATTGAGTTACAGTTCAAATAAGGATATTGGTCAATTTGAAATACATTTATTAGACCCTAATCTATGGATTTCACAGGATTGGGAAGGGGAGCAGCCATGGGTGGGCCTAGGAGGGCATAGGCCCACCCATTTGGGAGCCAGGCCCAGCCACTTGGGAGTCAGTCCCAGCCAATCACAATTTGTTTTTCAGACAGAAATACTCCTCAGTTTCATCAGCTGTCCGGGTGGCTGGTCTCAGATGATTCCATAGGCAAAGAAGCCGGATGTGGAGGTCCTGGGCTGCCGTGGTTACACGAGGTAACCGGTTGGACATTTTGCAAAAATCACTGAAACAAAGTGGGAGGCGGCTTTTGGTAGAGAAATGAACATTCAATTTTCTGGAGACAGCGCTGGTGGACATTCCTGCAGTCAGCATGCGAATGGCACATTCCATCAAAACATCTGTGGCATTGTGTTGTATGACAGAACTGCACAATTTAGAGTGGCCTTTTAAATATGAAAAATAATTAAAGAGCAGCAGTAAAATAACAATAGCGAGGCTATATACACGGGGTACCAGTACAGAGTCAATGTGCGGGGGGCTCCGGTTAGTCGAGGTAATTGAGGTAATATCTGCATGTAGGTAGAGTTAAAGTGACTCTGAATAGATAATAACCAGAGAGTAACAGCAGCGTAAATGAGGGAGGGGCAGGACAATGCAAATAGTCTGGGAAGGCATTTGATTAGCTGTTCGGGAGTCTCATGGCTTGGGCGTAGACGCTGCTAATAAGACTTTTGGGCACAGACTTGGTGCTCCGGTACCGCTTGCCGTGCAGTATAAAAGAGAACAGTCTATGACTAGGGTGGCTGGAGTCTTTGACCATTTTTAGGGCCTTCCTCTGACTCTACCTGGTATAGAGGTCCTGGATGGCAGGAAGCTTGGCCCCAGTGATGTACTGGGCCGTACGCACTACCCTATGTAGTGCCTTGCGGTCGGAGGCCGAGCAGTTGCCGTACCAGGCAGTGATGCAACCAGTCAGGATGCGCTAAATGGTGCAGCTGTAGAATTTTGAGGAACTGAGGACCCATGCCAGATCTTTTCAGTCTCCTGAATAAGACTTTGTCGTGCCCTCTTCACGACTGTCTTGGTGTGTTTGGACAATGTTAGTTTGTTGGTGATGTGGACACCAAGGAACTTGAAGCTCTCAACTTGCTCCACTACAGCCCCGTCGATGAGAATGGGGGCGTGCTGGGTCCTTCCTTTTCCTGTTGTCCACAATTACCTCTTTGTCTTGATCACGTTGAGGGAGAGGTTGTTATCCTGGCACCACACAGCCAGAAAAACATTCTCACGTAGGTGTTTCTTTTGTCCAGGTGGGAAAGGGCACTGTGGAGTGCAATACAGATTGCATCATCTGTGGATCTGTTGGGATATGCAAATTGGGAGTGGCTCTAGGGTTTCTGGGATGATGGTGTTGAAGTGAGCCATGACCAGCCTTCCAAAGCACTTCATGGCTACAGACGTGAGTGCTACGGGTCGGTAGTCATTTAGGCAGGTTACCTTAGTATTCTTAGGCATAGGGACTATACAGATCCTCTCAAGCTCTGTCAGGTTGGATGGTGAGCGTCGCGGCACAGCTATTTTCAGGTCTCTCCAGAGATGTTCGATCGGGTTCAAGTCCGGGCTCTGGCTGGGCCACGCAAGGACATTGTATTGGTTGTGTGCTTAGGGCCGTTGTCTTGTTGGAAGATGAACCTTCGCCCCAGTCTGAGGTCCTGACCATCCTGGAGCAGGTTTTCATGAAGGATTTCTTTGTACTTTGCTCCGTTCATCTTTCCCTAGATCCTGACAAGTCTCACAGTCCCTGCAGATGTCCTGTAAAAACATCCCCACAGCATGATGCTGCCAACACCATGCTTCACTGGAGGGATGGTGCCATGTTTAATCCAGACGTGACGCTTGGCATTCAGGCCAAAGAGTTCAAATCTTAGTTTCACCAGACCAGAGAATCTTGTTTCTCATGGTCAGAGTCCTTTAGGTGCCTTTTGGCAAACTCTAAGTGGGCTGCCGTGCATTTTACTGAGGAGTGGCTTCCGTCTGACCAGTCTACTATAAAGGCTTGTGTCACGTTCTGACCTTTATTTCCTTTGTTTTGTATTTATTTAGTATGGTCAGGGCGTGAGTTGGGTGGGCAGTCTATGTTTGTTTTTCTATCATTTGGGTATTTCTATGTTTCGGCCTATGGTTCTCAATCAGAGGCAGGTGTCATTAGTTGTCTCTGATTGAGAATCATACTTAGGTAGCCTGGGTTTCACTGTGTGTTTGTGGGTGATTGTTCCTGTCTTTGTGTTTTGCACCAGATAGGGCTGTTTAGGGTTTCACACGTTTCTTGTTTTTTGTAATCAATTGTTCATGTTTACGTATTAAAAGAACCATGGACACTTAACACGCCGCATATTGGTCCTCTGATCCTTTTTGCCTCTCCTCTTCGGACCAAGCGGCGTGGTAAGCAGCAGCGACGACAGCAGCAGCAGCAGCAGCAACAACAGCGGCCAGCATCACAGGACTACACAACTTGGGAGGAGATAGACAGGTGGGCGGTCGACCCAGGGAGAGTGCCGGAGCCCGCCTGGGATTCGATGGAGCAGTGCAAGGAAGGTTACAGAAGGATGAGGTTGGCGAAGCCAGCACGGCAGTGCGACAGGTACGAGAGGCAGCCCCCCCAAACGAGGTGTGGTACTAAGCCAGGTAGCAGACCTGAGCTCACTCCTCGTGCTTATGATAAGCAGCGCATTACTGGTCAGGCACCGTGTTATGCGGTTAAGCGCACGGTGTCGCCAGTGCGTGCCCATAGCCCGGTGCGCTATAGGGCAGCCCCCCGAAAGTGCCATGCGAGTGTGGGCATTGAGCCAGGGCGTATGGTGCCTGCTCAGCGGGTCTGGTCGCCGGTACGCAGTTTTGGTCCAGGTTATCCTGCGCCGGCTCTGCGTGCTGTGTCTCCGGGGCGCAGGGAGGGTGCAGTGCGTCCTCTGCCTGCGCTCCGCTCGTGCCGGGCAAATGTGGGAGTGGAGCCTAAGGGAGAGGTGCGTGTAGTAAGCACTAGATCTCCCGTGCTTACCCACAGCCCGGTTCAACCTGTGCCTGCACTCTGGAGGGTCCGGGCTAGAGTAGTTGTCCAGCCTGGGGAAGTGGTGCCAAGGTTGCGCACCAGAGCTCCAGTGCTCCCCCACAGCCCGGTCCTTCAGGTGCCTCCTAACACCAAGCCTCCTGAAGGTCTCCCCAGCCTGGTGGTTCCTGTGGCAGCCCCACGCACCAGGCTGTCTCTCTGTCTCCTCCCTGCAGGTGGTCCCGCCTATCCGGCGCCGCTGCCGGAGCCTCCCGCCTGTCCGGCGCCGCTGCCGGAGCCTCCCGCCTGTCCGGCGCCGCTGCCGGAGCCTCCCGCCTGTCCGGCGCCGCTGCCGGAGCCTCCCGCCTGTCCGGCGCCGCTGCCGGAGTCTCCCGCCTGTCCGGCGCCGCTGCCGGAGCCTCCCGCCTGTCCGGCGCCGCTGCCGGAGCCTCCCGCCTGTCCGGCGCCGCTGCCGGAGCCTCCCGCCTGTCCGGCGCCGCTGCCGGAGTCTCCCGCCTGTCCGGCGCCGCTGCCGGAGTCTCCCGCCTGTCCGGCGCCGCTGCCGGAGCCTCCCGCCTGTCCGGCTCCGCTGCCGGAGCCTCCCGCCTGTCCGGCGCCGCTGCCGGAGCCTCCCGCCTGTCCGGCGCCGCTGCCGGAGCCTCCCGCCTGTCCGGCGCCGCTGCCGGAGCCTCCCGCCTGTCCGGCGCCGCTGCCGGAGCCTCCCGCCTGTCCGGCGCCGCTGCCGGAGCCTCCCGCCTGTCCGGCGCCGCTGCCGGAGCCTCCCGCCTGTCCGGCGCCGCTGCCGGAGCCTCCCGCCTGTCCGGCGCCGCTGCCGGAGCCTCCCGCCTGTCCGGCGCCGCTGCCGGAGCCTCCCGCCTGTCCGGCGCCGCTGCCGGAGCCTCCCGCCTGTCCGGCGCCGCTGCCGGAGCCTCCCGCCTGTCCGGCGCCGCTGCCGGAGCCTCCCGCCTGTCCGGCGCCGCTGCCGGAGTCTCCCGCCTGTCCGGCGCCGCTGCCAGAGTCTCCCGCCTGTCCGGCGCTGCTGCCGGAGTCAGAGGCGCCAGAGCCCCTCAGCCCAGAGGCGCCAGAGCCCCTCAGTCCAGAGGCGCCAGAGTTTCTGCCCCTCTGTCCAGAGTTTCTGCCCCTCTGTCCAGAGCTTCTGCCCCTCTGTCCAGAGCTTCTGCCCCTCTGTCCAGAGCTTCCGCCCCTCTGTCCCGAGCTGCCCCTCTGTCCCGAGCTGCCCCTCTGTCCAGTGGGGTCATTGAGAGGGGTGGTCATGGTTAGAAAGCCACGGAGGCGGACAATAAGGCGGACTAAGACAATGGTTAAGTGGGGTCCGCGTCCCGCGCCAGAGCCGCCACCGCGGACAGACGCCCACCCAGACCCTCCCCTATAGGTCAAGGTTTTGCGGCCGGAGTCCGCACCTTTGGGGGGGGGGGGGTACTGTCACATTCTGACCTTTATTTCCTTTGTTTTGTATTTATTTAGTATGGTCAGGGTGTGAGTTGGGTGGGCAGTCTATGTTTGTTTTTCTATCATTTGGGTATTTCTATGTTTCGGCCTAGTATGGTTCTCAATCAGAGGCAGGTGTCATTAGTTGTCTCTGATTGAGAATCATACTTAGGTAGCCTGGGTTTCACTGTGTGTTTGTGGGTGATTGTTCCTGTCTTTGTGTTTTGCACCAGATAGGGCTGTTTAGGGTTTCACACGTTTCTTGTTTTTTGTTTTTTGTAATCAATTGTTCATGTTTACGTATTAAAAGAACCATGGACACTTACCACGCCGCATATTGGTCCTCTGATCCTTTTCGCCTCTCCTCTTCGGAAGAAGAGGAGGAAATCCTTGACAGCTTGATTGGTGGAGTGCTGCAGAGATGGTTGTCTTTCTGGAAGGTTCTACCAGCTCCACAGAGGAACTCTGGAGCTCTGTCAACGTGACCATCAGGGTCTTGGTCACCTCCCTGACCAAGGCCCTTCTCCATCGATTGCTCAGTTTGGCTGGGCGGCCAGCTCTAGGAAGAGTCTTGGTGGTTCCAAACTTATTCCATTTAAGAATGATAGAAGCCACTGTGTTTTTTCGGACATTCAATGCTGCAGAATTTTTTTCGCACCCTTCCCCAGATCTGTGCCTCGACACAATCCTGTCTCGGAGCTCTAAGGACAATTTCTTTGACCTCATAGCTTGGTTTTTGCTCTGACATGCTCTGTCAACTGTGGGACCTTATATAGACAGGTGTGTGCCTTTCCAAATAATTTCCAATCAACTGAATTTACCACAGGTCGACTCCAATCAAGTTGTAGAAACATCTCAATGATGATCAACGGAAACAGGATGCCTGAGCTCAATTTTGAGTCTCATAGCAATGGGTATGAATACTTACATAAATAAGGTATTTGTTATTCATTTTTTATACATTGTGAAAAACATTCTAAAAACCTGTTTTCACTTTCTCATTATGAGGTATTGTGTGTCGATTGATGAGGATTTTTTTTTTATTCAATCCATTTTAGAATAAGGCTCTAATGTAACAAAATATGGAAATGGGGAAGGGGTCTGAATACTTTCCAAATGCCCTGTATATGCTTCCTCCTCTCCTCTTCAGTCTGTGGCAGTCTTACCTAGAATGGAGGCGCCCTCTGCCTGGAACTCTGGGAACTGTCCCTCTGATGGAACACTGACTGTCCGACGCAGGCTTCTGTTCTTTGACGACTCTGTAGGATTATCAACCACCTCACCTGGCATCTGAAAAATCACACAGGGGGGAAAAAACGGAAGCATTTTAAGTAGGGCTGTTTCTAGGTGTGAAGGAGAGTCGGACCAAACTGCAGCGTGTAGATTGCGATCCATGTTTAATGAACAACGTACAACACGAATAAACACAAACACTACAAAACAAAACAAAGAACGTAACGAAAACCGAAACAGCCTATACTGGTGCTAACTAACATAGAGGACACTAAGGACAATCACCCACGACAAACTCAAAGAATATGGCTGTCTAAATATGGTTCCCAATCAGAGACAACAATAAACACCTGCCTCTGATTGAGAACCACTCCAGACAGCCATAGCCTTTGCTAGATAACCCCACTAGCTACAATCCCAATACATACACACCAAAACCCCAAGACAAAACACACCACAATACAAAAACCCCATGCCACACCCTGGCCTGAACCAATACATGAAGAAAAACACAAAATACTTAGACCAGGGCGTGACAAGGGCATCATCAGCAAATGTATTCTTTTTATTTCTATAGTATGAATAAGTAATAGTTTTCCTAGTAGCTTAGGACCATGATCAGCCTGGGACATACAATATTAAGGTCTTCTTTTTAAATGTAAATGTTTCCTGCACACACAGAAGACGGGATAGATTTTTAGAGATAAGATGTCAGATTCAGCCCCCTCACTATCCACACCTTGCTCTGTTCCTCTGAAATGGTGTGTGTGCATGTTGGTATAAGAGGGGTAGTAATTAGGAGGAACTTTATTCACCTCTTCCTCTTTATTGAGCAGGATGAGCTGGCTATCAGTCAGGATGCAGTACTTCCTCTCCCACATACTGGTCTCGGAGTAGGGTGACTGGCCGCAGGAAAAGCGGTGTGTGGGTGGTCCCTTCACATCTGCACAGAGGGGAGAAGAAAGACACCTCAGGAGGGAGTAAGCAGCACAGAAGATCTCACCATAAATCAGGAAGATACTACACTTTAAAAAAGTTTAGGAACATTCTCTTCACCCTTTCAACTTTACTTTATACACCACCTTTTGTATGCAATGATAGGATGCCATACTGAAGTGAACTGCTTTTTGGGCTATGCCTCACTTTGACTGATCAAAGTCTGCTGCCTAACAGAAAATAGATCATCACGAGACACAGCTGTATTGCTGATCCCACTGACTGAGAGGAACCAGCATTAGGTAGGAAATTGAATTAGCACCAACTCTGTTGAGCCCAGAGAAAATAAGGTCATCACAGCTTGTCTGTAGAGGGCAGAGTTGTCCTCTGCAACAAAGAATGGATTTCACGCTTTCAGGGTACTGCAGGCCTTCAATTACATCCTATACAGATTAATTTAATATTGATTATATGGGGGGGGGGGGGTATTAAATACAACTAAGCCTACATTATCCACTGACATGCTGAAAAACTGGAAAAGTTGAATCCATACCTTGTCATACAATAAAAACATTGCCGTGTGTGGAGTTGAATCCCCTCGCTCAAGAAACAATGTGTTATCATCATACCTGAAACCAAGCTTGATAGCCTACCTAACCTAGCAATAGAATTATTGCAAAAGTATGTGAATGGTGACTGGCTGAAAGCCGTGGTATATTATTACTGTTCCAATTACGTTGGTAACCAGTTTATAATAGCAATAAGGCACCTCGGGGGTTTGTGGTGTATCCGCGTTGCGTCATGCATAAGAACAGCCCTTAGACATGGTATATTGGCCATATACCACACCTCCTCGGGCCGTATTGCTTCATTCATTCAGAGCTGTCGGTCAACCCATCATTATGTGATGAGGTGCACTGCCTTGTGTCCATTAACTATCTCACTGCTCCTACAGGATGTCTTCTGCAGGATGTGACCTTTTCCCTACTGGTGAGATGGTTCTGTCACAAATGGCGCACTGTCCCCTATATAGTGCACTACTTTTGACCTGTGTCCATAATGCACTATATAGGGAATAGGTTGGTATTTGGGATGCAAACAATGTTTTAGGAGGCAGCAGACACAGCAGGCAGGCAATTATAGTTGATGAGGTCATTGCAAGCCAAGGGGGGCTTTTTGGGATTAAATATTAAAGTGTTGTATTCAAGGTTCATCAATCCACCGGGTGCATCTGCCTGATGATAGGCTAGCTGTCTGGTTGGTGCAGGGTAGTTGTGGAATAAGAGTGCATAGGTCAGCCCCCATGTCACCAAGCATAAGTGGGAAGGGCTATAGGTCTATAGGTGACCCTTCAGGCGTAATCAATCTCCTTTGACTAACAAGGTTGAGTCCAAAGGAGGCCCTATTCCCAGAGGTTCATGTACTACCTCGCAAGTCGGTCATTGGGAGCGTCCCAAATGACACCCTATTCCTTATATAGTGTAGTGCATTATGTAGGGAATAGGGTACCATTTGGGAGACCAATGCTGCCCCTCCCCCTCCATGTTAACTGGCCACAACCCTGTAATGTACTCCAATAGCAATAAGGAGTGCTGAACAATAGGACAGAGTGCAATGACGAGGGCTGATAGCAAATAGTTTTTTACAACGCCGGCTCACCAAACACGGATGTAATGACAGAGTAAACAGACATGTTTTTATAGTGTCTGACTAGAGATGGTAATGTGCCGTCTTTTGGCCGCAGCACTGTGTTGGAGACTGCTCCACACACACACACACACGGAATATAGAAGACGTGGGCAAGGGGGGAACGTAATCCAGAGATAGCGTAGGCTGCTTTGAATAGGATGGCTGGCTGCATGTATTCATTGTTTATGTTCAACATATGGGTATGTGAGCTGAGAGCTCAAATTAGACACTCTGTGCCAGTTGACTAATTGACTGGAGAGGAGTGAAAAGCACAGCTCCTTTTGAATCTGGCCAACTTTCCCATACACAGATTACAGACGAGAGGGAATGAGATATTTTTTTTCTTTCAGACATGCGGTACAATTTATCACTCATCATTTCCAAAATACAGGGACTTCAAGTTATTTTGAGACAAAAGAATGAACTAAACTTGAGTGTGTCATCACTGGAACAGTGTGTCATTAAATCTTCAACACTGAAAAGAATAAAACTGCATCCACCGTTGTTTTCCCCGTCCCGTGATAGCACTGTACTGTACCATGGTAGTCTATACAGAGAAGAAATGTACCCGTTACCAGATATTCCTGTATGCATATTAAATCATGTACCACACAGGTTCACTGCCTCAACACCCAAGAGAACAGAATCTTCTCTCACCTGCTACTGTTCAAATGTACCTGGCTACTGTGTGAAATTGCCACGTTTCTCAAGGGAATTCAAGAAGGCCACAAATTCCACAAAATAGCCTCACCTAAAGCAGGAGTAAAAAACAAATTGGAGTATTCTGCGTTTCTCCTGTCACAATATCCAACTACCACATCCACAGAAACCCTTACACTCGTCACTAACTAGGCCTAATTACCAACAGTCTATTGACAGGCTGTATCATAACCGGCCGTGATAGGGTGTCCCATAGGGCGGTGCACAATTGGCCCAGCGTTGTACGGGTTTGGTCGGTGTAGAACGTCACTGTAAATAAGAATTTGTTCTTAACTTACTTGCCAAGTTAAATAAAGGTTACATAAAAAATATATATTTAAGGTAGATGTGACCATTTAGTCAGAAGACTGCTGTTGCAAATTCATCTCACTATATAACGCATCTATGCTCGACTGCAGAAGCCTGTTGGCCTGGTTGGTTTAAGACCATATGCTATCTGATGTCCCCATCTCATTTTCAGGACTGAGGCAGTGCAAGTTCTTCAGTGACGACTCAAACAGGCATAATTTGATTTGGTTTCATTTGCACTCATAAAGCGGTAGAATATCCAAGAAATATTAATTATATAAGCAATGTCAATGTGATCAACACCAGCAAAACTGTAGGCTAGCAAAGATGGATTTTAATTCAATCAAAATGGCCGGTTTCCCAGACAAAGGATGGGCCCTAAACAGAGTCCTGGACTAAAAAGCACTTTCAATTAAAAATCTCCACAGCATGCTTTTGTCCAGGACTAGGCCTAATCTGTGCCTGGGATATCAGACCCCAAAAAACGCATTTGGGGGTTTCTAAAATCTGATGGGGACTTGTACTGAGTTGTGTGGGTGCAACAAAGCAGTTAATTCAATGACAGAACAGGAAACACGTTCCCCCTCACTGAACATCCCCCCCCTGGAAACAGACCGACAGAGGGCTTAAGGTCCTATATCTGTCACTGACACTTTGATAGTTACAGTAAGTTCAATGAAAAGCATTAATGATCAGAGCCACTTTTATGGCACATTTCCATCCAGGATTTACCCAAAAGACTCCATCCATCTACGCGGGCCGGTACCAGTGTCTCACTTGGGCCATGGCTCCAGTGGACCTGCGCTCACTTGGGGCCAAAGCCAGGCCACTGGTACTTTTCACCCTGCATTTACATAACAATGGCTAACTCTGAACTTTAACACCTTCTCACAAAGCAACTGGGTTGATTATGCAGAGGTTGTTGATTCTGCTCTTCACAATTCCTCACTGTCAGCCCTAGCTATGGAAACAATTTCTCTAGTGTAACATAAGGGTGTATACACTAGTGGAACACTGTTGTTACAGTCAACAAGCAGCAAAAGAGTCAACTTCTCTAGACAAGAGAGAAGTCTCTGTGTGTCTGTGTGTGTGTTTGTCTGTGTGTGATTGCTGCCTGGCCTAAGTGAGCGTCAGGAGAAAAGAAATGGAGACAAATCATCAGACCAGCTCCCCAGCTCACAGAGAGGTAATGATTTTGGTTATTGAGTAATGAGGTCGTCACTGTGTGGGTGTCCTAGAGTTGAGCCCCCATACTGCCATATGCTTGTTTGTGAGGCATACGGGTCTGAAAACAATTAGCAGCGAAGTCTTGCCAGCTGGAAGTTAAAGAACGTTGCCAGTTTGTGACCCGGAGGGGGTCAAAGCAAAGTACACAAATAGTGGCAACAGTGAGAGAAACAGAGGTCCTCTGACTGGGTCTGTGTCTACAATACATGTGTGAAAGACAGAAAGAGAGAAACAGAGGTCCTCTGACTGGGTGTGTGTCTACAATACATGTGTGAAAGACAGAAAGAGAGGACAGCAAGGGAGAGAGAGAATGTGTGACTGGAACTAAGGCAACTGGCACTTGTGGCATCTATGAATACTCTGGTCAGTCCTCAACCAGGCAGAGATGTCCAGCTGCAGGCCCTGACCAGTCCCAGTCCACATGGCTAGGGAGAAACCCAACCCTCCAGAGGCCTGTCTGGAATGTCTGAGAACCAGGGTGAGGTTCCACCACCTGTCCAGGGTGGGGTTTCAGGGGCATACTTTGGTTGCTCATCACTGCCAATACAGGATAGATCGGCCTCAACACACACATACATACAGACCAGGGTTTCCGTTATCCGGTAATAGCTGGCTTTTGGCCTATAAAAATGTTAAAATACGAAAAACTGAATTGCCACCGGCCAATTGTCCAGGAGAAGAAAAAAAATACTATTGTGGAAAATAATGCTTTTTAGCATTTTCATTGATGGATTTCCATTTGCCTGGTCATGCTTATAGTTCTATATAGGTTCATTTGCATAATTTAGTGGAATTAAATTGCCGTGTGTGTAGACCAAAGTATATTTGTAATTGAGTCTTTACGCAGAAAATCTGTCAGACAGCGCGAGAGCAGCAGCAGCATCTCAAACAAAGGAAGGCAGGCTTCACCTCACACGACCCTTTGCAATGACCTGGAGGCAGTAGTCTATGCATTCAGAAACATAAATACTTCATTGTTTGAAACGTGAACTCTTTTAATACATATTATGAGACATGTCTTACCTTGCTTCAAAGTAGCCTATTAGATCTCCTCTCTCAACATTTCTAATGGATATTTTTTTGTATCTCTGTCACATGAAACTGCGCACACGTGTAGTGCCCTTTTGACAACGAATTCCTGCGAATTACATTATGGAACAACTGCCTACTGCTTTGTGCGCATTGCTGCACTATAATGTGAAGAAATTGTTTATCAACATTTTAAGCTAAACGTTCTGATCTGTTGCATCAGACTCATTGCTTTTTAACATGTTGTTTATGTAGCATAGGCCTACTGGTTGTATGAATTTGGAATCCATCTTCCCACAACTGTTCCAGAGTCCATTTCTTTATTGACAAGCTGACTAACAGAATAGGTAAACTTTTCTACTATGGGGATAGTAAATTGGCATTAGGCTAGTGATTTTACTGTTTGTTACTTGTCTTGTTGACTGAGGAAAAGTAAAACTGCACATCCGAATTCGGTAAGAAGAACCGTTCGCACATCGTTGCGTCCTTGACTTGCAAGTTTTATTAATATGAATGACCATAT
Source organism: Oncorhynchus kisutch (assembly GCF_002021735.2). Lineage (NCBI taxonomy): Eukaryota > Metazoa > Chordata > Actinopteri > Salmoniformes > Salmonidae > Oncorhynchus > Oncorhynchus kisutch. The sequence goes on from NC_034203.2 coordinate 19,314,168, forward strand.
AACCTAAATGGGATTTCTATCATTCTGAGCACCGTGGGTGGACACCCTAATCAGGTCACGCACCCAATGCATATTTGTCTGGCAGATTTCCCAAATTTCTGAAAAAAAACGGCTGGTCAAATGTACAGCACCTCATTTTCCTAACTGAAACCCTAACACAGACACACAGACATTCACACACACAGACCTATTTGTAATGCAGTCTATAGGATCTTCAACTTCTCCTTTGCGGCTCAAACTAGAGAATTCACTTATATTTTCCCAGGAAAAAAGCTTAAAGGCGAACATGGTTTCTCGAGAAGAAAATTTTTTTGTTTGGTTTTGACCTCTCCAGAAGTAGACTATAAGCCTACTGAATTTGCTTACGGCTGTGATTAAAAACAGGGAAGTAGCAGCTGTTTGGAAATCTTAAATATGGTGGGGAATATCCTGCCAAATTACCACAGTGCTCACACAGTGTTTTCTTTCTGATGGGGGGGGGGGGGGGGACTGTTTGGAGGCATTTACCACTTGTTTAAAGACATCTAAAAAACAACGTCCTTTAGCTCAAGGGTGACTCACCACGCCGAATAACATAACACAATTATCACGTGGGACATAAACCTACATTTTAGGCTGCAACCCGGTAAAAGCGCAATACATTTCGCCACACTTGATTCCCATAGTGTTTGCTGCCAGGTGGGTCCACACCCAGAGCCTCTACTACATAGGGCAATAGAGGATGCTCTGTGTGCGACAACAATCTTAACCTCAAGCCCTACACAGACAGAGACCAACCTATACCTATGTGTAAGCAATAGCCAGGTCGCTGTGGTAACCAGTAAATAAAAGCAGCTCCTCCAATGACAATGGCCTGACATCTCCTTTATCCAGAAAACCTGGCCAACAGGTGGGGAGAGGGAGGAAAGAGAGGAGGGTTTAGAATACAAACAGACACAAACAGAGAGAGGTGTGGTACTGAAACTGACCTACTGTACACAGCTACACGCACGCAGTCTGTCACTAAAGAAAAAAAACTCACCACAAAATTGGGAATAGGACATAATAGCTGTATTGTTCTCCCTATATTACAGGGGCTTAACTACAATAGCTGAAATGCAGGCCTTTGTATCCCAGAAGACAAAAGCAAGCTATTCAAGAACATTGCATATTAACAACAGTAATTGGTAGCTGGAGCGATAGAGGTAGAGCCTGACTCAAAAGGAAGAAATTATTGCAATTAACTGATTGGCTCGTGAATGTGGCCCTGTCTTTATTGAATTGTGTGGCATTCCAGCTGTAAGCCATGTGGGACCACAGAGTGGAGGTTGATTCAGGGTTTTTTGTTATGCTTTCTTAGTATAGAGGGCTATCTGTAATCACAGTAAGGTGTTCTCGCTCTCTGACCAGCTGCTCCCTGAAGGGGGTAGGAAGACACTAGACAGACTAGGGTTGCGTCTCTATTCCCTATGGGCCCTGGTCATAGGGTGCCATTTGGGACGCACCTTACATACTGCTGCTTTCCCCAAAGATAATATATGATAAAGCAGCACAGGCCATATAGATAAATCATTGTTCATCTCTATGGCATAGGTTACAACAGACAGCAGCCTGGTTATTACTAGGTGAGCTTCATGAAAATAGTTTCCTTTTAGAGGGGTCAAGTGATTCAAGACTGCGCATTGAGGCCTCAGTTCTAGCCACAAACTCACCCCTGCCTCACAATCATCACAAAAAGATACCTAGAGCCCAGTGCTTTTTATAGTAATTTGCACAAGTGTCATGTTTAGATAATTGCACATCTAAAACATGTTTTTTTATTTAACTAGGCAAGTCAGTTAAGAACAAATTCTTATTTACAATGCCGGCCTACACCAGCAAAACCAGGACGACACTGAGCCAATTGTGCGCCGCCTATGGGACTCCCAATCACAGCCGGTTGTGATACAGCCTGGATTTGAACCAGAATGTCTGAAGTGACGCCTCTAGCACTGAGATGCAGTGCTAGAGGCGGGAGGCCAATACAGAGGATAGATGTATATGTGAATGAATGTATCTGAGCATAAACAACTTATCTCGGCAAAGCAGTGGCACTCCATTTCTAATCAGGCATGCATGAGTAAAGGAACATGACAGGAATTCAGCTAGCTTAAATGCTGACATTCACAATCGAGATGGGCATGTTCATGCACCATAAAAAGTCCTAAAAATAAGTCCCATTCCATTCTATTAAATGCACAGCGCTACTGGAGTGAGTGAAATTGTTTTACAAGCTCAGCCCACAGACATGTCTGGATATATTTTTTATTTTTTTAATTAACCTTTACTTAATTAGGCAAGTCAGTTAAGAACAAATTCTTATTTACAATGATGGCCTACCCCGGCTAAACCCGTAAGACGCTGGGCCAATTGTGCGCCGCCCTATGGGACTCCCAATCGCGGCTGGATGTGATACAGCCTGGAATCGAACCAGGGACTGTAGTGACACCTCTTCAACTGAGATGCAGTGCCATAGACCGCTGCGCGAAGAATTGGACAGTTCACATGTTTATAAAATGTAAAGATATATACAGTTGAAGTCTGAATTTTACACACACTTAGGTTGGAGCCATTAAAACTAATTTTTCAACGACTCCACAAATTCCTTGTTAACAAACTATAGTTTTGGCAAGTTGGTTAGGACATCTCTGTGCATGACACAAGTAATTTTTCCAACAACGATTATTTCACTTATAATTCACTGTATCACAATTCCAGTTGGTAGTTAACATACACTAAGTTGATTGTGCCTTTAAACAGCTTGGAAAATTCCAGAAAATTATGTAATGGCTTTAGAAGCTTCTGATAGGCTTCTAAATCATTTGAGTCAATTGGAGGTGTACCTGTGGATGTATTTCAAGGCCTACCTTCAAACTCAGTGCCTCTTTGCTTGACATCATGGGAAAATCAAAAGAAAATCAGACAAGACCTCCACAAGTCTGGTTCATCCTTGGGAGCAATTTCCAAATGCCTGAAGGTACCACGTTCATCTGTACAAACAATAGTATGCAAATATAAACACCATGGGACCACGCAGCCATCATACCGCTCAGGAAGGAGACGCTCTGTCTCCTAGAGATGAACGTACTTTGGTGCAAAAAGTGCAAATCAATCCCAGAACAACAGCAAAGGACCTTGTGAAGATGCTGGAGGAAACGGGTACAAAAGTATCTATATCCACAGTAAAAACGAGTCCATATCGACATAACCTAAAAGGTCGCTCAGCAAGTAAGAAGCCACTGCTCCAAAACCACCACAAAAAAGACAGACTACGGTTTGCAACTGCACATGGGGACAAAGATGGTACTTTTTGGAGAAATGTCCACTGGTCTGATGAAACACAAATAGAACTGTTTGGCCATAATGACCATCGTTATGTTTGGAGGAAAAAGGGGGAGGCTTGCAAGCAGAAGAACAACATCACAACCGTGAAGCACGGGGGTGGCAGCATCATGTTGTGGGGGTGCTTTGCTGCAAGAGGGACTGGTGCACTTCACAAAATAGATGGCATCATGAGATAGGAAAATTATGTGGATATATTGAAGCAACATCTCAAGACATTAGTCAGGATGTTAAAGCTTGGTCGCAAATGGGTATTCCAAATGGACATTGACCCCAAGCATACTTCCATAGTTGTGGCTAAATGGCTTGAGGACAACAAAGTCAAGGTATTGGAGTGGCCATCACAAAGCCCTGACCTCAATCCTATAGAAAATCTGTGGGCAGAACTGAAAAAGCATGTGGGTGAGCAAGGAGGCCTACAAACCTGACTCCGTTACACCAGCTCTGTCAGGAGGAATGGGCCAATATTTATTGTGGGAAGCTTGTGGAAGGCAACCCCAAAACTTTGACGCAAGTTAAACAATTTAAAGGCAATGCTACCAAATACTAATTGAATGTATGTAAACATCTGACCCACTGAGAATGTGAGGAAATAAATAAAAGCTGAAATAAATCACTCTATTACTATTCTGACATTACACATTCTTAAAATAAAGTGGTGATCCTACCTGACCTAAAACAGGGAATTTTTACTCTGATTAAATGTCAGGAATTGTGAAGAACTGAGTTTAAATGTATTTGGCTAAGGTGTATGTAAAATTCCAACTTCAACTGTGTGTGTGTGTGTGTGTGTGTGTGTGTGTGTGTGTGTGTGTGTGTGTGTGTGTATATATATGTATATATAAAAATCTACATTAGTCCTACCTACATAGCCATAGGTACCTCATGGGACAAGTATTTCTAGCTGTCCAAAAACAGTCACAATAAATAATTTGTATTCAGTGCAGGACGATGGGGATAAATGCTCTTTGTTCCTGTGGTGAGCTCACTCCAGAACTCAATGACATTGTTAAATATTTAAATACGCTGCCATTAGTGAGGTTTCTCACATTTGCATGGGCTTCTTTTTTCCTTGTTTCAAAAGGGTCAACCCTCTGTGCTTGGAGCATGGGAAGGGGTGGAGTCTCTGAGGTCGAAGGTGAGGGATAATGTGTGCATCCCAAATGGCACACTACTCATTATATAGAGCACTACTTTTGAACAGGGCCCATAGGGAATCACCCAATGTCATTTCTTATCACGTTAAGGCTATAGCCTATTAGATAAGCATAGGTTAATCGTTCAGTGAAGAGGTGCGTAGACAGACACACAAGCTTATCTCACATAACCATCAAGCACGTTGTGCATATCTGACACACACATTCTTCCCTTTTTCAGAACAGTGGTCCATCACAACAGATGTCTCTTTTAATACATAAAGCCCCCCCCCCTACCAGGCCTCATTCCGGTAGATGCCCCAAATTAAATGCAAAGCTACGGTTAGTTTTCCCAGGACTGGATGCAAACGTTGGCCCGAGCTTTGAAAGGTTAATGAGCTCTTAGGTGCTGCTGCCACATTCTTTTTGTTATAGCATGGTACATTTATTTGCAGAGGGGCATTTGCATACGAAAGGTGGGTAATGCAGTTTCCCCTCCGCATTCAGCAGGCTCTGTTTTTGTGAGCACTCACAGAGCAACCAACCTTTGAAATGTAATATATTTGGGTGGAAGATGCTCAAGGCAATCTAATTTAGGTTTATCACAGAACAGGCGGGAGGCATGAGACTAACTGAACACTTTTAGTTCAGGCACATGGATGCATACAGTTTTATTGTCCTCCAATTAGGATTAGTTTCAATTCATTTTCATGAGAGAAGCCTCAGCTGACTGCTTGGTGTGAGAAATGTAGGCAGGCCTGAGGGAGGTTCTGTGAATCTACAATGAGGAAGCCCACGTTGCTTACACTATCAAGGAGAAGTGAAACATCAAATGGAGAGCATTGTGGTTTCATGTCATAGTGAGCCTACAGTTACAGGCTAGTACAGCGGGCTCCATGGAGGGTTCCTTATACTTATGTTGAAATGTTTGAGAACACTGCTGCATAATAAGGATGATTACCACTCAGGCAATACCCTCCCCCACCCCCCTACATATCCTCACCCCCCTCCTCAATAAACTAAACATGTTACAAATACACAGGGAAGCCATTTTTGTGACAGCGTAAATTGTCCACAGGGCCTAGTGGACTACACCTTCAGACCCTTAGAAAAAGTAGGAATATTTACACATCTTAGACCACAGTGTCGTGAGACTTATTACACAAAAGCTAGGGTGTCCAATCAAAAACGCACCTTTAGACCAATGGGTAAAATAATGTTCATTGTGTAGATAATCCTCTAAGAAAACCAATGGTCCAAACCTTATATCACCATCATAATCCGTTCAAAAGTATTTTCATATTTTTGTGCACGCTTTACATATGAATTTCAAATTATTTTTACTTTTATTTTTCCAAAAACAAGCGTCTGTGTGAAATTCCAGGCTTTTTATTTTCAATTCAGCTTGTGTCACGCTAACTCTGCTTTTAAGACACGCGGAAACAACATTGATGACGGCGACGACCACAAAATGTAAAATCCTCAAAAGAGAAACCTGCAACCCCAATGTCAACAGAGCTCAGTGCTTATTATCGGATGTATTACTTTATTAAATCCAACTTTTTGGATACAATGTTAATGACATGTTAGAGAAAGACCCTACTGAACGATTCAGAACATGAATAACCACATTTGTCTTGGTAAAATGCATTTTTTTAACATAAGGAAGTGAAATTTAAATCACCAAAGTGTGTTTTCCCCTACAAAAGCCAATGTAACACATCAGTCCTAACCAACCCTACAACAGTTCTTTTTGAGGATATCTGGCCCCAATGTTCCCTTATGACTCATTTCAGGAACATGAAATAGAAGAACGCCAAACCACGGTTGAATAAGCATTGTCATTTCTGCTCTTGAATTACAGTTGGTCTAAATGCATGTGTGACCTGAGCATACACACTGCAGATGTGCTGTGGGGTGAAAGATATCCGCGAATGTTTCCATTCATTTCAGCATGACAAATCAACAGGGCTATCACGCACCGCTCAATTCTCATATGATGATGGGAAATAAAATACCATGGTTCTTCAGATCAGAAACGATCTAGCAATTTTCAGGCAAGATGTTTCTTCCTTTTCATGTTGGTTGTCGGGAATAGGAAGACAAAATGCAGTCATAATTTTTTTGAGCCTCAGAGTATTACATGTCATGTGATAGTTTAGTTGGAAAATCCAATTAGCATTAACCTTCAGCAAAAAAAAATCATACACCCTGCTCTTTGGTTGAGCATTACAGGATTTGAGTCAATTAAATTGTGAATATCTACTCCTTTATTGGAAAGGCAGGCCAAAGGCAGATCCCTTACTATCAATTAGCAGCAGACTCCTCCCCACAGCACAGAGGAAAGATCTGAAAATGTATGCACTCACTACTGTAAGTCACTCTGGTTAATGGTATCTTCTAAATAACTAAAATGTACACACCTGTATTGCAGTAAATAATAGCAACAGAAATCTAAAGTGGGCACTATTAGAATAATTGTCCCTATGTCAATCTAAAGAGGATGGACAGAGAGAGAGAGAGAGAGAGAGAGAGAGAGAGAGACACACCCCACAGAACCCCAGGACAGCAGCACAATTAGACCCAAGCAAATCATGAGAAAACAAAAAGATAATTACTTGACACATTGGAAAGAATTAACAAAAAAAACTGAGTAAATAAGAATGCTATTTGGCCCTAAACAGAGAGTACACAGTGGCAGAATACCTGACCATTGTGACTGACCCAAACTTAAGGAAAGCTTTGACTATGTACAGACTCAGTGAGCATAGCCTTGCTATTGAGAAAGGCCGCCATAGGCAGACATGGCTCTCAAAAGAAGACAGGCTATGTGCACATTGCCCACAAAATGAGGTGGAAACTGAGCTGCACTTCCTAACCTGAAGAACAAACACCATTGTAAATACAACCCATATTTATGCTAATTTATTTTCTCTTGTGTACTTTAACCATTTGTACATTGTTACAACACTGTAAATATACATAATGACATTTTTAATGTCTTTATTCTTTTGAAACTTCTATATGTGTAATTTTATTGTTTATTTCACTTTTGTATATTATCTACCTCACTTGCTTTGGCAATGTTAACACGTTTCCCATGCCAATAAAGCCCCTTAAATTGAACTGAGAGATTGAGAGAGTGAGTGACTGAGTGAGAGAGTAGAGAGAGAGCTCTCCTACCAGGCACTTGGTTCTCAGGGTCTGGCTCATCCTTGATGCTGAGAATCCTACTGATCCTCTGTGATACAGAGGACAACAGGCCGTGGACAAAGGGGACATTTTGCTCCTGCTCGTCTAAGCGCACCTTCCTGACTGCAGTCTGCTTTGTGCTGCTGCCAGCCCCTGGCTCTGACACAGACCTTTGGTAGGGAATCAGGGAGAGCAGAGACCGCATCCTCCCCTGCCCACTGTGCTGCTCCACAGGTCCGGTACTGCTGGTGGTGGTGGTAGTCCTCCTAGGTAGACTCAATACCCTGAAGTGGATAGGTTCCATTACGATGTGATCATTACTGTCCAACCTTGGCACGTTTGGTATTTTAGGTGTCAGCCTGGCAGAGGTCCTCCACTCGTAGCCGCTCAGTGGCTGCTCAGGAGAGGACTTGGAGTGCTGCTTCAGCCAGCGCGTTCTGTAATGGTGCCAGTGGTAAGAACCCTCCATGCCAAACTGAGGTGGTTTCGGACCGGATTGTCTGCTGTGCTCTGGAAACTTTCTCGGTAGACTCATAATCGAATGTAAACCTAAAAGCTTTCAGATGAAGGTCACCATCGAATGGCTACTAAACCTGATGGTTGGTTGACAGCTTTGTAATATTTTAACAGACTACAGCGACCATTTCTTTGTGTATTGGTAATGTTCCGTATTTGAGTAGTACGTTTCAGGTCTGAGAGTTCAGTATCTTGCTTACTGGCTGACTGTAGCCTTCCTGAGAGGAAGTGGGGTGTCAGATGTATACGTAAGCTTCCTTAGATGCTCCAATCAGATGCTATTATACTGTAGGCCTCAGGTTGTGGTTTTCCGTATCAACAGTCAAGATCTTTTTTTGAGATCGGTCTTGGAGATCTTGTTAAAAGATGGAAAGGACTGTTTGTTGTCATTACTGCGCCATGATATGAATATACATTTTTCATAGACGTCACAAACACCCCGAAGACTAGGCAATGTTTCTCAATCAGATGTTCCAACAAAATATTGCATTACGTACATTGTGTAACTTCCACTGTCAGCATAACAGTCTAGACAGCATAAATAGGCCACAATACTCCTGCAATCCATTTGCTACAAAACACATTATGTCGGCTAAATTAAATTAGACCTCTGCCATTCACTGGAGTCCTTCACACATTTAAAATGTAAGTGTGAAGAAGACCTCCAGAGGGGTTTTTAGTTGTAGGGCATAATTAACCAATGTTACACTTGAGAGCAAAAGAAAAAAACATTATGCCTTTTGACATTTCTAGTACGCCTAATTTAAAACAGGAGATGGGAGCATTAGTAAGTCATTCAAACAATTTATGATTGTCAAGGGAGTGCCATTAACTACAGGGAACTGGAGGGGGTGCCATTAACTCCAGGGAACTGGGGGGGGTGCCATTAACTCCGTGGAACTGGAGGGGGTGTCTTTAACGCCGGGGAACATAACAGTATCCATGATGGGGACTGTGTGTCAATGGATGCTGAAGTAGTTTAGCGCATACACTCATCGAGTTAAGAGCGAAAAGTGCAGCACTGGCAATTCCACAGTGAAGTGGTCCTGAACATGGAAAATGTTTTGATTACACATGTTCTCATGGGTATACTTCCTATTCAATACCCATTACTAGCATTCACAAAATGTTGGTTATTGGAGTCATTCCTCAAATATCAATCATAACATCCATTCAACCCAGCCACTGTGGCATTTTCCATCATCAACTACCACATGACGTAGACCATGTGGCTTATACAATGGGGAGAACGAGTATTTGATACACTGCCAATTTTGCAGGTTTTCCTACTTACAAAGCATGTAGAGGTCTGTCATTTTTTATCATATCACTTCAACTGTGAGAGACGGAATCTAAAACAAAAATCCAGAAAATCACATTGTATGATTTTTAAGTAATTAATTTGCATTTTATTGCGTGACATAAGTATTTGATACATCAGAAAAGCAGAACTTAATATTTGGTACAGAAACCTTTGTTTGCAATTACAGAGATCATATGTTTCCTGTAGTTCTTGACCAGGTTTGCACACACTGCAGCAGGGATTTTGGCCCACTCCTCCATACAGACCTTCTCCAGATCCTTCAGGTTTCGGGGCTGTCGCTGGGCAATACGGACTTTCTGCTCCCTTCAAAGATTTTCTATTAGGTTCAGGTCTGGAGACTGGCTAGGCCACTCCAGGACCATGAGATGCTTCTTATGGAGCCACTCCTTAGTAGCCCTGGCTGTGTGTTTCAGATCGTTGTCATGCTGGAAGACCCAGCCACGGCTCTTACGGGAAGGAGGGAAGGAGGTTTTTGGCCAAGATCTCGCGATACATGGCCCCATCCATCCTCCCCTCAATACGGTGCAGTCGTCATGTCCCCTTTGCAGAAAAGCATCCTCAAAGAATGATGTTTCCACATCCATGCTTCACGGTTTGGGATGGTGTTCTTGGGGTTGTACTCATCCTTCTTCTTCCTCCAAACACGGCGAGTGGAGGTTAGACCATAAAGCTCTATTTTTGTCTCATCAGACCACATGACCTTCTCCCATTCCTCCTCTGGATCATCCAGATGGTCATTGGCAAACTTCAGACAGGCCTGGACATGCGCTGGCTTGGGCAGGGGGACCTTGCGTGCGCTGCAGGATTTTAATCCATGACGGCGTAGTGTGTTACTAATGGTTTTCTTTGAGACTGTGGTCCCAGCTCTCTTCAGGTCATTGACCAGGTCCTGCCATGTAGTTCTGGGCTGATCTCTCACCTTTCTCATGATCATTGATGCCCTACGAGGTGAGATCTTGCTTGGAGCCCCAGACCAAGGGTTATTGACCGTCATCTTGAACTTCTTCCATTTTTTAATAATTGCTCCAACAGAGTTGTTGCCTTCTCACCAAGCTGCTTGCCTATTGTCCTGTAGCCCATCCCAGCCTTGTGCAGGTCTACAATTTTATCCCTGATGTCCTTACACAGCTCTCTGGTCTTGGCCATTGTGGAGAGGTTGGAGTCTGTTTGATTGAGTGTGTGGACAGGTGTCTTTTATACAGGTAACATGTTCAAACAGGTGCAGTTAATACAGGTAATGAGTGGAGAACAGGAGGGCTTCTTAAAGAAAAACTAACAGGTCTGTGAGAGCCGGAATTCTTACTGGTTGGTAGGTTATCAAATACTTATGTCATGCAATAAAACGTAAATTAATTACTTAAAAATCATACAATGTGATTTTCTGGATTTTTGTTTTAGATTCCATCTCTCACAGTTGAAGTGTACCTATGATTTAAAAAAATTACAGATCTCTACATGCTTTGTAAGTAGGGAAAACCTGCAAAATCAGCAGTGTATCAAATACTTGTTCTCCCCACTGTATGTCACTCACTCGGCTGCCGGCCACCCCGAACTGAATGGCATGGTGTCATAAATATTCATGTGTCCTGCTAAATGTGGTGCCCTGGCTGGGCTCCAGTCCTCTGTGATCAGAGAGGAAATGGGAGAGGAGTCCCACTGGGGGCTAGCTACAGGCCATAGTCACTCCGCCTTGCCTTTGTCATCTGGGATTATTGGAGTGCACATCTTTATCAGGGACAGAAATGGAGGGAGCACAACTTGAAACCCACCACAGCAAGACTGACGATTGAAAATCTTGATATGGATGCTTTAGTTTTAGAAGAAAGAAAAGCATGGCTGGGTCACAAGTGGCACAATATTTCCTTTGTATATAGACTACCGAAACTGGTTCAGTTAAGGCCTAAAATAAGTGTTCATATGGGTAGAATATTGTAACCTAGGCCTATATACACATTTGTTCATATAGGCAGAATATTGTATATAAATGAATTAATATGGTTATATAAAGGCTGAAGGCTAAAAACAGCCTATACTATATATTGGCCTATATCTAGTTTCTGTAATTTGGTTTCATTTTAAATATTGTATTTTCTCTAGTTTTCACACCATCCATCAACACCAACCAATCACTATAAAACAAAAAGGCTTTATTTATAAACAAAAAGGCTTAGAAAAATAACAATTATTGGGCAAGTATGCCTAAAACATTTCATTAAGTATGACCTAAAACTAGAGCCGTCTCTTAGGCATCATGGTCTTTTAGGTAACATTAATACATTCTAATAACATTTAAAACCTCTTAGAGCTACCCCGTACTTTTTTTTTTCAATTTCCGCCTGAAGACATACCCAAATCTAACTGCCTGGAGCTCAGGCACAGAACCAAGGATATGCATATTCTTGATACCATTTGAAAGAAAACACTCTGAAGTTTGTGTAAATGTGAATTGAATGTAGGAGAATATAACACAATAGATTTGGTTTAGATAATACAATGAAAAAAAAACATATGTTTTTTATTTTTATCATCATCTTTAAAATGAACAAGATAAAACAAACATTCAGATAGGATGATGGGGACAATTTCAGTGAAAAACACAAGATGGCAACAGTACTTGTGCAAAGTTTCAGAATGATAATTTCCAAAATGAGTGTGCTACATGACATTTATCATAAAGTCACCCAGGTGTCCCACACAAGTAGCCTAAATGTACCCAAGTGGGCAAATTGGTGAAGTTATACATTTTGAATGGAAAAACTATATACAAAATATATACAAAATACCCCCCCCCCCTTTTTTAGAAGAAACATGAAAAAAATATACACATTTACAAAATAACACTTTCAATATTTGGAAGACCCTCAGTCCTCTTCACAATATTATGCTGCTGATGCCAGGTGCCATAGCACATCCATACCTGCAGAAATTCATTTGGGTAGATGAATACCACTTGTGGCAGGAGCTGGATGAACCAGCTTCAGTGGGGGATGGACACCTTGGCACTGGGGGCTCCCATTCGGAGTCTGTCACTTTAAAAGAAAATGTTCAGTTAGAATAGCTTCACATATGAGCCCTGTATCAACAGGTATAATAAACAGATATACAGTGGGGCAAAAAAGTATTTAGTCAGCCACCAATTGTGCAAGTTCTCCCCCTTAAAAAGATGAGAGATGCCTGTAATTTTCATCAAGTACTACCGTACTACTTCAACTATGACAGACAAAATGAGAAAAAAAATCCAGAAAATCACATTGTAGGATTTTTTATGAATTTATTTGTAAATGATGGTGGAAAATAAGTATTTGGTCAATAACAAAAGTTTATCTCAATACTTTGTTATATACCCTTTGTTGGCAATGACAGAGGTCAAACGTTTTCTGTAAGTCTTCACAAGGTTTTCACACACTGTTGCTGGTATTTTGGCCCATTCCTCCATGGAGATCTCCTCTAGATCAGTGATGTTTTGGGGCTGTTGCTGGGCAACACAGAATTTCAACTCCCTCCAAAGATGTTCTATGGGGTTGAGATCTGGAGACTGGCTAGGCCACTCCAGGACCTTGAAATGCTTCTTATGAAGCCACTCCTTCGTTGCCCGGGCGGTGTGTTTGAAAGACCCAGCCACGTTTCATCTTCAATGCCCTTGCTGATGGTAGGCTTTGTTACTTTGGTCCCAGCTCTCTGCAGGTCATTCATTAGGTCCCCCGTGTGGTTCTGGGATTTTTGCTCACCGTTCTTGCGATCATTTACTGATAACAAGTTCAAACAGGTGCCATTATTACAGGTAACGAGTGGAGGAGAGGAGCCTCCTAAAGAAGTTACAGGTCTGTGAGAGCCAGAAATCTTGCTTGTTTGTTATTGACCAAATACTTATTTTCCACCATAATTCGCAAATTAATTAATTAAAAAATCCTACAATGTGATTTTCTGTATTTTCTTTTCTCATTTTGTCTGTCATAGTTGAAGTGTACCTATGATGAAAATTACAGGCCTCTCATCTTAAGTGGGAGAACTTGCACAATTGGTGGCTGACTAAATACTTTTTTGCCCCACTGTATATAGAGTACAGGGAACATAAGGTTGAATATATTATTATAGACCTGCTAGATTTACTGTCTCATTTATATTATGACATTTCAGCTAGATCTACTGTCTCTATTATATTATGACAGACCAGGTAGATCTACTGTCTTTATTATATTACAACATACCAGCTGGATTTACTGTCTCCATTTCACTTTGGCCATTGTTGTGGGCCTGCCCTCCCCCCCAACAACCTCAAATAGTCTATTTCATATTATTAATTTCAAACAACGGCATAAGCATGAGAAGAACTTACCAGTCCAAAACGATGTCCTCTCTGTTCAAAAAAATATTCCTCCATTTGAGGATCGCTAAATGAATCGTCCTCGATCAATTTCTTCTAAAATTGTGTGTACATCTGTAGACATAGACTTAAGATTTAGCTTTTCCTGATTTCGTCGCCATACTGATTGATATATATACAGCTGAATATGCGCTTTACCAAAACAATGCTGTGCGCAACATGCGTTGCTCCTTCCGGTATGAATCGTCAATGGCGAATGAACCTCTTTACGCCAGAGTTTACAACATGGGTTGGTCTTCCAACACATAACATTACATATTGCCGTTTACCTCAACTCATTGGCTATCTACCCAGCTAGATTTCAAGACGATCAGTGGTCATTGGGTTAAAAGACAGTCAATCAACGAAACAGCAGGCAAATCATTGGAGCACAATGATGTCATTACTTGTTGTCTTCAAATCGGTTTCTTTCTAGTCAATACATCCCGCGAAATGACCCTTCAGGTTTGGTTGTGTTACAAACAAACCAGTTGATTGCAATGAGACCAAACATGACTGGAAAAGTCACGTTCTGTGTGTGTATTTACCTCGAATGTGTCGTAGAAAATGGAATGAGATGGAATTCACGACACAAGCGGTTCACAAAATGTTTTGTGTTAGGCTATAAAAATGTATTTTATCAGACAAAAAACTATTCATTGTGTAACAATGAGCATTGGGATTGCAAACAGAGGAAAATCGTCAAAGGTAAACAATTAATTTTATTGCAGTTTGTGATTTTGTTACGCCTGTGCTGGTTGAAATAGATGTTTTTTATGGGGCTCTATCCTCAGATAATCGCATCGTATTCTTTCGCAGTAAATCCTTTTTTAAATCTGACAACGCAGTTGGATTAGCAAGATTCTAGGCTTTCGACACGTGAGACACTTGTATTTTCATGAATGTTTAATATGACTATTTATGTAGCGATCACCGTATGTTGTCGAATTACAGCCCGCTACCGGGTTCCGTGTGCAAAGAGGTTAACCCATAGGGCTCCTGAGTGGCACAGCAGTCTAAGGCACTGCATCACAGTGCTAGAGGCATCACTAGAGACCCTGGTTCGATCGCAGGCTGTATCACAACCGGCCGTGATTGGGAGTCCCATAGGGTGGCGCACAATTGGCCCAGCGTCGTCCGGGTTAGTGGAGGGTTTGGCTGGAGTAGGCCATCACTATAAATAAGAATTTGAATAAAGGTTAAATAAAGGTTAAATAAAAACATAATGCAGCCACCACTATGCTTGGAAATATTGAGAGTGGTACTCAGTAATATGTTGTGTTGGATCGGCCCCAAACATAACACTTTGTATAAAGAAAAAAAGTGAATTGCTTTGCCCCATTTTTGCAGTATTACTAACATTTGTAAAAATAAAAATATATATATATATTTTTTTAAATCAGAAAAATAAAACACTAATAGAACGCATTCGGAAAAATATTCAGACCCCATTCGTTTTTCTACATTTTGCTATATTACAGCCTTATCCTAAAATGGATTAAATATACTCGGCCCTGTCTCAGGATGGTAAGTTGGTGGTTGAAGATATCCCTCTACTGGTGTGGGGCTGTGCTTTGGCAAAGTGGGTGGGGTTATATCCTTCCTGTTTGGCCCTGTCCGGGGGTGTCCTCGGATGGGTCCACAGTGTCTCCTGACCCCTCCTGTCTCAGCCTCCAGTATTTATGCTGCAGTAGTTTGTGTGTCGGGGGGCTGGGGTCAGTTTGTTATATCTGGAGTACTTCTCCTGTCCTATTCGGTGTCCTGTGTGAATCTAATTCTCTCCTTCTCTCTTTCTTTCTCTCTCTCGGAGGACCTGAGCCCTAGGACCATGCCCCAGGATTACCTGACATGATGACTCCTTGCTGTCCCCAATACACCTGGCCGTGCTGCTGCTCCAGTTTCAACTGTTCTGCCTTCTTATTATTCGAACATGCTGGTCATTTATGAACATTTGAACATCTTGGCCATGTTCTGTTATAATCTCCACCCGGCACAGCCAGAAGAGGACTGGCCACCCCACATAGCCTGGTTCCTCTCTAGGTTTCTTCCTAGGTTTTGGCCTTTCTAGGGAGTTTTTCCTAGCCACCGTGCTTCTACACCTGCATTGCTTGCTGTTTGGGGTTTTAGGCTGGGTTTCTGTACAGCACTTTGAGATATCAGATGATGTACGAAGGGCTATATAAATAAATTTGATTTGATTAAATACATGTATTTCCTCATCAATTTACACACAACACACCATAAGACAAAGCGAAAACAGGTTTAGAAATGTTAGCAAATGTATTAAAAATAGAAAACAGAAATACCATATTTAAATAAGTATTCAGATCCTTTGCTATTAGACTCAAAATTGAGCTCAGGTGCATCCTGTTTCCATTGATCATCCTTGAGATGTTTCTACAACTACAGTGCCTTGCGAAAGTATTCGGGCGCCTTGAACTTTGCGACCTTTTGCCACATTTCAGGCTTCAAACAAAGATATAAAACTGTATTTTTTTGTGAAGAATCAACAACAAGTGGGACACAATCATGAAGTGGAACGACATTTATTGGATATTTCAAACTTTTTTAACAAATCAAAAACTGAAAAATTGGGCGTGCAAAATTATTCAGCCCCCTTAAGTTAATACTTTGTAGCGCCACCTTTTGCGATTACAGCTGTAAGTTGCTTGGGGTATGTCTTTATCAGTTTTGCACATCGAGAGATTTTTTTTCCCATTCCTCCTTGCAAAACAGCTCAGTGAGGTTGGATGGAGAGCATTTGTGAACAGCAGTTTTCAGTTCTTTCCACAGATTCTCGATTGGATTCAGGTCTGGACTTTGACTTGGCCATTCTAACACCTGGATATGTTTATTTTTGAACCATTCCATTGTAGATTTTGCTTTATGTTTTGGATCATTGTCTTGTTGGAAGACAAATCTCCATCCCAGTCTCAGGTCTTTTGCAGACTCAGGTTTTCTTCCAGAATGGTCCTGTATTTGGCTCCATCCATCTTCCCATCAATTTTAACCATCTTCCCTGTCCCTGCTGAAGAAAAGCAGGCCCAAACCATGATGCTGCCACCACCATGTTTGACAGTGGGGATGGTGTGTTCAGGGTGATGAGCTGTGTTGCTTTTACGCCAAACATAACGTTTTGCATTGTTGCCAAAAAGTTCAATTTTGGTTTCATCTGACCAGAGCACCTTCTTCCACATGTTTGGTGTGTCTCCCAGGTGGCTTGTGGCAAACTTTAAACTACACTTTTTATGGATATCTTTAAGAAATGGCTTTCTTCTTGCCACTCTTCCATAAAAGGCCAGATTTGTGCAATATACGACTGATTGTTGTCCTATGGACAGAGTCTCCCACCTCAGCTGTAGATCTCTGCAGTTCATCCAGAGTGATCATGGGCCTCTTGGCTGCATCTCTGATCAGTCTTCTCCTTGTATGAGCTGAAAGTTTAGAGGGACGGCCAGGTCTTGGTAGATTTGCAGTGGTCTGATACTCCTTTCATTTCAATATTATCGCTTGCACAGTGCTCCTTGGGATGTTTAAAGCTTGGGAAATCTTTTTGTATCCAAATCCGGCTTTAAACTTCTTCACAACAGTATCTCGGACCTGCCTGGTGTGTTCCTTGTTCTTCATGATGCTCTCTGCGCTTTCAACGGACCTCAGACTATCACAGTGCAGGTGCATTTATACAGAGACTTGATTACACACAGGTGGATTGTATTTATCATCATTAGTCATTTAGGTCAACATTGGATCATTCAGAGATCCTCACTGAACTTCTGGAGAGAGTTTGCTACACTGAAAGTAAAGGGGCTGAATAATTTTGCACGCCCAATTTTTCAGTTTTTGATTTGTTAAAAAAGTTTTAAATATCCAATAAATGTCGTTCCACTTCATGATTGTGTCCCACTTGTTGTTGATTCTTCACAAAAAAATACCGTTTTATATCTTTATGTTTGAAGCCTGAAATGTGGCAAAAGGTCAAGTTCAAGGGGGCCGAATACTTTCGCAAGGCACTGTACATTGCATTCCACCTATGGTAAATTCAATTGATTGGACATGATCTGGAAAGGCACACACACCTGTCTATATAAAAAGGTCCCACAGTTGACAGTGCATGTCAGAGCAAAAACCAAGCCATGAGGTTGAAGGAATTGTTCTTAGAGCTCCGACACAGGACTGTGTCGAGGCACAGATCTGGGTACCAAAAGCTGTAAGCAGCATTGAAGGTCCCCAAGAACACACTGGCCTCCATCATTCATAAATGGAAGAAGTTTGGTACCATCAAGACTCTTCCTGGAGCTGGCCGCCCAGCCAAACTGAGCAATCGGGAGAGAAGGGTCTTGGTCAGGGAGATGGGAGAACCTTCCAGAAGGACAACCATCTCTGCAGCACTCCACCAATCAGGCAAGACGGAAGCCACTCCTCAGTAAAAGGCACGACAGGCTGCTTGGAGTTTGCCAAAAGGCACCTAAAGCACTCTCAAACCATGAGAAACAATATTCTCTGGTCTGATGAAACCAAGATTGAACTCTTTGGCCTGAATGCCAAGCGTCATGTCTGGAGTGTGGCACCATCCCTACGGTGAAGCATGGTGGTGGCAGCATCGTGCTGTAGGGATGCTTTTCAGCGGCAGAGACTGGGAGACAAGTCAGGATCGAGGGAAAGATGAGCGGAGGAAAGTACGGAGAGATCCTTGATGAAAACTTGCTCCAGAGCGCTCAGGACTTCAGACTGGGGCTAAGGTTCAACTTCCAACAGGACAATGACCTTACGCACACAGCGAAGACAACGCAGGAGTGGCTTTGAGTCAAGTCTCTCAATGTCTTTGAGTGGCCCAGTCACAGCCCGGACTTGATCCCAATCAAACAAATACGTGTGTGTGTGTGAGTGAGTGAGTGCAGACTGTTTTTACAGTCTTGCTTTGACCACCAGACGACAGAAAGAAAAAAACTTAACATAACAGTATACCAGTGGAAGGGAAGACAGTAGCAGGTGACCCAACTGTGGTTTGTGGCTACCAATCCAAATGCAGTTCTCAAATACATTTAAAAAACGGCAAAATCGGTGTCCAAAAATATCGATTTCCGATTGTTGAAAGCTTGAAATCGGCCCTAATTAAAATCGGCCATTCCGATTAATCGGTCGACCTCTAGTAGACAGACTTGTCTTTCTTGCTTGTAACTTGTCAGACAAGAACTACCCCAACATAAACTGCTTTGTGACATTAGGCTGACAGTTATAATGCATATTGACTTGCACCATATTCTTTTTTTACTTCTTGCTCATGACTTAAGGGTTTACAGCTTTTTTTTAAAGTTGATGTTATTTGTGAGTTGTACTTCTAACAATAAATAAGAAACAAAGGAAATATGTACCTTTTAAACATTATTTGATTAATATCATGATAATTATATTTATCAAATTAAATATATATCTATCGTGATAATTTGTTTTCCATATCGCCCAGCCCTAGTAGTGTGTACGGCCCAGTACATCACTGGGGCTAAGCTGCCTAACATCCAGGACCTCTAAAGAGGTGTCAGAGGATGGCCCTAAAAATTGTCAAAGACTCCAGCCACCCCAGTTATAGACTGTTCTCTCTGCTACCGCATGGCAAGCGGTATCGGAGCGCCAAGTCTAGGTTCAAAAGGCTTCTTAACAGCTTTTACCCCCAAACCATAAGACTCCTGAACAGGTGATCAAATGGCTACCCAGACTATTTGCATTGTGTCCCGCCACTCACCACCCCAACCTCTCTTTTATGCTGCTACTACTCTCTGTTTATCATCTATGCATATTCACTTTAACTATACCTACATATTACCTCAGTTAGCCCAACGAACATTGACTCTGTACCGGTTCTGTTATTTTCAGTTTTTTTTTAAACTTATCCATTGTTTACCTAATATCCATTTTTTTTCTTAAAAATTGCACTGTTGATTAGGGCTTGTAAGCATAATACTGTAAGGTCTACTACACCTGTTGTATTTGGCGCATGTGATAAATAAACTTAGATTTCTACTGTTGTTCTCTCTGTATTATGGAGGATTAGTTGATTGTTCATGCAAAGCATTAAGTCTAAATTTGAGAGAATTTGGTATTAGTAAGGAGAGGATGGTGTGGGTGACTGACTCGTGTCTTTTGAGGGTGGGTATCGTGTGTGAAGGTTAGTATGCATGATCTATTGACATGGGGGAAAAAAATACAAAATCCCCAATACACTAAACTATCTACAAGACCAGTGCTAAACTTTCCACAAGACTTTTCACACCCTTGCAGTCAGGTCTTCGGCATGGGGGAAAGGGGTAGTTAGTATACTCTTCTAGACAACTCACTATTGTTGGCAGTACTTGTCTACTCACCAGTACAACTGTAGGTGCTCATATACAACAATACACGACTAGACGTTCGACAAGTCAAGCCCCCCTCAAACTTTTCACATCTTCGTTAACGGCCCATCTCAATGCCCCATTATTGAATGAGTAACAAAACGCATACCGGTCTACCGTACCCTTTTGTTTGTTTACAGATGAACATGGTTTATTGTATGGTTACACATCCTCATGGTCAGTCTTCATGTCTTTCCAGGAGACTTGCATTAAACAAATCTTCCGCAAGAGGTCGAAGCAGTGGGTGGTGCAGAAAGTGTCCGAAAGGCTAGTCCACCTGGCTAGAGTGCAGAAAGGACCAGACACAGTTGTCTTCAAGGAGCCAGAGTCACAGCCCCCCCAAACCAAACATCCCTGCCAACACTGCCAAAGCCTGCTGAACCAGCTGCCATTAGCCAACACAAGAAGAGGTTCACCAGCTGAAGAACATTCTGGAACTTGCCTGGAACATTCAACCAACACAACATCCATATTCAGTTAGATTGACGTTGTAGTATAAAATAGAACACCTAGTATGCTCACAACTGCATTGTGGTATAGATACTGCCAGCTGTTGTACATACTGTAAATAATATATGTATGGACAAGTGACTAAATGATTCCAGCTGCATCAGAAACCAATAAAGTGTTGACTTCAACTCAGACACACCAGTAGGGATGTCAAACATTTGCCTGCCAACAGTACTTAGCACCCACCTCTGAACAGAGTGTCAGAGTTGGCAGTCAATCTCGTGTGTTCACACAGCAAAGACCTTGAAGTCGTCAGCCACTCAGCCTTGTTAAAATACTCCAGAATGTGGCAGTAGCGTTGTTTGGCAATGCATGTCCGTGTGTTTGTGTGTGTGTGGCTTTATGTTCTAGTCAACGTAGCGTGAGAATGAGACCGCCAAATATGCATTGCGAGACAACAACCTTTTCGATTGAAGAGTTGTTGCCTGATGACAGTTAGACTGACTTACTATTCCAGTCCCATAACTCATCTCCCTGAGAGTCTGGCTGATGCTTCTCCCATTGTGACGTAAGGGTAAATACTGTCTCCGATCTGGAGCACAGGAAAAATGACTTTGGGCTGCTGGAATGGCTTTATCCAATGGCCACATTGACGTCTTTATTCAGCCCTGTCGGAAATCAGGACTGTACCCAGGACCTATGAGAGCATGAACACCGCCCGATCTAAAAATAGCACCTTGCCATTAAAAAGGGCAATAAATCAGACCATGAATAATAGTGAGTGAAGAGGGAGGGGGGGTATAGGGTGACAAAGCATTGAACATCCCCCCTGCAAAATACTAATGTCTGTGTTTTAAATGGCACCCTATACCCAGGGCTATGGTCAAAAGTAATGCACTATGGGCCTATAGGAAAGGAGTGTTCAAATCTTACTCTGAGGTCCGGAGTACTGCTGGTTCTCTGATAAAACACGCAGTATAGTATGGTATGGTATTTGACACCCCAACCAGCCAAGAGGTGTTAAATTATTTCTCTTCGTGAGAGGAAACATGGCTTAATGCTGTTATAATAATGCTAAATAGCTGCGTAAAATGATTATCCCATCACTGGAATTCAACAGCTTAGCTACACCAAAGGGACTACAAAACAGAAAAAGGCATCGGAGAAAACAGCAACTCAATCAGTACACAAAACTAGCTCAAGTCATTCTCTTAACACACAATCAGCCTAGTTTCCTAACCTGTGTGTTCTTCCACTCACCAGGATGATAGAAAAACTGAAACACAAGTGCTTATTTTTTTTAAACAGCACAGGTTAGTTTCTTGTTTTGATTTTCAGAAGGGAAGGGAAATCCTGCCCCCCATCCCAACCCCCTAATGACAGCATGGCTGCTTTGGTGCAAGCTGGGGTGGGACAGAAGAACACAGGGAACATTCCATTTCCTCCTCTGATCTCCCTCTGCTGAGCCATTGTAGGGTGGTTGGGAGGGAGGGCATACAATGATAGACGTAGACCTAATCTCCCTCTTCTCCCCATCACTCTCCTGTAGTCACAACACTTCATTTCAAACCTGTTATGGTGCTGCATAGCCGTTTACCTCGTTTCTAGATAGCACAACACTTATGCAGCATTGACCTTGGTAAATTAGGAGGTTTAGAGCTGTTCAATTCCAGTTCTGAAGGCCTGAAACACTTCTTCTGGTTTTTGTTTCTACCTGGTAGTTAATTGCACTCACCTGGTGTCCCAGGTCTGAATTAGTCCCTTATTAAAAGGAGAGGATGGAAACCAGGAGTGTTACGGCCCTCCACGACCGACCTTGAACAGCCCTGGTTTAGAGAGAGGATTAATCTTCCAGTGCAGGAAGCATTTCTCTCCTTTGTTAAAGATGACCAATAAACCATGTCTCCTCTCTCCAAGAGAGAAAGGTTTCCTCACAGTGACACACAACCAAAGTGTGAGGTTCATATCTAGCCTATTAGTCTAGGCAGCCTACCAATAAATCTTCTATATCATATAAAACGTAACCTGAATTTGTAAGGAGTGGCAGGAGGAAGGGAAAAAGAAAGAGGTTCAGCCAAAATATTATTTCAAATAGCATGGTGACTTGGCAAGGTACAAAAAAAAAATTTTAAAAAACGATTCATGATAGGGGCGTTAAGATGACAGATCCAATCCTCCATGTAGAGGCCTATACATCCTTGTGTGGTGTGTCATGTGTGAATAAGCTGGGAAAAAAACAAGGCAGACTCCCACAGTCCCCATCCAATATGAATAAGAAAACCTCTCGGGCTGCAGCCTATGACCTGGCCCCAGTTAACAGGCTCCTACCATACAATCAGAAGGTTCTCTAAAACACTGCCAAATATCCTTAAGCCCTTCACAGTTGCCAAGATGCCTGCTGCTACAAAACAAACTGAAAATAGCCACCCTGCCCTGCACTCCTGACCATTAAGCAGGATTTTCAACAGCCATTTATTTCTGCCTCACTTTCTCTTGGCAAGCCTGCTTCGCTTTGCAGAGCACTGAGTGGTGGTGTGCGATTGAAAAACCATTCAGTCATTTCATGTGTAGAGTGAACCAGTCAGTGTAAATAACTCAAAGAGGAAATGTTCACAGGCGGATTAGGCTATATCATGTCATAATATTTTGGAGTTCCTGGTCTTGTATTTCAACAAAACGTCGACAAAGCAGTGGAGAAGAAAGATGCAGATGCATGCTTAGCTACGATCTTCTTTCAGTAGTAGGATGGTTGAAGACCATGTCTGTCATTCATGAGACACTAAGGGTCTGCTGTAAAGCCATCTAGATGAGCTTGACACCATTAAAACCAACACCATTACAAAACACTGTACAGTGTGTTTTTTGGGACTTTTACCATTGAAAACCCTGAGGCCATAGTACTGAAACCCTTAGAACTGATGTCACCTCATAGTTTGCTTGTTCACCAAACACACACAGGGGCAGTTTCCTGGACACAGATTGAATTGTGAGGATGACCACAAAGCATTTTCACCATGAGCAAAAACTCCTGGTTTTCTACCCAAAGTCACAAAGAAAATGTTGTGACAGTTTCGATAAACACAAGAGACCAGCAAAATGGACAAAAAGGGCAGTAGCGGGAACAGCGGCATTTCGTGGTCAAAACCTGGTACTTTCACTTAATTTATAGGGAAAATGTAAGTGACGTTAATGACAAATACCTCGGAATACATAACATAGTAAAAGCTGCAAAGAAAATATTCCACGTCGCAGCTTAATATAACTTGTCAAACAGAGAACTGATACTGTGTACTGGCCATTGGGGTGGGCGTGGTGTGGTGTTTGGGGGTCCGTGGATGGAGTTTGATAACTTTATGGGATTCTTCACGTTAACAATGATTTAAGAGGTTTTTGTGCAAATCGGACATTGGGTACTACATTTATTGAATATTATATGAATCCTATAAATTGAAAATGGCCAATTCTCAGAGATCAAATTATATTTCAACAAAATAATGTTGTGGAAATGATCATCTGTTTTGCCCTACAGAAACAATCTGAGATGGTGGGTGTCGAAATCCTCTTCTGCTTTTTGAGGTCTGAACATTTTTTTATTCAGTCCCTGTTTATTTATTGTTTTGAATAACAGGCTGTATTGAATGAAAGGCAAAAGGTCTAGACGTAGGCTATTCCCGCTCTCCTATCCCTTAACCACCTTTGGAGCTGTGAGATGAAATCAGGGCAAAGGTTTGAATCTTCAGTGCAGTAGTGCGATGAGGCACATCCTGGAAGACTAAAGCGTCTGTTGTTCATTCAACACTGCTCATGTTGCAGCTTTACATAGAGGGATCTTTTATGACATGTTCACCTCAGTCAAACCCTAAATACACCCGCATAGCCACACCATCCATCATTGACGCAGACAGCCCTCTGTGTTGCCTGTGCACAACTGGAACGTTTAAGTTTTAATTTGCGTTGATGCCAATGGAGGACATAGTTAACGGTGGTTCAGATACAAATGGTCGACTTATTTAGAAGATGTGCAATGCAGCCTAGTTCCAAGACTAAGCCTCTGTAGTGCATTTCCAGATGAATTGCAAGACAACTTGTTCATTTGATTTCAGAACTAAGCAAAAAAACATTTAGGCCTCATGTTCCCACTAAACTGAGCATGTGTGTGGCCGCACACCTCCGCGCAGAGATGCAACAAACCAAAAACAATCTACATTTGTTTTAGGCAGAGCCAGAGTGAATCAGAGTACAATTCTATTGATGGGTGATTGTTAAATTGTTCCCCCCCCCCCCAATCTACACACAACACCTTTGGCAGCGATTACAGCCTCAAGTCTTCTTGGGTATGACATTACAGGCTTGGCACATCTGTATTTAGGGAGGATCTCCGAATCGTCTCTGCAGATCCTCTCAAGCTCTGTCAGGTTGGATGGGGAGCGTCGCTGCACAGCTATTTTCAGATATCTCCAGAGATGTTCGATCATGTTCAAGTCTGTATTCTGGCTGGGCCACTCAAGGACATTGAGAGACTTCCCGAAGTCACTCCTGCGTTGTATTGGTTGTGTGCTTAGGGTCGTTGTCCTGTTGGAAGGTGAACCTTAGCCCCCCCATCTGAGGTCCTGACCACCCTTGAGCAGGTTTGCGTCAAGGATCTCTGTACGTTTCTCCATTCATCTTTCCCTTGATCCTGACAGGTCTCCCAGTCCCTCCCTACAGCACGATGCTGCCACCACAATGTTCCACCGTAGGGATGGTCCCAGGTTTCCTCCAGATGTGACACTTGGCATTCAGGCCAAATAGTTCAATCTTGGATTCATCAGACCAGAGAATCTTGTTTCTCATGGGTCTGAGAGTCCTTTACGTGTCTTTTGGCAAACTGAGTGTGCCTTTTACTGAGGAGTGGCTTCCATCTGGCCACTCTACCATAAAGGCCTGATTGGTGGAGTGCTGCAGAGATGGTTGTCCTTCTGGAAGGTTCTCCCATCTCCACAGAGGAACTCCGGAGCTTTATCAGACTGACCAAGTTCTTGGTCACCTCCCTGACCAAGGCCCTTCTCCCCCAATGGCTCAGTTTGGACAGGGGGCCAGCTCCAGGAAGAGTCTTGGTGGTTCCAAACTCCTTTCATTTAATAATGATGGAGGCCACTGTGTTCTTGGGGACCTTCAATGCTGCAGAGATATTTTGGTACCCTTCCCCAGATCTGTGCCTCGACACAATCCTGTCTCGGAGCTCTACGAACAATTCATTCGACCTCATGGCTTGGTTTTTGCTTTGACATGCACTGTCAACTGTGGGACCTTTTATAGACAGGTGTGTGCCTTTCCAAATCATGTCCAATCAAGTTAGTAGAAACGTCTCACGGATGATCAATGTAAACAGGATGCACTTGAGCTCAATGTTTAGTCTCATAGCAAAGGGTCTGAAAACTTATGCAAACAAGGCATCTATTTTACATTTTTATTTGCAAAAAAAAAAAAAACCTGTTGGCTGAAATGTTTGGAAAAAGTCAAGGGGTCTGAATACTTTCCAAATGCACTGTACATATATTGTAGTTATTATAGAAGTTTTAGGTTGTAGTTATTATAGGAATTATAGGACTATTTCCCTCTATACCATTTGTATTTCACTAACCTTTGACTATTGGATGTTCTTATAGGCACTTTAGTATTGCCAGTGTAACAGTATAGCTTCGGTCCCTCTCCTCGCTCCTCCCTGGGCTCGAAACAGCAACACAACAATAACAGCCACCATCGAAGCAGCGTTACCCATGCAGAGCAAGGGGAACAATTACTAGAAGGCTCAGAGCGAGTGACGTTTGAAACGCTATTAGAGCGTGCTAACTAGCTAGCCATTTTACTTCAGTTACACCAGCCTCATCTCGGGCGTTGATAGGCTTGAAGTCATAAACAGCGCAATGCTTGACGCACAACGAAGAGCTGCTGGCAAAACGCCCGAAAGTGCTGTTTGAATGAATGTTTACGCGCCTGCTTCTGCCTACCACCGCTCAGTCAGATACTTGTATGATCAGTCAGATTATATGCAACGCAGGACACGCTAGATAATATCTAGTAATATCAACCATAAGTAGTTAACTAATGATTATGATTGATTGTTTTTTATAAGATAAGTTTAATGCTAGCAAGCAACTTACCTTGGCTTACTGCATTCGCGTAACAGGCAGTCTCCTTGTGGAGTGCAACGAGAGAGAGGTAGGTCGTTATTGCGTTGGACGAGTTAACTGTAAAGTTGCAAGATTGGATCCCCCGAGCTGACTAGGTGAAAATCTGTTGTTCTGCCCCTGAACGAGGCAGTTAACCCACCGTTCCTAGGCCGTCATTGAAAATAAGAATGTGTTCTTAACCGACTTGCCTAGTTAAATAAAAAAGGTATAAAAAAAATATATTTAAAAAAAAGAAAAATCGGCTAAAATCGCACCAAAGAATACCGATTTCCGATTGTTATGAAAACTTGAAAATCGGCCCTTCCGATTAATCGGTCAACCTCTAGCACATTTTAAGCAATCTTTGAAAAGCGAGTCAGGTAAAAAGCTTGTTAATATTTAAGGGGCAGTGTAGTATTTTGGAACAGGCTTAAATATACAAAAAAGCCAATAGTCAGAGGGTAGCCTACATTGTCTAGTTTTCTGTATGGTAATAATAATGATTTGTACTTTGTAAAGTGGTTCCTTGCATTATACAACAATATAATGTAATTTGCAGTCACCTATTTGGCCCATGGTGTTACATGAATTAATGTCATGCCCTGCATAGTCTAAAAAGTTATGATGATGAATGTAGGCTTGCATTGAACACCACATAGCTTTTCATTTCTATGATATAGCCTATTTTCATGTGAAAATGTTATTGGATTTTCTCTATTTGTTTTCTTGGTAGGCCACTCCTACATTATGCTCAAATTGATACTGGAAGTGGCACAGAATTCAAATTTCCATTTACAAGTCCGGAAAATTTGCTCAGTGCCAAAAGAAATTAGCGGGAACATTGTCTATCACAGACAGAACAATGAGACAGATATTTCACTGGATGTATAAATGTTTTGCATCCACATATCGTAGTGAGATGAAGCCCACTGGTGGGCAGAGGGAGAAGAGGAAATGAGATGGATTTTGGAGACATTCTGCAAATCTTCTCATCGATGAAACAGTTGATCTCAATACAGTAGTTCCCAAAACTAGAATCTGTTATAAACAGAGTGGAATAAGGTTTGTAAACGTTACCCTTTGCAAAAGTTTGAAAAACAAATGGCATTGTTTAGAAGGAGTGCAAAGGAAAATTGAGTTACTGCACACGTGCACTTCACAGGCGTTCCCTAACGGAAATAAGCAGATGATGCTAGAACGCACCAATAGGATCTCGCAAGCCCTTGCTTGGCTCTGCCCCCCCTCCTTACTTGTTCTGCCCACTATGGCTCATTTGTTCCCATTGGAAACGACAGGCTGTCCTTCAAAGATCTGGAATTGGATCTAAAACAGGAAGGGGACTTCCTGTGCTTTCAGGTAACGCCTGGAATCCCAGAATGTTGTCGTGCAGCCAATTCGTCTTTGTGTCGAAGGAATGGGTGGAGGATTTGTAGATACCTGCCTTTATCTGCAGTCAAACACAGGGAGGCCGTCAACCACTGGTCTTCTATGAATGGGAATATAAAACTGTCTAAAACAGCAGGCCATACAAGCACATTGCACCTCTATGGATAATGTGGACTACTGAGGACGAACTATGGCAGTAATGGGATTGGTTTATGATTTCAATTTCATTGACTCGATTTAGGCCATTGCCTAAACCGAGAGTTTGGGTGGATTACAAAAAAAACGATTCTGTATTGTTAGAGGACAGGGATTATAAAATCTGTGTTTAACCCTAAACTACAGCTAGAGACTTATGATATTGTAATAATTCACTACCAAGCCTACTTCCTTAAATGAGGCATGACTGATTTGAATAGGAGTCTGAGGGCCACTGATAAACCCTTTCTTCGGTCTTCCTTATTCAGTCAAATTTTAATAGGCTTATGCACAATGCCCTTTCTCTGGGTAATGCACTTTGTCAACGTTTTCAAAGGATTCAAGCAGGGCACCACAATCCTTATTAAATGGGACATAATCTTAATCCGTATGGTGCTAGGTTTGATATTCAGGGACAGACAGTTGGATCAAGTCTTGCTTTTGAGTAACACAAACTAACGCTTAGGCATAGGATCTGAAATCTAGGCTGCACCTACTTTAACAACATGTATTCCCATATCTGGAAATTGCAATTGTTGTTCTGAGTGTTTACTAGCCTAATTGAAGAAATTGTAGACAGCTGCTATGGTGACCCTGAGCACTATATGAGAAGCAGCCATGACAACCACTCTTTCAGCCTGAATAGAACTCAAATTGCCAGCTCAGCCAACAAGCAAAAACTAGGAGAATAATTGTTCTACCATACCTTGCCATTCCACTGTGGCTGAACACTGGATACTCATTCAACACCAAATAAGTGCTGAATAGCCAAAAAAGTCAAATGAATCCCCAATTTCCCAGTTCAACTTACATTCTCAATTACATTGGTTGCATTTTATTCTTCAGAAAGTAGGCAACAAACTTCAGTTAAAAATGTAGATCATTTTTGGCCTTTGGTTACATGTCTGGAACTTAATGACAAAACACTAAGAGAAGACAGGGTTTTTTTCTTACTGGAAAAACATGGACATTGGGGATCAGCTGGCCCGGCATCCTTATTGAGTTATTTCAGCATTGGAACGCAGTGACGTTGGAACACTGGTGCCTGCTGCTCTGGAATCCTGGCCACTGAGGTCATTCACAGAACTGTCTGCTTACATCACAGCTCCGGCGAGTCATTTGAAAAAGGTAGGGGAGAGGAGGGAAGTGGAGGCAAACATCCTGAGTGTGCTAGGACTCAGAAACAGAGCTGCTGCTGTCCTTGGGCCACAGTACAATCACACTATTCACTGCAGCTACAGTAGGCTAGTCACTCGCCTGCTTTAAAACCAAATATCTCCAGAGCAAAACAAACTAATCTTAAACTCACCTACATACTCAACAGTTCACACTTTCAATTTGAAATACAAGCAGTGACTTTTTTTATAGCCACAACAATTAAAACAATGTTAGCCTAAAGCAAAAATCTGAACAGTGACACCCTCTCAATATTTCAGCACATTTGACATCATCCTCATAAATCAGACATCACGTAGCAGTTAAGATTTATTAATGGCCTACTAAATATGGTGTCAACTGACCCCTTAACATCAAGTGACTTTCCCAGGATATTAACAAATAAAACCAAAAATAGGCCTGGCAGAACATTCCCAGGAGTCCCTCGAGAACAACTTCGTCCATAGAAAACATAACTGTATACGGAGGTCAAAATGTTCCATTTTTATTAAGAAAACAGCTCTCTTCCGGTTACTCTGCAAGTGGGCAGCAGAATTGCAGATTAACAAGACACTGTCAACATCATTCTGCTTCTGTTCTCCATTGTAGCACTCCTTCCTCTGAAGGTTCAATAATAATCTTTGAGAGAGGATCAAAAAAATAGCTAGAAATCAATCCAGTCTTAGAGTTCAATTACCCAAAGCTACTCTAGGTAGCTTATAACATGACCAAGGAAATGCAAAGCCAATGTAGGCGTTAGAGTAATTTCAAACATAAAAAAATGGTTGCAAACATCAAACATCATTTAAACAGAATGCAATCCGATCTTAACACATACAATAAGAAAAAACAGTAGTGGAAAGCAAAGGACATTTTGTCTAAGCACAATATTATTGAGCTATCCCTTTCCATTCATTGAAGTGAGCTACCATGACAACAGTCCCTGCCAACATGACTACAGGATGTAGGCTACAAAGACACATCAGTTCAAATTTAGCCAGCATTCTTACATAAAACTCTTGCTGTAAAGCCAAGCCATCTATAAATAGCATTTCCATTTAGCAATCTTAAATCATTAATGAGGACAGTAAATTAACACCAGCTGAAAGCAGTTACTAATCTTCCTCGACCACACAAGATATGATCACAAGTCACAACCATATTGCATTTTTTTCAGAGGAAAACTCCCATCCATCACGTCTATTCCTACTGCTCCTCATCCAGACCCAACAACAGGATCTGACATATTCATGTAAATACATAATGTGAGAGCCTCTAAATTCCCCACTACTACTGGTGGCAGCAGCATAAACTGCCCCCTGATAATATGGAGGTGTTTTAATTAACAGCGCTTTCAGTCTATGTGTAGCCTATGATAGGGCTTGGGAACTAAGCATGCCAAATATTGAAAATGATCTACTACTCAGCCCAATAATGTCATCTGAATTGAAGGCATGTCAAGAAAAATATATGACCTTCATATATCTTTGGTTGTTGCCATATTTCATTGTGTTGACATGTGATGTACATGGAATTCTGAAAATGTGCCTTTCATGTCTTCTGAACTTGACATCTGTGTTCTTGTCACCAAAATACACAATTCAATCCCTCCATGACTCACCCTACACAAATATTAAACAAAGTTGTTAGTTAGATATCCTTCTGTTGGATGGTAAATATTTACCAATGCAATGGCAAACACTCTAAATACTGTGATGTTGGCAATAGGGTCAAACAATTATGTAATACTATGATGTCTATGGTTGGATACATGGCTTGTTCCCTCAAGCCATGTAGCCTAACGTTACCCTTCTATGTGACGGAAGAACTTGGTTACAGTGGTCCCATTTTTTCCAACCAACGACACTGGTGTTATGGCAACTTTGGAATAGGATTTGAGATGTCAAAACCAAAACGCATATTACACCTCTCATCTCAGTGCACTGGTTAACTAAGCATCTTTGAAAATGTATGTCCATCTCACCATATACGCGCACCCATCCTTGTTGCTGGCATAAAGAATCCACCAGGATTCGGTCCAGCAATGGATCCAAGGAAAGCAGCCCCCCATGTAGAGAATCCACGTCGCCTATGGCTGAGTCGGGCTCCATACTAGAAATCACCTTTCCAACAACTTCCAGGTAGAAACAAGAGTCTAAAACTGAGAAGTCCACGAAGTAATCGTCAAAGAGAAGCAATAACCTGCTGAGAAGTTAGCTTTATGACAACAAAATAATCACGTTTAACCCGGCTAAGTTCTCTCACGTTTACTAGCTAGCCCAAGCTATTTCATTGTTTGGCACAAGCCGTTCTGGCTAGACGAAAGCCCTACCATATTTTTTTTTTTTATCTCCCAGACTGCTGAGGGCTAGCAATCAACATTGTAAATGCTGGGTAGCTGTCTGTGTAGTCTAGAATCAATCGTTTTTTAGCTATGGCTAGCTACGCTGTTGACATTGTCGCTGCCCAGAGATCAGAGGTGGAGTGCTGCTCCAACAGGACCACGCGCAGAAAAAGTCCCGAACGTCTGGTACGCTCCCCTGTTGTTCCAAGCAATTGTGTAGGGAACTAAATATTAAGTTTGTGCGGCCATGGCCTAAATTATTCGCCCATTCTTGAATACTCGAAGCAGCGCTCACGAGGTTGGGTTTCTCTTCACTCTTCCAAGGGGATCAAAAATCCTTTTCACATTTAAATCCAAACCAATGTTCCACTTCTATCACATGCCAGCGCAAGATTCTAGGGATTCAGGAGAGAGCAGCGGATCCCAGAGAGAATCGTTTACGCATGGGTTCAAAGGGGCCGTGCCCTTCTGTCAGATTCCATAAACTAGAAGAAAAATTCCTAAGCAACTATGATGTACTTACTATATGTATCATGCACATATTTTATAATGATTCGAAATATTTTAAGCACCGGCTTAAATAGTATTTACATCGCAGATACAGTTGAAGTCGGAAGTTTACATACACCTTAGCCAAATACGTTTAAATTCAGTTCTTCACAATTCCTGACATTTAATCCTAGTAAAAATTCCCTGTCTTAGGTCATTTAGGATCTCCACTTTATTTTAAGAATGTGAAATGTCAGAATAACTTTCAGATTGAATTGCTTTCATCACATTCCCAGTGGGTCAGACGTTCACATAGACTCAATTAGTATTTGGTAGCGTTGCCTTTAAATTGTTTAACTTGCGTCAAACGTTTCAAGTAGCCTTCCCACAATAAGTTGTGAATTGTGGCCCATTCCTTCTGACAGCTAGTGTAACGGAGTTAGGTTTGTAGGCCTCCTTGCTCACACACACCTTTTCAGTTCTGCTCGCAAATTGAGGTCAGGGCTTTGTGATGGCCACTCCAATACCTTGACATTGTTGTCCTTAAGCCATTTTGCCACAACTTTGGAAGTATGCTTGGGGTCATTGTCCATTTGGAAGACCCATTTGCAACCAAGCTTTAACTTGTCTGATGTCTTCAGATGTTGCTTCAATATAGCCACAATTTTCCTACTTCATGATGCCATCATTTTATGAAGTGTACCAGTCCCTCCCGCAGCAAAGCAACATGATGCTGCCACCCCTGTGCTTCACGGTTGGGATGGTATTCTTCGGTTTGCAAGCCTCACCCTTTTTCCTCCAAACATAACAATGGTCATTATGGACAAACAGTTCTATTTGTGTTTCATCAGACCAGAGGACATTTCTCCAAAAAGTATGATCTTTGTCCCCATGTGCAGTTGCAAACCGTAGTCTGGCTATTTTATGGCAGTTTTGGAGTAGTGGTTTCTTCCTTGCTGAGCAGCCTTTCAGGTTATGTAGACAAAGGACTCATTTTACTGTGGATATAGATACTTTTGTACCTATTTCCTCCAGCATCTTCACGACCCTTTACTGTTGTTCTGGGATCGATTTACACTTTTCGCACCAAAGTACGTTCATCTCTAGGAAACAGAACACGTCTCCTTCCTGAGCGGTATGAAAGCTACATGGTTCCATGGTGTTTATACTTGCGTACTATTGTTTATACAGATGAACATGGTACCTTCAGGCGTTTGGAAATTGCTCCCAAGGATGAACCAGACTTGTGGAGGTCAACAATTTTTTCGGAGGTCTTGGCTGAGTTATTTTGATTTTCCGATGATGTCAAGCAAAGAGGCACTAAGTTTGAAGGTAGGCCTTGAAATACATCCACAGGTACACCTCCAATTGACTCAAATGATGTCAATTAGCCTATCAGAAGGTTCTAAAGCCATGACATCATTTTCTGGAATTTTCCAAGCTGTTTAAAAGCACAGTCAATTTAGTGTATGTAAACTTCTGACCAACTGGAATTTTGATACAGTGAATTATACGTGAAATAATCTGTCTGTAAACAATTGTTGGAAAAATTACTTGTGTCACTTGCCAAAACTATAGTTTGTTAAAAAGAAATGTGTGGAGTCGTTGAAAAACAAGTTTTAATGACTCCAACCTAAGTGTATGTAAACTTTTGACTTCAACTGTATGTCTGATGTAGACTGCAATTTAATATATTTTTTAAGTAATATTTAAAAAATTGGGGCAGACATTCATTTTCTATTTGATACATTTAATTCATACCTAATGAACTTATTTGATTGTCATTTAAAATGCGCTAAGTTTTCTTCAAGTGAGGGAAACTACTATACCTCATAATGATGTTATTGCTAGTTTTATAATTTGTCAATACATTACATAAATACTACCTTTCAGCATGTCTTGAAATACAAAGTGATTTTCTCTCTCATGAAGACTCGGGCTTCTCATAATATAGAACTTTGTATTATGTCTCCACCCTGTGGTAAGTATAGTTCTCAGTCTGTTGATAATTAAATCTTAAAACACTAAATCCAGTCATCAACCCAGTCATATTAATTTCCATCATCTGCTAACTTGCAAAGACAATGCACACATAATACACGATGGTGGTTCTGATGTTTTATTATTTAAAAGATTTTGATTGTACATGCAATGATGGACAAATTCCACTTTGGTCAGTTTAACAGTTTTAGACCTTCTCTGGACTATTTGTGAGCATATTTGATTGTGACACATTCTCTATCTACAGTTTTTGCTTTCTTTAGCTGTGGCTTCAGCTGCAAATAGAAATAGCAATGAATCACTCTCATGCAACAGATATTCAGTCAGTGATTATGCATAATGGGCTGTGTAGATAAGGGGCACACTCTTTTCACACCACTTCAATACAGCTACGACCAGAAATAATTTTCGTAGCAGGTTAGGAGAACATTTGTCCTAACTTTTTTCCTAACCTTAACCTTCTCCTAACCTGCTACGTTAATTGTCCTAACCTGCTACGTTAATTATTCTAACCTGTTACGTGAATTATTCTAAACTGCTACGTTAATTCTTCTAACCTGCTGCGTAAACTCTCCTGATCTGCTACGAAAAATTCACTTCCAGTCGTAGCTTGTATCGAAGTGGCGTGAAATTAGTGTTTCTCGTGTAGATAAAAGGACAAAGTAAAATGACCTTTGCAAGAAAAGAAACAAGAGGTAGACTTGAATTACGATCATACTCAAATCAAATCAAATTGTATTGGTCACATGCGCCGAATACAACAGTTGTAGACTTCACCGTGAAATGCTTACTTACGAGCCTATTCCCAACAATGCAGAGTTAAAAACTAAGGCAAATATTTACTCAATAAAAAAGGAACTAGTAAACAATAAAATAATGAGGCTTATGCAAGAAGTACTGATACTGAGTCAATGTGCAGGGCTACAAGGTAGTTGAGGTAATTGAGGTAATAGTGCGTATGTAGGTAGGGTTAAAATTGACTAGGCAATCAGGATATATTATAAACAGTAGCAGCAGTGTAGGTAAAGAGTGTGAAAATGTGTCTATGTGTGTGTGGAGTCAATGCAGGTGTGTGAGTTCGAAGCCAGTGATGTACTGGGCCATACGCAGTACCCTCTGTAGTGCCTTGCGGCGGATGCAGAGCAGTTGCCATACCAAGCAACGATAAAGCCAGTCAAGTTGCTATCAATGGTGCAGCTGTAGAACTTTTTGAGGATCTGAGCCCCCATGACACATATTTTCAGCCTCCTGAAGGGAAGAGGCATTAGTTGTGCCCTCTTCACGACTGTGTTGATGTGTTTGGACCATAATAGGTCCTAAGTGATGTGGACACTGAGGAAATTGAAGCTCTCAACCCGCTACAGCTTCATCGATGTGAATGAGGACAGGTTCAGCCCTGTGTTTCATGTAGTCCAAGATTATCTCATTTGCCTTTCCACGTTGAGAGAGGTCTCTGACCTCTTCCCTATAGGCTGTCTCTTCATTGTCGGTGATCAGGCCTACCACTGTCGTGTCGTCGGTAAACTTAATGATAGTGTTGGAGTCGTGTGGGGCCACACAGTCGTGGGTGAACAGGGAGTACAGGAGGGGACTGAGCACGCACCCCTGAGGGGCCTTAGCTTAGTGATGAGCTTGGAGGGCACTATGGTGTTGAACGCTGAGCTGTAGTCAATGAACAGCATTCTCACATAGGTGTTCCTTTTGTCCAGGTGTGAAAGAGTGCAATAGAGATTGCCTCATCTGTGGATTTGTTGGGGCGGTATGTGAATTGGAGTGGGTCCAGGGTTTCTGGGATGATCGTGTAGATGTGAGCCATGACCAGTGTTTCAAAGCATTTCATGGCTACAGATGTGAGTGCTATGTTGGGTTGAGTTTATTTTATTTTTACAGGGACAGTGCACATTATTCAACGTTTCAGTAAAAGTGCCGGTTTTAGCCAGCCGGCCAACTTCCAACCGCAGTCCCTGGGCAGGTTATTAAAAACAATTACAATATAGACAATCATTGAGCAGTGAGCACACACAGAGCAATGTAGGACAAGCAAGACATAGCATACAGACAGAGCAACATTGGACAAGCAAGACGTAGCATACAGACTGCAACATAGAACAAAAAGCAGCAAGACAAAATTCATAAAAGCAACAAAGTGTTTCCACACCTCACAAGATACAGACAACAGACACCACGGAAAGTGGCAATACACAGCTAGGGATTATGTTCATAAATCTGATTGACCTTTAGCCATGTCTTCATGCATTTTGTGAAAGCGTGATATGTGGTGCAGTTATGTGTGTCTGATGGCAGTGTATTCCAGACATGGGAAGTGCTCACAGAGAAAGCAGATTTACTTAAGGTGCTTTTCCTTAATGGAACTATACAGTCACCTCTCATGGCAGACCTTGTGGATCTGCTGCCATATCTTTTCTGTTTAACAAAAATACTGAGTGGAGAGGGAGCCAGGCCATTTAGGATCCAATGCGTCTGTGTATTGCACAAGATTTTCCCAACTCAGGAGCTCATGCTTTCTGAGGATGTAACAGTGATGATGGCAATTGGGCTTCCTATCAAGCACTTTGAGAGCCTGTTTGTAGACAGACTGAATAGGTTTTAAGGTTGTACAACAAGTTTGGACCCAACTAGTCAAGCAGTATGTTAAGTGGGGCAGTATCATAGATTTGAAGTACAGTTTTGCTACATCTGTAGTCAAACAATTTCGTATAAATCGGAAATTAGCTAGGTTGAATTTGGTATTTTGAATGACCTTTTTCACATGCTTTTTAAAAGAGAGGTTGGAATCAAGTATGATGCCAAGGTACTTAAAATCAGATACCACCTGGAGCTTCTCCCCTGACACATAGACATCTGGCTCAGCAGCATCTGTTGCCCTCTTTGTGAAGAACATGCAAACAGTTTTTTTCACATTGAGATGCAAACACGAGTCACTGAGCCACTTTGTAACCTGGACCATTACAGTAGTGAGTTCTTGTGCAGCTTGTTTGCTCTTTGCATGCACATATATCACTGTATCATCTGCATACATTTGAACTTCAGACCTAGTACAGACAGAACTGTACGTGTCGGTA
This sequence comes from Oncorhynchus kisutch, assembly GCF_002021735.2. Taxonomy (NCBI): domain Eukaryota; kingdom Metazoa; phylum Chordata; class Actinopteri; order Salmoniformes; family Salmonidae; genus Oncorhynchus; species Oncorhynchus kisutch. The sequence continues at coordinate 19,351,700 of NC_034203.2, forward strand.
GTTATTTAGACCGGTTACCTTGGCATTCTCAATAGTCTTTCTCACGTTGAGTCGTGAGCTCGGACAGAATGGGTATAATAATGTCCTGAAGACATTGCCAATTAAGTCTGGGATAGATGAGTTCTTGGTATTCTGGATCCAATCCAACTTCGCTGAGCAGGTGTTCGTACATATGTTCTAAGAAGCGAGAAAACAATGACTTCATTTTAGTAGGTGTAAGAAACAAAAAAAGAGTGTGACGTATCTACTTGGAGTATAGTAGTTTAGAGTTGATGTATTTGTGTTACCTTATCCTCCTTGTTGAGTTTTCCTTTAACCTTCTCTGGGTCAGCAATGGTGTCTCTCACATGTGTTATATATGACTTCAAGTCCTGCTTAGCCTCTGGAGTGAGTGAATAATTATATTTTTACTTGCAGCACATACTATGAAAGGAAGTTTCTCTCATATCTCTCTCACACACACACACACACACACACACACACACACACACACACACACACACACACACACACACACACACACACACACACACACACACACACACACACACACACACACACACACACACACACAGGTGCCTCATTCTCATACTTTCACTCTATCTATCTTGCCCAGGTAAGATATTCTGCACAATCCATTTTGTAATAACGAGAGGCAACTTCCCTGGCCCTCCCCCCGCAGAAGTTGTTTGCCTGCAGGCCGGCACAAAGTTCCCCCAAATTTTTCACTGTCAAGCTGGCCCCAGAGAGCCGCACAATACAGTGGGGAAAAACCTGTGTTTTAAAATCAAATTGTCCATGATATAATTGTGTATTATTAGAGATTATTATTTAATGTGTGTGTGATGGTTGGAACACCTAGCCTACCTCTTGCAGTAATTAAACTTATTAACTTCAGCTCAATGCTTGACAAGTTCATTCTTCATTCCACGACTCAATCACGGACACTCTTACTCTTAATATTTCATATTCAAACATTTAAATTGAACAATTCCATGTGAATCCGATAACTCTGATGTGTACACTTTCAACTATAGAGTTTATGTCATCTTATCATTGATGAGAATGTCTCAGATGACAACCGAACTGACGTCATATTCATTAAGTACCACCGCATATGTTCAATTGGTCGGATTACCAGAATATTGTTTATTTCCCCCCACCTTCTGATGTTCCCAGAATCTCTGTTAACCAAGGGTTTTGCAAATGTAACATCAGTAGGGTAGAGAGAGGAAAAAGGGGGAAAGAGGTATTTATGACTGTCATAAACCTACCCCCAGGCCAACGTCATGACACCAGCATACAGTTGAAGTCGGAAGTTTACATACACCTTAGCCAAATACGTTTAAACTCAGTTTTTCACAATGACATTTAATCCTAGTGAAAATTCCCTGTCTTAGGTCAGTTAGGATCACCACTTTATTTTAAGAATGTGAAACGTCAGAATAATAGTAGAGAGAATGACTTATTGACATAACAGATAACACATAACACATTCCCAGGGTGTCAGAAGTTTACATACACTCAATTAGTATTTGGTAGCATTGCCTTTAAATGGTTTAACTTGAGTCAAACCTTGCGGGTAGCCTTCCACAAGCTTCCCACAATAAGTTGTGTGAATTTTGGCCCATTCCTCCTGACAGAGCTGGTGCAACAGTCAGGTTTGTAGGCCTCCTTGATCGCACACACTTTTTCAGTTCTGCCCACAAATTTTCTATGGGATTGAGGTCAGGGCTTTGTGATTCCACAAATTTGGAAGTATGCTTGGGGTCATTGTCCACTTGGAAGACCCATTTGTAACCAAGCTTTAACTTCCTGACTGATGTCTTGAGATGTATCTTCAATATATACACATATTCTTCCTTCTCATGTAGCCATCATTTTGTGAAGTGCATCAGTCCCTCCTGCAGCAAAGGACCCCTACAACATGATGCTGCCACCCCCGTGATTCATGGTTGGGATGGTGTTCTTCGGCTTGCAAGCATCCCCCTTTTTCCTCCAAACATAGCGATGGTCATTATGGCCAAACAGTTCTATTTTTGTTTCATCAGACCAGAGGACAGTTGCAAACCGTAGTCTGGCTTTTTCCTTGCTGAGTAGCATTTCAGGTTATGTAGACATAGGACTTGTTTTACTGTGGATATAGATACTTTTGTACCTGTTTCCTCCAGCATCTTCACAAGATCCTTGACACAATGCGTCTCCTTCCTGAGCAATTTGACAGCCTCGTGGTCTCATGGTGTTTATACTTGGGTACTATTGTTTATACAGATGAACATGGTACCTTCAGGCGTCTGGAAATTGCGCCCAATAAATGAACCAGACTTGTGGAGGTCAACAACTTTTTTCTGAGGTCTTGTCTGATTTATTTTGATTTTCCGATGATGTCAAGCAAAGAGGCACTGAGTTTGGCACTGAGTTTGAAGGTAGGCCTTGAAATACATCCACAGGTACACCTTCAATTGACTCAAATGATGTCAATTAGCCTTTCAGAAGCTTCTAAAGCCATGACATAATTTTCAGAAAATTTCCAAGCTGTTTAAAGGCAGTCAATTTAGTGTATGTTAACGACTGACCCACTGGAATTGTTATACAGTGGATTATAAATTAAATAATGTGTCTGTAAACAATTGTTGGAAAAATGACTTGTATCATGCACAAAGTAGATGTCCTAACCGACTTCCCAAAACTATAGTTTGTTAACAATACATTTGTGGAGTCGTTAAAAAACAAGTTTTAATGACTCCAACCTAAGTGTATGTATGTAACTTCCGACTTCAACTGTACATGTAGTGAAAAGTGCATTTCTACCCATCTCATCCTTTTCCCAAAACAAATCCTCTTGTGCCTCTTAATTGCCAGAAATATACATTTTCCAAATGTTTTTGTACTCCTTCGACGTCTATGGATACATTATATTTATTGTTTCCATGGATACAATGGTAACTGTTTGTTCTAATTTACTGCTAACATAAATCGCTAAAAACCTTTTTTTTGTATTTTCAATGATGTGGAAAGTGTATATGCTAAAACAGTGCGTTTGCGGTAAAGAAGATTCCCACAAACATGTATCCATTATTGTGCAGTGCGCACATCGGAACCCTAGCCTATAATCGTTCTGAGGGGGACCTTGCTCTCCAGTGCACATTTCCTGTTGATTGGAATATTATGGAATGTCAAAAGCGTAGCTTGTGATCATGCAAAGTATTTCAAATATTGGCTGACACTTTGCTAGACGTTCGAATGTAAGTATAAGGTAAGTAGTGGTTTTAGACCTATGTTCTTGATCCAGTAACAATAGCATTTCTCTCTCGAAAATATTTGTGGTTAGCTAGCTAACTTAGCGATCAGGAAAAGGCTAACTAACGTTAGAATATTTCCAAGTTGGCAAGCCAGCTATCTTGCTAAATGTTAAATACGCTATGATATAGACACAGAAATTTCACTGGATGTTTAAATGTCAAGCATCTGGTTGTCGTTTCTACTCTTTACCAAACATGGCAGTGAGAGAAGATAGAATGAGATGGACGTCTCATCAATTAAACATTTGATCTCAATACCGTTTGTTCCCAAAACTAGAATCTGAATCTCTTTGCTTGGCTCTGCCCACCCCTTTGCTTGGCTCTGCCCACCTCCTTGTTTTGCTCTTCCCACCCCTTTGCTTGGCTCTGCCCACCACCTTGCTTGGCTCTGCCCACCACCTTGCTTGGCTCTGCCCACCACCTTGCTTGGCTCTGCCCACCACCTTGCTTGTTCCCATTGGACACGACAAGCTTTGGTCTCTTGGTTTAGTTATAAAATCTTTGATTTTAACTTAGACAGTTTGTTGTACTAAAACCCCGACATTATTTACCTTTGGTTCGTTCAGCCATCCCTATGGGGAAAGAATATACCTTATTTTCAGCGTGTTTTTATGTGTTTTTTTTTTATTACATAAATGCTTAAGAATTCATTAAAAAGTGACGTTAGCTGATGATGATAATCTCATCGAACAAAACGTACAAGATCCTCCTAAGCCTGCATTTACCACAGACCTTGTTTTCGGCGTTTATCCAAAAACCCTACAAAAACGCAATTTCACCATAGGCTTTGTCCAACGAACCATAGCGGAGTTAGTAATGGCGTATTTTTGAAGGCACTATCTCTATAGCTGATGTTATCTTTTTACTAGTCTTTAAAATGGATTGCAGACTGCTAAATAAATATATGAATTAGCTAGCTAGTAAGTGTCCGTCATTTCCTAGCTTAGTTTGAGGTTTTGTCTAGCTTGTTTAGTTAGCTAGATAGAGTTCAATCTCATCTGCATCAAAAGTAGCCAGCAGATCTGACCCGCTTGCCTACAGCTGCACTAGGGTTGGATAGCCTTCATGTGTAGATTAAGACACAGCAGAGCCAGCGCAAGATATGGTTCAGAAAACGTAAATCGAGGGATGAGAAATGCATTGGCTTGGTCCTTTCATCCCTAAAGCCAACACCTCATTTGGCCGCCTTTCGTTCCAGTACTCTGCTGCCTGTGACTGGAACGAATTGCAAAAATCGCTGAAATTGGAGACTTTTATCTCCCTCACCAACTTCAAACATCAGCTATCTGAGCAGCTAACTGATCGCTGCAGCTGTACATAGTCTATTGGTAAATAGCCCACCCTTTTTCACCTACCTCATCCCCATACTGTTTTTATTTATTTACTTTTCTGCTCTTTTGCACACCAATATCTCTACCTGTACATGACCATCTGATCATTCATCACTCCAGTGTTAATCTGCAAAATTGTAATTATTTGCCTACCTCCTCATGCCTTTTGCACACATTGTATATAGACTCCCCCTTTGGTTTCTACTGTGTTATTGACTTGTTAATTGTTTACTCCATGTGTAACTCTTTGTTGTCTGCTCACACTGCTATGCTTTATCTTGGCCAGGTCGCAGTTGCAAATGAGAACTTGTTCTCAACTAGCCTACCTGGTTAAATAAAGGTAAAATAAAATAAATAAAAATTGTACTCCGAATTGTCCCATTATCCCAACTGTTACACCGAGAAGATTGCACTACTGCTAGTTTTTTTGCAGTTGTTCAGTATTCTCTATGTAACAGTTGACAATTTGGAGTACAATGCATTTCTCATCCCTCAATTGAGGTAGGTTTTCCGAGTTATATCAATCAAATTTATTTATAAAGCCCTTCTTAGATCAGCTGATGTCACAAAGTTCTGTACAGAAACCCAGCCTAAAACCCCAACCAGCAAGCAATGCAGGTGTAGAAGCACAGTGGCTGGGAAAAACTCACTTGAAAGGCCAGAACCTAGGAATAAACCTAGAGAGGAAACAGGCTGTGAGGGTTGGTCAATCCTCTTTTGGCTCTGCCGGGTGGAGATTATAACAGAACATGGCCAAGATGTTCAAATGTTCATAGATGACCAGCAGGGTCAAATAATAATAATTACAGTGGTTGTAGAGGCTGCAACAGGACAGCACCTCAGGAGTAAATGTCAGTTGGCTATTCAGAGTATCTCTACCACTCCTGCTGTCTCTAGAGAGTTGAAAACAGCAGGTCTGGGACAAGGTAGCACGCCCGGTGAACAGGTCAGGGTTCCATAGCTGCAGGCAGAACAGTAGAAACTGGAGCAGCAGCACGGCCACGTGGACAGCAAGGAGTCATCAGGCCAGGTAGTCCTGAGGCATGGTCCTAGGGCTCAGGTCTTCCCGAAATAGAGAAAGCATACTTAAATTCACACAGGACACCGGATAAGACAGGAGAAATACTCCAGATATAACAGACTGACCCTAGTCCCCCAACACAAACTATTGCAGCATAAATACTGGAGACAGCTCTGCAGTATCTTAATCTAAACATGAAGGCTGTCTGACCCTAGTGCAGCTGTAAGCAAGCTGGTTGAATCTGCTGGCTACATCAACATTAACTAGTGGTAGTACAGTATCAGCCTGCTAGCTGGTTGTCTATCTGCCAGGAGTCCTGGACCAAGCCATTTTTATGTGTGTTGCAGTGGTAGTGACTTGTGCAGGCTAGCATCCCTCCCTATCAATGAATTGTAACTTATCCTTCCCTTGTTTTTCTATTCACAAAGGTTGGCAAAAAGTTGTGGGACCAAAATTTGTTTTCTGTGCATGGATGGAAAGCCAATGCGCAGGTATGTGATGAGCTCCAGATGTTTTTTGTTGTGTGGCTTGATTTTTTTACAATTTAAATAAATCAAATCATATTTATTTATATAGCCCTTCGTACATCAGCTGATATCTCAAAGTGCTGTACAGAAACCCAGCCTAAAACCCCAAACAGCAAGCAATGCAGGTGTAGAAGCACGGTGGCTAGGAAAAACTCCCTAGAAAGGCCAATACCTAGGAAGAAACCTAGAGAGGAACCAGGCTATGTGGGGTGGCCAGTCCTCTTCTGGCTGTGCCGGGTGGAGATTATAACAGAACATGGCCAAGATGTTCAAATAAATAAATGACCAGCATGGTCGAATAATGATAAGGCAGAACAGTTGAAACTGGAGCAGCAGCACAGTCAGGTGGAAGTTGAAACTGGAGCAGCAGCATGGCCAGGTGGACTGGGGACAGCAAGGAGTCATCATGTCAGGTAGTCCTGGGGCATGGTCCTAGGGCTCAGGTCAGTTGAAACTGGAACAGCAGCATGGCAAGGTGGACTGGGGACAGCAAGGAGTCATCATGTCAGGTAGTCCTGGGGCATGGTCCTAGGGCTCAGGTCCTCCGAGAGAGAGAAAGAAAGAGAGAAGGAGAGAATTAGAGAACGCACACTTAGATTCACACAGGACACCGAATAGGACAGGAGAAGTACTCCAGATATAACAAACTGACCCCAGCCCCCCGACACACAAACTACTGCAGCATAAATACTGGAGGCTGAGACAGGAGGGGTCAGGAGACACTGTGGCCTCATCCGAGGACACCCCCGGACAGGGCCAAACAGGAAGGATATAACCCCATAAAAATTATTTTATCTGTCAAAGAAATAATTGTCATTTGACATCCAATGACAATTGTGTCCTTGTTTAGATCATCATACTTCATTGCAAGTGACAGAAATTTGAGAGTAGTTCATTTTTTATATAGGCTAGATTTGTTGGAAATCGTCAAATCAACATGTATAAATGTGTTGTAATGTAATATGATCGAAATTTAAGGGGTGTTGAGTTCAGAATGATTCTACAAAACTCAGTAAAAAAATAAACGTCCCTTTTTCAGGACCCTGTCTTTCAAATCTTCATTGTAAAGGGTTTAAACACTGTTTCCCATGCTTGTTCACTGTGGAACGGTCGTTAAGACACTAACAGCTTACATTCAGTAGGCAATTAAGGTCACAGTTATGAAAGCTTAGGACACTAAAGAGGCCTTTCTATTGACTCTGAAAAACACCAAAAGAAAGATGCCCAGGGTCCCTGCTCATCTGCGTGAACGTGCCTTAGGCATGCTGCAAGGAGGCATGAGGACTGCGGATGTGGCCAGGGCAATACATTTTCCGTAACTGTGAGACGCCTAAGACAGCGCTACATAGAGACAGGACGGCGGATCGTCCTCGCAGACCACGTGTAACAACACCTGCACAGGATCGGTACATCCGAACATCACACCTGTGGGACAGGTACAGGATGGCAACAACAACTGCCCGAGTTACGCCAGGAATGCACAATCCCTCCATCAGTGCTCAGACTGTCCACAATAGGCTGAGAGGCTAGACTGAGGGCTTGTAGGCCTGTTGTAGGTCAGTTCCTCACCAGACATCACCGGCAACAATGTCGCCTATGGACACAAACCCACCGTCACTGGACCAGGCAGGACTGGCAAGAAGTGCTCTTCACTGACAAGTCACAGTTTTGTCTCACCAGGGGTGATGGTCGGATTTGCGTTTGTCATCGAAGGAATGAGCGTTACACTGAGGCTGTACTCTGGAGCAGGATCGATTTGGAGATGGAGGGCTCATCATGGTCTGGGGCGGTGTCACAGCATCATCGGACTGAGCTTGTTGTCATTGCAGGCAATCTCAACACTGTGCATTACAGGGAAGACATCCTCCTCCCTCATGTGGTATCCTTCCTGCAGGTTTTCCTGACATGACCCTCCAGCATGACAATACCGCCACGCACAGAACGAGCAGTATGACTGATTTCCTGCAAGACAGGAATGCCAGTGTTCTGCCATGGCCAGCGAAGAGATCTTGAGGGCTAGGGCCAGCTGAAGAGACCTTGGATTGCTAGCTGAAAAGACATTGGATTGCACCCTAGACCACCAGTAAGTCATAGCCTAGTTGAAAGGAGATGTCTATTTTGGTACTTGGTTCTTTCACATATAGACCTCAACTTTCCGTAGTTCAGACAGACATAGCTGATGTCTTTTTAGCTTAAGGAATTATTACATCAACTTTGATACTGGCTCCCACCAATACCAATGTTGATATTACCAATTATTAACTTTGATTGGATTTTTGTGGTGGCTGTTTTTTGTGATAAATCAATGTTAGTGTGAATTGTGGATGTTTATCCCTATTCTGTCTGGCCTTTTGTGTCTGTTCTGCAGGGGTACCAGCGCACGCCCAGACAACACAGGAATGGACATCACCGCACGCTGCACACTGGGTGATCCCAACAAGCTCCCAGAGGGTGTGCCCCAGCCGGCACGCATGCCCTATGTGTCTGACAAGCACCCTCGCCAGACATTAGAGGTCATCAATCTGCTACGCAAGCACAGAGAACTGTGTGATGTCGTGTTGGTGGTCGGCGCCAAAAAGATCTATGCCCACAGAGTGATCCTTTCGGCCTGCAGCCCTTACTTCAGGGCCATGTTCACAGGCGAGCTGGCCGAGAGCCGTCAGACAGAGGTTGTGATCCGGGACATTGATGAGCGGGCCATGGAGCTGCTCATTGACTTTGCCTACACTTCGCAGGTTACCGTTGAGGAAGGCAATGTGCAGACATTGCTGCCTGCCGCTTGTCTGTTACAGCTGGCCGAGATTCAGGAGGCTTGCTGCGAGTTCCTCAAGCGCCAGTTGGACCCCTCAAATTGCCTGGGTATCCGTGCCTTTGCTGACACCCACTCTTGCCGCGAGCTGCTGCGGATAGCTGACAAGTTTACACAGCACAACTTTCAAGAGGTAAGGTCTCTATCTTGCATACATGTGCATCTCTGTGCACTCACTCTCTGAAGTGTTTCTTTGTCATTTAGAAAAAATGATGTTGCTCATCTTAGCTCTCTGCTTATCAGAGACATTTTTTGGTTACTTGGTCTAGCTAGTCATTTGAAAATCCACACTGGTTACCAGTTAGTGAACTCCAGAGAGAGGTGTCATTGAGTAATTTTTGCCCCACAGCCTTAAATGTGAATCCCAGCAATAAAGTTAATACCTTTTCTACATTGTCTTTTGTTTTCTTTACATACAGTTTTAGAATTTCCATTAGGTTAAACCCCAACGTTAGTTGTATCCTCAGGAAATAACTGCCACGGAACTTTCAGAATTTGGGAATTAGATGTTGCTGCCGGTTTAACTTGACTGCCTTACCATGCATCATTCTTTTGAGCACAGCCCCTGTCGTTTTGTGGACATTGAACAGGTTCCACCTGATGAGTGACTGAGGTCATTTTGCTTGCTTTGCCCTCAGGTGATGGAGAGTGAGGAGTTCATGCTGCTTCCAGCCAACCAGCTGATAGATATAATCTCCAGTGACGAACTGAATGTGCGAAGTGAGGAGCAGGTTTTCAACGCAGTCATGGCCTGGGTCAAGTACAGCATTCAGGAGCGCCGGCCACAGCTGCCGCAGGTGATAATACCTGCTATATAAATAAATAATTGTATGTGGTGTTGCATTAAACTTGATATATACCTGTAGTTTTGATTCACAAAAGAAATAAGGACTGTCTGTTTAAAATCAAAAGTGTTTGTCTAACTTATTCCACTTGGTAAGTCATTGAGTTAGGATATGTTTTCTGGTTATAGGTCCTCCAGCATGTTCGTCTTCCCCTTCTGAGCCCAAAATTCCTGGTGGGAACGGTAGGATCAGACCCTCTCATCAAAAGTGATGAGGAGTGCAGAGACCTGGTTGATGAGGCAAAGAATTACCTGCTCTTGCCCCAAGAGCGCCCTCTAATGCAAGGGCCAAGAACACGCCCTCGGAAGCCCATCCGGTGTGGAGAAGTGCTGTTTGCAGGTTAGTATCTTAACTCTTGAACCTCGCTGCATTCTCTTAGTACCCATGTCTGATCACTTCTGCTTTCAAAGGTATTTCAAAATGACAGTTGTGTACTTTTCCCAACATGTTGCCATTGAATATTCTAAAGGGTAGGGTTAGAAGAGACAAAGTTTTTTAGTTTTTTTCCTTCATATTCTCAGTTGGCGGGTGGTGCAGTGGGGATGCCATCTCCAGTGTCGAACGATACGACCCACAGACCAATGAGTGGCGCATGGTGGCTTCCATGAGTAAGAGGCGCTGTGGAGTGGGTGTCAGCGTCCTTGACGATCTTCTCTATGCTGTTGGCGGCCATGACGGGTCCTCATATCTCAACAGTGTGGAGAGGTTAGCGTTTCCTTCCCCGTTTTGAAAACGATGTCCACTGAGTCACCACCTCGTTAATGTTTCTTTATAGGGCCTTGTCCCAAATGGCACTACATATGACCAGGTTCCACAGGGCTCTGGTCAAAGTAGTGCACTATATAGGGAATATTGGGACACACCCTAGATCTAATCAAAAGGCTGGTCTTCCTTCCATTGTTGAACTTCCTTATATTAGTGTACTGTACTGAACTCACTCTCCACTACAGGTATGACCCCAAGACAAATCAGTGGAGTAGTGATGTAGCTCCCACAAGCACATGCAGGACCAGTGTGGGTGTGGCTGTCCTGGGAGGGTATCTGTATGCAGTAGGGGGCCAAGATGGAGTATCCTGCCTCAACATTGTTGAAAGGTCACACTTACAATACATATTCACGGTTTAATTTGCTGTATTTGTCTTCTACAAATCACACTGTTTTCTATCATGCTGAGGCAAAGACAATTCATCTTGCAATACTAAGTAATATAACAAACCATTAACATGCCTCCTGAAATATCACAGAAAGCTGACTCCACTGAGTAATGTGACTGCATGATCTGTTACAGATATGACCCCAAGGAGAACAAATGGACGCGCGTGGCCTCGATGAGCACCAGGCGCCTGGGTGTAGCCGTGGCTGTACTGGGGGGCTTCCTCTATGCAGTGGGAGGTTCAGATGGCACGTCCCCTCTCAATACAGGTACAGATGAAGCACTTAGAAAACAGTGCAATATCTTTCATTAGTCAGCACGTCATTAACAGGGTGTACACTATTTATACAGATAATCCACTGTAGAAGCTTCAGAGATCCTAACAAGAGATCCTAGAATCACATAATGTCCCTATAGTTCCCTAGAGATCTGGGTTGTATTCATTAGGCACCAAATGGATGAAAATGGACTGAAACAGGGAGACTATCTGAACTTGTCCAAGAAACACTTGTTAACTTGCTACGCTTTATAGTGTACACTAATGAATATGACCCTGCTCTAACCCCCTTTCTTACTCCATGTCTGCTCTGCCTCTGCTCTAATCTTACCACAGTAGAAAGGTACAACCCCCAGGAGAACCGCTGGCACACCGTCTCTCCCATGGGCACCAGGAGAAAACACCTGGGCTGTGCAGTGTACCAGGACATGATCTACTCCGTAGGAGGCCGGGACGACACCACCGAGCTGAGCAGTGCTGAGCGCTACAACCCCAGGACCAACCAGTGGTCAGCTGTTGTAGCCATGACTTCAAGACGTAGTGGGGTCAGTCTGGATCTTTCACATTGATTTCTGTTTGGTTTGGGTGCTTTATTTTAGGATAAAGAGGCAAAGTGTTGGACTTTTCAATCAAATCAGGTAATTTAGTCAAAGTTGGGTTTAACTAGCTAGAGAAAAAATCTGTTGCTTTACACCTGTTGATGATTGGAGCATTGTTTGTCTTGCAGGTTGGACTAGCAGTGGTAAATGGCCAGTTAATGGCTGTGGGTGGCTTTGACGGGACAACGTATCTCAAAACAATAGAGGTCTATGATCCTGACGCTAACACATGGAGGTAGGTAACCGCATGCAACAGGTTACTTGAGACATATTATCCCTAGAGGGCTTGTGTTGAACGTGAAGATATTAATTTCCTTCTCTTCCTCCAGGCTCTATGGTGGAATGAACTATAGGCGACTTGGAGGAGGGGTTGGTGTTATCAAAATGACTCACTGTGAATCACACATATGGTAGCACCTCCAGGTCAAAGGCCTCACCGTCGCATGTGCCTCCGAAAGAAACATTGTTTATCATGCAAGGAACAAAGTCTATATTAACTGTAACACAGCCATGTTATTGGCAAGCCAAGGAAATGTCTTGTGACTACAAGCTTTACTGTTCCTGTGTCAAGTCTGATCTTGGAGCCTACGGTTCATCTCTCTTCTGTACTTCCTGTATTATGACTTGACTGGCCAAGGCCAAGAGGAACTAACTCTGAATAGATCAATCACATGAACTATTGTTTGACATCATGGGGGGAAAACCCTTAATTTCCTCTTTTTCGGTTACTGAAATGAATACTGCAGCCGCACTTTAAGATACAGTTCAGATTTTTGCTGTGGTACCGGTTATACTATACCAACGATTAGTTTCCTTTGAAATATTAAATGGGGCATGAAGAAGAATCTTCAAAGAGAACTGAAGGTGCAGGATGTGGTCTCACTGCTTCCCTTGATCCTCGTTGTGAAAAGTGGATGAACTTGTTAGGCAGTTGTTTAAATCTATAAATTAAATGCACTGTGATAATTTTTTGTTGTTGCGGTTTTTATTAGTTTGACACACTGAGCATAACCTGGAGTTCTACGTTCACAACTGGGGTCAATTGTTGGTACGGTGGCACTTACACAATATTACAACTGTTTCATACAAGATTGTTGCCCATTTAAGGCTGACAATGGATATACTTTTTTTAACCTTATGAGACATGAGACAGTCTTGTACTTTAATCTATAAAAAAATATTGAGGAATTAGTTGCATTGCGGTTCATCTAACACACAGTAAGGAATAATGAACTGGTTGATGTATTATGCACCCCTTCATTGGTGACCATGGAAAACAGATGGACATTGAGTAATATGCTTAGACATAAAAAAAAAAAGGTAAACCCTGATGAATCTCATGTTACTGCTATTGAGCAAAATATACAATCATGCATTTTACAATCATGCAAACTCAACTCCTGTAGATATGTTATCACCTAAATGTGTCAGATTATGCAAGTAATTATTAGACTGACCAAATATTTTGAAAATTAATGTATCCCTTTGGCTGTGTTCACAGAGCCCAATTCTGATTTTTTTCTTCTACTAATTGGTCTTTTGACCAATCACATCAGATATGTTTAAGAGCTAACCAGTGGCTGCACCTACACAGGCAGGCAATTTGTTTTCCACAAATTGGTCTATTAACCAATCAAGTCAACTGTGAAAAGCTCTGATTGGTAAAAATACCAAAACTGGAAAAAAAATATCAGAATTGGTCTGCCGTTGTAAACGCAGCCTTTCACAGTATGGAACCGTTGAGGGCAAATGTACGGGTGCTTTATTTCTCCCCTGTTAGATGACGTGGAATTGTCTGTACTGACAAAATACCCCATGCTGTTAATAAAAACACTTTATTTCAAACTTTAAGCTCATCAAACAATTGTTTTTGAAAATGGAAATGTATTTACAGGTACTATTCTTTTTGGTTGTTACTACTCTACTATTTAGGAAATCACCAGGCTCTTACAGATTTACTGTATCTGGACTGTATAACAATGATATCTTCAGAACTGCCCAAGTTACTTGACGGTTTACCATGTATCAAACCTGATTAATCAACTATCACCCCAAACTGACAAAAACCAACATTTGCAAGTTTAAGCTGTAACACATTTACTTCTACACTATTGCGCTTGTAGTGAATAATATCTAGAGTGACTGAAACCACAGAACAATGGCAAGGTACACAATCAGCAAAAGCGTAGCTATTTTGAAATGTTTGCATTTGCCTTTTCATACAATACATGAATATTTAAAAAAAAAAGTTAAATGGTTTAATTTCATATGGACAGTAATTTTGTGGGTATACAGGTATTTTACAAAACACAAACAAACATTGATTTGTGATGTCAAAGACAGTCTGCTTAGATTGGCATCTTCAGAAGAGCACATTCTGTCAGCAGTTGCAGGATGGTGGGGATGTAATTAGGGCTTGCAATCTGTGATGGAAAATGAATAGTTAGATAACGGATACCACAAGTTAAAAACATACTGTATTAATTACATACTATTAAATTGTTCACATTTTTAAGTGTGTGGCTGAGCCCATTTGAAATGCAAGTTACATGTTACAAATAGCCAGTCACTTGTGTTTAGACTAGATGTATACAGTGCCTTGCGAAAGTATTGGGCCCCCTTGACCTTTTGCCACATTTCAGGCTTCAAACATAAAGATATAAAACTGTATTTTTTTGTGAAGAATCAACAACAAGTGGGACACAATCATGAAGTGGAACGACATTTATTGGATATTTCAAACTTTTTGAACAAATCAAAAACTGAAAAATTGGGCGTGCAAAATTATTCAGCCCCTTTACTTTCAGTGCAGCAAACTCTCTCCAGACGTTCAGTGAGGATCTCTGAATGATCCAATGTTGACCTAAATGACTAATGATGATAAATACAATCCACCTGTGTGTAATCAAGTCTCCGTATAAATGCACCTGCACTGTGATAGTCTCAGAGGTCCGTTAAAAGCGCAGAGAGCATCATGAAGAACAAGGAACACACCAGGCAGGTCCGAGATACTGTTGTGAAGAAGTTTAAAGATTTCCCAAGCTTTAAAAATCCCAAGGAGCACTGTGCAAGCGATAATATTGAAATGGAAGGAGTTTCAGACCACTGCAAATCTACCAAGACCTGGCCGTCCCTCTAAACTTTCAGCTCATACAAGGAGAAGACTGATCAGAGATGCAGCCAAGAGGCCCACGATCACTCTGGATGAACTGCAGAGATCTACAGCTGAGGTGGGAGACTCTGTCCATAGGACAACAATCAGTCGTATATTGCACAAATCTGGCCTTTATGGAAGAGTGGCAAGAAGAAAGCCATTTCTTAAAGATATCCATAAAAAGTGTCGTTTAAAGTTTGCCACAAGCCACCTGGGAGACACACCAAACATGTGGAAGAAGGTGCTCTGGTCAGATGAAACCAAAATTGAACTTTTTGGCAACAATGCAAAACGTTATATTTGGCGTAAAAGCAACACAGCTCATCACCCTGAAAACACCATCCCCACTGTCAAACATAGTGGCGGCAGCATCATGGTTTGGGCCTGCTTTTCTTCAGCAGGGACAGGGAAGATGGATGGAGCCAAATACAGGACCATTCTGGAAGAAAACCTGAGTCTGCAAAATACCTGAGACTGGGACGGAGATTTGTCTTCCAACAAGACAATGATCCAAAACATAAAGCAAAATCTACAATGGAATGGTTCAAAAATAAACATATCCAGGTGTTAGAATGGCCAAGTCAAAGTCCAGACCTGAATCCAATCGAGAATCTGTGGAAAGAACTGAAAACTGCTGTTCACAAATGCTCTCCATCCAACCTCACTGAGCTGTTTTGCAAGGAGGAATGGGAAAAAATGTCAGTCTCTCGATGTGCAAAACTGATAGAGACATACCCCAAGCGACTTACAGCTGTAATCGCAGCAAAAGGTGGCGCTACAAAGTATTCACTTAAGGGGGCTGAATAATTTTGCACGCCCAACTTTTCAGTTTTTGATTTGTTCAAAAAGTTTGAAATATCCAATAAATTTCGTTCCACTTCATGATTGTGTCCCACTTGTTGTTGATTCTTCACAAAAAAAATACAGTTTTATATCTTTATGTTTGAAGCCTGAAATGTGGCAAAAGGTCGCAAAGTTCAAGGGGGGCGAATACTTTCGCAAGGCACTGTAGATATGTTGGCCTTTCCATATATGTGCATATTCACCTTGATTTTTCCACTATGGTGAGAAGAACCCAAAGCCGTGGAGATCTGCATCAGTGACCCAGCAGACAAGTCTATCCTGAAGTGCCTGAAGAAGTGTGACTGCAGCCCTTTGATGAACCCGGTGACCTCATCAATGCTGATGCTGTCCTCTGTCGTGTCAACCTGCCGCATGCTGTCCCAAAGCTCCCAGGCATCTTGTGGGTGGACGGTGTACGTAACGTCCATAGGGGGTAGTGTTGGGAGAGTCCAGACCAGTTTCAGGTACTGGATGTTGATGGTGGGGTGGCACCCAGTCCATAGGGATGCGAGCCACTGGAGGTTGGTAGAGTTGATATCAAGAGGGCCAAAGCAACAGTCAAATATATTTTCAAACCAGGATTTGACCAACACTGTGAGCGATTCTGGTCCTCTGGTGCAGAACAAAGGCAAACTGACAAATTCCAGGGGTAGTGATCGGAGATAATCCAAGTCACCGTTTACGCAGGTCAGCCAGCCACTCCACACAACCTTCGGAGCATCATCTTTTGCAGAAAACACTTGTTTGGAGAGAATCTGTGATGAGAACAGATGGAAATAAACACCACAGTCAAGGGATTCCACAGAAGAATAAAGTATGAACTCCAAACTACATTTTGAGGAAAAACCCTTACCTGTATGAAAACTGTCTCAGCATCTTTATCAGTCTCTGCCAACCCAAGGACCACAGAAAAATTTACCTTGAAGCCCAACTCCTGACCAACTTCAATCGCCAGGCCCTGTTGCTTCTCTGATACCATGAAAGCTGATAGTTGCTTTGAGTAGGATTTCAACTGAGTGTGTCTGAACTGGTACAAAGGTGTGACATACGACAGCTGCCATTCCTTCTTCACCAGAAGTGCTACTTGGTCTGGGTCAACCTGTTTCTAGACAGCAAAGAGACATACATCAGATAGATCCAAATATTATACACTCAAATGATGTAGCCCTTCTTGAAGCCCTGCTTGAATATGTCAAGCAGGGCTACAAATCAAGCATACAGATTAGTTGACTCGTCAACAATGATGTATGAGAAGAATTGTGAATACAACCATATTGATTGGCCTTAGCTACTTACTGTGATATCACATGACTTTGGAGCCTTTCTACTTCTCGGTATTCTTAGAGCTGTCAGAAGGCCTGATGTGTATGCCAGATGAGTTGCTTCAACACAGCTTCGCATTGATTGCCTGTAACTCTTGCTCCTTCGTTGTGCCAAGGCATTGTTGCGTGGGGTCTCCTCAGTGCTGTAAAGAACAAATTATCACATTAGGATAGTTAGTGAAACATTGTATTATTTTACACCATGCATACAAAGTTAATAAGAATAGGTCAAAATGATGAAAAGTAGTAGTTTGTGACAAACATTTTCAAAAAAACATTTATTTCAATAAACAGACTGAGAAAATGTATATTTAAATAAAATAATAAAAAACACAGGATGGTCTATTTAGGAATCCAATTACAGAGATTATTATAAAGCTCAAGGATTTATTTGGATTTAACCAATTTCAACAATTGTTTATATAACTTTACCTTGTTTAACCTATTAATTGTAAAGTCCCATTGGGGACCCTATTAGATAAAAAATAAAAAAAACAATTCAGTCTGGTATGAGAAAGTAACTCCTATCTGCAAAAGCAGGGTATCTTGCCTATTGATTGGTGCGATTTAATACCATATTTGGGCATACAAATGTATAAGGGAAGACGGAGCCGATTACCTCATTTCCAGATGGCTGCTACCTACATTCCGGTTAGCATTGTGAAGCATAAACGAAATAAACACAGAATACGTTGATACACACCGAAGACCGAGACTCAACAGACCATGAGGATATCTTATTTAACTGCTGCGTACCCGGGGTCTATTAGGGCGCACACTCAGTGAAGCTTAGGAGCGCACAGGCATACATCAGATAGATCCTATATATGATTTCATTATCTGCTAAACTTTTTCTTTCGCTGTGTATATTGACTGGATAAACTCACTGCAGTATTAAGCCTAACATTGAGCTTATGAATGATGGGCTAATATGCATATGTTTAACTGGCTATAGGCTACATCTCGAGCCTGCTGTCTTCATTGTTATGTTGCGCAATTACGCATCGGGCCTCTTCGCGGCCACGAATATTCCTTTTAAATCTTGTCGGGTCCCATGAAAAGACAGACTAAAAAAGCTTGTTGGACACTTATTTCGGCTTATTTTCTTTAGCCTACTAATAGCCTATGAGGAGAGATGTACGCTTGCTGAATGTAAAATAAGCTACAGCATGAACGAGCGGAGAGTAGGAAGGAGAATCCCATTTTTCCCTATAGTAGGCCCATCTTAACACCGGGCTAGATCCTAACAAAAATAGGCTTAACATGATTGGCCTGCTAAAAAGACAAACGGGGCAGTGGAAAAAAATATGATCATACATTCGGCTTTCCGGTCCTCCATAAAAAAAAGATATTATTAAATGTTAGGGTGGGTATGAATAGATCATTATATGTGATCCAGTACCGAAATGCATCCCAAAAGGTTTTAGTAAGTTGACAGGCACAAATAAGATGATCTGCCGTTTCGATATGAGTTACAAAAAACACAATGGTTAAAGTCAAAGTTAAATCTCCATCTTATGAAATCGTTAGGCCTACATGGGTAAATGCCATTCATTGTTTTGATATGAACTTGTTTAGGTTTAGGTCAGGGTTTCCAAAACGGACTTGGGGACCACCCTGGGTGCATGTTTAGGTTTTTGCCCTAGCACTACACAGCCGATTCATCATCAAGCTTTAATTATTTGAATCAGCTGTGTAGTGCTTGGGAAAAAAACAAAAACGTGCACCCAGGGGGGCCCCAGGACCAAGTTTGAGAAACCCTGCTTTAGGTGATAAAGGAAAAGAAAGGCACCTGGTTCTTATTCTGACTATATAACTTCTAGTGAAATCTAACATATGTCCCTTTCAAAGGTGGAGGGAAACACTGTAGTAAGAATAACTAAATAAAACATACAGATAACCAAAATAATGGATTCACTTGAGTAAATGAGGGATAAAGTGTATTTGAAAGCAGGTGCTTCCACAGGTGTGGTTCCTGAGTTAATTAAGCAGTGAATGTCCCATCATGCTTAGGGTCATGTATAAAAATGCTGGGCAGCACAGAGGAAGAGGTGAAGTGAGATAGATAACTGGGCCCAAAATCCATCTTCTTCAGCAGGAAGCGTTTTTAATTTTTTACACTCACCAAGCAAGTCAATGTGTGTTGAATTTGGTCAACAAAATGTATGGCTTATTTGATAGAAGTTTCGTAATGCTTAGGTTGTTACGAGTGTACTGATGAGAAGGACATGATATTCCGGCAACTTTGAGAAAAAAAACATCGGAGTTGTGCCTGTTCACAATGTCATGACTGTTCTATGAGGATCCGAATGGATCCGATCCGCTTGGCAATAGATAACCAGACCCTCTGTCACCCACAGGGGTGTGTGAGTTTTAAAAGAGATTATCATTAACCAAATTCCAAGGTATTTACAGGTGGGAACACGTTCCAAAAGAAAGCCATCATGGGTAGCAAGGTTCAGATTTTCCAATTGTAAACTTTTGGATCGTGAAAATACCATATACTTAGTTTTACTTGAATTAAGCACCAGCCTAAGATCTACAAGTGCATCTTGAAGCAATTCAAAGTCAAACTGGAGCAGGAATGTAAATGCTTGAGCGAGTGATGGGCTGTGGCATATAGTACTGTGTCATCAGCATAGAAATGAAAGTTGCATTTTTTCACTGAGTTACAGATATCATTTATGTATATAGTGATTAATAAAGGACCTAAAATCAAACCTTGTGCGACTCCTTTGTGAACAGTGACAAAATCAGATTTTTACCCCATCTGCAATAATAGCCTGAGATCTATCAATGAGATCATTCTGAAACCACAAATATATCTGAGGCCAACCCCAATGAGGTCAGTCTCTTCAGCAGAAGAGAATGATCAACTGTATCGAACGCCTTCGACAGATCAACAAACAAAGCAACAGTTCAACTTCTTATCAAACGCTCTTACAATATAATTTACAACCAGTGTGGAGGCTGTGACAGTACTGTGCCCCGGTCTAAAACCAGACTGAAATTTGTTCAGTATGCAGTTATCAGACAAGAAAGAGCACAGCTGTACATTTACCAATGACTAACATTTTTACAAGACAAGACAGCTTAGAGATTGGTCGATAATTATCAAGGTCACCAGTATCCCCACCTTTGTGCAGAGGCAGCACATAGGCAGTTTTCAATCTTAGTTGTGACCCCAGAGGTTAACGTGAGGATACAAATATGAGGAAGAGCACCAGAGATAAGTGGTGCAGCTCTAGCCAGCAACCCTGGGTCAAGTTTGTCAGTCCCTGTTGCTTTCTTAGTGTCTATGGCTAGCAAGGCATCAATAACGTTCTCCTCTGTGAAGATGCTTAGTGAGAAACCCTGACCATCAGCATACTTCATGCATAATCCCTTCATATGCATCTTTTCTTCCTTCATTTGTGGTCGACATTTTCTCAAAAAGATTGCCTGCTGCAATGAAGTGATTGTTGAAGGCATTAGCAATGGCATTCTTATCAGTAATGAGTCCAGTATCCAACCCTATCTGATTTGGGAGTGTGGAGTGCATATTGTTCTTTAATGTTTTAACTACTTTCCAGAATTTGGCTGGATTCCCATAACAGTCATTTAAACTAGTCACATAGTAATCCAATTTTGTTCTTCGAACAAGTCTGATGCACAGGCTTCTCAGCTGCCTAGAAGTCTGCCAGTCAGAGCTAGAATAAGTTTCTCTAGCCTTAGCCCAACGTGCAACACAACTGTTGTCAGGTCGGGAATCTGCTTCTTGACTACTGGTAAAATTCCTTATTATATCAGTGACGTTAGCACCTGGAAAGCCAAGTGTGCGTGTATCTTGGATTGACACTTGCTTTACCACTGAGCTCCTGATTAAAACGGTAGCTAGCTGTTTACCATTATTATTTTCTTCCGAAGCCTTTTGTACAGCTCCATTTGTATTAATGGTTTTTCCAACTCGGCCACAACAGATCACAGGGATTAGAGCTCCAGGCGCAAACACAGCACGGCAGAAGAAAAATCATCCGGATCAGACGACCGCGGACCTGAAGGTGCTGGAACGTCAAGATTAGAGGTTGACCGATTAATCGGAATGGCCGATTAATTGGGGCCGATATCAAGTTTTCATAACAATCGGAAATCAGTATTTTTGGGCGCCGATTTTACAGATTTCTTTTTTTTATATATACATATTTTTTTATAACTTTATTTAACTAGGCAAGTCAGTTAAGAACACATTCTTATTTTTAATGACGGCCTAGGAACGGTGGGTTAACTGCCTTGTTCAGGGGCAGAACGACAGATTTTCACCTTGTCAGCTCGGGGGATTCAATCTTGCAACCTTACAGTTAACTAGGCCAACGCTCTAACCACCTGCCTCTCAATGCACTCCACGAGGAGCCTGCCTGTTACGCGAATGCAGTCGAAGCCAAGGTAAGTTGCTAGCTAGCATTAAACTTATCTTATAAAAAACAATCAATCAATCATAATCACTAGTTATAACTACACATGGTTGATGATATTACTAGGTTATCTAGCGTGTCCTGCGTTGCATATAATCGATGCAACGCTGGGGAATGATAACAAAAGCGCATTTGCAAAAAAAGCACAATCGTTGGACGACTGTACCTAACCATAAACACCAATGCCTTTCTTAAAATCAATACACAGAAGTATATATTTTTAAACCTTCATATTTAGCTAAAAGAAATCCAGGTTAGCAGGCAATATTAACCAGGTGAAATTGTGTAATTTCTCTTGCGTTCATTGCACACAGAGTCAGGGTATATGCAACAGTTTGGGCAGCCTGGCTCATTGCGAACTAATTTGCCAGAATTTTACGTAATTATGACATAACATTGAAGGTTGTGCAATGTAACAAGAATATTTAGACTTAGGGATGCCACCCGTTACATAAAATAATGAACGGTTCCGTATTTCACTGAAAGAATAAAGGTTTCGTTTTCGAAATGATAGTTTCCGTATTCGACCATATTAATGACCAAAGGCTCGTATTCCTGTGTGTTATTATGTTATAATTAAGTCTATGATTTCAGTCTGACTGAGCGATGGTAGGCAGCAGCAGGTTCGTAAGCATTAATTCAAACAGCACATTTGTGCGTTTTGCCAGCAGCTCAAGTTTTGCCAACTTTCATATGTTCTCATGTTCTGAGCAAGGAACTTAAACGTTAGCTTTTTTACAATTGCAATTGCAACAGGCAATTGCTACATTGGATGTTTAGGTGTTTTTCTTTATCTCGGAACTGGCCGAAATAGACACAGCGCCGGGATCTTATTTATTTCTTATGCAATCCAACATCCTTCATCGTGCGAGACAATCAGTACTCTCTGAAACTAGAGGAATGTGACTACACAGTGTGTTCAAAACAGTACTAGACAGACACATGCTGAGCCAATGTAGGCACTATATCAGTGGGAGAGGTTTCCACTGTGTAGGGGTAAGTGGACCCATGTAGCGGGCACACAGGCGAGGTACGTCAAAAAAAAAACTCAAGGCCCTAAAACCAAATGTTCTTGGCTACTCTACCCTTAGGTGTTGTTTTATACAAATATTTGTGCTGAAAATACCTGTACGATGAGGTTAAGGTTAAGAGGAGATAACTTCATGGGCAGTTTAGAAATGTCAATGAAAAATATATAAGCCACCAAAAATAAAACATTAACATTTTCAAATAAAACATTGTAACTATATTAATTTGATGGTACCATTCATTGGATCAAATTAGAGCTCGCCAGATTGTAGTCCTAAAAAACAAATGAGTTACCTCTGGTTACCTCCATTCCAATGGGGGGAAGAAAATGCGTGACGTTAGCTGATGAACAAATAGAACAAAATGTTAAGCCCTCCAACAAACCATCAGAAAGGCAAAGCATCAATGCAAGACTAAGAGCAAATCCTACTACACCGCTTTGACTCTCGTCAGATGTGGCAGAGTTTGCAAACTATCACGGATTACAAAGAGAAACCCAGCCACGAGCTGCCCAGTGACACGAGCCAAGTGCAAAAAGTTCCCTCAGCGCTCACAACAAGCAAACTCTGACAAAAGTCCCATTTTGAGGTGAAAATGATGAATCAGACACCTTATCGATAGCAACAGCTCATGGTCCTTCTGGAATCAGAAGTTTTTTTGGCTCAATGGAGGAACATGCTGATGAATGTCTTCCTCGAGCTGTGTATGCAACTGGTTCACCTCTGATGCTCACATGCAATGTGTATTGGAAGAGATTTCTGAAATGTTCTTTGCCCAGCACACACCCCTCTACTGATTTGCTGGATGCAGAGTTCAATAGAGTTCAAGTGAAGGTCAAGCAAATCATAGAGAAAGCAAACTGTATTGCAATCATCTCTGATGGGTGGTCGAATGTTTGTGGGCAAGCAAAGTGAGAAGAATAAGAGCACCACATTGAAGCTGCCCAGGATTGTCATCATGTTTGACAGTCTCCTGGAGGGAAAGGAGTCTCTCCAAGAAAAGGCCATATCACAGTCTGCCGATATGAACAGCCCCATCAAGATCATCCTCCTGGATGATGTATTTTTGGAGTGAGTGGTAAGCAGCCTGACACTCCTGAAACCTATAGCAGTAGCCATTGCATGGATTGTGGGAGACAAAGCCATCCTGTCTGATGTTCAGACTCTGCTTGTAGATGTAAGATAAGAAATCCGTACAGCCCTGCCAACTTCACTGTTGCTCCAAGCAGAGGAAACTGCAGTTCTGAAATGCATCAAAAAGAATGAAGACTTCTGCCTGAAGCCAATACATGCCGCAGCGTACATGTTTGACCCCAAGTATGCTGGCAAGAGCACCCTGTCTGATGCAGAGATCAACAAGGCTTATGGTGTCATCACTACCTTGTCTCACCACCATGGCCTGGATGAGGGCAAGGTTCTTGGCAGTCTGGTGTACACTTCCAAGCAAGGGCTTTCCACTAGATATGGTGAAAGGGACTTTGTGGATCTGAGGCTCTTTCCCCTGTTGCCTCCATCATCCTCCAAATACCACCAACATCAGCCGCCTCAGAGCGCAACTGGTCCTTGTTTGGGAACACACACACCAAAGCACGCAACAGGCTGACCAATACAAGGGTTGAAAAATTGGTGGCCATCCAGGCAAATTTGAGGTTTTTGAGCCTGACCACTTGCCATCCTCAACAAGATTGTAAAGTGACAGTGAAAACGAGGCCTCAAAGTCTGATGTTCAAGAAGTGGACATTGAGGGGGTCCAGGAAGAAGACATGGAAGCCTGACAGGAAGACAACCAATGCTTTTGTTTCTAGACTATCATTTTACAGATGTATGTTGAAAATGTTTTTTTTGGGGAGATGCGATGGATCATTCAATATTCCCTTTCTTTTGTTTTTCAGTAAATTCATCCCATGTGAATAGTCAACTCAACTAAAGTTACATTCGTACCTAAATGGGTTTTTTTCTATTGGAAGGATTTGCAATTATGTCTGCTTATGACAAGGTAAAATGTTTCTCTTTTTCTTCACATAAATATATCCAATATAAAAAAGAAACACATTTAAATAGTATTAATTATAACTTACATATATATACATTAATTCCAAAATATTACCGTTGATTCCCATGGAAAGTTTCCACCTCTGAATATTCCCCAAATTGTGCAACCCTATACACGTCACTGACAATCTGAAATGGTCCAACCACACAGACAGTGTGATGAAGGAGGCTGAAGAAATTTGGCTTTGTCCCTAAGTCCCTCACAAACTTTTACAGATCTGCAATTGAGAGAATCTTATCGGGCAGTATCACCTCCTGGTACGGCAACTGCACAGCACGCAACAGCAGGGCTCTCCAGAGGGTGTTGCGGTCTGCCCAAAGCATCACCGGGGGCACACTGCCTGCCCTCCAAGACACTTACAGCACCCGATGTCACAGGAAGGCCAAAAAGATCATCAACCACCTGAGCCACAGCCTGTTCACCCCGCTACTATCCAGAAGGCGAGGTCAGTACAGGTGCATCAAAGCTGGGACCGAGAGACTGAAAAACAGCTATCGCAAGGCGTTCAGACTGTTAAATAGCCATCACTAGCCAGCTACCACCCGGTTACTCAACACTGCACCTTTGAGGCTTGATGGGCTGCATCACCGCTTGGTATGGCAACTGCTTGGCATCTGACCACAAGGCGCTACAGTGTAGTGCGTACGGCCCAATACATCACTGGAGCCGAGTTCTATGACACCCAGGACCTCTATACCAGGCAGTGTAAGAGGAAGACTTTAAATTGTCAAAAACTCCAGCCACCCAAATCATAGACTGTTCTTTCTGGAACCGCACCCTG
The DNA here is from genome assembly GCF_002021735.2 of Oncorhynchus kisutch. Classification (NCBI taxonomy): domain Eukaryota; kingdom Metazoa; phylum Chordata; class Actinopteri; order Salmoniformes; family Salmonidae; genus Oncorhynchus; species Oncorhynchus kisutch. Next base: position 19,377,196 of record NC_034203.2, read on the forward strand.
CATGGCACCAATGCATCAAGTCTGTAATCAACAGGACCTTGAACAGCTTCTACCCCCAAGCCATAAGACTGCTAAATAGTTTATCAAATAGCTACCTGGACTATGTGCATGGACCTTTTTTGCATTAACTTCGACTCATTACATACGTTGCTGCTACTGTTTATCTGTAAAGTTATATGTACATATCTACTTCGTACCTTAGCTCTTAATCATGACTTAAGTTCCATAAAAATTACACATAAGAGTCATTGGACAAAGGTGTCTTCCGTATGAGGGAATTTTGTTAAGAGCCCATTACTCAGGTCTGAACATTAACATGCATCGCTTGCGGTATGGTCTTTCATATCAGCGATAAATAATAAAAAATAATAAAAAATACAAAAACTTAAATTGATACAGTTTTATAGTGTTACAGTTCCCTCACGGCCATATCTCCATGGTATTTTACCGCCTGTGTTAATTTGCCATCTAGCATGTGCATGTTCTGAACACCCGTGTGTAATAGAAGAAGGTTGCCAAAAAACATGTCACTGAAAAATACTGTCGGCTGCAACTGTGATAAAGACAGTTAAAACAATGTACAGTACAGTCCCGGTACCCAATGTATATAGCCAAGTTATCATTACTCTGTTACGGTTATTATTACATGTTTCACATTTCTATAATTTTCTCAATTTCGCCATCAGTCTCTACACCTGTTGTTTGTGAAGCATGTGACGAATAACATTTGGATTTGAGCGTATAAGAGCTTCTAAGCCCGTTTATGAACAGGGTGGTTCGAGCCCTGAATGCTGATTGACTGACAGCCGTGGTTTATCAGACCGTATACCACGGGTATGACAAAACATGTGTTTTTTTACTGCTCTAATTACACTGGTAACCAGTTTATAATAGCAATTAGGCATCTCAGGGCTTGTGTCCCTGGCCTTGTTCTCTGTCAAAAGGGGTTGCTGACGCTAGCTGGCAAGCTTTGTTTTGATACGATCTCGTTTTCCTCGCTGACCAACAGCTTAGTTAACAATCTTTGTATATGCTAACCTCGATAACATAGCTGTCTATCGACATTAATTAATAATAGGTAAGAAAGTGGACTATATTTGTACCTGTTTCGTTCCTCCATTACTGAAAAATATAACACCAGCAAAGTCAGGAAGTGGATTTGAACATCGCGCCTTCCCATGATGCAACTGGATTCTTGATAAGGAAATGTAGTCAAGTACAGCATCATTCAACATTTTAGCCGAATTCCAGATTCATGTTCACTCGGCAATTATGCCGAATAATTCATGGATCTACATCTAAACATCTTGTTATATTTTCATACAGCTGAATCTTCAAATGCTCTCATTATATTTTGTAGCATAAAGAAAACAAATATTGTAATATATCTTTATCGTCGTTTGACTACCTTGGCCAGAAATAGAACACTCTCCTCCGCCATCTGTTACACAAATGACTGATCTGTAAATCCAAAGAATGGACACACTAAAAAGTAACTGTCGGAACCAAGTACATTAACATTTATTGAGTTTGGTCAATGGCGCTGTCTTTTCAGACTGAACACGGAGGAATCATGGGCGGAATTTAGAGTACACCGGTACCACAATCACAATGAATGAAGAGGCGCTTTTTAGCTAGAAAACGCTGCCGTTTTGAGAATAATCGACATGATGCAACTAACGTTTAATTTTCCACATCGAGGTTGCCAGTAAATTATGTTTATCTATGTAGCTATCTAGCATCCATGTACAACAAGCGGCCAATTTACAAGACAGATCTTTACAAGTTTAGATGACAGCTAGCTTTCTGTTTAGCTTGTAAGTATTAGTGATGGGCATTCCGGCTCTTTTCAGTGAGCCGGCTCGTTCGGCTCAGCTCACCAAAAAGATACGGCTCTTTTGGCTCCCATACGGCTCTTTCAAAAAATATGTTATGTATTTTTTCAAGTTAAACAGTTTGCTATAGTTTGACTACGATTGGTGTTAAAATAATTCGAATTAAATTATTAAATGAAATCATACTCTACCTTAACCAAAATGTATTTAAAAATGCATTGGTTTTTTATGAAAATTTTAAAGTATAACTTTTTAATATATATAAGCAAAGTGCATATAATTCTAACCATTCAAAACGAATACAATCTGAACAGCATAAGAATATTGCACCATATCAAAGAAAAATAAATAACAATTTGCAAAACTGCAGTATCCCACAAATTGAAATAAATGTTTAAAAAAAGGATGCTATTACACATGTGCATTTAAAGTACAACTTTTTAATGTATATAAACAAAGTGCATATAAATATAACAATTCAAAACGAATACAATCTGAACGACATAATAATAGAATATTGCACCATATCAAAGAAAAATAAGTAACAATGTGCAAAACTGCAGCATCCCACTTAAAATATTAAACTGGACCTTCTTTTCTCTCTCTTTCTTTATTGCCATGTTATAACCAGCAGCACACAGCAATGCTGACCACATTTTTCTTTTATGAGAGATTTGCCTTCAGAAATGCAAGCTGCCTCACTTGAGGGGCTGATGCGGTTTCTTCTCTCAATAATTATTTGTCCTGTTTTCGAGAAGACCCTCTCAGAGGGAAAGGATGTGGCCACTATGCAGAGTCTCCCTGTCATGACTTTAGTAAGCCATGGGTAGACAGAGGCCTTGTTCTCCCACCAGCTCAGAGGATCTGCAGATCTATGGAGGAGGGGCTCCTCCAAATAGGATCAGACCTGCATTATGACATCTGCTGAGGGATTCCTTTGTGCTGCATCCCCAGTTGCTCTCTCATCAAACAGCATCCAAACAGAAGACGTTTGTGGCACTACTGCTGGTGCTCCTGCTCCATCTGATCCCTCTTCTTCCTGTTACCCTGGCGCCTGAGCCAGCTGACTGCTGGGGCTGTCCCTCCCTGCTGCTGAGGTTATTCTTTGAAGAGCGTCATCAATCGCTCTGGCATCACTGAAGGATAACTTCTTAAACCTGGGGTCAAGTGCAGCGGTTTCTGACAGCACGTGATTATATTCCATTCTGTGGAACTTTCTGTCCATTGGTGAACATAGGGTGTTCATCAACTCTGTCACATGTCCTGTGGTTACATTTACTTCTCTCTGGCGGCTGACTGTGATTCGCTGCAGACCCTTACACGGGAGTATCATTTTTGAGGCTGTCACATAGCTGAAAAGAAAGAACTGTAACGTATTGGTTCAGGTTCATGTGTTGTCTACTGATACTACATATTTAATCTACTGCTCATATACATATATAATACTGGATTAAATAATGATGTAGTAATAACTGTTTACTGTACCTCTCTCCACTGATCTCCACTGTAAGCGGTGTGTAACTGGCTGCAGGAAGTCAGACGCAGGAGAGCAGAAATGGATAACAACTGGAGCACTTTAATAATGCAAAAACAAGCTGTACCTAGAACAACAAAATACGGGTAAAATAACCCATTGCAAAACCAGTCAGAAGTGCACATGCACTTACAACAAACAATCTCACACAAAGACATGGGGGGGAACAGAGGGTTAAATATACGACAAGTAATGAGGGAATGTAAACCAGGTGTGTGGGAAAACAAGACAAAACAAATGGAAAATGAAAGGTGGATCGGCGATGGCTAGAAGACGGGTGACGTCGACCACCGAACACGGAGAGGAACTGACTTCGGCGGAAGTCATGACAGTACCCCTCCCTTGACGTGCGCCGACACCGGCCTCGGGGACGACCCGGAGGGCGAGGCGCAGGGCGATCTGGACGGAGACGGTGGAACTCCCACAGCATTGAAGGGTGCAACACGTCCTCCACCGGAACCCAGCATCTCCTCCGGACCGTACCCCTCCCACTCCACGAGGTACTGAAGGCCCCTCGCCCGACACCTCGAATCCAGTATGAAGCGAACTGAATACGCCGGGGCCCCCTCGATGTCCAGAGGGGGCGGAGGAACCTCCCGCACATCAGACTCCTGGAGTGGGCCAGCCACCACTGGCCTGAGGAGAGACACATGGAACGAGGGGTTAATACGGTAATCGGGGGGATGCTGTAACCTGTAACTAACCTCGTTCAGTCTCCTCAGGACTTTAAATTGCCCCACAAACCGCGGCCCCAGCTTATGGCAGGGCAGGCGGAGGGTCAGGTTTCGGGTCGAGATCCAGACCCAACACCGGGGCCTCACTGTGGTGACGGTCTGCGCTGGCTTTCTGGCGCAGCACGGCCCGCTGAAGGTGAACATGAGTGGCGTCCCATATCTCCTCCGCGCGCCTGAACCAGTCGTCCACTGCAGGAGCCTCGATCTGACTCTGATGCCAAGGCGGCAGAACCGGCTGGTACCCCAGTATGCACTGGAAAGGGGAGAGGTTAGTGGATGAGTGGCGGAGCGAGTTCTGGGCCATCTCTGCCCAGGGCACGAACGCCGCCCACTTCCCCAGCCGGTCCTGGCAATAAGACCTCAAACCTAACCACATCCTGGTTAACTCTCTCCACCTGCCCGTTACTCTCGGGGTGAAAACCTGAGGTAAGGCTGATCGAGACCCCCAGACGTTCCATGAACACCCTCCAGACCCTCGAAGTGAACTGTGGACCCCGATCAGACACTATATCCTCAGGCACCACGTAGTGCCAGAAGACGTGTGTAAATAAGGCCTCTCTAGTCTGTAGGGCCTTAGGGAGACAGGGCAGAGGGAGGAGACGACAGGACTTGGAAAAATGGTCCACAACGACCAGGATCATGGTGTTACCCTGTGAGGGAGGAAGATTGGTAAGACAATCGACCGACAGATGCAACCAAGGCCGTTCTGGAACGAGTAAGGGGTGTAGCTTACCTCTGGGCAGGTGCCTAGGAGCCTTACACTGGGCGCACACCGAGCAGGAGGAAACATAAACCCTTACGTCCTTAGCCAAAGTGGGCCACCAGTACCTCCCACTCAGACAGGGCACCGTCCGACCAATGCCTGGATGACCAGAGGAGGGTGACGTGTGAGCCCAATAGATCAGCCGGTCACGGACAACAGATGGAACGTACAGACGCCCAGCGGGACACACTGGAGGGAAGCGGGCTCTACATGTAACGCCTGCTCAATGTCCGCGTCCAGCTCCCACCCTACCGGTACCACCAGGCAGGAGGCTGGGAGTATGGGGGTGGGATCCATGGGCCGCTCCTCTGTGTCATACAGCCGGGACAGTGCGTCTGCCTTCACGTTCTGGGAACCTAGTCTGTAAGAAAGGGTGAAAACAAAACTGGTGAAAAACATGGCCCACCTTGCCTGGCGAGGGTTCAGTCTCCTCGCTGCCCGGATGTACTCCAGATTGCGGTGGTCAGCCCAGATAGGAAAAAGATGTTTAGCCCCCTCAAGCCAATGTCTCCACCCCTTCAAAGCCCTGACGACAGCCAACAGCTCCCCGTTCCCCACATCATAGTTTTGCTCCGCCGGGCTGAGCTTCTTCGAGAAGAAGGCACAGGGGCGGAGCTTCGGTGGCGTACACGAGCACTGAGGGAGCACGGCTCCTATCCCACCCTCGGACATGTCCACCTCCACTATGAACGCCAAAGAGGGATCCGGATGGGCCAGCACAGGAGCTGAGGTAAACAGAGCCCTCAGGTGACCAAAAGTCCTGTTTGCCCCCGCCGACCACTGAAAACGTACCGGGCCCCCCTTCAGCAGTGAGTTTTTTTATTTATTTCACTAGGCAAGTCAGTTAAGAACAAATTCTTATTTTCAATGACGGCCTAGGAACAGTGGGTTAACTGCCTGTTCAGGGGCAGAACAACAGATTTGTACCTTGTCAGCTCGGGGATTCGAACTTGCAACCTTTCGGTTACTTGTCCAACGCTCTAACCACTAGGCTACCCTGCCGAGGTAATGGGAGCCATTACCTGACCAAAACCCCGGATAAACCTTCGGTAGTAATTGGCAAACCCTAGAAACCGCTGCACCTCCTTTACCGTGGTGGGAGTCAGCCAATTACGCACAGCTGAAATGCGGTCACTCTCCATCTCCACCCCTGAGGTGGACATGCGGTACCCTAGGAAGGAGATGGACTGCTGGGAGAACAGGCATTTCTCAGCCTTGACGTACAGGTCATGCTCCAACAGTCGACCAAGCACCCTGCGCACCAGGGACACATGCTCGGCGTGTGCAGCGGAGTATATCAGAATGTCATCAATATACACCATTACACCCTGCCTGTGCAGGTCCCTGAAAATCTAGGCTTGGAAGACTGATGGAGCATTCATCAACCCGTACGGCATGACGAGGTACTCATAGTGCCCTGAGGTAGTACTGAACGCCGTCTTCCACTCGTTTCCCTCCCAGATACGCACCAGGTTGTAAGCGCTCCTGAGATCTAGTTTGGTGAAGAAGCGCGCCCCATGCATTGACTCAATCGCTGTGGCGATTAGCGGTAGTGGGTAACTGTACCTCACAGTGATCTGGTTCAGGCCTCGATAGTCAATACACGGACGCAGTCCTCCCTCATTCTTCTTCACAAAAAAGAAACTCGAGGAGGCGGGTGAAGTAGAGTACCAAATGAACCCCTGACGCAGGGATTCGGAGACATATGTTTCCATAGCCACCGTCTCCGCCTGTGACAGGGGATACACATGACTCCTGGGAAGGGTGGCGTCTACCAGGAGATTTATCGCACAATCCCCCCTACAATGAGGTGGTAATTGAGTCGCCCTCTTTTTGGAGAAGGCGAGAGCCAAGTCGGAATATTCCGGGGGAATGCGCACGGCGGAGACCTGGTCTGGACATTCCACCGTAGTAGCACCAACGGAAACCCCTAAACGCCTCCCCGAGCACTCTCGCTACCACCCCCCGTGAGAGCCCTCCGTTGCCATGAAACAGTGGGGTCATGACAAGCTAAATCAAATCAAATTGATTTATATAGCCCTTCGTACATCAGCTGATATCTCAGTGCTGTACAGAAACCCAGCCTAAAACCCCAAACAGCAAGCAATGTAGAAGCACGGTGGCTAGGAAAAACTCCTTAGAAAGGCCAAAACCTAGGAAGAAACCTAGAGAGGAACCAGGCTATGTGGTGTGGCCAGTCCTCTTCTGGCTGTGCCGGGTGGAGATTATAACAGAACATGGCCAAGATGTTCAAATGTTCATAAATGACCAGCATGGTCCAATAATAATAAGGCAGAACAGTTGAAACTGGAGCAGTAGCACAGCCAGGTGGACTGGGGACAGCAAGGAGTCATCATGTCAGGTAGTCCTGAGGCATGGTCCTAGGGCTCAGGTCCTCCGAGAGAGAGAAAGAAAGAGAGAAAGAGAGAATTAGAGAGAGCACACTTAAATTCACACAGGACACCGAATAGGACAGGAGAAGTACTCCAGATATAACAAACTGACCCTAGCCCCCTGACACATAAACTACTGCAGCATAAATACTGGAGGCTGAGACAGGAGGGGTCAGGAGACACTGTGGCCCCATCCGAGGACACCCCCGGACAGGGCCAAACAGGAAGGATATAACCCCACCCACTTTGCCAAAGCACAGCCCCCACACCACTAGAGGGATATCTTCAACCACCAACTTACCATCCTGAGACAAGGCCGAGTATAGCTCACAAAGATCTCCGCCACGGCACAACCCAAGGGGGGGTGCCAACCCAGACAGGAAGATCACATCAGTGACTCAACCCACTCAGGTGACGCACCCCTCCCAGGGACGGTATGAAAGAGCCCCAGTAAGCCAGTGACTCAGCCCCTGTAATAGGGTTAGAGGCAGAGAATCCCAGTGGAAAGAGGGGAACCGGCCAGGCAGAGAAAGCAAGGGCGGTTCGTTGCTCCAGAGCCTTTCCGTTCACCTTCCCACTCCTGGGCCAGACTACACTCAATCATATGACCCACTGAAGAGATGAGTCTTCAGTAAAGACTTAAAGGTTGAGACCGAGTTTGCGTCTCTGACATGGGTAGGCAGACCGTTCCATAAAAATTGAGCTCTATAGGAGAAAGCCCTGCCTCCAGCTGTTTGCTTAGAAATTCTAGGGACAATTAGGAGGCCTGCGTCTTGTGACCGTAGCGTATGTGTAGGTACAGTGCCTTGCGAAAGTATTCGGCCCCCTTGAATTTTGCGACGTTTTGCCACATTTCAGGCTTCAAACATAAAGATATAAAACTGTATTTTTTTGTGAAGAATCAACAACAAGTGGGACACAATCATGAAGTGGAATGACATTTATTGGATATTTCAAACTTTTTTAACAAATCAAAAACGGAAAAATTGGGCGTGCAAAATTATTCAGCCCCCTTAAGTTAATACTTTGTAGCGCCACCTTTTGCTGCGATTACAGCTGTAAGTCGCTTGGGGTATGTCTCTATCAGTTTTGCACATCGAGAGACTGACATTTTTTCCCATTCCTCCTTGCAAAACAGCTCGAGCTCAGTGAGGTTGGATGGAGAGCATTTGTGAACAGCAGTTTTCAGTTCTTTCCACAGATTCTCGATTGGATTCAGGTCTGGACTTTGACTTGGCCACCTGGATATGTTTATTTTTGAACCATTCCATTGTAGATTTTGCTTTATGTTTTGGATCATTGTCTTGTTGGAAGACAAATCTCCGTCCCAGTCTCAGGTCTTTTGCAGACTCCATCAGGTTTTCTTCCAGAATCGTCCTGTATTTGGCTCCATCCATCTTCCCATCAATTGTAACCATCTTCCCTGTCCCTGCTGAAGAAAAGCAGGCCCAAACCATGAGGCTGCCACCACCATGTTTGACAGTGGGGATGGTGTTTTCAGGGTGATGAGCTGTGTTGCTTTTACGCCAAACATAACGTTTTGCATTGTTGCCAAAAAGTTCAATTTTGGTTTCATCTGACCAGAGCACCTTCTTCCACATGTTTGGTGTGTCTCCCAGGTGGCTTGTGGCAAACTTTAAACTACACTTTTTATGGATATCTTTAAGAAATGGCTTTCTTCTTGCCACTCTTCCATAAAGGCCAGATTTGTGCAATATACGACTGATTGTTGTCCTATGGACAGAGTCTCCCACCTCAGCTGTAGATCTCTGCAGTTCATCCAGAGTGATCGTGGGCCTCTTGGCTGCATCTCTGATCAGTCTTCTCCTTGTATGAGCTGAAAGTTTAGAGGGACGGCCAGGTCTTGGTAGATTTGCAGTAGTCTGATACTCCTTCCATTTCAATATTATCGCTTGCACAGTGCTCCTTGGGATGTTTAAAGCTTGGGAAATCTTTTTGTATCCAAATCCGGCTTTAAACTTCTTCACAACAGTATCTCGGACCTGCCTGGTGTGTTCCTTGTTCTTCATGATGCACTCTGCGCTTTTAACGGACCTCTGAGACTATCACAGTGCAGGTGCATTTATACGGAGACTTGATTACACACAGGTGGATTGTATTTATCATCATTAGTCATTTAGGTCAACATTGGATCATTCAGAGATCCTCACTGAACTTCTGGAGAGAGTTTGCTGCACTGAAAGTAAAGGGGCCGAATAATTTTGCACGCCCAATTTTTCAGTTTTTGATTTGTTAAAAAAGTTTGAAATATCCAATAAATGTCGTTCCACTTCATGATTGTGTCCCACTTGTTGTTGATTCTTCACAAAAAAATACAGTTTTATATCTTTATGTTTGAAGCCTGAAATGTGGCAAAAGGTCGGCAAAGTTCAAGGGGGCCGAATACTTTCGCAAGGCACTGTATGTACGGCAGGACCAAATCAGAGCGATAGGTAGGAGCAAGCCCATGTAATGCTTTGTAGGTTAGCAGTAAAACCTTGAAATCAGCCCTTGCTTTGACAGGAAGCCAGTGTAGGGAGGCTAGCACTGGAGTAATATGATCAATTTTTTTGGTTCTAGTCAGGATTCTAGCAGCCGTATTTAGCACTAACTGAAGTTTATTTAGTGCTTTATCCGGGTAGCCGGAAAGTAGAGCATTGCTGTAGTCTAACCTAGAAGTGACAAAAGCATGGATACATTTTTCGGCATCATTTTTGGACAGAAAGTTTCTGATTTTGCAATGTTACGTAGATGGAAAAAAGCTGTCCTTGAAATGGTCTTGATATGTTCTTCAAAAGAGAGATCAGGGTCCAGAGTAACGCCGAGGTCCTTCACAGTTTTATTTGAGACGACTGTACAACCATTAAGATTAATTGTCAGATTCAACAGAATATCTCTTTGTTTCTTGGGACCTAGAACAAGCATCTCTGTTTTGTCCGAGTTTAAAAGTAAAAAGTTTGCAGCCATCCACTTCCTTATGTCTGAAACACATGCTTCTAGCAAGGGCAATTTTGGGGCTTCACCATGTTTCATTGAAATGTACAGCTGTGTGTCATCCGCATAGCAGTGAAAGTTAACATTATGTTTTCGAATGACATCCCCAAGAGGTAAAATATATAGTGAAAACAATAGTGGTCCTAAAACGGAACACCGAAATTTACAGTTGATTTGTCAGAGGACAAACCATTCACAGAGACAAATTGATATCTTTCCGACAGATAAGATCTAAACCAGGCCAGAACTTGTCCGTATAGACCAGTTTGGGTTTCCAAACTCTCCAAAAGAATGTGGTGATCGATGGTATCAAAAGCAGCACTAAGGTCTAGGAGCACGAGGACAGATGCAGAGCCTCAGTCTGATGCCATTAAAAGGTCATTTACCACCTTCACAAGTGCAGTCTCAGTGCTATGATGGGATCTAAAACCAGACTGAAGCATTTCGTATACATTGTTTGTCTTCAGGAAGGCAGTGAGGCAGTGAGCTAACCAGGGTAGGCCTAGCACCACGGGAAATGCAGGAGAGTCAATGAGGAAGAGACTGATTCTCTCCTTGTGACCCCCTTGCATCACCATGCCCAGAGGAGCGGTAGACTCCCTAATCAACCCTGACCCTAATGGTCGACTGTCTAAAGCGTGAACTGGGAAGGGCATAGCCACTGGAACAATGGGGATACCTAAACTATGGGCGAATTATCTATCTATAAAATTCCCAGCCATGCCTGAATCGACGAGCGCCGTATGCTGGGAATGCGGGGAAAACTCAGGAAAAGTGACATACAAAAATGTGCAACAGAGGTCTGGGTGAGAATGGTGCCAGCTCACCTGGGGTGATGCCAGAGTGCCCTGCCAGCTGGTCGAAGGTGAGGGTGGTGTCCCTGCAGGCCAACTCCCGACGGATGTCCTTGCGCATACTGCAGCAATAGTGGTCGATCAGGGCCCTGTCGTTCCATCCCGCGCCGGCGGCCAGGTTCCGAAAGTCCATCGCGAACTCCTGCGCGCTCCTCGTCCCCTGCCTCAGGTGGAAGAGACGTTCACCCACCACTCTACCCTCGGGCGGTTGGTCGAACAACTGGAGCACTTGAATAATGCAAAAACAAGCTATACCCAGAACAACAAAATACGGGTAAAATAACCCGTCGCAAAACCAGTCAGAAGTGCACATGCACTGACAACAAACAATCTCACACAAAGACATGGGGGGAACAGATGGTTAAATACAAGACAAGTAATGAGGGAATGTAAACCAGGTGTGTGGGAAAACAAGACAAAACAAATGGAAAATGAAAGGTGGCTCGGCGATGGCTAGAAGACCGGTGACATCGACCGCCGAACGCCGCCCGAACAAGGAGAGGAACAGACTTCGACGGAAGTAGTGACATCCACAGTGACCTGCTCAAAGAGTTCCAGGACTTTGCACACCTCCTCCACCACCTCCCATTCCTCTTGGGTCAAAGCATCAACAAGTGCATTGACAATGGCCAAGGTAGAGATGATGGAAACCTTTGACTCAAGAAACCGCTTCAACATATAATATGTTGAAATGCCCCTTGTAGTGCAGTCTTGTTTAGGTTTCATCTTGCATCCCCATTTGGCATTGTGTAGACTTTAGTTTTTCAGCACCTACTGTGCTCCTTACCCACACAATCAGGTTGATTGAGTGATTGATTGATTGACTGAGTGGATACATTTCCACGTGTGGAGGTGCTGGCTCCACCACTATCACTAGCAAGCCCGCTTGTTTCTCGAAGCTCTGCTACAGCTAGCTTCACAGTTGGGTGCAGAGTTTGCATATGCCGGTGTAGGTTGTGCGTAGAACCGGCTTAATATGAGATTTAGTTTTGGCGAATTCTAAACTGTGCTCTAACATTGTCTACATTATTAAAATGCATCCAAATGCTACTGTGCTTCAGACTCATTTTCCAGCTGTTATTTTCACAGCTGTCCTTCCTCTCTCTCCTCGACTGCTAAGTGTGTGACTGTGAGTGAGTTGGCTCTGCCCTCCCTCACACATCTTTGGTTCATTGGTTGACACTGCGTGTCTGATTGACAGGAACAACAGATGAGGCTGTTAGTCTGAGCAGACGGTCAGAACGAATGTGTCTGTCTTGAGCATTTAAGCTATATTGTTTCATTTATTTTTTTTGTTCTTTGAATTAGTTAATTCTATTCATTTAAATATTTTGATTATTGACATCTTAATTTTTCAAAATATTTTTATAAATAGATTTGGCTCTTCTGATACGCCAGCCGGCTCCCAATGTTCACCTACAAGAGACGGCTCTTAGACTCTCGTTCGCGAATGACCCATCCCTAGTAAGTATCTGAAATGGCCAATAAAAGCAGAACAGAGAGGATGCCAAAAATAAAAATAGTCAAAAATATAAATAGTAAAGTACAGATACCCCCAAAAACTACTTAAGTAGTACTTTAAAGTATTTTTACTTAAGTACTTTACACCACTGCCCTTCACCATAGTGAATATAAGTAGTATTACTTAAGTAATGTTTGCAAATTATGTCTGAGTGTTGGAGTGTGCCCATCGCTCTTTGTAAATTAAAAAAACAAGAATATGGTGCCATCTGATTTGCTTAATATAAGGAATTTGAAATTATTTATACTTTTACTTTTGATACTTAAGTATATTTTAAACCAAAACTTTTAGACTTTTACTTAAGTAGAATTTTACTGGGTGACTTTTACTTGAGTCATTTTCTATTAAATTATCTGTCACGTTCTGACCTTAGTTCCTTTTTTATATCTTTGTGTTAGGTTGGTCGGGGCGTGCGTTGGGGTGGGTAGTCTATGTTCTTTTTTCTATGTTATATTTCTATGTGTTTGGCCTAGTATGGTTCTCAATCAGAGGCAGGTGTCGTTCGTCGTCTCTGATTGAGAATCATATTTAGGTAGCCTGTTTTCCCCATTTTGGTTGTGGGTGTTTGCGTTCTGTTTTTTGTGTCTGCACCAGACAGAACTGTTTCGGTTGTTCTTTGTGTTTTGTTAATCAGTGTTCAGTTCCATTATTAAAAGTATGAACACGTACCACGCTGCACCTTGGTCCTCACCTTCTTCCACCTACATCAGCCATTACAGTATCTTTAATAGTATGACAGTTGGGTACTTTTTCCAACACTGGCAAAGGGCAACAATTGCAAGGCAATGACATCTAATCAAACTCAGCATTATGCATTTGAAGTGTCCTCTAAATGTCAACAATCACTCAATGTGCACAACAGCTAGGCTATGTTACTTGCCTTAATGTCAGGTAATCAATTCTGGTCTTGGAGACCCAGAGGTTGTGTGCAGGCCTCTGTTTTAGTCCAACACTGACACCTGATTCACATACTAAATAACTATGTAACAACACATCGTTCTCCAGGACTGGGGTTGGTGACCACTGCTGTTCTGGAATCCAGGTCATGAACACCCACAGAGGTGTGCAGGGTTTTGCCCCAGCCCAGCATTAATATGTAAAGTGGTCAACTACTCATAATGCTCACGCTGAATCAGGTTTGTTACTGCAGGGCTGGAACAAAACACGTGGGTGTCCAGGACCAGGTTTGAAGGACTACTTTATTGAATAATGATGTCTATGCTTAATATAGAACAAGCATAACACTAACTTTGTCTCTCCTGGATTCAGTACCAGGGGTTTGACGTTTCACTCTTTTTTAGGCACGAACATACTGTTTTATATGAATATTTAAAGTAGCCTTCAAATGGAAAGAAATGCATTGTGCTGATGTGTTAACATATTGTTTTGCACCAATCAGACAGGATGTACTTTTTATCCTAAGATTTCAGCGGTTTGGCACAAATTCTTATCCCTTTAGACGAGGTAAGACTGTTTTACCATTTCATTAATTATTCCAAAAAGACTACTGTAACTATCTTATATTTTCGGTAATCAAATTCCAATGTAACATATTTTAACTTGACTATATATTGGCTATGTATTTGTATCTCGGTTTAGGCCAAAATGTATCTGATAAAAGCCTTGTGTGACTGACCTCCAGAATCAGTGATCAGGGTGAAAGGCACGGCCAGACTTTGACCAGATGGCCAAGAGAACAAGGTGAGACTGTGGTGACAATATAAGTGGCAGTAATATTCTCCATCAGTGTTCATGTGAATGACTCCCTTCTGATTGTGTCATCATTTTGTAAATTGTAGAAGATGCCCACAGGAGAAGTTGAGGTTCTTGCTGAGAGTGTGGAGATTCTAAATGTCTGCCATAAGCTGCCCTGTGAAATCAAAGATTTTGTGAAAGTGAGTAGATTATATGATTACGCTTACATTATGTATGCATAATAACATCAGACACATAAACACATATTGTTATCAATACTATTTCAGTAATGATGAGCTTTACTCTGTGTTCAAAGAAATCTGAATCCCTTCGGATGCAATATCTATCAGGTTTCAGGTAAGACACCGATGCAGACAGTGTCGAAGTAACAAAAGTATATTTCCCGTACAGGGGCAGGCAAACGACAGGTCAAGGGCAGGCAGAGGTCAGTAATCCAGAAAGGGTGCAACAGGTATAGAACGGCAGGCAGGCTCAGGGTCAGGGCAGGCATGGGTCAGTAATCCAGAAAGGGTGCAACAGGTCCAGAATGGCAGGCAGGCTCAGGGTCAGAGCAGGCAGAAAGATCAAAACCGGGAAAGACTACAAAATAGGAACAAGAACAGACAGGAGCAAGGGGACAAACGCTGGTAGGTTTCACGAAACAAAATGAACTGGCAACAGACAAACAGAGGACACAGGTATAAGAAAAAAGTTAGATAAATCCATGCACAGGTGCAACCCTGCCTTTTGATGTGCCTGCCTAGTTGCCAGAGGTTTTGAGCAATTTTTTAAACATGAAAATTGGCATGTGAATTGGAACCGAATTAGATGTAAATGTTTAATCTGGCAAGTACTTTCAACTGGCCCAGTGCTATAGAGATGAAGGTTCCAAACCAGACAGACAGCCAGCCAGAATTCACCCAGGTAATGCAGTGATTAGCTCTATAAAGACACTTGATTAACGACTTCTGAGGGCAGATACAGTAAAAAAATCTTTGCAGATGAGCGTCGAACAGTTTTAAATGGGGTTAGTTTGACTCCCACTCTGTTAAAGATCTTCGCTGGCAACACATACTGTCACGCCCTGACCGTAGAGATCCTTATTATTCTCCATGTTTGGTTAGGTCAGGGTGTGACTCGGGTGGGAAATTCTATGTTTTCTATGTCTTTGTGTTTGGCTGAGTGTGGTTCCCAATCAGAGGCAGCTGTCTATCGTTGTCTCTGATTGGGGATCATATATAAGTTGTCATTTTCCGTTTGGGTTTTGTGGGATCTTGTTTTCTCTTTAGTATCTGAGCCTGACAGAACTGTGCGCTTTTGTTTTTTGTCTTTGTTTATTTTGTTTGGTGTTATCAATAAAAATACGATGTACACCTACCACGGTGCGCCTTGGTCTCCTACAAACGAGAGCCGTTACACAAACATACACACATATAATTCAAGTTTAATTCTGCCCTCATTCCTCTGTTATATCCTCCCTAGGTGGACATTGAAATGTAATATGTGGATCAAGCTGGAATCTGATGGCTGATTGAGGGGCTTGGTCCAGAATGCCTGGCCTGTGGAGAAAGGTTATTTTTCCACACCCTTACCCTGCATGATGTATGAAGAAGCAATGAAGGACTATGGAGGGGACATGCCAGACACACGATTCGCCATAGTTTGGTCAAAATACTTTAAAATGATTTTATGCTTTTTTGGGGGCGGTATTTTTAAAAGCTACAGTCTGATAGTGAAGGAAGAAAATATCAAATCCTGCTTCAGTATCTTAAGTTGAAATGCAAAAAATGTGTGTTTCCTACTGCACTTGTATAGCTCATGGACATCAGTGAAACATTTCCCAACACAGAAATAGAGTTCCTGAAAGAGGCTCTCAACCAACCAGGAAGCTGTTTCCAGGCAATGTGTGTCCCGGATGGAGCAGTAAGTACAGTGAAACTAAAACCTATATTTTTCTTGCAAACACTGGATTTGAAATGGCATTCTAGTAGACTGTTCTAGTAGGTTCATATAACCTATTACTTTTGTTAAGATTTGTGGGTCAAATAAAGATTGTCTAAGTTTGTGATGATGGTTTACATTGAGTGTACAAAACATTATGGACACCTGCTCTTTCCATGACATAGACTGACCTGGTGAAAGCTATGTTAAATCCACTTCAAATTAGTGTAGATGAAGGGGAGGAGACAGGTTTAAAGAATAATTTTAAAGCCTTGAGACAATTGAGATGTGGATTGTGTATGTGTGCCATTCAGAGGGCAAATGGGCAAGACACAAGATTTAAGCGTCTTTGAACGGGGTATGGTAGTAGGTGCCAGGCACACTGGTTTGTGTCAAGAACTGCAACGCTACTGGGTTTTTCACACTCAACTGTTTCCTGTGTGTATCAAGAATTGTCCACCACCCAAAGGACATCCAGCAACTTGACACAACTGTGGGAAGCATTAGTCAACATGGGCCAGCATCCCTGTGGAATGCTTTCAACACCTTGTAGAGTCCATTCCCCAACGAACTGAGGCTGTTCTGATGGCAAAAGTGTGTGTGTGTGGGGGGGGGGGGGTGCAACTCATTATTAGGAAGGTGTTCTTAATGTTTTGTACACAGTGCATTAGAACATTCTTTATTTCACAACAGAAACATTTGAAGGGCAAGGATCAGGCACCCCTAAACAAACTGCCAGGACACAGTTCAACCAGGTATGTTTACCTCATGTTTTAAAAAACCCTGCTGCTTTTACAATACACTCAGCAAACGAAAACAGACAGTCTTCATGAAATATGAATCTGGAATATGATCAATAAACCAAGATTATTGTGAAGAAAATGTTGAATGAAAGACATTGCATACTTGCCCTGAGGCAAGAGTATACCTCACCAATCCTAGAGTGGGACCCTCTTATGGGACCCTCTTTATAACGAAGTGAGATGATTGGTAAATGCACAGCTAATTGTGACTCCATTTATACAAATTATTTATTGGGTTTAGCAATTTATGGTTCGAGGGATATGAAAACCTGATGACTTCTGGGCATTCAAGGCTGTCAGTGCCATGCCCAGGGGCTAGCTGCTTCAGATGAATATCAAATAAGCCTGGTGTTTTTGGTTGTGGTGTGTTTTGTCCATTCCTCCTAGGAATGGTGAAGGCAGATGGTGCATTGAAGTCTGCCTCAGATGGCCCAGGCCAGACCTGGGGACCTGCTGCTCATCTCTGCTGGTATGCAGGAATGTGTGGTGAGTTACACTCTGATATGGTCACACTGGTTGCATCCCAAATGGCACTAGCTAGGGAATATGGTGCAATTTGGGACTAGACTTGTTCTTCTGCATACTTCACCCCATTAAAGATAACCCTTTTAGTCGAAATGAGTGATGTGGTGGTCAAAGTGGCTGCTTTGACATGAACTGCACAGGAAAATTCATACTCACAACACACTTCAAAGGTTTGAGTTACTGTTTTATCTTTTCTCAGACACGTAATTGGGCCTGGTGCACCAAAAATGATGGCTGTTTTGTTAAAAAGAAACAGTCTTTCAAATAGCTGTGGATCAATAGTGTTCTTTTGTCTAAAAGATGTGGAAGCAATTGCAATCAAATGTCAGAATAGAAGGAAGAGAACAATCCACCCTCGCAATAGTCAATTGTCAGGCTTCAAAGATTATTTTGTGAACAAGCAGTTGAAGACCAGTGCATTCTGAAAATAAATATATATTTTTTTCACGATGACTGCAGCTTTGAGTCTCCTGATTTCCATTATTTCCTCCCACAGTGCCCTTTGTTGGGCAAGTTGAGGCTTCAATGTGCTGAAACCCTAGAAGGCTCAAGCATGGCTGTTGGAAACCCCTCAGCGTTTCACTTCCTGTGGGTGGTAGACTTCCCACTGTTCCTGCCAAAAGAAGACGACCCCGAGCAGCTTGATTCAGCCCACCATCCCTTCACCGAACCTCTCCCTGAGGATACCCACCTCCTCCACTCACAGCCTCACAGTGGCTCCATGGGCACATATTTATAGAGAGACGAAACCCTCTCAACAGTGTTGACTGATCTTATGAAGCTTGTTTCTGTGCCCTCGCTTGCTGTTTTGTACAAATAGAAAACTCTTTGAAATGTGCTGGGGTTGTTCCATGTCATTTCAGCAAGCCATGACACCCACCATCTTAGATGGTTCTGAAATCATTTCTGTAGTTAGAAAACAGATAAGATTAGCATTCCTGCGACATTATGTTGTTGAAATCTACATTTGATCTCTGAGAGAAGCTAATTGATTGCATCCAAATTGGCAAATTTAATGTATAGGATTCAGATAATATTCAATAAATATAGTACCTAACATCCAATTTGTACCATACTTTCTTCTAACAATCAGTAAGGAATCCAGAGAAATTGTCAAAAGCCAACAATGGACTCGCCACACACCACGCAAATCCCACCCTAACATTGAGTATACAGAATCAGTTCTCTATGTCTAACAAGTATAATGGAGCTGCAGTATTGTTTCTTCATCCTATGTAATGTATTCTCAGTGAATTTGCTGCCCCCCCCCCCCCCCACACACACACACACTGTTAAAATAAATTAGTAATTGAAGTTGTTAGGTTTATGTCCCATCCTACATCCTCTACATCCTGATATTTCCAGGATCTCACAACAAGGTGGTGCTGATCCAGGTGATTTATTTTTAAAAGACCCCCCCCCCCCCCCAAATTACATCTTGGTTTCCTTAACCTGTAAGCAGTTTATGGACAAGGTATGACAGTAAGCCATAATTTGGTTTTGTCTACCTGGCCACTGTTTCAAATGATAACTTTTTGGCATTTGTGGCACAAATCCAATTCAAGTCAATGTTACCTATTTTAGCATTTTCGAGCTTCATATCCAAATCCTCTTTCTTGTGCTTTTTGAGATAGAACGACCCCCACTGAGTACTGTGTCTAACACTGCTGTCACTGCTATTTTCAAAACAGATGTAGTCCAAACAAGAAGTTTAGCAAACCAAACTATATATTCAAGCAAAATTCATAGCCAAGTATATTTCATTTGTATTGTAAGATCCCATAAGTCAATATAAAAAAACTTGAAATCAGAGAGCATCCTTTAACGGCCTACACTGAGACCGTATGTCTGTATCATTCATCTATTCCTTGTGTGTCATTATGGCAGGTACGTGGCTAGCATTATGACCTGGTCCTGAACAGGTGTGAGATCGGGGGAGGATCCATTCTTATTCACAAGGCCTCAGAGCAGCAGCATGTCCTGGAGACAATCCTCAAGGTAATGAACTTGGACTGGATAAGTAAGAGCACCAGAATGCTGATTTCCCAAACACAGTCATTTCTATCAGGCTGAGGATGATATGCAAGCACAGTCACCATTAGTACTGCAATTATAGCCTCTCAAAATAAACAACTGATTAGGATTGGTAATCACAGCGCTCATTGTTGCTCCCTCTTTATCTGAACGTTTCTGAGCTGCACGGATCTCCTAAATTGCTGCAAGTTCGGAAGGTAATATTTATTATTACTGGTAATAAGACAGTATTCACTACTGTAGCTATAGGCTAGATTATACTGTCATTAGCCTTCCAGTGATGAAAAGAATAAGCCAGACCTGAGGACTAAACAGACTGTGCCAACGAATGGTTAAAAGCAACAGTGGCCACCCTATCGCCTCTGACAACAGAACATCGGGTGTTATTTTCTGTTCATTTCCTGAATTCTGCATGTTGAATCGCCACCGTTCGTCAACACCCAGAAGGTTATCTGCTGCGCATGGCCAACTTTTGTAATGGTGTGTCTTGTCCTTAAGTTACTTCCTCTGTAGGAGCTCTCTGATCAGCTTTCTCCATTCAAATCTTACCTTAACATTAGAATACTGACAATGGATCAGCTCCAAGAGAGATATTACCTTAGGGTTTGTTCTAATGCATACCCTATAACAGGGGTCTCCAACATTCTCCAGCATGAGCGCTACTTTTAAATTGTCACGAGCTACTCATTCATTCTTTCCTAGCTTTCAAATAGGCACCCTTTTCTCGGTTTTACACTCTAAAACGTACAATTATTTATAGAGAAACAATGACATTGGATGTTCTGAGCCCATGTCAATGCTTAAATCACATCAGAAGTCCATTTTTGTGGGCTGAGAAGAAAAACACATTTTGATTTGAGTGTCATACCACTTTCATTGCGCATTTTGCAAGAAAGGAAAGTACTTTGCAATTAACATTCATTTGAGAACGTTTTTGGAAAAGTCTTTCTGTCTACCCAGAAGACATTTATCATTATTGCTAACTGGCTACACAAAGTGAATGGTAGACAAACACAAGCACCACATAAACATACAGGGACAACAACACAGATATTGTGTAATGCTTGGCTTTTTAAAGGGGAATTGCACCTGCTGATTTTGCATCGTATTTTGGCTTGCTCCTCAAGAAATGGTGACATAAGCCAAACATGAGTTGGCTTGGGGATGTGGTTTGATGTGGGTGTTTCTTGGGTGTGTCCTTGCGACCACCAAGACACACCCATCTGTCAGCTGTTTCCCCCCACCTCAATCACAGCAATCAAATCTAAGTTAATTTGTCACATGCGCCGAATACAACAGGTGTAGAGTGGAATGCTTACTTACAGGCTCTAACCAACAGTGCAAAAAAGGTATTAGGTGAACAATAGGTAAGTAAAGAAATAAAAATAACGGTAAAAAAAAGTGAAAAATAACAGTAGTGAGGCTATATACAGTAGCGAGGCTGTAACAGTAGCGAGGCTATATACAGGCACCGGTTAGTCTGTCTGATTGAGGTAGTATATACATGTAGATATGGTTAAAGTGACTATACATATATGATAAACAGAGAGTAGCAGTAGCGTAAAAGAGGGGTTGGCGGGCGGTGGGTGGCGGGACACAATGCAGATAGCCCGGTTAGCCAATGTGCAGGGGCACTGGTTGGTTGGCCCAATTGTATGTACACTAGTATGTACACTAATGTAGAGTTAAACTGACTATGCATATATGATAAACAGAGAGTAGCAGCAGCGTTAAAGAGGGGTTGGGGGGGCACACAATACAAAGTTCAGGAGTCTAATGGCTTGGGGGTAAAAACTGTTGAGAAGCCTTTTTGTCCTAGACTTGGCACTCTGGTACAGCTTGCCATGTGGTAGTAGAGAGAACAGTCTATGACTGGGGTGGCTGGGGTCTTTGACAATTTTTAGGGCCTTCCTATGACACCACCTGGTGTAGAGGTCCCGGATGGCAGGCAGCTTAGCCCCAGTGATGAACTGGGCCGTACGCACTAACTTCTGTAGTGCCTTGCGGTCGGAGGCCAAGCAATTGCCATACCAGGCAGTGATGTAACCATGCTCTCGATGTTGCAGCTGTAGAACCTTTTGAGGATCTGAAGAGCCGTGCCAAATCTTTTTAGTTTCCCGAGGGGGAATAAGACTTTGTCGTGCCCTCTTCACGAGTTTCTTGGTGTGTTTGGACCATTCTAGTTTGTTGTTGATGTGGACACCAAGGAACTTGAAGCTCTCAATCTGCTCCACTACAGCCCCGTCGATGAGAATGGGGGCATGTTCGGTCCTCCTTTTCCTGTAGTCCACAATCATCTCCTTAGTCTTGGTTACGTTTAGGGATAGGTTGTTATTCTGGCACCACCCGGCCAGGTCTCTGACCTCCTCCCTATAGGCTGTCTCGTCGTTGTCGGTGATCAGGCCTACCACTGTTGTGTCGTCTGCAAACTTAAAGATGGTGTTGGAGTTGTGCCTGGCCATCGTGGGTGAACAGAGAGTACAGGAGGGGACTGAGCACACACCCCTGAGGGTGTCAATAAGTGCACACTAAGTTCAGTAGTGTTATGTGCAATGCCCATATACATGATTTGGTAAGGAAACGTAGAGGAATCGATGCCCACAAACTGCAGTGATTAGAAAAGTACCTCTGTCTAAGAAGCAAAAGCATGAGCCAATCATTTGTTCTTCACATATATCCTCAGTGTTGAGGATCAGCGTGGCAGATGTGTTGCTACCTACCCTCACCACCTGGGGGCGGCCCGTCAGGAAGTCCAGGATCCAGTTGCAGAGGGAGGTGTTTAGTCCCATGGTCCTTAGCTTAGTGATGAGCTTTGAGGGTACTATGGTGTTGAACGCTGAGCTGTAGTCAGTGGATAGCATTCTCACGTAGGTGTTCCTTTTGTCCAGGTGGGAAAGGGCAGTGTAGAGTGCAATAGAGATGGCATCATCTGCCCTTTAGCCCAGTTCAACTGTTGCCTGTAATCCATGGCTTCTGGTTGGGGTATGTACGTACAGTCATTGTGGGGAGGATGTCCTCGATGCACTTATTGATAAAGCCAGTGACTGATGTGATGTACTCCTCAATGCCATCGGAAGAATCCCGGAGCATGTTCCAGTCTGTGATAGCAAAACAGTCCTGTAGTTTAGCATCTGCTTCACCTGACCACTTTTTTATAGACCGAGTCACTGGTGCTTCCTGCTTTAATTTTGGCTTGTAAGCAGGAATCAGGAGGATATAATTGTGGTCGGATTTACCAAATGGAGGGCAAGGGAGAGCTTTGTACGCGTCTCTGTGGGTAGAGTACAGGTGATCTAGAGTTTTTTCCCTCTGGTTGCACATTTAACATGTGGATAGAAATTAGGTAGAACTGATTTAAGTTTCCCTGCATTAAAGTCTCCGGCCACTAGGAGTGCCGCCTCTGTGTGAGCGGTTTCCTGTTTGCTTATTTCCTTATACAGCTGACTGAGCGCGGTCTTAGTGCCAGCATTTGTCTGTGGTGGTAAATAAACCACCACGAAAAGTATAGCTGAGAACTCTCTAGGCAAATAGTGTGGTCTGCATTTTATCACAAGATGCTCTACTTCAGGCGAGCAAAATCTAGAGACTTCCTTACATTTCATGCACCAGCTGTTGTTTACAAATATGCACAGACCCCCCCCCCCCCCCCTCTTCTTGCTGTTCTATCTTGCCAGTACAACGTATATCCCGCTAGCTGAATATCCATGTCATCATTCAGCCACGATTCCGTGAAATATAAGATATTCGTTTTTGATGTCCCGTTGGTACGATATTTGTGATCATACCTCGTCTAATTTATTGTCAAATGATTGCACGTTGGCGAGTAATATTGACGGTAACGGCAGCTTTCCCACTCGCCTTCTGCGGATCCTTACGAGGCACCCCGCTCTGTGTCCTCTGTACCTGCGTGTCTTCCTCTTGCAAATAACTGGGATGTTGGCCTTGTCGGGTGTTCGGAGAATGTCCTGTGCGTCCTGCTTGTTGAAGTAAAAATCTTTGTCTAATCCGAGGTGAGTGATCGCTGTCCTGATATCCAGAAGCAGTCTTTTGCCGTATGATACGGATGCAGAAGCATTATGGACAAAATAAGTTACAAATAATGCACCACATAATAGCACAATTGGTTGGGCGCCTGTAAAACTGCTGCCATTTCTTCCGGTGCCATTTTATTAGCAAACTTCCTGCAGGTTGAGTTCAATAACTACAGGCAGATATACGGTGAGATGCCAGAATAAGCTTTGACTAGCTCAGTAGCCTACATAGTAATATGATAAATGCAATTGTTGAATTTATGTAGTTCAAGTTCTCTCTCAATTTAGAAACATCAAGCCCATCTGTCAGTCTGGACTTAATCACATCATCTTGCAAGTCTCCATGTGCTGACTCCATAAACGTTTCAGTGAACACATACACAAAGTCACTGTTCTACTACCAATGGCAGTTAGGATAGGTAATATTTGACACACAAACAGGTACTATGTTGGAGTTTGAACAGGTCAGATAAAACCAATCCATTTATGGTCTCCCCATCAAACAACAGAGGCAGGCGTCTGGCAAAAGTATCTCCAGTCTTCTACATCTGAAGAAATAGTCAGAGTTGAGGCAGAGTTCATCAGTGACACAAGGAATGAAAAGGTTGTTGCAAATACTGGACATTTTGTGCTGTACTGTATTATTAGTAATCACCTTCACTTCCACAGTGTGGATGTGTTGAGTGTCAGGTCTCTCTCCATTCAGAGACGTCAGCATTATGTCTGTCAGTCAGAACTCCATCACATCATCTTACAAGTCTCCAAGTGGTGGAGATGCATCTGTGAACACGTACATAGTCACTATTCTATTATCAATGGCAGTTAGGAGAGGTGATATCTGACAAACAAACATACATAGTGCATTTGGAAAGTATTCAGACCCAGTGACTTTTTCCACATTTTGTTACGTTACAGCCTTATTCTAAAATTGATTAAATATTTTGTTCCCCTCATCAATCTAAACACAATACCCCATAATGACAAAGTGAAAACATGTTAATAGACATTTTTCTGAAAAATCAGAAATGCCTTATTTACATAAGTATTCAGACCCTTTGATATGAGTCTTGAAATTGAGCTCAGGTGCATCCTGTTTTCATTGATCATCCTTGAGATGTTTTTACAACTTGATTGGAGTCCACCTGTGGTAAATTCAATTGATTGGACATAATTTGTAAAGGCACACACCTGTCTATAAAAGGTCCCACAGTTGACAGTGCATGTCAGAAAAAAATCAAGCCATGAGGTCGAAGGAATTGTCCATAGTGCTTTGAGACAGGATTGTGTCAAGGCACACATCTGGGGAAGGGTACAAAAACATTTCTGCAGCATTGAAGGTTCCAAAGAACACAGTGGCCTCCTTCATTATTAAATGGAAGAAGTTTGGAACCAGCAAGACTCTTCCTAGAGCTAGCCGCCAGGGCAAACTGAGCAATAGGGGGAGGAGGGCCTTGGTCAGGGAAGTAACCAAGAACCCGATGGTCGCTCTGACAGAGCTCCAGAGTTCCTCTGTGAAGATGGGAGAACCTTCCAAAAGGTCAACCATCTCTGCAGCACTCCACCTTTATGGGAGAAAGGCCAGACGGAAGCCACTCCTCAGTAAAAGGCACTTGACAGCCTCCTTGGAATTTGCCAAAAGCCACCTAAAGGACTCTCAGACCATGAGAAACGGTCTTTGGTCTGGTGAAACCAAGATTGAAATCTTTGGCCTGAATGCCAAGTGTCACGTCTGGAGGAAACGGTGAAGCATGGTGATGACAGCATCATGCTGTGGGGATGTTTTGCAGGGACTGGAAGACTAGTCAGGATTGAGGGAAAGATGAACGGAGCAAAGTACAGAGAGATCCTTGATAAAAACCTGCTCCAGAGTGCTAAGGACCTCAGACTGGGGCGAAGGTTCAGCTTCCAACAGGACAACCACCCTAAGCACATAGCCAAGACAACGCCGAAGTGGCTTCGGGACAAGTCTCTGAAATGTCCTTGAGTGGCTCATTCAGAGCCCGGACTTGAACCTGATTGAACATCTCTGGAGAGACCTGAAAATAGCTGGGCAGCGACGCTCCCTGATCCAACCTGACAGAGCTTGACAAGATCTACACCTTCCGATGTTGTTTTTCTAAAATATTAAATTCCACACAAATAAGTATTACACAGAAAGGGAACTTCAGAGACTAGTTAAGTTCTTGAGTTTGAAAAAAAAAATGTTTGTGAGAATGTATTATTCCCCTTCTGACTGCAGAGTTATTTTAGTGACACGCTGATGTAACCTCCGTGTCAGTGTAAACTTCCACTTTTACAACAACAGCCTGTCCAAGCCAGCCGCCACCTTTGCTAGGAGACAGTTGCTAAGGCTGGCGGGTACCACACAGATGTTCTCATTAGTGCACAAAATACAGCCAACACTACAGCTTGTCCTGGATGCCATTTTGCCTGTCGTCTGAGGGGTGAAGATAGTAGTGGTGGAGAGAGACCTTCCCCATACCTTGGCAACTATAGAGTGAAGTTCAAAGACTTTCTTTTTTTTGTGGGTTTTTGGCCAAGAGGATGGCTGTGGAAAGGGGAATGGCTCGCCTGTCTCTTCATAGTAAGTGTTGAGAGGGCAGTGAAAAGAAAGAGAGCTGATGCAACCCTCACAGCCAACCCACAGTAGTTCCACCTGAACGCTGCATTCTCCTTTCTATTTCACTTCAGATTTCATTATATGATGTGAAATGGAATGGTAAACGCAGCTATCAGGCTGGTTCCACCAGGCTAGGTTATGAAGGTAAATTGGGACAAAACTCGAAACTGTTTTGACCTTTGACCAGGCAATCCTCATAAACAATGTACTTACTCATCTTATGAAGTGGTGTTGACTGGGAGGGCCTGTGGCAGGGTGATACAATAGACAGCCAAATGGTAAATAGCATTTTGTTATAAAGAAAGAACAAAGCTTTTTGATAATGCACTTCACAACCAATATGACTCTACTTTTTGTATCTGCTTGGCTGTGTAATAAACCTAGTAGTTTACCAAACTGGGGCCTTTTTTAATACAACTTTTCACGTAACCATTGTTGATGAAGCCGTCTGTGTCATCAGGGTAGTAACTTGAGTCAAGCTAATTCTATGCTTTTCTGACTGTAGCTCCAGGTTGGATTCGATTCAGGGTGGTGACGACAGTACAGTTTGTTGTTGTAAACTGTAGCTACCTACATAACCAGCAATAAACATATCTAACATTGTTAGCTAAGTTATACCAGAGAAGTCATTGTATTCCAGTATCTCTGGTTATAGTCACCACCACCAGTTGTTGCACACTAAGCTAGCGTTACAGGTGCAGGTGTGACCGGTGTAGATTGCCTCTGCATTTTGTTTTGATCGCCTTACATATGACCAAAGGATCAGTTTGGTGTTGATATTTTATTTTCTGAAAAAGTTGGTCACTAGCATTAGCACAATTGCTTACTAGCGTTAGCACAATAACTGGAAGCATGCTACTAGATACCATAGACTAATTAGCAATGGCTCACAAAACTTCCTTTATCTTCATTAATACTGGATGCAGAGACAAAAATTGAATCCAGTAGTAGTATCCCTTTAAGATGTTTTTGGGAAACCGGGCCCTGACTGGTTTGTTCTGTCTTCCAGGACGATCCGTCTCTCCTGTCTCACCTGCTAGAGGCACTGGACTCTGGGGCTCCCCCTCATGGTGGGATTGCATGGGGTTAATCAGCCATAAGAACCATCATAACTGACAAACCCAGCTGTGTTTCTCATGCTTTGATATTTCACCATCTGTCCTACAGATGCTAAGTAGTAGACTTGGTAGACCAGGCCCTTTGTCTTCCTGCAGCCAAGTGTGATGCATCATTTGTGAGTCATCATTTCATTCCCCTTGATCACTTCTTCTCTAGGTTTGGACCGCCTAGTGTCCATTATAGTCGGAACCCCCAGCATCAGGGACGTGATTGCCTTCCCCAACTCATTCAGGGGCCATGACCTGATGAATCATGCCCCAGATTTTGTCTCTGAAAATGAGCTGAAACCCTATCACATCTCTGTCAACTGGCCAGCAGATGGCGAAGGGAACCAGGAGAAATATACATTGCTGTTACACCTTTGTCATAAAGCTGAGACTCTGACTCATATTAAAGGTGGGTTTACATTGGGGAGATGTGGGACGACTAAGTACCGTGACTTATATATGTGAATTAGAATTGGGAGCAGTCTGAACGGGTGTCAGATGCGCTTCTATTCGATTCTCCTGGAGAATATTGTCGCTGGACATGCTGGCACTTTAGGTTTGTGCGAGCCGTGGATGACCATTAATAGCACCAGTATAAATTATGTGTCGGCCTGTGGTGTCGGAGCTGGAACTGTCGTTTCCACGTCTCCACAACTTAACCCAGTTTACACTGTTGTCCTGAAGCTGAGACTTACTCATATATTGATGTTTCCACTTGGTTCCAGTTTCTGGTTGAAGACTTTTCAAGTTGGCTCCATTTCTGAAATTCAGCTTTTTTGCTAGCTTGCAGTTGTTCTCAGGGGCAGCTCCTCTGCTAGTCAAACTACTGTCCTGAAAGTGAAATAATATATATACAATGTAGACAGAAGACACTGTCACCATTAAATTGTTATGGTTTGACAAATTCATGTTTCTTGCTTATAATTCTCATGCCACACAATAAAATCCTGTATACATTATGCATCAAATCTGTTACTCAGACTTTGTGAAAACATGGAATGTCCAATAGGGGGGAGCATTGTTCCATTTGATCTTGTAAAATGTTTCCCCTCAGACAACCTTATCTCAGACAACATGACATTAACTGAAGCAATTAAGGTTAAAATCATTTATCCAGGGTACTACAATAACCTCTAGTATAGTAAGCCTCATATACATTGAACATTCAACCTACAGATCACATTTTACAACATCTTTACCACCTCACTACTGAATCAAGTAGTGAGGTCAATCACCTCCAATGTTGTTTTTCTACAAGATTAAATTCCACAAACAAAATTACACAGAAAGGGAACTTCAGAGACCAGTTCAATTCTGGAGATTGAAAAAAAAAAAATGGCAGTGAGAATGTATTAATTCCCCTTCTGACTGCAGAGTTATTTTAGTGCCACGCTGATGTAACCTCCGTGCCAGTGTAAACTGCCACTTTTACAACCACAGCTGCCTGCCCAAGCCGCATGCCACCTTTGCTAGGAGACAGTTGCTAAGGCTGGCGGGTACCACACAGATGTTCTCATTAGTGCACAAAATACAGCCAACACTACAGCTTGTCCTGGATGCCATTTTGTCTGTCGTCTGAGGGGTGAAGATGGAAGTGGTGGAGAGAGGCTTTCCCCATGCCTTGGCGACCATAGAGGGAAGTTCAAAGATGTTCTTTTTTAAGTAGGTTTTTGGCTAAGAGGATGGCTGAGGAAAGGGGAATGACTCGCATGTCTCTCCACAGTCAGTGTTGAGAGGGCAGTGAAAAGAAAGAGAGCTGATGCAACCCTCAGAGCCAACCCACACTAGTTCCACATCGTGATGTGAGGGCCGACTATGCCTTTTCATGTATGTGCATTGCAGAGGGAAGGCACTTGGTGCAAAATGAATAGCATTGCAAGGTTACTGACTGTAGACACATTGTCTTGCTGCATATTTTTACAAAACGTTGAAGCTGTGAATTGTGAATTTATTCACTGTCACTGGCGTGCCAAATTACCTGTGGTCCATGAACAATTATGCATCAAACATAAAAGGGCAAAGAGAGGACAATGATGTTTACCCTCTGCAAAATGGTGTGAGCTTGCAAGTTGAAAGTAACACTGCATAACCATGACTGAGGCATAATTATAATGAATTCCAGCAGCTCAGCTACCATCGTCCTCAATTTAATGAGACTCTGTATAATTCCAAACATTTTGTAATCTCTTAGGACAAGCAGTCTCAAGAGTGTAATCCAGGTTGATGCGGTCGGGGGGTTTCTACCGGCATCTCTGAGACAAGCCCTGGGGTAATGAGCTCTCTGGCACGTCCTTTGTCCCTAATGGACATTTGTTATGGAAAGCACTTGACCAAAAATAAAAT
Source organism: Oncorhynchus kisutch (assembly GCF_002021735.2). Taxonomy (NCBI): domain Eukaryota; kingdom Metazoa; phylum Chordata; class Actinopteri; order Salmoniformes; family Salmonidae; genus Oncorhynchus; species Oncorhynchus kisutch. The sequence continues at coordinate 19,406,923 of NC_034203.2, forward strand.
AGGAAGATTGCAATGTGTCATTTTCTGCTACATCCAATTGTACATTTATTTTGACAGTTTGTGTATTCACATTAATTAGGATGTAATTAGTCTAGAATTAATGTATGCATATAGCAGCATATATTTTTCTCCCTGTAATTTATTATCTTGCTAAGCACCGATCAGTATCAGCAATAGTTAGCAATTTTATCTCTAACATTTTCAGTATCCATTCCTTCAGACAAATTGAGCGTGCTCTCTCTCCTGCCATCCGTCACAATGTTTTGAAGATGAAATGAGAGATTGTCATGTCAGCGGATGTCAGTTTCTGTCAATATTCTAGCAGCTTGTGTCACAGTATGCTAGGGACTCTAAGGTACAGTCACAAGAACTAGACGGCACCAGGGCGCTAATGTATTCTGTGGACAAATATAAACAAATGGAATATTCTATGTTGACATACAGTATTGTCACTGAGTACTGCCCCTATATATATAGGACATTCCACCCCCACCTGGGATATGGATGCCTGATGAAGACCTAAGGGTTCGAAACGTTGTAAATAAATATCACCTGGGAGCATGAGCAGCAGTGTTTTCCTTTCTGTTTTCCATGAGTTTGCCTACAACTCCAGCACCTGCGGAAAGTAGCTGGATGTGCGTATGTTCTTCAGCTTTTGGACATACAGTATTTACCAATAAGAACTGACTTCCAGAGCAGTGGGTAGTTGGATGTGTGGTGTAGGACTGGATCATTGATTAGGCATGCCTTAGACATGGTTAGATACAGTGGAAACAAATAGAAGCATCTAAATCACCATGATGTAACTTGAAAGAGACATTTTATAATTGCAAGCTTATGTAGCTTTTATAAGCAGTATAACAACAGAACAGAGTACCTCAAATTGTAATTGTTTCAAAAAACAAATCTGAATATGCTTAGGGGTTGCTTAAATTCTAGCACAGTTTACTTGGATGCTGCTGGAATAATTGGGTACAGTTATCCAATCTGGTTTGTGCATGTCAATCATTTAGTAATATGCGGTTCTCGGGGAGACATTAAGGGCTCTTTTACTGGTTGCAAACATTCCCCAGGACGTTGGAATAGTAAGGTGATCAATACAGGAAATATGGCCTGCTTTGTATATATTCAAATGTTTATTGCTTTCCAACATTTTGAGTGTAGAATATAATGCATATAATGCATCAAGGCCATCAGACTGTTAAACAGCCACCACTAACATTGAGTGGCTGCTGCCAACACACTGACAATGACACTGACTCAACTCCAGCCACTTTAATAATGGGAATTGATGGGAAATGGTGTAAATATATCACTAGGCACTTTAAACAATGCTACCTTATATAATGTTACTTACCCTACATTATTCATCTCATATGCATACGTATATACTGTACTCTATACCATCGACTGCATCCTTATGTAATACATGTATCACTAGCCACTTTAACTATGCCACTTTGTTTACATACTCATCTCATATGTATATACTGTACTCGATATCATCTACTGTATCTTGCCTATGCTGCTCTGTACCATCACTCATTCATATATCCTTATGTACATATTCTTTATCCCCTTACACTGTGTATAAGACAGTAGTTTTGGAATTGTTAGTTAGATTACTTGTTGGTTATTACTGCATTGTCGGAACTAGAAGCACAATCATTTCGCTACACTCGCATTAACGTCTGCTAACCATGTGTATGTGACAAATTTGATTTGATTTGATTTGATTTATATAGATATTTTATTGTGGGGAATATTTGTTTTTGACCAAGTTAAATAGTTACCTCTGCATCTTGTGCGAGAGATGACGTTTAAATCAATTAGCCATTGGCTTTATCAAACCTTATTGATACTATCGTTAATATTTAACTCTCAGAAGGATATCTGCTTTCTTTCTCTCCTCTGAAGATTGAGGAGTGTTGGCAACAATAATGGCACATGCACATCAATACGTGTTTTTTTAAATGAAAGGGTGAGAAATAAAACCACTCCATTCACTATACCCTAGATGTCTATTGATATCATGCAGATGGTATGATGGTCTAAAATACCAATTTCTCTCATCTTTAAAATCTTTGTCCAGGATACAGAATGTCCCTGCCATTTTTAGGTGTTGATGTTTATACAATAAGTCTCAGTTGACATTTTCTCTTTCCTTTGCTGAAAGTGAGCTGACAATTGTATGGTATCCTATAAGTTCTCACGTACAACCATGGACTGAGTACAATGGAGCGCAAATATACCAATCACACTGTTCTGGTGCAAGGTTTCTCAATTATCATTACAGCTATTGTTCCTATAAAACCCAGAGACAGTTTCACACCATATTACAAGCAATAACACTTAGTGCACAGGCTATATTAGATACAAATCTGTCAAATGCAAAGCATTATGGGATTGCTCTGCTATTTAGGTATCACACTGAGTGAATATAAAGCAGGACAGCCTAAGTCACCTGTGCCAAGTGTTGTTAGGCATCTGAGTAATGCCAGCAGGTCTCAAGGCAAGGATCTATACAGCATTGTAATAATAAACTGAGGGTGGGCAGGCAGAAAGGCAGGCAGGAACACATCACTAACTAGACTTCAGAGCACCCTGTTTGGACAGTTTCAAATGGGTCCCAGTTTTCTGCCCTGTGTCGTGGAAATTTCCTGTATTTACCAAATCATGAGAGCAAATGACACACAAGTCAGAGTTATCATGAAGTCCATCTTTAATTATATGAGCTCCATCACAACCCTGTGACTCTCAGATCAATTCAGTGTCTATAAATGAATTCTCTGAGAGTCCTTACACATTGCAACTGAGATCCTTTATAGCAAAGACACACACATGTGCTTCTACACCTGCATTTCTTGCTGTTTGGGGTTTTAGGCTGGGTTTCTGTACAGCACTTTGAGATATCAGCTGATGTACGAAGGGCTATATAAATAAATTTGATTTGATTTGATTTGACATAGCCAGACAGCATTGACCATAAATTATCGTTCAGCTTTGTCTCCTAAACGATGTTATTTTCTCGCTTTCAGAACCATAAAACAAAACCTATCAACAGGCATATATCAAATACCCCCTCCTTGACAAGATCACAGAGACACATTGACTGGCACACAGACATTGTGGAGCCAAGAGATACACGCTTGACCTCTCCCCTCTCTGCGGCCCAAGTAACTTAGTCCTGACAGAGAACAGATTACTGCAACCCGGCCGCAGTATTATACAAAAATAAACATTCTGATGAGAAGTAACTTACAAACATATAATGAATATAAAACATCTTACCTATGTTACCAACTAATTCTGATTATTCCCCAACACCTGTCATACAATGCAAATATAAGCTGAGACACGATTTATGAAACTTTATACAGCTGAAGTCGGAAGTTAACATACACATTAGCCAATTAAATTTGAACTCAGTTTTTCACAATTCCTGACATTTAATCCCAGTAAAAATTTCCTGTTTTAGGTCATTTAGAATAACCACTTTATTTTAAGAATGTGAAATGTTAGAATAATAGTAGAGAGAATTAGTAGAGAGAATTATTTATTTCAGTTTTTATTTCTTTCATCAGATTCCCAGTGGGTCAGAAGTTTACATACTCAATTAGTATTTGATAGCACTGCCTTTAAATGGTTTAACTTGGGTCAAATGTTGCGGGTAGCCTTCAACAAGCTTCCTACAATAAGTTGGGTGAATTTTGTCCCATTCCTCCTGACAGAGCTGGTGTAACTGAGTCAGGTTTGTAGGCCTCCTTGCACGCACCCGCCTTTCAGTTCTGCCCACAAATTTTCTATGGGATTGAGGTCAGGGCTTTGTGATGGCCACTCCAATACCTTGACTTTGTTGTCCTTAAGCTATGTTGCCACAACTTTGGAAGTACGCTTGGGGTCATTGTACATTTGGAAGACCCATTTGCGACCAAGCTTTAACTTCCTGACTGATGTCTTGAGGTGTTGCTTCAAAATATCCACATAATTTTCCTACCTCATGATGCCATCTATTTTGTGAAGTGCACCTGTCCCTCCTGCAGCAAAGCATCCCCACAACATGATGCTGCCACGGTTGCGATGTTGTTCTTCCGCTTGCAAGCCTCCCCCTTGTTCCTCCAAACATAATGATGGCCAATCAGTTGTATTTTTGTTTCATCAGACCAGAGGACATTTCTCCAAAAAGTATGATCTTTGTCCCCATGTGCAGTTGAAAACCATAGTCTGGCTTTTTTATGGCGGTTTTGGAGCAGTGGCTTCTTCCTTGCTGAGCGTCTTTTCAGGTTATGTCGATAGGGGTCTCGTTTTACTGTGGATATAGATACTTCTGTACCCGTTTCCTTCAGCATCTTCACAAGGTCCTTTGCTGTTGTTATGGGATTGATTTGCACTTTTAGCCCCAAAGTACATTCATCTCTAGGAGACAGAACGCGTCTCTTTCCTGGACGGTATGACGGCTGAGTGGTCCCATGGTGTTTACACTTGCGTACTATTGTTTGTACAGATGAACGTGGTACCTTTAGTAATTTGGAAATTGCTCCCAAGGATGAACCAGACTTGTGGAGGTCTACAATACTTTTTTCTGAGGTCTTGGCTGATTTCTTTTGATTTTTCCATGATGTCAAACAAAGAGGCACTGAGTTTGAAGGTAGGCCTTGAATGAAATACATCCATAGGTACACCTCCAATTGACTCAAATTATGTCAATTAGCCTATCAGAAGATGCTAAAGCCATGACATAATTTCCCAAGCTGTTTAAAGGCACAATCAACTTAGTGTATGTTAACTTCTGACCCACTGGAATTGGGATACAGTGAATTATAAGTGAAATAATCTGTCTGTAAACAATTGTTGGAAAAATTACTTGAGTCATGCACAAAGTAGATAAAGTCCTAACCGACTTGCCAAAGCTATAGTTTGTTAACAGGAAATGTGTGGAGTGGTTGAAAAATGAGTTTTAATGACTCCAATCTAAGTGTATGTAAACTTCCGACTTCCACTGTAGGTCGAATAGAAATCATCACATTACTTTTAGAATACATTTTCCTGTTGAGAGAGCTGACGTTTAGAATCAATAAATTATCATTCTAATGGTTGGCTTGGCTTATTGATTCATCTGTGTCAGGGAACCATTTGGAATTATAATCTAGTGACTTGAAGTGACAACATTTAGAGAAAAGCATGAAAAGGCATGGCCAAGTGGGGAGTTGTTGATACAGTGAACTGAATCATATTTTGGCATAGCCAAGTGTGTATAATCCTCACTCTAATATTTGCAATGTGAAATTAGATACAGCAGTCTGCCACTGCATGCCATTTGAAAGAATAGAGAAAAGTGTTGTTTATTAGACTGGGGGAAATTGTGCGTCTGGTTTATATATGGTTCTAAACAGCTCTGCAGGCAGGGAGTGTGAAGGAGAGACATTTTCTTGGCTCAAACAGTAAGGGTCTGGTCATGGTAGGTTTCACTTTATGGTGGAATTTCTCTCAGGGAAATACAAATATCCATCATTTTGCAACCAAGATATGCTCTCTGTGACTTTAGGTTGCATTATACCAAGAAGCACTTAACTTTTACATTATGTTGAAATAAGATGTATTATATTGTTTGAACCATCAAGATTACCAGTGTGCTGGTGGTTTTTACATTACTAGGATGGATCCTAATAGCATGGATTTTCAAAGGGGTAATTAGAAATACATAAAAAAATATATAGAAAAATAAACCGTACTGAAGTCACAATCAGAACGACATGTCCTTGGTTCTTGCACATTATTCCAATGTAATTTTTGATGGAGACTTCCTACTTTCCTATGAATCTTGTCAACATTCAAATGTATCAATTAAAATTCCATAGGGCTCTGCGTCATTACATGTTGAGCCCCTCTTTGATCTTAAAGAGGTGGTAAAATTCCTCTTGTAATACCTTGGGGGGAAACCGGATCTGAGAAAACGAGCTTAGGAACCTTGGGCCTCACTCTTTAACAGTGTAAACACTCTGTGAAATGGCTGGTGAGCTAGACACCACCTCCCTTATAGCTGGTGTGTGGTCTGACTGATGCTTGCAACTGCGTGCGTCACTCAGGCACTCTCTCTTTCTGACCATGGTGGATCAAACAAAGTGTGTGTGCACCAGATGTAATGACAGTTATTTCATGTCAATAAATTAGTGCTTGCATGGTTGCTCAGACATGAAGAAGCCTGAGTGAAACATCCCCAGGACAAGACACATATGGAAATGGGGCCCTGCTCTGCAATGATATGTAGACCTGCTGTTTGAGAATACAGATGACTATTCATTGGTGGTGGGAGCAGAACTGAACTGCAAGGGGGCAACAGTGCGTTGAAAGTTTGTGTCCCCCCAGTTTCCTTGCAGAAGTATTTTAAGCCTCAATGTCTATTTGAATTCAATCGCTCATGTGGCTGGTGGCAGGTTAGCAAGGCTTTCCATCGATTTCAACGTGGGGACCAAAAGCCGACAAGGTGCATTTTCAGTCTCTGCAGCTCGCACTGCTGTGAAAGTTGCATAAATAATACATAGAATGCATTTTTTAGCACCCCTGTTCTCTGCTCTCTGTGCATGCAATGACTTGGTTGAGAGGACAGGAAAGGGATATGTTGAGAATCCTAAACACTACACCCCTCGTCCTCTACTATCAAACCAATGGCACATGCCTTCCTCCAGCTTAATTTGTTTCTCAGATTCATAAATTCTACACACAATCATTTATGACATGGTATGCCGGCGACCATGAGTGAATAGTTATTAATACCGGCATCTGCTGACAGTGATTAACTGGAATTATTACTACGCTGCATCCAATATCGCACCTTACTCCCTATGTAGTGCGCTACTTGTGAACAGGGCTTTTATGGCTCTGCTCAAAAGTAGTGCACTACAAAGGGAATAGGTTGCCATTTGGGACACAAGCCATATTCTCACTGCCATATGCAACACATTCTGTCTCTGTGGTGTTATGATGGATGTCGCCACCATCCTGAGATATAAAAGTGCAGGACACATCAGTTATAACAGAGTTCAAATAGATCCAATCTGCTAAGCTTCCACTTCTATTTTATTTTTTAATAACTGCACATTTTTCAGATATATCCACCGTGATATTTCAGGTCATTTTATTCATCGATATTTATACAATGCTTCTGACAAGTTTATTTTTTTAAGTTATCAAAACAGTGACTATTGTCCTGGGGATGTTTTGAAATTCTATTCATGCCATTAATATGAAAGAGTGCATCCCAAATGGCATCCTTTTCCCTCTATAGTGAACTACATCAGGAATAAAGTGCCACTTGGGATGCACACAGTGTCGGAACAGGTTGGCAGCTCGTATTAGAGCTCTGTTAGAGCAGGGATACCTGGGATAACCTTGAGCCTGTACTTCACAATCGCCCCCCCCCCCCTCTCATTTTGTGTCAAATTGTTCTTATGCTCTTATATAAAAACAGAAGAAGAAGAAGAAATACACAGGTGTACTAGGGTCGTTCCACAAATTCGGTGCCTTTAGAGAAGTGTAACTTGGTAAAAAAATATATATATGATTTCACTTAATTTTCACATTCTTTCTTAAAGCTTCAGCTTCATAAAAAATAAAATAATAATTCCCATCTCAAAAGGTTAAATAAAAAGAAATAGTGCCAAATAAAGTAACAGGGTTGATGATTTCATCTTAAAACCCTTGTGACAGAGGAATGGAAGCGTGTTGTGTGCAACAGGGAGTGGCAATTGAATGCAAGCTTTGCAAAAAAAAGGAAATTGTTAAAACATTTCTAGCCCGTCTATCAATGGGTAACAGGGTTGACGTGTTATGCTCGACCAGCTCAGTTTTCTACCACAAAACATGAGAAAATGTTTAATAAAAGAAGAGTATAACCAGCTCTCCTTTTACTCTCTAATTTGAATATTAGATGTTCAATGTTCCTTTTGAAAATAAATATTTAAAAAAAGAATTGTTTCACATATTAAAATGGGAGTTCAGTTCCCATAACAGGGTTGACCTTTAAAATGAGGGACATAGGTAAATGAATCACTAATCACATTAAATAAATAATAGTCTTCAGAAATGGCTTTGTCAAAGCAACAAAATAACTACGAAATTTTGAAACATTTTGGGAACAAGTGGGTTAAAATTCTCCTAGAAGTGTTAAGGACATGTCAAAAGGCTGAATTTCAGCACTTCAGCAAGCCTTTAATCATATAAGAATCAGATTTGTAAAAATTCTCCATGTGGTATATATTAAAGGACACTTCACTTAATATAACAGGCTTTTAAAATGCAATATTAGTGCACAATTTCTACTTAATATATCAAATCGATGCAAAAGGCGCTCATTTCATGGAACGACCCGACGGTTATAATACAGGTGTACTATGAGAGTCAATTAAACATACCATTTGAATATGTTTCCAAAGACTGCACCTGGTTGAGGAGATAGCCACCGTTGGAAGTACTGAACCAATTTCCATGCCATGTCCCATCATGCACTCTGCCCAGGTATTAGTATGACCTCAAGCATTGATTGATGATGTTTTGCATAATTTTTCTGTGGTCTGTAATTACAAGACTGTCTTAATCCCCCTATCTTATCCTGCTGCCATTTTCCTTGTGAGGCTTGACCTCTATCAAAGATAAAGTGCCCATCTAATTTCCACTCTCAATAAAATGTCTGAGCTTCACTGATAAACTAACACATGCAGCTTTAGCTTAAACAGCATTTCGTCATCTATCACTTCTTTTTTTCTACTCCCTGTGTGGTGTGAACATGGACTATTTACCTGTGGAGCTTGACAAATCAAGAGCCATTCAAATGATGTTTTGTCTGTAGAGGGCAGTATTGACCTGATAGTCTCTGAATGGTCCCTGTAGAGTGAAAAGGATTTAGAGGAGCTTTAATGAACTATGTATTTTTGTGTGTGTAATGTCACCAAGGTAGAGCTGCCTGTTAATAGATAACCATTTGAACCGTGGACTTGTATATGGCTCTTGTGTATGGCTCCTCTGTAACCAACGATTGCATCTATGTATGCATTTTGTGACAACGTATATTAAAAAATGAATATGGAGGTCAAATTGAGGGCAGATCAGCGTCAAACTAGTTAAATGTAGAATCTGCAATAACAATTGAACTCCAATTCAAATTTATTTTCATACACTGTAAAAGATCAACATTATACTTAATCATTTATTTGTTGGATATTAGCTGTGACCTCAGATGTGTTGGAATATAATCTCAGTGTTCTAGTGCTTCTTTGTATTCTCTCACTGCTCCTCATTTACAGTGAAGGTCTTGGTTGTCTCAGTGCTCTGTGTTGATGTGATGCTGTGCAGAAGTGGCAGCCCGGAATGGAGATAGAGGAGGGTGCTTGTTGTGATGACAGAGACTTGCTCCTAAACAAGACATGAAGCACACTCACGGACACGCTCGCTGCTGATGGGTGGCTGGGGAGCTGTAAATTACTTCCAGAAAAGCCCTTACCGGATAATAATCCAAGAATTGGCTGCTTGTACCTGGAGAAGAAAGCCTTCATCACCCACACTCAAGACATTGAACTGATATTCACAATACTCAAAAAGCTCTCGCTCTTCCTCCTCTGCGTTTCAGAATAGCTGGTTCGGGGTTTAAACCAATCAGTGCTTACATAGCAGTAAGCAGCAACACATTGTCAAGCAGAATGTTAGATTTATGGCACATTGTTAGATTTTTGACACATTGAACATTGGAAGTCACTCAGTGAGTGACTGTTGAATGCTATTTACTGAAATGTCAATTTAGTGGAGGCGGTTTGAAGCTAACGTAGTCATTCGTTCACTTTCATTGAAAACTGAGGCGTAGTTTCATGGTCTAAGTAAAATGTAATGTATTTTTTAGAAATTATCATTTTATTTTGTTGGTAGGTTATGAAAAGCATTTTGGAAATATAGAATCTCATATCGTTGTGAAAATATAAAATTGAACTAATTTCTGAATGTTTCAAGTAAAAGCAAAACTATATGGTTAAGAGCAAATGAAATGGTGCAAGTGAGTAATAAGCTATTAAGCTCTATGTTGAATTAGGCAGAAAATTGATATGCTGCTTGAACAAATAATATCCAGAGGTATTGCTACACAGGTGGTCATTATGGTCAAAGTGGTTACTGTACTGTGGTTACCCAGGCTGCATCCCAAATGGCACCCTTTCCCCTATATAGTTCCGTAGGGCTCTGGTCAAAAGTAGTGTGTTATGTTGGGAATAGGGTGCCATGTGAGACATATCCCAGTCTTGGGGGAGGGGGAGTTTTAGCCTAAACACATTCATAAATATCTTTCCTAAATGTGAACTGCACTCACCTATTCCGCATGTGTTTCTTCCGGTGCTCATTAAGAAATGCAGCGGCCATTACTGAAGCCCAAATGAGAGTGGACTTTGGTGTGTGGTTTAATGTGTTTTTTTGGGGTGTGTGTTTCTCTTGGTAGGAACTGGAACATTCTGTCGTACACGTCGATCCAGAGAATCCCAAACATGCTCAATGGGTATCATGGCTGGTTAGTTTGCAGGCTATGAGTTGATGACGGTGGATGAATGGCACGACAATGGGCATCAGGATCTCGTCACCGTATTTCTGTGCATTCAAATTGCCATTGATAGAATTCAATTGTGTTCATTGTCCGTAATGCCTGCCCATACCATAACCTCACTGCCACCATGGGGCACTCTGTTCACAACGTTGACATCAGATAACAGCTCGCCCACACAATGCCATATGCATGGTCTGCAGTTGTGAGGCCGGTTGGATGTACTGCCAAATCTCTAAAATGACGTTGGAGGTGGCTTATGGTAGAGAAATTAACATTAAATTATCTGGCAACAGCTCTGGTGGACATTCATGCAGTCAGCATGCCAACTGCACGCTCCCTCAAAACTTGATACATCTGTGCCATTGTGTTGTGTGATAAAACTGCATATTTTAGTGGCCTTTTATTGTCCCCAGCACAAGTTGCACCTGAGTAATGATCATGCTGTTTAATCAGCTTCTTGATATGCCACACCTGTCAGGTGGATGGATTACCTTGGCAAAGGAGAAATGCTCACTGAAAGGGATGAAAGCAAATTTTTACACCAAATTTGAGAGAAATAAGCTTTTTGTGAGTATGGAACATTTCTGGGATCTTTTATTTCAACTCATGAAACATGGGCCAACACTTTACATGTGTTACATGTGCGTTTAGATTTTTACATAGTGTAGCTAGCTGATATTTCTCTGTCAAATCACAGTTATGCCAAGATAGCAATAAGTACCTTTGTCTGGAATGTGGTTCATGAGACACCTTACTGCGATGTAAAGACATGTTACCGTGAAAACCAGTGGTGTAATGTGTCATAGCTGAATCAGAATTAGTTAGGTAACATAGATAAATAAGATGTTTTATTTACTTTATACTTGTCATTAGAATGTCTTCTTTTAGACTATACTGTTGGCAGTTGCATTTTCCTTTCTTCTCTAGGGAAAAGTCACTTGGGGCCCAGAGAGGGGAGAGGTCAGGCTTCTCTTTTACATGTCTGGTAATATGCAGAATATCAGAAAGGGAGAAGTCAGGTTTGAACATTGTCTTCATATTTGAATGTGTCTGTAACTATTCCTAAACCATGTGAAGGGCTCCACCATGTCTGTACTCCAGTCACTCCCTCCTTTTCCCATTGGGGGGAGGAGTATGGCAGTGTCTGGAACCATTGTATTACCCCTCTGATGTTGCATGCATCTTGACCTAGTATATGCCCTAAAAGCTCACTCCCCTCCGTGAGCTTGTCCAGGAGGGGGTGTATTTGAGATGGGTGTATCTAGAATTGACAATTGATATATGCCATTGGATGAGGTAATGTTTTGGTACTATTAAGTACCAAGAACGAGAAGTAGAACCTCGTCTAAGAGACCAAACTGAACGATAATTTATAGCTAATGCTATCTGTCTATGGGATACTCCTCTCTCAAGTAAAAGGCCCTTTGTGAAGTTCCTAAGATCTGTGGTTTGTCATGTGAGTTGAGAGGGTTGTATCTTGGCTATAAAAGATACTAAGTATTATTTTGTAAGCACTCTCAGAGAATTCATTTATAGACCCTGAATTGATCTGAGAGTCAAAAGGCTATGGTGAAGCTCATATAATTAAATATGGACTTTAAAATATAACTCTGACTTGTGTGTGGTTTGTAAACTCTCCTCATTTAGTAATACAGGAAATTGCCACGACAAATGGTATCTCGAAAAGTGGGTATACTCTAATTTTGCCAAACATTTCCCAAACAGCTGACCCGGCAAGTGAAGGTGCCCTGTGTGAAAAATTATATGACAAACAGTGAAATACACTCTGAATTATCTAAAATGATGAATCCCATACTGGTCTTTCACAGTCAGGTCAACCCAAGCTGTACTGAGCAAGTAGGCTAATAGTAGGCCTACTATTGAAATAGATAAATGAGGCTGTCAAATGGATTTTTACCATTTATTTCGGGGTTTCACTCTCAAAGTCACACTTTTTTAATAGAAAAACAACAAACTGGATGTTCTATCAACAATGCTAAACCCTTTAGACCCCAATAGAATTCTAGAATGATGCTGTAGATTACTGAGAATTTTCAAGATAAAGCTCATTTTCTTACACATTTCAAACAAACAGACATAGCTCATAAACAAATAACAAATGACAATTATAAATGAACTTACTTTGAAAGAGCACCACTTCTTTAATGTGACACCACATTCATGAACACCCAACACAACAAAAAAACCTTCAGAGATTTTAAATTCTAGTAAATTTGACAAAATTACTCACTTAAAATGTAACAAGTATAATATATTATACTTATAAATATTATTTACATATAAATAAATACAATTATCCAAAATGTGACCAGAGGACGCAACAATGTTGCAGAAGATGCACACCACACACCCTCTCTTGAGCCCTTCAAACTTCACCTGCTTCCAAATGAGTTACAACTCGGTCCACATGCCTTGGTTCCATACTCTTGGCTCCCCACTTCCTGCCATATCACAAAGGGAATGCACAAGCTGCATTTTGAATGCCTTCAGGGACCAGCACCTGCGGTTTCTGGGAAGAGGCCTTTGCAGGGTCCCCCACACAATGTACGCATTTATGATGGAAATGTTGAGCATCTCTCAAAACGCATACTTCCACCATTTTCTGCCTGTGCGTCCAACATTGTAATAGCTCCTCAGTTGGTCAAGATTTTCAACCCTGCCTATTTTCTTGTTATAATCCATTACAATGTCTGGAACAGATTTAAGTTCCTGCCACTTTTAAAAACAACTCCAAATCCCCTGCCACTGTGTGATACAGGCTGTGTGGTACAAGGGTGAATGGCAGGACTTGGGGCAGACACACTCAAGCGTGCTCTCCCTCTTCCTCCTCATCTCCCTCTGATTCATCCTCTCCCTCTCCCTCCTCTTCCTATCCCTCCTCTTCCATCCCTCTCCCTTCTTTTCCTATCCTTCTCCCTCCTCCTCCTCTCCCTTTTCTTCCTCCTCTCCATGTTCCTCTCTCGCTCTACTCTACTCTCCCTCCTCTTCACTCTCCTCTCGCTCTACTCCTCCCTCCTTGCTCCACATCTCTATCCCTCTAACCATGTCTAACTCCTCTTCCTTCCTCACTTCCTTCTGCTGCTGTTGAGCCCTGACTCTTCACATCACTTCCTTCTGCTGCTGCTGAGCCCTGACTCTTCACATCACTTCCTTCTGCTTTCACTGACCTAGAGGAACAGAGTAACAGAGGGAGAGGAGCAACAAATAGGATACAATAGTGGTCAGGAACATAACCTCTCTCTCTCCCTCTCACACGGTCTCTCTCTTCCTTCCTGTTTATTTTTCTCAACCATACACACACTCTTCCTAATATGGAGTTTCCATAATAAATTGTGTGATACAGTTACACGCCTCCGATTCCACTGTCACTCTCTCTCTCTCGGTCATAAACTTTTGCTTTCTTGTCTGACAGACTAACTACAGAATTCGCCAATGTTAGCTGATTAGTTACAAAGCTGGGACAGTTTCCAAATTAATTGCATCAGTGGAAACCGGAAAAACAAGCAACAGGTTAGTTGGCTATGTAAACAAATATCCAACTCATCTTATGAGCTCCACTGCGCGGGCATCTACTAACCTAATGCAACAGCTAAACTGTCAAATAATAGGAAAACCGAGGCAATGTATAGCCTATGAATAGCTACACCTAACAAACATTACAAACCATAACCTAAACCCAACAGATAAAAACGAAGACACTAGCCTTCATTTCGGTGGCTAGTTAGCTGGTTGTCTGTATGGCTGCCTAGTGAATTTACCGCTACACTCAACTTTTCTTGCCTGACAGACTAACTAGTTAGCTAGCTATAGCAAGCAAATGGGCTGTTCCCATATGAATTACATCAGCAGAAACAAGACAAAACAACCAACTATATAGTTAGGTGACTATATACAGCTAAACACAGCAACTAGACAGAGGTCAATCATTTGAGCTCCACTGCTGATGTACTCACCTGTACCAACCAAGCTATCATGACATGACTTGTTAAGATTAACAAGCGCTATTCCTCAGGTTTCACAGCATCAAACATCGACAACACCAAACATATATTTGCTGTTGACTTATTTCACTCACCTCGACATCATCGCTTTTCAAAGTGCAAGTACGCATCCAAATCCGTATCACCAACCAACATAGATAAGCCTCTTTCACAGTGAAAATTCATGTCTGCTTCGGTGTCATCATTTTGAGTAATGAAGTAAAAAGAACGTTGAGAAGACTGTTTCCGGTTGATGACAACAGCCACGCGAATACGACAACAGGTTGTTAGCAAATTCATTTTGCGATATTGAAACATATTATTGTTAGAAAAACAAATCTGTTCACAGCTGCTATAATAATTGAAAGAAAGGCCGTTGACCAAAATTGTGATTTTTGAGTGTAGTTAACCTTTAATTTAACTGAGCAGGCAGCAAGCACTGTTGTTTGGTTAGTGGTGTTTCTGTAGTGCACATGAGATGGAGTTTGCAAAACAAATTGCCACTGAATTGATGCACATAGTCATGATATCATTATGCCAGGTAGGTACAGGCTACATTGTATCTAGTTTAATTGAAAAGGTTTTTTCCATCTACCAGAAGATGGTTAGGCCTATCCTTAGCATCACTATATTTTACCTGTTCCTTAATTGTTTGAAACCTGGACAATTTACTTCATATTATGAGGCATGTCTTACCTTGCTTCAAAGTAGACAATAGCCAAAATCCCACCATAGAAACATGGAGGCAATTATTTTATAAAAACTTTCTTTAATTGTCTAGCAGCCAAAGGCATTACCCCAGTCATATTAGGAACCCATGATAGTTGTTGCATCTATAGATCTCCCCTCTTTCTAAATTTCAAACGGATATTTCCATCTCTGTCAATGAAACTACTTGCATGTGCGGTGCACATTTTAAAACAGTATTTTCAAATTGTATTTTGGAAGGCCTACCACAGAGTGCACATTGGTGCGCTTAAAATGTGAAACAATAGTTGTCAAAATGTCAACATTTTAAGCTAAACATTCGGATCTGTCCCATCAGCCTTATTAATTGATACGGCGGTGTACACCTCCAAACCACTACTTTGATATGCATTGTGGGGATTAAGAAGTGAGTATACGTAATGCCCACCAAAAAAAAGTGGGTATGCGGCATATTTCTGCGTATACCCTCCACTACACCACTGGTGGAAATGATATACTCCAAGTTGATATTCACATCATAAGAATGAATTCCCTTCGACCACGCCCATGAATTGGGAAAACAAACATTCTTTCCCATTGCACCCCATTAAAAAAAGTGACCACTTCGTTTGATTGATTTTTAGTTAAACAGACATAACAAAAAATGCCGAAAAGCTGCTGTGGTGTTCAATGTACATGTAACCAGGTGATATATTCTGACCTCCTGACCCAGGTTGGGAAATAGAGCCTGTGAAAAGAGCCTTGTGGCTTCAGGCTATTAGGCGTGGGAGAGTGGAAAATGTGGCAACCTGGTGTCCAAGTAGGCTACATGTAGCTACATGTGTGGAAAACATTTTATCACAGGTAAGCCATTTAAACTTGTTTAGTATAGTCCGTTTGTGACGCCACTCACTACCTGTAGCTGTAAAGTCCATTAGTTTGTGTTGTTGGTCTTTGCTAGATTATTAGCTAGGTAGCACTCACTCAAGTGGCTGCTAGCATCATCATGAAAGAGTCACGAGGGACGCCCTACAATATTAATTGTTTCTAATTGGAAGCAGGCAATGTTTCAATGTCATCTTTACAAATGTTGTACATTTCTTAAATTTAGTTTTTAATTGTCTAAAACAAGCAGACAACAAGAAAATTGTGTTTGAAAAAGGTAAAGTTTTTACTGTCAGCTGGCGGAGCTGCAACGTTCGAAAACCGACTCAGACTATCAACAAATGCAATTTGAATGCCAGGTGTTCAGACAGCTCAGCTGTCAACACAATATTCTACAACTGTCTAGTTTTGTCTGGTCTCTGCTTATGTCCGCTGTTAGATCTTTCCCGGGGGACAAATCCTAGAACTAATATCCCAACAAGTGTAGGCTGTATATGAACATTGCACAAACATGGCCAGCTTGAGTGTAGATACATTTATTATCAAAAAATTGTGGTTGTGTTAAAAATACAACATTTTCTGCTGTAAATATGCAATCATATTGATTTGCTTGTAAAGACAGTATGCTTACACTTTACCTAGCAAATTAAAATAAGTTGAGATCTTCTTAGCTAGCCAGTTCGAATTGAACCATGGCTAATGTTGCAAGCTGGCTAATGTTACATCCTATCAAACCTTATCGTCAGGTGCAATGTTAGTTATACACATTAGGGAGAGGCTATGTATTTAGCTAGTTACATTGCAGTATCATAATGCACTTTTAGTGTTTGAAAAGAGCGCCTGAAATGTCAGCTTGTTTGGCTGGATGGGTTTTTTGTATAGAAGGCTTGCAGTTGCATCACAAATCACCTAACAACTGTACCAAACACCATGTTGGAAGACCAAACTCAGTCTGTTGGAAATCCTCCAATCGGCTAAGTTTTGCTACCGCCAGACACTTTGGGAAGATGGCCACTATTAAGAACCCAGAAAACGGAGTCAGTGGGAGAACCTATTCAAGTAAGTAAATATATTTTGAAAGAGATGTATTATTAACTAACTAGCTTGATACAGAAGCTTAGTGTGCAGGCTATCTCAAATGAGCTGGTACGTAATGTTCGATAGTTAGCTATCTTTATATACTGTAGCTAGCTATGTGAATTAAATATCACCATCTTGTTAACTTCATATTAGCTAGTAAGCTATCTTGTTGTATTTTTTCGTTGCAACTACAACAATGAGACAGCCTACAGGGAGGAGATCAAAGACCTGACCGTGTGGTGCAAGGACAACAACCTCTCCCTCAATGAGATCAAGACAAATTAGATGATTGTGGACTATAGGAAAAGGAGGACTGAGCACACTCCCATTCTCAACGATGGGGCTGTAGTGGAGCAGGCTGAGAGCTTCAAGTTCCTTGGCGTCCACATCACCAACAAACTAACATGGTTCAAGCACACCAAGACAGTCGGGAAGAGGGCACGACAAAACCTATTCCCCCTTAGGAGACTGAAAGATTTGGTATGTGTCCTCAGATCCTCAAAAGGTTTTACAGCTGCAACATCCAGAGCATCCTGGTAGCATCACTGCCTGGTATGGCAACTGCTCAGCCTCCAACTGCAAGGCACTACAGAAGGTAGTGCGTACGGCCCAGTACATCACTGGGGCCAAGCTTCCTGCCATCCAGGATCTCTATACCAGGCGGTGTCAGAGGAAGGACCTAAAAATGGTCAACGACTCCAGCCACCCCAGTCATACTGTTCTCTCTGCTACCTCACGAAAAACAGGACTGGAGCGCCAAGTCTAGGTCCAACAGGCTTCTAAACAGCTTTAATCCCCAAGCCATAAGACTCCTGAACAGCTAATCAAATGGCTACCCAGACTATTTGCATTGCCCCCACACTCCACACACTTTTACGCTGCTGCTACTCTCTGTTAGTATCTAGTAGCATAGTCACATTAATAACTCTATTAATGTCATATTAATAACTCTATCGACATGTACATATTACCTCAATTACCTGGACACCGGAGCCCACGCACATTGACTCTGTACCGGTACCCCCTGTATATAACCCCGCTATTGTTATTTACTGGGGGGGGGGGGGGGGGGGGCGACGACTTGTAAGTAAGCATTTCACTGTAACATTTCACATGTGACAAATACAATTGGATTTGATTTAGCTAGGTAGGTAGCTAGCTAACAGCCATGGAAGATTGTGAAAGGATTAGCTAGCACTTTCAGCTGTCAGAGAAGGGAGATTAGGCTTCTCAGATATGGCAGGTACCTTTGTGGGAGGATATTATGAAACTATTCTCCAGTTCCAGTCCCTAGCAAGAAACTGTGGACAGAGAGATATAGCAACATAATATTCAGGGTTGTCTACTGTAACTTGAGTAAAATGTAGCCTGTTTCTTTGTGATGTTTTCTGTCCTCAGATAAAGAGAGGCGTCAAAACCTGTCTGAAGATGAAGAGGTCCCAATGAATGTCCCAAGAGAATAATCCTTGTATACCATGGATTATATGTGTACCTATGTTAGTAAATTTTGTGAACAAAAATACAGTTTAAAAGTCACACAATGTATACAACTATTACACCTGGAGCAGGCCAACCCTGCTGGGTGTGCAGGCTTCTGTTCCAGCCCAGTACTAACATACCTGATTCAATGTATCAAACTAAATTAGTTAATAATCAAGTGTGCTATTACTGGGCTGGAACAGAAGTCTGCTCACCCAGTAGATCAGGGATCAATGGAGTGAGGTTAGCCACTGGTATTGACTTTTTTTGTTCACCTGAAATTATGTTTTAGTAATAATAGCCTTCTTGTTACTAAAATGTCTAACCTTTACATATGAGTTCGCTTACTTGTACACTTTGAAATTATATGAAAGTGTTGATTCATTTAGGTAAAAAAAAAAAGTGTTTTAATTGTTATCTTAACTATTATTCAAGATGAACTGGTGTTAATGTTGATTAATCACATATCACAGTCCTGCAATAAAGAGGGGAGTCTGTCTCTCATTTGTCTGTGTTTCTGTGTTGTATTTTCAAATGAACATGACCTTTTTGTTCAGTCATAAGCGCTCCAATTATATTGTTTTATTTGATTGTCACAATTCTTTCAGGATATCAGCCATGTGAACCCATTTTGCAGCATGCAACACCATTATCAGTTCTTCCAACGGCACACATTTTTGTTGCAGCTCCGGACAAACATACCTGATTCAACTCATTGAGGGCCTGATGATTAGTTGACCCTTTGAATCAGGTGTGTTTGTCCAGGGCTACAATAAAACTGTTCTGTTGGGGGTACTCGAGGACCGGAGGTGGGAACCACTGACCTACAGTATGATGGCATTAGCCTTATGGGCATTTGCAATGCACACATTGACATGGTGCATCTGAAGCAGAGAATAGCTTAACTCACATGCTGTTGACATATTGTTCAGCTACATGTTCTCAAATTTAAAAAATATGCCAGTAGACAATGTATCCGAGGCTAATCATTATACTAGATTCTGTACATGCCTTGTGCTGACATGTCATTTATTTGGTGCAAATCCAACCCTTGTAATGTAGGTGGTGAATTGTCTGGAAGCAGGAGATGGGATCCTTAGCTTAAAAGATAGACTACCGTTCAAATGTTTGGGGTCGCTTAGAAATGTCCTTGTTTTCCATGAAAACATACATGAAATTAGTTGCAAAATGAATACGAAATATAGTCAAGATGTTGACAAGGTTATAAATAATGATTTTCAATCGAAATAATAATTGTGTCCTTCAAACTTAGCTTTCGTCAAAGAATTCTCCATTTGCAGCAATTGCAGCCTTGCAGACCTTTGGCATTCTAGTTGTCAATTTGGTGAGGTAATCTGAAGAGATTTCACCCCATGCTTCCTGAAGCACCTCCCACAAGTTGGATTGGCTTGATGGGCACTTCTTACGTACCATACAGTTGCTCCCACAACAGCTCAATAGGGTTGAGATCCGGTGACTGTGCTGGCCACTCCATTATAGACAGAATACCAGCTGACTGCTTCTTCCCTAAATAGTTATTTCATAGTTTGGAGCTGTGCTTCAGGTCATTGTCCTGAACTTGGCTCTAATTATGTGACGTCCACAGGGTATGGCATTGCAAAATGGAGTGATAGCCTTCCTTCTTCAAGATCCCTTTTACCCTGTACAAATCTCCCACTTTACCACCACCAAAGCACCCCCAGACCATCACATTGCCTCTACCATGCTTGACATATGGTGTGAACCACTCCTCCAGCATCTTTCAAATTTTTTTCTGCATCTCACGAATGTTCTTCTTTGTGATCCCAACCTCAAACTTAGATTAATCTGTCCAAAACACTTTTTTCCAACCTTCCTCTGTCCAGTGTCTGTGTTCTTTTGCCCATCTTAATCTTTTCTTTTTATTGGCCAGTCTGAGACACGGCTTTTTCATGGAAACTCTGCCTAGAAGGCCAGGCTTCCGGAGTCGCCTCTTCCCTGTTGAAGTTGAGACTGATGTTTTGCAGGAACTATTTAATTAAGCTGCCAGTTGAGGACTTGTGAGGTGTCTGTTTCTCAAACTAGACACTCTAATGTACTTGTCCTCTTGCTCAGTTGTGCACCTGGGCCTCCCACTCCTCTTTCTATTCTGGTAAGAGCCAGTTTGCGCTGTTCTGTGAAGGGAGTAGTACACAGCGTTGTACAAGATCTTCAGTTTCTTGGCAATTTCTCGCATGGAATAGCCTTCATTTCTCAGGACAAGAACAGACTGACTGGTTTCAGAAGAAAGTTATTTGTTTCTGCCCATTTTGATCCTGTAATCGAACACACAAATGCTGATGCTCCAGATACTCAACTAGTCTAAAGAAGGCCAGTTTAATTGCTTCTTTAATCAACACAACAGTTTCCAGCTGTGCTAACATAATTTAAAAATGGTTTTCTAATGATCAATTAGCCTTTTAAAAGGATAAACTTGGATTAACTAACCCAATGTGCCATTGGAACAAAGGAGTGATGGTTGCTGATGATGGGCATCTGTATGCCTATGTAGATATTCCATTAAAAATCTGCCGTTTCCAGCTACAATAGTAATTTACAACATTAAATTAGCAATGCCTATACTGTATTTCTGATAAATGTTATGTTATTTTAATGGACAAAAAATGTGCTATTCTTTCAGAAACACAGACATTTGTAAGTGAACCCAAACTTTTGAATGGTAGTGTACATACAACTACTACCAAGTCCAATGCCATATACTTTTTCCAATAAGGCCTGAGAGGCACTTGAAGGTGCTACTGTGATAATGAAGATGGATTGCCTAAGACAGTGGTTATCAACCTTTTCTGAGTCAAGATCACTTTCACAGTCAAAAAGCAAGCTGAGATCTACTGCTCAGATATTTATTTATTTTAATTAAATTTTTTTACATTAACTTCACACAAACAGTTGTGTAGGAATGAGGTTTGGGCAGTAGGCCTAATACATTATCACAGCATATTGGCTATATGATTGGCCTGCCAATATTGTTAATCAGACCATATTATATTTCAGAACTCAAGCTTTGATAACAAAATAGATCAGTTGGTTTAGCACTTGTGAGGCACTGTGGAGCATGAATTTAAATAATTAGCTTTTTTATTTTACTGGACTGATGGTACCTGTATCTGATGGTCAATGAGGTCAAATCACGACGTCAGTGATCTTCAGGTCAAAAAGCTGGAGCTCTAGAAAGACGCCCGAGTTTCCGACTTGGAATTCAGAGACTTATTTTATGTTCAAAACTATTTTTCCTAACCGCCTCTCATGGTCCCTGCTCTCTCCTTCCTGAGACTGACCAGAGGACACCGTCTTCCACCTGATGGCGAAACTCGAGTCGCACCGCATTTGCCTCATGCACAAATTCATGTTGTTCCTATGATCAGAAAGTAAATATTCCTTAATATTAAAATCGAAACGATGAGCTTCTTATAATAATAAAACGCAGGGCTATCGATACTTGGCTACTCAATAATTGCAGCTGCAGCCCGAGGGGGAGTACATAGAAGCACTTTTTGTAATAGTGTTGAATAAAAAGTGACAGTGCTGAATATAAACTTAAACATGAACTCACTTATAAAAACAGCAGCTCTTAGCTGTATTCGTTGACAGTCTCTCTGTGGTCATGGTTTAAAAAGTTATTAAATCTTACGTGGGATGGTAGCCTATTAAACTTGGCTGTGGCCATGGTCATGGGGCGGCAGGGTAGCCTAGTGGTTAGAGCGTTGGACTAGTAACCGAAAGGTTGCGAGATCAAACCCCCGAGCTGACAAGGTACAAATCTGTCGTTCTGCCCCTGAACAGGCAGTTAACCCACTGTTCCCAGGCCGTCATTGAAAATAAGAATGTGTTCTTAACTGACTTGCCTGGTTAAATAAAGGTAAATAAAAAAAAATGGAAGCTCTGTAGCCAGGGTGATCAGTGTTGCCAACTCCTCAGTAAGGAAAGTAGCTATTGGCTGTCCTAAAAGTCGCTAAAGGATGTCATCATCTAATTTGCATAATTAGCCATGTAATTGTGATGGACACTGTAGGAGAGAGGAATAATGTTGTGGGATGTTAAGGTTTTCTTCCGGTGAAGGAGAGGAGGACCAAAATGCAGCGTGGTTATCTTGATACATCTTTAAAACCTGTTAAGGCTACCCCCCTACTTTGTGCAATTTCCGCCTGAAGACATACCCAATTCTAACAGCTCAGGCCCAGAAGCAAGGATATGCATATTCTTGTTACCATTTGATAAAAAACACTCTGAAGTTTGTGTAAATGTGAATTGAATGTAGGAGAATATAACACAATAGATCTGGTAGAAGAAAATACAAGGAAATAAACAGGCGTTTTTCAGTTATTTTATTGTTGTTGCATCTTTAAAATAAACTAGAACATCCAAATATTCAGTTGTGCTACTGTGGATACTTTCAAATGAGAGCATAAGCAGGCAACAGTATTTGCCCAAAGTTTCAGACAGATACCTCTAGGAATGAGTGAGGTACATGCCATTGGGCATGAAGTCACCCAGGTGTCCCTCACAAGTTTCCCAAATGTACCCAAGTGGCCGAATTGATACATGGATACATTGATGAAAATAACTTTGATGAAAATAACTATATACAAAATACAAAAAAATTATTCAAACATATCCCCCCAAAAATATATTGGAAAATTGAAGAAAAAAATGAACATTTCCAAAATGTTTACATAACATGGGTAACTATTTACACGTTCAATGTTCAATAATGTGAAGACCCTCTACACAATATTGTGCTGCTGATGCCATAGCCCATAGCAGTTTCTTTCTGCTGTGAAGCAGTTCCGTGGCCTCCAACTGCTCTTAAACGCTAGTAAAACCAAATGCATGCTTTTCAACCGGTCGCTGCCTGCACCCGCATGCCCGACTAGCATCACCACCCTGGATGGTTCCGACCTAGAATATGTGGACATCTATAAGTACCTAGGTGTCTGGCTAGACTGCAAACTCTCCTTCCAGACTCATATCAAACATCTCCAATCGAAAATCAAATCAAGAGTCGGCTTTCTATTCCGCAACAAAGCCTCCTTCACTCACGCCGCCAAGCTTACCCTAGTAAAACTGACTATCCTACCGATCCTCGACTTCGGCGATGTCATCTACAAAATGGCTTCCAACACTCTACTCAGCAAACTGGATGCAGTCTATCACAGTGCCATCCGTTTTGTCACTAAAGCACCTTATACCACCCACCACTGCGACTTGTATGCTCTAGTCGGCTGGCCCTCGCTACATATTCGTCGCCAGACCCACTGGCTCCAGGTCATCTACAAGTCCATGCTAGGTAAAGCTCCGCCTTATCTCAGCTCACTGGTCACGATGGCAACACCCATCCGTAGCACGCGCTCCAGCAGGTGTATCTCACTGATCATCCCTAAAGCCAACACCTCATTTGGCCGCCTTTCGTTCCAGTACTCTGCTGCCTGTGACTGGAACGAATTGCAAAAATTGCTGAAGTTGGAGACTTTTATCTCCCTCACCAACTTCAAACATCAGCTATCTGAGCAGCTAACCGATCGCTGCAGCTGTACATAGTCTATTGGTAAATAGCCCACCCTTTTTCACCTACCACATCCCCATACTGTTTTTATTTATTTACTTTTCTGGATTTATTTACTTTTCTGGATCTTGTCGGATCCATCGCATGGTCTCCCGCTCAGCCCGCTTAGGCATGTCGTTCACCCTTTTTTTCGGAAAGCCCACTCTGTTGGACCAGATGGTGCCACAGGCCCACATCTCCAGCTTTCTCAGGTCTGCAAACAGGGTAGGGCTTGTGTAAAAGTTATCCACAAACAGTTTGTAGCCCTTCCCTAGCAGCTGAAAATCTAATAACTGCATAACAGAGTCATAGCTCAGTCCCTTCCCGGTAGCACAACTGTTCTTCCCTTCAAAGACAAAAAAATTGCACGTGTATGCACACGCAGAATCGGCCAAAACAAACAGTTTGTAACCCCATTTAGTCGGTTTGTTACGCATGTACTGTTTCAGGCAAATTCTGGCCTTTGAGGCTACCATTCTCTCATCTATGGAAAGGTTCTGGGCAGGCTGAAAATAAGTATTGCAGGCCTCAATGATGTCGAGGTAGAGAGGTTTAATTTTGCATAGCTTATCAAACCCCGCCGTGCCTCATTTCGTCTCATCGTCCTTATCAACTTCTGGGTCACTAATATGAAGCGCCCGTGAAATTGTCAGAAACCCTTTGCATGACATGACTGTGGAGGGAAAAGACAGTTGATAGAGGGATGCAGTTTTCCAGTAGTCCTTCAGGGTCTTTAGCTTTACTAGACCCATGTCAATGACCATAGAAAAGTAACAAAAAAGATCTGACATGGAAATGGGCTTCCATGTCTCTTTCTTGCCTTCCTGCCTATTAGCTCCATTCCTATTTGTGTTCAAAACCAGGGAATCAACAACTCGTGGGGTGAAAAACAACTGAAAAAGTTGCATTGGGCTGTACTTTGAGTTCATGTCCAGCTGAGGACCTGGTGGCCTCTTTGGTCTGAAAATTGGAGGTGGTGGGGCCACATCCTCCTCCAGCACAGAGTGCCAACGACCCTCCTCCACTCTGCCAGCAGGTTCCACACTTCCCTTCCTCCGCTTCTTTGTCACCGACTTCACACCTCTTGATGGCCGGGCAGGGGTAGGTGTGGTGCCAGAGACAGCATGGCTCCGGGTGGATGGACCAGCCTCAGTGGGGGATTTGCTTCTAGGTAGTATGGTCTCCCAATCAGAATCACTGGGACTGTGAAATAAAGACACAGACAAACAGACACAGATTATATACAGAGTAAGTGAGGTGTTGTTCATTCCATGTTTAGATAAAACACATGTACAAAAGCATGTGATATATACAGGCCCCACATGTACAAACGCATGTGCTATATACAGGCCCCACATGTACAAAAGCATGTGATATATACAGGCCCCACATGTACAAACGCATGTGCTATATACAGGCCCCACATGTACAAAAGCATGTGATATATACAGGCCGTGAACCCACAGTAGTACATAAACAAATGAAAAGCACACCTGATGTTAGAATATCACTTCTATCAGGTGACCTATACCATTAGGGATCTTAATGTTGGTTGTGTTTAATTCATTCAGGTGTTTTAGTGCTATTTAAATATTAAATCTATTGTTGAGCTGGAACAACCAATAGTCAACACAAGGTTGTCGTATCCCATTAAGGCCTTTGTCCTATGCTGTAATGTCCATACATTTCCCTCTTTTCCCATTTTCCCTCTTATTAATAAAGTTCTCAACAAATGATCATTGGGTTATCACATGAATATATGATAACCACTGGAGTTATGAAAAGGCCACATTTTCCCTGTGCAAAGGAAACAGCTCTGATATAGCCTATAAACCTATGCTGCTCCGCGTTTATTATTCGCCTAAATTATCACAGTAGGCTTACATTAGTCTGCAAATGTGATGATAGAGGCATGCAATCCTTTGTTATAAAGGTGCATTTTTTTTGTGAAAAATAGCCTCCCCTAAACTTTACTCTCATGCTACAGTAGCTTATTTTGGCTAACTTGATGTTGTTGTTAACACCTGGTTAGAATAACAGCTAAACTAAACTCAAAATCGATCAGACTTGACTTACCAGTGATGAAATGATCGTACAGACAGTTACAGACAGATGTCTGGATTCAGGTCTCGATGGGCAAAAATATTTATTCGCTTTTTGGACAG
Source organism: Oncorhynchus kisutch (assembly GCF_002021735.2). Classification (NCBI taxonomy): domain Eukaryota; kingdom Metazoa; phylum Chordata; class Actinopteri; order Salmoniformes; family Salmonidae; genus Oncorhynchus; species Oncorhynchus kisutch. Next base: position 19,433,377 of record NC_034203.2, read on the forward strand.
TTTCTGAATCGTATCTCATTGGAACGAATTGCAAAAATCACTGTACCTGGAGACTTACATCTCCCTCACTAACTTTAAGCATCAGCTGTGAGAGCAGCTTACCGATCACTGCACCTGTACACAACCTATCTGTAAATAGCCCACCCAACTACCTCATCCCCATATTATTATTTATTTTTTGCTCCATTGCACCCCAATATACATTTGCATTTTCACACACTGTATATAGTTTTTTCTGTTGTGTTATTGACTGTACGTTTATTTATCCTATGTGTAACTCTGTGTTGTTTGTGTCGCACTGCTTTGCTTTATCTTGGCCAAGTCGCAGTTGTAAATGAGAACTTGTTCTCAACTGGCCTACCTCGTTGGTGAAAAAAAAGGTGTCACCAATGGTGCTTCATGATTGCGGGAATCTGTAAAAAATCCTGTTGTCTTTCCGGCCTTGTTAGAGCAATAAATACTCTATAGAAAATGAACGTGATGTTTTACTTGCCGTTATCATGCAGTTTGGAGTAGCCACTCGTTAACTGCAAGCCCTCTAAGTTAATAGACCAATAACAAAAGAGAGTTTGCCCTCCTCTCTGCCAATGACAGCTAGTTTTCAGGTTCCACATCCTTCCCATTAGACTCCTCTCTCAGACCACAGCAAAATCTCGCAGGACCTATATACCAGGGAAAGGCCCCAAAAATTGTCAAAGACTCACGGCAAGCGGTACACACTGTTGTAGCCAGTAACACGGCAAGCGGTACCGGAGCGACAAGTCTAGGACCAAAAGGCTCCTTAACAACTTCTACTCCCAAGCCATAAGACTGCTGAACAATTAATCAAATGGCCACACAGACTATTTACATTAACCCCCCCCCCCCCACAAACACACACAAACCTGTACCCCCTCATATTGACTCCCCTTTAGTTTGTTTAGTACATATTTTCTTAACTCTATTTCTTGAACTGCATTGTTGGTTAAGGGCTTGCAAGTAAGCTACACCTGTTGTATTCAGCTGATTTGATTTGACAAATAAAAACAACAGCTGCTATCTTAGAGCCCATGTAAATATCATGTTTTCTGATGAGATCTTAGGAGATGTAGTCTTGGTGGCCAACATGTTACTGGCTACAACAGTGTGGATGAAGCACAAGGAAAGGATAGAGACATGGGGTTACTTCAAGGTTGGAATTGTTTTATGCTTGGAATACACATGATCTCAATTATTCCAATTTCCATTAAGCTTTGACAAATTGCTGTAGCCTATTGAATGAAAAGTCATTAATAGCAGCATCCTAAATAATATTAGATTCAATAGCTGTATTATTAACATCTGCAACTTTTTGTTTTGTTTCAACTGATAAGCAATATTTACACCAATTTTGTTGATATACAATATTTTCTTAACAAAATACCCCTGATGAAATACTCAAATATGATATTTTAGGGTAATTTTAGGCTATTTCAAAGTATATACAGTTGAAGTCAGAAGTTTACATACAACTTAGCCAAATACATTTGTCCTCAGTTTTTCACAAATCCTGACATTTAATCCTAGTAAAAATTCTCTGTCTTAGGTCAGGTAGGATCACCACTTATGTAAGACTGTGACATGTCAGAATAATAGTAGAGAAAATGATTTTATTATGTAATCACATTCCCAGTAGGTCAGAAGTTTACATACACTCAATTAATATTTGGTAGCAATGCCTTTAAATTGTTTAACTTGGGTCAAATGTTTTGGGTAGCCTTCCACAAGCTTCCCATTGTAAGTTGGGTGAATTTCGGCCCATTCCTCCCGACAGAGCTGGTGTACTGTAACTGTGTCAGGTTGGTAAGCCTGCTTGCTCACACACGCTTTCTCAGTTATGCCCACAAAGTTCTATAGGATTGAGGTCAGGGATTTGTGATGGCCACTCCAATGCCTTGACTTTGTTGTCCTTAAGCCATTTTGCCACAACTTTGGAAGTATGCTTGTGGTCATTGTCCATTTGGAAGACCCATTTGCGACCAAGCTTTAACTTCCTGACTGATGTCTTGAGATGTTGCTACAACATAACACCTGTAAAAATTAATGCAGGAAGCACCAGTGACTCGGTCTATAAAAAAGTGGTTAGATGAAGCAGATGCTAAACTACAGGACTGTTTTGCTATCACAGACTGGAACATGTTCCGGGATTCTTCCGATGACATTGAGGAATACACCACGTCAGTCACTGGCTTTATCGATAAGTGCATTGAGGATGTCGTCCCCACAGTGACTGTACATACCCCAACCAGAAGCCATGGATTACAGGCAACATTCGCACTGAGCTAAAGGGCAGAGCTGCCGCTTTCAAGGTGCGGGGCTCTAACCCGGAAGCTTACAAGAAATCCCGCTATGCCCTGCGATGAACCATCAAACAGGCAAAGCGTCACCACAGGGCTAAGATTGAATCATACTACACCGGCTCCGACACTCGTCTTATGTGGCAGGGATTGCAAACTATTACAGACACAGCCACGAGCTGCCCAGTGACACCAGCACACCAGACGAGCTAAATCACTTCTATGCTCGCTTCAAGGAAAGCAAACCTGAGGCCTGCATGAGAGCATCAGCTGTTCCGGATGACTGTGTGATCACGCTCTCCGTAGCTGACGTGAGTAAATCCTTTAAACAGGTCAACATACACAAGAATGCGGGGCCAGACGGATTACCAGGACGTGTGCTCCGGGCATGTGCTGACCAACTGGCAGGTGTCTTCACTGACATTTTCAACATGTCCCTGATTGAGTCTGTAATACCAACATGTTTCAAGCAGACCACCATAGTTCCTGTGCCCAAGAACACAAAGGAAACCTGCCTAAATGACTACAGACCCATAGCACTCATGTCTGTAGCCATGAGGTGCTTTGAAAGGCTGGTAATGGCTCACATCAACACCATTATTCCAGAAACCCTAGACCCACTCCAATTTGCATACCGCCCAAACAGATCCACAGATGATGCAATCTCTATTGCACTCCACACTTCCCTTTCCCACATGGACAAAAGGAACACCTATGTGAGAATGCTATTCATTGACTACAGCTCAGAGTTCAACACCATAGTCCCCTCAAAGCTCATTACTAAGCTATGGACCCTGGGACTAAACACCTCCCTCTGCAACTGGATCCTGGACTTCCTGACGGGCTGCCCCCAGGTGGTGAGGGTAGGTAGCAACATTTCTGCCACGCTGATCCTCAACACTGGAGCTCCCCAGGGGTGCGTGCTCAGTCCCCTCCTGTACTCCCAGTTCACCCATGGCTGCATGGCCAGGCACGAGTCCAACACCATCATTAAGTTTGCAGACGACACAACAGTGGTAGGCCTGATCACCGACAACGACGAGACAGCCTATAACGTGCCAGAATAACGACGTGCCAGAATAACAACCTATCCCTCAACGTAACCAAGACTAAGTTGACTCAACATAACCAAGACTAAGGAGATGATTGTGGACTACAGGAAAAGGAGCACCGATCACGCCCCATTCTCATCGACGGGGCTGTAGTGGAGCAGGTTTACTGTTCTCTCTACTACCGCATGGCAAGCTGTACCGGAGTGCCAAGTCTAGGACAAAAGGCTTCTTAACAGTTTTTACCCCCAAGCCGTAAGACTCCTGAACAAGTAACCAAATGGTTACCCGGACTATTTGCATTGTGTGTCCCCTCCCCAACCCCTCGTTTACGCTGCTGCTACTCTCTGTTTATCTTATATGCATAGGCACTTTAACCATACCTACATGTACATACTACTTCAATTTGCCCGACCAACCAGTGCTCCCGCACATTGGCTAACCGGGCTATCTGCATTGTGTCCAACATACTACCTCAATAAGCCTGACTAACTGGTGTCTGTATATAGCCTTGCTACTCTTATTTTCAAATGTCTTTTTACTGTTGTTTTATTTCTTTACTTACCTACACACACACACACACATTTTTTTCCGCACTATTGGTTAGAGCCTGTAAGTAAGCATTTCACTGTAAGGTCTACACCTGTTGTATTCGGCGCACGTGACAAATAAACTTGTCACACCCTGACCATAGTTTGCTTTGTATGTTTCTATGTTTAGTTTGGTCAGGGTGTGATCTGAGTGAGCATTCTATGTTATATGTCTAGTTTGTCTATTTCTATGTTTGGCCTGATATGGTTCTCAATCAGAGGCAGGTGTTAGTCATTGTCTCTGATTGGGAACCATATTTAGGTAGACTGTTTTGTGTTGGGTTTTGTGGGTGGTTGTTTCCTGTCTTTGTGTTTGTTGCACCAGGTAGGGCTGTTTTCGGTTTTGCCACGTTTATAGTTTTGTATTATGTTTAGTTGACCTATTAGAAAACATGAACTATAACAACGCTGCATTTTGGTCCGCCTCTCCTTCCCAGGAAGAATCCCGTGACAAAACGTTGATTTGAGTTCAAGTGCGTCATACAAGAGCTCCAATTCCATAACAAACTTCCTGGTACGGAAAATACTCCTCCCCTGACCGCAAGGCCTACTTGTCCTCCGACTGCAAGGCACTACAGAGGGTAGTGCGTACGGCACAGTACATCACTGGGGCTAAGCTGCCTACCATCCAGGACCTCCACACCAAGCCCTGTCAGAGGAAGGCCCTAAAAATTGTCAACGATCCCAGCCACCCCAGTCATTAACTGTTCTCTCTGCTACCGCATGGCAAGCGGTACCGGAGCGCCAGGTTTAGGACCAAAAGGCTTCTCCACAGCTTTTACCCCCCAAGCCATAAGGCTCCTGAACAGGAAATCAGATGGCCCCCCGGACTATTTGCCCCCTCCCCCCGCCAACCCCTCTTTTACGCTGCTGCTACTCTGTTTATCATCTATTATCGATGCATAGTCACCAACTATACATTCATGTACATATTATGTCCATTAGCCCGACTAACCTGTGCCCCTGCACATTGTCTACCCGGACTATTTGCATTGTGTCCCGCCACCCCCCCACCAAACCCCTCTTTTACGCTGCTGCTACTCTCTGTTTATCATCTATGCATAGTCACTTTAACTATACCTACATGTACATATTACCTAAATTAGCCCGACTAACCGTTGCCCCCACACATTGAATCTGTATCATTACCACCTGTACACGTATATAGCCTCGCTACTGTTATTTTCACTGTCATTTTACTGTTTTTTAAAATGTCTTTACTTATCTATTGTTTACTTGATACCTATTTTTTTACTTAAAAATGTCACTGTTGGTTAGGGCTTGTAAGTAAGCATTTCACTGTAAGATCTGCACCTATTGTGTTGGGCGCACTTGACAAATACACTTTGATTTGAGGACAGACGTTTTAGCAACCCCAGGTCGAGTTTTCTGTCTGTGGCTGTTCTTGTATTGTCAGATTTGGCCCTCTCAAAGTGGTCAAGTGGCTGACCAACGGGCCTCTGCACACGCTTACAGTTATTCGTCATTCGTGCTATCGCAATAGATTTGATATGTGGTATTTTATTAGGATCCCCATTAGCTGTTGCAAAAGCAGCAGCTACTCTTCCTGGGGTCCACATAAAACATGACATAATACAGAACATTAATAGACAAGAACAGCTCGAGGCTAGAACTAAATACATATTTCTGTTGTTGAAAAGGCACACGTAGCCTACATATCAACACAATGTATGCTAGGCTTACTGGGCACTTTGAAGTGTGGAGAATTGACCAAAAGCAGGGTTTTGATACCAGTCAGTTTGCTGTGCTGTGCTTAGACCACAGCAGCTCTCCTTGGAAGAGGAGAAGGAAGGAGAAAGCTTTCTGAAGTACAATGTTAACGGGGAGTCCTTCATCTATTTGTGGATAACCATAATCCCCCTTTTTCCAAAGTCTATGGTATAAAACCATCAGAAGGACACAAAGAGATGCAGGCCATTATTGTTGAATATCAAAGAAGCAGCTCTTTCCCTTTGACTGTTCAGAGGCTAAGCAGCATACCCACTGAATCTGAAGCCCTGGCTAAACTATTGGGAAAAGATACTTGGACATTTTAATTTCTGTTTAGAGTTTTTACTGATATCCACATGGTCACTGAAATACATGTACAGTTGAAGTCGGAAGTTACATACACCTTAGCCAAATACTTTTAATCCAGTTTTTCACAATTCCTGACATTTAATCCTAATAAAAAGTCCCGGTCTTAATTAAGTCAGTTAGGATCACCACTTTATTTAAAGAATGTGAAATCAGAATAATAGTAGAGAGAATTATTTATTTCAGCTTTTATTTCTTTCATCAGATTCCCAGTGGGTCAGAAGTTTACATGCACTCAAATAGTATTTGGTAGCACTACCTTTAAATTGTTTAACTTGGGTTAAACGTTTCAGGTAGCCGTACACAAGCTTCCCACAATAAGTTGGGTGAATTTTGGCCCATTTCTCCTGACAGAGCTGGTATAACGGAGTCAGGTTTGTAGGTCTCCTTGCTCGCACACGCTTTTTCAGTTCTGCCCACACATTTTCCATAGGATTGAGGTCAGGGCTTAGTGATGGCCACTCCAATACCTTGACTTTGTTGTTGGAAGTATGCTTGGGGTCATTGTACATTTGGAAGACCCATTTGCGACCAAGCTTTAACTTCCTGACTGATGTCTTGAGATGTTGCTTCAAAATATCCACATAATTTTCCTACCTCATGCAGCCATCTACTGTATGTCGAATAGAAATCATCACATTACTTTTAGAATACATTTTCCTGTTGAGAGGGCTGACGTTTAGAATCAATAAATTATCATTCTAATGGTTGGCTTGGCTTATTGATTCATCTGTGTCAGGGAACCATTTGGAATTATAATTTAGTGACTTGAAGTGACAACATTTAGAGAAAAGCATGAAAAGGCATGGCCAAGTGGGGAGTTGTTGATACAGTGAACTGAATCATATTTAGGCATAGCCAAGTGTGTATAATCCTCACTCTAATATTTGCAATGTGAAATTAGACACAGCAGTCTGCCACTGCATGCCATTTGAAAGAATAGAGAAAAGTGTTGTTTATTAGACTGGGGGAATAGTCTGTCTGTAAACAATTGTTGGACAAATTACTTGTGTCATGCACAAATGTAGATGTCCTAACCGACTTGCCAAAACTATAGTTTGTTCACAATAAATTTGTGGAGTGGTTTAAAAATGAGTTTTAAGGACTCCAACCTAAGTGTATGCAAACTTCTGACTTCAACTGTATATTACACTACATACACAATACATTTTTTAAATTAAAATCACAAGTGCAATTCATGACAATTTGGGATCTTGGCGCAGGGAAGAGCTTTGTAAATGCAAAATGCCTCTACTATTGTTGACTCACTTCTTGTGCACTGTGCACTGGTTTTTCAACTTAAGAAGTAGCCATCCATCACATCTGTTGGCTCTATAGAGGTTCACAGAGAATGTTGAATGGAACAAAGAGGAGTGTTTGGGAAAATTTGTCACGTACTATTTTCTGAGGAACTGTGTGTGTGTGTGTGTGTGTGGGGGTGGGGGGTGGGATAAAAGTTCATTAACTGAGCCCTGTGCACCCGCTCCCTCCAGTGATGGGCTTAGTTAATTGTCTCCCCAACTGCTGTTTGGTACGAAATGTCTGAATCATACAATGAAAGGGAGTGTGTGTCTGGGGTATTAACACTGTGGACTGACAGGACTTTGTACAAGTAGTAAACAGCCCCTTAGCACTGCAGTCACTTTGTTACTTACTTTAGGCTTTTATTACTGCAAGGGACTTACTTGCTCCCTTTTGTACTTAATAAAGCAAAAACTAAAGTGGTAAGTTGTAGTGTTTTTTTAAAAGTAGGCCTGCTACTGAAAGTGCAGGCTCCTCATTCCAAAGATCTTGGCAAATTGTTTTTGCATAAGTTTAGAAACTGTATTGTAAGGAAGTCCAGAGAGGACATATGAATAGAAAAAAAGGTTCCCTTGTTTTGTCGAGATCACAACTTCTTTAAGTCATGATCACTACATAACAAAAGTTGCTTAGTGGAGATCACGAGAATCAAAATAAACATTCATTTTGTTCAGAGGCACGATAACCACTTCATCAAGGAGCCCTGTGGCTGCGTTGATCGCCCTGTGGCTGTGTTGATCAGGAGATTTAAGCCCTGAACATGAACGTGCCGCCCCCAAGACCACAGATAATTGCATGTAAGGAACAACACAGCTAACTTGGCTAGTCTTGTGAGTTAGCTAGTCAGCTAGGGAGTCTTGTTAGCTAGCTAGCTTGTTATCTATGCTGGTTGTTAGCTTGCATAACTGATATGTGTATAATTATACGGGATACTTCATGTTTTGTGGATAATATTTACATTTACGGTGGGTGAACACTGACAGGCTGATCAGATTCAATTACAGCTTCAGAGGCTGAGGTCTTGTCTACACTTGACACTTACATGCGACTTCCGCTATCTAAATACGACGATCGTATTGACAGACAGGTCTAGATGCACAAAAGTCACTATGTGGTCTGATTGTGGTCAGGGATGCATTGTGTGCGGATGTCTTCTTAGACTGGATGGGCGACGTCATCAGCACTCCTCCCACTCCTCCAGAAAAGGTGTGTTTTTGGGACAAAGAGGCACCTCTCAAGCTCTGAGGCTGAAATTGAATCTGAACAGCCTGTCAGGAATGCAGCTCACCAATTCTGTAAATTTGAATATTATATTAAGTGTCCCTTACAATTAAACACATACAGTGCATTTGGAAAGTATTCAGACCCCTTGACTTTGTCCACATATTGTTATGTTACAGCCTAAAATGGATTAAATAATTTTCCCCCCTCATCAATCTACACGCAATAACCCATAACGACAAAGTGAAAACAGGTTTGTAGACATTTTTGCAAATTTATACAAATAAATAAAATTCAAATACCTTATTTACATTAGTATTCAGAGCATTTTCAATGGGACCCGAAACTGAGTTCAGGTGCGCCGTGTTTCTACAACTTGATTGCAGTCCACCTGTGGTAAATTAAATTGATTGGGCATGATTTGGAATGGCACACACCTGTCTATATAAGTTCAAACACTTGACAGTGCATGTCAGAGCAAAAACCAAGCCATGAGGTCGAAGGAATTGTCCATAGAGTGCCGAGACAGATGTGGGGAAGAATACCAAAAAATGTCTGCAGCATTGAAGGTCCAAGAACACAGTGGCCTCTATCATTCTTAAATTGAAGAAGTTTGGAACCACCAAGACTCTTCCTAGCTAAACTGAGCAATCGGGGGAGAAGGGCCTTGGTCACCAAGAACCAAGAACCCGATGGTCACTCTGTCAGAGCTCTAGAGTTCCTCTGTGGATTTGGGAGAACCCTCCAGAAGGACAACCATCTCTGCAGCACTCCATAAATCAAGCCCCTCCTCAGACAAAAAGGCACAAGACTGCCCGCTTGGAGTTGGACAAAAGGCACCTAAAGGACTCTCAGACCATGAGAAACAAGATTCTCTGGTCTGATGAAACCAAGATTGAACTCTTTGGCCTGAAGCGTCACATCTGAAGGAGACCTGGCACCATCCCTACAGTGTAGCATGGTGGTGGCAGCATCATGTTGTTCTTCAGGATGTTTTTCAGCTGGGAGACTAGTCAGGATCAAGGGAAAGATGAACGGAGAAAAGTACAGAGACATTTGAATGAAAACCTGCTCCAGGTTGAACTCTATTTCTTGAACTGCATTGTTGGTTAAGAGCTTGTAAGTAAGCATTTCACGGTAAGGTTGTACCCATAGGTTGTTTGGGGCAGCAGGTAGCCTAGTGGTTAGAGCATTGGACTAGTAACCGAAAGGTTGCAAGATTGAATCCCAGAGCTGACAAGTAAAAGTCTGTGGTTCTGCCCCTGAACAAGGCAGGTAACCCACTGTTCCTAGGCTGTCATTGAAAATAAGAATTTGTTCTTAACTGACTTGCCTAGTTAAATAAAGGTAAAATACAATTTGGTTGTTGTATACCTGTTATATTCGGCGCATGTGACAAGTTACATTTTATTTTATTTGAAGGTTAATTTTCGAACAGGACAATGACCCTAAGCACACAGCCAAGACAATGCAGGAGTTGCTTCGAGACAAGTCTCTGAATGTCCTTGAGTAGCCCAGCCAGAGCCTGGACTCTAACCCGATCGAACATCTCTGGAGAGACCTGAAATTTTACCTACCAAGAGAATTCTCATCAGTTATAGTCACAGCTGTGTACATTCCCCCTCAAGCAGACACCAAGACGGCCATCAAGGAACTTCACTGGACTATATGCAAACTGGAAACCAAATATCCTGAGGCTGCATTTATTGTAGCTGGTGATTTGAACCTTTTATAACTAGGGGGCGCTATTTACATTTTTGGATGAAAAACGTTCCCGTTTTAAACAAGATATTTTGTCACGAAAAGATGCTCGACTATGCATATAATTGACAGCTTTGGAAAGAAAACACTGACGTTTGTCTGTGAGTGCCACAGAACTGATGTTACAGAAAAACCCAGATAAAAATCCAATCAGGAAGTGCCGCATTTTTTGAAACCGCCTCATGGCAATGACTCCTTATATGGCTGTGGAGGAGCTAGGAGTCAGCTTACATTTTCCACGTTTTCCCCAAGGTGTCTGCAGCATTGTGACGTATTTGTAGGCATATCATTGGAAGATTGACCATAAGAGACTACATCTACCAGGTGGTCGCTTGGTGTCCTCCGTCGCAATTATTGCGTAATCTCCAGCTGCAGTATTTTTCCGTTTGCCTCTGATGAGAAACCAACTGCCACGAATTATTTTTCATCGAATAGAAATGTGAAAAACACCTTGAGGATTGATTCTAAACAACGTTTGCCATGTTTCTGTCGATATTATGAAGCTGATTTGGAAAAAAGTTTGGCGTTGTAGTGACTGCATTGTCTTTTTTTTTTTCTTAGCCAAACGTGATGAACAAAACGGAGCTATTTCCCTTACACAAATAATCTTTTTGGAAAAAATGAACATTTGCTATCTAACAGAGTCTCGTCATTGAAAACATCCGAAGTTCTTCAAAGGTAAATTATTTTATTTGAATGCTTTTCTTGTTTTTGTGAAAATGTTGCCTGCTGAATGCTAGGCTTAATGCTATGCTAGGCTATCAATACTCTTACACAAATGCTTGTGTAGCTTTGGTTGAAAAGCATATTTTGAAAATCTGAGATGACAGTGTTGTTAACAAAAGGCTAAGCTTGTGTTTCAATATATTTATTTCATTTCAATTGCAATTTTCATGAATAGGAAATGTTGCGTTATGGTAATGAGCTTGAGGCTATGATTACGCTCCCGGATACGGGTTTGGAGTCGCAAGAAGTTAACAAAGCAAATTTGAGAACAAGGTTACCTAAATTCTAGCAGCATATTGATTGCACTACATGTATGGGCAAAATCCTTGTTCACTGGAGGCCCTGGGTCTCAACCCCACCCTGTGCAATTGGGTCCTGGACTTTCTGACGGGCCGCCCCCAGGGGGAAGATAGGAAACAACATCTCCACTTTGCTGACCCTCAACACTGGGGCCCCACAAGGGTGCGTGCTCAGCCCCCTCCTGTACTCCCTGTTCACCCATGACTGCATAGCCATGCACACCTCCAACTCAATCATCAAGTTTGCAGACAACACAACAGTAGTGCGTTTGATTACCAACAATGACGAGACAGCCTACAGGGAGGAGGTGGGGGCACTCGGAGTGTGGTGTCAGGAAAACAACCTCTCACTCAACTTCAACAAAACAAAGGAGATAATTGTGAACTTCAGGAAACAGCAGAGGGAGCACCACCCTATCCACATTGAAGGGACTGCAGTGGAGAAGGTGGAAAGCTTCAAGTTCCTCGGCGTACACATCACTGACAAACTGAAATGGTCCACTCACACAGACAGTGTGGTGAAGAAGGCGCAACAGCAGCTCTTCAACCTCCTGAACTCTGACAAACTTTCACAGATGCACAATCGAGAGCATCCTGTCGGGCTGTATCACAGCCTGGTATGTCAACTGCACTGTCCTCAACTGCAAGGCTTTACAGAGGGTGGTGAGGCCAGTACAGGTGCCTCAAAGCTGGGACCGAGAGACTGAAACACAGCTTCTATCTCAATGCCATCAGACTGCTAAACAGCAACCACTAACTCAGAGCGGCTGCTGCCAATATTGAGACCCAATTACTGGCCACTTTAATAAATGGATCACAAGTCACTTACACAATGCCACTCTAAATAATGCCACTTTAATAATGTTTACATATTTTACATTACTCATATCACATGTATATGTATATATATATTTTATACCATCTATTGCACCTTGCCTATGCTACTCGGCCATCGCTCATCCATGTACTTACATGTACATATTCTCATTCTCCCCTTTAGATTTGTGTGTATTAGGTAGTTGTTGGGGAATTGTTAGATTACTTGTGAGATAATCCTGCACTGTCGGAACTAGAAGCACAAGCATTTCGCTACACTCACATTAGCATCTGCCAACCATGTGTATGTGACAAATACAACTTGAATTGATTTGAAAATAGCTCTGCGGCGACGCTCCCCTTCCAATCTGACAGAGCTTGAAAGGATCTGCAAAGAAGAATGGGAGAAACTCTCCAAATACAGGTGTGCCCAGCTTGTTGCGTATTACCCAAGAAGACTCAAGGCTGTAATCGCTGCCAAAGGTGCTTCAACAAAGTACTGACTGAAGGGTCTGAATACTTATGTAAATGTGATATTTCAGTTTTTCTTATACATTTGCTAAAAAAAATCTAAAAATATGTTGTCATTATGGGGTACTGTGTGTAGAATGATGAGGGGGGGAAAAACATTTGGGGATTTTTTTGGGGAAAAAGTAAAGGGGTCTGGAAACTTTCCGAATGCAATGCATCAGTTATGAAAGCTAACAACCAGTATAGATAACATGCTAGCTAGCTAGCAAGACTACCTAGCTAACCACCTAGCTTGCTCACTCAAAAGATTAGCCAAGTTAGCTGCATTGTTGCTTGCATGCTATTTGCTTTGGACTTGGGTGTGGCACACAGCCTGGGAGACAGTGTTGCCATCGTTCAGTGTTTAAATGCCCCAAGAGCTCTTAGCTCAAGATGAGGGACATTTAGATTGCTAACATTCTAACTTAGAAACTGATAATGAGCTCCAAGCACAAATTAAAGCATGATGTTAGCATGAAATGTACCATCCCTGAGTGTAGAAATCAATAAAAACACATGTGCTGATCCACCATGTGCTCTGCAGATTCAGCCATACTGTCAATCCATCATCAAAATGTCCACTCCTATTCATTGAGTTTATCTCATGGTCTCGACAAAACAACTTTTGTTACAGTATGTCGTGATCATGTGATAAATAAGTTATGATCTCGACATGAGGAAATACTTTTTTTATTCGTACTGTATGTCCTCTCTGGACTTCTGTAGTATTGAATTCTCTCCGACTACCCAACAACAAACCAAGAAAGAAGCACACACTTTCCCCTCGCAGCATGTCTCTGTGCAGACGACTTGCACGGTGTGTAATCCGACATGGTGCTTGAGCATCTCAGCTCTGCTCAGAAATATCACCCTGTGCCATTTTATTCCAATCATTTAGGGGGAATCATTTCACTCAGACTAAGATTTTAATTTGATGTTGATCTCCGCTGGATTATTTGGGGTTCTTTGTGCAAATTACACCTTGATTTAAACTTGTTTAGCCACAGCTATTGATTTTCAGTTAAGGCCTCTTAAAACATCTGCCAGCGCCATGTTGTGACCAGAAAATTGTAAGTCCAATTTAATAAATGGAGGTAAAAATGCCCTTCATTAGAGACGTATAATTAAGCTTTGGAGATCCATCCGTGTTATGTTAAGTACTATCTGTAGTATGAAACCTCTGTAGAATAGATTACAGTGTAGCTGTAATAGGTGATCTGAGGATATCCTTTATTGTACACTGCTGCAGCAGGACTATAACTGACATCATTAATAACGGTGCTGGTTACACTACACATGAGCCTCGGAATTTAAATGAAGGTTTTCTTCTGTTAATACAGACAGAGCATATTGCCACTCACACTAACTGTATTGCATACAGTAGTAGGAGATAGATGGAATGACCTTCTGATTACCTTGCTGGAATGCTGGCTAGTACAGAGAGCTGTGTGTGTTTGTGTGTGTGTGTATATATATATATATATATATATATATATATATATATATTCACAACAGCTCCGTGTCCCAGTCAAGGGGTAGCGATCTGGACAGTCACCTCTGCCTCGGTAAGGAGTGGGTACCATTAATAAGCCCAGCTCTGGATCTTTCTCTCTGTTTGCTAAGAGCAAATCTCATGTGATGAACATTTGAGCGCCAAGGTTTGCTTTAATCCATTTCGATTAAAGATAAAAGTGGGAAGTGAATTATTATTTCCTAAAGGTAATATTGGGAATAGTGTGTACAAATTGTATAATGTCTTCATCGCTCAAAAGCATTTGAAATGCAAAAGTGGCTGTTTTGAATCCCTGGCAAGAAGAGAAGCAAGCAATCAGCTTTGCACAGCGCATCCCTCCTAATAAGGTAAAATCAATTTGAAGTTGAGGGATAGACCTCGCTACTAGCCTAAAACGGTGTACATTGGGAAAGGGTGGAAGGCACAGCTGGAAGTAGAAGGAACAGAATACAGATTATGCAATTCATTCATTCTCGCTTGCTTGTTTGGAATGTTTGTCCATCCACTGATATTGTTCCTCCCCAAATTGAAGTTTAGAAAATAACAGAACATCCCCTTGAAGGCAATCGGACAGACAAACACGAAGAGTGATCTAAAGTTCAATGGTACCCTATTCTCTTTTATAGTGCACTACTTTAGACCAGGGCCCATTTTGGATGCATCACATTGACCTAATCAACCCCTGCTGGACAGACATTGTTGAGAATATTTTCTGACATGCAATGGGGAAGGGGAAAGGTGGATATCTAGTCTGAATGCCTTTAACTCAAATGTGTATTCTGCATTTAACTCAACCCCTCTGATTCAGAGACGTGTGGGCTGCCTTAATCGACATCCACGTTTTCGATGCCCAGGGAACACTGCCTTGCTCAGGGGCAGAACAACAGATTTTTTCCTTGTCAGCTCGGGG
Organism: Oncorhynchus kisutch; assembly: GCF_002021735.2. Lineage (NCBI taxonomy): Eukaryota > Metazoa > Chordata > Actinopteri > Salmoniformes > Salmonidae > Oncorhynchus > Oncorhynchus kisutch. The sequence goes on from NC_034203.2 coordinate 19,448,486, forward strand.
ATTTGATTACTGGCCCAACGCTCTAACCACTAGGCTACCGAAGTTAGAAATAACTTTTGGACTTAATTAGGTGGTTTTATGGTGGCTTCTCTATGCATAGCTTACACATGGGCAGTAGCAGGGGATTTATTAATGGATGTGGCCACATATTTGCTGATTCTACAGGTTCAATACTCAAAGCACCAATTTAAACACCTACATGATTTCCAATATTTCCATATTTCATATAAGACTGTCAGGAGGGAAATTCAAAAATAAATGCAATACTGTATGTTGAATTAAAATATTTGTTTATTTTATAGAGATTTTTTATCTATACAGCAAAAAGCTTTATGTTAATGGTCTCAATGGTTTATACGTTCATACTCATAAGCAATGTAAAATACCCTATTTGTCTTCACAGTTTTTACTGATTGTGATTCTTCTGTGAGACTGAGTCATTTCTCTGTAGCTTGGCGGTGAGAAAAAACACCCGTTGTTGCAAGCACATTAATGGCGATGATATAGTGAAGATTCCGTATTTTTAAAGTTTTTTTTTTTAAAGCTAATCATTTCTGCTGATGGTTCTGTGAGATAATTCACCAGCCAAGGTTTTCATGAATACTCATTGCATATTTTGTTTGTATAAATGTGCTGATTAGATTTGCAAGTCAGGTGCCCATTAAGATAGAGGAAATAACAAGATGGTATCTATGTTAGTAATAGCTCTAAAGCATGGGTGTCAAACCAATTTTGCCCCATGGGCTGCATTCGGTCTTCACTGAGGCCCAGGGGGTTGAACTTAAAATTGTATTTATTTCCTCGCTGTCAAAATTTGAAAAACATATTCCTCTATCCATCACTTTGGAATTTTCAATGCTACACAGATTCCATTTGGTTTTCGTGATTTCAATGTCAATTGAGATCGTTTTTTGAACCCCCCCTGGATCTGGCCCATATGTTTGACACCCTTGCTCTAAGAAACATAAATTTCTCTGAATGTTTGAATGAATACAGTGTGAATGGATTGCAGTTATGTTCTGTGTTTTAGCAAGTCTACAAAGCATGTTGGGCCAATCGACCTTTACTTTCTAGTGTGAGGGCATTTTTCAGGTGTGGTGCAGCCTGATTTTATTCCTCAATGTGCTCTCTGTGCCATATAAACATTTCCTTTTAAACCCATCTATGCAATACAGTAATGTTATTTTCTGAGGATCTCTTTCACCTCATTAACAAGCATGCATTGGTATTTCACTTGATAATCAGAGCCTAACACTTTCTGTTGTATGACGAGAGATGTCGAGAAAAAAGCATCATCAGGCTGCTCATTCTGGTCTGTGGATTCATGTCTGTCATGACAGGGTTCTTACAAATGAAGTGAGAAGTCATGAAGCTTAGCATAACAGTATTGTAACAGTTTTTTGAGTGGTAGCGTATAGTAATGACAAAAACATTACATTTAAGATTTGCTTCCCCATGTATCACTGTATTTAACTAACATTATGGTATGCTAAGTGTGGCAGATGGTGAATGTGGTTGACAGTCTATTGTCCTTTATTGTATCTTACAAAAACAGATCACTAAGAAGCATTGATTACAAGACTTTTCTCCTGGCACGACAGCATGTTCTCCTTTCTTATAAAATATGCCTAAGAGTTCAAATGTTTTGCAGGCAAGAAGAAAAGATAACTGTATTACTGATTTATCTGCTTTGATGCTAATTTGAAAAAAAAATCCATGTTTCTCACCAGATATGTGTGCCGTATGATTATGCAGTACATCTATTGATCCTGCTGATGCCTTCACTATCATACACAAACATGACATTAGAGCAATACCCAACTCTCTTTGTGAGATGTTCATTGTTGTTTTACAGCATGTGTGTATGTTTTGTGAGTCTCACACTTTGAACACTGACACTTGAAGCTGTGTTCAAACAAGTTCCAGCTCGCAAACACAGGACTGCAGGGAGACAGACAGACAATGTCATGACGGCACAAACAATTTTGAATGACCTTTTCGTATCCCCACCATTGTAGAGGGAATGGTAAAATCATCGATCTGATCTGAACTGCAAGGGAAGTAAGACGACTCTTGTCTGCCACACATCAGTTACAAATGACTTGTGAAACCACAGTGACAGGATCACAGCTTTATAGGCTGCTGGCATTAAGTTTTTTTTGGGGGGGCTCTGAGGTCAGATGGTGGAGGCAGGAAGATGGTTAACAACTTTAGATATGGCAAAGAATGATCTATTGTGCCCCACTGAGGTCCAGGGGCCTCATTTATCAATATTGCATAGAAACTATTCTAAAATACTACTTACGAATGTAATTTTTAATATTCGTACACATAGAAAAAGAGTGAGTTATCAAACAATTGTTCTCAGCGCTTGTTCACAACCTTGGCTATTAGCATTTAGAAACACCCCTAATTAAGCATATATGGTCAAAATGATCCCTTTAAATCCAGTGGGGAATATACAACTCCATACCATGAAATTCAATGACGCAACAAATAAAGGCGAAGAAAAAAATTGTTTCCCGAGATTCAAATAGAGGTGCTAGTGTCAGAGATTGAGTACAACCAAAAGGTTTTATTTGGCTCGCTCAGTTATGGCTTGACCAGTAAAAATAAAAATATAGCTGCAAAGAGAGGACCATTAGGACAATTCAACTTGCTTTAGCCATGGCAAATATACTTCAAATGAGTAGGCAACACTCACCAATAAGTCATCCATCCTAAACAGCTTCGTCCCATTGGCATATAGGCCAACATAGCAGTTCTGCAGAATGAACAAGTTGTGCGTTCCACGAGCCGCCTTGCCACCACATTCAGCAGCGTTTTTGCGCATCACACCACCTGCACATTAAGAGTGGAAACCTTTTCTGTTCACATAGTTGAAATTGTTTTAGGATGGTTATTTTATGGCGATGTTAGTGCCCAACCTGGTCTCAGAGCATTTCGTGTTATTCTGATATGTTACATTTTGCAGGGGTGGAACTTAACCTGGCAGGGGTTCCTCCCTGCCAGGGACATAACCTGGGACACAACCTGGCAGGGGGTCCTCCCTCAAATGTTTTGTTGCTTTCCTACTAGGGCTGTCCCCTATCCGAGCAAGGGTAGCATTCCAGAGGGACATAACAGACTGTAACGTTCTTTGCGTCACGGAAACATGGCTCACTCGAGACACGCTATCGGAGTCGGTACAGCCAGCTGGTTTCTTCACGCATCGCGCCGACAGAAACAAGCATCGTTCTGGTAAGAAGAGGGGCGGGGGTGGGGGTGGGGGGGGGGGGTATGCCTTATGATTAACGAGACGTGGTGTAATCATAACAACATACAGGAACTCAAGTCCTTCTGCTCACCTGACATAGAATTCCTCACAATCAAATGTCAACCGCGTTATCTAACAAGATAATTATTTTCGATTATAATCCCAGCCGCATATATTCCCCCCCAAGCAGACACATCGACGACCCCGATTTTTTATTTATTTGACTCTATGTAAACTGGAAACCACATATCCCGAGAGTACCCGCGCCGACACCGGCCTCGGGGACGACCAGGAGGACGGGACGCAGGGCGATCCGGGTGGAGACGGTGAAACTCCTGTAGTAATGAGGGATCTAGGATGTCATCCACCGGTACCCAGCATCTCTCCTCCGGGCCGTACCCCTCCCACTCCACCAGGTACTGAAGGCCCCTCGCCCGACGCCTTGAGTCAATGATGGCCGGGACCCCCTCGATGTCCAGAGGGGGCGGAGGAACCTCCCGCATCACAGACTGCTGGAGTGGACCAGCCACCACCGGCCTGAGGAGAGACACATGGAACGAGGGGTTAATGCTATAATCAGGGGGAAGTTGTAACCTATAACAAACCTTGTTCAGTCTCCTCAGGACTTTCAATGGCCCCACAAACCGCGGACCCAGCTTCCGGCAGGGCAGGTGAAGGGGCGGGTTTCGGTTCGAGAGCCAGACCCGATCCCCCGGTGCATACAATGGGGGATCGGCACTCGCCTTTTGCCTCCTGACGGCTCGTTGTAGCCGCACATGGTCAGCGTTCCATGTATCCTCTGAGTGCCAAAACCATTCATCCACCGCAGGAGCCTCGATCTGGCTCTGATGCCAAGACCGGCTGATAACCCAGCACACATTGAAATGGTGATAGGTTGGTAGAGGAGTGGCAGAGGGAGTTTTGGGCAAGGGATATAAACCGCACACTCCCTCGGCCGGTCCTGGCAATAGGACCGCAGAAACCTACCCATATCCTGGTTGACTCTTTCCACCTGCCCGTTACTCTCGGGGTGAAAACCTGAGGTAAGGCTGACCGAGACCCCCAGGTGTTCCATAAACGCCCTCCATACTCTAGATGTGAATTGGGGACTCCAATCAGAAACTATATCCTCAGGCACCCCGTAGTGCCAGAACACGTGGGTGAAAAGGGCCTCCGCAGTCTGTAGAGCCGTAGGGAGACCGGGCAAAGGAAGAAGGCGGCAGGACTCAGAAAACCGATCCACAACGACCAGAATCGTGGTGTTACCCCGCGACGGGGGAAGATCCGTCACGAAATCCACCAATGTACTCCAGATTGCGGTGGTCAGTCCAAATGAGAAAAGGGTGTCTAGCCCCCTCAAGCCAATGTCTCCACGCCTTCAGAGCCATGACAACAGCTAACAACTCCCGGTCCTCCACATCATAGTTTCGCTCCGCCGGGCTGAGCTTCTTCGAAAAAAATGCACAGGGGCGGAGCTTTAGTGGAGTACCCGAGCGCTGAGACAGCACAGCCCCTATCCCTGCCTCGGACGCGTCCACCTCAACTATGAACGCTAAGAAGGGATCAGGATGAGCCAGCACGGGAGCCGAGGTAAACAGAGCCTTCAGGTGACCAAAAGCCCTGTCCGCCCCTGCTGTCCACTGCAGTCGCACCGGTCCCCCCTTCAGCAGTGAGGTAATGGGAGCCGCTACCTGACCAAAACCCAAGATAAATCTCCGGTAAAAAACGCTGCACCTCTGCCAATTACACACGGCTGAAATGCGGTCATTCTCCATCTCTACCCCTGACGCTGAAAAGCGGTACCCTAGGAAGGAGATGGACTGTTGGAAGAACAGACATTTCTCAGCCTTGACGTACAGGTCATGTTCCAACAGCCTACCAAGCACCTTCGTACCAGGGACACATGCTCGGTGCGTGTAGCTGAGTTTATTAGAATGTCATTTTTATACACCACTACACCCTGCCCGTGCAGGTCCCTGAAAATCTCATCTACAAAGGATTGGAAGACTGATGGAGCATTCATTAACCCATACGGCATGACGAGGTACTCATAATGCCCAGAAATGGTGCTAAATGCTGTCTTCCACTCATCTCCCGCCCGGATACGCACCAGGTTGTAAGTGCTCCTGAGGTCCAATTTTGTGAAGAAGTGCGCTATGAGCGATAGCGGGTAACTGTATTTTTCCGTGATCTTATTCAAACCTTGATAATCAATACACGGGCGCAAACCTCCATCCTTTTTCTTCACAAAAAAGAAACTCGAGGAGATAGGTGAGATGGAAGGTTGAATGTATCCCTGTCCCAGAGATTCGGTGACATATGTCTCCATAGCCACCGTCTCCTCCTGTGACAGAGGATACACGTGACTCCTGGGAAGTGCAGCATCTACCAAGAGATCTATCGCACAATCACCCTGTCGATGGGGTGGTAATTGAGTCGCCTTCTTTTTACAGAAGGCGAGTGCCAAATCGGCATATTCGGGGGGAATGTGCATGGTGGAAACCTGGTTTGGACTTTCCACCATAGTGGCACCTAAGGAAACACCAACACACCTCCCTGAACACTGACAGGACCATTCCTTGAGAGCCCTCTGTTGCCACAAAATAATAGGATCATGAGAGGCCAACCAAGGAAGACCCAATACAACAGGAAATGCAGGAGAATCGATCAAGAAGAGACTAATTCTCTCCTCGTGACCCCCCTGCGTTCTCATAGCAATGGGCGCTGTGACCTCCCCAGTTAGCCCCGACCCCAAAGGATGACTATCTAAGGCATGTACAGGGAAGGGAACATCAACAGGAACAATAGGAATCCCTAATCTATGTGCTAAAGAGCGGTCAATAAAGTTCTCAGCTGCGCCTGAATCTACTAGCGCCTTATCCTGGGAATGTGGGGAGAACACAGGAAATTATATAGGTAACCACATGTGTGCAACAGAGGGCTCTGGGTGAGTTGTGTGCCTACTCACCTGGGATGACCCACCAGTGCTCCGCCTGCTACCTCGACTTCCTGGAGAACCACCCCAGCACCGACCAGCAGTGTGCCCTCTGCGGCCATAGCTGGTACAGGTAATGGTCCCCCCTCTGGCCCCCCTCATAGCAGCCCTTCCTAACTCCATAGATGTGGGATCCAATGTGCTGGGTAATGGAACGGGCGGACCCCGATCCAGATGTCCACGGGAGGCCAACAGGATATTCAGCCGGATAGACAAGTCCACCAGCTGGTCCAGGTTGAGAGTAGTGTCCCTGCAGGCTAGCTCCCTACGAACGTCCTCACGTAAACTACACCTGTAGTGGTCGATCAGGGCCCGCTCACTCCATCCCGCACCACCAGCTGCCAGAGTTTGGAAGTCCAGTGCGAACTCTTGAGCGCTCCTCATCCCCTGTCTTAGATGAAACAATCGCTCTCCCGGAAGCGGCGGGAGAAGTCCTCGTAGTCATCCAGAGTCGAACCTTCCCTTCCCCAGATGGCGTTGGCCACCTCAAGGGCTTTTCCAGTCAGGCACTCTCTCATGTCCGGAAGGAGCCGGCTGAACAGCTGCCAGGTAAATAAAATCATATCAAATCAAATGTATTTATATAGCCCTTCGTACATCAGCTGATATCTCAAAGTGCTGTACAGAACCCAGCCTAAAACCCCAAACAGCAAGCAATGCAGGTGTAGAAGCACGGTGGCTAGGAAAAGCTCCCAAGAAATGCCAAAACCTAGGAAGAAACCTAGAGAGGAACCAGGCTATGTGGGGTGGCCAGTCCTCTTCTGGCTGTGCCGGGTGGAGATTATAACAGAACATGGCCAAGATGTTCAAATGTTCATAAATTACCAGCATGGTCCAATAATAATAAGGCAGAACAGTTGAAACTGGAGCAGTAGCATGGCCAGGTGGACTGGGGACAGCAAGGAGTCATCATGTCAGGTAGTCCCGAGGCATGGTCCTAGGGCTCAGGTCCTCCGAGAGAGAGAAAGAAAGTGAGAAAGAGAGAATTAGAGAGAGCACACTTATATTCACACAGGACACCGAATAGGACAGGAGATGTACTCCAGATATAACAAACTGACCCTAGCCCCCTGACACATAAACTACTGCAGCATAAATACTGGAGGCTGAGACAGGAGGGGTCAGGAGACAGGAGGGGTCAGGAGACATTTGCGACTGCTCGACTATTTGCGACTGCTCGATACAGACCCCTTTTGTCATACAGCAGACTATTCCATACAAGGCCCCAGACCTTTTGAAAGTTGCGCAGTATACCCTTAATCTTGTAATAAATCAAATCTAGTAATACATAACTTGACATTTCTGCCAGCCATTGTGACATTGTGGGAGGATAACCAACCTTCCAATTAATGGCAATGCATTTCTTAGCAGTTATAAATGCTAGGGGAGGAAGGTGGTTGAAAGGAAGGTGGTTGATCGAGGTGGATGGGTAAAGTGTAAGGCGAATGTCTAGCAACCCAAATTTTGCGAGTTCCAATCTCTTCATTGGCAACTAGCATTTCAGATAATTTGCCACTTTTAAATTACTTTAAACTTTTTAGCTACTTTGCAACTACTTAGCATTTTAGCGAACCCTTCCCCTAACCTTAACCCTTTTAGCTAACCCTTCCCCTAACCCTAATCTTAACCCTTTAACCTAAACAACCTTAAACTTAACCCCTAGCCTAGCTAATGTTATCCACCTATATAGAATTTGTAACATATCATACATTTTGCAAATACGTTTTGAAAATTCATAACATATCATATCATGTTGTGCGATCGTGTATGGAAATTGTATGTGTTACTGTTCGTTTTGCTGATGATTGCATCCAAAACATTGGATTATTGAGGGCTGAGGGTGGATAGCGCTTGGATGTGCACCTGAATGGCATGTGTTGGCCTTCTTAAAGTAGTTCTTAAATCCTTGCAAAAATCATATCCGATTACATATATAGTAATTACAGTACTTTAAATGGATCATTAGCTTAACAAATGCACTGATGTGTTCCAAATTATAGACATAATATACACTGTATTACATAAATTCACGTTGGAAATACAATTTCATCAAAAAATTATTACTCTCACAATTTCACACATTTTCAACATATATTTTCCCTATTCTACACTTGACAAGCAGTTCCCTATTCCACCACAGCGTAGCATGGTCATGGCTGTGAGTAAATTCACGCACACTCTCAAGCATACGTTCATATTGATAAATCTCACACTTTGCATGGAAATATTCCTACATATGGTTTACACAGAACCATGAGGCCCCATGAATTGTCTTATTTTTCACTGTTTATAAGTAAATAAAGAATTTGCTGTGCTGTACGGGAGTTAAATTGCTACAACGTGATTGTTTTCCTTATTAAAATCTCAATAGAAAGAATATACATATATGATCTTTGCTTATTCCAAACTATTTACATTTGAGATGTTTCTACTTCAGAGCTATTTCAATACAAGGGGAACTGGGTATGGGTATGAACACTCCGTGTGACTTTCTGTAACACTTAATATGCTGTCATCTGCTCAGATCCACATGGGGTTTGGTAACACTGCCTCAAGCCTTCTCCAGGCATACCTGTCAACAGTAGGAGTGTAAATTGGAATTGTCACCTTTGTGCAATGTGCACGAAAATACCCACTTAACCAGCGTACCACTTTTAGGTTCACTCATTTTACCCGAAAGTATATTACATGTAAAATGAACATGAAAGAGAATACCACACAATCTCCAGTCCTGTCCGGAGGTTTCCTTGTGTTCTTTTGAAAGATTGAATCAATGATTTTATAACTCTCCTCTAAGTATCCAGCGACGATTGCAACAACACATGAGTGATGGTGACCTTTGTTGTATTTGTTTTCAATTCAGAGCCCCTATAACCAGTCTCCTCAGCATCTGTATTTACCTCAGTCTATTACGAGTCTTGATTATTATCTTAGCATGATCAACATCTGGGTGGCACTTTACATTAAGGTGCCCTTTATAACGCTTGAAATGTAATTGGTCACATACATATATAAGTGACAAGTCTATTTATATAGGCAGCAGCCTATGTGTTAGTGATGGCTATTTAACAGTTTGATGGCCTTGAATTAGAAGCTGTTTTCTAGTCTCTCGGTCCCAGCTTTTATGCACCTGTACTGACCTTGCCTTCTGGATGACAGCAGGGTGAACAGGCAGTGGCTCAGCTGGTTGTTGTCCTTGATGATCTTTATGGCCTTCCTGTGACATCAGGTGCTGTAGGTCTCCTGGAGGGCAGGTAGTTTGCCTCCGGTGATGAGTTGGGCAGACTGTACCACCCTCTGGAGAGCCTTGCGGTTGCGGTCAGAGCAGTTGCCATACCAAGCAGTGATACAGCCCGACAGGATGCAAAGGTTTGCGAGGGTTTTAGGTGATAAGCCAAATTTCTTCAGCCTCCTGAGGTTGAAGAGCCGCTGTTGCGCCTTCTTCACCACACTGTCTGTGTGAGTGGACCATTTCAGTTTGTCATTGATGTGTACGCCGAGGAACTTGAAGCTTTCCACCTTCTCCACTGCAGTCCCGTCCATGTGGATGGGGGTGCTCCTTCTGCTGTTTCCTGAAGTCCACGATCATCTCCTTTGTTTTGTTGACGTTGAGCCCTCACCTCCTCCCTGTAGGCTGTCTCGTCATTGTTGGTAATCAAGCCTACTACTGTTGTGTCATCTGCAAACTTGATGATTGAGTTAGAGGCGTGTTTGGCCACACAGTCATGGGTGAATAGGAGGGGACTGAATATGCACCTTTGTGGGGCCCAAGTACTCTCGGAAGCTACCCGGAACATATCCCAGTCCGCTTGATCAAAACAATCTTGAAACGTGGATTCCGATTGGTCAGACCAGCGTTGAATAGTCCTTAGCACGGGTAATTTCTGATTGAGTTTCTGCCTAAAGGAAGGCGGGAGCAAAATGGAGTCATGGTTAGTTTTGCCAAAAGGTGGGCGGGGGAGTGTCATCAGTTGGAGTACAGTGGTTGAGTGGTTTGGCAGCACAAGTACTACAGTCGATATGTTGATAGAACTTCGGCAGCCTTTTTCTCAAATTTGCCTTGTTAAAATCCCCAGCTACAATAAAGTTTGCATAATGTCCAGTGGAGTTCTTTGAGGTCTGTCGTGGTATCAGCCTGAGGGGGATATACACGGCCGTGACTGTAACTGAATAAAATTATCTTGGGAGATAATACGGTCGGTATTTGATTGTGAGGTATTCTAGATCGGGTGAACGAAAGAACTTGAGTTCCTGTATGTTATCACAATTAACCATGAGTGGTTAATCATGTAACATACACCCCAGCCCTTCTTCTTCCCTGAGAGTTATTTATTCCTGTCTGCGCGATGAACTGAAAATCCAACTGGTTGGAACGATTCAGACAGTATATCCCGAGATAGCCATGTTTCCGTGAAGCAGAGTATGTTACAATCCCTGATGTCTCTTTGGAAAGAAACCCTCAACTTTATTATCCAGAGACTGAACATTCGCGAGTAATATACTTGGAAGCGGTGGGTGGTGTGGGCGCCTCCTAAATCGGACTAGAAGACCACTCTGAGTACCTCTCCTCCGCCGGCGTTGTTTTGGGTCGGCTTCTGGAACCCAATTGCCCTGAGGGGTGCGAGTAAAGGATCTGCTTCGGGAAAGTCGTATTCCTGGTCGTAATGCTGGTAGTGTTGGTGAGTTACTGTCACTCTTACCAATAGTTCTTCCCGGCTGAGTGTAATAACCCCCCTAAAATACTGGGCTAACAATGTAAGAAATAATAATAAAAAATAAAAAAATACTGCAAAGTTTCCTAAGAGCAAGAAGTGTAGCAGCCCTCTCTGTCGGCGCCAACTTTGAATTATTACGAATGATTAAATAACAGTTAATTGCATAATTATAAATCCGTAATAAACCCTTTTTTATTAATAATTAATACATTATTATATGATCTCTGCTGTTTGGTTGTTCCTTCCTCATCCAAGGCACTCCATCTAGAAATGTTGGTCGGATGATCTCCACCCCACTCGAGGGACCGGCACCATCTTTGCCTCATCAACCTCACATTGCTCAGTAGATCATCCCCCTGCTGAGGCCAGCACCCAATCAATCACCTCCTGGTGATCTGCTCCCACTAGAAGCTCCTTTGGCCTGCCAGTTTAAATCTACTCCTTATCCCTCTGCTTGAGCCGGCAGAGCCCTCTTCATATCCCATATCCTGTTCACTTGTACCCAAAGCCATATACTATAGATATGTATGTATGTATCCTTATATGGCCCATAGGTTGTTTAAGATATAAAACAAATATATTAGATATTTTCTTACATTTTATTATCAGATACAAATATAAATTGTAGATGGAGTTGAGGAAAATAGCATAGAAGTGCTAGTGGCGGTTTGAGGAATTGAATCGTTGCCTCCAGCCGCATATGTGGTCTGGTGGCTGAGCTACACAGCTAGACCAGGCCCATCACTTCCAATGTTTATCTTGTTGTTATCTCATACTGTTTCACTCCCTGCAAGCTGTAGGATACTTTTTAAAATGCGCCACTCAGCATCTTGGTTTTGATGTGCTGTTACTTGTTTGTTCTAATTACTGTTGGGTTCTATCGTTTGACGTACATCACAATGCCCGAGACAGGAACTCCCTCAACCAGTCAATGAAATACACATAGGCTACATCCTAAATGGCACCACATTCCTGTTTAATGCACTACTTTAGAGCAGGGCACATAGTGCTATGGTAAAAGGTAGTGCACCTCAAAGGGAATAGGGTGCCATTTGGGATGCAACCATATTACAGAGGCTCTTTAGGGCATACTGTCGCTAGAGAATCTTTTTTTTAACACAATGTGTTTAAATTATTCTAGGCGTAATAAGTACAGTACACACAAATATGCCACATCATGTATTCCTGACCTTCCCTTTAGAAGTAATACTATATTCGACATAATGCGTTTAAAGTACTGCAGGATTGTAAACACAAATATGCCACAGCGAATATACATACATATACAGTATCCCCGACCTTCATTCTAATGTACACCACAGTGCCTTATTTAAATGGAAACCAGCTGCTCAAGCATTTAGGGTCTATTTATACTGAACAAAAATATAAATGCAACATGTAAAAATCCCATTTTTCATGAGCTGAAATAAAAGATCACAGAAATCATCCGAATGCACAATAATCTTATTTCTCTCAAATTTTGGTCCGACATTTGTTTACATCCATGTTAGTGAGCATTTCACCTTTGCCAAGATATTCCATCCACCTGACAGGTGTGGCATATCAAGAATCTGATTAAACAGCACAATCATTTCACATGTGCACCTTGTGCTGGGGTCAATAAAAGGCCACTCTAAAATGTGCAGTTTTGACACACAACGCCAAAGATGTTTCAAGTTAAGGGAGTGTGCAATTGGTATGCTGACTGCAGGAATGTCCAAAAGAGCTGTTGCCAGATAATTGAATGTTCATTTCTCTACCATAAGCAGCCTCTAAAGTCCTTTTAGGGAATTTGGCAATACAGTATATCACAAAAGCAAGTACACCCCTCACATTTTTGTAAATATTTTAGTATATCTTTTCATGTGACAACACTGAAGAAATTATACTTTGCTACAATGTAAAGTAGTGAGTGTACAGCTTGTATAACAGTGCAAATTTGCTGTCCCCTCAAAATAACTCAGCACACAGCCATTAATGTCTAAACCGCTGGCAACAAAAGTGAGTACACCCCTAAGTGAAAATGTCCAAATTGTGCACAAAGTGTCAATATTTTGTGTGGCCACCATCATTTTCCAGCACTGCCTTAACCCTCTTGGGCATGGAGTTCACCAGAGCTTCACAGGTTGCCACTGGAGATCTCTTCCACCATCACGGAGCTGGTGGATGTTAGAGACCTTGCACTCCTCCACCTTCCATTTGAGGATGCCCCACAGATGCTCAATAGGGGTTAGGTCTGAAGACATGCTTGGCCAGTCCATCACCTTTATCCTCAGCTTCTTTAGCAAATCAGTAGTCGTCTTGGAGGTGTGTTTGGGGTCGTTATCATGTTGGAATACTGCCCTGCGGCCCAGTCTCCGAAGGGAGGGGATCATGCGCTGCTTCAGTATGTCAAAGTACATGTTGGCATTCATGGTTCCCTCAATGAACTGTAGCTCCCCAGTGCCGGCAGCACTCATGCAGCCCCAGACCATGACACTCCCACCACCATGCTTGACTGTAGGCAAGACACACTTGCTTTTGTACTCCTCACCTGGTTGCCGCCACACACGCTTGACACCATCTGAACCAAATAAGTTAATTGGTCTCATCAGACCACAGGACATGGTTCCAGTGATCCATGTCCTTAGTCTGATTGTCTTCGGCAAACTGTTTGCGGGCTTTCTTGTGCATCATCTTTAGAAGAGGCTTCCTTCTGGGACGACAGCCATGCAGACCAATTTGATGCAGTGTACGGCGTATGGTCTGAGCACTGACAGGCTGAACCCCCACCCCTTCAACCTCTGCAGCAATGCTGGCAGCACTCATCGTCTATTTCCCAAAGACAACCTCTAGATATGACGCTGAGCACGTGCACTCAACTTATTTGGTCGACCATGGCGAGGCCTGTTCTGAATGGAACCTGTCCAGTTAAACCGCTGTATGGTCTTGGCCACCGTGCTGCAGCTCAGTTTCAGGGTCTTGGCAATCTTCTTATAGCCCAGGTCATCTTTATGTAGAGCAACAATAATTTTTTTCAGATCCTCAGAGAGTTCCATGAGGTGCCATGTTGAACTTCCAGTGACCAGTCAGTATGAGGGAGTGTGAGAGCGATGACACCAAATTTAACACACCTGCTCCCCATTCACACCTGAGACCTTGTAACACTAACGAGTCACATGACACCGGGGAGAGAAAATGGCTAATTGGGCCCAATTTTGACATTTTCACTTAGGGGTGTACTCACTTTTGTTGTCAGCGGTTTAGACATTAATGTGTGTGTGTTGAGTTATTTTGAGGGGACAGCAAATTATACAAGCTGTACACTCACTACTTTACATTGTAGCAAAGTGTAATTTCTTCACATGCAGGATCATCTGAGGTGTGGGGAAAAAACTAATTCTGATTGGCTGGGCCTGGCTCCCCAGTGGGTGGACCTTGCTCCCAAGTGGGTGGGGCTATGTCCACCCATAGCTGCACCCTTGCCCTGTCATGTGAAATCCATAGATTAGGGCCTAATGAATTTATTTCAATTGACTGATTTCCTTCTATGAACTAACTCAGTAATATATTTGTAATTAATTGTTGTATGTTGAATTTATATTTGTGTTCAGTATATTTGGTGCCAGAATGGGAGAAGAGTACTTCTCCTGAGTCACGTGGCTATCCAAAAAAACTAATGGGAGTTCTTGATCTCCCAACATCGTCAAGAATACTGAATTCCCTTCTGGGCAAAAAGGAAATTACATTTCCATTTTATATTCATTTTTTCCTTGCAACCCCCTCACCTCCTAGCCGACTTTGTGATACACTCCTGCATGCAGTTTGATGGACTGTGAAATCATTTCTACGTAGGCCCTGGCAGTCCCCATTATGAACAGGAAGTGAATGTGAAGGTCACGCAGCATAATAATTCCAATGAATTCATTATTGTGCTGATAATGAGAGACAGAGAGCCCCTGGATTACAAGCCAACACGGATAATGAATATTCCTGTCATCTTCCTTCCATAGGGTGCGCTTGTAAATTCACTCTGGCTATATACTCCGATTTCAGAGCAGTCTCATCTGAGTGTGCCAGAGCGCAGAATAACTGATGAATTTACGAATGCGCAATAGCTTCTAACATGACTGGTGTCAGTAAATGTTGACAAAAAAAGTTATTAAATTACTAGCAGCAGCACAGTTACAGTCACTAACGCTCTAGATAACATGAAAACAGCCCAACCAGCTCTGCTAGGGCGAGTAAAATGGTCAGAGTGAGGTGTTCTCTCACTTGTGTCTGGAAGTAGCTAGCAAGCTAGCCAGTTAGCTTGGGTGCTTGACTGCCGTTGTGAGGTCAGAACACTCAGATCAACCCAACTCCTCAGCCAAACGCTCTGAATTTACCAATGACCCAGTGTGCACTCTGACACACTAGAGGCAATTTAAGAATGCACCCATAGCCATACTGTACTGTGAAGAAAAATGGATCAGTTCAGAGGGCTAGTCCACTCAAACTGAGAAGAACCCAGTAAAATAGACACTTTCAGGGGTGACAACATTTACCATGTGTTGGTTTACATTTCTTTAAGTTTCCCACATTTCTTTGCTTTCCCACATGCTGTCACAGATCCCTCCGGAACTGTGTCATTACGCACACCTGGTCCCTTTTCCCATTGATTAGTATTTGTATAAATGTGCCCTTTGGTTCAACATTGGGTGGTCGATTATTGTTCCAATGTCCGCTGGTTGTGTGAGTACCTGTGCTGTGCTGTGCTGTGCTGTGCTGTGCTGTGCTGTGCTGTGCTGTGCTGTGCTGTGCTGTGCTGTTTTGGTTTGCATGCCACATGCATTGCGTAGATGATTACGGGTCTTGTCCAGTGTGGTATCATTATGCGCTTGTGTATTTATTCGAGGTACTCCTCGCTCTTTTGTTTGTGTCTCAACCCTATGTTTTGCATACGTGTTGGTTTGGTCTTCGTCCCCGTGCCTTTACATGGCACACTGTAATTTGGGTCAATAAAAACTCCTGTTACACATTCCTGCGCCTGTCTCCAGATCCCTTATACCAGCGTGACACATGCCATATAAATAATAATTGGTAAGCAGCTTGACCTCCTCGACTTCTATCCACCTCATCTTCTAACATTACTATGGGCACAGCCAAACAAAGGAAGTGATGTATTTGACTTTGCTCTACTTCCCTACTGGAGCTCTGGAGGAAAACTTGCCAGAGTAAATTATTTGAAAGTCAAATTATAGAATTTATAAGTATAAGTGTATAATTTTATATTTATTTCATTTAAATTTGCTAATGATAGCTAGATTTACTAGCAGGCTAGTTATTTTGTGATCATACGTTTAGTTGTGTTGTGTCAGAGTTAAGGCCCGGGTCATCGAGCAAGCCTTTAACAATAACTACAATGATAAACTTTAGACTACATAACTATAAAACGTTGGTGAGCATCTACACTAAAGGAACATTTATCGTTATAGTTATACAGTCCTACACCTGTCAATTAACTGATCAATGCATCCTACTGCACACTGCCTATAATAAGGTGGTAACACAAGACCATTCATGAAGTCTCTAAAGAACAGATACCAGTTCAGACCATTCAGTACTTTCAGGGTGTGTTCATTGTCATAGTGACAACTGCAAATAATAATTAAATGTACATGTAGACCTATTGAAAAATAATATAGTAACTCGTATTTAAATGTAGCAATTTAACAACAAACAACATTTAGTCTGAGCATATTTTACAGCATGTCATTGCCTCGTTGCTCAAGTGGTTTGCAAGTGATTTCCATTTTTCAAATGGTTGTCAAAAGCTTTGGTTCTAATTTTTCACTGTGCTCATCTCTGTATGTCCTGTGCAACTATTTGCAATGAATCTGTCCAACAATGTTATCATGACCAGCAAAAAGTGATCACGGCCAATGCACTTTCTCTCCTTTCCTCAACTGTCCCCGACATGCATTTTTTTATACTGTAGGCCTATTTTACATTCAGCAATTAGCAAGAGCAAGACTGCTTCTTTCCTCGAATAGGCTTTTAGGCCTAGTATAAAAACAATCTAAATAAATGTTCTTTGTAGTCTGTAGCTTTTCCTGGGATTTCACGAGAAGAGGAATGGCCTATTGTTGCGACGCTTGCGTACACTTTAGCCTGTTGCACACGGGAACAGCTAGAAGAGAGGGGCTGTGTGTTTAAACATATCGTTGATAAACATTTGGAGAATGTTTTATTAAAGGGGGAGATGAAATTGTTTATCATATTGTATACTTGTGCGCTAGAGCATGAGGGCAGTTGTGAACATGGCTATTTAGCATACAGTTGCATGTTTGTTACTTGGCATTAAGGTTATTAAATTTGTCAACACATTGAAAAGTACCTACGGATAAAAGTCTCTTATTTAGCTATAACCAAGGCCATTACATGGTGTCAGAAGTAGACTTTGTGTAAAATCTAATGACGAGGACAACCCACCAGAGCAATTCAAGTTTGAAAGCCCTGCAGAATGGCCGGAACGGAGACAGAGATTCTGACATTTCAGGACCGCCACAAAACTGGACAAAGATGAAGTCATCCAGGTAAATTCGCTAATCTACGCAATTGGCAGTGAGGCAGAGAAAATACTTAGTTAATTTCAATTCGCTCAGGATAAGGATAAAACAAACTTTGATACAGTGTTGGAGAGTTATGACGACTACTTCATTCCACAACGGAATCAAATTCAAGAGTGAGCATGTTTATACCAACACAGCTAAAGGGAGAGAGAAACGTCAGAAATGTACATCAGAGCTCTTTATGGGCTAGCTGAGAACTGTGATTTCGGTGCTAAAAGGGATGACGATATCCGAGACTGTTTAGTACAATTGATGCTGACATTGACCTTAGCACAGGCTATTCAACAAGTGCGGCATTCTGAGGATGTTGCTAGGCAGATTAGCTTGCAGACGAGGGAACAGCAGCAGGGGCTAATACAGCATGTAGCTATCAGAAGCTCTGCTAGGAAGAGAGGGCTATGGGGAGGAAAAGGGCATGAGTCAAGGACATGGCAGCTCTAAAACAAGCCACATTGCAAGGAACTGTGAAATGTGTTGTAAAAGCAGGCATGCTAACCAGGAAAGATGCCCAGCGCTCTAAAGCACTTGCAACAAGTGTAATAAGAAAGGACATTGTGAATGTTTGTGTAAAAGCAAATCACAATCTGTGAGGGAGATCACAGAAGGGATAGATAAATACATTTCTGAGTTCAGTTAGCAAAGAGGCTAGCGGGAAAAACTGGACTGTGCTGCTCAACATAGGGGACACCCCTATAAGCTTCAACATAGAAACAGGCGCAGACACAAACATTATTAGTGAAGATAGTTTTAAACAACTCTCACGAGGAGAGAATTGCGCCCGCCAATGCGCGTCTAAGCAGCCCAGGAGGCGAGTTTAAAGTGTCTCGGTCAGTTTCAGGCTAATACTAGCTTCAAGGGACAACAGTACAGTGTATGTGATATCAGGAGGGGGTGTCAACAATATGCTTAGCTAAAAGCTAAAAACTGAACCAGAGGAAATTGTCCTAAAAGAGGATGCACAGCAGTACATGCAGCCAGGCGAGTACCACTGCCGCTAATGGCTAAAGTGAAAATAAATCTCAATCACATGGAAAATGAGGACATAACGGTAAAAGTAACAGAGCCGACAGAATGGTGTTCTGCTATGGTGCCAGTGCTAAAGCCAAATGGCAACATCCGAAACTGTGTCGATCTAAAACCACTCAATAAAGTAGTGAAAAGGGAAAATTACATTCTTCACACGATGGAGGAAATCATGTCGCAACTATCAGGAGCCAAAGTGTTCACCACGCTAGATGCAGCTAGTGGGTTCTACCAAATCCCTCTACATGAGGAGTGTAGCAAGCTGACTACTTTCATTACTCCTTTTTGGAGATACCGCTTCAAATGTCTCCCGTTCAAGATAACCAGTGCCCCCGAGATTTTTCAAAGGAAAATTACGGAAACTCTGCAAGGGCTCGAGGGTGTGGCTATATACACTGAACAAAAATATAAACGTAACATGTAAAGTGTTGGACCCGTGTTTCATGAGCTGAAATAAAAAAACAAATGTTCCATATGCACAAAATACTTATTTCTCTCAAATGTTGTGCACAAATTTGTTTACATCCATGTTAGTGAACATTTCTCCTTTGCCAAGATATTCCCATCCACCTGACAGGTGTGGCATATCAAGAAGCTGATTAAACAGCATGATCATTACACAGGTGCACTTTGTCCTGGGGACAATAAAAGGCCACTCTAAATTTTGAAGTTTGTCACACAACATAATGTCACAGATGTCTCAAGTTTTAAGGGAGTGTGCAATTGGCATGCTGACTGCAGGAATGTCAACCTAAGCTGTTGCCAAAGATTGTCATTTTAGAGAATTTGTCAGTACGTCCAATACGTACGCCTCAACCTCAAACTGCTGGAAGAGCGGTTTGCTGATTTCAACATTGTGAACAGAGTGCCCCATGTTGGCAGTGAGGTTATGGTTTAGGCAGGCATAAGCTACAGACAACAAACACGATTGCATTTTATTGCATTTTACCGTGACGAAATCCTGCGGCTCATTGTCGTGACATTCATCTACCACCATTACCTTATGTTTTAGCATGATACTGCACCACCTCATTTTGCAAGGATCTGTACACAATTCCTGGAAGCTTAAAATGTCCCAGTTCTTCCATGGCCTGCAAACTCTCCAGACATTGAGCAGGTTTGGGATGCTCTGGATCGACGTGTACAACAGCGTGTTCCAGTTCCAGCCAATATCTAGCAACTTCGCACAGCCAATGAAGACGACTGGGACAACATTCCACAGACCACAATCAACAGCCTGATCAACTCCTGATCAACTCTCTCTGAACACAGTGGCCTCCATCATTCTTAAATGGAAGAAGATTGGAACTACCAAGACTCTTCCTAGAGCTGGCCGACCGGCCAAACTGAGCAATCGGGGGAGAAGGGCCTTGGTCAGGGAGGTGGCCAAGAACCCAATGGTCACTCTGACAGAGCTCCAGAGTTCCGCTGTGGAGATGGGAGAACCTTCCAGGACAACCATCTTTGCAGCACTCCACCAATCAGTCCTTTATGGTAGAGAGGCCCGATGGAAGCCACTTCTCAGTAAAAGGCACATTACAGCCCGCTTGGAGTTTGTCCTAAAGGACTCTCAGCCCATGAGAAACAAGATTCTCTGATCTGATGAAACGAGGATTGAACTATTTGGCCTGAATGCCAAGTGTCTTTTCTGCATGAAACCTGGCACCATCCCTACGGTGAAGCATGGTGATGGCAGCATCATGATGTGGGAATGTTTTTCAGTAGCAGGGACTGGGAGACTAGTCAGGATCAAGGGAAAGATGAGCGGAGTAAAGTACAGAGAGATCCTTGATGAAAACCTGCTCCAGTGCGCTAAGCAACTCAGACTGGGGTGAAGGTTTACCTTCCAACAGGACAATGACCTTAAGCACACAGCCAAGACAATGCAGGAGTGGTTTCGGGACAAGTCTCTGAATGTCCTTGAGTAGCCAAGCCAAGGCCCGGACTTGAACCAAATCGAAACTGAAAATAGCTGTGCAGCGACACTCCTCATCCATCCTGACAGAGCTTTAGAGGATCTGCATGGAATGGAAGAACCTCCCCAAATACATGTGTTCTAAGCTTGTAGTGTTATACCCAAGAAACCTCTAGGCTGTAATCGCTGCCAAAGGTGCTTAAAACCTCTTAGAGCTCCCCCCCTACTTTGTGCAATTTCTGCCTGAAGACATACCCAAATCTAACAGCCTGTAGCTCGGGCACAGAACCAAGGATATGCATATTCTTGGTACCATTTGAAAGAAAACACTCTGAAGTTTGTGTAAATGTGTATTGAATGTAGGAGAATATAACACAATAGATATGTTATAGATAAAATAATGAAAAAACATACATTTTTTATTTTTATATCATCTTTAAAATGAAGAAGATAAAACAAACATTCAGATAGGATGATGGAGACAATTCCAGTGAGAAATATAAGAGGGCAACAGTACTTGTGCAAAGTTTCAGAATGATAACTTCCAAAATGAGTGTGCTACATGACATTTATCATGAAGTCACCCAGGTGTCCCACACAAGTAGCCCAAATGTACCCATTTTGAAACAAAGAACTATATACAAAATACCAAAATGGTATTCTAACACCTCCCCCCCAAATTTAAAAAAAAAAAAATATATATATATATATATATATATTTACAAAATAACATGGGTAACTATTTACACACTTTCAATATTTGGAAGACCCTCAGTCCTCTATCAAATCAAATTAATTTATATAGCCCCAGCCTAAATCCCCAAACAGCAAGCAATGCAGGTGTAGAAGCACGGTGGCTAGGAAAAACTCCCTAGAAAGGCCAAAAGTTAGGAAGAAACCGAGAGAGGAACCAGGCAATTTTTTTATTTTTTATTTCACCTTTATTTAACCAGGTAGGCTAGTTGAGAACAAGTTCTCATTTGCAACTGCGACCTGGCCAAGATAAAGCATAGCAGTGTGAGCAGACAACAAAGAGTTACACATGGAGTAAACAATTAACAAGTCAATGACACAGTAGAAACCAAAGGGGGAGTCTATATACAATGTGTGCAAAAGGCATGAGGAGGTAGGCAAATAATTACAATTTTGCAGATTAACACTGGAGTGATGAATGATCAGATGGTCATGTACAGGTAGAGATATTGGTGTGCAAAAGAGCAGAAAAGTAAATAAATAAAAACAGTATGGGGATGAGGTAGGTGAAAAAGGGTGGGCTATTTACCAATAGACTATGTACAGCTGCAGCGATCGGTTAGCTGCTCAGATAGCTGATGTTTGAAGTTGGTGAGGGAGATAAAAGTCTCCAACTTCAGCGATTTTTGCAATTCGTTCCAGTCACAGGCAGCAGAGTACTGGAACGAAAGGCGGCCAAATGAGGTGTTGGCTTTAGGGATGAGGTAGCTATGAGGGGTGGCCAATCCTCTTCTGGCTGTGCCGGGTGGAGATCACAGTGGTTGTAGTGGGTGCAACAGGACAGCACCTCAAGAGTAAAAATGAACAGTTTAGGGTTCCATAGCCGCAGGCAGAACAGTTGAAACTGGAACAGCGGCAAGGCCAGGTGGACTGGGGACAGCAAGGAGTCATCATGCCAGGTAGTCCTGACGCATGGTCCTAGGGCTCAGGTCCTCCGAGAGAGAGAAAGAGAGAATTAGAGAGAGCATACTTAAATTCACACAGGACACCGGAAACAAAGTGAAACAAAATGTTTGGTTAGAATAGTTTCACATATGAGCCCTGTATCAACAGGTATAATAAACAGATATATATAGAGAGAGTACAGGGAACATAAGATTCAATACATTATTATGACCTGCTAGATCTACTGTCTCTTTTATATTATGACATTTCAGCTAGATCTACTGTCTCTATTATATTATGACAGACCAGCTGTATCTACTGTCTCCATTTCACTTTGGCCATTTGTTGTGTGGGCCTGCCCTCCCCTCAGCAGCCTCAAATAGGCTATTTCATGTGGGTTGGGGTGGGGCGGCAGACACACGCATCTCACATTTCATGACATTAAATGTTTATATATTGCTTCTAAAATAAATTTTAAAAATCACATAATATTTTATATTAGTAATTTCAAACAAGGGCATTGGCATGATAAAAAACTTACCAGTCCAAAACGATGTCTTCTCCTGTTAAAAAAATATTTCTCCACAATCGCTAAATGAATCGCCCTACAACAATCTCTGTCTCACCTTCCCAATCAATTTATTCTAAAATTGTGTGTACATCTGTATATCTAGACTTAGATTTAGCTTTCCCTGACTTAGTTGCCATAATGATTGATATATAAACAGCTGAATCTGCGCGTTTACCAAACAATGCAGTGCGTAATCAATAGCGAATGACACACTTTACACTGGAGCTTACTACATGGGTTGGTCTTGCAACACATAAACATGCCCTATTGCCGTTTACCTCAGCTCATTGGCTATCTACCCAGCTAGATTTCAAGACTATCAGTGGTCATTGGGTTAAAAGACAGTCAATCAACGAAACAGCGGACAAATCATTGGTGCACAATGATGTCATGACTTGTTGTCTTCAAATCGGTTTCTTTCAGTCAATATGTCCCGCGAAATGGCCCATCAGGTTTGATTGTGTTACAAACAAACCAGTTGATTGCAGTGAAACCAAACATGACTGGAAAAGTCACGTTCTGTGTGGGTTATTTACCTGGAACGTGACGTCGAAAATCTAGGGTTAATACCCAAGCCGGTTCACAAATTTTTTCGTGTTAGGCAATAAAAACTGATTTTATCAAACAAAAGATCATTCATTGTGTAACAATGAGCATTGGAATTGCAAACAGACGAAGATCGTCAAAGGTAAACAATTTATTTTAATGCAGTTTGTGAATATGTTACGCCTGTGCTGGTTAAATTTTTTATTTTTTATGGGGTTCTATGCTCAGATAATCGCATCGTATTCTTTTTGCTTTGTCATTATAGGGTATTGCATGTAGATTGATGAGGGAAAAAACAGTTTAATCAATTTTAGAATAAGGCTGTAACATTATAAAATGTAGAAAAAGTCAAAGGGTCTGAATACTTTCCGAATGCACTGTAATTTTAATAGCTCGCATTTCAGTGGCCATAATACATGGATATGGAGACAGTGGACAGCCTTGCTTTACTCCTCTTGGCAGTTCAATACTTTCTGATAAGTAACCATTATTTACTATTGTACACCTGGGGTTGCTATACTTAAGTAATAATGCCAGAGAAGCCGATGTTTGGAGGATATATTGGCACAGATGTTGTTAGGCCCTTGCCTTCATCTTGGGCCAGCAAACAGTGCAAAAATATCCTCCAAAAACCATATTCGAGGGCATTATACCTTTTATACAAGGGTTTACCAACATAAAATAATGATTTTACATGTTTTAATTGAAAAATTAATTTTTATACATTTATTTATGCTATTTCTACCTTCCACAATATATAGTAATGACACAAATCTAGGGCTAATACCCAAGCCGGCTGGACATCGTTTCATCGGTTCGGTTGCCAGAGACGCGACCCAGTCGTTCAGTCTTTTTGTTCTGTATCTATGGACATGACCTAGTCGTTCGTTCTAAATGTTCCATTGCCAAAATTGGCTGGCAACATTCTTATCCCTTGCTTGCTAGCTAGAAAATTACGGCTAACTTAGTCATGTCAAACCGTGCAGCCAGAATAACAGAAGTAGCTGCATTTGGATTTGTTTTAGCTGTTTTCGAGTGAAATTTATTTGAATACATCCATAACAATGAGGTAATGATGCGTGCTTGCACCTGGCATAGAAAATGTGCTCTCTGGTCAGGACACGGTTGTTAAGAGGATCTAGCCAACAACACAGCGAAAACAATCACATCAAACTGAAGCTGGAAAGACTTCAAACTAGCTGCTCTTCGTTTCATTTGACCTGTTTTCCGTTGATAGTTCTTTGTATATCCATAAAGATTATGCTGATTCATGATTCCGACTGGCTGAGAAAAGCTTCCTACCTCTCTGTCTCATCCCGACACCCGACACATTCATTACTATAGGACAGCTAAAGATCGAATTTGAACTAAATGTTAGTCTAAAATAAATGTGAGATCATTTCCAGATGCTTTTTATAGTGGAGATCAAGTTTTTAAATTGCCTGGCTGGGCTGATGAGACAGTGGATTGCGCAGTGAGATGGAACAAATAGGCATTATAATGGCATTTTAAAGGCATTTTAATGGTAACCTGTGTAATAGGTTACTGGCAGGAATGTGATTTTAACCAATCAGCATTCAGGATTAGACCCAGCTGTTGTATAAATAACTTGAATCCATTCTATTTTGATTTATTTTATTTCACCTTTATTTAACCAGGTAGGCTAGTTGAGAACAAGTTCTCATTTACAACTGCGACCTGGCCAAGATAAAGCAAAGCAGTGTGACACAAACAACAACACAGAGTTACACATGGAATAAGCAAACATACAGTTAATAACACAATAGAAAAGTCTATATACAGTGTGTGCAAATGAGGTAAGATAAGGGAGGCAAGGCAATAAATAGGCCATAGTGGTGAAATAATTACAATTTAGCAATTAAACACTGGAGTGATAGATGTGCAGAATATGAAAGTGCAAGTAGAGATACTGGGGCTCGAAGGAGCAAATAAAAAATAAATAACAGTATGGGGATGAGGTAGTTGGATGGGCTATGGACAGGTGCAGTGATCTGTGAGCTGCTCTGACAGCTGGTGCTTAAAGTTAGAGAGGGAGATATGAGTCTCCAGCTTCAGTGATTTTTGCCATTCGTTCCAGTCATTGGCAGCAGAGAACTGGAAAGAAACGCGGCCAAAGGAAGAATTGGCTTTGAGGGTGACCAGTGAAATATACCTGCTGGAGCGCATGCTATGGGTGGGTGCTGCTATGGTGACCAGTGAGCTAAGACCAGGCGGGGCTTTACCTAGCAAAGACTTATCGATGAAGTTTACAGAATGGTGTCGTCTGCTTAGAGGTGGATCCGAGAATCACCAGTAGCAAGAGCAAGATCATTGATGTATGCAGAGAAAAGAGTCGGCCCGAGATTTGAACTCTGTGGCACCACAATAGAGAATGCCAGAAGTCCGGACAACAGGCCCTCCGATTTGACACACTACAATCTTTCTGAGAAGTAGTTGGTGAACCAGGCGAGGCAGTCATTTAAGAAACCAAGGCTGTTGCGTTGCGTCTGCCGATAAGAATGTGGTGATTGACAGAGTCGAAAGCCTTGGTCAGGTCGATGAATACAGCTGCACAGTATTGTCTCTTATTGATGGCGGTTATGATATCGTTTAGGACCTTGAGCGTGGCAGAGGTGCAACCATGGCCAGCTCAGAAACCAGATTGCATAGCGGAGAAGGTACGTTGGGATTCGAAATTGTCGGTGATCTGTTTGTTAATTTGGCTTTCGAAGACCTTAGAAAGGCAGGGTAGGATAGATATAGGTCTGTAGCAGTTTGGGTCTAGAGTGTGTCCCCATTTGAAGAGGGGGATGACTGTGTCAGCTTTCGACGATATGAAAGAGAGGTTGAACAGGCTAGTAATAGGGGTTGCAACAATTTCGGGCAGATCATTTTAGAAAGAGGGTCCAGATTGTCTAGCCCGGCTGATTTGTAGGTTCCAGATTTTGTAGCTATTTCAGAACATCAGCTACAGTGGGGAGAACAATTATTTGATACACTGCCGATTTTGCAGGTTTTCCTACTTACAAAGCATGTAGAATTCTGTATTTTTTTTATCATAGGTACACTTCAACTGTGAGAGACGGAATCTAAAACAAAAATCCAGAAGATCACATCACTAACCCTAACCCACAGTAAAGGTTAGTTTGTGATTGTAAATTGTCATCTTGATAGCTTCATTATGTAATGACAGTAAATGGGGTTTGAATGTAAACATACCATTGATAAACATTTGAGGAATGTTTTATTAAAGCAGGGGGGATGTGAACATGTCTATTTAGCATAGAGTTGCATGTAGTTTGTTACTTGACATATAGGTTATTAAACCTGGCAACACATTGAAAAGAACCTACGGATAAAATATATTCTATTTAGCAAGGCCATTACACTATGTGTAGCCAAAGTAAGAAGCTAAATATTAGCTAGATATTAGGCCATTCCTTAGCAAAATATTAGGGCTATATGCTAAATATTTACTTGTCAAAGTGCAAGAAAAATAAATGAACAGATTATGAAATGGCAGATCTGTAGTGTGTTCCTCCAAGCTGCGCTCTGTGGTCCCCCGGCACACAAAGCTCCACTATACCCTTTAGGCCTAGGCCTATGTTTTTAGACAATAAAATTATTATACCTGGGCTACAACAACACAATACAAAGAGGAATATACACTGCTCAAAAAAATAAAGGGAACACTAAAATAACACATCCTAGATCTGAATGAATGAAATAATATTAAATACTTTTTTCTTTACATAGTTGAATGTGCTGACAACAAAATCACACATAAATTATCAATGGAAATCAAATTTTTCAACCCATGGAGGTCTGGATTTGGAGTAACACTCAAAATTAAAGTGGAAAACCACACTACAAACTTTGATGTAATGTCCTTAAAACAAGTCAAAATGAGGCTCAGTAGTGTGTGTGGCCTCCACGTGCCTGTATGACCTCCCTACAACGCCTGGGCATGCTCCTGATGAGGTGGCGGATTGTCTCCTGAGGGATCTCCTCCCAGACCTGGACTAAAGCATCCACCAACTCCTGGACAGTCTGTGGTGCAATGTGGCGTTGGTGGATGGAGCGAGACATGATGTCCCAGATGTGCTCAATTGGATTCAGGTCTGGGGAACGGGCGGGCCAGTCCATAGCAGTCCAATGCCTTCCTCTTGCAGGAACTGCTGACACACTCCAGCCACATGAGGTCTAGCATTGTCTTGCATTAGGAGGAACCCAGGGCCAACCGCACCAGCATATGGTCTCACAAGGGGTCTGAGGATCTCATCTCGGTACCTAATGGCAGTCAGGCTAACTCTGGCAAGCACATGGAGGGCTGTGCGGCCCCCCAAAGAAATGCCACCCCACACCATGACTGACCCACCGCCAAACCGGTCATGCTGGAGGATGTTGCAGGCAGCAGAACGTTCTCCACGGCGTCTCCAGACTGTCACGTCTGTCAAATGTGCTCAGTGTGAACCTGCTTTCATCTGTGAGGAGCACAGGGCGCCAGTGGCGAATTTGCCAATCTTGGTGTTCTCTGGCAAATGCAAAACGTCCTGCACGGTGTTGGGCTGTAAGCACAACCCCCACCTGTGGATGTCGGGCCCTCATACCACCCTCATGGAGTCTGTTTCTGACCGTTTGAGCAGACACATGTACATTTGTGGCCTGCTGGAGGTCATTTTGTAGGGCTCTGGCAGTGCTCCTCCTGCTCCTCCTTGCACAAAGGCGGAGGTAGCGGTCCTGCTGCTGGGTTGTTGCCCTCCTACGGCCTCCTCCACATCTCCTGATGTACTGGCCTGTCTCCTGGTAGCGCCTCCATGCTCTGGACATTACGCTGACAGATACAGCAAACCATCTTGCCACAGCTCGCATTGATGTGCCTTCCTGAATGAGCTGCACTACCTGAGCCATTTGTGTGGGTTGTAGACTCCGTCTCATGCTACCACTAGAGTGAAAGCACCGCCAGCATTCAGAAGTGACCAAAACATCAGCCAGGAAGCATAGGAACTGAGAAGTGGTCTGTGGTCACCACCTGCAGAACCACTCCTTTATTGGGGGTGTCTTGCTAATTGCCTATAATTTCCACCTGTTGTCTATACCATTTGCACAACAGCATGTGAAATTTATTGTCAATCAGTGTTGCTTCCTAAGTGGACAGTTTGATTTCACAGAAGTGTGATTGACTTGGAGTTACATTGTGTTGTTTAAGTGTTCCCTTTATTTTTTTGAGCAGTGTATTATTGTTATCAAGTGCATTAAACTGCAATGATGTAATCTAATTTGAATAACCGCCCACACCTGTTTTGTATCATGCCGAAATAACGGCATAGGCCAACAGCCTAGGCCTGATTATACAACTATTTGGATCAGTTTGGGTCTACTTTCCACAGCTGAGAAAGCAGGCCACTCATATGGCGTATGCCTATTTTGTCACGATGTAGCTTGCTCTTAAAATAGACCTACTATAGGAAAATAATGTGCTTCTACTTTCCAACTCCCCGCCCGTTCATGCTGTATCCTGTTTTACATTCAGCAAGCAAGAGCAAGAATTCATCTCTCCTCCAATAGGCTATTAGCAGACTATGTTGAATTAAGTGTCCAACAAGCTTTTGTAGTCAGGCTTTTCCTGCAAGATTTACACACCTGGTGGAAAGGCCAGGTGCATAATTGCGCAACAGAACAATTAAGACAGACAAGCTCCATAAAGACAGACATGCGCTGGAGGAGATGGCTGCCGTTTTACGGGCTCTTATTCAATTGTGCTATTGTTTGGGTTACATGGGGTGGAGCAGGTGAACCCAAATGCAGACTCAGATGAGGAGACAAGGATAGATAACCAATGTATTCATTTAAAAGCTGGATAGGAGATGGGGTGCAGTCCAGGGGAATCCAGGGTAGTGTCTCACGCTGATGTTGACTTCGTTGTGTAGTTATTATCTGAACCATTCTGACATCTGAACGTCGTCCTCACATCCTCGGAACAGGAGGTTATATTGTTGTCAAGGCTTTATAGAGGAAGGGAGAGGAGGGTGTGTTTGAAAAGTTTTATAACCCATGTCCCTCCACAGGGGCGGGCCACTGATTGAGCAGAGCCCTAACCTTATGAAAACCCAAATCTCACATTTTAGAAGCTAAAATCACATTTCATCCCATCACGAATAATTTCATATTCAAACATTTAAATTGAACAACAATTCCATGTGAATCCGATAACTCTGATGTGTAGACTTTCCACTGTAGAGTTTATGTCATCTTATCATTGATGAGAATATCTCAGATGACAACCGAACTGACATCATATTCATTAAGTATCATGGGCTGAAATTCCACAACATACGGTGATCGCTACATCATATTAAACATTCATGAAAATACAAATGTCTCACATCTATCGAAAGCCTAGTATCTTGCTAATCCAACTGCGTTGTCAGATTTAAAAAATGATTTACTGCGAAAAGAATACGATGCGATTATCTGAGTATAGAGCCCCGTAAAAAACAACTTTTTCAACCAGCACAAGCGTAGATGTTGTAACTTTAATGTGTTACAGAGTTAATGTTTAAGTTCATTCATTGAGCTGTATCTAAAGACATTTCTTTACAGTTATTTACATATGTAATTGTATTGGTTAGTATTGAATTACGCTTTTGACTGCAAGTTCCAGAATGCCTTGCGACAGGAATGAGAGAGACTTTTGTTAAGTTGTTAAATGTAACGTGAACAAGTATTATTACTAAAAGAAGCTTTCATATCAAACCCGACGTCCCGAGTCATTACTTTGAAGATAGTTAATCTAAAAGTAACAAAATCACAAACTGCATTAAAATAAATAGTTTACCTTTGACGATCTTCGTCTGTTTGCAATCCCAATGCTCATTGTTACACAATGAATGATCTTTAATTTGATAAAATACGTTTTTATAGCCTAACACAACATTTTGTGAACCGCTTGTGTCGCGAATTCCGTCTCATTCCATTTTTGACAACACATTCCAGGTAAATACGAACACAGAACGTGACTTTTCCAGTCATGTTTGGTTTCATTGCAATCAACTGTTTTGTTTGTAACACAACCAAACCTGATGGGCCATTTCGCGAGATGTATTGACTGAAAGAAACCGATTTGAAGACAACAAGTAATGACATCACTGTGCACCAATGATATGACCACTGTTTTGTTGATTGACTGTATTTTAACCCAATGACCACTGATCGTCTTGAAATCTAGCTGGGTACATAGCCAAAGAGCTGAGGTAAACGGTAATGTGCAATGGTTATGTGTTGGAAGACCAACCCATGTAGTAAACTCCGGCGTAAAGAGAGTAATTCGCTATTGAAGTTTTATACCGGAAGGAACTCCACATATTAGGCACAGCATTGTTTTCGTAAGCGCGCAGATTCAGCTGTTTATATATCAATCAGTATGGCAACTAAGTCAGGGAAAGCTAAATCTAAGTCTAGATATACAGATGTACACACAATTTTAGAAGAAATTGATCGGAAAAGTGAGACAGATTGTTGTAGGACGATTCATTTAGCGATTCCCAAGAGGAGGAATATTTTTTTGAACGGAGAGGACATCGTTTTGGACTGGTAAGTTCTTCTCATGCTAATGCCCTTGTTTGAAATTAATAATCTAAAATATTATTTGTGATTTTTAAACATTTTAGAAGCAATATATGAAAATGTAATGTAATGAAATATGAGATGAGTGTGCCTGCCGCCCCACCCCAACCCACATGAAATAGCCTATTTGAGGCTTTTGAGGGGAGGGCAGGCCCACAACAATGGCCAAAGTGAAATGGAGACAGTAGATCTAGCTGGTCTGTCATAATATAAAAGAGACAGTAGATCTAGGAGGTCTATAATAATATATTCAACCTTATGTTCCCTGTACTCTCTCTCTATATATCTGTTTATTATACCTGTTGATACAGGGCTCATATGTGAAACTATTCTAACTGAACATTTTCTTTCACAGTGACACTGACTCCAAATGGGAGCCCCCAGTGCCAAGGTGTCCATCCCCCACTGAAGCTGGTTCATCCAGCTCCTGCCACAAGTGGTGTTCATCTGCCCAAAATTATTTCTGCAGGCATGGATGTGCCTCAGGGCCAAAAGGGCACAGCATGGAGGCGTCGCTGTGTTCTTTGCAAAATTAAGTCCCCCATCACTTGCGTCACATGCTTGGTGACCTTCTGCTTTACAGCAGAAAGAGACTGCTATGGCACCTGGCATCAGCAGCACAACATTGTGTAGAGCTTTGGCAAAGTGGGTGGGGTTATATCCTTCCTGTTTGGCCCTGTACGGGGGTCTCATCGGATGGGGCCACAGTGTCTCCCGACCCCTCCTGTCTCAGCCTCCAGTATTTATGCTGCAGTAGTTTATGTGTCGGGGGGCTAGGGTCAGTTTGTTATATCTGGAGTACTTCTTCTGTCCAGTGTCCTGTGTGAATTTAAGTATCCTCTCTCTAATTCTCTCTTTCTCTCTCTCGGAGGACCTGAGCCCTAGGACCATGCGTCAGGACTACCTGGCATGATGACTCTTTGCTGTCCCCAGTCCACCTGGCCTTGCTGCTGTACAAGTTTCAACTGTTCTGCCTGCGGCTATGGAACCATAAATTGTTCATATTTACTCTTGAGGTGCTGTCCTGTTGCATCCTCTACAACTACTGTGATTATTATTATTTGACCCTGCTGGTCATCTATGAACGTTTGAAAATCTCGACCATGATCTGTTATAATCTCCACCCGGCACAGCCAGAAGAGGACTGGCCACCCCCCATAGCCTGGTTCCTCTCTAGGTTTCTTCCTAGGTTTTGGCCTTTCTTGGGAGTTTGTCCTAGCCACCGTGCTTCTACACCTGCATTGCTTGCTGTTTGGGGTTTTGGGCTGGGTTTCTGTACAGCACTTTGAGATATCAGCTGATGTACGAAGGGCTATATAAATACATTTGATTTGATATATTATCTTAATAGGGAGAGACGATGTGAGAACCATACAGCCATTGTACTGGAGCGGAGATGACACGGGCTAGTACTAAAACTAATGAGTTTATAACCTGTGGTAAAATGTGTAATGGGCAGTACTCTCGTGAATAAACGCTGGTTGACTTTAAGACTGGGCTCTGTCCATTTTATACAAATAAGCGTCATACAAATTCTTATGAATTGACAGAGTGTTTGATTTTAATTGGGTATTAAAACAGAGGAATTTAATTCCTGCAACAGTCAGAGGAAACACCGTACAACTGGAGACCGTGTCAGTGTGTATACGTCCGGCCCGCCATGCCACAGCAGTCGCTAGAGAGCGATGGAAAAGGACATCCCAGCCGGCCAAACCTACCCCTAACCCGGACGACGCTGGGCCAATTGTGCGCCACCTCATGGGTCTCCTGGTCACGGCCAGCTGCAACATAGCCCGGGAACGAACCCGGATCTGCAGTGACGCCTCAAGCACTGCGATGCAGTGCCTTAGACCACTGAGCCACTCGGGAGGCAAAATCCACCTTTTTAACACACAGGGTATATTTTGACTGGCAGCAAACATTTACTTCAGGCTGTGGTGTGTCCACTACCATATCTTCAGTAGCATCACTTGTTTTCTCAATTATTTTAATTGCCTCCTCATAAGAGATTCAATTGACCACTGCAACTTTTGCCACCTCAATCTCCTTCACCCTTATAGGGCTCTCCAAGAACTCGGGATCATGATCCCCACCACAATTGCAACACAATTCTTCAATATGCTCTGCACACACTTGAAACATGGCCAAATCCTTTACAATTCTTACACTGCAATGGTTTGGGGTAAAAGCTGTAATTTACATAACCAAGCTTCACATGCGTAGGTATTTGCTCTATATCAAAAAACAACAGAACAGAAAGACTTTCTTCTTTTTCTCCATTCACCCAGCGGGTCAGACGCCAGGCACCAACCACACCAGTAATGTTTTTCAGGTATTCAACCTGAACATCCGTCATCAACCCTGAGATGACTCCTTTGACGGGTGCTCTATTCCGAAGTACAAAACACAAAACTTCCGTGGTTTGGATTCTTTTGAGGCTCACTGTAATTAATCAAAATAAGTCCACTCCTGGTCACTCTGACTGACACTTTTCTAAGCGCATACAGTGCCTTGCAAAAGTATTCACCCCCTTTGGGGTTTTTCCTATTTCATTGCATTACAACCTGTAATATAAATGTCATTTTTGTTTGGATTTCATGTAATGGACATACACAAAATTCTAAAAATAAAAAAATGGAAAAGTGGTACGTGTATTCACCCCCTTTGCTATGAAGCCCCTAAATAAGATCTGGTGCAACCAATTACCTTCAGAAGTCACATAATTAGTTAAATAAAGTCCACCTGTGTGCAATCTAAGTGTCACGTGATCTGTCACATGATCTCAGTATATATACACACCTGTTCTGAAAGGCCCGAGAGTCTGCAACACCACTAAGCAAGGGGCACCACCAAGCAAGCGACACTATGAAGACCATCGAGCTCTCCAAACAGGTCAGGGACAAGGTTGTGGAGAAATACAGATCAGGGTTGTGTTATAAAAAAATATCCAAAACTTTGAACATCCCACGGAGCACCATTAAATCCATTATTACAAAATTAAAAGAATATGGCACCACAACAAACCTGCCAAGAGAGGGCTGCCCACCAAAACTCACTGACTAGGCAAGGAGTGCATTAATCAGAGAGGCAACAAAGATAACACTGAAGGAGCTGCAAAGCTCCACAGCAGAGATGGGAGTATCTGTCCATAGGACCACTTTAAGCCATACACTCTACAGAGTGGGCTTTACGGAAGCGTGGCCAGAAAAAAGCCATTGCTTAAAGAAAAAAAAGCAAGCACATTTGGTGTTCGCCAAAAGGCATGTGTGAGACTCCCCAAACATATGGAACACTGAACTCTGGTCAGATGCAACTAAAACTGAGCTTTTTGGCCATCAAGGAAAACACTATGTCTGGCGCAAACCATACACCTCTCATCACCCCGTGAACACCATCACCACAGTGAAGCATGGTGGTGGCAGCATCATGCTGTGGGGATGTTTTTAGTCGGCAAGGACTGGGAAACTTGTCCGAATTTAAGGAATGATGGATGGCACTAAATACAGGGGAATTCTTGAGGGAAACCTGTTTCAGTCTTCCAGAGATTTGAGACTGGGATGGAGGTTCACCTTCCAGCAGGACAATGACCCTAAACATACTGCTAAAGCAACACTCAAGGGGGTTAAGGGGAAACATTTAAATGTATTGGAATGGCCTAGTCAAAGCCCAGACCTCAATCCAATTGAGAATCTGTGGTATGACTTAAAGATTGCTGTACACCAGCGGAACCCATCCAACTTGAAGGAGATGGAGCAGTTTGCCTTGAAGAATGGGCAATAATGCCAGTGGCTAGATGTACCAAGCTTATAGAGACATACTACAAGATAATTGCGGCTGTAATTGCTGCAAAAGGTGGCTCTACAAAGTATTGACTTTGGGGGGGGGGGGTGAGTAGTTATGCACGCTCAAGTTTTCTGTTTTTTTGTCTGTTTGTTTCACAATAAAAAATATTTTTCATCTTCAAAGTGGTAGGCATGTTGTGTAACTCAAATGATACAAACCCCACAAAAAAATCTATTTTAATTTCAGGTTGTTAGGCAACAAAATAGGAAAAATGCCAAGGGGGATGAAAACTTTCTCAAGCCACTGTACCACTGTACTGTACACCATTTTCAACACCTCAAACGGGTTTCCCACCTATGCATTCTTACTCAACAAACTCATCGCAACAAGAAGCGATTAATTATCATTCATACATGTATCCTCCACTCCAATTATAGACTATTTACTTTTTGTTCCAGTTTTCTCTACGATTGTTGTCCATTAAGAACATTCGCCTTCACCAACTTTTCTCGACTCGCTGCTTGATTTCAAACTCAGCTTCCACTTCCGCCATCTTTTTTTCCTCAATAACATTCTACCTGTATAGCACTTTGTGACTGGAACCATTTCCTTGTTTGACTGCTAGGTTTTAGGGGTATCTTGACTCATACTCTATTGTTTCAGTTTTTTAGGGACAAGAAATGTATCTTACCTAGGATACACCAACACAATGTAATGACGAACATTATTATTGTTTTCAGCTGAGTACAAAACTCTAGTCTAGGCTGTAAAACTGCAGTGAATAGCTTATGTCATTTGAATAACTGCTCAAAGCCTGTCGTTTTGAATGCATGTTTATTTCGAAATAACTGCATCTAGCCTGCCTGATCAGGCCACCATTTGGATCAGTTATGTTCTTTCTTCATGGTAGCCTACAGGGTCCAGTCACATTACAAGGACAGTAATATCACAGAACAATCATTGGTAATATGGTGTATTTTGTCATGATGTATCAGCTAACAGGAACATGCTAATGCTAATGTTATGGAACACAGAGCTAGTCTATTCCTGTACATCCTGTGTTTATGAACTGAAATACCTATAATGTGAGAGTGGAGAGTGGCCAAACCAACATACTGTACTGCAAAACCAGACACATTTATTGAGTAAAAATTACATGAATTTAGAGCATAGGAATAAAAAACACAGAGCAATAGAAAGATCATAGCTCATTTTAGACTATGGTGATTATGCTCTCTGCCTGTTCCTCTCTTTGACTTCCTGTAAGGGGAAGCAGCATATTTCATAAGCATTCTGAAGCTACCTCATTCATTCAATCAATGTTTGTAATCAATGCATGCCTCATTCTATTTGCCATTAAGACCAAAAACCATTATAAGGAAGTGTAAAATACCAGCTTTTGCTGTTCAAAGCAAACTGAGTGTGGTATTATTTTAACCTCCACTAATTAATGACCGAGATAATTCTCCTTCCACTAATAGGACAGCAACCTTGAAAGGGAGAAGCTCTCAGTTACTCTAGTCTAGCCGACATGTAGAAGAGGGTAAATATTAAAATATTCTCAGTTTGGCCTGATTACAGAAATTCTCTCTGTAAACCATCCCCGGGCTCAGAACCATTTGAGGAAGTAATTGGGACATATTTTGTTTCTATGGAGATGGGTTTAGTATCAGTTTGAATTGAGCTGGTAGAGGAAGAAATGTGTGAGAATGGAAAGCATTTGGCTGATGTAAAAGGAAGATGATTCAATTTCCTAAGCATTGCAAATGTGAAGTAGAATATACAGTACTGTAACCTACAGACTCTGCATCTGTATCTCATAGCTTCATAGTTGTGTGCAAAACTTGCCAGAGGAAACAAGAGAGGAATAAGACAGGTATTACAATGGAGGGATAATTCAACTCATATCCCAATACCCATTGCGTTAGCAACCAACATCGTATCATCTTCATTTATATCTCTCCTCTTGGTCGAAAATCAGTGATCCTAATTATTACATCCATTACAATTCCTATGGTGTTTTGTTTGATTGCAGCTCAGATATGCTGTGCCCTCCTCAATTTGTACCTCAATCTCCATCTGGCTGAAGAAAAATCCTGCTGTAATGCTGAGTGTTTGTAGATAGAAGCTCCTATATTCTTGAGCAAATATATACCAAAGGCTTTACTCACTGACTAAGTGAACAGAATTGTAATGCATAGATTTAGATAATGTCTTGCCTGAACACTAGAGGGCATTCTTTCACCTTCGACAACTTCCAGAAGTTCTCATTTAACATTTTCACATAAATTTCAAGACAACTTTCCTCCATTTTAAGGGTAGGAAAGTTTCCATAAAGGTGCTGTCAATGAATTACCTAACCATACAGGCACATATTTACTTAGAAAACCTTTGCACAGATACATGCTGAGATTGATTGGATGGCAACTTCACAACAGCTGGTTTCTGCTTTCAGATAGTAAATTAAATTAGGCACTTGAGTTAGTAGAAAGGCTTCATATTGCACTGTGTATGAGGGAGACACACATCCTCTTCATCAGTGTTTGTAATTTTGATATTAGTCAGACACACACACAGCTGTTTTGCATTAGCTGCCAGCTCCCGCAATTTGAAGGAAGAAAACACTTGAGAAAACAGTGACAAAAAAAATTGAAATGAATAGAAGTGCATTAGTTATATTTAAATGTAAAAAAAAGAGAATACTGTTTTTCAGCCTTGAATCACCTCAAACTTTTGTTCTCAAACATGAGTAACAATTGTTACAGTGGAATAGGGGAGGTAGCTATGGCAATCTCCAGTGGTACTTTGGCAATAACCCAAAAACATTGACATACTCCTTTTAAACTGTTTTATCAGAATATGGGTGTTTAATTACTATTCAAACCATGTATCTGTCAGGACCCAGTTACGAACTCGGGTCTCCGGTGTGAGAAACAGTCACTTTGCAAACTGAGCCACTGATAGTCGGCAGAACCCAGAAGATGAGGCAGACAAAGCAGTACTTGAGACGGTGTTTTAATAAAGTAAAAAGGCAAAAATATAAATCCACAACGTCAAAAGTAATTCCAAGAGAAAAAGGTAATCCTCCAAGTGAAAAGGTAAATCCACAAGGTGGTAGGTACAGCAGGGAAAAAGCCTCAAAAGATAATGAAAAATAAATGTATTTTTATTTTATTTTACCTTTATTTAACCAGGCAAGTCAGTTAAGAACAAATTCTTATTTTCAATGACGGCCTGGGAACAGTGGGTTAACTGCCTGTTCAGGGGCAGAACGACAGATTTGTACCTTGTCAGCTCGGGGGTTTGAACTCACAACCTTCCGGTTACTAGTCCAACGCTCTAACCACTAGGCTACCCTGCCGCCCCACAAATAAGGAAGGCCACAAATAAACGAGAGCAAAAACAGAGTACCACAAGAGAGTCCAACTGGAGTAAGAAATGTTCACAGCATCGCTGGGGCTGGGTGCTAACATTCAAACACAGAGCAAAGAACTGAGGAAAACTACGGGTTTAAATATATTCATTGGATATGAGGCACAGGTGCAAATAATAATCTGAAAACAAAAGGGTCAAAAAAGCACAATGGGGGCATCTAGTGGCCAATACTGGAACAATCCTGGCCAAATCCTGACAGAATCCTCCCCTAGGAATGGCTCCTGACGTTCCTACCAGCTTTCTCGGGGTGGAGGGCCCTGAACTGTCGAATGAGGTCAGGGTCCAGTATGTCTTAGGCAGGAACCCAGGAGCGCTCCTCGGGACCGTAGCCTTCCCAGTCCACCAGATACTGCCAGAACCGCTGCACCCGGCGGTAATCCAGTATCCGATGGACAGTATAAGCCGGAGGTCTGCCTGCCGGGACAAGGGGAGAAAAAAACAACAGGTTTTAATAAGGAAATGTGAAACGTGGGATTAATCTTAAGGGATCTGGGTAAGTGCAGGCGATATGTAGCGGGGTTCACTCGCCTGGCAACCTTAAAGGGACCGATGTATTTCTGGGACAGCTTGCGAGACTCCACCCGTAGCGGTACGTTTTTTTGTTGAGAGCGAGACTCTCTGGCCGGGGCGCAGGATAGGCCTGGGACGGCGACGTCTGTTGGCTTGTCGTTGGTACCGCTGTGAGGCACGCAGAAGATTAAGACGGGTCTTTCTCCACGTAAGCCGACAGCGTCTGATGAACTTCAAGGCTGAAGGCACTCCGACTTCTGCCTCCTGGTCCGGGAACAATGGAGGGAAATAGAAAAACTGACTCTCGTGCGGGGACATACCAGTGGAGGAGGAGCGCAATGTGTTCTGCGCGTACTCGGCCCAAACAATGAAGGACGACCATGTGGACGGGTTGTTGGAGCCCATACATCAGAGGGCGGTTTCCAGCTCTTGATTCGTCCTCTCGGTTCGGCCGTTGGACTCCGGGTGGTACCCTGAAGATAGACTGGCCGTGGCCCCTATGAGTTGGCAGAAGGCCTTCCAAAACCTTGAAGCGAACTGGGGACTTCTGTTGGAAACCATATCTTGAGGAATGCCGAAGACTCGGAAAACATGGTTAATTGCCAACTCAGCCGTTTCCTTGGCAGAAGGTAACTTAGTCAAGGGGACGAACCTGGACGCCTTAGAAAACCTGTCGATGATGACTAGGATAGTAGTATTACCATGGAACGGAGGAAGGCCAGTAATAAAGTCCAAAGAGATATGGGACCAGGGTCGGTGGGGAACAGGTAAAGGGTGAAGGAGTCCTTGTGGGTGGAGGTGAGAAGATTTGGCAGCACCTTAACAGGCCTTGACGAAAGTGGCAACGTCTTCTGTTATGGTGGACCACCAGAACTTTCGCTGGATGAACTCCAGATTTTTGTGGTCCGTAAGCACTTGAAACGGTTGAGAAGCCCCCTCGAGCCAGTGTCTCCATTCCTTCAATGCCATCTTAACCGCTAGGAGTTCACGATCCCCCACATCGTAGTTCCTCTCGGCCGGGGTAAGCCGGTGTGAGAAGAAGGCACAAAGGTGGAGCTTCTTGTCTTCACCTCTCTGAGACAGGACAGCTCCAACACCAACCTCTGATGCGTTTACCTCCACCACAAAAGGTTCATCCGCAGTCGGTAGTGTCAGGATGGGAGCAGAGAGGATGCGCCGCTTGAGTCCTTGGAAGGCCGTCTCAGCTTCTTTTCCCCACAGAAACCTTGCGTTTCCACCCTTGGTTAAAGCTGAGAGAGGGGCTGCCACCAAGCTGAAGTTCTTGATGAACTTGCGGTAAAAGTTTGTGAAGCCCAGGAAACGCTGAACCTCCTTAACGGACTTGGGGGTGGGCCAATCCTCTACCGCCCCTACCTTCCTGGAATCCATTTGGACTCGACCGGGTTCCACTACAAATCCCAGGAATTGTACTCGGGAGGAATAGAATTCAAATTTTTCCGGGCTTAACGTACAAAATGGCTGTCTAGGAGGCGTTTGAGTATTTGTCTGACATGCTTTGTGTGTTCTTGAAGGGAGCTCGAAAAGATGAGGATGTCATCCAAGTAAACGAACACGAAGATGTTAAGCATATCCCTAAGCACATCGTTTATGAGCGCTTGGAACACAGCCGGGGCTGGGCGTTGGTCAGGCCGAAGGGCATCACCAAGTATTCGTAGTGACCAGTAGGCATGTTGAAAGCGGTCTTCCACTCGTCACCGTGTCTGACCCGCACAAGATGGTATGCGTTCTGCAGGTCAAGCTTAGTGAAGACAACTGCTTCCTGGAGCAGCTCAAATGCTGTGGCCATAAGGGGTAGCGGGTACGGACGGTTATGGCATTGAGTCCCCGGTAGTCGATGCAAGGACATAATCCACCGTCTTTTTTGGCCACAATGAAAAACCCTGCTCCCGCGGGCAAGGTGGACGGATGAATGAGGCCTGCTGCCAGAGCGTCCTTGATGTAGGTATCCATAGCAGCTAATTCAGGAGGAGATAGGGAAAAGATCCGACCCCAGGGGGGACAGGTGCCCGGAAACAGGTCGATGGGGCAATCGTAAGGTCTATGGGGTGGTAGCATGGTCGACCTTGGCGGAGAGTCAGGAGCGGTTTGGCTGAGTCAGGGCCGCTGGTTGGACCTTGAAACACTCGCTTGAATTCCTCTGCAAAGGCAGAGTAGCTGGCACAGCAGGGACTTTGGGCATCCCACACAGCAGTAGCCCAGACCAGGCCTTTTTCCGACAGCAGGGTGATGATATATGCGATCTTGGACCGGTCGTGGGAAACGACGAGGGTTGCAGCTCGAAGGAGAGAGAACATTGGGTGAAAAACCCCTTACAAGCATTCGGATCACCTGAGAATCGTTGGGGAGGTGGAAGACGAGGTTCAGCCAGGGGGTTAACTGCCACGGGCACTTGAATCTGAGGTCCTGGGTTGGGAGCGGTTGCCGGGGAAGTCAATCAGATATCTGCTTTTTGGAAGTCAGCATCTCAGACAGAAGTTGAGAATGTCTAGCCATTAAGGCCTCTTGCTGAACCAGAGCGGCTTCGTGGCATTGGACAGTCCCCTCGTGGTGGAACAGCGTGGCAAAAAGGTCCTGGGAACTGGCTCCCTCTTGGTTAATTTTGGCTCTGTGTTTCTATCAGGACCCGGTTACGAACTCAGGTCTCCGGTGTGAGAAACAGTCACTTAGCAAACTGAGCCACTAATAGTTGACAGAACCCAGAAGATGAGGCAGACACAGCAGTACTTGAGACAGTGTTTTAATAAAGTAAAAAGGAAAGTCCTTCAGGCAAAAATATAAATCCACAATGTCAAAAGTAATTCCAAGAGAAAAAGGTAATCCTCCAAGTGGAAAGGTAAATCCACAAGGGAAAAAACCTCAAAAGATAATCAAAAATAAATGAGAACAAAAACAGAGTACCACAAGAGAGTCCAACTGGAGTAACAAATGTTCACAGCATCGCTGGGGCTGGGTGCTAACATTCAAACACAGAGCAAAGAACTGAGGAAAACTACGGGTTTAAATATATTCAATGGAAATGAGGCACAGGTGCAAATAATAATCTGGAAACAGGGGAAAACAAAAGGGTCAAAAAAGCACAATGGGGGCATCTAGTGGCCAATACCGGAACAATCCTGGCCAAATCCTGACAGCATCATGACAGTGTCACTGAAATATTTGGCTTTGTGGTCAGCTACAGGCTCGTATCTAAAGTGCATGATAGTATTCATTAATGTTAAAAATACTGCAAATAGTTCAAATAATATAGTGATTTTATTCAGGTTTAAAATGGCCCACCCTTTAGGGCTAGCAGTTGGACAGTTTGTGGGTTGAGGTCAAGATCATGCCCAGTAGTAACGCAGCCTGGTTCTGCATCCCAAATGGCACCCTATTCCCAATCAAATACACCACTTTTGACCAGGGCCCATATGGCTATGGTAAAAGTAGTGCACTATAAAGAGAATAGGGTGCCATTTGGGACTTAACTAGATAATGTCACCTACGAGCAAGGATGATAAACTACAGCTGTCTGGATACCTCTGGTCTTGACCAAACCTTTGGGTTTGGATCAAAGAGGAAGAACAATGGCAGGTTCTCTCCTCTCCGTGCATTGTGATGTCAGTCGGCAGGACAGTGTGGGCCATCCTTTGAGCTCTAGAGAGCTGAATTCAACCACCACAGCTGCAGTCTCCTATGAGGTTGGAGGTTTTGTTAGTTGCGCGGTATGCAGCATCACCTTAAGATGTTATTTAAAGGATTCTCATGTTGCTCCATCGATCCTTCACATGTGAGGACACATGCTGTGCAGCCTACCCAGCAGGAACGATAACCCACAAAAGCAGACTGAAGACTCTTTTCTTTTCCATTTCATCACGGCCAACTCCCTCTGCAGAGGTTTTCAGTGTAGCAGGTTATTTTGACCCAGGTGCCGTGCTCTATTGTGCTCTACTACAGGAGGTTGCTGTGTTGATCTGCAGACAATTTAAAGTAACAGTCCAGTGTTTCCAGATTTCTATAAAATATGGCCTATAATTATTTACAATATGAGTGAAATTATTACCATTATATTGAAGGAAAACTAAGAATGTTAAACAGCATTTCTGTGTTTGAATGGTGTTGGTGTACTCCAATAATAGAATGGTGTGGGTGTATACCGGTCATTAAAAATATTAATGCAAATAGACCGCTGATTGGCTATGTCAGCCAATGAGCCAACATCACATCATGTTCTATGAAGAAATAGCAAGCATATTTTTTAAATGGTCTGTTTGAGATACAAGTTTGATGTGGGGTTATATAAAAAAAAATTCTCCAGTTTATCTTTGGCCACATACGAGTATAGGACGAGTCAACAACATTATTTGCATACGAGTTAACAGAATAAGATTTTTTGTTGTTGTTGTTATACAATAAAATAGGTTCATAACAGTGAGCCTTACGGTGCTGAGAGATGTAATAGAAAGGGGCATGCTGCAACATCGTTTGACTTAACTTGACACTTTTGGTAGATTTTTAGGCTCTGCAAATTGGTGAGGT
Organism: Oncorhynchus kisutch; assembly: GCF_002021735.2. Taxonomy (NCBI): domain Eukaryota; kingdom Metazoa; phylum Chordata; class Actinopteri; order Salmoniformes; family Salmonidae; genus Oncorhynchus; species Oncorhynchus kisutch. The sequence goes on from NC_034203.2 coordinate 19,491,628, forward strand.
GGGAAATTGTAATTTCACATTCAAATGCATAATGTTGTGAGGTTTCTGGAAAGACTGGCATGCCGTGAATACGAAAAAACAAATATTCCCATTTCTCATTTATGAAGTGTAAACAGAAGCATAAATACGATGGAGGAATCCTGGATGGGAATATTTTATGAATTATTCAGAACAGCATAATATTTCATCTCTCGGTGTAATCACTAACTTTCTTAGTGTATTTATCTAAAGTAACATCTTCTACCGATGATGCTGCACTGATGGAATCTGGTTTGTTTACACACAAATAAGACAACCATCTAAAACTACAGTACATTTTCGATTGGCAGGCTGCTGTCTCAGGCATACCAAGCACTTTTGCTCCTGTTCTCTACAATCTCAATTTCAGCAAATCTCGAAATTGGCAAAATTCTACCTCAGTTATGAACTATGCAATTATGTTTGAAAACTGTTATTTGACAACTAAATGTGTGATGGAATTATGTTGATTAAAATCTAAACCATCGGTTCCGAAATAAGATTATTTGGTCCAAAAGAAGACACTTCAATGCCAAGGTTTGCATTTGGACTCACTCAACCTCTTTGTTGTACTCATTGTATAAGAGTGACAGCCAGTCATTAGCTCCTGTCTTGAAATCAATGAAAGCTTTTCAATTCTGATAATACAAGCAGCACTGTATATACTTATAGACTTGAAATGGCTGCAGATACAGTGCCTTCAGAAAGTATTCATACCTCTTGACTGATTCAACAATTTGTTGTGTTACAGCCTGAATTCAACATTTTATTCCATTTTGTTTTTCATCCATCAAACACAAAATACCTCATAATGACAAAGTGAAAACATGTTTTTAGAAATTGTTGCACAATGAAAATTAAATACTGAAATATCTGAATTACGTAAGTATTGAGTAAGTCTATAAAAGCTTTGTACACCTGATTAAACAATATTTGCCATTATTATTTAAAAAAATCTTCAAGCTCTGTCAAATTGGTTGTTGATCGTTGCTGGATTACCATAATTTTCAAGCCGATTTAAGTCAACTGTAAACCGGCCACTCAGGAACAGTATACATATGGCCTTGTGTTTTAGGTTATTGTCCTGCTAAATGTTGAATTAATCTCCCTGTGTTTGGTGGAAAGCAGACTTAACCATGTTTTCCTCTAGGATTTTGCCTGTGCTTAGCTCCGTTCCATTGACGACTACAGTCCTTAACGACTACAAGCATACCCATAACATGATGCAGCCACCACTATTCTCAGAAATATGGAGAGTGGTACTCAGTAATATGTTATTATAATGTTTTAGGGAAGACCCAGATGCAGACATCGAAGTAACAAAGTTTTTTTTTTTACTAGAACAGGGGGCAGGCAAAACGACAGGTCAAGGGCAGGCAGAGGTCAATAATCCAGTGTGGTGGGGCAATGTACAGGACAGCAGGCAGGCTCAGGGCAGGCAGAATGGTCAAAACCAAGAAAATAGAAATGATAGAAAAGACAGGAGCAAGGGAAAACCGCTGGTAGATTTTTACGAACAAAACTAACTGGAAACAGAGAACACAGGTATAAATACACAGGGGAGAATGAGGGGAGATGGGAGACACCTGGTGGGGTGTGGAGACAAGCACAAATGCAGGTGAAACAGATCAGGGTGTGACAGTTATATTGGATTTGCCCCAAACATAATGCACAACAAAAAGTTAATTGCTTTGCCACATTTTTTGCAGTATTATTTTAGTGCCTTGTTGCAAACAGGATGCATGTTTTTGACAGGCTTCCTTCTTTCCACTCTGTCAATTAGGTTAGTATTGTGGATTAACTGTTGATCCATCCTTAGTTTTCTCCTATCACAGCCATTAAATTGTAACTGTTTTAAAGTCACCATTGGTCTCATGGTTAAATCCACAAGCAGTTTCCTTGCTCTCTGGCAACTGAGTTAGGAAGGATGCATGTATCTTTGTAGTGACTGGGTGTATTGATACACCATCCAAAGTGTAATTAATAACTTCACCATGCTCTAAGGGATATTCAATGTCTGCTTTTTTTTATTTACCCATCTACCAATAAGGGCCCTTCTTTGCAAGGTATTGGAAAACCTCCCTGGTCTTTGTGGTTGAATCTGTGTTTGAAATTCACTGCTCGACTGAGGGACCTTACAGATAATTGTATGTGTGGGGTACAGAGATGATATATATTCCAAAATCATGTTAAACACTATTATTGCACACAGAGTGAGTCCATGCAACTTATTATGTGACTTGTTAAGCACATTTTTACTCCTTAACTTATTTAGGCTTGACATAACAAAGGGGTTGAATACTTATTGACTCAAGTTATTTCAGCTTTTCATTTTTTATTAATTTGTAAAAAGATCTACAACATAATTCCACTTTGACATGATGGGGTATTGTGTGTAGGCCAGTGACACAAAATCTCAACTTAATCAAAATGTTGAAAATGTCAAGGGGTTTGAATACTTTCTAAAGGCACCATAGATAATAGAATGCTGGGATATTAATAGTTATTTTGAGAAGCTAACACAAGTGCATGAAAACAATACATTGGATGTGTCCCAAATTACACTATTCCCTATATAGTGCACTACTTTTGACCAGAGCCCTATGGGGCCATTTGGGACAAAACCAACGTATTATTTTCATTGCATTCAGAGAGGAATTGAAATGGAAACTGGAATGTGGTTGTGAGATGGTGAGAGACACTGCTCTCCCCTCCCCCAATTCATTACTAATCTTCTGTCCTCAGAGGAAGGCCGTTGGATAATCTTAAGAATAAGACTTGCGATGGAATGATTAAGGTAAAATAAATTAGCCACCTTATTCTATGAATAGAGAAGAACCATATGGGTATAAACAACTTAAAAGGCTTCAAGTCTTTGTGTGACTTTGCAGAATTTGAGGGAATGGTATATGCAATTATCTGTTCCTCCAGCTATATATTTATTTGAGTCCCCCCCCCCCTTAGTCAGGATAGATAAAATTGATGAAATATGGTCTGTTAAATAATGATACATGTATGAGCATAAATAGATTTTTGGCATATCTAGTCCATGCTCAAGGCATCGTTCTGCCTTGCTTGTGAAATTAGAGTTGTATATAATCTGGCTATTCAACACCTTCTTGTTTAATGAGCTTAGTCTGCCTTTATTCTATTCTTTCATCAACTGCTTCTGACAGCTCATCGGTCGGTGGATGTCTGCATGCTACAGAAAACCATGCAGAGATCCTTTGCATTCACTACCATTTATTCAAAGGAAATATATTGGTGTTGTATTTTGGTCTCTTTGCTATGGAGAGGAAGAATGGTTGATGTCAATGAGGCAATGTTCACCAAGATCAGTCAGACTACATCAATAGTGTTAACAGGCAACAGATACTAAAGACTGTACAATGAATATGACAGTACAGAGTGAGAGAGCAAGAAAACGTTTCACTGTTGAGTAAGAGGGCGTGACCCAGTTATTGGATCATTTATTCATACCTGCTTTCATTCAAATAGTGCATGTTCTTCACATTGAGATTATCTGCCATCATAAATAGTATATTTGTAGAGGTATATTTATCATAACAGTGTCACAGTTATCAGTACAGCCACCAAATTCCCTGGCTGGCCATTTCAAAGTCATTTACATTATTGCCTGTCGTGATTTATTGATTTCAAAACATCCAGGAACAATAATTGAAAATTATATTAATAATATGTGAAGCTGGATGAATGCAACACCCATGGTTATATGTATTTATATATTAAGGTTATCGAGGAAGATTAAGTCTCATTTTCTGCTTGCCTCACCTCACAAAATTCTGATATTTGCACCCCATACTCTTAAAGATGGAAGGATATATTTTATTAGCCTGAGTACCAGTCTCTTTAGTTCCACTCATTGCTACGCCATGTCATTGCCAAAGAAAGGCCAGTCTCTTTGGCAATGACAAGCAGCAGCAAGGAGTGGAATGTTAGCTAAAGAGACTGGTACTCAGGCTAATATTTTACAAGTTGCAACAATGTAAGGCTGCTTTACTTCTCTGATCTATAGTAGCCTAGTAGGAATATAGGTAATATCCTGAAATTGGCCTGAATTAATTCAGGCCCTATTAGAACAGCTTTGGACTATTGAATTTTGTCCAGTGTATTGATCAGTCTCTTGTCTCCGTCTATAATTCTCATTCCCTTGTTCTGTGGTAAAGAATCACAGTGTTTATGCCAAAACACTTGAGAGGCTTATCTGGTTTTCAGTGGTTCACTGCACTGTTTCAGTCCCCGATGACTGCTGGACTACTTGGTAATTATACAATGAACTTTCAAGACATTGGCATTAGAAGCTAAAAAGTATTGTTTATTTGTATTAACGTTTCTCACCTGACAGAGCAGAGCCTTATTGTAGAGGTACATTTCCTCTAAATAAAACCAGTTTTCCTCAGCCCCCGCGTCGACATTTCATATTCTCTCTGTTTACTTAGGTTTCAAGTTCGGATTGCTTTTGTTATTTGCTCAGTATGAGATAGGTGACACTGACTGCCATGGAATGAACTTGTTAACCTGTGACATTCAAAGTCCTTTCGAGTCTGTTCACATTGACCTCGAATCTAAAGTAATTGAATTGATTTCAACTGTCCCAGTATGCTCCAAATGAACAAATAGCAATCAGTAAATAACAATTTATACTCCAATTTGTGAAGAAATGATCTTATGATTTTTATTCAGATCCATATTAGCTGTTTAAGAAGCAGCAGATATTCTTCCTGGTGTCCACACAAAACATAGAGCATGACAAAATACAGAACACTAATGGACAAGAACAGCAACACAAATTTTAACTACGAACACTACGACAAATGAACAATACAACTAAAATCTCTTAGTAAGACATTCCTATTGAAGCAAGTTTCCAGAGAATTGACACAAAAATAAGAGAAAATAAATAAAAATCTATTAATAATACTAACCTCAAACGTTCAATTGCTTTGTCATTTAGACACTTTTAGGCTGTTACATCTAAAGAATACAACTAAAGAATAATGTGTGGGTGCGTGTAGGGTGTGTGTGTCTCATCACAGTCCACGTTGTTGCTTTTTTTTACTGATTTTATTGCTTGAGGTGGAACAGAATTCTAAGTAGTTATTGCTAAATACAAGACTGTGCGTTTCCCAGCCTCTGTTCTTGGGGACTGTGAAGAGACCCATGATTGCTTGTTTTGAGGGGTAAGTATGGGTTTCTGAGCTATGTTAACTGGCTTAACATACATTTTTGTACTTTCAGCACGTCACTACTTCTTACAAAGACCAGCAGTGATGCAGCCAATCTCTCGCAGCCAATCTCTCGCAAAACCAGAGCTTGCAGGTGAGGTTTTGTTGCATGTGAGGTTAAAAAAGGAGACTGTCTCTTTATCACAGACAGACTTCTCCCCATCTTTATAACAATAGAATCAATATGCTTTGACCATGACAGTTTGCAAGGTTCCAAGTTTCATTGTCATTTGCACAAATACAGGGAAAGGCCTTTCTTGAAAGCTCTAAACTCAACAATGCAGTAGTCAATATCAATGTAGTACGAAAAATAACAAGGTAGGACAAAAACATGAGAAATATGAAATAAGAAGAACACGAGAAGTTAGTATTTTATTTATTTATTTCACCTTTATTTAACCAGGTAGGCTAGTTGAGAACAAGTTCTCATTTGCAACTGCGACCTGGCCAAGATAAAGCATAGCAGTGTGAGCATACAACAAAGAGTTACACATGGAGTAAACAATTAACAAGTCAATAACACAGTAGAAAACAAAGGGGGGTCTATATACAATGTGTGCAAAAGGCATGAGGAGGTAGGCAAATAATTACAATTTTGCAGATTAACACTGGAGTGATAAAAGATCAGATGGTCATGTACAGGTAGAGATATTGGTGTGCAGAAGAGCAGAAAAGTAAATAAATAAAAACAGTATGGGGATGAGGTAGGTGAAAAGGGTGGGCTATTTACCAATAGACTATGTACAGCTGCAGCGATCGGTTAGCTGCTCAGATAGCTGATGTTTGAAGTTGGTGAGGGAGATAAAAGTCTCCAACTTCAGCGATTTTTGCAATTCGTTCCAGTCACAGGCAGCAGAGTACTGGAACGAAAGGCGGCCAAATGAGGTGTTGGCTTTAGGGATGATCAGTGAGATACACCTGCTGGAGCGCGTGCTACGGATGGGTGTTGCCATCGTGACCAGTGAGCTGAGGTAAGGCGGAGCTTTACCTAGCATAGACTTGTAGATGACCTGGAGCCAGTGGGTCTGGCGACGAATATGTAGCGAGGGCCAGCCGACTAGAGCATACAAGTCGCAGTGGTGGGTGGTATAAGGTGCTTTAGTGACAAAACGGATGGCACTGTGATAGACTGCATCCAGTTTGCTGAGTAGAGTGTTGGAAGCCATTTTGTAGATGACATCGCCGAAGTCGAGGATCGGTAGGATAGTCAGTTTTACTAGGGTAAGCTTGGCGGCTTGAGTGAAGGAGGCTTTGTTGCGGAATAGAAAGCCGACTCTTGATTTGATTTTCGATTGGAGATGTTTGATATGAGTCTGGAAGGAGAGTTTGCAGTCTAGCCAGACACCTAGGTACTTATAGGCGTCCACATATTCTAGGTCGGAACCATCCAGGGTGGTGATGCTAGTCGGGCATGCAGGTGCAGGCAGCGACCGGTTGAAAAGCATGCATTTGGTTTTACTAGCGTTTAAGAGCAGTTGGAGGCCTAGTACAGGGTCAGTTCCAGTACCATATCTACAATGTGCAGGGATACTGGAGTGATATAGGTAGATATGTATAGGAGTAAGTGTTAGAGGAATTCTAAATTCCTATATTGATTTGTAGCCAAAACCAAATTCACACTCTATCTATTTCATAATAAGTTGTAAGATGTATCATTTGCATGAAATAGCGAGAGACCAGTCTTAAAAACAAGTTCAGAATTTATTCTTGATGAGTACTGGCCCAAAATACAAAGAACATTACATTTTAAAGAGAAGATAAAAATGACGTCATCAGTTCTCACACTTTCTCCGATCCACACAATAGCGCAGTGTCTTCAGGTCTGGAGATTGTCTCCTACTCCCCTCATAAAGCAAACATTCCAATCTGTCTAAAAGATATACTCTTCTCCACTAATGGAATATCAAAGAACATTCTTATCTGTCTAAAGAGATATACCCTCCTTCTCCCTTAAACCCGCAAGGTACAGACAATTCATTCGTTTTAACTACATTTTCAGTCCTAGTTTAACTAAAAACTCATTCATTTCATACCACAACATAATAGTATTAAAATAAATGGTTCTAATTTAAATGTATACATAATTAATCATTTCAACTATAATTTCCTCCAACAGTAAGGTGACTAGACATCAGGATATATAATAAACAGAGTAGCAGCAGTGTATATTAGGATTGTGTGTGTGTGTAGAGTCAGTATAAATGTGTGTTCATGTTATGTGGGTGTCTGAGCAAATTGATTGTGTGTGTGCGTGTGCGTGTGCGTGTGTGTGTGTGTGTGTGTGTGTGTGTGTGTGTGTGTGTGTGTGTGTGTGTGTGTGTGTGTGTGTGTGTGTTGGAGTGTCAGTGTGCATGAGTATGTCAAGTCCTGTGAGCATGCATAGAGACAGTGCAAAAATAAAATACAAGGGTAGCCATTTTGTTAGCTATTTAGCAGTACCCTCCTAGCCTTTGTGCTGTTGTCTGTGCCCAATAATGTTTGTACCATGTTTTGTGCTGCTACCATGTTGTGCTGTCTCTCGTGATGTGTGTTTTGTCCTATATTTATGTATTTTCTATTTTTCTATTTTTAATCCCAGCCCCCGTCCCTGCAGGCCTTTTGCCTTTTGTTAGGCCGTCATTGTAAATAAGAATTTGTTCTTAACTGACTTGCCTAGTTAAATAAAGGTTAAATAAAAATAAATAAATAAAAATAGCAGTCTTTGGCTTTGGGATAGAAGTTGTTCAGGAGCTTGTTGGTGTCAGACTTGATGCACCAGTAGCGCTTGATGTGCAAAAGCAGAGAGAACAGTCTATGGCTTAGGCGACTGGAGTCTTTAACGATTTTACGGGCCTTCCTTTCAGTCAATATGCTCTCAGTGGTGCAGTTGGATAACATTTTGAGGATTTGAGGGCCCATGCCAAACCTTTCCAACATCCTGAGGGGGAAGAGGTACTGTCATGCCTTCTCATGACTGTGAACATGTGTGTGGACCTGATCCAGCTGAGGTCCTGTACTTAGGGAGTGATTTGTACCAAATACAATGGTTTTGGTTTTAGATATGTTCAGGACCAGTTTATTCCTAGCCACCCATTCTAAAACTGACTGCAACTCTTTGTTTAGTGTTGCTGTGATTTCACTAGCTGTGGTTGCTGACAGGTATTGTGTTGTATCATCTGCATACATAGACACACAGGCTTTAAAGCATTAGATCATTAGTAAAAGGCCAAGACAGCTACCTTGTGGAATACCACACTTTACATGTTTTACATTAGAGAAGCTTCCATTACAGAACACCCTCTGTGTTCTATTCGATAGATAGCTCTCTATCCATGATATGGCAGATATAAAGCGTAAACACTTAAATTTTTTCAGTCACAAATGATGGTCAATAATATCAAAATCTGCACTGAAATCTAACAATACAGATCCCACAATCTTTTTATTATCATTTATTTCAGCCAATCATCAGTCATTTGTGCCAGTGCAGTACATGTTGAATTTACTTCCCTATAAGCGGGCTGAAAGTCAGTTGTTAAATTGTTCAAAGAGAAATAGCATTGTATCTGGTCAAACACAATATTTTCCTTAACTTTGCTAAGAACTGGCAGCAAGCTGATTGCTGGCTCTAACAGCCGACCAAAGGGAGCTTTACCATTTTTGGGTAGCGGAATTACTGTAGCTTCCCTTCAGGTCTGTAGACCAACACTTCTTCAGGTTCAGATTAAATAGGAGTGGCAATATAGTCCTCTAGCATCCTCAGTAGTTTTCATCTAATTTGTCAATACCAGGTGGTTTCTCATTATTGATGGACAGCAATCATTTTCCAACTTCTCTTACAATGCTTTTCTTTCATTATTAGATATTTTCTATATGAATATGATGGCTCACAGTCTGATGTTGGAATTTCATGCCTAAGTTTGCCCACTTAGCCAATAAAATTGAATAGAATTGTATTGATCACATGCCCCGAATACAACAGGTATAGACTTAACAGTTAAATGTTTTCACCATGAGCCCATTCCCAACAATGCAGTGTAAAAAAAATTAAGACAAATATTTGCTAAATAATAAGGAAATAATAACACAAAAACAATAATGAGGATATACAAGGAGTACCAGTACTGAGTCAATGTGCAGTGGTAGGAGGTAGTTGAGGTAATACAGTATGTACATGTGGGTAGGGGTCAAAGTGACTAGGCAATCATATAATAAACAGAGTAGCAGCAGCGTGTGAAAGTGTGTCTGTGTGAGTGTGTGTGACGTCAATATGCATGTGTGTGTTTTGTGTGTGTAAGTGTATGAAGACATACGGTCTGAACAGGACCAAAAAAAGACTTCCAAAAGACCTCGGCTCGTGCTTACTGGGGTATGGCCTATCATGTTGGCCCCCAATGCAATTTTATGACTGCCTATCCATGTGGTAGGCCCACCATTTGTAAAACAGGCTGTTGCACTGACTTTATTAGTCCTGGTTCCTGTGACTAATAAATGTGTACATTTAAGCTCTGAATATCAGCTACCAACTTTATCAGAAGTTATCGTGAGCCTATTCGCAATGTGTTTACACATCCAGAAATGCAGAAGTATTTTCTTTTTCGCTATGATCAGCTTGTCAAAAATGTACGGATACAAACTTCAAACCACTAATCATGACAATGGGGTGAAACTCCTGTACACCAGTTGTGATTGTCCATTCCATATTGCTAATTTTAATGTGACATTTTTGACATGTTGTTTGTTTAACATGACAGCACATTTTTTATTTGATTGGGCGCCATTTAAGTTAGGCTATTTGATCGGAGAAACCTGTATGATGTAAAATGTGTCTGTCTCATTACATTGTCATGCATTTTATCTCTAGCCTGTAGCCTGCAGAGAAGGCCACATACTCTTTTGACCATATCCTATATCTGCTACATTATTTACAGTGCATTCGGAAACTATTAGACCTCCTGAATTTTTTCCACATTTTGTTATGATACAGCCTTATTCTAAAAGGGATTAAATACATTTTTCAGGACAAAAAGTGAATTGCTTAGCCACATTTTTCAAGGACTACTTTAGTGCATTGTTGCAAACAGGATGCCTGTCTTGGAATATTTGTATTATGTACAGGCTTCCTTCTTTTCACTCGGTCAATTAGGTTAGTATTGTGGAACACAGTGCATTCGAAAAGTATTCAGACCTCTTCCCCTTTTCTACATGTTGTTACGTTACAGCCTTATTCTAAAATGTATTAAATGCATTTTGTCTTTATCAATCTACACACAATGGCCTATCATAACAAAGTGAAAACAGGGGTTTTTGAATTTTTTGCAAATTAAAAACAGAAATACCTTATTTACAAGTATTCAGACCCTTTGCTATGAGACTTGAAACTGAGCTCAGGTGCATCCTATTTCCATTGATCATCCTTGAGATGTTTCTTCAACTTGATTGGAGTCCACCTGTGGTAAATTCAATTGATTGGACATGATTTGGAAAGCCACACACTTGTCTATATATGGTCCCACAGTTCACAGTGTGTGTCAGACCAAAAGCCAAGCCATGAGGTCAAAGGAATTGTCCATAGAGCTCCGAGACAGGATTGTGTTGAGGCAAAGTGAGTCTAGTGAGTGTGCTTAGAGCCAGTGCAAGGGAGTCAGTGCAAAACAATGAAGATAAATGAATAAATAATAAAGGTGGTCAATGTAAATAGTCCGGGTAGCCATTTGATGAACTATTCAGCAGTCTTATGGTTTGGGGGTAGAAGCTATTCTGGTGCTTTTTGGTTCCAAATTTGGAGTTCTGGTACCACTTGCCGTGCAGTAGCAGAGAGAACACTCTATGACAATTGTTAGGGCCTTCCTCTGACACCGCCTGGCATAGAGGTCCTGGATGGCAGGGAGCTCGGCCCCATTGCCAAATCTTTTCATTCTCCTGAGGGGGGAGAGGCGTTGTCGAGCCGTCTTCAAGGCTGTGTTGGTGTGTTTGGATCATGATAGGTCCTTAGTGATGTGGACACTGCCAGGTCTCTGACCTCCTCCCTATAGGCTTTCTCATTGTCATCGATGATCAGACCTACCACCGACTTGTCGGCAAACTTAACAATGGTGTTGGAGTCAAACACAGCCATGATGTCGTGGGTGAACAGGGAGTACAGGAGGGGACTAAGAACTCACCTCTGAGAGGCCCCAGTGTTGAGGGTCAGCATGACGAATGTGTTGATACCTACCCTCACCACCTGGGGATGGCCCATAAGGAAGTCCAGGATCCACTTGCAGAGGGAGTCCCAGGGTCCTTAGCTTAGTGATGAGCTTGGAGGGGCAATATGGTTTTGAATGCTGAGCTGTAGTCAATAAACAGCATTCTCATGTAGGTGTTCCTTTTGTCCCGGTGGGAAAGGGCAGTGTGGAGTGCAATAAGGGTTGCATCATCTGTGGATCTGTTTGGGTGGTATGCGAATTTGAGTGGGTCCAGGGTTTCTGGGACGATGGTGTGAGCCATGACCAGCCTTTCAAAGCATTTCATGGCTACAGACTTGAGTGCTACGGGGTGGTAGTCATTTAGACAGGTTACTTTGGCATCATAGGCACAGGGACTATGGTGGTTTGCTTAAAACAGATTGGGTCAGAGATAGGTTGAAAATATCAGTGAAGTCACTTGCCAGCTGGTCAGTGCATGCTCTGAGTATGCGTCCTGGTAATCTTTCTGAATATTAACCCGTGTAGCCCTTTCCTGCAGTCACTGACCAAAAGCATTAATAATTTCATAATTATTAAACATTATTTTTAAAAAGCCACAGAAAATCCATAGTTTCTACAGCATGTCAAAGAGTTGTTATATTTCAGTCTTCTTTCATGTATATAAAGTGTAATATTGGGATGCAAACTCAATGTAATACATTTCAACTCTATATCTGACATGGTAGAGGTGTTTTCTTTTTTAAGCCCATAACCCTGTGTGTGAGGTGTATCATTTTGTTTCAGAGTGGATTTGTTTAAGACTACCAAGAAACACTCTGTGTGACCCTGATTTAGCCCACTGCAGTAAAAGTGTAAAGGTCTTACTCACATCGGCTACAGAGAACGTGATCATCACGCATGGTTTAGTGTTGCTTGCCTTGAAGCGAGCATAGAAGGCATTTAGCTCGTTTGGTAGTCTCGCGTTACTGGGTAGCTCTCGGCCGGTGTAATAGGATTCGATCTTATTCCTGTATTGAAGCTTTACCTGTTTGATGGTTCGTTGGAGGACGCAGCAGGGTTTCCTATAAGCGTCCGGATTAGTGTCCTGCTTGAAAGTGGCACCTCTAGCATATAGCTCAGTATGAATGTTGCCTGTAATCCATGGCTTCTGGTTGAGATATGTACAGTGCCTTGCGAAAGTATTCGGCCCCCTTGAACTTTGCGACCTTTTGCCACATTTCAGGCTTCAAACATAAATATATAAAACTGTATTTTTTTGTGAAGAATCAAGAACAAGTGGGACACAATCATGAAGTGGAACGACATTTATTGGATATTTCAAACTTTTCAGTTTCAGTTTTCCTGCATTAAAATCACCAGCCACTAGGAGGGCCGCCTCTGCATGAGCATTTTCTTGTTTGCTGATCACCCTATGCAGCTCGTTGAGTGCGGTCTTAGTTCCAGCATCGGATTGCTGTGGTAAATAGACAGCTAATTAAAATACAGATCAAAACTCTTGATAAATAGTATTGTCTACAGCTTATCATGAGGTATTCTATCTCAGACGAGCAGAATCTCGAGACTTCCTTAATATTAGAGATTGCACACCAGCTGTTTTGACAAAGAGACACACAGCACCCCCAATTGATCTTACCGGACTCTGCCGTTCTGTACTGCTGATGCATAGAATAACCAGCTAGATGTATGTTATCCATGTCCTTGTTCAGCCACGACTCCGAGAAGCATAGTACAGTACAGTTCTTTATCTCCCATTGATAGGACAGTCTTCTCCCTCTTCGAGTATTGGGGATTTGTGATAATCAGTATCTCTTTCACCTCCAACTCATCATACAATCAAGGTTAGTAATAGCTGTTCTGATGTCCAGAAGCTCTTTTCGGTCATAGGAAACAATGGCAGAAATATTATGTACAAAAATATTGTTTACCAAGCTACCAATGAAGTTAAGCTACACTAAAGCTACCCTTAAGAAAGATAGTTAATTTACTGGTAACTAAAGTTACTTTGAAAAAATAGTTCACTACATTCAAACTACTTGTGATAAATTATCAGATCTAAACCTGAAATGTCATAGACTACATATTGCTAGAACAGGTCACTCTGGAGTCAGATGTTAACAGAATGGGTCATTTAGCCTATTAAACACAAAAGTGAGAATTAGGCAGGTCTGATGCTGAAAATGAACAGAAATTATTGTCTACTTCACCTATATTTTGTTTTAACATAAAAAGTTGTGTAGTTCCAGGAGTTACCTACACCACTACATGGCAAAACAGTAATTAAATACTGAAAACACTACCTAGATTTTATTGAGTTAAACTACCACCAAGATACTGAAAAATGTAGTTACATTACTAGTTGAACTACATGTAGTTCACTACTCCCCAACACTGGTGAAGATACGGAATGAACCATTGTTTTAAAATCAAATGCCTCTGAAAATGACTTTTTGCTTTGCTTTTATGCGACAATGACCTTTAGCCCTTAAAGTTTAAAGCTGTGGTTTAAATGTCAAAGGAAGATCACGCTCCTGCAGATGATTTATCTCATTGTAAAACAGAGATTTTATTTATCTGAAAATGTTCTAAATGTTTCCAATCTCCCTCCCCAGTTTAATTTGATTTACTGTTTTATGCCACGCATAATCAGCACTTTGACTATAACAGCGTGACAAGTTATACAGGTCATCCATATAATCTGGCTTTGTATCATATGTCCAGTGGATTGTACATTTGAATTAATTGGCTCAAGTATTCAATTTAAAGGAAAAGATCATTAAAAAGACAGCTACAGTGGCATAGTCTCTCATTGGTTATGTTTAAGCTCTTACACAGTTGCTCACAATTGAAAAAGGATCCCAATGCTCCTCTTACACTATTAACAACGAAATATCAAGTACTTGATACATGGTGCTCTATCAGACATATGCAACATGAACTTGCCCTTTGTTTATCTTGGTGGAAATATAGTGGAATATACTAGTACTGAGAGACATGAAGGTACCCATGTGGACACGTTTAAAAATATTCATGAGAGCATGTCAAAGTAGTCAGAATAAATCCAATACCTTGGGGGATCTCATGAGTGGAGCAATGGGTCAATACCATGCATGATAGCTGTGGGTTCCTGCACAGACAGATTCGCCTTGTCAGATTTCACACTTTTGCCTGCCCCCTATTGAGTTTGTGGTTTTGTAAGCCAATATTTTGGTATCTTTTCAAAGTTTAATTCAAATGTTTAGTTTGAACGTTGACTTGTTTACCGAGTTCAAGTGTAGTGTGCATAATTCATGATTTTCCAAATGTTGTGCCTGGTCAAATGAATCCTACAATCCATCTACTTTGTTTTTCTGGGAGGAATATTCAGTCTTCAAAGTCTTTTAAAACCCTATAAAAAAATGTGAAATGTACAATGGGATTAAATGAGCACATCACAGGTATTAGTGTCATCACCTAATAGCGACCTTGGCTGAACAGTGTACCTGGCGATATGTAAGAGTATGACATATAGTGTGACAAAGTTTCGGCACAAACAGGAGAGAGAATTCATGCTGTGCTTTGATATGGTGTTGATCACTAGCAGAAATCTTTGATGTCAAGGTAAGGCAATGGATTAAAGTAGTGTGGGGCTGACTGACTGAGTTTGGGTGAGGTGGGGTTGGCAGGACAGGTAGGATCAAAGGACAAATGAAGTCACCACGGCATGTGTACTCGACTGAACCTCCACATTGACATTTGATCTATCCATGCCTCCTACGCATGTAACTAACCAGCTGTAGAAATGGCATATCACTGCTGTCAAGGAAATGGATATATCCAAAGAGGCACATGCCACATAAATATATAGTGTACAGTATCATGAATAAGAATCCAGCTGAGAGAGGGAACAATCCCAAAACTGGTGGGATTGTGTGAAGAAACCTGGCTGTGTCTCAAATGGGACCAAATTAGGTGTAACGATTAAACTGAGAGTCTGGAAGCAAGTACAGGGAGTGAGTGTTTTAATAAATAAACAAAACAATAAACACGAAACACAAACAACGCACCGACATGAAACAGAGTCAATAACACCCGAGGAAAGTACCAAGTGGAGTGACAGATATAGGGAAGATAATCAAGGAGGTGATGGAGTCCCATGTGAGTGTCATGAGGTGCTGGTAAGCTTGACAATGGTGACAGTTGTGCGGGATAATCAGCAGCCTGATGACCTAGAGACTGGAGATGGAGAATACGTGACACCAGGGCTCTACATTGGGTAAAGGGTCCCATTTGAGACATACTCCCACACTTTGAGGCCTCTGGGGTTAGCAACAAGTTACAGATCACAGATGACAAAACCCTGTGACTGCAATAGGTACAGCAATACACTGTACGTGCTCTGACAGATCCAGGTGATCCACCTAATGGCAATGTACATTGCCAATATTGGAGATCAATGCAATTGCCTGGTGCAGCAGAATTTTCATCTTCCTGAGATCCATTAACGATCAATATCAAGGACCTCTAACTCCTCAACCCAACTTTACAGAAGAACAAGAATAGCGAGGTTAGAGAGACAGAAAAGATTGGAATACTGTCAAGGTGCTCTGAATTCTTCATAAATCCTCTGGGAAACAATAGAAGCAGTGAAGATCTGATCTGAAGAGGAGAAGAGAGGAGCAAAGTTAGCTACAAAGCTTGGCCAACTCAAGGAGCTCTGTCAAAGCACTTGGATGAATCTGTCTGTTACAGCAGAAAAGTTAATCTACTCAGGAGGTAGTTCGAAATCTCTGAGCTTTTATTTTGAGAAGTCTGTTCGAACGTCTGTGAAAGCCTGACAACTGTCTCATCTGAAAGCCACAAATAACAACTAAATTAAAGTTGTCCTCTACGGCCCTTTGTCTGCTGTGGTAACATTAGCAAATTGCGAACACAATCAGGCTGTCTGTTACTCTTCTTTGGTTTTTGCACTTGCAAAGATTCTCCCCTCACAGTCTTCCAAAACCAATTTATGTCGGGGCTAACAATACTGTTGAAAAGAATAACACTAGGTTATGGAGGATGGCTGGGTTTAATGCTACAAACTCACCTGTTATACACAAGACTGGGTTGTGTAGGGAGATCAGAATGCACACTGCTCTAATAGGTAGGGCACAGTACTGGAGCCCTACTGAATGTTGTAGCCTACTATGTGCTTTTTTTATGGGTACAACTTGCAGTCTGGCTAGAGATTTGGAGGGAAGAAATCTCAACAGTATGGCTGACACTCTCTCTGTCCCAACCTTTCTTTACTTGGAGATTAATTTAAACTCCCCTTTAGGTATTGAATTTATTAATTATTTTCATTATCATGTTGATACAGACATATTTTTTCTCTTCAGGATTATATTTTCACATGAAAGTGGTGAATGACTAATATATGCCTTATTTCAGTTACTCCTTCGAAGCGTACAGGAAATGCAATGATGAATAGTGGTTGAGACACTGGAGGGACTAGAGGAGTGAGATTTGAATTCATTCTTGGCTTAGACCACTGATATGCCCCAGATGAAAGAATGTTGCCTTAATTATGTCTGTGGGTAGTGGCCGTTTCTTGGCCAATAGTTGAAAGGCTACGGGGAATCCTTTTCAATGTAATAGTTTGTAGTTTAATCTTTCAATGTATTTGCAGCACAATTTAACAAACACTGTATACACTCACTGAAATGCAATTACTGGGGTGCTACAGTTTTCAACCATCTATCGTGCATTTATGTAGTCTCTCCATTGAAGCAGAAACACAATTGACTAAAGAGGTCATTTGAGACCTCATTATTTGCGTTATGAATGATGTAGATTGGCATTGCTATAAGGTGGGTATTGCCCTTGTCAGTAGAAAAACTGTACTACTTAACACAGATCTTACATTTACTGTCACACACTGATCTGTTTCACCTGTCTTTGTGCTTGTCTCCACCCCCCTCCAGGTGTCACCCATCTTCCCCATTATCCCAAGTGTATTTCTACCTGTGTTCTCTGTTTGTTGACAGTTTGTTTTGTTTTGTCAAGCCTACCAGCATTTTTCCTGTGCTCCTGTTTCTCTATTTCCTGTTTTCTAGTTTTCCCTGTTTTGACCTTTCTGCCTGCCCTAACCCTGAGCTTACCTGCAGTTCTGTACCTTGTCACACCACTGTGGATTACTGACCTCTGCCTGCCCTGACCCTGCCTGCTGTTCTCTACCTGTCGGACTCTGCTCTGGATTACTGACCTATGCCTGCCCTTGACCTGTCATTAGCCTGCCTCCTGTTTTTGTAATAAACTTTTGTTACTTCAATACTGTCGGCATCTGGGTCTTCTCCTGAGCCTTGAGAGTACGAACTGGCAATGACAAACCCAGCAGACTTGGACCAGCTCCGCAACGCCGTATCCTCCTAACGAGCTACCATTGGAAGGCACGAGGAGTTGCTTTGTGGTCTTATGGAAGGGTTCCAGACCTTGGCCGAACACCATGACTGCGCATTTAACACATTGCTGGAGCAATTCCTTCAATGACGGTAACCTCCCAGCCCCTCAGTAACCCGGCTGTTAGCAACGCGGGCTCCCCGGGCCTTCCCGGTTTCTCGAGAACCCTGCTTCCCTTCCCCGGAACACTTCGCTGGAGAGTGGGGAACCTGTAGGGCATTACTCACGCAGTGTTCTCTCATCATTGAGCTGCAGCCGTCCCCCTTCCCCTTGGACAGCTCGAAGATAGCTTACCTCATCACGCTGATGTCTGAGAGGGCTCTCGCCTGGGCTACGGCCATGTGGGAACAACAGTCGGCCGTATGCTTCAGTCTGGAGGAGTTTGTGGCGGAGGTAAAGAAGGTTTTAGATTCTCCATTGTCCGGGAGAGAGGATACCCGGAAGTTAATCCAGCTTCGGCAAGACTCCCGCATTGTTGCAGACTATGCAATGGATTTCCGCATGTTGGAAGCTGAGAGTGCCTGGAATCGGGAATCGCTGTTTGACACGTTCCTGCACGGATTATCGGAGGAAGTGAAGGATGAGCTAGCAGCCTTGGAACTACCGACGGACCTTGAATCACTCATTGCCTTGAGCATCCGGATTGATGGGTGGCTACGGGAACGTAGGAAGGAGAGGAGGTCCGATTCCACTCACCCGCCCAAGGATTCCACATTGCCTCATCCCGGAAGTCCCTGACGTCTCCGTGGCCAAGAGGACCCGAAGCTACACGAGTTCCATCGAGAGTCTCCGAAGTCTGCCAATTCACCTCTTCCCGAGCCTGTGCAACTAGACAGAGCTAGGCTGTCCCCAGCCGAACGTCTATGCTGGCTTCACACAAAGAGTTTTTTGGACGCTACACTGGCATCCGAGCTGGGCATCCCTACTTAGCCCCTCTCCATTCCCATGGACGTTAGAGCGTGGGACGGGCGCTCTATAGGAAAGGTCACCCACAATACCACTCCCATCAACCTACGAGTGTCAGGGAACCACAGTGAGGAAAATCAATCTATGCTAATTAAGTCTCCTCACATGGTATTTGGATTCTCTTGGCTCCAGCGACACAATCCCCTCATAGACTGGACTGCTGGTGCTATCATGGGCTGGAGCCTGTTCTGCCACGCCCATTGTCTGAAGTCAGCGCAGCCTGTCCCGGGACGTCTTCCTGTGTGCTCGGAAGTTGCTCCGGACCTATCCGCCATTCCCGTGGAGTACCAGGACATCCGGAAGGCCTGGGCCACTTCACTTCCTCGGCACCGACCCTATGAGTGCTGGATTGACCTTCTCCCAGGCACCACACCGCTCCGGGGAGGACTGTACTCTGTCGGGTCCGGAGACCAAGGCTATGGAGACCAACATTGAGGACTCCTTAGCTGCAGGGTGTATCTGTCCTTCTGCCTCCCCCGCCGGTGCAGGTTTCTTATTTATGGAGAAGAAGGACAAAACCCTGCGCCGTGCATTGACTACCGGGGCCTCAATGACATCACGGTGAAGTACTGCTACCTACCTTGGTTACATCATCGCTGCAGGGAATGTACAGATGGATCCTGGGAAGGTGAGAGCAGTGGTTGATTGGTCCCAGCCTACGTCCAGAGTGCAGCTGCAATGTTTCCTGGGATTTGCCAACTTTTACCCCCGATTTATCTGGGGTTACAGCACCCTGACTTCCCCCATCTGCGCTGACCTCTCCCAAGGTTCTGTTCACATGGTCCCCAGCTGCTGAGTGGGCATTCCGGGACCTCAAGCACCGCTTTACCACTGCTCCCATATTGGTTCATCCTGACCAGTCCCATCAGATCATGGTGGAGGCCGACGCTTTGTTGTTGGAGTAGGGGCTGTCCTGACACGAGCTGCCCAGTGATGCGAGCCTACCAGACGAGCTAAATGTCTTTTATGCTCGCTTCGAGGCCAGCAACACTGAAGCATGCATGAGAGTACCAGCTGTTCTGGATGACTGTGTGATAATGCTCACAGTAGCCGATGTGAGCAAGAGCCTCCTGGAACTCCCTCTCCCGGATCCGGGAGAATTGTCATCAACTGACATGAATTAGCATAACGCAACGGACAAAAAATATTACTAGAAAATATTCATATTCATGAAATCACAAGTGAAATATATTGAAACACAGCTTAGCCTTTTGTTAATCACCCTGTCATCTCAGATTTTGAAATTATGCTTTACAGCCAAAGAAAGACAAGCATTTGTGTAAGTTTACCGATAGCCTAGCATAGCATTATGCCTAGCTAGCAGCAGGCAGCTTGGCCACGAAAATCAGAAAAGCAATCAAATTAAATCGTTTACCTTTGATGAGCTTCGGATGTTTTCACTCAGGAGACTCCCAGTTAGACAGCAAATGTTCATTTTGTCACATAAAGATTATTTTTATAGCCGAAATACCTCACGTTTGGTTGAGAAATCCACCGGAAACTGTAGTCACGACAAAGCCCAAAAATATTCCAAATTAGATCCATAATATCGACAGAAACATGGCAAAGTTTTTTATAATCAATCCTCAAGGTGTTTTTCAAATATCTATTCGATAATATATCAACCGGGTCAGGTGGCTTCTTAGTAGGAAAGAGAGAAACAATGGCCGCATTTGTCTTTTACGCACAAAACACTCTGAGAACCTCCAGCTGACCACTGACGCAATGTTGTCGTTCAGGCTCATTTTTCAAAATAAAAGCCCGAAACTATGTATTGTGACACGAGACACATTAGGGAAGCCATAGAAAAAGGAATCTGGTTGATATCCGATTCACTGCTCAATAGGGACGCATAGGAACGCAGAGCTTTCTAAATAAGAGTCCCTTTCTGATTTGATTTTTCTCAGGCTTTCGCCTGCAATACCAGTCCTGTTATACTCACAGGCAATATTTTTACAGTTTTGGAAACTTTAGAGTGTTTTCTATCCTAAGCTGTCAATTACTGTGGGGCAAAGAAGTATTTATTCAGCTACCAAGTTCTCCCACTTAAAAAGATGAGGCCTGTAATGTTCATCATAGGTACACTTCAGCTATGACACAAAATAAGAAAAAAAATCCAGAAAATCACATTGTAGGATTTTTAATGAATTTATTTGCAAATTATGGTGGAAAATAAGTATTTGGTCACCTACAAACAAGCAAGATTTCTGGCTCTCACAGACCTGTAACTTCTTCTTTAAGAGACTCCTCTGTCCTCCACTCGTTACCTGTATTAATGGCACCTGTTTGAACTTGTTATCAGTATAAAAGACACCTGTCCACAACCTCAAACAGTCACACTCCAAACTCCACTATGACCAAGACCAAAAGCTGTCAAAGGACAACAGAAACAAAATTGTAGACCTGCACCAGGCTGGGAAGACTGAATCTGCAATAGGTAAGCAGCTTGGTTTGAAGAAATCAACTGTGGGAGCAATTATTAGGAAATGGAAGACATACAAGACCACTGATAATCTCCCTCGATCTGGGGCTCCACGCAAGATCTCACCCCGTGGGGTCAAAATGATCACAAGAACGGTGAGCAAAAATCCCAGAACCACACCGGGGGACCTAGTGAATGACCTTTAGAGAGCTGGGACCAAAGTAACAAAGCCTACCATCAGTAACACACTACGCCGCCAGGGACTCAAATCCTGCAGTGCCAGACGTGTCCCCCTGCTTAAGCCAGTACATGTTCAGGCCCGTCAGAAGTTTGCTAGAGAGCATTTGGATGATCCAGAAGAAGATTGGGAGAATGTCATATGGTCAGATGAAACCAAAATATAACTTTTTGGTAAAAACTCAACTCGTCGTGTTTGGAGGACAAAGAATGCTGAGTTGCATCCAAAGAACACCATACCTACTGTGAAGCATGGGGGTGGAAACATCATGCTTTGGGGCTGTTTTTCTGCAAAGGGACTAGGATGACTGATCCGTGTAAAGGAAAGAATGAATGGGGCCATGTATCGTGAGATTTTGAGTGAAAACCTCCTTCCATCAGCAAGGGAATTGAAGATGAAACGTGGCTGGGTCTTTCAGCATGACAATGATCCAAAACACACCGCCCGGGCAACGAAGGAGTGGCTTCGTAAGAAGCATTTCAAGGTCCTGGAGTGGCCTAGCCAGTCTCCAGATCTCAACCCCATAGAACATCTTTGGAGGGAGTTGAAAGTTCATGTTGCCCAGCAACAGCCCCAAAACATCACTGCTCTAGAGGAGATCTGCATGGAGGAATGGGCCAAAATACCAGCAAACCAGCAACAGTGTGTAAACCTTGTGAAGACTTACAGAAAACATTGACAACAAAGGGTACATAACAAAGTATTGAGATAAACTTTTGTTATTGACAAAGTACTTATTTTCCACCATAATTTGCAAATAAATTCATTAAAAATCCTACAATGTGATTTTCTGGATTTTCCTCATTTTGTCTGTCATAGTTGAAGTGTACCTATGATGAAAATTACAGGCCTCTCTCATCTTTTTAAGTGGGAGAACTTGCACAATTGGTGGCTGACTAAATCCAAAAATGAAAATAGTGCCCCCTAGTTTCAAGAGGTTAAACAAGTCAGCATTCACAAAGCCGCAGGGACAGATGGATTACCAGGATGTGTACTCAAAGCATACGTGGACCAATTGGTATGTGTCTTCACTGACATTTACAACCTCTCCCTGACTGAGTCTGTAATACCTATGTTTCAAGCACACCACCATAGTCCCTGAGCACAAGGAAGCAAAGGAAACCTACCTAAATGATTACCACCCCGAAGAACTCACATCCTCCCGGATACCTTAGACCCATTCCAAATCGCATACCACCCCAACAGATCCACAGATGGCGCAATCGCACTCCACACTGCCCTTTCCCTCTTGGACAAAAGGAACACCTATGTGAGAATGCTGTTCATTGACTACAGCTCAGCGTTCAACACCATAGTGCCCATGAAGCTCATCACCAAGCTAAGGCTCCTGGGACTGAACCCCTCCCTCTTCAACTGGTGCCTGGACTTCCTGATGGGTCACCCCCAGGGGGTAAGAGTAGGCAACAATACGTCTTCCACGCTGATCCTCAGCACTGGGGCCCCTCATGGGTGTGTACTTAGTCCCCTCCTGTACTCTCTGTTCGCCCACGACTGCGTGGCCAAACACGACTCCAACACCATCGTTAACACACAACAGTGGTAGGCCTGATCACCGACAACAATGAGACAGCCTATAGGGAGGAGGTCAGAGAACTGTCAGTGTGGTGCCAGGACAACAACCTCTCCCTCAATGTGAGCAAGACAAAAGAGCTGATCGTGGACTACAGGAAAAGGTGTCCATTTCACCAATGATCTATCATAGTCCAAACACACCAAGACTGTCGTGAAGAAGACACGACGAAACCTTCTCCCCCTCAGGAGACTAAAAAGATTTGGATGGTTCCCCAGATCCTCAAAAAGTTATACAGCTGCAGCATTGAGAGCATTTTTATCGGTTGCATCACCGACTGGTATGGCAACTGCTCGGCATCTGACCTACAGAGAGTAGTGCCTACAGCCCAGTACATTACTGGGGCCAAGCTTCCTGCAATCCAGGACCTATTTAATAGGCAGTGTCAGAGAAAAGACCATTAAATTGTCAGAGACTCCAGTCACTCAAGTCATAGACTGTTTTCTCTGCTGCCGCACAGCAAGCGGTACTGGAGCGCCAAGTCTAGAACCTAAAGGCTCCTTAAGACCTCTTAAGGGTTGGCCCCTATTTTTCAATGTCCTAAAATGACATACCCAAATCTAACTGCCTGTAGCTCAGGCACTGGAGCAAGGATATGCATATTATTGGTACCATTTGAAAGGAACACTGACTTTTGTGGAAATGTGAAAGTAATGTAGGAGAATATAACACAATTGATCTGGTGAAAGATAATACAGAGAAAAAACATGTACCATCATGTTTGAAATCAAGAAAAAGGCCATATTGTATTATTCCAGCCCAGGTGCAATTTATGGTCACTAGATGGCAACAGTGTATGTGCAAAGTTTTAGAATGATCCAATGAACCATTGCATTTCTGTTCAAAATGTTGTAGAGGGTTAGGGTTAAGACTGCCCAAATGTGCCTAATTTGTTTATTAATAACTTTTCGTGTTCAAAACTGTGCACTGACTAAAACAATAGCATGGTATTCTTTCACTTTCATAGCTACTGTAAATTGTACAGTGCAGTTAGATTAGCAATATTTTAAGCTTTATGCCAATATCAGATATGTCTATGTACTGGGAAATGTTCTTGTTACTTGCAACCTCATGCTAATCTAATTCTTATTTTCAATGACGGCCTAGGAACAGTGGGTTAACTGCCTGTTCAGGAGCAGAACGACAGATTTGTACCTTGTCAGCTCAGGGGTTTGAACTTGCAACCTTGCGGTTACTAGTCCAACAATCTAACCACTAGGCTACCCTGCCGCCCCAATCATGAAGAAGTTTTAGCAGCTTCTACCCCAAAGCCATAAGACTGCTGAACAATTAAACAAATGGCCACCGGACTATTACATAGACCCCCCCCATCCATTTGTTTTGTACACTGCTGCTACTCGCTGTTTATTATCTATGCATAGTCACTTCACCCTTACCTACATGTACAAATTACCTCTAACCTGTACCCCTGCACACTGACTCGGTACCTATTTAATGAAACTGCCAGTTGAGGAATTGTTGGGCGTCTGTTTCTCAAACTAGGCACTCTAATGTACTTGTCCTCTTGCTCATTTGTGCAACAGAGCCTCCCACTCCTCTTTCTATTCTGGTTGGAGCCAGTTTGCACTGTTCTGTGAAGGGAGTAGTACACAGTGTTGTATGAGATCTTCAGTTTCTTGGCAATTTCTCACATGGAATAGCCTTCATTTCTTAGAACAAGACTGACGAGTTTCAGAAGAAAGTTATTTGTTTCTGGCCATTTGAACCTGTAATTGAACCCACAAATGCTGATGCTCCAGATACTAGAACTAAAGAACTAGTCTAGCCAGTTTTATTGCTTCTTTAATCAGAACAACAGTTTTCAGCTGTGCTAATAATTTCAAAAGGGTTTTCTAATGATAAATTAGCCTTTTAAAATTATAAACTTGGATTAGCTAACAACATGCCATTGGAACACAGGAATGATGGTTGCTGATAATGGCCCTCTGTACGCCTATGTAGATATTCCATTAAAAATATTCAGTTTCCAGCTACAATAGTCATTTACAACATTAACAATGTCTACACTGTATTTCTGATCAATTTGATGTTATTTTATTGGACAAAGAAATGGCTTTTCTTTCAAAAACAAGGACATTTCTAAGTGACCCCAAACTTTTGAATGTTAGTGTATGTCTCACAGCCCTTTGTCTCCTGTTTTACAGGTAGGACGCCAGGTGGTGCCCCTAGAGGGGGCTACTGTCACACCCTGATCTGTTTCACCTGTCTTTGTGCTTGTCTCCACCCCCTCCAGGTGTCACCCATCTTCCCCGGTGTATTTATACCTGTGTACTCTGTTTGTCTGTTGACAGTACGTTTTGTTTTGTCAAGCCTACCAGCGTTTGTCTCGTGCTCCTGTCTTTCTCTAGTTCCTGTTTTGTAGTTTTCCCAGTTTTCTGCCCTAACCAGAAAACTGCCCTAACCCTGAGCCTGCCTGCCGTTCTGTACCTTGTCACACCACCCTGGATTACTGACCTCTGCCTGCCCTGAGCCTGAGCCTGCCTGCTGTTCTGAACCTTTCGGACTCTGCGCTGGATTGCTGACCTCTGCCTCCCTTGACCTGTTGTTTGACTGCCCCCCTGTTTTTGTAATACACTTTTATTACTTTGATACTGTCTGCATCCTGGTCTTCTCCTGAGCCTTGTCAATTTACATACACAGTTGTATGTCTAATGGAGCAGTCTGTCATAATTGCCCTGCAAAGACAGAGACAGTGGGTCTATAAAAGTCCATGTTTATTGGTATCCTGGAAAAGTTTCATACAATAAGTCAACTTTTCAGGAATTGAAAAAAATGAAATCTGCAAAAAGTGAAGCAGTTTTTTCCAGGATGCTGACAGTTTATTTGTGTAGTAGACCTGGCTGGCACATCTGAATAATGTATATCTGGCTCATATTTCAATGCAGACATTGGAAACAGTCTGAAATGCTTTAGTCAGATAAACATAGAACATCTACTGGAAGTCAAAAGACCATTTTAACCAGGGCTCCTTTCTACATGTACACTATACACTGAGTGGACAAAACATTAGTAACACCTGCTCTTTTCATGAAATAGACTGACCAGGAGAATCCTGGTGAAGCCATGGTCCCTTATTGATGTTATCTGTTAAATCCACTTCAATCAGTGTAGAGGAAGGGGAGAAGACAGATTAAATAAAGATTTTGAGACACTTGAGACATGGATTGTGTATGCGTGCCATTCAGAGGGTGAATGGGTAAGACAAAATATTTAAGTGCTGTTGAACGGGGTATGGTAGCAGGTGCCAGGTGTACCGGTTTGAGTGTGTCAAGAACAGCAATGCTGTTGGGTTTTTCATGCTCAACAGTTTCCCTTGTGTATCAAGAATGGTCGACCACCAAAAGGACATCCAGCCAACTTGACACAACTGTGGGAAGCATTGGAGTCAACATGGGCCAGGGTGTGCAACTCAATATTAGGAAGGTGTTCCTAATGTTTTGTTCACTCAATGTATCAAGAAATGTAGCAATTTCCCTCTCCATTATGTGTGTTCCTTTAATTCTGATATGGCAAGAATTTATGTAACTCTGTGGAAACCATGGGAGGTCATAGTGCAAGATTGTGCAGCTGAGCAGAATTGCTCTTTGTTAAAATAGGGAAAACACAGGAACAAGAAAACGGCATCTTTACTCTAAAGTGTGCAACTTTGTGTTTTTTTTTATGTAGAAAGTGATGCAGTAACAGGCTTGCACCCTTAGAGCTATAATTACATTTGACATTTTAGTCACTTAGCAGACGCTCTTATCCAGAGTGACTTACGTTAGTGCATTCATCTTAAGATAGCTAGTTGAGACCACAACATATCACAATCGTAGTAAGTACATTCTCCCTCAACAAAGTAGTTATCAGCAAAGTCAGTGCTAGTAGGAAAAGACAAGCACATTTATTAATGTATTTATTTAAGATACTGTTTAAAGTGGTAAGGTTTCAGATGTTTTCAGAAGATGGGCAGGTACTCTGCTGTCCTGACATTAGGGGGAAGCTTGTTCCACCATTGAGTTGCCAGGAGGAGCCCCCATTATTCATCAAATTGGCACATGCCAAGTTAACCGCTACAATGGTTCTCCCTCACCTACATGGTTCAGACAAACTCCTCCCACATGCCAATTGCATAAAGGGAAGCATTTCCTCAATTTTGTAATTACCAGATAGTCGTCCATCATATGCTCCGTGTCTCGAACGTATGTTTCTTCCTTCCCAGTACTCACATTACTGACAGATATGAACTTTTTAAGTGAAATATCTGTCAGTATTGTGAATACTGGGAAGGAAGAAACATACGTTCGAGACAACTATCGGGTAACAGAAAATGTTATTGAAATTTTTGTTAAAATAACATGCACGCTATCTTTGTCCAGGTTTCATTCTAGTTTAGCAGGTTTGGAATTGTTCAGAATCCCCTTTGCTCTTCAATCAATCCGTGTTTTGCACCAAATCAGTAATCAGTGCTTTTTCCGTTAGACCTGATTCTCTATAGTGACAAAAATAAATGTTGACATTGCTCAGCCCATTGGTCTTGTTAGTAGGATACGTTTCTGTGTATTTGTACATTGGGGTTTGCATTATGGTACGACTGGAATTATATTTAACAATCTATTTTGGAATCCCTGCATGTCAAAAATTCCACAAGAACATCTATGGTAAAATATCCCATATTTCCAGCATCAATTTCTATCTGTGAAAGTTGTGTCTTGCATAATACTGTACCAAGCATGCATTTTGTTTCATGCTTCAGGGAGAGATTAATTTAAGCAGAGAGAGTGGCTAATGGATTTCAGATAGGAAATTATGCTTAAATCTGCATGCATTAAGATTTGGATATTTACTGCATTGTGCAGTTGACTTCATCCTCTGAAATTGGCTGCCCTCCAGCTAGGAAGACAGAGAGAGAGACTGGTCTGGATTTGCTTCCCCAGGTACCAGCAGATTGTCTCATAGCCAAATTTAAATATTTATATTTCCTTTATGATACTCTCTTCTCGCGTGGAGAAACAAAGCTGAATCTAGGCCAGTATTTAATCAAAGGTGCAGGATTACTCTGAGAGAAATTCCATTACGAAACCTTGCTATTGCATTCAGCAAAAACTGAGCAGACAAACAGAAGAATAGACAAACACATTCCACTGTGTGTGGTCAAGAAAACAGGCATTCACCTCAGGGATAAAAAGCTATATAAAATGTCACATACAGAACTAGTTTTATATTTGTTGATAATTTTCTTCACGGTACTGCTATTCTTATACATTAGGAACCCAAAATTCTGGGAAAATTAAGAAATTAGTTTGTAGAAATGTATAGGAAAGATTATTAATAAATGTTACTGTATCATCATATTTCATCAGATTGTTTATCCCCTGAGGGAACTGATCTGTGCTCTCATTAAATGTTGTGTAAACATTGAAATGCCTATTTATGTACATCCTGTGGAAAACTGTATCACCACCAACCCTGCCCCCCCATGCCAACCACCTGGCCCTGTTGAGATACACTCCCATCCCATATGACTATGGATGCATCCCACATGGCACCCTATTCCGTATATAGTGCACTACTTGTGACTCTATGGGCCCTGGTCAAAAGTAGTGCACTATATAAGGAATAGGCTCCAATTTGGGACACAGCCTTTGTGCTGACCACTTGCACTTTGGAACCATGCCACTGTATTTGTTTCACCTGATGCAATGTTCCATCTCCACTGAGCCACTTTAAATGATGTTCCTCTGTTCTGAGTGTTAGAGCATACAAGGTGAAATTACTTTCAAATCTGAATTTACTTGAACAATAAGTTAGGATCTCTCCTAGTTGAAATTCAAATGATGCTACTAAACTATAGACTTGTTTATCTTGAATAAAAATGTGATTAACTTTTCAAACTATTTGGAATAATTTATCATCATTTAGTAGTGATTATGAAGCTTTCAGAGACAAATCTTGCATAGCATGAAAACCATTTTCAAGCTCTGTGGTAAACTAATATAATTTCAAGTGCTTTTCTAAGGTAATGTATATGCAAACTACCAAGTTATGAAGCAATATATGCTTACTTGTGCGTGACATTTTAGGGCTCCTTCAAAATCAATAATCCTATACAGACCAGGGATGCATCCCAAATGGCACCCTATTCCCTATAATAGTCCGCTACTTTTGAACAGCCCTGTGGGCCCTGATGATCTAAAGTAGAGCCCTATATAGGGACTAGGGTGCCATTTGGGACACAGACCGTTCCTCCTTGGAAAAGGAAATGAATGTTGCCTGAGGTTCCATTATTTCCTAAGCAAGGTTAAAATGTAGATATTCTCAAAGGTTAGAGTGTAGGCTGCTGCCTATCTGAAAAATAAAAGCAAATTGTATTTACACTCATTCCTTTGTTATAAGGCTGCGACTGTGACATTACCAGTTGAAAGATGTGACCGACTGGCTCGTTTCGGTCTTATGTAGCAAAATTTGAAATTGTGTTTTTTTACATTGGATAAAAGTATAGCTAGACTCATAGCTTGAAAATGTAATATCATACACTACAGTTGAGGAACTATGGGAAAGTAATTCTGCTTTGAAAGTTGATGAACTTGTAACCGCACTTTTGAGAAAATGTCCCTTGAATGTTTTGGTACACCTACCGGAGGAGTCTTCTTCGCCCACACCCATTCAGCAACGTTCACACACTCTTAAGCCTTAGCCCCACATATCTCTTTAAGGATTCACATGTGAGGCCTCGTGCTAAACAAAGATTTTAAGACTGAAGGCTGGTTTATACTACATCTATCAACATGTCTGTAGACGGTTGTTGCAGTGACATCATGAACATTATATTGTCGTCCGACATCAAACTTTTCGTTGTTGTTATGAAAAAGTATAAACACAAAAATGACAAGATGCATGACATCAGCAGCCTGGTGGCCCAAAATAGCATATCTGATGCATTTTAACAGTTCAGTTCAGTTCAAAGAATGACCATATCATATAGCTGACAACTTAAGCAAAGTTAAGCTAATTCGTATTCATTATTGCAGGAAAATAAGCTCAAGACCCTTATTTTTACTAGTTAATGGCAAGCTAATTACAGAAAATCGCTTACAGTTGTGACTGTGACAAAATAAAAGGAAGGCATTCTAACCAAGATTTTTAGAACTTGGACATTGTCTCGTTGGCCTATTCTAATTTGACTTTGGTGCAGGTCATGTTGTTCTTCACATTATCGTCTCTGGTAAACACACACTATATTAAATAAAATCAAAGTTTATTTGTCACATGAACAGGATACAGAAGGTGTAAACGGTATAGTGAAATGGTTACTTGCATGGTGGAGTCTTTTGTTTAGACATGTAGCTAGATAGCTTGCTAAACAATGAACCATAATCCCAACTCATAACATTACTACCCTACATGAATCTGCAGGTAGCTAACGTTAACCAACTAGATGCAATGTTAGCTAGCTAGCTAACATTAGGCTATAACTAGCAATGCAAATGATTCTGAGATACATGTATGATCTGTGTAGTAATATTATTTGTAATGTTAGCTAGCTAATACTAACTAACTAACTATCTAACAGTATGCTTTAACTTGAAAACAATTTTGACAAAATTAGAAACGTATAATATCAGAAAATGTTGCTAGCTAGACTCTTCTCCCTTTCTATCATGATACCATGGTTGCCCTTAGTTTGAAGATGTAATCCGGAGACAGGTGTCTTATACAGCAGCCTTCTGTCTGTTCTCTTTTCGACTCCTGACACATATTTGCATTCAAACGGCAGAATTTTCTCCAACTCCTTAGCTATCATACTCTGCTTCTACCACTGATTTCAAAACTGTGGAAAAGTGGATAGCATTAGCAACACTTTTGCAGTTCTTTGCAATATCTTTCAAAAAAGCTACATAATGAGAAGACTTGTGGAGGTCTACAAGTTATTTTTATTTTCCCATGATGTCAAGCAAAGAGGCACTAAGTTTGAAGGTAGGCCTTGAGATACATCCACAGGTACACCTTCAATTGACTCAAATGATGTCAATTAGCCTATCAGAAGCTTCCAAAGCCATGACATCATTTTCTGGAATTTTCCAAGCTGTTTAAAGGCACAGTCAACTTAGTGTATGTAAACTTCTGACCCACTGGAATTGTTATACAGTGTAAGTGAAATAATCTGTCTGTAAACAATTGTTGGAAAAATAACTTTTTACATGCACAAAGAAGATGTCCTAACCGACTTGCCAAAACTATAGTTTGTTAACAATACATTTGTGGAGTGGTTGAAAAATCAGTTAACGACTCCAATCTAAGTGTATGTAAACTTCCGACTTCAACTGTATATGCTTCAACTGTACATTTTTATGTTCAAATGCCAAAAGTGACACGCGACAGCTGCCTGCTTTCCTGAAATGAGTCACAAATGCTGGCCCCAAAAAGGATTCCAAGGGTTAATCTAATTTATAATCAGAATTTCCTTATCAGTATCGTAGTGTGACATACAACTTTATCTCTTTATATTCCTGTGTGGGTGTACCTCATAATAAAGGTTATCATTCATAACGCTAACCTGCACTACACTGTATTTCAATGAATTTTTGCATCACATCCTGTGCTTCTAGCTCTGAAGTGGCCCACATACTGAACTGTATAATTACAGTATGTGCGCTCATGCAGCATGAATATCCTTAGGGATTGGATCTCTCTGTAATTGTGGTATCCCTTTCGCAAATTGATTAATTTGGAATTCATTCCTTTGCCAAAAAGAGCTTTATTACTGTGAAATGTTTTATCCCATCAGCCACCACTACAATTACTATAAAAAGGAGGGATAATTAAAAATAGTGGTGCACTCAGAATGATGCGCTTGTGTGTGTGTGTGTGTGTGTGTTCGTGCTTGAATGCGCTCCACAGTATATACAAGTGTTATCTCATGAAAGTGAGTGTTATTAGTGAGTAGCTTATTCATCTTCACCACCCATATATCACCCCTGACTGCTCCTTGTGTCCTAAACACTCAGTACTAATAGATTTTAATGAGATGAATGATTCACATGTTAAGTTAGGTATGCTATGGTCAATTACAACTAATTAGAAAATGAAAGGGAATCTTTTGATATCCTAACCTATGACACTCAATTAGTACTTTACCGCCAATTAATTTAGAAGAGTTTCAAATGATGAATCAAGGACAGTGCTGTTCTTTAGCACAACACCTACTTACCTTACTGTATCTAGCACATGATCTATACATATACTGTATGTTGGCCTACCACCAATGATGTTGCAGTGGATGTAGGTCTGGGTGGTATGATAGAAAAGAAATGCCCTTAAAAGGTTTAAAATGAGTTACTCTAATCAGTATTCTCTGTATTTGCATACTTTGAAGTTACAGCAAATGGTAACTGAGCTGTGTCCTTCAACAGTCTGTCTGAGAGGATATTCTGTTGTGATGATATC
The DNA here is from genome assembly GCF_002021735.2 of Oncorhynchus kisutch. Classification (NCBI taxonomy): domain Eukaryota; kingdom Metazoa; phylum Chordata; class Actinopteri; order Salmoniformes; family Salmonidae; genus Oncorhynchus; species Oncorhynchus kisutch. Next base: position 19,524,140 of record NC_034203.2, read on the forward strand.
CGTCTAACTGTCCCATTTCCTCTGGTCCAACCAGTGGTGCAATAAAAGGAGAGGTTCATCTTACAGTAATGAGCTGTTTCTGGACAGAGTACTTGATGATGACATTGTAGTGTAATTCTTCTAGTTTACTCAGCGATGCTTTTTTGTCCAATAGGGGATTGTGTCCTGAGGCCAAGACCACAGGATGCTGCTGAAAAGAGCCGGGAAGATAGTATTGCCAGTGCATTCAGGGTAACTGTTAGCATCAAGCCTTTCAGATAAACAGAGAAGTAGTGGTAGAACCTTGGGAGAGGAATATTTACCCTATTTAAAATTGTATTGAGGCTGAAGAAGCAATATACTGCAATGCAACTACATCTTCCATCACTTTATGTGATGTATCAGAATGAATCGGAATGTTCACACATGTCATATGTACTCTGCCATCATTAACTTGCTGCTGCAGAATCAATATGAGAGAAATGGAAAAGCGAGCGCTGAGAGAGTTTCATACAGGATGACTTTATTATTCAGAATCTTATATTATGAATTTGTGTTACTTTGTGTCCAAAGGGATAACGGGTGTTATGTAGAGCGCTCATGCAAAATTAAAGTGTAAATTAACATTTTTACTATAAAAAAAATAACCTCAAACTGGGTTAGACAAGAATCCAACGCGGGACATGCATTTAGTCATGATTTTGCATCAAGTAACGTCTAAAGTTGGATTATGAGTATGTTTCTGCATAAGCCATGGTTTGCAACCAGGAAAACCGAGACACCATACACACAAACATTTTACAGCTAATTTACAAGACATTTGGCAAAAAGGTTGTGATAAGACAGAGTTTCTGCACAAAATAATTACACAAGTGGTGGGGAGACACCGCACAATGGTTGTGTAAAATGTTTTGTTCAACTCTCCAATATCAGTTGTATCGCAACAATTGTGTCAAATGCTTCAGTTTTAGGCCTATAACCTCAGTGTGTATGGGGCCAGAGTTTGCCAATATCCGTGAATCCATGGGTGTATTAATTAGTCGGATTCCGTTGCTTTGGTCTGTTGGAAAGCATTTTTCAACGGAAACCGTTTCTTCTAAACATAAAATGTTTTGCAATAAAGATTTTCTATTGGACTTCAGGTAGGTCCCGCCCTGTTTTGTTCCGTTGGCTTTGTTTGCATCCAATTTGTTCCAAGAGTAAACGGTAAACGGTTTCAGTTGCAAAACGTTTCCCGACAGAATCCGACTAATGAATACACACCAGTTCTTCCTTAGAGAGGATGACAACAAAGACATACTGTGGGCAATGATAGATTCAGTAGAGAAATGAAAGGAGTCGTAACCTAGGAACATACAGAGAAGGAACTGTAAGAGGCATCACAATACCCCTGGAACTAGACGCACTGGGAGCCACATTTTAAATGGAATACATTGAATACACAGAGTGGGGTGAAAGAAAATCGCATTAAACACAATTTTAATGTATTTTCAAAAGGGCTGTGGTCTCTAGTCATGTAATACATTAAATATATACATCAGGCGGTATTGGGGTGATATTTCAGTTTTTTCCCCAGGTAATTTTTTTTCCCCATTTCAATCTTATAGCAACTCTATGCTTGGCGTGACTGTTATGGGAAGAGCAGACCATACGATATGCCCTTACATATTTTGATATGCAACCTGAAATTCAAACGTAAGAAGACCAGTGCTTCAATAGTGAAACAAATCTCACATCTGTGCAGATGGCTATGGATGCTGTTAGGCTACGTTGTATTGTTGTTTCTTCAGATTGCACTGGTGAGCAACAATACCATTTAACTTCACCAAGACATCCACTAGTTATTCAAGTTTAGCACTATATCCACATTTTTGAATGATCTGAATGATGATGATGGTGAAGGGGGTGATTGAATTAAGGAATAAGGCTCTAGGGGGTGCGGTACATGGCCAAAATACCATGCCTTAGTGCTGTTCTTATGCAGGACACAACGTGGAGTGCCTGGATACAGCCCTTAGGGAAAGGGGTATACCTAGTCAGTTGTCCAACTGAAATGTGTCTCATTTAACCCAACCCCTCTGAATCAAAGAGGTGCGGGGGGCTGCCTTAATCAACATCCATGTCTTTGGCACACGGGGAACAGTGGGTTAACTGCATTGCTCAGGGGCAGAACAAAAACGTTTTATCTTGTCAGCTTGGAATTTGATCCAGCAACCTTCCAGTTACTAACCCACCACTCTAACCACTAGGCTACCTGCCGCCCCTAGCCGTGGTATATTGGCTATATACTACAAACCCCTGAGGTGCCTTATTGCTGTTATAAACTGGTTACCAACATAATTAGAACAGTAAACAAGTAGTTTTGCTTCATACCCCTGGTATATTGTCTCATATACCATGGCTTTCATGGTATATGAACTCATGGTATCATGAGTCCGTTACTCTGGACCCTGATCTCTCTTTTGAAGAACATATCAAGACCATTTCAAGGACAGCTTTTTTCCATCTACGTAACATTGCAAAAATCTGAAACTTTCTGTCCAAAAATGATGCAGAAAAATTAATCCATGCTTTTGTCACTTCTAGGTTAGACTACTGCAATGCTCTACTTTCCGTCTACCCGGATAAAGCACTAAATAAACTTCAGTTAGTGCTAAATACGGCTGCTAGAATCCTGACTAGAACCCCAAAATTTGATCATATTACTCCAGTGCTAGCCTCCCTACACTGGCTTCCTGTCAAAGCAAGGTCTGATTTCAAGGTTTTACTGCTAACCTACAAAGCATTACATGGGCTTGCTCCTACTTATCTCTCTGATTTGGTCCTGCCGTACATACCTACACGTACGCTACGGTCACAAGACGCAGGCCTCCTAATTGCTGCCTACCCATGTCAGAGACGCAAACTCGGTCTCAACCTTTAAGTCTTTACTGAAGACTCATCTCTTCAGTGGGTCATATAATTGAGTGTAGTCTGGCCCAGGAGTGGGAAGGTGAACGGAAAGGCTCTGGAGCAACGAACCGCCCTTGCTGTCTCTGCCTGGCCGGTTCCCCTCTTTCCACTGGGATTCTCTGCCTCTAACCCTATTACAGGGGCTGAGTCACTGGCTTACTGGGGCTCTCTCATACCGTCCCTGGGAGGGGTGCGTCACCTGAGTGGGTTGAGTCACTGATGTGATCATCCTGTCTGGGTTGGCGCCCCCCCCTTGGGTTGCGCCGTGTCGGAGATCTTTGTGGGCTATACTCAGCCTTGTCTCAGGATGGTAAGTTGGTGGTTGAAGATATCCCTCTAGTGGTGTGGGGCTGTGCTTTGGCAAAGTGGGTGGGGTTATATCCTTCCTGTTGGCCCTGTCCGGGGGTGTCCTCGGATGGGGCCACAGTGTCTCCTGACCCCTCCTGTCTCAGCCTTCAGTATTTATGCTGCAGTAGTTTATGTGTCGGGGGGCTAGGGTCAGTTCGTTATATCTGGAATATTTCTCCTGTCCTATTCGGTGTCCTGTGTGAATTTAAGTGTGCTCTCTCTAATTCTCTCTTTCTCACTTTCTTTCTCTCTCTCGGAGGACCTGAGCCCTTGGACCATGTCTCAGGACTACCTGACATGATGACTCCTTGCTGTCCCCAGTCCACCTGGCCGTGCTGCTGCTCCAGTTCTGTTTTATTATTATTGGACCATGCTGCTCCTGTTCTGCCTTATTATTATTGGACCATGCTGGTCATTTATGAACATTTGAACATCTTGGCCATGTTCTGTTATAATCTCCACCCGGCACAGCCAGAAGAGGACTGGCCACCCCACATAGCCGGGTTCCTCTCTAGGTTTCTTCCTAGGTTTTGGCCTTTCTAGGGGTTTTCCTAGCCACCGTGCATCTACACCTGCATTGCTTGCTGTTTGGGGTTTTAGGCTGGGTTTCTGTACAGCACTTTGAGATATCAGCTGATGTACGAAGGGCTATATAAATACATTTGAGACAATTTGAGATTTCAGACAATCAGCATCCAGGACTTGAACCTCCCGGTTTATCATTTACATTATACAATGGGGTTGGCAACTAGGTTTAGCCTCCAGCCAATTTGTTCATGAGCTTGTTGCTAGTTGGTGAGCCAGAGCATAATTAGCGTATTAGCAAGTAGGCTATACTAGCTGCCCAATTATAACCGGCACTACACATTTAACACAGGTGGTTAGTGGGCTAATCAAGTCAATGACAAGAACATAATAATTTTGATCTGATTACAGTGGTAAAATCACCAATGTCTCTATTATTAGGCCTAGCTACTCTATTAAAATATATGAATCATAACCATATTTCTCCAATGCCAAACCAGTGTGTCTTTTTGACAAATAACTATCGCTGAGATGGTTCAATCTGAGATGTCATTGTGAATCTAACTAAGCATGATGGTACTTTCAGAAGTTGATTTTCCACCCCAGACATGAGCATGTAAGCATATACTTATTATTTCTTAGTGTTTCAACAAAACCCTCTTGTTAGTACATTTTCCTACTCAACTTTAAGCACTGGGCACTGTCCATATGGATTTAAAAAATGGGGATCCACACATGAGTGGTGGCTGCATCTCAACTAATAATTTTGATAATGTATGCAATTATATTCCATTCTCTTGTTTTATCATGGGCATACAATGCATTCAGAAAGTAGTCAGACCCCTTCACTTTGTCCACATTCTGTTACGTTACAGCCGTATTCTAAAATGGATTAAACAGTTTTCCCCCTAATCAATCTACACACAATACCCCATAATGACAAAGCAAAAACTGTTTTTTACAGTAAGTAGACACATTTACATACGTATTCAGACCCTTTACTCAGTACTTTGTTGTAGCACCTTTGGCAGCGATTACAGCCTCGAGTCTTCTTGGGTATGACACTACAGGCTTGGCACACCTCTATTTGAACAGTTTCTCTCACTCTTCTCTGCAGATCCTTTCAAGCTCTGTCATGTTGGAAAGGGAGTGTTGCTGCAAGCTGTTTTCAGGTCTCTCCAGAGATGTTAGATCGGGTTCAAGTCCGGGCTCAAGTCCGGGCTCTGGCTGGGCCTCTCAAGGACATTCAGAGACTTGTGCGGTAGCCACTCCTGCGTTGTATTGCCTGTGAGCTTAGGGTCGTTGTCCTGTTGGATGGTGTAACTTTGCCCCAGTCTGAGGTCCTGATTGCTCTGGAGCGGGTTTTCATCAAGGATCTGTCTGTACTATGCTCCGTTCATCTTTCCCTCGATCCTGATGCTGCCACCACCATGCTTCACCATAGGGATGGTGCCAGGTATCCTACAGATGTGATGCTTGGCATTCAGGCCAAATCTTGTTTTCATCAGACCAGAAAATCTAGTTTCTCATGGTCTGAGAGTTATTTCGGTGCCTTTTGGCAAACTCCAAGCGGGCTGTCATGTGCCTTTTACTGAGGAGTGGCTTCCGTCTGGCCACTTAACCATCAAGGCCTGATTGGTGGAGCTCTGCATAACCATCTCAGTTATTATTTTGGAAGGTTTTCCTATCCCCACAGAGGAATTCTGGAGCTCTGTCAGGGTGTCCATCAGGTTCTTGGTCACTACCCTGAGGTGTGCCTCGACACAATCCTGTCTCGGAGCTCGACGGGCAAGTCCTTTGACCTCATGGCTTGGTTTTTGCTCTGACATGCACTGTCAACTGCGGGACCTTATATAGACAGGTGTGTGCCTTTCCAAATAATTTCCAATCACTTGAATTTACCACAGGTGGACTGCAATCAAGTTGTAGAAACATCTCATGGATGATCAATGGAATCAGGATGCACCTGAGCTTAATTTCGAGTCTCATAGCAAAGGGTCTGAATACTTACATAAATAAGTTATTTCTGTTGTTTATTTACAAAGATTTATAAAAACTTGTTTTCACTTCGTCATTATGGGGTATTGGGTCTAGATTGTTGAAGAAAAAAAAAGGAATACTTTCCGAATGCACTGTATTCCCACTAATATTGTAAGAAAGCTTTCCGTTGTTTTTTACACTTTTTAATCAAGCTGTTGGCGCTTGCTTTTGTTTATGCATCATTTGACCACTGTAGGTTGGTATTCTTGTTTCCTTACGTTAATCCTTTACAATTTTCTGACTCACCATGTGTGTGTAACTCAAATGTGATTGGGTCTGGATTGAGACGGTGTGAAAAGTATTATTGAGAGAAAGAATCTTATTGTATAAGTTCTCTTCATTATATGTGCTATCACTCCATATGACATGAAGTAGAAAATAATACCAGCATTAAACTTTGATTCATTGATTGAAGTAAACTATATCAATGTATTTGAATCATGATGGTCATTATGATGGAAAAGTAAAAACAATTGTGATTCAGATTCACATCCTGGTAATCCATCGGCCCTGCGGCTTTGTGAATGTTGTCTTGTTTAAATGTTTGCTCACATTGGCTACCCCGAGAGTTATCACACAGTTATGTAGATCAGCTGGTGTTCTCATGCCTGCTTAAAAAATATACATGAAAAAAGAAAGGAGATGGTTAAAAGAGCCATTGGAGGTTGTTAATTCTGTTTATGGACTTACTTGTTGGTTAGCCAAACACAAACACATCCGGCATCGAGATGGCCGCCTCGCTTCACGTTCCTAGGAAACTATGCAGTTGTTTGTTTTTTTACATGTTATTTCTTACATTGGTACCCCAGGTCATCTTAGGTTTCATTACATACATTCGAAAAGACCTACTGAATATGAGAGCAGCGTCAACTCACCATCAGTACGACCAAGAATATGACTTTCCCGGAGCGGATCCTGTGTTCTGCCTTCCACCCAGGACAACGGAATGGATCCCAGCCTGCGACCCAAAACAACGACGTCATAAAAGAGGCAAACAAAGCGGTCTTCTGGTCAGGCTCCGGAGACGGGCACATCGCGCGCCACTCCCTAGCATACTACTCGCCAATGTCCAGTCTCTTGACAACAAGGTTGATGAAATCCGAGCATGGGTAGCATTCCAGAGGGACATCAGGGACTGTAACGTTCTTTGCTTCATGGAAACATGGCTCACTCGAGAGACGCTATCGGAGTCGGTGCAGCCAGCTGGTTTCTCCACGCATCGCGCCGACAGAAACAAACATCTTTCTGGTAAGAAGAGGGGCGGGGGCGTATGCTTTATGGTTAACAAGACGTGGTGTGGTCACAACAACATACAGGAACTCAAGTCCTTCTGTTCACCTGATTTAGAATTCCTCACAATCAAATGTCGACCGCATTATCTACCAAGGAAATTCTCTTTGATTATAATCACAGCTGTATATATTCCCCCCCACGTAGACACATCAATGGCTCTGAACAAACTTTATTTGACTCTTTGCAAACTGGAATCCACACATCCTGAGGCTGCATTCATTGTAGCTGGGGAGTATAACAAGGCTAATCTGAAAACAAGACTCCCTAAATTGTATCAGCATATCGATTGCGCAACCAGGGCTGGTAAAACCTTGGATCATTGCTATTCTAACTTCCGCGATGCATATAAGGCCCTCCCCCGCCCTCCTTTTGGAAAAGCTGACCACGACTCCATTTTGTTGCTCCCTGCCTACAGACAGAAGCTAAAACAAGAAGCTCCCACGCTGAGGTCTGTTCAACGCTGGTCCGACCAATCTGATTCCACGCTCCAAGACTGCTTCCATCACGTGGACTGGGATATGTTTCGTATTGCGTCAAACAACAACATTGACGAATACGCTGATTCGGTGAGCGAGTTCATTAGAACGTGCGTTGAAGATGTCGTTCCCATAGCAACGATGAAAACATTCCCAAACCAGAAACCGTGTATTGATGGCAGCATTCACGTGAAACTGAAAGCGCGAACCACTGCTTTTAATCAGGGCAAGGTGACCGGAAACATGACCGAATACAAACAGTGTAGCTATTCCCTCCGCAAGGCAATCAAACAAGGTAAGCGTCAGTATAGAGACAGAGAATAGTCGCAATTCAACGGCTCAGACACAAGAGGTATGTGGCAGGGTCTACAGTCAATCACAGATTACAAAAAGAAAACCAGTCCAGTCACGGACCAGGATGCCTTGCTCCCAGGCAGACTAAATAACTTTTTTGCCCGCTTTGAGGACAATACAGTGCCACTGACACGGCCCGCAATCAAAACATGCGGACTCTCCTTCACTGCAGCCGAGGTGAGTAAAACATTTAAACGTGTTAACCCTCGCAAGGCTTGCTTACCGCCCAAATAGGTCCACAGACGATGCAATCTCAACCACACTGCGCACTGCCCTAACCCATCTGGACAAGAGGAATACCTATGTGAGAATGCTGTTCATCGACTACAGCTCAGCATTTAACACCATAGTACCCTCCAAACTCGTCATCAAGCTCGAGACCCTGGGTCTCGACCCCGCCCTGTGCAACTCGGTACTGGACTTCCTGACGGGCCGCCCCCCAGGTGGTGAGGGTAGGTAACAACATCTCCACCCCGCTGATCCTCAACACTGGGGCCCCACAAGGGTGCGTTCTGAGCCCTCTCCTGTACTCCCTGTTCACCCACGACTGTGTGGCCACGCACGCCTCCAACTCAATCATCAAGTTTGCGGACGACACAACAGTAGTAGGCTTGATTACCAACAACGACGAGACAGCCTACAGGGAGGAGGTGAGGGCCCTCGGAGTGTGGTGTCAGGAAAATAACCTCACAGTCAACGTCAACAAAACTAAGGAGATGATTGTGGACTTCAGGAAACAGCAGAGGGAACACCCCCCTATCCACATCGATGGAACAGTAGTGGAGAGGATAGTAAGTTTTAAGTTCCTCGGCGTACACATCACAGACAAACTGAATTGGTCCACCCACACAGACAGCATCGTGAAGAAGGCGCAGCAGCGCCTCTTCAACCTCAGGAGGCTGAAGAAATTCGGCTTGTCACCAAAAGCACTCACAAACTTCTACAGATGCACAATCGAGAGCATCCTGTCGGGCTGTATCACCGCCGGGTACGGCAACTGCTCCGCCCACAACCGTAAGGCTCTCCAGAGGGTAGTGAGGTCTGCACAACGCATCACCGGGGGCAAACTACCTGCCCTCCAGGACACCTACACCACCCGATGTCACAGGAAGGCCATAAAGATCATCAAGGACAACAACCACCCGAGCCACTGCCTGTTCACCCCGCTATCATCCAGAAGGCGTGGGCAGTACAGGTGCATCAAAGCTGGGACCGAGAAACTGAAAAACAGCTTCTATCTCAAGGCCATCAGACTGTTAAACAGCCACCACTAACATTGAGTGGCTGCTGCCAACACACTGACTCAACTCCAGCCACTTTAATAATGGGAATTGATGGGAATTGATGTAAAATATATATCACTAGCCACTTTAAACAATGCTACTTAATATAATGTTTACATACCCTACATTATTTATCTCATATGTATACGTATATACTGTACTCTATATCATCTACTGCATCTTTATGTAATACATGTATCACTAGCAACTTTAAACTATGCCACTTTGTTTACATACTCATCTCATATGTATATACTGTACTCGATACCATCTACTGCATCTTTGATTTGAACATTTAAGTTTAAGATTAAACTGTGGTGTTTACATTATAGTTACAGGTATGGTTTTGAGAAGATCAGAAGTTACTTAATGGGTTGTGCTCACAGCAAAGGTTAGTTTGTGATTGTAAATTGTCATCTTGATAGCTTCATTATGTAATGACAGTAAATGGGGTTTGAATGTAAACATACCATTGATAAACATTTGAGGAATGTTTTATTAAAGCAGGGGGGATGTGAACATGTCTATTTAGCATAGAGTTGCATGTAGTTTGTTACTTGACATATAGGTTATTAAACCTGGCAACACATTGAAAAGAACCTACGGATAAAATATATTCTATTTAGCAAGGCCATTACACTATGTGTAGCCAAAGTAAGAAGCTAAATATTAGCTAGATATTAGGCCATTCATTAGCAAAATATTAGGGCTATATGCTAAATATTTACCTGTCAAAGTGCAACAAAAATAAATGAACAGATTATGAAATGGCAGATCTGTAGTGTGTTCCTCCAAGCTGCGCTCTGTGGTCCCCCGGCACACAAAGCTCCACTATTGATTAGGCCTAGGCCTATGTTTTAAGACAAAAACATTATTATACCTAGGCTACAACAACACAATGCAAAGAGGAATATATTATTGTTATCAAGTGCATTAAACTGCAATGATGGAATCTAATTTGAAAAGCCGCCCACACCTCCTGTTTTGAATCATGCCGAAATAACTGCATAGGCCAACAGCCTAGGCCTGATTATACAACTATTTGGATCAGTTTGGGTCTACTTTCCACAGCTGAGAAAGCATGCCACTCATATGGTGTATGTCTATTTTGTCAGGATGTAGCTTGCTGTTAAAATAGACCTACTATAGGAAAATAATGGGCTTCTACTTTCCAACTCCCCGCCCCTTCATGCTGTATCCTGTTTTACATTCAGCAAGCAAGAGCAAGAATTCATCTCTCCTCCAATAGGCTATTAGCAGGCTATGTTGAATTAAGTGTTCAACAAGCTTTTGTAGTCAGGCTTTTCCTGCAATATTTACACACCTGATGGAAAGGCCAGGTGCATAATTGCGCAACAGAACAATTAAGACAGACAAGCTCCATGAAGACAGACATGCACTGGAGGAGATGGCTGCCATTTTACGGGCTCTTATCCAAATGTGCTATTGTTTGTGTTACATAGGGTGGAGCAGGTGAACCCAAATGCAGACTCAGAGGAGGAGACAAGGATAGGTAAACAATGTATTCATTTAAAAGTGGGAGAGGAGATGGGGTGCAGTCCAGGGGAATCTCCAGCGGGTAGTGTCTGGAGCGGAATTCCAATGAAGCAGTAGAGCTGGTATCCAGGGCAGGGAAGCAGGACTGAGGAGAAGAGGGACTGGAGACAGGTACCAGAGTCAGAGCAGACGGGGCTGTAGTGGAGAGAAAAAGGCAGCGTGAGGCTAGAGAAAACAGGAACAACAGGATAACAAAATCTACAGTATGCAGAAACAAACAGCTAGAAATGCAGACTGACTGAGTAGATGCTGCGATCTGGCAGCGTGGAAGTGGTAGGACTGAGTATTTGCAGGGTTCTTGATTAGGGAACAGGCTGGAGCTGGTGGGAATCTGCTCTGCTTCCAGCACACCTGTCTACAATCACACACACAGAGAGAGAGAGAGAGAGAGAGAGAGAGAGAGAGAGAGAGAGAGAGAGAGAGAGAGAGAGAGAGAGAGAGAGAGAGAGAGAGAGAGAGAGAGAGAGAGAGAGAGAGAGAGAGAGAGAGAGAGAGAGAGAGAGAGAGAGAGAGAGAGAGAGAGAGAGCACTGGGGGAGTGGTGGCAGGTTAGGGAGGTCCAGGATGAGAAGTAGAGGGCGTGGCAGGAGCAGATGTAACAGTTCAGACACCCGACAAGGCCCACATCCCTGTCATTTGCAGGAGATAGAGACGGAAAAACCGTAGGTCGGGGTGTCTTGTAAGGATCCGACTGCGAGTGGGTAATCTGCAACTACCACCAGTCCTATTAGCCAACGTACAATCATTGGATAACAAAATAGACAAGCTACGATCACGAATATCCTTCCAACGGGACATTAAAAACTATAATATCTTATGTTTCACTGAGTCGTGGCTGAACGATGACATGGATAAAATACAGCTGGTGGGGTTCACGCTGCATCGGAAAGATAGAAGAGCTGCCTCTGGTAAGACAAGGGGTGGCGGGCTGTAAACAACAGCTGGTGCACGAAATCTAACATTAAGGAAGTCTTGAGGTTTTCCTTAGAGTATCTCATGATAAGCTGTAGACAACAATATTTACCAAGAGAGTTTTCATCTATATTTTTCGTAGCTGTCTATTTACCACAGAAACCAATGCTGGCACAAAGCTGTTCCGGACGACTGTGTGATCACACTCTCCGTAGCCGACGTGAGTAAGACCTTTAAACAGGTCAACATACACAAGAATGCGGGGCCAGACGGATTACCATGACGTGTGCTCCGGGCATGTGCTGACCAACTGGTAGGTGTCTTCACTGACATTTTCAACATGTCCCTGATTGAGTCTGTAATACCAACATGTTTCAAGCAGACCACCATAGTCCCTGTGCCCAAGAACACAAAGGCAACCTGCTTAAATGACTACAGACCCGTAGCACTCACGTCCGTAGCCATGAAGTGCTTTGAAAGGCTGGTAATGGCTCACATCAACACCATTATCCCAGAAACCGTAGACCCACTCCAATTTGCATACCGCCCAAACAGATCCACAGATGATGCAAACTCTATTGCACTCCACACTGCCCTTTCCCACCTGGACAAAAGGAACACCTATGTGAGAATGCTATTCATTGACTACAGCTCAGCGTTCAACACCATAGTACCCTCAAAGCTCATCACTAAGCTAATGACCCTGGGACTAAAGACCTGGATCCTGGACTTCCTGACAGGCCGCCCCCAGGTGGTGAGGGTAGGTAGCAACACTTCTGCCACGCTGATCCTCAACACTGGAGCTCCCCAGGGGTGCATGCTCAGTCCCCTCCTATACTCCCTGTTCACCCACGACTGCATGGCCAGGCACGAATCCAACACCATCATTAAGTTTGCAGTTGACACCACAGTGGTAGGCCTGATCACCGACAACGACGAGACAGCCTATAGGGAGGAGGTCAGAGACCTGGCCAGGTGGTGCCAGAATAACAACCTATCGCTCAGCGTAACCAAGACTAAGGAGGACTGAGCATGCCCCCATTCTCATCGACGGGGCTATAGTGGAGCAGGTTGAGAGCTTCAGGTTCCTTGGTGTCCACATCACCAACAAACTAGAATGGTCCAAACACACCAAGACAGTTGTGAAGAGGGAATGACAAAGCCTATTCCCCCTCAGGAAACTAAAAAGATTTGCCATGGGTCCTGAGATCCTCAAAAGGTTCTACAGCTGCAACATCGAGAGCATCCTGACTGGTTGCATCACTGCCTGGTACGGCAATGGCTCAGCCTCTGACCGCAAGGCACGACAGAGTGTTGTGTCTTTGACTATGTCGGATTAAGTGATATGACATGCTATTCTATAAAATAAATTCTCCGTAATTAATATGATCTGATTGAGCAAATCATGTAAATGTAATTAACTAGAGAGTCGGGGCACCACAAAATAATATTTAGAGCTTTTATCTTCCGAATAAACTCTTAAAGACATAGTAATATTTTACATCAATAGCAGTCAATATTAATAGTCACCTTAATTCAGTCTCATCTGAAAGTTGTACATTCTTGGTTATCTTCATGAACCCTGGCTATCAAGTTGAATCAGCAATACAAAATTGGGTTTCATTATTTATTTACTAAATACCTAACTAATCACATAGAATTATATATACACAGAATTAATCATACCTCGATTACAAATTACGTCATAAAGGAAAACGTCCCTAGCGGGCAAAACAGATATGACAGCAGGTTACACAAAAGAAAAGGGCTGGGTTTGAGTGAAAGAGCAGGAAGACTGAGGACCAAAGGAAGAAGCTGTGCTATCGTACATACAGTATTTTATGCATTCTAAATTACCACCCATTTGGAAAAGGAAAATGCAATAAATATTTACTCTGAGCTGCGCTTCGGTAGGTTGGTGGTAGATGGAAGGCTGTGTTGCCAAACCGAGTCCTTTGAAGAATGTATCTGGTTGTCAATTGGATACGTTGTAGTAACGTTGTTGTGTGATAGACGGGATACTCTGTTCCTTCCTAACCCTCGTTTGCAGCTGCTGTTGCTAACTCAACGGCTAGGAGGTATCACTTCTGTAGTGAATAAGAGTTCAAAGTTCATACCATTCGCAACCAAAGCTCACGCTGATGTTGGCTTCCTTCTGTAGTTATTATCTGAACCATTCTGATATTGGACTGTCGTCCTCACATCCTCGGAACAGGAGGTTATATTGTCGTCAAGGCTTTATAGAGGAAGGGAGAGGAGGGCATGTTTGAAACGTTTTATAACCCATGTCCCTCCACAGGGGCGGGCCACTGATTGAGCAGAGCCCTAACCTTACAAAAACCCAAATCTCACATTTTAGAAGCTAAAATCACATTTCATCCCATCACGAATAATTTCATATTCAAACATTTAAATTGAATAACAATTCCATGTGAATCCGATAACTCTGATGTGTAGACTTTCCACTGTAGAGTTTATGTCATCTTATCATTGATGAGAATGTCAGATGACAACCGAACTGACATCATATTCATTAAGTACCACCGCATATGTTCAATTGGTCGGATTACCAGAATATAGTTCATTTCCCCCCCACCTTCTGATGTTCCCAGAATCTATATGTTAACCAAGGTGTTTGCAAATGTAAAATCAGTAGGTTAGAGAGAGGAAAAAAGGGGGGGGGGAGAGGTATTTATGACCTACCCCCAGGCCAACTTCATGACAAGAGGGTAGTGCATACGGCCCAGTACATCACTGGGGCTAAGCTGCCTGCCATCTGGGACCTCTACACCAGGCGGTGTCATGCTTAATGTGGGTCTGGAAGGAGAGTTTACAGTCTAACCAGACACCTAGGTATTTGTAGTTGTCCACATATTCTAAGTTAGAACCGTCCAGAGTAGAGATGCTGGATAGGCGGGCAGCGATCGGTTGAAGAGCATGCATTTAGTTTTACTTGCATTTACGAGCAGTTGTCACGACCGTCTGAAGAAGTGGACCAAGGTGCAGTGTGTGAGCATACATTTTCTTTTATTTGTTCAAATGTCGCCAACAAAACAAGAAATAACAAAAACGACCGTGAATCTTACAAAGGCTATAGTGCCCCTAAAAAAGACAACTTCCCACAATGACAGAAGGGAAAAAGGCTGCCTAAGTATGATTCCCAATCAGAGACAACAATGGACAGCTGTGCCTGATTGAGAACCATACCCAGAACATAGAATGCCCACCCAAATCACACCCTGACCAAACCAAATAGAGACATAAAAAGGCTCTAAGGTCAGGGTGTGACAACAGTTGGAGGCCATGGAAGGAGAGTTGTATGGCATTGAAGCTCGTCTGGAGGTTAGTTTACACATTGTCCAAAGAATGGCCAGAAGTATACAGAATGGTGTCGTCTGCGTAGAGGTCGATCAGAGAATTACCAGCAGCAAGAGCTACATCATTGATCTATATAGAGAAAAGAGTCAGCCCGAGAATTGAACCCTGTGGCACCCCCATAGAGACTGCCAGGAGTCCGGACAACGATTTGACACACTGAACTCTATCAGAGAAGTAGTTGGTGACCCAGGCGAGGTAGTCATTTGAGAAACCAAGGCTGTTGAATCTGCCGATAAGAATATGGTGATTGACAGAGTCGAAAGCATTGGCCAGGTCGATGAATACCGCTGCACAGTATTGTCTCTTATCGATGGCGATTATGATATCGTTTAGGACCTTGAGCATGGCTGAGGTGCACCCATGACCAGCTCGGAAGCCAAATTGCATAGCGGAGAAGGTATGGTGGGATTCGAAATGGTCGGTGATCTGTTTGTTAACGTGGCTTTTGAAGACCTTAGAAAGGCAGGGTATGGTAGATATTGGTCTGTAGCAATTTGGGTTTAGAGTGTCTCCCTCTTTGAAGAGGGGGAGACAGCTTTCCAATCTTTTGTGATCTCAGATGATACGAAAGCGAGGTTAAACAGGCTAGCAATAGGGGTTGCAACAATTGCAACTGATAATTTTAGAAAGAGAGGGTCCAGATTGTTTAAACCTGCTGATTTGTGGGGGTCCAGATTTTGCAGCTCTTTCAGAACATCAGCTATCTGGATTTGGGTGAAGGAGAAATTGGGGAGGCTTGGGCAAGTTGCTGTGGGGGGTGCAGCGGTGTTGACCAGGGTAGGGGTGGCCAGGTGGAAAGCATGGCCAGCCGTAGAAAAATGCTTATTGAAATTCTCAATTATTGTGGATTTATCGGTGGTGACAGTGTTTCCTAGCCTCATTGCTGTGGGCAGCTGGAAGGAGGTGCTCTTATTCTCCATGAACTTTACAGTTCTTTTTGGAGTATGTGCTGCAGGATGAAAATATCTGTTTGAAAAAGCTAGCCTTTGCTTTCCTAACTGCCAGTGTATATTGGTTCCTAACTTTCATGAAAAGTTGCATATCCCGGGGGCTATTTGATGCTAATGCCGTACGCCACAGGATGTTTTTGTGCTTGTCAAGGGCAGTCAGGTCGTGAGTGAACCACGGGCTATATCTATTCCTGGTTCTACATTTTTTGAACTGGGCATGCTTTTAAGATTGTGATGAAAACACTTTTAAAGAGTAACCAGGCATCTTCTACTGACAGAATGAGGTCAATATCCTTCCAGGATACCTGGGCGAGGTTCATTAGGAAGGCCTGCTCGCTGAAGTGTTTAAAGGAGCGTTTGACAGTGTTGAGGGGTGGTCGTTTGACCGTAGACACATTACGGACGCAAGCAATGAGGCAGTGATCGCTGAGATCCTGGTTGAAGACAGCAGAGGTTTATTTGGAGGGCAGGTTTAGTAGGATGATATCTATGAGGGTGTCTGTGTTTACAGATTTGGGGTTGTACCTGGTAGGTTCATTGATAATTTTTGTGAGATTGGTGAGATTGAAGGCATCAAGCTTAGATTGTAGGATGGCCGGGGTGTTAAGCATGTCCCAGTTTAGGTCACCTAACAGCATGAGCTCTGAAGATGAGGGGCAATCAATCCACATATGGTGTCCATGGCACATCTGGGGGCAGAAGGTGGTCTATAGCAAGCGGCACCGGTGAGAGACATGTTTCTGGAAAGGTGGATTTTTAAAAGTAGAAGGTCAAATTGTTTGGGCACAGACCTGGATAGTAAGACAGAACTCTGCAGGCTAACTCCGCCCCCTTTGGCAGTTCAATCTTGTTGGAAAATATTATGGTTAGGATGGAAATGTCAGGGTTTTTGGTGGCCTTCCTAAGCCAGGATTCAGACACAGCTAGGACATTCGGGTTGGCAGAGTGTGCTAAAGCTGTGAATAAAACAAACTTAGGGAGGAGGCTTCTAATGTTAACATGCATGAAACCAAGGCTTTTACGGTTACAGAAGTCAACAAATGAGAGGGCCTAGGGAAAGGGTGTAGAGCTAGGCACTGCAGGGCCTGGATTAACCTCTATATCACCAGAGGAGCAGGATAAGGTTAATGGCTAAGGGTTATAAGAACTGGTCGTCTAGTACGTTCTGGACAGAGAGTAAAAGGAGCAGGTTTCTGGGTGAGGTAGAATAGATTCCATGCATAATGTACAGACAAAAGGTATGGTAGGATGTGAATACAGTTGAGGTAAACCTAGGCATTGAGTGACGATGAGAGAGGTATTGACTCTAGAGACATCAATTAAACCAGGTGAGGTCACCGCATGGTGGGAAAAGAGGGATAGCTGAGGCATATTGAGCAGGGCTGGAGGCTCTATAGTGAAATAAGACAATAATCACAAACCAAATCAAAATAAAATGTATTTGTCACATACACATTGTTAGCAGATGTTAATGCGAGGGTAGCGAAATGCTTGTGCTTCTAGTTCCGACAATGCAGTAATAACCAACTAGTAATCTAACCTAACAATTCCAAAACTACTACCTTATACACACATAAGTGTAAAGGGATAAAGAGTATGTACATAAAGATATGAATGAGTGATGATACAGAACGGCATAGGCAAGATGCAGTAGATGGTATCGAGTACAGTATGTACATATGAGATGAGTACTGTAGGGTATGTAAACAAAGTGGCATAGTTAAAGTGGCTAGTGATACATGTATTACATAAAGATGCAGTAGATGATATAGAGTACAGTATATACATACACATATGAGATGAGTAATGTAGGGTATGTAAACATTATATTAAGTAGCATTGTTTAAAGTGGCTAGTGATATATTTTACATCAATTTCCATTATTAGTGGCTGTAGTTGAGTCAGTGTGTTGGCAGCAGCCACTCAATGTTAGTGGGGGCTGTTTAACAGTCTGATGGCATTGAAATAGAAGCTGTTTTTCAGTCTCTCGGTCCCTGCTTTGATGCACCTGTTCTGACCTCACTTTCTGGATGAGAGCGGGGTGAACAGGCAGTGGTTCGGGTGGTTGTTGTCCTTGATGATCTTTATGGCCTTCCTGTGACATCGGGTGGAGTAGGTGTCCTGGAGGGCAGGTAGTTTGCCCCCGGTGATGCGTTGTGCAGACCTCACTACCCTCTGGAGAGCCTTACGGTTGTGGGCGGAGCAGTTGCCGTACCAGGCGGAGATACAGCAGGATGCTCTCGATTGTGCATCTGTAGAAGTTTGTGAGTGCTTTTGGTGACAAGCCGAATTTCTTCAGCCTCCTGAGGTTGAAGAGGTGCTGCTGCTCCTTCTTCACGACGCTGTCTGTGTGGGTGGACCAATTCAGTTTGTCTGTGATGTGTACGCCGAGGAACTTAAAACTTACTACCCTCTCCACTACTGTCCCGTCGATGTGGATAGGGGGGTGATCCCCCTGCTGTTTCCTGAAGTCCACAATCATCTCCTTCGTTTTGTTGACGTTGAGTGTGATTTTATATTCCTGACACCACACTCCGAGGGCCCTCACCTCCTCCCTGTAGGCCGTCTCGTCGTTGTTGGTAATCAAGCCTACCACTGTAGTGTCGTCCGTAACTTGATGATTGAGTTGGAGGCGTGCATGGCTACACAGTCGTGGGTGAACAGGGAGTACAGGAGAGGGCTCAGAACGCACTCTTCTGGGGCCCCAGTGTTGAGGATCAGCGGGGTGGAGAGTGGAGTTGTTACCTACCCTCACCACCTGGGGGCAGCCCGTCCGGAAGTCTAGTACCCAGTTGCACAGGGCGGGGTCGAGACCCAGGGTCTCGAGCTTGATGACGAGTTTGGAGGGTACTATGGTGTTAAATACTGAGCTGTTGTCGATGAACAGCATTCTCACATAGGTATTCCTCTTGTCCAGATGGGTTAGGGCAGTGTGCAGTGTGGTTATGATTGCATCGTCTGTGGACCTATTTGGGCGGTAAGCAAATTGGAGTGGGTCTAGGGTGTTAGGTAGGGTGCAGGTGATATGATCCTTGACTAATCCCTCAAAGCACTTCATGATGACAGAAGTGAGTGCTACGGGGCGGTAGTCGTTTAGCTCAGTTACCTTAGCTTTCTTGGGAACAGGGACAATGGTGGCCCTCTTGAAGCATGTGGGAACAGCAGACTGGGATAAGTATTGACTGAATATGTCCGTAAACACACCAGCCAGCTGGTCTGCGCATGCTCTGAGGACGCGGCTGGGGATGCCGTCTGGTCCTGCAGCCTTGCGAGGTTTAACACGTTTAAATGTTTTACTCACATCGGCTGCAGTGAAGGAGAGTCCGCAGGTTTTGGTTGCGGGCCGTGTCAGTGGCACTGTATTGTCCTCAAAGCGGGCAAAAAAGTTATTTAGTCTGTCTGGGAGCAAGACATCCTGTTCCGCGACGGGGCTGGTTTTCTTTTTGTAATCCGTGATTGACTGTAGACCCTGCCACATACCTCTTGTGTCTGAGCCGTTGAATTGCGACTCTACTTTGACTCTATACTGGCGCTTACCTTGTTTGATTCCCTTGCAGAGGGATTAGCTACACTGTTTGTATTCGGTCATGTTTCCGGTCACCTTGCCCTGGTTAAAAGCAGTGGTTCACTCTTTCAGTTTCACGAGAATGCTGCCATCAATTCACGGTTTCTGGTTTGGGAATGTTTTAATCATTGCTATGGGTACGACATCGTCAATGCACTTTCTAATGAACTCACTCAACGAATCAGCGTATTCGTCAATGTTGTTGTTGGACGCAATACGGAACATATCCCAATCCACGTGATCGAAGCCATCTTGAAGCGTGGAATCAGATTGGTCGGACCAGCGTTGAACAGACCTGAGCGCGGGAGCTTCTTGTTTTAGTTTCTGTCTGTAGGCAGGGAGCATCAAAATGGAGTTGTTGTCAGCTTTTCTGAAAGGAGGGCTGGGGACGGCCATATATGCGTCGCGGAAGTTAGAATAACAATGATCCAGGGTTTTACCAGCCCTGTTTGCGCAATCGACATGCTGATACAATATAGGGAGTCTTGTTTTCAGATTAGCCTTGTTATAATCCCCAGCTACAATGAATGCAGCCTCAGGATGTGTGGTTTCCAGTTTGCATAGAGTCAAATAAAGTACGTTCAGGGCCATCGATGTGTCTGCTTGGGGGTGAATATATACGGCTGTGATTATAATCGAAGAGAATTCCCATTTGATCGTAAGGAGTTCTAAGTCAGGTGAACAGAAGGACTTGAGTTCCTGTATGTTGTTATGATCACAACACGTCTCGTTAAAGGCTTACCCCCCCGCCCCTCTTCTTACCAGAAAGATGCTTGTTTCTATCAGCGCGATGCGTGAAGAAACCAGCTGGCTGCACCGACTCCGTTAGCGTGTCTCGAGTGAGCCATGTTTATGTGAAGCAAAGAACGTTACAGTCTCTGATGTCTCTCTGGAATGCTACCCTTGCTCGGATTTCATCAACCTTGTTGTCAAGAGACTGGACATTGGCGAGTAGTATGCTAGGGAGTGGTGCGCGATGTGCCCGTCTCCGGAGCCTGACGAGAAGACCGCCTCGTTTGCCTCTTTTACGACGTTGTTGTTTTGGGTTCGCCGGGAAAGTCATATTCCTGGTCGTAATGATGGTGAGTTGCTCTTATATTTAGTAGTTCCTCCTGGGGTACCAATGTAAGAAATAACACGTAAAAAACAAAATACTGCATAGTTAACTAGGAACTCGAAGCGGGGCGGCCATCTCTGTCAGCGCCGGAAGGAGAATGCATTGGACAATGCACATTGACATGAGGGAGAGGCATGCATAGCCGAGTGATCAAAGGCTACAATGAGTAGCTGGATGGGCTGGCGACATGGCGATTCAGACAGCCAGTGGGTCGGGGCTAGCAGGCTAGCGGGCTGCGGCTAGCAAGCTAGCAGTTGAGCATTCAGGGGACGTCGCGACAAAGGAGCCAGTTGAAAACCCCCAGTCGTGATTGTTCGGCAGAGCTCCATATCGGCAATAAAACGTGTCCAGGCCAATTGGCAAAATAGGTATCGTAGCCCAAGGAGTGGCTGATATTCCTCTTCATCTAGCCGGGAGATGGGCTTCACATAGGCTAGCTCCAGGCTAATTGGTGCTTGCTTCGGGACAGGGACGTGAAGCCAATCGGATAGCAGCTAGGTAGCAGGGGTGATCCAAGTGAAGAGGTTCAGAGCTTGCGGTAGGAATCCGGTGATATGGAGAAAAAGGAGTCTTTCAACCCAGAGCTTATCACACGCTGTACATACTGGCAGGAGTTGTCCTGGCAAATCTGTCGTTCTGCCCCTGAACAGGCAGTTAACCCACTGTTCCTAGGCCGTCATTGAAAATAAGAATTTGTTCTTAACTGACTTGCCTAGTTAAATAAAGGTAAAATAAAAATAAATAAAAATAAAGTTTAGTTGATGACCACTAGCAGTGGCTAGCTGACTACTAGCTAGTAGTTAGTTAGCTGGCTAGCTTCTGTTGGGGCTTCCGGTTCTGAGGTAAAGAAAATAGCAGATCCATACCACATTGGGTGAGGCGGGTTGCAGGAGAGTATGTTGAAGTTGGTTAAGAAAAATATAAAAAAATATATGCGAAGAAAAAAGATAACAAAATATATACTTTATGAATTAGGAAGACTTTGTTTTATTTGCTTTTTTATTACATAAATGCTTCAAACTAAAAGTTACATTAGTTTATGAAGATGATCTCAAAGAAACAAAATGCATAAGATCTAAGCCTCTAAGCCTGTATTTACCACAAACATTATTTTTGCAGTTTATCCAAAACCCTAGAAATATTCCATTAATTTCCCCATAGGCTTTGTCCAACGAACCATGGCGGAGTTATTGCGTACAAAAAGACGACATTACTATTGTTCATGACATTCCCGCCAGAGGTAAAACAGGAAATGACAAACTTTCGCAATCATTTTACTTCTTGGTAACCGATATTAGATCTGCCTAATTCTCACTTGAAACATTGTATGTGTTTTAAAATGGTAAATTACAGATTGTTAACATATGACCCTAAAGTTATCTGTTCTTTCAATTTGTTAACTATGACATTCTATGACATGATAATTTTCACAAAGTAGTTTGGATGTAGTGAACCATAGTGCCTTCAGAATGTATTCACGCCACTTTATTTTTTCTCAATTTTGTTGTGTAACAGACTGAGTTTAAAAGTTATTAAATAGATTTTTTTGTCACTGGCCTACACACATTACCCCATCATGTCAAAATGGAATAATTTAAATTTATTTAACAAATTAATTAAAAATGAAAAGCTGAAATGTCTTGCGTCAATAAATATTCATCCATTTTGTCATGACAAGCCTAAATAAATTCAGGAGTAATAATTTGTTTAACAACCAGGGGCGGAGCCAGAGGGGTGTCTGGGGTGGCACTGGACACCCCTGACATTTGATTGACCACCCCGGGTGCCACCCCAAAATGTAATTCGCTACTGGCAGTTTGATGCTGATTGACATCTCATTTCACCTCTTGTTGGAAGAAGCATATATTTTGAAGTTTGGCAGCCCATTTTTCAAATCGAGGAATTTTTTATAGGATTTAAATGTCAGGAATTGTTGAAAACTGAGTTTAAATGTATTTGGCTAAGGTGTATGTAAACGTCCGACTTCAACTGTACATGGCATGCCTTAATCTGAGGGACAGGCTTCCAGCAGTTCTGAGAGTGCTACAGGAAATCACACTTGAAAATAGTGTTGATAGATCAGTGGAGGCAAGGGGCCTTCTTTCTCAGATTCACATTTCATAGGGCTTTTGGTTACCTTTTGTAAAGTGCTTGGTGATGCCAAATGTCATTCTGACATGCTCCAATCAAGCTCTCTTGACCTAGAAAGGGCTGTGGATCTAGTAGTTGCCCTTACAGACCCATTACAGGACTACAGAAGTGAGTGTTACTTTGAAGAACTATGGAAAGAGGTTGAAGAGATTGCAGAGCATTGCAAAATAGGTGTACAAACAGTGTGTAAAAGACAGCCTAATGCAAGCTTAAGATTTCATGACTCATTGATGATGAGCACTGTAGGACAGAAAAATAGTGACCAATGTGATGGTGAGAGCTTCCAAAGAGCAATCTTTTATCAGGTGCTTGACAGTCTCACAGCTGTGCTGCAGAGGCATTTTTCAAAAAAGAATTGCAAAATAATGCAAGGAGTCCAGTCTCTCAACCCAAAGAGTACAATATTCTTGAATGAGGAGTCTTTGTTTGCCTTTGCTCAGATCTTTGAGTCAGATTTAGAGGACCTCAAACATGAGGTTCATCAAACCAAGTGGCTTCTTGATAGGAGAGAGAAAAGTGGAATGGACAGACGGTCTACTCTCCTTGACTTTCTTGTGTTTCTAGAAACTTATAAAGAGGTTTTCCATGAGCTATTTTGACTATGTAAGATTCCTGTTGTTACACCAGTCAGCAGTGCTTCTTGCAAGAGAAGCTTCTCAGCTTTGAAACTGATTTGAAACCCACCTTAGGACAACAATGGTTGATGACAGGTTAAGTCACCTTGGAATTCTCAGTGTTGAATCAAGGAGTCAAGTCGAGGCTCCCTAAACATGGATGAGTTTGTGAAACATTTTGCCAGTTCTCACCAGAACCGCAGAATTATGCTGTTTTAAATCTACCTAGGATAATTTGGCACTTAGGCGGTCTCTCTGGTCATGATTAAAACCTGCACTGTGTACTAGCTAGTACACTGACATTCTAAAATTATAAATCCAAAAGGGTATCACGTCACACAGATGGAATTTAGTCTTGATTAGTCCAATTCCAAAACTTTTCTTTGCTATTAGTTAACATAAAATATATGAGCATAAATATGATACTGCAAGTTTGTAATATTGATGGGCATTTCTGCTTGATACCTGGTATGTCAAATTGCAGTGTTTTTTTGTAAATAACTATGCAATTTATGTAACACACAAATGCTATCTTATCTCCTTGGTGCTTGATGTTCAACACTTATAGACCCAGATTATATATTCATGAGTGTGTGTGTGCATGCGTGTGTGTGAGAAAGAAGTTGAGCTGCAGTTCCGAGGTAGAGACATTGACTATTTATGTTAAAGAATTCTAGTAAAGTAACCCTTTTGGACCACATTATCTGCCACATTGAAGAACTCCGGGTTAAGTGAATTATCACTTCTACCTCTAATCAGCAATCATATGATTCATTCATGCTCGTTAGATGCCAGGATAGGGTTACACACAAATCTTCTGTCATGGTCTTTGGAGCCCCTGAAGTAGCCGTGGCCATCCTCTGGCCACCCCATGTATAAAACTCTCGTTCCACCACTGTTAACAAGTCACATAATAAGTTGCATGGGCTCACTGTGTGCAATAATAGTGTTTAACATGATTTTTTATGACTACCTAATTTCTGTTCCACACACATACAATTATCTGTAGGGTCCCTCATTTGAGCAGTGATTTTCAAACACAGATTCATCCACAAAGACCAGTGCGGTTTTCCAATGCCTTGCAAAGAAGGGCACCAATTGGTAGGTGGGTAAAAAAAGCAGACATTTAATATCCATTATTAATTAGACTTTGTATGGTGTATCAATACACCCAGTCACGACAAAGATACAGGCGTCCTTCCTAACTCAGTTGCCACAGAGGAAGGAATCGGTCAAGGATGTCACCATTTAAAGCCAATGGTGACTTTAAAACAGTTATGGAGTTTAATGGCTGTGATTGGAGAAAACTGAGTATGGATCAACAACATTTGTGTTACTCCACAATACTAACCTAAATGACAGAGTGAAAAGAAGGAAGCCAGTACAGAATTATAAGATTCCAATACATGCATTCTGTTTGCAACAAAGCACTAAAGCAATACTGCAAAAAAATGTGGCAAAGCAATTAACTTTGTCCAAAATACAAAGCGTTATGTTTAGGGAAAATCCAACACATTGATGAGTACCACTCTCCATATTTTCAAGCATAGTGGTGGTTGCTTATAATCATTCAGGACCGGGGAATTTTTCAGGGTAAAAAAATTGAATGTAGCAAAGAACGAGGAAAACCTGTTTCAGTCTGCTTTCCACCAGACCCTGGGAGATTAATTCACCTTTCAGCATGACAGTAACCTAAAACACAAGGCCAAATCTACACTGGAGTTGCTTACCAAGAAGACATGGAATGTTCCTGAGTGGCTGAGTTACAGGAAGGAGTTAAATCTACTTGAAAATCTATGGCAAGACCTGAAAATGGTTGTCTAGCAATGATCAACAACCAATTTGACAGAGCTTGAAGAATTTTGAAAAGAATACTAGGCAAATGTTGCACAATCCAGGTGTGGAAAGCTGTTAGAGATTTACCCCAAAAGACTCACAGAAGCCAAAGGTGCTTCTACAAATTATTGACCCAGGGGTGTGAATACTTATGTAAATTAGAGCATTCTGTAATTCATTTAATACATTTACAAAAATGTCAAAAAACATGTTTTCACTCTGTCATAATGGGGTGGGAAAAAAAGTTATTTAATCTTTTGAATTCATGCTGAATGTGGAATAAGTCAAGGGGTATGATTACTTTCTGAAGTCACTGTACTTTTCAAAGTAACATTAGTTAAGTCAACTATATGTTTCTTAAGGGTACCTTTAGTATAGCTTAACTTCTACCAGTGAGAAGTAATTAGTAGCTTAGTAAACTATGTGTGAGCGGACCACAGGTTTTGAGACATGTATGGTTCAGATGTTTTGAGTATATCATGTTGCTGTGTTGATAATATATTGTATGGCTCCCAAATTAACAATGTAACCTCTTAAAGACCCCGTTCTGTGTTTGCAAATATTGCCGCATGAGGGTGATGCGTGCTAGTTGGTGTCAGAACAAGGGGGAGTTCTTATAAAATGCCAGCAAAAAAGCCTCTATATACATGTTGCTTATGAGTGCATTTCACACTACTTCTGGATAATTAACATTAACTATTAACATACAGGTTCCTGTCCTTTCCACAACCGCTTGTTATTCTCCATGTTTGCATCAGTCACGTTGCATTCAATCTATCTTAAGTTTCTCAAAAGGATTATTGTATGAAATCAGTGGTACTATGTGAAGTACATTATGTGCGTCATGCGTGTAAAGGACAGGTTTGAGTTTGGTTTATACAATGATTCATTGCCTGATGAGAGTAGGTGGATGCATGTTATGACTAGGGCTAGGAGTCTTTCCTGGTGTAAGATAGTGGACCACTATGGTCTTTTCAGGGGTCTGAGAAGCATCAAGAGTCAGGAAAGATTCATGTGCAAAATGGTGGTATTTATTTTAAATGTGCCGAAGGTGAATAAAGATGTGCATGTTTTGGATACAAGACGTTGATGAACACTGACATAGACTTTCAATATAACAAATAATAATCTAAATGGTCAAGAATGGAAGCTATGACTGGCTTTCCAACTAGGCAGAGGGCTTTCCAACTAGGCAGAGGGCTTTCCAACTAGGCAGAGGGCTTTCCAACTAGGCAGAGGGCTTTCCAACTAGGCAGAGGGCTTTCCAACTAGGCAGAGGGCTTTCCAACTAGGCAGAGGGCTTTCCAACTAGGCAGAGGGCTTTCCAACTAGGCAGAGGGCTTTCCAACTAGGCAGAGGGCTTTCCAACTAGGCAGAGGGCTTTCCAACTAGGCAGAGGGCTTTCCAACTAGGCAGAGGGCTTTCCAACTAGGCAGAGGGCTTTCCAACTAGGCAGAGGGCTTTCCAACTAGGCAGAGGGCTTTCCAACTAGGCAGAGGGCTTTCCAACTAGGCAGAGGGCTTTCCAACTAGGCAGAGGGCTTTCCAACTAGGCAGAGGGCTTTCCAACTAGGCAGAGGGCTTTCCAACTAGGCAGAGGGCTTTCCAACTAGGCAGAGGGCTTTCCAACTAGGCAGAGGGCTTTCCAACTAGGCAGAGGGCTTTGTCACATTTACATAGGAAAAAACCTAAACATCCCTTGTCTGTCATGAATGTTGAGTAAATTGATATTTGAACTTACTCTGCCAATTGTCTGTAGGGTTGGTCTTAGACAAAACATCCATAGGAAAGTATTGCTAAACAGAATCCAAATGCAGGTCTCCTAAGGCATGAGCACAAGATGGAAGTATATGTATGGGATGCATGCATACTAACTGAAGTCTTTCAGGTAATAAAAATGTCAATGCCAGTACCGGCACTCTATAAAGTTGCGTAAATAATACTTTCCTTTAGATATCTCGTCTCAAATGTCG
Source organism: Oncorhynchus kisutch (assembly GCF_002021735.2). Taxonomy (NCBI): domain Eukaryota; kingdom Metazoa; phylum Chordata; class Actinopteri; order Salmoniformes; family Salmonidae; genus Oncorhynchus; species Oncorhynchus kisutch. The sequence continues at coordinate 19,551,441 of NC_034203.2, forward strand.
ACCCACTGATGGACCAACCGTACAGACAACCAGTAGTGTAAGTTAAATTGTAATTTTATTAAACATTCTGGCTTATAAGGAAACTTTCAAGTTTTTGCAGTGCTTCGTTTCAGACTATATACCAATAATTGGTATCACAGTCTGATTTATTAGGCAAGCAGTGCCTATAACTTTGAATTCTTCACACAGCTGAGTTTAGCAGAGCCCTGGGACAATATGCCAGTCCAGCCTAAGCTCTCTTGAAATGAGCAGTGAGTACCTGAACATGTTAAATGCCCTGGGATAACACTGCCAAACACTGTCTAACACTGGGATAATAAAACATTTCTAACTCAAATCAAATGTTATTGGTCACATACACATGGTTAGCAGATGTTATTATGAGTGTAGAAAAAATGCTTGTGCTTCTAGTTCCTACAGTGCAGCAATATGTAATCTAACAATTCCACAACAACTACCTAATACACACACATCTATGTAAAGGAATGGAATAAGAATATATACATATAAATATATGGATGAGCAATGACAGCGTGGCATAGGCAAGATGTAATAGTATAAAATACAGTATATATATATATATATATATATATATGAGATGAGTGGTGCAAGATATGTAAACATTAAAGTGGCATTATTAAAGTGACTAGTGAATCATTTACTAAAGTGGCAAATGATTTCAAGTCTGTATGTAGGCCGCAGCCACTCTGTGTTAGTGATGGCTGTTTAACAGTCTGATGGCATTGAGATGGAAGCTGTTTTTCAGTCTCTCGGTCCCAGCTTTGATGCACCTGCACTGACCTTACCTTCTGGATAGTAGCGGGGTGAACAGGCAGTGGCTCGGGTGGTTGCTGTCCTTGATTATTTGGGCCTTCCTGTGACATCGGGTGCTGTAGGTGTCATGGAGGGCCGGTAGTTTGCCCCCGGTGATGCGTTGTGCAGATCACACCACCCTCTGTAGAGGCTTGCAGTTGAAGTCACTGCAGTTGCCGTACCAGGTGGTGATACAGCCCAACAGGACGCTCTCAATTGTGCATCTGTTTGTGAGGGTTTTAGGTGACAAGCCACATTTCTTTATCCTCCTGAGGTTGAAGAGGAACCTTCTTTACCACACTGTCTGTGTGGGTGGACCATTTCAGTTTGTCTGTGATATTTATGCCGTGGAACTTTTAAAAAACTTTCCACCTTCTCCACTGCTGTCCTGTCGATGTGGATAGAGGGGTGCTCCCTCTGCTGTTTCCTGAAATCCACGATCACCTCTTTTGTTTAGGCAGCCTTGTTCTCAAATTTGCTTTGTTAAAATCCCCAGCTACAATAAATGCAGCCTCAGGATATATGGTTTCCAGTTTGCATAAAGTCCAGTGAAGTTTCTTGAGGGCAGTCGTGGTATCGGCTTGAGGGGGGATATACACGGCTGTGACAATAACCGAGGAGAATTCCATTGGGAGATAATTCGGTCTGCATTTGATTATGAGGTCAGGTGAGCAAAAATACTTGAGTTCCTGTATGTTGTTACAATTACACCATGAGACGTTAATTATGAAAGATATATCCCTGCCCTTATTCCTGTTGGCATGACTCACAAAGAATCCAGGTGGCTGTACCGACTCTGATAGCATATCCCGAAAGAGGTATTTAGAGTTAGATTAATTATTCAATTACATTCTATACTTCTCAGTAGTTATCATATCAGTGGCCAATATGTAATGCATTTCACCATATCCGATATGATATCACAAACATTTAACGAATAAAGATATTAGGAAAACACCCCTCAACATAGAAGATTTTAATTAGTGGGCATGCGCACCTGCTGCATAACTATTTGGACGTGACCGGCGCTCACTGTCCTAATAAGTCCGAAAACCAGCCGAGTTGGTGAATAGCCAACAGGTAAGCAATAAAATGACAGATATGAATAATGATACAAGTTCTTCTCTTGTTCTTGCGTTTGATCTTTGACATCCAAATGTGGGACGTGTCTAGCAATAGGAATGTGCTTGAAATCGCTACCAACATGAACAAACATTAGCAAACATTTGAAAAGTGTGTTTGGTGCCAAATTTGTGGATTTGAATGCAGTGGAATGATCATCCTAGTACGTGACGAGTAGCCTATTCTGTGATTGTGATTTCTATCCGGGGTCCTTGAGAAGTCCTTACCTTAACTTTAACCCAACTTCAATGGGGTGATGTCAGATTTGGGATTCGAATGATATCATACCAATTGCAAAATTCATTACATATCACACAAATGAATGACGTAGTACACAAACAAAAAAACAGGGACCTGTATTGGTTGGTGAGCACCAATTAAAAAACTACGGTCTGAAATTATACAAAAGTTTGAGAGTGCATCTTTAATGCAAAGTGTGTCCCAAATGAATAGCAGCCTACCTAGACAGTGGATCATATTGTCATTAAATCACAAACATAATCTGGCAAACGCTTGTATTTTGTCCATGAAAATATCAAGATGAAAATTCACTCAATCAATTAGAGAGAGAGAGGCTAGTTCAATTGCAATGGTGTGAGTTCTGGTAACTGGGGTTAGATTAATACCAAGGCTTTGCTGGGGCTTATCGCAAGGCAAGCTAGCAGTGTCCAAATAATGAGGCTTGTAGTCTGAGCCAGTAATAGGCTTACATCAAAGGGGGTGAATGTCGACTGGATGAGGGTAAGAGAGTCTAGGGGTGGGTGGTAGGTTTGGGAGGGGTTGGAGTGGAGTGGGGGTTAGGCAGTGGTATTGGTTGGCGCTCTCCCTTGCCCTTTTCATCCTTTCAGCAGCTATCATTTCCCCCATGGGGCTTGTCAAATTCTCCGAAGACTCATAATTGCTTTCCTCGATAGTGTATAATGGAATCATGCTGTCTTACTTTATTGATTTCCATGTCTTTTTTACCTTTTCCACCACCTCTGATTCCCTGGTCAGTTAGCAAACCAAGTGGATCTGCACTTATCCAGTATAATTTTCTTCAGGTTGTGCTGTTGAGAGAAGCCATGTAGTATACTCTGCTATTTTGATCAAATCAAAATGATACTCATAATTTTTTTGACATGAAGTGAACCATGTTTTTTAAAATCTGAAACCACAAACGGCATCAATGTAGGTGGTTGAAAGACTAGATATGAAAATGCATTAGAAACACCTCACACAGATCATGTATCCATTTCATTTTTTCTGGAATAGCCTTTGTATATGTATATGCATTAAATATTGCTGAAGTGAGAAATGGCTACTTGATTGTCACCAGGGTGAGTGTGATCCTTACAGAATAGAGGATCATTGACATAGACCATGTCAACACTGTGTGGCTCATGGGTGTATTGGCCACTTCTGCTTTTTAGAGATGCTGGATGCCACAGTTAGCACAGCCATCTCACTATGAACTGAAGTATGTACTATAGAAAGCAAATGCTCACTTCAACCTAGTTCTCTAGGAGATTGAAATATGCACTATGCAGAAATTGCTTATGTTTGTGACAAAACAAGCATCTTTGTACAATCTGAACCGGTGTGAAATACAGTGCCTTGCGAAAGTATTCGGCCCCCTTGAACTTTGCGACCTTTTGCCACATTTCAGGCTTCAAACATAAAGATGTAAAACTGTATTTTTTTGTGAAGAATCAACAACAAGTGGGACACAATTATGAAGTGGAACGACATTTATTGGATATTTAAAACTTTTTTAACACATCAAAAACTGAAAAATTGGGCGTGCAAAATTATTCAGCCCCCTTAAGTTAATACTTTGTAGCGCCACCTTTTGCTGCGATTACAGCTGTAAGTCGCTTGGGGTATGTCTCTATCAGTTTTGCACATCGAGAGACTGACATTTTTTCCCATTCCTCCTTGCAAAACAGCTCGAGCTCAGTGAGGTTGGATGGAGAGCATTTGTGAACAGCAGTTTTCAGTTCTTTCCACAGATTCTCGATTGGATTCAGGTCATGACTTTGACTTGGCCATTCTAACACCTGGATATGTTTATTTTTGAACCATTCCATTGTAGATTTTGCTTTCTGTTTTGGATCATTGTCTTGTTGGAAGACAAATCTTCGTCCCAGTCTCAGGTCTTTTGCAGACTCCATCAGGTTTTCTTCCAGAATGATCCTGTATTTGGCTCCATCCATCTTCCCATCAATTTTAACCATCTTCCCTGTCCCTGCTGAAGAAAAGCAGGCCCAAACCATGATGCTGCCACCACCATGTTTGACAGTGGGGATGGTGTGTTCAGGGTTATGAGCTGTGTTGCTTTTACGCCAAACATAACGTTTTGCATTGTTGCCAAAAAGTTCAATTTTGGTTTCATCTGACCAGAGCACCTTCTTCCACATGTTTGGTGTGTCTCCCAGGTGGCTTGTGGCAAACTTTAAACAACACTTTTTATGGATATCTTTAAGAAATGGCTTTCTTCTTGCCACTCTTCCATAAAGGCCAGATTTGTGCAATATACGACTGATTGTTGTCCTATGGACAGAGTCTCCCACCTCAGCTGTAGATCTCTGCAGTTCATCCAGAGTGATCATGGGCCTCTTGGCTGCATCTCTGATCAGTCTTCTCCTTGTATGAGCTGAAGGTTTAGAGGGACGGCCAGGTCTTGGTAGATTTGCAGTGGTCTGATACTCCTTCCATTTCAATATTATCGCTTGCACAGTGCTCCTTGGGATGTTTAAAGCTTGGGAAATCTTTTTGTATCCAAATCCGGCTTTAAACTTCTTCACAACAGTATCTCGGACCTGCCTGGTGTGTTCCTTGTTCTTCATGATGCTCTCTGCGCTTTTAACGGACCTCTGAGACTATCACAGTGCAGGTGCATTTATACGGAGACTTGATTACACACAGGTGGATTGTATTTATCATCATTAGTCATTTAGGTCAACATTGGATCATTCAGAGATCCTCACTGAACTTCTGGAGAGAGTTTGCTGCACTGAAAGTAAAGGGGCTGAATAATTTTGCACGCCCAATTTTTCAGTTTTTGATTTGTTAAAAAAGTTTGAAATATCCAATAAATGTCGTTCCACTTCATGATTGTGTCCCACTTGTTGTTGATTCTTCACAAAAAAATACAGTTTTATATCTTTATGTTTAAAGCCTGAAATGTGGCAAAATGTCGCAAAGTTCAAGGGGGCCGAATACTTTCGCAAGGCACTGTATATTCCTCATAACCAAAAATATTGTATTTTCAGCTGTTTGAAGCTGTTGTACAAAATTGAAGTAAAAGACACAAAATCAAAACTTAGACTTCCTTTCAATGAGGTACAGATCTATAACACCCAAAACGTTAAATATTGCAGATTTAAGTTAATGTGCTTTGTTTGTCATAGAGTATCTATCCTTCTGTACATGGAGGTCGCCTTCCAAATTATGGTGTAATACAATACTTTACATCATTGTTACTGTATTCCAACATACAGTTTTTAGATTAATTCATAACTAAAATGCATCACATTCAAAATGGTCTCAAGCAGGATACAAAACATTCAGCAGAAGACAAGGAACAGGCAGTTTACTAGCATCTCTATCATTTAGAATGTTTTGGTGCAATTGTTGGTGTCGGTAGAATTGTTTCCCTCCCATTCTCTCGCTCCCAAGTTCTGTTACCTTGACAGCCACAACGATGGGCCTGCAAAAGACTGAGCTATTTGAGTGTGATCCAATTAAGGTATATGTCTTCACCCGTTGCACTTCAGCTATCTCACGGGCCAGTGGTAATTACCCTGGGGGTCTGCAATTCCAATAACCCCCTTCAATCCTCACTAGGCAGGCAGTCGCTTCCCCTCAGCTACTTTCTGTCAATTTGAGTCTCGGGGGGTCAAAGAGCAGTTGTCTCAGCTGAAAGCATGCTGGGGGAAAGCTTATTGATGAAACTGGGAGATATGCAGCGGGAGTTGGATTGTTTTGTGTTGTTGTACAATATTTGTATGTAGTACAGGATTTTTAAAATAAAGTGTTTGTTGTATTTTTTTTTTAGAAGGCGTAGAAGGCAGCCAATGTTTCGAAAGAGAGAAAGACTGAAAGAAATTGTCCAATAGTTTTTTTTCTCAATTGGCAGTGTATTGTGTATCTTCCATTCAGGTCCTGCTGTGTGTGCTTGTGTTTTCAGGGAACCGTAATTCAATGATACAGTTGAAGTTGGAAATTTACATACACTAGGTTGGAGTCCATAAAACTTGTTTCTCAACCACTCCACAAATTTCTTGTTAGTCAGTTAGGACATCTACTTTGTGCATGACAAGTAATTTTTCCAACAATTGTTTACAGGCAGATTATTACACTTATAATTAATTGTTTCACAATTCCAGTAGGTCAGAAGATTACTTACACTAAGTTGACTGTGCCTTTAAACAGCTTGGAAAATTCCAGAAAATGATGTCATGGCTTTAGAAATTCTGATAGGCTAATTGACATCATTTGAGTCAATTGGAGGTGTACCTGTAGATGTATTCCAAGGCCTATCTTCAAACTCAGTGCCTCTTTGCTTGACATCATGGGAAAATCAAAATAACACAGCCAAGACCTCAGATTATTTTTTTTTGACCTCCAAATGTCTGGTTCATCCTTGTGAGCAATTTCCAAACACCTGAAAGTACCACGTTCATCTGTACAAACAATAATATGCAAGTATAAACACCATGGGACCACGCAGCCTTCATACCGCTCAGGAAGGAGATGCGTTCTGTCTACTAGAGATTAACGTATTTTGGTGCAAAAAGTACAAATCAATCCCAGAACAACAGCAAAGGACCTTGTGAAGATGGAGGAAACAGGTACAAAGTATCTATATCCACAGTAAAATGAGTTCTATATCGACATAACCTGAAAGGCTACTCAGCAAGGAAGAAGCCACTGTTCCAAAATCTCCATTAAAAAAGCCAGACTACGGTTTGCAACTGCACATGGGGACAAATATCGTACTTTTTGGAGAAATGTCCTCTGGTCTGATGAAACACAAATAGAACTGTTTGGCCCTAATGACCATCATTATGTTTGGAGGAGGGACAGGAGGGACTGGTGCACTTCACAAAATAGTTGGCATCATGAGGATGGAAATTATGTGGATATATTGAAGCAACATCTCAAGACATCAGTCAGGAAGTTAAAGCTTGGTTGCAAATGGGTCTTCCAAATGGACGATGACCCCAAGCATACTTCCAAAGGTGTTGCAAAAAGGCTTAAGGACAACAACATCAAGGTATTGGAGTGGCCATCACAAAGCCCTGAGCTCAATCCCATAGAAAATGTGTGGGCAGAACTGAAAAAGCGTGTGAGAGCAAGGAGGCCCACAAACCTGATGTCACGGTTTTCCTCCTCTTCTGACGGGGAGTATGAAGGATCGGACTAATGCGCAGCGTGGTAAGTGTTTGTGTTATATTTATTAAACTGAACACAATAATAACAAAGGAGACAGCACGACAAAAACAAAACAGTCCTATTAGGTCACAAAACAGGAAACAACTACCCACCACCCATAGTGGGAAAACAGGCTGCCTAAGAATGGTTCTCAATCAGAGACAACAATTGACAGCGGCCTCTGATTGGGAACCATACCAGGCCAAAACCAGAAATACAAAACATAGAACAAAAACATAGAATGCCCACCCCAACTCACACCCTGACCAAACTTAAATAGAGACATAAAAAAGGAACTAAGGTCAGGATGTGACACCTGACTCAGTTACACCAGCTCTGTCAGAAGGAATGGGCCAAAATTCACCCAACTTATTGTGGGAAGCTTGTGGAAGGCTACCTGAAACGTTTGACCCAAATTAAACAATTTAAAGGCAATGCTACCAAATACTAATTGAGTGAATGTAAACTTCTGACCCACTGGGAATGTGATTAAATTAATAAAAGCTGAAATAAATAATTCTCTCTATTATTCTGACATTTCTCATTCTTAAATTTAAGTGGTGATCCTAACTGACCTAAGACAGGGAATTTTTACTAGGAATTAATTGTCAGGAATTGGGAAAAACAGAGTTTAAATGTATTTGGCTAAGGTGTATGTAAACTTCCGACTTCAACTGTAGCTCAATAATAGTCATGTGGAATTGCCAGAAAAAAAACAGAAGAGCATTAGTTTGCTTTTTCCCATCAACTAAGAGAAAGAGTGTTCGCAAGGGTTCTTTCTGGTGTTCAATGCTGAATATCCAATATATATATACAGGGCTGAATGTACAGTACATGTATTACCTTTTTATTTGATATACAACCTTTATTTTTTAAACTAGGCAAGTCAGTTAAGAGCAAATTCTTAATTACAATGACGGCAAAAAGCAAAAGGCTCAAGACCTCCTGCGGGGACAGGGTCTGGGATTAAAAATATAAATAAATTAAATATTGGGGGCTCCCGAGTGGCACAGTGGTCTAAGGCACTGCATCTCAGTGCTTGAGGTGTCACTACAGACACCCTGACGCCCAGCGTAGTATGGGTTTGGCCGGTGTAGGCCATCATTGTAAATAAGAATTTGTTCTTAACTGACTTGCTTAAGGTTAAATAAATACAAAATTAATTAATTAAAATATACGACAAAACACACATCACGACAAGAGAGACAACACTACATAAATAGAGACCTAAGAAAACAACAGCATGGCAGCAACATGTGACAACAGCATGGTAGGAGCACAAAACATTGTACAAACATTATTGGGCACAGACAACAGCACAAAGGGCAAGAAGGTAGAGACAACAATACATCATGCAAAGCAACCACAACTGTCAGTAAGAGTGTCCATGATTGAGTCTTTGAATGAAGAGATTGAGATAAAACTGTCCAGTTTGAGTGTTTGTTGCAGCTCGTTCCAGTCGCTAGCTGCAGCGAACGGAAATGACGAGAGACCCAGGGATGTGTGTTCTTTGGGGACCTTTAACAGAATGTGACTGGCAGAACGGGTGTTGTATATGGATGATGATGGCTGCAGTAGATATCTCAGATAGGGGGAAGTGAGGCCTAAGAGGGTTTAAATAAACATCAACCAGTGGGTCTTGCAAAGGGCATACATAGATAACCTACATAGAGTATAGAGTGCAGTGATGTGTCCTGTAAGGAGCATTGGTGGCAAATCTGATGGCCGAATGGTAAAGAACTTTTGGCCGCTCGAGAGCACCTTTACCTGCCGATCTATAAATTACTAGCATGAGAAGGATGGTCATCTGAATCAGGGTTAGTTTGGCAGCTGGGGTGAAAGAGGAGTGATTACGATAGAGGAAACCAAGTCTAGATTTAACTTTAGTCTGCGGCTTTGATATGTGCTGAGAGAAGGACAGTGTACCGTCTAGCCATATGCCCAAGTACTTGTATGAGGTGACTACCTCAAGGTCTAAACCCTCAGAGGTAGTAATTACACTTGTGGGCATAGGGGCATTCTTCTTACCAAACCACATGACCTTTGTTTTGGAGGTGTTCAGAACAAGGTTAAGGGCAGAGAAAGCTTGTTGGACACCAGGAAAGCTTTGTTGTAGAGCGTTTAACACAACATCCGGGGAGGGACCAGCTGAGTATAAGACTCTATCATCTGGATATAAATGGATGAGAGAGCTTCCTATTGCCTGAGGACAATACATTTTAATGCAGGGATTATGCAGGCCGATGTTTATCTTGAGCGGATGGTCAGGGGGCCGGAACATAAGTAAAAATTATTTGTACAGACTGGTTGAATCAACATTGTTTACATGTCATTTGAATTAAATTATATTGAACCAACGTGGCATAGTCTATGCCTGGCAGGTAAACTGCAAATTGACCACAAGATGCCCAAACAGATATAATATTTGACAAAAACATTCAAACATTGCTTACATTTTTGTACGATCTCCTGTACTTTAGCTCTCTATTATGCGTTGGAATACTTTGGAACAGATATCCAAAATTAAATTCACTTAGAGCTGATTTGCTGGTGGGCAAATAACATCACTCAGGGACCAGATTTGGCCCTCGGGCAGCCAGTTTGGAAACCCAGCTTTAATCGATTATTTTAATTTTTTTTATTGAGTTAGGTGGCCTGATAACCACTCCACAGTCATTGCAGTTGTCTGAAGGTGTATATAGAACACCAGCCACCTGTTCAAAAACCAACTAACCAGCCTAGGATTAAAGGATGTGGTTGTGTCGTGCACTGTCTTGCTATGGCCTCAGCACTAACTACCTCCAACATCCCCCAGACATAGATAGATATCATTCCCAGTAACATGTCGTGTGTTTATATCACAGCATCTTAGATCCTCAGTCTTGGTTTATCACCTGCCCCCACATCCCCCCTTTGATCTGTACTGAGAATGACAGCTCCGTTATCACAATAGTACAACAGCAGATGTCAGCACCTCTTGTTGTTGTCTGTCCTGCTCGTACTAACGTACAGGGAATACCAAGCCCTTTCTGAGTGAATAATACTCTACAATGATTGAATGAGAGCAATCCGTTTATGTCCCAAAATGTTTTGGGTTTACTCAGTCTATCTAAAATACACATTGAAATACCAAAGTTGAACGTTGTGGCTTGTGATCTTTTGAGCGTGCAGATTGCTTGATGTCAATCTACTTATCAAAGAGATGCAAAAGATTAACAATGCTGATGTGAAGCACGCCATACTAGGGTAGTAAAGAAAACGTTTGCCATTGTCTTATACATCCAATAATTTTTGAGACAATCACAATGTGTCCTACCAGCTCACATTTTAACAAGACAGCCTTTGGGATTGTGCTATTCTCCACTGGAGAGGTGATAGTGTGTAGGTTGACAGGAAGGACAGTTTGTGTGAGTGATAATTGCCCAAACACCCACATGAATGTATCTGTTTATCTGAATATTGCTGTGTTATCGCCTATACGGTACTTGCTTTCCGTCTTTTTGTTGGAATAGGTGACCTTTGCTCTCTTTCGCTTGTTAATGTTGTCTGATGCCTTATTCTAAAATTTATTAAATACATTTTTGTCCTCATCAATCTAGACACAATACCCCATAATGACAAAGTTAAAACAGATTTTAAGACATTTTTGCAAATTGTTAAAAAAAAAAATCATCTCAATATCTTATTTTATGTATTTGGACCCTTTGTAATGGTAATTCGAAATTGAGCTCGGGTGCATCCTGTTTACATTGATCATCCTTGAGATGTTTCCTCAACTTGATTGGAGTCCACTTTAGGTAAATTCTATTAATTGGACATGATTTGGAAAGGCACACAGCTGTCTATATAAGGTCAAACACTTGACAGTGGAAGGAATTGTCCATAGAGCTCCGAGACAGGATTGTGTCGAGTCACAGATCTGGGGAAGGGTAACAAAACATTTCTGGAGCATTGGAGGTCCCCAAGAACTCAATGGCCTCCATCATTCTTAAATAAAATAAGTTTGTAACCACCAAGACTTCCTAGAGCTGGCCACCTGGCCAAACTGAGCAATCGAGGGGGAAGGGCCTTGGTCAGGGAGGTGACCAAGAACTCGATGTTCATTCTGACAAAGCTCCAGAGTTCTGCTGTGGAGATGGGAGAACCTTCCAGAAAGACAACCATCTCTGCAGCACTGCAGCACTATACCAATCAGGCCTGTATGGTAGAGTGGCCAGACAGAAGCCACTCCTCAGTAAAAGGCACATGACAGCCCTCTTGGAGTTTGCCAAAATGCACCTAAAAGACTCTCAGACCATGAGAAACAAAATTCTCTGGTCTGATGAAACAAAGATGGAACTCTTTGGCTTGAATGCCAAGCGTCACGTCTAGAGGAAACCTGGCACCATCCCTACGGTGAAGCATGGTGGTGGCAGCATCGTGCTGTGGGGATGTTTTTCAGCACCAGGGAATGGGAGACTAGTCAAGATCGAGACAAAGATGAACAGAGAAAAGTACAGAGAGATCCTTGATGAAAACCTGCTCCAGAATGCTCAGGACCTCAGACTGGGGCGAGGGTTCACCTTTCAACAGGACAACGACCCTGAGCACACAACCCAATCGAACATCTCTGGAGAGACCTGAAAATAGCTGTGCAGCGACAGAGCTTGAGAGGTTGAGAGGATCTACAGAGAAGAATGGGAGAAACTCCCCAAATACAAGCTTGGCACACCTGTAGTGTCATACCCAAGAAGACTTGAGGCTGTAATCGCTGCCAAAGGTGCTTCAACAAAGTACTGAGTAGAGGGTCTGAATTCTAATGTAAATGTGAAATCTTAGTTTTTCTTTGTCATTATCGTTATTGTGTGTAGATTGGTGATTTGTATTTTTTTTTAAATACATTACAAAATGTGGAAAAAGTGAAGGGGTCTGACTACTTCCCGAATGCACTGTACAAGGATGATTTATAGTGTATTTTCATAGTAGAGGTTTAAAAACTTCTTAAGCTTAGGCGTGCCGCTAGCGAGACAACTTCCAGTGAAACTGGAGGGCACGCAATTCAAATAAATAATCATAAAAATTATGGATATTAAACATGTAGGTACATACAAGTGTCTTATATCGGTTGAAAGCTTAAATTCTTGTTAATCTAACTGCACTGTCCAATTTACAGTAGCTATTACAGCGAAAACATGCCATGCGATTATTTGAGGACGGCGGGCACCCCACATCAAAATATTTTCCCACCGGCACAGGTTTCATAAATTCACAATTAGCGATTAAAAATTAACTTACTTTTTGAAAATCTTCCTCTGATTTGTCCTCCAAAGAGTTCCAGCTATAACATGTAGTGTTGTTTTGTTAGATAAAATTCTTTATATCCCAAAAAGTTAGTTTAGTTGGCACCATCGATTTGAGTAATCCACTCGTTCAACATGCAAAGAAAGGAGTCCGAAAATCTCCCCCTAAACTTTGTTTCAACAAGTCTATATACTATATACTCCTTTCTATATACTCCTCAGATACCCTAAAATGTAATCAAACTATAATATTTCTTTCGGAAAGAAGTATGTTTTTAGCAGGTGCCTCTTGTCTTTTTGTCGCGCACAAACCCGGATTTCCAAGCCAGTGTCCTACTAAAACTGTTATTTCTTATTCGTTATTCAAGTTACAAGCCTGAAAACTTGACCATAGACTTCTGACACCCAATGGAAGCCATGGGAATTGCATCATGGGAGGTAGAATTGTGTATGCCCTTATACTGGCCATTGGAAGAGCATGGTCTTTCAAAAGAAAATAATTCTGGTAGGTTTTTAATTGGATTTTCTCCTACCATATCTATTGTTTTACTCTCGTACATTATTTTAACATTTCTACAAACGTCAACGTGTTTTCTTTCCAATGGTACCAATTATATGCATATCCTGGCTTCAGGGCCTTAGTAACAGGCAGTTTACTTTGGGCATGTCATTCAGACAGGAAGTGGAGAAAAAAGGGGCCAAGTCTGATTAAGCAACACAAAAGGTACTGTACCTATTTTACAAATGAGCTAAGAATATTGGTTGTGGGCAATTTATAATTACCATAACAAGTACCATATGATGCTATGAATATATTTGTGGACAGTAAAATGGTAATTGAATGTTATTGGGAAAACCCACACAGGTGAGTGAATTAGCTAGTATGCTAAACAGAACGTTTTTATTTGCATTAAAAGTGATATGAAGCCGAGCCACCAAGCCGATACCACGTTATTGTAGGAGACATTGTAGGTATTTGTTCATTAATTTCCCCTACCTACCTCCCTTTAAAATTATATACTGTCTGTCACTGTCTGCCATACGGTCAAGGATAGCTGTGAAGAGACCTTATGAGACATTCGTGACATAGTCATCCCAGGCCCCCCATTATGCTAGCAAGCAGCCACAATGCACTGCAAGTTTGGCTCCGAGCTAACTTTAATCTGATCTCCAGGGGAAAACTTGCACACAGGCACTGATGTGCTGCCATTCCAACCATCTCTTGTTCACAAAGAGAAAGCTTACTTTCATATCAATTCATTGGAGCATTCCGTGTAATATTCACTCTAGCAGAGCACCCCCACCACATTAATTAAGTATTTATTACTAACATACTAGAAAAAGATTATTGAAGCATCTAGGATATCACAAAATATGTACTAAACAAAAATATAAATGCAACATGTAAAGTGTCGGACCCATGTTTCATGAGCTGAAATAAAAGATCCCAGAAATGTTCCATACGGACAAAACTTTAATTTCTCTCAAATGATGTGCACAAATTTGTTTACACACCTGATAGTGAGCATTTCTCATTTGCAAAGATAATCCATCCACCTGACAGGTGTGGCATATGAATAAGCTGATTAAGAAGCATTATCATTACACAGGTGCACCTTATGCTGGGGACAATAAAAGGCCACTCTAGAATGTGCAGTTTTGTCACACAACACAATGTCACAGATGTCTCAAGTTTTGAGGGAGCGTGCAATTGGCATGCTGACTGCAGGAATGTTCACTAGAGCTGTTGCCAGAGTTTTGAATGTTCATGTTAATTTCTCTATCATAAGCCGAATCCAACACTGTTTAAGGGAATTTGTCAGTATGTCCAACCGAGAACACAACCGCAGACCACGTGTAACCATGCCAACCCAGGCCTTCCATATCCGGCTTCTTCACCTGCGTGATCGTCTAAGACATGTCTGTTTGCACAACCCACTTTAGACTTTCTCTGTTGTTTTACTGACTGTGTGTTTGTTTATTCCATGTGTAACTCTGTGTTGTTGTTTGTGTCTTACTTTGCTTTATCTTGCCCAGGTCGCAGTTGTAAATGAGAACTTGTTCTCAACTTGCCTACCTGGTTAAATAAAGGTGATATATATATATTTTTTAAATATAAAAAAATTCCGCAAACTGTCAGAAGCCGTCTCAGGGAAGCTCATCTGCGTGCTTGTTGTCCTGACCTGATTGCAATTCGGGATCATAACCAAATTCAGTGGTCAAATGCTCACCTTCAATAGCCACTGGCATGCTGGAGAAGTGAGCTCTTCATGGATGAATCGCAGTTTCAGCTGTACCGGGCAGATGGCAGACAGCATGTACGGTGTAGTGTGGGCGAGTGGTTTGCTGATGTAAACGTTGTGAACAGATCTGAACTTTTTACAGACGGTGACAACGTAGAAAATAAGACTTTGTTTGGGTTTTGGTTGTAAAAAGAATGGAGATTAAATTATTTGGACAGCGAGTTCGTGTTCAAGTACCATTCTTGGGCCAGCCATCCATCCATCCCTCACAACTGAGTGAGTAGTGTTTGTCCTGATGCCATTTTAAAAGCCAAGAAGAAAAAAAAAGAAAGTACAATTATATATTTTACTTTATGGGGACTGAATGCTGGTTTGCTAGGACAGACCAGATACAACTTCAATTAGCACTGAGGTGTGAAGTGAAATGTGTCGAGACCTTTGGACCCAACAAATGGCAGGAGTCTTTGAAGCCCCCTCCTGCTGTTCAAAGACCATCCACTGGAATTTTGTACAAGAAACCTGCCTCCAGAAATAAAGCTTCTCCCAAGTGGGTGTGACACCTACTCCCGTTGCCTGCTGCACTGCTGCTTGGATTCCACCAGGCGATCTGTTCACCGTTTGCCCTGTCCTGTCTCCCCTCTCTGGTACAGGTACGCCCACCACACTCCCCCCTCTATCCCAAGCTTTGGCTCGCCTCCAGCACACAGGCACTGATGGGGCGAGTGACCCTGAACTTAGTATGGCTAGCCCCAAGTTGTTATATATTTACATTTTTTCTTGTGTATTTTGCTATTTGCCTTCGTGACTCCTGCATGCTTTGTTGAATAAGAACTTTCTTTACCCAACCGTGGGACAGACTATGTTTGTTCCCACACTCGGGACTCTCAATTGGTTACACAGACTTTTGGCCTCCCATCCTGTTCTAACCATCTCTTGCCGTCTTTATATTCATGTTACCATGATATTCATGATTAAATTGCTGTACAATATGATCTTGTTGCCATCTGATGCACATTCAGATGTCATAAATCAGCACGGCTGAGCTCTCCCTGTCCTATGCCGTGCCTTGATTGTATTACTGTTGATGATATCTGGAAATGTGCATGTACACCCTGGCCCATCTACTGTTGCTTGCCCCAATTCTGACTTGTGCTCTGATATCTGCTTCACTGATTTCTGCTCTTGTAAAAGCCTGGGTTTTCTGCACGTTAACACTAGAAGCGTATTACCTACAACGGATCAATTGAAAGTGTGGGTTCACAGCTCCAATCCAGATGTGTTGATCATTACTGAGACGTGGTTAAGGAAGTGTGTTTGAATACTTATGTTAACCTTTCTGGTTATAAAGTTTTTCGGCTAGACAGATCTTCCAAAGTGGGGGAGTGGCAGACTTTGCCAAGGATCTCCTTCAGTGCTCAGTTGTCTCCACCAAGTCTGTCCCCAAGCAATTTGATTTGCTGGTTTTAAGCATTAAACTTTCAAATAGCTCTTTGTTGACTGTTTCTGGGTGCTATCGTCCTCCAACAGCACCGGCCTGTACCCTACCTGCCCTAAGCTCTCTTCTGGCCCCTTACACTAAGTCTGAATTTGTCGTGCTTGGTGACCTAAACTGGGACATGCTTAAACCACCTGACCAAGTCCTAAAGCAATGGAACTCCCTAAATCTTTCTCAGATTATTACCAATCCCACAAGGTATGACTCCAAACACCCAGAGAAGGCTACTCGCCTCTGTTATCCTCACAAATAATCCTGATAGGTTTACAGCCTGTGTTCATAAAGGCTGCTCAGTGAAACGACCTGTCCTGATTTGTCATTGACGCTTGCTAAAAAACTTGAATGAGCAAGCCTTCCTTCACGAACTGGCCTTTGATATTTTCAGTGGTATTGTTTACAAACACACCCCCATAAAGACAATGATAATTAAAAACAGGTTCAGCCCCTGGATCGACCGTGATCTTGCGGAGTTACTCCACCTCAAGAATTGCATTTGGCGAAAGGCTTGGCACATGCATACTCAGGCTGACTGGCTCTTGTTTATGCAAATTAGAAATAGGTGCACTCAGGCTATCTGGAAGGTCAAAATTAGTTAATTTAAGGAGCAGTTTTCTCTCTGTGGGTCTAACTCCAAGAAGTTCGGGAAAACGGTTTAAGACCTGGAGAATAAACCCTCCTCCTCACAGCTGCCCATGTCCCTTAATGTTGATGATGTGGTTGTTACTGACAAGAAGCACATAGCTGAGCTCTTTAATCACCACTTCATTAAGTCAGGATTCCTATTTGACTCAGCCATGCCTCCTGCCCGTCCAACCTTTCCTCATTTCCCATCCCTTTTAATGTGACTATCCCCGATGCTTCTCCCTCTTTTTCTCCTGCCCCACTACGAAGTTTCTCCCTGCAGGGAGTCACTGAGTCTGAGGTGCTAAATGAGCTCCTGATCCCCAAAAAAACATCTGGGTCAGATGGTTTAGACCCTTTCTTCTTTAGGGTTGCTGCCCCTATCATCACCAAGCCTATCTCCGACCTTTTCAACCTGTTTCTCCTTTCGGGGGAGGTTCTCATTGCTTGGAAGGCAGCCATGGTTCGTCCTTTATTTAAAGGGGAGATCAAGCTGATCCTAACTGGTATAGGCCTATTTCTATTTTGCCCTGTTTATCAAAAGTGGTGGAAAAACTTGTCAATAATCAACTGACTGGCTTTCTTGATGTCTATAGTATTCTCTCTGGTATGCAATCTGGTTTCTGCTCAGGTTATGGATGTGTCACTGCAACCTTAAAGGTCCTCAATGATGTCAGAATTGCCCATGATTCTAAGCAATGTTGTGCTGCTATTGTTATTGACTTGGCCAAAGCTTTTGATAGGGTAGACCATTCCATTCTTGTGGACCATTCCATTCTAATGAGTATTGGTGTGTCTGAGGGGTCTTTGGCCTGGTTTGCTAACTAAATCTGCTGTCTCAGCCACTGCCTGTCACCAAGGGGGTACCCCAAGGCTCAATCCTAGGCCCCACCCTCTTCTAAATTTACATCAACAAAATATCTCAGGCAGTAGGAAGTTCTCTCATCCATTTATATGCAGATGATACAGTCTTATACTCAGCTGGCCCCTCCTCGGATTTTGTGTTAAATGCTCTTCAACAAAGCTTTCTTAGTGTCCAACAAGCTTTCTCTGCCTGATAAATGCCCCTCTCCCCACAGGTGTGATTAATACTGAGGGTTTAGAGTTTGAGGTAGTCACCTCATACAAGTACTTGGGAGTATGGCTAGATGGTACTGTCCTTCTCTCAGCACATATCAAAGCTGCAGGCTAAAGTTAAATCTAGACTTGGTTTCCTCTATCGTAATCGCTCCTCTTTCACCCCAGCTGCCAAACTATCCCTGATTCAGATGACCATCCTACCCATGCTAGATTACGGATATGTAATTTATAGATTGACATGTAAGGGTGCTCTCGAGCGGCTAGATGTTCGTTACCATTTGGCCATCAGATTTGCCACCAATGTTCCTTATAGGACACATCACTGCACTCTATTCTCCTCTGTAAACTGGTCATCTCTGTATACCCGTCGCAAGACCCACTGGTTGAAGCTTATTTATAAAACCCTCTTAGGCCTCACTCCCCCCTATCTGAGATATCTACTCTTCCCTCATCCTCCAACTGACAGTTGTGGTTGCTTTGCATGATGTATTGTTGTCTCTACCTTCTTGCCATTTGTGCTGTTGTCTGTGTATGTTTGTACCATGTTTTGTGCTGCTACCATGTTGTGTTGCTGCCATGTTATTGTCATGTTGTGTTGCTACCATGCTGTGTTGCTGTCTTGCTATGTTGTCCGTCTTAGGTCTCTCTTTTGTACTGTTGTCTCTCTTGTCGTGATGTGCGTTTTGTCCTATATTTATATTTTATTTATTTATTTTTAATCCCCATCCCCGCAGGAGGCCTTTTGACTTTTGGTAGGCCGTCATTGTAAATAAGGTGTTTTTCTTTAATGACTTGCCTAGTTAAATAAAGGTTCAATAAAAATAAAATAAAAACACAGTGCCCCATAAAGACAAAGAAAACAATTGCATTTTATCAATGTTAATTTGACTGCACAGGCATACTGAACCTGAGGCCCATTGTCGTGCTATTCATTCACCGCCATCACCATGTTTCTGTCTGATAATGCACAGCCCCATGTCGCAAAGATTTGTACACAATTCCTGGAAGCTGAAAATGTCCCAGTTCTTCCATGGCCTGCATACTCATCAGACATGTCACCCATTGAGCATGTTTGGGATGCTCTGGATTTACGTGTACGACAGCGTGTTCCAGTTCCCGCCAATATCCAGCAGATTTGCTCAGCCATTAAAGAGGGATGGGACAACATTCCACAGGCTACAATCAACAGCATGTGAAGGAGATGTGCCGCGCTGTGCGAGGCAAATGGTGGTCACATCATATCCGGACAGTTTTTCTAATACACACCCCTACCTTTTTTTTTAGGTATCTGTGACCAACATATGCATATCTGCATTCCGAGTCATGTGAAATCCATAGATCAGGGCCTAATTTATTTATTTTGTTGACTGATATCCTTGACTGATTAAGTATTAGCAATGCATTCCATCACCTTATCATACACAGAACAGTTTTAACTGTGCGATCAAGGGAGATAAGAATGATCTCTATTGTTTATTATGTTTATTATCTGAGCATATAAGCTATAGCCACACTAATTGTAAATGTAAGTATATATTCTGCCTGTGCTTTTGGCTTTCAAAATATTATTTCTTTACACTTGGAAGGCTATGAAAGCTTGAGTGTTGGAGACTGACAAGAAAATAGGAAGGAAGATGTGGCAAACACACTATTTAAACACAGGGTTGGTGTGGAGGAGAACTATACAAACCCATCAGTCACACACAGCTAAATGTCAAGTGAATACCATGCATCTACCATAATTATAAGTAAATGAAACTTTTAGAGCTTTTCAGGATTCACCAATATGCCCATTGTGCTGTAAAACATTTAAAGGAACATAATACAAAAATGTTATAGATCAAACTGAAAACGTCTAACAATCAACATGTGGCAATACAATTCCCCTCGTTCTCTTGGTCCCTGTTCTTTCTTTTCGGGAAGTCTAGTCCCATAATCTGTCATATAGCTCTTTGGCTCAACTCTAACTCACTCCTTATCCAACTTTCTCTTCAACTTTCTGTCGCTGGAAACATGTTTTATGTCGTGTGGATGGTCCACAACTTTGAACAAGGCTGTCTGACTTCCTTCCTAGGTTTGTCCCTCATTTCGTCCTAGATTCCCCTGTGTTCAAGGAGACAACAATGGTTCCTTCTGTCCCTGTGGGATTGTTATTTGCATTTTCCCTGTCTTGCTCTTCTGGTGTCTCTCTCTGAACATAGTGCTGGCATATATATCTGCTGATATTTTCTAGAGTGTCCAGGTCCCCTGGGCAACTTCTTGGATTAAATGGACCTCTTGTCACCACTTGAAAGAATAACTCTTTGATGGCATCACAGACTCTTCAAACATCCATATAGGCCGTCTGACCTTGATAACTCCTCAAAGCTTCTCCCTTTCAAAACCACTGACTCACAAACCCCGGACCCCACAAGTGGCATATGCTTTCACACATCACTGATCTCCCTCAAACTCATCTTTCACTCCCCCTGATGATTCAGATAACTTATTTGTCCCCTCCCCTCTCTGCCCCCTCTCCCTCCTGGCTGGCTTCCAATGTTTACCCAAGAGGACCTGGTGGATGTTTTGCATATTCAAGGATATTAGATTTCTTTACAAGATACAGTGTCTGCATTTTTTCTGCACTTGTTTTTCTGTCCCCATATTGTTGTAGACTTGAGTAAGACGAGAGGTCCCACGATCTCATTCTCGTTCACATTAGACATTGTTATAACATCATATCAGTCCAAAATACATGTATCAAATGGTTGTACACGAGAGCTGTATCATTGAATCAATTAATTAGATCAATAAATAAAACCAAACTAAATAAATGAAACCATTTACTTCCGCTCAGATCAAACATGAATGTCTACCTACCTAAACCTTTTATTGAAGATTAAAAGCGAAGTATATGTGACAACATACTGTACTGGCCATTGTAGATTGTTTTTTTCTTTAACAATCTTGTAGCAAACAGCCCCTTTGAAGTACAAGTTGAGAAAGACTGAAGACTCTCCCCTCCCCTCTACACTCTTCAAGGTATTCATTGAGCCTTTAGTATTGCTATTGATTGTTTGCCAAGTTCAATACCATTATACTACAGTAGTTGGCCACTCACACTCCATCAATGGGGCTGCAGCAACATGATCTTACAAGCAGTCATGTAGCAGCCTTATATTGTATCTAACCCCTTTTCTATGACTTAATGAAGTGGTTGTATCCCTCATCATCTTCAAATGTGGTGAACCAAAAAAATGGACTTTTTTAAGGCCAAAGACTTAGAGGTTTTCTGAACTTCTTTTCCTTGCCAACCATCAACCAGCCAGTTCAGCTTCAGATGAGTCACAGCCATTTAGAAGCCCTCTTCTGTCCTCTTATTGTTTCATCGCCTAGAGCATCAAGAAGAGATCAAGAAAGCCAGTCCTTTTTTATTTATTTATATTTGGACAGCTTTCACAATCCCGCTCACAGTTTCTCTGCCCTGAGGACACAGTGAGTTAATTCTGACTTTCCATAATAGTCTGGGTCTCAAAATGTAACTTCACTTGTAGGTCTTGAAGATTGAGCGCACTGAGTGGTGAGGAAACTCGTGTCATTTATACATCATTAAAAATCAATGATTTATTTTTGAAGTACTTTGTTGTTGTGTCTCATCATGAAGTTAATTTGCAGTCAGACATCATTAATTGTCACCTAATTTATTATATTTCTTCCTAATTTTCACCCCATTTCACTTCATCATGTGACCTCAGCATTAAGTGGATTAAATAATCTCTTTTCCTCACACAGTTCACCCTTACTACCTGGACATGATGCGGAATAACTTTAAGCTACTGAGAACTTCTCATTATAAATGCCTTTCTTCAAAACCTGTTCACACAAAAGGCAATAGAGTTTCAGCATCGGCATCATGCCATGATTCGGTGTAGGCCAGCAAGTAGTACATCTACATTGTATACAATCACAGCCTCTAACAGTCATGACATGTAGAAAGATGTGAAACAGATGTGTTGACTGCTTAGTGTGTTTTTCCACCCAATGCTGCACAGACACACTTCTACTTGGGAAATAATTACTATTCATTAAAGCTAGCTGCTAGATTCTCTGTATCCCTCTTCCTCCCCGGATGTCCTTCAGCAATCCTAGCACCTGTCATTCTGTCAGCCCTCAGTCAGCCTATCGATTCACAGATCTTTACCCGAGCATAGAATGCTTGCATGCCAATTTCTCTCTCCCTCTTTTTCTGGGCTGACCTTTTATTTCTTTAAGAGGTTTTGGCAGGGATAAATAAACCACCATGAACTTTATTCAATTTGAATATTAGTCTTTGTCCAGATCATACATTTGTCAGCTACTAATACATACATATTGATTTGTGGTTGTATCCACGACAACAGTCCAAGGTAAAGTTTGTCCCTCCCTGCAGAGTAACATTGCAATAGCAACACATCAATACAACTACTCAGATTTTAATATCATTATCAGAACACTTAAGCAACTGCCAAAAGGTTAACACCCCCACCCCCCTGAATGCATATTTGAAATACTGTGCATTCAAGTTTTTGTTTTAATATCGACAGAATACAAATCAATGCAAACTTAGCGGGTCTTCTTTTTACTATTTAATATAAGAACATTTACATCCTGTTAAACATTGAGAGAAACAAATCTTTTTGATCAAACAATAAGAATAAAAAGTTACAGTGCCTTCAGAAAGTATTCACATCCCTTGACTTTTTCAACACTGTGTTCTGTTACAGAATTTAAAATAGATTAAATTTAGATTTTGTGTCACAATATCCCATAACGTCAAAGTGGAATTATGATTTTAGATTTTTTTTACAAATGAATCAAAAATGAAAAGCTGAAATGTATTGAGTCAATAAGTATTCAACCCCTTTGTTATGGCAAACCTAAATCATTTCAGGAGTACAAGTATATTTAACAAGTCACATAATACGTTGGATGGACTCACTGTGTGTAATAATAGTGTTTAACATGATTTTTTAATTAGCTCAAGTATCTGTAAGGTCCCTCAGTCGAGTCGTGTATTTCAAATACAGAGTCAACCACAAAGACCAGGGAGGTTTTCCAATACCTCACAAAGAAGGGCACCTATTGGTAGATGGGTAAATATCTATTTGAGCATGGTGAAATTATGAATTACACTTTGCATATTGTATCAATACACCCAATTACTACATAGATACAGGTGTCCTTCCTTGCTCAGTTGCTGGAGAGGAAGAAAACCGCTCAGGGATTTCACCATGAGGCCAATGGTGACTTTAAAACAGTTACATGGCTGGAAAAAAACTGAGGATGCATCAAAAACATTGTAGTTACTCCACAATACTAACCTAGATGACAGAGTGAAAAGAAGGAAACCAGTACAGAATATGCATCCTAAGGCACTAAACTGCAAAAAATCTGGCAAAGAAATGAACTTTATATCCTGAATACAAAGAGTTATGTGTGGGGGAAATCCTACGCAACACATCACTAAGTACCCCTCTTCATATTTTCAAGCATGGTGATGGCTGCATCGTGGTATGGGTATGCTTGTCATCGACAAGGACCAGGGTAAAAACAAATGGAATAGAGAAAAATTGGAAAAATTCTGGAGGAAAACCTGGTTGTCTACACTGGAGTTGCTTACCAAGATGACATTGAATGGTCCTGAGTGGCATAGTTATAGTTTTACTTAAATTGGCTTGAAAATCTATTGCAAGACATGAACGTGGATGTCTTAATCAACAACCAACTTGACAGAGCTTGAATCATTTTTAAAATAAAAATGTGCAAATATTGTACAATCCAGGAGTGCAAAGCTCTTAGAGACTTACCCAGAAAGACTCACAGCTCTTAGAGACTTACCCAGAAAGACTCACAGCTGTAATGACTGCCAAAAGTGATTTTAACATATATTGACTCAGGGGTATGAATACTTATGTAAATGAGCTATTTCTATATTTAATAATTTTCAATACATTTGATAAAAATTTCTAAAAACATGTCTTCAATTTGTCGTAATGGGGTATCGTGTGTAGATGGGTCAGATACATTTTTTTAATCCATTTTAAAATCAGGCTGTAACAGAACAAAAAATGGAGTAACTCAAGAGGTATGAATGCTTTCTGAAAGGACTGTAAATGGTTCTTAACAGAGCCAACCAGTAGACATATCAGTATGTTTGTGTATGTAACATGTCATATGTACAGATACAAATACATAAAACATTGTCATATCATCAAATATCATTATTTCATCCAGATACTGATTAGATATTTAATATTCTTGATTGAGCTGTGTGAAGTAGTGTCTGATAAAAGTGGATGTAGTTAACCCAAGAATATTTACATTCAGCACTTTGGTTCTGGACATTTGTAGCTTTTAGGGGCAAAACCACATCTCATTCTATAAATGTACAGAAGTTGAAGGCATTTAGGAAATACTTGTTCATTTTCCCAAAGACAATTACTTTTCATACTGTACAGAAAAACTGCTTGAGTTAATTCTGTCTGAAACAGTAAGCTCTTAATTTACTTTTGACATACAGAGAGTTTGTTGCTTGTTTCTTGAATGGCTCTCGGAAAGCTTTTGGCATCAACCCCATAAGTAATGTACTTTACAGCACAATATAAAGGAGTAGGTAGTATTAACATGGTAGAATATAGGAACAACTTATAACTCAAGTTGTATCAGAGATACAGTATATCATTGATAATTGTAAGTAATTTACAACTAGTTCAAATATTTTAACCATGTAACTATTACCTTTAATCTGTGTGTATGTCTTCTGAAAGGTATTTTAGTTTGATTTTGATTAAAGCAATACGGACAATATACAAAATTGAATTCAATAAATTCAGCTAAAGATATTAAAATCAAACTGTAATGATTACACTTCTTATAGTGGTGCCATTCTCTCATATCATTACCCATTGAAAAGCTAAGGTCGGTCTATATGTAGAAAGAAAGATGTCCCCCACATATCAAATTACCAGAGTAATAAACCATAATAGTGAGGTCATGCCTCTCTGAGGCCTAAGGACGTTGGCACCAGTCCCAAGACTTGCACACCAGGCAAACAGGCCACTGCTAAGTGATAGTGTTGGCACTAGAGAAGGCCATTTATTTCCACAGGGATATTTACATACCAGGCATCCTATCACCAATGAAAACTAGATAGAGCACACATGAAAAGGGCTTTCCAGCCAGGTACATGGTGGCCATAAAAAGCTCAAGGACGACAGCCGCTAACAATGAAGTGCAGCAAATGTAAAAAGAAGTGCAATTTGGCCGAATGGGAAGAAATGGAAGAAATGCACACCACTGATTGACATAAAATAATACAAAGTCAGAAAGAAGAACATCTGGGTAGTATGATAAGTGCCGCGTGCTGCCAGCCATGCTTAACTGTCAGTTACTGTCTTACGGAGTGAGGCAGTCAGAGGCAACAAACAGGAATAAACAAAATAGCAAATAAATGCTCTTTGAAATCCTCTGCTGTACTCAGCGAATACTATTTATCATGTAATGAGAGGCCAGCCAATCAAGTCAAGGAGAGTTTATGCATTCCTTTGCATGCTTAGATTTCAGACTGATATGCAAGTGGATGTGCAGTGGAGTGGAAAGTTGAATGTCTCTATTATATGATAATGTCCATAGTAATGAAATTGCAATAGTACATTTATTTGTTGTTGATAATGTTCCTAGTCTCTCTCTCTTTCCCTGCTATCAATAATCTATTCTCCAGACAATTCGTATTTCTAACAATTCCCCAAACTCATAATTCAAATGGTAATTGATGACTTTACTACATGACCTACACATGTACAGGCAAAAAATAATCCAAGCAAAACACCTCATTTTATTTCAGCAATTCCACAACATTAATGCAGTTATTGGACTCTCAAAACATCATAAATCATTGGAGAAAAATAGCCAACTCCCTTTCTTGTGGGAATGTTTGAATAGTTTACACAGCATAATAGACCCTCCTTGATTGATTGGGTTTCCTCCACTGTCCTGGCGATTAGCTGAAGGGCGAGTGCAGATTTCTTGATGACACCAAGATAAATCACTTTTATTTATAAACTCTATGTTTGTGACTCCCATCTCATTGAAATAGTCTGAGGTTTTTCCCAGGTTGTTCAGAGGCACAGTGAGTTTTATCTGATGTGACAATATGTGTTTGGTTCCCGTGCTCTGTGACAACCTTGTAAATGTTTGTTTTTTACCTTGCAAATGCTGCACTTTATATATTAGAGACACAGAGGATTCGTACTGTGAAGAGGGACATTGAAATAGGTCTTCTTTGTCAAGACCAAAGGTTCCTTGCTCACTCTTGTCAAATGGTACAACTGATAAATCCTAGAAACACAGCTATTCCAGTAGTAGATTTATGACAGTAGGTTTTCACTCAAGGTGTAGGTTTTGTAGATAATGAAAGACCAAATAGTACTTTAACATATGAAATGGAGATACCATAGCAGTACGGCAAATTGTTGAACCATCACAATCAGTGTAAAATATTTAAACATATCCAGATGTAATATTATACCAACAAAAATATATGTCCTCCAGCACATATTCATTTGAGTTTCAATGTGTAGGCCTATCGTGAAAAAAATGAATAAAGGTTTGAGCTAAAAAAAACACCTTTGAACAGGAATTGTGACTGACATTTACAGGTAAGATCCAAAATACGGTGTACTCATTAGAATGCAAATACAGTTGGCCAATTCCAAAAATGTGGTGTTATGTTTGCAAAATACAGTTGAATTCAGAAGTTTACATACACCTTAGCCAACTACATTTACACTCAGTTTTCACAATACCTGTAAAAATTCCCTGTCTTAGGTCAGTTAGGATCACCACTTTATTTTAAGAATGTGAAATGTCAGAATAATAGAGAGAATGATTTATTTCAGCTTTTATTTATTTCATCATATTCCCAGTGGGTCAGAAGTTTACATACACTCAATTAGTATTTGGTAGCATTGCCTTTAAATTGTTTAACTTGGGTCAAACATTTTGGGTAGCCTTCCACAAGCTTCCCACAATAAGTTGGGTGAATTTAGGTCCATTCCTCCTGACAGAGCTGGTGTAACTGAGTCAGGTTCGTAGGCCTCCTTGCTCACACACGCTTTTTCAGTTCTGCCACAACTTTTCTATAGGATTGAGGTCAGGGCTTTGTGATGGCCGCTCCAATACCTTGACTTTGATGTCATTAAGCCATTTTCCACAACTTTGGAAGCATGCTTGGGGTCATTGTCCATTTGGAAGACCCATTTGCGACCAAGATATTACTTCCTGACTGATGTCTTGAGATGTTGCTTCAATATATCCACATAATTTCCATCCTCATGGTGCCATCTATTTTGTGAAGTGCACCAGTCCCTCCGGCAGCAAAGCACCCTCACAACATGATGCTGCCACCCCCGTGCTTCACAGTTGGGATGATGTTCTTCAGCTTGCAAGCCTCCCCCTTTTCCCTCCAAACATAACGATGGTCATTATGGCCAAACAGTTCTATTTTTGTTTCATCAGACCAGAGGACATTTCTCCAAAAAGTCAGATCTTTGTCACCATGTGAGTTGCAAACCATAGTCTGGCTTTTTTATGACGCTTTTGGAGCAGTGGCTTCTTCCTTGCTGAGCAGCCTTTCAGGTTATGTCGATATAGGACTTGTTTTACTGTGGATATAGACACTTTTGTGCCTGTTTCCTCCAGCATCTTCATAGGGTCAATTGCTGTTGTTCTGGGATTGATATGCACTTTTCACACCAAAGTATGTTCATTTCTAGGAGACAATGCGTCTCCTTCCTGAGAGGTATGATGACTGCATGGTCCCATGGTGTTTATACTTGCGTACTATTGTTTGTACAGATGAACGTGGTACCTTCAGGCATTTGGAAATTGCTCACAAGGATGAACCAGACTTGTGGAGGTCTACAATTGTTTTTCTGACGTCTTGGCTGAGTTATTTTGATTTTCCGATGATGTCAAGCAAAGAGGCACTGAGTTTGAAGGTAGGCCTTGAAATGCATCCACAGGTACACCTCCAATTGACTCAAATGATGTCAATTAGCCTATCAGAAGCCTCTAAAACCATGACATCATTTTCTGGAATTTCCAAGCTGTTTAAAGGCACAGCCAACTTAGTGTATGTAAACTTCTGACCCACTGGAATTGTGATACAGTGAATTATGTACTTGTGTCATGCACAAAGTAGATGTCCTAACCAACTTGCCAAAACTATAGTTTGTTAACAAGACATTTCTGGAGTGGTTGAAAAATGAGTTTTAAATACTCCAACCTAAGTGTATGTAAACTTCTGATTTCAACTGTGTATTCAAAAGGTCTAGCCTGAAAATTAAACACTCAGCTGAATGTGCTTTTTATCTGAACATTGATTCTCCATCATAAGGCATGATTTTATTTTGTTACAAATATTTTTTTGGTCTTTGCACTTGGTTATCTAAAAAGCAATGTGTACTTTCCACATCTAGATTTAGATGGAGCAATATGTACACAGCTATATCCACAGACCTTTTGAAATCCTCTCAAAAGGATATTTCAACATTTAAGACATTTTAACCATTCATTTTGCCACTATGTTCAGCTTCTTTTGGTAAAGTAATGTTGCTGAATAAATAAATAGAAATATTTACTATTGGGCTTCCCAACCAAATGTTAAGCACAAATACATATTTTACAGGATTTTGAATGCCAGATAAAATGGAAAGGCAAGGATAACATTTTTGGGGATGATTATCATAATAAAACGTTGAAGGGATAGTTCACCCAAATTACAAAATGACATTAGTTTCCTTACCCTGTAAGCAGTCTATGGACAAGGTATGACAGCAATCCATGTTTTGGTTTAGTTTCCCTGGCACAGTTTCCACATGCTAATGTTTTAGCATTTGTGGCACAAAGTCATGAACGATATTAGAATTTTCTGTGCATCATGTTAAACTCATAAGTGACTTTGTTGGGCTTTACATTCAACTTGAGATACTTTAAGAAATGTGGACATGATTTGGATGTGAAAAATGCTAATATCGGTCCCATGACTTGAATGGGATTTCTGCCACAAATTCCAAAACATTAGCATGTGGAAACAGTGCCAGGGAAAGTAAACCAAAACATGGATTGCTGTCAAACCTTGTCCATAGACTGCTTACAGGGTAAGGAAACCAATGTGTCATTTTGTAAGCATAATCAACTCATTCAGCCCATCAGACTCTTTTAAATGAAATCATTCTGTAACCAAAGAAAAAAGCGTTAGAAAGGGAAATCCTCTTCTGTTTCCTCAACTTACTGCCAACAGATGAACAATCCAGAGCAATTATTTTCCAAACTCAGTTCCTCGCTCTTTATATTAAAAACTCTATCTGTGCAAAGCAAAATCTGTTGTCATGACATCACTTCACATCCAACAGAGCCAACACACTCCGAGCTCTGTCAACCAGTGTATAGGAATGCTCTAGACATCTCAGAGAAATATATGTGCATGTTTTCCAAACCAGATGGATAAATTGGCAACTGACTGAAGAGTAACCAGCAGCGCAGCACAGCACTCTCTGGACTCTAATTTAGACTGAGCTAGCTGCACAACTGGCCCAGCTCTGCCTCCGAGGAATTGGGCAGCTTGGAGTTGAAAATCTGGAGGGAGTCTCGGATGCGCACCACCTCACTAGTGGAGAGCTTGAGCCTGTGGCGGAGCAGACATGAAAAGAGGTCCAATGCCTGCAATCCAGGCGGGGAGAGCCGGTTGATGCGGTCTCTCATCTCCAGCAGCATATGAAAGGCTGCGTCCTGGGTGCCTTGCGTGTAAGGGTAGTCCAGCTGCAGAATCAGGTCTTTGATGCCCTCGGGGTCAAAGTGCATGCTGTAGCCGAACACCTTGAGATTGTTGATCTTCATGTAGCCCAGGTTGGACGTGTGGTCATCTAGGTCCAGGGGTTCGTAGAAAAGGGTCTCGTTGACGGTGGGGTCATCGGTCAGGATGCGGCTGCGCAGGTAAATGTGCACCGTCTCGAAGAAGGACTTCCACTTGGTGCCCAGCATCAGTGTCCAGTTGTAGCACTGCAGAGAGGCATCCACCTTAGTTCTTTCCCAGTCTGGGAAGTCCTGCTGGTTGACAGGCATGAACCAACTCTCTGAGTGGCTACCCCCAAATGGGTTGACATAGATGGCAGGCACAGGCTCCAGGGTACTGTTTTTAGTAGAGCAGATCTGGAATGAGATACCCATTAGCATATGAATGAGGTTGGATTTGTTTTTGTTGCTCTTTAGAGTGAGGAGCATGCGTTTCCTCCAGGCTGGGTTGAACCAGCTTCCCAGACGCACGTCATTGCTGATGTAGATGGCATGGACTTCCATGCGACTGTCCAGCCGCTGGAGCAGGTACTTGAACTCTGCATCCGGCATGTCAAAGTCAATGTTCAGGTAGTGGTCCAGAGAGTTTGCTATGTTGGGCCGACACGAGCCCAGGTGCAGGATGTTGCCAAGGTGGCAGGAGCCACAGCGTGTGATGTTGTCTGGGGCACATGAGAGGCAGGATGACCCTTCTCCGACCTCACAGGGCACTGTCCCCTGGCAGGCACTACTGTGCTCTGCAGTGCAAGTGCAGCTCTGCACCTCCTCTGAAAACGTGCCCAGGACTCCATGCTCATTGCAGTACAGGAGTGACTGGGCCCTGTTCAGCCAAAATCCTGGTGTCCTAAAGAGAAAAGAGCACAATATTAGGTATTTAAAATGAGCTAATTCGTGAAACAAGAAGAGAGACATTTGCGTAATGTGTTCTCCGCAAACATCAGTAGTCACATTTGTTATTAAGATTAACATAATTCTTTTCAATAACATAATTTGACTTTGGAATCATCTTTACTTAAAAAGCTTTATAAGTGCTCTTCATCAATAAATGTATTCATTCATTAATCCAATTACTTTCTTTTGACTAACACTATTGTAGCCTTTAGAAAGGACAGAGGAACAGTGCATAAAAGACACAAGTGAAGACGATGTTTTAACTTTCACTTAACATCATCCCATTTAGTGAGTGCCAAATAATGATTGATGTGGGCGTCCGTCTTAGGGATTCAGAAGAATACCAAGAACCCTACGCAGAAGATCCTTCATCCACCTGTTCAGTTTACTCTGGAGGATAGGTGTCTTCCAGAGTTATGCATAGCATGTTCCAGAACTGGCACAACATACTTATGAAGGATTGTTCTTTTAAGTACTAATATGTCATAGCTAATGTGTTCTTTGATTTTATTAGATTTTACGTGCTATACTTAATGTTCACTATAAAGTGAATTTGAGCTTAAGTCTGTGTTCATGAATTATGTACAAGCATTCGTAGGATGAGATATTTTTGGTGCAACCACATTTGAGGGAAAAAAACTCAAATATTGTAAATAAATTAACAATTGAGTACTTTGCTGTAACTTTCTACAAAGCTCTATGCTGGAGTTGCTTCTGCAAAGACGAGTTTTCCTCAACCGGTTCTGTATTGGGAATTGCACTATGTAAAGCTGAAATATGCAATTTATTCCTTTCCGCATTCCAAAATGAGGGATTATATAGCACATGATGATGATGATGATGTAGAAATCTTCTGGCTCAGCTGAGCTGAATAGATTGTTGTTATTTGTTTGAACAGAGTTTAATGAGTGAATGACAGCCAGAGGTAGTGCTTGTCACAGAAATGTGGGTGTTCAGTGAGCAAGTGGTTCACACCAACCTGTTGTCTCTAAGAGCACTTGATTACAGACATGCCACCGCAGACCTCACATCACCCAGACCCCTTCAATCAGGGTGGAGACACTAAACAGCTCTGTCTCTATTTCATTTCAGATGCTTGGCCTGGTTTTCGCACAGCATCAGATACCAAATTGCCTCTAAATGACAGACAACTCAGCCAGGTATATGTGATTAAGGGTGTACTATTTTAACTATAGGGAAAAGTATTAAGACCTGACCCAAATAAAATTACTTTGCTTGGTCAAATTACTTGATATAAAAGAGGACACAAAGTGGTGATAAAATGCCATGAAGTGGTTGTAAGTGGTTCTATGTAATAATTAACGTAATTTAAAGTAGGTGTAAGATGTTCAAAAGCCAATATAAAGACGTTTTCATCTCTGATGTGGCAGATATTATAATCTATTTGTGGAATGATTTGAGAGCATGTAATGTTCCCATTATTATACCTTTCTCTTGGGAGGCTGATCCTTGGCAGTTTGGGACATCGCTTGCTCAGAGAGAAGAGTTTCCTCACAATCTTCTGGGCTTTCCCAAGAATCAAAATGGTGCTGCTCTCCAATTGGATGTAGCGCCTCTGGAGAGCTGCATCTGCTGCCCAAAACTTGAATACCAAGGATGTGTTTAAAAAACGGTCTGTTGGTAGTTTTTTCATGAAGGCCTTGAATTCGTCTAAGAAATTGAGAAACAATCACAAGAAAATAAGATTAGTGTTTTATTTAACACAAAGTCAATCATTTCATATATCCATCAATACACTACATATTTTTTTTAAAATACAAGGTATTTTAATTATGGATGGTACGTTTTATTGTGCAATTATGGTCCATATCCCTAAATCTACCATGGACAGCTCCTGGTATTTATATTCTTGGGACACTGTGCTAATTTAAACTATGCAGAGACTTCCTACTTATGCTGTAGGAAAGTTGTCTACCCATGCAGCTAACATGAGGTATCCTATCAAATCACTGCAATGAAGACACTTTTTTTTTTACAAAGCCCAACTGGGTGAGACCTGCAATTGTTATGGGGGCTGGAGCTTCTATTATCACATGTGCTACTTTTGGCATAATGCAAGTGAGTAAATTGCAGTGCACTGGCGGGCTCAGGACATTACAGTGTTCAATGATCCTGAGTGAACTACCTCGGGCTCCCAGAGCCAACACCAAATTAGTTTGATAATATTAGCTTTGGCATTACGGTGTTAGTTTAGCACATTCAACGGCTCAATTGTTTTACACATCAGGCTCACGTTGTCACATCTATTCATACTATCAATTTGAAATGCATGTGATGTAGCAATAGGTATTTGGATTGATGGATCCCTTAGTGTGTTCAGTGTTAAATGCTTTGTTTTTTTAATGGTAGTAGTCAATTATTTAATTGCTTTCTATCTCGATAGATATCCTGCGTAATTATTTATTGACATGGGCATTACACCAGAGGAACTGCTAGTCAAAAAACCTTACCAGATGACTCGGTTGTCGGCATATTATCACATGCAGTTATGGTGCACTTTGGTGCTCTGACAAACACTACGTCCCTTTTTTTGGAAAACAGAATAAGCAGTGGTCAGTATATAACTGCCTTACTTACATATCAGCTACAAGGCAATCAGAGATGTTATGCCCTTATGGTTACCTACTTTCATCTGACACAAGGAGGCACTGTACTTGCTGATTTCATATGTGGTTAGACACTACATTATGCCCACATCAAATAACACATTTTCTTAGCATGTACTTACGCATTCTAACCAACCACCGGACAAGCCAAGGCTATCCAGTGGTAATATCATAGAATAAAAACCGCATCTTTCACTTTGCTACCCTATAGCTTGCTGCTTGTCAGGTTCACCCACATACAGAAGTGAAACATTGGATGCACCCCAAATGGCAACCTATTCCCTTTATACAGTAGTGTACTACTTTTTAACAGGGAGCATGAGGACGGGAATAGGGTGCCATTTGGGATGCAGCCATTGAGTCTCTGCCTGACCAATAACTGGAGTGATCAATTCCTCTGCTTCCCTCCACATGCACTGTATAACCCAGGCCGTTTGAATGATCATTAGGATTCACAGCACACAAAAGGAATTTGTCAGCCTATTCCCCTTTTTCTGGCATTTATGACTTTATGTTCAAATTGATGGACAATATCGGCCTTTCGAAATGTGTCAGATAAAGGGATGAGGTTATATTCCATAATGGACACTGCCCATTCTCATTCTGTTGGGCATATTAGTGATTCATATGACCATAAAGAGAACGGACAGGAAACTGATGGCTGCCTCAGCTTGTTCATTTAGCTCAAAAACAAGTATTTTGAATCATGGTTTTGCATGGCAGTGCTGCAACTATCATTTTACATTAGGGAGGGTGAAGCCATTATTTTAAAAGAGGACATTGCTCTGTCATAAAGCTTGTGTTTTTGAGTTGTATGTTGCAATACATGTCAGAATTACAGAGCAGATGTCGTCTGCCTGGAGTACAGGGAGATATCTTCCCATTTCTCAATGGATTAAGCTTAGTAAATCAAATAAATCACGTTGTTTCTGAATACTGCACCTGTCAGGGTTGAATCTTTAAGGAATCCCCCTTGGATTCCCCACAACTCTTCCATTTCTTTGATTGAAGAAGTTATAAACATATTGCTAAAGAGATCTAAGTTTACCATCCTTCCTTCAAACACATGTCTTCTTTTTTCTTTCCATGTGTATTCTACTCCTACTGGAATACTTCAAGTGGAAAACACAGTGAGACATGGCTGTCAAGCCATCATCGCAAAGACATCAAATGGTTGCTTGTGGCACTTTGACGGCAACTACTATACAGTGCTTCCACCATATTTGACATTATAGTTAGAATGCACTCACTATATGGTACAATGACATAAAGTCGGCACTTGTCACAAGGTAAAACTTGTCGGGAATGGTAAACTATCTGTAGGAACTACTGTAATTGATGTTAGCTCTTTATGAACAAGGTTCCAATTCTTCTATGGCATTTTTCAACACTTTATATTCCAGAGATAGGACTAAGAAAAACCTTTTCCCTTTCCCCTCGAATCAGATTCTGAAATATCAGATTCTGAAATATTACATATTTAGGGGGATCTTGTTGCGCTCAGACTGAGCATGGGAAATGCAATCTGTATCGGATTGGAAAGACATCATCATGTGCATATAAACTAGTTGATGGATACTTTGATGGCTTTCTAGTGGCATATAATGTGACATGCAACTGGACTAATTAACATTACGTTAATATCTTAATAGATGCTTTTGTTTAGAGATTACTCTAATCCCTTAAGGACTCCAATTTTCTAAACATGAATTAAGAAATCCCTTCAGAATGAGATCGTACCACTTGAGATAAACTGTAAAATGTGTAAGCTAAGACACTATACTGTCACACACGGATCTGTTTCACCTGTCTTGTGCTTGTCTCCACCCCCCTCCAGGTGTCGCCCATCTTCCCCCTGTGTATTTATACCTGTGTTCTCTGTTTGTCTGTTGCCATTTCGTTGTGTCCGTAAAACCTACAAGCGTTTGTTTCCCTGCTCCTGCCTGTTTCTTGCTCCTGTTTTCTAGTCCTTCCTGTTTTGACCGTTCTGCCTGCCCTGACCCTTTGACTGCCTGACGTTTTTGTATCTTACCCCACTATTCTGGATTATTGACCCCTGCCTGCTCTGATAGATCAAATATGTATTACTCCCAGGCCACAGCCAAATAATGATGAGCAGAAGCACTGTGTTTGATTTGACAGTCGGAGAAAGCAACACATACTGTATAATCTTACCCAATGACAGGTTCTGGTATGCATTGATAGTTGAGCTCTATTGCCTTGTAAATGGCTTATAATTCTCTCTCTGTTGGATAACTCACAACGTAACATAATGCTGTCTAAACAGCCATTCACTTTCTTAATGTGAGGCTTGCAGCTTTTCCATCAGATTAACAAGTATTTCACCTAGGCTCAAGAAAGACTGTGGTTTAACTATATTTTCAAGAGCCTTTCTTCAAGAAATCAATATTTTGTCTTGAACATATGTATGAACATTGTTCATATGAGAAATGCACCTCACCTTCTGTCAGTGCTGGTAAAGCCTGAACAATAAATATATTTGGCCTTTGCACACACAGTTGGGAAAGCAATGCTATCAGATTTCTGCTTATTGAACTCTGGTGGGTGATTTTAGTATGGACAAACACCACTACCGTGCTCTAAGGTTTCACAAACTCTTAAAGAAGATCAATCTCCACTACTACAACGATTCCTCTTTCCAAGGTTGGTGTTTGTGACGATCTTCCTATGATATTAGTCACAGAATCTAAAGACGTGCTTTTATCAATAATCCAAAATTGCAAACGGTTAATGGTTCATGATAAACACATGCATTTATGAATTGTTTGTATGTAATGTGGGGCTAGCGATGTCCTTTTAGTAAAGGGTTACCTTGTTGTTCGTAGAGGGTTGTCTGTTCATTTCCAGAGAATTGACAGGCGATGGGGTGCGTTCAAGTGCGCATGGTTTATTCAGTGTATGGGTATAGCGGAAATGTCTTATCCCGGGTGGACGTACATGTTCTTATCCCAGATTGTATTTATGCTAAAAGAATGGTTGCACTGTAATTGATATGTGTGCTCAAGGTTATTCGTGTGTGTATCATCTGAAGATGTTTAGATGTTACTTTATGCTGTTGAATGTTAATTGATCATAATGTTAATTGGCTTGTTCTCATTGGTTGCATCATAGGTAAACCCTGTCATTCCTTCATTTGCGGGACAGGGAACAGGTTGGCATGCTGCTGAGGTTTCAAGTGTTATTGTAGCCTAGGTTTGGTTTGAAGAGCTCTATTTGATACAGTTTATTATGTTTGTAAATTGTTGTACATTTTGCTGACTATATCCTCACTTTTGCTAATAAAAGCCTCACGGTGGAAAAGAAAAATCAGTTCTGCTTTGTTGCCTCCTCACAGTAAACTCCGAACGCTGGGTCTTTCTCACAGTGCTGAAACATAAAAACCTGACACCGACTCCAGCTCTTGATCTAAAAGGCTCAGATAATTCAGTATTTAAGGTGGGGAGTGTCACGCATCAAGGTAAAAAAGAAGTGCAGTACATACGCTGCTGTGTTTGTTGTTTACAGAGACATCTTTGTTGTGATATGGCAAAAAGATGTGGCAGTTTCACCATTAAGAATTCCAGCTTAAAAGCTAACGTGTGTAGCAAGATGGAATGTCACATCCTCAAGATGGCCTTATGATTTCTAAGGAAAGATCTACAGATGCTTGATAACTGTTTCCTTTGATATTGATATACTGTACACGTGAGTTTAGAAACCTATACATTTGGCCATGTTCGGAAACTGTCTTTTTGTTGTTGCCAAGAGAAAAATATCAAACTCCTTTTGTGTATTATGAATAGGCATGAAAAGGTATTAAATTACTCTTGCCAGATCAACTTTGACAACAGAGAGGGTAACACTAGAAGCTTTAGTAAGCCCACCAGTTATTTAGCATGTCTGGTTGAAGATGTAATATTTTCCCCAGTCATGCGGTGAGATCAGACCTGAATAATAGATTGAGTGAACATGAGGGGTTCAATCATTCAGGGTTTGCCAAGCAGCTGCAGTGAGCTCCAAAAGCACAAATATCATACCCCCCAAAATGCTAACCTCCCCTGTTATTGTAATGGTGAGAGATTTGCATGTCCTGGGGATATGATATTTGTGTATCTAACTTTCTCACTCATTATTATTCACGCTTAATTCAGGATTATCCAGAACCATGGTAGCATCCACATTAATGTAGAAGTCTTTAGAAACATATTCCATTCTTATTTACAATCAAATTGACTCCAAAATGACACAATACATTATTTCCCATTTGTTTCCACTGGGCACAAAATAATCTGAAACACAACAAAAAACAAACAGCAAATGCATTCAACAAATGTGTAGATTAACAAGCTTGATGTAGTAGTTGCGTGCTATGAATATGAGACCAAATACTTCAATACACATTTATGTGAATTTGTCCCAATACTTTTGGTCCCCTAAATTGGAGGGAATATGTACAAAAAGTGATGTAATTTCAAAACGGTTCACCTGATATGGATGAGAAAATCCTCAAATGAAAGCTGACAGTCTGCGTTTTAAACTCATAGTCATTGTATTATTTCAAATCCAAAGTGCTGGAGCACATAACTAAAACAATAAAACATGTGTCCCAATACTTTTGGAACTCACTCTATTTCTCAGAATACTTGCCTGAAAATAATGATTTTTATACTTTGTGAGCAATACATTGTGAGAGAGATACTGCCCACAAAATATGTACTTTAAGTGCCATAGATATCGCCTGCTGTCCATCTACCAAAGCCGATGCTTTGGGTACATTTCTGAGGAGATTTTGTTGAGCTGAGTCATATATTGGATCTACAGTAGCCCAGTTCTTGTAGCTGGGCACCAGTTTCTCTAACCTGACCAAGGGAGCGTATCAAGAATATACTGTTTCATTGCTCCTACAGCATGAAAGCAGTACGCTCCAGGATGTTACACCAACAGGCCGCAGTTGGAATGAGACAGTGTACAATCAATCTGGTCTCAGAGTAGCTTGTACTATTCTGTATGTAAATCTGTGACCCTCCATTTAGTATGTTATGTTTTGGTATGTATTCATTAGAATTCTCATACATTACAATTTTTTTTTTGTATTTGATGGTTCTGGATAATAAAATGTATTAACCTTGGGCATTATCAAGGTTGTTTGTATAAAGGAACTCAGATGGCCTAGTTAGATGAAGACAGATTGGATTTAACTATGCTCCCACTTACAGTTAGTGCATCGTTTAAACTGATCTATTTTATATACCAAACATTACCCTTAAATTCCCTTTATGGCAGAAGGATTATTCGTAAGGCGGACATGCAATATTGTCAATAATTTCAATAGTCTTAGTGTTGTGAATGACAAAGCTAGCCTACATGTGACTCAGCATCTCCCTATTTGTCACGTTCTGACCTTAGTTCCTTTTTTGTCTTTGTGTTAGGTTGGTCAGGGTGTGAGTTGGGATGGGTAGTCTATGTTCTTTTTTCTATGTTGATATATTTCTATGTGTTTGGCATAGTATGGTTCTCAATCAGAGGAAGGTGTCGTTCGTTGTCTCTGATTGAGAATCATACTTAGGTAGCCTGTTTTCCTCATTTTGGTTGTGGGTGTTTAATTTCTGTTTAATGTCTGTTCACCTGGCAGAACTTTTTCGTTTTCTCTTCGTTGTTATTTTGTGTAGTGTTCAGTTCTTCAATTAAAATATGACGAACACTTACCACGCTGCATTTTGGTCCTCCTCTCCTCCCACCAACGAGAATCGTTACACTATTTTAATCATTGTTCATTGATTCCACTGTTTTCCCTCCATGGGAGACCAGAGGAAACTCACAGCATGTTATTTCCCTCTTCTCCATCAAACATCTTTTAGGTGTGCACTTGCTTTGTTTCTTTCCACAGAACGTTCACCTTGTATTACTTTACAAGTTGATTTTCTGGTGCTTTTAAATTGCTGCTGTAGAAGGCGGCTGACCCCCCCATGACCCACATCTTATCTTGTGATTTGTATTAAGTTGTATCTGGGTTTTGATTTATGTTTCAAAAATAGTATTACTTCTTAACTTATGCTGTACCACTGAGTTTGAACTACATTAAACTCACACTTTTAAACTAGATTGTGATAAGACTTACTGGGCAGGTTGAAAGGCCTATGAAAATTAACAGTGGAGACTACATCTCAAATGGCACCCTATTCCCTATTTAGTGCAACACTTTTGATCAGTGCACATAGAGCTCTGGTTAGAAGTAGTGTACTATACAGGGAATAGGGTGTAATTTGGGACGCAGATAAAAAATCCAAGTCACTGCTCTAATCTGGAGACTGCCTCTGACTGACATGCCGTTCACGATTCATTTTCTAACAGTAAATCTTTATTTTTTCTTCATGCAGGAATAAGAGGAAGCAGTGACCTTGCTCCTCAGTCCTCAGATATGAACCATACGTGGTCCACAAATGCACATTTTTGTCTTTTATAAATCGATTACAGTACATTTACTTGTATTTCAGCAGTGCAGGAATATGAGAGTACCTTGCTCCGAGACAGTGTCCTATGGCGATGTAGTAGCAATTATAGGTAAAACTTCACTGACAATGAAGAGCTTGTGGCAAGCTATAAATCGTTGCTCTCACGGTAGGGAATTTAAGGAAGTTTCGTCTCTCCTCACAGTAAAAAATTTTTGGGCCATGGGCAAAGTAAAGATAGAAATGTTTGCAAGGCTTATGTCGCACATTACATTTAGCAATGGGCTTGGGGCTTAGAAGCTCAAGAGGGAAGAACCAACCTGGGAGAGACTTGCTGTACCGTGGCTGGCACTGTGAACATTTGAGCCATTGGGAAAGGTTTCCAAAGTGCTATATGTACTGAGTTGACTTTTTATTCAGAGTAATGAAGGACTCTTAATACCTCTTCAACTTCAGTGTATGAAGGGTGTTTTCTATTGTCCTGATGGGTAGCTGTCCCACTGAACTTACACAACTCTACTACACTTACATTCACATGCAACGTTATCTTCTGATAGACATGCACAGACAGCTGTCTTGCAATTTACTTGCAATAAAAATATAAATTACATAGATTTTTTTTAAATTACATATTTGGACTAATAAGTAACATTTTTGCCATTGTAATCTTGTGGTGGACCAGCCCACATATTACTCACACACAATAGCTAGTGTTTATAAAACTGCCTTTATAAAGACCTGAAAAGGAACTGCTTAATACTGTTAATGAGATCCTCACTTTAGTACTATGACAGTTGATGAGCTGGACTCGACAGTGTGTGTCAGAATCTAATTGAGCCAGTGGAGACTACCCTTGGCATCACAAACTGTCCATGTTGAATGCATATGGTCGCAAACAGACAGAAGGAAGTTCATTGTTATTCGCTACTGAGCTGATCTGTACTCACAAATTTTCCCTGACATCAGTTTAATGTTTTTCAATTACATTGTTTCGGCAAAAACATTTAAGTTTACAACTAGCTCAATTTGCTACAACAAACCACCAATATAGTATAGTATAAGTTATACACGTAAGTAAAACCCGCTCATATTACAACATACTGTAGCAATATTTCCTGTTTGGCAGAAAATATTATAAACTTATTTTCCCAGAGAGGTAGTTGTATGTAAGCTATACCTTCACCTAGGCAGTGATTCTATCTCTTAAGACAGAAAGGAAGGATTAATACTATCCCCATAACTACATTATCAGAAAAGGTCCCTTGGGAGAGCAAAGATTCTAGGAAATGAGAAAGTGGGAAGGGAGAGTATACATTACACAAGCCACCCCCCAGAGACATGTAATGCACCTCCAGCTGCCTTTGTACAGTGGGCATGTGGTCCTTTCCCCTGAACAATTTATGCATGCGTCCCAAATTGCATTCTTTTTCCTATAGTGCACTACTGTTGACCATGGTCCATAAGGCTCTGGTGAAAAGTAGTGCACTATATAGGGAAAACGGTGCCATTTGTTACAAAGGATCTCTGCAGGCGATCCTGGTGAGAAATGGAGTCTGTGCTGAAGGATCCCAAAACCACGCTAGATTACCCCATGTGGATTTGATGCACCTATATGAACAGGCACACAGAGTGAACAATAGTAGAAGATGAACTGCCATGGTCTCTCCTATCTTTCAGCAGAAGAGAGAGGAGAGGCCTCGGTCTGCTATTCTATTTATAGCTCAATGTCTTTGTGGCAAGCAGTCAGATATTGAACAGCGTTGATAATGTTTTTCTCCCCCCAAAAACCCTGTAAATTTCAGCATACAACACCTCCTCACACATCTGTTCTACTTTGCTAAGCTTACCGGTCAAGTTTGACGATGGATTACTTTCATCCCAAAAATAGAGACGGGGAAAGTTTAACTCACAATGTTTATGTATTCAATTGAACAAGAAAGTATGGCGCATGACATAAAGTTGTTCAAGAGAGTAGCAACGTTCAACTGGTGTTTGAAATAGGCTTAGAGAGCAGGTGTCTGCTGCTGTTTTAAAACCGTCCTGCAATTTTAAACCTGTCCTGAGACTCCTGCCATGTCTCCAGGCAT
This sequence comes from Oncorhynchus kisutch, assembly GCF_002021735.2. Lineage (NCBI taxonomy): Eukaryota > Metazoa > Chordata > Actinopteri > Salmoniformes > Salmonidae > Oncorhynchus > Oncorhynchus kisutch. Next base: position 19,593,437 of record NC_034203.2, read on the forward strand.
CCCCAAAATAAACAAAAACTGGCTCTCGGAGAATGAGTGCCCAACTGGTAAATAGTCGCTTATAAATACAGTAGATCAGTGAGTCAGGGGGCTAGCTGCCGGCAGAGACTTACAGTTGAAGTCGGAAGTTTACATACACTTAGGTTGGAGTCATTAAAACTTGTTTTTCCAACCACTCCACAAATGTCTTGTTAAAAACTATAGTGTTGGCAAGTCGGTTAGGACATCTACTTTGTGCATGACACAAGTAATTTTCCCAACAATTGTTTACAGATAGATTATTTCATTTAAAACTCACTGTATCACAATTACAGTGGGTCAGAGGTTTACATACAGTGGGGCAAAAAAGTATTTAGCTAGCCACCAATTGTGCAAGTTCTCCCACTTAAAAAGATGAGAGAGGCCTGGAATGGGCCAAAATACCAGCAACAGTGTGTGAAAACCTTGTGAAGAATTACAGAAAACGTTTGACCTCTGTCATTGCTAACAAAGGGTATATAACAAGTTAGTATTGAGATAAACTTTTGTTATTGACCAAATACTTATTTTCCACCATAATTTGCAAATAAATTCATTAAAAATCCTACAATGTGATTTTCTGGAGGTTTTTTTTCATTTTGTCTGTCATAGTTGAAGTGTACCTATGATGAAAATTACAGGCCTCTCTCATCTTTTTAAGTGGGAGAACTTGCACAATTGGTGGTTGACTAAATACTTTTTTGCCCCACTGTACACTAAGTTGACTGTGCCTTTAAACAGCTTGGAAAATTCCAGAAAATTATGTCATGGCTTTAGAAGCTTCTGATAGGCTAATTGACATCATTTGAGTCAATTGGAGGTGTACCTGTGGATGTATTTCAAGACCTACCTTCAAACTCATTGCCCCTTTGCTTGACATCATGGGGAAATCAAAAGAAATTAGCCAAGACCTTAGAAAAAGAATTGTAAACCTCCACAAGCCTGGTTCATCATTGGGAGCAATTTCCAAATGCCTAATGGTACCACGTTCATCTGTACAAACAATAGTAAGCAAGTATAAACACCATAGGACCATGCAGCCATCGTACCGTCCAGGAAGGAGACGCGTTCTGTCTCTTAGAGATGAATGTATTTTCGTGTGAAAAGTGCATATCAATCCCAGAACAACAGCAAAGGACCCTGTGAAGATGCTGGAGGAAACAGGTACAAAAGTATCTATAGCCACAGTAAAAGGATTCCTATATCGACATAACCTGAAAGGCTGCTCAGCAAGGAAGAAGCCACTCTAGCCAGACTACGGTTTGCAATTGCACATGGGACAAAGATCAGACTTTTGGAGAAATGTCCTCTGGTCTGATGAAACAAAAATATAACTGTTTGGCCATAATGATATGTTTGGGGAAAAGGGGGAGGCTTGCAAGTCGAAGAACACCATCCCAACCGTGAAGTACAGGGGTGGCAGCATCATGTTGTGGGGGTGCTGTGCTGCAGGAGGGACTGGTGCACTTCACAAAATAGATGGCATCATGAGGTAAGAAAATTATGTGGATATATTGACGCAACATCTCAAGACATCAGTCAGGAAGTTAAAGCTTGGTCGCAAATGGGTCTTCCAAATGGACAATGACCCCAAGCATACTTCCAAAGTACCTTTAGTGACTAGGGGGCAGTATTTTCATTTAGGGAAAAATCATTTTTGTCAGGACAAGATGCTAGAATATGCATATGATTGACAGCTTAGGATAGAAAACACTCTAAAGTTTCCAAAACTGTAAAAATATTGTCTGAGTATAACAGAACTGATATTGCAGGCGAAAGCCTGAGAAAAATCCAATCCGGAAGTGCCTCATGTTTTGAAAGCGCTGCGTTCCAATGCGTCCCTATTGAGCAGTGAATGGGCTATCAATCAGATTACTTTTTCTCCGTATTCCCCAAGGTGTCTAGAGCATTGTGACGTAGTTTTACGCATTTATGTTGAAGAATACCCGTAAGCGGCTACATTGTGCAACTGGTCACCTGATGGCTCCCAGGGTGATTCTCGCGTAAAATACAGAGGTAGCCATTATTCCAATCGGTCCTACTGAAAAACCAATTGTCCCGGTGGATATATTATTGATTATAAACAACGTTTGCCATGTTTGTCGATATTATGGAGCTAATATTGGAATATTTTTCTGCGTTTTCGTGACTGCAATTTCCGGGTGATTTCTCAGCCAAACATGAAGAACAAACGGAGCTATTTCGCCTACAAAAAATAATATTTTTGGAAAAAAGGAACATTGGCTATCTAACTGGGAGTCTCGTGAGTGAAAACATCCGAAGCTCATCAAAGGTAAACAATTTAATTAGATTGCTTTTCTTATTTCCGTGACCAAGTTACCTGCTGGTAGCTGGACAAAATGCTGTGCTAGGCTATCGATAAACTTACACAAATGCTTGTCTAGCTTTGGCTGTAAAGCATATTTTGATAATCTGAGATGACAGGGTGATTAACAAAAGGCTAAGCTGTGTCTCAATATATTTTACTTGTGATTTTCATGAATAGGAATATTTTCTAGGAATATTTATGTCCGTTGCGTTATGCTAATTAGTGTCAGTCGATGATTACGCTCCCTCATGCGGGATGGGGAGTCATTAGAGGTTAAGGACAACAAAGTCAAGGTATTGGAGGTTAAGGACAACAAAGTCAAGGTATTGGAGTGGCCATCATAAAGACCTGAGCTGAAAATTTGAGGCCTAACTGAAAAAGTGTGTGTGAGCAAGGAGGCCTACAAACCTGACTCAGCTACACCATCTCTGTCAGGAGGAATGGACTAAAATTCACCCAACTTATTGTGGGAAGCTTGTGGAATGCTACCCAAAACATTTGACCCAAGTTAAACAATTGAAAGGCAATGCTACCAAATACTAATTGAGTATTTCTGACCCACTGGGAATGTGATGAAAGAAATAAAAGCTGAAACATATTATTCTCTCTACCATTATTCTGACATTTCACATTCTGAAAATAAAGTGGTGATCCTAACTGACCTAAGACAGGGCATTGTTACTTGCATTAAATGTCAGGAATTGTGAAAAACGGAGTTTAAATGCATTTGGCTAAGGTGTATGTAAACTTCTGACTTCAACTGTATATTGCAGTAATGTTGAAGGTGTCTGGCTAGTATTATTTAGCCAGCTAGAAGGAGGAAGTAAGAAGCTAACGTTAAACGCAGCCTACCTTAGAAGGAGCAAAAAATATTCTACTAAATTCTCATAATAACTCCACAGAGACTAGGCTACGGAGACAGACAGTTATGTGGCGCTCAGTGGTAAGGCTGAGGCAGGCTGCAATGCTTGCAGAAGGAAGCAGAGGAGACAGAGAGAGAGGAAGCAAGCAGAGAGAGAGGTTAGTACAGAGTGGGGTCACCTGAGAAAATCTGTACTAATCTTACCAAACAATTTAGGAACTTAAATAAAATAAGACACATGGCTTATTTTCCTTATAAGCCTACATTAAAATGCTATAAAATTACAAATAATACAGCAATAATGTCATAAATGTTTGTTTTGTCGCTGATGCTATCTGTCAGCGTGAATCATTTCTCATATTTCCTCCCTTTCAGGGGTATAACATTACAATTGTATAGCTAATAGGCTATGTGTTTGTAGATCGACTGAGGTGAATGAACCTACAGCAGCCAAGGTGATAATGGCAAGGGTCATTTTTGCTTGTTTTTGCTGTTCTCTAAATAGCATTTAAAAGCTTGTATAGAATTTCAGTAGCCTAAATGATCTTCAACTTACAAATAATTCTGGACTCGTTTGTAATATAGCACCCTTTGTAAAAATTGTTTGCTGCCACTGCTGCATGATTTAAGGTAGACGTGTGCTGCATGGTCTCCGATCATGTAAGCGAACTCACATGCCTCCGGCATGAACATGTGAAGTCTGCACAGAATACAAAATCACAGCGATCGTAGCATCCCAAAGGGAACTATTCCCAAAGCCCTGCTTTATTCAACTCACGATTCCTCAATGTATCGAGAAAACTATTAATACAATGGGTGCATATTTCCAGATCTTTGTGGCACACTCAGAACTTCAACCTTTGGCAAACCTCATCTTTGACCTGAAGATTTATTCAATCCAGTGCCTTGTGTGTAGTGCTTGTGTGAAGCTTGACCCATTTTCTTAGTCTGTATACTAACGATTACAAAGTGTTTATCCGTGTGGCACTGTATCAGCATACGTTCATGGTAGAATTATAGCTCCAATCATATTACTGGCATGTGCAACATGCAACTTCTACCAGTATATAGGCTAAGTATCTTTTAAATTAATATTTTTTACATGGCAGATTATAGCCAAATTCTGTGGCTATATGCATTACATTGGTTTGGCTGCTGGTCAAGCTCTATTGAGCTATGGATGAAGTATCTACCTGCATGTGTCAACATAATGCTTGATCTTCGTTATGACAGTGTTATCATCCAATCAGTGTGTGTGATACGCATATCACATTCTAATCTAATTCAGTCAAAATGTAGGGGAAAAAAGCAATACAAATCAGTCAAACAGTAAGACATGTACAAAATGCTAAATATTGAAGATGCATGGATGTCCTTGGTGATATATAGTGATGTTTTGTTCATCCGACAGATGTAATCCCCTGAAATAATCCCCTGAATAAATACTACAATGTTAGGAAATGTTGCCAGCTATTGAACCAAAGAAATCAATTTCTGGAGAATTATTTTTGTTGTTATTACAAATCTGTCACATTCAAAATGTGCATGTGACACATCTAACTGCTTCCAGTGCATGCTTTATTTAGGTAATAAATGCAGAAATGGGCAAGCCATCAGTGAAATTTCAATTGGCAGGTCTTGATGGGGAAGCAGTGCCAAGACTATTTGTAGGTGGTACCATGTATCAAATAACTCTCTGTTACTTGAAGGCATGTTTTTAATTAACATAATGGAACCATTGTGGTAATTAAGCGATTTGCACTGTATCATGAAGGGATAGTGAATCTAACACTAAAAGAATATTTGACTTTTACAGGCTGAATTTATAGCTCTGCACATCATCTTTCACAGTAGTTAAAAGGAGGTGTTGACAGGTCCTTTTTGTCGGATAAAAAAATAGATCCAAGAAGGTAAATTTGTTAAGATTTACATAATGCTTGTATGTTGCAGAATTAAATACAGTCAAGTGTAACTCATTTGACTATATAACTATACAACTAATATTAGATTAGTTGGGTGCTAGCGTGAGAGACTGATTTTGCTTTGTCAGTTATAGAAATCTGTGTAGAAATTGCTTTACTAATGAGAGCCGTTATGAAACATTGGGCGGAGCCTTTCAATGATTTAATTCCTTTTGCCCAAGGAGGTCATGATCTGCATCCCAAATGGCACGCTATTCCCAAAGGACTATGCTCAAAAGTAGTGCACTGCATAGGGAATAGAGTACCATTTGGGATATACTCATTAACCCTTCTTGCAAAGGCCTTCAGTACAATAAACTGTTTTTTTAGGGGTTCAAGCAGCAAAGCTGGGTGAAACCAGCTTCTTTTTCCATAATGGCACATTCCCATGCAAATTCCTGTGAGATGGTAAGGCTTAGGATGTTTAACCTTGAAGGATAGTAAAGGGTAAAGTGTGCACACATTCATGCAATGCCATGTCAATTGGCCACATGGTGGCACTATAACAATCAGTTTAAAATGCAACATTTAAAAGGTCACACCCTGTCTGACCTAGAGTCATGAAATTCAGTACATAGGTCCCTCTCCTCACAAGGAACAAATTTGCCTCAAGGACACATAAGGTCCACCATGATGGACTTTCCACAATTTAGAATTTTTGGAAAAACACTAGGGGAAAACGAGTGGCGAGACAGCATTTGCCGCAGTACTTTCAAAGCAGCAGCACCGAATGCGTTTACCAGACATATTCATTAGTTCACGTCATAGAAAAACGTTTTGCTACGGAAACGAACCTCTGGTGGGCTAGATGGAGACCAGGACAGCAACAGAAGGTTAGTGTTTTTTTCTATACATACACATAAAACATTTCTTTGTTACAAAGTTTACTGTGTATAGTGTTAAATATAACCCTGCCTTACATAAACCTTACAGAATTAATAATAGCAGAAGATCACTGTAACCAGATGAACAAATCATTGAAACCTACCTGCCTTTTTTATTTTTCAAAGTCCACTGCTTAACATTGTGTGTGTGTATGGAGTGAAATACATTTTTAAATATATTGTAACCATTCTTTGCATAACTCTTAACCCCAGTACACTATACTACAGAGTATGTTGTCCATCGAAGTTGTTGTCTCTGGCTCTTTTGATATCAGATTCCAGGAATGTTTCCAAATCACATGACCAGACAAGAAAAACAAAAGGCCTTATAGTCATTGCACAGAGGAAAAGGGAAGCTATCTATAATACTAATCTTTTGTCATAGCCTACAAATAGGACCCAGATTTTTACCTGACCAAGTCCTGAGATCAGGAAAAACTCAAGGCCCAAGAAAAGACACAAACATTTTGCCACACCATTTTTCATCCTTGTGGTGCCACCTCTGGATCTCACAATATGATATTATCACGATACTTAAGTGCCAACACGATGTGTATTGCAAATAACACGATTCCCATGATTCTATATGTATTGCAATTCGATATTGCGATTTGATGTTCCAAACATATTCCTCTCTATATGTTTGATGCAGAGAGACAAGAGAGAGCTTGAGGAAATGAGTTTTGATCCGTCATGTAAATAAGTGGTATAAACCAACTATTTAAAAAGTCGACGAATAACAAGCTATAGGATGAAAAATACCGGCGTTTTGGCGCAGGGACTTCCGACTAGTGCTAGTTAACGCTAAATAGCAATAACAACAACAAATATTGTCCAAAATAATATTGAGATAATTAACTGTATCGATTTTTACTTATAGCATCACTACTTAAAACACTACTCCTTAAAACATTTTCAGATAAAACTGTACTAAATATATTCACATCACCAAATAAGTGATTAAAACACACTGTTTTGCAATGATAGCAGCACGTCAGTGCTGTCCAGGTGGAACTGAACGCAGAGAGATAAGAGATATCAAGTTGGCGCCAACAGAGAGGGCTGCCTCGCTTCTAGTGTTTAGTTTTTTTATGTTTTATTTCTTACATTGTTAGCCCAGAAAATCTTAAGTCTTATTACATACAACAGGGAAGAACTATTGGATATCAGAGCGATGTCAACTTACCAGCACTACAACCAGGAATATGACTTTCCCAAAGCGGATCCTTTGTCCGAACCACCCAGGGCATTTGAACTGATTCCAGAGGCTGACCCAAAACAACGCCTCCGGAGGAGAGGTTCTTTGAGAGGCTAGTCAATGATCATAACACATGCACTTTGCCTGTCACCCTAGACCACAGACGATGCAATAGCCATCATACTGCACACTGCCCTATCCCATCTGGACAAGAGGAATACCTATATAAGAATGCTGTTCATTGACTACAGCTCAGCATTCAACACCATAGCACCCTCCAAGCTCATCCTTAAGCCTGAGGCCCTGGGTCCCAGCCCCGCACTGTGAAATTGGGTTCCGGACTTCCTGACTGGCCGCCCCAAGGTGGTGAAGGTAGGAAATAACATCTACACTTCGTTGATCCTCAACACTGGGGCCCACAAGGGTGTGTGCTCAGCCCCCTCCTGTACTCCCTGTTCACCCATGACTGCGTGGTCATGCACGCCTCCAACTCAATCATCAAGTTTGCAGACGACACAACAGTAGTAGGCTTGATTACCAACAATGACAAGACAGCCTACAGGGAGGAGATGAGGGCACTCAGAGTGTGGTGTCAGGATAGCAACCTCTCACTCAACATCAACAAAACTAAGGAGATGATCGTGGACTTCAGGAAACAGCAGAGGGAGCACCCCCCTATCCACATCTACGGGACAGTAGTGGAGAAGGTGGAACGTTTTAAGTTCCTCGGCGTACACATCACGGACAAACTGAAATGGTCCACAGTGCAACATTGCCTCTTCAACCTAAAAAGGCTAAAGATATTTGGCTTGTCACCTAAAACCCTCACAAACTTTTACAGTTGCACAATTGATAGCATCCTGTCAGGCTGTATCACCGACCGGTGGTGTGGTCTGCACAACGCATTACCGGGGGCAAACTACCTGCCCTCCAGGACACATTCAGCACCCAATGTCACAGGAAGGCCAAAAAGATCATCAAGTACAACAACCATCCGAGGCACTGCTACCATCCAGAAGGCGAGGTCAGTACCATCCAGAAGGCGAGGTCAGTACAACTAAACAAAGATCGAGATACTGTAAAACAGCTTCTTTCTCCTGGCTTCTTTCTCCAGGCCATCAGACTGTAAAAAAGCCATCCTTAACACAGAGAGGCTGCTGCCTACATACAGACTTGAAATCATTGGCCACTTTAATAAATCAATCACTAGTCACTTTAATAATGTCACATTAATAATGTTTACATATCTTGCATTACTCATCTCACATGTACAGTATATACTGCATTTTATACCATCAATTGCATCTTGCCTATGCCACTCTGTTATTGCTCATCCATATATATGTACATTCATTTCCTTTAGATATGTGTGTATTAGGTAGTTGTTGTGGAATTGTTAGATTACATGTTAGATATTGCTGCACTGTTGGAACTAAAAGCACACGCATTTCGCTAACCATGTGTATGTGACTAATAAAATGTGATGTTCTACTAAAGCCTCAGCAGTACTCTGTAGGTTAGGACCATGGTGTAGCCAGATGACACATAGCTTCTGTCCTCCTCTGGGTACACTGACTTCAAAACAAAACCTAGGAGGCTCATGGTTCTCACCCCCTTCCGTAGACATACACAGTAATTATGACAACTTCCGGAGGACATCCTCCAAACTATCAGTGCTCTTGCAGCATGAACTGACATGTTGTCCACCCAATGAAAATATCAGAGATTGAATCTAGTACTGAATGCATAAGCTACAGCTAGCTAGCACTGCAGTGCATAAAATGTGATGATTAGTTGACTCAAAGAGAGAGAAAGACAATAGTTGAACAGTTTAGAACTAATTAATTAATTTCAATATTAAGGAGAAGCAAGAGAGCGAGAGAGCTAGCTATATTTGGTTGTATTTATTTTTAACTTTTACTTAGCTAGAGAATGCAGCTAGCTAGTTTAGCCTACTCAAACACCTGGCTCAAACAGAGAGGGATGCTATGTTAGCTAGCTGGCTATGGCAATCCAACAATGTAAGTCTTCCAAGTCAAGGTAAGCTTTTGGTTTTATTAATGTATTGCCACCGGGGCCCACCAGTGTAGTTGCGAAACTGCTTTTGACTGTACACTGTACTGCATGATTGTAATTAGTGGGTTTACTAATGCGTTAGTTCTAGTAGCTATGTTGACTATGACGTGACAATGATGTAGGCTGTGTATAGCAGTCATGATATGAAGGTTTGGCTTGGAAAGTTTTTTTCCTGGTCACAGACAGCAGATGTGTAGTGCACTGAAGTCCACAAGCGAAGGGAAAAGTTGAGAGGAGGAGAGCGCATAGATAGTTGCGAGAAGGAATTATATATACAACAAGCAAAGTGATGAGGCTGTTTTTATGTGGCTGCTATGAAAGTGAATTGAAAATTGTTTCTTAAACGGAAGCAAACAGAACAAAACAGGGATAAAAATACCTGTATTTGGCCAATAGAAATGTACATTTGCAAATGATGGACTAATGATTACTCCCTAGATCAGCTAGATACAGGCAAGAATGTGCAAGGCGGTATTGAATGTGTCACTGTCTCACCTTGATTACTCAAAATTCTCTCTGTTGTAAACTTTAATTCATAGGCTAGGTTGTAGCAACCGCATGATGGGTAAAGTGGAAATTCAAGTATCATGTAATAGCCTAAACCTATTGATGTTACATTGAGCTGGGTGAATGGAATATGAATGACAGTCATCCAATATTCTGTAATAGAAATAAGGCCATGTTCATAATTTTTTTTTATCCTCCCTCATTTTAAACGGCACCAACCACAACTGGTAGACATATTGTTTGTGCTATAGTTTTGGAAAATATTGTGTTTCAAGAAGTCCACCCATAGAGGTTATATACCATATTTCATTCCAGTCTGTTTAGCAATTCTGGAGAAGATGTTTAAAGTAGTCAAAATCATTTAAAAAAATCTAAATATTTCAAAAGCATATTGCATGATTTTGAGTTCTGATATTTGACAAGCGTGGTAAGGAGTACAGAAGTAGCTCATCCTAGGGCGGTGTCCAATTTCTCCTGGCAATACAAAGGAAACAAATACAAATACAAATAATAGTGCTGAACCACTAATCAAAGTCCTCTTATTAATATTGCCAGACTCCCAACCCATCTAGCCTTCTGACAATGAGAACAAATTAATGACTGGAGTAAATATACATCTAGCCAGGCTTTGCCTTGGCTGGACTAGTCCTCTCGAGCCAGCCACTTCACCTGCTGAAAGCAGATATGCATTTTGATGAGTGAAGTGCTACAGTTAAAGGGATTTGGGGGGGATTTCATTGAAGCACCAACGTGGGGCAGGAGAGGCTTTGAAGACGGAGGCAGGATTTATCTCTCTGATTGGATCATTCCTTGGCTGGGGGAATTACTTGTTCCAAGGGTGCATGATGTGCCAGCACTCTCCACCAATTTCTAGTTTCCCCCCGCTACAATATTTATCAACTAATCTCAGCAGAACTGCAGCTGAACCTCACATTCAGACTGTAAGCATACTCTTGCCAGCAGCACTGAGTCTTGGATGCTTTGCTCAGTGGCAAGTGAAGAGACATAAGACAAACTCTGCCCCATTAAAAATGCTTAGTGCTTAGGTCACTCCCTTCTTCTGTATTGTACATAATGCATTTTCAGGCTTGCTTTTAGGTGTGTGTGTGTGTATACCTTTTCAGATATGTCTTGCATATTGCTTGCTTTGACACTCAACCATCCCCCCCAAAAATTAAGAGGTAATTTGCTCATTATCATGACAAATTGCTCGAGTTAGGCTTCAGACAAAAACAACATCAGCAGTAAAAGAATATGTTGTAATTATGAGGAAACGTATTTCTCCTTTCCTGTAGCTTGTCAACAACGCAGCATTTTATAAAGATTTAATGTGAGAGCTGCTCTGCTATTGCTGTCAAAATGATGTTTAGTGAATTCAAGGAGCATGTCTATGCCTTCAAAACGTCACTCAGAATGCACTTTCCATATTATACAGAATCCAACAGATGGATAGAAGCCCTCTCTTGCAGATAGATGGTTTGAGAAACAAAAGCAATGGAGAAAACGACCTGCCTCCGATCTCAAACCACGTATTCAGGGCATGAGCTAGATGTTTGTTGATTTTGAGCTAAATAGTTCTAGCCATTTTGGGATTTAAAAAATATTTTTTCCTTGCCCATTTTATCGCACACCTGTGTCCTGCTCCTCCCAATAGCTTTCAAATGCAGCTTGACAGAAATGAATAACAAACAACTGATACAAATAGCCCACCTGATTCCATGAATTCGGTGTTGAAGTTGGTCCAGGATTCCTTGCTTTTGTGCAGATTTTCCTCCATGACTTTAATATCAGCAATGGGGCAGTTACAATCTGGGAACTTGGCAGAGCAGCGGCACCAGCAGTCATTGTTATGACACAAAAGCTCCCCCTCAGAGTTGCATGCCACGTAGCTGAGAGCAGCCTCCACGAAACGGTTCCGGAGGAATTCTGGAAGGACATCCTGTAAACCTGAATACAGAGGAGAATATTATAGCATCTTGTCATTGATGAAATATTATATTTTAGTGCCTTCAAGTTACATGAAGTTCATGTTCAAAACAAAGCAATATGTCCCCTTTCTCCCTCATATGTCTCCACAGTGAGAGCAAAAGTCTAAAAATGACAAAGGAACTTAGTTGCTAGTAATTGAGAATTAGGTATAAAGACCACACATCTCAGAGATATGGCAGAGAATGCCAAAAAAAATCCAGAGTGTAGATGGTCAAGGTTATGAAATGATGCGCCTACGATGTTAGAATGAGGGGAGGCATGGGCCCTGGTCAAAAGATGTGCAATACATAGGTAATCGGATGCTATTTGAGACTAATGTTTTGATGGAACAGTTCTCAGAACATGCACTGTATATATGCCTGCACAAATGTCCTTTACTGCATGAGACAGGCTTACACTTGATATACAGTGCATTCGGAAAGAATTCAGACCCCTTGACTCCTTCCAAATTTTGTTTAGTTACAGCCTTATTCTAAAATTAATTCAATTAAATGTTTTCCTCATCGATCTACACACAATACCCCATAATGACAAGTGAAAACAAGTTTTTAGAAATGTTTACAAATGTATTAACAGAAAAACTGAAAAATGGTCCAATTCATGCACTTATCAAGTGAACATCCCTGGTCATCCCTTCTGCGACTGATCTGGTAGACTCACTAAACATGCTTAATGCTTTGTTTGTAAATGATGTCTGAGTTTTGGAGAGTGCCCTTGCATATCAAGAACATTGTGCCATCTGGTTTGCTTAATATAAGGAATTTGAAATTATTTATACTTTTACTTTGATACTTATGTATATTTTTGCAATTACATTTATTTTTGATACTTAATATATTTAAAACCAAATAATATTATACTTTACTTGAGTCATTTTCTACTTTTACTCAAGTATGACAATTGGGTACTTTTTCCACCATTTGACTCTTCCAAGATCTGGCCGCCCGTGCCAAACTGAGAAATTGGGGGAGAAGGGCCTTGGTCAGGGAGGTGACCAAGAACCCATTGGTCACTCTGATAGAGCTCCAGAGTTCCTCTGTGGTGATTGGAGAATCTTCCAGAAGGACAACTATCTCTGCAGCACTCCACCAATCAGGCCTTTATTGTAGAGTGGCCAGACAGAAGCCACTTCTCAGTAAAAGGCACATGAAAGCCAGCTTGGAGTTAGCCAAATGGCACCTAAAGGACTCTCAGACCATGAGAAACAAGATTCTCTGGTCTGATGAAACCAAGATTAAACTCTTTGGCCTGAATGCCAAGCATCACATCTGGAGGAAACCTGGCACCATCCCTCCGGTGGAGCATGGTGGTGGCAGCATCATGCTGTGGGGATGTTTTTCAGCGTCAGGGACTGATAGACTAGTTAGGATCGAGGGAAAGATGAACGGCAGAAAGTACAGAGATCCTTGATGAAAATCTGCTCCAGAGGGCTTAGGACCTCAGACTGGGAGCGAAGGTTTACCGTCCAAAAGGACAATGACCCTAAGCACACAGTAAATACAATTTAGGAGTGGCTTTGTATGTCTCTGAATGTGCTTGAGTGGCCCAGCCAGAGTCTGGACTTGAACCCGATCGAACATCTCTGACAGAGCTTGAGAGGATCTACAGATCTGTATCCTATACCCAAGGATACTCAAGACTGTTTTCGGTGCCGAAGGTGCTTCAACAAAGTACTGAGTAAAGAGTCTGAATACTTATGTAAATGTGATATTTCAGTTTTACATTTTTTATACATTTGCAAAAATGTCATTATGGGGTATTTTGTGTAGATTGAGGAGGGAAAAAAACTATTGAATCAATTTTAGTATAAGACTAACATAACAAAATGTGGAAAAAGTAAACGGGTCTGAATACTTTCCCGAATGCACTGTACATGCACCTAAAATAGGTGATATTCAATGTTGATAAAGATACCGTCCAATTTTAAATCACACATCATTTGAAAACCCATAATCTGTTTTAAATGGTAACATCTTTTTCTGATCAATACATATCAATAACCTTGCAGAGAGTTCAATAATATGTATTAAATTGTCTGCTTTTTCTCAATTTCCCTAATGGTTTTGTTTAGTCAGAAGCTCAGCTGTGGGTGTTTGGAATCTAATGATCATGTTAGCTGTGACAAAGGCTTCCTCTCAGTTTGCAACACTTTGGAAATGTTTCAAGAGTGGAGTCAATCCGTGTGCCTTATTATGAATATTTATGTGTGTTCCTTGGTATTTACTTTTTGAATAGTGGAGAGCAGACACAATTAGTCACAGTCTTCCTGCCTTGGCGGCTGACAGATTCTGTGAGCCAATGGGAGAGCTATCTGGCAGAAATGGGCTTTAATTTGGGAGACGGCTAAATAACAGCCTCTTCACCTCAGCCCTTCCATCTCTGCCACTTTTTCTTTTGGGGGGGGGGGGGGGGGGGGAGTGCAACGAGTACTTTTCTGTGGAATTGCAAGCTTCAGTTGTCAAGAACAATACTTTCCCATATTTCATTTCTTTTCCCTGTGCTAATGACTTGTCTTGCTGGAAGTGCAGAGATGCTTTAGCTAAGAAAGTTACAAAATTCAACACACACACACACACACACACACACACAATCTAAAAAAATACTGTCACACAGATTTTCAACCATCTCTCAGTAGTTACAGGGTATCTGTCAGCAGTGGGCTTCCTTCAGGAGACGGCGGTATTAAGTGGGTTGGCAATTTAAATGTCAAACCTGAGGAAGGCGCTGGAAATTGGCACAAGCTGCGTTTATAATTAGCGATGGCTGAAGGAAGAGAATGCTCTGAGCTCATTCCTCTCCTCACACTACTTTGTGCTTGTTTGACTTGTGGTGACATTTCTGTCGTGGGTGTTCGAAGCAAATTAGTGTTCGCTGAAATGCTTGTCGGCAGACGACCCTACAGCCTACTTTTAAAGAATTGGAAAATATTAAATTTATTAGACTGGCATTAACCTCTGGGATTTCATATTATTATTGAACCACATGGGCTTTTCCATTGCAATGAATAATAGGAGTCTGAAATGGGATTTAGCTGTGATTGTTTGTTTTCTAGTAACCTTATAGTGGTAATCTACTTCAATTTAACATTCATTTGAAAAAGGTAGATTATCGTTAAATATTTCTACAGTGCCGTAAAATACGTTTTGGGTGTCGGCTTCCTCTAATGAAGATTAAGAATTGAATGATCACATTTTCCTTGGTTAAAAAAGACAAGATAATATAAACACGATTTTTGTTCCTGGCATCCTTATAGACTCTAAACCATTTGCTTAATATAGTGACCAATATGCACTGTTTGATGGTTTAATTAGATGCATATACAGTGAGATAGGGTTATTTATCAATCATTTAAATATGTGGATTGATTTATGCATTATGTCATGGTTGTGGCTTATACATCATGGTAAGCCAATTTTCAATTTACAATTTCTCTTGGGCTACCAGAGAGGTGAACCAAAGATTTAGGTTTCCTGTAGATAACTTTTTTTAGTGCACTTCACGTAAACAATAGCTGAAATGGCATTGTACAGTCATCAATGTATTTAATATAGGGATAAGACAAACATAAAAATATCCGCCACAGTTTTAGATAAGCCCTGCACCACAAAGTTAACAAAATCCTGGATTGAACGTTGAAATGTGTTACGCCTCCAGAACATGAGGTGAGGAAGATCTTTGGAGGATATACCCTTGGACTTTGTTTTCATGAATTATACATTGTGCAGGGAGAGACCAGTAGATATGCACTTCCTTTCACTTCTTAATACCGACTGCTTTTTCCAGTCCTTCATCATCTTTTCTCCTGTGTTCACGATGCTTAGACTTGGCTTCACTATTGGATTAGAGAGATTGTCATCACTGTCACTTGCTTATCTATTTCTTTCCTCTTGAAATAAAGCTTAGCCAGACGTGTGATGCTCTGAAGCAGAGCCGACTCTAGGCAGAAGCTAAATAAGCAGTCGCTTACCCGGCCGCAAGGCCCCCCCTCCGACGATAAAAAATTGACAACTTATCAAAACCTTGTTCTGTTGAAGCATTCTTGGTTCTAGGTGAGCAAGTCTGCTCGGAAAGGAGAAAAGGCACGGTAAGATTGCCTAAATAACTGGCAAACAGTGCATGAGAAGGCTATATTGTCAGATGGTAGGCCTATCTGTTAACGCCGATACATAAAATACACACTATGACTAGCCTGCTAATGTGCCTTTACTGTCGAGAAAATACCCATTACTGATCCAAATGTTTGCCTAATCAGGCCCAGGCTAGATTATTATTATTTTCGTAATGAATCATGCATTCAAAACACAGAGCTTTTTAGCGGTTACTGAAATGGCATATTCACTGCAGTTTACAGCCTAGACTATAACTCTTTGCTCACTAGAAAAAATGAAGAAAATACATTATTGCATTGTGTTTCTCTAGCCTAGGTATGATCATTTTCTTATCCCTAAAAAGCTTAATAAATTGGGGTAGTGGCAATTTTTAGCATGTACATCTTGGTGGGGAAAACTCAACCAATTTGTTTAGATAGTACACAACATTTTATTATTTTATTAGGCCTATGGTCTAAAAAGGAAGGAAAGAACAATCACAAGGATCTATAATAATAGACAATATACCGGCGCACAGACAGCACATTGCGCAAACAAAACAACCCTTGCAATATCAACTGGAATAACATGGGTCTATTACTGAGACTGTCACTGGCAAACATGGTTACAGACCCAACAACATATAGAATCCCCTCCTCATGAAGAAAAGTACATGAGCTAATTATAATACACAAATAAGCAAAACTATGAAATCATTCATGAATAAGATAGACCTACTGTATATAAGCAATATAACAATTCAGATGTACAAACTATGGCATAAGGGAATGATGAGCGGATAAGAGGAAAGCCGTAATTTCGATTTCGAGACATTAATGAGCGAGTAGTCCACATATTTTGGTCATGTAATGTAAATGGCTTATACAATTAATAGGATTAAATCCCCGCAATAGTCCTTAGCCACTCGCCATCAATGCTTTTCTTCTGTTAGAGCATTTAAGCCACATCTGTTCTTACTGTCTATAGTAAGCCCCCAGCTCTTCCATCTAACCCTAGCTTTACCATAGTTTACGTTTTGGCCTATAAGATGGTCTTTAAACTATTCCTTGTTGTTAGCCATCCCTGTGGTGTTTATGGGAATGGAGGCTTAGCGTATGGAGATTTTGTTCCTCCATCCTTGGACTGTGTCCTGGCCATCTGGGCCTCATTATGTCTGATATTTGCCCAATTCCCTATTGTCTAGCCTCTGTTGTTTGACCAGTGCAGCCATGTTGGACCTGCTGGTTGGACCTGCTAGGAGCCAGGTTATGGAAGCAGCACTCAAAGCCTGTGTCCAAAATGTCACCCTATTCCCTTTACAGTGCGCTACTTTTGACCTGGTCAAAAGTAGTGCACTATGTAGGGAATAGGTACCATTTTGGGATGTCACCAAAGCTTATTTTATACACCGTTTAAGCGCCAGTCCACAGCAGATGGATGAATCCATCCCAAAATAATCCCACACAACAGGATTTTCAAAACCTTGCTTCACAGATATGATCTATGATTTGAGATTCAATACTGCATGATTTCACAAGTCAAAGAGCCTGAATGAATAGCCTTGAGGAATGACGAATGAGAGCCCACTGCTAAGCTTAGAAGCACTGATATACACTTATCAAAATCATATGGCATTGGTTGTATAGATCAGAGCTGGCGAGAACAGTGAACCACTCAAGGGGAATCCAAAGCTTTTGCCTGGAGAGTTTAACGCAAGAAAGTTTCTCCACCAAAATACTCCCTTACATCAAGTTGGAGAGTTATGATCATTTGAAACTAAATAAGTAATTTTTTCTTCTTGGCAGCAAAACTATTTTTTTGTGGATTCCAAGTAATTTGTCTTGCAGCATAGAACAAAGAACATAATGAGTATATTATACACACACAATAGAACACAGAGCAACTGTTTAGAGAATGGAGTACAGTAGCTTACCTTTTAGCTGTATTTTATTTTCAGGACTGTGTACCAAGACAGAGCTAACAGAATCAAGGCTGTCATAGTTACTGCATCCAAGGGGCCCGGTCCTAGTTTCTGTTACCTAGGAAACAAGGAGATACTTTAATGCCTTATTATGCCTACTGGTGAATCATGTACCTGGTTGTTAGTTGTCTAACCTTTAGAAATAGAATGAATAGAAAGGGTTTCCCCATTCAAGTCAATGAGGGCATAATGGGTGGACTGGCAGCCATTTTGAGTGTACCCATGCCAGGAAGTAAAAGCTAGGTTGAAGATGACCTGAGTAAAAGCTACAATAAATTAAAGATGGGAAGATTAAGACAATGGAATAATTCTGTGAGGAAGCGTTAAAAATGAATATTCATGGGACCAGCGGTCAGGAATTCCAGTAAAAATGTGGCTGGATAGAAATGACAGTAAAACTGTTGAGTAGTTAGCTGATATTCACTACGAATGTGTTTACTTTTCACTTTGATGGCAAACTTTCTGTGCTACTACCATTCACTCCCAGTCATTCCCGAATGTAATAGCTTGTCCCTTGTTGAATAGTGGCGCAAAGAGTTATGGGATATTAGAATCCTCTTGTCTTTACCTGAATATATCAAAGACAGTATTGTATGTGATGGTTTGTATAAACCTTGCTGTCTGCCTGTCTGACCTCGATGTTTCATTGAAAAAATGCGATCTCGCCCCTATACAGAATGCTGTGTCTGCCTTGTCCCGCTTCATCGTCCATTATTTCCAAGGTAATGATGAGCGTCTGTGTTTATCCCTTACATTGAAAAGTTATTAAAACGATGAATATGGAGCATTTGCTGCCCTCCCAGCTGTAGAGCTTTTGGAGCAGTTGGCTAGCTAAGGGAGAAGACATTACCAACTGTTTTTGTTAGCCATAGCTAACACACAGATTGTTTATTTTTATTTTTCAAGTCTTTGTTCTCAAATGGAGGGATAAAATTCAGCTTTTCTGATTGGAAAGTTAAAATTCTATGCGTTGTTCTTGACCCCGTTTCACACGGGCTATTTTGGCAGTGTGTTTATGTTTCTGTGGCTAAAAGTCGGTGCTAACCCTGCTCTGTAACAGGGCCAGCAAGACCTAGGCTAAGGTTGGTGCGAGCCCACATTAGAATGTGCAAGTGTGAATATTCACAAAACACTTTAATCCATGTCAATCTTCTCCTCCAAACCGATGAAATATGAATAATATACTGTAGTACGGAGCTCAAAAATGTTGAAGGCAACAGTGAAAAGGCAAGATTATGTAAATCGATCTCTTTATCGCATCTATCAATATAAACCTCCCTTGCAAATCTCCTTCCAAATCTTCCTCGCAGTTATGTAAGAGAGTAAGACTGTATTTCTTGACAAAAAATGCTGCCAGTAAGCTACAATATTCAATAAATAAGGTGTTTTTACAGATGATTCATTGTAAAATATTGTTTTTCTATCGACCCTTGTCAAACAATATCAAGTCAGTGCAGCACTACATGCTATGTATTGTGGACTATACTTCATTCCTCTTACTGTGATTTATACCAAATAAGTTGAAGTACTTTATGGTCCCCCTGCATTATGTAAGATAATATATTTCATTCCTCCTCCAGAAGTTTCATTACAACCACAAAGCCTAAAGCCATGTACGCAGGCAGGTCAAGCACATCCCACTCTCTCATGGATGATTAGCTCAGTTGGCAGAGCATTGAGGAGCAGGTGGCTCGCATACTAGAGATGATAATTTTGCTAAAATGTAACCAGAGCTTCTCATCTTGAAGCACTGCAGGGCTGAAGCCAGGTATTTGCAGAGTGCTTCATGTGATTTTTTTAATCAATCTGTCCTATAACATACACCGAGTGTACAAAATATTAGGAACACCTTCCTAATATTGAGTTGAACCCCCTTTTGCCATCAGAACAGCCTCAATTTGTCGGGCATGGACAAGCATTTCACAGGGATGTTGGCCCATGTTGCCTCCAATGCTTCCCACGGTTGTGTCAAGTTGGCTGGATGTCCTATGGGTGATGGTGGGGAACCATTTTTGATGCACACAGAACTGTTGAACGTGAAACTCCAACGTTGCAGTTCTTGACACACTCAAACCGGTGCGGCTGTCACCTACGACCAAAGGCACTTTAATATTTTTTCTTGCCCGTTCAACCCCTGACTAGTTAGGTTTCCATCCAATTGGTGGCAGATTTTCATGCAAATATAAAAAAATCTGCATGAAGAAAATAAAAAAATCACTGCATGATGATGTAATGTACAAAATATATACTTTTTCACTTATGTGTTCCTTATGTTTTTTCACAAAAACTGTTGTGTTAAATAGCAAATGTGCTGACTTGGTCTTTGCATGTGCCCTCTGGCCAACGGCTCGCAGATATAGTGCGGTTAGGCTCTGCAGGTGGGCTAGTCTACATGATGATATAATTGATAAGAGTGAGAATGTTTTATATTTTTTTTAAATGGCAGTCAAGCATCGAACATCCTTTGACCAGAATAAGACCCTCAACATTTATTGGAAAGGAGCATCAAGCTCATACCATACACTTTCACCACCTTGTGAAGTCCATAACTTATTTTATCTGAAAGCTAATTTAAATTGCATAGCTTCCCAAGATTTGGTGTGTCCTCCCACTACGACATGTCATCGCGTGATAACAAGTTTACTTTGATATTATGGTTATTATATCAATATTTGCTCATTAAAAAAAACACCACCATTTCTCACATAATTAGTTTTACAGACAAAGATCCCAACATGTCGAACAAACAAATTATCTGTCAGAATTTATCAAATTGCATAGAAACGTCCTGTTTCCGTCACAGTTGTCATGATTTTTTTTGTACGGTATGACTTTACACTGACAAACTGGGGATGGAAACGTGGTTAATAGCACACATACACAATCCATGTCTCAGTTGTGTCAAGGCTTAAAAATCCTTCTTTAATTAACCTGTCTCCTCCCCTTCATCTACAATGATTGAAGTGGATTTAACAGGTGACATCAATAAGAGATCATAGCGTTCACCTGGATTCACCATGTCGGTGTTCCTAATATTTTGTATACTCAGTATACCCCAATTGAATCTAATAGGCTAAATGGAACACCACTATAGTACTAGAGCTATGGCTCTTTCTGCTTGGTTTAATAAAAAACACCTGAGGCCTCCCGAGTGGCACAGCGGTCTAAGGCACTGCATCGCCATGCTATAGGCATCACTACAGACCCCAGTTCAATCCCAGGCTGTATCACAACTGGCCGTGATCGGAAGTCCCATTGGGCGCCGCACAATTGGCCCAACGTCATCTGGGTTAGGGGAGGGTTTGGCCGGGGGGGCTTTACTTGGCTCATCGCGCTCTAGCAACTCATTGTGGCAGACCGGGCGCCTGCAGGCTGACCTCGTTGTCAGTTGAGTGGTGTTTTCTCCGAAACACTGGTGCGCCTGGCTTCCGGATTGGGCGGGTGTTAAGAAGCAAGGTTTGGCGGGTCATGTTTTGGAGGACGCATGACTCTACCTCACATCCCGAGCCCGTTGGGGAGTTGCAGTGAAGAGACAAGATTGAAAAAAAATCTATCTGAAAGGCTTTCTATGAGTCGCAGCACAACATGCTGACTCTCTCCTCTGTTCTCATCCTCCTAGATATAATATATATATATACAGAAGTATGTGGACAAGAACTGTTTGTCGGGAGCTTCATGAAATGGGTTTCCATGGCCGAGCAGCCACATACAAGCCTAAGGTCACCATGCACAATGCCAAGCGTTGGCTGTAGTTGTGTAAAGCTTGCTGCCATTCAACTCTGGAGCAGTGGAAACGCGTTCTCTGGAGTGATGAATCACGCTTCACAATCTGGCAGTCCGATGGACAAATCTGTGTTTGGCGGGTGCCAGAAGAATGCTACATACCCCAATGCATAGTGCCAACTGTAAAGTTTGCTGGAGGAGGAATAATGGTCTGGGGCTGTTTTTCATGGTTCGGGCTAGGCCCCTTAATTCCAGTGAAGGGAAATGCACAAAGCGAGGTCCATACAGAAATGGTTTGTCAAGATTGGTGTGGAAGAACTTGACTGGCCTGCACAGGGCTCTGACCTCAACCCCATCGAACACCTTTGGGAGGAATTGGCTGAATGGAAGCAAGTCCCCGCAACAATGTTCCAACATTTATTCAAAAGCCTTCCCAGAAGAGTGGAGGCTGTTATAGCAGCAAAGGTGGGACCAACTCCATATTAATTACCATGGTTTTGGAATGAATGTTCAACCAGCGAGTATGTGTCCACATACTTTTGATAATGTAATGTATATCTGCTGCCTTCGACACCCTGAACCATCAGATCACTGGCCTCTTAAGGATCTGCCCCTGTTTTTCAATTTTTGCCTAAAATGACATACCCAAATATAACTGCCTTTAGCTCAGGACCTGAAAGGAAACACTTTGAAGTTTGTGGAAATGTGAAATGAATGTAGGAGAATATAACACATTCGATCTGGTAAAAGATAATACAAAGACAAATAAAAGTTTTGTATTTGTTTTTGTACCATCATCTTTGAAATGCGAGAGAGAGGCCATAATGTATTATTTCAGCCCAGGCGCAATTTAACATTTGGCCACTAGATGGCAGCAGTGTATGTGCAAAGTTTTAGACTGATCCAATGAACCATTGTATTTCTGTTCAAAATGTTGTGTCAAGACTGCCCAAATGTGCCTAATTGGTTTATTAATAACTTTTCAAGTTCATAACTGTGCACTCTCCTCAAACAATAGCATGGTATTATTTCACTGTAATAGCTACTGTAAATTGGACAGTGCAGTTAGATTAACAAGAATTTAAGTTTTCTGCCAATATCAGATATGTCTATGCCCTGGGAAATGTTCTTGTTACTTGGGACACCGATCTGTAGAGATCCTTAAGAGGGCTTGTAAGTAGGAATTTCACTGTAAGCTCTACACCTGTTGTATTCAGGGCATTTGATTTGATTTGGTTGTATCCTCCTCTCCACCCTCGCAGGGCTGCATGGAATGTGCATTCTTTGCACACTTCTGGATTGCATCCTACACAGCAGGTCACTCCTACCAGGTGGTGCGAAGAGGATCTGTGTCTGCACCACATGTTATTACTACTAATGCCCACCAAGGCTTGGTTCTAGGCCCTCTCCTCTTTTCTCTTGACTCACTCCTGAAAGGTTCATGCTCTACAACATCTGTAGGAAGTGTTCTAGTTCTAGGTTCTAGTCATCTCCTATTCAGAGTACTGCAACCCTGTTTTGGCTGCAACTTATCCAGAACGTCACAGCACGCCTGGTGTTCGGTCTTCCCAATTTCTCCCTCGTCACCCCGCTCCTCCGCACACTCCACTGGCTTCCTTTAAGCTTGCATCATTTTCAAGTCCCTGGTGCTTACCTACAGAGCAGCAAAGGGAACTGCCTCTCCCTACCCTGCACATCTGATGTCTTGGCACTGGGCAGTTCCCGTTCAAACTGTCAATGCTCGACTTTCTCTGTCTTGGCACCCCAAAGGTGGAACAAGCTCCTCCCTAACATCAGGACAAAGGAGTCCCTGCCCATCTTCTGACAACGTCTAAAACCCTACCTCTCTTTAAAGAGTATTTTAAATAAATCCCACGTCTGCGTAAATGTACTTCCTAGGATGGTGATATGTTGTTGTCTTACCTAGCTATCTTAAGATGAATGCACTAATATCGCTCTGGATAAGACCGTCTGCTAAATTACTAAAATGTCAAATATAAGCATATATCCAAAATCATGGCCAAGTCCCAAATGTTCAGAATACGTTTTTTTTAATCAAGGTGAAAAGTTGTGAAATCTTACAGTCCTGTGTTAAATTAATTTTGTTATTTCAATGAGTTTAAAGCAAGCCCTGTCCACCCACTCACCTCCTGTCATCATGATACAGCAGTACTGAATACATGCAGATGATAATCCTGCCTTTTAGAGTGTATGTTTGGAACTAAGTAGTTAGCTGCTAAGCAACAAAACATTACCCATGCGACCTTAAGCATTGTATTAGAGACAGACAGAACAAATTCTCAATGCCAAAGGTCTCAGTAGCCTACCTTCATTTTGTTTCACATAAAAAATAAACCTGCTAAATACAAGTTCCATGTATAGTTCCATGTCAAACTAAACAAACATATTCAGAAAAGAAACTGGATGCTTCAATGACTGAGTGTCCTTGAGAGTAGCAGTTGATCTACCTTTATGGCGGAGGTGGCTATCTGTAGGTGGTGAAGTCGTCTCAAGGTGCTCTCGCGGTCTGTGAAATAAGAGGCAGCCAACTGATGCAATACTTCCAGGGAGACCACAGAGCTGTTTCCTTGTCCCACCGATTTCTTACTGAGCTTCTGCTTATCCAGGAAGATTGTCAACGATTCTTCTCCTGTAGAAAGATAGAATAGAAGACAATAGAATAGAAGACAATAGAATAGAAGACAATAGAATAGAAGAGAAAAAAAATCCCAGAGGGATATTCAATCAAAGTTACACATGGTCCTTAAAAAAAGAAGAACAACTGCAAAAACTGGGTCACTTTAATCATAATGACACCGAAAGTTTTAATACTTGTTGAGAGTAATGGGTGCCATTATCGTCCATGAAAGGAATTAACTGAGGCATTCAGACAAAAGCTCATAGACTGCAGACAGATTATGAAGGTCTATCTCTGTCTTGTATGAAAACCCAGACTTTTCAAAAGAACACTATAGTATTCACATGATTCTGCTAGACCAGACAGCGTGCTTAGCTCTCTTCTACCTTGGGGCTATGAGATACCATCAGCACCCAGCATAAGAATGTGTGCGTTGCTATTTGCAATTATCTCATTAGCATGCAGTGTATAGTCCCATCCCTTTTGTTTGAGCCGGTAATTACAAGAGCTCAGTATGGCTTTTCCACTGCATTCATCTTTCTTGTCACTTCGACTCTGTAACTTCAGTTCATATATCCACCATTAAGTGGCATCATAATTAGTGCGTACATATCATCAGATGTAGTAGTATTCTGGTTGATGTCATAGCAAATGTTTAGAGACCACAAACAGGACTGTTTGTCCAATAGTTTTTTTAGATGCTAGGGGGAGAAGAGCATTCAATATCTCAAACTATGTGCATAACTTGGAATTTCCCTCATGTATTCAGCATTACTTCAATCATGGATTGCCAAATCAACAAAGCAGACTTCGTCCATACTAACAGAGAATGACTGACCATATTTATTAACATTAACTTAATTTGAATAGTAAAAATTAAATTTTGATCGATGTAAATTACTGGTATGGGGATACCTAGTCAGTTGTACAAGTGAATGTATTCAAACAAAATGGGACTTCCGCCTTAATCAATGTCATCGGCGCCCGGGCAGCAGTCGTTATTGGGGGTTAACTGCCTTGCTTTAGGGCAAAACGGCAGATTTTTCCATCTTGCCTGCTCAGGGATTCAAACCAGCAACCTTTTTGTTACTGCCCCACTATGCTACCTGTCGCCCTGTCAACAGTGATATCATGAGCAGACTAAATATATACAGTATGAGTAATTTTTGGTTTGTTTTAAAGCAGTCAACATGATCAATATCTGAGGAGATGAAATTACACCGAAGCAATTTTGAGAACAGACTAAGATGAGTAACTAACAACATCCCTTAGCCACAAAGCCTAAAGCTAAGTGCCACTGAGTAGGTGTATGTGAAGCTGCTTACCTCCTAGCGTAGCAGACACCAAAAAGTGAGTTCCATATTTCTTGATCAAGTTCTCGTGGATCTGCTGCAGACTTGGTCTTCGGCCCAGCAACCTCAGGTTGCGTAGAAACTCCGGCGCCAGCGGCAAGGGTGCCTTAAAAAAGTCCCTCTTCTCTGTAGCCAAGCTGTTCACTTTCCAATGGCTGAATTCCCTGCAACAACAAACTGATCTCAATTCAAGTGAACCATGGGAATTTTTTTTAATCCATCTGATTCATGGTGTTTGGGTCATTTCATTGGCTGATACTTATGTGAGGAATGCAAATATCAGCAGAAAATCTAGCTTGATGTTACAGGAGATGTGAATGAATGGTATAGACATCAAATACATTTAAAGTTATTTGACAACATACAGTACACAACATGGAAAATGTTTGATCATTATTCAATGAAAGAAAGTATAGAAAACATATTTAGTCCAACCTTACAATATATAGGCATTTTGCCACAGGAATAACATTGGTAGTACCATACCATGTAAGTATAATAATTAAAGTATAATTGCATACTGTTATTTAGTACTAAGTATGGTTTGCACAATTTCAAAGACTTTAAGAACAAACTCTACAGTTCAATTTCTGTAAAAATGTGCAGTAGTGTACACAAACATTTCTTTCAAAACCATTAAAAAAACACCGGTCTTTGGAATAATTTTGAGGGATACGAAGCAATAGCAAGCCAATGTTGATGGGGATAATCCAAGCATCCAAAGTAAACCTCAAATCTTACATCACATTATCATACAAGTCTTTGCCTATAATGTGCAAAGACCATGAGATGCTGCCCATTAGCTTTGGATGATGTTGTCTTGACTGAAAAATTTGTGATGACAGAGGTTGTGAACAGAGCATTACTTTTCTTCCATGGGGATTTCGAGGAGTTAATTGTAAAAAGCATTGGCTGACCGTACCAGTGCTAATGATGATAGATGCTCTTAATTACAGGGCTTTAGAACAAGCTGACTGCACCTGCAGCTCTGCAGGATTGTAGGGAATTATTTAAGCCAAAACTCTCTACACCTCTACTCCATTCCCCATTCGATAACAACAGAGCACCTGGATATTACCACTGTTTTAACATTCCACTATGTTTCTCATTTGTTCCATGGCTTCTACTTGTACGTGTTTGTGAAACATATCACCATATAATTAGAGTGATTCATTCTATTTCTATGAGTGTTACCCCTAAGTTAGTTTCAGTTACAACGTAGAAGATCATGTTTAATAAGTTAATAACATCGTCTGGATCTCTCTGTATGTATCAGATCTTGCAGATGAGAATGTATTCCACACCTGCGTTGAGGGCGTGATTTTGAAAATGTATTCATAAAGCATGCTTGCATGAGGAAGCCTAAATCCATACAAAATGTAACCAACTGTACAGTATGTATGGATTTAACCTAGATCACAACAGCTGCTTTCAGTATATATTAGCCTTTATTTAACCTTTACTTTAACAGGGAGTCCACACTGCGACCGAGAGTCTCTGCACAGCTATTTTCAGGTCTCTCCAGAGATGTTCGATCGGGTTCAAATCTAGCCTCTGGCTGGGCCACTCAAGGACATTCAGAGACTTGTCCCAAAGCCACTCCTGCGTTTTCTTGGCTGTGTGCTTAGGGTCGTTGTTCTGTAGGAAGGTGAACCTTTGCTCCAACCTGAGATCCTGAGCACTCTGGAACAGGTTTTCATCAAGGATCTCTCTTCACTTTGTTCTGTTCATATATTTCCCTCCATTCTGACTAGTCTCCCAGTCCCTGCCGCTGAAAGACATCCCCACAGCATGATGCTACCACCACCATGCTTCACCGTAGGAATGGTGCCAGGTTTACTCCAGACATGATGCTTGGCATTCAGGCCAAAGAGTTCCATCTTGGTTTCATCATACCAGAGAATCTTGTTTCTCAAAGTCTGAGAGTCCTTTAGGTGCCTTTTGGCAAAGTCCAAGCAGGCTTTCATGTGCCTTTTATTGAGGAGTGGCTTCCATCTGGCCACTCTACCATAAAGGCCTGATTGGTGGAGTGCTGCAGAGATGGTTGTCCTTCTGGAAGGTTCACCCATCTCCACAAAGGAACTCTGGAGCTCTGTCATAGTGAGCATCGGGTTCTTGGTCACCTCCCTGACCAAGGCTCTTCTTCCCCGATTGCACAGTTTGGCCAACCGACCAGCTCTAGGAAGAGTCTTGGGGGTTCCAAACTTCTTCCATTTAAGAATGATGAAGGGCACTGTGTTCTTGGGATAATCAATTCTGTAGAATTTTATTGGTACCCTTCCTCAGATCTGTGCATCGACACAATCCTGTCTCGGAGCTCTACGGACAATTCATTTGACCTCCTGACATGGTTTTTGCTCTGTCAACTGTGGGACATTATAAATACAGGTGTGTGCCTTTCCAAATCATGCCCAATTAATTGAATTTACCAGTTGTACTCCAATCAAGTTGTAGAAACTTCTCAAGGATGATCAATGGATACAGGATTTACCTGAGCTCAATTTTGAGTCTCATGTCTGAATTCTCATGTAAGTAAGGTATAAAAAAAAACGTATACATTTGCACCAAAAAAATAAACTGTTTTTGCTTTTTGCTTTTCATTATGGGTTATTGTGTTTAGATTGATGATGATTTCTTTTTAAATACATTTTGGAATAAGGCTGTAATGTAAAACAAAATGTGGAATAGTTCCCGTATGTCTGAATACGGGATGTCTGAAGTGTTGCTCACATTTTTCATGACCTGAAATAAAAAGATCCTAGAAATATTCCATGCATACAAAAATATTATTTAGCAAAATTGTTAAAAAAAAATTTTTACATCCCTGTTAGTGAGCATTGTAAAAGGGCACTGTAAAATGTGCAGTTTTGCCCCACAACACCCCACCAATTGCACACAGTTTTGAAGTATTGTGAAATTGGCATGCTGACTGCAGGAATGTCCAACTGATCTGTTGCCAGATAATTTAATGTTCTTTTCCCGACCATGTCATTTTAGAGAATTTGGCAGTACATCCACCCGGCGTCACAACCTCAGACCACATGTAGCTTAAGACCTCCACATCCGGCTTCTTCACCTGTGGGATCGTCTGAGGGGAGTATTTTTAGGAGGTTTTTTTTCTGTCCCTAATTATACGCATATAAGGCCCTCCCCCGCCCTCCTTTCGGATAAGCTGACCATGACTCGATTTTGTTGCTTCCAGCTTATAGACAGAAACTAAACAACTTCTTTGCTCGCTTTGGGGACAATACAGTGCCACTGACATGGCCCGTGACCAAAACCTGCAGACTCTCCTTCACTGCAGCCGACATGAGTAAAACATTTAAACGTGTTAATCCTCGCACGGCTGCAGGCCCACACGGCATAACCCAGCCGTGTCCTCAGGGCATGCGCAGACCAGCTGGCTGGTGTGTTTACGGACATATTCAATCAATCCTTATCACCGTCTGTTGTTCCCACATGCTTCAAGAGGGCCACCAAGTATTCGGCCCCCTTGAACTTTGCGACCTTTTGCCACATTTCAGGCTTCAAACATAAAGTTATAAAACTGTATTTTTTTGTGAAGAATCAACAACAAGTGGGACACAATCATGAAGTGGAACGACATTTATTGGATATTTCAAACTTTTTTAACAAATCAAAAACTGAAAAATTGGGCGTGCAAAATTATTCAGCCCCCTTAAGTTAATACTTTGTTAGGCCACCTTTTGCTGCGATTACAGCTGTAAGTCGCTTGGGGTATGTCTATCAGTTTTGCACATCGAGAGACTGAAATTCTTTCCCATTCCTCCTTGAAAAACAGCTCGAGCTCAATGAGGTTGGATGGAGAGCATTTGTGAACAGCAGTTTTCAGTTCTTTCCACAGATTCTCGATTGGATTCAGGTCTGGACTTTGACTTGGCCATTCTAACACCTGGATATGTTTATTTTTGAACCATTCCATTGTAGATTTTGCTTTATGTTTTGGATCATTGTCTTGTTGGAAGACAAATCTCCGTCCCAGTCTCAGGTCTTTTGCAGACTCCATTAGGTTTTCTTCCAGAATGGTCCTGTATTTGGCTCCATCCATCTTCCCATCAATTTTAACCATCTTCCCTGTCCCTGCTGAAGAAAAGCAGGCCCAAACCATGATGCTGCCACCACCATGTTTGACAGTGGGGATGTTGTGTTCAGGGTGATGAGCTGTGTTGCTTTTACGCCAAACTAACGTTTTGCATTGTTGCCAAAAAGTTCAATTTTGGTTTCATCTGACCAGAGCACCTTCTTCCACATGTTTGGTGTGTCTCCCAGGTGGCTTGTGGCAAACTTTAAACTACACTTTTTATGGATATCTTTAAGAAATGGCTTTCTTCTTGCCACTCTTCCATAAAGGCCAGATTTGTGCAATATACGACTGATTGTTGTCCTATGGACAGAGTCTCCCACCTCAGCTGTAGATCTCTGCAGTTCATCCAGAGTGATCATGGGCCTCTTGGCTGCATCTCTGATCAGTCTTCTCCTTGTATGAGCTGAAAGTTTAGAGGGAAGGGTCTTGGTAGATTTGCAGTGGTCTGATACTCCTTCCATTTCAATATTATCGCTTGCACGGTGCTCCTTGAGATGTTTAAAGCTTGGGAAATCTTTTTGTATCCAAATCCGGCTTTAAAATTCTTCACAACAGTATCTCGGACCTGCCTGGTGTGTTCCTTGTTCTTCATGATGCTCTCTGCGATTTCAACGGACCTCTGAGACTATCACAGTGCAGGTGCATTTATACGGAGACTTGATTACACACAGGTGGATTGTATTTATCATCATTAGTCATTTAGGTCAACATTGGATCATTCAGAGATCCTCACTGAACTTCTGGAGAGAGTTTGCTGCACTGAAAGTAAAGGGGCTGAATAATTTTGCACACCCAATTTTTCAGTTTTTGATTTGTTAAAAAAGTTTGAAATATCCAATAAATGTCGTTCCACTTCATGATTGTGTCCCACTTGTTGTTGATTCTTCACAAAAAAAATACAGTTTTATATCTTTATGTTTGAAGCCTGAAATGTGGCAAAAGGTCGCAAAGTTCAAGGGGGCCGAATACTTTCGCAAGGCACTGTACTGTACTCTATACCATCTACTGCATCTTGCCATCTTTATGTAAAACATGTATCACTAGCCACTTTAAACAATGCCACTTTTATGTTTACATACCTTACATTACTCGTCTCATATGTACTTACTCTACCCAATACCATCTACTGCATCTTGCCTATGCCCTTCTGTACCATCTCATTCATACATTTTTATGTACATATTCTTCATTACCTTACACTTGTAAAGTGTAAAAAAAAAGGTAGCTGTTGTGAAATTATTAGGTTAGATTACTCATTGGTTATTACTGCATTGTCGGAACTAGAAGCACAAGCATTTCGCTACACTCGCATTAACATCTGCTAACTATGTGTATGTGACAAATAAAATTTGATTTGATTTAAGCCCTTTTGTGGGGAAAAAATTATTCTGATTGGCCGGGCCCGGCTCCACAGTGGGTGGACCTAGCTCCCAAGTGGGTGTGTCTATGCTCTCTAGTCATGTGAAATCCATAGATTAGCGCCTAAATAATTTATTTCAATTGACTGTAGCTCAGTAAAATCTTTGAAATTGTTGCATGTTGCGTTTATATTTTTGCTCAGTATAACATAGGCAAAAAACTAAAACAATCATAAACAACAGTTACCTTTCTCAGCTACTAGGTCCCAACATCCAATTTTAATGAGATCTGCAAATTGTTACAGCAGTGGGACGCATAAAAATACAAGCGGATTTTCCTTAATTCTGTGGAGACCCAAAGAACCTCAAGAGTTAACCAACCCTTTGAATGTGTTTTGTAACTTGTTTCAAAATTCAACAACAAAGTTACACTAGGTAGGTGGTAAGCTTGTGTAGTAGAACTTAGTAAACAAAGAGGGAGTAATGCAGTGACCCAATGGACATTTCTGAGGACCAGCCAACCTTCTGATGTAGGATGCTGTGATTTGTGTTAAAACGGTCACCTGTGATAAAGCAAAGGGCACTATGGTAGACGGCATCCAAAGGGTTAAGAGCAGTGGCTAATGCATTCTGATACATTCTGTCCCCATAGTCAAGAACCGTCAGGAAAGTTCACTGTACAATCTGAATCCTGCTGTTTAGGGAGAGGCATGATCTATTTCTATAAAAGAAGACTACCTTTAAATCTCAGCTTCTTAACTAGCTCATACGTATGTTTTTAAATGTCAATTTATTGTCAAATACACAGATATTTATATGCAGGAACCAGCTCGATTAAAGAACCATCCAATGAAAAAATACGTAAGCCATCTGAAATATTTCTAAGAAAATTAGAAAACAAAATACATTTAGTTTTTTCCGCATTAAGTACCAATTTTAAATCAACAAGGACTTCTGCAAGGCAACACAATCAGATTGCAGGTCCTACCTAGCCTGGTCAGCTGTAGTGGCAATAGCGTACATAATAGTGTCATATGCATACAGATGAATGTTAGAATATTTATATAAATAATAAAGAGGACAGGTCCCAAAATTGACCCCTGCGCGACACCTTTAGTAATATTGAGGTAATTTGACTTAAAACCATCAGAAAGCACATATTGTGTCCTGTCTGACAGATGCAAGATGCCTGGTCGATGCCCATTACAGACAACCTTTGAATGAGTAGGGGATGGTCGAGAGTATCCAAGGCCTTGGACAGATCGATAAATATGACAGCAATTTATTTTTTCATTTAAGACAAGCGTAGCTATGTCCAGGTCTAAAACCAGAGTGGTACACATTAAGAATATCATTTGATGTTAAAAAGTTCTTAGCTGAGAGTTTGCCAGTGATTCTAATATTTTTGCAAGGCAAGATAGTTTAGAGATTGGGCGGTAGTTATCCAGGTCAGAAGGATAAAGGGGGAGGGCATGCGCCGCCTTACAGATTTTAGGAATAGCACCAGAAGCAATTGTTAAAAACAAAATGTGGGTCAACAGTTCTACAATGACGGGGGCAGAAAGCTGCAGTAGAAAGGAATGAAGTGACAGTTTTTTTGCAAGGCACTTCATTCTTTAAAAAAAGTAAGTGCCTGAAAGTGCATCATTCTCTGCTATTTGTTTAGAAGTGAATAAAAGATGTATTGAGGTATTTTCAGAAACGATTTATTTCAAATAGATGGTCAGCTGAGGCAAAATGGTTATTAAAAGCACCACACATGTCATTGTTGTCTGTTATAGGACAACTGTTATAACATGCTGGGGCAATGAGGGGGTGGTGTTAAAAAAAAAGTCCAGATTTTAGCTGGTTTCCACAACTCTCAGATACACAATTCATTAATTATGTTAACGTTGCTTTTCTAACCAGAGTAAGACATGTATTCTTAAAATGTCTGAAGGACTGAACTGTGAGTTAGATCTGTCCTTAATCTCTTATATTATAAGGCATAGAAGTCAGAAGTTTACATACGCCTCAGCCAAATACATTTAAACTCCGTTTTTCACAATTCCTGACATTTAATCCTCTTAAAAAGTTAGGATCACCACTTTATTTTAAGAAGGTGAAATGTCAGAATAATAGTAGAGAGAATGATTTATTTCAGCTTTTCATCACATTCCCAGTGGGTCAGAAGTTGACATACACTCAATTAGTAATTGGTAGCATTGCCTTTAAATTGTTTAACTTGAGTCAAAAGTTTCGGGTAGCCTTCTTACAAGCTTCCCACAATAAGTTGGGTGAATTTTGGCCCATTCCTCCTGAAAGAGCTGGTGTAACTGAGTCAGGTTTGTAGGCCTCCTTGCTCTCAGACGCTTTTTCATTTCTGCCCACACATTTTCTATAGGAGTGAGGTCAGGGCTTTGTGATTGCCACTCCAATACCTTGACTTTGTTGTCCTTAAGCCATTTTGCCACAAATTTGGAAGTATGTTTGTGGTCATGGTCCGTTTGGAAGACCCATTTGCGACCAAGCTTTAACTTCCTGACTGATGTCTTGAGATGTTGCTTCAATATATCCACATAATTTTTCTACCTCATGATGCCATCTATTTTGTGAAGTGCACCAGTCCCTCCTGCAGCAAAGCACTCCTTCAACATGATGCTTCCACCCCCGTGCCTCACGGTTGAGATGGTGTTCTTTGGCTTGCAAGCCTCCCCCTTTTTCCTCCAAACATAACGATGGTCATTATGGCCAAACAGTTCTATTTGTATTTCATCAGAGCAGAGGACATTTCTCCAAAAAGTACGATCTTTGTCCCATGTGCAGTTGCAAACCGTAGACAGTTTTTTTCCTGGCGGATATGGAGCCGTGGCTTCTTCCTTGCTGAGCGACCTTTCAACGTCGATATCGGACTCGTTTTACTGTGGATATTGATACTATTGTCCTCCTGCATCTTCACAAGGTCCTTTGCTATTGTTCTGTGATTAATTTGCATTTTTGCACCAAAGTACGTTCATCTCTAGGAGACAACGCGTCTCCTTCCTGAGCGGTATGATGGCTGCGTTGTCCCACGGTGTTTATATTTGCATACTATTGTTTGTTCAGATGAACGTGGTACCTTCAGGCATTTGGAAATTGCTCACAAGGATGAACCAGACTTGTGGAGGTCAAATTTAAAAAGAAATCTGAGGTCTTGGCTGATTTCTTTTGATTTTCCCATGATGTCAAGCAAAGAGGCACTGAGTTTGAAGGTAGGCCTTGAAATACATCCATAGGGACACCTCCAATTGACTCGAATGATGTCAAATAGCCTATCAGAAGCTTCTAAAGCCATGACATCACTTTCTGGAATTTTCCAAGCTGTTTAAAGGCTCAGTCAATTTAATGCATGTAAACTTTTGACCCACTGGAATTGTGATACAGTGAATTATAAGTGAAATAATGTGTCTGTAAACAATTGTTGGAAAAAGTACTTGTGTCATGCACAAAGTAGATGTCATAACCGACATGCCAAAACTATAGTTTGTTATCAAGAAATTTTTGGAGTGGTTGAATAATTAGTTTTAAAGACTCCAACCTAAATGTATGTAAACTTCCAACTTCAACTGTATCTACAGAGTTAATCAGAGAGGTAAAACATTTAAGGGCCTGATCCAAATCAGAGATAGAGGACAGACCATCCTAACCATACAACCCCAGGTCATACAGGAAATGTTGCTCATTGAAAGTTCTAAAATGTATCTTTGTAATAATGCGTGGACACAATTGAGGTAGTTAAGTATCTCTAATACAGGCAATGGGACAATGGTCACTGAGCTCATTAGCAAAGATTCCATTGGATGTATTCTTATGAGGGGCATTTGTCAGAATGATATCCTGAAGAGATGGTTTTTCAGGGGGTTTTATGTTGTGGCGGGTTGATTTAGTTATCAGTTGAGAAATTTAGCTCAGTACAAAAAACCTTCAGTCTAACTGATACTGGCATTCAACCAATCCAGGTTAAGATCACCCAAGATTAATCATTCAGAATTATTATAGTTAAACAGCAAGTCAGACAATTTGCTAAGAGAAATTGGGAGGGCCAAGGGAGGGTTGATAAACTCTAGTTGGGCATTATTACCAAGGCCCACATTTAGTACAAGACATTCAAATTGCTTGGGGACAAGAGTGGTATTACACACAGTAACATTTATGTTGTTCTTTATGAATATGGTGACAGCCCTACCTCTGCCAGCTCTGTCAGATCTATAAACATTATATCCATTTAGAGACACATCGGAGTCTGGCACAGAATTTTTAACCAAGTCTCAGTAAGTATCCAAATGTTACATTATAAAAAATTTAAAAAATCATTTTTAGGGGGTTGATCAGCTTTAATATTGCAGATAGACCGTGGCTTTCATCAATGTTATTGTCATCGTAATTTCCAATCACTCATTTATATTTTTTGTAAATAATTTATATTGTATATATTATTTTAAATATACATTACAAGTCCAACATTTTGACACACCTACTCATTCAAGGGTTTTTCTTTATTTCTAATATTTTCTATATTGTATAATAATAGTGAAGACATCAAAACTATGAAATAACTGCCTTGATGACCGCTTTGCAAACTTTTGTCATTCTCTCAACCATCTTCACCTGGAATGCATTTCCTACAGTCTTGGAGGAGTTCCCACATATGCTGAGCACTTGTTGGCTGCTTTTCTTTCACTCTGCGGTCCAACTCATCACAAACCATCTCAATTGGGTTGAGCTCGGGTGATTGAGAAGAACAGGACATCTGATGCAGCACTCTCCTTCTAGGTCAAATAGCCCTTACACAGCCTGGAGGTGTGTTGGGTCATTGTCCTGTTGAAAAACAAATGATAGTCCCACTAAGCGCAAACTAGATGGGATGGGTTATAGCTGCAGAATGCAGTGGTAGCCATGCTGTTAAGTGTGTCTTGAATTCAAAATACATGACAGACTGTCACCAGCAAAGCACCATCACACCTACAGCTCCATGTCTTAAAGTAATGATGGACTGTCATTTCTCTTTGCTTATTTGAGCTGTTCTTGCCATAATACCACCCCTACCTTTTCACAACACAACTGATTGGCTCAAACACATTAAGAAGAGAAGAAATTCCACAAATGAACTTTTAACAAGTCACACCTGTTAATTGAAATGCATTCCAGATGACTATCTCAAGCTGGTTGAGAGAATGCCAAGAGTGTGAGAAGCTGTCATCAAGGCAAAGTGTGGCTCAAATATAAAATATATTTTGATTCCATGTGTGTTATTTCATAATTTTGATGTCTTCACTATTATTCTACAATATATAAAATAGTAAAAATTAAGAAAAACCCTTGAATGAGTAGGTGTGTCCAAACTTTTGACTTGTGTAGTGTATACATAATTTGTTAAATATATTTTCCCCTAACTCTACCACCCCTCCCCTAACTTGAGTAAACTAATAGACAACAACACTCAGGCTTCTACTTACGGCTTAGACATACTATATATATTTTACTGACACAGTATATTTTACATGAGTTATCTTCTGTTTGTTTTTAGTCCCACCCTTCAGCTACATCCCTCCCATCTATCTCTGAAGACCATCCAGTTTTGATTTCTATTTGCCATATATTTTTCAACTGTGATGTTTCACAAAAGTTCTGAACCAATTTACATTTTACGGACACAGTATATTTTGCATTACTTATCTTGTTTTTTGGTTATTTTTAGTCCCACCCTTCAGCTCCCCTCAACCCCTCCTGTCTATCTCTGAACACCATCCAGTTTTAATTTATATTTGCCTTATATATTTCAACTGTGCTGTGTTGTTTCACAAAAGTTTTAAACCTTTCTATTCTCATACTTTATACAGATTAAAGAGAATCTTTTTGCTAAGTATATTATATTATTGATTATTATCGATTGACTATAACTTTTCAAATCATCCACCACTGCTTTTTGCAGAGGTAGCTCCAGGTAAATGTTGCAATTACTCAGCCATTCCTGAACCTGCAACCAAAAACAAGCTACATATGGACAGTATCAAAACAAGGATCTAATTTAACATGGAATGCAATGCAATGTGCTTTACAGGAAAAAAACTAATAAAAAACAATTAAAATAAAAGCTGAAACATTTACTACACAACAAAAATAAGATACAAAACAAAAGAATGACAAAAACTGAATAACTAAGAAGCACCCTAAAGAAAAGAAAAGCTAGAAAGATGTGTTCTAAGATCTCTTTTAAAAGGTCTACAGTTTCAGCCCCCCTCGGGTTCTCTGTTATGCTATTCCAGAGGCTGGCAGCATCATTTCTAAAGGCTGCCTCTCCATAGTTAAAAGGCCAGTGCCAGAGGACCTGATGGACCTACTGGGTACATATTTTAAAAGCATGTCTGACATGTATTGGGGTGCCCAATGGTGGATTGATTTCTAAACCAATAGAAGTATATTTAAATGAATTAAAACTCACAGGCAGCCAGTGCAGAGACCTATAAACCAGTGTAATGTGTGCTCTCCATCTGGTCTTGGTCAGTACCTGTGCTGCAGCATTCCGTATGTTTTACAGTTGAGCAATGGCTTTCTTGGGTAGACCAGACAGGAGAGCATTACAGTAGTCAAGACTGCTTGTAATAAAATCATGGATGAGTCTCTGTATCAGCCTGAGAGCGAAACGGCTGCACCTTGGCAATGTTCCTCAGGTGGTAAAAAGGTATTTTGGTCACATTCCTAATGTATAACACCTAGGTTTTTTTAATGATTCTTTCTCTTGGCAGCAAAATCTGCAGAGTTGAGATGGTTTTATTACCCTTCCACTTGCCTCTTCCATTTGTGCAGTAATGCTGCAATTATTTGGTTGTAATTTTGGATAGAGCAGACATTTCAATATATTTGATATAACTCCACCAGTCCTATTCATGATATAATTTTCAAAGATTATACGTTTTTTAAACATTCTTTCCAAAAGTAATGTTTTTTATCATTAGTATATTTGAGTTTAACCATAATACTTGTTGTAATATTTGTTCTGTCTTTTCTGGTTGATTAAACTGAAATTGCAAGCAACTTTCTATGGTTTGTTTTAAAAATAGCGATATTTTGGAGATTATTTAATTTTCAAATAACCGACAAGGAGAGGTTGTATTCTGAATAAAGGGAAAAAGGCCATTCTTCAACACGGGGTGAGACATTTTTACCAATCTGTTAGAGAACCAGTTCAGATTTAAGTATAGCTTTTGTATGACCGAAGCCGTTAGTGAAATGTCTAATGCTTTAATAATTAATCATTTCTGCCCTCCTAATTCATATTCATTATATGATAAGGCCATAAACATTTTTTGGGCTTCCCATTCCAAATAAAATTGAATAATTTATAATCATACAATTTTTAAAAAACAAGTTGTTAGGTGTAGGCATGGCCATAAGCAAATAGGTCAACTGGAATAGGCCTGGTTTCCCAGATTTTTCATAGTGGTCTATTGTTTCCAGTACTTGTCTTTTATAGTATCATCCATGTAAAAAAAACAACCTGTCTGATTAGGATTAATAATATCCGACAATACATTTCTAATTCTATCCACTATGCATTTTGCCCCACAACACTGAAGTGCAACTAAACATAGAATATACTGTAACCCACAAAACCAAAATGGAAAATGGCAACCTAAATAGGATCCCCAATCGGAGACATCGATAAACAGCTGTCTCTGATTGGGAACCCAATTTAAGTTGCTATTTTCCATTTTGGTTTTGTGGGTTACAGTATATTCTATGTTTAGTTGCCTGTCTGCACTAGCCATATTAGCTTCACGGTTAGTTTTGTTGTTTTGTATAGTTTGTTCAGTGTTCTCTCTTT
This sequence comes from Oncorhynchus kisutch, assembly GCF_002021735.2. NCBI lineage: Eukaryota > Metazoa > Chordata > Actinopteri > Salmoniformes > Salmonidae > Oncorhynchus > Oncorhynchus kisutch. The sequence continues at coordinate 19,632,349 of NC_034203.2, forward strand.
AATTAAAGAGTTATGTATTCATATCACGCTGCACCTTGGTCTACTCATTATGACAAACGTGACAAAATAACCCAGCAAATAAGGACCAAGCAGCGTGTGAATGAGGAGCGGGCATCCTGGGCCCGGGAGAAAGATGAGTGGAGGACATCCTGGACCTCGGAGGAGGTGGAGATAGCACAGGAGGAATGGCGACGATACGAGGAGTCAAGGCAACCACAGAAACCCCAATACATTTTTTTTTTGGGGGGGGGGCACATGGAGCAGTCGGCGGAGCCGAGGAGTAAACCAGAGCCAGTCTGGGAGAAGGAGGATTCGGAGGAGAGAGAAATGGGGGAGTTGTTGACGCACGGATTTGGAATAAAAGAACGTGTTGTCAGTTTGGTGCCACCTGAGTCAGCTCGCCATACTCGTCCTGAAACGTGTGTTAAAGTTCCGGAACAATTGATGCCGGCTATACACACCAGGTCTCCAGTGTACCTTCAAGACCCAGTGCGTCCTGTGCCAACTCCTCGCACTCTCCCTCAAGTGCGCTTTCCCAATCAGGTGTGTCCTGTTCCTGCTCCTCGAACTCTCCCTAAAGGGCGCCTCCACATTCAAGTACACCCTGTTCCTGCTCTTTGCACTCGCCCTGAGGTGCATGTCCCCAGCCCGGTACCACCAGTGCAGGCACCACGCACCAGGCCTACAGTGCGCCTCGGCAGTCCAGAGCGTCCGGTGACAGTACCCAGTCCAGAGCTTCCGGCGACAGTTCACAGACCGGAACCTCCAACGACGGCCACAGTCCGGGGTCTCCAGCGACGGTCCCCAGTCCGGGGTCTCCAGCGACGGTCCCCAGTCCGGGGTCTCCAGCGACGGTCCCCAGTCTGGGGTATCCAGCGACAGCCCCCAGTCCGGGGTCTCCAGCCACGGTCTCCAGCCACGGTCACCAGTCCAGAACATCCGGCGATGATCCATGCAGCGAGGGTCCCCAGCCCAGGGCCTATGACGACGATCCGCAGTCCAGAGCCTCCGACGATGATCCACGGGTCAGTGACACAAGAGCGGACTCAGGGTAAAGAAGGGGGGCGGCATCCAGAACCAGAGCCGCCACCCAGGTTAGATGCCCACCCAGACCCTCCCATATAGGTTTAGGTTTGCGGCCGTGAGTCCGCACCTTTGGGGGGCGGTGTGACGATGGTGGTATGTGTGTTTTGTCTTGTCTAGGGTTTTTTGTAATTCTATGGGGTTTTGGTATGTCTAGGTATATGTAGGTCTATGGTGGTCTGAATTGGTTCCCAATCAGAGACAGCTGTTTATCGTTGTCTCTGATTGGGGATCCTATTTAGGTTGCCATTTTTCCATTTTGGTTTTGTGGGTTATTGTCTATGTGTAGTTGCCTGTCAGCACTCATGTTATATAGCTTCACGTTCGTTTTATTTCTTTGTTAGTTTGTTTAGTGTTTTTCCTTCATTAAAAGGAAGAATGTATGCTTATCACGCTGCGCCTTGGTCTCATCAATATGACGAACGTGACAGGACCCATCCTTTAAAAAGAGCACACAGTGCCACCTACAGAACAGCCGCAGATTAACAGCCAAAAGCATTTCCAATGCCCTCACCTCGATTGTATTCTATACAGTTACTTAAAGATTTGATTATATATATATATATATATATAATATACATATATATAATATACAATGAACGAATAAAATGCATAATGATGTAAGCTCTTCATATTTGATTGTTACCTATGATTACCTATAACCAGGACTGGCAATACAAACATTTAATTTCTTGGCAAGCAATTCATATTTTAGGAAACAATTATTGTGATTCATCCTATACTGTCCCTAACATCATTACCCCATAGCAACAGATGTGGGATACATACACATACATTCCCCACCCTTCCCCCACAAACAACCACAAGCTCAGATGTTCAACAGTTGTTCCATCGGGGAGCCCAACTCAAGTGAAGACTTGATGTGCGAATGCATATACAGTTGTAGCTGTTTGAGGAGGCATGCAAAATTGAGCAAGAATGGGGAGATTCAATTAACCAATTACACAAAATATCAGAGTTAGTTTGAGAAGCCAAATTAAAATAAGATACTTTTTCGAAATCAAACTTCTGACATTTACATGAATCAGTCCAAGACCACAGCTGCAGGATTTCAGATCAGATGGCGTCTCTAACACAAACATGCCAGGATCAGTAGGTCAACCTCTATGTGAACCCTTGATATGACCAAGGTGTCGAATGGCTCTATTACTGTGTTAGATTTCTGTGTGCTATTTTGAGAGGCAAAAGGGGAATGGCTGATCTGCCCCATTTCCTCAGAAAACTGAAAACTAGGTTTCCATCTTATTCATATTTGGCCCTCATCCACTGAGGAGGCAGTATTTCAAGTCAATGTGTTTTTGTGAAGTATTGTAGCAATTTCTTGGAAAACTTTTCAAGTAAATTTCTTATTTTGATTCTCGCAATTTTTCAGGGCCAGACGGGGCTGGTCTGCTGAACAAAAGTACTATTGTGTTGCAATAGAAATATTTGTAATGCAGAGAGACTTTTTTTTAAAGTACATTTCTAAAATAGCAGTAGGAGTATACTTTATTGCACAAATCTCTTCTGAGATTTTAGAGCTAAAAGGGCAAAAGGAAATGAGTGTCTCTTCCCTTTCTCCTGTTGTGCTGGTATAACGCATTCTCTTAGAATGTTTATGCTTAGCAGAATATGTATGCTTGCAACGCTTTCCCTCAAATTTGAATCAGTTCAACATTTCCTCTCAGAGAATTTAAATTGTCCAGCTGAATGAGGAATAATTCTGTTAAAGGACAAAGTAGAACTCAAATAAATGTCAGTTACTGGAACATTTATACTAAATGGGATAATTTATTGTGCAAGTGCACCAAAGGCTCAGAGCAGCTCTTTTCCCAACAAGTTGAATAGCACATTCTGATTCTCCATTAGAATTAAATTAATCTTGTTAATTGTACATGGGGAGTCACAGCCTTCAACTAAGTAATTCGATTTCTCAACTGTGTTAACCGTTGAGAAATAGACTGAAATAGAATAAAAAGCTAGAAAATCAAAACAACAAATAATTATTTCCCTCTGACAAAGTAATCATATATCATGGACACACTTCAGATTTAGAATCCGTTTTAGCCACACTTGATATACAGAGGGAGAAGTAATTTCTTTCTGGAAAATTAAATGAGAATAGCTGATAAATGTCCCTCCCGTCTCATAGCATTATGTCTGACCTGATGAGAGACATGCAGCTTGTCTCTTTAATTTCTAGTTAATGTTTTTATATTGACCCTGAAACTAACAGTCCCTTTATTGAACCTGTATTAAACAACTGATGTGAGCTTTTCAGAAAGTGTCTTTCTTTAAATAAGCTGAGGTAGTCTTCATACTGAAGGCCTTTATTGTATTTTGAAAGCTTTACCCATGATTTTTAAAAGAACGATTACAACAACAGTCACTATGCCAATACAAAATGACACTCACACGTTCAATACCAAAAAGAAACACAGGTCAACAAAACCCATACACTTGAAGACAAAACATCAGTTCAATGCAGAATGTGAAATGTTATTGTGGGTAGTTGTGAGCGAGGTGGTCAATTACATCAAGTCATCTACACAAAGCCGGTGCGCCTCAGAACCCTACACCAATATCTCACAATTCACATTTCAGGGCCTGGGTTGCCAAACAAATCCAAGGTTGCCAGACAAGGTTCACTTATTAATTCATCTTCCATTATTTTGAAAATGTTCAACCTCATTGTAAAGTCTCCAGATTTCTGCATCAGCATTGTACATCCTCACGTACTAATTTGGGATTGACCATGTTTCATTACTTGATTTATTGTCTTGGCAGTTCTTGTTGCCTCCAGGATGAGCTGTTACCATGTTACGAGAGCCGTTGAGCCCTGGATGTGCTCAGTGGAGTCCCTATAGGCTGTCAGTGCTGCCACCTCACATGGCTCAAAAGCACAATGAGCCAGCAGTAATGTATCTTAAGGGAACGCATCTATCATCCCATAACACCTCCTGGGAGAGCCAGCTTTATATAAGTATCTTCCTGTCTGGATAATGTAACATCCTTCCCGTTCTTTCCTATTTCCTCTCACCAAATGAAGGCCTATGAAAGAAGAAATTCCCCAATCTGCAAGACGTGCTGCTTCGCAATCTTGTTTTAAAGTTGTACATTTTTTACAAATCACATTAAATTGCGGTTTATCTATTCATGTAACGATTATTTCAATAGGATATCTATTAAGTTGCAAACCTCGTCCATGAGAGAACTGGCAAGACCATAGCCAGCAGCGGCAGCAGCTCTTTCTTTGACAAACACCATTGCTAGATTCTGCAGGGAATTTAAGCATCCTTGGCCCTGTGACCCTCACATTCAATTTATTTATAGGCATGGGGGCTCTTCGAAAGTAAAATCACATATCTTTACATATTTCACAGGCATAGTAAATACATGCTGTGCAGTTATCATGTCAATGGCACTTACAGAATCGGATTCTCCCTGCACAACAAGAACTCAGGAAACATAAAAAAAATTACAGAACATATCAGGCTTGCTATTCAAATAGGCCAAATCCCCTTCACTCCAGAAAGTAACAGCAAGGATGACTGAGTTTGCTTTAGCTGGAATTTTTCAGTGCACCACCCGTAGGGCAGCTGTGACCAGGCAGAGAGGGGGAACATCAGCCTTCCTCTATATAACCCAGTTGGTGTTCCCTATTCGTAATGTGCAGACTTGCACAACTACTTTCTCCCTGGGTGTCCTTTAAAAAGATCAGTGAACATATCAAAAGGCCTTGGCAGCACAATTGGGGGAAACCTCATTTATGTCCATTGACGGCTGAGGTGTTGGTCGGACAATATTGCACACGCACATGCACACACCCGCAATTTGCCTGCTAGGCAACCTTTCAAACAGTGCTGGCTGTGCTCTTTGCCTGATTCCATTACAGATCTGCAGGCCCTTTTCTGCCCAGCTGCTCTTCCCATGCTGACATTGGAGTTGGCCAATGTCAGCTACATGTGGGGCAGAGGAGGCAGAGAAAGAGGCCAAACTTGACCGACAGAGTAGATACACTCATAATGCAGCACTGAGGCTTGCTAAAATCCTAAGCATGGTTAATGGCCCCTATACACGGACTGAGTAATATTTATTACACAGCCTGAGATAGAATAGAACAACTAGCAGGGATTCATTCAAACACGAATTTCAGGGGGAAAATAAAAGGTATAACAGATACATTTAGAAAACTTAAGAAATATTGGTACGCATAAATGGATGACTCATGTCTCCCCTGAAAAGATAACTATCTGTAAGAACCTGCATTCAAGTTCCTTGTCTTAGTCATTTTTTACACTGTCCCAGGGCACGTTGTGATGTGTCCCACTTCTGTCCGAAAGCTACTCCTATCCCGTCTAGCCATACTCTGTGCATCTGCAATGAAACCTGTCATTTCAAGTTCGACAAGAAGAAAACTCAAGCAGATTTCTGAATTCATTGTTTTCCAAGAGATGAAAGTCAGTTCTGTCGGTAAAGAAATCCACCTTGTATGGCGACACATCTTTCAACATGCCCACAGTCAAGTAGCATTAGCAGCACAGCAGGGAAAAAATGCCCCCACTAATCTGGAGCTATAATTTGACTGAGGTGAATGTACAGTAGCACCATGGAGAGCGCATGGAGCAATAAAATGAAATGGGCCTGGATGTGTGATGGAGGAATGGGAAGGGTCAGAGTACAAATATATTCCAAGCTGAGGAAATTACCATTTTAAATGCAGGCATATCAGATCGAGCACATCACATTTGATATTACATTTAGAATAATTATAAGGCTTTAAAAAAGATAGAGACGTTGAAAAATACATGGATGGGATATGGAAGTGCTTTTTGTCTCTTGCTTGGTATGGTATGGTTCATCAGAGTGCAGTGCAGCATAGACAATAACAGTGCAGTACAGTACAGTATCATTCAAAGAAAGCTGTGGCACAGGGCACATATTCCTTTCTCTCAACAGCTACTATTGTAGCTGCATGCAGAAGAACTTTGAAAAAATATAGTTCGTAAGATTAATCTCTTTTCAAAAATAACACGCACATATATAGTGGCTTTGCGAAAGAAACAAACATCTTTCTGGTAAGAAGAAGGGCCTTATGCTTATGATTAACGAGACGTGGTGTGATCATAACAACATACAGGAACTCAAGTCCTTCTGTTCACCTGACTTAGAATTCCTCACAATCAAATGTCGACCGCATTATCTACCAAGAGAATTCTCTTCGATTATAATCACAGCCTGGATCATTGTTATTATAACTTCCATATAAGGCCCTCCCCCGCCCTCCTTTTGGAAAAGCTGACCACGACTCCATTTCGTTGCTCCCAGCCTATAGACAGAGACTAAAACAGGAAGCCTCCATGCTCAGGTCTGTTCAACGCTCGTCCGACCAATCTGATTCCACGCTTCAAGATTGCTTTGATCACGTGGATTGGGATATGTTCCGCACTGCGTCAAACAACAACATTGACGAATATGCTGATTCGGTGAGCGAGTTTATTAGCAAGTGCATCAGCGATGTCGTACCTACAGCAACTATTAGAACATTCCCAAACCAGAAACCGTGAACCACTGCTTTTAACCAGGGCAAGGTGACCGGAAAGATGACCGAATACAATCAGTGTAGCTATTCCCTTCCCAAGGCAATCAAACAAGCTAAGCGTCAGTATAGAGACAAAGTAGCGTCACAATTCAACGGCTCAGACACAAGAGGTATGTGGCAGGGTCTACAGTCAATCACGGATTACAAAAAGAAAACCAGCCCCGTCGCGGACCAGGATGTCTTGCTCCCAGACAGACTAAACAACTTGTTTGCTCGTTTAGAGGCCCATACAATGCCATTGACACGGCCCGCTACATAAACCAGTGGACTCTCCTTCACTGCAGCCGACGTGAGTAAAACATTTAAAGGTGTCCCTCGCAAGGCTGCAGGCCCACACGGCATCCCCAGCCGCGTCCTCAGAACATGCGCAGACCAGCTGGCTGGTGTGTTTACGAACATATTCAATCAATCCTTATCCCAGTCTGCTGTTCCCACATGCTTCAAGAGGGCCACCATTGTTCCTGTTCCCAAGAAAGCTAATGTAACTGAGCTAAATGACTACCGCCCCGTAGCACTCACTTCCGTCATCATGAAGTGCTTGAGAGACTAGTCAAGGACCATATCACCTCCACCCTACCAGACACCCTTGACTCCAATTTGCTTACTGCCCCAATAGGTCCACAGATGATGCAATTACAACCACACTGCCCTAACCCATCTGGACAAGAGGAATACCTATGTGAGAATGCTGTTCATCGACTACAGCTCAGCATTTAACACCATAGTACCCTCTAAACACATCATCAAGGTCGAGACCCTGGGTCTCAACCCCACCCTGTGCAACTCGGGCTGGACTTCCTGAAGGGCCGCCCCCAGGTGGTGAGGGTAGGTAAAAACATCTCCACCCCGCTGATCCTAAACACTGGGGCCCCACAAGGGTGTGTTTTGAGCCCTCTCCTGTACTCCCTGTTCACCCACAACTGCGTGGCCATGCACGCCTCCAACTCAATCATCAAGTTTGCAGACGACACTACAGTGGTAGGCTTGATTACCAACAACGATGAGACGGCCTACAGGGAGGAGGTGAGGGCCCTCGGAGTGTGGTGTCAGGAAAATAACCTCACACTCAACATCAACAAAACAAAGGAGATGATTGTGGACTTCAGGAAACACCAGAGGGAGCACCCCCCTATCCACATCGACGGGACAGTAGTGGAGAGGGTAGTAAGGTTTAAGTTCCTCGGTGTACACATCACGGACAAACTGAATTGGTCCACCCACACTCCAGCGTGGTGGAGAAGGTCGATGCATTCAATCTTGGCCTGTACTAACTACACTGTAAGAGCCTTTCTTCAGCTAGATTTGGAGAGCTATACTCCAAGTATTGGTCTAGACCTGTGAAGGAAGGGAATAAAAAAAAACTGCTTTAGGCCTCAGTTTAATCAAATACACAATGTGGTATTTTATGTGGTAGCGCTCCCAGGCTTGTCACCAAAAGCAATCACAAACTTCTACAGATGCACAATCGAGAGCATCCTGTCGGGCTGTATCACCGCCTGGTACGGCAACTGCTCCACCCACAACCATAAGGCTCTCCAGAGGGTAGTGAGGTCTGCACAACGCATCACCAGGGGAAAACTATCTGCCCTCGAGGATACCTACACCACCCGATGTCACAGGAAGGCTATAAAGATCATCAAGGACAACAACCACCCGAGCCACTGCCTGTTCACCCCGCTTTCATCCAGAAGGCGAGGTCAGTACAGGTGCATCAAAGCAGGGACCGAGAGACTGAAAAACAGCTTCTATCTCAAGGCCATCAGACTGTTAAACAGCCACCGCTAACATTGAGTGGCTGCTGCCAACATACTGACTCAACTCCAGCCACTTTAATAACGTAAAAATGGATGTAAAAATGTATCTCTAGCCACTTTAAACAATGCCACGTTTTTGTTTACATACCCTACATTACTCATCTCATATGTATATACTGTACTCTATACCATCTACTGCATCTTTCCTATGCCGTTCTGTACCATCACTCATTCATATATCTTTATGTACATATTCTTCATCCCTTTAAACTTGTGTGTATCAGGTAGTTGTTGTGGAATTGTAAGGTTAGATTACTCGTTGGTTATTACTGCATTGTCGGAACTAGAAGCACAAGCATTTCGCTACACTCGCATTAACATCTGCTAACCATGTGTATGTGACAAATAAAATTGTATTTGATTTTTGATTTGAACTGCTCCATTTCCTTCAAGTTGAATGGGTTCTGCTGGTGGACAGAATTCTTTCATACCACAGATTCTCAATTGGATTGAGGACTGGGCTTTGACTAGGCCATTTCAAGACATTTAAATGTTTTCCCTTAAACCCCTCGAGTGTTGCTTTAGCAGTATGCTTAGGGCCATTGTCCTGCTGTCCCAGTCTCAAATCTCTGGAAGACTGAAACAGGTTTCCCTCAAGAATTTCCCTGTATTTAGCACCATCCATCATTCCTTCAATTCTGACCAGTTTCCCAGTCCCTGCCGATGAAAAACATCCCCACAGCATGATGCTGCCACCACCATGATGGTGTGCTCGGGGTGATGAGAGGTGTTGGGTTTGCGCCAGACATAGCGTTTTCCTTGATGGCCAAAAAGCTCAATTTTAGTCTCATCTGACCAGAGTATCTTCTTCCATATGTTTGGGGAGTTACCCGCATGCCTTTTGGCGAACACCAAATGTGTTTGCTCATTTTGTTCTTTAAGCAAAGGCTTTTTTTCTGGCCACTCTTCCATAAAGCCCAGCTCTGTGGAGTGTACAGCTTAAAGTGGTCCAATGGACAGATACTCCAATCTCCACTGTGGAGCTTTGCAACTCCTTCAGGGTTTTCTTTGGTCTCTTTGATGCCTCTTTGATTAATGCCCTCCATGCCTGGTCTGTGTGTTTTGATGGGCGGCCCTCTCTTGGCAGGTTTGTTGTGGTGCCATATTATTTCCATTTTTTAATAATGGATTTAATGGTGCTCCGTTGGATGTTCAAAGGTTCAGATATTTTTTTATAACCCAACCCTGATCTGCACTTCTCCACAACTTTGTCCCTGACCTGTTTGGAGAGCTCCTTGGTCTTCTTAGTGCCTCTTGCTTGGTTGTGCCGCTTGCTTGGTGGGGCCACTTGCTTAGTGGTATGGTAGACTCTGGGGCCTTTCAGAACAGGTGTATATATACTGAGATCATGTGACAGATCATGTGACACTAAGATTGCACACATGTGGACTTTATTTAACTAATTATGTGACTTCTGAAGGTAATTGGTTGCACCAGATCTTATTTAGGGGCTTCATAGCAAAGGGGGTGAATACATATGCACACACCACTTTTCAGTTTTTTTTTGAATTTTTTGAAATATTTTCATTGCACCTCACTAATTTGGATTATTTTGTGTATGTCCATTACATGAAATCCAAATAAAAATACATTTAAATTACAGGCTGTAATGAAACAAAATAGGTAAAAGGCCAAGGGTGGTGAATACTTTTTCAAGGCACAGTACACACACACACACACACACACACACACACACACACACACACACACACACACACACACACACACACACACACACACACACACCTCGCCTCTAGATTCTCACCTGTAGATCTTATAGCGTGTGGAGAAACCCTGCTGGAAGCGTTCTTTGAACTCTGTGTATTCAGGACAACGGTGGAAAGGTCCCTTCTCAGACAGCAGCCAATCCAGGTGGCCGCCACTCTGGCGTCCAGTGCTGGCAGCAGTGAGTGAGGGGTTCTTACTCTGCTGTCCCTCAGCCAGGGCCAGAACCCAGCCGAGGTGTCCCAGCACTGTCCACTGCCATAGGAGCATCAACAGCAACCATTTAACAGCTGCAGCACTCGGCCAACGCATCACCATCTTCCTGTTTGGCACCCGGGACCAGCATTCTTGTACTAATCCCTCCTGACCTATAAAGGGAAAGAGAGACAACATGTTTTTGGGCTCAATTCAGAGGTCAACTTGAAAGAAAATAAAAACTTGGACACCTTTCTTGACAGTATCACTTGTGTTTATCTAGCTGATGTATCAGCCTCACAGCCTTCGTCAGAGCTTCTCTTAGGGATAAATTTAATCAAACACACATGCAGTAACTTTCTTTTTCAGAGCCAAAAACCTAATACTACAACTGGCTAGACTTCCCTCCCAGGTCGATGCATTCAATCTTGGCCTGTACTAACTACACTGTAAGAGCCTTTCTTCAGCTAGATTTGGAGAGCTATACTCCAAGTATTGGTCTAGACCTGTGAAGGAAGGGAATAAAAAAAAACTGCTTTAGGCCTCAGTTTAATCAAATACACAATGTGGTATTTTATGTGGTAGCGCTCCCAGGGCCAGATTAAGAAATCATAGGCCCCAGGGATTTGTTGAAGCGGATCTGCAACACCCTTTTAAGACAATTTAAGTTTCGTTAATTTTGGGAGATACTGTACCTGTATGTGCTTGTGATCAAACTTAATCCACAGTTATTTTTTATAAACTACTGACCCTCTGGGGCTTAATTATGCTCTCTGGTGTGTTTTGAACATTGAGAGCGGGCTCCTGTGGTTGGATCCAAAATTATAAAAATAAAAAAATGTTATTTTTATTTATGTATTTTTGCCTCATGGACCCAGCCCCTGATTTACACTATTGACCAGTCACATTAATTTATTATTCCGTTTTTTTTTTATGAATCAGTTACCCAATCAAGGCAGGGCATGCCAGTTACCCACATGGGCCCCCTACCTCCTCTCCTCCCCCATCTGATGATTAGCAGATCGGCAACAGCAGGCTGTTTACACTTATTGAGAGCGGGCTCTTGAGTCTACCTGTGGTTGGCAGCTATAGTAAAAATATATAATACATATAGTGCATTGGGAAAATATTCAGACCCCTTGACTTTTCCACATTTTGTTACTTTACAGCCTTATTCTAAAATGGATTAAAACGTTTTTCCCCCCTCATCAATCTACACACAATAACCCATAATGACAAAGAAAAAAACGTTTTTATTAGATTTTATCAAATGTGTGAAAAATAAAAACTGAAATATCAATTTACATCAGTATTTTGACCCTTAACTCAGTACTTTGTTGAACACCTTTGGCAGTGATTACAGCCTCGAGTATTCTTGGGTATGACGCTACAAGCTTTGCACACCTGTATTTGGGGAGTGTCTCCCATTCTTCTCTGCAGATCCTCTTAAGCTCTGTCAGGTTGGATGAGGAGAATCGCTACACAGCTATTTTCAGGTCTCTCCAGAGATGTTCGATTGGGTTCAAGTCCATGCTCTGGCTGGGCCACTCAAGGACATTCAGACACATGTCCCAAAGCCACTGCTGCAGTGTCTTGGCTGTGTGCATAGGATAAATGTCTTGTTGGAAGGTGAACAAAAAAACATGTCTATGGCATGATGCTGCCACACCATGCTTCACCGTAGGGATGCTGGCAGGTTTCTTCCAGACATGACGCTTGGCATTCAGGCCAAAGAATTCAATCTTGGTTTCATCAGACCAGATAATCTTGTTTCTCATGGTCTGAGAGTCCTTTAGGTGCCTTTTGGCAAACTCCAATCGGGCTGTCATGTGCCTTTTACTGAGGAGTGGCTTCTGTCTGGCCACTCTACAATAAAAACCTGAATGGTAGAGAGCTACAGAGATGGTTGTCCTTCTGGTTGTCCCATCTCCACAGAGGAACTCTGGACCTCTGTCAGAGTGACCATCGGGTTCTTGGTTACCTCCCTGACCAAGGCCCTTCTCCCCCGATTGCTCAGTTTAGCCGGGAAGCCAGCTCTGGGAAGAGTCTTGGTAGTTCCAAACTTCTTCCATTGAGGAATGATGGAGGCCACTGGGTTCTTTGGGACCAGAATTATTTTGGTACCCTTCCCCAGATCTGTGCCTCGACACAATCCTGTCTCAGAGCTCTACGGACAATTCCTTTAACCGCATGGCTTGGTTTTTGCTCTGACATGCACTGTCAACTGTGGGACCTTATATAGACAGGTGTGTGCCTTTCCAAATCAAGTCCAATCAGTTGATTTTACCAGTTGAACTCCAATCAAGTTGCAGAAAACATCTCCAAGTTGATCAATGGAAACAGGATGCACCTGAGCTCAGTTTCGGGTCTCATGGCAAAGGGTCTGAATACTTATGTAAATAAGGTATCTTTTGTTATTTTTAATACATTTGCAAAAATTTCTAAAAACCTCTTTCGTTTTGTCATTATGGGGTATTGTGTGTAGATTGATGGGGGGGGGGGGATTATTTCATCCAATTATATATACCATGCCATGTGTATGGCACCATGGGATGAGCAGTTTGCTAATGTCAATGTTGTGAACAGAGTGCCCCATGGTTGCGGTAGGGTTATGGTATGGGCAGGCATAAGCTACGGACAACGAACACAATTGCATTTTATCGATATAACTTTGAATGCACAGAAATACCATGATGAGATCCTGATGCCCATTGTGAGGCCATGCAGTATATCCATATATTAGGGCCTAATGAGTTTATTTAAATTGAATGATTTCCTCATTTGAACTGTAATTCAGTCAAATCTTTGACATTGTTGCATGTTGTGTTTATATTTTTGTTCAATATAATATATGCATTATGTTCCTTTTGCCCTTTGTTTCCCTCCCCTTTCTGCTCAACTGTCCCACTTTAAAATGTATCTGCTTAAAGCTTTCCTCACATAAAATAAATGACAGTTCGGTAACACTTTAAAATAAGTCGCTCTCTAGGTTGGTCTACCTGTGTATTAACTTTGTAATTTCTTAAATCACATTCATGCATTAACAATGATAGCTTAACAATTAGTTTGTGCAGTAATTGCATATGGTAGCAATGGTCATCCTCCAATACTGTTAAGGAATAATCATAGACTTTTTAAATCTCAAGGAAACTTAAACCATAGAACACCCACCACCGTTCATTCTGCTGTGAAGTGAACACCTTACATCTCACATGTTTCTCACTGTCTTGCAATGTGAAAGATAAATCTGTCTGTAGGATTTTAAAAAGCATGTAGTGTGAACCTATACTTGAAGCACCTTCATTCCAACTGATTAGAATTCCATCCATTATTTCAAAAACGAAGAGGATACAACATAATATACCTTAGGTTGAGAATGAATCACTATGAAATAATAATGAGAACTTTATTTCACCTTTATGCATCACATTAATTAATAATTCAAACCTAATTTTACCTATCATCTGCCTACCCAGTCATCAAGACAAGGCCCGTCTTAAACAGTATCCCTCACATTTACATTTTAGTCATTTAGTAGACGCTCTTATCCAAAGCGGTTTACAGTTAGTGTATGAGGGGTGCTGTGGGGTAATTTAAGATACTCTTTGAAGAGGTAGGGTTATTGCACACTGCAGAGTGCACACTCCACTGGGGAGGAAGACCCATCTGTATCCCAAATGGCACCCTATTCCCTAAATAGTGCACTACTTTTGACCAGAGCCCTGTGAGTCTCTTCAAAAGTAGTGCATTCTATAGGGAATAGCATGCCACTTGGGGTGGATCCACCGTAAAGATGAGAAGCTGCAGGAAACAGCTGTGGTATCTGCCGCTGCTTCTCCTTTAATTCTGTATCATCACTCCATTCCTCCCTTTCTTGCCTGTTTCCCTGTATTGCCCATACCCTTTACAGCCAAAACTCCATGTTTCTATTTCGACAGTTGAACTTTGCAGTTGTAAGCAGGATATTAGATTTAAATGACATTTCATATGCTGAATCCAAGTGTAAATTCAACTTTAGCATAAATAAAATATGACTTGCTGTGTCATTTTTCTCACACGATATGATTACAAATGAAATTATCTCCTGTATGATGGTAGTCATCTCATGAAGCTACAGTAGAGGGGAAAACGAGCCACAACTGATTCATACAAATTCTAGTGCTGACTTTCCAACCTTGCTTGAAATGTGCCTTTCAAATGAGTCTAAGTTCTGAAAGCAACACCTCTTACTGAGATGTCCATACCAGGCTTGCCGTATTGCTCCACTGTTGAAATTCTTCCTAATTATAAAAAGAATACAACATCCTAAAAAAAGCCAGTGAGATAATGGAGGAAATACTGAATTTAGCCTTGACATTTAATGTTCTTCTTGCATAAATCAAGTACTTTCCTATTTACCCTTTCTACCCAAGAGGAAAACCAAGGAGAAGACACGAATGTCTTGAATTCAGTATGAAGGTACGAGGGCACACAGGTGGAATAGAAAATCATTTTACCGTCTCGCACTTAGAAATAAAATTTCAGACAAGTATGGTCTGGGGAACTGGGTTACTTTTGTGCCATTCACATTTGTAGCATTCACCACGTTTTGCAGGTGGGTAATGTTCACAGTTGCTAACACCCCTGAATAGAACACGCGCACCCACTCTCGCACGCATGCGCACACACTCAAAAACACACATGGGCCCACATAAGCACACAGGCATACACTGCTCTTCAAATTGGCAAGGACCATACATTAAGAGAAAGGCGACAGATAGTGTGCTTCTTCATTGCTTCATAATAAATAGCATAAGGCACAATATCAGGCTGACCATCCACAAAGTATAAGTATGCTATACCTGTAAGTTATACCCAGTAATGTGTGCATGGCAATGAGTGCAGCTGTGAGTCCTTATTGAATCTGACTTAATAAGGGTTTGTGAGTGTGGGCCAACACCTGCCTCCTGGCCGGGCCCAGCAAAGCAGGTGTAGTCCCATTACCAGAAGGCCAGATGTTCTCTTGAACTAAGCTACTCATACTCAGTGTTTTAACTACTCAGCAACCCTGCCAGCTGTCCCACAATATTTCTCTATCGCTTCTTGCTGAGGGTGGATTTCTATCTGCACTAAAAGAGTATTCATAGTACCGGGTTGGTGGGTTTGTACTATGGCTCAATTATAAAAACTGGCAGCCAAGGCAGAACTTTCCATCAGTTCCAGCCTGGCAATTTGCTTAAGCGTGGTTTGATGAAAGGATGAGAGCAATTATCAGGAGTACACCTCCTACGCTATGGTAAGCCAAACAGCTGTCATAGATCTTGGTTACGCAAGATTTGGGTCCCTATGCGTCGAGCTGCATCGCACCGATAGCATCGTGATTCCAACTCAAAAGCTATACTCTATGTGTTTAACCATGCGAGACATCCCACTCATTCGAGGAGAAGCAAAGACAGACCAGGTCCCTGAGATGCACATGATATTGCTTTTTTCAAAAGAAAAATCTACCATTGCCAAATAAACACACCCTGCGTCAAGCTGTGGGATGGTTTTTAGTGAATATCAGAATCTGGTTGGATGTCACCGAGCAGCGAAACAGCACAGATCTTCCTGATTATAGTTCTTAAAGGTCAATCATCTTGCTCAGTAACCTCTACATATCAATATTTTATGAGCAGATTCTAACCATGAAGATTATTCAAATCTCATCCTTCCAGTAAAAGTTTGCCCCCAGGAAACTGTTTTGCAAGATGTAATATAAATAAACAAAAGCCATAATCCTGAAAATGAAAAAGCCTTAATTAAAAAGCGTAAGCATAGCAAGTTAATCAGCTAAAACAATTAGGAGGGCGTGAAAAAGCATGAATGTAAAAAATTATCGGATTCTCAGCCACACCTCATTGTTCAGGGCACTCAAAAGTGAGGTGCCACACATATTTTAACAGGAAAGCAGGTGCTTACCTCTTACCTGCACATTAATTACTGTTAGATCTTCATCAGGGTCCTCCAACGGAGCCAAAGTTAAGCAAACAACCATATGGGCAATTAGGACCCATCAATACCTGCAAAATTGATAGAGCACTTGATAATTAAGAAACACCAATCTGTCTTTCGGAGCATCATATTTTCCAGCTGTTTGATTTGAAGAAAATCCCAAAGTACCGAAGGATCGATGATGTGTTATTGCTTCACCTTTCCAGCTGCTGTCCTTTCTCCATAAAGACAACGCCATGTAGTGTTAATTGCCTATACATCACATAGCCCAGATAATTACCCAAACTGCTTACTATGGGTAACACTGCCTCCATAAAAAGTCCATCTGCATATTGCAACAACTCTATATTAGTTTGTTGACTAATCCCCCAATAGGTCCACACTGACTTGGGAGTTTGTGGAATTTCTGCCAAGAACAATACACCCACATTTGGTAATTGAGAGCACAGCAGGGCCTAATTTCAAATTGCCTCTGTAAGCTTTAATTATATACAGTATCTATTGAAGGAAATATCCATGAAGGTGGGATACACGTTTTAATAAACAACCCATGAAAAATAATTAATCAAAAGCTCAATTAAATCGTAATGCATTTCACAATGTGAAACATTTTCAGTGATGCAACTGTCAACCTTATCTCGTTACTATGCCGAAAACATGTAACGAACCGTACTCAATGCTGTGCATTGTCATGGTAATTGCTTTCAGTGGTAAAAGTTAATCAAGGCCAATTGCAAGGCCACAATTGAAGTAGGTGTCACTAGTGTTTATGTAGAATCCATTTCAGAACAGCCATGGCTTGATGGCTAGCTTTAAAGGGTTGATGAGAGCTTATTTTTAAGAAAAGCCACAAGGAGCTCTTGTGCTTCTCTGTTGATATTTGCATGACATATTCAGATTAATTATATAAAGCTATTTGAGCATCTAAGCCTATCATTTGAAAATCACTGAACAACAACTCATTACCTTTTAGGGGACATCAATTCTATTTGATTCAAGTAAGAGCATTGAGAGAGATGGCACGGTTCAAGTCCCTTGTTCTCCAAAGGAAAAACCGAACAGAACAGTTTGATTGATATTTCTCATCTCCTCTAAAACACAGCTGTGGTGCATTAACACACTACATTCAGCTGATTGAATAGAGATGTAAGAACTTCTCTCAGCCATAGCAGACGCACTGCCATCTCTGGGGCCTCAAAAATGTCTCACTGCCGGTAGATTCAAAATCATCTTAATGATCTATCTTTTTCACCTTGGAGATTTCGATAACACCATTTGTTAGCATTTTCATGTAGCCATAGCAACTGAAACTGTAATTATATTACAGAGGCATTCATTATAATTCTCAGTGTGGCCGAGGAATACAAAAAAGTTAATGCCCGTATTAATGCATAATGTTCAGCAATTATATTTCCTATAGAAATGGAGACAACAGAGGTACAGTAGTACACGAGCTAGATATACAGTACTTTGTCTATAATTATTATTTGGTGACATTCAACTGTAAGGAGAAAATTATCTTGGCTGTTTAACTCACCGTGCCATCTCTCTCAATGCTGTTACTTGAATCAAATAGAATTCTCAAATGTACTTCTGCACTTTTTCTGCCCAATAGTTTTTTTATACCTTCTATATATACTTTTTATATAAATGTCCATAAAGCACAGCACCAAGCACCATAACAGTTGGATTGTCAACTCAGAAAACTTCAGAGAAGAAAGCAAACCACTTGTTCCACAAAACCAGAATTCATTGCCTTACATTTCTTGAAAACCCCTTTTGAACCTTTGTAAAACTCTCCACACAACTTTGCACTCCAGTCTTGTTGAGTCTGAATGGGAACATAGGGGAGGTTTGAAAGGTTAACAGAAGACCAATAATAAAATGTAACGCAAAAGCAGAAAGTGTTTCCTGGCTGGCTCTTCTTTGTGTGTGCTCGTGTTTGTGTGTGTCGCGTGTGCGTTAGAGATAGTGAATGCAGAAATAATTTAAGGCGTTCCTCTTTTCAATAAATCCATAACCATGAATCGGTTCAACAATACCAGATGATTTTACTGATTTGTAAAGTCTGAAGCAATCTAAAGCCAGAGGTAACTGTTGATTAGAGCTACTGTACTGTATCATATAAATTATTTTGGCTAATATTTTCGGCTGTGAGGGATAGATACAGTATATAGTCATATACATTGTTTTGCTTTTCAAGCTGATGTCATGTAAGTACAGAGTTTATGTATTTTTGATTTTGCTCTGTTACCAAGGTTGTTTATCATGCTTCAAAACTGTTGAGTTGAGAGTGAGGTGTTTGTGAAGTTGATGTAATTCTTGCCCCCAGCTTGCATGCTCACCCACCCCTGCTGCTGTAGACTGTGTGAGCAGCATGCAATACATAAAATATCTCTCTGGTCTGCTATCTCATTCTCAACCTTGGAATTCATGCAAAATATGGAGCCCAGAGATCTGCTTATCATCTCTTATCATCTTCACAATTCTGCAGACAGTGTTACTGTTTATGTTCCAACAGACATGGAGCAAGGGAACTACAGCATCTGATGATGCCAATGTGTAGTTACTGATTCCATCTCTCCTGTGGACACATCCTGCTAATACTTTTATGGTCAGGTTGGTGTCATGAATTTTAATCAGACATATCTCGTGATACTTCTGGAGTAAAGGAGACTCATATCCTTCCGAGCATGTTTTAAAGAGGGGAAAGTAGTGCTTTCTTTTAGGGAAGTGATCGTCAGCTAGAGACTACAGCCATAAACAGGTGGGATCTACAGTATTAGAGCAGGGCTCCCCAATAGGCAGCCCAGGGGTCATTTTATTTGGCCCCCCAGGTTTTCAGAGCAAAAAAAATTAGAAATTGTATTAATCAATAACAAAATCATTTGTTGTTGGACAAGACTGCAAAATCACAAGGAAATCAGCTCAAAGTGGTTTTAACTTAGGAAATCTATTCCCAAATACTCCCACGCATAAACAAAGAGGTATATACGATAGTATACCAATGGAATCAAGGTTTGAAATTATTTTGTGTTTGTCAAATACTATATCTGTTTGGGATTCTCGGTGTCAATTTGCAGTGTACAAATGATTTATAAGTATGCTCCAGCCCTCCGACCATCCGCTCAATGAAAGATCGGCTCACGAATGTAACTGGTGACCCCTGTATTAGAGCCTGTGTGAGGATAAAAGGCGCCAAACTCTCCATGTAAAAAGTCAAACAGATGCAATTTCAATGTTTAGTTTTGATTTACGCTTGGTTGCGATGTCAACAAATGTGAAATAATCTTGAAATAAATAAAAAATGTCACCATGTCATTGGATTTAGGTTAAAAGTTTGGTGAAACCCAATCGGTTTTCCACCTTGATTCAACGTCATCAGATGTATTTATTTATTTTCCCCAGTGGGATGTTTCTGCATCTAAATAAAAAGGGAAATGAAAAATCTTCACATCAGAGAAGCAGGGTATTTCATCATAGATATTCCCAACACAGCGCTTTAGAGAAGATGAGAGTTTGTAGAAGTATGTTTTCCAGGACTGAATGCATTTTCCTGGGGCTCATTAGAATTGCTATAGTTATTCAACAATTTTTCTTTATCTGAGGGATGTTTAAAGTGGTTGTGTGTTTTTTCACTCTTGAATAATATGAGCAGACTGCAACAGGTCTTGTCCTAGTGGTTTTTAGATAAATTACTTTTTTTCTGCAGGATGAATCACTCTATCAATGAACACTAATGAAGATAAACGTAATATCATGCAATGTAATGTTTGATGGTTC
This sequence comes from Oncorhynchus kisutch, assembly GCF_002021735.2. Taxonomy (NCBI): domain Eukaryota; kingdom Metazoa; phylum Chordata; class Actinopteri; order Salmoniformes; family Salmonidae; genus Oncorhynchus; species Oncorhynchus kisutch. The sequence continues at coordinate 19,652,524 of NC_034203.2, forward strand.
GATTTGCCAAAACGACCCTGTTAAAATGCCGTACAAAATACAGATGATTTGTTTTTACAATAATCCAAGAGAAACACATCTGTTTGCTTTTATTTCATCATATTGGCCTAAGACTTGTTTTCATAAAATGCAGAGTGTATCTTCAGTATGTGACGTCCCTCCCACTCTGTCTGCTGGGATCTCCTTTTTGGTAGTCTGTTTGGTAGTCTGCTTGTTGCCAGTGGGCAGAGCTCGGAGGATTAAAATGTATATGAACTTGAAAGTTTGTTGATATTTTCCAGTTGCTTGTACTTGCAAGGAATGGTATTGTACTGTACATCAGGAAACCCTAGTCTGGATGTATATGATGAAAATAACTCCCCACCTATAATTCTAAGGGAATATTTTTAAGATGTATAATGGTGAGAGATCAATACGCCAGGGCAGGACTGATCCAAGTCTCCAGCCCAGGGGAGGCCCGACCCACCGACGCGTTCAGCGCTCACCTCAGGGCCAACGGCAAGGCTACCATGCCAACTCCTCTCATGTGCCTCTCTCTACAAACCAGCCATCCCCTGGAGACTGCAGCACCTAAAAACAAACACCTCTCTCTCTCTCTCTCTCTCTCTCTCTCTGTCTCTGTTTCTCTCACGCTCTCTCTCACGCTCTCTATCTCTGCCTAAAGCTCAACAAGGGGCCAAAGTTGCATAAGCGCGGCAGCAACACCTCTTATTGTGTGCACGTCAACATTCATCCGGCCATAATTGACCAAATGTTGTTCCTTCCTCAGTTTGTGTGACTGTGCTATTGAATTCGGTTTTGACAGGCCAGACTCAATAGTGTCTCAAACCCACTCTGTCTGACCAAAATAGTTCCAGACACTGGAACAGGTTAGTGTTCCATTTTCTGGTTTGCTATGGCAGCTCTGTCAACACTTTCCAGAAGATAATTGCATTGGTCTAATTTGACATTGGCAAAATTCATCACGCTCCTATTGCTGATGTACCACTGCCCCACAGGCCTACAGTGGATATTAACTTTCAGGATTGTAAAGTCGAGAATCTTTTTTTTATCAAGAGATAACAAAAATGCTGCTGCCTCAGTATAAGTAAAGACCCAGTATCTACAGGCATTTTCTGACCTTTCAGCTTTGCAAGTTCAACTCAGGACTCTATTCATTCACTTCCCTCCTCAGTGAAAGTGGCAATGTCCTGCCATGTGCACTTAATATGCCTACATGCCTAATGACATCCTTTAAATGGGCTCAAACGAAGGCACGCATTTGTGATCTGATGGACTGCCCAAGTTCCCTGCACAATCTAACAAATGTAGCCTTTTTAACCTCTCCCACTTTAGAGCAAATCAAATAAAACTATGTATATTGATAAAGATATAATAGAGGCCACATTTGAGAATATCTTCAAAGGAGCCCTTTATTTTGGGGCAGAATGATGCAGTCCATAATACATGTCAAATGTAACACAGTGAATATGAACAACCAATACATTTTCACCCAAAAATATTTTGTTACCAGCTAAATTAGAGCAATACAGTCTTCTCTGTCTGAGAAAATACATTTAGTGTAGAAGATTTTATTCCAAAAATGGAAGCACGTACATCACTGTACAAAGTAGAATATATTGCCAAGAACTCGATCGTGTGTGTAGTTGATATAAGTGTCGAGTCAAGATGGGCATTTGCAATGTAGCAGGGCCACCAGTGAGCATTTCCAGGGTGGCTTGCTGACACAGCACAATAGAAATAGTTAATGACTTGCAATTTAGTGTTGAACTATCGTTTTACAATAATGTCTCACATAGAGCTCATCTCAAAATTTGATGAATCAGTTTTCTTCCTACTACATTGTAAAAAAAGTGCGCAATCTGAAGTTCACGACTTCAATGCAGTAGATTGACAAATTCAATTTGATTCAATTAAATGCAACAAAAATGAACATACCGGTATTCAAATCAATGCATCGCTCAGAGTGTATCTGGTGATCCCTCACTTATCTTCAGACCAAACCTGCATGGCCACGCCTTTAAGATGATTCAACCAAGGTAGGCACAGCACTGACTTTAATGGATGAGGCTTGTGCAGTACTGTATTGAGATGTCTCACCTTGTCTTTTGGATTTGAACTTATTTTTTACAACACACTGTGGACATAACACAACTCGTCTGATGTGTTAGGATATAGCAGTGCATGATGGGACATGTTTTATAATATAAGGCCGTTAACCTTTATCTCTCTATGCAACGTTCAAAACACACAACCACTCTGAAGCAAGACTGTGTGGTCTGCTGAAATGGTAGCGCTACATTTATGATCATTTCTATTACCATAAGTGGATGAAAATTCAACTTCACATTATGCAAACACGTTCCAACATGTGAAAGTGGATTGTATTTCATGAGTATTATGCATTGTTTTTCCTCTCTAATCAACAAAAAACTGAGGCGACAATCTGGCATGTCTTTAATACATTCAGTTCACACTTGGTGGACTGCCTCCCAGACTTACATTTCATCATTTTTGCCGGTCTGTCTCAGGGTAGAAAACAGCTTCTCTTAAATTACACATGCCAGGGTGGGTAGAGCTACTTTAAAGCCAAGGACAGCAGATGCTAACTAGTAGCAAAGAAAAACACACAAAAAAGCATTGCTATTCTCTTCCTCATTTAATCCACCGCCCCTCAATTCCACTTTTAAGAATTAGCCAAGTCTTTTGATTTATTAATTGAACATGATTACAGCCAGCCAGCATGAGAACTAGACCCCTACCTCCCTGGCTAAATTGCTGTTGGAGTTCCTTCAGGAACACTCTTGAATTAATTGTATACACCTTAATGGGGATTGAAGTGAGGGTCTTTAATTATGTAAAGTGAAAGAGCATGTTCAGCAGTAGTAGTAGCAAGTGAAGGAATTGACCGGGAGGGGCAATGAGGAAGATCCTCTACTGACAGTGTTCCCTGGGGCTAGGGAGAAGTCTATACCTCAATACTGGAACACTGCATCCATCTCCCTCACAGAACACGAGCCACAGCCCTGTACGACATACAGTAACTAAAGCACTATGGATGCATGACTGGCTTCTGCCTCGTCCAGTTGAGGTTCTTTTGGATAAAATAAATAGGCTTATGTGTTTTCTTGGGGTGTATTCACTAGACCCCAAACAGAAGCATAGGGGCCAAAACAGGGAGCGACTTACCTGATTTTTTTCCATTGAAAAATGTTTGGCTGCAATTTGAACCAGTTTATGCTAATGAATAAACCCCTGCTTTAGACTCTGGTACAGTTTGCAAGAGTTTGAAAGATATGATGTACTGTATTTGGTAATGCTATGTAAGAATGAGTGTTGGGTCAATGCATACAGTTTATACCCATACAGCATGTGTGTAGTAAAGATGTATTGGCATTTAGTCTTGGTTTTGCTTCACCTTTCCACTTATTATGTAGGTCACTCTGAGTCAATAGCAGGTGTAGGGCAGTCATCAACTTAACATGCATCTTAATCCACAGATGATAGCAGCATGTCCTTCACAGATTCTGCAGGGTTTGCCCTTGTGGGATATAGGAGTTGCCAACCAGGGTTTGAACTCATTGAGCTAAAGACATTACATGCATCCAATGCCTTGATGTTGACGTTGGCTCCCTGATGTTAGACAAGCACCCCTCCCTGTTTGTTGCTGCCTGTTACATAGTCCTTCAGCCTCTCACACCACTGACACCACTGTCACCCAAACAGACAGAGAGGAAGTTAATAAGGGCAGGGAAGTGACATAACTAATAGAAGAAAGGTAAACATTGGATTGATATCCTTGTTTATCATTGGACACTACAAATGTCTCTGACCCAAACTTGTTTGTCAGTGAGACTATTGTTTTGCAATCTCCTTTCATTAAACAGCGATCAAATGAACAATTTCTCATCCCACAGCTGAGACCGAGACAGACAAATCATAATTCACAACGCATCCTCCCATTCATTAACATACTTAACCTGTCTTATACCCTCCTCTCTGGAAATGCACAAAGAGTGATTACAGAGTGTGTCTTTCCACTGGAGCAAGAACAAAAGGGCTGGCAGTCTGTATTATTACCTTCGATAATAAGAGAAACAAGAAGCCATTATGGTCCCAGCCTTATCAGAATCTAAGTATCTCAATGACCTTTCTATCCGGACTAATTGCACACAATGGTTTGACCTTTCAGCATTCACGAGTATTTAAAATCTCACAACAACACGGTGGTTCATCTACACATTCAATTTTGGGGGTGCATTTTATGTTACAGTGCTTTTATTCTTCTGCCCAGCTCAAAATGATATTTTCTCATTCAACGCTGTGACTATGAGGCTACATGAGGGCTTGTCCTCACAGCTCATTGGATGTTAGTGCTTACAACATGCATATACGGTTCAGAAATATGTCCGTTTGATTTTAATTTTGGATTTTTTTTTTCGGAGACAGAATAAAAGATTATAGAAATATTACTGAACCGAACCAACTACTTAATTGACTCATCTCTGCCCTGCCCATAAGCAAGTTAGCCAGTTGTTGACTTACACGCCTTCACTTCATTTAAATGGGAGAGCAAAATACCAAGACAGGACCGGATTTAGCCCAAACAGAGGCTAAACAGAGGCCTTGTATGGGAAGACAGTTGCCAAAGCTATTTAATCGCGCTCACATTCAGCTTAATCCTGCTGTGGCTGATTTACGCCTGTAGGTATTGCGAGAGAGGAAACATGAGTCATTTAGCAAACCACTGCACAGAAGGAATAGTAAAGATGTGAAAAAAAGGCACAAAGCCTTTTGAACCCCTGAGATGAAAGAAACTACAGACTTCAACAGGATGAGTCAATTCTCACATAGATCACTTCCCTTTGCCCATAACGATGGAACTTAGTCTTACCAGTGTTTTAATAATGCATCTTTCCTACAATGGCCGAAGATGTGTAACATGCTTTTCCCAAAACACCATGCTGGGAGAACTGTCGCTAAGTGTGTCATTGAAGCATGTGTCGATGCTGATAGGATTTTCAAAAAAGTTTTCTCCATTCAAATCTTTCCTTAACATTGTAATTATTTCACAATATTGATGACGGATCAGTTCCGACGACTGCAAATACTGAGGCGGCTTATTCAAATGCTTACCCAATAAAGATGCACAAAATCACCAATTTGCCACATTATTGCGCACATGTTAGGTTACACATCATGAAATATGTTGAGACAAATTACAGACAGTAGCCTACAAGTAGCAAAAAATAATTAAATTGGTTGAACATGAAATGTATTTCAATATGATTGAAATAGGCCTATTGCTTACTGTTTATATTTTAACGCAGTCATCTCGGTTTTCATTTGAAGCATCTTTTTATTCTTTGCTTGTTTGTATCAATTGCAAAGACATTGGCAACTTTGTATTTGTAGTCAACTTTGTTCTGAAGTTATCGTGGTCATTGAGAGAGAGAAACCATGTTTAGCAGAGGTCTTCTATGTATAAAGTGAGGTGGGAGGGCAAAAAATCATCTAATGATGCACTTAGCTCATCTGAGGCAGGCTTATGCCCCATTTACATCGTGACGTACAGTATTTCATTATGCCGTTATTTCATTATGTTCCACTACTGGACGGAGAGCTTAGGATAGGGTTTCACAATGCAATATGGAGGAGAGCCTTGTCTCTTGTCAGAGATCGCATTTATTTTGGGAGATTGCGAAATATGACCTTATTATTCAAGACAGGAGAAACATATTGTTTCAGTTGATAATAAAACATGTTTTGTTTATTTACTTTTCCCTCAACTTGTTTTTAAACTTTCTAGCAAGTCAAGGTATCTTACAGCGCAGAACTATACTGTAGCTGGCAACCTCCACCTAATAATTGTAATCAAAAACAAACGGCATTTCAATCACAATAAACTAAAACGGGAGGCAACAACAATCTTCTTTTGTGGTTTAGTAACTTCCTGTTCTTCGACAGACTGGCTGGACCAAGGGTCATGGCTAGAAGGGATCCATCTTTTGACAAATTAACGTCAGATTTGACTTTTTGTAGCAGGTTATGAGAGCTTAGGAAGCAGGTTAGGAATGTAGAAGGTTAGGATAATTAGGTTAAAGTTAGGAAAATAGTTATGGTTAGCTAAAATGGCAATAAAGTCTGTATAAACCGGATGCAACCCGGATATACACTGAGTGTACAAAACATTAGGAACACCTTCCTACTATTGAGTTGCACTTCCTTTAGTCCTCAGACCAGCCTCAATTCATCGGGGCATGGACTACATCGTTTCGAAAGTGTTCCACATGGATGCTGGCCCTGTATTGACTCTTCCACAGTTGTGTCAAGTTGTCTGGATGTCCTTTGGGTGGTGGACCATTCTTGATACACATGGGAAATTGTTGAGCGTGAAAAACACAGCAGAGTTGCAGTTCTTGACACACTCAAACCGGTGCTCCTTGCAACTACTATCATACCCCGTTCAAAGGCACTTAAATATTTTTCAACCTCTGAATGGCACACATACACAATCCATGTCTCAAATGTCTCAATACCATTCTCCTCCCCTTCATCTACACTTGTTGAAGTGGATTTAAGAAGTTACATCAATAAGGGATCAAAGCTTTCACCTGGATTCACCTGGTCAGTCTGTCATGGAAAGAGCAGGTCATAATGTTTTATGCACTCAGTGTAGATAGACTGTCCATGAAACGGCTTCTGCGAACATGAGTAGATTACCTTGAAAACAACGGTCGGACAACTTGGACGCAGTCTCCAGTTCTTATCATACCTCATTGGGCCAGACTGAAGAATACACTGAGTTTGGAAAAATTCAAAGTATGCGGCATTCGTCTCGCAACAGAGCCATCAACCGCAAGGGGGCGTTGCGATTTCACTCTATTGTGGAGGGTCCCCATTCAATTGAATGACATCCGGCGCAACTTAATGGAGTGCTTATGGTTCATGTGGATGAAGCATTCGATTTCAAGTGTTTTCAAGTGCAATGTTAAGAAGGGTGGTTTTGGGAAACAGCTCAGAGATTTAATGATGCTCTTAAGGTTCTAACGATGAACATAGCCTTCAGATACTTTTGGGAAACCGGGCCCTGGGCTGTCTGAATGAAATATGTGCAAAGACAGGGATCCTATATTTAGACATGAAATCGCTCTGTCACCTCACTGCTCCATCTCTCAGAGGGAAACTTTTCTCCCGGTGTGTCACTTGCTATCATTGGCATGTAAAAAGGCTGAATAAATCTTATGTGGACTTTTAGGATTGTCAGAAACGACGAGGGAAGCGGAACCATGAATTTGCATGATTGACAAGTAACGCAATAAGTTTGAATGGGCAGAATGAGGGCAATGGATATCCAGTATTCTGTGAGTAAATAAATGTCTGTCAAGCGAAAGTGAGTGTACACAACCTTGTGATTTTATTTAAATAAGGAAGATGTAAAGTTTGAACAAATGCTTCACCATCTGGTAGCGAAAGCCTTCCAAAGGCTTGAGAGAGGCTTTCTGAATGGCTAAGGAGCAGCACAGACAGCTCAGACGAAGGACATCTAATGGGTCAAGGATTTCTATAGCTGCCTACTGTTAATCTTGAGAGCAGGGCCATCTTTTTGGGGGCCCTAAGCGAAATTTGGTTGTCGGCCCCCCTCTTGACAGTGGTGAGACACATAAAAAAGTAAAGTTAATTTCCTGCCATTCTACACATTTTGACCAGGGGGCAGAGGAATTTTGTAACACATTTAATGGTGGATCCCTGGAAGTCAGGGTCGTTGGGAACGTGCTCTGCATGCCCAGTCTGTATTTGGCCATGATTACTACAAGTTTAGATAGCTGACTAGGCTAACTACCAATCAAGAAATTGACATGGCTAATTGTCAGCTAATTGAGTGACTGTCATAACCAGAGAAAACTGTTGAAGCACAACCAAATTTCAAAATTGCACCTGGTGTATTCTACTATTCTTAAGGGCCATCCATACCAAGGACAATAACTATAACGATAAATGATCCTTAACTATGAACGTTGGCGAGCATCCACCAGCAGAACGTTTATTGTTTATCGTTCTGTAGTACACCTGTCAATCAACTGATCAATGCATCCAACTGCACACTGTAGGCCTATTAATGAGGTGGTAATATATACCATTCAGTGCTTCAGGGTGTGTTCATTGTCATAGTGACAACTGCAAATAATACTTGAATGTAGCTTACATGTAATGAAAAATAATATAGAAACTCATATTTTAAATGTAGCAATTCAAGTACAAACGCTGCTTAGCCTGCATATCTTTTATATCCTTTCATTGCTTGACTTGTTGCTCACATAGATTGCAAGTGATTTCCATTTTTCGAATGATTATCAATTTGTTTGGATCTTTCTTTTTCGCTGTGCTCATCTGTCTGTCTGTCCTGTGCAACCGTTTGCAATGCATCAGTGCAACAATCTTATCATCACTGGCCAAAGTGATTACACCAACATACTCTCTCTCTTTAATTTCCCTAACAGTTAATTTGGCATAGGCCTATTTTACATTCAGCAATTAGCAAGAGCAAACCTGCTTCTCTCCACGAAAAGGCTATTAGGCACATTAGCAGGCCAGTCATAGTGTGTATTTTATCAGGATGCATGGGTGTTAACAGATAGGCCAATATAGCATGACAATATAGCCTTCTCATGCGCTGTTTGCCAGTTATTCTGGCCATCTTACAGTGAGCTCTGCCTTCTCTCATTTCCGAGCAGCCTTGCGCACCTAGAACCAAGAATGGATCAATAGAACGAGGTTTGATTAGTTGTCAATGTTTTATCATTGGATGGACCCCTAGCAATCTGGTAAGCGACCGCTTATGCAGCCAAGCCCCCCACACCTACAGTACCAGTCAAAAGTTTGGACACAAGTACTCATTCAAGGGGTTTTCTTTATTTTTATCATTTTCTACATTGTTGAATAATAGTGAAGACATCAAAACTATGAAATAACACATATGGAATCATGTAGTAACCAAAAAAGTGTTACACAAATCAAAATTAAACAGCATGTTGCATGTAACAGACAGTTACATGGCCTACAGCATGGTCAAGCAAGTTAATGTTTCTAACATTTTCAGATCAGTAAACAACTATTGATTTAGAACCACAGAGAATTACCTCAGTTCGCAAGAAAACAGGAGCTACATCCAATGTTCCAGCACCATTTCAACTTCAACACTTCAACATCATCAAATCACCTCTGCTTAGTCTAATAGTCCAATCAACGTAAGCTAAATACGATGTAGCTGTCCTTGGTTCTGATTTCTGTGTGCACGTGTGTGGGCGTTCCTGCAAGAAGAAAAACATGTTGACTCACCCTACTTGTAGAGCAATGCCATCCTCATCTCTTTCATGTTGACGAAATGAGACAGTACATGCTTTTATTTGTTGTTGTCCTAGGCTACCTGGCTAAAGTGCTTGCTCGCTAGTCTAACTTCCATTCATGGGAAAGGTTAGCTAGTTAACATTAGCCTTCTACATCTAGCTACATATTGAACTTCCATCTCAGGCCAGGGGTACAACAAAGTATGAATTAACGTTTGGATCAGAATCGTTGTTAGAATCATTGGCTAGTACGGAGAATTAAGTAAAACAACAAATCTAAATCTCTATCTCCATCCATGGCTAATTTAGGAAAGAGACAATTTTAGCTACACCACAAGATGCAACAATTCAATGTGTTTCTGTCAATGACGTATGCTCTCATTGCGATTTGATAGGAGTGACGCAAAAATCCAAGCTGGTTTCCCTTGAAACTTTTTTGGGGTGTGCCCAATGTTTTCATGGTCAATTCTTTTAGTGAGGCCTGGCTTCACTTGGCATCTATGAATATACACCACTGCGCTTATGTCGCTTATGCCTGGGGCCAGCTCTGCTTGAGAGCATCACACGTCTGGCTAAGCTTTGATTCAAGAGGGAAGAAATAGATAAGCAAGTGACAGTGATGACAATCTATCTAATCCCAATAGTGAAGCCAAGTCTAAGGACTGGAAAAAGCAGTCCGCATGAAGAAGTGAAAGGAAGAGGAAGAGCATATCTACTGGTCTCTCCCTGCACAATGTATAATTCATGAAAACAAAGTCCAAGGGTATATCCTCCAAAGATCTTCCTCACCTCATGTTCTGGAGGCGTAACACATTTCAATGTTCAATCCAGGATTTTGTTAACTTTGTGGTGCAGGGCTTATCTAAAACTGTGGCGGATATTTTTATGCTTGTCTTATCCCTATGTTAAATAACTATTCAACTATTGTTAATGCAAACATGGTCAAAGTGTACTAAAAAAGCTATCTTAAAATGTTAGTTCACCTCTCTGGCAGCCCAAGAGCAATTGTAAATTGAAAGTTGTCTCACCATGATGCATAAGCCACAACCATGACTAAATGCATAAATCAATCCACATGTTTCAATGATCTTATGTCATGAAGTCAGAAAGGGAAGCAATAGGAATAATAAAATAAACAGTAATATACAGCTGGATCTGCAGACATCCAGCCTGTTGCGAGAAGTGTGTCCAAAACACACATGATAGTACAGTCAGCAGTATTACCCATCCAAACATACTGTGGTCCGCTTTTCAGTAAAACAGGTCTATGCCGTATACAGGCCTTTATGGAATTAAGAGGCAGTAAATATCCATTCTTTGAGACAGGTGTAAGAAGAACGTGTGCCCAATCAAGGAGGTTTCTTGGCACGGAAAAAACGGTTATAAGATAATATATACATCTAATTGTGTATAATGTGTTCTCTCACCCATTATAATTCACTACAAACTGTGTCATCAGTGACACAGTGCCTCACCAGGTCTATAATACACAACACGGCATCTTATTTCAACTCCCCCAATTTTCCAAGAGCATGCAAATCCTAATCTAACCACAGCATGTGTAAAATATTCAAGCCTTCCCTTGGTACCAATGGATCCGGGAGATAGTGAAAACCATCCATGCTGCATCATTTTCACACCAACTGCCGCTAGAGATTAAAAAGGGAAAGTGTTGGCTAAATAATATTCCTGATGGGAGATTTCCAAAGCTGCCAAGTGCTACTGGTTGACCGACAAGAGCCACTTCTCTACTCTATCAGGGAACATTATGTATGAGTGGCATCTTTTCCCATCTGGTGTACTATCATTGGACCCAAGTGAAATGCCAGTGGCTTGGCTAACAACAGCTATCCATCTTGCTGTGTGGAGACCAATGGAGCACAGAGGGTTGATGTAGTACTCTTCCAATTCCTAATACCTAGAGCAGGGCAGCCCAATTCTCTAGACTCTCACTCAGTCATATTGCATGTGAGAATGGATGACAATGGCCTGTCCCCTGCTTCAAACTGCAATGGGGAAAATGACTGCACTTATGGAAAGAAGAACACAATAACCACTTTCTAGCTAGGTCAAATACTGAAGATTCATTTTTGGATCTAGCATTCTGGTCCATATACTTTCAAGCATTTACTCAGAATTACTTACACAGTTCTTCATTATTATATCATGGAAATCGTAGCTAAATACATTTAATTCTGCTTGGAACAGATCCTCCTCACTGGCTTGGACAATCAATATCAAGTCATCCCTTTTTTTGGGGGGGGGGGTTGAGGCACAGAGAGCAAACATTTAATCTGTGTGTCAGCAGACCCTGCAACCAAGTGTAAAGGCTTACAGCTTGTGGTCTCTGATGGCTGGCCTCCTGTCAGCGCTCAATTAAAATGCAGTGAAAGAATCCTGCTGTTGGGACTGATTGGTGGAACTTCCACCTGTGCCCAGCTGCAGCATGAATCAACTGTATCCCGTTTGCCGCCTAAGGCTACACCCCAAATGACATCATATTCCCTATATAGTGCACTACTTTTGACAAGGACCGGCAGGGAGCCTAGTGATTAGAGTGATGGGCCAGTAACCGAAAGGTTGCTGGATCGAATCCCCGAGCTGACAACATAGAAGTCTGTTGTTCTGCCCATGAAAAAGGCAGTTACCTAACCCACTGTTCCCTGGTAGGCTGTCATTGTAAATAAAATAAAATAAATTGCTGACTTGCCTAGTTAAATAAAGGTTAAATGACACACGTGCATAATGTAGGACATTATGCAGGGAACCGGCTGCCATTTGAGGCGGCAGGTAGCCTAGTGGTTAGAGCATTGGACTTGCAACTGAAAGGTTGCAAGATTGAATCCCTGAGCTGACATGGTAAACATATGTTGTTCTGCCCCTGAACAAGGCAGTTAACCCACTGTTCCTAGGCTGCCATTGAAAATAAGAATCATGTTCTTAACTGACTTGCCTAGTTAAATAAAGGTAAAATAAATGTGGGATGCAAACCTGGTTGCAGCCTGGTCTCCTTTGATCCTTGGCTCCAATAAATCCCTTTTCACCAGGGATAATGTGGAGTTTCCATGTTTTGATAATGGATTTCATGGTGAACCTCACCAGTGAACATTAAAGGCTGACAACAACAAAAATATTGGTGGTAGTTGAACAGTTGTTTTCAGGAGGACACTATCTCTATCAGCAATGTTTTCTGTTTACAGTAGACATATTTTCTTTCCTCTAACAGCAGAGGTTCTACTAGGACCCACTAAAACTACACTGTAAACCCCAATGTGCTGTCATTATTCAAAACTTTTGAGGAAACCTGTTGTACTTAATATATCTGAGTACAGTTACTTAAATAGGTTTTGTAGTCATTACTCAAACCAATAGTCACTGTGACCCAAGGGGATACATTTTGAGTAATGCCCCCACTAAGCCATGCCTCCAATATAATTTCCCAGTGTGACTTGCCTTTGAGTGAATTGTACACTTACCACCCATGACTATTTGTTAGTGACAGAGACATGGTTGCTGAATTATTTCATTCTCAGTCCTGTGGCCTTCACCAATTGAGTTTGTAGGTTTGAATGTTATCATTATAATTAAACTCTTAATCACAATACATTACATATCTCACAAGGCTTTGTTTTGAGGCCTTGCTTTATCCTAACACAGTGGCCTGAAACTCATGGTTTACAGGCCACATCAGGCCTGAAAGTAGGGTTGCCTATTTACAGTAACTTTCCCCAAACTCCCAGATTTTCAGAAAATCATGGTTGAAGGATTTCCAGGAATCTTCCATCCAGGATTCCAGGAAGACCTGGGAAATCTACCTGAATTTTGCAACCCTACCTGTAAGAGGGCTCCTGAGTGGCTCAGCGGTCTAAGGCACTGAATCTCAGTGCAAAAGGTGTCACTACAGTCCCTGGTTTGATTCCAGGCTGTATCACATCCAGCTGTGGTTCAGAGTCCCGCAGGGCACAATTGGGCCAGTGTCGTCCAGGTTTGGCTGGGGTAGGCTATCATTGTAAATAAGAATTTGTTCTTAACTTACTTGCCTAGTTAAATAAAGGTTAAAAAAACAACAAAAAAAAACATTATGCTGGTTTGCAAAGTCATGTGTAATTCCTATTGGAATCCAGACAGAGTTGAGATATCCAACAGTTTACATTTGTATTCACCCACAACCTGAATTCATAATAACAGCCAGGGTTAGGAACAGTGTGAGGACACTACTTAAGCCATTTAAACTAGAACAACCAGTTCAGTAACAGGTGCAAAAATCTAATAAAATGATTGGATTAGTTTAGAAAAATGTATTTTATGTATCTTTGTGTAGCATAAGATTAATCAATCACTCAATGTACATGCAAAAACATATAAAAACACGTTTTAAAAATCTACCTGCAGTAGAGCATGCTGGGAAAAAAGTTCATTTGTGATCATAACTTTTGTTTAAATAGAGTTGATGTGATTTCTCATTAGTTTTGAGTCAGTACCACATATACATTTTAAGTAATAATGGCTTTCATTGTCTTTGCGTTCAACTAGAAGTATTTGAGTTAAAAATGTCTTGGGGTTTAAAGTGTAGGATCCACATCCACTGTGCTTAGTGGACTGTGCTGTGCATCATACCACAACTACTGTATTTGTAAAAAAAATAAAAAAAGGTGGTTATGTACTGTGAAAATGTTACCGCTGGCTGCAGTAACATTGAGAACTTTTCCTTTCAATTTTGTAATTCATAATAATAAGAGAACCTGGGGGACTACCACCCTCACACGATCAAAGGTCTTCCACATCATCTCCCATAATGTACTGCTTTATTACATAATCTAGACACAAGTTCATGTCCTTTGTTATCACACTGTATCTAATTGAGCTATTATTGGTACTACCCTTTTCCACATGCATGAAGATTCCTCTGGGATGGAATTTCCCCTCTTTTAAACCAGATTGTTGACTCCTGAAGTGTGTTTAATGAGTGCACCCAGTATAAGAATGTAAATATGAAATCAGAGAGGAGTTCCATGAGTAAATGGACGAACCATACTGTAACTTGACTTCAAGGCCTTGCTCAGTGTTAGCCTTTATACAGTATTAGTCACCTCGACTGGCTATTATCATGGGGCTAAGGTGCTTAGTCTCTTCAGTGACCCTGAAACATGCTACGTATATATAGCATATTGTGCTATTATTCCAGCCTTCTGTCATGTCTCAATGGCTGCGTCTCAAATGGCACCTTATTCTCTACATGGTGCACTGATTTCGACCAGGGTCCATAGGGCTGTGGTCAAAAGTAGTGCACTATGTTGTAGGGAATTAGGGTGCCATTTGGATGCAGTTGGGGGCTCTATTGAGGAGCCTCACCTATGAAATGGTCAACCATTGGGTTTATGGTTGACCAAATCCAAGTTGTCGGCCCAATTACAAAGGGATCCTTTATAAGCAGCCTGTGTTATGGAGTGCTGATTCATGTCCTTTTCCAATTCATTCCCCCCCAAACTGTCCTTAGTTTCAACCTTGTTTGGATTTTTTTAAATACATTTTTCAAGGACTACTGTAGATAGAATATGCAGTATCCATTGCATATTCCAGTCCTTGAAAATTTCAGCCTGGCATTTCTTTTTGTCTTGAGTGCTTTAATAATTAACCAACATTGATTGATCGAGATCAAAAGCCTGTCGACCATTTTCACCCTCAAATTATTAAAACACACACGAGTTTCTTTCTTTCACTACAAACTGTTTTTCTCTTTGGGAAAAAAATCCTATATATTCTACTCTAGAGTCCTCGGTTCTGAAGTCAGATTGACATACATGCTTTCTACACTGCATGCATGAGTAAGTTAAACAAAATAAAGAGAGCGAATAAATTAGCGTGCTTAACTGTAAATACAGCTGTGCTAGGCTACTCTGCATGTACTGTACTAAGCCTGACTACTGACTAAACGTTCATACTGTACATTTTGGAGCACTAGGATACACGTTTAAAACCTGCAAGCTCACTCACATCCACACTAGCACTACATGTCATGTTATCCCATCTAATCACATACACAACTGTAGTTAGATAACTTGCTTCATGGTTCACCAAAGTGCTTCAAGTAAAAAAACTATAAACTGGGTCAAGATTTCTGCATTATAACCTGTAAGGTTTAGGGGATTAAATATCCCCTGACAGTAACAGTGAAAATCAATGGATGGTTTGGATGTCAAGTCGAATTAATCTCTCCTGTGATGATGTTCAATAATGAGATCAATACTTTTACTTATAAACATTGCACACATCCTGCTCTAAAAGTCTCTAAGATAGTTCAACCACACATTAAACATGCCTCAGACTGCATATTTAAAAAATGGTGAGCTCAAGAATAGCTTACTGCTGGAGGCAGATCATCTAAAATGATGTGTTGCACTCTGCTCCCTCTGTAGGTGAGAAATAGGAGTAAAAATGTCTGGAACCCGCCTCTCCCTTCCCAACTGTTGGAAGAATGAGGGATGTGAGCAACCAAAAGTCTCTCTCTCTCCACAGGGAATTTAATAAAGAAGCTGACTAGTTGTTACTGCTTACTGGATGGATCAAACCCCTTATATTTATGTTGATTTGATGTCCAATAAAAGAAGGATGGAAATAGAGGACAAAACAGACACAACATCCCTCAGAGACACAACCTCCCTCAGAGACACAACCTCCCTCAGAGACACATTGTAGTAAATGGAATCTTATCACAGTATATTTATGTTCTCTATCTCCCACCTCTTTCTTTGTGAGAAGTAAAAGTCAAGGTAGACAGACGTATTCATCACTGTTTACAGATACTTTTAACAAACCCCAGGAATCCACTCCTCAAATACGAATTGCCCAGAACCAACAGCTTAATCTTAAAAAATACACTGAAGCAGCTTACATATTTTCCTCAAAGGATTAGATAAAAAGGAAGCTGCTTTATATTTGGTGGAAAATGGCATTAAATACCCCCTCCTCCAATTGAAATGTCAGCATGATTCTAGTCTGCCAAAATCACGTTGTGAAAAGAGGTTTCATGAACAAATGTGAAACAAAAGACTGATTGCTCATACTAGTGACCACTTCTTCCCTGCTACTGTGGTAGTGCTGCCCGTGGCCTTTTATCGAGACACATGGCCATAACTAGGAGGAAGCACTGTCCTACACACTGCCTCATCCTTTCCTTCTACCGTGCCCAGGCAGAAGTCTCACACAGTGAGGAGGCAAACCCATGCAGTGAACAACAAAGGCTGTGGGGTGGTTTTGTTAAATCTCTCAAGCTTTTTAGTAAACATTTTTTTAATGACTTGCTGAAAATATTTCACTTGGCCAGGAAGTGTAAAGCACTGGCCAGCATCTCAAGTTTTGTCTTCAATCCACCCCCCCCCCCCCCCCCCTCCTCTGATCAAGCTCCAATGTACTGTGCCCTAGGGCTCAGGCAGTTTGAGCTCTGGACCGAGTAAGCCTAGTTAGTGATGCTTACGAACTGAATGCAAATTCACTGAGGAGCATGTATAAAACATCATGTACACAAATCCTATAGTTGCCTATACACATCAAAGTCATCCTGTATCACAGTCTACAAGGGAAATCCCATTAAATAAGAACTGTTAAAAATGACAAACAAGAAACGGGATACAAATTAAACAAGCCAAAAATTCAGCATCATAACAACACAGTAATTATTTAAGAAGATAATTTAAGAGTAAACTAAGCGAACATCTGAAGTTTAAAAATGACAGGTTGATAATGAATAACCTCTTTGGATGAAAACACAATCAGACTACTAACTCAACCCAACATTAGAAACAATACACAACAATATATAGAGGCACATGCCGGGTCACTGTGCAAATTGTAATGTCAATACTCAGGCACTCTAATGCACAGTACTCATTATTATAGCAGCAAGGCAAGCAATAGCATATATCTCACCCAGAATGTGAAGTGCGATCCTGCTGTTTCTCTCGGTGTGCGTGTATCCTACCAGCTAGTGAAGGTTGTCAGGACGCTTACAGTCTTCAGCCAAACTGGTGGAATGCAGCCAGCAGCCAACCGACAGCCTCCAGTCCCTTTTTCACTTGCAGCTTCCCACTGGCAAGTTACAGAGTCACTTATTATAGGATAATCCAGGCATTGTCCTCTCACTCCTATAGCCAAGTCAGTAAACGTTGGTTGCAAGTTGGGGTCCAAAGGTGCCCCTATGATAATGTAAAGTCCACAACACTACAGTGTATATTCAGCTTGAGATAATAGTCAAAAACAAACAAAACTTCATTCAAAACTAAGCATATATCTTGAAGGGATTTCAGAAAGAGAAAAAAGTCAAAGGTGCCAGTGTCCCCCATGCCTCCAGGTCATAATGATAAGATATGGTGGAGCAGTCAGCAGAAGCAGAATAAAATCCACACAAAATATCACTCTTCCCTTTAAGGCAACTCTCCCTTCAATAAAGAGCCTGCACCTGCTACCAAATCAGAGACATCCAATTTGTACCTTTTTCTGTGAGCCACACAGCTAAGCCTCAGCTGCCCCTGCCACAGTCATCACTCACTGTCAAGACCAGCACATCGGTTGAGCCCTAGACTGAGGAGTGCTGCTGCTCTGAGTCGGAAAGCATCTCTTTCTTTTCAACAAGCTCTGCCAGACTGATTCTTGTTGCCACACCTCCTGGCTTTTGATTGGCTGAGCTGAGAACAGAGGAAAGGGAGGAGGAGGTGATAATGCTATGTAGAGGGAAGGAAAGGGAGATGAGAAAAGAGGAGAGCGAGATAGAGGGAGAGTGGGGAGTTGGAAGGCTGAGGGTTGGGGAAGCAGAGGAGAGGATAGAACGAGCTCTGTAAGCCTGAAGGGACAGCGTGGCTAATGAAAGAGAAATGCTTCTCCCAAAGCTTTAGTCAAATTTATGTGTTACAAATTTGTTGTGACTCCCGGCAAACTGAATTCATACTGATGAAGTCCCTAGTTTCTGAAGGGAGATACTGTGCATCTCCCTCTTTAAGCAATACATCTGAAAAGTCAAATCTTGTCATCCAAAAGCCTACTGTTACTTTGACGGATCAGCGTTTGAAGACTGCATGCAAATGTGCATGTTGAGTTTTCCAGTTTCCCAGCTCCCAGGCATTCAGTAGTGTGCTAGTGTAATCAGAGAATGAGGTGTTCTGAGGCAACTGCAGTTCAACAACAGATTAAAAACTACATCATGCCAGCTTTGGGGAGATGGTTTGACAAAATTATTATAAGTCTTGTGTGGGCTGTACAAGGAGACCAATACAGATGGTGTTGGATCAGTGATGCTTTGAAAAGGAACACTTTTCCCATAAACAAATGAGGGATTAAAGCAGAGATGGTAGGTTTGATGGGAGGAAGTGAACTGTTGACATTGAAATCAAAGGGATATAAAGTGGCTTGTGAAAATATTCACCCGCCTTGGCATTTTTCATATTTTGTTGCCTTACAACCTGGAATTAAAATAGATTTTTGGGGGGTTTGTATCATTTGATTTACACAACATGCCTACCACTTTTAAGATGCTAAACATTTTTGCTGTGAAACAAACAAGAAATAAGACCAAAAAAAACACACAAAACAATTAAAACTTGAACTATTCACCCCCCCCCCCCCCCAAAAAAAGTCTATACTTTGTAGAGCCACCATTTGCAGCAATTACAGCTGCAAGTCTCTTGGGGTATGTCTTTATAAGCTTGGCACACTTAGCTATTTCCATGACATAGACTGAAAAGGTGAATCGAGGTGAAAGCTACAGTGTCTTGCGAAAGTATTCACCCCCTTGGCATTTTTCCTATATTGTTGCCTTACAACCTGGATTTTTGGGGGGTTTGTATCATTTGATTTACACAACATGCCTATCCATTAGAAGACGCAAAATATTTTTTCTTGTGAAGCAAACATGAAATAAGACAAAAAAACTGAAAACTTGAGCATGCAAAGCTACTGTATTCACCCCCCAAAGTAAATTCTTTGTAGAGCCACATTTACAGCAATTACAGCTGCAAGTATCTTGGGGTATGTCTCTATAAGCTTGGCACATCTAGCCACTGGGATTTTTGCCCATTCTTCAAGGCAAAACTGCTCCAGCTCCTTCAAGTTGGATGGGTTCTGCTGGTCTACAGCAATCTTTAAGTCATACCACAGATTCTCAATTGGATTGAGGTCTGGGCTTTGACTAGGCCATTCCAAGACAAAAATGTTTCCCCTTAAACCACTCGAGTGTTGCTTTAGCAGTATGCTTAGGGTCATTGTCCTGCTGGAAGGTGAACCTCCTTCCCAGTCTCAAATCTCTGGAAGACTGAAACAGGTTTCCCTCAAGAATTTCCCTGTATTTAGCGCCATCCATCATTCCTCCAATTCTGACCAGTTTCCCAGTCCCTGCCGATGAAAAACATCCCCACAGAATGATGCTACCACCACCACGCTTCACTGTGGGGATGATATTCTGGGGGTGATGGGAGGTGTTGGGCTTGCGCCAGACAGCGTTTTCCTTGATGGCCAAAAAGCTAAATTTTAGTCTCATCTGACCAGAGTACCTTCTTCCATTTGTTTGGGGAGTCTCCCACGTAACTTTTGGCGAACACCAAACATGTTTGTTTATTTTTTTCTTTAAGTAATGGCTTTTTTTCTGGCCACTCTTCCATAAAGCCCAGCTCTGTGGAGTGTATGACTTAAAGTGGTCCAATGGACAGATACTCCAGTCGCCGCTGTGGAGCTTTGCAGCTCCTTCAGGGTTATCTTTGGTCTCTTTGTTGCCTCTCTGATTAATGCCCTCCTTGCCTGGCCTGTGAGTTTTGGTGGGCGGCCCTCTCTTGGCAGGTTTGCTGTGGTGCCATATTCTTTCCATTTCCATTTTTTTTATTTTATGGTGCTCCGTGGGATGTTCAAAGTTTCTGATGTTTTTTTATAACCCAAACCTGATCTGTACTTCTCCACAACTTTGTCCCTGACCTGTTTGGAGAGCTCCTTGGTGTTCATGTTGTCGCTTGCTTGGTTGTACCCATTGCTTATTGGTGTTGCGGACTCTGGGGCCTTTCAGAACAGGTGTATATATACTGAGATCGTGTGACAGATCACGTGACACTTAGATTGCACACAGGTGGACTTTATTTAACTAATTATGTGAATTCTTAAGGTAATTGGTTGCACCAGATCTTATTTAGGGGCTTCATAGCAAATTATTTAGGTGCTTCATCACCAATTTGGACTGTTTTGTGTATCTTCATTACATGAAATCCAAATAAAAATACAGTTACATTTCAGGTTGTCAACAAAATAGGAAAAAACAACAAGGGGGATGAATACTTTTGCATGGCACTGTACTTGTCTTTTGTGTTGAAACGCCTGTCAATGATACTTTTCTGTTTGTATCAGTTTATTAACTCTGAGCTGCATTCGTGTCAACTCATCAGACATGATCAAACCCAGGACTTGATTTAGACATGCAGGTCACACACACACACACCTTTGTTGTTAGTGCTATGATTGAGTAGCTATACCCTTTAGTGTGTCTCTGAAGCGGCAGGGCCGTTGCTTTAGTCTCTGAAGCGGCAATCAGTGTGTGTGTGTGTGTGTGTGTGTATTCTCCAGTCACTCTGAATGTCTGTCATGTTGTGTTGCTACCATGCTGTGTTGTCATGTTGTGTTGCTACCATGCTGTGTTGTCATGTTGTGTTGCTACCATGCTGTGTTGTCATGTTGTGTTGCTACCATGTTGTTGTCATGTTGTGTTGCTACCATGCTATGTTGTTGTCTATATAGTTGGCATTCCTAGGCAGGAAGCGATTACTTGATGTCAAGTAAAAGAGACAATGACAGAAAGAGGAACAACACACACACACACACACACACACACACACACACACACACACACACACACACACACACACACACACACACACACACACACACACACACACACACACACACACTACACACACGCACACACACACACACACACACACACTACACACACACACACACACACACACATTACACACACACTACACACACACACACACACACACACACACACACACACACACACACACACACACACACTACACACACACACACACACACACACACACATATCCACTACATTGATCATCACTAGCCAGTTAATGCATATCTCTCAGTGTAAGTGCCATGTCAAAAGCACACGACTGAGAGGACAACGTTGGGATGTATATATGTTTGAATTAATTATTGACTTGGCCATCACAGACCCACATCTTTTCCATATATTTGTTTAGAACTGTTAAGGATGTTTATGTATTGGACAGCTGGAGCCTTTCCCAAGCATAAACTACACTGAACAAAAATGTAAACGTAATTTGTAAAGTGTTGGGTCCCATGTTTCATGAGCTGAACTACAAGATCCCAGAAATCCTCCATACGGACCAAAACGTTTGTGCACAAATTCGTTTACATCACTGTTAGTGAGCATTTCTCCTATGCCAAGATAATCCATCCACCTGACAGGTGTGGCAAATCAAGAAACTGACTAAACAGCATGATCATTAAACAAGTGCACCTTGTGCTGGGTACAATAAAAGGCCCCTCCAAAATTCCACAGATGTCTCAAGTTTTGAGGGAGCATGCAATTGGCATGTTGACTGCAGGAATGTTCACCAGAGCTGTTGCCAGATAGTTAAATGTTAATTTCTCGACAATAAGCCACCTCCAATGTTGATTTAAAGAATTTGGCTGTACATCCATCCGGCCTCAATACCGCAGACCAAGTGTAACCACGCCAGCCCAGGACCTCCATATCCTGCTTCTTCACCTGCAGGATCGTCTGAGACCAGCCACACGGATAGCTTTGCACAACTGAAGAATTGCTGCACAAACTGTCAGAAATTGTCTCAGGGAAGCTCATCTGTGTGCTCGTCATCCTCACCAGGGTTTTGACCTGACTGCAGTTTGGCGTCGT
Source organism: Oncorhynchus kisutch (assembly GCF_002021735.2). NCBI lineage: Eukaryota > Metazoa > Chordata > Actinopteri > Salmoniformes > Salmonidae > Oncorhynchus > Oncorhynchus kisutch. Next base: position 19,674,808 of record NC_034203.2, read on the forward strand.
AACCGACATCAGTGGGCAAATGCTCACCTACGATGTCCACTGGCACACTGGAGAAGTGTGCTCTTCACGGATGAATCCCGGTTTCAAGTGTACCGGGCAGATGGCGTCGTGTGGACGAGCGGTTTGCTGATGTTAACATTGTGAACAGAGTGCTCCATGGTGGCGGTGGGGTTATGGAATGGCAGGCATAAGCTACGGATAATGAACACAATTGCATTTTATCCATGGCAATTTGAATGTAGAGATACCGTGACGAGATCCTGAGGCCCATTGTCGTGCCATTCATCCGCCACCATCACCTCATGTTTCAGCATGATAATGCACAGCCCAATGTCGCAAGGATATGTACACAATTCCTGGAAGCTGAAAATGTCCCAGTTCTTCCATGGCCTTCATACTCACCAGACATGTCACCCATTGAGCATGATTGGGATGCTGTGGATCGATGTGTACAACACCATGTTCCAGTTCCCGCCAATATACAGCAACCTCGCATAGCCAATTGAAGACAGTGGCGGTCAGTGCCGTTTAAGATGAGGGAGAACGATTATTTCTATTACAGCATATCGGATGACTAATTCATATTCCATTCACCCAGTTCAATGTAACAGCTATAGGTTTAGGCTACTAGGTTGCTACAACCTAGTCTATTAATGAAAGTTTACAACATAGGTGCACACAGGTTGATAGATACATTTAAGGTGACATTCAATACCGCATTGCACACTCTTCCCTGCATCTAGCTGATACAGGGTGTGATTATTAGTCCAACAGTTGCAAACGAGAGTCCAACAGTTGCACCTTAAAAAGATGAGAGAGGCCTGTAATTTTCATCATAGGTACACTTCAACTATGACAGACAAAATGAGAGAAAAAAATCCAGAAAATCACATTGTAGGATTTTTAATGAATTTATTTGCAAATTACGGTGGAAAATAAATGTTTGGTCAATAACAAAAGTTTATCTCAATACTTTGTTATATACCCTTTGTTGGCAATGACGGAGGTCAAATGTTTTCTGTAAGTCTTCACAAGGTTTTCACACACTGTTGCTGGTATTTTGGCCCATTCCTCCATGCAGATCTCCTCTAGAGCAGTGATGTTTTGGAGCTGTTGCTGGGCAACACGGACTTTCAACTCCCTCCAAAGATTTTCAATGGGGTTGAGATCTGGAGACTGTCTAGGCCACTCCAGGACCTTGAAATGCTTCTTACGAAGCCACTCCTTCGTTGCCCGGGCGGTGTGTTTGGGATCATTGTCATGATGAAAGACCAAGCCACGTTTCATCTTCAATGCCCTTGCTGATGGTAGGCTTTGTTACTTTGGTCCCAGCTCTCTGCAGGTCATTCACTAGGTCCCCCCGTGTGGTTCTGGGATTTTTGCTCACCGTTCTTGTGATCATTTTGACCCCACGCGGTGAAATCTTGCTTGGAGCCCCATGCAAGATCTCATTTTGTCTGTCATAGTTGAAGTGTACCTATGAAGAAAATTACAGGCCTCTCTCATCTTTTTAAGTGGGAGAACTTAAACAATTGGTAGCTAACTAAATACTTTTTTGCCCCACTGTACATACAGTATGTCTCCTCCTTGCATAGCAATATCTTTTTTCAACTGTAATGTTGCCCTGAACTGTGCTAGTTTTCTAAATGTGTGATATTTCACATTAAGGTGTTAAAGTCAAGCCACAGTCATTTCAATTAGCATAAATTGAGGTATTTTTTGTTTAACTTATGAATTTACTTGATAAACACAACAATGTAAGGGTGGCTGTAGGGCTATTTCCTCGAATAGATAATGTAACAAACACAACAAGCTTGTGTGAATGCCCACAACTCCTTGGTCTCTCGGACTCCCAATGTCATGGCAATAAGACAAAGACAATTAAGGTGTAAATATGTCCACAACATCTCAGAGGGAGTTGGGTAATTTTCTACCCTCATTTGGCTAATTCCCAAGTCACCCCCAAATTAGAAACCTTAATGACAGCCAATAAGCCACAGATGGTCAAACTTTAGGGAAACACAAGCCTTCTGATCTTTGTGCCTCTTGTGGCATCGTTTTACATGCCAACTATACATTACCTTGCCAGATGCTTTTAGCCCAAGGGGGTGATCATGCCTATAACTAGAAGGTCAGGCCTTTGTGGTGCGTTTAAGGGAGTTCTTGCCCACCTCTACACTCTGAGCGTGGGCCGCTTAGAGACTCAGGTAATCTATCCTGGGATGCCATGTGGCAGATGTATCCCACTGCAATTTGTCTTCTGAAGTTGACATCTAAAAAATTCCAAAGGTACAATCTCTTGAGAAGAAGCTGACAAGCTTCCGTTTTGAATGTGGACACTTTAAAGAGCTAGTCGACTCACATTTGGTGATTTGATTTTAGCAGTCTTCTATGGTCCAGGAATTGCTGTAACTATAGGCTTTCATTATTTTTGCTACAGGCTCGGCCTCAATGGGCCGATCCAGTTTAAAAATGTAGTGTAGACTAGAACTTAAAATGGTTGTAGAGTTCACTCAAATGAATTAATCTCGCATGTTATCATTGTGGCATTATTGGTCTCATCATCACCCAATTATAACCATCTTAGTCAAATACTTTATTTCCCTATATTCTCTTTTTCCAGTTGCTACTCAAAGTGAGGGTGATACTTAACCCTCTATTGCACATCGTTGCCCTCAGGCAACAGAACATCTTATTGCCCCTCACCCCCCCATATTATTATTTTTAAATGCCTACACATGACAATATGTGATGACATGTCTGTAAACAATCCAATGAGATCCAGAAGTTGGTATGATGTAACAATTGGGGCAGGGGGCTTTTTTTTCAGGAAACAGAGCGATGTGAGCACATGGTGTGAGCAAAGGGTCAGCTACACTTCATTTCTTTGCATGTTGAAATAGAGAACTTGACAATTAAAAATATGTACTGGTGTAAGAACCTTCAAAGAAGAATATTTGATATGTTTTTAACATATTTCGTTTTGATATATATTTTTAAATTTTTATTTTATTTTTGTTGCCTCGGGGCAATGTTGTGCAGTTAGGCTACCCTTTTGTGTTGCCTCAAGGCAACGTTGTGCAGTTAGGCTACTTTTCAGGGCAATGTCATGTTCAGTGAAAAACATGTACAATTATGTTAAATGATGGCCTTCGTCAATGTTTTTGCCAAAATATTCACTGACACTCACAGGAAATGGACACAGGGACATTCTATCGGCTAAAGTAGCCTAATTGAGCAGTTAGAATCATAACCTCTGATACTGAGGACAGTGAGCTTTAAGACAGTGACAGCGAGGAAGAATGGACCCCAGAATCAGGTTTGAGAGGCAGTGAAATATTAGTTTATGCCCAACTTGTATTTTCTTATGAAAATAGTTATTTCTTCTACTAAATTCCACTTAGTAGAAGTTCTGAAATGATCGGATTGTCCTTGGTGTTTTTAGTATCCTTATGCCACAGGTGTAGGAGGTTATAGTGATATATTTGTATTATTGATACATTCTCAGAAAGCTTAAAACTTCCAAAAATAGGATGGAATATTATTTTTCATGAAAAACCTAAATGTGTGCAGTAGAGGGATAGGGTCATGGAATGTCAATCACATAAAACTCAAACATATTCTGGTGAATATGGTTAAGGATCTGAAATACCGAATTCAGTTCTATCCTTATTTTTAGGCATTTCAAGGATTTTGCTTATTTTATTCCAAAATAGTTCAAGACCCATAGGAAATTGTGGTTATACAGTGCATTTGGAAAGTATTCAGACCCGTTGACTTTTTCCACATTTTGTTACGTTACAGCCTTATTCTAAAATGTATAACATTACATTTTTCCCTCATCAATCTACACACAATACCCCGTAAGGACAAAGCAAAAACACTTTTTTAGCAATGTTTGCAAATTTACAAAATATAAAATGCTGAAATATCACATTTAATAAAGTATTCAGACCCTTTACTCAGTACTTTGTTGAAGAACCTTTGGCAGCAATTACATCCTTGAGTCTTCTTAGGTATGACGATACAAGCTTGGCACACCTGTATTTGGGAGTTTCTCCCATTCTTCTCTGCAGATCCTCTCAAGCTCTGTCAGGTTGGATGGGGAGCATTGCTGCATGGCTATTGTCAGGTCTCTCTGGAGATGTTCAATCGGGTTCAAGTCCGGGCTCTGGCTGTGCCATTCAAGGACATTCAGAGACTTGTCCCGAAGCCACTCCTGCGTTTTCTTGGCTGTGTGCTTAGGGTCATGGTCCTGTTGGAAGGTGAACCTTCACCCCAGTCTGAGGTCCCGAGTGCTCTGGAGCAGGTTTTCAGCAAGGATCTCTGTACTTTGCTCCATTCATCTTTACCTCGAGCCTGACTAGTCTCCCAGTCCCTGGCTCTGAAAAACCTCCCCACAGCATGATGCCGCCACCACCTTGCTCCACCGTAGGGATGGTGCCATGTCCTCCAAATGTGACGCTTGGCATTCAGGCCAAACAATTCAATCTTGGTTTCATCAGACCAGAGAATTTTGTTTATCATGGTCTGAGACTCTTTAGGTGCCTTTTAGCCACTCTACCACGAAGGCCTGATTGGTGGAGTGCTGCAGAGATGGTTGTCCTTCTGGAAGGTTCTCCCATCTCCACAGAGGAACTCTGTCAGATTGACCATCAGGTTCTTGATCACCTCCCTGACCAAGGTCCTTCTCCCCCGATTGCTCAGTTTGGCCGGGCGGCCAGATCTAGGAAGGGTCTTGGTGGTTCCAAACTTCTTCCATTGAAGAATGAGACAACTGCGGTCTTGGGGACCTTCAATGCTACAGAATATGTTGGTACCCTTCCCCAGATGTGTTTTTCAACACAATACTCAATACCTTAGACCTCATGGCTTGGTTTCTGCTCTGACATGTACTGTCAATTGTGGGACGTTATAAAGAACAGGTGTGTGCCTTTCCAAATCATGTCCAATCAATTGAATTTACCACATGTGGACTCCAATCAAGTTGTAGAAACATCTCAAAGATGATCAATGGAAACGGCATGCAGCTGAGCTCAATTTCGAGTCTCATATCAAAGGGTCTGAATACTTGTGTAAATAAGTAGATTACTTTCTGAAGGCACTGTATGTCGTTTTTCTGTAGGGCACACATTTTACATGACCAGTAAATGAAGAAGAGGTGTAGATGTGGGTGTGATAGCAAATGAAGCACACCCAATGTTTTTGGCATTCAAAATTAACCATGTAAACAAACGTTTGCTTTCTATATAAACAGAGTAGTCTACTGTATAGGTGGGGGTTTGAGCATAAAATCAAATTTGCTCATTATAGCAAGCACACAAATGAGTCATTCCTAGATTGGAAAAAAAAAGTATTTTTGTCTCCCAGATGTACTTTTACTGATGAACCATTTCAATAACTAAATCTCTCATAATTACCGGCTACATGACACGCCAGAGTGTTATTGAAGAAAATAGAACCTGAAGCTGGTGTTGCTCATCTCAGGGGTGTTTCAATATGAGGACAACAATAATCCACAAACTGTCTGTGTCCCAAATGGCACCCTTTTCCCCTTTATAGTACACTACGTTTGACAAGGGCCCATAGGGCTCTAGTCAAAAGTGGTGAACTATATAGGAAATAGGGTGCCATTTGGGAAGTATAGTAGACACTGTAGACCGCAATAACATGCCAATGAGACATGTGCTGCTGAAAGATCACCCAAAAATAAGGGATATCATAGAACCAGAGATTGCGATTGTAATGGTGATGGTGCTGCCTTGCTCTGTCCCACCCTGAGAGCTCAATTATGGTGCAGGTCACAGTTGGAAATAAAATGTAATCACAGAACCGCTATACAGTTTGCTAAAGCCTTGCTCGAATGCTGGAAGGAGCTCAAGATTACACAGGGAGATCATTCTTAGAACCAGACTTTGTGCCCTCCCTCCCTCTCTGCACCTGCCACTTGCCACTCAGATGTTCTCTTTCTTTCTGCTCCCATGGTTATCAGACTAGAGGCTGTGCAAAACCCCATGCAAACTTGATTCTTTATGAATATTGATGACTCCACTCTCTTGCAAGTTTCTTGCAACCACCGCATTAATATATGCATGGGGTCTGTGATAGTTTTAGTTATGCAGTGTTTATTCCATCCAGTCCTCCTGATATTCATTGATTGTTTACTTTTCATGTTTCAATGATAGCAAGGTAGGATAATCCATAATTTACTATTTTCAATTTAGGTGACCTCGCATATTGGAGTTACCTCTGGGTTTATTGACAAGGCAGGTGCTGTAATAAAACATAGGGCTGATGTTTTCAGATTAATACTAACAGTTTGTTTGGACCATTGCAAATCCTCACAATATGTGGAGGCAGATGGTGACTGTCTGATCTCGTTTGGGGATTTTCATATGATGCATTTAACTTTTAGGATATGCAGATTTGTCTCTCGTATGTTTTTAGACAAATACTGCTGTAGCCTAAGCATACACGTGTATGCCTACTTATTCAAAGTGTAATATTTTTTCATGAATAAATATATTTACACTGTAGTCAACAAATACAAAAGACGACTAAATAAATACATGCTGTAACTGAAGCCTATAATAAACCCCTATGAACGTTTTGGCGCGCAATTAACATGATCCCATATTGCACTAGTCTAGTGGGCTCACTGACAGTTAAGCAGAATTACCAATGGCTTGATGTGGACAATTCCAATATTGGGATCAGTAGTGCTGCGCTTATTATCCTTCCCCGCAATCACACTCCTAAACTGCATTGAAATGATCACAAATAATCTTTAACCATGTGACAGAGCATATGGGGATTTATGCGAAATAAGAGGCGTTTATTTTCTGCAGGCAACAATCCGGAAATGTAGGCTTTGCAAGCGCATCCCCCTTGCTCTTCTTCCTCCTGCATGCAGCCGTATTGAAGTGAAGCTGGTTTGAACAGAGACGAGTGGGAGATACGAAAGCAGCGGTGATTTCAAGCATTAGGATGGGTCTGAGATTGCTTTTCTCGCTCGCATGGATTCTTGCCTTCAAAGCTGCTAATATTCAAGGTTTGAATACCGACGAGGACCATTCCCAAGATTTGGAATGCAAAATGAAAAGCGTCACGGTGTCTGCGCTGCCGTTTCTGAGAGAAAACGACCTGAGCATCATGCATAGTCCGTCGGCCTCCGAGCCCAAGCTTCTGTTCTCCGTCAGAAATGATTTTCCGGGGGAAATAGTCGTCGTGGACGATCTAGAAAACACCGAGCTACCCTTTTTCGTCCTAGGTGAGTTCGGATGATACATTCTCAACGTTCAGAATCCTCACTTGCAATGCCCATGCTTCATAACTGTTTATTATTGTTATTAGGAGACTGCTTCCGCCATGTCCATTATTACACGTGAGATTAGTTCATGCAATACAATACACTCTAGGCCTAACTAAAATTCCTCATCATTTCACAGTGTACAGTTAGTAAGCTACATGTCGAGGTAAACATGACGACAATAAGCCTATTTCAAATGCGAATCAGCACTGTAGACCTATGCATAGCAAACATAAACGAGCATAATAACTAGTAATTCAAAAATTAAATTGACATTTTACAACAACTTTGCTAGTTTCAGGTTTGTTATGTGCTATCAATTACTAGCATTGATAGCTGAAAGTGCAGGCCGCGAACCTATTGATGATGGAATAGCCACTCACTCAAGTAAAGGAATGTATGTACAAAATATTCAAGCTATTTGCAGATCCTATGACCTCACTGAGATTAATAGATATATGTGTTTACTTGCTGGGAGTGTTAATAGGTGTAGAGCTATATCACTATAACCTGTGATGTTTACAATTCATAGATTAGCCTAGATTGTAGACTCAACTCTTTAGAATAGCCTTGATATTGATACCCACTCCAACAATAATATAAACAACAATACATTTAAGTAATGTTCATATTCACATGTTCACAAAGTAAGTCAATGGTTTTGAAATGTACCTAAATCCACTATTATAAAAGGTTCTTTCATTCTCATGGGGAAGGGGAAATAACAGGGAGAGTGGTGTTCTGTTTATAACTCTGGCCGCTGTCCATGGTGCTGATTTGACAGAAAGGACTCTTTGAATGGGATTGTCTATTCACATCGCAGAACAATCTGTGCAGCTAGGAAGTGTGATGTGGGTCTATGTATGCATCCCAAATGGCACCCTATTCCCTGTATAGTGTATTACTTTTATGGGCCCTGGTCAAAAATAGTACACTAAATAGGGAATACGGTGTCATTTGGGATGTAACCTAGCTGTAGTAAAGTTGTGACAGGTATTTTTGGCCTATAAGGTTCCCATTGCAGTATCATCCTGGTGACAGAGGTGTCATGACTTCACACAGCCTGCCCTTACTTGAGTTGTCTTGGCAAACATTTGGAGTTCAGCCGTATAGTGTTGTCACAGGCCAGTCTGATATCATTCTAATAGTGATATCCAGGGATTGATTTAGTGTCTATGTTTACCGCTAGAATGCATAGCATTCCAAAATTAGCTCTGCATTGGTCCTATTCTCGTTTCATAGACCAATGTAGGACTTGTATTGTTACAGGCAGATATGATATCATTCTAATAGTTATATTCAGCCATTGTTTTGGTATACTGTATGCTTACAGCTAGCAGGAGTAGCATGATTTGTCATACTACTGTATTAGTGCTTCTTCTGGGATTGCAGTAGCTGCTCACTTGTATTCAATTGCTTTTCTATTACTTTTCTATAACATAAGACCTTTCAAGCCCATGTGGATTTGAATTTAATAAACTTTATTAATCCAACAAGGGGAAATTGGATTTGTCTCCAGCAACACACATACAAATGTTATTGTATTTTAGCAACACACATCAACCAGTGGTTAGAATAATGCAACAAACATAGCACTTAGAAAAAAGTTACGTTTATACATATCTCCGCTGTTTAAAACGAATTGTTAGTCTAAAAGAAATGTGAGATAATGTCAAGATGCTTTTTGTAGGGTTAGGGTTAGATCAAGTTTATGAAGTGCCTGGCTGGGCTGATGAGACCATGGATTGCGCTGTCTAATGGAACAGAGTAAATAGGCATTTCAACATCATAGATTTAGCTGGTGGTAACTTGTGGACGAGACAGCGTCTGGAATGCAGTTTCAACCAATCAACATTCAGGATTAGACCCACCCGTTGTATAAATATCTCTAACGGTTGCCCCATCATTATGTACATGATGTCAGAATGCACTCACTGTTCCAAAATGGGATTGTTACACAACAGATAGCCCACGCTGTCCTCAACGAAGACACACGCTGCCTGCTATTTATCTATAGGCTATATTTCAACTTGTCCATTTTAAATCATTTTGAATTAAGGTGTGTTCACATGGAAGTAGCCCTTTCACTGTTACGGACGACTTATGTTTGAGGCTTAGCTGAACCGGACAAACTTCTCTCTTCGATGAGAGCCCAAGCACCTCCTCAGTGTTTCCCCAGATCAAGTATGCAGACGTTTGCGCAGTCTAGCACAAACTTTTTCCCCCTGGCACATTTTCTGGCTGGTGCTCGCATTGCCTTCATTGTTGTTTTCCTTACAAATAATAACTTTGAACATGTGCGTTACAGTCAAAGTAAGTGCCTTATTTTCTGTATATCCTGTTGTCGTTTCTGTCACGTTTTGACCTTAGTTCCTTTGTTATGTCTTTGTTTTAGTATGGTCAGGGCGTGAGTTGGGTGGGTTGTCTATGTTCCGTTTTCTATGTTGTATCTTTGCGTTTGGCCTCGTATGGTTCTCAATCAGAGGCAGGTGTCGTTATTTGTCTCTGATTGAGAATCATACTTAAGTAGCCTTTTCCCACTTGTGTTTCGTGGGTGTTTATTTTCTGTTCTGTGTTTGTATTTCACCGTTCAGGACTGTTTTCGTTTCGTTCTCGTGTTTTGTTGTTTTGTTCGAGTATTCGTGTTCATTAAAAGAGAATATGAATACTTACCACTCTGCACCTTGGTCCTCTCTTTCTCCCAGCGACGAACGTTACAGTTTCTTCTGTAGCATACCGTATGTACACTACCGGTCAAAAGTTTTAGAACACCTACTCATTCAAGGGTTTTTCTTTATTTTTACTATTTTCTAAATTGTAGAATAATAGTGAAGATGTCAAGACTATGAAATAACACACATGAATCATGTAGTAACCCAAAAAGTGTTAAACCAATCAAAATATATTTTATATTTGACATTCTTCAAATTAGCCACCCTTTTTGCCTTGATGACAGCTTTGCACACTCTTGCAGACGGTGGTGCTCATAAAATGTATCACACCATCAGAATTAGCCCACTCTGGAAATGTTATGTACTTGTCGAGTATATTGTTCCAAACAATATGTCTTAAAATGAACAAAATCCCCAAATGTATTTTTTTTTTAATTATTTTTGAATGTTGAATACACAAATGTGAATGTTTTTATTTCAGAATCAAGACCTATTCCATATTTTAGAGCACACACTAGGAGCATAATGACAGTGAGATATTGTCTGTATCATGTATGGTTTACAGATCATAGGGTCTTACAAGAGGTATGTATAAGTGTAGAAAGGGCCTAGAATGGACACTTTTATCAAGATACATTTGTGTTACAAATGTATAAAGCATTTCAAACACACTTCCTCCCAATGAAGTTTCTATGTGAGAATTGCCAGAACAAAATGAGATACCCAAAATATTGTGGAATCGCCCTAGACTTTGTTTTACTCTTTATAGTGTATACTTTTAAGTGTAAAGTGAAGCCATTGGGGTACAAAATACATGACAAAACACATTACAAAAAGTATGTACATTACAAAAATTGGCTGTTCAGAATGCATGGCCAAAAGAGTGCGACACCCAATTCACATCACTAATGGAGTCTGCTCTGCAAGTCACATTGCAGCAAATTTGTGGGAGGGACCATGTATCAACAATGTTACCGCTAACATATCCCACTCAAAAGGAGGCATGTCTGCTAGATCATTGCTCTGATTTCAATCACATACCGCCATACTGGAGTAGCAAGTATTTGTGATTTGCCTAGTATCATGTAGTAATGACTAGGGATGTAACGATTCACCAATACACATTGGATATGAGTGCATCGGTTAATGGGTCCTCAAATCGATCCAAATGCTGTAACGATGTTCGTCTGAGGAAGAAGGAGTAGACCAAAGCGCAGCGTGGTACGTGTTCATATTTCCTTTAATTAACTGAACACTAAATACAAAAGAACAAGAGAATAAATGAAAACCAAAACAGTCCCGTATGGTACAAACACTGAAACGGAAAACAACTACCCACAACCCATAGTGGGAAAACAGGCTGCCTAAGTATGGTTCTCAATCAGAGACAACGATTGACAGCTGTCTCTCATTGGGAACCATACCAGGCCAAACACCTAGAAATATAACACACAGAACCAAAACAGAATGCCCACCCCAACTCACGCCCTGACCAAACTAAAATAGAGACATAAAAAGGAACTAAGGTCAGGACGTGACAAATGCAGCATACACCGGTCAGAAAATGTATTCAAACATTATGAATTCACTTTTTTTGTTGTTGCTCATATTACTTTCTTTCTACCTTCCAAAAATGCCTCTCATCTTTTTTTATTTAACTAGGCAAGTCAGTTAAGAACAAATTCTTATTTACAATGACAGCCTACACTGGCCAAACCCGGACAATGCTGGGCCAATTTTGCGCTGCCCTATGAGACTCCCAATCACGTCCAGTTGTGATACAGCCTGGATTCAAACCAGGGTGTCTGTAGTGACACCTCTGGCACTGAAGATGCAGTGCCTTAGATCGCTGCGCCACTCGGGAGCACTTTTGTGACAACTGATGCATCCTGTCCTTCAGTGTCATACTAAACATGTTACTGCGTTGACAGTCATTTTGCATGCCTAACAACCCCAGGCGATAACAGTAGCCTAGTCAGACTGTGCACTGTGCCCAGCTTCACACGCTGACCTAAGAGAGGTAGGCCTATTCCTGATCTTGCACATATACGCAGCACCTTCGGCCTTCAAATGCTTGTAAAATGGCTTATGCAAAATTAGGTGTTATTAGTTGAGTGATAAACATTGTAATTTGCTAGGTTGTTGTTATCAAATGTGCTGTTGAAAATGGTATTTTACTGGAATAAAAGTAGGCTAAGCCACTGGAGACAAAACTCATCTGGCTATACCTGCTGATCGGGGCTTACATTTGATTTGATTTCAATTGTTCAGGTTCAACATCAGCAATAGTTTTGGTATTTTTGCTTTAAACAATCAGTGTATATGGTCATTTTTAGATATACAGGGTAAAGTTTATAATTACATAAAGAGGATAGCAATCACTTTTGCGAGCCGCACTGCATGGCCGAAGCACCAAGAGCTAAGAAGCTCATTATGTAAAAACTTCCAAGCGGTGAAAACCATTTGATTTTGGTTGATGGGGGTGAATTCCAAAGTTGTGCTATTGTAACATTGTTTCTGGGCTTGAACCAAGGACTCTGAACACATCGACATGAACTGTCTCACACGAAGCATCGTTACCTATCGCTCCACAAAAGCTGCAGCCCTTGCAGAGCAAAGGAAACAGGAAATGTCACCGATTGAAACGCTACTAGCGCACATCACTAACTAGCTAGCCATTTCACACCGGCTACACTATATAGTCATCTGCTATGTCATACTGTAGTTCATTTCTTAAGGTAAATATTAATACATTACTAGTTACTATTACTAATCTGCAAAAATCACAAATACATATACACCCCCCCTAATCTGATAGTGAGATAGTAGATGCCCAGTCACCCTTATGGCTCAGCTCAGATGCCTACATACACCATAGACATACATAATGTACACACACACACACACACACACACACACACACACACACACACACACACACACACACACACACACACACACACACACACACACACACACACACACACACACACACACAGAAAAGTCAGCTCATACAGATCCAGCTCAAAGAGGCCCACTCCATCAGCAGCGGATTTTCATTTAGAATGGAAAATGTTAGTGCAGTGTAAGTGCATCTAAACATATCATTCCTGTATCGTAAGGAGGCCATGTGTCTAGATACGTATAGAATCCTCTTGAAAAGGGGAAGCTGCACATGCCTAGCAATGACAGTAGTATGCTCACTTAGTTTGCTAAAGACAATATTTGCTGAAAAATGAGGTATGACACCATTACACTATCCAGGATATTTTTTCTGCATTTCATAACTTCAAACACAAGTCCTTGCAGCCAGGATTATAATAAATTGTTCCAAGTAGATGTTTGCTGTGCTAATTCCAAAAAGAGTCAAAAATATATCTACAGGGAAAAACACACGCAGGATATCAAAGTTATATGCAGAGTATTTAAATGTAGTTAGAGCCATCACATGAACATGGTGTTTATGTGATGGCTCTAAATGAAAATACTAAGCATATTACTTTGATATCCTGTGTGTGCTTTACTCTGTGGATATATTTCCATGTTTCATTACTCATAATACATTGCTAGGGTAAAACGTTGGGACAAACACCAAAGAGTCTGCTCTGCCAATTGAATTGGAGTCACAGCCTATGTTTCAATAGAGGTACAGTGCGTTCGGAAAACATTCAGACCCCTTGACTTTTTCCACATTTGTTACGTTAGAGCCTTATTCTAAAATTGGGAATAAATATATATTTTTCCTCATCAATCGACACACAATACCCCAGAAAAGCAGTTTTTTTTTTACCTTTTTGCACATTTATCAAAAATCAAAATGGAAATATCACATTTACAAAAGCATTTATTTTTTTGAAGCACCTTTAGAAGCAATTACAGCCTTGCGCTGTCTTGGATATGACGCTACAAGCTTGGCACACCTATATTTGGGGAGTTTCTCCCATTCTTGTCTGCAGATCTTCACAAGCTCTGTCAGGTTGGATGGGGAGCGTCGCTGCACAGCTATTTTCAGAGATGTTCGATAAGGTTTAAGTCCGGGCTCTGGCTGGGCCACTTAAGGAGATTCAGAGACTTGTCCAGAATCCACTCCTGCGTTGTCTTGGCTGTGTGCTTAGGGTCGTTGTCCTGTTGGAAGGTGAACATTCGCCCCAGTCTTATGTCCTGAGTGCTCTGGAGCAGGTTTTAATCAAATATCTCTCTTTGCTTTGCTCTATTCATCTTTCCCTCTGTCCAAGCTGCCTGAGATGGTTATCCTTCTGGAAGGTTCTCCCGACTAGCATCACCACCCTGGATGGTTCCGACCTAGAATATGTGGACGTCTATAAGTACCTAGGTGTCTGGCTAGACTGCAAACTCTCCTTCCAGACTCATATCAAACATCTCCAATCGAAAATCAAATCAAGAGTCGGCTTTCTATTCCGCAACAAAGCCTCCTTCACTCAAGCCGCCAAGCTTACCTTAGTAAAACTGACTATCCTACCGATCCTCGACTTCGGCGATGTCATCTACAAAATGGCTTCCAACACTCTACTCAGCAAACTGGATGCAGTCTATCACAGTGCCATCCGTTTTGTCACTAAAGCACCTTATACCACCCACCACTGCGACTTGTATGCTCTAGTCGGCTGGCCCTCGCTACATATTCGTCGCCAGACCCACTGGCTCCAGGTCATCTACAAGTCTATGCTAGGTAAAGCTCCGCCTTATCTCAGCTCACTGGTCACGATGGCAACACCCATCCGTAGCACGCGCTCCAGCAGGTGTATCTCACTGATCATCCCTAAAGCCAACACCTCATTTGGCCGCCTTTCGTTCCAGTACTCTGCTGCCTGTGACTGGAACGAATTGCAAAAATCGCTGAAGTTGGAGACTTTTATCTCCCTCACCAACTTCAAACATCAGCTATCTGAGCAGCTAACCGATCGCTGCAGCTGTACATAGTCTATTGGTAAATAGCCCACCCTTTTCACCTACCTCATCCCCATACTGTTTTTATTTATTTACTTTTCTGCTCTTCTGCACACCAATATCTCTACCTGTACATGACCATCTGATCTTTTATCACTCCAGTGTTAATCTGCAAAATTGTAATTATTTGCCTACCTCATGCCTTTTGCACACATTGTATATAGACCCCCCCTTTGTTTTCTACTGTGTTATTGACTTGTTAATTGTTTACTCCATGTGTAACTCTTTGTTGTATGCTCACACTGCTATGCTTTATCTTGGCCAGGTCGCAGTTGCAAATGAGAACTTGTTCTCAACTAGCCTACCTGGTTAAATAAAGGTGAAATAAAAAAAAATAAAAAATAAAAAATCTCCACAGAGGAACTCTGGAGTGCTTTCAGAGTGACCATCGGGTTCTTGTTCACCTCCCTGACCAATGCTCTTCTCCCCCGATTGCTCAGTTTAGCCAGGCGGCCAGCTCTAGGAAGAGTCTGGGTGGTTCCAAACTTCTTCCATTTAAGTATTTTGGAGGCCACTGTGTTCTTGGGGACCTTCAATGCTGCAGAAATGTTTTGGTACCCTTCCCCAGATCTGTGCCTCAACACAATCCTGTCTCTGACATTCGCTGCCAACTGTGGGACCTTATATAAAACAGGTGTGTGCCTTTCCAAATCGTGTCCAATCAATTGAATTTACCACAGGTGGACTCCAATGAAAGTTGTAGAACCATCTCATACACTGGGGAGAACAAGTATTTGATACACTGCCGATTTTGCAGGTTTCCCTACTTATACTTATGTTATGCAATAAAATGCAAATTAATTACTTAAAAATCATACAATGTGATTTTCTGGATTTTTGTTTTAGTTTCCGTCTCTCACAGTTGAAGTGTACCTATGATAAAAAATTACCGACCTCTACATGCTTTGTAAATAGGAAAACCTGCAAAATCGGCAGTGTATCAAATACTTGTTCTCCCCACTGTAGATGATCAATGGAAACAGGATGCACCTGAGCTCAATTTCGAGTCTCATAGCAAGGGTCCAAATACTTATGTAAATAAGGTAGTTCTGTTTTTTATTTTGAATACATTTGCAAAAATGTCTGAAAACCTGTTTTCGCTTTGTCAATATTGAGTATTGTGTGTAGATTGACCCTTAGTCTTATATCAACTTTACTCAATAGTATAGAGCTGTAATGTACCTTTGTCCTCCGATAAGCTAATAAATCAACCTTTGGGAGGGAGATTTCTCTGTATTTACTCTGGCAGCCGCTGATCATCCCCATATGCTGGATGGCATCACATGCAGATGCTGATGAATTACAAGTCATTGTTAATATGAAATAATGGAATCATGTGGTATAGCCTACCTCTGGGGAATAAACAGTGGTTCACACGATCCCATCATTATGAACATGCATGGGTATTTTTTATTAATACATACGTGACAACGTAACTGAGAACATTTGCAAAGTTGTGTGCGCACCCTGATATCAATAATAAAGACCGTAGCTGTTGATACGGAGGTTTCGCCCATGCCCCTGCTCGTCCCTCATTCTTAAAGCTAAGTATCCTGATCACGTTCTGCGCATGTGTTATTTTACATACACATTCGGTGTTCTAATGTGGCTGCTGCTCACATTCACATTTCTCTCTCTACTCACCCTCTTCTGAACCATGATGATGTAGCCTATGTCTCTGCCTCATACCTCTGAACAGCTGAAATAAAACCTTAAGGCGATTTAACAAACATTCATACAGTATGAAGGTTACAACCTCTGTCTGTCTGTTGTAACGGGTATTGCAGTTGCACAAGCAGGATGCAGTCCCTACACTTTGGAGAAAAAACAGCTTTTTGTGTGATGATGCCTCCTGGGCAGCTTAGCCAATGTTTGCGATGATGATGATGATGGAAATATACATTCAATTGCTCAGTGGCGGTTCTCAGTGGTGGTTATGGCTCCCTGAGCGAACCTCTCCTTCAAACTAAATTGCACAACTAATTGTATCTCGTAGTTCTGAGTGGGAGACCTTCCCAGGCAGTAGCCTGCCTAGCTCACAAACTAGAATCAGGGCACCCACTCCGACAAGGTTAATTGACCCACAGTCCCACACTGTGCCATGATATCACTGACGTGATGCGCAAATGAGCGATAAAAAAACGATATATATATATAAATCTTTTTTAAAGTTTTGTGCAGGTGCCCCATGCCACCCCCGGCAAGATGCCGCCCAGGATGCCTGCCCATGTCGCCTATACCTAAATCCGTCACTGCAATCGCTAATTAGACTGTAGCTGTGTCTTGCTTTGTTCTACCTCTGGGCAGCCAAACGTTCTAGGAAGCCGAGTGTCTATCCAGACTGGTGAAAAGAGTCTGAAAATGGATGAGTTCGTTTTGCATCGCCCGGCGCCATAGTTATGCCATATATGTAGATGCTGATATTGTGGCGAGAATAATGAATGCTTAGTCCAGAGTTAAAGCTAGAATCCTTAATTGATACGTACATTTTCGGATTTGAAAATATATTATATATTATGTGTACCCATTTATTCTCGAAGACGATGGTCAGTCCTTGCGTCAATAGCTCTGTCTATGAATTTTAGTGGTTGCATTTCTCCAGGCCCATCCCTCAGCTTTTAACCAAAACAGAGCCGAGGTGCGTGGTTTGCTATTGCTTCAAATAAGGTTAAGGATTCTATATTTAAATCACCATCCCAAAGTTGTTGTTATAAGCCAGTTGGCATTTGAGGATTATTGAAATTCTTTGTCGTTCTTACCTTCCTGCTCCGTAAATTAATAGGAACCAACTATGTGTGTGTTTGCAGCTCTGTACAGTTAGCAGAAATTCCAGCCCTTCCCAGGCTAGCCAATGTATTGTTTTAATTCCAAATGCTGCTCCATTTTCCTTATTAGTTGGCATTCAGATTTGGAGTAGAAATAGCAATGGGATATCAGTCTTCCCATGACAGGGTTTTACCCAGATTTAAGGTAATTAGTCAACTTCATGATAAATGCTGCTTCAGGTGTTTACACCTCCATCTCCACAGTCTATAAATACTTCACGTGTCCTTATTACTAATGCAGTGTTAACAGAACACATGCAAGAGTTGAAGCCATTTTTAATTGGATATAATGGGTTCCCTTTTAGTAATGCCCTGTGCTCTCAAAAACCACCACACACTCACACACTGACAAGTACAGGCATGCATGCAAATACAGCATATACACCCACTCATTCACCCACCAACACAGTACCAATTATATTATAGTACCAAAATGCTTATTTCTGCTACAAAGAAACTGCAAGGCTGAGTTGAACTCCAGGATAATAGTTAAGTAGGTAGATAACTTGATGATCAATCTTAAGTTCACAATTCTCCACCAGTTTTCTCCTGTGAAATCTATCCTGGACATCAAGCACAGGATTGCTTGGTTTGTTTGTCAGGCATTTCTACAGAGATAGAGCACAGAGAGATTATGTGCCAGTGAATGGTTTCCATGACAACGTCTGAGCTGGCACTTCCCTTGAAGAGAGGTTGTAGCTATGTGAGCACCTTTGTTGAAAATCAAATGAAAATGCCTGCGTGTGGATCTTGCCAATACACGTGGTTTCTGGTGTCTTTTTGACTACTTGAAAACAATCAAAATCAAGTCTACTTTTTAAAATCTAATTTAATATTAGGTCTAGTCTAAATCAATATTCAATTGTATATCTAGGCCTATTCTCAAATACATTGGCCGTGTTGCATTCATATTTTGGAAATAATCACAGTCAAGCAAAGCATGTGAAATAATCTTGTGCTGTCATTAGCAAAGGAGTTTTGTGTCTGCAGACTGCAGTGTCTCAATGGTTTGTCGATATAGTTGTCAAACCGTATTACAGGCCACATGCTTTAATTTGACAATTGGGTTAGGAAGGCTCAACTGGGTGCAGTGAAAGAATGTGAAATGTACATGCAGTCTCACATATACTGTACTGCAGAGAGCACATTCTGGACACCCTAACAGAGCAACAGTGGTTAGGAATATTTTTGTCCTTTGGAAAGAGGGAGACAGTCTTGTAATTTATGGCACTTCACGAACAGCAGCCTTCAGAGGCAAATAAAAAAAGATTGAAAGATGTTACCAGATAAAATGTACAGAGAGATCTTGGGCTCATCTCTTCAATTAAAACCAGTGTCCAGACGTTTCCAGGGTATTAAGGGTAAGATACAGCTTTTTCCCTATTTCCTCATCCAGAATCCTTATTACATTTCATACAGAATCAGTCAATCTTCAGATGCTGACCTGGACATTCCCAGTGATCTCTCAACCCTTGAAGAAGGCATTAGTCATTCCAAGTCATCAAAAGGAATGAAGCACTGACTTGTGATCTTTCTTGAAGTACCAAAAGGCCAGTCTAGGCATAAAAGGGGTCCAAAGAAACACCATTCTCATAAACTGTGGGAGTCTCTTCCACATGCAGGGTACTTTATAATGAGATTATGGACCTGATTGTATCGTCGCCAAACCCACTGGCTCCAGGTCATCTACAAGACCCTGCTAGGTAAAGTCCCCCCTTATCTCAGCTCGCTGGTCACCATAGCATCACTCACCTGTAGCACGCCCTCCAGCAGGTAAAATCTCTCTGGTCACCCCCAAAACCAATTCTTTCTTTGGCCGCCTCTCCTTCCAGTTCTCTGCTGCCAATGACTGGAACGAACTACAAAAATCTCTGAAACTGGAAACACTTATCTCCCTCACTAGCTTTAAGCACCAACTGTCAGAGCAGCTCACAGATTACTGCACCTGTACATAGCCCACCTATAATTTAGCCCAAACAACTACCTCTTTCCCTACTGTATTTATTTTATTTATTTATTTATTTTGCTCCTTTGCACCCCATTATTTTTATTTCTACTTTGCACATTCTTCCACTGCAAATCTACCATTCCAGTGTTTTACTTTCTATATTGTATTTACTTTGCCACCATGGCCTTTTTTTTGCCTTTACCTCCCTTATCTCACCTCATTTGCTCACATCGTATATAGACTTGTTTATACTGTATTATTGACTGTATGTTTGTTTTACTCCATGTGTAACTCTGTGTCGTTGTATGTGTCGAACTGCTTTGCTTTATCTTGGCCAGGTCGCAATTGTAAATGAGAACTTGTTCTCAACTTGCCTACCTGGTTAAATAAAGGTTAAATAAATCAAATAAAAAATGAATGCAAAGGGAGGGGTAATACTCCCCAGATTATTAGTGATCAGAGAGGTTTTGATATTTATTTTGACATGACACTGAGCAATTTAAGTTACATTCAGTGAAGTTACTCAATTCGTTTTATTCAAAACTGCAATATGTACAGTGCCTTAATAATATCAATAATAATTTTGCACGCCCAATTTTTCAGTTTTTGATTTGTTAAAAAAGTTTGAAATATCCAATAAATGTTGTTCCACTTCATGATTGTGTCCCACTTGTTGTTGATTCTTCACAAAAAAATACAGTTTTATATCTTTATGTTTGAAGCCTGAAATGTGGCAAAAGGTCGCAAAGTTCAAGGGGGCCGAATACTTTCGCAAGGCACTGTAACTTTTTGGGGCGACCCGGCCACATTCACATCAAAGTTATAGATATGTAATTCTCATTGAAAGAAAGTTTAAGAAGCTTTAGATCTGTTCTACATAATGTGCGCTATTTCTATGCTTTGCGTTCTTATGTTTTGTTTTTGCTTCTTGTACTTTCGGTTTTGTACACCAGCTTCAAACAGCTGAAAATATAATATTTTTGGTTATTGAAAAGATATTTCATAGCGGTTTAGATGGTACAAGCACTCTGAGTGCTTGTTTTTTCACATAACTGAAATTAGCAAACTGCAAACTATTAGAATTTTAGTAACCCGGGAAATGGCGGAGCGATTTCTGAATATTGCACCTTTAGGTTTTCCATTGGGCCGTTTAAAGAGTAATGTATTCGTAATTTAAGCTTTTTTGCCAATATTGAATTTTGTACTTTTGAAAGTAGCAGGCACCAGTTGGTGACTTGGAGAAAAAAACTTTTGAGTGACACCTGAGTTTGGCACAATGGAAGTGACCCTTGTAATACTGGTAGTGGGGAACACACTGTCATTTCCATCACTCTCCAAACCAGCACTCATTTCAGGGCTTTCTGAGCTGTTCACTGCCTGGAAGCTGATCCTGCAGTCTCTCTAAAGGATACAGGTCTATCTTCTTCAGCTGGAGACTTTTTCCATTTCCATCCACTTAAGCTACTACGAGGGCTGACAAAAGAAATGTTCTATATGGAATTGACATTTTGCACAGCAGTGCTACTCAAGGAAAGCAATTTTCTAATGAGATGACACTGCTGGGGCACTTGTCTGACCATGTCACAGTCGTAAAGATAGAATGGAGGAAGTTTAAGGTGAGGATTAGTAGACCTTTCCACCATAGCACAGGGTTATCTTTGCAATAGAATGGTAAATGTATGCCAGCCATGGCATGTTAGTTCAATATTTACATGGTGGTAGTTTTTCAATTATACAATACGCTATCTTTTTGGCCAGTAATTGCTCTCAGGAGTATCTTGTAAACCGTACAGCTATATACGTTTTAGCATTAATAATATCTGTAGGATAAGGAGTAAACATTGATCATTCCAAATGCAGACATATTCCAAGTTTGCTTGAAACCACATACAAAGTTTGAATGTGCTTGAATTCTCTCAAAAGAGATTACATGAAAGGATAATTCTGCAAACCCAATGAAAAGTCAGTCAAATTCCCTTTGATCTACCTTAATGTTTACTCTTTAATGGCTTGCAGTTAGGATATGTTGTTTGACAATGATACCCTCTTTATGAGTTAATGGAGAGCCTCTGTGAAATTAGATTTAGGAAGGCTAACAGCCAATCCTTATGGCCAAGTACTCCACCTAATGTACACAGTGTTCACACACAGTGAAATAATACAGTATGAACTATACTTCTTAGGCATCCTGGATGCAGTGCCAATTACTGCCAGTTATCTTCCATACAAAATAATAATTGATTGGATGGTTGGTGAGAAATTTGTTCTTGATTTGAATAGTAATGAATGGCAATGCGGTGACAACACAATTATGTTGAAAACAGTTGTTTACCTCTGCCTCGTCATGTTTAGTGCTATCCAGCATCCTTCCCACTGGGCACACTGGTTGAGTCATTGTTTCCACGTCATTTTAATCAAATGTTGTGAAACCAACGTGGACTAGATGTTGATTTGATGTCTGTGCCCAGTGGGTTGGGACGTCCCTACTCTTAAATCTAACCTAACCGTTTTAAATGTCAACATCAACGGGGTGATGTCAGAGTTGGACTTTTTCTTTCCCAGAGTCTTTGTTAGTAAACAATGTTTCCACACTGCCATTTGTGATTTATTCTACTTGGATTCCAAATTGAAACTGTTATGTTAACCATAAATAGTTCGTAATTAGACCTCTTTCCAGAAAGTAAAGCAGAGACAACAGGTTTCACAATGTTTACCTCCTCCAGCTGGAGGTGAAGTGAGTCACTTGGACATTAGGGTGTTGGTGCAAGACTGACAATTAAGCACCACGGGGAGAACTGAGGGAGTGATAGCAGGAACTACTGACAAATAAGTGGTAACTAATTGTCAGTAAGTCTTGGCTGTGGTTGATACTGACTATGGTCTGTTGCATTGGACTTCTCTTCTAAAGCGAGACACAACCAAGTTGTTTTTAAACAATGAGAAAAGAACAATGGGCTTTTATGCAAGTAGTTCATATGTCCACACTTAAATTCAAAGGTAAAGCACCATAATGAAACTAATGACGGTGCGGTGAGTCAGAAACAAGTGCAGGTGAAACGTTTTAATAAAACAAAACCAACAATAGACAGAACGCCGATACACTGGTGAGTGAAAAGGGGAGACTGACATATGGGAGGAAATTATGAATGTAATGGAGTCCTGGTTAATGATGAGTGCCAGGTGCCCATAATGATGAATCCCAGGACCGGTGGTTAGTACTCTGGCGACGACGTATGCCGGAGGGGAGGAGCAGGAGCAGACGTGACAATCATTACCGACGTCATAATTCCTCTGCGGGGGACAGTTTCTTGGAGAGGAAACCACAAGGATACAATTTTAGTGGGTCCCCCTGTCTTTGTGACAATACTGCCCCAACACCCACCGCCAATGCATCTACCTCAACCACAAAAGGTAAAGTATGGTCTGGGTGTTTTAGCAATAGGGTGGAGGTGAAACGCACCTTGAGACGAAAGGCCTTGTCGGCTGCTGGAGACCAAACCAACCTACGAGGCCCACCCTTGGAGGGAGGTGATAGTGGCGGCGACGACACTGAAGTTCCTGATGAAGCGTCGTTAAAAGTTGGCAAACCCCAAAAACCGTTGTAACCCCTTGATGGTGGTTGGGACTGGCCATGACCTTACTGCATCTACTTCCTTGTCCAACTTCACTCCCTGGAGGCTGATTTGGTAGCCCAAGAAGGAGACTCTGGTTCCCTCTGGTGGAATTGGCACTTCTCCACCTTGATGAACAGATGGTTAGCCAAGAGGCATTCCAGGACTGCTCAAACATTGAGTGATGTGATCCTCCAGGGTGGTCGAGAATATCAGGATGTCAGATGTACACAATCACATGATGTCCGAGCATGTCCCTGAAGACCTTGTTGATGGCTGCCTGGGACACTGACAGAGAATTGGCTAAGCCAAAGGGCATAACTAAGTACTCGTAATGACCAGACATCGTGCTGAATGCTGTCTTCCACTCATCCCCCTCCCGGATGCGAATGGGATTGTAGGCACTCTGCAGGTACAGTTTGGTGAAGAACCAGGCCTTGCGGAGCTGCTCGATGGCTGACGGCACCACCGGGAGAGGGTACTGATACTTTGTGGTGATGTATCGATTACCGTGGACTCAATGACAAGGACGTAATCATCCCTCCTTGGCCACGAAGAAGAAACCAGCCGACGTGGACCTGCGGATAAAACCCTTTTGGAGCGCCTCTTGTATGTAGTCCTCCATGGCCTGGGTCTCAGCCACTTACAGAGGGTAGATGAGGCTGCACGGAGGTGTAGCACTGGAAAACAGGTCAATGCCACAGTCCCAGGGCCGATGAGGAGGGAGACAGGTAGCGCGGGTCTTGGAGAACACCTCCCTTAGATCCTGATATTCCTCTGGGATGTTGGGCTGGAGTGAAACCACCGGACTCTCAACCGACGTGGAACCACAGGGGACAGGAAAGCAGGTTCTCAGGCATTCAGGTGACCAGTCTGTGATTCTCATCCTCGACCATGAGATGGTAGAGTTATGGCGCTGAAGCCAAGGTAGGCCGATGATGATCTTGTGAACTGGTGATGAAGGGGATGTTTTCCTGGTGATTGGGCTCCATGGTGAGGGTGAGTAGTTGGGTGATGTGTGTGATGGTTCCAGATCCTAGAGGCCAACAGTCAAGACCTTGAACCTGAAAAGGAGAGGAGAGCTGGTAGGTTGTAATATTGAGAGAGGAGGCAAAGGTCTGATCCTTAAAGTTACCTGTGGCGCTGTAATCCACTGAAGCTGTAGACAGGGCATGAGGGACAGTCAGCCAGAGTGATGGGTACTAAAAAGAGTCTGACAGGAAGAGCAGTAGAGGGAATACTCACTCCTGGTCCAGGGGATGTAACATCACATGACCGTCCCGCTGCTCCAGTGGATCCTGGATTCTGAGGTAACGGACAACACTGGCGCTTGTGCCCTCCCTGGCCACAGTATAGACAGAGTCCCAGCTGCATCCGTCTGTGTCATTCCGCCGCGGGAAGACGTGACCCCTACCTCCATGGGTTCAGGCTTTGATCGCGAACACTCGCCAAAGGTGGGAGAGAAGGGATGTAGATGCCGACGGTCCCTAAGGTTATCCAGACAAATGGCCATCGCAATGTGTGTGTCCAGGGTGAGGTTGTCATCTCGGCAGGCCAGTTCCATCTGGACCGGCTCATTCCATCCCCTGGAAGCTGCTATTGTCCGGAAGGTAAGCACATACTCAGCAGCCGTCTGGTCCCCCTGCTGGAGCTGAAGCAGCCCTCCGCAGAAGGATAAAAAATACATTTAAATGAACCCCTCACAAGACTCAAGCTCCTCTCTCCCAAAACGGCCGTAGCCTATTCCAATGCCTGCCCAGTCAGCAGAGAAATATCTGTGGCAACCTTAGACCTCTGTGGTGGGAGCTCCCATTAGATGTGCGAAATAGAGGGAGCACTGAAGGAGGAAGCCACAGCATTTAGATAGTGCCCATTCATATTTCTCCTGGAGGGATAGACGGGCATCGCTGACCTGAGCGGGTTGCTGAATGGGCTGGTGTGCTGACTCGTTGGTTAGACTGGCTCTAGAATATGCTCCGCTGTCGAGATGTTGTAGACTGCAGAGAACCTCTTCCATTGCCGTCCCCAGTTGAGCCAACTGATTATGGTGTTGATGAAGAAGAGCACCTTGTTCATTGATTGTCTGGGAGATGTCCATTTGTCCTGCTGCTTGAGTTTGGTATTCTGTATTGACGGGGCGGTGAGTCAGAAGCAAGTACGGGTGAACCATTTTAACAAAACCAAGAACACGCCACGAACATGAGGCAGAACACTGATACACAAGAACAATACCAACTGGTGAGTGAACCTGGGAGAGTGACATATAAAGGGGAGGAAATGATGAAGGTAATTGAGTCCAGGTGTGAATCATAATGAACGCAGGTGCGCTTAATGATGAGTGCCAGGTGTGCGGAATGATGAATCCCAGGACCGGTGGTTAGTACTCTGGCGACGTCGTATGCCGGAGGGGAGGAGCAGGAGCAGACGTGACAGAAACTGTCCTGTTGAGAGTCTTGTTATTACTGATTGGTAGTCTGGAGAAATGAAGGACATACGGTTGGTTCACTTTGCTTACTTATGAGTTGCCAAGTATTAAAACATAAAACAGTATGAGTCATGATGTATGGTTTCTTTACTTGGCTTGACTTTAGGCCTAAGTGTTCTGCAGCATACCTGGCACATCCATATTTAACTCATAGCTTCATGGTTTGTTTCTCTATAGTGGCTCTGGCTCGGAATTTATGCCCTGATTTGACCAGCTCTGTAACCTTTCATGAACTACATTGCTTGCTATTCTGCTGGAATGATGAAGACATCCTGAACTTTACAGAGGAGTGTCTAAATGCAGCATGGAGTATGTGTCATCTTCACTCGCTCTCATTACAATTGACACTTGACTATGAGGTGTAATGTTACAAGTTATTTGCGAAAGCATATTTCAAATCTTGAACATGGCTGTGCACCACCTACTTTAAGCTTTGATGACAGAAGTTGGGATCACTGTTCCATGGATCTGCAGCATTACTGTATGTGATGTAACAACTCTAGACCTATATTGTTTTGTTCAATAAGAAACAATAACTTTCTCCGTTGTTATGGCTGGACTCTCCAGAGAACTTGCTTGAGACCTAGATGATAGGCTGCCCAGCAGGTCAGTTCTGTATACATGCGTGGGCTGTGCTGTTCCCATAGAATAAATCAAGTAAAACCCATATATCATATTGTTACTGGCTCTGACTTTCTAATGTGCCTTGGCTTTGCTTGAGGATTAGGATAACCTTGAGGTTTTGTGCAGGATTTACCAAACATTGATATGACAGACTATTTTGCATTTATTATCTGTTTTGAATTAATTTGCTTGTGTTTCTTCCCCTGACAGAAAAATGTTTTTGAAAAATGATCTTGATAAGGAAAAGTGTTTTAATGGGCATTCTAGGGACTGAAAACAAGATAAATTAAATTATTTCTAACAGATGAAGACATTATTGACAAATGGACAAAGATTTTAAGTGGTATACAGTTTGCTTAGATGTCCTCTAGTGTTCGATAAGAGCTCCCTTAATATCATGGAAATGGGTTTAACGGGCAGAGGCCCTGCAGCAACATTGCCAGAAGGTTAAATAGGTGTCCATAGATCTCTGAACATACGGTCATTATGCCCCCACAATCCCATTACAGTTTGTGAGGTTGAAGCGATCACAATCATGGTGTGTCTCTTAGTCTTTCAGAACCATGTTTGTGTAGTGTGTTTGAAATCCCCTCTGCTCAGTTTTTTTGCCGAAATTCATCGATTTGCGTATTGATTCTCAGTCGATACCACATCATCAGATGCAGGGAACCCCATCCCTAATTTATACACACATCACTACAATTCTAAAATGCAGTCTTCATACTTTGCAACCGTCACAATAATATTTTCCATGCACACACACAGCAGTGGAAGATGTATAGTTTCATTCTAATCAGCATATGATTTTTCCTCTTACAGAATCTGGCTGTCATTATTTTGTTAGATTTTTACAAAGAAACACTTTTCTGACTGCCATATGTGTTGACAGATGTTATCATCAAGCCCCTGAGGAGGAAGACAGATGACCTGTCTCCATAGCTGAAGCTGAGAAATTGTATTTTGGGGAATGTTCAGAGTATTTGCATTCCTCTCATGCTTCCATTCCAGATCCATCCTCTATTACAATGCTGCAGATTCACTGATGCACGTACATTTTTTGAAATGGCAGTCATACTTTTATGTTTAAATTAATCTAAAAGTTTCTAGCACTTGAGAGCAGTAAGAAGAGTGTTTTTCCCCCATTGTTGGAAACTGCATTGATAGTTTACAATAAGAAATAACAAAGAGACATCTAAATGCTCACCACATGCTATTATATAGACATCAATATTACAGCGTTTGCTTTAGTGGATTTCATTCAAAAAGTTTGTCCTCCATACGCTGTCCCCATCATTCTATTTTACTTTATCAGATTACACAGTTTGAAACTAACTTTACCATTATTCCAGGACACTGCACCACTGCTGTGAAACAATGATTCTTTTATTTACAAGACCATTACATATCATTAATGAAGAACAAACTAAGTGCTGAAGTAAACACAAGAAAATAAGTGCTTTACTTAATTACTTCGGAAATGACATTTTTATAATGCTAACAGAATAACATACACGCAATCAGGAAGCCATTAAGTAGATGAATGTAATGCATCAAGACTGCAATAAAAGTTGAAAATCAGTATGATAAGAGCAAGCTTAGCCTAATAATAATAATAATAATAATAATAATATTTATTTTAAATAGCTGTTTTCATTAGTAGAAGTAGAATCTCAAAGTCGCTTTAAAAACCAGTCACTACAAAGATACAGGCGTCCTTCCTAACTCAGGTGCCAGAGAGGAAGGAAACCACTCAGAGACTTCACCGTGAGGCCAATGGTGACTTTAAAACAGTTACAGAGTTTAATGGCTGTGATAGGAGAAGACTGATGTGGCTAACGGAAGTTAATAGTTGTATCCCACTGGAGAAAATCACTTATTGCTTGAGGAATAAGTTAGAGACATTTTACAGAATTTGGCAACCTTTTATTAACTATATGGAGAATCTCCCCTCACATCACATTGATTGAATCTCTATATAATCCTTATATAATGTTTCACACGTAATGTATAATATGTAGCCTACGGCAGGTGACCATATGATCCAATGTGTCATTATTATTATTTTTTATTTGACTCTTTATTATGACTTATTTTATGTTTGTATGTATAATTATTATATATATTTTTTGTTATGCTCATTTGTTACTGTCACTTTGTCATATTGTTGTCTATTAATCATTTCACTTTTGTTTTAAATGTTCCTAATTGGAAAATGCAAAAATAGAATATTTAAAAAAAACATTGTAGTTACTCCACAATACTAACCTAAATGACAGAGTGAGAAGAAGGAAGCCTGTACAGAATACAAATATTACAAAACATTCATAATTATTGCAATAAGGCACTAAAGTACAACTGCAAAAAATGTGGCAAATGAATTCACTTTATGTCCTGAATACAAAGCATTATGTTTGGGGCAAATTCAACACAACACAAAACTGGGTACCAATCTTCATATTTTCAAGCATGGTGGTGGCTGCTTCCTGTTTTGGGTATGCTTGTAATCGGCAAGGACTAGAGAGTTTTTTTTATGATAAAAATAAATGGAGTAGAGCTAAGCACAGGCAAAATCCTAGAGTCAAACCTGGTTGTCTGCTTTCCAACAGACATTGGAAGACAGGACAATAACCTAAAACACAAGGACAAATATACACTGGAGTTGCTTACCAAGATGACATTGAATGTTCTTGAGTGGCCTAGTTACAATGTTGACAAAAATCGACATGAAAATCTATGGCAAGATTTGAAAATGGCTGTCTAGCAATGATCAACAACCAACTTCACAGAGCTTGAAGAATTTTAAATAGAGTGTGCACATATTGTACTATGTCGGTGTACAAAGCTCTTAGAGACATAACCAGAAAGACTCAGAGCTGTAATAGCTGCCAAAGGCAATTCTAACATTAATTGACTCAGGGGTGTGAATAGTTATGTACATTTGATATTTCTGTATTTCATTTTCAATAAATTTGCAAAAATATCACTAAGTCATTATGGGTTATTGTGAGAAAACAATATTTAATACATTTCAGGCTGTAACACAACAAAATGTGGAATAAGTCAAGGGGTTTGAATACTTTCTAAAGGCACTGTAGGCCTAGGCAGACTTTGAAAAGATAACAATGAAGTAGATTTTTGGAGAATGACACATGAAATCTCCTCTAAATTAAATCTCCTCAGCATAGTGCCAGGATCTCAGCCAGTCCTATGCCACAGGGCTCCATCAATAGTAGGCCAAGTGGCTAATCTTATCTATGTTTGGGTTTAGTTAATAATCTCATCGTATCTGGAGGCCAAGCTCGACAAAATGAAGGCTTCCATAATGGACTCACTCAGCAGAGAACATTGTCATACTGTGGTTTGAATTGCCGCTGAGTCAATCTGGTATTGAATGCTTTGCCACCAAGTTTATTTGAAATTAGTTATCATTTGAATTGTAATTTGTCAAATATCTATCATTTGTTTAAGGACAACTGGCATTTTCTACTTTTTTGTTGTTGAGAAATTGTAATTAAGATCGAGCGATAGCTGAATTGAAGACAAATGGAATTTGTTTTTACAATGTGGGAATAGGAGACATAATTATGATAGATTCCAAGGTTGCAATGCCTCCCCTGTCATATTGAAACATTCATTGTCACTGTGCAAAAGTAATTGTAGGCATTGTAATCCACATTTTTGACGAGTCATTCTTTTGCCCTGAGGTGTAGGATTTCTACACAAATTGACTTACTGTAATGGTCATGTACCAGTAATGTGTTTTTCTTGATGTAGGTATATGCATTTTAGCAACAAAAAAACAAAAACAACGACATTTGATTTGAATGACTTAACTCCAGTGTCTGCTTCTATGCTGGCTATATTGTGCACACTGAACCTTGTTTCTTTTAGGAGCATACTCCATTTAATGGTGTCTTATCTTTCAAATCATGTAAATAAATGTATTTTGATCAAAAAAGCACATAGAAGAAAGCACAACAGCAATATGGTCAAGGCCGCATAATACCGCTGAGATTAGAATTCAAACATCACATTGTGAGGGATTTGTATGCTGTGGCACCACATGGGGTTATCCCTCTGAAATAACTCCCACTGGTCACCCTTTGGTCAGTAGCAATGTGTGACCATAGATCCCCATGAATTGTCTGATAGAAATGTTAAGTAATTGATTTGTTTTCCACTGATAAGTAGCATACACATTCATTAGATTGGAAGCCACGTTTTTATGAAGCTGTTCTTGACAATGATTGATCATTTTTGTTTCGTATTATGCCATCTATGTGGGTAGCTCTTCAAGTGCATGTAACTCTGCTTGATATATATTTAGTTTAAGTTCAATTAAATTGTTTTATCAGCTTTTGCTAAAGAATGTTCCTTGTCAAGGTAGAGATCAAGAGTTTAGCCAGTAAATATTACACATGCATGTTAGCAACACTGGTGTTTATCATTGGTTAGCATTTAGCTTATTGCTATCATTTGAAACCATTGGCATCAATTAATATTAGCCAACTGATGAGGCGAGGACACTACCTTGTGTTGGTTGTTGAGTGGCGTTAGACCTGGGTTCATGTTGTTGGAGGTATGCTAATGTCTTTACTTGGCAGTAGACTGGACACATTAACAGGCCTTGATGTCCTTTGTTTGTGAATTTTGTTAGATCGGGACTGTCCATTTATACAGTATGTGCAAAGCGATGTTTCAGCCCCTACAATTTATAACTTCATAGTATAAATGGATGGTGTCTATATGTGGCATATAAATAAACATGAACCCATTGCTTGGTATATGCAGGTCTACTGTCTGCCTCAATGTTGTGCCAAGAACAGCTGTCAAAGTGAAATATGTCATTGTAAAGTCATCTGATGGTGCTTACTTTGGTAAGGAATAATAATCCTGAATTCTTACCACACGTCACACACTTCAGATCTGAGATGAACTGATACATGAATGACTGACTGAAAGTCATAACAGCATGTTGTTTACAATAATGACTTGTGTAGTAAGATAGCACTAATCATACTACGATTATTAGCATTGCAGGTGTATCTTAATTCAACCTGCATTCACCCTGTGCAACAATACGAGATGCATGCAATCATTTTACCTCTGAGATGTTCTGTGCTCAAACACGGTTTATTTTTGAGTTTGTACTGAATAAAACAGTCGATTGAAGCATCAACTTGCCAGTAGTGTGTTTTTCAAGAAAGGTTCTCCCTGCTTCCTGAAGCGCGGCTACATTAACAATGCATGAGAACATGTGGAGCACCTCCTTACCACTCCTTACCAGCAGGAATTTATCTATCTCCTTTTAGCTGCTGAGTAGTTATATATATATATATATATTGTATTATATACTAACTGAATGTGATATGAATGTAATGTAATTCATTACTTTCTTGAATTGTAGAGTTCATAACTGACTCCATGGGGGAACATATAAGGGGGTTAGGCTTAGGGTGTTGTCATTTTCATTATCCTCATATTCTCAAGACATTGTCTGTACTCTCTGGAACTAAAATGGAGGTGAAAGTCTTGTCAGCAGATAGAATGAGTCATACTCCCACAGCATCTTTGTCGCCTTAGTCAATGAAGCCAGAGGTAAAAGTTATGGGGATATGCCAATTTGTATGTACAGTCCCAAATGGCACCCTATTCCCTACATAGTGCACTACTTTTGACCACAGGGCCCTGGTCATGTATATCACTATGTAGGAAATAAGGTGCCATTTGGGACGCACTGCTAGATTGATATGAAAATTGCCAGTGCCAAGGTTTAAGTCACCATTCCTAAGGTTGTGCTGTCCTCTGACATGGTGGCCTAGGCACTGGTTCAGTCCAGGTGATGTAACTTTTAGTAAATGAAAACACCTCTGCACTTTAAGTTCATTTGCTGTTGTATTAATTAACATTCACCTTGACCCATGTGCAATTTGACTCATGCGTATATGTACGTGACATTTAGTTCAAAGGAATTTAGTGTCAGGAATGGATTTTTTTTATAAGATGACCTGGGTCTAAACATATCTGGAGCCTCTGTCAAACCACCAGCTCCTTGACAGACATTTAGTTAAGTCTCACACATAACTGACTGGTCAAAGTCAAAGTGAGCAGGGTGTTAAATTCCTTCTCAGGCTCCAGTAACAGCTCCATCACTGGCTGTGTTGTGACTTCTATGGTTTCATTAATGCTAGGCTATAACTGAAACCTGGCGATGGGGTCTCACATTAAGATGACAGCCCTATTTTCCACTGGGATTCATTTGCCTGAAAACAGCTGTAACATTTGCATAATTTATCGGCGTCTTGTTTGGTAGACAGATCAGCATCATCCATCGGTTACAGGTAAATCGGTCTACCTGCACATAGTAAAAGTGTGAATTTGCATAATGATCCATACTAAGGCAAACATATCAATGTTATCCTTTTGTCACAATGATTGGTTTCCCCTACGCTGCAGCTGTTGACTATAGATCTGTTGTGTTCTGTTGTACTCTTGTAACAACGATGTGCATGTATCAGAAACAATGCCTTTGTTTTGGTCTGTTGTCATTAGAGTGATGTATAGTTTCTGCAGTTGATGGATTGATCACACAATGGATGGCTTGTGTACTGTTCAAGAGTGAACATATGTACTGTACTTCATTATTATATTACTATAAAAGAGAGTTTAATTAAATATGTTTTTTTGTAATTCAAAGGAATTCTTGGAAATGTCACGGTTCTTTCAAACAGTGAACTTTTAGTACAAAACGTACAGAGAAAGGACAGTTTACACACATTGTAGCTAGCTGTAACTGTATGGATTTGTGTCGAGGCACAGATCTGTGGAATGGTACCAAAATATATCTGCAGCATTAAAGGTCCCCAAGAACACAGCAGCCTCCATCATTCTTAAATGGAAGATGTTTGGAACCACCAAGACTCTTCCTGGAGCTGGCCACCCGGCCAAACTGAGCAATCGGGGGAGAAGGGCCTTGGTCAGGGAGGTGACCAAGAACCCGATGACATAGCTCAAGAGTTCCTCTGTGAAGATGGGAGAACCTTTCTAGAAGGAAAACCATCTCTGCAGCACTCCACCAATCAGGCCTTTATGGTAGTGGCCAGACGGAAGCCCTTCCTCAGTAAAAGGCACATGACAGCCCACTTGGAGCTTGCCAAAGGGCACCTAAAGGACTCACAGACCATGAGAAGCTCAATTCTCTGGTCTGATGAAACCCAAGATTGAACTCTTTGGCCTGAATGCCAAGCATCATGTCTGAAGGAAACCTGGCCCCATCCCTACGGTGAAGCATGGTGGTGGCAGCATCATGCTGTGGGGATGTTTTTCAACTGCAGTGACTGGGAGACTAGTCAGGATCGAGGTAAAGATGAACGAAACAAAGTACAGAGAGATCCCTGATGAAAATCTGCTCCAGAGCGCTCAGGACCTCAGATTGGGGCGAAGTTTCACCTTCCAACAGGACAACGACCCTAAGCACACAGCCAATACAATGCAGGAGTGGCTTCGGGTGGCTTCTGAATGTCCTTAAGTGGCCCAGCCAGAGCCCGGACTTGAACCCGATTGAACATCTCTGGAGAGACCTGAAAACAGCTGTGCAGCAACGCTCCCCATCCAACCTGACAGAGCTTGAGAGGATCTGCACAGAAGAATTGGAGAAACTCCACAAATGCAGGTGTGCCAAGCTTGTAGCGTCATACCCAAGAACAGTTGATGCTCTAATTGCTGCCAAATGTGCTTCAGCAAAGTTCTGAGTAGAAGGTCTGAATACTTATGTAAATGTAATTTTTTTGTATTTTTAAAAATATAAATTAGCAAACATATCTAAAAAACTGTTTTTGCTTTGTCATTATAGGGTATTGTGTGTAAATTGATGAGGGAAAAAAACATAACAAATGTAACAAAATGTGGAAAAAGTCAAGTGGTCTGAATACTTTCCGAAGATACTGTAACATTAACCATTTCTGTTAGGCCATTAGTAAAGAAAACCTAGGCTTGTATCAGGCGTATGCAGCCACAGCAATAGACCGGAGAAACAGAGATAAAATAATTATATTAGTACATCGATGAAAGGTTGAAAAGTATCAGGAAGGACAGGGATGCTGCTAATGATATGGGAGCAAACATATGTTCCTTCCTGCATAATCAATGCTCGTCATGCTAGACATCTCAGCAATCTTGATTGTCTCCTCGCACAGAGGTCTAGTTTCCTGTAATTTTATGGTATTTTTCCTCTATCTGCCTGAAAGTATGTTACCCTCATGAGGCTGCTCTAGGGGGGAAAAGTACTGCACATCTCCTTGAGACTGTCACAGATCAGACCCACTCAGATCACTCAAGTCATTACTTTCTGTCAGACTGACACACTGATATGCCTATTTTGGGTGGTTCAGCATTTATTGAAAATGGCTGCTGAAATCTAGATTGTCTCAATGGGGGAAATGTTTAGTTTTTTTACTATTTGAAGTAGGATCATTCAACTCTTTCCAGCAGACATGGAATGGAATAGTGTTAAAAATCCTCTTCTGTCTCACTGCATATGAAAATTACACTGAAAGAATTGAGAAACCAAAACCGGTAACAAAGAATAACTTTGCCATCACCAAACCGACTAGGTTTAAAAATCTGTCGATGTGGCCTTGAGCAAGACACTTCATCTGAATTGCTCCTGTAAATTGCTTTGGATAAGAATGTCTGCTAAATGACTAAAATGTGATTGTTAATGTGTAAATTCTAATTTAGTTGGCAAGTTATCATTTTCCAAACTAAAGAACAAAACATGGCTTTTCAGTGATGTAGGCCTAGCTATCTCCTAATTTCGCAAATGGGACAATTAATGCTGAAAATGCCACAGTAGCTACATTTCTGTGATCATTTTCTTTAATGATTCAGCTATTTAGTAGATGTTTGCTCTGCAGTTAAAAGTATCATGCTCTGTGTTTCCTGCCTCACTCTTTTGTCTCCATGTTTGTCCTTCTGTGTTTTGAAAGATTGAGCCAATGACTGTTATTAGTTTGAGGCATTTGGGTTCATTTAAAAAAAAAAAAAATCCTGTCATGGCAACCTCAGGTTTTTTCTCCATTGCCTGATTTTGCCCTTTGTGCCACATGGGAATCCTTAGAATCCTTTTTTCAGATAGCATGTAAGTTATATCCTCCTCATACCTGTATGCCTGTCTGATCCCTGTCACACCATTGGTGAAACCTTCCATCCAAACCGTGTTGTGTTGCAAACCTACCATTTACCCAGACATTCTGTTCTGTTTGCTTCCTGCTGATTTCTCACAGGCTGTGGATTGAAACCCAGTAACTATTTGACATGCAGGTGGTAAAGGTTTCCACAAAGTTATTGAATTATTGTTACAGGGCCTGCTTTTTATATTACCTGGCAAACTCCATTTTGCTAGTGCCTGGAGTTGAAGGCAATGTCCTCAGATTAGGTTCTGTTGCTGTATATGATCAACGAACCGAGCCAGCTTGTGGTCAGCGGAGAGCAGCAGTGATTCTACAGCCTACATCCTGCGGAGTCACTGGCTGATGATAAGTTCATTGTTGTGCCTTCTGCTTGTCTCTGATAAGACTGAGTCCTCTGTCTGCGTTTGCAGTAGTTCTGTAGCCCTGCTCTGCCTGGACAAACAACCGGGCTGATATGTTGTCATTTGGACCTCTGAGGGGGTCTCAAATTCTCTCCCTGATTACAGAAAACACCCAGCAATTTAAAAAATAAAGATGGCTACATATTGTATTTGTCTGCCCAATATTTCAGTTTCTGTCTAAAGATCCATATTTTATTGATCTCGTCAGGTCCAAGTCGCCAAATGGCTGGCCATGTCTAATTGCTGTAGTTGGACTCTATTGGCACAGATCCATTTCAGTGAGGATATTTGGGATTTGTAACTTTTCTCTTGCCAGCCAAGTCAAGGTCATATACAGAGTAGATCCAAGAATTGTGAAGTGCTATGAATTATGTGGAAGTGTTATAAATTGCATGTTTGAAACTACATTTGACTTGCGTGTGGATACCATTCTCTTTTACATGGTAAAAATAAGCTGTTATGGGACTTAAAAAAAATATATAACTCTATTACTAATGACATTTATTGTAAGGGAAACAGAAACATGCTAGGTGTTGCAGTTGGCCTTTAGAATAATGCAAAACATATCCTTGATACGTAGGCTATAGGCCTACGTATTTTCAAAAACTTTGTATAATTATACAAACCATGTCCTTTAATCTATCTAAACAAATAACTAGTGTTGTTGTTTTTTTTTTTCATTGCTATATTTCCACGAATATTTCCTCATGCAATTAATACTTTATAATAGTTTATGCACTATTTATTAAGCATTGGTTTTTATGTTTGCTGTAACTTGCGGGTTGATATGGTTCTGATTTATATGCTAAAGGTGACGCCCGGCAACATTCTCTAGCATGTACTTATTGTCTGAAAGGCCAGGCGGTTCTAGTGTTAATATATATTGTGGCTGAAAATAGCTGGTGACACTGACATTGAAGGTAGAGGAGCTTATTTAGTATAAGGTTTTTGGCCACAATAAGAAATATGGATTGAAGTAAAGTAATAGTAGTTCCTTGGCAGCCGTACTAAAGTATGCATTTGAAACACAGAGCAAACCCTCCTCCAAGGGCATTGTGAAGTGTGTGAAGGTGGATGAGATGTGCTCGCACACACACACCTCTTGAAGCACAATTTCAAGATTAGGCCTAAATGTATAATATTCCCTCTAACTATTTTGTGGGGATTAACTACAGTGCTGGACAGGTATACCCTATCAAACAACTATCACTGTTTTTTTGTAATGGAAGAAAACGTCTTAAAAAAACACTCGCACTTGTCTTTTCTTTCTGGCACTGACGTTGCTTTATTGTGTAACAAATGTATTTATGACTGTGATATGTGGTTGTCTCACCTTGCTACCTAAAGATGAATGCACTAGCTGTAAGCCGCTCTATGTAAGTGTCTGCTAAATGACTAAAATGTCAATATTTTTTGTTGTTGTAATCTGCCGCTGTTCAAGTGTAAAATATTAATTGATCAGTTGTCATTGCCAAGCCCCCCCCTTTTACTGAAGTCAAACGCTGAATCACAATGTGAGCTCCTGATCATGATAAAACCATCAAACCAAGCCATGTATTTTGCATTAACTCCAGACAAGGACTGTGATCTCCTCACCTTGAAGTTGCCCATTTTCCTGTCCTCTAAGTGATATCCCATGCCTAATCATCCAACATGAAATATTCAACATTGCTGTAAAACTCTTAACAAATTACAATTTGCCAGCCATTCCATTTAATATGGGGAGTGTTGGATAGCTTGTTAAAATAAGACTGACTTTGATTGATTGTTCAGTTTCTTATCCCTATTCATGTAGAAAATTGGCATAGTCAATAGACACATACCTTGAAACGAGCAGTGGGCTGTCTATGGATATGTACTTTAGTCTCGTGAACATTGTGTGTTTCAATATTTTTTCCTTTTTTTCCCACATACCATCAAGGGCATTCAGCTGTGAATATCTATATAGAACTGCGAACGTATTGGCCTATACAATTTTGTAAAGAATGTTTGCTTTCTTTCGTTTTTTGACCGGTGTACTCTTTTCACATAATTTGGGCCTTGATTGTCTACTTTGTTATGCTTCAATGATATGATTATGTGACTGTCTATGTAGAACAACACAATAAATTGCTCCAAATGCAGTTCTAGAATATTCTATTTTTACTGTAATCAGAAAGCACTACTGTGCATTTTCATGTTTTACAAATGTAGGCTAGTTAAAATCGTAGACCAAAATTCCTCTCTAAAATATTGAAATGTGTCTTTGATAGTTAAGATTCTGTACTCTACATCAAGGTTTAAATATGGGCTTTTAGCATATTTACAGCTTAAGGAGGTGCATAGAGTTTGACAATTTTTGTTTATTATCCTTCGACTTCCCAATGTAGGGAGTTAAAAAAAATACATATTCTGCCAGAAGCTGAAATATATTTTAATCCCTTTTACTGGTGTAAACAGGAGCTATGAAAGTAAGAGCGTAGCTTCTGACACTGCAGGGAGATGTGAGCTGAATCTCTCTGGCCTCTCTCTCCAGCAACTAGCTCACTGCTGTTTAAACTCAGTACACACAGACTAGAGCTCTCTCCATATGGCACTCTCTCCCCCTGGGAAACATGCCTCCTTTAACACATGCAGCTCCAGACCTACTGTACTGTCGGTGGTGAAAACCTCCCTCAGCCATAGCTGTGCTACCTGTGATTGCCTGGTGATAATCTTCAAAAAAAATCTTCAAATGTGTCTTTGCCGTAGCAACCACAAACTGGGTGAAATTTACAAAGCTCAAAGCAAGTCTTTGCTTGAGTAAAGGTCTGAGAAAACAAAAAGATTATTGACACATGAAATGTGTTATCACTGTCTTAGTTTTAATTTCAGAATATGCTCCAGGCTAAATGGCACCCTATCTAAACGGATTATTTTGATTAATTGGTTTACTTGTCAGCTGCTAAGTGTACCAATTAGAGACCTACAGAACACAACGGTCACAAAATTGTCAGTGTAACATATCAGCTAAAGTGTTAAAACACAGTCAGGAAGACGGCCTCCATGTTTGAACATTAGAATACTTATACTGAAATTACTCTCTCATGTTTACAGCTCTAGGATTTTTATATTCATTTAATGGCCATTTATTTCAAATCAAATCAAAGCGTAATGGGGGTGTACACAGTTTTGCACGTTATCGCAGGTGCCCGCGAAATGCTTATGTTCCTAGCTCCAACAGTGTAGCAATATTTAGCAATACAATATCAATATGCACATAATCCAAAAGTTAAAAAAAATAAGATATAAGTATTTCTAAGTTAGAGTCTTGAGAATCCCAAAATAAATCATCTTTGTCTATATGACCTATGGTTACCCGATCATTATCATTTTCTCACTGAAGCATATTTGCTAAATGCAATATGGCATTAATGCAGTTCTGTGTTCATAACTGAAATACCATGTGTTGATTTCTAGATTATTTTCCAATAAATGGAAATAACCTCACAGTAAATGCCACTATGTTTTCATCTGATGATTATTAATGTATAATTCATAGAATCAATAATGCAGTTGATACAAAGATCCCAGGATGGGTTTTAGATAATCAGATGCTCTGTTTTCCCTCCAAAACACTGTAACCAACCGAGATGGTGGATTTAGTGATCTAAGGCTGCATGGTGCATTAAGATGAGGTACTCTGCTAATAGTGGTACACTAATACTGTGCCGTAATCACATTACTTTAATCCATTCTTTATGTTGGTGCCTTCGTGGCCTCATGCTGAGAGGCGATGGACTCATTAATAACATTCTTATGCTGAACCAGACCCTGGAGGGAACTCTCTGCTGTAAAAATGTCCTGTCACTTTGTCAGATAATTTGTATGTAGGTTAAAGCCAGCCCCTAAATTGTATTTACCGGGAGGTCCCACTCTGCTGCGGCACAGTGGCATCAGTATGTGTCAGATAAACCTAGTTACACTACACTCATGCAATTAAAAGCATTCACAGTTAGATCACAATTAAGGAACTGAATGTTTCAGTGTATACAGTAGCTGTAGGGTAAATCCATGTTTAATTCAATTGCATCCCCTTTTGATTTAAACAAAACTTTCCATACATGTTTGCCCTTGGAAGAAGTGGTGAGAAAGTCACTTTTTGGACCTGAATGCAAAAACATTTAAGAGATAAAGGTGCTCAAAGTTGACCATTTTGCATACCCCACCATACCATGGAGACATCCATGTCTTCATCACTGGAAAAGATAAACGGCTGAGTTAAAAATTATTTTAAAGATTAGAAACAGGGTTGTCAAACTATTTTATATATTTTTTAATAACAATTATGAAATGTATTTTACATTCATCGTCAATTATCTAAAGACGTGTGAACTCAGATTTTTTTTTTTTTATATTTGCATATGTTGTAGCTTACATTAGGCCCTTCTCTACATCATCTGAGGTTTTTGTGTTGTGCCGGCCATCGGTTGAGACACAACATGTGGATGCCATTTGGGTGGATGCCATTTCAATTCCAGAAACAAATTCATATAATGGGCCTATTCCTTTAGACCAGAGGTATCCAAACTTTTTATAGTCCCGTACCCCTTGAAACATTCAACCTCCAGCTGCGTACCCACTCTAGCACCAGGGTCAGCGCACTCTCAAATGTTTTTGTTTTTTTGCCATCATTGTAAGTCTGCCACACACACAAACCTATTCAATACATTTATTAAACATAAGAATGAATGTGAGTTTTTGTAACAACCTGGCTCGTGGTAAGTGACAAAGAGCTCTTATAGGACCAGGGCACAAACAATTGTATCACAAATAATCAATCATTTTGCTCTTTATTTAGCCTTCTTACATATAAAACCTTATTTGTTAATCAAAAATGGTGAATAACTGGTGAAAAAATCGTGAATAAATGGTGAATAACTTAATGAGAAGGGTGTGCTTGAAAGGATGCACATAGCTCTGCAATGTTGGGTTTGGAGAGAGTCTCAGTCTTAAATAATTTTCCACACACCCCAGGTCTGTGCCCGAATTTAGTTTTCATGCTAGTGAGGGCCGAGAATCCACTCTCACATAGGTCCGTGGTTGCAAAGGGCATCAGTGTCTGGTTTGCCAAGGCAAGAAACTTTGAGCGCAGCCCTATCGAAAAATCTGGCAATGGCTTCTGATTAAATACAATTTTCACAGAACCGCTTGTTGCAATTTCGATGAGGCTCTCTTGTTCAGATATCGGTAAGTGGACTGGAGGAAGGGCATGAAAGGGATAACGAATCCAGTTGTTTGTGTCGTTTGTTTCGGGAAAGTACCTGCGTAATTGCGCACCCAGCTCACTCAGGTGCTTCGCTATATCACATTTGACATCGTCCGTAAGCTTGAGTTAATTTGCACACAAAAAATCATACAATGATGGAAAGACCTGTTTGTTGTCCCTGTTAATTCAGTCCACAAGAGCTCTAACTTCTTAATCATAGCCTCAATTTTGTCCTACACATTGAATATAGTTGCGGAGAGTCCTTGTAATCCCAGATTCCCAGATAGGCCAGTCGTGTGAGAAACTCGTTATCATGCAAGCGGTCAGACAAGTGAAAATTATGGTCAGTAAAGAAAACTTTAAGCTCTTCTCTCAATACAAAAACATGTCAATACTTTTCCCCTTGATAACAATAACTTTTGTATGTTGTAAAAGTATTACATGGTTGCTGCCCATATCATTGAATGATGCAGAAAATACACAAGAGTTCAGGGGCCTTGCTTTAACAAAGTTAACCATTTTCACTGTAGTGTCCAAAACGTCTTTCAAGCATTCACTTGGCAGCAAGAGCCTCTCGGGGGATGTACCCAAGTGGCATCGGGAGCAACTGCTTTCACGCTCGTTACCACTCCACTATGTCTCCCTATCGTGGCTTTTGCACCATCAGTACAGATACCAACACATCTTGACCACCAAAGTCCATTTGATGTCACAAAGCTGTCCAAGACTTAAAAAATATCCTCTCATTTTGTCCTGGTTTCCAGTGGTTTGCAGAAGAGGATGTCTTCCTTAATTGACCCCCCATAAACATAAAGGACATATACCAGGAGCTGTGCCAGGCCTGCACGTCTGTTGACTCATCCAGCTTTAATGCACATAATTCACTGGCTTGTATGCGAAGCGATAACTGTTTCAAAACATCTCCTGCCATGTCACTGATGCGTCGTGAAGCAGTGTTGTTTGATGAAGGCATTGTCTGTATAGTTTTTTGGCATTTTCCCCCAGCATTGTCCCAGCCATGTCCGCGGCATGAATAATTAAGTCCTCCACAATAGTATGGGCTTGCCTGTCCTAACCACTCAGTAGCTCACCATGTAAGACGCTTCTAGCCCCTTCTTATTAATGGTATCTGTTGCTTTTATACATGTCTTACTGCTCGAAAGTCGTCTTTTGTCTTGCTCAAAAAACTCTTATGGCTTATTTTTCAAATTCTCTTGTTTTGTTTCTAAAATGTAGAGTAATGGTTAATGTGATTGGATTTGTATTATTTGACTAGGCTACCTGTATTTGACATTGTGTTGTCGTTTCGCTGAACACTAGAGGGTTTAATTTCATTTTTGGCAGTGAAACAAGGCTACTCAGGCGAGAAATAACCCTCAACCAAATGTATCGCCCTGTTGGAAAATATGTACTGTTTGAAAATGTGTTAATGTTTGAAAAATTATAATGTTTTATTTGTATTTTTTTAATGTGAATTACATTTTTATTTAGCATACCCTTGACAGCATGGCATGTACCCCTGGTGCCATTGTGGATTGCCCAGATGATTACAGGTCTCGTCCCGTGTGATAATCATTGTGTGCTTGTGTTATTTATTTGTGGTACTCCTGCGCTCTTTTGTTTGGGTTTCAACCCTGTGTTTTGTATACGTGTTTGTTTGGTCTTCATCCCCGTGCCTATACATGGCATGCTGTAAATTGGGGCTTAATTAAAAAAAAATATTACGCATTCCTGCGTCTGTCTCCCGAATCTCTTCATACCAGCGTGACAGAATAATTGACCATTCATTTTTAGGGATAGGTGTTCCGCTAGCGACCCATCTCGACAACATCCGGTGAAATTGCAGAGCGCCAAATTCAAAATACAGAAATACTCATAATAAACATTCATAAAAGATACAAGTGTTATACATCGGCTTAAAGATTCACTGTGACAGATTTCAAAAAGGCTTTACGGCAAAAGCATACCATGCGATTATCTGAGGACAGCGCCCGCTTACAAAAGCATACAAACCTTTCCAAGCCAAGTAGAGGAGTCACGAAAGTCTGAAATAGCCATAAAATGAATCACTTACCTTTGATGATCTTCATCTGGTTGCAGTCACAAGAGTCCCTGTTACACAATAAATGTTCGATAAAGTCCCTCTTTATATCACAAAAACTCAGTTTTGTTGGCACGTTTTTTTCAGTAATCCACTGGCTCAAAGGCGGTCACAACATGCAGACGAATACATCCTAATAGTACCTGTACGATGTTTATAATTAATCCTCAGGTTGTCTATTGTCTAAATAATCGATAATATTTCAACCCGACATTTGCATATTCAATAGAAAGGAAAAACAACGAAGGGCATGCAATCGGTCACATGTGCAAACCAGCTCTGCTTCATTCTACAGTCCACTCACAAAATGGTCTCATTCTTCCTCATTTTTCAGAATACAAGCCCGAAACAATATCTAAAGACTGTTGACATCTAGTGGAAGACATAGGAACTGCAATCTGGGTCCTAACCCATTAGATACTCTATAGGCATTCAATTGAAAAGTACCCACATCAAAAGAATCCCACTTCCTGGTTGGATTTTCCTCGGCTTTTGCCTGCCATATCTCACAGAAATTATTTCAACAGTTTTGGAAACTATAGAGTGCTTTCTATCCAACACTACCAATTATATGCATATCCTAGCTTTTGACCTGAGTAACAGGCAGTTTACTTTGTTTACTAAATCGCCACTGGTCCACCCACCGTTGAATGTCAACTTAAATGGTCATGTCTATTATCAATATTTCTTTGATTTCAGTAGGTTTCCTATGGAGGATTGACAGTATAATTCCCATTCAAGTCAAAGTGGTACCATTTGAAAGTTTACATTTATTAAAATGTTAGTACATTTATTAGCCAAAGTATGATACACACCCTGTATTCAAGAGCATGTTGTGTCACAATCGATGGCAGGCACAACACAAAAACGTACATTATGTAAAATAAGGTCTAAGCTACAACATATGTAAATCTGAAAAAGTTTACGTGCTTGACACGCTCGTCTTAATGACTGGACCAAGGCGCAGCGTGTGTAGAGTTCCACATATTTTAATAAATCGAAACTCACCAAACAAAACAATAAAGCACAAACTAAATGTGACGCTACTGGTGTGCACACGGGCAACTATCTGTAGACAAGATCCCACAAAGCACAATGAGGAATTGGCTACCTAAATATTTTTATTTTATTTTTTTATTTTACCTTTATTTAACCAGGCAAGTCAGTTAAGAACACATTCTTATTTTCAATGACGGCCTGGGAACAGTGGGTTAACTGCCTGTTCAGGGGCAGAACGACAGATTTGTACCTTGTCAGCTCAGGGGTTTGAACTCACATCCTTCCGGTTACTAGTCCAACGCTCTAACCACTAGGCTACCCTGCCGCGATAAACAGCTGTCTCTGATTGGAAACCATACCAGGCCAACATAAACCATTAATCACCTAGATGACCCACCCTAGTCAGTATCACGCCCCAACCAACAGAGAATAAACAGCTCTCTATGGTCAGGTCGTGACAGTGCTTTTAGATAATTGACATTAAGGTGAACATTTTTTTTCAATAAATGATCAAATAGTTTCACAACCTTCT
Source organism: Oncorhynchus kisutch (assembly GCF_002021735.2). NCBI lineage: Eukaryota > Metazoa > Chordata > Actinopteri > Salmoniformes > Salmonidae > Oncorhynchus > Oncorhynchus kisutch. The sequence continues at coordinate 19,719,701 of NC_034203.2, forward strand.
TTGGAAGCTTTTAATGATATCAATCTCAACTGTTTATCTTTTCCAATGATGAAGACGTGGGGTGTTCATAATAGGTCAACTTTGACCACCTTTATCTCTTAAATGTTTTGGCATTCAGGTCCAAAAAGTAACTTTCGGAGCACTTCTACAATAGGCAAATATGTATTGAAGGTTTTGTTCATTTCAAAAGGGGTGCTATCAAATGGATTTACCCTATATGGGTAATATATACTGTACCAGGGTAATAGTTATTACCCTACTGGAAAATTATGCAATGGATATTTGTAAAAGCGCATAAGATTTTCCAAAGGGTTATGCACTAATAATTCATCATAATATGCTTCTTAACCCAGGTCCATACTCCTCGCTCAATCATATGATGAGATTTTAAATGGAAATGTTGAAATTTGAAAAAGCGTTCACTCATCCTTTTATCTGTGTGTCCTGTATGACTGGCAGAGATCACAGGGAACTCTGAGGACATTCCTCTGGTGCGATGGCGGCAGCAGTGGATGGAGAATGGCACACTGCTCTTTCACATCCATCACCAAGATGGCAGCCAGAACCTCCCCGGGCTGTCAGCCACAGACTACCCTGCCAGCGACTCTGCCGAGGAAGAGTTACGCATCCTTCACATCTCTGTCATGGTACAGTACTGTGCTGGTTGGGTGGGGCTCAGGTTGGAATGGAGAGTGCTTTATTGTGCTGTTTGATAAAGATGTTGGGCAGGGATGTTACTTTTCAATTATGTGCGCTGCTCTAATATAAGCTTTAGAACTTGGTGCATGTGGACATGCTACAATGGAAGGTTTGTACTGAACAGCTACATTGATGGATGACAGATTTTTAAAGCAAAGTACATCAAAACATTTTAACAAATGATTAGTCAGCATTAGAACAATTATTCTAGCAGGTACTAGGTACATTGTAGAGGCACTTACTGAATGTCAAATCATATGCTGACCTTGAGTCTCCTCTGCATGTTTTGCATGCATTAGTACACAATGAAAAGGTAGACTGAAACATTTTCAAATTCTTTCAGTTTATTTATCTATGCAACAATTATCCACCGGTTAACTTATTTCCCACCTCGTATTTTCTTCCATATCTAAATTTAACATCCTTCTGGCCGTTGTGTCCTTGTTTTATTCCCCTTGCTATCTCCTTATCCTAAAAGCTGCTCGACAATACAGTCACAAATCTCTTATGGAGGTGTGAAAGGATTAGCATGCAGATAGGACAGACTTAGCAACAGATGGCTGCTGCGCTGTGCTCGCGCTCCGGCCTCGCTCGCTGCAGCTTGTCGCTCAGTTGGAGGGCCGCCTCATAAATCCAGCATTGCATCACTTCGTCAGCTCCTTGAGGTAACGTGCTGCCCCGAGACACAGCCCCACCACTCTCTCTCCCACTAACCGCCACTCTCTCCCCACCCCACACATGTCACTGAGCCATTTCCATTGTTCCGCCATACGCCACAGCCACCAGCATGGCTCGATGGCAGACGATTCAAGCCAGGATTCTACACAGCAGCTTGACCTGTCATGCACAGTTCATTGCCAGACCACCAGGCCCACCATGGAACAGTTTAAAGCTCTTGGATGAATGCAGTCCAACCTGAGGCTTGAAAAGAGGCCAGCTGTAACTGGGGCTTAATCTCATGGAGATGCAGGTTCACTGAACTGCACCAAAATCAGTTTTGTCACCAGAAGGGGATAGGGATTTCCATCACCTAGTGGCTATTCAAACTGCCATGATAAGAACAGGTGTGCTTCTTCCTCCACAAGGTGACCACAGTCTCCTTTGCTGCTCTGCTTCAACATCCATAATGGATGAGTTTCCCTGTGTTCCATGTTCAGCCGCAGGTGAGCTCCTGCAAGTCGAAACACATGTCCTTAGTTCTCTTTTGGCCCAGAGGCAGAGGGAACAACAAGCACCCCCTAACACCTACTACTCTGCACCATCCACCACACATGGAGCCACCCTTTTACAGAGTTACTCCTTCTGCAGGAAGACCTCTACTATGCCCGTTAAATGCAATGGGAGTGTAGTCACAGTATTGGAAAACCCTTGTATGTTTACAAATGCTCCAGAACATTGGTAAAACAGCAAAGGGCATCACACGGCAACTTTCATTTCCCTTAATATTGGGATCTTATTTATGGTATAGATCCCTCAAACTCATCTCTGGACCTCGAAGCCACTTCCACTGCATTTTTTCATTATTCCCCTCTAATCAGGGACTGATTTAGACCTGGGACACCAGGTGTGTGCAATTCATTATCAGGTAGAACAGAAAACCAGCAGGCTCCGGACCTCGTAGGTTAAGAGTTGAGTACCTCTGGTATATATGGAGAGAGGAATATCGTTATGCCTACGCTACTACATGAAAGAAGACATCCCAAATATATATTTTTGAGAAGCTTTTTTTTTTGAGAATACAAAAAAATGATTGAATATTATATGAGGAGATTTTGTGTGGTAGGAAATAAGCTCTTAGGGACTCTTATGGCTCATGCGCCGTATCAGTCACTGTTTACATTGGATTAAGGTCTCAGACAAGTCCCCAATGTTCTCTGACAGGTTGCCAGTGTTCTTCCTGAAATAATAAATAGTGTAAGGGCTCTATTCAATCCGTATAGCGGAAGTTCAGCGTTACAGCTCGTTAGTGGAGACCGCATTCACGGTAAATGCAGCTCAATCGGAAATGACCTTAACATTTTGATCTACACAATCTGTTACACATCAGCAATACAGATTGAATAGAACCCTAAGTCTCGTATGTTTTGCTTCTCCTCCTATCTATACATTTGAAGTTCACATATTTTGCTGGTATAGTGTTTAGTAAACATCCCAGTGCTTCTTCTCGCTGGTGTACAGTCAGGGTTACTAATTCCCATCTCAGATGGGAATTAAAAGGACTGAGTTTCCTGGGAAACTAACAGTATGGCTTTAAGAAATCTGATGCAGACGGAAGCAGAAGCAATACAGAAGGAATGTATTTTTTATTGGCCAACCTATAGTAAAACAAGAAACACATTTTGAAGAGGAGGCAGATACAATATTTTTTTAAATGTTAAATAACACTAAAATGTGCATGAAAATACTATAACCCTCACAATAGCCTATATTTAGCATAGCTTAATTGATCTTCAAAATATATATATTTTACAATGTCTATGGTGTATTGGGATAACGAGTATACAAAACACCTTCCTTTTGCCCTCAGAACAGCCTCAATTCGTTGTGGCATGGACTCTACAAGGTGTCGAAAGCGTCCCACAGTTGTGTCAAGTTGACTGGCTATCCTTTGGGTGGTGAACCATTCTTAAAACACTTCGGAAACTGTTGAGCATGAAATATAAACAGCAGCGTTGCAGTTCTTGACACAAACTGGTGCGCCTGGCACGTACTAAAACGCACTTCAATCTTTTGTCTTGCACATCCACCCTCTGAATGGCACACAATCCATGTCTCAATTGTCTCAAGGCTTAAAAATCCTTATTTAGCCTGTCTCCTCCCCTTCATCTACACTGATTGAAGTGAATTTAACAAGTGACATCAATAAGGGATCACAGCTTTCACCTGGATTCACCTGGTCAGTCTTTGTCATGGAAAGAGCAGGTGTTCTTAATGTTTTGTATACTTAGTGTATAGTAAACAGTCCATATATAACTCATATTTGCTGTTTGATATAATATAACAGTTTGATATCTATATTTGTGTACTAGGTGATCAGAAGGAATAACTCAAACAACGAAGATTTCATACTTTCAATTAAAAATTATCACATAAGAAATTCTGAAATAATTGTCCCGGCCGGGCCCCGGGCTCAAGACGTTCTTTACAACATTACCAACAGTTTTCCTTTGGGCAACCCCTCAGACCTTTGCACTTCTGGTTTAAGTGCCCAATAATACCTTGTTTTATGGCTGCTCACACCCTTTAACGGATTGACTATTTCCTCTTGCACCTCAAATGTCATCCAGATCAGTTAAGGTCCATCGGGCAAGCAGAATTGCAGTGACCCATTCATTAATGCAAGCACAAGCCCCTGAACTTGAAGATTGTCTCGCTACGTAAAAAAGATTAATGATAGAAGATCCTTAAAGTTAAGTTTGTAATGTTATACAATTTAAGGGGCAGGAAGGAATGATGGAAGGAAGAGGAAATTCAGTTAGAGTAATCTAAACAAACATTTTGAATGAAGTATTATTATGTTTATAGTTTTGAAGGCTGAAGTATTTTTTGTTTGTATCTCTTCCAGCTGGGAACCGATGGCACAGTATTGAGTCTGTCAATCAAACAAATTCTCACATAATTATACAGCAAATTAAACTATGTTTAGAAAAATCTAAGACAGTCCTGCCGAAAACTCTTAAGCTAGTAATGTTTTTATATTCTCTCAGTTGTTTTAAGCAAATTCAGAGTTCTACTATTGATAATAGACATATTTATTTAGAATAGATTACACATTTATTTCATTTTCATGAGATTTCATTTTCACAAACTGAATCTCTCAAGAGTTTGAGTAAAACATTTTTTTTACATGGACAGTTCACATTAATCAACATTTCAGTAAAAGTGCCAGTTTTAGCTAATTTTCAACCTCAGTCCCTGGGCAGGTTATTAAAAACATTTTTACAATAACAATGCAGACAAATATGCAGAGCATCATTGGACAAGCAACACGTAGCACGCAGACAGAGCAATAGCACAAAAAGCAACAAAACAAAATACAATAAAGCAACAAAGTGTTTCCACACCTCACAAACTACAGACAACAGACAACATGGAGAGCTGCAATATGCAGCTAGGGATTATGTTCACAAGTCTGATTGGGCTTAACATATCTTTATGTTTTTTGTGAAGGTGTGATAGGTGGTGCAGTTGTGTGTGTCTGATGGCAGTGTGTTCCAGACATGGGAAGCTCTCATAGAGAAAGCAGATTGACAAAAGGTGCTTTTTTCTTAAGCGAACTATACAGTCACCTCTCATGGCAGACCTTGTGGATCTTCTGCCATGGGTTTGGGTTTTCTGTTAAAACAAAAGTACTAGGTGGAGGGGGAGCCAGGCCATATAGGATCTTGAGGACAAGACAGTGTATTGCACAAGATATTCACAACTCAGAAGCTCATGCTTTCTGGGGATGTAATGGTGATGATGGCTATTGGGCTTTCTATCGAGCACTTTGAGAGCCTGTTTGTAGACTGACTGAATGGCTTTTAATTCTGCACAGCAAGCTTGGGCCCAACTAGTCTAGCAGTATGTTAAGTGGGGGTGTATCATAGCATTGAAGTACAGTTTTGTTACCTCTGTAGTCAAAAAATGTTGAACGAATCGGAAATTAGCTAGGTTTAACTTTGTTATTTTAGTTACCTTTTTTACCTGCTTTTTAAAAGAGAGGTTGCAATCAAGTATGATGCCAAGGTACTTAAAATCAGATACAGCCTGGAGCTTCTCCCCTGACACATAGGCATCTGTCTCAGTAGCATCAGTTGCCCTCTTTTTTTCACATTGTGATCCAAACATGAGTCACTGAGCCACTTTGTAACCTTGACCATTACAGTAGTGAGTTCTTGTGCAGCTTGTTTGCATGCACATATATCACTGTATCATCTGCATACATTTGAACTTCAGACCCAGTACAGACAGAAAGCAGATCATTCATGTACAGGCTGAACAGGAGGGGCCCCAGTATTGACCCTAGGGGCACACCCACATCATAGCTGAGCACGTACTGTGTATTCTTTAATGATCATGCCTAGGGCTGTTGCGGTGACATTACTACTGCCACACCGACGGTCATGAGTCATGAAGGGAGTCAAATTCCACGTGACCATTTAGTCACGGTAATTAGGCTTCTCCAAGCTCTGATGCTGCTGATGGTCATTAGTAGCCTACTAAACTTGCTAACTGCCTGGTACTCAGCACTCTATTGTCCTTCTAATCACTCGGACATCAATGCAAATGTAATTGAAAATCTAATCAAACACTTCATTAGAGCCCCTAAGCTCATGTTGTGCAACATTTCTATAGGCTATGCAATTGCACGAAAAAAACTGAGTGATGACCTCTATTAAAAAGAGGAGGATCCCATCAGCCTTCTATAGGCTAGGCCTGCGAGAAGTATTTCTCAACTTTTCTAATATTAAGTACATTGCTAATCTTTACAACAGGAGTATAGCCTACCTGGCTGGCATGAAAATGAACCTCGGGAAAAGCGTCCTCCATTTGCTATTTAAGTACATAAATTACATTGACTTTTTCCTCTGACCCTGTTTCGTGACAGGTGCATGATAATGGTCCATTCTAAATCAAAACAAATTTCACACATATATTATTTAGTGTATGTAAAGACAAGATTAAATCAAGAATAGTCTGATGGGTGACAATATTAGCCTATCGCTTGTGAATTATATATTATAATTTGTGAATTTTTTATTCATTTTTTATTTAACCTTTTATTTAACTAGGCAAGTCAGTGAGAACAAATTCTTATTTACAATGATGGCCTACCCCGGCCAAACCTTCCCCTAACCTAGCTGTGATACAGCTTGGGAGCCTAGCATGCCCAGCAAGAAACAATGCAGTTTTTTGCTACTTTTTCTAATCATAGTCGCACACCTCATGTAGCCTTGCCCTTAGGCCGATATGTTTTGATACGGTTTGTATCACAACTAAAGTAGCCAAATAACTTCTTAAAATTAAGCACATTAATACACTTTACGAGGGGTTTAGAGCCTAACTGGCATACATAAGCAGCGCACGAGTTTATAGTATGGGGAAGATCATTTTCACCATGAAAATGCTCCTTTATAATAAAATCACTACATGCATTATCACATTTGCGGTCACTTTTGATAATGGTGTTGTCCCGCTAATGGAATATTTGGCATGTGCTCATTGCTGCGCTTATAATGTGAAGAAATAGCCTAATAGTTTATCAACATTTTAAGCTAAACGTTCTGATCTGTTGTGTCAGCCACATTGCGTAAAAATTATGCTAGTGGTTGTATTAATTTGGGATCTATCGCAACCAACAACTGTCCCGGACTAAGTTTGGAAGATGTATTTATTGTATTTATAGCCTGATAGAAAGACCCAATCACGTGATGGAGAGCAATGTGAGTGAGAGATACTTTGGAGCATGCAGCACTCAGATGGAAGGGCACAGCGCAGCACTCCAGACCAAGGACACAACGGCCACAAAAGGCATGGATTTTTTAGGGTGCGTTACGGCCACACAAAGGGGATCCCCCCCGTGAAATTCAAGGAATTAGCAGGTGCTTGTCAAATTCTGAATGGGAGACTGATAAAGTCTGTACAGCCTGCGTAAAAAAAATAAGCAGAGCTTTAAAGCAACTTTTTTCAAATCATCATTAGAGTCGCATCATGCAGCCTTACAATGTATTAATAATCAACCATATAGCCCAACGTTTGGAGAACAACTGAAGTTACATTAATAACTGAAAATTAAGCATATAGGAGTACCGATTTCTTTGTTACCCTCTCTTGGGTAGGGGGCAGTATTTTCACATCTGGATGAAAAGCGTGCCCAAAGTAAACTGCCTGTTACTCAGGCCCAGATGCTAGGATATGCTAGATTTGGATAGAAAACACTCTAAAGTTTCTAAAACGGTTAAAATGATGTCTGTAAGTATAACAGAACTGATATGGCAGGCGAATCCCTGAGGACAAACCATCCCAAAAAATAAATAATTCAGCCTTCCACTGTTTCCAATGGCTTTCATGTTTATTATGAGGCGAAGTCCTCCCAGATTTCAGTTCCTAGGGCTTCCAATAGATGTCAACAGTCTTTAGAAAGAGTTTCAGGCTGGTTTTTGGAAAAATGAGCAAGAAGTTGTAGTTTTTCTAAGTGGCTCCCATTTTGGCTACAGCGTTTCCATGCGCGTGGGTGAAAGAGCGTTCTTTGTTATTTATCTCCGGTAATGAACATACTATTCTCCGTCTTAAATGTTGTTGTTTATTTACGTATTAGGGGACCTGAGGTTTGATTATAAACGTTGTTTGACATATTTGGATAAGTTTATTTGTAACGTTTGGAATTCATTTTGTATGCATTTTGAAGGAGGGAAACCGGTGGATTATTGAATAAAGCGTGCCAGCTAAACTGAGTTTTAATGGATATAAAGAAGGACTTTATCGAACCATTTGTGATGTAGCTGGGACCTTTTGGAGTGCCAACAGAAGAAGATCTTCAAAGGTAAGGCATTTATTATGTCGCTATTTCTGACTTTCGTGTCGCACCTGCCTGGTTGAAAAATGTTTTTCATATTTTTGTGTGCAGGGCGCTGTACTCAGATAATCGCATGGTGTGCTTTCGCCGTAAAGCCTTTTTGAAATCTGACACAGCGGCTGGATTATCAAGTAGTTAACCTTTATTTTGATGTATAATACTTGTATTTTCATGAATGTTAAATATTTATATTTCTGTAATTTGAAATTTGCGCACTGCAATTTCACAGGATGTTGGCCAGGTTGGATGCTACCCTCCCACCTGCCCATAATTAACCGCTCAACACAGGAAAGCTGCATGTGCGCACTCCCTCAAATCGTTTGGAGAAAATATAATTTATATTTTATTCAGCTTTGTTCAATTGTATTCTTCATACTTAAAAAATAATATAAAATAATGCCACTGAATTATAAGCAATACTTGTCTGTTAAATTAACTAGTGTAGCCCACAGCCATTTCGCATAGCCAGATCAGGACCTAACATAAGGACAACTCAGAGTATTCAATTAGGTTATTCTGAAATAGACTACAATTTTCTTTAGACCTGCCTACACCTGAAGGTGTAGGCTATATTACATGGATTTATTAAACTTTTTAAAATGTAGATGTTCCAAAGGTCTGCATCAGTGGCTTGTAGAAAGCCAGGAATGGAAGCCAGGAGATGCTAAATGTGTTTATGTTAATTAACGGGCAATTACCGTGAGACCGAGAGTTATTTGCTTGACAATTACCGGCTGATGAAATTTCGTGACCTCCACAGCACTAATCATGCCTTGCAATACAGCAGGAGACTTGAATGTGTCCTTAATAAGAAAAGCGTCAGCCTTCATGCAATATTAGCCTTTATGAAATATTGTAAATTAAATTAAATGATTTAAGTTAATGTCATTAATACCCCATTCCAATGAAACCCCATTGTGTGTTTAATGGGGGTTTAACTTTCACATTTGTTCACTGTCAAACTCTGAACTGGATCATAAACCTTTAGAAAATACTGTTCCTAATTGTCACATTTGATTTCATTGTTGTCATTAAATAGGTTTTTTAAGCATTAATGCCAGAATTTAAGCCTCGTCTGACATACAGTGGATTCGGAAAATATTCAGACCTCTTGACTTTTTCCACATCTTGTTATATTACATTACAGCCTTATTCTAAAATTGATTAAATCATTTTTTTGCTCATCAATCTACACACAATATCCCAAAATGACAAAGCAAAAACAGGTTTTTAGAAATGTTTGCAAATGTATTAAAAATCCAAAACTTAATATCACATTTACAGCACATTTACAAGTATTCAGACTGTAAATGTGATAATACAGTTTGGGATTCTTAATACATTTGCAAACATTTATGGGGTATTGTGTGTGACTCCACTTCCATGATATTTCTGCCATATGCCCCACGGACATGCAGAAGAGTGCAATGAATGCTTTGAGTTCATCCATAGAGGTATCATTTTCTGTGTGCATGAGCGATAATAGAATAACTGATGTGCTGCAACATCTGCATGTGACATAAGCTTGTCAATCTTTTCTACCCAAACCGTGCCATCCCTCCTAGACTCCTGTCTCACCGTGGCAGTTGGGATCAGTTGGCTCTTTTACAGGTTTTCAACAGCGAGGCTCTGGCATCGGAGGTGGAGGCTCGAAGTCAACATCAGACGCACATTTTGTTACGTTACAGACATATTCTAAAATGGATTGAATTTTTTTTTTATCAATCTACATGCAATATCCAATAATGACAAAACAAACTGGTTTTTAGATATTTTTTTTGCAAATGTATTAAAAATAAAAAACATAAATGCCTTATAAGTAAGTACTCAAACCCTTTGCTACGAGACTCAAAATTGAGCTCAGGTTCATCCTGTTTCCATTGATCATCCTTGAGATGTTTTTACAATTTGATTGCAGTCTGCCTGTGGTAAATTCAATTGATTGGACATTATTTGAAAAGGCACAAACCTGTCTACATAAGAAGAGCAAAAACCAAGCCATGAGGTCGAAGGATGTCCGTAGAGCTCTGAGACAGGATTGGGTCGAGTCACAGATCTGGGGAAGGGTATCAAAAAATGTATGCACCATTGAAGGTCCCCAAGAACACAGTGGCCTCAATCATTCTTAAATGGAAGAAGTTTGGAACCACCAACACTCTTCTCAGAGCTAGCCACCCAGCCAAGCTGATCAATCGGGATAGAAGGGAATTGCTCAGGGAGTTGGCCAAGAACCCATATCTACAGTCTGTCACATTTACAGTCTGAATATGGATTGAATATAATTGTAAATGTACTGTAGATTGATGAGCAAAAAAATGATTTAATAAATTTTAGAATTTTGTTGAAGCACCTTTGGTAGCAAGTACAGACTTGATTCTTCTTGGGTATGATGCTACAAGCTTGTATTTTGTGCGTTTCTCCCATTCTTTTTCAAAATACTGTATATTTAAAAAATTATTTTTATCGAAATTTAGAAACAAAAATGGATCAATCGTGCAGCCCTAAGTCCCACCCACAGCGATTAACAGGTCTAAAACCCTACTGACTCACAAACATCTTTCTCCCTTCCCTGACAATCCCACCCAGAGTGATTGATTGACAGGCCAAGCTATTAAAGGGATACTTCACCCAAATGATTTCCTTACCCTAATTGTCCACAGCAGCAGAGCCAATAAAATACACATTTTGAAGAGCAAACATCAATGCATATCTTGCAGTAAAACTGTAAATATTACTTTAATCTCAAGAGAAGATTGGTTTAATGTTCAAAAAAGGTTATCTTACTTAGAAAATAGTCCTGATCATATACAGTGTCTACCCCTTGACTTATTACACATTTTGTTGTGTTACAGCCTTTTTTCTTACCCATCTACACACAAAACCCAATAATAACAAAATGAAAACATACTTTCAGAAATGTTTGCTAATTTATTTAAAATGGAATACAGACATATATCATTTACATACGTTTTCAATACATGTTAGAATCACCTTTGGCAGCGATAACAGCTGCATCTTTCTGGGTAAGTCTCTAAGAGCTTTGCACACCTGGGTTGTACAATATTTGCCCATTTTTCTTCAAAAATTCTTCAAGCTCTGTCAAATTGATTGTTGATCTTGCCGTAGATTTTCAAGCTGATATATGTCAGCCACTCAGGAACATCCACTGTCGTCTTGGTAAGCAACTCCAGTGTAGATTTGGCCTTGTATTTTAGGTTATTGTCCTATTGATAGGTGAATTCATCTCCCAGTGTCTGGTGGAAATCAGACAAAATCAGGTTTTTCTCTAGGATTTTGCCTGTGTTTAGTCCCATTCAGTGTCTTTTTTATTCTGAAAAGCTCCCCAGTCCATAACGTTTATAAGCATACCCAGACAAACGGGCGTAAATATTAATTGCATTTTCTTTTCAAATGAGCAAAGGATTAGCATTTCAGTGAATATAATTATAGTCTGTGTGTAATGAATCCATTTTTCTTTCCCGCTCTTTCTCAGTCCACACCCCCTTCCCTTTGTCTACCAAGCCGTCATAATGGCTTAGTCCACTAGGGACTCTTTCCTATCATTGTCAGTAACCAATATCGACTATTTGTTTGTTATGTATTTAGGTGATTAGTTAGCTAGTTAGTTAGTTAGTAAATAAATAATTAAGCCAATGTGTATGTTGCTGATTCACAATTTATGTTAGGATTCATGCAGATAACAAAGAATTTTACAATGTTCAGATGAGACTGATAGAAGGTAAAGAATAATGCTATTGATATAAATGATATTTAAGAGTGGTTTCGGGAGATAGCCGCTTTATAAAAACGAATGCTTCCGTGGTGCCCCAGGTTATTAACGGTTTAATTGTTGCATGGTTTAATTCAATCACATAATCAATTAAACGTTAGGTAGTTGATTTGAAAATAGCTCTAATTTAACTGTAGTAGAGGGACAACATTATGGAAAACAATGTAACTCTCTGGCCTAGTTATCTTTCTGCTTATTTCAATCTAAACTAGAGTTTGGAATAGTTCATTGACTTTGAAAGTAACGTAAAAAAGTAATCAATACAAAACAAATTATTCTAACTTTCATTCCCCCCTAACATTGTGCGCACATGCTGCATAAGTGACCTATAGTAAGGCATGATTTGTTAAGGTCCTTGACTTATGCAAATTATGCAAATTGCATTTACACTTTTATATCGGCTGAAAGCTTAATTTCTTGTTAATATAACTGCACTGACCAATTTACAGTAACTATTACTGTGAAAAAATGCCATGCTATTGTTTGAGGAGAGCTCCTAACAACAAAACACTTTTTTTCACCACGATAGGTTTGTACTTACATTCTGAAATCTTGCTCTGATTTATCATCCAACGGGTCCCAGAGATAACATGAAGTGTAGTTTTCTTAGATAAAATCCTTTTTCATATCCTAACAAGGTACATATATCGTGCATGATCGATTTTGTATTTCCACTCGTTCAATTTGCAAAGAAAGGAAAATCTCACCCTCAACTTTGTTTCAACCATTCAAATCACGTTCGTATGTATTCCTCAGAGATCCTAGAACGTAACGAGACTTCACTATATCATTAGGGCTGTAGTATATCCTATAGGACACCATATTTGGTCAGAGAGCGACGCCTTCATGGCACGCCGATGACGCGGGTGGTCTTCACTTGAACGACACTAACTTTGTCAAAAAAGCACCAATCGGGGTCAAACAAAGGTAGCTTGATAGCCAATGGTCTGAGCTTTACGGGAGTATTTGGAAACCATGTATCTGTTGTAAAATGTGACTACTAATACTGGAAAAGCTAAATCAAAGTCCAAGTATACAGATTTAACGATATTCTTGCAGAAAAATGTAATATGAATGCAAATAACTCCTTGACGATTCGCCCATACGTACCTGGGTGACTTCACACTAAATGTCACTTAGCTCGCTCATACTTCAAGTTATCCGTCTGGAACCTTTCACATACACTGCTGCCATCTTGTGGACACCGTCGGAATTACAATCAGAGTGATGGCTGGAACTGGTACCTTTCTCTTTGCATTTCAAAAATGGTGGTAGAAAAAAAAAAGTTTTTTTTTTCCTTTATATTTTCTTCTACCTGATCTAGTGTGTTATATTCTCTTACATTCAATTCAAATTTCCACGAACTTAAAAGTAGTGTTTCCTTTCAAATGGTACCAAGAATATGCATATCCTTGCTTCAGGGCCTGAGCTACAGGCAGTTAGATTTGGGAATGTCCGTTCGGCAATAATAGAAAAAAAAGGGGGCTATCCCTATTAAGCAAAACGTTAGTAAATGTAGCTGGCTACATTCGTTCTATGACAAACATTAGAAATATGATGGCCTTGCATAGTGTTTTGAAAAAAATACCTTACTTTTTCATTGTAAGCATTGCACTTCTGTTGTCATATTATGAAAATTAGGCAATTTTCTGCCAAATGTGTTCCATTAATCTATTTTCAATAGTTGCACGTGCCTGACCATTCTTGATGCAAAAAAAAAAAAACACTTTTGGCTTTCAATATAAAATGGACCCCTGTCAATACACAGCTGGACTCACCTGCTCCCGCTTTCTCCTTTTGTGCTATTTACAAACAAACACGTGACTGTCTCAACTGATCTGGAGAACTACGGATAGCTTCAAAATGTAAACTAATATGACAGTTGAAACAGAAATCGTGATCTGCTTTATCTCGTAACGTATTGCACAAGTTAACTGCAGGTATTTAATTAAAAAGTAGCTACAAATATGACCATTTATTGAAAACTTTAAATAACTAGTTTCAACAGTATTGAGGGTATTGAAAAACCATCCTATGGCTATTTCCAAATACCCCGGTATATGGTACACGGTGATGATATGGATATTAAGTTTGTTAATGTTTTCTTGACATTGTTGAGATCTATTGTTTTCTCCTCAAGGATCTCTGCTATGCACTAGTGGTCTTTTGAAAAATCTAACTGCATGGATTTGGGGACTTTGGGGAGTTCTTAGTTGAGACCATTCATCCTTTTCCTTTCCCAATTGTTTGTTCACAGGGAGGCATGATCGCCTTGCTGCTGTCCATTTTGTGCCTGGTCCTCATCCTCTACACGCGCAGGCGATGGTGCAAACGCCGCCGTGTGCCCCAGCCCCAGAAGAGCGCCAGCGCCGAGGCAGCCAATGAGATTCACTACATCCCTTCGGTGCTGATGGGAGGCCAGGCCAGGGAGAGCCTGAGAAACTCCAGGGGCCAGGGTCACAATTCCAGTGGCACGCTCAGCATCCGAGAGACACCCATCCTGGACGGATACGAGTATGACATCACTGATCTGAGACACCACCTGCAGAGAGAGTGCATGAACGGAGGAGAGGACTTTGCCAGCCAGGTTACACGCACCCTGGACTCCCTTCAGGGCTGCAATGACAAGGCCAGCATGGACCTCACACCTGGGGAGTGTAAGTACAAGCACTCATGTATGCACACACACACACACTCTTACACTGTTAATGGTGATGGAAAACGCTGTGTCAGGCACCGCTCCATGCACCGCTCCAGTGTAAAAGTGGGCTAGCGCCGACCTTAGCCCAGGGCTAGCTGCCCCTGATCTGGAGCAGGGTTGGCACTGACCTTTCATGGTCAAAAAAAAAGAAGCACTTTCACTTAATTTGCATGCTGTCGTGATGCCTGCCACTCTTGTTTAGGCTACCCCAAAGACCAAAACATTGTCTGAGTCAACAGGAGAGATTATTATAATGATTTTCCATGAGTTTCGTCAAAGTCTCGAGTGACCAAAAGTAGCCAGTTAACAGCTGCTAGCTAACAGCTGCTCTCTCACTAGAGGAGGAGCAGCACAAAGCAGAGCTGTTGCTACGGTTACTCTCACATGCAGAGCTGGGGCAGTAAGGAGCGGGGGACAGACAAAGACAAGCATCTAACTAACAGAGGAAGTTACTGTGTTTTGGATTTCGGATTCGGGCATGGCCTGAACGTTGCGTGTGTGGGTAGGGTTTGGGCTTAAATGAAATGCCCCTGCAGGACTACAGATAGCCATGAACTTGTAAACTTGTAAGTAATGATCTTGTTCTAAGTTTATTTTCCTGTAATAATTAATAAACATTAGCTAAAGTTAAGACGTTGTCAGCAATGATATGGTCATTATTTGAACTGGCTAGCCATCTAGCTAGCAGGCTAGAAACTAACCAAAACATTGTTAACAAAGTAGCTTTTAGTTGCCTGGTTTGCTGGATTGACATTTATTTTTTATGTTTATACACTGCTAAAAAAAACACTAAAATAACACATCCTAGATCTGAATGAATGAAATATTCTCCCTACAACGCCTGGGCATGCTCCTGATGAGGTGGCGGACAGTCTGTGGTGCAACGTGGCATTGGTGGATGGAGCGAGACATGATGTCCCAGATGTGCTCAATTGGATTCAGGTCGGGGAACGGGCGGGCCAGTCCATAGCATCAATGCCTTCCTCTTGCAGGAACTGCTGACACACTCCAGCCACATGAGGTCTAGCATTGTCTTGCATTAGGAGGAACCCAGGGCCAACCGCACCAGCATATGGTCTCACAAGGGGTCTGAGGATCTCATCTTGGTACCTAATGGCAGTCAGGCTACCTCTGGCGAGCACATGGAGGGCTGTGCGGCCCCCAAAGAAATGCCACCCCACACCATGTCTGACCCACCGCCAAACTGGTCATGCTGGAGGATGTTGCAGGCAGCAGAACGTTTTCCACGGCGTCTCCAGACTCTGTCACGTCTGTCAGTGTGAACCTGCTTTCATCTGTGAAGAGCACAGGTGTTCTGAGCACAGGTGAAGAGCACAGGTGTTCATCTGTGCCAATCTTGGTGTTCTCTGGCAAATGCCAAACGTCTTTGTGTGGGTTGTAGACTCCGTCTCATGCTACCACTAGAGTGAAAGCACCGCCAGCATTCAAAAGTGACCAAATCATCAGCCAGGAAGCATAGGAACTGAGAAGGGGTCTGTGGTTATCACCTGCAGAACCACTCCTTTATTGGGGGTGTCTTGCTAATAGACCTGTTGTCTATTCCATATGCACAATAGCATGTGCAATTTATTGTCAATCAGTGTTGCTTCCTAAGTGGACAGTTTGATTTCACAGAAGTGTGATTGACTTGGAGTTACATTGTGTTGTTTAAGTGTTCCCTTTATTTTTTTGAGCAGTGTATTTCACCTTTATTTAACCAGGTAGGCCAGCTGAGAACAAGTTCTAATTTACAACTGCTACCTGGACATATACAACATTAATTTTTTAACTAATGGGTTTATTCATGTTAAAATACAGAAGTTATGCTATTTTGTACCACTAGGCTGCTGATGTCATGCAGCCTGTCATTTTTGTGTTTACACTTTTTCATAACAACAAAAAGTTTGATGTTGAATGACAATAGAATGTTTGTGATGTCACTGTGACAACTGTCTACAGACATGTCGATAGGCCAACTGTAAACCAGCCTATAGAATGTAACATTGGTTGTGTTTGGTTGTCCGTTAGCCCTGGGATAAAATTGGGACTCCTTAGCCCAGGGCTAATGCTTAGCCCAGTGTTAACAAATGCTTGTGTAAATATGGGATTACAGTGCCTAGCAAAAATATTCATCCCCCTTAGTGTTTTTCATATTTTGTTGCATTACAACCTGTAATTTAACTGGATTTTTATTTGGATATCATGTAATGGACATACACAAAATAGTCCATATTGGTGAAGTGAAAAGAACATTTAAAAAATAAGAATCCCCACAGTGAAGCATGGTTCTGGCAGCATCATTCTGTGGGGATGTTTTTCATCGGCAGGACAGGGAAACTGGTCAGAATTGAAGGAATGATGGATGGCACTGAATATAAGGAAATTCTTGAGGGAAACCTGTTTCAGTCTTCCAGAGATTTGAGACTGGGATCGAGGTTCACCTTCCAGTAGGACAATGACCCTAAGGATACTGCTAATGCAACACTCGAGTGGTTTAAGGGGAAGCATTTAAATGTCTTGGAATGGCCTAGTCAAAGCCCAGACCTCAATCTAATTGAGAATCTGTGGTATGACTTAGTATTGACTGTGGGGGGGGGGGGGTGAATAGTTATGCACGCTCAAATTCTGTTATTTTGTCATATTTCTTGTTTGTTTCACAATAAAACATATTTTGCATCTTCAAAGTGGTAGGCATGTTCTATAAATCAAATGATACCAACCCACAAAATGTTTAATTCCAGGTTGTAAGGCAACAAAATTGGAAAAATGCCAAGGGGGGTGAATACTTTTGCAAGCCACTGTAGCTAGCCCAGGGCCAGTCTTAGCCTGGGGCGAGGAACAATTCAATGTGAAAAGCCCTTTTGTATCCCTCATTTACTCTAATGTTTCCTTTATTTTGGTAGTTACTTTTATGTGTGCACGTGAAGTGAAATTAATCTTCAAGGATATTGAAAGAATTGAGTAATTTGGTCCAACACATAGACATTTTTTTGGCACTGTAGGATTTATATAATTCTTTCATGCAACTGCTACAGTAATAGTGTAATGATATTACATACGACCAAAGTGCTAGTCGTATAACGACTCTGGCTATGGTCTGAGCATGTGTGTTTTGCTAAACCACTAAATCATCCATCTGACCCTGCTAGAAATACAAAGTCCTTTCTATTTTGCTACTATTTATCTTTATCACACTTGCTCCGGTATGATTTGACCATCTACCTACAATAGGAAGTAATACAATACAAACAATGCATCAGAGAGAGATTATTCAGAAGCATTCAATATTGTCTAACTCAAATATCATACACATTTTTGGCTTATTGGCTATTTTCAACGCTCTCATTCATTCACAGTCATTTGCTTTGGAAATATCCTCATTTGTAATCAGTGGACCTTAGAATTAAAAACACCCCCTGAGAAATATATGGAACAGCAATGATTTGAAATACCCACAGAATTTCAATTAGCACAAGACATACTTTTCCAAATGTTAGAAATATGACATTCTAGATTGTGCTGATTGGTTTTGAGATTGCATCTTGTTTCAAAGTCTAAATAAAACTCCCAGGAGGATATTGAAGTGGAATAATTTCATGCATTTTACATTAAGTGCTAAACTAATTTAGATAAGGCAATAAACTACCTCAATAAAAGCCTCTCTCAATATTGTTGGTGGTGGTCAGAAGAAATACCAGCCAAAGAAATGTTCTCTAGTTGTGACAGGAAATGATGCATTACAAACTGACATGTTTTGGCTGTAGCTATTCTGTGTTGAACGCTACAGTCTGCAGGAAAAACAAGAAGAGGGGATAAAGTATGTAGCCCTATAAGGATATACTTTACTGTGTAGTGCTGATTCTCATTATTTTAAAGCTATTGTCCCTTCAGAATGACATGCTCACATTTTAATCCTGTATTATTGGGTTTATACTACATCTGTCTCGTTTCTCTCCCTAATTATGATTGTTCTGTCATCATCAGGGAGTGACAATACAAAGTTGTCCCTAATGAACAAGTACAAGGACAACATCATAGCCACCAGCCCCATTGACAGCAATCACCTGCAGCAGAACACTCTCCTCCCCCACAACACCTCCACCAGTCAACGCAAACAACGTCTGTCCAGCAAAACTCGAGGTGAGTCATTCATCGATCCATATCCACTCCCATTCTGACCATTGTGTGTTCTCTGACAGTAAAGGATAAAACACACCATGCCGACCCACGACTAGAAATGTGGCCGAAACGGGTTCGTGATCACCTGCTGGGTGTCACCGAACAGTGCCGATAATGTACATTTGTCCAGAAATGAACAGAGCAATGACAGCCAATGTTTTGTTCAGAGGCAATATGATGGCTACGCACTGCCTTTTAACTATTCGTAGGCACTGTGTGTTTTGTCCTTAAAGGGATACTTTGGGATTTTGGCATTGAGGTCCTTTATCTACTTCCCCAGAGTCAGATGAACTCATTGATACCATTTGTAAGTCTCTGTGTCCAAATGGTATCCATGAGATCATCTGATTCTGGGGAACATAGATAAAGGGCCTCTTTGCCAAAATCCCGAAGCATCCCTTTAAGAGACTGTTAAAAGAGAGTATTGAAAAAGAGTGCATGTCATTCTGAAATGAGACACCAGTTTGTTCAGTTGACCCTGATCATAATCCATTTTGCTCCATGACTGACTAGTGTGGATGGTTTATTTTCTGGTTAGAAAAGCAATTCTAGTGTGTGGGATGTTATAGAATAGAGGATTCAAATAGCAATGTCACGCTAACCAGCTCATTCAGCATGTAGCGGAACTATAGAGCTGTTGTGTAAAGTAATTTTACAGTTATGAAAGATTAATTTGTGTCAACCACCATTTCCATCTCATTTTGTGAATTATGATGAGAATTGTGAGAAACAAACATGACTCTGGTTTCAGATAGAGAAGAGTGGGGGTAGAGTCGTGCCAAAGGGTTAGTTGAGCCACCTCATTTCTAGGAAGCCATACACAAAATGAGTCATGTGACCAAATATTTAGGAAGAGGTCATCATTTCATGGATTCTGTGAAGCCAGAAAATATATGATAAAAGTGGTAAGCAAGTTAGGTCCAAAAAACATAAAAAATATTTAGTGTGTATCTAAACCAAAGTAGATATTTTACAGACTGTTTTATAGATCAGTTGGGGTCTCTATAAGCTAATACATGAGGTCCTAAACCTATCGTGAAAGTGCGTCCTTGTACTGTAGCTGTGGGCTAATATAGTGAAAATGGTTGCTTTGGGGTCAATTGTGCCTTTTGGTTAGAGGCAAGTTAAGCCAATGGTCAAATCAATATACCCCATACAAATGATGATTACATTTGGTCAGTTTTATGCATATACAGTTCTTTCACAAAGTATTCACACCCCTTAACTCTTTCCAATCTTTTCTTGTGTTACAGACTGAATAAAAAATTGATTAAATTTAGATTTTTGGGGGGTCACTGGATGATACACAATGCCCCATAATGTCTAAGTGGACTTATGTTTTTCGAAATGTCTACAAATTAATTGAAAATGTAAATCTGAACATTTCTTGAGTTAATAAGTATTCAACCCCTTTGTTATGGCAAGCTTAAATAAGTTTAGAAGTACAAATTTGCTTAACAAGTCATAATAAGTTGCATGGACTTTTTTTAATGACTACCTCATCTCTGTACCCCACACTTACAATTATCTGTAAGGTCCCTCAGTCAAGCAGATGTTGCACAATCCAGGTGTGGAAAGCTCTTAGGGACTAACCCAGACAGACTCACAGCTATAATCACTGCCAAAGGTGCTTCTACAAAGTATTGACTCAGGGGTGTGAATACTTATGTAAAATAGATATTTATGTATTTCATTTGCAAAAAAATGCATTCAGACTATTTCCAGGGAAACACAACATCCTGATATACAGTACAAAAGTTTGGAGTTTGGAGTAGGTGTGTCCAAACTTTTCACTGGTATTGTATATGTATATATCTTGTTAGATAGAATACTATATTTCCTTTGACGTAGTGACGCTGAATGTAAGAAATGGCTCAACATGCCCCACTCCCCCCTACTGTTGTCTTGGTTGAAAATATTTATTTGCATTGCTGTGCAACTTTGTGACTTTCTCAGAGAGCATAGGAGAATGTTCCCTTTTCTGTCTGATATTTCTTGAAAACCTGTATTGTGGATATGCACCTGCTATATCTTCATAATGAGAACATAAATCAAATTTCGCTAAGGAAGAAAAAAAATAAAAAGGAATAACTTTTATCAATAATAGACTTTGAGAACAGAGAGAGCAGTGTACATAACACAGCACACTAATGCCATATTCACTTGGTATTCTGGAAAGCCTGTTGGGCAAAACAGAAGTCAATTAGCTGATCACTTTCAGGACAGAAAATGCTAAAGATCCAAGCTGTTTGCTAATTCAATGGCAAAATAAAAGCATACCATGTCCGCAAAATGCTCCATTGGCTCTTGGCTTCCCCCAGCCTATCTGTCTCTCAGAGTTATGAGCAGCCTTTGGTTTTCTGCTCTCTGAAAGCAATCTCTCACAGCCCTACAGCCCGCTCTCAATGAGATTGCCGCCTTCAGAATTAAACATACACCATTTGCATATTTATCTTATTCATTTAGTTGAATTTGTTTATTTGGAACACCAGAGGACAAAGAACAATGGAGGACAACTCTAAATGCGTTATCATTTTATCTGCTCTTTATCTGATCCTTTTTGTGACAACTTTTTCTCTCCATAACAAACCCCTTGGTGGTTCTATGTACAAAGTGTACACAGTCCAGTAAATCGGAATTGGAAAGACTAAGCCTGGGGTTATATTGCTTCATCTATTGTTTTTGTTTGGACATCTATTGTTTTTGTTTTGGAATCCGAGTGATAAAATATGCACATGCATATGTAAGGTCTTTATGCTATTCTCAGTGGACATTTAACAGCGTTTAGTATTGGGAGGAAGCTTTTACGCATCAAATGTTTATGCCTCCCTCAAATGTGCTGCTCAACGTGTATGGCAAGCCAAACAGCGAGGTTGGGGTAGCTGTCTTTGTCACAGCTGTTGTCTGTTTGGTGTTTGTTGTCTGCTTCAAGGAGCCCTTGTCTTGTTATGCTGAACTTGTTATTCATACAGGGAAATTGAAGTGCTCGTCTCAAAGCAACTCTACCCTTTTAATTGTAGCATACAGTATGTTAGCGATCCAGCCATACAATTATTCCACATTATATTTGGAACAACAAGCCCAAAGATGAAGCTGTCTCTGAATTTGGAGTCAAAAGTCATAATAGTTGTTGGATGTTAACACTGTTAAAGATTCTCATCTGTGTCCCAGCAGTACTTCTCATGCAATCACCTGATCTTTTTACACGTTTTACACGTTCTCTCTACAGTTGTGGTTACAAGCCTTTTGTCAGATTTCTATTGGTAGTACTCATTTGGGTTGCACTTCTCCCCAGTGATTGTCATTCCAGTATCATTGTCGCTGCTGCCAAAAGTCCTCTATATTTATTGAGATCCGGACCCCGAATGCTCCGGGCAAAATAACTGTATTGTAAGCGGTATTTGTACCTGCAGTGCATGCCTAGTGCTAAGCAACATCATGTGTTGAATGTTTAAAAGAGTCCGTCTTTATTCGTTGCCATAGAGCTTTGCACTTTTTGCCCCGTGCCTAATTGTTGAGGCTAACAGAGTCTTTTCCAACTGCTGCATTCGATTTGTTGTTAATTCCTTGTATGGTAATTTATTTCTTCTTTGTAACCTAGAGAAACACGAATTGTATCCTCTGAGTGTCATTTGGACATTTGTTTCACCTCCTTTCACAATTATATATTTTGTCCTTTGATTATATCAATATTTAACTCAGTCCTTGAGAATAGTTTTTTGTTGTTGTTAGGGATTGTTATGTGCTATAAATGTTTGTAAAATAGTTTATCAATGGAATCACTTTTGTTTTTGTAGTTTATATGCTCCCTGTGAATATTGATCAAGTCAATGTCATTCTGCTGAAACAGTGCCTTAGTAATGCCATCTTGTACATGAAACTACTTGTTCTTTACAGTACTTTTCAAGACAGAGCTTCCACTTTGTCAGATGTTTATGCTTGCCAGAGACATTTTTATTCACCCTTTGTTTTGGAGAACCTTTTGTGGTTTAATTAAAGGCAATGTCTTGGTTTGGATTTTTTATGCTATTGTCAATGAGCAATTCAAAATGAAGTTAGTGGTGCTAGGATTTCCAGCTGAGCCAGCATAGCTTTAAGCTTTGATGGATTTGTCTGCTTACTTTGTAATAGCAAGACCACTAAAACTTGTGAGAGGAGCTATAACACATCCTTTTTAAATTATAGGTTTCAATGTTAATGCTTCTACCAAAACAGTCATTTGCGTCAATTGGATTCCCAATGTAGTCTATACAGCCTACTCAAAACAATACCCTTTTAGATATGCTATTTTCACAATGCCAAAGCCTCAATCTAATGGCTTCAATGAGATAATGATTATGAACATGTATTACTTTATTCTCCCTTGCGTTGTACCAGAACAGCACCATCTTCCATCTCTGTAATGGATAGTGGACGTAAAGTCATAATATGGACTGACACAAACTGTATTATCCCCCGACTGAGGATACATATTCCATGGCCCAGTCTTATCATGCATCTCTCTTCCTGATGCAGCATAATGAAAGCATTTTTCCTGTGCTGTGCTGGGTAGGATAAATGTAAAAGTACTGCACTATGGGTAAAATTCAGACCAGAGATACGCACATAATTGAACTTTATTACCTTTTTATGCACTTTTCTCATACGCGCATTTTGACCTTCAACTTAAGCATGGAAGAAATGCAAGTGCCAGCAAGGTGAGCGTTTGAGAAGGGTGCAATTGCGGCTCGCAATTAGGGGTGTTCCTGCATGTGGGCATTCCTGCATCTGCGAGAACCCCTCTTTATACTTCTACTGGTCATTTTTAAGCTATGACTCTGGTACACAGGTGGGACACGGGGGCGTTCCAGTACAGTAGGTGCCAGTATTGCACCATAAAGTTGGATGCTAACTGCCGATAAACCCCACAGAAGAAGAAGAGGTAAGGGCGACAAGCAACAACGATAGCTGTCGGCATTGCTTTCCCACAGTTCTGTTAACGACGGTGAGGGCAGGTGTTCGGCAGGCGGAAGCGAATGACACTGTGTGCTAGTTAGCTAGGAGGACTGCGGTACACAGCAGGCAGGAGGCGGGGACGACACCGGTAGCTAGCTAGCTAGGACACCGGTAGACAGTGTCATTCGACCCTGGAGAACTCAGATAACACTTGTATTTCCCTTTTGACCCACATTTTAATTGCATAGACAATCTGGGAAAATCCAGAAAATCTAAAGTGTTGACAAGCATGAAGATGGCATGCTCGAGGGGGGTGGCATTCACGCAGGAACCAATGGGATGCCCACATGCAGGAATGCCCTGAATTGTGGGCTGCAATCACCCACTATTGACATGTTTGGTGAAATTAAAGATATGGAGATGTGGCAGAGGTGTGTCTATAGATACACCGTATTATGGCCTTGACTTATTTCCTTAAATAATTCCATCACCTTTACCCACGAGGAAACCATGAGTAAGGTCTAGCGAACCTGCCTGTTCCAAGTGGAAATAGCATCTAGGACTACTTTCTGTTTTGCGATTGAAATAACACCATTCTCCATGCACTGTATATGATAAGAGCTATTGATAAGAGCTAGTTAAATTAGTAATCTGTTTGGATAAGGGGATTGTAAATATAGGCTAAATGACAATCTATTTTAGAATGTTTTATTCATATTCCACAACTTTCCCTTTTTCCTTCAATTTGTAGGCAATAGCCTATGTTAAATAATATTAGCCACTATCCGTAGCTCAGGTAATAATCCCGTATATTTAACTGCCAATTTAGTGTTTGTTCTATTACATTGTTTGATTTAGCCTACCTTTATTTATTTCCTCTGTAAACGATGTCACGTCCTTGTGGTTGTGGCTGATGGTCAAGTAATAGTGGATGCTATTTAATGAAGGCCAAATACAAATTGTAGTATAAAATACATTGGGGCATGTAGGCTAATTAAATCATTATGGAGCTAATTTATGCTGCTCAAATCATTACTTTGAACTTGATGCACGGTGCAGGACTGGAAACTTGCTATCACACAGTTCCATGATCAATGCGGGAAATGAGGGTATTATAATTCTATTGTAGGCTATACTACTTCCGTTGTCAAACCACTTTTTTTCGTTCGTGCGTAAAAGCTGTATGTTTACATGGAGTAGGATTCATGATTATTCCCTAAACATTAATAATAATGTGTAAAATCAGTGTTTTTAAATCTACCCATGGGTTCTGAAATGGAGACGACAAATATGCATATGTTTTCATTGCTATCTTTATATTTTCTCCATAGTCTACATTCAAGATCAAATTCAAATTAAAGGTACACCATATTTCAAGGGATTTCTTCCCCCCAAAACTCCCTGATCTAATTAGTAGTTTTTGGTGTTGAATTTAATTTATTCAGTGCACACAAGGGAACCACGCCCTCAAATCTCGTTAAGTGCATCCATAAGGTACGTCTAAATATCAACTACTGAGAAGTGAGTAGGGAAGGCGTACATTTCTGAATCGGCCTGTCTAAGAATAGGGTGTGTTTGGGACTTAGCCAGAGTCATGTTGGTTTAATGAATTGTGACAGAATACCATTGGATGTATGTTGTTGTTATGTGACTTTCATACTTTCCACCTCATGAATCCATGTATTAATCACTTCCTGAGAGAGGGTATAACTGTATGTCTTGTATAGAATATACTGAAGATAGACATGTTTTATAAAAGCTGAAGAATTAGCCCACTGTTCCAGTTATTATTTTCCATTCGTGCCATAGCATGATCAAAATATGAAAATGTAACAACAATCTGCTGTTAAAACTTTAACAGACTCCTAAACATGCCAGAATGTTTTACCGTATGGCTAACACTGATCCAAGGCAAGTAGTACAATATGTTGCGTAACACACAACTCCAATCAGCTCCCTTAATGTTATTAGAAACATTCATTAAAGGTCACATTTAGTGGTACAGGAATGTGGATATTAGCACAGACGCCTCAAGTTTTCAGTTTCACTATCAAGATTTTGATACAGCTACACATTTTTAACCTTCAGGCAATGTAAATAATCGAATCCACATCTTTTATAATGAATTATGCATTTGTTGATGTTTCTTTTCGATTAACACTTAAAGTGTCAACATGATCCATTTGTAATTGAGAACAGTCAGTATGTAATTCCCATGGGACTGCTATGCAGGGGTATATAGCTCTCCCTTTCTACTTGCCATATTACTGCAACGATTACATATGGCTATTAGTATGGTGATGCCAATGCAAAGTGATTGTAGCAAAAAAAACTTGCTGTATAAATTCCTTAATCAACTGCAGAATTGGTCAATGGACATCCAATGTATTCCACGCATTTCATCCAAACAGAGGACACATCACATCGTTATTGTGATGAGCGTTTTTTTGTGTGAATTCTATAGCGGGTTCAACCTTCTTAAACCCGGACGGGGACTCGGGCACGGAGGCCGACAGTGAACCTCAGCTGACCTTTTACACTGACCCCAATCGCAGCAGGCGCCGCAGCCGAGGTATGAGAAATGGTAACGCCAACAGCGCGTGGGGCTCAGGGGGTAAGGAAGGAATATTATACTGTACGGACATCATCTGATTTCATACTCGCATGATCACAATAAAAAATGCATATATTAGAGGAGATGAATGGACAACAAATGTATGTGTTTGCAATGCTTGAGTTCAAACACATACACATAGATTCAAACATTCTCTCTTTGCTAGTGATCATGGTTGGTGTTAACAATGTGCTTTGTTCTAACCCCTTTGAGTATGTGTACGATTTTGATATCTGCCTAACTTGAAACAATGATGTTTTTAGCATTGTAATGTTTGAAATAAAGGAAGCGATTGGCTTGTATTGTTGTTGTGTGACTGTGAAAGCGCATGGTACCAACAGTGTGTTTGTGAGCATGCTACATGTCCTTGGCGTTGTGATGTACAGTAATGATGTGGGGGATGTGGGGAACCAAAATAAAAGCATCTGAACGACCAGATATGGCATGCCTGCCTCAACATCCTCAACACCGCCTCCAACCAATTAAGATTTTGCACAGGTGTCATAAACAAAATAACCAACATGTTTAATTAGTAAAGCAGTTAAGAATAGAATGTGCATTTCTACACAAACCGTGAAGCTAATCAAAATAAATGTTGACTTGATGAGACATTACTTTATTTTTTATTTTTTTATCTGGATACCTTAAATCATGTTACTGAAATGCAATACCATCTGTAGATGTAAAAACAAAACAAAAG
The DNA here is from genome assembly GCF_002021735.2 of Oncorhynchus kisutch. Taxonomy (NCBI): domain Eukaryota; kingdom Metazoa; phylum Chordata; class Actinopteri; order Salmoniformes; family Salmonidae; genus Oncorhynchus; species Oncorhynchus kisutch. The sequence continues at coordinate 19,746,877 of NC_034203.2, forward strand.
ATGTGCAGAAAGAGAGTGTCATAATGATGTTTTGTTAAAAAAAACATAATGGATGAAGTTTGTGGCTTTGTGTCACATTGCAAAAAAGGGCATTTGAATTATAAGATTATGTTCCCTTGTTAGCAAAAATGTACTCAGTAATAAGTTCCCTATATGTGGGGGAATTTGTTTTACAAGTTAGGTCTCGGTATTACTCTGCAATCCTTTGTTTTTAAGGATTAACTTAAGCTATATTTTGAATTAAGAAGTTCTGCCTGAGTTATTTGAAGAATGCTAAAAGGGACAGTAATCGAGGAACATTGGATAGGGATTAAGAATCACTTCTAACAAAGTTGAAGGCTGTTATTGGCTTCCTATAATACAGGTCAGATTGTTGTTGGCGTGTGTGTGTGTGTGTGTGTGTGTGTGTGTGTGTGTGTGTGTGTGTGTGTGTGTGTGTGTGTGTGTGTGTGTGTGTGTGTGTGCTGTAAGGTAGGACATTTCGTTTTTTTTGGGGGGGGGGGGGGGGTAGATCAGATTTAAATTGCAGATAAATTGTGGCTTCTATTAATGTAATTGTCTCCATCTCCAATCCCCCATATTCTTTTGTAAAAAAATATAAATATATATATCTGTATTTACAGTATGTTAGCAGGCGTGCTATAAGTAATGAACTCTGGTGGGGCTGCACCAAACCGGATGGCAAGAAAGGAGAAGAAAGAGGCAAAGCAACCTCTGAACTGCTCTTATTTGGGCTATTTTCATTTTTTCCTTCAGCACATATGGCAATAGCACCCTTCAAAGGAACACTTTTATCGCACCACCAGCTAGACTTGACTAGCCAAATCTCCCAAAGCTACCGGTTTGATACAGAGGTCCCTTTCATGGGCAGAAAGCCCAGTGATGACTTGTTTGTAAGCGACTCCCTTGGTGGAGGTGCTGGAGGGAGTAAAGGGGTGCTTCCCAAACGGCACCATATTCCCTTTATTGTGCACTACCTGACCCTATGAGCCCTGATCAAAAGTAGTGCACTATAAAGGGAATAAGGTGGGAAATAGCCACAGTGTGGTTTCAGCATCACATGCTTCCCCTTTGTTGTCTGTGTCCTTCTTTTTTCCAGCAGGTTCCCCACGAAGCCCCATCAATAAGACCACCCTGACTTTGATCAGCGTTGTCAGCTGTGTGATCGGCCTGGTGTACTCCTCACACCTCTCCTGTGGCCTCAACGTCCGGGTCATCCTCCATGTGCCTGAGCACCTCATCGCAGACGGTAAGGGGCGATCGCCTGCCCTCCTGAAAACCACAGGAGTATAACTGTATGGCTCTCTGCTACCACACTCCCAGACAAAGGGAAATGGGGAAATGTCACTAGGCTGATTCCTCCCCTCTCTCCTCCCATGTGAGACCAAAACAGATGTGCCCTCAAAGCATCAAAGCACAATCAGGCCAGGTCGTCGTGACCACCCACTGTATCATCACTCTCTCTCCACTTTCTGTGTGCTTGGGCTGGCTCGCTAATGAATTTCAGGGTAGCTAGCACCTGCAGAAAAGCACTGCAGGCCAAGTACTCACTCTTGGCTCATTGGCATTTTTCAGCCATCATGGGAGCTGGCAGTCCAGATATATTATTTGGTGTGACTTGCCTTACTCATCCATCATTCCGGTTTGATTTGATTCCTAACCACAACTGTGTTCCACGGATACTCCGGGTGTTATTATCATTCCGGGAGGCATCCAGGGGAGGCCACGTTGAAAAGAGATGAAGGATTGTGAATTTGCCTTTTGAATCGCAGGAACTCAGATCGATTTAGAACGTGTCCATAAATGTCTACACAATCTTATCAGACTTAATGTAATGTTGTGGTTAAGGTGATGACAATCTAGGTTTTTGCCTAGGAGAAATCCATATTTATGCCACAGCTGTGTATGCAATGCACCTTCAGAAATATGAAATGAGTTGCCGGAACATTGTGCCCTATCCATTTCATTGCTGTTTTTCATCCGGGGAAATGTAATACTCAGAAAATGTATTATTTTTTGTGCCTTGTGATAAGTCTCTACTCACAAACTGTTAAATAGAAAGGTTGATAGAACTGCTGATGTACAGTACTGAACCTTTAATTGATCAGGTAGGTGCCTAAACTGTGTGTTTTCCAACAACCAACAACCCTTTCCTTTTTTTCTTAGGGTCCAAGTTCATTTTGCTGCAGGGCAGTCAACTAGATGCGTCTGACTGGCTGAACCCTGCCCAGGTGTTGCTATACTACCAGCAGAATGCCAGCGGGCCTTGGATCAATGAGCTGTGTGGCCGCCGCATTCTGGACCCCTGTGAACACCAGTGTGATCCAGAGACAGGTACTATACCACATAGTGCATGCCACCGATTCTCACACTCTAACTCTGGCAACCAATTAAATCTGTCTGCACTTTCATTGAACTTCATTGAACTTCAATATTGCGTTTAAGTTAATTGTATTGTATTTATTTTGCCAGAAAAGGTATACATACAAATGTGCATTGTATCCCCAGAGGATTGCACTTTTAAAAAATAATTCAAAAAAGTTTCTCAGGTAGTTCTCAAATGTATATGAATGTACAGAAAACAAGAAAGATCCGGAACGGAATGGAATGATGTATTTGAGGTTGTATCACAAGCAGACCTGGCTTCAAATACATGTGTATTTGAGTATTTGTTATTTAAAAACTTTTTTTCTGTGTTTCTAAGTATTTGAAAATATACAGCCCAGTACTTTTATTTTAGTAATTGAATGGTTATTTGTAGAAAAACCAAGAGGTCGACCAAATTGAATTTGTAAGTATTTACAAATACTTATTTCAAATACTATTTTCAAATACCTAGGTTTAAAGAAGGGGAGTGGGACTCCCGAGTGGCTCAGTGGTCTAAGGCACTGCATCGCAGTACAAGCTGTTGATTCCACTAGAGATTCTGGGTTCGAGTCCAGGCTCTGTCACAGCCGGCCACGACTGGGAGACCCATGGGGCGGTACACAATTGGCCCAGCGTTGTCCGGGTTAGGGGAGGGCAGCAGTTGTGCACTAGTGACTCCTCCTGTGGCAAGCCGGGCACAGTGCTCGCTGTTTCCTCCGACACATTGGTGTGGCTGACATCTGGGTTAAGTGGGCATTGTGTCAAGAAGCAGTGCGGCTTGGCTTGGCTTGGAAGGGTTGTGTTTCGGAGTACGCACAGCTCTTCACCTCTCCAGAAACATCTCCAATACATTGTAGAATAACAGTGAAGACATCAAAGGTATTGTAAAAATAAAGAAAATAAGTAGGTGTGTCCAAATTTTTTACTGGTACTATATACTATATATATTAGCAAGACACCCACAATAGGTGGTGACCACAGACCACTTCTCAGTTCCTATGCTTCCTGGCTGATGTTTTGGTCACTTTTGAATGCTGGCGGTGCTTTCACTCTACTGGTAGCATGAGACGGAGTCTACAACCCACACAAGTGGCTCAGGTAGTGCAGCTCATCCAGGATGGCACATCAATGCGAGCTGTGGTAAGAAGGTTTGCTGTGTCTGTCAGCGTAGTGTCCAGAGCATGGAGGCGCTACCAGGAGACAGGCCAGTACATCAGGAGATGTGGAGGAGGCCGTAGGAGGGCAACAACCCAGCAGCAGGACCGCTACCTCCGCTTTTGTGCAAGGAGGAGCAGGAGGAGCACTGCCAGAGCCCTGCAAAATGACCTCCAGCAGGCCACAAATCTGCATGTGTCTGCTCAAACGGTCAGAAACAGACTCCATGAGGGTGGTATGAGGACGTTTGGCATTTGCCATAGAACACCTAGATTGGCAAATTCGCCACTGGTGCCCTGTGCTCTTCACTGATGAAAGCAGGTTCACACTGAGCACATGTGACAAACGTGACAGAGTCTGGAGACGCCATGGAGAACGTTCTGCAGCCTGCAACATCCTCCATCATGACCGGTTTGGCGGTGGGTCAGTCATGGTGTGGGGTGTCATTTCTTTGGGGGGCCACACAGCCCTCCGTGTGCTCGCCAGAGGTAGCCTGACTGCCATTCGTTACCGAGATGCGATCCTCAGACCCCTTGTGAGACCATATGCTGGTGCGGTTGGCCCTGGGTTCCTCCTAATGCAAGACAATGCTAGACCTCATGTTTTTTATTTTATTTTTTATTTCACCTTTATTTAACCAGGTAGGCAAGTTGAGAACAAGTTCTCATTTACAATTGCGACCTGGCCAAGATAAAGCAAAGCAGTTCGACACATACAACGACACAGCGTTACACATGGAGTAAAACAAAAAATACAGTCAATAATACAGTATAAACAAGTCTATATACGATGTGAGCAAATGAGGTGAGATAAGGGAGGTAAAGGCAAAAAAAGGCCATGGTGGCAAAGTAAATACAATATAGAAAGTAAAACACTGGAATGGTAGATTTGCAGTGGAAGAATGTGCAAAGTAGAAATAAAAATAATGGGGTGCAAAGGAGCAAAATAAATAAATAAATAAAATAAATACAGTAGGGAAAGCGGTAGTTGTTTGGGCTAAATTATAGGTGGGCTATGTACAGGTGCAGTAATCTGTGAGCTGCTCTGACAGTTGGTGCTTAAAGCTAGTGAGGGAGATAAGTGTTTCCAGTTTCAGAGATTTTTGTAGTTCATTCCAGTCATTGGCAGCATAGAACTGGAAGGAGAGGTGGCCAAAGAAATAATTGGTTTTGGGGGTGACCAGAGAGATACACCTGCTGGAGTACGTGCTACAGGTGGGTGATGCTATGGTGACCAGCGAGCTGAGATAAGGGGGGACTTTACCTAGCAGGGTCTTGTAGATGACATGGATGACATGGAGCCAGTGGGTTTGGCGACGAGTATGAAGCGAAGGCCAGCCAACGAGAGCGTACAGGTCGCAATGGTGGGTAGTATATGGGGCTTTGGTGACAAAATGGATTGCACTGTGATAGATTGCATCCAATTTGTTGAGTATGGTATTGGAGGCTATTTTGTAAATGACATCGCCGAAGTCGAGGATTGGTAGGATGGTCAGTTTTACAAGGGTATGTTTGGCAGCATGAGTGAAGGATGCTTTTTGCGAAATAGGAAGCCATTTCTAGATTTAACTTTGGATTGGAGATGTTTGATGTGAGTTTGGAAGGATAGTTTACAGTCTAACCAGACACCTAGGTATTTGTAGTTGTCCACGTATGTGGCTGGAGTGTATCAGCAGTTCCTGCTAGAGGAAAACATTTATGCTATGGACTGGCCCACCCGTTCCCCAGACCTGAATCCAATTGAGCACATCTGGGACATCATGTCTCGCTCCATCCAGACTGTCCAGGAGTTGCACCACAGACTGTCCAGGAGTTGGCGGATGCTTTAGTCCAGGTCTGGGCGGAGATCCCTCAGGAGACCATCCGCCACCTCATCAGGAGCATGCCCAGGCGTTGTAGGGAGGTCATACAGGCACGTGGAGGCCACACACACTACTGAGCCTCATTTTGACTTGTTTTAAGGACATTACATCAAAGTTGGATCAGCCTGTAGTGTGGTTTTCCACTTTAATTTTGAGTGCAACTCCAAATCCAGACCTCCATGGGTTGATCAATTTGATTTCCATTGATAGTTTTTGTGTGATTTTGTTGTCAGCACATTCAACTATGTAAAGAAAAAAGTATTTAATAATAATATAATAATATTTCATTCATTCAGATCTAGGATGTGTTATTTTAGTGTTCCCTTTATTTTTTTGAGCAGTGTATTTGCAGTATAGCAATTAAACACTAGAGTGATAGATGTGCAGAATATGAATGTGCAAGTAGAGATACTGGGGTGCAAAGGAGCAAAATTAAGAAAATAAATTACAGTATGGGAATGGGGTAGTTGGATGGGCTATTTACAGATGGGCTATGTACAGGTGCAGTGATCTGTGAGCTGCTCTGACAGCTGGTGCTTAAAGTTAGTGAGCGACATATGAGTCTCCAGCTTCAGTGATTTTTTGCAGTTTGTTCCAGTCATTGGCAGCAGAGAACTGGAAGGAAAGGCGGCCAAAGGAGGAGTTGGCTTTGGGGGTGACCAGGGAAATATACCTGCTGGAGCGCGTGCTATGTGTGGGTGCTGCTATGGTGACCAGTGAGTTAAGATAAGGCGGGGATTTACCTAGCAAAGACTTATAGATGACCTGGAGCCAGTGGGTTTGGCGACGAATGTGAAGCGAGGGACAGCCAACGAGAGCATACAGGTCGCAGTGGTGGGTAGTATATGGGGCTTTGGTGACAAAAGGGATGGCATTGTGATAGACTGCATCCAATTTGTTGAGTAGAGTGTTAGAGGCTATTTTGTAAATGACCGCCAAAGTCAAGGATCGGTAGGATAGTCAGTTTAGTGAGGGTATATTTGGAAACATGAGTGAAGGATTCTTTATTGCGAAATAGGAAGCCAATTCTAAATTTAATTTTGGATTGGAAATGCTTAATGTGTGTCTGGAAGGAGAGTTTACAGTCTAACCAGACACCTAGGTATTTGTAGTTGTCCACATAATCTAAGTCAGAACCGTCCAGAGTAGTGATTGCTGGAGGGGCGGGCAGGTGTGGGCAGCGATTGGTTGAAGAGCTTGCATTTAGGTTTATTTGCATTTAAGAGCAGTTGGAGGCCAAGGAAGGAGAGTTGTATGGCATTGAAGCTCGTCTGGAGGTTAGTTAACAGTGTCCAAAGAAGTATACAGAATGGTGTCGTCTGCATTGAGGTGGATCAGAGAATCACCAGCAGCAAGAGCGACATCATTGATGTATACAGAGAAAACAGTTGGCCCGAGGATGGAACCCTGTGGCACCCTCATAGAGACTTCCAGAGGTCTGGACAACAGGCCCTCCGATTTGATACACTGAACTCTGTCTGAGTAGTAGTTGGTGAACCAGACGAGGCAGTCATTTGAGCAACCAAGGCTGTTGAGTCTGCCGATAAGAATGTGGTGATTGACAGAGTCGAAAGCCTTGGCCAGGTCGATGAATACAGTTGCACAGTATTGCCTCTTATCGTTGGCGGTTATATCGTTTAGTACCTTGAGCATGGCTGAGGTGCAACCATGACCAGCTCGGAAACCAGATTGCATAGTGGAGGTACGGTGGGATTCGAAATAGTCGGTGATCTGTTTGTTAATTTAGCTTTCGAAGACCTTAGAAAGGCAGGGTAGGATAGATATAGGTCTGTAGCAGTTTGGGTCTAGAGTGCCTCCCCCTTTGAAGAGGGGGACGACCGCTACAGCTTTCCAATCTTTGGGGATCTCAGACGATACGAAAGAGAGGTTGAACAGGCTAGTAGTAGGGGTTGCATCAATTTCGGCGGATAATTTTAGAAAGAGAGGGTCCAGATTGTCTAGCCCGGCTGATTTGTAGCGGTCCACATTTTGCAGCTCTTTCAGAACATCAGCTGTTTGGAGTTGGGTGAAGGAGAAATGGGGGAGGCTTGGGCAAGTTGCTGTGGGGGGTGCAGGGCTGTTGACCGGTGTAGGGGTAGCCAGGTGGAAAGCATGGCCAGCCGTAGAGAAATTCTTATTGAAATTCTCAATTATCATGGATTTATCAGTGTTTCCTAGCCTCAGTGCAGTGGGCAGCTGGGAGGAGGTGGTCTTATTCTGCAAATTTCTGTTTGAAAAAGCATGCCTTTGCTTTCCTAACTGCCTGTTTATATTGGTTCCTAACTTCCCTGAAAAGTTGCATATCGCGGGGGCTATTCGATGCTAATGCAGTACGCCACAGGATCTTTTTGTGTTGGTCAAGGGCAGTCAGGTCTGGAGTGAACCAAGGGCTGGTTCGACATTTTTTGAATGGGGCATGCTTATCTATGGTGAGTAAAGCACTTTTAAAGAATAACCAGACATCCTCTACTGACGGAATAAGGTCAATATCCTTCCAGGATACCCGGGCCAGGTTGATTAGAAAGGCCTGCTCGCTGAAGTGTTTTAGGGAGCATTTGACAGTGATGAGGGGTGGCCGTTTGACCGCAGACCCATTACGGACTCAGGCAATGAGGCAGTGATCGCTGAGATCCTAGTTGAAGACAGCAGAGGTGTGTTTGAATGGCAGGTTGGTGATATCTATGAGGGTGCCTGTGTTTACAGATTTGGGGTTGCTCCTGGTAGGTTCATTGATAATTTGTGTGAGATTGAGGGCATCAAGTTTAGATTGTAGGATGGCCGGGGTGTTAAGCATGTCCCAGTTTAGGTCACCTAACAGCACGAGCTCTGAAGATAGATGGGGGGCAATCAATTCACATATGATGTCCAGGGCACAGCTGGGGGCAGAAGGTGGTCCATAGCAAGCGGCAACGGCAATGGCAATAATACATCAATCATTTGGTGCAGCACCTATCATGACCCCAAGGTGACCCCCATCAGGTGTAAAGCCATGACATATACAGTGGGGCAAAAACGTATTTAGTCAGCCACCAATTGTGCAAGTTCTCCCACTTAAAAAGATGAGAGAGGCCTGTAATTTTCATCATAGGTACACTTAAACTATGACAGACAAAATGAAAAAAAACAACAGAAAATCACATTGTAGGATTTTAAATTAATTTATTTGCAAATTATGGTGGAATTATGGCCCCACTGTACATTTTTTCATAAGCATACTATGATTGATAATGTCAAAAGTCACAATGAAATCTTACACAACAGCACCCACAATCTTTTTATTATCAATTTCTCTCAGACAATCACCAGTCATTTGTGTAAGTGCCGTTCGTGTTGAATGCCATTTACTATAAGCATGCTAAAAGTCTGTTGTTAATGTATTTATTGTAAAATAGCATTGTATCTGGTCAAACACTATTTTTTCCCAAAGTTTACTAAGGGTTGATAACAGGCTGATTGGTCGGCTATTTGAGCCAGTAACGGGTGCTTTACTATTCTTGGGTAGCGGAATGACTTTGCTTCCCTCCAGACCTGGGGGCACACAGTTTTTTGTAAGCTTAGATTGAGGAGATGGCAAATAGGAGTGGCAATATCGTACTCTATCATCCTCAGTAATTTTCCATCCAAGTTGCCAGACCTAGGTGGCTCGTCATTGTTGATAGACAACAATAATTTTTTCACATTTTCCGCACTCACATTACAGAATTCAAAAATACAATGCTTGTTTTTCATAATTTGGATATACTTGGATGTGTAGGTTCGGCGTTTCTTGCTGGCACGTCAGGTCTAAGTTTGCTTGTCTTTTATAGATAGATTAGATAGATAGATTTTACTGAGTTACAGTTCATATCAGGAAATCAGTCAATTTAAATAATTAAATTAGACCCTAATCTATGTATTTCACATGACTGGGAATACAGATAAGCATCTGTGGTCACAGATATCTTAAAAAGGTAGGGGCGTGGACCAGTATCTGGTGTGATCACCATTTACCTCATGCAACGTGACTCATCTCTTTCGCATAAAGTTGATTAGGCTGTTGATTGTGATCTGTGGAATGTTGTCCCACTCCTCTTTAATGGCTGTGTAAAGTTGCTGGATATTGCCGTGAACTGGACACACGGTCGTACACATAGATCCAGATCATCCCAAACATGCTAAATGGGTGACATGTCTGGTGAGTATGAAGGCCATGGAAGAACTGGAACATCTTCAGCTTCCAGGTATTTTGTACAGATACTTGTGTCATGGGGCAGTTCATTATCATGCTGAAACATTAGGTGATGGCGGCGGATGAATGGCACGACAGTGGGCGACAGGATGTTGTCACATTATCGCTGTGCATTCAAATTGCCATCGATAAAATGCAATTGTGCTTATTGTCTTTTGCTTTTGCCTGCCCATGCCATAACCCCACCGCCACCATGGGGCACTCTGTTCACAACAATGACATCAGCAAACCGCTCGCCCACACAACAGCTTCTTGATATACCACACCTGTTAGGTGGATGGATTATGTTGGCAAAGGTGAAATGCTCACTAACCGGGATGTAAACCAATTTGTGCACAAAATTTGAGATAATAAATTTTTTGGTGCATATGGAACATTTCTAGGATATTTTATTTAAGCTCATTAAACATGGGACTAACACTTTACATGTTGCGTTTATATTTTTGTTCAGTGTAGTTGCCAATATCAGTGTGTTTTGTGATGAAGGAGCCATCTGATTCAATGAATGATGGAGCTGAGTTTGCCCTTTTGCCCAAAATTTTATTTAAGGTGCTCCAAAGCTTTTTACTATCATTCTTTATATAATTTATTGTTGCTTCATAGTATAGTTTCTTCTTCTTTTTATTCTGTTTAGTCACATGATTTCTCAATTTTCAGTAGGTTTGCCAATCAGTTATGCAGCCAGACTTATTTGTCATTCCTTTCGCCTCATCCCTCTCAACCATAACATTTTTCAATTCCTCATCACAGGGATTTAACAGTTCTTGCAGTCATTTTCTTAATGAGTGCATGCTTATTAGTAACTGGAGTAAGCAATTTCATAAATATGTAAAGTGCAGTGTCTAGTTGCTCCTCATTACACACCATAGACAAGCAAATATTCTTTACGTCATCAACATGCTGTTGGAATCACTATAAAACCTCTTGTAGGACCTCTTAGTAGGTCCAGCCTTTGGAACTTTGGTTTTCCTACACCATATTTTGATCATTACATCAGATGGATTTGGATACTGCTTTAAAACAGATTTCTGCAGCATTAATAAAGACTGAGGAATCAATACATGTGGATGATTCATTTCTGTGCTTTTTAGAAATACCGTAGTAGGTTAACTGATAGCCTGAACCAGGTTGCAGGCACTTGTTACAGTTTGAAGCTTTTACTTGAGTGGGCAGTTTGATGAAAGCTGGTCAATATTTAGGTCACCCAGAAAAGTTTCCTCTCTGTTGATATCACAAACATTTTCAAGTAGAGATGCACAATATACCGGTGAACATATCAGAATGGGAAGATATTAGCTAAAAATGCAAACATCGGTATCGGCCCGATGTCTAGTTTAACACCGATGTGAAAAACCGATATCAAAGCTGACGTACAACCTATATAACGTAGGTACATGACACATGACATAATGACACCATGTAAAATTTTGCACTCGCGTGCAACACAGCATTCCTAACCTAGCCTACAATTGCTGTGTGGTTAGAGCAGTCAACAAGTCAAGCAGTCTTTTGAAAGAGTAAGAAAATGTCAACGAGACAACTCAAAGGCGAAATCCATTTTCGGCAACATAGTGGAATTCATTGCTCTTGACAATCAACTATTCTTATTGGCTTTTGCGACTGGTCACGCACCGGTACACTAACGTTACCAAGTGCGCTATTGTTCAGATGTTGCCCTACCAGAGTTACACAGTAATAGCGTCACTGCTATTAGCTTCACGGCATACTATGGAACAGCGTTTGGGTCTTTGCTTGTCAACAAAAGATACACATCAAATCACACTATTTGACAATAACACTGTTTGTCACGTTAAATAAGCTTTTAATTTGACACGTCAAATAACAGTTCTATTATAGAATGTTGTGTGTTCTGAATTTGCATTTGCAAGCCAAGAGCCACCACTACTATCAGTAGCACTGTCAAAGCTGTACAAAAAAGACTGCAAATAAGCAAACACCGGACACGAACATTGTGTTTACAATACCGCATTGATAATAAAGCATTATTTGTTTGACCACAACTTCTGGGGTAGCTAGCTAGCTTTAGATTGGTACCTAGCTAGCACCAATACAACCAGCCTGAAAACAATGACCAGTAGAAAATGCAGTCATTTTCATTGTTCTTAGCAATGATTTAGTAATCCTGATAGTAGTGGTGGCGCTTGGCTTGCACGTGCAAATTCAGAACATTCATCTGGCTAGTGAGGCTTGACCTGACTGGGTTATGTATTGTGAAGCTAGCCGCAATGAGGATTAGGCACAATAGTAGAATTTGTGGTTTGTCTTCAAAATAAAAGTACCTCTGAAGGTGATGCAGAGGGTTGCAAGGTGGAATCATAGCATATTTAGACTAGATTATGTTAAACAAGGATGGAATGTGAAGCATTAGTCTACTCGGTGACACCCACAGAACGCAACTGTGTAGAGTTTACACAGATATTAGTGTTGTAGCTCTTATCGCGGGACTGTGACTGTGTGAAATCACCTCCCCAGTCAGCCTATTGTGTGTATTGACATTCATATTGCACTGTTCAGCTTTACCTAAGGATTGGGGATCAATGAAATGGGGTAACAGTCTATTCAATACCCAATATATTTTTTCCCAACGTCCTCCTCAGAGTTATCAGACTCAAAAATATCCACGCAGTATTGTTTTTCCTCTGGAATAGTGTTCAATACACATAGGTAGACAATATATGTGACTCAATTCACAGTTGTTTGAGTCCCGCAATAAGAGCTACGATGCTAAACTCTGTCATTTAGATTAGTATTGTGGAGTTGTGGGTCCATCCTCAGTTTTCTCCTATCACAGACATTAAACTCTGTAACTGTTTTAAAGTCACCATTGGCCTAGGAAGGTTAGGAAGGACGCCTGTATCTTTGTAGTGACTGGGTGTATTGATACACCATCCAAAGTGTAATTAACAACTTCACAATGCTCAAAGCAATATTCAATGTCTGCTTTTTTTTACCCATCTACCAATAGGTGCCCTTCTTTGTGAGGCATTGGAAAACTGAGGCATTGGAAAACCTCCCGGGTCTTTGTAGTTGAATCTGTGGTTGAAATTCACTACTCGACTGAGGGACCTTACAGATAATTGCATGTGTGGGGTACAGAGATGGGGTAGTCATTTAAAAATCATGTTAAACGCTATTATTGCACACAGTGTCAGTCCATGCAACTTATTATGTGACTTGTTAAGCACATTTAGGCTACCCATAAAAAGGGGTTGAATACTTATTGACTCAAGACATTATAGCTTTTAAAAAACATTTTTAAAAAACACTTTGACATTGTGGGGTATTGTGTGTTCATCAGTGGCACTCAATTTAATCCATGTTTAATTCAGGCTGTAACAGAACCAAATGTTGAAAAAGTCAAGCTGTGTGAATACTTAATGAAGACACTGTATATCATATACAGTAGCAGTCAAAAGTTTGGACACACCTTCTCAATAAAGGCTTTTTCTTTATTTTTTGCTATTTTCTACATTGTAGAATAATAGTGAAGATATCAAAACTATGACACATATGGAATCATGTAGTAAGCACAAAAGTGTTAAACAAATCAAAATATATTTTAGATTCTTCAAAGTAGCCACCCTTTGCCTTGATGACCACTTTGCACACATTTGGCAATCTCTCAACCAGCTTCATAAGGAATGCTTTTCCAACAGTCTTGAATGAGTTAGCACATATGCTGAGCACTTGTTGGTTGCTTTTCCTTCATTCTGTGGTCAAACTCGTCCCAAACCATCTCAATTGGGTTGAGGTCGGGTAATTGTTTAGGCCAGATCATCTGATGTAGCACCATCACCTGGAGGTGTGTTTTGGGTCATTGTCCTGTTGAAAATCAAATGATATTCCCACTAGGCGCAAACCAGATGGGATGGTGTATCGCTGCAGAATGCTGTGGTAGCCATGCTGGTTAAGTGTGCCTTGAATTCTATATAAATCACCGATAGTGTCACAAGCAAAGCTCCCCCACACCATCTCACCTCCTCCTCCATGCTTCATGGTGGGAACCACACATGCAGAGATCATCCACTCACCTACTCTGCGTCTCACAAAGCCACGGTGGTTGGAACCAAATTTCTCAAATTTGGACTCATCAGACCAAAGGAAAGATTTCCACTGGTCTAATGTCCATTGCTTGTGCTTCTTGGCTCAAGCAAGTCTCTTCTTCTTATTGGTGTCCTTTAGTAGTGGTTTCTTTGCAGCAATTTGACCATGAAGGCCTGATTCACGCAGTCTCCTCTGAACAGTTGATGTTGAGATGTGTCTGTTACTTATTGTCTGTGTGTGTTACTTGTAAGATGTGTCTGTTGCATTTATTTGGGCTATCAATCTGAGGTGCAGTTAACTCTAATGAACTTATCCTCTGCAGCAGAGTCTTCGGGGTCTTCCTTTGCTGTGGCAGTCCTCATGAGAGCCAATTTCGTCATTTCGTCATAGCTCTTGATGGTTTTTGCGACTGCGACTGCACTGCACTGGATATACTGACCTTCATGTCTTAAAGTTATGATGGGCTGTCGTTTATCTTTGCTTATTTGACATAATATGGACTTGGGCTTTTACCAAAATAGGGATATCTTCGGTGTACCACCCCTACCTTGTCACAACACAACCTATTGGCACAAACGCATTAAGATAGAAAGAAATTCCACAAATTAACTTTTAGCAAGGCACACCTGTTAATTGAAATGCATTCCATGTGACTACCTCATGAAGCTGGTAAAGAGAATGCCAAGAGTGTGCAAAGCTGTCATCAAGGCAGTGTGGCTGAAGAATCTCAAATATAAAATATATTTTGTTTGGTTAAACTCTTTTTTGGTTACTACATTATTCCATATGTGTTATTTCATAGTTGTGATGTCTTCACTATCATTATACAATGTAGATAATAGTAAAAAAAATATATATATTTTTAATGTGTAAGTATGCCCAAACTTCTGACTGATACTGTATATTAATTAATACTGCCAGGTTTTGGTGTTGTTTTTCAGCTAGACATTTCATTATACTGGGTAGGTTTTCACCAATGAAGCCTGCTATATTGTAATGCCTTTTTCTGGTATGGCTATAAAAACAGACTGAGGGGAAACTCATTTTTCTTTCGATTTTTAGTTATTGACCTCTGTTGTAGACTTCACTAAATCTCTCTAATGATCATTTTAGTACAGATAGTGTGTACCATGCTACTGATTATCATTGTAGAAATTTCTGACTTTTGGGAAAAAAAGGAGTTCTCTCCATGTTCGCATCCATAATTCAAGATAGACCGGTGTCTTCGGTGTGCTGAAAGGTGAATTCTCAGACCTAAATGAATAAAAAGTTGGTCCATTGGGGGGGACACCACCTGGATTCCTTAAAATTTAATACATCATTTGAGCCCCTCTCTTTTAAAATGAAATATAGAATAGTAGGCCTGGTGCAATGCCTAATTACATTGTGTTTTTCATATGATTCATTCTTAATGAATCCCTCTCTACTCTCCGTGCCTGGAAAGATTGCAAGGTAGTAGATGTTCGCTAACTACAAGTCGGGCTCAATCCTTCTCAGGGAGAAGATGCCAATGAAAACAGGGATGGGTTGTGACTATAACTGGGGTTCTGCAAATATTAAAAGAGATTGTGAATTTGAAACATACCTCTGTGTGAGGCTGGGATGAGTGCTGGAGGTGCTATAGGCTATTGTTTATGGTTTGTCTTACTGCTATATTCTGCTTCCCCATTCAAGCATATCAGACATTTATTACACAGAAACAAACTTTGTTTTGTTCTCTGGTTTACATATGTTCAGCAGACCTGAACATTTTATGAATCCAACATACGTTCTGAGTTAAAACGTCATGGATTTAATATGTGCAGCTAGCTGCACTTTCTTTACTCATGCAAGGTGGCACTCAAAAATAACAGGAGTGTTTGGAATATGAATGTATTGGGATTTACTAAATCTAATCTCTATAGATTGAGTTTGTGCATTGTCACTGCATAAGATATAATATGATATAATTACTGATAGTTCAAGGAAACTCCATTGTCAAGTGCATGTCATGTCACTGGCGTTTAGTTGGATATTTGGTTGAGAAAGCTAAGTACATATCATTATTATTCAGTCAGTCACTTGAGACACGAAGAACCCAGTAACATAACATTTTTTAAACACATTACCTGTATAACACATTAGGACACTTTCACTTTCCATCATTTGCAGTAAAAGTAATAGCATCACATTAATGGGCAAAAATCACTTCATAATGAGTACTTAATTATGGTAATTGTAGCATGATGTGTTGGGCCCAGACTAGCATTTTAATGTTAAAGCTAACTCTAGTGAAAGTTTGAATTGGTATGACTCATCATTTCACTTAATCCGTATTTGTATACACACACCATCTATAAAGGGAGTAAATTACCACTCAATCTGAGCTCTGAAAAATCCCATTTAGAATTCAAACTCTGAATACCTGATGCTTGGACTTGTTTAAACCCCTAAAACAACTGCTGGTTAACACACCATGCCTACAGATATAAGTTATTCAATATATTTACCATCAAGTTGTGTACAGGAAATATGAGCAGCTACATCAGATATGATTACCTTCATCCTGGCATTCTGTGACAGTTAACCTTTGCACTAACATTTGTATTTGAAAATCAGGAGCTAATGCATTCTCCCCCGTATCCCCTGTATAACACGCTCAAGGCATGTCTGTCATTGGAAGTATACAGTAATATACCCTGCTCTCAATGTGAATCACCATCAATCTGGTTGAATCAGGTTAGGGCGACATCCCTCCTCCTGTGTGCTGACAGAAGGCATCAGCAGAAAAGAGCAGCTCCCCTGTTTCTGATGGCTGTAATAACTAGCACTGATCAGGAGGCTGCTGGAAAGGAACTAGCCTGACCAGCCATGCTGCACAGTTCTTGGGTTGTGTCCAAAATAGCACCCTATTCATTTTATAGTGCTCTATGAATATATAGTGAAATGGTGCCATATCCGACACATCCTTTGTCTGTGCTGCTGGCAAATAGAAATAATCACAGTCCTGGAGTAATTAAGGAGACAGGTGAATCGATCTCACTGCAGAGAATGCCATTTTTTTATTGTACTCCCGTTGCAGGTGACTGTCTATGCTTAGATGGCTACATGAAGGACCCTGTCCATAAGCATCTCTGTATTCGTAACGAGTGGGGTCCAAATCAAGGGTAAGTGACAATATGGCCTCTAATGGTCCTGCATGCTAAATCATATATTGACATGGCAGCTCTTAGTTAAAAAGCTTTAGTACAGCCTCCCGAGTGGCGGAGCTGTCTAAGGCACTGTAGGCGTCACAACAGTGCAACTGTATCACAGCCGGTCGCAACTGGGAGACGGAGGCGGTGCGCAATTGGCCCAGCTTTGTCCGGGTTAGGGGAGGGTTTGACTGCCCGGGATGTCCTTATCCCATCGCGCTCTATCGACTCCTGTGGGGGGCCAGGTGCATGCACGCTGACATGGTCACCCGTTGTACCGTGTTTCCTCTGACACATTGGTGCGGCTGGCTTCTGGGTTAAGCGAGCAGTGTGTCAAGAAGCAGTGCGGCTTGGCAGGGTTGTGTTTCGGAGGACGCATGGCTTTCGACCTTCGCCTCTCCCAAGTCCATACTGGAGCTGCAGCGATGGGACAAGACTATAACTACCAATTGGATAACACAAAATTTCTAAATATAGCAAAATGTAATAAATGCTGTAGCTTTATTACACAGCAGAACTGTGAACACTATAGTTGGGTCTATCATGAAATGTGGAGTACAAGCAGATGGATGTTTTAAAATCCTTCCCCGAATTCTAGAATGCTACCAACTTTTATCACCCTTATACATCACTTGAAAATAATTTGCCTGCTACTACAGGGCCTTCGCAGTTCTGATGTTAGAAATATGCTTTTTTCACTATACATCTGAATTGTGTCACACATTTCTCATCCTCCCTTATCTCCCTCCCTCCCCAAGTGATTTTCCTTTCTCCTGTGCAGTCAGTCTTTGACAGGGAAAGCCTACAGGCGCAACTTAAATGTTTAATGACTGGCCCCTCTGGTATAAGGCCTTTATCAGGTTTTAGCTGCTCTTTTGCCAATAGTAACAGCTTACTCAGAGAAGCAGCAGCTCCTTGTCACAATTTCTCTCACACTGTAGCAGATTCAAGTCCCCAAGCTGACTGTGTTTATTAATCTCCATCATTCTTCTCCTCTCCTTTCCCAGCTCTGGTAAATAGACACAAGCCTAAGTCACATCCCATGTCAGGCAACTGAGGCAACTGAGGAACCCACAGCATCTGTCATAGTGCTACTTTTGATCTGCCACATTTTGGGGGATTGGTTGAAATGTTGTTGGGAGGTGGTGTGCTGAAAAGAGGCCAAACATTTTATTATATGTTTGAGCTGAAAATAAAGCTAAATATTTAATGGACAACTGAAGAAAAACAGAAACTATGCTTGTGTATTCAGGGTCGGTGCCAGGCATAAGCAACATAAGCGGTCACGTTGGAACTCAGACGGGGTCTCAACTTACTATTGAGAGTCAGAATAGCAGAATACACCAGGTGCAATTTTGAAATGTGGTTGTGCATCAGCAGTTTTTCTCTTGTGATGTCAGTCACTGACAGTCATTCAATTAGCCATGTCAGCTAACCATTTTTAGATTGGTAGTTAGTCTAGCCAGGTCATTTTCAAAATGAGTAGAATTGCATAATCTTTTGAATCAAATTGCAACGTTTTCTCTCTGCCCCATGGTGTTTTAGCGGTCCAATGCAACCATTTTTATCTCAATATCAAATCATTTCTGGTAACAATGAAGTACCTTACTGTGATTTTTTAAAATTAAAATGATCAAAAGGAAACAGAAAATGCTTCTTAGCAAAGAGCAATTTCTCAAGCAATAATTTAGCTAGGACTGTCTGACAGTGGGGAGCAGAAAAGGGAAAGTTTGGTTTGGAAATCTCTTTCTTATAGGTCTATTGACTAATTTACTGCATGGTAATGTCACCATGGAAGTCCAAAACTCCATCCCACCAAAACAGGCTGAAATTTCAGGTGGTCTTTTCAAACAGCTCTTACACTAAAAAGGGTATTATCATCATGTTCACAATTTCACAGTATTATTCCAAGCTCATAGTGCGGAAATGTATATAAAACACAGGGAAAGAAATCAAGTTTTTGACTGCACTGGACCTTTAAAACTGCAACATTTTCTCTACTCCCCATGGCAAAATGTGTACAATCTCGCTCATGGCCCCCAAAAGGCTAGAGCCGGCCCTATTTGTATTGCAGTGTAACGTGATATTGAACCTTTATTTGCATTAGCTAGGCAAGTCAGTTAAGAACAAATTGTTATTTACAATGACGGCCTACCAAAAGGCAGAAGGCCTCCTGCGGGGACAGGGGCTGGGATTAAAAATAAAAATGAATTAAATAGAAATATAGGACAAAACACACATCACAACAAGAGAGACAACACAACACTAAATGAAGATAGACCTAAGATAATGATTACTCATTGTTACACTCTACTTAAAGTAATTAAACATGTTTCTTCATTTAAATCAGTCATTTCATTCTTGTCTCGGAAATCAGCTTACTGGTTTTGACTGAAAATAAGTCTCATTCTCTCCTATCTCTTATTTGTCACCAGACCCTGGCCTTACACTATTTTCCAGCGTGGTTTTGATCTGGTGATGGGAGAACAACCATCTGATCGCATTTTCAGGTAAGATAACTCACGGTACACATCTAATCATCCAAACACAATGACCTGCCACTGGCATTACACAAGCATGTGTGCTGATGATTCAGCCATATACAGTACTCATCAGCAACCACAGCTAATGAAGTCACTGAAACCCTTAACAAAGAGTTGCAGTCTGTTTTGGAATGGGTGGCCAGTAATAAACTGGTCGTGCACATCTCTAAAACTAAGAGCATTATATTTGGTACAAATTATTCCCTAAATTCTAGACCTCATCTGAATCTTGCAATGAATAGTGTGGCTGTTGAACAAGTTGAGGAGACTAAATTACTTGGTGTTACCTTAGATTGTAAATGGTCTTGTCCAAAACATATTGATTTAATGGTTGTAAAGATGGGGACAGGTTTGTCAGTAATAAAGAGATGCTATGCTTTTTCGACACCTCACTCCACAAAGCAAGTCCTGCAGGCTCTAGTTTGATCTTATCTTGATTTTTGTCCAGTCATATGGTCAAGTGCTGCAAAGAAAGACCTAGTTAAGCTGCAGCTGGCCCAGAACCGAGCTTCACGTCTTGCTTATCATTGTAATCAGTGGGCTTATATTAATACTATACATGCCAGTCTCTCTTGGGTTGAGGAAAGACTGACTGACTGCATCACTGACTGCATCACTTCATGTTGTTTTAAGAAACATGAATGTGTTGGAAATTCCTAATTGTTTGCATAGTCAACTTACACACAGCACTGACACACACACTTACCCCACCAGACATGCCACCAGGGGTCTTTTCACAGTACCCAGGTCCAGAACAAATTCAAGGAAACGTACAATATTATACAGAGCATGAGTGCATGGAATTCCCTTCCATCTGATATAGTGCAAGTGAACAGCAAACCTGGTTTCAAAAAACAAATGTAGCCACACCTCACGGCACAATGCCTCTCCCCCATGTGACCTACTTGTTGTGTGTATGTTCTGACATGTACAGTATGTGTAACTGATAGATACGCACGCACGCACACACACACACACACACACACACACACACACACACACACACACACACACACACACACACACACACACTACATGTTAATGTTTTTAAATGAATGAAGTACATTTAGTCTGTAATGTATTTTTCGTTATGTGTCGGACTCCAGAAAGACTTCTGCCAATGGCGTCGGCTAATGGGGATCTTAATACGTCAAATAAAAAATAAGTAACCCTTTTTAAAACAGCATGAAATTGAGTTGACCCGTTGGAAAGCAGTAACTTTTTTTTACAATATGAAAAGTTTTTTCATTTGATTATGGCTGATACTACTACTTTTGCACAACACGGGAGATTATCACTTTTGTAGATGGTATAGAAAGAAGTGAAAGCTTATCGAGTAGATTTTACACTATAAGAAAAAAAAGATTGTGTTCCTATTCTGTCTAACAACATTTCAGGACATACTTTCTACTTTTTTAAATATTATGTTTCATTAGAAAACACCAAAGTTCCAATCTTGTCTTAGTTGAAGCTGAGTTATGTTGTTCTTTTAACGGCATGAAGGAATTGTATCACTCTGTACATGATAAATAAGTAATGTTCACAAAAAAGCAGTATTTCATTTTGTACCATTTGAGCTCTACATGGGGTATGTTTACAAAGAGAATAATCTTAAGTCATGGGATTTGTTAATTCTTTAAAAAACATTCCCTGATCGGGTAATACAATTGATTTTGTTTTATGTGTAAGGCATAAAAATGATTTTAATAGTTTAACTACATGCACACACAGCTCTGAAAAATGAGAGTTTCAGTTTAGTTCTCTAGTTCTAATTTGTCTGATTACTTTTGTGTACTTACATTTGATCCTTGCATGAAATGTGTAATACATTTGATCCTTGCATGAAATGTGTAATACATTTGATCCTTGCATGAAATGTGTAATACATTTGATCCTTGCATGAAATGTGTAATACATTTGATCCTTGCATGAAATGTGTAATACATTTGATCCTTGCATGAAATGTGTAATACATTTGATCCTTGCATGAAATGTGTAATACATTTGATCCTTGCATGAAATGTGTAATACATTTGATCCTTGCATGAAATGTGTAATACATTTGATCCTTGCATGAAATGTGTAATACATTTGATCCTTGCATGAAATGTGTAATACATTTGATCCTTGCATGAAATGTGTAATACATTTGATCCTTGCATGAAATGTGTAATACATTTGATCCTTGCATGAAATGTGTAATACATTTGATCCTTGCATGAAATGTGTAATACATTTGATCCTTGCATGAAATGTGTAATACATTTGATCCTTGCATGAAATGTGTAATACATTTGATCCTTGCATGAAATGTGTAATACATTTGATCCTTGCATGAAATGTGTAATACATTTGATCCTTGCATGAAATGTGTAATACATTTGATCCTTGCATGAAATGTGTAATACATTTGATCCTTGCATGAAATGTGTAATACATTTGATCCTTGCATGAAATGTGTAATACATTTGATCCTTGCATGAAATGTGTAATACATTTGATCCTTGCATGAAATGTGTAATACATTTGATCCTTGCATGAAATGTGTAATACATTTGATCCTTGCATGAAATGTGTAATACATTTGAAATGTTATATATATCTTGTTCTGTTGTCGTAAGCCCAGTGGAATTAATGAGAATGTGCTATTTAAAAAACAAA
This sequence comes from Oncorhynchus kisutch, assembly GCF_002021735.2. NCBI lineage: Eukaryota > Metazoa > Chordata > Actinopteri > Salmoniformes > Salmonidae > Oncorhynchus > Oncorhynchus kisutch. The sequence goes on from NC_034203.2 coordinate 19,768,930, forward strand.
ACACGCAACCTCACCAAAACCACAGAAAAAAGTTTGAATTTGTTGTTACAGCAATGCTGAGGCCTGTTTCGTAAAATATCACACAATGTTCTTGGTCGATAGAAAGTCAACATTTGCATTCTATGATATAAACCATCACAGTTGTTTTCTAATTTATTTTACCATTGAGTACAGAGAAAGACTGGGGACGTGGGAGGGAAAACCCTTATCAATGATATGCCTCCTGTTTTGTATATATACAATATCTAGATGCCTCCTCAAAAGCCAAGGACACAACAACAATACTGATTATGCTGCTTGACACTGCTCTCAACAACGAACAGTTTTACATCCCAAATGGCACCCTATTCCTTATATAGTGCACTGCTTTTGACCATGGCCCATAGGGCTCTGGTCAAAAGGAGTGCACTATTTCGGGAATAGGGTGCCATTTGGGACACAGATGATATTTTCACAGGGATGGTTTAGTTATTCACATGGTTGTAAGCGCTGTCTTTGTTAGTCATTGAGAGCAGCCATCATACAAACATCTCTATGAGGCTCTTTGATACATTTGATTCCCCTTTGGAATGTTAATGCTCAGGGGGCCTGTCTCGATATTCTGTTCAGCATCGGGTTTAAAGTAACTTTGTGCTCAAGCGTTTTACACCAACATCCATTGGAATTCAAATGTTTTAGGCTCCTCTTTGAACCCCACTCACACTCTTATGTTCAAATGGTGCACACATAATTAACGTTTTTAGGGGCTGCCCGTTTGCCAAGTCACCCATCCGTGTATTACAATTCAACAAAACAGTATTGCACTCATGAATAGAATCACAAATTAAAATGAAAAACATTTGTTGTTTACTGAGCTTGGGGGATCATGTGAATCAAGAGCAGCATGTTAATTCAAAATAAGATCCTATACACACTAGTCAGTCAACAATCTCAAATAACATGGGGGATCTATAATCGTGTGAAGAGTCTAGCATCTAGATAAGTAACTTGTCAGAGTTCGATTAGTTGAATCCATTTGCAAGCTGTCACAGTGCCAGGGCAGGGCTTGGGCAGAAACTAGATCAAGTACAGGAAGAAAAGAAACTGGTTGGGTTTGTATGGCAGGTCGTCTTTCTATCACTGTATACACCTGCACTGAATGGGTGGAGGGGGTTCACCCTCAAAGGTTGTTTTCTCTTGTGATTCATTCCTGTGCTCACGAACTCCAGTGAGGAGTGTTCCTTGCTACTGTTCCACCAGCTCCTGTTGTTTAAGGGATTTCTCGTTGATAGCCTGCAGTTTCATATGGGCATCATCCCATACTGTACCACAAAGAAAATGCACATTTCCTCTGGATAAGGAAAGAGTCTTATGGGGCTGTAGCAATGACTTCCAGGGAAATAATAGGATAATAATACTGTTGTAATAGACTTGCCTGTCTGCCCATAATCACTTGGAAGAATCCAGTGCATGATATTAAATGGTAGGACTGAGAGAGGTTGATTCATATAACACTGCAGTTGGAAACAGAGGAGGTAATTGGAGGGACATAATTAAAGCTCTCTCTTACAGTGGGTTTAATCATTCCCTTCCTAAAGTGACTAGTAATGCATGCAGTGATCTGGTGGCCTTTTCCTATGCTAAGTTAGCATTTATTTTTAGATTCCAATTGCACAATGTGAAATGCAAAATATGTTAAGTCTGCAAAAAATGTCCATTAACCATTTTAATCAACAAGTCCATTTTTTTTGTGCTACGATGATGCATGCATAATATATAAGAAATCATACAACTGCATTTGGTGTCAAATAGAAGAACACCTTCTTTATGTACATCTTTATCCAGGTGTGACTCATAGACAGTTTGACTTTGAGATTCATGTTGAGGCCTGTTTACTATCCAGTTGATGCTGGATAGTAAACAATGCCGAAGTAAGTTCAAGGGTAGATCAAGAATCCCCTAGAATACAGTACTTGGTCCACACTCTTGTAATAGATGATGTGCCAGAAAAAACATCACATGCTACTCCTCAGCCCAATCAACCTTTAGTTTAAATGAGTGTAAAATGTTTTTGAAGATAACTGAGGATACACTTGTGATTATCCAGAGAGATATAAATGCTGAAAGCATCCAAAGTCTCCAAGGCTACTATGGGCAGCAGGCAATCTTTAGATTTATTGTATTTCCCTGAAGTAAAGCAAGCACAGATGTTCCCCACACTGATCTTCTGAGCTACAGTACTGCTCAACAAGGCACCAGAAGACCTGTACATTTGCATATTTCAGACAAACAGGCATTAGCAAAGTGGTAGGAGCCCCAGGTTTTTTAAAAATACTAAATGAAATGGAAAAAGTGGGAAATGTTCTTTCAAAATATACTTTGTGGCACTTTTCCCACTTTGTTTCCAATGTAAAAATCCTTGTATTCTTCCTCTTTAGGTTCACATACACATTGGGGGAAGGGATGTGGTTACCATTGAGTAAAAGCTTTGTCATTCCACCTGCTGAGCTGGCAATCAACCCATCAGCCAAGTGCAAGACTGATATGACTGTCATGGAAGATGCTGTGGATGTGAGGTGAGAGATTCAACTATTCTATATGTGTTTCATGAGATACTGTACTTTTTATAAGGAGTGATGATATTAGCTATGAAGAAAATAATATCTTGAGGCTACATACCAGTATTTTCATTCCATTATAATCATCATTGAGTATCCTCTGTATTGAAAGCATTTTGATTCCCAATTAACTGTTCTGGAGAATGTAGCACTCATTAGAAGGTTGATGTCAGACATTGCAAGTGTTTCATTGATCATGATTCAAAGAGTAATGGAACACAAAAAAATCAATAAGCGAGCAGCAAAAACAAAACTCATTTGGCAATGTAATACCAGAAAACATTTAATTGTTAAATGGTTCATAACACCTCCAAAGGAAATGTACTCCTTGCACATAGATATTTTTTGAAGTGCAGAAAAAACACCCCAAATAATAGTTTTTACAAACTTCAACAAATGCAGCTTTCAAGCTATTTAGCCATAAACCTGATTGCATTCATTACGTGTGGGTAGTTTCATTAGACAAATGGCATTTGGAGAAAAGTACTTTTGTTAAAATGTGGGAAACACAAAATATAGTCACTGAGTATGCAAGGCATTTTTATTGCAATTTCACCTGGCTGCTCTTGATGAATCAGTTGAAAAGGTTTCACTTCACACATCCACTGTTTGCTGAGTTCAAAGTTATCCTTGTATCAGAGTTTTGAAATCCTTCCAGTAGATGGTCTTAACTGAGTCCTTGGCCTGCCTTAGTTGCTCTTGGTAAACATTTGCTTCTATCGTTTTTTAATGATACGTATTTTATTAGAATTCTTCACTTGAAAATGTCACAAATTCTTGTAACATAGGCTCACACCATCAGATATAAAAAAAAAACGAGATTATACAGCTGCATGATGTTTGGGTCACTAGTTTTTAGCAATTCAGTCTGGCACAGGTATGGCATACTGTATATTAGCGTTTTAGGGATTAATCAGATGAAATGTCCACCTTCTCGTTTTAGTCAGCTTGTAACTGTTTTAAACCTGATGGAATGTCCTATCCTGTTGAATTATTTTATATATTTTTCAGTTTAAATATGCATCTGTTGAAGGTTCATTCTCAGGCGGTCAACTGGGAATGATTTGGTGTAGGAAAGCTCTGATATCAGGGGGAACAGTCAAGATTTGCAAGCTCCTGATTTCATCAATGACATATTATTCACAAACAACACAATTTCAAAATCAGTAATGATTGTTAAATCACATCAGTACATCCAAGCAGACCTTTTATTGAGTGATCATGGAACTGGGCTTTAGATTAGTTGGAGGATGAATTTTTAGCTTTAATACCATTAGCAAAAGGGCAGATTATCCTTTGATTAATTTGTCTTTTGCAGAAGTTGATTAATCTTTAGACATTTGAATTATTCTCTGTGAAGTACTGAAATAGTTAGGAGTCTCTTTTTTTTCCAGCTGAGATCAGAATAGTTAATGATGTAGCCTATAGCAGCTCCACATTTGTGCAACAGGCCAAATATAAGTGACTGCCTACAACAAAAACACATTACTGCTCATGTCAAACAAACAATGAATATAATTGTGATACTGTGTATCCATTAAGTCTTGCAGTAGACTACCACAGTCCTCTTTCTCCTAGTGCACCTTCTGTGTGTACATCTACCTTTTTACTGGCATAATGTGTACGATTCTCCCATATTATATAACTTTATACCCTAGTTGTTTCCTGTATTTAAAAAAATATATATTTATCATTTGGCATCTTTTTTTGAAAACTGAGTAAATAACTCCATGTCTTGTGATTGATGATGTGATGAATGCTCGAGTTGGGTGCCCCCAGGGTGGTAGCACACACCGCAGCTACCTACCACCTCTAGATGCTTCTGATTTACTCAGCGTTGGAGCTGTGTGATCCCTCTGAGGCCTTGTTTGATAATCATTTATCGCCACGTCTTGCTCACTGGCAGGAACACAAAGAAGAAAAGCCTCTGGGCCTTGTTCCCAGATGCGATGGAACTTAAGCATTACGATGATCATACCAGATTAATTGTTATTTACGTGCCACATTTTTAAGTGTTTCCCAAACGAGCACGTAGAGTGAACCTATAAGAGCGACAGCTAAAAGCGTTGTTGAGTGTCTGTTCGGTCTTTAACATGATCCCGTTGGGGGAGTTGTCCAGTTTCCTGGTGCTGAAATCAATGCCAGTTGTCATAAGCAAAGATTACTAATAACCCACATTTAATTTGAAACGTAGCCTAGGCCTATACAATTTGCAAACCATTTTTTATGAATGAAAACAAATTGGAATAATCCACAAACAAACCATTTTTGTCTTGTAATGATCATTGATTTGAAGATTTGAACCCTGTTTGTCCTTCCTCCACAGTGCTTTAGCACACTGCACCACAATATAATAATAATAATTTATTCATTACATAAAGAAATCTCAAAGCACTGTAAAGCAACAACAAAAAATCAAGCAATTTAAAACAGCAACATAATTAATCCTAATGAGTAGATCGACGGTCAAGAGACTAAAGATTGAGAAAGTTCATGGCTTGATTGAGGTCAGCGGAGGAAGGAGGAGGTCAAGGGGAGAGCCGGGAGCAGACAGGCAGCACATTGTCATCACGGTGTCTCGCCATCCACGCTGTCTGTGGCTTCGTAGTAGGACTTAGTCAAATGAAGTTAGAGTTCCGTAATAGCCACTGGACTAGTAGCTAGCTACTATTCACTACTACCAAAATGCAGCACCCACTTGGTTTATGCTACGGCAGTCATAAGGTGCCAGAAAGCACACCACACTTCAATAGTACTTCAGGAGTATCCTTATAACTTGGTCAACTTTCATCTCTCTACACGTGCTTCTCTTCATCCTCAACCTCCGGACAATAGGCGTAATCAACTCAAAACATTGCATGCTTGCCAGCTAATATTAGCTAGCTAGCTAGCCAAAAACCAACATCCAACTTCAGTCTTGAAACTGTGCTGCATTCAAACTATTCAGACAATATTCAGCTAAATCAATAGTTCAATATGGAAAAATGCTATACATTTTGTATTATTATGTATTATTACAAAGAATGTACAGGAGCTCTCTGTCTAGGAGACCTCACACTGGCATGGCCTGTCTCAGATTATTTTATTTTATTCTACAAATTCAACAAGCCCTCACCTGCACACATTTTGGTTTTTCATTAAAAAAAAAAATTTTTGGAGGCAGCGGTAATCCCAAGAGATGTAGCAAGATCTTTCATCTTTATAGAGCTTGTATCTTTACTTTTCTTAAACACAGTTTTTCATTAATGTTGTGTTTCAAAGGGTCAGTATTGGACTTTCTCTCCTCATTTAATTAACCATTTAGATAGTTTGATTTAGTTACTCACTTCTACTCCTTGTTACCTTGCTATCCTATATAGCAGTGGTTCCCAAACGTTTTATAGTCCCATACCCCTTCAAACAGTCAACCTCCAGCTGTGTACCCCCTCTAGCACCAAGGTCAGCGCACTCTCAAATGTTGTTTTTTGCCATCATTGTAAGACTGCCACACACACACTATACGATACATTTATTAAACATAAGAATGAGTGTGAGTTTTTGTCACAACCTGGCTCGTGGGAAGTGACAAAGAGCTCTTATAGAACCAGGGCACAAATAATAATCTAATAATAATCAATAATTTTGCTCTTTATTTCGCCATCTTATATACAGTATAAAACCTTATTTGTTCATCTAAATTTGTGAATAACTCACCACAGGTTGAGAAGGGAAGGGAAGGGTGTGCCTGAAAGGATGCACATAGCTCTGCAATGTTGGGCTGTATTGGAGAGAGTCTCAGTCTTAAATCATTTCCCACACACCCCAGGTCTGTGCCTATATTTTGTTTTCATTCTAGCGAGGGACGAGAATCCACTCTCACATAGGCACGTGGTTGCAAAGGGCATCAGTGTCTTAACAGCATGATTTGCCAAGTTAAGAAACTCTCAGCTCAGCCCTATCCAGAAATCTGACAGTGGCATCTGGTTAAATTAAATTTTCACAGAACCGCTTGTTGCAATTTCGATGAGGCTCTCTTGTTCAGATATCAGGAAAGTACCTGCGTAATTGCGCACCCAGCTCACTCAGGTGCTTCGCCATATCACATTTGACATTATCCGTAAGCTTGGAGTTCATTTGCACACAAAAAAATCATACAATGATGGAAAGACCTGTGTGTTGTCCTTAATGCAGACAGAAAAGAGCTCCAACTTCTCCTCAATTTTGTTCTACACATCGAATATAGTTGTGGAGAGTCCCTGTAATCCTAGATTCCGATCATTCAGGCGAGAAAGAAAATCTCCCAGATAGGCCAGTCGTGTGAGAAACTCGTCATCATGCAAGCGGTAAGACAAGTGAAAATTATGGTAAGTAAGCTCTTCTCTCAATTAAAAAAAAACATGTCAATACTTTGCCCCTTGATAACAATAACTTATGTATGTTGTAAAAGTGTTACATGGTTGCTGCCCTTATCATTGAATAATGCAGAAAATACACAAGAGTTCAGGGGCCTTGCTTTAACAAAGTTAACCATTTTCACTCTAGTCTCAAACGTCTTTCAAGCTGTCAGGCATTCCCTTGGCAGCAAGAGCCTCTTGGTGGATGCTGCAGTGTACCCAAATGACGTAGGGAGCAACTGCTTGCATGTGCATTATCACTCCAGTATGTCTCCTTGTCATGGCTTTTGCGCCATCAATACAGATAACAACACATCTTGACCACCAAAGTCCATTTGATGTCTCAAAGCTGTCCAGTACTTTAAACATATCTTCTCATATTGTCCTGGTTTCCAGTGGTTTGCAGAAGAGGATTTCTTACTTAATTGACACCCCATAAACACAATGGACATATACCAGGAGCTGTGCCAGGTCCGCCATGTCTGTTGACTCATCCAGCTGTAACGAATATAAATCACTGGCTTGTATGCGAAGCAGTAATTGTTTCATAACATCTCCTGCCATTTCACTGATGCGTTGTGAAACAGTGTTGTTTGATGAAGGCATTGTCTATAGTTTTTTGGGCCTTTTCCCCCAGCATTGTCCCAGCCATATCCACAGCAGAATGAAGAATTAAGTCCTCCACAATAGTATGGGGTTTGCCTGTTCTGAATGTTAATTATCTGAACAGGCTACCTGTATTTGATATTGTGTTGTTATTTCGCTGAACACTATTGGGTTACATTTTATTTTTGAAGGTGAAATTAGGCTACTCAGGCGAGAAAATCTATGTATAGCCCCGTTGGAAAATATAAATGTACTGTTTGAAAATGTGAAGAATAAACTATTTAAAAAACACTCTGTGTAGTTTCACCAGATAGGCTGTAATTAGGTTTCACGTTCCGTTTGTTGTTTTCGTATTTATTAGTTATTTCATGTATCGTCACCTTTTTCTTCATTAAAGACATGAGTAACCACCACGCTGCATTTCGGTCCGACTCTCTTTCAACAAACGAAGAACGCCGTTACAGAATCACCCACCACACACGGACCGAGCAGCGTGGAAACAGGCAGCGACCGCAGGAAAAGCGAAAGGAGGAATGGACATGGGAAGACGTATTGGATGGCAAAGGTTGTTACACTTGGGAGGAGATACTGGCTGGAAGAGATCACCTCCCATGGGAACAGGTGGAAGCACTGAGGAGAGCAGAGGCAGCCGGAGATAAGAGTCGACGATACGAGGGAACACGGTCGGCAAGGAAACCCGAAAAGCACCCCCAAAAATGTATTGGGGGGGGGCTCAGAGGGAGAGTGGCTGAGTCGGGTGTCAGACCTGAGCCAACTCTCCCTGCTAATCGTGAAGAGCAGTTGCAGTGGGAGAGGTTGCATCACTTGGAGAATTGGACATGGGAGGAGGAACTGGACGGAAAAGGACCCTGGGCTCAGCCTGGAGAATATCGCCGTCCCAAGGAAGAACTAGAGGCGGGTAAAGCAGAGAGACGCTGGTATGAAGAGGCAGCACGGCGACGCGGATGGAAGCCTGAGAGTCGGCCCCAAAAATGTATCGGGGGGGGGCTTACAGGGAGTATGGCTATGCCAGGTAGGAGGCCTGCGCAAACTCCCTGTGCTTACCGGGGGGCTAAAGAGACCGGGCAGGCACCGTGTTATGCTAGTGAGCGCACGGTGTCTCCAGTGCGGGTGCATAGCCCGGTACGGTTCATACCAGCCCTTCGTATTGGCCGTGCTAGAGTGGGCATCGAGCCAGGTAAGCTTGGGCAGGCTCGGTGCTCCAGAGCTCCAGTGCGCCTGCATGGTCTGGTCTATCCAGAGCCACCTCCACACACCAGTCCTCCGGTAGCAGCTCCCCGCACCAGGCTTCCTGTGCGTGTCCTCGCTCCAGTATCACCAGTGCCCGCACCACGCATCAGGCCTACAGTGCGCCTCGCCTCTCCTGCTCTGTCGGAGTCTCCCACCTGTTCAGCACAGCCAGAGCCTTCCTTCCCTCCTGCGCTGTCGGAGTCTCCCGCCTGTTCAGCGCTATCAGAGCCTTCTCTCTCTACAGCGCTGCCGGAGCCTCCTGCCTGTTTGAAGCAGCCTGAGCTGCCAGTCTGCAGGGTGCTGTCAGCCTGCATGGAGCAGTTAGAGCTGTCAGTCTGCATGAAGCAGCCAGAGCTGTCAGTCTGCAAGGAGCTGCCAGTCTGCAAGGAGCTGCCAGTCTGCAAGGAGCTGCCAGTCTGCAAGGAGCTGTCAGTCTGCAAGGAGCTGTCAGCCTGCATGGAGCAGTTAGAGCTGTCAGTCAGCATGAAGCGGCCAGAGCCTACTACCTACCTGAGCTTCATCTCAGTACTGGGCTTCCTCTCAGTACTGGGCTTCCTCTCAGTACTGGGCTTCCCCTCTGTTCCGGGCTGCCCCTCAGTTCCGGGCTGCCCCTCAGTTCCGGGCTGCCCCTCAGTCCCGAGCTGCCCCTCAGTCCCAAGCTGCCTCAGTCCCGAGCTGCCCCTCAGTCCCGAGCTGCCCCTCAGTCCCGAGCTGCCCCTCAGTCCCGAGCTGCCCCTCAGTCCCGAGCTGCCCCTCAGTCCCGAGGTGTCCCTCAGTCCCGAGATGCCCCTCAGTCACGAGCTGCTCCTCAGTTCTGTGGGGTTCTGGGTGAGGACTACTAGGCCATGGTCGGCGGCGAGGGTGGATTATCCCAGGACGCGAAGGGGAGGAACTAGGACATTAATGAAGTGGGGTCCACGTCCCGAGCCGGAGCCGCCACCAAGGACAGACGCCCACCCGGACCCTCCCTATGGTTTTGAGGTGCGTCCGGGAGTCCGCACCTTGGGGGGGGGGGGGTTCTGTCACGCCTTGGTCATTGTGGTTGTGTTTTCGTTATATATTTGGTCAGGCCACGGTGTGACAGGGGTTTATGTTATTGTATTTCGTATTGGGGTTTGGAGTATTTGGGAACGCGGCTGATTAGGGGTGTTGTATAGGCTTGGCTGCCTGAGGCGGTTCTCAATCAGCAGTCAGGTGATTCTCGTTGCCTCTGATTGGGAACCGTATTTAGGTAGCCTGAGTTTCGCTTTGTCTTTCGTGGGTGATTGTTCCTGTCTCTGTGTAGTTTCACCAGATAGGCTGTATTTAGGTTTCACGTTCCGTTTGTTGTTTTCGTATTTATTAGTTATTTCATGTATCGTCACCTTTTTCTTCATTAAAGACATGAGTAACCACCACGCTGCATTTCGGTCCGACTCTCTTTCAACAAACGAAGAACGCCGTTACAGTGTAGTTTAACGTGTATATTGTATTTTGTGGTGTATTGTTATCTGTAGCGATTTTAGCTTGTAAATCATGGTGGGGCAAACCAATTTTTTTAGATGCATGCCAGCAAAGTTGCTACACAACAAAACACTAAACAATACATTGATTGCACTAAAATGGTGACCAACGGTGCCCACAAACTGTTAGGGCCTACATAAAGCTGTCCTGACTGCGGAGCTTTCCTTTCAGTACCATGGAGTGAATCCTTACCACCGCTACACCTGGCTATCAGCGGGGCCTCGTCTGGCAGCGAAAGAGTTCATTCAGCCTCATTTACCTCCTTTAAAAAAATTATATCTGATATGGCTGACTTGCTTAATAAACAAATATGGTTTCTACTGACTCCTTGTGGATTTGTGTAAGTCGATAAGAATTTTCCTTCAATAATAACGAATGCTGTCATGAATTTTTACTTTTGAACCATGCGCAAACAGTAAATTCATAATGTTTGTTCTTATATCATCATTAACACTTAGCTCTAAGTACTGTATAAGTAAGTGCAAGCAAACGATCTGCGGCGAGGTAGGCCTATTCGTTCAGCTTTGAAAATGGACACACAGAAATTCAGATAAATTCAGCAAGATGTCGCTGCCTTAACGTTAATCTTCTTTAAGTTACCACACACAGAGAGAGAGAGACGCAGTTAGCCTACCAATTGAAGTATTTTAGGCCTATGTGGTCTAAAAAGGATGGAAAATGGAATCACAAGCATCCACTTTTATAGACAAAATTCCAATGCACAGACAACGCATTTCGCAGACAAAACAACCCTTGCAATATCAACTGGAATTACATGGGTCTATTACTGAACTTTATGTAGAAAAAAAATATTTGAATGGGAAAAGACTTTCACTGGCAAACATGGTTATGGACCCAACAACATTATATAGTATCCCCTCCTCATGAAGAAAAGCACATGAGCTAATTGTAATACAAGTAAGTAAACAATGCATCATTCCAACATTCTCTAACATTATGAATAAGATACTAATGAGATAGATCTATATAAGCAATATAACAATTGAGATGTATGGCATAAGGGAACAATTAGTGGATAAGAGGCTAGCAGTTAATTCAATAACGACATTAATGAGTGAGCTAAGACTTACGTAGTGGGACATTCTTACAATACTCTTCCTGTACACCAAGTCAGAACCCTAGGATAAATAACGGGGGCATAAAAGCAGACAATGAAAGCTCAATATTTGATGATGACATTTCTCTAAAACAGACTGTAGACTACGTGTGCACCACCAAGTCAGAACAGTAAGCTTTGTTCTGAGGGGGAGAGGAACCACATTCTAAGGTTGAGATACATGGGCTATTAACAGCTTACTACACAACATACTCTTCGTATTACTTTCTTAGCTACAGTATACATATCACCCTGGCATATTACATAATTTATGCAGTAGCATACAAGACATATACTGTATTTACAAACATATGTGGATATACCAACATTGGCAGTAGAATGGCCTTACTGAAGAACTCAGTGACTTTCAACGTGGCACAGTGATAGGATGCCACCTTTCCAACAAGTCAGTTCATCAGATTTCTGCCCTGCTAGAGCTGCCCCGGTCAATTGTAAGTGCTGTTATTGTGTTGTGGAAGCATTTTGGAGCAACAACGGCTCAGCCGCAAAGTGGTAGGCCACACAAGCTCACAGAGCGGGACTACCGAGTGCTGAAGCGCATAGCGCGTACATATCGTCTGTCATCGGTTGCTCAAGACCTCTTCATCGGGTTCTTCATGAAATAGGTTTCCATGGGCGAGCAGCTGCACACAAGCTTAAGATCACCATGTGCAATTCCAAGCGTCGGCTGGAGTGGTGTAAAGCTTGCCACCCTTGGAATCTGGAGGAATGGAAAATCGTTCTTTGGAATGATGAATCACGCTTCACCATCTGGCAATCCGACGGATTCATCTGTTCAGCAGATGCCAGGAGAACATTACCTGCCCGAATGCATAGTGCCAACTGTAAAGTTTGGTGGAGGAGGAATAATGGTGTGGGGGTGTTTTTCATGGTTCGGGCTAGACCCCTTAGCTCCAGTGAAGGGAAATCTTAACGCAACAGCATGCAATAACCTTCTGTGCTTCCAAATGTGTGGCAACAGTTTGGGGAAGGCCCTTTCCTGTTTCAGAATGACAATGCCCCCATCGAACACCTTTGGGATGAATAGTGGCCGACCTCAGTAATGCCCTTGTAGCTGAATGGAAGCAAGTCCCCACCACAATGTTCTAAATTCTAGTGAAATCCTTCCCAGAAGAGTGGAGGTTGTTATCAAACAGCAAAGAGGGGACCAACTCCATATGGCGCGGGTTGCGCGGTGGTCCTTCTTGTGGGCAACCTTTGTCATCAAAATCTGACATTCTCTTATGATGCTTCCAAGACAACTGGGAACTCGAAGAAAAAAAAACGAGGTCAATTCCTGACGTCAGTGAACTTCAGTCGGAGCTCTAGAAAGAGACCCGAGTTCCCGACTTGTAATTCCCAGTTGGATTACCGTTCAAAACTTATTTTCCCTGTCGAAGCTTGTTTTTTTTCAGTTTCCAGTTGTCTTGAAAGCACTGAAGTCTGCAATTTTCCAATTCCGAGTTAGCAGTTGTTTTGAACGCAGCAGAAGTCATACTGGATTGACAGCATGGCCGATTCTACATTTTCTGGCCCATGGTGCTGCGTGTGAATGTTTATACTTTTATGCTTGTACAAGAGACCCTTTCAGACAGATGTTTTAGATCCTTAATCCCAGACCTGGACCACACACCCTATCCACCAAATAGCAGGCAGGAGAAGCAAAATAGTGATTGCTTTACGACGCTTGCAGTTAGCCACTGATTCCTTCCAAACCGCTCATTGTTGAATTTGATTTTCCTACTTGTTGTGTAATGTTTACGTCCAACATTTTATCTATAATTTCTCCTTACAGTGAAATACTTTCCTACAAGCCCTTAACCAACAATGCAGTTTTAAGAAAATACCCCCCAAAAAGTAAGAGCTAAGAAAAACAAATAATTAAAGAGCAGCAGTAAACAACAATAGCGGGGCTATATACAGGGGGTACCAGTACAGAGTCAATGTGCAGGGGCACTGGTGTCGAGGTAATTGAGGTAATATGTACATGTAGGTAGAGTTATTAAAGTGACTATGCATAGATTATTACAGAGAGTAGCAGCAGCATAAAAGAGGGGGGGGGTCAATGCAAATAGTCTGGGTAGCCATTTGATTAGCTGTTCAGGAGTCTTATGGCTTGGGGGTAGAAGCTGTTTAGAAGCCTCTTCGACCTAGACTTGGCGCTCCTGTACCGCTTGCCGTGCAGTAGCAGAGAGAACAGTCTATGACTAAGGTGACTGGAGTCGTTGACAATTTTTAGGGCCTTCCTCTGACACTGCCTTGTATCGAGGTCCTGAATGGCAGGAAGCTTGACCCCAGTGATGTACTGGGCCATACGCACTACCTTCTGTAGTGCCTTGTGGTCGGAGGCCGAGCAGTTGCCATACCAGGAAGTGATGTAACCTGTCAGGATGCTCTCGATGGTGCTGCTGTGGAACCTTTTGAGGATCTGAGGACCCATGCCAAATCTTTTGTCTTGGAGTGCTTGGACCATGTTAGTTTGTTGGTGATGTGGACGCTAAGGAACTTGAAGCTCTCAACCTGCTCCACTTACAGCCCCGTCGATGAGAATGGGGGTGTGCTCAGTCCTCCTTTTTCTGTAGTCCACAATCATCTCCTTTGTCTTGATCATGTTGAGGTAGAGGTTGTTGTCCCTGCACCACACGGTCAGGTCTCTGCTCTCCTCCCTATAGACTGTCTCATCGTTGTCAGTGATCAGGAGGGGACTGAGCACACACCCCTGAGGGGCCCCTGTGTTGAGGATCAGCGTGGTGGATGTGTTGTTACCTACCCTTACTACCTGAGGGTGACCTGTCAGAAAGTTCAGGATCCAGTTTGAGAGGGAGGTGTTTAGTCCCAGGGTCCTTAGCTTAGTGATGAGCTTTGAGGGCACTATGGTGTGGAACACTGAGCTATAGTCAATGAATAACATTCTCACATATGTGTTCCTTTTGTCCAGGTGTGAAAGGGCAGTGTGGAGTGCAATAGAGATTGCATAATCTGTGGATCTGTTGGTGCGGTATGCAAATTGGAGTGGGTCTAGGGTTTCTGGGATAATGGTGTTGATGTGAGCCATTACCAGTCTTTTAAAGCATTTCATGGCTACAGATGTGAGTGCTATGGGTCGGTAGTCATTTAGGCAGGTTACCTTAGTGTTCTTGGGCACAGGGACTATGGTGGTCTGCTTGAAACATGTTGGTATTACAGACTCAGACAGGGAGAGGTAGAAAATGTCAGTGAAGACACAGTTGGTCAGCGCATCAAAATAAAAGTTAAACCACGTAGAGCTAGCTATTCATGGATATGTAGAGTGATCTGCAGACTTGGAATCAAAATCCTCACAACATACAGTGTGTCATTCCATTTAAACTGTGACTCACCCATAAAGTATAATGGAAGGCAAATTACAGGGTAAAGAGAAGCAATTAGGCAGCCTGTATTTTTCCAACGGCTAATGGCCTGAATGAATGCCTCTTCATTGTGCCTTTTTTGAATTATTAGCAGATATGACTTTCCTTTTGCTTAAAGGCCCAATGCAACCTTGTTTATATCAAATACTTTCTGGGTAACAGTTAAGTAGCTTACTGATTTCCATTAAAATGGGCAAAAATCACTTTTAACACAAAATATTTTTCAAGCAAGAATTTTATTTGGACTGTCTGTTAGTGGTCTGAGTGGGGAGGGGGAAACTGAAAATGATCTGTTATTAGCAGAGCAGTTTGGATGTCTCTTTGTTAGTGGTCTATTAACCAATTTACTGAATGTTGATGTCACCACGGAAAGCTGAAACTCCCACCCATGCAAACCTGCTGATTAGAAGATTGTGTGTAGATTGTAACTGTCAGGAAATAACTCTGATCAAATGTTTTCACACTTTGACACTTTAAGTTTCATCAGCTGTTGTACGATATGATACAAAACAAAGGAAAATTTGATTTTTGACTGTACTGGGCCTTTAAATGTTCTTGTTAATCATATCTATAATTGAAGGTTAGGGTAAATGGTCTCATCTTTCTATGAAGAAAGTGTTCAAGTTAAAATGTACAGTGATGTCTATTGAATACCACAAATTTAAAGTCTGGATTCAATCAAACAAGCAGCCTGGGAATTGTGGAACTGTGGGAGAGATCACATACAGTTATTTTGTGTACTTAATACAAAATAATGAATTCATCATAAAGGTAGCCTAAGTTCAATATAACAATTAAACCCTCCATAATTCTTCAAATACATCATTATCTTTGTGACCTGTTGAGTTTGTTCTCCATAAATGTATGAAGACAATACCCACAGTCAATTATAAAATAAAATTGGCTAGTTTGATAAAATCAGTGACTCTGAAAGTTAATGAAATATCAAATATGTTTGTTTCAGGCAATCTCCGAGCAAGCATTCTGGGAGTGGGTGAGGGAGCAAAGAAATACCATTTGCAAAACAAGAGAGGCCATTCTTTCTTTCCCTTAGGCAAGGTTCATGGCAGGGTTATTATAAAAGTACTCCGTTTATCATAGATATTCCACGTCAGTAGCATAGTAATTTAGCATCTTGAAAAGAAGAATGGAATGTCCAAGCTTTGTTCTTCATCAACACTTTTTTATTCATATGACAATGTGATGATCTCTAATATTTGACCTTGCATGTCTTTGAAATATTTCACATAAGAAACAAAACAGATGGCTCGTAGAAAGATTATAGCAATAAAGGACATACCGTAAATAACATGCATTTTATGAAACATGTCTTAGGCCCTTTGTAAAGCAGGGTTGCTTTGAATCTCAGGTTGTGGCGGCCCTGCCTCTGACTGAATGAATTTCATCATAAAATGAACAAATTAAAAGATGCATTTGGATACGGAGGGCAAACCAAGGTCAAAGAAACAATCCCGCAGGCTCTGTTCATTCATTGCTAGGCACACACTCTTAATCTGGTGATGTAACAAGTTTCTGCAAAATTGAAAGAGTGCAAGATCTTTTCTCTCATCTCTGTGAAGGACTACAATGAACCCATTTTCAATCAACAGACAATAAGCCATTTGATTGCTAGGGAACGTAATGATTTAGTGCTGTGCTGAGGGGGATGATTATAATGTTTATGTTTGTGTTTTCTTTTGCCAGAGAAGAGCTGATGATCTCCTCATCGTTTGACAGTCTGGAGGTTTTACTGGACTCGTTTGGCCCGGTGCGTGACTGCTCAAAGGACAACGGTGGTTGTAGCCGAAACTTCCGCTGCATCTCTGACCGCAAGCTTGATTCCAGTGGATGTGTGGTGAGTGAGTCACTGTACTGCCTGGGGATGGCCCTCCTCTCAGAACCGTCTTTCTTTATTTCTGCTTAGCGGCCATGAAATGAACCATGCACGTTTTAATACATTCACCATCTGCCAATGGTTCCTACTTCCTATTAAAAAGGTGTGCTCCAATTGTGTATCACTCTTCTTCGCAGCACATTATTTGTCACCTGATCCGAAAAGCTCAGGCTGTCAACGAACGGTCTTTCAAGCGAGTTAATTTCTGTTCAAGTACTGCAATACACTCAAGACATTAGTTTAAGGTGTACTTGGGTAGGTATTGTTTGTGATCAAGCATTTCTGATCAGATGACTTTCTCAGATGACTCCCTCTAACATTTGATTGAAAGAGAAACTTTTTGAAAGTATAAAATATTACTCAAATGGTAATATTTTCTTGATTTACATTTTCCCAATATTCTGCCAATATATATATTTATATATTTTTTATTTTACCCCTTTTTCTCCCCAATTTCGTGGTAATCAATTGGTAGTTACAGTCTTGTCTCATCACTGCAACTCCCGTACGGACCCGGGAGAGGCGAAGGTCGAGAGCCGTGCCTCCCCCCGAAACACAACACAACCAAGCCGCACTGCTTCTTGACACAATGCCCACTTAAACCGGAAGCCAGCCGCACCAATGTGTCGGAGGAAACACCGTACAGCTGGCGACCGTGTCAGCGTGCACTGCTCCTGGCCCGCCACAGGAGTCGCTGAACGGGAATAGTTTGCAGATTATGGGGAAATTATCAAAGGTTCACCTGACACAAGACTGAATCCAAACATTACAATGTTCATTTTATGTGCATTTTACATTTACTGTACATTTCACTGCATTTGTTGATAGCAAAATCTGAAAATATTCTGGGTACATTCAGGTACATGTTAAGAATATTCCTGGTAAATATGGGGTAGTTGCAACATAAGACTAAGAAATTGCAACTGTTTGAGTGAGAGGACTAACTGGTGTGTCCAAGTGACCACATGCCTCGCCTAGTTCCTCAGTAATTTCAATGAACTTTTATGACTCAAAGAAGAGTCTTCAACGATAAGGTAGTTTTTTGAGCTCTCCTAGCTGTGCCGTTGAGGAACTGGAGCAAGCACACTTGTTATTTTGTTTGGAACACAACCCTGCAGTCACACAATTGTGTAAAAAAACAACAGTAATCTGAAAACAGTCCATTATAAATTGCAATCTAGGTCAGGTGGACATCATTTGGGCATCAATTGCCAACATGACTAGCAGAGTTATAATACGATATTACAGTGCAATGCAATTCAGGGAAACAGATCATAATTTTGGTGCGCATAGAAAGGAGTCGTTCAGGTGCGTGTGCCACGGTGAATTATCTTTTCAATAGACAAACAGGCTCATTCTGTTCAGAACAACCCAGGGTTTGACGCCATGTCATCTTGTAACTGTACATCAAACATAGTGATTATAAACGTTGACACTGTATATGACATGGGTTTTATGATATGAGTGCACATCGTGAAGTGCACAATTAGCTTACTTGTATGACATCAAATTGGTATTTATTATAATCCTCAACGTCTCATCTTTCAAAATATGAGACGGCATTTGCCTCACTCATTTGCAAAAGTTGCCCAATTAGCGGGAGGTATCAGGGCAATTTCTTGTCGCTCAATTTCAGAATAGCTGTCAGTCAAAATCCATACAGTGCTGTGAAGCTCAGAGACAGATCTCTGACATAGTATGTTGCTGTATAGCCACTACGTTCCAATTTAGGCATTTATCAGTGCCCAAATCTGCCATTTTCAACCCGTATATGGGTATGAGTATAAAGGGCATGATATACCAGAGGCACATTTTCTATGCATTTCAGTTCCAAATGTCTGCACTGTATTGATAATATCACACTTGCATTACTTTTCAAAACGTAGCTGTCAAAATCCATTGGTTATAAGAACGGTCAGACTTGTCTCAAACCATTTGTTTGACATAGCCACCAAGACCAATCCCATTCTCAAACTCAGCAGTGGGCTGTACGAAATGTCTAAACCAGTTTTGACCAAGATGTTTTTGCAGGAAACTATATTTCACGCTTGAATGTTAATTATATATGAGCAGACACAATTATTTTAATCAACAACAAACATACATAATTGTATCTGTCACAGTTACAATTGCAATTTGAGCACAGAGGCCATACTTGGATATCAATGTAAGTGTTCCTTCATAGCCTGGGGTCCCTAGCATAATCTGAAAATACATCCATTTCCTGCACCATTGCAATTAAGATTCCTGGTTGTTAGGCCTGACTTGGCTTGCTGTTAATTCAGAAAGACATGCATATAAAATCACCTCATTTGTATCTTTTGGTCTTGTTAATGCCACAAGCCTGCTGCACAACAAAATTGTATTTCCTTGCCAAGCAGTTAGATTACGCAAACAATTTATTGCCCGTTTGAGAGCATTTCCCTTCGGCTCTAATGGTGCTGGTGGTCAGACCTTGGTGAATGTAGCTGTCACAGAGTTCACAACTAACAGCCTGTGCACTCACTGACATTGCACTCTATACGGTAGAGATGTACAAGACTTTTGACCTATCGGTGGTTTCCAGTATCTAAAAGTCACTACTAAATATATAGATTTCTGACAAAATATTGAATAGGTTTGACTTTTCAACACAGCGGAGAGTATTGCAATATATCAGAGGTCAAACAACAGATCAATGTCTTATGCGATGGAAATAATTATTATATAGAATTGAATGATGTCAGGAGCTCTATTGAGCTCTGAAGTAGACAGCAGTTCTTAACAAGCATGAGCTTTGTGAAATAGCGACTGTAGACCTTTGCCCCCAGTTTGCGCAACTGCAAAATACATTCAATCATCAAATAAGCATCTTATTTTCATTCATGTTTTCTAAGTAATGAAACAAAAGCCCTTGTCTTTTTAGCAACCGATAATAATAGATATCCATCATGTTGGTATTTATTTCTAAACATTTACTAGTATACCTCATGCTGTTTTGGCAGAATTGTTTCAATTATTGTGATATAGATTCTTGTCTGTCTCACCCAGACCAACCGGAAGCTCTGGATTTATGGTTTATGGTAATTTAAGGTTTAATTGTAACGGCGTTCTTCGTTTGTTGAAAGAGAGGACCGAAATGCAGCGTGGTGGTTAATCATGATCTTTAATGAAACAAATGACGGAACGATACATGAACCAACTTATAAATACAAAAAACAACAAACGGAACGTGAAACCTAATTACAGCCTATCTGGTGAAACTACACAGAGACAGGAACAATCACCCACGAAATACAAAGCAAAACTCAGGCTACCTAAATACGGTTCCCCATCAGAGACAACAAGAAACACCTGACTCGAGAACCGCCTCAGGCAGCCCAAGCCTAACTAGACACACCCCTAATCATAGCAATCCCAAATCCTACAAAACCCCAATACGAAACACAACACATAACCCATGTCACACCCTGGCCTGACCAAAATATATAATGAAAACACAAAACACCATGACCAAGGCGTGACATTAATATGGACATACCATTCATAAACACATTTACAAGCTTTAAATCATGGGTTAACATGCACTGAAATCCGCAATAAGGAATGAATCTTTGCCTTTTTTCTAATATCCTACTAGTTCTTACTAAGCGTCTGCTCTTGTTACAGCAAGATATCCAGGATGCTGCCATCTGTTGCATAGATATCTTGGTGTTTTGTAATTACCTTGTGACGAGTTATATAAATTATACTTTCGTCCGTCTAATCATACTGGTAACTGTCTGGGACTCAGACCCCGATTCCACTTATAAATTAACACCTTGTCTGAGTCCATGCTGCCAGTCTGGTCGTGTTTAATATCTCTCCTAGCATGAGCCGATGCCTCCTGACCCCCTCTGTCTGGCTGATGTATGGCACTCCTGGGGAGAGAGGGTGCAGTCGTTTGGAAGTAAAGTCTAATAATCACCAAATGATTATGTGATTAATTAGCTCTTGTCTCCTGCTAGAACAGGGGAAACGTGAGACTGTCTGTCCAGCCACCAGAACAAATTGGGCCCTGTCCAAACAAAGCGTGTCAGCCTGTGGTGTGAGATGTGTACCGACAGAGGAGACCTTAGTATTTACATGATTCAGACATTAGGACTGCTATCACACACTTACAGACTCCCTGCACTAAGTATAACCCGGGTGGAAAAGTTCCCCAATGTCTCAATTTAACTCTGTAATTGTTATATGGACACTCCATGGGGATATTCCATGGGTGAAGACAGTTTCTCACGTGGCTTCAGGACTACTGGCCTGCACTTCTACTGAACTTCATCAATGTTGTCAAATGTTCATTTTAAAGATGAGGTGTGCAGTTTGGGAGTCATATGTACTTCCCCCCCAGAGAAATATATAGATATACCTCACATTTAACAGAACGCTCAATTGTGACACGCACCTTAACATGCTCAACCTGCTTCACATGTGTTGCTAGTTGATGCACTTTGTCACTTTGACGTAGCAGATGTATATCGACGCAGTCCACGTTCAGCTGAATTTGTTCTGTCTTGGATCACATTTTGGGCACTAAGCGGTTCTGAGCTGAGTCGATACTTGGCTGAGGTATTCTATGAGCATACTCCTAAAGAGGAGCGGGTGGTCAGCAGCCTGCCACTACTGATGTTTTCCTCTAAGGATCACTGGGTGGATTTAAGGTACTCCATCCTCTTTGGAAAAATCTAATGTACCGCCACAGCTGTGGACAGATGCCACAGCATGTTAATGCACCACTGTAATCCCTAAAGCTACCTCTGAAATATGACCTTTTCACACTTGCTAGGACCGTGGAAGATGTTAGTAAAAAATATTTAGAATCAACCCCCCCCCCCCCCCCAAGAAATTGTTCTGATTTTGGTTCTGACATTGTGAAAAAGGTAAGAACTGGTAACTACTGTAGGGGTGTCAATATGTTTGATTTAGAGGAGAGTGTTATAGAATCTTTGTATTACAACAATTATTTAACAATTATTTAATGATTTAAGGAGTTACAACAATTATAATTATATTCCCAAGGGGCTATTATATCATTGCACTCTGGATACTTTTGTAACTCTTAAGACTACCTGATATGCCTTAATAACCTCAATGATGGCATTTGAAACCAAATCTATCTTCCTTGCCAGTGTAGAAAACTCTGCTGGCTGGATAAGTTTTCAATCTCTATTGTCCACTTTCTCCAATCTGTCTATTTGGCGAATTTGGAAATGGCAAGCTTATCCAACTTGCTATGTACAGTAGCAATAACACATGGCTGATTCCCATAAGCTGGAAGTAAGCAGGAGGAATGTATCTCCATTAGAAAATAAGATTAAAAGGAAAAGTGGTTCAAGGGGTTTTCCAGTTTAGCCTAAATACAAAAGCTTCACAAGCCTGTACAGTGCCATCATATACAGTACTGTCTCGTTTCCTTATAGGAATATTTCAGTATTTTGGCAATGAAGCCCTTTTTCTACTTCCCCAGAGTGAGATGAACTTGTGGATAGCATTTTTATGTCTCTGTGTGCAGTTTGAAGGAAGTTGCTAACTAGCGTTAATGCAATTGCTATCTAGTGTTACCACAATGACAGGAAATCTATGGTAACTGCGAGAATGCTAGTAGATACCATAGACTTCCAGTCATTGCACTAATGCTAGTTAACATTGGCTCACAAAACTACCTCTTACTTCCTTCATACTGGATGCAGAGACATAAAATGTTATCCACGAGTTCATTTGACTCTGGAGAAGTAGAAAAAGGGCTTCATTGCCCTTTAAACTGCCGGTAAAGGATGTTGTTTATTTTGTGGTGAAACATGAGTTTGTTATTTGACCAAGCAACACAAAAAAGAGAGAGAGAGAAAAAAAATCTAAAATGAAAGAATAATTTTAGTTGACATTATCTAATGTTTCTACCATGGAGGGATGGATCTTTAGACTTTTGCCATTTGTCACATTATCTGAATGACTTTACATCATATGATTCACTCAATCATGCATCGTCAATTTCTAAAATGTTCTTAAAAAGGTACACTTAATATTTGCATTGTTATCAATAGATAACTTACTGTATGAAAAATCATTAAAGCACGTCTTTAATGATCACCATTCTTTGGACATTGGGGGAAATGCTCCTGAGTTCTCCTAATTCTGCATGTCATTGAACGGAGGCCTATTACAACACTCAATAAGGAGAGACATGTAGGGTTCACAAGCAAGAACTATCAATACATTATTTCCTCTCTGACATCCCTTTGACACACGACACACTTCCCCATTGCCATCGATTGCAAAGAGGCACAGTGATTTAAGGAGTCTCTGCTACAGATGAGTTAGGAGATTCACTGTACCATGATCTTTACATTACAGGTGATAAATCAGTTGTCATAGTGCTCATAGCCATGCAACAAATCAATAACAATGAGTCCAGGGAGAGGCGAGGTACTCCTGTTACTACATGTGCCTCACTGGCCATTGATACTTTATCAACTACCATGTCCATTAGCCCAATGGTTAAACAATTGTGTAAGAGGGCCAACCAGACCTCTTTGTATAACAACATAAGTCTTAGGCTTCAAAAAGCAATATACTGTACTGTACCTGTCCTCTACACTGTTGTCAGTGGAGAGATGGGTCATCATGATCTAGGAAGGGATTTAACCCTCGCGCAGGTTGTAGACAATACGGCTTTTAAAGGTCATTTTGCATGTCGGACAGAGCTGACATGCAGTGTTGCCTTTTTAAGCCTAATTGTTGACAAACTGCGGTCGGATTGAATCCCAACCTTATTGTATGTATGAAATGGGGAAATGGGGGGGGGGGGGGGGGGACGACATAAACCACATTTACAGGTGCACACAATCTGAAATCTTACATAAATATGATGTAGGACAATTGTGGATTTTCAGTGCAGCTGTCTGACTCAACTGATGAAGTTACAATTCATATTTAATGTTTTTCCGCTCATCCCTATGGTGAAAAAATATATTTATTTCATGGCTGTTAATTTCCTCTCATGCTAGGTTATCATGTAGTATGTATGATCCATCCACATAGAGCTTCGCTTCAAACATAGCCTACTGCAACAGTCTAGAAAATCTTTACGTCTGAATATATTGGTCATAATCAAATCATTTGTGACTTGGCGTTAGGTCCAAACTTTTTCTCATACGATCCTGTAAAAACAAAAGCAACAAGTTAAATTCCCCACAGAGTTACTCTTTCAACCGGTCTAACACAGACTAGTGTTAGGATGTCATGATGCCAGGGTCGATGGGCACTGGAGACTTTGAAGAGGAAATAAATAAATATATTGTCACTTATGCTTCCTTATTGCTTGAAGGCAAACATAGCTTTTCCCTCTTTTCTCCAGGCAGGGATGCCTTGTTAAGTATCATCCCATCAAAGACCCCTTTGAAGGAATGGCTTACAGAGAACATCATGTGAATTTGGCTTCACAGGCCTCTGAAAAAAAATGCTTTGGGAGGCACAGGGGAGTCTTTGTAACTATGGATGCAGGTGTGGAGTTGTAGAAGTTCTGCAGGCCTCTGTGAATTTATTATACCTTTGTGCCTCATATATCTTGGTTAGCAGCACGTCCTTTGTGGTGTTAAAGAGTTTACGGAATGTTATTTGGGAAAATGTAATCAAAGCCTTTACCTTGATTTTTCCAAAAGTTTTGCAAAAATGTTGCTTTCCCACTTTTCTGTAATTCGTACACACACATGGGATCTGGATGTGTCTGATCTCTACTTATTTCTGTGTGAACTAAAATCAGATCACATCTCATATTATTTTGATTAATCTGTAGCCCTATTGTTTTTGACAATCTGGACATCCTTTATCCTTTATTCCCACTACTTGTAGTGCCCTCCGGGACTGAGCCCTATGAAGGATGGCACGGGCTGCTACGACCACCACATTGGCATCGATTGCTCTGATGGCTTCAACGGAGGCTGTGAACAACTGTGCCTCCAACAGCTCGCCCCCCTGGAGGATGACCCCACCCTCTACAACATACAGATGTTCTGCGGGTGAGAGAACACTACTGAACTTGGATTTGTCCCAAATGGCACCCTATTCTCTTCATAGCACACTACTTTTGACCAGGTCCCATACTGTGCCATCCCTATGTGCCCATGGCCTTGTCTCTGTGGCACTGAGCTGACATTGCGTGACACTGAACTGTCATATCCTAAAGTGTTTTAAAAGGATTGAATTGTACATGGTAGAACATTTAAACAATGCCATGAAATTACTAGTATGTCCTTCTTTTTCACCTCAGTAGATTCCTGGTGATTGTCAGGCATTGTCATGACATAGATTTAGTAGGACAAGAAAGTGCAGCAGTAAGTATTTTAAATGTCAGCTGTGCAGTGCGTTAGTCACTCAGAGTGAGTAGTCTCTTCCCCTTGGAGAGGTTGTCTCTTAAAAGAGAAGGATCTTTTGACCTCTATTTTAGTCAGTGTCAAGTCTTCTCCTGACTACTAAAGTCTTTCTGATTGTAGGTGGCAAACGTGTCATTTACTATCATATGAAACATGATAATATGACAGAGAAAGTGAACCAGTTTATACAGTATGTCATGTGCATTAGGACTGCATTAAGACATATCTAACCCTCTTTAGTAACACTTTCCTGTGGAAAGAACAATGTCATCATGAAGAAAGCTTCTTTCAGTTTAATCCCTGGCCGTTTTTCGCATTGCCTTTTGATACATTTTACAGAGCTCGCTAGACACTGGGATGTCAAAATGTCATCAATATGAAAGAGTCTTGAGAAAACTCACACTGTTTGAATTATTTCCTTTTTGAAAAATGAAATGGGGGGTTTGTGTTCAATGAATTGATTTAATAGCACAATAGAACAAACATAGAATTGATCAGCACACTAGAATCGTGAGGCCTATTTTGTGTGTCCCGTTGAACTCTGTCATAAAGAGGTGCACTTCTAAGTAACTAGTGAACCATGAACACAAGTAAAATAAAGAAATAATCCTCATAGCTAGCTAAAGTGATGTTTACATAATGTTAAAAAGGAATTTCATGCACTCTTCAATCAGTCACAAAGTAACTTACTCAATCAAATCCAGTAGAAGTCAAAACCAACCTAGTTTTTATCCCAGTATTGACTTGAATTCAAACATAATTTGTTCTAAACCCTGAATATGACCATATGTATTAGAAGCTACATGTTTAATCTAGATAAAACAATCTATTTTAATATAATGTAAGAACACATTAATAAACGCTCAGCTCACAACGCTCAGCTCAACAATCACCATTGTTTTTTCTGGTTGCCGTTGTAGCTGTATTGAGGATTACAAGAGAGGTCAAGATGGTCGTTCCTGCCAGCCCTTGTCTGAAGCCTGTACTGAGGGACTGGACTGTGGGGAAACAGCTGACGTCCCAGCCAACCAAACCGTTTTCGGAGACCTCTTCTATGGCTACAACAACCATACCAAAGAAATCATCTCTGGTCAGATCCTCAAAGCTACCTTCAGGTAATGTACGAGTTGTGTCATGGGTTTTTATCTCATGTATAAAATAGGTTAATAATAAACGATGTGGAAGGTGTGTTCCATGACACGCTAGCCGAGTAGAACTTAACTTCCACGGAGTTGCATTCTTTCCCAGGGTACTTTTGGGCCACGAGTTGATTATCCCTTCTATACAATGACTATAACTTAACACATTTCTGCTAGAAATAGCAAGTTTACTGGATAGCGACTGTAGTTGCAAAGGTAACCAAACAAACAGACTTGCTAGCTTACCTAACCAAACCATCAGTCCTAGCTTGCTATTATGAAAATCGAATTTAACAATGACAATAATGTTTCCAATTCGACTTTTGCTTTCAAAAGCAGCTCAAACATAGAACATGTAAGAATGAACTACTATTTATGGATTTTATTTTATGTGTAGAGATGTATAGTAGACTAAAGCAAGGTGAGCAATTAATGAACTCAGAAGATTAAATATGTATGGCATATTTCAAATGTACTCTTCCCTCCACAATGAAAAGGATCATACCCATACCACATTACATGTCAATATAAATACAGTGTATCCTGTGAATGAGGATCTAAAGATATGCTTGCAGTATCTAACAAAATGCACAGCAGTCCCTGTTTTGATGTTTGTGAATTAGTTCCGTGGCAGCAAGCTTTGAAGGCTGCTTAATTACCATCGTCCACTCACGATGCTTCCTTTCCGCTGAAGTCAGGAAGTCAGAAGGTCACGGAAATAATCTGCGAACCTGAAATTTAATTTGGGTGCACATGGATCCCGCAGCCGGAGGCAGTTCATCCACTTACAATATGTCACATGAGTGCTAGTGGAAGGTGAACGAGGGAAAGTTAATATCATCAAGTAGCTAAATCTCAAACACTCTGATCTCCTCATTTTGAAAGCACTGGGAGAGACAGCCAGGGTTTCAGACAGACTTTGAAAAGCACCAAATGCTCCTGTGCAGATTGCAGGCAGACACAGCACTGGAGAAAGCCTCAATGCAAACCCTAATTATACAAGATGGTAAAAAGTGAATTAAAAGTGACCAGGAGCCAGTTTGGTGTAATGGACCTTAATTGGAGCAGATAAAACTTTGAATGTGCAATGAACAAAGAGTCTGCACTGGTGGGTTCATTAAGCCTCACAAGAATGCCATATTGATGTGACAATTAATTTGAAACTAAAGGAAATAGTCAACGTTGATACATAGGAGGAATAGTGCTGGGATGTAAATATTACTGCTGATGTAGCAGTGCAGGGAATTTCAAATTGAATCTCGAAAAATATGAATGAACATTCTCTCAATTAGAAACAAATGCTAATGTTACAGATTTGGATTATTTCAAAGGAGAAAATGGCCAAACCAACTTCAAAATGTATATTGCCTTGAAGTATTGTCTTTACATTATATAGGTAAATCAAATGTAACACTATAAATAACATTTTGGCCATTTTACTGACACCCCATGGAAAGGAATAAGTTATTGTGGGACTCATGGATGGTTTCCAAAGAGAGTCACCATGAGAGACGTCATCAAAGTCTTTCCTGGAAAAAAAGTTGAGAAAAAACGGTATTATTCTGTTTCATACTCACACCAGCCTGGTGCTTGGAGCTTCATTGGCGCTTCTTCAAAGCCTGAACCCACGGTTCTGGAGGGTCACAAACATCTGTTTCACTCTTTGACAGTAAACGTATGAAAGGCAAGAATATGACATTTGAACACTGTCTAATCATTCATGTAATGTGTAAAAAGTAATGGAACCTCAACTATTACTATTTTCAAATGTCTGAAAAGCACAGAAACCACATACAGTACATAGCTGCTGGATAGAAATGGAAGCTTGGTTCCCAATTTCAACTGTTCCGCACTATACTGTACACGTGTTTCACAAACTAGACAAAATATGCACAATTCCCTCTGAGTCAAGTTTGACTGTTGATCTTTTATTTATTTGAAAAAGAGACATCCTACCCCTACCTTTTTATTTAGTCTGGCTGGAACAACAAAAGGAAGAAAATTAAAGGACACATCTAGCAGAGTGAGCAGGTACCCACTGGCTCTTCACAGCCGGTGTTGCTGGAATAAGATGAGGCTAGCCTGTACCCAGTCAGCGGGAGCAGAGCGTGCTGGATGGCCAGGCTCCAGGCTGTGCCACAGAGCTGCGTCTGATTTTATCCACACAGGGCTGTGGGCTCTGCTTTCATGCTCACCAGCCTCTGAAACACTTTTCATGTTTTTAAAAAAGGTAGATGTCGTTGTCAGAATCACTCATGCTACCCGGCTGAATTTCAGAGTTGGCTTGGTAATTATTATTTCAAAAGTTTCAGAGTTTTCTGTGGAGGATTGGAGGTAAATAAGAGGTGTCACACAATCTTAGCCGGAGCTTTTATGTGGCTGAGACCGGCATAGACACAGAGTTTTCTATCAAAGGCACATATAAGGGAATATTCCATTACATTTTGTTCTTCTCTTGAGCATAGAGAGGGAGATGGGATGGGATCTCAGCTGAGATGTCTAGAGACTTTGCAGTGATGCGATGTCCCAGTGCTAGATCTCCGTGTCTCTGAGGGAGGCAATGAAGTCCATTAGAATAATGTGAGTTAAAAAGGCAACCTCTTCTCATTATTTCTCCCCTTTGGCTCCTCGTTCTTTGCTGTCCCTGTTCTCTCTCTCTCACTCCTCCACACAACATGCTTAGAGCAGGTTTTAATTAATATTTTACTGCCCTTTGTTCTCATCAGGGCCTGCTTGGGATCATGATTAAGACCACATTCCCAAACTACTTGGTGGGGTGTCTCCTCTCACCCCCTCGGAGGAGGAACACCTTAATCTACTCGCTTAATTAAAATATAAAATGTCTGTCTGAGCTAGATTGATTATATTGAACACTGGAGGCCATTGCCTCTATTATTGGACCCTGTAAAGATTCCACCCCAGGGTCATTCCATCACTTGTCGTCAGATATGAGCGCCCCCCCCCCCCCCCCCCCCAAAAAAGTTTCAATGTCAATCAAAGGTATGAGGTATGTCATCGTTGAAATTATAAAGTTGGCTGAAATCCTGAAACCCCAAAATACAATTTTTACTTTAGTTTGTCAGATCTTAAAAGAAACTGAAATAGTTTTTTGACATCCATGCTCATCTCATCCCACAACTGATTATAATTTGATTAATTCTACTTTTAATTGTTGTTTGTTAGAGACCAAAGTCTAAAGAAACTCACAATTATATTTGACATTTTAGACATTTTAGCAGACATTCTTATCCAGAGCGACTTACAGTAGTGAGTGCACACATTTTCATACTTTTTTTTGTGCTCTTACATTTTGAGGTCACAGGAAAAGTAATTTGTGATAAAGTTTGGCAGTTAACTATGCTAATATGGACTTGGCTTTAAGCCAGTTTAACAATGGCATATTTCATACCGGTATACCTCCTTTTTGACAATACTAATTAACGACAATGGCACATTAAAACCATTCCACCTTCAAGGCCCAAGGTGCATTATCCGTACCTTTTCTCTAGTTCCTTTGCTCAAGCGATACGCGTTGTTATACTATGCCTAAAGCAGCATATTGGATTTGTGTGAGTCTAATTTCCATGCTTTTAATTACTGTTAACAATGTGTTTCTCTTCCTTACCCCCTGTCCATGGAATGGCCATACAAATGAAATGGCATACATTATTGCAGTGTCCTCATCCACATTGTGTCTCAGAGTAGAAAATCGGTTGTAAGTGCTGAGAATAGAGACATTTTACTCCTACTCTTATGGGTAAAAATAAAAGCTATGCATGAAGCCTCTTTAGTCATAAGAGTCCCACCTAGTCAACAGATAATTAGGAGACCTCATGCATTAGCTGACCTAACCAGTTAAGAGTTACCAGCAGGTGTCTTGATAATACAAAAATGCAGCGAGTCAGTGGTTCCTGCGCCACATGCAGTTGGAGTTGTTAAAATATTATTTTGATACAGTACCAGTCAAAGGTTTGGACACCCCTACTCATTCAAGGGTTTTTCTTTATTTTGACTATTTTCTACATTGTAGAATAATAGTGAAGACATCAAAAATATGAAATAACACAAATGGAATCATGTACAGTAGTAACCAAAAAAGTGTTTAACAAATCAAAATATATTTCATATTAGAGTTTCTTCAAATAGTCACCCTTTGCCTTGATGACAGTTTTGCACACTTTTGGCATTCTCTATACCAGCTTCACCTGGAATGTTTTTTTTAAGTCTTGAAGGAGTTCCCACATATGCTGAGCACTTGTTGGCTGATTTTCCTTCACTCTGCAATCAGACTCATTCCAAACCATCTCAATTAGGTTGAGGTCAGGGGATTGTGGAGGCCAGATAATCTGATGCAGCACTCCATCAATTTCCTTCTTGGTAAAATAGCCCTTACACAGCCTGGAGGTGTGTTTGGTCATTGTCCTGTTGAAAAACAAATTATAGCCCCAATAAGCCCAGACCAGATGGGATGGCGTATTGCTGCAGAATGCTGTGGTAGCCATGCTGGTTAAGTGTGCCTTGAATTCTAAATAACTCACAGACAGTGTCACTAGCAAATCACACCCACACCATAACACCTCCTCCTCCATGCTTTACGGTGGGAACCACACATGTAGAGATCATCCGTTCACCCACTCCACGCCTCACAAAGACATGGCGGTTGGAATCAAAAATCTCCAATTTTGACTCCAGACCAAAGGACAAATTACCACCGGCCTAATGTCCATTGCTCGTGTTTCTTGGCCCAAGCAAGTTTCTTCTTCTTATTTGTGTCCTTTAGTAGTGATTTCTTTGCAGCAATTTGACCATGAAGGCATGATTCACACAGTCTCCTCTGAACAGCTGATTTTGAGATGTGTCTGTTACTTGAACTCTGTGAAGCATTTATTTGGGCTACAATTTCTGAGGCTGGTAACTCTAATGAACTTATCCCCTGCAACAGAGATAACTCTGGGTCTTCCATTCCTTTGGCGGTCCTCATGATAGCAAGTTTCATCATAGCGCTTGTTGGTTTTTGCGACTGCACTTGAATAAACTTTAAAAGTTCTTGAAATTTTCCGGATTGACTGACCTTCATTAGTAATGATGGACTGTCGTTTCTCTTTGCTTATTTGAGCTCTTCTTGCCATAATATGGACTTGGTCTTTTACCAAATAGGTCTATCCTCTGTATACCCCCCTACCTTGTCACAACACAACTGATTGGCTCAAATGCATTAAGAAGGAAAGAAATTCCACAAATGAACTTTTAAGAAGGCACACCTGTTAATTGAAATGAATTCCATGTGACTACCTCATTCAGTTGGTTGAGAGAATGCCATGAGTGTGCAAAGATGTCATCAAGGCAAAGTGTTGCTATTTGAAGAATCTCAAATATAAATATATTTGGATTAGTTTAACACGTTTTTGGTTACTACATGATTCCATATCTGTTATTTCATAATTATTCTACAATGTAATAAATAGTACAAATAAAGAAAAACCCTTGAATGAGTAGGTGTGTCCAAACCTTTTGACTGGTAGTGTATGCATAGTCACTTTAATTACTCTAACTACATGTACATATTACTACATGTACAATAACTCTGTACCGGTACCCCCTGTATATAGCCTCGCTATTGTTATTTTGCTGCTGCTCTTTAACTATTTGTTACTTTTATCTCTTACTTTTGTTTAGGTGTTTACCACTGTTGTGATTACCAGCGGAGATAAACGTTTATGAATTGATTTTACTCCTGTCTCAGAGTTTGTCTGGGCAGTGTCTTAACATTATCCTAAAACCTACTCTGAGCTGGGAGTTTTTTGTTGTCTTGAAACAGCTTTAACATGCTTTGTGGATATGGGCCCAGGTTTAATGTTCACACAATGCCTTTCCCAAAGGGGAGGATTTTAGCTAAATATGCACTTCCATTTTACAGTTACATCCATTTCCTGCTAGCTCTAAGTCCCTAGAAGATCAAGTATATTTGTCACGGGCACTGCTATGGATTTTAGATGTTGACAGGACTATTGCAGTTAACAGTTATGAAAACCTTTTCTAATGTGTTACTTCAAGGGATAAATTATTATTTTAGAGGTGGTTGTAAGAATATATTAAGTAATGGGATGCTGGGAGTATTATTGCTTCAAGACAGACGTTTGTGTTTGGAATGTGGAAATAACAAAATGGTCCTTTCAATAGAATCAGTCATTTTTCCTTCATAGATGAATAATAGGAGGGGTTTGTAACTGCATCCCACACCTTTCCTGTTTCAACCCAATTATGGAAAGTTGTGTTTTGAGTATTTTAAGATAATGCTGTTTATTCTTGGTTTCTAAATTAGATGTGGCTGTTAACCTTCAAGTCAGAAGAATCGATTTAATATGAGTAGATATACTGTAGATGTACTGTACAGAGCCATTGCTCAGCTATTTGTGTGTTTTTTGGGTGTGTGTCTTTTTATAAAGTTGTCCCAACAAGTTATTTCACTATTGAATGGATTGGCTTTCATTATTTGTCTGGTCTAAAATCCTTGTAACGGGTATCCTCATGCAGTACATGTGGTTATTCATGATTCAGGCTTTCTAGGAGAAACCAAGATTTTTAGATTAAGGATCACCTTTCAAACTCAAATCTTCACCAGCGTCTCTTAACATGAATGCAGAAAAGTCAGCATAAAGCAATAATTCTTTCATATAACTTTCAGGTTCCTCGCTGATCCTTTTATAGGACAAATGAAAGATGTAGCAACAATACAGTTTATTCATATTCAATTCAAAGTCATTTGCCCTTTAAGATCCACTATTTTTCAAACTTTCGAATGGACACTTTGGAGTGGAGATTACCACCATTGTAATGAATGAATTTAGTGAGCAGAGACAGGGATGAGTATACCAGGAAGAGCAGTATTAAACATGAACACATTAGCATATCAGGTTTGGAACTGGAGAATCACAGAATAAAAGGATATTTAACATAATGAAAAATGACATGTTCGATGTCTCTGATTCTTCCATGCATGCTCATATATTTCCTACGGATTTTCTCTTAACGATCTGCTATAATAAAAATTAATGAAGGCTATGGGCTGAAACGTGTTGGTTTTAACAATAATATTTTTTATTATCTCCACTTTTCTCCAAGAGTTGCTGACCTTCCTCTTCACTTCAGAAGATACTGCTTTGCAATGTGCTCATGATTGACACTGGCTCTTCTCTGCCTTATTCTCTCTGTAGGCCCTCATAAGCTCTTGGTAGCTGTAGCTGCGTCCCAAATAGCACTGTGTTCCATGTAGTGCAGTACTTTTGCCCCGGGTCCATAGAGAGCTGTTCAAATGTAGTGCACTGTATAACGGATAGGGGGAAATTTGGGACGCAGGTACAGTCTCTTCTTTGCCTTATTCCCTGTCTCCCTCGTAAGGCCTAGTTGGATGGGTGAGTAATTGTGGGGCTCTAAATAGGCTGTTGTCTCATCCTTAATCCAGGCAGAAGAACTTTGCCCGAGGCATCGAGCAGCAGCTCCCAGATGGCATGGTGGTGGCATCAGTGCCAACCGACGTGCAGTGCCACGAAGAGCTGTCAGACCCAGTCCCTGATCCAGACTATCTCACAGGTAGGAATAAGTTTACAGAATCTATGTATGATAAGAGTATCTACATTTAGTAGCATATGTTTTAATCAATAACCATATGTTGTTTTTTGATGTTGAGCATATTGAAACTATGCAAACAGATATGGAAGGTACAGTACATGTACTGAAGTACAGCATGACTTGCTGCACGAGGGTCAATTGTTTTCAATAAAAAAAAAATCCACCAAAAAAGAATAGTGCTTTTGAACCACTGCAATTTGGAATGTTTAGATTTTCTCTTCACAACCGTATTGTCATATAACCTTGATTATATTTGAATAAAACATGCACGACATCCACATCAGCCTTCAACAACCTTTGCAGATAATCATGTAAATAATGAACTGGAAGGAAATGGGGGAAGGTATTAACAAAATAATATTTCATGAGGAAAAGGGGTGATTATGGATTGTGCTACTGCTTTCAGATCAGAATTCTGTCTAGTGCTTCTCCACACTACATGATGCCAGCTGTGCCTTTTGGACAGAATACAGAGGTTCTATCTAAAACGCCCTCATTAACAGAGGAAAAGATCCCTCCCTGCTCCAACCAAATGACTCAGGCTTCAATGTAATGCATCTTTCATCCTTCCATTCACAGCTCCCATTTGCTGCTGATGTTGCGCTGTGCAACATTTTACTGACCAATTAAATATTTTACTGCCCAATTCAACATTACTGCACAGGGAGCTTAGCAGAATATTTAACATTTGGGTTACTCAACTTGAGAGAAATCCCATTCCATCCAATTTCCTGGAAATGGAAAGACACTGATCTTCGTTTTATCTGTAAATGTAAAAATAAAAAAGGATGTATGCCCAACCAATGGTTAGATATGTGCTGTGAAAACTGTGAAGCTGTGACCATACAGTATGCTGCAGTACTGTCATTCAGTAGTCAGTACAATATAATGGTTGTCTTAAAGCACCATCGAATTTGCAGTGGGACAATTAACTATTTAGCATATTATAAACAAACTGTCACAGTGGAAATTATGAAATGAGCACATACACTACATGACTAAAAGTATGTGGATATCTTAATTCAAAATCATGGGCATTAATATGGAATTGATCCCCCCTTTGCTCCTATAACAGCCTCCACTCTTCTGGGAAAGCTTTCCACTAGTTGGAACATTGCTGCTTGGACTTGGTTCCATTCAGCTACAAGAGCATTTCGGAGGTCGGCAACTGATCTTGGGCGATAAGACCTGGCTCGCAGTCAGCGTTCCAATTCACCCCAAAGGTGTTGGGGTTGAGGACAGGGCTCTGTGCAGGCCAGTCAAGTTCTTCTACATCGATCTCGACAAACTATTTCTGTGTGGACCTTGCTTTGTCTACGGAGGCATTGTCATACTGAAACAGGAATGGGCCTTCCCCAAACTGTTGCCACAAAGTTGGAAGCACAGAATTGTCTAGAATGTCATTGTATGCTGTAGCGTTAAGATTTCCGTTCAGTGGAACTAAGGGTCCTAGTCCGAACCATGAAAAACAGCCCCAGATCATTATTCCTCCTCCACCAAACTTCACAGTTGGGACTATGCGTTCTGGCAGGTAGCGTTCTCCTGGCATGCGCCAAACCCAGATTTGTCCGTCGGACTGCCAGATGGTGAAGCGTGATTCATCACTCCAGAGAACGCATTTCCACTGCTCCAGAGCCCAATGGCGGCGAGCTTTACACCACTCCAGCTGACACTTTGAATTGTGCATGGTGATCTTAGGCTTGTGTGCGGCTGCTCGGCCATGGAAACCCATTTCATGAAGCTCCCGACGAACCATTCGTGTACTGACGTTTCTTCCAGAGGCAGTTTGGAACTCATTAGTCAGTGTTGCAACCGAGGACATACGATTTTTACATGCTTCAGCACTCAGCTGTCCTGTTCTGTGAGCTTGTGTGGCCTACCACTTTGCAGTTGAGACATTGTACCTAGACATTTCCACTTCACAATAACAGCACTTTACCGGGGCAGCTCTAGCAGGGCAGAAATTTCACAAACTAACTTATTAGAAAGGTGGCATTCTATGACGGTGCCACATTGAAAGTCACTGAATTCTTCAGTAAGGCCATTCTACTGCCAATGTTTGTCTTTGGAGGTTGCATGGCGGTGTGCTCAATTTTATACACCTGCCAGCAACGAGTGTGGCTGAATTTGCCGAATCCACTCATTTTAAGGGGTGTTCACATACTTTTGTATATATACTGTAACCATCCAGCACATTCGGTACTATACAATTATTACGGTAACTATGGTACCTATGTTTGGATGCAACTGGCCCGATGCGTCCAGTGGTGTGAAAAACAAAATCCATAGTAATTGCGTTCTTTTGTGGGAGATGCCATCTCCTTTTATTTTTGGGAATCCACAGTAATGTTAAGGATTTAGAATATTTTATATGACCTCTCAAAGACGATGGCTTAGACACTACAGTGCACCTCACTCTAAACCACATTTCCAAGGTTATTTCCAAAGTAATGGACAATCAATAAGGACAGATTGGCATCTGTTAAGATTTGAAGTTTATTGGAAACTTCAGAGGATATTAGAAAAGTATAATCTTAATGGATCTTCTGCTGTCATCACATCCCAGGGCCTTGTCCCTCTGTGTAGCACAACTTTTTTTTCTCCAACGGTTGCTGTGGGCTGGAGGGGAGCCACAGCACAGTATCCCATTACCACTGCACCATGCCCCAGTATGGTTGTGATCCAAATGGCACTCTATTCCCCAATCAATGCACTACTTTTGACCAGGGCCCATAAGGCTCTGATCAAAAGTAGTGCACTATGTAGGGAATAGGGTGTCATTTAGGATGCAGTCTATAATGCTGTAATAGTCCTGCAGCTACAGTTCTATTCGAGTTTATCTTACACAGTAGGATACATTTTTATGCATACATGGGGATGGGATTACTGGGGCCCTTTCAGGTACAGTGATTCCTGGGTTTTGCTCTCTGTTCTAAAATGTGGCATAGTCAAATGCAGAATAGTCAAGAGAAAATGACAGTTTTGACCTCACTAGTCTCAAAGTATCAACAAGAAACATCCCAGTGAGAAAAACTGGTTAAAATGATGTATTGTTGACCAGTTTTGCACACTGGGAATAGATACTGTAAATGTCAATGTCTGAGTGATTCATTGCAGATGTCATTTAGATTTCACAATGGAGGGAATTGCCTATCCGATGCTGTCTGAAATCCTACACAGTAGTATTGATCTTTCAAGTTACCTGAAATGTCGATACTTAGAAGGGCTATTCTCCTTTATCAGCATTTAACTGAACATACACCGCCCTGAATGTGTAAATCGGTATATGCATCCTTTCACTTTGATCGTATTATAGCAGAAACACTGAATCTACTGCACCTGGCATTTAATTGCTAACTTAGCTAATAGTCCATGAGACAGGAGTGAGGCAATGAGGATGTGCCTGGTGGTGCTCTTGAGTGGTTGCCACCCTCCCTTGCTGATTTAGGCAGGTTGGTGCCATGGTCAGTGTATTTGTCACCATGTCAGCACTCCTTGCACTACCTCTCCAACCCTCCTAGGGCAATGCATTCATCTTCCTATTCATCTCTGGGTTGGAAGTCATTCATCATAGGCCAGTGGGTTCCATCAATTATTCCAATGGAGAAGAGAAGGAGGTGAGGCTTTGAAAGGCAAATACATCTTGATTTAATTGGAAAGCAGAAAGCAGGTATGCTTTCACTGCCACTAAGCAGATGTCCCATAAGATGAAGAAAAGGAGAAAGGGAGCAGTCCTTCTGGCTTTTAAAGCAAAAGGAAGGACCGGCAGTCATGGTATGTATTGTGGGGGCTGGGAGGGCAGCTGGGTTTTCACTGATTGTCTTCAGGGGACTCTCTCACAAAGGCATTGGCTGTCATGTTCTCACAGCTCAGATGGACTAAAATGTGTGTGAGCGTCTGAATGAGTATAGTAAAAGTGTCAATTCAGAGAGGTAGAACGGGAAACACCACAGGTGACGTAGTACACAGTGTCAATCATTTGTGCTCTAGCACTAGATTAGATGCCTGTGATCATCAAAGGAGTGGGTACTGTTGCCAGTTAGGAAAAATGACTGACACAGGAGTTTTGACACGCTGGGTTTGTATCCTTTGTGTTATTACATACATACAAGGCAGACAATCTCCTGAAGACAAGTCTTGAAGCAAAAGTGACAGGTTCAGATTTGTAATAACCCAATAAATCCAATCAACAATCTCTCTGCATCGATGTTGACATTTCCGGTTACATTGCAGGCAGGTCGTCACAATCTAATTTAGGGCTCTATTCAATCGACATTGCGGAAGTTCAGCTTTACAGCGTGTTTTTAAATTTAAAGACAATGTTCCCGTTTTTAGCGCAGACTGTCTTCACGGTAAATGCTGCATATGTCGTCTCAATCGGAAATGACCTTTACATTTACGCTTCTACTTTACAGATTGAGACCACCTGGCCAAAGAAGAGGTTTATATACACTGTTCTAAACTCTCCCAAAAGCAGCTTTTAAAGCATGCAGATTCAACCAGCATCTGAAAAATAGCTTTCATATATCAATAACAATCTGAGTTTTCACACAGGGCCAGAAAATGTGTCTTCCTCCACTAAGTTAATAATATCAGAGGCGGGTTTGCTGCTGGCTTACCTTATTTTCTTTGTTTTGGTGTATGTTTGTGCATGTGTGTGTGACTGAGTGTGTGCGTTCATGTCTGGAAGTCCATTTCTGTCTTGCACTGGAAATAAACGTGAAATCGTACAAGGTTTATCAATCTCAGACAGATAGGATCATCTTGATGCAATAACAGGGTTGATTACAGATAATAGATGCAACATTACACAAGAGCAGCAAACTTTGTCCGTTTGGGTCACATTCTGTATTTCTGATAATCCAGTTACTAGAATCCATTACAGTTCTGAGTAACTTCTTTGAATTATTCTCTCATTACTTTACTCCTCCTATATCTTAGAGAGATAAAAGTGCACATGTACTGTAGTTATCAATCCTAGGTCCACCAAATAAAGCGCACATGATTCATTAATACAATGGTATGATTATTAATCTGGAATGGCATTCAACCAAATGAATTACTCAGCCTCCACGAGTCTAAAACCAAAGGACTTAATTGGATTGAAAATGTATTAATCAAAATGAAGCAATAAAATATAAATTGTAGCTGTTAAGTTCATATATTTGTTGTTACATGCTCATGACTGAATAGAAGATATATTATTTCTATATTGTCTGTGCTAGTTATCCCTCAGGGGTGTACCGTCCTCACTGAGTGTCCAGACACTGGTTTCCTTTAAATGTGTCAGCATTGAGACGCCACATAATCTATATTTTTATTCGCTCTTGAAGTAATGGGTAGCAGGAAAGAAGGTCATGCCTTCTGGGGTTTCTGTTAGTGTTCAATGCATTTTTTTGTCTCACCTCCCCATACAACCGGTACTGTAACTGTTTATGGAATATGATTCTGTGTCTGTCTATAGCTATAGAGTAAGGCAGTCTACTGGATAATGCTATATTTGAAACCCTTGCATTTCAGCCTTTAAAAGGTTATTTCAGGGCATCCCCCCCGTCTGTTATTTGGGCTTTGGCCTGATTGTTTTACTATCTGGTAATTCCTCGGCTGGGCCATGGTTTGACCTGCAGTGTTACTTATTATACTTCTGTTGCAGTTCCCTACTGGAAGGGTCAGGAACCATGAGTAGCTACTGTCAACTCCGCTCACTTACCATTCA
The DNA here is from genome assembly GCF_002021735.2 of Oncorhynchus kisutch. Taxonomy (NCBI): domain Eukaryota; kingdom Metazoa; phylum Chordata; class Actinopteri; order Salmoniformes; family Salmonidae; genus Oncorhynchus; species Oncorhynchus kisutch. Next base: position 19,808,531 of record NC_034203.2, read on the forward strand.
GTACATGTGCATTGTCTCAGGTTTTTGTGTCCGATGTTTTGTTGAGTATTTTCCATGGTTCTGGGCCTTTGCACCAGTCCTTTTTCTTTTATTGGCCAATATCTTATCTCTATAGTTTAAAAAGCTTCAAGAATTCACAAAGACATAACGGTTAATGTGAGCACTACAGTCAGGTTTGATAGATTTATTTGCAATTTCCTTGCCTCTTGTCTTCCTAGCTGTTTTCAGATGCTGGAAAAAGTTGAATTGAGGTGTGCTTTGGAGTACATGACTTTGGAGAAGTAAAGAACAAATCAACTTTAAGCTCAACAATCTCCGGTGTTCAATATTAAACTTTTGCTGGAAGCTTCAATTGAAATAGGATCTATAATCCTGGTGTGGCTAATCATAGATACGTTAGCCTGACAAATGAAGAGCGTGAGTGTTGTTTGAGTTGATAGACTGAGCCATTTGTATGAGACCTGGAAAGCAGTTAGAAACACGTACAATGTAAATGTATTTTAGCGAGTGTCGAATAGGTAAGAAAAAGTTATATGTTTTTTTTTAAAAGCAAGTGTTTATCAGCAACAAAGGTGATGTTAAAATAAACTCTAAACCTACTAACTTCCACTATAGTCTGTTTTCAATGTACCGACCTAATTGTGTCACACTTAGGAGAGCCTTGTTTAACATTCTAAAAACATCTTCCTCTCTCTCCTCGTGTGCTATCAATTGGTTGCACGGTTAATTGTTTATTTGCCAAGGCAATTTGAATTTACAGACTGGCATATAAAGTTACCTCGTTTTACTACACAAGCTGAGCTTGTTCCGTAGCTACAAAGATAATTGCTATGTTAATACGCAATCAAACTCAGGCTTGCTCATGCATTCACATGCACAAAAAAAAAACGGAATTCCCGGAATTAGCCAATTTGCGTCTCTCATGTTCAGTAAATGTACAGTGCCTTCAGAAAGTATTCACACCCCTTGACTTTTTCCACATTTTGTTGTGTTACAGACTGCATTTAAGATGTATTTAATTGAGATTTTGTGTCACTGGCCTAAACACAATACCTGATAATTTTTTACAAATTAATTAACAATAAAAATATTAAATGTCTTGAGTCAGTAAGTATTCAACCCCTTTGTGATGGCAAGCCTAAATAAATAAAACATGTCTTAACAAGTCACATAATAAGTTGCATGAACTCATTGTGTGCAATAATAGTGTTTTATCCTTAAGAGTCTATTGACACATCCGTGTAACATAATAAAAAAATCCCCATCAAAATATGTCAGTTTAAGCTAGAGATATCAGGTTTCAATCCACCGCATCTACCTATGTCGGCCTTCCGGATTTGCGGTTGATGGTAGCCGAGCTACAGCGGTGTTTGTCAGACCATGAGACATTCTGAAAATCGGTCTAAACGAACACGATGGTGTTCTTTATTTTGCTCGACGACCCCCCACAAGTGTCACAGGACGCGTCTGAAGGTAACCCGTACAAATGAATTGAGGTCGTTTTGTGCCTACAAAAAAAAGGGGTTATTTAAAAAAATATATATATTTTAGACAGACACTTCAAAACCTTATTCCTTATTATTTATATTTTGACTGTCTTTTTTGGGCTGTAGTATTACAGGCCAAATTCAATATTTTATCCAATCAGTTTATACCTCAAGGCGTCCTAAAATAGCTAAAGGATCCATGGTATGACCATCTTAAAATAATTCCATATGTTTGCTTACTAGAACACATTACTGAATACGACTCTCCATATTTTCAAGCATAGTGGTGGCTGAAACATGTTATGGGTATGCTTTTAGTTTTATATTATATTTTTTCTTTTAATTTACTAGGCAGGTCAGTAAAAGAACAAATTCTTATTTTCAATGACAGCCTAGGAACAGTGCGTTAACTGCCTTGTTCAGGGGCAGAACAACAGATTTTTACCTTGTTAGCTCTGGGATTCAATCTTGCAACCTTTCGGTTACTAGTCCAACGCTGTAACCACTAGGCTACTTCCCGTATTCGTTAAGAACTGGGGAGTTTCTTAGGATAAAACATAAATGGAATGGAGCTAAGCACAGGCAAAATCCTTGAAGAAAACCTGGTTCAGTCTGCTTTCCACCAGACACTGGAGGATTAATTCACCTTTCAGCAGGTCAATAACCTAACACATATGGCCAAATCTACACTGAAGTTGCTTACCAAGAAGACAGTGAATGTTCCTGAGTGGCCAAGTTACAGTTTTGATTTAAATCTGCTTGAAAATGGTTATCTAGCAATGATCAACAACCAATTTGACAGAGCTTGAAGAATTTTATGAAGAATAATGGGAAAATATTGTACAATCTAGGTGTGCAAAATGCTTAGAGACTTACCCAGAAAAACTCACAGCTGTAATCACTGCCAAATACCATGTATTGACTCAGGTGTGAATACTTATGTAAATGAGGTATTGTGTGTAGATGTGTGAGAAAAACATTTATTTAATCTATTTTGCATTCAGGCTGTAACACAACAAAATGTGGATTAAGTGAAGGGGTATGAATACTTTCTGAAGACACTGTATACTTTATGGAGTAGCGAGTATCCAACTTTGCATAAGAATTATGTGATGTTCTCCAGAATGGAAGTAAAATCATTGGTACTATTAATAGGTCATATTTCAGTTGTAATGTACTAGCAGTAGGTGTCTACTGTAGTTACACATATACATTTCCTTGACAACAGTGTGTTGTGAAGTGACTACCATTAATGTGTTGACTGTTTTTATCAAATAATTACCTACTAGGTTTAATTGATACTTGATTAAATTAATCATGTAACAATTAACTCATTAGGAATTTGGGGCACCATGGGAAACAATATTTAACGAGTTACTATCTCCCGACTTAAACTCTAGAAATATATTAATATCTCTTACATCAATAACAGTCAATGATTCATTATTACCTCACCAGTCACATTCTGAACGTCGCACAATTCTTGGATATCTGCACGAACCATAACCTAAGTGATTAATCAGCAATACACAAATGGGCTTAATTATGTATTTACAAACTATACAGAATACGTAAACACACAGCATAAGGTTATTGATTACATACATAATACAATGAAAACAGGTCCCTAGTGGACGAAGAAAAGCATAACCATTCGTTTACACAATGGAAAGGTAGGGGTATGTAAGGAGAGGGAGAGACAAAGAGAGTTACCTTGTCGTACATACATTTGGAGGCTACACTCACGGTAATAGGAATACTTTGGACATGAACGACCGCTCATTCGGGAAAAGAACTGCACTGTATATATTTACGCATGGATGTCTTTTTCGTCTCTCTGTTGAACTCGATGGTTCTATGGGAAGTGGTTTGATGTAAGTCTCTGGTTGTCCCTCAGAGGTCACAACGTCCATATTAGTTGTAGGCTTCTTTTGTTCTGGAGTGTTCGTTAGAATAGATACTTCAGATGAACCACATGGTGGTCAGAGGGATCTCTTCTTCCCTCTCGTCTTTGGGCAAATGTCCTAGACTACTTTACATGCACAGCTGCAGACGGTGCATGTTCTGGTCTGGTTTACAAAGTTTCTAACCATTTCAACGTGTGCACCACGGCCTCACGTTCTCTGGTCTCAATGGTTGATTATTCAGGGTACAGCTAGGACCACTTTACACGCCGGCAGCAACCCGGCATGTTTTAGTCTAATGTAACTTTAGTTTGTAAGTCCTTTTAAGTACCCTGGTCTTAGAGGGCGTTGGGTCATGTTGACACAAACTCTGAGCTCACTTGGGTGTGTCTACTGACTGGGCACAATTCTCATTTAGAAGGCTAAAATCACATTTCTATCTTTTGAAAAATTGTTTCATGTTTAATCATGTAATTCTTTACAACATTTAGATGTAAATCTGATAAATAAAGTGTGAAAGCTCTTAAAGTTACAACGTTTCCGTTATAACGTCTTTCTGATAATTTTTATGACAAAATAGACATGCATTTTCCATATACCATCTCTCATAATTTCCAACATTCGGATGTTGAAATATATTGTTCCAGTGTCCATTGTTTGATGTTGAAGTTTTTGGCGGCAAAGTCTCTCTGTGTAACAAAGGATTTTCGGCCTTCCAATCCTGCAGAGCCACAGGGAGAGTTTCTGCTAGGTATTTAAGTCATAAAACAGGGTCTGTCTATCCTCAAAGATTTGTGTAGCTGATGGGTCCTTTTGATCCTCACCAAGGAGAGAGAGTCATGACAATTGTTTTATTTACTGTGCACTGTGCAATCTGCCTGTGAGTAGTAGACAATTTCTGGCGTACCTGAAAAAGCCAAGCTCCATTCATCTTACATTTTGGATGCAGCCCACAATTGTAATCACATTTGGGGTTTAATTTATTATTTGACACTGATTAATTGCTTGAGCCATTCCCTGCGGTTAATTAACCGACAGCATTAGATGTGATAATTAATACAGTGTGGACCCCAGCATGGGAGCGGGGATCTTAAGGGTGGCCCCTTAAAAAGACTGCCATCACAGTGCGCACCTGTTCCTCTGGGATCTACAGGCCTCCTCTGAGGAGACATCTACAGAGATCTATGTATGCCTAGACAGTACACAGGTAAATAACTTCTCAGAAGTCTATATTGACTGACATTACAGTCTAGTTGAGCTGCTTGTTCATTTCTAGCATCAGGATTATAGTACATTTTGGGGGGGGAATGTGTTTGGTGGGTTTGGTGGGAACTGAACTGGTGGTTTGTGGTTTGACCGTTGATGCAAGCAGAATGGCAGTGATTCAAACTGCGACACAGAGTCCCTTCTCCCCAAGTCCCTCTCAATTAAAGCCACAGCATATGGCCTAGTGATCGCTAAAGAACAGAGGCATCGCTGAGATATTTTATAAGACATTGACAGTTCCTAGTCCTACAGTACCTTTGACAATGCTAAAATGGAAAGGGTGTCACCTTGGAATTAAAAAACCCCCTCAGGTTCCATTCCAAATGACACCCTATTTCTTATTTAATGCACTCCTTTTGACCAGGGCTAGTAGTTGTGCACTATATAGGGAATAGGGTGCCATTTTGGATGCAAAATCTGCCTCGTTAATTAGTCTGAGGCTGATTTATGAATGGCCTCAATCTGTTGGATTCTTTAGATGTGAGACGTTCCTACTGTTGCAGTCTTAATGCTCCATCCTTTTAGTGGGGCTTCAAGGCCTCCTGCCTGGTTTGTTAATTTGGTCTGTCTTCAATCAAAACTTTACAGAAGAGCAGAGAGGTAGTGTTCAGAATATGTTCAGTAGCACCGTTCTAACAAATAAACTTCTGTGTTGTTAACTTAATGCTAAACTTAACTTTCCGAATATCCGACCTTCACTTGAGTAACACATACATTAACATGATTGTCTTTTTTCAATATGATTTGAATTGATTACTGTCCATTATGCAAATTATCTTTCTTGTTTCAAGTAGCAGACAAAATATGCATCTCCACATACCTTTTAAAGAGTGAATCTTAGAAATCTTAGAAATGTTTTCAATATAACCTACAGTAGGTGTACTATAGATGCTGTAGTGTAGTGTATACTTTGTAATGAACATGGTTATGGAACAGAGGGCACCACCTATAAAATACTGATCAACTGACCACATAAGACTAACATTATGAAAACTGTTGAGAGGCAGTGGAAATGATTCATTGGAGAAGACCTGGTCAAGGAGAGGTGAGTGGTAGGCCTAGTGATTTAGTCCAACAACGTATATGATACCATAATCTTTGCCATTGTAATGTGGATTCTGGGAGTCGAGAACCAAGTGTAAGTGGTGAGTTTAATAATAAACTGAACAATACAAGAAACACAAGTAGCGTACAGACACGAAACACATAGTCAATACTGCCTGGGGAATAGAACTAAGGGAGTGACAGATATAGGGGAGATAATCAGTGAAGTGATGGAGTCCAGGTGTGCGTAATGATGATTCCCAGGACCGGTGGTTAGTAAACCGGCGACGTCAAACGCCGGAGGGGAGGGGCGGGAGTAGACGTGACAGCCGTTGGATTATCAAGGCATTACGTACAGCCATTCCCATACATCTTTTCAAAAGCTAACATTTTTCTCCTCCTGTAGGCTTGAGATTTTTTATCAGTTTCCTCAGGAAGGAGAGTGGGCTCCGCTGCTATATTACAGTTAGGATGCGTCCCAAATGGCAACCTATTCCCTATACCTATATAGTACCCTGGGGTCTCTGGTCAAAGTGGTGCACTCCACTATATAGAAAATAGGGTGCCATTTGGGACCCACTTAGATTAGTAGAGGAGTGTCAGGTAATTCTCAGTGTTCCACCTCTTTCCTCAGTCATTCCTTCTTCGACTTATCCAAGAGTGAAATGGAACATGGGGTCCCATAGTTAATGGGGTTCTATGAGCCATAAGATTACTTCCATCTGTGGTTGTCGCTATGAATCTTCCTGAGAGAAGATTCTAGATTTTTAAGATTTGGCAGTGGTGGCACAGAGATATACAAGGCCCTCAGGATATTAGATCATAGATCCATGGTGGTCAAACATAGGGTTTGATATTCAGATCTCCTCTGCCTCCTAGTCCTTGATTTGTGTCTATCTTTTTCTCTCTTCAATCTATGTTCATTTTAGTGTATGTTAATGACTCCACCCGAGGCTCGCCACATCGTGGCAAAATGACTAGCGACGACTAGAGACTGAACTTGTGTTTGTGATGTGAAGTTCAGTCATATTACTCATTCTGTCAGACAATGAGAGCAGAGCACCCAAGGGGTAAAGGGAGACAAGGCCTTTGAAAAGAAGGAATATGGGCTGTATATGTTTTGGCTTGTTATTCATTTTATAAGGGGACATGAACAGTGCAGCGCTGTGCCTACTACCAGGAATTGTATTGTTTGGGGAGCGTTTTCCCATAAGAAGGGATAAATGAATGTTGTTCAAGGTGAGGACAATGTGTGAACATCACATTTAGAGCCTTATTCATCAAGTTCATACAATATGTCAAGCCCCTGCCAAACAAGGAACTGTTACCGGAGCAAATTTCACTTGGCTCTCGAGCTAAATTACAAATACGTTGCATTACTCCTTATTTACACTGAAAGAGAATGATCCTCTACACAGTATTTGTGTTCTTTCCAGGGGAACACAAACCCCATTACCCATTCAATACCAATAGGACAACACGGCTCTCATTTCACTATTACTAAAAACAAAAAAGTCTCTATTTCAATGTCTCTCAGAAGCATGATATATTGTAACATGAGTCCATACGGTCCTCATACAGTCTTGAATTGGAAAGTTCTGGCAATAATCCCACATTACCAATACCATATTACAGCTCTCATTGAATAGTACTTTCAGTAGAACAAAACGACTCTGTCAGTGTCTGTCCTCCGGTGGGTGTCTGAACTAGTAGTTGCCTACTAGGGTGATATATTGTGACACGGTCCCAGAATGTCCTCATACAGTTGTGAATCGGAAGGTCCATCATTCCGATTCACATGCTCTCTTTTTACGTTTCACAGATGTTTTGACTGACAATGTAGCATCTCTTAAAGCTCCCAGGATATACTGTGTCTTCAGACATCTTCCAGATGTGTAGCACATGAAGGGAAAGTTAAATTGATGTATGGGTGTGATTCCTTGCACAGCTCAGAATTGCTGACAGTTGCCATAGGAGATGAGATGATTTAGCACCATGCCAACGCTACATATGGTGATGTGTGAGGGATGTTAACTCTGTACCGTAACCAGAGGTAGAATAGAAATGCTTAATTTAATCTAAAGAAAGGATTTGGATGATGAATGTCGCCACGTCCCGTGTATTTTCGTTTACATATAGCTACATTTGTTATGCTTTGCCTGCCATTGATGATTTGTTGTTAACCCCAACAAGCTGACCAAGTCAATCATTACCCTAAGAAGCAAGGCATCTGTACGTACATTTTTGAGGGACTAACCAGTGAAGGTTTTCGTCGAACTCCTTCGTAATGACATTGTAGGCGGGCAGAATGTGATACATTTTCTTTATGCTGCGCTCTGGTGGTATTGTAATTATGTCAAAGTGCTTGAGACCATTACATGCTTTTGTGTGAATCAGTGTTTTTCCAACCCATCAGAGTGTATTAATGATCTGTCACCGACAGCCCACTGTTTGTCTGTAGCTTAAGACAGATTCACTTTTTGTGAATGTGCTGTGCAAGTTATTCTCTGTACTTAACATGTGTATCTTTCTTTGTTAATCTACCACTTTCATACTTTGCATCAAAGCCCTGCTAACTGGAATGGAAAATTATAGGTGATGTGATATGTTGTGCCTCTTACAGGAATGGTGAACTACAGTGAGGTCTCTGGGTACCCACTCATCCAGCATTGGAGGCTGAGGTCTGTCCTGTACCATGTCAAACTGAACCAGTGGGTTCTCTCTCAAGGTAACTATAACACATAATTAAAGCAAATCAAATCAAAATTGTATTGGTCACATACACATGGTTAGCAGATTTTAATGCGAGTGTAGCGAAATGCTTGCGCTTCTAGTTCCCGACCATGCAGTAATATCTAACAAGTTATCTAACAATTTCACAACAAATACCTTATACACACACACAAGTGTAAAGGATTGAATAAGAATATGTACATATAAATATATGAATGAGCGATGGCCCAATGGCATAGGCAAGATGCATTAGATTGTATAGAGTACAGTATATACATATGAGATGAGTAATGTAGGGTATGTAAACATTATATAAAGTGGCATTGTTTAAAGTGACAAGTGATACATTTATTACATCCAATTTTTAATTATTAAAGTGGCTAAAGATTTGAGTCAGTATGTTGGCAGCAGCCACTCAATGTTAGTGATGGCTGTTTAACAGTCTGATGGCCTTGAGATAGAAACTGTTTTTCAGTCTCTCGGTCCCAGCTTTGATGCACCTGTACTGACCTCGCCTTCTGGATTAAAGCGGGGTGAACAGGCAGTGGCTCGGGTGGTTGTTGTCTTTGATGATCTTTTTGGCCTTCTTGTGACCACGGGTGGTGTAGGTATCTTGGAGGGCAGGTAGTTTGCCCCCGGTGATGCGTTGTGCAGACCTCACTACCCTCTGGAGAGCCTTGCGATTGAGAGCGGAGCAGTTGCCGTACCAGGCAGTGATACAGCCCGACAGGATTCTCTCAATTGTGCATCTGTAAAAGTTTGTCAGGGTTTTTGGTGACAGGCCACATTTCTTCAGCCTGCTGAGGTTGAAGAGACGCTGTTGCGCCTTCTTCACCATGCTGTCTGTGTGGGTGGACTACCTCAGTTTGTCCGTGATGTGTACGCCGAGGAACTTAAAACTTTCCACCTTCTCCACTACTGTCCCGTTGATGTGGATAGGGGGGTGTTCCCTCTGCTGTTTCCAGAAGTCCACAATCATCTCCTTTGTTTTGTTGACATTGAGTGTGAGGTTGTTTTCCTGACACCACACTCCGAGGGCCCTCACCTCCTCCCTGTAGGCCGTCTCGTCGTTGTTGGTAATCAAGCCTACCACTGTAGTGTCTTCTGTAAACTTGATGATTGAGTTGGAGGCGTGCATGGCCACGCAGTCATGGGTGAACAGGGAGTACAGGAGAAGGCTGAGAACGCACCCTTGTGGAGCCTCAGTGTTGAGGATCAGCGGGGTGGAGATGTTGTTACCTACCCTCACCACCTGGGGGCAGCCTGTCAGGAAGTCTTGTACCCAGTTGCACAGGGCGGGTTGGGTCTCGAGCTTGATGACGAGTTTGGAGGGTACTATGGTGTTAAATGCTGAGCTGTAGTCGTTGAAATGGTTCAATTAATTAATTAATGGTTATAATCAGGGTTCTAGTCAAGGATTATATTAATGCAGGGTCCTATTTATCTTGTATGCAGTGAGTTACATGCACACTTGAACAGTGGACGTCAAGAAAAAATTTGGCACATGCCTAAGTGGCAAAAAGGGAAATTTTGGTAATGGAAACTAGGCCTGAAGCCTAAAGATGGCATTCCACATTTGCATCACGGAGCCGTGGTTTAGAACAACCTCCCTGTATGGTCTGATAAGCTGTCATCATCCACATAACTTTGTATCTCAGCAAATATATTTTGACAGGCCCTGCCATGAAAATGGCATGAAATAAGATGATTGTGGATAGGTTTTTAGTGAAGCACTACTTCTTAGAAGGACTCTCTCTACTCTACTGTTGACAGTACTTTGCTGTAGAGCTTCTTGAAGTTCTTGATTCTCTTCTTTTTGTCATTTTTATTTATTTATTTTTCGGAGTGGTTGCGAATCCGACTTTTCTGGACCTTTCCTCTTGACAACTAAAGGTCCCAAAGCCTCTGTGCATGTGCAGGACCCTCCACTTGTGCAACAGGTTGCCTAGTGGTTAGAGCATTTGGCCAGTAACCGAAAGGTTGCTAGTTTAAATCCCCAAGCTGACAAGGTGAAAAATCTGTTGATGTGCCCTTTAGCAAGGCACTTGACCCATGCTGTGACCCCACTCTCCAAATGTTATCTGTGAAATAGGACCACCCTCTAACTTTTTATATTTGTCCAATATTGTGGTGCTTCATCATCTGAACGGCCTACATCAACATGCAAAAAAATATTTTATATGAATGTGTCATGAGTTTTCAGACTGCCAGAAAGTTATTGCAGAATAGTTTATTTGGGCTTGAATGATTTTTGGATTTGTTTGTTTTCTTTTTGGATGCCATGACTTGCATTATTTGTTTTGTTTAACGTGTCTGTCATTTATTTATCCGTAAGCATTTTGTGTTTACTTCGCCACACGTGTGGAGTATAGCATACATATTACATATATAGATGTACCATTACTAATGCATTTCAGATAAGAGTTCTCTGCCTTTAATAAACATGGCTACAGCCTTTAGAATTCCATTTCCTCAGTGTCATTAATTGTAGGAGTTCAGCAGCTTTTTTATTATTACAGCTTTTTACACCTGATACCAAAGCACAATCTTCCATAAGGACTGTTTTGCTTCATAATGTAAGACTAGCATGTTGTGAGTGGTAGGATGTTAATACTAGGGCTCTCGAATGATAATGTAAGACTAGCATGTTGTGAGTGGTAGGATGTTAATACTAGGGCTCTCGAATGATAATGTAAGACTAGCATGTTGTGAGTGGTAGGATGTTAATACTAGGGCTCTCGAATGATAATGTAAGACTAGCATGTTGTGAGTGGTAGGATGTTAATGCTAGGGCTCTCGAATGATAATGTAAGACTAGCATGTTGTGAGTGGTAGGATGTTAATGCTAGGGCTCTCGAATGATAATGTAAGACTAGCATGTTGTGAGTGGTAGGATGTTAATGCTAGGGCTCTCGAATGATAATGTAAGACTAGCATGTTGTGAGTGGTAGGATGTTAATGCTAGGGCTCTCGAATGATAATGTAAGACTAGCATGTTGTGAGTGGTAGGATGTCAATGCTAGGGCTCTCGAATGATAATGTAAGACTAGCATGTTGTGAGTGGTAGGATGTTAATGCTAGGGCTCTCGAATGATAATGGAACAGTTGAAGAGCTATACATGTTTTTTAGTGTTTTCCCAAAGATATAAAAACACCAGCAAGAGTAAATGCTTTACAATGACTCCCCTCTGAGGATTTCATGAAGGCTCAATTTAAGGCTTAAAGAAAGCCTCAAGTTTACATATGGCACTTTAATCATAGTCTGTGCACTGTCACAACAACATAGGGAGTCATAGCTTATCATTTCACAAACTTGAGCTTTCATTAGGATGTTTACCTAAAACTACAAACAAGTACAAACTGTACATATTTTCTCATTTAAATTGAAATGTAGCATAAGTGTATCGTATGCTTATGGCTTGTATTCTATAATACCGGCATGTGTTTCTTACTTACTTACGAACAAACAATTATCTTCATAGACATACTGATTTACTCTGAATATGGAATGTAAAAATAAATACTATCATACATGTAAATATTTGAGCTTTTTCCTGTGTCAGGTTTATGTCCGTTTCTATCACGTTTCTGGGAAGACCCAGATGCAGACAGTGTTGAAGTAACAAAAGTGTATTACTAGAACAGGGGGCAGGCAAAATGACAGGACAAGGGCAGAGGTCAGTAAATCCAGATCATAGTCCAGAAGGTACAGAACGGCAGGCAGGCTCAGGGTCAGGCAGAATGGTCAAAACCGGGAAAACTAGAAAACATGACCTAGAAACAGAGAGGAGCAAGGGGGAAAATACTAGTAGGCTTGACGAACAAAACGAACTGGCAACAGACAAACAGAGAACACAGGTATAAATACACTTGGGATAATGGGGAAGATGGGCTACACTTGGAGGGGGTGGAGACGAGCACAAAGACAGGTGAAACAGATCAGGGTGTGATAGTTTCATTGCTTTTCAACATTAATTTATCTTTATTTACACAAGGCATGAACTGTGTTGCTATGGATTTGTCAGTAGCCTATCCATTTCTAACTCCCTCTTTGTGTTTCCTAACAGCTTTCAGCTCTGCCATCCACTCCCTGGATGGTGCCACCCTCCGCCATGATTTTGTCTCCATCCTCCGGGAGTTTGGTAATCACTTTGTACAAGAGGCTGTGTATGGCTTCGAGGAGGCCTGCACTATCTGGTACCCCAACAAGCAGGTCCAGAGACAGCTGTGGCTGGAGTACCAGGACATCAGCAAAGGTAAGACCTTTAATTGATTGGAGATACTGTACTGTAAAATCTAATGAACTGCTGGAGGGAAGCCATTGATGGTTCATGTTCCAACATGTTCTAGAAAGTGAGAGTGGGTGAGATTGGACAAAGCTAGGCCTTCTGCCTTCTAAACACAGTGCAAACGCACAAATCAAATTAAATTGTATTTGTCACATGCGCCGAATACAGGTGTAGACTTAATCATGAAATGATAACTTACAAGCACTTAACCAACAATGCAGTTTTAAGACAATAAGAGTTAAGAAAATATTTACTAAATAAACTAAAGTTAAAAAAGTAACACAATAAAATAACAATAACAAGGCTATACACAAGGGGTACTGAAAAATAGTCAATGTGTGGGGGTACAGGTTAGTCAAAGTAATTGAGGTAATATGTACATGTAGGTAGGGGTAAAGTGACTATGCACAGCTTTCGATGGTGCAGCTGTAGAACTTTTTTGAGGGTCTGGGGACCCATGCCAAATCTTTTCAGTCTCCTGAGGGGGATTAGGTGTTGTTGTGCCTTCTTCACGACTGTCTTGGTGTGTTTGGACCATGATAGTTTGTTGGTGATGTGGACACCAAGGAACTTGAAGCACTTGACCCGCTCCACTACAGCCCAGTCGATGTGAATGGGGACGTGTTCGGCCCTCCTTTTCCTGTAGTCCACAGTCATCTCCTTTGTCTTGATCACGTTGAGGGAGAGGTTGTTATCCTGGCACCACACGGCCAGTTCTCTGACCTCCTCCTTATAGCCTGTCTCATCGTTGTTGTTAATCGGGCCTACCATGTCGTCAGCAAACTCAACAATGGTGTTTGGAGTCGTGCTTAACTACGCAGTCGTGGGTGAACAAGGAGTACAGGAAGGGACTAAGCAGACACCCCTGAGGGGCCCCTGTAATCTGTGGATCTGTTTGGGCGGTATTGCAGTGGGTCTAGGGTTTCCGGGATGATGGTGTTGATGTGACCCATGAGCAGCCTTTTAAAGCACTTCATAGCTACAGATGGGAGTGCTATGGGGCGGTAGTCATTTAGGCAGTTTACCTTGGCATTCTTGGGCACAGAGACTATGGTGGTCTGCTTGAAACATGTAGGTATTACAGACTCGGTCAGGGAGAGGTTGAAAATGTCAGTGAAACATTTTCACATCGGCTACAGAGAGCGTGATCACACAGTTGTCCAGAACAGCTGGTGCTCTCATACATGCTTCAGTGTTGCTTGCCTCGAAGCGAGCATAAAAGGCATTTCGCCCATCTGGTATGCTCGTGTCACTGGGCAGCTCGCAGTCACTGGGTTTCCCTTTGTAGTCCTTACTAATTTGCAAACCCTGCCACATCCGATGAGCGTCAGAGTCGGTTTAGTAGGATTAAATCTTAGTCCTGTATTGACGCTTTGCCCATTTGATTGTTCATCTGAGGGCATAGAGGGATTTCTTATCAGCATCCAGATTACTGTTCCTCTCCTTGAAAGCAGCAGCTCTAGCCTTTAGCCCGGTGTGGATATTTTGCCTGTAATCCATGGCTTCTGGTTGGGATATGTACGTACGGTCACTGTGGGGACAACATCATCAATGCACTTATTGATGAAGCCGGTGACTGAGGTGGTATACTCCTCAATGCCATCGAATGAATCCCGGAACATATTCCAGTCTGTGCTAGCAAAACAGTCCTGTAGCTTAGGATCCGCATCACCTGACCACTTCTGTATTGAGCGAGTCACTGGTACTTCCTGCTTTAGCTTTTGCTTGTAAGCAGAAATCAGGCGGATAGAATTATGTCATATTTGCCAAATGGAGTGCGAGGGAGAGCTTTGTATGCGTTTCCGTGTGTGGAGTAAAGGGGGTCTAGAGTTTTTTTCCCCCTCTGGTTGCACATGTGACATACTGGTAGAAATGAGGTCAAACGGATTTAGGTTTGCCTGCATTAAAGTCCCCGGACAATAGGAGCACTATTTCTGGATGAGTTTTTTCTACTTTGCTTATGGCCTTATACAGCTCGTTGAGTGCGGTTTTAGTGCCAGCATCGATTTGTGGGGGTAAATAGACTGATACAAATTTTTTTAATGAAAACTCTCTTGTTAGATAGTGTGGTCTACAGCTTATCATGGGGTACTCTACCTCAAGTGAGCAAAACCTCGAGACTTCCTTAATATTAGAGATTGCGCACCAGCTGTTATTGACAAATAGACACAGACCACCCCCCCTCGCCTTACCGGCGGTAGCTGCTCTGTCTTGCTGATGCATGGAGAAAACATCTAACTGTATATTATCCATGTCGTCATTCAGCCACGACTCAATGAAATACAAGATATTACAGTTTTTAATGTTCCGTTGGTAGGATAGTCTCGGACGGAGCTCATCTAGGTTATTCTCCAGCGATTGCATGTTGGCCAATAGGACGGATGTTAAAGGCCGGTTACCTACTCGCCGGCGAATTCACACAAGGCACCTGGATCTGCGGCCCCAACATAATTTAGATGAAATGGAGTAATTTGGAGAAACTGTATTTTATGTATAAGTCATTCGCTTTCGCTTTTAAAATAATGGAAAGTCCCTCTCAAAGGAGGGTTTGACGGATGGATAGAATGTACGGATGCATTGAGCCCCAGCAATTTGTTACTGTAGTTTTTCATAACCCATGTTCCTGTAGAAAAAAATATAAGCTGTCAGTTTTAACCACATGAAAGAGTGATTTCAGGTGGAATTCCTACTCTGTCAGCAATCCATATTTATACCTGTAGTTGTTTCCCCACCCAGACAAAGCCAGATAATGAATGACCCCTCTTTCCCCTGTGTTTCAGTCCAATAACTTCACCACCATTGTTTCCTTTGGTTGAATCGACCACTTTGCCTTCTTCCCAAGGACATTGCCTCACAATTTACAGAATATTACCACTTCTGACAGATGGCTTTAAATGACTGAGTTTTCCATCCGCATGAAAACTCTATTATTCTTCATTTTCTCACTCTATGACATTGCTACAGATATTATTACACGATTACATACAAAAGGCAATGTTTTTTTTAAACGCTATTTTGTGAATTCGCTTTACACAGCGCAATGTTGGTTCTTCTAGAGCAGGGAATGACAAATTATGAGACTGGAACTATGGTACTATATGAACATTTTGATTCCTGGGACATAGGCCTAACTTCTAAAGAGAGATTTCTTAAAAATCATAATTATTTTTGCAAAGTTACAGAATGTCCATAAAAGTCCTGCACTTTTGATGAGAGTAATGAGCTCACTGGAGACTATGGTGATCCATGTTCTAGCCTTTGCTCCAAATATCAGAGCGCCTCTGGATTTGGCCTGAGTCTGCTAATAATTTTGGGATGTTTTGGGAGTTCTGTCAGCAGACATAATACGACTTATTTATATGTGGCAATGTATGAGAAGTTATGGCCAAGTAATGACACACTTGGAGTGAAATCTTTTGATAAAACATTAATGAAAAACTGGTCCATGGTGTTCGTATTAGGTTTAAGCTTAATTTAATTTAAAAAACGAATTCAACATGTAAAATAACTTTTTTTTAAAACACTCTATAGTCTGTTTGAGTAAATAATGTATTGAAATGATCATTTTTGAATTCACTTCCTGTAGGTGTGAATGCTTGAAAATCCAAAACACAGGCACATTATCATTAGATCATAAATAATAAGCCAACCGTAGTTCATTAGTTTTGAACAGTATGCATTTTTCAAACAGTGAAGGATATCATATTCAATCCTCATGATTAATGATATAATTTTAGATGGATATAATATAATGAACAGAATCTTAAAAGCACACGTACTGGTGTATGTTATCCTATCTATCAAACAACTAGCTTGCCAGAAAATAGCCGGTGGATACGACTTGATTTTTAAAGAAATAACAAACACAGGATGGGACTTAATTTTTTAAATTTCAACTTCAATGTGGTAAGGCCGTCCCAAGGTTTCCAGATAGCACCGAACAAGCTGCTCCCCATCTCTACACACGCAGTCGCGCTGAAAGGAAGCAACCTGCTGTCACCGGCATATTGAACTCGGAACTGGCTACCAGGAGAAGAAAAGAGTAGCAAAAATTGACATCTGTATTTATATGAGAAACAGTTTACGTTGAATTCATATATTAGAAACAGTTTACGTTGAATTAATACATGAGAGATAAGCACTGTCTACTGTATGAGAAATAACCTAGAACCTCAACTTATGAGAAACTAAACATATAAAAAACACAGTACCACATAATGTAGTATTGTACATTTTTACACATTTTAGCATTGTCCTGAGGTCTTGGAGACAGTGAAGTAGCACACCTGAAAGCACCTGAACATCAACAACAGTACGTCTGAATAATGACCTCCATTAAACCCAAGGTCCATCTGTTTTAAAAGGCTACTGACCTCTGTCATTTTGAATTAGATCACTTGCTGTCTGGCTCAAAGCTGTGCTTTCACCCAAAGACTAGTGTCAGGGTCATTATGTAGTCAAGCCAAGGCTCTGATTAACACAGACAACAAACAGGAAAAACAGTCCTTATTTATTCCATATATAAAGCAACTCAGCTATTAAAACAATGCTGTATTATTCTACTCAGACAGTGTGAGGATCAGAGGTTGAGGAATAGTGAAATGTATGGAGTTGAAAGAGTACGGAGTTGACACAGTACGGAGTTGACTGATTAGGGAGGTGACTGTCACTGCACCACCTGCACTGCTCTCCACGCTCAACCCTCCGCATGTTTCTTCCTGAGGGGTGACAGAATATCTACCACTTATCCAGGATGTTTTCTCTCTCTTCTCCTGCTCTCCTGGTCCCCCATGCTGCACATGCTCTGGCTGACAGGCAGGTCAGAGGGTAACGGCTAAGCATGGCCCAGGTGTCTCTGCAGGCTCTGCAGCCTGAGGTAAGAGCAGGAAGGAGGGTAGCGATGAGAAGGGGATGCTATGGGTGCTCCGCATAGTACTGCATGTACGGTGGAAAGTGAACTTTGGCCTCAGACCGCCCTACCTCTTCTGGCCTCTCTCTGTCAGGTGCAGTGTGTGGTTGGTATGAGGTGGTGTGCAGGCATCTTGCAGAGCAGACAGGGTGATGAATGTGCGCTTCATGCTCAGTGGTGAGACAATTAGAGAGAGCGTGAAGCAGATGTCTTCGACTTCGAGCTTGATGTCTTCAGAGAGTTTGTAGCAGAAGAAGAGAGGGCTAATCTCACTTGTCAAATATAAATAACTTGCACATTGCGAGAACTTTGAAGAGGGTAAACAAAGTATGGCGCTTGCTCTTACTGTCTTTGACGATTAACTTAATGTATGTACTTTTTGAAGGAAATCCTGCACTGTGCACAGTTGAATATGATAAGCAAGTGATGGCTTGAAAAAGTGCCAAAGGCTGCATAAAACAAGCCATGAATAGCCTCTTCCCTCTGAGTAGTAAATGAATGTGATAAGCACACGCACACACACACACACACACACACACACACACACACACACACACAGTTTAATGTCAAGCGTAGGCTATGTGAGGCACAATTTCCTTGCTCAGCAGAAAAACAATCTAAGGCTGTAATATCTCCATAAGAGCAGGGGCCTAAAAGATATGAATACCATTTTGAGTCAGCCAGTTTGAATCATAACCCCAAGAGGCCCTTCCAATCCCCCCTGCTGCACTCTCATCGAAACCCAGACACAAAACAAGATCCCATCCATTATGTATTGTAATTGCCAAAACCCAGTCTGTTTTAATCCTAGTTAACATGATCCGTTTCGTCAGCCTTTACCCTCGGCTTAAGAGAAGTTAAACCCCACATCCCACCTTAAGTTGAAGTGTTCAAGGTCATTGTCTTGACGATTAATTTAAAATGTTGATTCCAACAGACAACCCCCAATTTTCCTGTTGTTTTTGTTAGTCCTACAGAGCAGAAGAGTGGGGTTGTGAGGTTTTGGATAGGACATCAGTTTAGGATTTCTGCCCTGGCTGTCTTGAGGTAATTCAGAGTAATGTGTGTCTCTGCTTGTCCTTCGGCTGAAGGGCACTACCTCTCAACACCCTCTGGACTTTGAGTTAACATAGATGAGCAAATAGGAGATTTGTCCTTCACACTGCCTTTTAGTGGCCTTTAGACTTAAGAATTTATGACTACTTTTTTCTCTCTTTTGCTGTATCACACTTTTTGCTGCTGGATAATTCATCAGATCAAATCATTGAAGTTTGTCATTTCAATGTTATACAGCTCAATCAAAATGGAAGCATTTGACTGGTTGTTGAATACATTCATTATAAGTCTTGGAACTAAATCATGTTGAATAAAGTGTGTAGGCTAAGTGCTTTTGCCTAATATTATGAGATAACTGGAGAACGCAATGTTGTTGCACTTAATTAATAATTGATTAAATGTCAAAGCCTGTGTCTGGCTGTAGGGAATGCTAGCTAGAGTTTCTTTCATTTTTTAAAGATAGCATGTGTTTTAAAGAGCTTTACTCAACTTACACTGCGTTGCTATGTGATATAAATGTCATTCCCACTGAGCTTTCAGAGGTTTGTTGGAGAGAAGTATCTACTGGAATGTCTTAGCGGTAAATTCACGTTCACAACACCTTCAGAATTGTAAATCCATTGCTTTGTAATCTTCCCACACTGCTTGAGTCCCTTTTAATTATGATCAAGGCACATCACTTATTATTGTCTTTTTGCTATGAGGAGCTATGGGACACTGTTGTGCATATTAATCAGACTAAGGGAGCATCCCAAATGGTACCCTATTCCCTGCATAGTGCCCTACTTTTGGCCAGGGTGCAACCAAAATTAGGGCACTATGTAGGGAATATGGTACCATTTGGGATGCTGCCTTAGACTAGGTTTTATCGTTAATGAACAATCATATGACAGACCAATCCAAATCCCTTAAGCGTTAAACAAAGAAGCCGGGATTACTAAGTAATTTGCACAGAAAAATAGCAACTATAATAAGAAACTTTATATCCAAGTGCATGTCATTGTGCATTTAGTAACAGTTGTAAGGAACAAATCCCCTTGAAGAAATTATATTGCCTGGACATATCATATAGTGATGTAGGCATACCCAAAAAGCTGAATTATCCCCAGCACTTGCAACTGGTATATATTTCAAACAGTATACATTTGATACTGTATCTTCGCATGCAAATGCATACATGTGTTTGGCACTGTAAATAGGATTTCAGCATAGGCTTAGAGTAATAGCAGCCAAAGTTATTGTCTGACGTCGCTGTGTTGCACCTATTGGTAGTCATTATATCATACAACCATCAACAGGCAATTGCTGGTTATAGTTGATTGCTTCCTAGTCATAGTTAAATGTTTTAGAATGTAATTTCACAGCATTTCCAATCCAGCATTTGCATAATGTAATAGATTTTTGCTGCTTTGGTAATCAATGCTTGCTCTTTCATATTGCGAATGGTGATCTTACACTTAACTCTTAATTAGAAGTCATATACTCATGGAAGGACTTCATGTAATATCAGTAAAATAATATATAGTACAATATTCTGCAGCACATGAAATCCATGAACGAGGAGATGCAAAAATGTAGATACATCTTTAGAGGGAATATTAGAAATGTCTTGGACATGCCTTGTTTACTGATAATGGTGTATGTGTGTGTATGTACAACTGTGTGTATGCGTGTGTGTGTGTGTGTATGCCTGCTTGCTTCCGTGCATGTGTGTTTTGATGTGGAGAGCAGCTAGTTTCAGTGAACTGGTCTGGTGCCCCAGCAGATGAAGAGTGATGAGAGCACTGCTAGAAGCTTTTCATCAAGGCCACTAGCACTTTGAGCAACGTGTTATCAACACAATCCAGGGCTCTGATTGGCTGACACTGATCTATGAGCTGTGGGTTTAGCTGCTCATCGTGTATGGATTTATTTCTCCCTTCGGTGTCTTGAGGCAAAAAGGTAGAGGGGGGATATAAATACATGATTTCACATATATTACAATTTTGCATTAAAGCACAGTCATGCATCAAATATATGAGCCATTTAATAGTGAATCTTATCTCATTAGCTGGGAGATTCCTTTGAAAATACGCTTTAATATAAAAGTTTATGGATTCATTTTAATTGTGCCAGTGAGTCCAACACACTTTTGTGCTTCTTCAACAAAGTCATAGGGAATAATATTCTACTTCTTCCGTATTGCATTATTGACCATAATTGACATAAAAGAGAGTATAAGCTTCCTGTCCTAGGGGTATAAGTGTGTCTGCTTCCTCAAACAGACCCTGGGTCGATCCAAAATGCTACAAACTGCAAAGCTTCAAACATAGCCCCTCTATGAGAAGTGACGTGGATTTTCACATAGCTCAAGCATGCCGAAGTGATTCCTATGCGTCTCTGTGTGTGAAGGAGCAACAGTATCAGGCACCCACTGTTAATCCTGTTTTGTCAGAAAAACCATGGAGTTTGTCAGGTCAGGCCATACATATGAAATAGTAGAAGCCAGTCATATAACATATTCAAACATGTTCAAAATACTGAAATAAATATAAAAATATCCTGTAAATTCTTTGTACATTTACTCAAGAATGCCTGGTGTTTAAATGAAGCAACTGAATTGGCTGATTGCAGGGTGTCGTCATTATTTGCTGAGGATAACACTGCTGCAGATTCAGAATGTGTCCAATTTTCCTATTGTCTTATAACATATTTCCACCACACTGAAAATCTGCAGTAATTTGATCATAATGAACATAGCTGATTTGCATGTCAAAATGAATGAGAGCATTGTACCTCCTGTCTGAATTGGGCTACCTAATGAATGTTCTAATCGAAGGAGAGGGCAGGAAAAACACTAGCTCTTCTTTCAGGGTGAAATGCTTACCAAAAAATATAAGACAAGATAAATCGAGACACATTTTTCCTGCCTGAGTTTTCCTTCCCCTTGTTTGGCGATGTTGTGCAGCATAATTGCCCTCTACAGGCCTATTTGACCACTGCATGCTCTGCCATTGAGAGGAAGAGGGAAACTGCTCCACACAGTTTGCCTATTCCAGGGATATATGGCGTGAGATGGCATAGCATAGTCTCTTTTTTATCCTTTTATTGAATTCTAAATTGTTGAAGAGATATTAGCTGTGTTTGTTTATAGAGATGTGGCTTTATCTTTGTGTTTTCGTCTCTGTCAAATGATCCCTAAGTACGAGGAGAAACTTTAGCAGCAGATTTAAGGAGTAGCATCTCTCCTCCTCTCCTCTCACGGTGTCCAATCTTCACAACAGAAGCTCTTGAGAGTAGAGGTCGACCGATAATGATTTTTCAACACCGATACCGATTATTGGAGGACCAAAAAAGTCGATACCGATTAATCGGACAATTTTATTTCAATTTTTTTGTAATATTGACAATTACAACAATACTGAATTACCACTTATTTTAACTTAATATATCAACACAATCAATTTAGCCTCAAATAAATAATGAAACATGTTCTATTTGGTTTAAATAATGCAAAAACAAAGTGTTGGAGAAGAAAGTAAAAGTGCAATATGTGCCATGTAAGAAAGCTAACGTTTAAGTTCCTTGCTCTGAACATGAGAACACATGAAAGCTGGTGGTTCCTTTTAACATGAGTCTTCAATATTCCCAGGTAAGAAGTTTTAGGTTGTAGTTATTATAGGAATTATAGGACTATAGGAATTATAGGACTATTTCTCTATACCATTTGGATTTCATTAACCTTTGACTATTGGATGTTCTTATAGGCACTTTAGTATTGCCAGTGTAACAGTATAGCTTCCATCCCTCTCCTCGCTCCTACCTGGGCTCGAAGCAGCGTTACCCATGTTGAGCAAGGGGAATAACTACTCCAAGTCTCAGAGCGAGTGGCGTTTGAAACGCTATTAGCGCGCACCCCGCTAGCTAGCCATTTCACATCGGTTACACCAGCCTAATCTCGGGAGTTGATAGGCTTGAACACCTGCTGGCAAACGCAGTAAAGTTCTGATTGTTATGAAAACTTGAAATCGGCCCTAATCAATCGGCCATTCCGATTAATCGGTCGACCTCTACCTGAGAGTCAAAATACAGCTTGGATATGGGCCATCATCATGCCTTCCATTAATGTACATTATTGATCAATAGATGGGGGACTTTCTATAAACTAGTGTACAAATTTTTTTGCCAATTTTTGTTTGTGTCATTACATTAAGATATAAGGGGAGGCATCATAGATATATTCAATAAAGGTAACAGGTTCAACACCTTATCAATGTTGGTGATTTTGGACAACTCTTGAAGGAGTCCAAAATCGTGTGACATAAAACGTTACTTTTCTGTCCTTGAATGTATGGCGGTGTAAGTTGCCGTTATATCATATATTAAGCATTAATCAGTTACATTCGACATTGAACTAGAACCCTGTAAAAATCCTGGATCTATGTAGCAGTTGGACTTTTTTTTGTATAGAGATCTCAGAAATGCAGCGTAACTACTTAACATTTTGTGTCTCCTTATGTTACATGGTGAAAACAGTTTTCATGGCACACAAATCCAAAATAATAGAAGCATTCCATTTTTCAAATGCATTTAACTGAAATAGTCACCTTACTTTGATAGTTAAAACGTAATATTGATACTGCCATTAACGTGGTTCTTCAATAATTGTGCATAATACTTGTTTGGGTGTGCATTTTGGTGTCGAGCTGTTTAATTACGCCGTGATATTTTCACACATCATCATCTGAATCAGAAAAGACAAACAGCTGTTGTGATAGAGCAAGCAATACATCAACAGCCCAAGTCCTGGAAAAAAGGCATTTGCAAGGAAATATCCAGAATATTTTAGTGTCTCATTCGTTAAACTGGTGAAGACAGCTGTGCCTGGATATAAGTTGGATCTAATATCCTTGGCGAATTGAGGTTGATAATCTGTTGTTGTCTGCTTGATTTACAGCAGGTTCTCGTTAGATTTAACAAAGAAAGCATCAAGGTAATCAGTATTTTCATATGTTTTGTGCCTCGGATTGTTTTGTGCCTCGGATTGTGCGCAATTGTGCAGGATAGAATATTGCACAACATCCAACACTCGTCCTATTAATTATTCTGGATATAATGACTACAAATTACTAGTGGGCTTATTCCCACTATTATCTGGTAATGAAATTACAAGACAAATACATTTTTTTTTCCATGTTACACCTGCAATTTTAAACAATACAAGGGCTTGAAGTATCCTATTTGAATTTAGCTCAGAAGTTTAGCTACTTGTCACACCCTGATCTGTTTCAACTGTCTTTGTGATTGTCTTCACCCTCCTCCAGGTGTCGCCCATCTTCCCCATTATCCCTTGTGTATTTATACCTGTGTTCTCTGTTTGTTTGTTGCCAGTTAGTGTTGTTTCGTCAAGCCTACCAGCGGTTTTCACACTGCTCCTGTCTCTCGATTGTTCCTGTTTCTTAGTTTTCCCGGTGTTGACCATTCTACCTGACCCTGAGCCTGCCTGCGATCCTGTACCTTTGCACCACCTTTCTGGATTACTGACCTTTGCCTGCCCTGAGCCTTCCTGCCATCCTGTACCTTTTCCCCACCTATCTGGATTACCGACCTCTGCCTGTCCTTGACCTGCTTTTTTCCTGCCCCTGTTCGATTAATAAACTGTTGTTACTTTGACGTTGTCTTACCTGAAACGTGATAGTACGAACTCGCCATAACTGACACAGCAGACTCGGACCAGCTGCGCAACACCATCTTCTCAACACCATCTCCTCCCAAGGAGCCACCATTGGTAGGCACGAGGAATTGCTTTGTGGCTTTATGGAGGGGGACCACACCTTGGCCGAACGCCATGACCGGGCGTTGGACATCTTGCTGGAGCAATTCCGCGGGTTGGCTGGGAGGCATGCTACTATGACGGTAACCTCACAGCTCCTCAGTAACTCAGCTGTTAGCAGGGCCGCCTCACCGGTCACTCCGCCTTCCCAGGAGCCCCGCTTACCTCCCCGGAACGCTTCAATGGAGAGCCGGGCACCTGTCGGGCGTTTCTAGCTCAGTGTGCCCTCATCTTCGAGCTTCAGCCCTCCTCCTTCCCCTCGAACCTCTCTAAGATAGCATACCTTATTGGCCATATGCGTCAGTCTAGAGGAGTTTGTGGGAGAGGTCAAGAAGGTGTTTGAAGCCCCCTTCTCCGGGAGAGAGGCTGCCCGGAAGCTACTCCAGCTTTGGCAGGACTCCCGCAGTGTGGCAGACTATGCGGTGGATTTCCGCATGTTGGCAGCTGTGAGTGCCTGGAACCAGGAAGCGCTGTTCGACATACTCCTACACGGAGTCTCGGAGGAGGTCAAGGACGAGCTTGCAGCCCGGGAATTACTGATTGTTCTCGATTCCCTCATTGCCTTTACCTTCAGGATTGACTACGGGAATGACGGAGGGAGAGGAGATTCGATTTCACTCGCCCGGCCAATGATTCTACCCCGCCTCCGAGGCATCGCGGAAGTCCCCAACGGCCCCGTTGCCGAGCGAACCCGAGGCTACCCGAGGTTCCAACAGAGAGTCACCGAAGAAGGCCGAATCACCGTTTCCCGAGCCTATGCAACTAGGCATAGCTGGTTTGTCTCCAGCGGAACGGCTATACAGGCTCAACACTGAGAGTTGCTTGTATTGCGGGACTCTTGTCCGTTAAACTTTTGTGACTCCCAAACCCGCATGCGTAATCATCGCCTGAAACTAATCAGCATAACGCAACGGACATAAATATTCCTAGAAAATATTCCTATTCATGAAAATCACAAATGAAATATATTGAGACACAGCTTAGCCTTTTGTTAATCACCCTTTCATCTCAGATTTTCAAAATATGCTTTACAGCCAACGTTAGACAAGCATTTGTGTAAGTTTAACGATAGCCTAGCATAGCATTATGCCTTGCTAGCAGCAGGCAACCTTGTCACGGAAATCAGAAAAGCAATCAAATTAAATCGTTTACCTTTGATGAACTTCTAATGTTTTCACTCACGAGACTCCCAGATAGATAGCCTTTTCCTGACAAAATATCCCGTTTAAAACGGGAACGTTTTTTTCCCAAAAATGAAAATACTGCCCCTAGTACCAAGAGGTTAAAAGACCAGGCTCACCGGTAGGAGCGAGGACGCTGGTGGGCCATATGGAGAACTTTTCTGCTTCCCTTACTCAAACTCAGTTTCATGCAATTCTGCTGTGGGGAAACCAGTCAAAATCTCTCCAGGTCATCATCGACTCAGTGGCTGATGAGAGCTTTTTGGACTCTACCCTGGCTTCTGAGCTGGGCAACGCCACTCCATTCTCATGGATGTTAGAGCGCTGGACAGGTGCTCTATAGGCCAAGTCACACACAATACTATTCCCACCAACCTACGTGTGTCAGGGAACCACAGCGAGGCTATCCAGTTCCTGCTCATTAAGTCTCCTCAGATTCCCGTGGTTTTGGGATTCTCCTGGCTCCAGCAACACAATACCCTTATTAACTATTCTACTGGTGCCATCATGGGCTGGAGACCGTTCTTCCATGCCCATTGCCTGAAGTCAGTACAACCTTCCCCGGGACGTCTTCCTGGGGGCTCAGAAGTTGCCCCAGACCTCTCCGCCATTCCCGCAGAGTACCAGGACCTCTGGGAGGTGTTCAACAAGGCCCGGCCACTTCGCCTCCGACGCACCGACCATATGACTGCGGATTGACCTTCTCCCTAGCACTACCCTGCCCTGGGGACGACTGCACTCTGTCGGGACCAGAGATCAAGGTGATGGAGACCTACATTGGGGACTCCCTAGCCTCAGGATTCATCCATCCTTCTTCCTTCCATTAGTCGATGCACGCGGTGAAGAACCGCTTCCCGCTACCCCTCATCTCCTCTGCCTTCGAGCCGCTCCAGGATTGTCTCCACCCCCATCCAGGTGTTGCCCATCTTCCCCATTATCCCCTCTGTTATTATATTATACCTTCTCTGTTTGTCTGTTGCCAGTTTGTTTGTTTCGTCAAGCCTACCAGCATTTCCCTTCTGCTCCTGTCTCTCGATTTCCTAGTTTTCCCGGTTTTGACGATTCTGTCTGCCCTGACCTTGAGCCTGCCTGCTATCCTGTACCTTTGTCCCACCTTTCTAGATTACTGACCTTTGCCTGACCTTTGCCTAGCCCGACCCTGAGCCTGCCATCCTGCCTGCCTTTGCCCCACCTATCTGGATTGTCAACCCCTGCCTGCCATTGACCTGCTTTTTGCCTGCCCCTGTTCTGTTAATAAACTGTTACTTTGTTACTTCGACGTTGTCTTTGTCTGGGTCTTACTTGAAACGTGATACTACTAGAATATGCCTACTTTGTTGCTAGTTTGTTGCTTAAAAAGTCCTTGTAGTTATTGTAGCCAATTTATAGGTTCTCCTGCTCCCTTATAATTATCCGGGATTTAATTTTTTATCAGTTTTTGTGAGAGATGTGGCCACTTTGATTTTTTTTCTCGCTGCTACAATGGATTAGTTAGCCAGAAGCTAACAAAAAGCTAGCCAGAAGCTAACCAGAAGATAGCCAGTAAACTGGCTAGCTTCTGGCTAACGTTAGTATTCAGCTAACCACGGTTTGTGGTCATCAGCTATGCTTTAGCACGAAAAGCTATCGCCAGTTTTGTACAACGCGACTCAGACCAGAACATACCAGACCTATTTTTCTCTCCATATCCCCAGATTTCAACCGCAAGCTCTGGACATTTACACCTGGATCTCGCAGCTAGCTAGCTGCTATACGTGTGACTATTGGCTTACGTCGATCCCGGAGCGAACATCAATTATTTGCAAGCTAGCCAGCTGAAGAGTTCCATCAGCCACTCCTGGGCTACAATCACCTATCCGGACCTGTTTTACTGCCAATGCAGAGCCCCACCGGGCCTTCACGACTGGACTACCGACGTTATCTGCCCGAGGGAGTTATCCAACTGGCCCCTCCGTCGCGACGTTACCTGAACGCCCATCTGTGGCCCGCTAATCGCTAGCTGTCTTATCGGCTGCTATCTGAATAGGTCTATCGGACCATTTTTCTTGGGTCCCTATAACTATATCTATTTTGCTATTTGGATTGATCGCCTCTACCACACGGAACCCCACTAATCTACCAACGGAAACGCACGAGGTTGCTAAAAACAGACCTCCATCCTATGCTAGCTTGCTACCAATGGCCCGGCTAGATGCCTGAATCGCCGTTACCCCAACCAACCTCACTACTCACTAGACCCTTATGATCACTCGACTAAGCATGCCTCTCCTTAATGTCAATTTGCCTTGTCCATTGCTGTTCTGGTTAGTGTTTATTGGCTTATTTCACTGTAGAGCCTATAGCCCTGCTCATTATACCTTATCCAACCTTTAAGTTCCACCACCCACACATGCGATGACATCACCTGGTTTCAATGATGTTTCTAGAGACAATATCTCTCTCATCATCATTCAATACCTAGGTTTACCTCCACTGTATTCATATCCTACCATACCTTTGTCTGTACATTATACCTTGAAGCTATTTTATCGCCCCCAGAAACCTCCTTTTACTCTCTGGCCCTGCAGTGCCTAGCTCCACTCCTATTCCCCAGGCGCTCTCTTTTGATGACTTACTGTAACCGTAATAGCCTTGGTTTCATGCATGTTAACATTAGAAGCCTCCTCCCTAAGTTTGTTTTATTCACTGCTTTAGCACACTAGCCGTGTCTGAATCCTGGCTTAGGAAGACCACCAAAAATTCTGAAATCTCCATCCCTAACTACAACATTTTCAGACAAGCTAGAACGGTCAAAGGGGTGGTGTTGCAATCTACTGCAAATATAGCCTGCAGAGTTCTGTCCTACTATCCAGGTCTGTACCCAAACAATTTAAACTTCTACTTTTAAATATCCACCTCTCTAAAAACAAGTCTCTCACCATTGCCGCCTGCTATAGACCACCATCTGCCCCCAGCTGTGCTCTGGACACCATATGTGAACTGATTGCCCCCCATCTATCTTCAGAGCTGTGCTGCTAGGCGACCTAAACTGGAACATGCTTAACACCCCGGCCATCCTACAATCTAAGCTTGATGCCCTCAATCTCACACAAATGATCAATGAACCTACCAGGTACCACCCCAAAGCCGTAAACACGGGCACCCTCATAGATATCATCCTAACCTACTTGCCATCTAAATACACCTCTGCTGTTTTCAACCAAGATCTCAGCGATCACTGCCTCATTGCCTGCATCCATAATGGGTCAGCGGTCAAATGACCTCCACTCATCACTGTCAAACGCTCCCTGAAACACTTCAGCGAGCAGGCCTTTCTAATCGACCTGGCCGGGGTATCCTGGAAGGATATTGATCTCATCCCCTCATCAGTAGAGGATGCCAGGTTTTTTTTTTATGCCTTCCTCACCATCTTAAATAAGCATGCCACATTCAGGAAATTTAGAACTAGGAACAGATATAGCCCTTGGTTCTCTCCAGACCTGACTGCCCTTAACCAACACAAAAACATCCCATGGTGTTCTGCATTAGCATCGAACAGCCCCCATGATATGCAACTTTTCAGGGAAGCTAGAAACCAATATACACAGGCAGTTAGAAAAGCCAAGGCTAGCTTTTTCAAGCAGAAATTTGCATCCTGCAACAGAAACTCAAAAAAGTTCTGGGACACTGTAAAGTCCATGGAGAATAAGAACACCTCCTCCCAGCTGCCCACTGCACTGAGGATAGGAAACACTGTCACCACCGATAAATCCACTATAATTGAGAATTTCAATAAGCATTTTTCTACGGCTGGCCATGCTTTCCACCTGGCTACCCCTACCCCGGTCAACAGCACTGTACCCCACACAGCAACTCGCCCAAGCCTTCTCCATTTCTCCTTCTCCCATATCAGTCAGCTGATGATCTGTAAGAGCTGCAAAATCTGGACCCCTACAAATCAGCCGGGCTAGACAATCTGGACCCTTTCTTTCTAAAATGATCTGTCGAAATTGTTGCAACCCCTATTACTAGCCTGTTCAACCTCTCTTTCGAGTCGTCTGAGATTCCCAAAGATTGGAAAGCAGCTGCGGTCATCCCCCTATTCAAATGGGGGGACACTCTTGACCCAAACTGCTACAGACCTATATCTATCCTACCATGCCTTTCTACGGTCCTCGAAAGCCAAGTCAACAAACAGATTACCAACCATTTAGAATCCCACCATACCTTCTCCGCTATGCAATCTGGTTTCAGGGCTGGTCATGGGTGCTCCTCAGCCACACTCAAGGTCCTAAACGATATCTTAACCACCATCGATAAGAAACAATACTGTGCAGCCGTATTCATTGACCTGGCCAAGGCTTTCGACTCTGTCAATCACCACATCCTCATCGGCAGACTCGATAGCCTTGGTTTCTCAAATGATTGCCTCGCCTGGTTCACCAACTACTTCTCTGATAGAGTTCAGTGTGTCAAATCAGAGGGCCTGTTGTCCGGGCCTCTGGCAGTCTCTATGGGGGTGCCACAGGGTTAAATTTCTGGACCGACTCTCTTCTCTGTATACATCAATGATGTTGCTCTTCTGGCCCTTCTTTGGACACTGTAGAACTACCCCTCCCGGATCCGGGAGAATTGTCATCAACTGACACTAATTAGCATAACGCAACGGACAAAAAATATTACTAGAACATAATCATGTTCATAGAATCTCAAGGGAAGCCATAGAAAAAGGAATCTGGTTGATATATCATTCACTGCTCAATAGGGACGCATAGGAACACAGAGCTTTCTAAATAAGAGTCCCTTCCTGATTTGATTTTTCTCAGGCTTTCGCCTACAATATCAGTTCTGTTTTTACTCACAGACAATATTTTTACAGTTTTGGAAACTTGAGAGGGTTTTCTATCCTAAGCTGTCAATTATATGCATATTCTAGCATCTTGTCCTGACAAAATAGCCCGTTTACTTTGGGAACGTTATTTTTACAAAAATGAAAATAGTGCCCCCTAGTTTCAAGAGGTTTTTAACAACCCTCCAGACGAGCTTCAATGCCATACAACTCTCCTTTCGTGGC
Organism: Oncorhynchus kisutch; assembly: GCF_002021735.2. Classification (NCBI taxonomy): domain Eukaryota; kingdom Metazoa; phylum Chordata; class Actinopteri; order Salmoniformes; family Salmonidae; genus Oncorhynchus; species Oncorhynchus kisutch. Next base: position 19,839,265 of record NC_034203.2, read on the forward strand.
CTCCAATTGCTCTTAAATACAAGTAAAACTAAATGCATGCTCTTCAACCGATCGCTGCCTGCACCTGCCCGCCCGTCCAACATCACTACTCTGGACGGTTCTGACTTAGAATATGTGGACAACTACAAATACCTAGGTGTCTGGTTAGACTGTAAACTCTCCTTCCAAACTGACATCAAACTTCCCCAATCCAAAGTTAAATCTAGAATTGTATTTCTATTTCGCAAACAAAGCATCCTTCACTCATGCTGCCAAACATACCCTTGTAAAACTGACCATCCTACCGATCCTCGACTTCGGCGATGTCATTTAAAAAATAGCCTCCAATACCCTACTCAATAAATTGGATGCAGTCTATCACAGTGCCGTCCGTTTTGTCACCAAAGCCCCATATACTACCCACCACTGCGACCTGTATGCTCTCGTTGGCTGGCCCTCGCTTCATACTCGTCGCCAAACCCACTGGCTCCAGGTCATCTACAAGACCCTTCTAGGTAAAGTCCCCCCTTATCTCAGCTCGCTGGTGGTCACCATAGCAGCACCCACCTGTAAATCGCGCTCCAGCAGGTATATCTCTCTGGTCACCCCCAAAACCATTTCTTCCTTTGGCCGCCTCTCCTTCCAGTGACTGGAACGAACTACAAAAATCTCTGAAACTGGAACCACTTATCTCCCTCACTAGCTTTAAGCACCAGCTGTCAGAGCAGCTCACAGATTACTGTAACTGTACATAGCCCATCTATAATTTAGCCCAAACAACTACCTCTCCCCCTACTGTATTTATTTATTTATTTTGCTCCTTTGCACCCCATTATTTATCTCTACTTTGCACATTCTTGCTCTGCAAATCTACAATTCCAGTGTTTTACTTGCTATATTGTATTTACTTCGCCACCATGGCCTTTTTTTGCCTTTACCTCCCTTATCTCACCTTATTTGCTCACATTGTACAGTATATAGACTTATTTTTCTACTGTATGTTTGTTTTACTCCATGTGTAACTCTGTGTTGTTGTATGTGTCAAACTGCTTTGCATTATTTTGGCCAGGTCGCAATTGTAAATGAGAACTTGTTCTCAACTTGCCTATCTGGTTAAATAAAGGTGAAATAAAAAAAAAAATGGTGTTGTGCTACTCTTTTGTGGTAAAACCCTGTGCGGTTATTATGAGGACGACAACATCTAATGTTGGCTTCAACTTGGCTTTTCATACAAATCCTTCTATTAAAAAATTATCTTGTTTTTGGTTCCTTTCTCATTATAAAAACAGTGATGGTGAGATTAATTCTGTCACTATTCATGGCTTTATGTGTGCCTGCATCGGCCAAATAGGCTACAGAAAAATCACCATGCATACATCCAATCTATTTAGTCAGGCAATGACCACATTATTCTCACATATTTTATGTCATAATAATTTGAATTTCAAGACCTAAAAAAGGATATATTCTATGGGTAATGGCCTACTTTTTCTTTTACACTTTCTTCATGCTTTTTGGGGGAGTGGGGTTCTATATTAGGCCCTATATGTGCAATTATATAAATTATAAAATTTGATAACACTGAGGTCCTTGAAAATCACATTTAATGTAAGTGTTTGAAAACGTTCCTGAAAGTCTTTGAATTTGACTTGCCATTGTCTGTATGAACCCTCAAATGTCTGTACAGTATGTATAGTCCTAGGTCTATGTTGTGTAGGTGGAGTTATGGGCCAATTTGCAAATATTCACTTTTATTTCTCTAAGGACATATGTGACACTGCATAACAATCATCTGTGTTTTTGTTTCAAACCATTTTTACATTTTGATCCTAATGTCACACATTGGCTCCATTATTTATAGAAAGACCCATATCTTTCTATATTAATGAATAAATCATTCTCATTTGACTATGCTTCCTTGAAAATGTATTGGAATATAAAACCTGTGCACACAATGAACCTTAGAAACCCTCTTACCAAAGTATGTGTGCTCTAAAGATTCTATGTGAGCTCTAAGGATTTCTCTCTCTCAGGCGAGGCATCTCTCAGTATGCTTAAATATCCTTAAGAAAATATATCCCCTCCTGATGCTTAACACTGGGTCGTAGCTGAGAGAAGTAGGGTACAGTACTGTATATGCCACAAATACAGTTTGATCACAAGCTTGTCATTGACTCACGCTCATATGATGACACATGTATTGACATGTATGATGATTTCTGTATTATACTTATGCTAAAATGTTTATACTATTCAACTGAGCCATTAACTTTTCTGTTCGTATCCTTATCTTTTATTATTTGTTATTTTTGTTGATTGTTGAGAAGGAACCTGCAAGTAAGCATTTTGTTGGACAGTGTATATCATGTGTATCCTGTACAACGACTAATAAAACTTGCATTTCCATTTCTTGTGTATGATCTTTGACATCAGAAGGCAGCTCTCTGAGGCTGTGTGGTGTGATGTCACTGATGTGTCAAGGCTTCTGGCAGTGCCAGCTGGATTTGTTACATGTTGTGGCAGTGGACACATAGTCCTAATATAGAATGTGAACATTGACTTTGACAGAGTAACAGCTGTCAACTGTGACAGAGAAGACATCTGCGATAATTCAAGTTGATTATGCGGCTATGATTACCAGGCTTATTAATTTAATAATCTCATTATTCGTAGTTTCTGATTCTTTGAAGTCCTTCCTCATAGCTGTTCTCTCGACATGATATCAGAACTTTCTTTGAGCTCACGTCCAGTAGTGGGGGGTGGGGTGGGGGGTCGATACAGTTGCGATATTATTTTGGAACGATAGTTGGTTGTACCTGCGCCAAAACTCTGGTATTTATCATCCTTCACCTTTTCTACGTATAAAAAAAAAATGTTAGCCAACATGTTTTCAGCTCTTATATTTCAATGACTGATCAAAACTACTTTTCTCATGCTCTCTCTTGAGTTCCTAAACCATGCATGGGGGGTCTTGAATGAGCGTCACTCCAAGAGTAGTATATATTTAATAGCCCGCAGTGCCAGCAATCAATTATATCTGCAGAGTCCATCTACACTTGTTGATTTTTTTTCTTTACTGACGTGGAGATATTCTGAGACACTTGGCCTTATTGGAGAAAGGGAATAGTGCTAGGAAAATATTGCATAATGCATGCATCGTTGCCCTCCTTCCTAAGCACTCGTGGTTGGTAATATGGAAAATGCCCAACGTGAAGATATGGGCGCAAGGTTAAACCACCTAATACAAGATGGCAAGCTCACAGTATGTTTGCTGGTATCGTCATGAGATAAAGCTGGAGTTTACATGTGGATTGGAAGACTTGCGTAGATATTGACATTGACCCTTGGATATCCCTGCTGTCTTGTTTTAGTCATCCCAGTAGGATTAGGGGTCTAAGAATTATTCACATATAGTATGTGCTAATTTGCATGTTTTTCATTGAAACGTTTGATTGTAAATGGTCAAATCAAAGGTATTTCAATCTCTTGTTGACAATAATATAAGACTTTAGTCATGTGATTAATTCCTCTTGGCTTATCAAATGAAACAATTACGAACCCAAAGATTATTCTAGAGCAGCTTGAATATTTGGCTGTGAATTCAGTTATCACCTTCCTCATGTGTCAAAATGTGAAAATCACTTGACGTTCCTTTTATAGGAAGGCTGAATGTTAACAAGATTTAGCAAGCACTCATGACTTGATTATTTGTTACTGTTTAGAGGCACAGTTTGTAGTTGATTTTGTAAGTACCAAGTAAACATTAACAGTGGTATCACTTACAGGTACAACAAGCTACAGTAATGTATGCAATATTTAGGAAATACATTTAGTAAAAAAAAACAAGAAAAAATAAGAATGAAGACAAACACCAGCTCAACCTTCACAAAGGCTAGGTTTTTGTGCTGGCTAGAATTGTAAATTCAGAAAATGTATATATACATAATTCTCTCAGTGTACTTTCCCTTATTCCAAATATGATTAGATTTAGACAGTATTAGCATCCCCATTACCTGACGCCAATGGCAACAGCTAGTCTTACTGGGTTACAAAAAATACATTACAATTTACATACATTTAAAACATTAGCATGTAGTGTGAGTGTGTGTGTGTGTGTATCTATTAGTTACACATACATGTCAGTACATACACACAAAAAGTAGGTCATATTGTCACATAAAACAAGAAGTGATGCAGCCAGTCTTTCCTCAACTCTTATCCAAGAGAGACTGGCATGCATAGTATTGATACAATGAAGAGCAAATTGTGCCTCTCTGTTCTGGGGCAACTACAGCTTAACTAGGTCCATCTTTGCAGCACTTGACCATATGACTGGACAATAATCAAGATAAGGTAAACCTAGAGCCTGCAGGACTTGCTTTATGGAGTGTGGTGTAAAATACAGACCTCTCCCCATCTTTACAACCATTGAATCTATATGTTTTGACTATGACAGTTTGCAATCTAAGGCAACACCAAGTAATTTAGTCTTCTCAACTTGCCCAACAGCAACACCATTCATTGCCCGATTCAGCTAAGGTCTAGAACTTACGGAATGATTTATAGAGAATACAATGCTCTCAGTTTATTACTGGCCACCCATTCTAAAACTTACTGCAACTCTCTAGGTTTGCAGTGACTTCACTAGCTGTGGTTGCTGATGTGTATAGGGTTGAATGATCAGCATATATGGACACACAGGCTTTGTTTCATGCCAGTGTCAGGTCATTGGTAACAATAGAAAAGAGTACAGGGCCAAAAGAGCTGCCATGCGGTACACCACACTTTACATGTTTAACATCAGAGAAGCTTCTATTAAATAAAGCCCTCTGTGTTCTATTAGATAGATAGCTCTGAATCCACAATATGGCAGAGGTTCAAAAGCTATAACACATACACTACCTTTCAAAAGTTTGGGGTCACTTACAAATTTCCTTGTTTTTTAAAGAAAAGCAAATTTTTTGGCCATTAAAATAAGATTAAATTGATCAGAAATACAGTGTAGACATTGTTAATGTTGTAAATGACTATTGTAGCTGAAAATGGCAGATTCTTTATGGAATATCTACATAGGCGTACAGCAACCATCACTCCTGTGTTTCAATGGTATGTTGTGTTAGCTAATAAGTTTATAATTTTAAAAGGGTAATTGATCATTAGAAAACACTTTTGCAATTATGTTAGCACAGCTGAAAACTGTTGTGCTGATTTACGAAGCAATAAAACTGGTCTTCTTTAGACCAGTTGAGTATATGGAGAATCAGCATTTGTGGGTTTGATTACAGGCTCCAAATGGCCAGAAACAAATAACTTTCTTCTGAAACTCATCAGTCTTTTCTTGTTCTGAGAAATTAAGGCTATTCCATGCGAAAAATTGCCAAGAAACTGAAGATCTCATACAACGCTGTGTACTACTCCCTTCACAGAATAGCGCAAACTGTCTCTAACCAGAATAGAAAGAGAAGTGGGAGGCCCCGCTGCACAACTGAGCAAGAGAACAAGTACATTAGAGTGTCTAGTTTGAGAAACAGACGCCTCACAAGTCCTCAACTGGCAGCTTCATTAAATAGTACCCGTAAAAACACCAGTCTCAACGTCAACAGTGTAGAGGCAACCAGAATAGAAAGAGAAGTGGGAGGCCCCGCTGCACAACTGAGCAAGAGGACAAGTACATTAGAGTGTCTAGTTTGAGAAACAGACGCCTCACAAGTCCTCAACTGGCAGCTTCATTAAATAGTACCCGTAAAAACACCAGTCTCAACGTCAACAGTGTAGAGGCGACTCCGGGATGCTGGCCTTCTAGGCAGAGTTCCTCTGTCCAGTGTCTGTGTTCTTTTGCCCATCTTAATCTTTTCTTTTTATTGGCCAGTCTGAGATATGGCATTTTCTTTGCAACTCTGTCTAGAAGGCCAGCAGTAGATTACAATCAAGTTGTTCAAACCACTTACTTAAGAAGTTGTCATTTGTTATCGTAACTTAAAAAACATAGTTTATGTGACTTCTCATTTAGATTTGAGTCAATACCACATAAACAATTTAAGTAATAGTGACTTTTCATTGACTTTGAGTTCCACTTACTTGACATATTTGTAGTAAAAATGCCTCAGGGTTTACAGTGTAAACTCACATTGCTAGTCATACAATGTAATAGCAACATATTATAAAACAACAAATTAACCTACAGCACAAGAACACACTATTTTTGTCAGGTGTTCAAAGCATTAGTAAAGTTCACCTTGTATGGTGCAGGTCCAAGGGATTAACTCCCTATGATTAATTGCATTATGTCTTGTGCAGCTTGCTATAGATTCAAATCACATGTTGGAGAGATTGGACAACTGCTGAAAGAAGTGCTGTGAATATGAATGCTTGTGGTTCTGGCCCACCTACAGACTACACACTGAGGAGGCATATGACAATAAGAGCAGAAGAAAATAAAAAGGTGCAGTTTTGTTGAACAGTACTGAAAATGCATATGCAGTTGGTATTTTGCAATTATGCACCAGAGATCAATGCAAAATTCAGGGTAGAAGCAGAATTGACTCCCTCTGTGCTTCAGGAGATAAGTGCATCAAATCAAATTGTATTAGTCACATGCGCCGGATCAAACAGGTATTCAATACAACATGTATTAATACAACCTTACAGTGAAATGCTTACTTACGAGCCCCTAAGCAACAATATAGTTGTTGAGTAAGAATAAGAAATTAAAGTAACAAGAAATTAAAGAGCAGCAGTAAAATAACACAAGCAGACCATACACAGAGGGGTACCGGTACAGAGTCAATGTGCTGGGGCACCGGTTAATTGAGGTAATGTGTGTGGGGGGGGGGGGGGGGGGGGGGGCAATGCAAATAGTCTGGGTATCCATTTGATTAGATGTTCAGGATTCTTATGGCTTGGGGGTAGAAGCTGTTTAGAAGCCTCTTGGACCTAGACTTGGCGCTCTGGTACCACTTGCCATGCGGTAGTAGAGAGAACAGTCTATGACTTACGGTGGCTGGAGTCTTTGACAATTTTTAGGACCTTCCTCTGACACCCCCTGTTATAGAGGTCCTGGATGGCAGGAGGCTTGGCCCCAGTGATGTGCTGGGCAGTTTGGACTACCCTCTGTAGTTCCTTGCGGTCGGAGGCCAAGAAGTTGCCATACCAGGCAGTGATGCAACCCGTCAGGATGCTCTCGATGTTGCAGCTGTAGAAACTTTTGAGGATCTAAGGACCCATGCCAAATCTTTTCAGTCTCCTGAGGGGGAATAGGTTTTGTTGTACCCTGTACCCATGTTAGTTTGTTGGTGATGTGGACACCAAGGAACTTGAAGCTCTCAACCTGCTCCACTACAGCCCCGTCGTTGAGAATCGGGGTGTGCTCGGTCCACTTTTTCCTGTAATCCACAATCACCTCCTTTGTCTTGATCACGTTGAGGTAAGGTTGTTGTCCTGGCACCACACGGCCAGGTCTCTGACCTCTCTGTAGGCTGTCTCGTCATTGTCGGTGATCAGGCCTACCACTGTTGTGTCATTGGCAAACTTAATGATGGTGTTGGAGTCATAACTGGGCGTGCAGTCATGAGTGAACATAGAGTACAGGAGGAGACTGAGCACGCACCTCTGAGGGGCCCATGTGTTGAGGATCAGTGTGGCGGATGTGTTGTTACCTACCCTTGCCCCCTGGGGCTGGCCAGTCAGGAAGTTCAGGATCCAGTTACAGAGGGAGGTGTTTAGTCCCAGATTCCTTAGCTTATTGATAAGCTTTGAGGGGCACAATGGTGTTGAACGCTGAGCTGTAGTCAATGAATAGCATTCTCACATAGGTGTTCCTGTTGTCCAGGTAGGAAAGGGTAGTGTGGAGTGCAGTAGAGCTTGCATCATCTGTGGATCTGTTAGGGTGGAATTGGAGTGAGTCTAGGTTTCTGTGATGTTGATGTGAGCCATAACCAGCTTTTCAAAGCACTTTATGGCTACAGACGTGAGTGCTATGGGTCGGTAGTCATTTAGGCAGGTTACCTTAGTGTTCTTGGGCACAGGGACTATAGTGGTCTGCTTAATACATGTTGGTATTACAGACTCGGACAGAGAGAGGTTGAAAATGTCAGTGAAGACACTTGCCAGTTGGTCAGTGCGTGCTCACAGTACGCGTCCTGGTATTCCGTCTGGCCCTGCGGTCTTGAGAATGTTGACCTGTTTAAAGGTCTTACTCACATCGGCTGCGGAGACCATGATCACACAGTCTTCCGGAACAAATGGTGCTCTCATGCATGTTTCAGTGTTAATTGCCTCGAAGCGGGCATAGAAGTAGTTTAGCTCGTCTAGTAGGCTTGTGTCACTGGTCAGCTCTCTGCTGTGCTTTCCTTTATAGTCTGTAATAGTTTGCAAGCCCTGCCACAGCCGACGAGCGTCAGCCGATGTAGTACGATTCGATCTTAATCCTATATTGATGCTTTGCCTGTTTGATGGTTCGTCTGAGGGCATAGCGGGATTTCTTATAAGCTTCCAGGTTAGAGTCCTGCTCCCTGAAAGCGGCAGCTCTAGTCTTTAGCTCAGATGTTGCCTGTAATCCATGGCTTCTGGTTGGGGTATGTACGTGGTCACTGTGGGGACAACGTCATCGATGCACTTTTTAATGAAGCCAATTACTGATGTGGTGTACTCCTCAATGCCATCAGAGGAATCCCAGAATATATTCAAGTCTGTGCTAGCAAAACAGTCCTGTAGCTTAGCATCTGCTTCATCTGACCACTTTTGATTGAGTCACTGGTACTTCCTGCTTTAATTTTTGTTTGTAAGCAGGAATCAGGAGGATAGAATTATTGTCCGATTTTCCAAATGGAGGGTGAGAGAGAGCTTTGTATGCATCTCTGTGTGTGGAGTAAAGGTGGTCGAGAGTTTTTTTCCCCTCTGATTGCACATTTAACATTCTGATAGAAAATTGGTAAAATGGATTTAAGTTTCCCTGGATTAAAGTCCCCTGCTACTCGGTGCGCCGCCTCAGGATGAGAGTTTTCCTGTTTGCTTATGATGGAATTCAGCTCATTCAGTGCATTCTTAGTGCCAGCATCAGTCTGTAGTGGTATGTAGACAGCTACAAAAAATACAGATGAAAACTCTCTAGGTAGATAGAGTATCTCATGATAAGCTGTAGACCACACTATCTCAGGTGAGCAAAACCTCAAGACTTCCTTAGATATTGTGCATCAGCTGTTATTTACAAAAATACATAGTCCGCCGACCCCTTGTCTTAACATACGCCGCTGTTCTGTCCTGTCGATACAACGTATCAGCGTAAAGCGTGTTGATAATGTCGTTGTTCAGCCACGACTCAGTGAAGTATAAGATATTACAGTTTTGAATCTCCTGTTAGTAGTTTAATCTTCCACGTAGGTCATCGATTTAATTTTCCAAAGATTGCACGTTTGCTAGCAGGAGGGAAGTGGGGGTTTATTCGATCGCCTATGAATTCTCAGAAGGCAGCCCGCCCTCTGTACCCTTGTTCTCTGCCTACTCTTCACGCAAATGATGGGGATCTGGGCCTGTTCCCGGGGAAACAGTATATCATTCACGTCGTGCTCATCGGACTCGTTAAAGGAAAAAAACTATTCTGCCAGTCCGTGGTGAGTAAGCGCAGTTCTGATGCCTAGAAGTTATTTTCGGTAATAAGAGACGGTAGCAGCAACATTATGTACACAATAAGTTACAAAATAAGTTCGACCGAATATGATTTTTCAATGCCGATACCGATTACTGGAGGACCCAAAAAAGCTGATACCCATTAACCTGTTGAGTGTAGGGGGCAGTATTTTGACGTTTGAATGAAAAACGTACGCAAATTAAACTGCCTATTTCTCAAGCCCAGAAGCTAGAATATTTATATAATTGTCAGATTAGGATAGAAAACACTCTAAAGTTTGCAAAATTGTCAAAATATTGTCTGTGAGTATAACAGAACTGATATTGCAGGCGAAAACCTGAGGAAAATCCAACTATCCATGCCTTTGCCCCTTTGCCTCTTATTTTGAAAGCTCCCTGTTCCATTGCATGCCTTCCCTGCATTTAAAGGGATATCAACCAGATTCCTTTCCCTATGGCTTCCACATGGTGTGAACAGTCTTTAGACATAGTTCCAGCCTTTTTTTCTGAAAAACAACCCGAAGATTGATTATAAAAAACGTTTGACATGTTTCTACAAACTTTACGGATACTATTTGGAATTTTCGTCTGCCCCGTCGTTACCGCTCGAGCATGTGGATTACTGAACATAGCGCGCCAACCAAATGGAGGTATTTTGGATATATAAAGAATCTTTATGGAATACAAGGAACATTTATTGTGTAACTGGGAGTCTCGTGAGTGCAAAAATCCGAAGATCATCAAAGGTAAGTGATTCATTTTATTGCTTTTCTGACTTTCGTGACCAATTTTGCTGCTAGCTGTTTGTAATGTTTTGTCTGCTGAGAGAGATGTCATTACATAAATGCTTGGTTTGCTTTAGCTGTAAAGCTTTTTTGAAATCTGACACGACAGGTGGATTAACAACAAGCTAAGCTGTGTTTTGCAATATTGCACTTGTGATTTCATGAAATATTTTTAGTAATTTAATTTGAATTTGGCGCTCTGCAATTCAGCAGATGTTGACGAAAATGATCCCGCTAACGGAATGGGTGCGCCAAGAAGTTAATCGGCCAATTATTTTTATTTATTTGTAATAATGACAATTACAACAATACTGAATGAACACTTATTTTAACTTAATATAATACATCAATAAAATCAATTTAGCCTCAAATAAATAATGAAACATGTTCAATTTGTTTTAATAATGCAAAAACAAAGTGTTGGAGAAGAATGTAAAAGTGCAATATGTGCCATGTAAGAAAGCTGACGTTTAAGTTCCTTGGTCAGAACATGAGAACATATGGTGGTTCCTTTTAACATGAGTCTTCAATATTCCCAGGTAAGAAGTTTTAGGTTGTAGTTATTATAGGAATAATAGGAAAAATCTCTATACCATTTGTATTTCATTAACCTTTGACTTTTGGATGTTCTTATAGGCACTTTAGTAATGCCAGTGTAACAGTATAGCTTCCGCCCCTCTCCTCGCCCCTACCTGGGCTCGAACCAGGAACACAACGACAACAGCCACCCTTGAAACAGCATTACCCATGCAGAGCAAGGGGAACAACCACTCCAAGTCTCAGAGCGAGTGATGTTTGAAATGCTATTAGCGCGCACCCCGCTAACTAGCTAGCCATTTCACATCGGTTACACCAGTCTTATCTCGGGATTTGATAGGCTTGAAGTAATAAACAGCTGCTGGCAAACGCATGAAAGTGCTGTTTGATGGAATGCTTACGAGCCTGCTGCTGCCTACCATCGCTCAGTCAGACTGCTCTATCAAATCATAGACTTAGTTATAACATGATAACACACAGAAATACGAGCCTTAGGTCATTAATATGGCCGAATCCGGAAACTATCATCTCAAAAACAAGACGTTTATTCATTCAGTGAAATACGGAACCGTTACATATTTTATCTAACGGGTGGCATCCATAAGTCTAAATATTGCTGTTACATTGCACAACCTTCAATGTTATGTCAATATTACGTAAAATTCGGACAAATTAGGCAGCCCAAACTGTTGCATATACCCTGACTCTGCGTGCAATGAACACAAGAGAAGTGACACAATTTCACCTGGTTAATATTGCCTGCTAACCTAGATTTCTTTTAGCTAAATATGCAGGTTTAAAAATATATACTTCTGTGTATTGATTTTAAGAAAGGCATTGATGTTTATGGTTAGGTACACATTGGACCAACGATACGCACCGCATCGATTATATGCAACACAGGACATGCTAGATAAACTAGTAATATCATCAACCATGTGTAGTTAACTAGTGATTATGATTGTTTTTTATAAGATAAGTTTAATTCTAGCTAGCAACTTACCTTGGCTTACTGCATTTGCGAAACAGGCAGTCTCCTCGTAGAGTGCAATGTAATCAGGTGGTTAGAGCGTTGGACTAGTTAACTGTAAGGTTGCAAGATTGAATCCCCCGAGCTGACAAGGTAGAAATCTAACCCACCGTTCCTAGGCCGTCATTGAAAATAAGAATGTGTTCTTAACTGACTTGCCTCGTTAAATAAAGATTAAATAAAGGTGTAAGAATAAAAAAAAATGTCCAAATCGGTGTCCAAAAATACAGATTTCTGATTGTTATGAAAACTTGAAATCGTCCCTAATTAATCGGCCATTCTGATTAATCCGTCGACCTCTACAAACAACGCAAAGAAACGATAAAAAAACACAATTGTTTAGGAATACATAAAACGTCAGCCTTGTTCTCCGTCGCCATCTGAACAAGGCAGTCCAGTGTAGGGCAAACAGTATGGTTTAAGGCGAATATTCATCTGCAGCTTTGCAGTTACATAAAGATAGTTCTGTTCTTCTCTATCCTAGACAAACTCATTTTGCGCTCTGTTTTCTAGTGTGTGCAGTATGTGGTAGTAAGTGTATGCATTGACATTTAATTTGCATGAATAAGCAGAGCATGGAAAGCTCTTGTAATCACCCCAGACATGGCGGTGTGGGATGCAATGAACCACTGAAAAGGCAAGATGTGTGGGAATAATTATGTAAAATGATCAGAGATGCAAATGTGTGTTGAATATTTTATCCATCCCCGTGTGATACTGTAATAACTAAGACTTTGAGTGTAACAATGCCCAGCAAACCAAAGTCAGGTCAATCCCAGACTTTCAACTTGACCTGATGCTGGTTTAACATGTGCTATGTGCTATGGAACTCAGTGCCATGTTGGACCTGACCTCAGTGACTCGTAGAGAGGTAAGTCCCACCCATAGGAACAGACCTGATCACACACACGCATTGATTCCTTCAAAGGCATTTTTCAATATTTTGAGGTTGTATCCATGCCTTTGTCCAGTAAACCGTTTGGATCTGGCAGTGCACCGGGAAGCTAAGTAGTTAGAAAATGTTTGATCCCTACGGCACAAAACCAGGGACTCGGAGAGTGACCCTGAAAATATAAATAGGCCAGTTCTATTTCAGAAATTGGTTAGCATCCGAGGAGACAGCAGTGAGATAAATGAATATTTAGCAGGGATCTACTCTCTTCCAATGAGATGCAGATGGAGCTACAGGCCCCAGGGGGAAGGCGTAGCTGTAGCTAGGGGTCAGTGCTAACGTACCCAGTGGAGGCTTCTCTTGGGCAGTGCCTACTACTAGACTCCTGCATGGCCCTTCGTGCTGTGTCTCGCTCTCTCTGCTAGAGAGCTTGTGTTCACCTTGCCCAGGGATGTTTTTACCTCCACTGTCATCCCAGGTGCTTGTCCATGCATTGATTATTCTGCCCTTGTGAACTACTGCAATTGAGAAGTACTACTACTGTATGTAAGGTAGTGTATGTAGAAAGTCATCTTCCCATTCCCTAGGAAGACTCTAGCCTTGAACCAGCCTGATGTTCACCATGTGAAGTGAAATAGAATGATGAACACAGCGATCAGGCTGCTTCCACCAGGCTAGGAAGGCTCCTCATGTGTTATACTTGGTTGTTGTTTAGGCAACAGCAGGTAGAATAGTGTGTACAGGATGTAGCCTAGTGCTCTTGCCGAAGGGACAACCATTCAATTCTGTATGATCCGTTAGCACCAAACAATGCCATGGACTTTAGTCTAAAAGTCCATGGCATTGTTTGGTGCTAACGGATCATACAAGTGAATAATTGTGTATCTCTACCACAATCAGTGTCATATGGCTATCAAGTCAATTTCCGAAATTGTCATTGAAAGAAACGGCCCGGCTCTTTGTTAGGGATTAGTGTGATGATTTAATGTCTTTTCATCTCCTTATAAAGCCATTTGGTCATGAACTGAAGCAATTACGATGAATGGATAGGCTGACTAATTGTATAAAACCTGTAATTGGATGCATATTGTCATGCCTAACCATTATTGCATCATAAACCCAAGTCGATGAGGGTGGAATTGCTCTAAGGTCACATTACAAGCGGCAACACGAGAAACAAATAGGCTAACAAACAAGCTAGGAACACACTTGCTTCTCTGTCTGTCTCCACTCACCACTTCATTTTCCTATTCCTTCCCGTTCCTCCAGGGGGTTCAATTCAACCATTCCATCTAATTTCCCCCATAACCCCAATAACTCCCTCTCCAAATAAGGGGTTTAGTTGTGTTAAGCTTTAGGAGTTTACCTTGTATACGTTATGCTTTGTTACTGGACCATAAATAAGAGGAGGATGGGAGGATGCGAGAAGGAGAAGTGCAGCAGAACATCAAGTGATTGGAGTAATTGGCACCGGTTCATCCCTCCATCCCCCCCTCCCACCCGTATGCAGGAAATGACGGCAGGAAGTCTGCTCTGTAACGATGTGTCCTGCCGCTCTGCGTCGCCGATGCTCGCAGTCAAAGGGCATCACACAGTCACTCCTGTCAAGGGCAACAAATCACTTGAATAATATCACCAAACTGATTCCACAAAAACACAAATAATTTGCTAATGTGCTTGTTAATTTGTAATTTTGCCATTTGGGCCACAGTACGTACCTATGTTCTGTTTATTGCTGTTCATTATTTGTTGTGGTGTTTGTTGTGTCTGGACAACAACACCCATTTGTTTATTGATGATATTGTTCATTACGTTCATTACGATAAGTAGCCTATACTAGAGAAATGTCAAGTTTGAAATGAAATAAGTTTGCTAATATGGGTGATTGTTAATGGGACAATTGGTGGCTAAAACCGTCAAACTTGTAGTAGTTGTTGAAGGAATAATACAAACAAAACTATGGTGCACTTTAATGTTATAAATGTATTGTTCTATGTATCATTTTCACATCAATTCAGGCAATTTATTGCGATATGGATTTTTGTCCATATCGCCCAGCTCTACTCTGTTTAATTCAGTTGGGAAATTCAGCTTCAGCAGTATTAACTGAGGTGCAATATTTTATGCCACAAACTGCAGGTCCAATGCTTTCAGGGTATGAGCCACTATCAAGGTTAAATGCAAAGTATGAAGGGCTGACTGAATCTGACAATAGGATCTAGTATCCATATGACTAGAGCAGCAGGTCTATAACAAGAGGGTACAAAACCACATGACTAGAGCAGGGTACTAAACCAGGAGTGTGTGGTTATTTGACCATCCCCCTGACAATAACCAAATCCATATTTCTATCATCATATAAACGAGGTATGGAGAAAGAATTTAATAGTTTAACAGATTATCAATTATATGCTTAGGCCTACCTCTTGATGATCTGTCCATGAACAACAGATGCAGCCAGCTCTGCAATGTACTGTTC
This sequence comes from Oncorhynchus kisutch, assembly GCF_002021735.2. NCBI lineage: Eukaryota > Metazoa > Chordata > Actinopteri > Salmoniformes > Salmonidae > Oncorhynchus > Oncorhynchus kisutch. Next base: position 19,854,591 of record NC_034203.2, read on the forward strand.
AGCTCCTTAGCCATTAAATATTGATGTGTTATGTGCTGAATATTCTCATCACCACAAGGCATGTTTTTGGTGTTTTGTGATATAGTAAAGCAGTAGCCCCCCCCCAATAGTTTGGACGGTTAGTGTTTGGTCACTCCCATCCCAAATATGAGCGCACACGATAACCCCCACTTCCACCTCCCACTGTGAAATGGCGGGTAATGAAGATGACATCCGTGGAGCATGGTGGTGCTGCCCCATGGAGAGCAGCCATCAGGGGATACTATCCTACTGAGTACACACATCATTTATTACTGGAATCTAATCACCTCTTGAAATGAGTTCCATTGGAAGTTTGATGAAGATCTGCCCAGACAATAAAGAAACCTAGTAGGGAAAAAAAGAGAACTGATTCGTAGGGAAATAACTGCGGAGAACTTGATGTGCCTGACAATGTTTGTCTCAGACACTATCTGTATTCTTCTGTCAGGTTTTTCCCATTGTTTGTCTGATAAGAGGAGGCAGAGGTGTGAAGCATATGTAAAAGGAAACACTTTTTTCCTACCACGGCTCAGAGAGATAATATGTCAATCGCTAGCTGACTGTATTTTCAATGTTTTTGATGTCTAGCCCTAGTGTTTCAGTTGCCATAAAGGTAGCTTATCCAACAAACTACAGTCAGAACAAAGTGTGTATCTTAGATGCCAACTCCCCTTTAATGTCAGATCACAGGAAAAGCATTGACTGATATCTAAACATACTTGGTTTGATGCCAATTGCTCCTCTGTTTTATTTAATAGTATTTTCACTGCATGACTGGGCACTATGGGTGCTTCCCAAGTGGTACCCTATTCCCTATATAGTATACTACTTTTGACCAGGGCTCTATGGGACCTGGTCAAAAGTAGTGTACTATTTTGGGAATAGGGTGCCATTTGGGAAGCATCCATGGACTCAACAGTATGTATTAAAACCAAGAGGAGGCTCAGCCTAACCGCACTCACCAAGAAGCTCTGCTGGAAAACGTATTCATAATGTCAACAGAACTCCTTATTGATTTCTTGAAAATGTAATTTCCCATCACTAGCATATGCTCATCCACAGCCGGAACAAACTGAAAATATTGTAGTGATTTTCCAAATATTTTAAGTAGAAAATTCCACTTATTTCCACATGTATGATTTGCAAAGCCTCCTCCAAAGCGGAATAATCCCTTGCTAACTGTATAGTTATTAGTGTTCCCTATGAGCACAGTAAACTGGAATTTCCAGCTTGCAGCAGCATGCACAGCCAATGGAAGGAAAAGTTAATCGGGCTTTTTCGTTAGCTACCATTGCACCACTGTAAATTGAGGACATGTAATCAGGAGCTGCAGTCACTTTCTAAGTGATAGCATCGATCTCCTGGATTGAAGAGTCAATCCTAATACAGGATTCAGAAGTGAAGTTGAATGCAGGTGTGCGAGGAATATAAACCCCTGTTAACAAGGATGGATGGACATTGAGCGGGAGGTGAAAATGGGAACTGGTTGGAGGCTGGTTTCCATAATGACATTTAATCAGTCCTTGGATCAGGGTTTGAGTTTGTTTTCCTGTCCAGTTTAGGTGTTAAGAACAGCAGGCTTTGTAACAGTGGGGACAAAGTGGTCCCTCTGTAAAATTGCAGTAGTTGTGAGCAGCAGACTCTTATGGTTTAACCAGCCGACACTAGGCAAATTCAGCTCCAGTGGAGGTGCTGCTGTTTAGACATTTAAAACCACACCCTGTATGGGATTTGAAGCTATACAAATGGATAGCCATTTGATTAGCTGTTCAGGAGTCTTATGGCTTGGGGGTAGAAGCTGTTAAGAAGCTTTTTGGACCTTGACTTTGTGTGTCGCGGTTGTGTGGAGAGACGGACCAAGGCGCAGCGTGCTCAGTTCCACATCTTTATTTTTGTGAAACTTACAAAACAAAAAGGAAACAAACAACGAACCGTAACATAAGAGGTGCAACATGCACTAACTCAAAACAAAATCCCACAAAACGCAGTGGGGAAAAATGGTTTCCTAAATATGATCCCCAATCAGAGACAACGATAAACAGCTGCCTCTGATTGGGAACCATACCAGGCCAACATAGAAATAAAACACCTAGATAGGAACACCCCTAGTCACACCCTGACCTAACCAAAATAGAGAATAAAAAGCCCCCCACCCCTCCCCAAAGGTTCGGACTCCGGCCGCAAAACCTGAAACCAACTGGGGAGGGTAGGAGACTTGCCACCACCGGCGACTAGTGTCGGTGGCGGCTTCGGTGCGGGTCTTTGCCCCCGCACAGACCACGGGTCCGGCCATGGAGCCGGGTAGAACGCCATGCCTGAACTGGGCATCGGCGCAGAGGAGGGCCCCGGCCATGGAGCTGGGTTGAACGCCGCACCTGAACTGGGCACCGGTGCCGAGGAAGGCTCCGGCCATGGAGCTGAGTTGGCCACCGTGCCTGGACTGGGCACTGGCGCAGAGGAAGGCTCCTGCCATGGAGCAGGACTGGACGCCATGCCTGGACTGGACATCGGCGCAGAGGAAGGCTCCTGCCATGGAACGGGCCTGGCCGCCGTGCCTGGGCTGGGCACAAGCGCAGAGGAAGGCTCCGGCCTTGGAGCGGGACTAGACGCCGTGCCTGGACTGGGCACTGGCGCAGAGGGAGGCTCCTGCCCTGGACACATTGCCTGTAAGCTCCGGACCGTTGACCCTCGCTGGAGGTTCCAGAACGTTGACCGTAGCAGGAGGTTCCAAACCGTGGACCGTCGCAGGGGGTTCCGGACCGTGGACCATCGCAGGAGGTTCCGGAAAGTGGATCGCCGCAGGAGGTTCCGGACCGTGGACCGTCGCCGGAATCTCTGGACTGGGGACCGTCGCCGGAAGCCTGGTGCGTGGAGCCGGCACAAGTGGCACCGGACAGCTGACACGCACCTCAGGGCGAGCGCGAGGAGCAGGCACAAGACGTATCAGACTGGGGAGGCACACTGGAAGCCTGGTGCGTGGAGCCGGCACAGGTGGTACCAGGACTGGTGACACGCACTTCAGGGCGAGTGCGGGGATCAGGCACAGGACGTACCGGACTGTGGAGGCGCACTGGAGACCTGGTGCGTAGAGCCGGCACAAATTGTACCGGAACGATGACGAACTCCGCACGGTGAGTGCAGGGAGCTAGCACAGGACATACTGGGCTGTGGAGGCGCACTGGAGACCTGCTGCGTAGAGCCGGCACAAATTGTACCGGAACGATAACACACTTTGCACGGCGAGAGCGGGGAGCTGGCACAGGACGTACTGGGCTGTGGAGGCGTACATCTGTGTGAGTGCGAGGAGGAGACACAGGACATACCGGACTGGCACGGACCAGCACAGATTGCACCAGACTGGTGACACGCTCCTCCAAACGTCTGCGTTGCCGCATACTCCTCGCCAAATCCATTCTCCGGTATCCCTCCTCGCACTGTTCCATCGACTCCCAGGCGGGCTCTGGCACTCTCCCTGGGTCGACCGACCACCTCTCTATCTCCTCCCAGGTTGTCTCTGGTTCACACCTCGGCTCCACCGACCACCCTGTGTGACCACCCTGTGTGGCTCCCCCCAAAAATAATTTGGGCTGTCTTTTGGGCTTTCCTTGTGGCCGCGAACCCTGGCGTCATCGCTGTTCTCCCTTCTCTCCTTGCGCCTGCTTCCAAGGAAGGCTTTCGACTCCAGCCATAATTTCCTCCCAAGTCCAGGATGTCTTCCCCTCCTTTATCTCCTCCCAAGCCCAGGATACCTTCTCCACCTGGGCACGCTGCTTGGTCCTGTTGTGGTGGGATCTTCTGTCGCGGTTGTGTGGAGAGACGGACCAAGGCGCAGCGTGCTCAGTTCCACATCTTTATTTTTGTGAAACTTACAAAAACAAAAAGGAAACATCGAACTGTAACATAAGAGTTGCAACATGCACTAACTCAAAACAAGATCCCACAAAACACAGTGGGGAAATGGCTGCCTAAATATGATCCCCAATCAGAGACAACGATAAACAGCTGCCTCTGATTGGGAACCATACCAGACCAACATAGAAATAAAACACCTAGATAGCAACACCCCCCTAGTCACACCCCGACCTATCCAAAATAGAGAATAAAAAGGCTCTCTATGGTCATGGCGTGATATTGTGTGTTTTGTATTGTTAGATATTACTGCACTGTTGGAGCTAGGAACATCAGCATTTCGCAAAAACCACAATAACATCTGCTAAATATGTGTATGCAACCAATACAATTTGATTTGCTTTGATACAGTGGACTACTATAGTGCTTTTAAAGAATATGAAGGAAAAACAATAGGGCAAGCTGTACATTTCAAAGCAATATGTCCTAATGGAAAATGTCACTTTGTTTTGAAGAGAGAGGGAGAAAGAAACACTCATGAACCTACTTTTTTCCAATCATGAATGAAATTAATTTATAGAATTAAAGACTAGCTTAATTAGAGATCCAGCTTGAATAGTATTAAGTATACAGCATTTTAAAGTTCAAACTGAGGAGAAATGGAACCAGTGACTGATGCATTGACATACCTCGGGTAACATTAATGCTAATGTAGGCTACATCTCATTTCTAAATTGGGTGAGCTTGGAATATTGTGTCACTGTACACCTTGCGTTTCAGTTCTCTCTCTCTCCCCTCCCTCTTTCTCTCTACTGTAATGAAAAAAGTGATTAGCACTTTTTAGCGGCGTTAGAGACACACACGCCTTCTGGCGATGTGTTCCTCTGTAATTTCTTTGTTAATTGCGTCTCTGGGGAAAGAGGGGGAACAGAACCCCGGGGGCAGCGCGCCACACTTACACACTGGCCTGCTTTTTAGGAGACTCTCCCCCTCTCTATACCATACCCGGAGCTGTTTGAGCTTCCCCTAGGTTTCATCCCAAAAGGCACCATATTCACTATATAGCGCACTACTTTTGACCTGGGATCACATAAGTAGTGCACTATATAGGAGATATGGTGCCATTTGGGATGAACCCCTTACTCTCATACCACGTCCTATCCTGTCTGCCCCAGTATTTCACCACAGTATCTTCACCACCGCTTACTCATGCACTAAACCCCCCCTATTCAGACCCATTGACTTTTTCCACATTTTGTTACTTTTCAGCCTTATCAGCAATCTAAACACAATAACCCATAATGACAAAGCAAAAACCGGTTTTTAAAAATGTTAAAAAATGTATAAAAACCTTATTTGGATATTCAGACCCTTTGCTATGATAATTGAAATTGAGCTCAGGTGCATCCTGTTTCCATTGATAATCCATGAGATGTTTCTACAACTTGATTCGAGTCCACCTGTGGTAAATTCAATTAATTGGACATGATTTGGAAAGAGGCACACCTTTATACAGTGCCTTGCGAAAGTATTCGGCCCCCTTGAACTTTGTGACCTTTTGCCACATTTCAGGCTTCAAACATAAAGATATAAAACTGTATTTTTTTGTGAAGAATCAACAACAAGTGGGACACAATCATGAAGTGGAACGATATTTATTGGATATTTCAAACTTTTTTAACAAATCAAAAACTGAAAATTTGGGCGTGCAAAATTATTCAGCCCCCTTAAGTTAATACTTTGTAGCGCCACCTTTTGCTGTGATTACAGCTGTAAGTCGCTTGGGGTATGTCTCTATCAGTTTTGCACATCGAGAGACTGAAATTTTTTCCCATTCCTCCTTGCAAAACAGCTCGAGCTCAGTGGGGTTGGATGGAGAGCATTTGTGAACAGCAGTTTTCAGTTCTTTCCACAGATTCTCGATTGGATTCAGGTCTGGACTTTGACTTGGCCATTCTAACACCTGGATATGTTTATTTTTGAACCATTCCATTGTAGATTTTGCTTTATGTTTTGGATCATTGTCTTGTTGGAAGACAAATCTCCATCCCAGTCTCAGGTCTTTTGCAGACTCCATCAGGTTTTCTTCCAGAAGGGTCCTGTATTTGGCTCCATCCATCTTCCCATCAATTTTAACCATCTTCCCTGTCCCTGCTGAAGAAAAGCAGGCCCAAACCATGATGCTGCCACCACCATGTTTAACAGTGGGGATGTTGTGTTCAGGGTGATGAGCTGTGTTGCTTTTACGCCAAACATAACTTTTTGCATTGTTGCCAAAAAGTTCAATTTTGGTTTCATCTGACCAGAGCACCTTCTTCCACATGTTTGGTGTGTCTCCCAGGTGGCTTTTGGCAAACTTTAAACAACACTTTTTTATGGATATCTTTAAGAAATGGCTTTCTTCTTGCCACTCTTCCATAAAGGCCAGATTTGTGCAATATACGACTGATTGTTGTCCTATGGACAGAGTCTCCCACCTCAGCTGTAGATATCTGCAGTTCATCCAGAGTGATCATGGGCCTCTTGGCTGCATCTCTGATCAGTCTTCTCCTTGTATGAGCTGAAAGTTTAGAGGGACGGCCAGGTCTTGGTAGATTTGCAGTGGTCTGATACTCCTTCCATTTCAATATTATCGCTTGCACAGTGCTCCTTGGGATGTTTAAAGCTTGGGAAATCTTTTTGTATCTAAATCCGGCTTTAAACTTCTTCACAACAGTATCTCGGACCTGCCTGGTGTGTTCCTTGCTCTTCATGATGCTCTCTGCGCTTTTAACGGACCTCTGAGACTATCACAGTGCAGGTGCATTTATACGGAGACTTGATTACACACAGGTGGATTGTATTTATCATCATTAGTCATTTAGGTCAACATTGGATCATTCAGAGATCCTCACTGAACTTCTGGAGAGAGTTTGCTGCACTGAAGTAAAGGGGCTGAATAATTTTGCACGCCCAATTTTTCAGTTTTTGATTTGTTAAAAAAGTTTGAAATATCCAATAAATGTCGTTCCACTTCATGATTGTGTCCCACTTGTTGTTGATTCTTCATAAAAAAATACAGTTTTATATCTTTATGTTTGAAGCCTGAAATGTGGCAAAAGGTTGCAAAGTTCAAGGGGGCCGAATACTTTCGCAAGGCACTGTATAAGGTCCCACAGTTGACAGTGCATGTCAGAGCAAAAACCAAGCCATGAGGTCGAAGGAATTGTCCGTAACGCTCTGAGACAGGGTTGTGGCACAGATCTGGGGAAGAACACCAAAACATTTCTGCAGCATTGAAGGTCCCCAAGAACACAGTGGCCCACATCATCCCTAAGTGGAAAAAGTTTGGAACCACAAAGACTATTCCTTGAGCTGGCCACCCGGCCAAACTGAGCAATCGGGGGAGAAGGGCCTTGGTCAGGGAGGTTACCAAGAACCCGATGGTCACTCTGACATAGCTCTAAAGTTCCTCTGTGGAGATGAGAGAACTTTTCAGATGGACAACCATCTCTGCAGCACTCCACAAATCAGGCCTTTATGGTAGAGTGGCCAGGTGGAAGCCACTCCTCAGTAAAAGGCACATGACAGCCTGTTTGGAGTTTGTCAGAAGTTACCTTACTCTCAGACCATGAGAACAAGATTCTCTGGTCTGATGAAACCAAGATTGAACTCTTTGGCCTGAATGCCAAGCGTCACATCTGGAGGAAACCTTGCACCATCCCTATGGTGAAGCATGGTGGTGGCAGCATCATGCTGTGGGGATGTTTTTCAGCTTGAGCTTGAGAGGATCTGCAGAGTGGAATATGAGAAACTCCCCAAATACAGGTGTGCCAAGCTTGTAGTGTCATACCCAAGAATACCCGAGGCTGTAATCTCTGCCAAAGATGCTTCAACAGAGTAAAGGGTCTGAATACTTATGTAAATGTATTTTAAATGTTTGAATTTTTTATAAATGTGCAAACATTTCTAACAACCTGTTTATGCTTTGTCATTATGGGGTATTGTATGTAGATTGATGAGGGAAAAATGTTTTTTTAATCAATTTTAGAATAAGGCTGTAATGTAACAAAATGTGAAAGAAATCATGGGGTCTGAATACTTTTTGAATGCATTGTATGTTCTTCACAGTCTGCTGATTTATAGCACCAGACAAGACAGGGAATCTTTACACAGACACACAGCTCCCATCATGAGATGAAAAAAATGCTGCAAGGCAGTAGGCTTCTTCCCTTTTTGCCCGTGGTGAATTGCGGATGTCTGGAGGTTTATTTTTCTCTCTTGAGGGAAATGATGAGGCAAAGGCTGTTATGGCCTTTGCCAACATAGCAGCTGCAAAATGGCTCTGGCATGCTGCTATTGATCAGTGACCGAATGAGCTGACATGTGGAGGCCTGTTGGAGGTGCAAACTTCCCACCTTTATTCTGTGGTTTAGCCATTTTAAAGCATTAGAAGGGAGTTGGAAATATGAAATCTTTTCACACATTTTTTGGCACTATGCAGAAATCGCACTGCCATTTCTTGGTTGCAGAAACGAATAGTTCACCTAATTTCAGTTTATGTGACAAAATAAGCTAGTATAGTGTAGAGAATCATTCTACCATTTCAGCTGTTTGAAGCTGGTGTACAAAACCGAAAGTAAAAGATGCAAAAACAAAACTTAAGAACATGAAGCATAGAAATAGAGCACGTAGAACATATCTACAGCGTCTTAGACTTGCTTTCAAGTAGAATGATAGATCTATAACCCACATTTCTATGTGAATTTGTTCGAGTCGCCTAAAAAGGTAGCTTGTTGTCACGGCAACAGTGAAATGCTCTAAAAAGAGGTGGTGAAGTGGCAGGCAGCGAAGGAAAGGAATGGATACTGTGTTTCATCTGGCATCAAGGCAGCAGATGATATGTCAAAGGGAGAGGAGATCAGGTTGTGCACATCTCTGCACATCCAGAGCGTAATGACCCATGTCTGAACCCGGCCCAGAGGGGGCTTGTGGGCTGCTCTTCCAGATCCGTGCCGTTACGGTGTGACCCTGGATGACCCCGGGACAGTGGGGAGTCCACAAACTCCACACATTCCCAGTGTGGTGCAGGAGACCCCATCCTAGTGAGATCACCAATGCCATAGCAACAATGGGATTTGGGGACCACAGGGGTGACATGAGGAACACTCCTTTGATTTTGCCCAGCAACTTCTTGGCTGCTGATGTCATTGGATATGTCTGCTCACACTCAAAATACACCAGTGGTCACCAACTAGTCGATCGACTGGTCGATCTTTAAGGCATTTCTAGTCGATCACCAAACATTTCTGTAGAAAAGACAGCGATAAAGGTATAAAGGCTTGCGCTCCTTTTTAAAGCATGTATTCGTGTTGCGCAAAGTGTTCATTTCAAACCATTTAATTTGTCTGAAAAGACAAACTCCGGACCGGTATATCTGTGGCTAAATCGAGTGTGCCTACTGCGCTGACCATTCGGATAGCTCAAATCATGACCCCGGCCACAGCAATGTTTGATACTATGCCCAGAGTGAGACTGTCAAATAATTCAACAAAGAGCTGCTGTTTTTATGAGTAAGTTTATGTCAACATTTTTGTTCAGCACTGTCAACACTGTTTTTAACACTATTACAAAGCATAAAACACGCTTCTCCCTATTTCCACTCGCACTGCAGCTGCAATGAATGAGTAGCTAAGTGTATCGATAGCCCTCTGTTTTTATTATTATTAGCAGCTCGTCGTGTATATTTTATTATTGAGGGATATTTAACTTTCTCTGGTCATAGGAACAAATTTGTGCATGAGTCAGATGCGGTGCGACTCGAATTACGCCAACAGATGGAAGACTGTGTCCCCTCTCTCTGGACAGTCTCGCTGGAATAAAGGAGAGAGCAGGGACCGTGAGAGGTGGACCCTCTTCTGCTCTCTCCTTTCCTCCGCTGAGACTAATGCTGCATTCAAAACAACTGGGAACTCGGAAAGTCAGATTTTTTCCCCCCTAGTTCCGTATTGTCTTGAAAGCACTATGACCATCAGATGCAGGTGCCATCAGTGCTACACCACCAACTGACCTATTTTGTTATCAAAGCTCGAGTTTTGAAATATAATATGGTCTGAGAAGAACAATACTGGCAGGACAGGCATATAGCCAATATGCTGTGATAATGTATTAGGCCTACTGCCCAAACCTCATTCCTACACAACAGTTTTTATTAGTTAAAAGAAAATTAAGTCATGTTTTTTAAAATCCTGAGCGGGAGATCTCAGCTTGCTTTTTGACTGTGAAAGTGATGTTGACTCAAAAAGTCGGTGACCACTGAAATACACAAACACAAGACAAGAAATGCAGGAAAGAGCAGTGAGTGTAGATAGTATAATTTCAGTAGGAGGATATGCAACAGATGACAATGTCAGAAAAGTATCAGGAAAAAGTTGATATAAAGCCATGTTCAGCCAAAGCCTTGAATGCCCTGTGATATTGTTTAAATCATAAATATCAGTGTGATGGGCTTGACTAATCACAGATTTATCACAGCGTTGAAGTAAAGCAGATGATCATTTAAATGGCTCCGTGATTACTAGAAATTGTGGCCTCACCTATGGCTCTCTAAAATGAAACGTTTTGGCAAACACTGTGATATATGGATTCTCTCCAGGACCAGAGTGATTGGAAGTTACATGAAGGGAGACAGGATTCAGGAAGATGGACATTTTTATGGACTTCACAGAGCCAGGGTCACAGGGATCAGTGCCCAATATGCTGATATCTCTGCTCCATAGAGCAGCATAATATAGCAGCCTCTCTAAACGGATGCCAGGCCGGTGGAGGGTAAAGATGGGATAACCAGTCTGGAGATGTTTCCGAGATAGCTGCCTTCGCCCAGGCCAGTGAATTTCAAGCAGAAAGTGAGAAGGTACATCAGAAGAATCTCTATGGTTTAATGTTCACTGCAGGAAGCTCTGGGAAACCTTTACTTTTGTATTACCCATAGTGGTAGAAAATGGAATGGTAAAACAGAGCTCTCAGGAACCTTCAGACATCTCCATGTGCTCTGTAATGATATTGATTACCCTTTTTACTGGCAGCTCTTGAAAGAACATAGCTGGGTTGAGTGGTCAACAAGATGTGTCTTATGCACTACCAGCAAATAAAATTCTGCACATAGTCGTGACTGAGAAAACATTAGCCCTGATTGCCCTTGCAACTCAACTTTACCACATCTCGGAGCAGGACTAGTTCATCCTTGTTTGTGAACCTCACTGACAAGTAATGATTTTACATCGTTTTCTTCACAGGCGTAATCACATTTGGATAGGTTTTAATTTGGGAGTGCCCGTCTGCAACCTGACTGAGATACATGATTGGAAAATTTAAGTTGGCAACTTAACATATTCACATTCAGTAGGACTCACTAATGAACACTCATCTGAGCTCAGGGAGAAATTCCAAAAACGTTGTCAAGTCAGGATTATGGTTGCAAAATTCCAGGAACTTTCAGAAATCAGGATTTCTGTAAAACAAGCACATTTATTGAACGTTCCTGGAATTTTGAAAACAAGAATCAGGATATAGTAAATTATTCTCCAAAATGGAGGAAATTAGTTATGACACCAATGTTGAATCACTTTGTTGTTTTCTGCTGATACAGATTGATTGATGTCAGTTAGGTATAAAATGTCAGTGTGGCAAATGACCGAGGTTAACAGTCCCTGTATCTATTGATTAGTCTGTTCAATGTAAAGAGGCTAAGACAGCCTATTGGGTCTGCATTTTAAGTGGTTGTAAATTTACACTGAGAACATCCTGTATGCCATACCATTACCTCTATTTGCACAACCACATCAGCAAAATTTGCAAGCAGGAAATTGAGGCCACCATCTTCATTCTGATTTGATACTGGGTTGCTGTGCATTTACGAGGCACAACAAAAACGAAACCAATCCAAGCATCACACAGTTCTCCAACCAATCCCTGCACACATGCTCCTGTTAGGCCTACAGAAATAAAAGCCTATAAAAACAGATCTAAATGATGGGATACTCGAGCTACATTCCTTGCCAGACGAGGACATTTTTATCACGAACTGAAAATGGACCTGTTGATTGAAGTATGAAAAAGGTGTTCCAACAACGCTCTGCAGTTTTGTAATAATTGCGTCCCGTCTATTTTCCGCTTAGGCTACTTTGCAAAGCTGCTAGTGCCAAGAACAGCTCAAATGAAAAAAGTGAACCAACAGTCCGTCATTACTTTAAGACATGAAGGTCAGTCAATCTGAAAATGTTCAAGAACTTTGAAAGTTTCTTCAGGTGCAGTAGCAAAAACCATCAAGCGCCATGATGAAACTGGCTCTCATGAAGACCGCCACAGGAAAGGAAGACCCAGAGTTACCTCTGCTGGAGAGGATAAGTTCATTAGAGTTACCAGCCTCCGAAATTGCAGCCCAAATTAATGCTTCACGGAGTCCAAGTAACAGATACATCTCAACATCGACTGTTCAGGGGAGACTGCTTGAATGTTCGAATGGTCGATTTGCTGCAAAGAAACCACTACTAAATAATAATAATAAGAAGAGACTTACTTGGGCCAAGAAACATGAGCAATGGACATTAGATAGTTGGAAACCTGTCCTTTGGTCTGATAAGTCCAAATTTGAGATTTTTGATTCCAACCGCCATGTCTTTGTGAGACGCAGAATAGTTGAACGGATGATCTCTGTATCTGTGGTTCCCACCGTGAAGCATGGAGGAGGAGGTGTGATGGTGTGGGGGGTGCTTTGCTGGTGACACTGTCCGGGGGTGTCCTCGGATGGGTCCACAGTGTCTCCTGACCCCTCCTGTCTCAGCCTCCAGTATTTATGCTGCAGTAGTTTATGTGTCGGGGGGCTAGGGTCAGTTTGTTATATCTGGAGTACTTCTCCTGTCCTATTCGGTGTCCTATGTGAATCTAAGTGTGCGTTCTCTAATTCTCTCCTTCTCTCTCTCGGAGGACCTGAGCCCTAGGACCATGCCCCAGGATTACCTGACATGATGACTCCTTGCTGTCCCCAGTCCACCTGACCGTGCTGCTGCTCCAGTTTCAACTGTTCTGCCTTCTTATTATTCGAACATGCTGATCATTTGTGAACATTTGAACATCTTGGCCATGTTCTGTTTTAATCTCCACCCGGCACAGCCAGAAGAGGACTGGCCACCCCACATATGCTCTCTCTAATTCTCTCTTTTTTTTCTCTCTCTCTCGGAGGACCTGAGCCCTAGGACCATGCCCCAGGACTACCTGACATGATGACTTCTTGCTGTCCCCAGTCCATCTGACTGTGCTGCTGCTCCAGTTTCAACTGTTCTGCCTTATTATTATACGACCATGCTGGTCATTTATGAACATTTGAACATCTTGGCCATGTTCTGTTATAATCTCCACCCGGCACAGCCAGAAGAGGACTGGCCACCCCACATAGCCTGGTTCCTCTCTAGGTTTCTTCCTAGGTTTTGGCCTTTCTAGGGAGTTTTTCCTAGCCACCGTGCTTCTACACCTGCATTGCTTGCTGTTTGGGGTTTTAAGCTGGGTTTCTGTACAGCACTTTGAGATATCAGCTGATGTACGAAGGGCTATATAAATACATTTGATTTGATTTGATTTGATTCGACACTGTCAGTGATTTATTTTGAATTCAAGCCACACTTAACCAGCATGCCTACCACAGCATCCTGCATTACGTCATCCCATCTGGTTTGAGCATAGTGGAGCTATCATTTGTTTTTCAACAGGACAATGACCCAACACACCTCCAGGCTGTGTAAGGGCTACTTTACCAAGAAGGAGAGTGATGGAGTGTTGCATCAGATGACCTGGCCTCCACAATCACTCGACCTCAACCCAATTGAGATGGCTTGGGATGAGTTGGACCGCAGAGTGAAGGAAAAGCTGCCAACAAGTGCTCAGCATATGTGGGAACTCCTTCAAGACTGTTGGAAAAGGATTCCAGGTGAAGCTGGTTGAAAGAATTCCAAGAGTGTGCAAAGCTGTCATCAAGGCAAAGGGTGGCTACTTGAAGAATCTAAAATATATTTTTATTTGTTTAACACTTTTTTGGTAAGTACATGATTCCTTATGTGTTATGTCATAGTTTTGATGTCTTCACTATTATCCTACAATGTAGAAAATAGTTTTTTTTTCATTGAAAAAGACACTTGAATGAGTAGGTGTGTCCAAACTTTTGACTGGTACTGTATATGGCACAATTTAGCAATTTGGATGTGTTATCTGTAATGGTTATTATTAATTAGGCATTGTTGCTCACTGTTGGCTTAGGCTTATAGATAAATGCAAAACATTTAAATCTAGTGCAGTTCTTGTGTTCTAAAAATATATATTTTTTTACCATTCGAGTACTCGAGTACTCAGATTTTCTTTGGGTATCGGCAAGAACTCGTACATTTAAAATGCTAATTCCTAGTCTAGGGTACATTCTTCTCCAATGTTACAGAGGCCTGTGTGAATGAGGCTTTGTGATAGCAATTAAAATCAGCTTTTACAGCTCGTTTGTCATGTCTTGGCACTGAAACAGCGCTGAAGTGGAACCTAAACCATCTGTACGTTTTGATAGGTCAGGTTCAGGGGGAAGACAGATGTGTGGCCTCCAGTTGGGTGGTGATGAGAGGAGGAGAGGTCTGTCTCTCGCTCTATGTCTCTTTCTCTCTCTCTATTTCCACTGGACCAGTGACTGTTAATTTAGGATCCTATCAGTTCGCTGCTGATAGATATTAATTTACTTTTTTCCCCATGCTCCCTCTTGGCTTAACGAGCTGCTCAGATGTCAGATGGCAATTACAGGGATACTATTTTATCAGCTTAATTACTGATATTTCCTGCCTATTGATTCATCCTCCACAACGAGATTATTATACCGACGACCTCAGCTGCTCTCTGTCTCTGTGGCCAAACTGAAACACTTAGGAATGTGACCCAAGACATATTTATAATCTCACATTGCTTACACCAGGTACAATGTCTGCTGTACATAGAAGCTAAAGAGAGACAGAGAGTGGATCTAGGCAGGCTAGCTATCACATAACAACACTTTACTGAAAACTGCCAAGGCGGGGGAGATAGGGGAGTAGAGAGCAGGGCTGACTGGGCTGGGGTGGTGGTGGTGTGTGTTTGTGTCAAGCTTTGGTGAAGATTGAGGACGAGCTGTGCAGGTTGGTTGCTATGTCAACACAGGGTGACCTCAGTACGCTTGACAGAATGGGGGCTTGAGAAAGGGACTTGATGTAGCAGTCATCGCTTGGCCCCTCTTACTCATTTTGGAGGTCAGACAGATGGGACCCTTGCGAGTTCCTTTTTATAATGAATATATTCTCCCGCAGAGGATGGTGAAGGCTTCCTCCACCAAGTAACAGAGATGACCATCAGGAAGACAATTTTGAGCTTCTGGACCATCAACAAATATAAGCTACTATCTCTGAATCCAATCTGTATGCCTATAATTCATTTATCTTACTTTATGTCCAAATAACAGCAAAAGATAGGTTAACTCTTAGTCAAGTATGATGAATTTGTACAGAGGAGTTTAGTGTAGCCATCTTATTTAAATAAGATAATTCATGTTAATATTATGAAGCTTGATTCAATTTAAATACTCCTACATTTGCTGAAAACCCAACGTTTTAATGATCCATGAACCAATCACTTTAATGGAAAGTGATCTAGACAATTCCACAATAAGAGCAAATTCCTCCCTGAACTTTACACAGTTCTCTCTGTCTAAGCCAGAGAAAAAGAAGTTCAATAATTCAATATCACTTTTTCTCTGCTGCATGGGGAACATTTTCACAAAATATACTTTATCTCTGTGAAAAGGCAGGTCAAGAATGTATTATTTTGTTACAATAGAAAATGAAAATACGTTTTGTGTCTATGGGTTTCACTGCCCACTGCAACCTGCCTTTACATTGATCTGTTGTTGTACTCCCTCAGATACTGTTACCGTGCCATTGCTTTTATAGGTATATCTATTTGGTTGTTTTCCAGGGAGGATGCACCGTTTGGAATTCCATTGAATTGCTTTTTCCAGTTAATTAGTGGTAGCTTAAACTTTAGGACGGCTGCACCCAGCCAGTACCCCATGAAGGTCGCCGCGCCCGCCAAAAGTGTAAATTATACTGTGGGGTGAATGTTGCCGTGTAATCTGTCCATGAAAATAATGCCAGCTCCCAGCCTCGTGTGGACTGATAAGGCCTCCGACTGCACCTTGCTGGTGAGGAAAAAATAAAACATCACAGTTGAGATCCACAGCAGCTCCCAGGGATACTAACACCAAGTTGCAAACATTTAATTATACTGTACCGCTGTTGCTATGGGGCCACCGCGTCTTGATTTTCTCAGCTTGCTATGAAATGGATGCCTCTGGTATAGATTTAAGTCAGACAAGCCCTTAACGTATAACATTATATTATAGTTAGTCAGAGCCGGGTCAAATTGATCTTATCTGTATAAAACCCCCACTGCATCCTCAACCTTTATGGTCTTATGTTTCATGCTGCTTGAGGTACTTTTCTCCCCTGTGACCCTATAAAACACAGGGCCGGGCAAAATAAACCCAATGAATGGTTCAGTTCCATGGTGAGAGTTCTTAGGATTCTGGATCTGAATATCTTGGTACTCAAATAGACTACTATCTGTATGGTTAATGCATTTACTGTACTTTCTGATGTGGCACATACACTGCTATTTCTATAATCTCCAACAATGGTTATATAAGGTTTCAAGCCTTTGTTTGTAATGGGTTATAGAGGATGGAAAAATGTCCTAGCAAAGCTCTGCAGTAGGAATGCCTGTTTTGCATTTTATAATACATTTCCCATTATAAAATCAAAAAACTGTCAGGTCCTCCTGCTGTGCACGTATCCCCTGACCATGTGTACAGCTGTGATGCGGCCCCAGTGTAATGTCTCACTTGGAGGCGAATCGTCAGTAAATTGCCTTCAATTCAGACCTTTGCAAACTCACAGGCCTGCCTAACACACCAACGTATTGGGAGGTGTTGGTGTGGATTTGAAGACAGACGCATTAGTCCCCTTCAACTTCCATGAACAAGATGTCACTAATGTGGTGCGTCCGTGGGCAGGCTCAATCAACGGCAAATAAACGCAGGCACTCTCACCTGCGCTGCACAGTGCCGTGGCTACAGCTTCTATTAAGGGCCAGAGAGGTCTGTCAGCTAAGCCCATTCCCACCCAACCATCTAAAGTGCAGGGATAAATCGAACTTCAGAATGATGGAAAGGCTTGCTGGCCAAGTAGGCTGGAGTGAGTGAAGGCATAGGTTTACTATTAGCATGTAAATACTGTTTTACTAGCCCAGATGTCAGGCCATCCATATGGTTTATGTAGTCCCATTGAGAGCTTCAACTCTTCCATACCTGCTTGCTCGGTAGGTATTGACTGGTGGGAAAAAGGTATCCACCCTCCACTGTAATTAGCAATCAGGTTGAATAACACCGTGGATTGCCACTCAGAGTGAGAGTCTGCTTTATTGCAATTTACTTAGCTGTGTATAGGTGTAGCAAAGTGTGCCACTGCGAATTATCTAGTACAAGCGACATCTGCCTGGGAAGATTTGCCTGTCACCGAGATTTGTTTAAGAGCTCCACTGTATTACGTTCCTGGCCGGGATGCACTGTGCAGCAGTGTTGCTTTCTGGAGGCACCACATGGTTGACTGCATGTAGTCAGATTTTAGTGATCTATTTCAAGCAGTATAAATATATTTTTAAACTCCCTTTGATATGGTTTGTGTATGCTCTCTATTGCGTGGCTAGCTCAACTGTATATTTTAATGGGGTGATGTATAAATCAGCTAGAAATCATAACAACAAGGTTTTTATTAGCATCCATCTCCACAAAATGTAAGAGGTTCTCCTATCAGATCCTCCCTTAGTATGGTGTACAAAATAATCTGCAGTCATATGATCAATAGTTTTTTATATCCTGCAATGCTACTAGAAACACTATAGCGTCACCTAGTGTTTATCAGAGGCCATTTCTCTACGTGGGAGGCAAAGTACTGTATCCCTGGAACACCAACTCTTCTGGGGTGAGGACATATTCTGTGTTCTATATTGTGTCAAAGAATCTTCTAATCTTCACCTTCCCAACATCTGGTAATTGGTACCGATCTGACTGTTAGAAACAGGAAGCATAAATTTAGATTGGAAGTGCTGAAGGTGGGCTGCAGATGACAGGATTTACCTCAGCTTTCTCATCCTGAGACACTTTCCAAAGTGAATGGAATTTAATGGATGTTTTCTCCTTTCCTTGAAAGCGATTTGTCTTCTGCAGCATCATCTTGATATTCATTATGTTTGTCTCATAACTGTCTGGCTGATGAGGTAAAGCAATATGTCAAAGCAAATTGGTGTGTGTATGCATGCGTGTGTGCGTGTGCGTAAGAGTGAGTGTTTATGTGTCGTTGTGTGTTCATCTATTTCTGATTCTCCATCCTAAGGACAAAAATCATGTATTTATCCAGAAGGATTCACTAAGTCGATTTCCCTACGCATCGCATTTTATCTCAGAGCCTAGGAGTCCAGGACATCCTCCAAACTCGGCCACCGTTAATGTCCTGCCTGCCTTGAAAATGTTCAGACGTGACCGGAGTTTCACCAGCCGTGTTTGACCTGGACAAAGTCCATGCTATGGCTCCAGGCACAGACCCTCACTTCCTACTTCTGTCTGATTAATCAAGCACTGTCACTGGCCACAGAGGGCCACCGCACCACTGTATCCCTCAGGCCTAAACATGGCTGTGTCCCAAATGATTTTTTTGACCGGAGCCCCTATCTGGTCGATAGAGCACTAAATAGGTAATAGGGTGCCATTTGGGACGATGACCATGTGTACGACCGTCGACCCACCAGAGGTCCAGCTTGTCGCGACTTGATGAAGACTGACGTGCCCTGGTAGTTGATGATCAGCATTTACATACATGATATGAAAAGCTGAGCTTCATCACTCAAACTGCCACAGGCCCAGATCAAACGCCCATGACAAGCCCACCATTACCATGCGTGTCACACTTTGAGGACAATGTGATCTATGAATAACAATGTGCAAACCCCATCTTTCTGATCATATCTAATGTGCCTTACTGTCCTCTTGTTTGATTGATGGCCATGTGCTTTTATTCATTCACATGCAACAAAGTGCAGTGTATACTGATTTAGTTTTATCTCATTCTATGATAGGGACCACATTATGTGCTAGAGCAAAAGTCGACTGTCTGTTTCTCCCCCTCACCCTGTTGGCTCATGAAGCCATGTTTAATTTCATCAAAACCAGCTCTCAGCAACTGGCTATTCCCTAGTTTGCTTTTGAGCTTTTAAATTGCCTGTGTATGCACACGACTCAGCAGAATGAAGGAATGGTAATCTGAACCCTTTTTAAGAGAAAAAGTGCCGAAGCTTTGCATTTAATAACGCAAGAGATGTCTTTGAAGATGCCAGCACTGCCCTAAGTGCATTTGAGAGGACAGCATAATAAATGGAACTAAATGCAGTGCCAGTTTTGAGGGAAATGCAATACACATGTGGATATACCCAATATACTGCATATCACATTTCGTTTTTAAAACTAACACCAATAACTTCTCTATTTCAGGAAAAGATTACATGATTTCAAACATTGTTTGTAACAATATGTATTATTCAACAAATTATTATATCCAAATCCCACAGTAACTATAACTATGCCCTTTTCAGGGAATTCCCCATCAGAAGAGTCAGAGGAGCGCGACAAGGAGCCCCGGACCCTGACCTACCCAGCGTACATCGCCAGCCTGCTGGACTCTGGTGCCAAGCGCATGGCGGCGGGGGTTCGCATGGACTGCAGCAGCCAGGGCCAGTGTCCATACTCCTGCCACCTCTGCCACATGAGCCCTGGGCCTGGGCGTCCAGCCGAGCCTGTCCTGCTCCAGATCACTAAGGCCGCTCCGCTCTACGAGCTGGTCTCCAACAACCACACCTACCAGGTACAGAAAGCTTTCACTGACAACCTTGGTTTACCCCCATTTTAGCAGTCCCAGACACATTTTCAGGAGTGTATTCCTAAAAGCAAAAAGTAGTGATACTTTAAGAGCAGTGTGCATATTATTTCCATGAATAAAACCTCAGATTTTGCTTTTCCAATTTTGAATTTAGAGCATAAAAGAACATTCACCACCAATATTTAAATGTAAATTCATACATACAATCATGCAGCGAGAGAAGCCCTTGGTTTGTTACCTGTAATAATCTACGCTGAGAGTCAGGAAGCATGTTCAGATAGCAGACAGACAAACCAATAAAAACAAACAGCTCACTGACATGAAACAGCAACAATGACAACTAGGGAAGAAACCAAAAGGGAGTGACATGAAGGGCAGGTAATCAAGGAGGTGATGGAGTCCAGGTGAGTGTCATTCTGCGAGTTATGCTGGTGACAGGTGTGCGCCCTAATGAGCAGCCTGTTGACCTAGAGGCCAGAGACGGAGCACAAATGTCAGTACCCCCTCCCTGATGTGCGGTACCAGCCGCAGGACCCCGACCAAGATGACGATCCCGAGGATCAGGAGCGGACCGGTGCAGGATCCCGTCGATCCGGCTGAGGCGTGGGAGCATGACGACCTAGAACGCCAGGGAGAAAGCATTTGTGACAGTACCCCCTCCCCGGCATATTCGGCCCAGCCGCAGTAGGACGCCAACCACAGGGACGATCCCGGCGCTCCGGTGCGGACATGTCGCCATCAGAACCTGATGAGCTGGCTGAAACATCCGGTTGCCTCAGTTGAGGCACGGGAATCTGTTCACCCAGTTTAGGCATGGGAACCTATCGAACCCGCTGAGGCCTCCCAGGTAGCTCCGGCTCCAACACCCCGGATTGTCCCTGTGGTGGGCATCCTGCGGCTGGAGCCGAACACGCCGGGGAGGGGGTACTGTCACGTGTGCTAGGTCTCTAGGTCACCATGCTCCCGCACCTCAGCTGGATCGACAGGTTCCCGCACCTTAGCAGAGTGGAACATGATCTTGGTTGTCGTCCTGCGGCTGGAGCCGCGCATCGGGGAGGGGGTACTGTTACGTGTGCTCCCTCTCCTGCCTCTAGGTCACCAGGCTGCTCGTTATGGCGCACACCTGTCACCATCGTTACGCGCATCAGTGCATTATGACACTCACCTGGACTCCATCACCTCCTTGATTACCTTCCCTATATCTGCCACTCCCTTTGGTTCCTTCCCCAGGTGTCATTGTTTCTGTTTCAGTTTCCTGTCTGTGCATTGTTCTTGTTTCTTATTATGTTTTAAAAAAAAAAATTAACACTCACTCCCTGAACTTGCTTCCCGACTCTCAGTGCACATTGCTACAGTAACGCAGCAAAACACATATGCGAGATGTTTGACAATTAGCGGTCTCAAAAAGAGAAGCTGCTCTCCGACAAAGATGTTGTGAAATTGTGTAGTGTATGCTGGACATAAGCCTACATCAATATGTCAGATGGCAAACAGTAAGCTAGAGCATGATTGCATGACCCCCTAGAGGGGCAGATCATATTGATGTCTAGACAGGCTCTGTGTTATTGACAGTGTTTGCTCCATCCTCCTGTCTCTTTGCAGGCACTGCAGGAGGCCATGATGAGCATGCTGTGGTGTTCTGGGAAAGGTGACGTAATCGATGACTGGTGCCGTTGTGACTCAAGTGCATTCGGGACAGATGGACTGCCAACATGTGCCCCTCTCCCTCAGCCTAGGTGAGTCACTCAAAACAATTTGTCTACTCGACTTGATAAACACAAGTAACATTGTATGTATTGATATCTAAAGATGAGCTTGTCTTGTCATGATTTGCTGAGTTAGTTAGGTGTAACTCTTTTTATTTTATCCCAGGCTCAGGTTGTCCCACTCCTATGAGCCCAGCAGTTCATTGGTCATCGTGGAATGGAATCACACTGAGCCACCAATCGGGGTGCGGATCGTGGATTACCTCATTAGCCAGGAGAAAGTGACAGAGAGGACAGACCACTCCAAAATGGAGACAGGTACATACCTTCTGTTTCAGTTGAGGATTTATGGTATTTATGTTCATTTCATACAGTATATCCATGTATAAATACAGAAATAGCCGTGCATGGTTGCTAAAATGTTGAGGCAAGGTAAGGGAACCTCTAACTATATGTTACCACAGCAAAATTCCAGATTCTTATATTAATGATTTACATTTGTTATTATTGTAGTTTTGCATAAAACCACAAGATGGTGGTCAATGCTAACAAGAGTGTGGTCTGCATTTTAGATTTCTAGATTTACCAAATACTAAATGTGCAAAGTAGTGGAGTGCATCACACATGTTCTAGTGCTGAATCATCTTCATCGGTCACTTCATCACACAGAGAAAAGTATATCAAATAATTAAATAAGATGATTTTAAGATAAAAACATCCTAAATATAAACTTTGAATGTCATTGGTGTTTAATATGAGGGTTTCAGAATAAAATACCCTTTAAATATATGAATTTATTTACAAACTTTTATGTATTTTACTATGTCAATATGGAATTGGTGTGAATGTTTTGGCATCAAAAGGGTGGCAGCAGTGAAAAAGTCAATAGTTGGAAGAGTTGCAGAGTTAATTGAAAATAATGGCATTTCTGATTAGGTGCTTTTTTTCATTAATTAGGCTATTTTCTTTTGAACAATATGGTCTATCTACTAGAAACTTGTGGAAAATATGGATACAGATATAATAAATTAATACTATGTACAGTTGAAGTATGTAAACTTCTGACTAACTTCACTGTGCCTTCAAACAGCTTGGAAAATTCCAGGAAATTATGTCATGGCTTTAGAAGCTTCTGATATGCTAATTTACATAAATGTATTCAATTGGAGGTGTACCTGTGGATGTATTTCAAGGCCTACCTATCAAACTCTGTGCCTCTTTGCTTGACATCATGGGAAAATCTAAAGAAATCAACCAAGACCTCAGACAAACAATTGTAGACCTCCACAAGCCAGGTTCATCCTTGGGAGCAATTTCCAAATGCCTGAAGGTACCATGTTCATCTGTACAAACAATAGTATGCAAGTATAAACACCATGGGACCACGCAGTCGTAATACCGCTCAGGAAGGAGACGCATTCTGTCTCCTAGAGATGAACGTACTTTGGTGCGAAAAGTGCAAATCAATCCCAGAACAACAGCAAAGTTCCTTGTGAAGATGCTGGAGGAAACACGTACAAAAGCATCTATATCCACAGTAAAACGAGACCTATATCCACATAACCTGAAAGGCCGCTCAGCAAGGAAGAAGCCACTGGTCCAAAACTGCCGTAAAAAGCCAGACTACGGTTTGCGGGGACAAAGATTGTACTTTTTGGAGAAATTTCCTCTGGTCTGATGAAACAAAAATAGAACTGTTTGGCCATAATGACCATCGTTATGTTGAGGAAAAAGGGGTAGGCTTGCAATCCAAAGAACAACATCCCACCCGTGAAGCAAGGGGGTGGCAGCATCATGTTGTGAGGGTGCTATGCTGCAGGGGTGACTGGTGCACTTCACAAAATAGATGGCTTCATGGGGAAGAAAATGATGTGGATATATTGAAGAAACATCTCAAGACATCGGTCAGGAAGTTAAAGCTTGGTCGCAAATGGGTCCAAATGGACAATGACCACAACAATACTCCCAAAGTTGTGGAAAAATGACTTAAGGACAACAAAGTAAAGGTATTGGAGTGGCCATCACAAAGCCCTGACCTCAATCCTGTAGAAAATTTGTGGTCAGAACTGAAAAAGCATGTGCGAGCAAGGAGGCCTACAAACCTCAGTTACATCAGCTCTGTCAAGAGGAATTCACCCAACTTATTGTGGGAAGCTTGTGGAAGGCTACCTGAAACATTTGACCCAATCTTAAAGGTAGTGCTACCAAATATGAATTGATTGTATGTAAACTTCTGACCCACTGGGAATGTGATGAATGAAATAAAAGCTGAAATTTAATCACTCTACTATTATTCTTCCATTTCATTCTTAAAATAAAGTGGTGATCCTAACTGACCTAAGACAGGGAATTTTTACTACGATTAAATGTCAGGAATTGTGAAACTGAGTTTAAATGTATTTGCCTAAGGTGTATGTAAACTTCCGACCAACAGTATATATGAATATTCTTTTTAAAGTTATTCAAGTATATATTACCGAAGCTATCATAGCTTGCCATAGAAAAAATTACTGAAGATTATGGTATTTTTGCAATCATAAGCAAGTCCCATTCTAGCAAACTCTGGACGAGTGCTTTTCTAGCAAGGGATAAGTGGGCTGCTGCCACACATGTCCTATTGGCTTTTCTGTTTCAAGTTGCTGTAATTACCATCATGGACTGGTTGTTTTCACCAACAGGTTAGCTGGGGAGTCCTGTGCAGTCTCAGCTTGTTTCCCGAGCAATGGCCCTTCAGCCCGCCCTGGATTCACTTCTAGCATCCAATTTTAAGCTTGAAATAGGTTGCTTTTCTGGCAAACATATGATGACAAAAAATTATTGACAGATGAAACTGATTAGGCTAACATACTGAAAATGGCCCATAAAATACACATGGCTCAAAACTATAAGTGTTTTTAAATCTTTATGGAATGATTAGTGGATTGATTGCTTCAAAGCACGCACCTTGAATTTTTTTTATAAAAAAAAAAAATGTAACCTTTATTTAACTAGGCAAGTCAGTTAAGAACAAATTCTTATTTTCAATGACAGCCTAGGAACAGTGGGTTAACTGCCTGTTCAGGGGCAGAACGACAGATTTGTACCTTGGCAGCTCGGGGATTTGAACTAGCAACCTTCCGGTTACTAGTCCAACGCTCTAACCACTAGGCTACCCTGCCAAATGTCTAATATAGGTGGTAGAATGGAGCTATGCAGACAGTAGGGTACAGATCTTGGACCACCTAGGAGCAGAGGAAAGATATCTGGTCATCAAGATGGCGACGATAGAGAAGCCGGCAGCTTCGCTTCTAGTCCTTAGGAAACTGCAGTAGATTTTTTTAAATGTATTTTTTATTTTGTTAGCCCAGAACTTTTATTACATACAACCGGGAATAACTATTGGACATCAGAGAGACGTAAATTTACCAGCACTACGACCAGGAAAACGACTTTTCCCAAAGCGTATCCTTTGTCTGCACCTCCAAGGGCATTTGAACTGATTCCAGAGGCTGACCCAAAACAACGCCGCCGGAGGAGAGGGTGACGGAGCGGTCTTCTAAATGAGGCTTCAGATGCACGCACACCACCCACCGCTTCCGAGTGTATTACTCGCTAATGTCCAGTCCCTAGTTAACAAAGTCGACGAAATCAGGGCAAGAGTTGCTTTCCAGAGATATCCGGGATTGTAACATACTCTGTTTCACGGAAACATAGCTAGCTATATGTTCCGGGTAGCCTTAGATAATAACATTGATGTATACGCTGACTCGTTAAGCAAGTTTATAAGGAAGTGTATAGAAGATGTTGTACCCACTGTGACTATTAGAACCTTCCCTAACCAGAAACCGTGGAATGATGGCAGCATTCGCGCAAAACTTAAATCACTACCACCACATTTATTCATGGCAAGGCGACTGGAAATGTGAATGAATACAAACCGTGTAGTTACTCCCTCCGTAAGGCAATCAAACAAGCAAAGTGTCAGTATGGAGACAAAGTGGAGTCATCATTCAACAGCTCAAACACGAGATGTATGTGGCAGGGTCTAAAGATAATCACGGATTACAAAAATAAAACCAGCCCTGTCGTGGACATCGAATTCTTGCTTCCAGACAAATTAAACAACTTCTTTGCACACTTTGACGACCATACAGTGCCACCGACGAGGCTCGCTACCAAGGGCTGTGGCCTCTCCTTCTCCATGGCCAACGTGAGTAAAACATTTAAACATGTTAACAGATGGCATCCCTAGCCACATCCTCAGAGCATGCGCAGACCAGCTAGCTGGTGGGTTTATGCACATATTTAATCAAACCTTATCCCAGTCTGCTGTCCCTACATGCTTCTACATGACCACCATTGTTCCTGATCCCAAGAAAGCTAAGGTAACTGAACTAAATGACTATCGCCCCGTAGCACTCACTTCTGTCATCATGAAGTGCTTTGAGAGACTAGTCAATGATCATATCACCTCCACCCTACCTGTTATCCTAGACCCACTTCAATTTGCTTACTGCCCCAAGGTCCACAGACGATGCAATTGCCATCCCACTGCAGACTGCGCTCTCCCATCTGGACAAGAGGAATACCTATGTAAGAATGCTGTTCATTGACTACAGCTCAGCATTTAACACCATAGTACCCTCCAAACTCGTCATTAAGCTTGAGACCCTGTGTCTCGACCCCGCACTGTGCAACTGGGTCCTGGACTTCCTGACGGGCCGCCCACAGGTGGTGAAGGTAGGAAACAACATCTCCACTCCACTGATCCTCAACACTGGGGCCCCACAAGGGTGCGTTCTCAGCCCTCTCCTGTACTCCCTGTTCATTGCGTGGCTATGCACACCTCCGACTCTATCAAGTTTGCAGACGACACAACAGTAGTAGGCTTGATTACCAACAACGACGAGGCAGCCTACAGGGAAGAGGTGAGGGCCCTCGGAATGTGGGTGTCAGGAAGATAACACTTTCCACCTTCTCCATTGAGTGAGAGGTTAAGTTCCTCGGTGTACATATCACCGACAAACTGAAATGGTTCACGCAATACAGACTGTGGTGAAGAAGGCGCAACAGCACCTCTTCAACCTCGGGAGGCTGAAAAAATGTGTCTTGTCACCAAAAACTCTCACTAACTTTTAAAGATGCACAATTGAGAGTATCCTGTCAGGTTTTATCACTGCTTGGTACGGCAACTGCACTTTCTCACAACTGCAAGGTTTTCCAGAGGATGTTGCGGTCTGCCCAACGCATCACCGGGGGCAAACGATCTGCCCTCCAGGACATCTACACCACCCGATGTCACAGCAAGGCAAAAAAGATAATCAAGGACAATAACCACCCAGAAGGCGAGGTCAGTAAAGGTGCATCAAAGCTGGGACAGAGATTGAAAAACAGCTTCTATTTCAAGGCCATCGGATTGTAAAATAGCCACCATTAGCACAGAAGCAGCTGCCTACCTACCAACTTGATAAATGCAACACAAGTCACTTTAATAATAATGCGACTTTAAGAATGTTTACATATCTCGCATTACTCATCTCATATGTATATACTGTATCCTTCACAATCTATTGCATCTCAGCCGCTCTGTCACTGCTCATCCATATATTTTATACTTATATATTCTTATCCCATTCCTTTACTAGATTGTGTGTATTAGGTTTTGTTGTGGAATTTGTTAGATATTAGGTTTTGTTGTTAGATACTGCTGCACTGTCGGACCTAGAAGCATTTTGCTACACTCGCAATAACATCTGCTAACCATGTGTATGTGACCAATAAAATTTGATTTGAAAGAAACATTGTCATAACGAGTGGTTCTGATTTAAGCACTCAGTCACCTGTCAGATTAAACCCCAAAAATCATGTGGTAAATAACCTTCAGATGAACCTACTAAAACTCTCTGGGCCTCTTCCCTCTGGAAATGTGCTCTCTGTTTTACAGGTGTTATCGAGAACCTTAAATGTTTCTTCGGCTGTCCCCATAGGGAACCCTTTGAAGAACCCATTTTGGTTCGAGGTAGAACCCTTTTGTGTTCTATGTAGAACCCTGTCCATAACGTAATAGGATTTAATCTTATAGCTACACTTCTAACGTATGCCTTTTGTTTGGCGAAAACCCTTATGTTGCACGGGATTAAATAACCATCTCTATAGGTCTATTTGTATAATGAAGTATTGGACTTGAATACAAGTGCATAATATATTTTGGTTCCAATATAATGTCATCTAGCCTGTCTTGATGTGAACAGGTTTAATTCAGTATTAATTGAAAGTGACATTGATTACTTTGCACCACCAACCAGAATAAAATCAACCGAGATATAGAGATTGGCGTGTTTTTTATCGATCAAAACATTTTCTGTTTTAGATTGATGATGAATAATCTGATGTGTTTTGCACCTGTTGCATATCCCAAGTTATCCAGTTGATACGGTGCCACACAGTGATACATTTCAACAAGAGTTATTGACATTTCACATAATGTGTCTTTACACAGATTCTCTTGTCTGATTGCGCTATATGGCCCTCAGTCTTTAGAGTCATTCATCCATATCCAAAGGGGATATTGACTTTCCCTCTAAAGTTTATTTATAGATCGTTCATGGCTTCCCCTCTCTTCAGGCTATACTGCTCATCCCAAACCCCGACATCTAAATGTTGTGGCCGATTATAACCAAAATAACATATTATATCAAGTCCAAATGTGGGACTGTGAAAAAGTGATCGATGAGGTGCTATTGCAAGGGCTAAGACTTACTGGAAGGGAAGACATTTTTTATATTTTTTTGGTCTTGTGGACTTAAACCCTTCATCTCTGTTAGGCCTGGATTTGAATGTGATTCAAAACAGCTTCTATGCAGTGTTTACTGGAATGATCGGAACAGATTCCATGGAATGTCAAAAATATGACTACACAATCTTTTATCCCTCATTTTGTAGAGACTCAAGAAACATATGGGGGATTTTCTTCCTTTTTTCAAAAGGGAACTTGGACAACCTTTTCCTTCATTTACACAAAGCAATGGGGTGTTCCTCACATTGTACTGGTCACTTTCGTGCTTCCCTTCGCCTTGGATTACATGACCCTATATTGTAGCTAGATACATACTGTATAATATATCATAGCTAATGATTGTTGTCCGACCCTCTGGACAGGGGCTGGTTGTGTGCTAATCTTACGCATAATGTAATTCAGGCACACAATATGACATCATAGCCCTCTCCCAGATGTTTAAGTTGACTAAATCGGAAGTCTGCTTTTAGTCATCACACACGGGCCAAACTCCCTGAGATCACCCAATAACGACAGGGTTTATTCAGGGGTCAGTGGGACATGACATCCAATCCGTAAACAGATTACTCACACCCATGTGCCACACTTCCTCCCTGGTAGGACAATAGAGCAAGGAGAGCTCCTGAAAGGGATGAATGTTTCCACCGAGCGCTTTGGCGGCCAATGAGCTCACCTCATCTGTTGGGCAAGGTCAGGTGCCAGGGCAGGTCCATCACGGAAGCTGGCACAGTCTCTAGGTGGCTTCATAGACCCACACATACCCAGAGAGCAAAAGTCCAGTTGTGAGTAGCATAGAAACTGGCCCCACACCTGGGTAGGGTCAAACTCAGACAGATTTCAAGGGGCTAAGGTCTTTATTGAAGCACACAGTGTTATGACATATGGTCATGGATCTAATGTATACATTCATCTTGTGAAAATGAAGTGCGTCTGGCTTTGGCTGTACAGTGTGGAAGGAACTCGCCTTCCTATAAAGTCCAGTCTAGTGATTTTGTGTTTCCTATCCTTCAAGTGTGGCCCAGATGGCATATGCCCATGTGGCTCGAAGCCTCAGCCACATCTGGAACGTTACCCGGGGTTACTGCCACCTTTATATCAATTTACAATATGTAAACAGTGGCTTTAATCCCAGACTCAAGACAGGAAAACTCATGTCCTCAGACTTTGAATGCCCTTTCCAATAAGCTTTACATGGTGAATTGTACAAGCCTATAATTTAACAAAATTGAAGACTGCTTGGTTCAATGAAACTCTCCACTACCGTCCATTATTGCCACCCATGTTGTGGCTCCAGACCAGATGTAACACATCTGATTTTGTCTATTTAAGTTTAGTCATGATGGTCTAGTTTACTGCAAAATGGTAATCACAACAAACAACAAACGTTGATGAGGCGAGACATGTCAAACATAGCAATGCCACAAAAACAACCCTTGAGCTCATAATCACTTTCAAGCTGAGCTCTGACAAGTGGCAACACCACACTCGATTCCCAGACAAATATTTACTTTACAAATGAAGTTGAAAGTCTGTGGTCCAGAAGGGATATTAGGAGAGCCAAGAGACAAGGGCGTCCCCACAGCAGAGGGGGAGTTGGACCGCACCATCAAACAACCATGTGTTACATGCAAACAAAAGTCATGAAAAAAACACACAGATGTCAGGCCCACCATCCTAACATGTGGGGAGACCATTAGAAAATGGTACGGACTGCTGTTGCAGCCACTCAGAAACATAATTAATGCTAGTGTGGTGTGGTGAGGTTCTATGCATGGCAGGAATTTTGGAGCTAGAGGAAAGACAATTATCTCTAACTGTTCTTAGAACTGGATTGAAAGGATTATCATAAGCATACACTACACAAACGTACAGTGCCTTGCGAAAGTATTCGGCCCCCTTGAACTTTGCGACCCTTTGCCACATTACAGGCTTCAAAACATAAAGATATAAAACTGTATTTTTTTGTGAAGAATCAACAACAAGTGGGACACAATCATGAAGTGGAACGACATTTATTGGATATTTCAAACCTTTTTAACAAATCAAAAACTGAAAAATTGGGCGTGCAAAATTATTCAGCCCCCTTAAGTTAATAATTTGTAGCGCCACCTTTTGCTGCGATTACAGCTGTAAGTCGCTTGGGGTATGTCTCTATCAGTTTTGCACATCGAGAGGCTGCAAAACAGCTCGAGCTCAGTGAGGTTGGATGGAGAGCATTTGTGAACAGCAGTTTTCAGTTCTTTCCACAGATTCTCGATTGGATTCAGGTCTGGACTTTGACTTGGCCATTCTAACACCTGGATATGTTTATTTGTGAACCATTCCATTGTAGATTTTGCTTTATGTTTTGGATAATTGTCTTGTTGGAAGACAAATCTCCGTCCCAGTCTCAGGTCTTTTGCAGACTACATCAGGTTTTCTTCCAGAATGGTCCTGTATTTGGCTCCATCCATCTTCCCATCAATTTTAACCATCTTCCCTGTTCCTGCTGAAGAAAAGCAGGCCCAAACCATGATGCTGCCACCACCATGTTTGACAGTGGGGATGGTGTGTTCAGGGTGATGAGCTGTGTTGCTTTTACGCCAAACATAACGTTTTGCATTGTTGCCAAAAAGTTCAATTTTGGTTTCATCTGACCAGAGTACCTTCTTCCACATGTTTGGTGTGTCTCCCACGTGGCTTGTGGCAAACTTTAAACAACACTTTTTATGGATATCTTTAAGAAATGGCTTTCTTCTTGCCACTCTTCCATAAAGGCCAGATTTGTGCAATATACGACTGATTGTTGTCCTATGGACAGAGTCTCCCACCTCAGCTGTAGATCTCTGCAGTTCATCCAGAGTGATCATGGGCCTCTTGGCTGCATCTCTGATCAGTCTTCTCCTTGTATGAGCTGAAAGTTTAGAGGGACGGCCAGGTCTTGGTAGATTTGCAGTGGTCTGATACTCCTTCCATTTCAATATTATCGCTTGCACAGTGCTCCTTGGGATGTTTAAAGCTTGGGAAATATTTTTGTATCCAAATCCGGCTTTAAACTTCTTCACAACAGTATCTCGGACCTGCCTGGTGTGTTCCTTGTTCTTCATGATGCTCTCTGCGCTTTTAACGGACCTCTGAGACTATCACAGTGCAGGTGCATTTATACGGAGACTTGATTACACACAGGTGGATTGTATTTATCATCATTAGTCATTTAGGTCAACATTGGATCATTCAGAGATCCTCACTGAACTTCTGGAGAGAGTTTGCTGCACTGAAAGTAAAGGGGCTGAATAATTTTGCACGCCCAATTTTTTTGTTTTTGATTTGTTAAAAAAGTTTGAAATATCCAATAAATGTCGTTCCACTTCATGATTGTGTCCCACTTGTTGTTGATTCTTCACAAAAAAATACAGTTTTATATATTTATGTTTGAAGCCTGAAATGTGGCAAAAGGTCGCAAAGTTCAAGGGGGCCGAATACTTTCGCACGGCACTGTATGTGGATACCCCTTCAAATGAGTGGATTTGGCTATTTCAACCACACCTGTTGTATAAAATAGAGCACACAGCCATGAAATCTCCAAAGACCAACATTGGTAGTAGAAGAGCTCAGTGACTTAACGTGGCACCGTCATAGGATGCCATCTTTCCAAAGTCAGTTCGTAAAATGTCTGCCCTGCTAGAGCTGCTCTAGTCAACTGTAAGTGCTGTTATTGTGAAGTGGAAATGTCTAGGAGCAACAACGGCTCAGCCGCGATGTGGTAGGCCACACAAGTTTACAGAACGGGACCGCTGAGTGCAGAAGAGCATAGCAAATAATAATCACTGCCGAGCTCATGAGCTTCATGAAATGTTTTTTTCTCTCCTCAACCAAAAATCACTTTTACAGAAAGTGGGACCCTAAAAACATTATGCATTATGTTATGCATCCCAAAATGTATGATTAATACATTGTCATTAATCAGAAATCAACTGAGTTTCATCTTTGTAATGCGATCCAACAGTGTAAATTGCCATTTTGAATGCTTTTTGGACATCGTTTTTGGGGTTTGGCAAATCTCAGATTCAGCTTTGGAACACACAAGTTCAAGTGCTATCAGCTTCGATTCCGTATTGAAATTTGCCCTTTTGCCCGATTTCAAGAACAGATGATTTATCCCATCTCTAAGGCCATAATTGAAAATAATGCAGTATAAATCGCAAGCGGTTCTATGACGTAAATGGCAGAGGCAGTGTTCTTATCAAAGGCTTTTTTCTGAGAAAGTATACGCAGATTGAAGTGTTCTTCCTCCCTCTCTCCAAGAAACTTCACTTTTTTTAAATTACACCCCCTCCTACCCCACTTCAAATAGGGCTTTATTTCCTCTATTGCTCTGAAAAAGACAATACGTTCTGTTGGAGAACAAGTCGGTTAATCATTTTTCACTGGGAAGTGCCAAGAAGCAATGCTTTAGAAACTGTTGTCCATCTCTTGCCTTCTGTTCGTCAAAGTAGACAACAAGATCCAGATGTTGTTTGTTGAGTCTTTACGGAGCTGCCAAATCTGCTGGTACCTAGCAGTTGTTTTGGTTATGGGAATTTATGCGATGGATCAGATCATTTTCAGGTTACATTTCTTTCCTGTTTATTGAACAAAAGAGTGTCTGTGTGTGACAGGTTTAAGGTTTTTCACTCTGTCATTCCCTTTAAAATCACTCACTTTCATCAAAGAATTGCAGACAGTGTCAAGTTCAGAATCTGCACCTTAGCAGAATCATTGTTTATGTTAATGTGATGATTGAGACCTGGAGTTGGAGATTAAATGTGACACTACGGAAGTGAAAACTTTTCAAATTCTCCAGGACCATAATACTGATATCTAATGTGCCAAAGTAAACTCCCTCTCTCGTGATGCTTCTTCATCAATCTATTCATGGGTTGCACCCAGAAGTAGGGCTGCTGTGGGGCTAAGGGTGCAACTGACCCAGGGCCTACCAATGACAACAAGGATGTACCAAATAAACCTTATTTAACACTATAAAACATGGCAAAATGTATATATACACATGTATATAAATACAACATGTAAAGTGTTGATCCCATGTTTCATAAGCTGAAATAAGTTATCCCAGAAATGTTCCAAATGTACAAAAAACATTTCTCTAAAATGTTTCGTCTTTGCCAAGATACAGTTGAAGTCGGAAGTTTACATAGCCAAATACATTTAAACTCAGTTTTTCATAATTCCTGATGTTACGTAAGCCTCTAGGGAGAGGGAACGCAACACCCTGCTACAACTCAACTCGTGGAGTGAAAGAGGTATGGGATTGTAGGTGCGAGCAAGGATGACAAAGGCAGATATGGGTACCGTCTACAGGGAATTTATTCCGTCACATGGTAATTTTGGGGAAAAGGGCCTGGACCGAAGCAAAGAAAGTAAATATCAAAGCCCCCTCTCCTACCTACCTACCTACCTTAGCACCACCTGGTGCACTAGCAAAAATACACAGGGTGGTCCACCCAGGTCTTACCTAGTGTGTATAGACAGTAAATACTACGGGTTATGTATGCCCGCAGGCCTTTTGCCTAAGCACTCCCTAGGTGCATTCCCCCTCCCCCCTGGGAACAAATGAAACAGAATAATACAAACACTTTCTATAATCAAAAACAGTCATTTTGTCATTGACACACTTTAGTAGGACCGGCTACAAAAACTGGCAACAACCTGCGCAACAACCAACACAGGCCATACAAGAAGCTCTCTCTGAGCCACAAGCAATACAGGATATAACAATAAGCTCTTTCTAAGAAACAACCAACACAGACTATCACCCTCAGCTCGCTTCTGAGCAACAGAACACTGGCTAAAATAGCTGGAAAAGGGGTCTAATGGGATACAGCTGTATCCTGACGAGGGGGCGGGGTCAACTCTCCAATAATTGACGTGGCCGACCAATCAGCTGCTTGGGGGGAACACGGAAACGGGGGAAAGTAACACCTGACATTTAATCCTTGTAAAAATTCCCTGTCTTAGGTTAGATAGGATCACCACTTTATTTTAAGAATGTGAAATGTCAGAATAATAGTAGAATGATTTATTTCAGCTATTATTTCTTTCATCACATTCCCAGTGGGTCAGAAGTTTACATACATTCAATTAGCATTTGGTAGCATTGCGTTTAAATTGTTTAACTTGGGTCAAACGTTTCAGGTAGCCTTCCACAAGCTTCCCACAATAAGTTGGGTGAATTTTGGCCCATTCCTCCTGACAGAGCTGGTGTAACTGAGTCAGGTTTGTAGGCCTCCTTGCTCGCACATGCTTTTTCAGTTCTGCCCACAAATTTTCTATAGGATTGAGGTCAGTACCTTGACTTTGTGCCAAGCGTAGCCTAGTGGTTAGCGCGTTGGACTAGTAACCGGAAGGTTGCGAGTTCAAACCCCCGAGCTGACAAGGTACAAATCTGTCGTTCTGCCCCTGAACAGGCAGTTAACCCACTGTTCCCAGGCCGTCATTGAAAATAAGAATGTGTTCTTAACTGACTTGCCTGGTTAAATAAAGGTAAAATTGTCCTTAAGCCATTTTCCCCAACTTTGGAAGTATGCTTGGGGTCATTGTCCATTTGGAAGACCCATTTGCGACCAAGCTTTAACTTGGTGAACTGATGTCTTGAGATGTTGCTTCAATATATCCACATAATTTTCCCGCCTCATGATGCCATCTATTTTGTGAAGTGCACTAGTTCCTCCTGCAGCAAAGCACCCCCACAACATGATGCTGCCACCCACGTGCTTCACGGTTGGGATGGTGATCTTCGGCTTGCAAGCCTCCCCCTTTTTCCTCCAAACATAATGATTGTCATGGCAAAACAGTTATATTTTTGTTTCATCAGACCAGGGGACATTTCTCCAAAAACTATCATCTTTGTCCCCATGTGCAGGTGCAAACCGTAGTCTGGCTTTTTTATGGCGGTTTTGGAGCAGTGGCTTCTTCCTTGCTGAGTGGCCTTTCAGGTTATGTCAATATAGGACTCGTTTTACTGTGGATTTAGGTACTTTTGTACCCGTTTCCTCCAGCATCTTCACAAGGTCCTTTGCTGTTGTTCTGGGATTGATTTGCACTTCTCGCACCAAAGTACGCATCTCCTTCCTGAGCGGTATGATGGCTGCGTGATTCCATGGTGTTTATACTTGCATACTATTATTTGTACAGATGAACGTGGTACCTTCAGGTATCAATTGGAAGTTGCTCCCAAGGATGAACCAGACTTGTGGAGGTCTACAATTGTTTTGGCTGATTTCTTTTGATTTTCCCATGATGTCAAGAAAAGAGGCACTGAGTTTAAAGGTAGGCCTTGAAATACATCCACAGGTACACCTCCAATTGACTCAAATGATGTCAATTAGCCTATCAGAAGCTTCTAAAGCCATTTAAATGCACAGTCAATGCACAGTGTATGTAAACTTCTGACCCACTGGAATTGTGATTCAGTGAATTCTAAGTGAAATAATCTGTCTGCAATCAATTTTTGGAAGAATTATTTGTGTCTTGCAGACTTAGGACATCTACATGTTGGCTGCAGGAATGTTCACTTGAGCTGTTGCCAGAGCATTGAATATTCATTTCGCTACCATAAGCCGCCATCAACGTCATTTTAGAGGATTTGGTAGTACGTCCAACCGGCCTCACAACCGCAGACCATGTAACCATGCCAGCCCAGGGCCTCCACATCCGGCTTCTTCACTTGCAGGATGGTCTGAGATGAGCAACCCACACAGCAGATGAAACAGTGGGCTTGCACGATCAAAACATTTCTGCACAAACTGTCAGAAACAGTCTCAGGGAAGCTCATCTGCATGCTCGTCATCCGCACCAGGATCTTGACCTTACTACAGTTTGACGTTGTAACCGACTTCAGTGGGCAAATGCTTACTTTTGATGGCCTCTGGCATGCTGGAGAGGTGTGCTCTTCACAGATGAATCCTGGTTTCAACTGACGTTGTGTGGGCAAGCGGTTTGCTGATGTCAATGTTGGGAACAGAGTGCTCCATGGTGGCGGTGGGGATATGGTATGGGCAAGAAGCTATGGACAACAAACATAATTGCATTTTATTGATGGATATTTGAATTGTTGTGTCGGTCATTCATCTTCCCCCATCACCTCACGTTTCAGCATAATAATGCCACGTTATTCCTGGAAGCTGAAAATGTCCCCGTTTTTCCATGGCCTGCATGTCCAGACACGTCACCCATTGAGCATGTTTGGGATGCTTGGGATCAACGATCCCATGTTTGGGATCAACGTGTACGACAGCGTTTTCCAGTTCCCGACAATATCCAGCAGCTTTGCACAGCC
The DNA here is from genome assembly GCF_002021735.2 of Oncorhynchus kisutch. Classification (NCBI taxonomy): domain Eukaryota; kingdom Metazoa; phylum Chordata; class Actinopteri; order Salmoniformes; family Salmonidae; genus Oncorhynchus; species Oncorhynchus kisutch. Next base: position 19,891,275 of record NC_034203.2, read on the forward strand.
ATTGAAGAGTGAAATCTGTAACTCAGTAAATCTGAGTGTTGCATTTATAATGTTGCATTTATATTTTTGTTCAGTGTATACTATGATTAATTAAAACCTAGAATTTGTCTAAGCTTGTTTTGCTTATTTTAATAATCTATGTACTGTACAGCTGTGTCTGTCACTATGTCCTCTCTTTTTGCACAATGTATTCTGAGTTAGCCATGGATATCAACACTGACACAGTCCTACAGCTCAGGGGCCTCTTGAGGGTCCCCCTTTTCAATGTACCATTATTTCATTTAATAATAGAGTAGCCTAGCCTACCAAAAACAACATTTATTAATTTTTAAAATGCATAAAAACATGTCTTAAATTTCAACAAATCTGAGAATTAACCTGCCACCGAATTAAATAAAAGACAGGTCATGCACGGCTGTCGATGATTGGTCCAGTCCGTTACTCAACAACCCTTGACTGCCCATCAGCCCCCTTGTACTGCACACTGCTCAATGAAAAGTTTATTTTCTTTTGTTTTTGAGTTCCTCAATTAATTGATATGTACCAAAAAATGAACTATATATTTTTTTAAACAGACATGAAACATTACTAAAATGCACTTCCATCTGTGATAACAAATCAGAGAATAAACTGTCAATTGCCTGTGCTCAGAGCTTTGTCATTGCTAAGAAAATACTAATAATTATTAAGAAATAGAACAATATTGCCTTTATTGTCTCGTCGGCCAATTGAGAAGGACATGAAATCGACAAGGAGAAAATAGGCTAGTTGGCCAGATGTGTAGCCTATTTAGTAGAACAGGACATAAAGTAGGCCTATACAAGAAGCAGCCAATGATGCCTTTTGTATATTTTAAACAGTCTAATAAAGCCATATTAGGAAATTAAAAACAGTATTTTCGAATGAATAGAATAGCCTATTCTGAATTTAATATAGCCTATTTTACTGTGATTATGGTTATGCAGTGGCATATCCTTGTTTGTTATAGAATACAAGGCACTCTTATATTGCTGTACCCTTATCACAGTAAAGTCAAATCTATTTTATTGTAAGAATATAATGAAATATAACAATTGAAATTTTAAAAATTGCCAGTGCGAAGTGATGCTCTCGTGTGCGAAGTGAGATGATCTCATGTCTGGAACAGTTAGCCTACTTCTCAGTGATAATTTGAAACAGGTTTCATGTGCTCAATTTGAGTGTTGAAAGACAGTATTTTCAGGGTTGTGTACCTTAGAACCTCTTCTTTTCGATAATATATAGAATTTCGGATGAGGTTCTGCCTGTTCTTTGGCAATGACCATTGCGCATTCATTCATTTTTACCCCACGGCACGACACATCTGTTGTAGGCTTATTGTATTGTTCTTTCCTGGAGGTTGAATGTAGGCTATAGCCTAACACAGGGTTTCCAAAAAATCGTTCCTGGGGCTCTGGGTGCATGTTTTGGTTTTTGCCCTAGCACTACACAGCTGATTCAAGTATCAAACTCCTCATCAAGCTTTGGTTATTCAAAAATCAGCAGTGTAGTGCTAGGACAAAAAGCAAAATGTGAGTTTGGGAAACTCGGTCCTGGGGCCAGACAGGCTCATGGAATTCAGTTTGTGCTTGACTACGGAAAGCAATATCGAATTGGTGTGGATGTGTCTGCTTCTTACAGTGCCTTCAGAATGTTTTCACACCCCTTGACTTTTTCCACATTTGGTTGTGTTACAGCCTAAATATAAAATGTATTAAATTGAGATGTTTCTATCACTGGCCTACACACAATACCTCGTAATGTCAAAAGTGGATTCATGTTTTTGTAAATATTTACAAATTAATTTATCATGAAACCCTGATGTCTTGAAGTCAATCATTTTACCCCTTTGTTATGGCAAGTCTAAATAAAAAATAAAGTTGCATAATAAGTTATATGGACTCAAACTTCACACTAATGTACTTGTTCTCTTGCTCAGTTGTGCAGCGGGGCCTCGCACTCCTCTCTCTATTGTGGTTAGAGACAGTTTGCTCTGTTCTGTGAAGGGAGTAGTATGAGATCTTCAGTTTCTTGCCAATTTCCCGTGTGGAATAGCTTTCATTTCTCAGAACAAGAATAGACTGACGAGTTTCAGAAGAAAGCTACAATATTAACAGTGTCTACAATGCATTTCTGATCAATTTGATGTTATTTTAATGGACAAACAAAAACAATTGGCTTTTCTTTAAAAAGCAAGGACATTTCTAAGTGACCCCATACCTTTGAACGGTAGTGTATATACAGTACCAGTCAAATGTTTGGACACACCTACTCATTCATGGGTTTTTCTTTATTTTTACTATTTTCAACATTGTACAATAATAGTGAAGACATCAAAACGATTAAATATCACAAGGAATCATGTAGTAACCAAAAAGTGTCAAACAAATCAAAATATATTTTTGAGTTTTCAAAGTATCCACCTGATGACAGCTTTGCACACTCTTGGCATTCTCTCAACCAGCTTCACCTGGAATGCTTTTCCAGTTTTGAAAAAGTTCCCACATATGCTGAGCATTTGTTGGCTGCTTTTACCATCACTCTGCTGTCCAACTCATCCCAAACCATCTCAATTGGGTTGAGGTCAGGTGATTGTGGAGGCCAGGTCATCTGATGCAGCACTCCCTCACTCACCTTCTTGGTCAAATAGCCCTTACACAGCCTGGAGGTGTGTTGGGTCATAGTCCTGTTGAAAAACAAATGATAGTGAGAATAAGAGCAAACCAGGTGGGATGGGTTATCGCTGCAGAATGCTGTAGTAGCCATGCTGGTTAAGTGTGCCTTGAATTCTAAATAAATCACAGACAGGTTCACCAGCAAAGCCCCACACCATTACAGCTCCTCCTCCATGCTTCACGGTGGGAACAACACCTGCAGAGATCATCCGTTCACCTACTTATAAAGAACCAAATCTCTCATTTTGACTCATCACATCAAAGGACAGATTTCCACTGGTCTAATGTCCATTGCACGTGTTTCTTGGCCCAAGCAAGTCTCTTATTATTATTGGTGTCCTTTAATAGTGTTTTCCTTGTAGCAATTTGATAATGAAGGCCTGATTCACACAGTCTCCTCTGAACAGTTGATGTTGAGATGTGTCTGTTACTTGAACTCTGAAGCATTTATTTGGGCTGCAATTTCTGAGGCTGGGAACTCTAATGAACTTATCCTCTGCAGCAGAGGTAATTATGCATCTTCCTTTCCTGTAGCAGTCCTCAGAAGAGCCAGTTTCGTCATAGTGCTTGATGGTTTTTGCCACTGCACTTGAAGATATTTTCAATGTTCTTGAGATTTTCCGGATTGACTGTCCTTTAAGTAATGATGGACTGTCATTTTTTCTTTGTTGATATGAGCTGTTCTTGCCATAATATGGACTTGGTCTTTTACCAAATAGTGCTATCTTCTGTATACCACCCCTACCTTGTCACTTCACAACTGATTGGCTCAAGCGCGTTAAGAAGGAAATAAATTCCACAAATGTGACCCGATTCAAGAAACTAGGTGTCGCATGTCACGACTTAACAGGAGCTCCATGTGAATGTAAAAAATATATATTTATCAAAATGCATTTGGCAGAAATGCCTTCTTAGTGAACTTTCATCTGTAAATACGATAAAATTGTTAAATTACGAGCCTCGTTGGTTAACTTCTTGATGCACTCATCCCGTTAGCGGGATAATTTTCGTCAACCACCGCTGAATTACAGAGCGCCAAATTCAAATTAAATTACAAAAAATATTTAACCTCTAGTGACACCCCATCCCGTAAACAGGACGGTTGTCATCATCTGACACTAATTAGCATAATGCAACGGACATAAATCTTCCTAGAAAGTATTCCTATTCATGAAAATCACAAGTGAAATATATTTGAACACAGCTTAGCCTTTTGTTAATCACCCTGTCATCTCAGATTGTCAAAATATGCTTTACAGCCAAAGCTAGACAAGCATTTGTGTAAGTTTATCGATAGCCTAGCATAGCATTATGCCTTGCTAGCAGCAGGCAACCTTGTCACGAAAATCAGAAAAGCAATCAAATTAAATCGTTTACCTTTGATGAACTTCAGATGTTTTCACTCACGAGACTCCCAGGTAGATAGCCAAAGTTCATTTTTTCCCTAAATATTATTTTTGTAGGCGAAATAGCTCCTTTTGTTCTTCACGTTTGGCTGAGAAATCGACGGGAAATTGCGGTCACGACAACCCCGAAAAATATTCCAAATTAGCTCCATAATATCTACAGAAACATGGCAAACGTTGTTTATAATCAATCCTCAAGGTGTTTTTCAAATATCTATTCGATCATATATCAACTGGGACAATTGGTTTCTCAGTAGAAGCGATTGGAATAATGGCTACCTCTGTATTTTACTCGAGAATTTCTCTGGGAACACCAGGTGACCATTTGCGCAATGAAGCCGCCTACAGGTATTCTTCAACATAAATGCGTAAAACTACGTCACAATGCTGTAGACACCTTGGGGAATACGTAGAAAGCATAAGCTGGTTGATAGGGCATTCACAGCTCAATAGGGACGCATCGGAACGCAGGGCTTTCAAAAGATGAGTCACTTACGGATTGGATTTTTCTCAGGCTTTCGCCTGTAACATCAGTTCTGTTATACTCACAGACAATATTTTGACAGTTTTGGAAACTTTAGAGTGTTTTCTATCCTAAGCTGTCAATTATATGCATATTCTAGATTCTGGGCCTGAGAAATAGGCTGTTTAATTTGGGTACGTTTTTCATCCAAACATCAAAATACTGCCCCCTACACTCAACAGGTTAAGCCACAGAAAAAGTTAGCAACCTTCCCACTAGCCATGATTGGCTGAGATAATGAGTGGGCTGGACATGCCGAGAGAGGAGTTCAGATTGGTCTGCCATAGAAGCTTGTCAGTCTGTGTTGGTAATCCTGTCAAACGCTGCTTTAAAAAAATGTTTTATTGTTGTTGTGGAATCAGTGGAATTAGAGTATGATGGAGATGGAGTAAACAAGTGTCTCCGGATTTCATCTTCAAACTAAGGGCAACCGTGGCATGGCATTCCTGACAGGGAGACGCGTCCATGCACGATGATGTATACAGGTAAGATAGTCTAGCGTTACCTAGCTAACGTTAACTTGTAATATCTGAAAATGTTTCTAATTTTGGCAGAAAGTGGTTTCATTTCAAGCTAACGGTAGCTGGCTGGCTGGCTAGCTGATATTATTCCCAGAGCCGTTTGCTGTTCTATTTAGAGCCTAATGTTAACTCACTAACATTAAACATGGTTGGTTTGCTCCCAGCACTTTGGCATTGTTGGCACTGTTCATTGTTGTTTGACTAGCTAACGTTAGCTCTCTGGCTTGTTAGCTAATGCTTTGTGACGTGTGTGTGAACTTGCACTTTGTTTACTTAGCTAAGTACATTGTTTACCTAGCTAAGTACATTGTTTACCTAGCTAGCAAGCTATATGTCTGAAGCTAAAGTTTACTGTTAGCTAGCTAGCTAACGTTAGCTGGCTGGATCCCTTGCTGATGTTATTATTCATCTCCCAGAGCCTTGTGCTGTTCTAGTTAGAGCCTAATGTTAGCTAGCAAACATTGGAAATTGTTGGTTAGCTCCCAGCACATTGGCATCTTTGGTACTTTTTATTATTTAACTAGCTAACGTTGGCTGGCTGGCTCGTTTGCTAACGTTACGTGACGTGTGTACAACAGCCGTTGAATATGCCCGGAGTCTGTAAACATCTGCAAAAAAAGCATAATGAAATTGTTGCCAGCAGAACTGGTTAGGCTGTTTTCATTTTTTCTATTTATTTTTTATTTCACCTTTATTTAACCAGGTAGGCTAGTTGAGAACAAGTTCTCATTTGCAACTGCGACCTGGCCAAGATAAAGCATAGCAGTGTGAACAGACAACACAGAGTTACACATGGAGTAAACAATTAACAAGTCAATAACACAGTAGGAAAAAAAAGGGGAGTCTATATACATTGTGTGCAAAAGGCATGTGGAGGTAGGCAAATAATTACAATTTTGCAGATTAACACTGGAGTGATAAATGATCAGATGGTCATGTACAGGTAGAGATATTGGTGTGCAAAAGAGCAGAAAAGTAAATAAATAAAAACAGTATGGGGATGAGGTAGGTAAAAATGGGTGGGCTATTTACCGATAGACTATGTACAGCTGCAGCGATCGGTTAACTGCTCAGATAGCAGATGTTTGAAGTTGGTGAGGGAGATAAAAGTCTCCAACTTCAGCGATTTTTGCAATTCGTTCCAGTCACAGGCAGCAGAGAACTGGAACGAAAGGCGGCCAAATGAGGTGTTGGCTTTAGGGATGATCAGTGAGATACACCTGCTGGAGCGCATGCTACGGATGGGTGTTGCCATCGTGACCAGTGAACTGAGATAAGGCGGAGCTTTACCTAGCATGGACTTGTAGATGACCTGGAGCCAGTGGGTCTGGCGACGAATATGTAGCGAGGGCCAGCCGACTAGAGCATACAAGTCGCAGTGGTGGGTGGTATAAGGTGCTTTAGTGACAAAACGGATGGCACTGTGATAAGCTGCATCCAGTTTGCTGAGTAGAGTGTTGGAAGCAATTTTGTAGATGACATCGCCGAAGTCGAGGATCGGTAGGATAGTCAGTTTTACTAGGGTAAGTTTGGCGGCGTGAGTGAAGGAGACTTTGTTGCGGAATAGAAAGCTGACTCTTGATTTGATTTTCGATTGGAGATGTTTGATATGAGTCTGGAAGGAGAGTTTACAGTCTAGCCAGACACCTAGGTACTTATAGATGTCCACATATTCAAGGTCGGAACCATCCAGGGTGGTGATGCTGGTCAGGCGTGCGGGTGCAGGCAGCGATCGGTTGAAAAGCATGCATTTGGTTTTACTAGCGTTTAAGAGCAGTTGGAGGCCACGGAAGGAGTGTTGTATGGCATTGAAGCTCGTTTGGAGGTTAGATAGCACAGTGTCCAAGGACGGGCCGGAAGTATATAGAATGGTGTCGTCTGCGTAGAGGTGGATCAGGGAATCGCCCGCAGCAAGAGCAACATCATTGATATATACAGAGAAAAGAGTCGGCCCGAGGATTGAACCCTGTGGCACCCCCATAGAGACTGCCAGAGGACCGGACAGCATGCCCTCCGATTTGACACACTGAACTCTGTCTGCAAAGTAATTGGTGAACCAGGCAAGGCAGTCATCCGAAAAACCGAGGCTACTGAGTCTGCCGATAAGAATATGGTGATTGACAGAGTCGAAAGCCTTGGCAAGGTCGATGAAGACGGCTGCACAGTACTGTCTTTTATCGATGGCGGTTATGATATCGTTTAGTACCTTGAGCGTGGCTGAGGTGCACCCGTGGCCGGCTCGGAAACCAGATTGCACAGCGGAGAAGGTACGGTGGGATTCGAGATGGTCAGTGACCTGTTTGTTGACTTGGCTTTCGAAGACCTTAGATAGGCAGGGCATGATGGATATAGGTCTGTAACAGTTTGGGTCCAGGGTGTCTCCCCCTTTGAAGAGGGGGATGACTGCGGCAGCTTTCCAATCCTTGGGGATCTCAGACGATATGAAAGAGAGGTTGAACAGGCTGGTAATAGGGGTTGCGACAATGGCGGCAGATAGTTTCAGAAATAGAGGGTCCAGATTGTCAAGCCCATCTGATTTGTACGGGTCCAGGTTTTGCAGCTCTTTCAGAACATTTGCTATCTGGATTTGGGTAAAGGAGAACCTGGAGAGGCTTGGGCGAGTAGCTGCGGGGGGGGCGGAGCTGTTGGCCGAGGTTGGAGTAGCCAGGCGGTTATCCAAAAGTAAACAAATCATCGGCCAGAGCATCAAGTGTGCGCTGCGAGAGCGAAACGTGATGAGTGGGGCTAAAGCTTAAGGTGGGGGTGTGAACGATGCTGAATGGGTGTAGATATAGAAATGCTCTTCACTAGATAGCAAAACATTCAAAGGCGATTTTCTCAAAAGTGAGTTTACAAGTTCATCAAATTTCAAAGCAGGATTACTTTCCCATTGCTCCTCAAATGCAATGTATGATTAACCATTTTGTAGCTCTGAATGTCTACTTTTATATAATGTAAAAAACACCATTTCAAATTTTGCTACATAAGACCGAATCCAGGTGGTGAGTCACAAATGAACTTTTAACAAGCCACACCAGTAAAATGAAATACATTCCAGGTGACTATATCATGAATCTGGTTGAGAGAATGCCAAGAGTTTGCAAAGCTTTCATCAAGGCAAAGGGTGGCTACTTTGAAGAATCTCAAATATAAAATCAATTTTTATCTGTTTAAAAAAAAATGGTTACTACATGATTCCATTTCTGTTATTTCATAGTTTTGATGTCTTCACTATTATTTTACAATGTAGAAAATAGTAAAAAATAAAAAATGGAATGAGTAGGTGTGTCCAAACTTTTGACTGGTACTGTAGATTATATATAAATATAATACACTCCTACAGTACATTGTGCGTTATAGTACTGTATCTTGCCAATACTACTTTTAAAATTGACTCGTTTAAAGAACCATGATGTTTGAGACAGCTTTTCCTTTAAGGACAAACGTTAAGTGCTTGTCATTCAGCTGTGGTTGTTTACATTAGGTTTCTTTGATTGCTGGGAGAAATCACTGTGCCAAAAAGTTTGAAGTGAATTATGGGTTGTCTCACCTTCTGAGGTTTTACAGTCAGTTTTGCAGACTTGGTCCCTCTAGCCAATATATTTCACTTCAATTGTTAATGGATCGGACAGGTGCTGAAGATGGCTGAGAGTTTTTCATATCGGGTCCCCAATTACGTCTGGATTCTCCACATGGACTATCCAAACGAGAGAGGAGTGTGAGAAGGCATGGGAAATTATCAATCAAGCAAGTCCCAGTATGGTGAACTTAAATATTTCACAATGTCACTTTTAATTTGAATCTTTTTGTTTTTAAAAACACGTTCCTCTGTGCAAGATAAATATTTCTCAGTGATAGCTGGTACAGTCTTTTGTTTTCTCTGTGACGTTTTCACTGGCACCTAACCCAATGTTTTTACCAGTTTGTTACCCATATGGTTTGAGCAGGATTCAGAGAGGACATACAGAGTGACCACTTGAGAGAATGTCTTTCCCAGTGAGCTAAAATGCATAGGGAAAACACCTTTCCTGCCTCTCCTTAATTAGAACAAGCATGGCATATTAGTTGAGCTAAGATCTCTGAAAACCTTATGTTGGTGGCTGACGGTAGACATACTGTACATGTTCCTAATGTGCCCCAAACTGAATGTAAAAGCCTTAGATATTAGTCTATGGCTTAGAATAATTGATTCATGTGGGTTAAAGCATCTCAATTTCCATTTCTGGCTGCTTACTTGAAGGTCTACTTAAATATGGTAGCTGTTGCAATGAATGAATATTTGTGATGTTTGTTGGTGGACATTTCCTCTCTTGATGTCAGTGATTATTTGATGAATGAGTTTTCCTCCCATACAGAGACAATGTTGAGCTTTGTGGATGATATCCTGTCTGGGGCCAAGTCTCCGTGTGTGATGCTTGGGGATATCCCTGACCTCCTGACCTCCTCCGTCAGCATGATCATTCGCTGCCTGGAGCCAGACACCACTTACATGTAAGTGACTGTACAATTAGCAATGGGTGTTTCTCTTGTGTTACAAAAGAAAAATACTATATCATCATTATCACCACTCAGATCATGTCAAATATACAGTACATAACTAACTTGTAAATGCATTGCTTGCCTCCTTCAAGCTTGATTTAGCAAGCAGTGACTTGAATGTAAGATATTTTAGAAAAAGACCACAACAAAAAAGTGAAAAAGGAAAATGTGAAATTTGACGAATTGCAGAATATGAAGATGGGTTACTGGATCATGTCAAACTAGCTAGCAAATCTTCTGAGAGTAAAGACAGAACCTGGGTAAGCATATTTCCTATAACGTTTATACTGTATTACAACTCTGTTGTCTATTGCGCTGAGGGAAGCACTGTCCTTGGCCTAAGCCAACTTCCCTGGATGTTCCATGGATGTGTAAGTCATGTAGGTGTTATCCAATGGAAACAGTCTACATGAAGGGAACAACAACCAGTTTGTGAAGGGGAGAGCCTGGAATCACTCCTCTGTCATGTGCATGTACTACTTAAAGACAAGTGTTTTAAATATGGTTCAGACAGTTGGGGAAGTAGCTCATACTTTGGAACAGCTTGAAAGTGCGTCAACGTAGCACTTAATGCTAATAGCAGAAACAAGAATCATAAGATCAAGAGATTAGGTGCACAGACAAACATGACAGAGAAGACCTTGTCCTTGACAAAATGTGCACTATGTAACGGTTTTGACTGGAGGTTATTATTTATAGGGGTGCCAGGTAGGTTGTGCCTACCAGAGAAAATATTGGTTTCTCCTTTTGGTTTGGGAGGGAATGAGTCCCATCTGGTCCGTCAAGTCTACACGAATACAAACGACTTATGTAAAAGTCAGGATGGAAATAAACTTTTCATAAACCCTTAAAACATTGGAAAGAACTTCAAAAACAACTGTATTCTTTTGCGTGGGTTGTATTACCAACATAAATGATTACACACACATATAATAATAACACAATGAGTTCTGGTTCCTCCAGAAATGTCCTGTACCTCGGGCCTAAAAAGAGTCCAGACCAGTAAAGAAGTTCAGGGAACTCAAGTGACCTTAGTCCCGCAATGTTTGTCCGTTCATACAAGTGTAGCGTACACCCAGTATCAAATCATACAATCAATATAACAATTATTTTACCACACAACTATAAAGCGTATCAATTCTTACTAAGTCCTCAACTACAACTAACTACATAAACCATCACAGTATACATCACATCAAAACAAATGAAATACCGTATACAAAAAGGTTGTAGTCAGTCAAACAGTCCAATCCGCCAATAGATCTCCACCTCAGAATGGCCAGGAAGAACAGAGAGGTGTAGTCCACGGACGCAAAGAGTGGATCCGATCCTGTGTAAACTCTATTAGGCTACAAAACACATGTTTAAAACCAACAAAACAGACGGAATAGAGAAGCTTCGGAACTGAGGGTTGAACACATCCTAATTCACGTCTCCATCACAACCCCACTTTTGCGCAGCTGATGCTGGCTTTTTAATTGGGAATTAAAGGGAAAGCACCCTATTGGAAGGAGAAGCACTGAGAAGGTTCATAAAAATTCAGGGCCGTCACACACCCCCTCCCCTGGAAAAAGCCGACCATTGCACTGGAAGGCACATCTTGGTCGGGGAAACCGAGAAAGGTCTCCTCATCACTTTCCTCTACAAAGATATTCATGACTTTTTGGAGCTCACGCTCCACAGCTGAGGGGTCACAGGCTTTAAGGTGTGAGACTTCTGGGTCTGGGAATCCGAGAAAAGTCTCCTCACTTTCCTCTTCAAAGATATCCAGGACCTTGCGGTGCTCAATCGCCTCCAATTCCTCAGTCGAGGGGTAACAGGCCTTAAGGCGTGAGACATGGACAACGTGCATATATTCACCTGTGTCCTCTTTCACCACTCGGTAGTTCAAAGGGCCCAGCTGCTCCAAAATCCTATATGGTCCTTGCCATTTAGGAGCGAGCTTGGCCGAGAAGAATTGTTCAGCTTTCGAGTAAGGATGAGAGCGAAGCCACACCCGATCACGAAGCTGGAACTGCATGTCTCGTCTGTTCTATTCATAATTTCTCTTCTGCTTGAGTCGAGCCTGGATCATGTTCTTTGAGACAAGCGCTCTCAAGTCGTGGAGATGGACTACCTGGTCATAGCAAGCAGCGTCTGGAGTAAGCTGCTGGGTTCTGGCACCATATCCAAGGGTTCTCGGAGGGGACGACTTAGGTTCAGCTCTGCAGGTGTGACTCCAGTGGACTCTTGCACAGCAGAATTCAGGGCAAATCGAAACTCATGAAGGTGCTTGTCCCAGTGTTTGTGCTGGGTCCCTACATAGGAAGCAACCATTGTCTTCAAGGTTTGATTTACTCTCTCAGTGAGGTTGGTCTGTGGGTGATAGGCCGTGGTCAACTTCTGTCTCAGGTTCCATCTTTGGCAGGTCTCCTCAAAGAGATCAGAGACAAATTGGGAACCTCGACAGGATGTAATCAGGCACTCCCCAGCGAGTCAGGATCTCTTTCGTAAGGATGTTAGAGACGGTCCTCGCTGTTGCCTGACGCAGGGCAAAGAGTTCCACCCACTTTGAATAGTAATCAACAAAAACAAGCATGTACACATTCTGATTGGAGCTTCTAGGAAATGGGCCCATCAAATCCACTCCTAACATTTCCCAAGGTCGGGTAACCACCGTTTGCTGCAACTTGCCAGCAGGCTTTCTACCTTCTGGTTTGTACATTTGACAAAACTGACAGTTTCGGATGTGTGACTTCACATCCATGCTCAGATGTGGCCAGTACAGTAATGCTTGCAACCGCTTGTAGGTTTTGAACCTGCCCAAATGACCAGCTAATGGGTCTTCATGGAAATGTTGAAGCAGTTGAAGGCGTAGAGTTTCAGGTATGTACATTTGGTACAGGGTTCTGTGAGGTAGTTGTACAACACGGTAGACTTTGTCTTCAATGATGGTCAGCTTTGTGGTAGGATTGACCATCTTTTCTCCATCTTCCAGGATAGTCTAATACAAAGCCTGTACTTCTGGATCATCCTGTTGGGCTTTCCAAATGGCCCCATCAGAGATGGGAAAGTCAGTTTTGGGTGAGTCTCGACTGCTAGACAGGACAGTAGCACATGTAAGATGAGGGCCACCATTACCACAAGCAGGAGCTCTGGATAAGGCATCTGGAACAGTGTTGTATTTTCCTATCCTGTATTCTACTGCAAAGGTGAACTCTTGCAACCGTAGAGCCCATCTAATGAGTCTGGTACTTGGTTTGTTGGTCTTGAACACCCACACAGGGGAGGACTGGTCAGTGACCACAGTGAAGTGTCTTCCCTCCAGGTAGTACCTCCACTTTTCCAAAGCCCAGACAACTGCAAGGCACTCTTGCTCGGTTGTGGAGTAGGTCCGTTCTGCTCCATTCAATGTCCGACTGGCGAACGCTAGCACTTCTTCAGTGCCAACTCCAGTCTGTTGGACTAGGACAGCACCAAGTCCAACATCACTTGCATCAGTGTAAACAACTAAAAGGCAATAAAAGTTGGGATGACCTAAAATGGGAGGTGTGACGAGGTGTCGATTCAGGGTTTCAAAGGAGGTCTGGTACTCTGCCGTCCATAGGAATTTCGCTCCAACGCGTTGAGTGGTTCTGCCACCTGGGAGAAGTTTTACACAAACTGATGGTACCATCCAGCCATCCCAAGGAACCGTTGAAGGGCCTTGAGTGTGGTTGGCACAGGGAAGTCTTGTACAGCCTTTGTCTTTTCAGGATCCACATGAATGCTGTCAAAAGACACAATATGGACAAGGAACTTCAGGGAGGTTTGGCAGAAGTTGCTCTTCTTCATATTCAAGGTCAGACCAGCTTCTCTTAGCTTGTCCAACACTGCTTGAAGATCTTGAAAGTGTTGTTCTCTGTTCTGGGAGTAGATCATTATATCGTCCAGGCAGACTAAACAGATTTTCCCTTTGAGCTCACCTAACGCAATCTTTGGAAAGTGGCAGGTGCATTATTTAATCCAAAGGGTATCACCTTAAAGGAAAACAAGCCCTCAGCACAGACAAAAGCAGTCTTGTCCTTGCTTTCCTGGTCCATTTCAACTTGCCAATAACCACTATTGAGGTCAAGGGTAGTGAACACAACAGCACCAGACAATGACTCCAGGATCTCGTGGATGGTGGGAAGAGGATAGGCATCAGTCTGGAAAACATTGTTGATCTTCCTATAGTCCACACAAAATCTAAGATCACCGGTCTTTTTTGGGATGAGGACAACAGGAGGAGCCCAGGGAGAGGAGGAACATTCTATTATATCTTGTGTTAACATATCATTAATGAGTCCCTTTTGGATGATTAGCGTCACTGGGGACAAACGATATGGCTTCTGCTTGATCAGCATTTCCTGTGTAAGGAATATTTTGTGCTTCAGGAGCCCGGTGCGTCCTAGCTTTAATGTACATACATCAGCATTATTCTGTTCCAACAGCCTTAACTCCTCTGGCTGTTCCAGCTGAGCTCTTCTCACAGCCGGTAAAAGGAGATCATCAGAAGGATTAGCAAGGGTTAGTGGTACCTGAGCAACGGCAGAGAAGACTGCCACATTTGATCTCCAATCATGTAACTTCGTAGCTTCTGATTGGAAGAAATTATTCTTGCTCAGATTGTATGGAAACCAGTAGCAATTGTGTGCGATATCAATCTGGACACCACACAATAAATGTTCCTTTTGTTCCATAAAGATTATTTTTATATCCAAAATACCTCTTTGTTTCGTTATGTTCAGAAAATCCACAGGCTCGAGCGGTCATGACAACGCAGACAAAAATTCCAAATAGTCTCCGTTAATGTCCACAGAAACATGTCAAACGTTTTGTATAATCAATCCTCAGGTTGTTTAAAATATAGAATCGATAATATATCAACCGCAACTGTCTTCTTCAGTAGGAGGGAGACGCGATGTGATCTTTCTCGCTCATTTTTCAAAATAAAAGCCTGAAACTATGTCTAAAGACTGTTGACACCTTGAGGAAGCGATAGGAAAAGGAATCTGCTTGATATCCCTTTAAAATGGAGCGAAGGCAGGCTATGGAACATGGAGCATTCAAAATAGAAGCCACTTCCTGGTTTGATTTTCCTCAGGTTTTCACCTGCAATATCAGTTCTGTTATACTCACAGACAATATTTTTGACAGTTTTGGAAACTTGAGTGTTTTCTATCCTAATCTGACAATTATATGCATATTCTAGCATATGGGCCTGAGAAATAGGCCATTTACTTTGGAAACGTTATTTTTCCAAACATAAAAATAGTGCCCCCTAGCTGAAAGAGGTTAATGGGCATCGCCCCCACATGACATCTACTCAAATCACCATGAACAAAAGAGCTAGGAGGGATTGAGGATGTAGAGGGGGAGGGAGTTATCGGAACATAAAAATGAACACCAGGATGCATGGTGGATTGCATCCTGCAAAGGGTGGCTGCAGCATGACCTTGTCTTGGCTGTTCGGAGGTTCCAGCTTGGCCCTCAGTGGTCTGAACAGAAGTGGACACCAGAGAAGCTCTGTGCAAGGAGTTGTGCCTAATGGAGGCCATGTCCACAGATACGTCATCCAACATTAACACAATTAGAAAGCTCGTTCTGCAAGTGGTCTACAGTGTTAACCAGGGGAGAAAAAACTGAATTAACGTCCTTGAAGACATCAGTGTAGTGATGTTGCATGCGCCATTGGAGAGTGGCAGTGAGTTGGTTTCGTTGGTAAACTCAAACTGCCTGTCCATGGCACCGGTAATTTCCCGTCTTCCACTCTCACTGAGCTCTGTCAACTGTGGGTTAGAGTGCTCAGTGAGTTTCTGAATTCCATGGCACTCTGTTGTTGCTCTTCCCTCAGACATTTGCATTTATGTTGTTGAGTCCGACGAAAATAAGGATGTCACCTTGAAGTTGTAAGACTACAACCTCATGAGATAAACCAGACAATGGCGGAAGGTTGGGTGTCAGAGGGAGGGCTAGCTCAGTACTTCCACACAGTTCCATGTCAATAAGTGAGTAACTGGTTAGACCTCCTGTGGCCGGTGGTCCAGACCGAGCATTCAGATTCCCAGGGCTCTGGCCCAAATCAACTCCATTATCTCCATTCACATTGATTTGTGCTGTCAGCTTGATGGTCAGAATGGCCCTGTGTATTCCCATTGACAGGTAGGATATGGATGAGCACATTTTCTTGGGGTGAATCCATTGTTTTAATTCCACACAAAATATTTGCTTTGGTTAGTTCTCAATGTTGAGCTGTCCCATCTGGGGAGCCATTTTTTTATGTAACCGTTTTGACTTGAGGTTATTATTTATAGGGGTGCCAGGTAGGTTGTGCCTACCAGAGAAAACATTGGTTTCTCCTTTTGGTTTGGGAGGGAATGAGTCCCATCTGGTCCGTCAAGTCTACACCAATACAAACGACTTATGTAAAAGTCAGGATGGAAATAAACTTTACATAAACCCTTGAAACATTGGAAAGAACTTCAAAAACAACTATTATTTTGCGTGGGTTGTATTACCAACAAAGGATTACACACACATATAATAATAACACAATGAGTTCTGGTTCCTCCAGAAATGTCCTGTACCTCGGGCCTAAAAAGAGTCCAGCCCGGTAGAGAAGTTCAGGGAACTCAAGTGACCTTAGTCCTGCAATGTTTGTCCGTTCATACAAGTGTAGCGTACACCCAGTATCAAATCATACAATCAATATAACAATTATTTTACCACACAACTATAAAGTGTATCAATTCTTACTAAGTCCTCAACTACAACTAACTACATAAATCATCACAGTATACTTCACATCAAAACAAATGAAACACCGTATACAAAAAGGTTGTAGTCAGTCGGTCAGTCAGACAATCCAATCTAATCCGCCAACAGATCTCCAGCGGAGAAAGGCCACGAAGAACAGAGAGGTGTAATCCATGGAAGCAAAGAGTAGATCCGATCCTGGGTAAACTCTACTAGGCAACAAAACACACGTTTAAAACCAACAAAACAAACGGAATAGAGAAGCTTCGGAACTGAGGATTGAACACATCCTCATTCACGTCTCCATCACAACCCCACTTTTGCGCAGCTGATGCTGGCTATTTAATTGGGAATTAAAGGGAAAGTGCCCTATTGGAAGAAGAAGCCCTGAGACGGTTCCGAAAAATTCAGGGACGTCAACTATTTGGGATGTTATTTCAATGTACATATCAATCCCAGAACAACAACAACAAAGGACCTTGTGAAGTGAAGACGCTGGAGGAAACAGGTACAAAAGTATCTATAACCACAGTAAAATGAGTCCTATATGAACATAACCTGGAGAAATGTCCTCTGGTCTGATGGAATAATGACCATCGTTATGTTTGGAGGAAAAAGGGTGAGCTTGCCAGCTGAAGAATACCATCCCAACTGTGAAGCACGGGGTGGCAGCATCATGTTGTGGGGTGCTTTGCTGCCGGAGGGACTGGTGCACTTCACAAAAAAGATGGCATCATGATGCAGGAAAATGATGTGGATATATTGAAGCAACATCTCAGGACATCAGTCAGGAAGTTAAAGCTTGGTCTTCCAAATGGACAATGACCCCAAGCATACTTCCAAAGTTGTGGCAAAATGGCTTAAGGACAACAAAGTCAATGTATTGGAGTGGCCATCACAAAGACCTGACCCCAATCCTGTAGAAAATTAGTGGGCAGAACTGAAAGAACGTGTGCGAGCAAGGAGGCCTACAGACCTGACTCAGTTCCACCAGCTCTGTCAGGAAGAATGGGCCAAAAATCACCCACCTTATTGTGGGAAGCTTGTGGAAGGCTCCCCGAAACGTTTGACTCAAGTTAAACCATTTAAAGGCAATGCTACCAAATACTAATTGAGTGTATGTAAACTTCTGACCCACTGGGAATGTGATGAAAGAAATAAAAGCAGAAATAAATCACTCTCAACTATTATTCTGACATTTTACATTCTTAAAATAAAAAGTGTTGATCCTAACTGACCTAAGACAGGGAATTTTTACTAGGTTTGTGAAAAACTGAGTTTCAATGTATTTGCCTAAGGTGAATGTAAACTTCTGACTTCAACTGTATATCATAATGACTTTTGTTTATAAGCAAAATGATAAACTTCATAAAACTCTTTGGGAGGTCTTGTGTATTTTAAGTGAGGTCATTGCCAGGTGTAATGACAGTAGTTTATGGTTATTCCTTTTCTGTGTTACTGGACATTACAGTGTGTTTTGTTCCTGTGGCTGTAGTAACACAAGATGATATTGTGGTGACGTAAACCCATGTGAGGTCAATGTTGTGCTGCCTGGTGGCCAGTGTGTTTTTAATGACCGCATGGAACGCTTAACTCTGTGTTTAAGGTCAATCGGTGTAATGAATTTTGCCATGCTCTAGGAGTTAAAGGTTCCTTCGGCTCCCCTCCACCTTCCCTCTCCTTTCTCTACTACTCATACTCTGCTCCCTTCATCAGACAGCCTGCTATCCTCCACACATGTAGCCACTTACCTCACACATGCACTGTAAATGGGGTAGCCAAACTGAAAAGATTACACAAAGGATGGAAAGAGGAAAAACTCATCTTGAGCATGTTGTCTTTTCAAATGGTTCTGATGTATAGCAATAGGAATAACCCAAGCAAAAACAGGACATCAATGAGCTGCTTCCAAACATTTTAAACCTGCATAAGGAAATTGAGTATCGTAGTTCATGTGGGAATCAATGACATTTTGAAGGGCAGCTCAGAACAGATGAAGAAATATTTTAAAGAACACCAACAAACACCCCATAATATCTGGTCCTCCCTAAATCGTGGCATTGAACGATTCAGCAGACTTTTAGCCCTTCCGTAACTGGCTACTTGGCTATTGCAGATCTGTGGGTATAACATTTGTTGACAATTTTGATACCTTCAGGAAACAAAGCTCATTATAAGGAGGATGGGATCCACCCAAATCATTTGTGTTCCTGGATCTTTTCACAGCATTATAAGGCTGCGTTGAGACAATGACTTATCAATGACCCAAACCCAGCTCAGTTAATCCCTACCTGTCATGTGTGCTCGCTCTCCAGGCTGCTCGTTAGGGCGCACACCTGTCACCAGTATTAGTCACATAATGACATCACCTCCTTGATTACCTGCCCTATATATGTCACTCCCTTTGGTTTCTCCCCCAGTTCTTGGTGTGTTTGTTTATTTATTAAATGCACTCCCTGAACATGCTTCCCGACTCTCAGCGTGCATCGTTACACTACCATTGTTTCTGAGTTGTCATAATTCTTCAGAAAACGTACATTATCCCAGTGGCGTTGGAAGACTCAATGTAAGTAATCAAATTGATATCTATCTAATTGCCCTGAATGCCTCTGCTGAGCCTACAGCTATTGTATGCTGTAATCATGTGCCTATGAACCACAGTTATACTGTAAGCACTGAGGCAGTGCGCCCTAGTAGGAAGTCCACTGTGTGCAGCTCACCCTGCACTAACACAAATAACATGAGCATATCTACTTCTGCTAAGCTTCCCAGTAAAGCAATGAAAACAATCAAGCATCCCAGAAACGTGTTGAAAATAGCTCACGTTAACATGTAGCTTAACTTCTTGTGGGACGGTAGTGTCCCACCTGGCTAACATCCGGTGAAATTGGAGAGCGCGAAATGCTGCTGTGCCATATTCCAAAAAGGCTTTATGGCGAAAGCACACCATGCGATTATCTGAGGACAGCGCCCCGCATACAAAACCATGAAAAACATATTTCAACCAGGCAGGTGCAACACGAAAGTCAGAAATAGCGATGTAATAAATGCCTTACCTTTGAGCTTCTTCTGTTGGCGCTCCAAAAGGTCCCAGTTACATCACAAATGGTCCTTTTGTTTGATAATGTCCTTTATATCCATAAAAACTCAGTTTAGCTGGTGCACTTCAGTCAATAATCCACCCAGTTTTCCTCCATCAAAATGAATACAAAATGAATCTCAAACATTACTAATAAACTTTTCCAAACAAGTCAAACTACATTCATAATCAAGCCTCAGGTACCCTAATACGTAAATAAACTATACAATTTAAGATGTAGAATCGTTATTGTCTTTTCCAAAGAACGCGCTCTCATTCACGCGCTTCGAAACACTACAGCCAAAATGGGAGCCACCTAGACAAACTACAATTTCTGGCAAATTTTTCCAAAAACCAGCCTGAAACTCTTTCTAAAGACTGTTGACATCTAGTGGAAGCCTTAGGAACTGCAATCTGGGAGGGCTTATAGTAAAAGTGACAGCCATTGTAAATAGTGGTTAGGCAGCCATTGTAAATAGTGGTAGGCTGAAAAAACATTGGGATGGTTTGTCCTCGGGGTTTCGCCTGCCATAGCAGTTCTGTTATACACACAGACATACTTGTAACAGTTTTAGAACCTGGATTGAAAACTCTAAAGTTTATCAGTCAACCTACCAGGCTAGTTACAAACGCCACAGGCATGAAACCATCAACATGTATTGATCACATCTTTACTAATGCTGCTGAAATTTGCTTTAAAGCAGTATGCAAATCCATATAGTAACCATATCTAGGAACACCAACGTTCAAAAGACTGTTCCTAATATAGTGTATGAGGTCATACAAGAGGTTTTGTAGTGATTCCTATGTTGAAGAATATTTGTTGGTCTGTGAAGTGTAATGAAGAGCAACCAGGTGCTGCACTTGACACATTTATGAAATTGCTTATTAAATGACTGTAAAAACGGTTGAATACCCGTGGATTGATGAGGAACTGAAAATGCTAGGGCTGAGAGGGATGAGGCAGAAGGAATGACAAATATGTCAGGGTACACAACCGATTGGCAAACGTACTGCAATTTGAGAAATGTGTCTAAACAAAATAAAAAATAAAGTATACTATGAAACAAAAATAAATGATATAAACAATAATAGTAAAAAGCTTTTTTTTAAATAGATTTTTGAATTTATTGAATATTTGAAACGTACAATATACTTGCAGTGAAGCAGCTCAAAAACTACATCATACCAGTCATCCAACAGATTCCCATTCAGAGCGACACAGACGCATCCAGGGTCAATGCCCTGCTCAAGGGCATGTTGACTGATCTACCACCAGGCCAGAAAACGTGAACCCGAACCCTCCAAGATCCCCCCACAGTTCCCCAATAGCTGTCCCGCAACCATTCGAGACCTCTCCCACAGTCCCCCCCCCCCCCCGGAAGAAAAAATATATATAGAATTAATTCCATGCCCCACCCCCAAGAACTACCCCCCCCCCCCCAATGCATTAACAACCAAGAGAATGAACTAAAGAGAAAAAAGGAAAAGAAGAGAACAGCAAACAATAATGCAATAATAATACATTTAAAACAAAGGACATCAAGAACAACTAAAATCATAACACCAATGCCAACTGTATATGTTTGCATGTCTGGCACTATAACATGAATTTAACGGTTCTCTTGATGTGAAGGAGGGTCGGACCAAAATGCGGCGTGTAGATTGCGATCCATGTAATAAACAAACATAAAAACACAAATCAATACAAACACTACAAAACAAAGAACGTAAATGAACGTAACAAAAACCGAAACAGTCCTATCTGATAGACCGGACCGTGCAGGCGCACTGGAGCTCTTGAGCACCGAGCCTGCCCAACCTTACCCGGTTGAATGGTCACGGTCGCCCTGCCAGTGCAGCGAGGTGGAATAGCCCGCACTGGGCTATGCAGGCGAACCGGAGACACCGTGCGCAAGGCTGGTGCCATGTAAGCCGGCCCAAGGAGACGCACTGGAGACCAGCTGCGTAGAACCGGCTTCATGGCATTTGGCTCGACGCTCAATCTAGCCCGGCCGATACGCGGAGCTTGAATATACCGCACCGGGCTATGCACCCGCACTGGGGACACCGTGCGCACCACTGCATAACACGGTGCCTGCCCGGTCTCTCTAGCCCCCTGGTAAGCACAGGGAGTTTGCGCAGGTCTCCTAGCTGGCATAGCCATACTCCCTGTGAGCCCCCCCCCCAAGACATTTTTGGGGCTGACTCTCAGGCTTCCATCCGCGTCGCCGTGCTGCCTCCTCATACCAGCGCCTCGCCGCTTTCGTCGCCTCCAGTCCTTCCTTGGGGCGGCGATATTCTCCAGGCTGAGCCCAGGGTCCTTCACCATCCAGTTCGTCCTCCCATGTCCATAAATCCTTATTATGTTTCTCCTGCTGTTGCTGTTGCCTGTTACCACGCCGCTTGGTCCAGTTGAGGTGGGTGATTCTGTAACGGTTCTCTTGATGTGAAGGAGAGTCGGACCAAAATGCGGCGTGTAGATTGCGATCCATGTTTAATAAACACGAATCAATACAAACACTACAAAACAAAGAACGTAAATGAACGTAACGAAAACCGAAACAGTCCTATCTGGTGCAAACACAGAGACAGGAACAATCACCCACAAACACACAGTGAAACCCAGGCTACCTAAATATGGTTCCCAATCAGAGACAATGACTAACACCTGCCTGTTACGGCTTTCTTCTATCTCCTCCTCGGACGAGGAGGTGTAGCAAGGATCGGACCAAAATGCAGCGTGGCTATTGCAATCCATGTTTATTAAATAAAGAAACACGAACTTTACAAAAACAATAAACGTAATGTGAAAACCGAAACAGCCCTATCTGGTGCAAACACAAAGACAGGAACAATCACCCACGAAAACACTCACAGAATATGGCTGCCTAAATATGGTTCCCAATCAGAGACAACGATAATCACCTGACTCTGATTGAGAACTGCCTCAGGCAGCCCTAGACTACTTAGACACCCCACAAAACCCCTATGACAAAGACACACCACAATAACCCATGTCACACCCTGGCCTGACCAAATAATTAAAGAAAACACAAAATACTAAGACCAAGGCGTGACACATCCTCTGATTGAGAACCATATCAGGCCAGACATAGAAATAGACAAACTAGACATGAAACATAGAATGCCCACTCAGCTCACACCCTGACCAACCAAAACATAGAAATATACAAAGTAAACTATGGTCATGGTGTGACAATGAATGTATGTTTTCTTGTATGTGTTTATTTGAATGAGAATGTGTGTATATGCATTAGAGTTAGACCGATTATGATTTTTCAACGCCGATACCGATTATTGGAGGACCAAAAACCCGATACCGATTAATCGGTCGATTTATATATTATTATTATTTTTGTAATAATTACAACAATACTGAATTAACACTTATTTTAACTTAATATAAAACATCAATAAAATCAATTTAGCCTCAAATAAATAATGAAACATGTTCAATTTGGTTTAAATAATGCAAAAACAAAGTGTTGGAGGAGAAAGTAATGTGTGCCATGTAAAAAAGCTAACGTTTAAGTTCCTTGCTCAGAACATGAGAACATATGAAAGTTGGTGGTTCCTTTTAACATGAGACTTCAATATTCCAAGGTAAGAGGTTTTAGGTTGTAGTTAATATAGTATTTATAGGACTATTTCTCTCTATACCATTTGTATTTCATATACCTTTGACTATTGGATGTTCTTATAGGCACTATATTTTTGCCAGTGTAACAGTATAGCTTCTGTCCCCCTCCTCACACATCGACAACAGCCACACTCGAAGCATCGTTACCCATCGCTCCACAAAAGCCACGGCCCTTGCAGCGCAAGGGGAATAACTACTCCAAATCTAAAAGCGAGTGACGTTTGAAACAGTATTAGCGCACACCCAGCTAACTAGCTAGCTATTTCACATTGGTTACACCAGCCATTAGGCTGATAGGCTTGAAGTCATAAACAGCGCTGTGCTTGCGAAGAGCTGCTGGCAAAACGCACAAAAGAGCTGTTTGAATGAATGATTACGGGCCTGCTGCTGCTCAGTCAGACTGCTCTATCAAATCAGACTTAATTATAACATAATAACACACATAAATACGAGCCTTTGGTCATTAATATGATCGATTCCGGAAACAAAACGTTTATTATTTCAGCCAAATACGGAACCGTTCGGTATTCTATCTAACGGGTGGCATCCCTAAGTCTAAATATTCTTGTTACATTGCACAACCTTCAATGTATGACATAATTACGTACAATTCTGGTAAATTAGTTCGCAATGAGCCAGGCAGCCCAAACTGTTGCATATACCCTGACTCTGCGTGCAATGAACGCAAGAGAAATGACCCAATTTCACCTGGTTAGTATTGCCTGCTAAACTTGATTAGTAGTTATAACTAGTGATTATGATTGTTTGTTTTCTATAAGATAAGTTTAATAATAGCTAGCAATTTACCTTGGCTTCTACTGCATTCGCGTAATAGGCAGGCTACTCGTGGAGTGCAATGGTTAGAGCGTTGGACTAGTTAACTGTGCGGTTGCAAGATTGGAACCCCTGAGCTGACAATGTGAAAATCTGTCGTTCTGCCCCTGAACAAGGCAGTTAACCCACAGTTCCTAGGCTGTCATTGAAAATAAGAATGTGTTCTTAACTGACTTGCCTAATTAAATAAAATATATAAAAATCGGTGCCCAAAAATACAGATTTCTGATTGTTATAAAAACTTGAAATCGGCCCTAATTAATCGGCCATTCTGATTAATCGGTCGACCTCTAATATGCATGTGTTCAAACACCTGCACGGCATCAGCCTCAGGCAAACCGGCATTAGTTATAAAAACACTGCCACTTGGTGTCATTCAAATGTACTCTTTATTGTTTTATTTGGACTTTATTTGTTTTAAATTTGACCATTCTATCTCCCACACAGCAACTCTACTTCCACTTGTCTCCAATTCCACATACCAACCCTCAGCTTCCCTCAGCCCATATCGTCTATCTCTGCTGGCCACTCACTTTGGGTTTCTACACAACACATATTTCAACTATACTGTGATGTTTAATGCACAATTTCAATCTGTCTAATCGAATAGAATCCACACATTGTGAGTTGAAGATAAATACTTTTACTAAGAGTATTAGTAATTGACTGACCCGGTCTCTCCAGATCTCCTAACAGTACTATCTCTAGGGTAAATTTTAGATCAATGGTATGCATTGTCAGCCATTCCTGAACCCAAACAGGCTACCTGAGGGCAATAGCAAAATAAATGGTCTATTGATTCGGTATCCTCACAACAAAATCTGCAGTGTTTCAATGATTTTATGCCCCAAATATTCAACATTTTGTTGGTGGCAAGAATTCTATATAATAATTTTAGCTGAAAAGCACAAAGTCTTGAATCTTGCATTGTTTTATATATCAACTTATAGACCCTGTACCATGGAATCGGTACATCAAAAATCTCTTCCCAACTATTTTGCAATCTGTATGGCACAGTTGTCAACATTCTGGTCCTCAAATGAAACTGGTATACTTTCCTATTTATGCTATTTTTAATTCCTCCGCCAGTTTTGATCCTTTACATTTGGCAGACAGACCAGTTCCCTATCTCCTGCTGCCACCTGCCTCCTCCATTTTTGGGGTAATGCTGTAATCAGTTGGTTGTATTCTTCGATTGAGCAGACATTTCTGTACAATTCTGATAACTCCATGAAAGACATAACTCTACCATTCTAATTTACAATATAATTTAATAACAAAATACCCTTTTCAAACATCTTTCCCATAAATACAGGTATTTTATCAACCAGCACATTTGAGTTCAGCCATAATATTTGCTGTAATATTTGTTCTATCTTTTCAGGGGGGTGAAATCAAAATTGTAGCTAGCTCTGCAATGCTTGTTTGAAAAAGAGAGATACTTTGAAAAAAGTATAATTTTCAATCAATCTAAAATTAGACATGGCAATCTGCAAAAAGGTCATTTTTAAACAATGGATGAGCTTTTCTTAGTAATCTACTTGAGAACCATTTAGGGTTCAAATAAAGGTTTTGAATGAGTGAAGCTTTTAGAGAGCGGTTTAGTTCTTTTATATTTAATAATCTTAACCCACCCTATTCATTATATAGATGTGCACGTTTTATTTTGTCTGGTTTAGCGTCCCAGATAAAGCGAAATATTTTTTGCTCATATGATTTGAAAAATGAATCATCAGGAGTAGGCAGTGCCATAAGTGAGTAAATTGAGATGACTAAGGAGTTTATCAGGTAAATTGTTCCATAAATAGACAGGTATTTACCTCTCCATGGTTGCAGGAATTTGTCTATTTTTCCACATTTTCCATTGAAATTCATTGGAGAGCTTATTTATATATTTTGTGATATGAATACCGAGTAGGTCTACCTCACCATCAGCCCAATTTATAGGTAAACTGCAGGGTAATGTAAAAGTTGTATTTTTTAAGGATCCAATACGTAATATTGTACACTTATCATAATTAGGGTTTAGTCCAGAGAGTACAGAAAAGTTATCTAGATGGTCAATGAGCCATTGCAGGGATCTAGCTTGCGGACTTAATATAAAACTTGAGTCATCGGCATCCATGGACACCTTTTTGTTTTTCAGCCTTGGATTTCTAATCCTCTAATGTTGTTATTGGATCTGATTTTAATAGCTAGCATGGCCATAACGAATAGGTATGGTGACTGCGGGACACCCTTGTTTTAACTCTTCTTGACAATTCAAAACTCCGTGAGAAGTAGCCATTATTTACTATTTTGCACCTGGTGTTGCTATACATTATTTTTACCCATTTTATAAGAAAATTAACCAAATTGAAAAATCGAATTATTTATAAATATAATCCATTCCTAGCAACTGCCTTTTCAAAATCCGCTATAAACACCATTCCTGGCTTCTTATGCGTTTCATGATATTCTATTATTTCTAGTAGTTGTCGTATATTATCTCAATGTATCGCCCACGTAAAAAAAACATGTCTGATTAGGATGAACAATACCGGTAAAACCCTTTTAATTCTGAGTGCTATGCATTTTGCTAGTATTTTTGCATCACAACTTTGAAGTGTAAGGGGCCTCCAGTTTTTTTTAGATAGAATGGGTCTTTATATTTGCCATCGGTCTTGTTTTAATAATAGAGAAATCAGATCTTCCTGCTTAGTACCTGACAGACTACCATTTCTATAGGAGTAGTTAAAACAATCTAACAATTAGTACATCAAAAAATATTTGCTATACCTCTACTGGTATGCCATCAAACCCTGGGGTTTTTCCAGACTGAAAAGATTTAATAGCATCAGTTGTTCCTCTGTAATTTGGCCTTCGCACTGATCTTTCTGTTAAATTTCTATTTTTTATATTATTTGGAATGGAATCCTTTCCATAATCTTCATTCAGTGGAAAATGATGAGACGGAAAAGAGATCATCTGCCTTAAATAATTTGCTTCCTCTTTTAAAATATAATCCGGAGAATCATAGATGACTCCGTCTTCAGTAATGAGTTTCTGCAAATAATTTTTGTTAGCGTTCCTGTATTGGCGATTCAGGGAGAATTTTGTGCATTTTTCTCCATATTCCATCCAGTTTGCTTTATTTTTGTAATAGATTACATTAGATCGTTCTTGAATAAGTTCCTCAAGTTATTTTTGTTTTTCCTCTAACTTATTTTGTATCATTTTTATTGCTATCTACCTGTACTATAAGTTCATGGATTTCCCTTGTTAGTCTTGTCTCTTTAGACAGAAACTGATTTTTTATTATTGATGAATATTGAATTGAATGACCCCTGAAGGTACATTTAAAGGTATCCCAAACAATAAGGGGATTTTTTGAACCTATATTTGTGATAACATGCGTCTTGGTGAGAGGTGTAGGAGTCAGGCGCAGGAGAGCAGGGATGTCTGAGAAGCGTGTTTTAATAATATAGTCCACCAATACAAACGGCACAGAAAAAAATCCCAAAACTACGCTCTCGAATACTCACGGAGGAACAAACACAGTTCCGACACTTTACATACACGTGCGTAATAGCGAAAAAACAACAAACATCAAATACACTCGAGCGCAATACACACAAGTCTAATCCTGCACGAATTACGGCAGGTAACAGGTGCCCTATATACCAACAGAAATCAAAGCAATTGAAAACCAGGTGTGAAAAGGAACACAGACAAAACAACCAGAAAAAGAAAAAGGGATCGGTAGCGGCTAGTAGACCGGCGACGCCGAGCGCCGAGCACGGCCGAACAGGGAGAAGAGTTACCTTCGGTAGAAGTCGTGACAGTACCCCCCCCCTGACGCGCGGCTCCCGCAGCGCGACGACGCCGGCCTCGAGGACGACCCGGAGGACGAGGCGCAGGGCGATCCGGATGGAGGCGGTGAAACTCCCTTAGCATAGGTGGATCCAGTACGTCCTCCACCGGCACCCGACGCCTCGAGTCCAGTATGGACCGAACTGCATACGCCGGCGCCCCCCCGATGTCCAGGGGGGGCGGAGGGACCTCCCGCACCTCATCTTCTTGAAGCGGACCAGCCACCACCGGCCTGAGGAGAGACACATGAAACGAGGGGTTAATACGGTAATACGGGGGGAGCTGTAACCTATAACACACCTCGTTTATTCTCCTCAGGACTTTGAATGGCCCCACAAACCGCGGACCCAGCTTCCGGCAGGGCAGGTGGAGGGGCAGGTTTCGGGTCGAGAGCCAGACCCGGTCCCCCGGTGTGTACACCGGGGCCTCGCTGCGATGGCGGTCGGCACTGGCCTTCTGCCGCCCTTCGGCCCGTTTAAGGTACCCGTGGGCGGCCTCCCAGGTTTCCCTTGAGCGTTTCACCCAATCGTCCACCGCAGGAGCCTCGGTCTGGCTCTGATGCCATGGTACCAGGACCGGCTGATAGCCCAACACACATTGGAAGGGCGACAGGTTCGTAGAGGAGTGGGGGAGTGAGTTCTGGGCCATCTCCGCCCAGGGGATGTACTTCGCCCACTCCCCTGGCCGGTCCTGGCAACACGACCGCAGAAACCTACCCACATCCTGGTTCACTCTTTCCACCTGCCCATTACTCTCGGGGTGAAACCCAGAGGTCAGGCTGACCGAGACCCCCAAACGTTCCATGAACGCCTTCCACACCCTGGACGTGAACTGGGGACCCCGATCAGAAACAATATCCTCAGGCACCCCGTAGTGCCGGAAGACGTGAGTAAACAGGGCCTCCGCCGTCTGTAGGGCCGTAGGGAGACCGGGCAAAGGGAGGAGACGACAGGACTTAGAAAACCGATCCACAACGACCAGGATCGTGGTGTTGCCCTGTGACGGTGGCAGATCGGTCAAGAAGTCAACCGACAGGTGTGACCAAGGCCGCTGTGGAACGGGAAGGGGTTGTAACTTCCCTCTGGGCAGGTGCCTAGGAGCCTTGCACTGAGCGCACACTGAGCAGGAGGACACATAAACCCTCACGTCCTTGGCTAAAGTGGGCCACCAGTACTTCCCACTAAGACATCGCACCGTCCTCCCAATCCCCGGGTGACCAGAGGAGGGGGATGTGTGAGCCCACCAAATGAACCTGTCTCTAACCTCCAGCGGAACATACACCCGTCCCGATGGACACTGTGGAGGAGTGGGCTCAACACGCGATGCTCGCTCAATGTCTGCGTCCACCTCCCACCTTACAGGTGCCACTAGACAAGAAGCCGGGAGGATGGGCGCAGGGTCAATGGCCCGCTCCTCTGTATCATATAGTCGGGACAGTGCGTCTGCCTTAGTGTTCTGGGAGCCTGGTCTATAGGAGATGGTAAACCTAAATCGGGTGAAAAACATGGCCCACCGTGCCTGACGAGGGTTCAGTCTCCTCGCTGCCCGAATGTACTCTAGATTACGGTGGTCAGTCCTGATGAGGAAAGGGTGCTGGGCCCCCTCAAGCCAATGTCTCCACACCTTCAGGGCTCTGACAACAGCTAGCAGCTCCCGATCCCCCACGTCATAGTTTCGCTCCGCCGGGCTGAGCTTCCGAGAAAAGAAAGCACAGGGGTGGAGCTTCGGTGGCGCACCCGAGCGCTGGGAGAGCACGGCTCCAACCCCAGCCTCGGATGCGTCCACCTCCACTATAAATGCCAAAGAGGGGTCCGGATGCGCTAGCACGGGAGCAGAGGTAAAAAGAGCCTTCAGGCGACCAAAAGCCCTGTCCGCCTCAGCCGACCACCCCAGACGCGTCGGCCCCCCCTTCAGCAGTGACGTAATGGGCTCTGCCACCTGCCCAAAACCCCGGATAAACCTCCGGTAGTAGTTGGCAAACCCTAAGAACCGCTGCACCTCCTTTACCGTGGTTGGAGTCGGCCAATTACTCACGGCTGCAATGCGGTCATCCTCCATCACCAACCCCGATGTGGAAATGCGATATCCAAGGAAGGAGACGGCCTGTTGGAAGAACGAGCATTTCTCAGCCTTGACGTACAGGTCATGCTCCAACAGTCGCCCAAGTACCCTGCGCACCAGAGACACAGGCGCGGCCCGTGTAGCGGAATAGACCAGAATATCATCGATGTAAACCACCACACCCTGACCGTGCAGATCCCTGAGAATCTCATCCACAAAAGATTGGAAGACTGCTGGAGCATTCTTCAACCCCAGCTGGCACAGGAAAGGCCCCCTCCTCCGGTCGCCCTTGCTGAAGCACCTCCTAGCTCCATGGGTGTTGGAGTGGTGGAGCTGGGAGATGGAACTGACAGAGCCCGATCTGGACGTCCGCGGGTCGCCAGCAAGTTGTCCAACCGAATGGATCGATCAATTGGTCCAAGGACAAGGTGGTGTCTCTACAGGCCAGCTCCCTACGGACGTCCTCACGCAAACTACACCTATAGTGATCGATCAAGGCCCTGTCGTTCCATCCCGCGCCAGCGGCCAAGGTCCGGAACTCTAGAGCAAAGTCCTGAGCACTCCTCCTCTCCTGCCTCAGATGGAACAGCCGTTCACCTGCCGCTCGACCCTCAGGTGGGTGATCAAACACGGCCCGAAAGCGGCGGGTGAACTCTGGGTAGTGGTCCCTCGCCGAGTCAGGATCGTTCCATACCGCGTTGGCCCACTCCAGGGCTTTACCTGCGAGGCAGAAGACGAGGGCGTTCACGCTCTCACCCCCCGAAGGAGCCGGACGAACAGTCGCCAGGTATAGGTCCATCTGGAGTAAGAAGCCCTGGCACCCGGCCGCCGTCCCATCATACTCCCTCGGGAGGGCGAGTCGAATTCCACTGTGCTCAGGCAATGAAGGAGAGGGTAGTGGTGCTGGTTGGGGTGTAGCTGATAACGGTGTGGGAAGGCCACCTCTCTCCCATCTCTCCATCGTCGCCATCACCTGATCCATGGCGGTCCCCAGTCGGTGTAACACTGCCGTGTGGTGTTGAACTCGCTCCTCCACGGACCCTGGAAGTGCGTCCGCTCCTGCTGACTCCATAATTATATTGGTGCAGTATTCTGTGATAACATGCGTCTTGGTGAGAGGTGTAGGAGTCAGGCGCAGGAGAGCAGGGATGTCTGAGAAGCGTGTTTTAATAATATAGTCCACCAATACAAACGGCACAGAAAAAAATCCCAAAACTACGCTCTCGAATACTCACGGAGGAACAAACACAGTTCCGACACTTTACATACACGTGCATAATAGCGAAAAAACAACAAACATCAAATACACTCGAGCGCAATACACACAAGTCTAATCCTGCACGAATTACGGCAGGTAACAGGTTCCCTATATACCAACAGAAATCAAAGCAATTGAAAACCAGGTGTGAAAAGGAACACAGATAAAACAACCAGAAAAAGAAAAAAGGGATCGGTAGCGGCTAGTAGACCGGCGACGCCGAGCGCCGAGCGCCGCCAGAACAGGGAGAGGAGTTACCTTCGGTAGAAGTCGTGACAATATTATACTGTAAAAATTCAGTTATAAATGATTTTGTCTTAGATAAAAATAAGTTGTCCTCCAGTAAACTTTGATTGCATTTCTAATATCCCCGTCCACGTGGAAAATCTATAGGAGTTATGTGAATGCCAATTAGATGATGATCCGATCGCATTCTGTCTCCTATTAAAACGTTTTAAACTTTTGATTCAAGAGAGAAAGAGACAAAGTAGTCAAGACAACTAGCTTGATTAAGTCTCCTCCATGTATATCTCACTAGGTCGGGTTTTTTAGTCTCCAAATATGTGTCCATAATATTTGTGATTTCCTTAAGGGCACGGTGATAGTTTGTAGAGCAATTACCTTTACGGTCCATTGAGGTACTTAACACTGTTATAGTCCTACCATAATGATTAGATCATTTGTTGCCCTTAAGTTCAATAAATTGGTATAAATGTTTTCGAAGAAGTGTGGATCATCCTGATTTGAACCATATAGATTAATGAGCCAATTCTCTTTCGTCCACTTTCATATTCAAAAGGGATCTACTTTCCTTGTGAATCATTCCTGACTATTTGCACATTCAGGTCCAAATTTTTGTTAATTAATATCATCACACCCTTTGAGTTCCTTTGTCCATGACAGAAAATTATTTCACCACCCCATTCCTTTTTCCATGCAACTTCATCTAAGGATGTAGTGTGAGTTTCTTGTAAACAGTATGTTATATTCCTTTTCTTTTAGTGATGTAAAGACTGACCTTCTTTTTTTATAATCTGATAAACCATTAGTTATAACTGGCTATACTTATTTCACCCCTTACCATAACTAGATACTATTCTCAGTCTAAACTGACCATAATTAGTGCTTGTAAAGTTACTGCCATAAGAGGTATTGTGAAGGTCAAAACTAGAGCTTTCAAATGTTGTGATATTTATAATTCAAGAAATAGGTTCTCGCGATATTTGCTTTATTCCCTTGCCTGTTTGCCTGTGAGCCAATGCCACAGATGAAAATTGAGACAAGATATTATGTGTGTAGAAAATCTGAGTAGGTTGATGTGTATGATATTGGATGTGATATAGTGTGTGTACGATGTCTGTATAAGAGTAAGACTATAATGTGTGATGTCAAAATAAATAATAACTCTGCCAATTTACATGGTTGAGTGTCTATGTGTGTAACATATAGTGCGTATAGCCTTAATATTCATGATAATTGTAATCCATATTGTATCACCATCATAGTTGCATCATAATTACCTTTAACATAATTGAAAAACACATCCCAGCATTTACATAGCAATTGATGTTTCACATGATCATGGGCAAGACCTTGCATTACTCTAGAGACGGCTTCACTACAGTACAAATGTATTCCGTATAATATGTTATTATTCCCCAATGCCCCTATTCTGATATCTCCCCCTTGCTTGTTGTAAACATACAGTATATAAATTTGCAGACAAATACATACAAAAGATAGACAAACAATAAACACATTAAATTATAAAACAGTTCTCAACAATAGAGAGAGAAAAGTGAGAGAAGAGAGCGAGATCAAGTGTGTGTGTGTATGTATAAGTCCATATGTGTAAGCAAGCATGTAATTGAGTACGTTTGTGTTCATATCCACTTCATAATGTTCAGATATTTTTACAGTTCCCATACCTTCTTTTTTTCGTAACCAGAAGTCCCTGTAGAATTTAGTACAGCCACGGTTTTATGGAGCTGTCTTGGAATAGCTGTCCATCTATAAAGAGTTTGTCCACAATGATAAAGGCACGCTTACCATTCTCCCTTTGTTGTCTTTGTACCAGATACAGTCTCTTATGTTCGTTTATCTCCCTTGGAAATTGGTCATTGAGACCGAATTTGGTCCCTTAAATGAAATGCTGGGCAGAAAGTAGTGGTGCAACAAATCGCAAAACTCATGGTATGGATCAGATCACAGTTGTGAGTCAAGGATCGGATAATTTTTTGGATCAGCAAAGAAAGAAATGAGACAAATATAACTTTGCTTTCCATTTATTACTGAAATAACACTTAAAGCAAGGAACTTTGCAATGTTTAAATAAAATATTAAAATAAAATATTAAATTCTCAATTAAATTAAAGTGCAATATGAGGCATGATACAGTCTTCCTTTGAACAATAGTGAATGAAAAAATTGCCTGTGTCAACATCATCAAAAAAAGTAAAGAAAGAAAGCAGAGCTTAAATTCAATTTTTTTAAATAAAAGATGAGGATGTCTACATTGTCTAGACCTCTTTGCAGTCACTATGTCCCCTGTCATAGAGAACACCCTCTCGCTAGGTACTGAAGAGCCAGGCACAGCCAGGTAGCATCTTGCCATCAATGGTAATGTGAGGGTATTTACTCATTGCTTTTCCACCATGCCAGTGGACCACCATCCATTGGAATGCTGCTTGTTGCCTTGTAGGATGCCACCTCCTCTTTGATGGTGTTGGCAAATGTTTTCCTGTGTCCTTGCTCGCAAAGGTCTCTCTGAAAAGCTCCTTCATGGTCAAATTATTTTGTGGAGGAGATGCCTCTGAGTCTGCTCCTGTCTGCTCTGTGGCTTGACCCTGCAGAAAAAATGACATTATATATTAAACTAATGATTTATTTTCATATTTCATCGAACAATAATTCTGGCAATAACATTTAATAAAAGCCATTATTATTCCAAATCAAAAATGGATGATTCTAATAGCAACAGAATAGACTAAGATTAGACAGTATGTTTATTATTTAAGTAATTCACTCGTATTAATTTTTTTACCTCTTCAGTGGCCACAATCTCAGTTGTGAGATCACTGTTTGTCCTCCGGCGTAGGGCAGGGTCTAGGTGAGACATCTCTAGTGATGATGCTGTCTTCCTCACTTGGGGCCATGGATTGTAGAATCCTTGTTTTCAGAGGTAGGATCATGGACACAGACGGTGCAGTTTCAGTGCTTAATTTTGATATTTTCCTGTTCATTAAGATCGGGTGCGCGAGCATGGCTCAAGCACTTTCACCATAATTTTAAACCCTTTGTTTTCCACAACAGACTATGGCCTCATGTCTGCAGTGATACACATCTCAATAAATTTGGTGATGGCTTTAGCAAAGGGCTGCTTAAAGAAGTTGTCTCTTGGCTGAGTTGGCTCCCGTCACTGACACTCCAGGGTGATGACACTTTAAAAATGTGGCCATGCTCAATGTTTTTCCATGATCATACAGCCTTCTTGTGGCACAATGCCTACACAACGTAACGGTGTTGTCCACAACCCTTCTTTCGTCATAATATTTGACAGGAAAGCCAAAATGCTCCCATTTGTGAGACTTAAATGAAGCGGGAGGCTTTTCCAGTTCTTCACCTCCTCTGCTAGCCATGGCTGTCACTACTCGTTTGTCCTTGCTTTTTGCAACGCAAGCATCCAGGATTGATTTGTTGGGATTCAACATGCCCCGTTCACGTGGACAGTACAAACAACTGCATTCTTCACATAATCAAATCAACCAACGTTGATCCACGTTTTACATGCGTGCAGAACTGTGGGGGCTGATCTGTACGGATCAGGGATCAACTACGGTCCGTTACAACATGAGCAAAAGGCAAACTCAGATCCATCATTCATTTACAAGCATTTCGCTACACTCGCATTAACATCTGCTAACCATGTGTATGTGACAAATACAATTTGATTTGATTTGATTCAGATGGCTCATTCATCACAAAACCCACTTATATTGCCAACTACTTTAATGATTTTTTCATTGGCAAGATTTGGAAACTTATCCATGACATACCAGCAACAAATGCTGACACTACACATGGCCATGCTATAACAGCTCAAATTACAAAAGGCAAGCATTGGGGCGGCAGGGTAGCCTAGTGGTTAGAGCGTTGGACTAGTAACCAAAAGGTTGCAAGTTGAAATCCCCGAGCTGACAAGGTACAAATCTGTCGCTCTGCCCCTGAACAAGGCAGTTAACCCACTGTTCATAGGCCGTCATTGAAAATAAGAATTTGTTCTTAACTGACTTGCCTAGTTAAATAAAGGTATAAAAAAAAATTTGAATTCTGTAAAGTGTGTCTGGAAGCGGTGAAAAAAAGACAAGCCACCAGGGTCTGACAACTTGGATGGAAGAATACTGAGAATAATAGCAGCTGATATTGCCACTTCAATTTGCCATATCTTCAATCTAAGCCTACTAGTGTGTGCCCTCAGGCCTGGAGGGAAGCAAAAGTAATTCCGCTAGCCAAGAAAAGTAAAGCCCTCTTTACTGGCTCAAATAGCTGACCAATCAGCCTGTTACCAACCCTCAGTACACTTTTAGAAAAAATAGTGTTTGACCAGATACAATGCTATTTTACTGTAAACAAATTGACAACAGACTTAAAGCACGCTTACAAGGATGGACATTCAACAAGCATGGTACTTACACACATGGCTGAGAAATTGGTGATAAAAAGATTGTGGGAGATGTTTTGTTAGACTCCAGTGAGGCTTTTGACATTATCGATCATAGTCTGCTGATGGAAAAATGTGTTATTGCGTTACACCCCCTGCTATATTGTGGATAAAGAGTTACCTGTCTAACAGAACACAGATGGTGTTCTTTAATGGCAGCCTCTCCAACATAATCCAGATGGAATTCCCCAGGGCAGTTGTCTAGGCACTTACTTTCTCCAATCTTTACTAATGACATGCCACACTTAATGTGTTGTGGAAAGTGTTATGAAATGTAATGTCCTGTAATAATACAAATGTGTAACTGTCTTAATGTTGCTGGACCCCAGGAATGGGGATCCTTAATAAATACAAATACAAATCTTTACATAATTTTGCTTCTGGTCAGTTTCCTTGTTGGCAGGCTATTCAGCTAAGTTGCTACAGGTGACTTCAGTTATTTTCCAAATGTTTCCTTTATTCATTGAATTTCTCTATGCCTGTGATGTACAGTTAGCAAAGCACTTAATTATTTCTTCAGAATATCTGAACTTTATCACAAAATATATCAGGTTCAGCTTTGGTAATTCAAAAATGCAATTTCAGCTCTGTACGTTCCAAAAAGGAAAATGATTTTGAGACCAGACAGTAACCTACCTCAGTGTCTTATTGGTCATTTTGTTACTTTACAGCCTTTATTCAAAAATGTGTTATCGTTTTTTCCCCTCATCAATCTACACACTACCCCATAATGACAAACTTTTTTTTACAATTGACCCTTTACTCAGTCCTTGGTTGAAGAATATTTGGCAGCGATTGAGTCTTCTTGGGTATGACTCCACAAGCTTGGCAAACCTGCATTTGGGGAGTTTCTACCATTTTTCTCTCCTGGTCCTCTCAAGCTCTATCAGGTTGGATGGGGAGTGTTGCTGCACAGCTATTTTCAGGTCTCTCCAGAGAGGATCTAGTTTGGGCTCTGGCTGGACCACTCAAGGACATTCAGAGACTTGTCCCGAAGCTCCTACTGTGTTGTCTTGGCTGTGTGCTTAGGGTCGTTGTCCTGTTGGAAGATGAACCTTTACCCCAGTCTGAGGTCCTGAGTGTTCTGGAGCAGGTATCAAGTATCTCTCTGTACTTTGCTCCGGTCATCTTTCCCTCTATCCTGACTAGTCTACCAGTCCCTGCCGCTGAAAAAATGACACTGGCCAAATCCAGACAACGCTGGGTCAATTGTGCACCACCATATGGGACTCCCAATCACGGCCGGTTGGGTTACAGCCTGGATTCAAACCAGATTGTCTGTTGTGACACCTCAAGCACTGAGATGCAGTGCCATAGACCACTGCGCCACTCGGGAGTTAATACTTGGTGGAAGGACCTTTGGCAGCCCTTACAGCTGTGAATCATTTTGAATAAGATTCTCAACTCTTAGGGCAACATGTCACAAAGCGGTGTACATATACCAGCCTAAAACCCCAAAGAGCAAGCAAAGCAGATGCGGATGCACATTAAATTTGGTTCAGAATCATTGAAGGACAGCAATTATAAAACCTTGTCTCTTTCAATACAGAGGATCAACAACATTGTATTCACTCCACATTTCTGGTAAACATTATCATTGGGAGAAAGGAGAGGGGTATAAAGAGGTAGAGAGAGAGAGAGAGACAGAGGGGTCAAAGAGAGAGAGATGGAGAGGAGGATTAAAGAATAGAGGTAGAAAGAGAGGGGATGGAGAGTGAGATAATGAGGGTGAAAGAAGTGGAGAGAGAGAGAACTGACAGACGGGAATGCAATTGACTTACAGTTGAAGTCGGAAGTTTACATACTCCTTAGCCAAATACATTTAAACTCAGTTTTTCACAATTCCTGTCTTTTAATCCTAGTAAAAAGTCCCTGTCTTCGGTCAGTTAGGATCACCACTTTATTTAAAGAATTTGAAAGTGTCAGAATAATAGTAGAGAGAATGAATTATTTCAGCATTTATT
The DNA here is from genome assembly GCF_002021735.2 of Oncorhynchus kisutch. NCBI lineage: Eukaryota > Metazoa > Chordata > Actinopteri > Salmoniformes > Salmonidae > Oncorhynchus > Oncorhynchus kisutch. The sequence goes on from NC_034203.2 coordinate 19,929,145, forward strand.
TATTTCATCACATTCCCAGTGGGTCAGAAGTTTACATACACTCAATTAGTATTTGGTAGCATTACCTTTAAATTGTTTAACTTGGGTCAAACGCTTCAGGTAGCCTTCCACAAGCTTCCCACAATAAGAATTGTTTTTCTCCTCCTGACAGAGCTGGTGTAACTGAGTCAGGTTTATATGCCTCCTTGCTCGCACATGCTTTTTCAGTTCTGCCCACAAATATTCTATAGGATTGAGCTCAGGGGTTTGATGGCACTCCAATACCTTGACTTTGTTGTCCTTAAGCCATTTTGCCACAACTTTGGAAGTATGGTTGTGGTCATTGTCCATTTGGAAGACCCATTTGTGACCAAGCTTTAACATCCTGACTGATGTCTTGAGATGTTGCTTCAATATATCCACATAATTTCCTTCCACATGATACCATCTATTTTGTGAAGTGAACCAGTCCCTCCTGCAGCAAAGCACCCCCACAACATGATGCTGCCACGCCCGTGCTTGAGATCGTGTTCTTCGGCTTGCAAGCCTCCCTCTTTTTCCTCCAAACATAAAGATGGTCATTATGGCCAAACAGTTCTATTTCTGCTTCATCAGACCAGAGGATATTTCTCCAAAAAGTATGATCTTTGTCCCCATGTGCAGTTTCAAACCGTAGTCTGGCTTTTTATGGAGGTTTTGGAGCAGTGGCTTCTTCCTTGCTAAATGGCCTTTCAGGTTATGTCGATATAGGACTCGTTTTACTGTGGATATAGACACTTTTGTACATGTTTCCTCCAGCATCTTCACAAGGTCCTTTGCTGTTGTTCTGTGATTGATTTGCACTTTTCGCACCAAAGTACATTCAACTCTAGGAGACAGAACGCATCTCCTTCCTGAGCGGTATGACGGCTGCGTGGTCCCATGGTGTTTATACTTGCGTACTATTGTTTGTACAGATGAACGTGTTACCTTCAGGCATGTTACCTTGTTGGAAAAACTAAGTAGATGTCCTAACCGGCTTGCCAAAACTATGGTTTGTTAACAAGAAATTTGTGGAGTGGTTGAAAAACGAGGTTGGAGTCATTAAAACAAATTTCCACAAATGTCTTGTTAACAAACTATAGTTTTGGCATGTCAGTTAGGATATCTACTTTGTGCATGATACAAGTAATTTTTCCAACAATTGGTTTCAGTTATAATTCACTACCACAATTCCAGTGGGTCAGAAGTTTACATACACTAAGTTGACTGTGCCTTTAAACAGCTTGGGAAATTCAAGAAAAGTATGGCTTTAGAAGCTTCTGGTAGGCTAATTGACATAATTCGAGTCAATTGGAGGTGTACCTGTGGATGTATTTCAAGGCCTACCTTCAAACTATGTGCCTCTTTGCTTGACATCATGGGAAAATCAAAAGAAATCAGCCAAGACCTAAAACAAAATTGTGTAGCACTCCACAAGCACTGGGGTGGCAGCATCATGTTGTGGGGGTGCTTTGCTGCAGGGGGGACTGGTGCACTTCACAAAGTAGATGGAATCATGAGGTAGGAAAGTTATGTGGATATATTGAAGCAACGTCTCAAAACATCAGTCAGGAAGTTAAAGCTTGGTCGCAAATGGGTCTTCCAAATGGACAATGATCCCAAGCATACTTCCAAAGTTGTGGCAGAATGGCCTAAGGACAATGAAGTCAAGGTATTGGAGTTGCCATCACACAGCCCTGACCTCAATCCTATGGAAGATTTGTGGGCAGAACTGAAAAAGTTCAACAATTTAAAGGCAATGCTACCACATACTAATTGAGTGTTTTATAAACTGAAAAAGCATGTGCGAGCAAGGAGGCCTACAAACATGACTCAGGTTTGACAAGACAAGCTCTGTCAGGAGGAATGGGCCAAACTTTACCCAACTTATTGTGGGAAGCTTGTGGAAGGCAAACTGAAACGTTGACCCAATTTAAAGGCAAAGCTACCAAATACTGATTGAGTGTATGTTAACTTCTGACTAAGTGGGAATGTGATGAAATAAATAAATGCTGAAATAAATCATTCTCTAGTATTATTCTGGCATTTCACATTCTTACAATAAAGTGGTGATCCTAACTGACCTAAGACGGGGAATTCTTACTCGGATTAAACGTTGGGAATTGTGAAAAACCGAGTTTAAATGTATTTGTCCAAGCTGTATGTAAACTTCCGACTTCAACTGTATGTACATAAAAAAAACACACAAAAAACTGTCTATTTTACAATTGTATTTTTTGTTTTGAACTCTTGTCCTTCCTCTACCCTCAACCTCTCCCATATAGGTATGATGTTCTTCCGGTTTGATTTGCCATGTCTTTCATGCTGTGCTCTTTTCAAAAAAAGTTATTGACCTGTGTGTTTTACAAACACAGCATGTTTTACATTAGTTATCTTGTTATTAGTTATTAGTCCCAGCCTTCAGCTCCATTCAACCCCTCCCATCAATCTCTTAACACCATCCACATTGGATTTCTATTTGCCATTTATTTTTCAACTGTTCTGTGATGTTTCACAACATTTCCGAACCTTTCTATTTCCATTTGTTCCTACAGGTTGTAAATTGAAAATAAACGTTTTTGCTAAAAGTATTGTATTATTGATCGATTGACTATGACTTTTTCAGATCGCCCAGTAGTGATAACAAATTATCTAATGATTCTGCCTCTTTGCAGCAAAATCTGCAGAGCTGGGAAGGTTGTATCCCCCATATAAATAGCATTCTATTGTTTGCAAGAATTTTGTATAATAATTTAATTGAAAAAGAATAGCTTTTGAATCCGGCGTCGTTTTGTGTGTCTTTTCATAAACCATGTGCCATGGAATCGGTACGTCAGAAATTTCTTCCCAAATATTTTGCAGTCTATATGGCACGGCTGTCAATTTGTTGGTCCTTAAATGAAACTGATATGAAAAAAATGTATCACAATTTTTCTTGAACCAATTATGGTTTTTAATGCAGGGCCGACAGCCAATGTATTCACTTAGGCAGCAAATGTGAACTTTGCAAGGGGAGTGTAGCCTTTCACTTGGCACTGCACCTCTGCAGGTGGTAGTTGTTAATGTTTCCTTACACTAGATGGCGCTATAATTCAAGTAAATGTTAACAAGTGGTTGCACTTACTTTATAAATGTAGCCTATTGTCAGAATTTTATTAGCAAGTTATATTGCATTACAACAGTCAATCAGAAAATGTAATGATTTTGTCACAATATAATTGAATATCCACCACTTCATTCAGGGTCATTTTCATTTGTCTTTTCACAGCCTGAAAAACTACCAGTTGCACACACTGTATTATTGCAGTAGCATGCACTCCCATTGCAATGAACAAACACTAGTTATATGTGTTGGTCTACAGGTTTAGGCTCTGGGCAGTGGACAACACAGGCCGTCGCTCCAGCCCAAGTGAGGTCACCATCAAGACCCCCTGCCCTGCTGTGGATGATGTCAAAGCACAAGGTGGGCATTCTCATGCATGGATGGACACTTTCAGTATCTGTATCTTGGTTTTCAGACTAATATTCTAACAGTAGTTACTAATCTGAAAACGTGTAGACGCACGTGTCTTGTCTCCACATACAGTACTGAGATTATATTTGTGTTGTTACAGAGATTGCAGACAAGATCTACAACCTGTTCAATGGTTACACAAGTGGCAAGGAGCAGCAGACGGCCTACAATACGCTGATGGATCTGGGCTCTCCCACCCTGCACCGTGTGCTCTACCACTACAACCAGCGTTATGAGAGCTTCGGAGAGTTCACCTGGAGATGCGAGGATGAACTGGGGCCTAGGTATCTATACTCTGTCTCTGTTTCTCTCTCTCTTTGTCCAAGAATATCAAGTCATATTGGTTAGGAAAGCACAACTACTGCCCAACCAACTGTCTAGTAGCGTCACAATCCATCCACACCTGGGTGGTGAAACTTGTGTTCGTTGTGTTTCAAACACAGACTGGTTTATAATAGATTCCAAGTACAGGGTTTGATTGTAGACGTAGTTTGTGTAAATTAGGTAAAGTGGAAATTCATTCAAACTGATTGGAGCAAATTCTACCTTTGAAATCTCTGTCCATTTACCACAAGCAGGAAGGCCCCCTAACTGGTTGCTCAGTGCAGGTACATTACTACAGTGCCTTGCAAAAGTATTCACACCTCTTGGCATTTTTCCTATTTTGTTTCCTAACAACCTGTAATTTAAATAGATTTTTATTTGGATTTCATGTAATGGACATACACAAAATAGTCCCAATTGTTGAAGTGAAATGAAAAAAATAACTTGTTTAGAAAAAAAGTGTGTGCATGTGTATTCACCCCCTTTGCTATGAAGCCCCTAAATAAGATCTGGTGCAACCAGGTACCTTCAGAAGTCACATAATTAGTTATAAAGTCCACCTGTGTGCAATCTTAAGTGTCACATGATCTGTCACATGATCTCAGTGTACACCTGTTCTGAAAGGCCCAAGAGTCTGCAACACCACTAAGCAAGGAGGACCACCAAGCAAGCGGCACTATGAAGGCCAAGGAGCTCTCCAAACAGGTCAGGAACAAAGTTGTGGAGAAGTACAGATCAGGGTTGGGTTATAAAAAAAAATCCTTAACTTTGAACATCCCAAGGAGCTGCATTAAATCCATTATTAAAACGTGGAAAGAATATGGCACCACAACAAACCTGCCACGAGAGGGCCGCCAACCAAAACTCACGGACCAGGCAAGGAGGACATTAATCAGAGAGGCAACAAAGAGACCAAAGATAACCCTGAAGGAGCTGCAAAGCTCCACAGTGGAGACTGGAGTATCTGTCCATTGGACCACTAAGTCATACAATCCAGAGCTGGGCTTTACAGAAGTGTGGCCAAAAACATAAGCAAACACATTTAGTGTTTGCCAAAAGGCATGTGGGAGAAGGTACTCTGGTCAGATGAGACTAAAATGAAGGAAAATGCTGTCTGGCGCAAACCCAACACCTCCATCACCCTGAGAACACCATCCCCACAGTGAAGCATGGTGGTGGCAGCATCATGCTGTGAGGATGTTTTTCATCGGCAGGAACTGAGAAACTTGTCAGAATTGAAAGAATGATTAATGATGCTAAATACAAGGAACATGGCTTGAGGGAAACCTGTTTCAGTCTTCCAAAGATTTGAGACTGGGTCGGAGGCTCACCTTCCAGCAGGACAATGACCCTAAGCATACTGCTAATGCAACACTTGAGTGGTTTAAGGGGAAACATTTAAATGTCTTGGAATGGCCTAGTCAAAGCCTAGACCTCAATCCAATTGAGAATCTGTGGTATGACTTAAAGATTGCTGTACACCAGCAGAACCCATCCAACTTGAAGGAGCTGGAGCAGTTTTGCCTTGAAGAATGGGCAAAAATCCCAGTGGCTAAATGTGCCAAGCTTATAGAGACATACCCCAAGAGACTTGCAGCTGTAATTGCTGCAAAAGGTGGCTCTACAAAGTATTGACTTTGGGGGGGAGGGGGGGGTGAATAGTTATGCACGCTCAAGTTCTGTTATTTTGTCTTATTTCTTGTTTGTTTCACAATTAAACATATTTTGCATCTTCAAATGATACAAACCACCCAGGTTATAAGGCAACAAAATAGGAAAAATGCCAAGGGGGTGAATACTTTCGCAAGCCACTGTATAATGTGACATTATAGCTAAATGTTTTAGAAACAGAGCCATGTGTCTGATATAAAATGTCTACGTACAGTTGCCTGTAGATGCACGGTGAAGCAGGTGAAACTGATTAAGACGTCTTTGACCCCGAGATTCCAAATCGGGGCCTTAGCTTCAAATTAAAGGTTGTTTTCAATGCCATATTGAGCCCATATTAGAAGGGTTGATGTAATTGGTTTGCTTCTGAAGTGTTAAATTAAAATACACTTACATTAACAGCCCCACATTTTCAGAGGGACGATTCACGTCAAGAATGCACTGACATTAGATGAAACCAAAGTAAGTGCATTTGAGGTGAGGTGTCGGAGACTATAAACATGGGTTTAGATTAACCTAGTAATCAATTGGACATTATCTCGCTAAACACCGTTATAGTGTTACGGAGGGTGGCTACCTTTTTACTTACGTCATACTGTAAGACTATTAGCTTGTTAGCATGTTGGCCAGGATTTTCCATGTTGTTCTAATGTGTTGTGATTGTGTAAGCCTGCTGTCTCAGGAAATGTGTCATAGGCATTATTGAAGAGATGTATTTGTAATATATTCTTAAATGTAAATGAGAATAATTTGAAAAGACATGGTTTGCATTGGACCTTATGTGTTGGGTGCACTGCCCTTGTAGCGTTGTTGGAGAACCCCCATCACTTGTTTACTTGTTCTGTACTCTCTACCATTTCTGAAGGGAACAATTTACCGCTTGGATCAAAGCAATGAGATGCTCCCTTCTACACACAACAATACAAAGCCGACAACATCGCCTGTACCTGGGCTTGTCTCCAGAAATGACATTCCTTGTTATGAAATCCTCAAATTCACTGGGGTTTCCCTGTCACAAACAATGTGAGCCATTGTAAATGCAACTTTCATTAGCTAGTCAAAATACAGATAATAGTCACCCACTCTGCCCCTGACTAAATTAAAACTTGTTTCAGCAGAGTAAACCATATGTTAAAATAAATGGATCTATCTTTATAAAGCAGGGGAAATATTCCTCTCCCAGCTTTTGTACATATCATATCTCACTGACAAGTTAGGTTGGCCCCTGTCAGAGAACATTTTTGTTGCTTTTTCCTGCAACATCGCGTGATGTTCATGCCAAACATAAACGTACAAAGTCTGTCTCCCGAGCCCGACACTTCTCTCCGTGTCCTGATCTTGTCATCGCTACAGGACTACCCATTACTAAAGGCATGGGGCTGGTTGTTGACTTAGAAATGATAGATGTTGGCTTGGTAGGAGAAAATCCTATCTTGAACATTTCACTCCCCCTCTGTCTCCTTTCCTGTACAGCCCAATAACTGACAGTTATTTTTATGACACATCCTAATCAGGCAATTTCCTGCGATGCTAAGTATTGTTATGGTTGGATTTCTGTTGATGACATGATAAGTGGAGCTCATGTTTTTGTGATTTAACATTTTTTGGTTAAAAAGGGTCTAATTTAATCAAGACTGTTTAGAAGATATAGGGATTTTCCTCAGACATTATTCTACCACAATTAGTCTTCCATTATCTCAATTTGCAGATGAGGACTGGACTGTCCTACCAACAAATATACTCCATATCTGGTTGTTAGTTATGGACAATACATGTACTGTACCATGAAAGTCCAACAGTTTACTTGCATGCAAGACATGAAATTGCGTGCATTCATATTGAATTGTATAACAACGTGTAACACAGAGACAGACTCATCATAGTGGTGTTTTCCTAGCATCATTGATGCTCTTTTGAACCAGTCCCTGGTCTCTGTGACTGGCTGTCTGAGGAATGCAGCTGATTGTTTCCTCTCCGACCAGTGAAAAGCAGTGGAGTCAAGGAGATTTGAAATAGGGGCCCTGGCAGAGTGGGAGAGCTCCAAAGTGTACCCTGGAAATGTGAGGCCATTTTCCACTTCTATACATGCTGGGATTTATGGTGACAACCGTTGCTATTTGGAGCCCAAAACCTTTTCTTGAAAAATTAAAGCATAACAAACCGCAAGATTTTTGTTTTAAGCAAATAAACATCTAAATTCCTTAAACCACTGAAATGTGGCAAGATATTAGAAACATAAATACATTTAGAAAAATTATATAAATGACAGCACCTCTACTACACAGATACCGATTATTTTATAATGACTTAATATGTATTTAAATTTTGACATCGTTAAAGTACCATTTATATTCTTTAATCAAGAGTTCTCTGCAGATAATACGTTGGGAGTATTTAAGCTGTTGTTCTGCCCTATTTGACTATCATCTGCAAATGGGATGTTGCTTAGTTTCTCTATGTAAATGTACTGGGTATCCAGTATTCAGGGCGACAGTAGCCTAGCAGTTAGACCGTTGGGCCAGTTCGAATGCCTGAGCCGACAATATGAAAAATCTGTCGATGTACCCTTGAGCAAGACACTTATTTTGCTCACGGGGTGCCGTACTTCTATGTAACCCTGTAAAACAACACATTTCAATGCATCTATCTGGTGTATGTAATTAAAAAAACTGGCCCCTAGTTTGGAATACAAAATCTAAAATATGAGGATGCTTAACATTACAAGCACAGCTTTCACCTATTGAATGCAAATACCTGGAAATATGACACTCCATTACAGTATGTTCATGAAACAGTGATAGTGTCCTTGTTTGGAAAGTCTCACCTCCTGACACTTAAAGCACATGAAGAAGCTGTCCTCATTGCACCTTGTGCCTGGTCTAACAACAAAACAATGAGTTAAGAGTTAAGAGGTATGTCTGAAAACATTGGATTCTGTGGAACATAATCTTAGGAATGCTTTGAATGTAGGAGTTGGGAGGGATGACATTATTAAAAAAAAAAAATTAAATTAATAACAAAAATGTATTGTGGGTCGACAAAAACGTCTCACTCTTTACATTACAGTTTGGTGGTCCTGGTTTGGCCAATGAGTGAGGTGAAGCCATGTCTGAGGAATCAGGCGCTCTTTCCATCAGTTGCTGTTTCTGTTAGCCACTTATCCTGGAGACAGCTTCATCACTTTCAACATCATCACTTTCTGAACATGGGTAGACCCTGTACAGGTTATGAAATGGATGAATAACAGTCAAGTATTGACCTAAGAATGATTTATTCCACCTCATGCCCAGTCTCCTTCTGAAGGGAAGAGGTGGGTTTAGAGTCTGTCGTATTATGATGTAGTGTAAAAACAATGGTGAGGCCACCGCAACGTGTGATTTATGAGTGACCCGCTCTATCCAACGTTTGACTTGTATCATTTAAGGTGAGAACACCAAATACTAAAATCTTACCTCAATCCAGACAGAGGTCCATATTTTATGTATTAAGTATTTCCATCAATCTTACTTTTTCTTCTTGTACTTTTGAGCAAAATTCTACAAGAAATCGAGATCAACAAATTTGAAAGGGCATTGTGTGAAGGCCTTGCCTACAGTGCCTTCAGAAAGTATTCAGAACCCTGGACTTTTTCCACATTTTGCTTTGTTACAGCCTTATTCTACAATGGATTAAATAAAACTATTTCCTCATCAATCTACACACAATACCCCATAATTACAAAGCAAAAACAGATTTTTGAAATTTTGGCAAATTTATAAAAAAATAAAACACATACCTTATTTACATAAGTATTCAGACCCTTTGCTATGAGACTCAAAATTGAGCTCAAGTGCATTCTGTTTCCATTGATCACCCTATCCACATCGATGGAACAGTAGTGGAGAGGGTAGCAAGTTTTAAGTTCCTTGGCATACACATCACAGACAAACTGAATTGGTCCACTCACACAGACAGCATCGTGAAGAAGGCGCAGCAGCGCCTCTTCAACCTCAGGAGGCTGAAGAAATTCGGCTTGTCACCAAAAGCACTCACAAACTTCTACAGATGCACAATCGAGAGCATCCTGGCGGGGTGTATCACCGCCTGGTATGGCAACTGCACCGCCCTCAACCGTAAGGCTATCCAGAGGGTAGTGAGGTCTGCACAACGCATCACCGGGGGCAAACTACCTGCCCTCCAGGACACCTACACCACCCGATGCTACAGGAAGGCCATAAAGATCATCAAGGACATCAACCACCCGAGCCACTGCCTGTTCACCCCGCTGTCATCCAGAAGGCGAGGTCAGTACAGGTGCATCAAAGCTGGGACCGAGAGACTGAAAAACAGCTTCTATCTCAAGGCCATCAGACTGTTAAACAGCCACCACTAACATTGAGTGGCTGCTGCCAACACACTGTCAATGACACTGACTCAACTCCAGCCACTTTAATAATGGGAATTGATGGGAAATTATGTAAATATATCACTAGCCACTTTAAACAATGCTACCTTATATAATGTTACTTACCCTACATTATTCATCTCATATGCATATGTATATACTGTACTCTATATCATCGACTGCATCCTTATGTAATACATGTATCACTAGCCACTTTAACTATGCCACTTTGTTTACATACTCATCTCATATGTTATACTGTACTCGATATCATCTACTGTATCTTGCCTATGCTGCTTTGTACCATCACTCATTCATATATCCTTATGTACATATTCCTTATCCCCTTACACTGTGTATAAGACAGTAGTTTTTTTGGAATTGTTAGTTAGATTACTTGTTCGTTATTACTGCATTGTCGGAACTAGAAGCACAAGCATTTCGCTACACTCGCATTAACATCTGCTAACCATGTGTATGTGACAAATACAATTTGATTTGATTTGATTTGATTTGAACTTTATTGGAGTCCACCTGTGGTATATTCAATTGATTGGACATGATTTAGAAAGGCACACACCTGTCTATATATGGTCCCACAGTTGACAGTGTATGTCAGAACAAAAACCAAGCCATGAGGATGAAGAAATTGTCCATAGAGCTCTGAGACAGAATTGTGTCGAGGCAATGATCTGGAGAAGGGTACCAAAAAATGTCTGCAGCATTGAATGTCCCCAAGAACATGGTGGCCTCCATTCTTAAATGGAAGAAGTTTGAAACCACCAAGACTCTTCCTAGAGCTGGCCGCCTGGCCAACCTGAGCAATCGGGGGAGAAGGACCTTGGTCAGGGCGTTGACCAACAACCCAATGGTCACTCTGACAGAGTTCCTCTGTGGTGATGGGAGAACCTTCCAGATGGAGAAACATCTTTGCAGCACTCCACCAATCAGGGCTTTATGGTAGAGTGGCCAGACGGAAGCCACTCCTCAGTAAATGGCACATGACAGCCCGCTTGGAGTTTGGCAAAAGGCACCATGACAAACAAGATTCTCTGGTCTGATGAAACCAAGATTGAACTCTTTGGTCTGAATGCCAAGCGTCACGTCTGGAGGAAACCTTGCACCATCCCTACGGTGAAGCATGGTGGTAACAGCTTCATGCTGTGGGGATGTTTTTCAATGGCAAGGACTGGGAGACTAGTCATGATCGAAAGATGAACCGCGCAAAGTACAGAGAGATCCTTGATGAAAACCTGCTCCAGAGGGCTGAGGACCTCAGACTGGGATGAAGGTTCACCTTCCAACAAGACAACGACCCTAAGCACACAGTCAAGACAAGGCAGGAGTGGCTTCGGAGCAAGTTTCTGAATTTTCTTGAGTGGCCCAGCCAAAGCCTGGACTTGAACCAGATCGAACATCTCTGGAGAGACCTGAAAATAGCTGTGCAGCAGCGCTCCACATCCAACCTGACATACCTTGAGAGGATCTGCAGAGAAGAATGAGAGAAACTCCCCAAATACAGGTGTACAAGCTTGCAGCATCATACCCAAGAAGGCTTGAGGCTATAATCACTGCCAAAAGTGCTTCAACAAAGTACTCAGTAAAGGGTCTGAATACTTACTTAAATGTCATACTGTAAGTAATTATAGGTCATATTTCATAGAAATCTGGCAACCCTGGGCAGTTAGTTTAAGAATCAGTATGTCATGATTACCAATAGTTATCCATGTTATAGACACCTGTACATATCATGTCTATACTGTGGATCACTGTGGCAGGTGCAATGGACCATAGCCTTCCATTCAATACTACATAAGTTGTTTGCTGAGGAGTGTTGTGCTGTGTTCCTTTGCAGGAAAGCATTTATTTTTTTAGCCTTATTTACCATTAAAGGAACCTGATTTGAAGGTAGTGTGTGTTTGCTGAGTAGTGCCTTGTTGTGTTCCTTTGCAGGAAAGCTGGTCTGATTCTCTCCCAGCTGGATGACCTGAGTGGCTGGTGCAGGGGTCTTCTCCAGGAGCCCAAGATTGGCCTGCGCAGGATGTCCCTCAAGTACCTGTCCTGCCGCTACACAGACACCAAGGCCTTTGGTCTCAACTGGGTGGACCTGGGCCAGGATGTGCGAAAGGCCTGCGACGAACAGAACCTGCCAGTCATGTACAATGATTATGGGGAGCCCAAAGAACGTTGAACGTCACACAACAAATAATGGTTCTTGAGGAGTTGGAAGTGTGCTTTTGGGGTTATCGTCATGTCTGCTTTTCAAATATTGTATGTTCTAACCCATATTTACAGTTATAGGAACCTGATTTCAAGGTAGGGTGTATTTGAGAAGCAAATAGGGTTTATTTCAACAATTACTAGAGCAAGGTATAACAGTAATGCTTTACTGCATTTAGACAGCACTTTTCATGACTTTTGGGAAATTTGGAAGTTGCACCAACAATCCCATCCCCAAAATGCATATATTATGATGGCGAAGATTCAGTTATTTAACATGTTGAATGTAGTATTCAAGTATAAATTCATATTTAAGCTGTTGTACATGTATGGAGATAGGCAGTATATGAATTTGTGGTAAATTTCAGAAGTTTGGGAGTTCATGTACAGTTTGACATGGTTTTAGTCTCTAAGGGCTCTATTGAATCCGCATTGCGGAAGTACAGCTTTACAGAGTGATTGTAATTTAAAGGCGTTGTTCCTGCTTTAGCGTAGACTGCATTCATGGTAAACGCTGCATATTGGAAATTATCTTTACATTCTATTGCGTAATGCTTCAGCTTTACAGACTGATAGAGCCTTAAATGTTTAAAGTTGCCAAACCCAAATGACAGTATTTGCTACATCAATAAATTCCTAATTATTCTGAAATCAAATGGCTATCTTTGAATCAGTATTTCTATTACAAAATGAAAGATAACAGAAAATCAATGTTTTATATTGTTTATCTGTAGTATGTTTATAGATCTAATCCTATCATACTGTATGTGTCTTAAGAATATACATGTGCAACAGGTGTTGTTGATACTGTAAAAACACAAACTCAACTAACATGCCAGTGTTTGATACCTTTCTTTTATTATAATAATTGTTCATACATTTACTACAATAGCATTTCAAAGCAGCACACACTTGCAATTAATATCAACCAAATACTGACTGTTTTCTTGAATACATTTTTTGGGGCTCCTAACACATTCCTTAATGGAGTAGTTGTCCCCATAACATAGACTTGAAAACCAATGCTTGTAGATATTTTCATAGGTTCACCAATGCATTAAATAACAGCACAGAACAGTGGTTTGCTTCTGTAAATATTGTATTACACATGATTTGTATTATAACATTGATAACAGTGGACATCAGCTGTAAGGATATCTTGCATTATGAGAAAGCCATTGGTATGTTTCTTTTTGTGCAATTTGCACGAGAGGTGTGAGCATTCATTATGTATAGTTGTTATATGTATATTCATTTTGGAGAGGTTTGTTTATTCAATACAGTGAAGTGGATTAGAAAAATTGACAGATTAAAATGCTTAACAAAATTAATTATCCATCAGAAGTGATTCAGAATTGTTACCATACACAACATAAGCTGATGAAAACAACACAAATCTGCATGTTAGATATAGTAGTTTATGTGGATAATCTAATGTTCCCTTTTTCACTTTGATCTTTGCTATTTCAAAAAATAATAAAGAATATATGATCAAATGTGGATTGTTGGACATTCTGGAAAAAAAGTTACCTTATCAGTCACCACTTCTAGGCCTTGTTCCTTTTTACTCAGTTAACTCAAGTCAATGTAAAACTGATGGGAATGTTTCTTATGGATTGTAGAGCCTCACACAAAATTACAATGCCTAAAGACATGTAAATGCAACATGTAAAGTGTTGGTCCCATGTTTCATGAGCTGAAATAAAAGATCCCAGAAATTATCCATACGCAAAAAAAGCTTCTCTCAAATTTTGTGCACAAATTTGTTTAATCCCTATTAGTGAAGCATTTCTCCTTTGCCAAAATAATTCCATCCACCTGACAGGTGTGGCATATCAAGAAGCTTATTTCATGATCATTAAACCGCATGATCATTGTCCTGGGGACAATAAAAGGCCACTCTTAAATGTGCAGTTTTGTCACACAACACAATACCACAGAAGTTTTGAGGGAGAGTGCAATTGGCATGCTGACTGTAGGAACGTCCACTAGAGCTGTTGCCAGAGAATTGAATGTTAATTTCTCTGCCATAAGCCGCCTCCATCGTCATTTTAGAGAATTTGGCAGCATACCTCACAACTTCAGACCATGTGTAACCACGGCAGCCCAGGACCTCCACATCTGACTTCACCTACGTTATGGTCTGAAACGAGCCATCCGTACAGCTGCTGAAACTGTCGGTTTGCACAACCAAAGAATTTCTGCACAGAAACCGTCTCTACAGGTTTGTCATCCTCACTAGGATTTTGACCTGACTGCAGTTTGACGTCATGACGAATGCTCACCTTCGATGGCTATTGGCACACTGGAGAAGTGTGCTCTTTTTGGATGAATCCTAGTTTCAACTGTACAGGACAGATATGTTTTATTTTACCTTTAGTTACAGTGCCTTGCGAAAGTATTCAGCCCCCTTGAACTTTGCGACCTTTTGCCACATTTCAGGCTTCAAACATAAAGATATAAAACTGTATTTTTTTGTGAAGAATCAACAACAAGTGGGACACAATCATGAAGTGGAACGACATTTATTGGATATTTCAAACTTTTTTAACAAATTAAAAACTGAAAAATTGGGCGTGCAAAATTATTCAGCCCCCTTAAGTTAATACTTTGTAGCGCCACCTTTTGCTGCGATTACAGCTGTAAGTCGCTTGGGGTATGTCTCTATCAGTTTTGCACATCGAGAGACTGAAATATTTTCCCATTCCTCCTTGCAAAACAGCTCGAGCTCAGTGAGGTTGGATGAAGAGCATTTGTGAACAGCAGTTTTCAGTTCTTTCCACAGATTCTCGATTGGATTCAGGTCTGGACTTTGACTTGGCCATTCTAACACCTGGATATGTTTATTTTTGAACCATTCCATTGTAGATTTTGCTTTATGTTTTGGATCATTGTCTTGTTGGAAGACAAATCTCCGTCCCAGTCTCAGGTCTTTTGCAGACTCCATCAGGTTTTTTCCAGAATGGTCCTGTATTTGGCTCCATCCATCTTCCCATCAATTTTAACCATCTTCCCTGTCCCTGCTGAAGAAAAGCAGGCCCAAACCATGATGCTGCCACCACCATGTTTGACTGTGGGGATGGTGTGTTCAGGGTGATGAGCTGTGTTGCTTTTACGCCAAACATAACGTTTTGCATTGTTGCCAAAAAGTTCAATTTTGGTTTCATCTGACCAGAGCACCTTCTTCCACATGTTTGGTGTGTCTCCCAGGTGGCTTGTGACAAACTTTAAACGACACTTTTTATGGATATCTTTAAGAAATGGCTTTCTTCTTGCCACTCTTCCATAAAGGCCAGATTTGTGCAATATACGACTGATTGTTGTCCTATGGACAGAGTCTCCCACCTCAGCTGTAGATCTCTGCAGTTCATCCAGAGTGATCATGGGCCTCTTGGCTGCATCTCTGATCAGTCTTCTCCTTGTATGAGCTGAAAGTTTAGAGGGACGGCCAGGTCTTGGTAGATTTGCAGTGGTCTGATACTCCTTTCATTTCAATATTATCGCTTGCACCGTGCTCCTTGGGATGTTTAAAGCTTGGGAAATCTTTTTGTATCCAAATCCGGCTTTAAACTTCTTCACAACAGTATCTCGGACCTGCCTGGTGTGTTCCTTGTTCTTCATGATGCTCTCTGCGCTTTTAACGGACCTCTGAGACTATCACAGTGCAGGTGCATTTATACAGAGACTTGATTACACACAGGTGGATTGTATTTATCATCATTAGTCATTTAGGTCAACATTGGATCATTCAGAGATCCTCACTGAACTTCTGGAGAGAGTTTGCTGCACTGAAAGTAAAGGGGCTGAATAATTTTGCACACCCAATTTTTCAGTTTTTGATTTGTTAAAAAAGTTTGAAATATCCAATAAATGTCGTTCCACTTCATGATTGTGTCCCACTTGTTGTTGATTCTTCACAAAAGAATACAGTTTTATATCTTTATGTTTGAAGCCTGAAATGTGGCAAAAGGTCGCAAAGTTCAAGGGGGCCGAATACTTTCGCAAGGCACTGTAACTGGGCAAGTCAGTTAAGAACAAATTCTTATTTTCAATGACGGCCTAGGAACTGCCCCCTGTTCAGGGGCAGAACGACAGATTTGTACCTTGTCAGCTCGGGGGTTTGAACTTGCAACCTTCCGGTTACTAGTCCAACGCTCTAACCACTAGTTTACCCTGCCGCCCCAGATAGCAGACAGTGTGTATGGCGTCATGTGGGCGAGTGGTTTGCTGATGTCAATGTTATAAACCGAGTGCCCCATGGTGGAAGTGGGGTTATGGTATGGGCAGGCATAAGCTACAGATATCAAAAACAATTGCATTTTATCCATGGTAATTTGAATTTAGAGATACAGTGATGAGATCCTGAGGCCCATTGTCATGCCATTCCTCCACCACCATCATCTCATGTTTCAGCATGATAATTCATGGCCTCTTGTTGCAAGGATTTGTACACAATTCCTGTAAACTGAAAATGTCCCAGTTCTTCCATGGCCTGCATACTCACCAGACATGTCACCCATTGAGCATGTTTGGGATACTCTGGATCGACATTTACGACATCGTGTTCCAGTTCCTGCCAATATGCAGCAACTTCACACAGCATTCCATAGGCAACAACTTCGGGACAACATTCCATAGGCCTCAATCAACAGTCAGATCAACTTTATGCAAAGGAGATGTGTCACACTGCATGAGGCAAATGGCTGTCACACCATATACTGACTGGTTTTCTGATCCATGTCCCTACTTTTTTTTTTACTAAGTTATATGTGACCAACAGATGCATATCTGTATTTCCAGTCATGTGAAATCCATAGATTAGGGCCTAATTAATATATTTCAATATTTTTTCCTTATAGCTTTGTTTATTTGGTATATTTTCTTAACTCTTTCTTGAACTACATTGTTGGTTAAGGGCTTGTAACTAAGCATTTCACGGTAAGGTCTAAACCTAACTGTATTTGGCTCATGTGACAAATAAAGTTTGATTTGATTTGAAATTGTTGCATGTTTTTCAGTGTATATTCTTACGGGCAAGAGATACAGATAGTACTGTATGTGTTTCCCTTATGTTCAGAGGAGTGTGGAGACTCAAAAACAAACAAGTTAGATCAAATCAGCATCTGACAAAGTTACAGTTTATTCAATTATCAAGAGTAAAATACAGTATAGTATCACACAGAACAAGACGACACTTAGGTATAATATTTGTTTAGAATATTTCTTGAGAAAACTGCTACATCTTACAACTCTCTAAGCATAAAGTGTTAAGTTAGGTACCTATGATATGCTTACATGTGTATTATGTGATATGATGTTGAAATACTGTAGACTTCCGTAACTACATCTACATGGGACATTAGACATTTCCCAAATATATTATTCTATACAAGTTAGTCGTCTTTACAGATTATTTATAGTGTTGAAATCCTAAAATCTTGAAAGACTGTTTTTATTTTTGGTTAAAAGAGATAGCCTTCATTGCTCTCTAATAGGAAAACAAACTGGAAATACATAATGACCAGGGGTGAAGTTCATCTTGTTGTTTCATTGTGAGCCAGCCTTGGCCTATCCCGTTCCATCGTTCATAGCAGTCCTGCTTCCAAGTATTTGGCTTTGCTCTTGTTCTCCTCTGCATTTGGATCACGGCAAGTGCATTCATCCTGATCACAGTCGGCCCCAAACTGAATGACCTGTCAATCAGTCAAGTAACCAGGAGATTAGAAACAAATCTCAAGTGACAATAAAATCACAACCAGGGGTCAATTCTCCAATTGAACCAACACATCTACAAGGTAATAGCAGACGTTTAACAATGCAATAATCTATGCCATTAATAGTATTGCATGGTATTATATATTTGAGCTCTACACACTTTTTATTTCTTCACAATTTCAAAGACAAACAAATGTCTCCCAAGAGATTAATAAAGGGAGTGATGTCAAATAGTTCACCATGGATTTAACAGTGAGAAACCTTGAGTGGGGGAGGGAATACACCACAGTGGTGAACGGATGAACACATGTTAAGAATCAACAATAGGTTGCCAAGTCTTGTCTAGGACGCAGGCCATCCCCACAGGTTGCAAAATAAACTCAGATGCCCTGCAAAGCATTCTGTTGCAAGAAATGTGAACTAAGCTAGGTTAATGCAGAGGCTAGCCTACCTTTTATTTCATTGATGATTAATGGAGGTAATAGTTTTATTGAAGACTTAGCAACTGTTCCAGAAGGTCAAGAAGAGAAAATCAGATCCCATTAAAAGTATGTTTGTTTGGCAACAAAGTGTCTCCTAAGCCTAATGTTGGTTCATTGATGGAGGCTGTGGTGAGCCAAATGATATATTGCAATATGTAGGGAATAGGGTGTAATTTGGGACAAAGCCATACCCTGCTGCCTTTGCTTTGTTCTAATGACTTCTGAACAACAGAGACTGGATGTTTTTCCTGCTTGCGTCAAACAAAAGCCAATAATTTGACTGTTTTGTATGCAGTTTTGAGTAGTTGCTAACCAATGTTTATCACAACTTCAATAAACTCTTTTGAAAATGGAATAATATATGTTTCAGAGACAAGTCGTGTCAATTTAAGAATTATTTAAGAATTAATTGAATGAAAGATTTGCACTGTACAAAAATGTAGAACACATTGTGGTTTATCGAACTTATTAGGCCGCATTTGATCAATCACATCAGATCTTTATCAGAGCTGATCTCATTGGTCAAAAGACCAATTAGTGGAACAAATATTAAAATGGTGCTGCCTTTGTAAACACAGATTGACATGTTTGTGCTTAAACTGGAAGCGAGTGGACTGAGTCGTCTTCTAGTCTACTGTCCAAGTCTGCTGCCAGCTCGGACTTTGGACCCAAAACCAGACTCTACAAATCAAAGTGCCCAGGAGACCAGAGGAGTTTCCATGGGCTGCATAAACACCAGTGCTCCACAGTTCCACTGGACCCACAGTGGCAGGATGCTGTCGCTCACGGTTTATTTCACTTTCTCAGAGCTTGATAGTTTAACTGGTGTTTTACAGTTACAGAAGACCACAGACACCTGGCCTTCCCCTCATAAAATACTATTTAGCAGGCGATTTATTTATGACAGGCACTCCGTTGCTTAGCTTACTCATTCAAGGGGGAACCGGCAGTGGCCGCGCTACCACCATGAGTCATAGGTACGGACATGAGAGAGTCGAATGACCTCCAGTTAGCTGGCTGCAGCAGACTCTCAGGAATGAATAGGCAGTATGCATATACAGTAGGCAAAGTAGCAGGTATGTGGGAGAAAAACATCGCCACTGCAGTAGACTGACTCATATGGAAGCATAGAAAAAAGCAGGCAATTTAAGGAGGTGTATGGGGGTGACGATGAAAACAGGTAAATGTACCTTTCTGGTTGAGAGGGTGGATGGACAGCAGTCCCCTCCATCATACTCGCAGTAGGCCCTGTTGTTGATGGTGTCACACCAACCATCTCCCCCAAAGGGCTGGAAAAAAAGGAAACACTTATTAAAAGGTAGCATCCGCAAGATGAGATCATCATAAACAACGGTGCAACTTCCTATTTGCAGACGTCAACACCCAAATACAAAAGCACCAAGAGTGGATACCATTGACTTTTCCTTTAATTAATTAACAACTAGTAAAGAGCTGATACCTGACCTCTTAGAGCTGGAACTAAATATTTTGCATATGAGACAGGAGCAGGGCTTTTAACCATTTTTTGCAGGATTTTGGTGAGTTCTGTTAAACTCGGCAACGGCATAAAATTGTCAAATTTATGCTACATAAAAAAAAGTTAGGCGTCATAATGAAAGTCTTCAACTTAAACTTGAAGTTATTGTGCCAAAAGTGAGAAAATAAGAGGTGACTGCCAAAGATACTTTTGATTTTCCCTGGGCTGATGGAGCCCTTTCAAAGGCTCCAGGTTGTACCTGAATCCATATCTCACAGTATAGGCCTACTCTAAGTAGTAAAAGACTAAAGAAGAACCTTTTGGGGTTCTAAAAAGTATCACATGGGGAACCTTTCCAGTTCCAAACTGTTTCCAGAGGAACCCCTCTGTTGAATGGTATCTGAGGAACCCATGAGTAAAGATTCAAAACATAACCTTTATGTGATGGGAGGGGTTACATTTTGAACCTTTTTAATAATATATTGTAAAGGTGGCAGCCTATCAGAAGATTGGAGGTGTGGCTTTTAGGTAGGCATTTTTGTCCACCCGTTACAGTAAATGTAATTCCTTTTTTTTTGTGGCTACATTTTTGTTGGGAAAGTTACAGGTACATTATCCATTTCAAATGATAAGTTTATAAAACCTGTACCTGTAGGCTGCCCCTCAAAAGAAGAAAAGAAACAGAAAGAAATACATACAGAGTTTCATTATACATGATAAATAAATTCAGTGTAAACAGGAAAACAAAACAAAAAAGAGGTGGGCCTCCACCTCTCAGCTCATTCCCCCAACCCCACCCAGCCAACATGTCTCCATCCAACCCCCCACCCAGGAAACCCTGTTTCCCACCCCTTTCCACTCCCGCTAGCAACTAGGGTTGCTCATCAGTCACCCTCCAACACCCACTCCTTCCAGCGACCAGAGAAAATCCTCCCCAAACCATCCTTTACCCATGGGCCTGAAAGCAAAGATATAAAAAAAGAGGAAAAAGAGGAAAAAAAAAGATATATATATATATATAAAATACAGGCACACCTACTCATTCAAGGGTTTTTCTTTATTTTTACCATTTCTTCATTGTAGAATAATAGTGAAGACATAACTATGAAACAACATATGGAATCATGTAGTAAACCTTTATGGTTTTTGTAACTGCACTTGAAGAAACTTTCAAAGTTCTTGACATTTTCCGGATCGACTGACCTTCATGTAATGATGGACTGTCGTTTCTCTTTACTTATTTGAGCTGCTCTTGCCATAATAGGGCTATCTTCTGTATACCACCCCTACCTCGTCACAACACAACTGTTTGGCTCAAACGTTTAACAAGGCACACCTGTTATTTGAAATGCATTCCAGGTGACTACCTCATAAAGCTGGTTGGGAGAATGCCAAGAGTGTGCTAAGCTGTCATCAAGGCAAAGGGTGGCTGCTTTGAAGAAACTCAAATATAAAATGTATTTGTTTAACACTTTTTTGGATACTACATGATTCCATGTGTTATTTCAGAGTTTTTATGTCTTCACTATTATTCTACCCATTGCTGACAGGTGTATAAAATCTAGCACACAGCCATGCAATCTCCATAGACAAACATTGGCAGTAGCATGGCCTTACTGAAGAGCTCAGTGGATTTCAACGTGGCACCATCATAAGATGCCTGTAACGGTTTTCTTTCTCCTCTTCCTCTGAAGAGGAGGTGTAGTAGGGATCGGACCAAAATGCAGCGTCGTTATTTGTATACATCTTTAATAAAGATGAAAAACACGAACAGTATACAAAAACAATAAACGTGAAAAAACCTAAACAGCCTATCTGGTGCAAACAAACACAGAGACAGGAACAATTACCCACAAAACCCAACACCAAACAGGCTACCTAAATATGGTTCCCAATCAGAGACAATGACTAACACCTGCCTCTGATTGAGAACCATATCAGGCCAAACACAGAAACAGACAAACTAGACACACAACATAGAATGCCCACTCAGATCACACCCTGACCAAACAAAACATACAAACATACAAAGCAAACTATGGTCAGGGTGTGACAATGTCACCTTTCCAACAAGTCAGTTTGTCACACCTTGATCTGTTTCACCAGTCTTTTTGCTTGTCTCCACCCCCCTCCAGGTTTTGCCCATCTTCCCCAGTATCCCCAGTGTATTTATACCTGTGTTCTCTGTTTGTCTGTTGCCAGTCCGTTTTGTTCGTCAAGCCTACCAGCGTTTTCCCCTTGCTCCTCTCTGTTTCTAGTTCCTGATTTCTAGTTTTCCCGGTTTTGACCTTTCTACCTGCCCTGACCCTGAGCCTGCCTGCACCTTTTGTACCTTGTCACACCACCCTGGATTATTGACCTCAGCCTGCCCTGACCCCAAGACTGCCTGCCGTTTTGTACCTTTTGGACTCTGATCTGGAATACTGACCTCTGCCTGCCCTTGACCTGTCGTTTTGCCTGCCCACTGTTCTAGTAATAAACTTTTGATACTTCGACACTGTCTGCATCTGGGTCTTCCCTGAAACGTAATACAGTTAGTCACATTTCTGCCCTGCTAGAGCTGCCCTCAGTAGACTGTAAGTTCTCTTATTGTAAAGTGGATACGTCTAGGAGAAACAACGTCCTTGGTAGCAACACTCACTACCGAGTTCCAAATTGCCTCTGAAAGCAACATCAGCACAATAACTGTTAGTCGGGAGCTTCACTATCTGGCAGTCTGACGGACAAATCTGGGTTTGGCGGATACCAGGAGAACGCTACCTGCCCTAATGCATAGTGCCAACTGTAAGGATTGGTGGAGGAGAAATAAGGGTCTGGGGCCATTTCTCATTGTTCAGGCCATGCGCCTTAATTCCAGTGAAGGGAATCTTAACATGATAGCATACATACAAGGCCCTTTCCTGTTTCAGCATGACAATGCCCCCGTGCACAAAGCAAGGTTTATACAGAAATGGTTTGTCGAGATCAGTGTGGAAGAACTTGACTGGCCCGCACAAAGCCCTGGCCTTAACCATCGAACACCTTTCGGATGAATTGGAATGCCAACTGTGAGCCAGTCCTAATCCCCCAATATCAGTGCCCGACCTCACTAATGCTCTTGTGGCTGAATGGAAGCAAGTCCCAGCAGCAATGTTCCAACATCCAGTGGAAAGCCTTCCCAGAACAGTGGATGCTGTTGTAGCAGCAAAGGGGGTCCAACTCAATATTAATGCCCATGATTTTGTAATGAGATGTTCGACGAGCCGGTGTCAACATACTTTTGGTCATGCAGTGCAAGTTACATAATGTAGCACAACTGCTAAACATGAGAAAGTACTATATGTTTTGGCTTGCTATTGGGCTATTTGTAATGTATATTTAACATGACCCTTACATTGGTTAAATAAGTACAATCAAAAGTTAGACTATTTAAATCATAAGAGACCTTGGCCTAAAATTATCTAAAATCATTACTTGACCTCCTTTGGTGTAAAGCAAGACAATAAAATATACTGTAACATCAACAGTATGAACACCCATGCTTTCCACAAAAAATATTTTCAAAGCAGACATGCATGCTTGTAAATATCCCCTGCCAAAATATTTTTAACAGATTTTACTCGTCCAAATGCCAATTTTTATCAACAATTTCACCCACGTTTCTTCTCACCCAAATGTTCTCAATAATAATGTGAGTGAGAGGCATAACTTTTCCACTTGTGAGTCATTCTGTTTTTCATTTGATAAAGCTGCCATTAATGGAATGTAAAAGGTGATAAGGGGTCGTAGAACACACTGATGGATTGAACTTCCACGGACTGCTCCAGGAATCTGGGAAATAAGGCAGAGGGATTGCTCCCCACTTCATAACAAGGCACAGGGCCCTGTGTAAACTGTCAGTAAATTTAACAGTACCCCCTCTTAAAACATACTTGGAACTCTAGGGTCTGCTGGATTACAGTGTCAGTGTAATGTACCAAGTTTGAAGGTGTTTATGGTACCATGTCTCCACATGCAGACTTTGGAAGAACGGCCGACTTTTCCTCAGAACCTTGTGTTTTCTCTTTTAAAAAATCCATTGTTCTAGTACGCTGTAAACTAGACGCCACACAGTGTGCTATCTGAGGGTCACAACTCATCCATTTGATAGCCTGCTGAGCTGTTTGAGTTACAGAAGCGAATAAAGATATCCACTGTCAGATAGACAACCTGGCTATTTACTCATTTTCCTGGCTTCTGTCCAAAGGAGGGCTCTTAGTTTCGATTTTATTGAGTAATTCTACTTGTGTCATCCAAGTTGTTATTTAAAGTATCCAGAATTTACTATAAACAAACCCTTTTGTTAATGATATTCACACAAACATACAGTACCAGTCAAAGGTTTGGACACACTCATTCAAGGGTTTTAATTTATTTTTACTATTTTCTACATGGTAGAATAATAGTGAAGACATCAAAACTATGAAATAACACATGGAATCATGTAGTAACAAAAAAAGTGTTAAACAAATCAAAATATATTTTAGATTCTTCAAAGTAGCCACCCTTTGCCTTGATTACAGCTTTGCACACTCTTGGCATTCTCTCAATCAACTTCATGAGGAATGCTTTTCCAAAAGTCTTGAAGGAGTTCCCACATATGCTGAGCATTTGATGGCTGCTTTTCCTTCACTCTGCGGTCCAACTCATCCCAAACCATCTCAATTGGGTTGAGGTCAGGTGAATGCAGAGACCAGGTCATCTGATGCAGCACTCCATCACTCCTTCTTGGTCAAATAGCCCTTACACAGCCAGGAGGTGTGTTGGGTCATCGTCCTGTTGAAAAACGAATGATAGTCCCACTAAAGCGCAAACTAGATGGGATGGCGTATTGCTGCAGAATGCTGTAGTAGCCATGCTGGTTAAGTGTGTCTTGAATCCTAATTAAATCACCAACAGTGGCACCAGCAAAGCAACCCCACACCTCCTACTCCATGCTTCATGGTGGGAACAACACATACGGAGATCATCCGTTCACCTACTCTGTGTCTCACAAAGACACGGCGGTCGGAACCAAAAATCGCACATTTGGACTCATCACACCAAAGGACAGATTTCCACCAGTCTAATGTCCATTGTTTGTGTTTCTTGGCCCAAGCAAGTGTCTTCTTCTTACTGGTGCCCTTTAGTAGTGGTTTCTTTGCAGCAATTCAACCATGAAAGGCCTGATTCACGCAGTTTCCTATGAACAGTTGATGTTGAGATGTGTCTATTACTTGAATACTGTGAAGAATTGATTTGAGCTACAATCTGAGGTGCAGTTAACTCTAATGAACTTATCCTCTGCAGCAGAGGTAACCGTGGGTCTTCCTTTCCTGTGGCTGTCCTCAGGAGAACAATGTTTCATCATAGCGCTTGATGGTTTTTGCGACAGCACTTGAAGAAACTTTCAAAGTTCTTGAAATGTTCCGCATTGCCATAATATGGAATCGACCACCCCTACCTTGTCACAACACAACTGATTAGCTCAAATGCATTAAGAAGGAAATACATTCCACAAATAAACAAGGCACACCTGTTAATTGAAATGCATTCCAGGTGACTACCTCATGAATCTGGTTGAGAGAATGCCATGAGTGTGCAAAGCTGTCATCATGGCAAAGGGTGGATACTTTGAAGAATTTGTTAAACACTTTTTTGGTTACTACATGAATCCATATGTGTTATTTCATATTTTTGATGTCTTCACTATTATTCTACAATGTAGAACATTTTTGTAATAAAGAAAAACCCTGGAATGAGTAGATGTGTCTATTGACGGGTACTATATTTCTCAAGAAACATAAATTATCACAACGCAAATATATCCAGGATGACTCAGTAAGTTTGACAATACCAGAATAAATGTTGCCTAAGTTCATCATTACCGACACCAAGGTTGGGGATTCCCCACAAACAGTATCTCTTCATGCCACCAAAAACATCTATCTTTCAAATTTAAGAGCCAAACATGGTTATATATTAAACCTAAAAATCCTACTAGAGTGAAGGAAGGAGTTACGCTCGAAGAGCATGCCGACTGGCCAAGTTTAATGCTAAGTGAAAGATACAATAAACAAGGTAAACTCCATAGCAACAACTGTTAATGTTTTGGAGGCTCCACATAACCTCTTCCTGATTGGGACTCCCCAGAGTCCCTCAGAGCTCGCTCACTAATTATGTTCAAGTCATTCTCAAATGAAAGGTCATGTTTAGCGGTTCAAAACAAATCCTCGAATGTGGGTCTGGCAAAAGTGAAACATTAAGTTACAGTAACAACCTCTAGAGTAGACTATTAAAAGGACAATATTTTGATACTAATACAAATCTAGAATAAATACAGTGCATTTGGAAAGTATTCAGACCCCCAGACTTTTTACACATTTTGTTACATTACAGCAGTCCTTCTCAAATAGTGGGGGGCTCGGGGGGTTGCCGGGGGGGTGGGCACGATTGACCCCGGGGAACATGCTTTTTTTTTGCCACAGGGAGTAGGTTTTTTTTGCACCGAACAAGAGCACACAGCACAGAGCAGGAGATATGAAGTGCAGATAACAAACCCTTAAGAGACACCATGGAAGAATATTTAACAGCGATGAAAAGAAAGGCGGAGAGAGACTGAGATAATGAGACAAACGTAAGTCTCCCGAAAGCTAAGACGAGGACATATGATGAAGCGTATGTAGCGCTTGGCTTCACTGTGACTACGGTGGGGGATGAGGAAAGACCGGTATGTTTACTGTGTCTAAAAATGTTGGCAGCGGACAGCATGAAGCCAAATAAATTAAGGCGTCACTTAAAGACATTACACCCCAATCACGCTGATAAGCCACTTGAGTCTTTTCAGTGAAAACATGCCGAATATTGCCAACAATCATCCCGCTTTGTGAATGCTTTTCAGTAAACCAACGAGCACTGTTAGCATCATATAAGGTGGCGTACCAAATTGCTCAGTGCAAAACAAAACACTCCATAGCAGAGGAGCTGATACTGCCTGCAGCATTAGACATGGTCTCTGTCATGCTGGATGACGCAAGTGCTGCAAAAATAAAAACTATCCCTCTGTCCAATGACACTGTCGCCAGACGTATAAATGACATTGCTAACGATCTTAAAGAACAGCTGGTAGATAAATTCAAAGACCAACGTTTTTGCCTTACAGTTCGATGAAGCAACTGACAGCAACAAAGACTGTTTGTTTCGCTTATGTACGTTTTGACATGACAAACTCCCTGTGTGAGGATCTACTTTTTTGTAAATATGTCAGAGACAGAGCCACAGCTGAAGAGCTATTCAAAATGCTGGACTGCTTCCTGACTGAGAATGGGCTAAAGTGGGAGAACTGCATTGGTGTTTGCAGTGATGGTGCACAGACCATGGCAGGGATGAGAAAAGGACTTAGAGCACTCATCAAGAAGGCCTCACCTAATGCTGAGTGGACACACTGTGTTATACACAGAGAAGCATTGGCATCAAGGCACCTTTCCTCTGAATTAAGTGAGGTTATGACTGACATTGTAGGTGTAGTCAATTTTATAAAGACCAGACCACTAAAAACAAGAGTCTTCTCTGCTATCTGTGAGGAGATGGTAGCTGAACATCAAGCTGTGCCACAGTGAAGCAAGGTGGCCGTCACAAGGAAAAGTCTTGTCCAGAGTTGTTGAGCTCAGAGAGCAGATAAGAATGTTTTCGGAGCAGGAGCACAAGTATGACCTCGCAGAAAAATGTTGTGATGAGAACTTCCTTGCAAAACTGGCCTACCTGAGTGACATATTTGGAAAGCTAAATGAACTAAATGAACTACAGTTTCAAAGGAAAGATAAACACCTCCCTCAGGTCACAGACAAGATCAGCTTTTTCACTCAAAAGCTTGCAATGTGGGGCAGGCGACTTGATGAAGGAAATACTGATTAATTCGAGAACCTGCATGAATTTGTTGACACTACTGACTATGATGACACCTTAGTGATTCCATATATTAAGGAGCATATTTCATCACTGATGGGATTCTTTAAAAAGCACTTCCCTGAAAACAGTTCCCAATATGACTGGGTGCACCAGCTCCAACTGGTTTCAGCTCTGCAGAGGAGGACCAGTTCATTGATATGACGTCTGACTCCACATTGAGACTGAGGTTCACATCACAGACACTGAGTGAATTATGGCTGAGTGTAGAGAGGCAGTATCCACTCTTAGGGCAGAGGGCCATGGGCATTCTTCTTCCTTTTGCAACATCTTTTCTTTGTGAGACTGGCTTCTCTGCTGTTGCTGCACTGAAGACCAAGTACAGGTCCCAGCTAAACATTGAGCAGGAGCTGAGAGTTGCAGTGTCATGCTTCAAACCCCGCTTTGAAAAGCTGTGCTTTGCAAAACATGCTCATTGCAGCCATTAATCCTGATTTCCTCATTTTGATTTTAAAAAATCAGCACAAATTGTTTTATTCATTTTTGTTTTATAGGTCAAAGTGTTTCATATATTGTGCTCCTGAGTTAATGTTGCTGATCAATTTGAATTTATTTTTAGATTATATTTTATTTTTCAGTATCAAATGGTCAAAAAAAAATTACAGTTTAAATAAGGATTTATTTATTTTTTAAATTTCAGGCAAATTGATGCACTTTAAGTCTTTTCTGTTACAGACTAAAAAACAATGTTAATAAAGTTATTCTTTGTTGTAAGTTGATCTATATTTCTTTCTTTCTTTCCTTCTTTTTTTATGTCAATAAGGATACAATGTTATGCAGAGGTGTACTTATAACAATTTTATAGACAAATTATACTATTTACAGTCACGGCGGAGAGTTGGGGGGAGCAAAATGTTTACTTCTTCCTAGGGGGGCGTAACAGAAAATAATTGAGAAGCACTGCATTACAGACTTAATTTTTTTTGTTGCTTAAATACATTTTCCTTATCATTTGACATACATTACTCCATAATGACAAAGCAAAAACAGGTTTTTAGAAATGTTTGCAAATTTATAAATAAATAAAATATTCAGACCCTTTTCTATGAGACTCGAAATGATCATCCTTGAGATGTTTCTACAACTTGATTGGAGTCCGCTTGTGGTACATTCAATTGATTGGATATAATTTTGAAAAAGCACACACCTGTCTATATAAGGTCCCACAGTGGAAGATGCATGTCAGAGCAAAAACCAAGCCGTGAGGTCAAATGAATTGTCTGTAGAGCTCTGCGACAGGAATTCCCCAAGAACATAGAGGCCTCCATCATTCTTAAATGGAAGAAGCTTGGAACCACCAAGACTCTTCCTAGAGCGGGCCGCCTTGTCAAACTGAGCAATCGGGGGAAAAGGGCCTTGGTCAGGGAGGTGACCGAGAACCCGACGGTCACTCTGACAGAGCTCCAGAGTTCCTCTGTGGAGATGGGAGAACCTTCCAGAAGGACAACCATTTCTGCAGCACCAATTTATTTATTTATTTATTTTAATTGTACCTTTATTTTACTAGGTAAGTCAGTTAAGAACAAATTCGTATTCTCTTATTTTCATTGACGGCCTAGGAACAGTGGGTTAACTTCCTGTTCAGGGGCAGAACGACAGATTTTGTACCTTGTCAGCTCGGGGATTTGAACTTGCAACCTTTCGGTTACTAGTCCAATGCTCTAACCACTAGGCTACCCTGCCGCCCCGAGAGACCACCAATCAGACCCTTATGGTATTGCGGCCAGACAGAAGCCACTCCTCAGTAAAAGGCACATGACAGCCCGCTTGGAGTTTGGCTAAAGGCACCTAACGGACTCTCAGACCATGAGAAATAAGATTGAACTCTTTGGCCTGAATGCCAAGCGTCACATCTGGAGGTAACCTGGCACCATCCTTACAGTGAAGCATGGTGGTGGCAGCATCATACTGTGGCAATTTTTTAAAGTGGCAGGGACTGGAAGACTATTCAGGATCGAGGGAAAGATGAACAGAGCAAAGTACAGAGAGATTCTTGATGAAAACAATTTGAGTATTATTCCAATCTATTTTTTTGCTGTTGAGATTGATGCATTTTGTTAACTGGGTTTTAAAGAGGAAAATGTTGGCCTAGATAATGAAGCAGGCTTATGGTAAAGCCAATTATGATAATGCCTCAGCTGACCTCTACACTTATCATCATCCTATTTTGTAAAGGAGCATCTGGATGAGATCTGGTGGGGAGCATTTGTAACACATGTGGACTGGTATAATTTACAATGTTGTCATGGAGTATCTGGTTATAAGCAACTGTTTTGCTTAGCAACATGCACGGGAAGGTGGAGGGGAAAAATGTGCTGGCAGGTAGATGGAATATTTTAATACCATGAGACATCAACAGTTTGTGTTCCATAGATAGTTCCAGGTTACAGCAAAGTCAGTTGAATTCTGAATAAAAAGGTTCTGGGTAATAATAGAGTAATATATAACAGCTAATAAATGAATGGGGAAATATATCAAAATACAAAGCCTGCCTTTTGATCCCCAAAAATAGACTAAATCAAAGGAAACGATGAAAGAAAAATGGAACTGTCAGTCTCAGAAATTATGGTTTGTAGCATATCATTGCCAGTGATAAATATTTCAACAAATAAAGCCTGAACAAGGTAGAGAAAGAGGCTTATAGTTTGCAGTGAACCTTGCCATAGTTGAGCACATTTGGGCCCCATTTCAATCCACTGTAGATGAAAGAACTGCACTGTGGGTTCTTTCAGAACTCACACTTTTGTACTTAGCTGCTTTAAGGAGGTTTTACTAACAATGACTGTGATATGCACTTGTCTTTACCTACCTTAGTTGATCACACTGACTGTAAGCCACTCTCGATAAGTGTCCGCAAAATGACCAAAATATAAATATAAATCAGATTAGTTAATTGTGTTAAAACTGACACAAACCGCAAGCTACTCCTCTCGCGGACAATGGATTTTGATGTGAAATCACAGCTGCCCTTAAAAATACAGCATAAACCTTCTCAGTGAACACAGTGTGGTTTGCTTTATCTGCAATCGATTGAATTTGGGTCTTGGTTTGATATTCTCTGTTGTGTATGACTTAATATAAATGGTCTTACCATGGTTTTATTTACTATTCACAGTCAAATTAAATCCCTTTTAACTGCATACATGTAGGAGCCCAAAAAAAATCTGTCCAAAGAATCTTCTCTGAGATCAAGCTTAAGCTACTTTAAAGAAAGAAATAGATATGATCAGGTTAGAAATGCATTTTTCAAAGCATGTACTGCACAGGTCTTCATTTTGAAGACTAACACAATAGAGAGATAAAACCGACTGTCTGGATAGAACAGAGCAGCCTAGATTTGCAAAAGATCTTACGTCTCATCTTTAATCATGTTGGTACTGTATAATAATGTAGGCACCAGACCTGGATTAAAATACTATTGTAAATCCTTTCAAATAATTGATATGTGCTTTTCTGGCATAATGCACCAATACAATACTCCCAAAACTGCAAACCTCACTCATCTGGCACTCCAGGCAGGCTAGAGCAAACACAACGTTTTTTAAAAAGATTTTAAATAGTAAATGAACCCTGTGTGGCACTATGCAGTATAGAACACTCACCTCACATGACTGGATACAGTGGATGAGTTTGGGGTCAGGATGCCACCTCGTCATTCCTGTGCAAACAATGTCCTGTAATGTAACATTGATTGAGATATTGTAATTAGTTATCAGTATCTACAGCAATATCTATAGATCCAAACCTATTTTGGTTATACTAGGCTTACAGGAGACAGTTTGTCTGTACACAGGACTTTATTTTTGTTCAATGACTACACTTGATAAAGATATCTAAATGGACGTACATCTCTAGCTTTACTCTAATGCTCCCATCAAACCAAAAACATTTAGTCAACAAGCCCATATTTTGTGTTATGAAATGATCCAGCCAAAATGGCCCTGTCATCTTGAGTTCTCCTCATAATGGTGTGTGGCATTTACTTTCTACCTTAACGACAGCATACTAATCGTATTGTTTGACTGAAAAAGACTGTAGGAGTAACAGGATACCACTTTATGTCCCAAAAGTTGTCTTGTAAAGGGATACAGACATGATTCCCATCTAGACTCAATCGAACCTAATGCATTGGATCACGATGACCTGCCAGTAACACAACTCAAGTCATCAAAATCAGTGCCAAACTATTTGGCCTTCAGGCAGTTACGTCTGCTGGCTCAGTGAATGACCACCCAATAGAGTGTCAAATGATAGGGCTATTTACGTTAGCCTTCATGTCAAAGCGATCCTTCAAGATAATATTGGGCAGGTTGCCCTTCTTAAGAAAACAACAGTCCATTTCACTCTGACACAATAGTGAAATTCCTAGACATTTTGCTGTGATGATTGCGTGTTGCGTAAATTCTTGAAAGGCGCCTATTTCTAATAGTATAAACTCTGATGTCACAACTTTCTTTTGTCCATCCGAATCTTTATACCTCATTATTTGCCATCTGCATGTCAAACTGGCAGAAATTATAATAAACATTTGATCTTAACAGAATTCAAAAAAAAGAAAAGAAGCAGGAAGATTGCACCTGGTTGTTTATATCGAACAATATAAATACATTCAGTAAAATAAGCTGCTAAGCGTAGGCCGGTGATTCATTTGCAGGAAAAGCTCAACTTGAAGGACTGACAACTGTTTGTTTTAGTCCATTATTCATCCAAATGAATCATTTGAGCAAGCCACAGAGCTGTGTGTGAAGCTCTAAGGTTACACAAGGTGAATATTAGCCAATACAACATAAAATGTTGCAAATAACAAAGCAGCAACGTCTACGTCAGTCAAACACCTTACCTGAACCCTGCCTGGCAGCATCCAGTGCTTGACGCTGTCTGCTGTGGTGCTATTGGCTAGAACCACTGGGTCATGCAAGGCCGCACTGCATGTTGGGTAGCAAACTGCACCTGCAGTGATACAAAGTAAGCTTTCCTTTCACTCCAATTTGCATCGGTTGAATTTATTCACGTGCAAAAAAAAAAAAAGCCATAGTTAAGACGAGTCATCTGTGATTCAACAGCTTGGCAGCTCATCTAGCAATGTAATTTACCACCTGCTACCTGCTATGGCTCTGTTTTATTTTGCCATGTGTATGCATGCCTTCTGGGATACACAACACACCACAATATATGGGAAATAAATATATACATATATATATATATATATATATTCTGTATATATACACTACCAGTCAAAAGTTTGGACACACCTACTCATTCAAGGGTTTTTCTATATTTTTACTATTTTATACATCTCAGAATAATAGTAAATAAATCAAAACTATGAAATAACAAAAAAGTGTGAAACAAATAAAAATAGATTTTAAATTCTTCAAAGTAGCCACCCTTTCTTTGCCTTGATGACAGCTTTGCGCACTCTCAGCATTCTCTCAACAAGCTTCATGAGGTAGTCCCCTGGAATGCATTTCAATTAACAAATGTGCCTTGTTAAAAGTTCATTTGTGGATTTAATGCGTTTGAGCCAATCAGTTGTGTTGTGACAACGTAGGGTTAGTATACAGACGATAGACCAGTTGGTAAAAGACCATGTCCATATTATGTCAAAATAAGTTCAAACAAGCTAATAGAAACAGCAGCAGTCCATCAGAGGATAAGTTCATTAGAGTTAACTGCACCTCAGATTGTAGCCCAAATAAATTCTTCACAGAGTTCAAGTAACAGACACATCTCAACATCAACTGTTCAGAGGAGACTGCGTGAATCAGGGCTTAATTAATTTGTTGAATTGCTACAAAGAAATACTACTAAAGGACACCAATGAGAAGAAAATATTTGCTTGGGCCAAGAAACACGAGCAATGGACATTAGACGGTGGAAATCTGTCCTTTGGTCTGATGAGTCCAAATTTGAGGTTTTTGGTTCCAACCCCCGTGTCTTTGTGAGACGCAGAGTAGGTGAACGGATGATCTCCGAATGTGCATTCTGCAGCTATACGCCATCCCATCTTGTTTGCGCTTAGTGGGACTATCATTTCTTTTTCAACAGGATAACGACCCAAAACACACCTCCAGGCTGTATAAGGGCTATTTGACCAAGAAGGAGAGTGATGGAGTGCTGCATTAGATAACCTGGCCTCCACAATCACCCGACCTCAGCCCAATTGAGATTTGGGATGATTTGGAACGTGTAGTGAAGTAATAACAGCCAACAAGTGCTCAGCATATGTGGGAACTCATTCAAGGCTGTTGGAAAAGCATTCCCGGTGACTACCTCATGAAGCTTGTTGAGAGAATGCCAAGATTGTGCAAAGCGGTCATCAAGGCAAAGAAAGGGTGGCTACTTTGTAGAATCTAAAATCTATTTTTATTTGTTAAACACTTTTTTGTTTGTTACATGATTCCATATCTGTTGTTTCATAGTTTTGATGTATTCACTATTATTCTACAATGTAGAAAATAGTACAGATAAAGAATGTTTGACTGGTACTGTGTACATATTACCACGGTACAGTATTACATAATCATGAGATGTTTCAAATTATTTGACTTTACACTGTAGAAACTTTCAGACTAAAGAAATACCAACTAAAATGCATTCTGTGTAGAATCAATAAATATATGTAATTATCAGAACGATGCAGTGCATAATTTCTTTGAAATAATACTGACAGTCTGTTACTACAGTACATTGCAGTACATTACTACGCTAAAGTAAGTATAATACGGAGTTTCCTCAAGCTGGAGGAGTTGAGAAGGAGACTTACCAACACTGAAGCCCTCGTCACAGGCATACTGAATCCGATTGACATCAGGTGGAGGTGGGCAGGCTTCATTCAACCTTGTACACATTGTGAACTTCTCTGTCCACTCTCCATCTTTAGTGCAGCGAATTGTGTGCTGTCAGGAGAGATAAAAACAGAATGAATAAGATATGGCACTTTATTAATGGAATGGAATGACAGCTCAGACAGTGGACCTATATTGCATCTTTTGTTTTGTATAAAGAGAGCTAAAGCATTACGTTTTCCGAGGCATGAGGACACTGGAGGGTACAGAGGCTGTTGTAGTGCCTGCCGTTGGTGCAGGTGAACATGCCCTCATAGACAGCAGGTAGAGATGGACAGGGAATGGGTTCACAGCCCCCCTCCTCCCACTGGCCCCCCTCTACACACTCCACCTTCAGAAACCTTCTGGGGACGCACAAACACACACACAAGCACACACATACTGTCAGTAGGAATACCGGCCTACGCCATCGGCCTTCACATACACAGTACTGACATACGGTGACGCACTAACAAACACCTACACGTTTTATGTAATCTCTGGCTAAACCTGAGGGAATAAGTAAGTACATGGACTAAAACCAGGAGTGAAAAAGAGAGGGATACAGTATTCACAAGCCGCAGTAATAACAAGTTATTGTACCGGTTACCATTTTCAATAAAATTGTGGTGTTAACAATGTATTTGAGTAAATACCTTTAAAACATGTCAAAGTTCATAATAAACAAGATAATTTAAACCGATTGAATAGTGCTTTTGGTTCTTCACATATTGTAACTCATTAGAAGTCCTTAAGACATTCACATATCTTAAAAGTGAGTTGAGAATCTCATAAAGAAGTCCAGATGTTAAATAAAGGTTAAATAAAAATGAACAAAATAAAAAAAGGTGTAAATGCCCTGTTCTGATATCAGTTTGTACCTGCAGTTGGTCCAGTACAACATGCTGAGCAGTCTTAGAAAGTTTAGATAGATTCAAGAACAATGTCTTTGACGGGCCGATATGCCCAATAGTAAGGGATAATGCTGACTCCAACAAAGAGAGGAAAGAAACGCACAACATCGGCTTACTAATGGGTAACCAACTCATTAGAAACACGTGAATCACATTGATAATCAGGCTAAGTTACCCAATGAATAAAACTGGAAAACAATAATGAGAAAAGTAAACAATTGGTATGGATCTTACTGGAGATGTATGTCACTATACTTTAAAACCATACACAGGTATGCAGGGTTTATGGATCTAAAGGTACATTTAAATGTACGAATTGTGCTATTTAAACTCAGGATCCGTGGGAGAAATATGTGATGCATTCATTGTTTCCTGTTACATAAAATAGCAGCTTCTAACACTGTTCTATAACACGTTTATGGAGCAGAGCAAAAAAAGTGATACATAACACATTACTCACTTTCTGGACTTTGTTTTTAGGCTGCCAGTAACATAGCAACCTGGGTTACATTTGTAACGGCATACGGTACCCACATCATGCCCTGTACCTTCGCACTGGGGCCCTAGGAGCTTGGCGTTGGGTACTGTTGGAGGCTCTGGGCACTCTATCTTACAGTAGGCTTCAGGGAAGGACCATAGACCATCATCTAAACACACCAACCTATCACTGTCTCCTGCAAAACAAATAAAGGCACAAAATCTATTCAAACCTCACACAGAAATGTAATCCAAATGATCAGTAGTTTGTTATTAAGTTAGTTACTAACACTCTTAATGAATCTGACATCTGGAATCAGTCCGTTCATTTGAATGCTAAGACATAAGGTAAGTTTGTGAACTGTTAGTGATTTATTATGATCAATTGTATTGTATGTGTCCATACCTGCCGGTGCCTAGAGATAAATTATCTAAGGCCCCACACAAGGTTATGTTGGTATGTATATGTAATCAATTCTCTAAAAGTTGTGTTCATTTTATTGGTCTATAAATGTAATGAATATTTTACATTGTTTAAAGTGTTTTATGAGGTCTTTAAGCTTTGCTCTAGTGTTGCAATCATAAAAATAAAAAATCCAATACAGCTGTATAAGGAGGAATCGCTGACTATTGAGTAATGCATGGCAATGGGTACATAGGAACTGGGATCAACATGCATGTTGGGTCAATATCGGTAACCTATCAAATAATTCAGAAGAGCTCATTGACTGACCACAGCCAGAGATCCAGCAGTAGTCTATGTAGCCAACTTAAAACAGCCTAACAAACTGCTGTCAATAACAAGATAGGTTGCGGTTGGGAGTCTGTTGGGAGTTGCCATCTGTGTCGTTCCACCAATTAGGTGCATTTGGGTAGTGTAACTTGGCGGGAAAAAAATACATTTCACCAAATGTTTTAAATTCTGTCGTAAAGAGCACATGTTCAACTTAATTAAAAACACATTCTCCAACCTATAGAAGTTAAGTGTAAAAAAGTGTACTATAGTAAGTGGCTATTATGTGCCAAATAAAGTCAAAGGGTTGACTAACTGGGTGGCTGTATTTGATTAACGTTTATTGAAAAAGTATGAATTTCAGCAAACAAAGGTAAGCAACTACAGAGGACAAACACAGGTACAAGGTTAGTGTTTCATAATGAAACATTTTTGAAGTATTGACCTTGGGCGAATCGATGTAGTCCGAGCTGAACTCCACAAAGGCTGGTCTCTGGAGTTCATCAGAAACTTCCTTCAACATGGAGTGGAGTTTCGTCAGCTAGGGAAATGGAGGCTTGTTGGTGTGCAACAGGGAAGGGCAATTTATTGCACGTTTAAATTGTTAAAGGTCCAATGCTGATAGGCTCTTGGTAAAGAGCAATTTCTCAAGCAAGGATTGTGTGGGTGTGGTCTGAGTGGGGAGGGGAAAACTAAAAACTAGCTGTTAATGCAGAAAGGTTTGGAACTATCTTTCTTATTGGTCTATTAATTAATGTATCGCCTGGTGATGGTACTACCCAAACCAGATCAAACCAGACGCATCTTGATTCAAGTGGCAAAGTCCCGTCATGTGATCTTACAGTGGATGAACTGGGAATCAGACTTGTGATCTGATTACGTCAATAAAAAGTTTACGACTTCATATGTAGTGTACAGTTGAAGTCAGAAGATTACGTACACCTTAGCCAAATATGATTGAACTCAGTTTTTCACAATTCCAGACATTTAATCCTAGTAAAAATTCCCTGTCTTAGGTCAGTTAGGATCACCACTTAATTTTAAGAATGTGAAATGTCAGAATAATAGTAGAGAGAATGATTTATTTCAGCTTTTATTTATTTTATCACATTCCCAGTGTGTCAGAAGTTTACATGCACTCACTTAGTATTTGGTGGCATTTCCTTTAAATTGTTTAACTTGGGACAAACGTTTTGGGTAGCCTTCCACAAGCTTCCCACAATAAGTTGGGAGAATTGTGGCCCATTCCTCCTGACAGAGCTGGTGTAACTGAGTCAGGTTTGTAGGCCTCCTTGCTCGCACACACTTTTTCAGTTCTGCCCACAAAATGGGATTGAGGTCAGGGCTTTGTGATGGCCACTCCAATACCATGACTTTGTTGTCCTTAAGCCATTTTGCCACAACTTTGGAAGTATGGTTGGGGTCATTGTCCATTTGGAAGACCCATTTGCGACCAAGCTTTAACATGATGTCTCGAGATGTTGCTTCAATATATCCACATCATTTTCCTACCTCTCTGATTGGGAACCATATTTAGGCAGCGATCTTCTTTGGGTATTTCGTGGGTTATTGTCTATGTGATGTTGCATGTTTGCACTCAGTATTTATAGCGGTCATCTTCATTTTGATATTTTTTTTAAGTGTACTTCGTGTTTGTTTTCATCTATCATTAAAAATATGTATTGACATCACGCTGCGCTTTGGTCTCCTCAATACGACGATCGTGACACTCACTCTTTTTCCTCCAAACATAACGATGGTCATTATGGCCAAACAGTTCTATTTTTGTTTCATCAGACCAGAGGACATTTCTCCAAAAAGTATGATCTTTGTCCCCATGTGCAGTTGCAAACTGTAGTCTGGCTTTTGTATGGCAGTTTTGGAGCAGTGGCCTCTTCCTTGCAGAGCGGCCTTTCAGGTTATGTCGATATAGGACTCGTTTTACTGTGGATATAGATACTTTGTACCTGTTTCCTCATCACCAGGTCCTTTGCTGTTGTTCTTGGATTGATTTGCACTTCTCGCACCAAAGTATGTTGTCTCTAGGAGACGGAACACGTTTCCTTCCTGAGCGGTATGATGGCTGCATAGTTCCATGGTGTTAATACTTGCGTACTATTGTTTGTACAGATGAACGTGGTGCCTTCAGGTGTTTAGAAATTGCTCCCAAGGATGAACCAGACTTGTGGAGGTCTACAAAAAAAAATTCTGAGGTCTTGGCTGATTTCTTTTCATTTTCCCATAATGTCAAGCAAAGAGGCACTGAGTTTGAGGGTAGGCCTTGAAATACATCCACAGGTACACCTACCATTGACTCAAATTATGTAAATTAGCCTATCAGAAGCTTCAAAAGCCATGACATAATTTTCTGGAATTTTCCAAGCTGTTTAAAGGCAAAATCAACTTAGTGTATGTAAACCTCTGACCCACTGGAATTGTGATACAGTGAAGTATAAGTGAAATTATCTGTCTGTAAACAATATTTTTGGAAAAAGTACTTGTGTCATTCACAAAGTTGATGTCCTAACCGACTTGCCAGAACTATAGTTTGTTAACAAGAAATTTGTGGAGTGGTTGAAAAACGAGTTTTAATGACGCCAACCAAAGTGTATGTAAACTTCCGACTTCAACTATATATAATTTCTGTAAGACAAAAAATGAAGGCATGGCATAGCGCTGAACTTTTAAAATGGCTGTGTTCCTATGGGAATTTGTGCATGTTTAGAGGGCCACCATTAGGAAAAAGATATGAAGAAAAACATACATTGTAAAAAAAATTATAAAATACTTTTAGAATGGTAATTGGTGACATACTTTATTTCAAACCGACTTTCAAACCAAGCTATTCCCTAACATGGAGACAGTTTGTGAACCAACCCCCCCCAAGATATGTTTTTTTTTTTCATTTTAGAATCAATCTTTTTTGGAAAATGTTTCCACTGCTGTTGCTCTGGCTCTGTAATAGTCACGTTGTTGCTGTACAACTGTATCAGAATTCCATGATTCTTACCTTTCTAACAGTACTATGCACGTGTTTGTAGGACTTATAGTTTTGAAATCAAAATGTATGAAGGTAGTTCTCAATTTGTCCCTTGCGTAGTCTCATTCTGTATACTCCCCTTGTCCTAAGGGTAAAAAAGACTCACCTTCGCTAAACCCCTAAAATAAAGCAGCTTAATTGAATTTTAAACCCCAAACATATTTTGCATGAAGAAACAACTTGTCATTCAGCACAAACGTTGTGAATATCTGGGTTTTCTCTCTGCGTTTAATCAGTGGATACCACTCGTTTTTATGACAACACACCTGTCATAATTGTTTTCTTTACTAACGTAGAGGTTTATTATTATTGCTAAAGGTAATGCATACTGCAACATTTTTTTTATCAGGAGATAGCACTTGTATAGCCTAAGAAAGTAGCAGAAATGTGCAGAAAGTAGTTTTGAATACTTTTTATTGTATTGATTTAGTATGGTCAGGGCGTGAGTTGGGTGGGCAGTCTATGTTTGTTTTTCTAGGTTTTGGGTATTTCTATGTTTCGGCCTAGTATGGTTCTCAATCAGAGGCAGGTGTCATTAGTTGTCTCTGATTGAGAATCATACTTAGGTAGCCTGGGTTGCACTGTTTGTTGGTGGGTGATTGTCTATGTTGATTGATTGTTTCAGCGCAGTTTGCATTTAGCTTCACGGTTGTTCTTTTGTTTATTGTTTTTTGTATAGGGTTTCAGTGTTTTCTGTATTAAAATTAATGATGAACACATACCACGCCGCATTTTGGTCCTCCGATCCATCTCGCCTCTCCTCTTCAGATGAAGAGGAGGACGACCGTGACAAGGGAACAATAACAGTCTTGAACTTTTTTAGCAACATAGTGATATGTTCCTATATACTCTACAATGAGGAATTCAACTACAAAATACTAGTCTTCTCCCATTTTTAGAACCATTGCCCCAACCCACAAGTTGTATAAACAACAAGAATAAATAAGAATAAAATAATATAGATACAAAACAAAAATGTGAAGAACATAAATCAATGAACTCTAATTAGCACATGTAGTGTGTGCATGGACTTTGCAGATGTATTTTTCACGTGCAGCACATAGTATTTGTTTTACAGTTATTCTTTGAGGGGCAGAATTGACATCTCCTCCTCTTGCCTGCCCCAGCTGAAGCCTCAGGTGGATCAGGACAAGATTCATTCTTTGAATGTGGGGGGTTACAAGTGCCTTTCCCAGCTGCTCCAGGAACACCCTCCTCTTGTTCCGCTTATAAGGCATCCAGGTAGGGTTGATCTTGTTCTATATCACGAAGGCATTGCATGAGGACACATCAATGATGTTATGGAAGATGACCAGTGGCCAGCGGGCAGTCATCCTCCTGCAGCTGTAAGTTCCAATCATCTTGTCCAGGTTGTCAATGCCTCCTTTGTTGTGGTTGTAGTCCAGGATGATGGCTGGCTTCCTGTCCTCACGATCACTGATCTCAGCCGTTTTGTGCAGTGTGCTCAGGAGGACATCATTCTTGATCCTCTTTGGGAGGTAAGAAACTACAGTGGTGGTAGGGGGTGAAGGCAAACTTTGATGAGAAGGCCTCTCTTCCCCTTGCTGCGAGGAGTGCAGGTGCCAACCATGGTGATCTTCCTCTTCAAGAGTTGCTGGCTGTGTTCAATCAGTAGCACACATAATCTCAATCTGTCATTGTTGTTTTTGTAGTGTGTAAATTATTTTATAACTGCTGGGTCAAAAATGACCCTCAGACAATCTTTGTACCCTGGTGGTGTACAGCTTTCATGGAAATATGAACAAATGCGATGTTTCACTTTTTCTAATATTGGGATCACTAGAAAAAGTCATACAATTTCAAGTTGAAAAAATAATTTTGTGGGTTTTCTCTGCTGTTAAGCATTGTGGCGGGTCATCTTTGACCTTTAAGACAACACAAGGGTTAAGTGTCGCTTAGAAAATGCCACCAGAGGGTCTCAGAGTTTAACAGGAAAAGT
Organism: Oncorhynchus kisutch; assembly: GCF_002021735.2. NCBI lineage: Eukaryota > Metazoa > Chordata > Actinopteri > Salmoniformes > Salmonidae > Oncorhynchus > Oncorhynchus kisutch. The sequence goes on from NC_034203.2 coordinate 19,970,842, forward strand.
TTCACCGTCTTAAAATGAGAGTTCAGCTCACGTAACAGGGTTGACATTAAAATGGGGGAGAGGTTGTTTTTTTTACTTTAAAATGAATCACTAATAACATTAAATAAATAATCATCTTTGGAAATGACTTTGTGGGTTAAGTGGGTTAAAATCTTCCTAGAAGTCACAGAGACTGCACAGATGTATTGAATTGTCCATGTGGTTTATATTAAAGGGCACTTAATTTAATTAATATAACAGGCTTTAATATATTTGTGCACAAACTCTACTTAAAATATCAAAGGCACTCATTTCGTGGAACGACCCATCAATCTATTTACCCCATTTCCTTTTCGGATGAGAAAACGTTATGTTGTCAATAATAACTTTGGGTAGCGATTATGTGAGTGAGTGATTTCAGAGTAAAACCCTGTGATAGAAGATAGAAGCAAGGGGTAAAACCCTGTAGTAGAAGATAGTAGCCAGGGGTAAAACCCTGTAGTAGAAGCTAGAAGCCAGGGGTAAAACCCTGTAGTAGAAGATAGAAGCCAGGGGTAAAACACTGTAGTAGAAGATAGAAGCCAGGGGTAAAACACTGTAGTAGAAGATAGAAGCCAGGGGTAAAACCCTGTAGTAGAAGATAGAAGCCAGGGGTAAAACCCTGTAGTAGAAGATAGAAGCCAGGGGTAAAACCCTGTAGTAGAAGATAGAAGCCAGGGGTAAAACCCTGTAGTAGAAGATAGAAGCCAGGGGTAAAACCCTGTAGTAGAAGATAGAAGCCAGGGGTAAAACCCTGTAGTAGAAGATAGTAGCCAGGGGTAAAACCCTGTAGTAGAAGCTAGAAGCCAGGGGCCCTGAGGTACAGTAAATGAAATGGCAGGCGGGCTCTAAGACAGCATGTTCTTACCAGCGTGATTCCCACTTGGCCCTGCTGGCAACTCCAGAGTTAGAAGCCCTCTCTTGTTTTCCTTATTTCCTCTCTTCACCTGTCACCTGCTACTTTCCTATTTACACAGAGCCTAAAGGCCTCTGTGCACTGGAAGTCGACCAAGATCAACTGCCAAGCTGTTCAGTTCAGTCTCATTCCCAGGGCCAGCAGAGCAGCCTCGCCTTACAACAACCGCTAATAGGTTAAAGCAGAGCAACACAGACGCACTCCAATGCCATGATGCCACGCCAGGCTAGACTCCAAGCCCCTCTGTGCACCCAACCAACATGAGGTAATAGACTGAGACTCCTCAGGTGAACTAGAAAACAGCAATAACAGCCTCATGGTCAAGCTAATTTATTTTCCACTCTGAGAAAATGTTAGATTGGGCCAATCATTTTGTGTAAATGACTGAATGAATATCAAATTCCCACTTCATTAAAATGATAAATGGACCTATAATCATGTAAACCTATAAACTGTTATGAATACAACACACTGTATGTCAATTTGTATAATTACAACTGTACTGTTAATCATACTGTTAATCATACATACCCTGGAGTATGGCGGGGGGGTTGCAGGTGAAAGAGCACTGCTTGCCAAATGTTGTGCCCCAGGGGCAGCTGAAGGCGGCAAAGTAGACATGAGACTGTTCAGGGGGGCCACAGTCGATTGGCTGACAGCTCACAACACGGTCCCATGCTCCATGTACACACTGAAGCTCCATTTCTCGCTTTCAATTGGAGATGAATAAATAAACATTACAGTCCTGATGTGCTAAGGCATACTACTACAGTAATATAAATATCTACAACTGCTGCTACTTGTAGTAATTCATATATTTCGACAGTCATAGTAGGCTAGTACTATTTCATGTTACTTTCACAATGCTCAGAAATTCAATGTTGATGTGTAGGGGGATAAAGTGGAGGGGGCATATAATATACACTGCTCAAAAAAATTAAGGGAACACTAAAATAACACATCCTAGATCTGAATGAATTAAATATTCTTATTAAATACTTTTTTCTTTACATAGTTGAATGTGCTGACAACAAAATTACACAAAAATGATCAATGGAAATCAAATTTATCAACCCATGGAGGTCTGGATTTGGACTCACACTCAAAATTTAAGTGGAAAACAACACTACAGGCTGATCCAACTTTGATGTAATGTCCTTAAAACAAGTCAAAATGATGCTCAGTAGTGTGTGTGGCCTCCACGTGCCTGTATGACCTCCCTACAATGCCTGGGCATGCGTGGCATGATGAGGTGGCGGATGGTCTCCTGAGGGATCTCCTCCCAGACCTGGACTAACTCCTGGACAGTCTGTGGTGCAACGTGGCGTTGGTGGATGGAGCGAGACATGATGTCCCAGATGTGCTCAATTGGATTCAGATCTGGGGAACGGGCAGGAACTGCTGACACACTCCAGCCACATGAGGTCTAGGATTGTCTTGCATTAGGAGGAACCCAGGGCCAACCGCACCAGCATATGGTCTCACAAGGGGTCTGGGGATCTCATCTCGGTACCTAATGGCAGTCAGGCTACCTCTGGCGAGCACATGGAGGGCTGTGCGGCCCCCCAAAGACACCATGACTGACCCACCGCCAAACCGGTCATGCTGGAGGATGTTGCAGGCAGCAGAACATTCTCCACGGCGTCTCCAGACTCTGTCACATCTGTCACGTGCTCAGTGTGAACCTGCTTTCATCTGTGAAGAGCACAGGGCGCCAGTGGCGAATTTGCCGATCTTGGTGTTCTCTGGCAAATGCCAAACGTCCTGCACAGTGTTGGGCTGTAAGCACAACCCCCACCTGTGGACGTCGGGCCCTCATACCACCCTCATGGAGTTTCTGACCGTTTGAGCAGACACATGCACATTTGTGGCCTGCTGGAGGTAATTTTGCAGGGCTCTGGCAGTGCTCCTCCTTGCACAAAGGCGGAGGTAGCGGTCCTGCTGCTGGGTTGTTGCCCTCCTACGGCCTCCTCCACGTCTCCTGATGTACTGGCCTGTCTCCTGGTAGCGCATCCATGCTCTGGACACTACGCTGACAGACACAGCAAACCTTCTTGCCACAGCTCGCATTGATGTGCCATCCTGAATGAGCTGCACTACCTGAGCCATTTGTGTGGGTTGTAGACTCTGTCTCATGCTACCACTAGAGTGAAAGCACTGCCAGCATTCAAAAGTGACCAAAACATCAGCCAGGAAGCATAGGAACTGGGAAGTCTGTGGTCCCCACCTGCAGAACCACTCCTTTATTGGGGGTGTCTTGCTAATTGCCTATAATTTCCACCTGTTGTCTTCCATTTGCACAACAGCATGTGAAATGTATTGTCAATCAGTGTTGCTTCCTAAGTGGACAGTTTGATTTCACAGAAGTGTGATTGACTTGGAGTTACATTGTGTTGTTTAAGTGTTCCCTTTCTTTTTTTGAGCAGTGTATACTTTATATATGATTTCTATAATGCTCTGAATTGCTTAAATAGAGAAAGCTTCTAGGGTTGTCAACGTAGTGTTGTGCTTACCTGATGGGGTAAGACCCTAGTCTAATCCTAGTGTTGTGCTTACCTGATGGGGTAAGACCAGAGTCTAATCATAGTGTTGTGCTTACCTGATGGTGTAAGAACCTAGTCTAATCCTAGTGTTGTGCTTACCTGATGGTGTAAGACCCTAGTCTAATCCTAGTGTTGTGCTTACCTGATGGGGTAAGACCAGAGTCTAATCCTAGTGTTGTGCTTACCTGATGGTGTAAGAACCTAGTCTAATCCTAGTGTTGTGCTTACATGATGGTGTAAGACCTTTGTCTAATCCTAGTGTTGTGCTTACCTGATTATGTAAAACCCTAGTCTAATCCTAGTGCTGTGAGTACCTGATGGTCTAAAACATTAGTCTAATCTTAGTGTTGAGTTTACCTGATGGTGTAAAACACTAGTCTAATCTTAGTGTTGTGCTTACCTGATGGGGTTAAACCCGGGTCTAATCCTAGTGTTGTGCTTACCTGATGGGGTAAGACCCTAGTCTAATCCTAGTGTTGTGCTTACCTGATGGGGTAAGACCCTAGTCTAATCCTGGTGTTGTGCTTACCTGATGGGGTAAGACCCTAGTCTAATCCTAGTGTCGTGCTTACCTGATGGTGTAAAACCCGAGTCTAATCCTAGTGTTGTGCTTACCTGATGGTGTAAAACACTAGTCTTCTCTTAGTGTTGTGCTTACCTGATGGTGTAAAACCCTAGTCTAATCTTAGTGTTGTGCTTACCTGATGGAGTAAGACCCTAGTCTAATCCTAGAGTTGTGTTGTGCTTCCCTAATGGGGTAAAACCCTAGTCTAATCCTAGTGTTGTCCTTACCTGAAAGGTTGGATGGCCCTTGCCACTGAGCACAGTGAGGGTAAAACCTTGATGACAGTGGACAGTGCAGTGAGAGGACTCAGTCCTCTCTGTCCCGTTGCTGCAGGTGATAGAGGCATGCTCCAGCTGAGGAGAACTGCATGTGTCCGTCTGGCAGGGCCGTCGTGAACAGCTGGGCCACCATAATCACACACACACACGGAGGGAGAGGAGAAACACAGAGAGAAGGGTATGAGTTTAGCAATGTTCTTAGAATTTGGTTGATTATTTCAATCTTCAACAGATATGGTAACACATATCACACTCTTTGTGTGTGTGTGTGTGTGTGTGCATGGCTATGTTACTTGTTGTGTATGTCTGTGTGTATGCCTGAATGACTGGTTGTGTGTCTGTACATGTACATATGTGCACGTGTGTGTGCATGTGGAAGTCCTTGGAGACCCCACCCTCAGCGCACCTAGTGAGGGCAAAGGCGCTGAAGTGACATGATGTGCGTAGAGCGACTCCCGTCACGGCAACAAGGGGCGAGGAGAAGTTGAGGATTACAGCGGTAGTCAGGAAGAAGGGTTGACTCAGGTTGTGTGTCACATTCACCACCAAGGGATTCTGCTGGCACGACAGCTCAAAGGAACCTAAGGACAGACACAGGCCCTTTTTCAAATAATCTTTCCTCAATTCCTCCATCTTCTCAAAATATATTGAACAAGAAAGTCCAAGGGAGGGACCTTATCCTCAACTACAGTTGAGAAGGAGGCGAGGAATTGCGAAGAGAGATGGAGCCCCAGACAGGAATAAGACATGAATAAGGAATAAGGCATGAACTCACTACACTTTAAATATCACATGGCCATCATTGTAACCAGCCATCATATCTTGTCCCTAGTCATAACCCTATCGCTACATATGTGTGAAAACATCTTGGCTTGAAAAATGTTTATTCAAACAGTCAGTCAGCTCTTTTGTCTGTGAAGACGAACAGGGTCGGTAGTTCAAGTTCATACCCAAGGAGTGGTTTCTGCCACCAGTATCACACAGTTGGATGAAGACTGATTTCCTGCACTGCTCTCCAGGCCAGGCTCCGTCTGAGGCCAGATAGATGATGACAGACGTGGCGACACCAGGTTGCGCAAATCCCACCTGGGACAACAATTAGAGGTTTTATGACAACAACCCACTGAGTTCAACTTAATAATAATCAGTTCCTGAATGTTCCCCACTTCAATGGTAATTAGATTGCATGGTAATGATACCGGGGAAAATATGACAACAGAAACAATAGAAACTGTGACAAACATGGCATGACAAATTGGGAGAAAGTACAAGGATGTGCCCTGGAACATAACAAAGGACTGTTGGAATATTACCTTGGAGAGGGTCAAATAGTGTCTGGACTATGGTCAAACGTAGTGCACTGTAAAGGGAATAGGGTGCCACATGCATCTTCTGTGGAGAACTAGTGGACTGGAGTACCTTTAGCCATACTGTGTCTTCCTCGCCATAGTGGGTCTGAGTGTATGACTGGGCCGTGCATGGAAACCATATGTCAAGTGACGGCTTCTCATTCATCTCCAGGTACTGGGGCTTGCATAGCTTTAATAAAAGGGGAATCGTGCAGTAATTGTTTAAAACCTCCATAACAACACTCAATATAGTCACATTTACAGAAAAATAACAATAGTATCCAGGAGGTGAAGGACAGGGCAGAGGTAAAGCACTGCTACCTTGCTAAGTGAGGGCTCTCCGGTGGCTCCCAGGGCAGGGCAGCTGCTTTGATCCTGATAGGAAGCTGCTGCGGTTGAAGCCCACTGGTCACTGTACCCATGAGGTGTGAAGTAACCACAGTCCTGTACGCTGGAACCCCTCTCAAACACCTCACACACACCATCACCCTCAAACACGTAGCACAGGCTGGGTTCATCTAGGGGAACCAATGGAGGGAAAGGTATGTGGTGAACAAGGTTGTGTCCCAAACGACACATTTACAGGGCACTACTTTTGACAAGGGCCCATAGGGCTCAAGTCCAAAGTAGCGCACTATATGAGAAATAGGGTGCCATTTGGAACTAATCCAATCTGGTGGGGGGATTGCATTTTACAACAATAAGTAGATGGTGTCATAAGAAAACATGACCTAACTGGAAATCTGTGCTTTAATAATAAAGATGTCTGACAAAGGTTCAAACAGAGAGAATAAAAAAGCAAAACATCATGTAATACACAAAATATTCATAATGAGTGGGCTTGATGTGCATAACATCAGAGGCTGGACTTGGCCCTGTCTGTTAGTTACAGACAGCTGCATGGGTAAGAGAGAGTTCAGTCACTGACAAGGTATTGAATTGGCATAATTAATCCAAGGAACTATGTCTCAAAAGTAAAGTCTAGACAATATGAAATCAAACCACATTATAGCAGGTTGTTTGGCCAATTGTTACGCTGACCATAATATACAGTATGTGGTTTTACTTCCGTCGTTTGTCACAGCAATATCACTCTCAGGAAAATACGAGTTGATGTTCATGCTACAGATACATTGACTTAATGATCCATTCTGGTGTTGTAGGAGTTGTCAAGCATCAGAATACCCAAACATGGAAGCAAATTTGTGCATGACTGAGTGAGAGTGAGACGCTATCTTGAATGGTGAAATTATTCTGTTTTATAAGTGTTGCAATTTCCAATCTGTTTTTGCCAAAGTTTTTTTTCCTTCTGGTCGTGTTTGTTCCCGAAGAAAATGTAACACTCCCAGTCACGGCATCTCTGAACCTTCATGGAGCTGCTTTCTTTTTTCAATCTTGACCAAGTTGAGGATCTGTTGACGTCCTAGCTGAGTAATAGATTCACAAAATTCTGTGCCAAATGCCACCCTATTCCCTTTATAATGTACTACTTACTTAACTACTTAATATGCATGTTATGTGTATGTCATTAATTATTGTCTTGTCCTTGTAAATCATTGATGATGCTTGAGGTTATAAAACAATTTCCCAAAATGAGATTAATAAAGTAATAATCATGAGGCTCTAGTCAAAAGTAGTGCACTGTAACGGAATAAGGTGCCATTTGGGACATACACATATACAGTATGTGAGAATAGAACATGTGAACATATTTGAGTTACTCAGTAACCATTAGGCCTACTTCCTTATGATCTATATTGTGAGCCAAATGTCACATTTTATAATAAGAAAACACATTGCTTTAACTAAGAGCATGATCATAAAGGAAGAGGACAAAAGCATTCCCCAGCATGGTAGATGCATTTATAGGCGACACAAGAACACCACAAATGTGAGGTTGACATTAGCTGTTGTTACTGTGTGTGCAATGTCTACTTTAACCTTGCCAAGTCTCTGAATGAAAACCAGAGAAAAGGCAGTGTGTCAGCTTGACAGTGTTGTTGTGTTGTGGAAATCAAACCAAGCTAGCCTCAGTAGTAAACTTACCTCAGGAAATAAAAATACACTTCATAATTCACATCTCTGTTGTTTGAGTCTTCCAGTTCATATGGATTCATTTCGAATTCTATTCGATTATTATATGCATAATATGTAGTTTGGGTAAATTGGGATGGTTAAGCACAGACTGACTACAAATTAGTTTTGTGATATGAAATCAGTGCATGTGTGTGATGAGATATGACTCTTTACTTAAGTGTTAAGTTGTGACCTGTCTTGACTTACACTAGTGTTTAACTTTATAAAGGCATTTTGACCGAATTTGAATTTAAACTTCTGCTTGCAATTACCGTTTTGGTCTAGTTGGGCTTCTGTTGTGGTCAGTCCACAGATTGTAGACTGAGACAAGGATTAGGAGAGCAGTCTTGTCTGTTCTTCACTCACCATTGCAATTGAAGCCTGACTCCATGTGGCACTTCTTAGAGCAGCCATCACCATCCAACAGATTGCCATCATCACAGTCTTCTCTCCTACAGAGAGAGAGACAGCAAGGATCAGTTGTCTCTATAGGCCATACACTTTCATTACAACACACAAACCTCCTTTGATTTCACTAAATTCTCCACCTAGAGAGACCAATATGTATGAGACCGATATGTACAGGTATGACCTATGTGAGTATCACAAGAGGCTGGTGAGAGGAGGATGGCTCATAATAATGGCTGGGATGAAGTGAATGCAAAGGTATCAAACTCATGGAAACCTGTGTTTGATACCATTCCATTGATTCCGTTCCAGCAATTACAATGAGCCCATCCTCCCCAATTAAGGTACCACTTGACGTGCACACTTGCTAATTTAATTAACCTGTCTATCCCTATCCCTGTCTCAAGTTTGAGGTTAGTGCTCATGATCTTCTAAGGGATTTTATATTACATCATGTCCTGTGTATTTGAAACTGTCTGTACAAAGTGGTTGACTTGTTTACCATGTATCAATTAATAGTATGAATTGAATACATTAGGTACATTGTCATTCTACTGTTGGTGTTGTCTACATTGGATGAGAGAAAAGCTGACATATCTGTGATGTGAATACTGTGTAAACTGACTGACCCCTGGAGTAGTCCATCTCCGCAGTAGGCAGCTCCATGGGTGTAGAGGAGAGGTGGGGAGAGCTCACTGAGGAGACCGTCTGCTTCCACCTGAACTCTGTACTGGTATTCCTTGTCCTTTACAATGTCGCTGTAGGAACACATCAAAACATTCAATATTCAAGTGTAAACATTGTTCAAATGACATGCTTGTCTCATGGAAACGTATTCCTTTACTAATACAGATATAATTGACATTTTGGGTTATTTCCAGGTTGAATTGTTGCATAGAGACATACAAAATTACCAAAAACTAAAGAGTACTCTCTAACAACAACCATTTTGAACAACAAGGTTAGATGGACACTGCACAGTGCACACACACAATACACAATAAGAAACAGATTGTTCTTGTCAGTGTTGGGGAGTAGTGAACTATACATGTAGTTCAACTAGTAATTGAACTAAATTTGTTTTCAGTAGCTCATAACTTTTTTTGCCTTGTAGCGGTGTAGCTAACTACTGGAACTACACACTACTTTTTTGCAGCAAAATAAAATATAATATGGGTGAAGTAAGTGTATCCCATGCTATTTTAGACATTTCCTAACGTTTTCACAAAACAAGACAGTTCCTAACTTCTTTACACTAATTCTATGGGTTGGGGTTTGTTGGTGACCCCTACAGTCTGAATGTCTTTTTTTTTCTCTTTTCCCTGTTGCCTTTTGGCAAGAGCGCCCACGAACTGTGAAACAGAAAGAAACCTAGAAATATTGAATTTGATAACTTAGAAAAGTTGTTGAGTATACTGAATATTTAGTGCTTAGATAATCAGAGTTTGCGGAACCAGAGGGGAATTTGGATGTTTTTTCCTTTGATGTTAATGAAAAGAGAATCCTGGTGGTATAGCTTTATGCTAGCTGAATTCTATGCCTGTCTTGATGAATAACTAAAGTGCACATGATGTTTACAATCTAAAATCAGTCCGAATATTGACATAAGCACGTATGCGTGCTTCTACATCTGCATTGCTTGCTGTTTGTGTTTTTTGACTGTGTTTCTCTATAGCACTTTGTGACATCGGCTGATGTAAAAAAAGGGCTTTATAAATCCATTTTATTGATTGATTTTGCTTTTGAGAGTGATGGTCATTTAGATTTTAGAACGTTTTGCAATGTGCGTTTGCTATCGCTACATGTGCACTTCTTTCTATGAGAATGATTGAACAGTAATGGCACTCGAGTGTAGTTGCCTTGCCGCAGTGGAGAAGAACGTGGGTTTTTGCAACATGATCTGGAAATCCTTTTAAGACCTCTACATGTAAAAATAGTTATTATTACAGAACAGTTACTGAAACTTTGTTGTTGATAAAAGTAAGAGACTGAATAATTGATTATTCTGTAAGTTCTGTGCAGACTGGGTTTCGTACCACCCGTTTGATTTGACAGCACCAACGCCACCTGCCATCTTCTACAAGCTACTTTGTCATTTACAGAGGGTCATCATCTACAGTTTCTACAATCATAATCGTTGCCTCAACTCTAAAGAGAGACAATGATAATAAGTGAGTGCGCTCACATTTTATTTTTATTTGGTACACAGTTGATTATAATTTATTTTACTGTTTTGGACAAAACTGTATTGTTGTGAATGAATGGCAGTTATGATACCACATCTCCGGATTCCTACCGCAAGCTCTGAACCTTTATACCGGATCATCGCAGCGAGCTAGCTGCAATCCGAGCGGCTACTCCTGGCTAACATCCTTGTCCCGAAGCAAGCACCAGTTAGCCTTGAGCTAGCCTCAAGCTAGGCCCATCTCCCACCAGCTAATTCTTGGGCTACAATACCTCTTTTGCCAATTGGCCTGGACCCTTTACTGCAGACACGGAGCCCCGCCGATCCATCACGACTGGTCTGCCGACGTAATCATCCGAGGTGGTTTCAACAGGCTCTTCCGTTGCGACGTCGCCGGAGGCCCATCTGCTAGCCCCGGCCAGCTAGCTGTCTGAATCGCCGTGTCTCCAGCTCGCCTAGCGTAGTAGCGACTACTGAATCGGCTCCCTGACTCATCTATTGCTACTCATTGGACCCTATGATCACTCGGCTACACATGCCTCTCCCTAATGTCAATATGCCTTGTCTATTGCTATTGTTTGGTTAGTGATTGTCTTATTTCACTGCCGAGCCCCCAGCCCTGCCCAATATGCCTTAGATAGCAACTTTTGTTCCAACCCCCACACAAGCACACAAGCAGTGACCTCACCTGGCTTTACTGGTGCCTCGAGAGTCAAAACCTCTCTCATCTTCACTCAATACCTAGGTTTACCTCCACTGTAATCACATCCTACCATACCCTTGTCTGTACATTATGCCTTGAATCTATTCTTCCATGCCCATGCCTCCTTTTACTCTCTGTTCCGAACACACTAGACGACCAGTTCTTATAGCCTTTAGCCATACCTTTATCCTACTCCTCCTCTGTTCCTCTGGTGATGTAGAGGTTAACCCAGGCCTTGCAACCCCCAGCACCACTCCCATTCCCCAAGTGCTCTCATTTGTTGACTTCTGTAACCGTAAAAGCCTTGGTTTCATGCATGTTAACATTAGAAGCCTCCTCCCTAAGTTTGTTTTATTCACTGCATTAGCACACTCTGCCAACCCGGACGTCCTAGCCATGTCTGAATCCTGGCTGAATCCTGGCTTTTCAAATCCTGAAATTTCCATCCCGAACTATATTTTCCGACAAGATAGAACTGCCAAAGGTGTCCGAGTTGCAATCTACTGCGGAGATAGCCTGCAGCATTCTGTCATACTATCCAGGTCTGTGCTCAAACAATTCAAGCTTTTACTTCTAAAAATCCACCTTTCCCGAAACAAGTCTCTCACTGTTGCCGCTTGTAATATAGACCCCCCCTCAGCCCCGAGCTGTGCCCTGGACACCATATGTGGATTGATTGCCCCCTATTTATCTTCAGAGTTCGTACTGTTAGGTGAACTAAACTGGGATATGCTTAACACCCCGGCCGTCCTACAATCTAAGATAGATGCCCTCACACAAATTATCAAGGAACCTAACAGGTAAAACCCTATATCCGTAACCATGGGCACCCTCTTAGATATCATACTGACCAATTTGCCCTCTAAACACACCTCTGCTGTCTTCAACCAGGATCTCAGCGATCACTGCCTCATTGCCTGCGTCCGTAATGGATCCGCGGTCAAACGACCACCCCTCATCACTGTCAAATGGTCCCTAAAACACTTCGGCGAAGGATATTGACCTCATCCCATCAGTAGAGGATGCCTGGTTGCTCTTTAAAAGTGCTTTCCTCACCATCTTAAATAAGAAGGTGTAACGCTCGTCTTCCTCCTCTGAGGAGGAGTAGGAGAGATCGGAACACTGAGCAGCGTGGTAAGTGTTCATCATCTACTTATTCAACCGACAACACTAAACAAAATAACAAAGGAGAAACGAAACGAAACAGTTCTGAAAGGTGACATACACATAACAGAAAATAATCATCCACACCTCAAAGGAGAAACCAGGCTAACTAAGTATGGTTCTCAATCAGGGACAACGATTGACAGCTGCCTCTGATTGAGAACCATACCAGGCCAAACACAGAAATCCCAAATTATAGAAAAAAGCGAATAGACTGCCCACCCCAACTCACGCCCTGACCATACTAAAACAAAGACAAAACAAAGGAACTAAGGTTAGAACGTGACTGTACCCCCTGCCAAAGGTGCGGACTCCGGCTGCAAAACCTGAACCCATAGGGGAGGGTCTGGGTGGGTGTCTGTCCGCTGTGGCGGCTCTGGCGCGGGGCGTGGACCCCACTCCACCATAGTCTTTGTCCGCCTCCTAACTTGCCTACGTAGCCTCTTTAGAGCGGCGACCCTCGCCGCCGACCTCGGACTGGGGACCCTTGCCACGGGTCCCGAATGGATGGGAGATTCCGGCAGCATCGGACAGGCGGGAGACTCCGGCAGCTTCGGAGTGAAGGGCGATTTCGGCAGTTCCGGAGTGAAGGGCGATTTCAGTAGCACCTGAGTAACAAACGGCTCAGGCAGCTCCTGACTGACGGGCGACTCTGGCAGCTCAGGACAGACGGGCGACTCTGGCAGCTCAGGACAGACGGGCGACTCTGGCAGCTCTGGACAGGTGGGAGACTCTGGCAGCGCTGGACAGGCAGGAGCACCTGTAGGGAGGAGATGGAGACACAGCCTGGTGCGGGGGGCTGCCACCAGTGGGCTGGTGCGTGGAGGAGGCACCAGATAGACCGGACCGTGGAGGCGCACTGGAGGTCTCGAGCACCAAGCCTGCACAACCCTACCTGGCTGGATACTCTCCATCGCCAGACCAGTGCGGCGAGGTGGAACAGACCGCACTGGGCTGTGCTGGCGAACCGGGGACACTGTGCGTAGGGCTGGTGCCATGTACCCCTGCCCAAGAAGACGCACTGGAGACCAGATGCGCTGAGCCGGCTTCATGGCACCTGGCTTGATGCCCACTCTAGCCCGGCCAATACAAGGCGCTGCGATGTAACGCACTGGGCTATGCCTGCGCACCGGGGACTGTGCGCCTCATGGCATAACACGGTGCCTGTCCGGTCCACCTCTCTCCACGGTAAGCACAGGGAGTTGGCTCAGGTCTCCTACATGACTTAGCCACACTCCCTGTGTGCCCTCCCCCAATACATTTTTGGGGCTGCCTCTCGGGCTTCCTTGCCAGCCGTGTTCCCTCAAAGCGCTGGCTCCCTTTACCTGCTGCCTCCGCTCTCCTGGCTGCCTCCACCTGTTCCCATGGAAGGCGATCCCTTCCAGCCAGGATCTCCTCCCATGTGTAGGAACCCTTCCCGTTCAGAATGTCCTCCCATGTCCATGAGTCCATTCCACGCTGCTCCTGGTGACCACACTGCTTGGTCCTTTTTTGGTGGGTGATTCTGTAACGCTCTTCTTCCTCCTCTAAGGAGGAGTAGGAGAGATCGGACCAATGCGTAGCGTGGTAAGTGTTCATCATATATTTATTCAACCGAGAACACTAAACAAAATAACAAAGAAGAAACGAAACGAAACAGTTCTGAAAGGTGACATACACATAACAGAAAATAATCATCCACACCTCAAAGGAGAAACCAGGCTAACTAAGTATGGTTCTCAATCAGGGACAACGATTGACAGCTGCGTCTGATTGAGAACCATACCAGACCAAACACAGAAATTCCAAATTATAGAAAAAAGAACATAGGACTGCCCACCCCAACTCACGCCCTGACCATACTAAAACAAAGACAAAACAAAGGAACTAAGGTCAGAACGTGACAGCAGGCCCCATTCAAAAATGTAGAACTATGAACAGATATAGCTCTTGGTTCACCCCAGACTTGACTGCCCTTGACCAGCACAAAAACATCCTGTAGCGTTCTACATTAGCATCGAATAGCCCCCGCAATATGCAACTTTTCAAGGAAGTCAGGAACCAATATACACAGTCAGTTAGGAAAGCTAAGGCTAACTTTTTCAAACAGAAATTTGCATCCTGTAGCACTAATTACAAAAAGTTTTGGGACACTGTAAAGTCCATGGAGAATAAGAGCACCTCATATCAGCTGCCCACTGCACTGAGGCTAGGAAACACCGTCACCACCGATAAATATACGATAATCAATCATTTCAATATACATTTTTCTACGGCTGGCCATGCTTTCCACCTGGCTCCTTTCCTTCCAGTTCTCTGCTGTCAATGACTGGAACAAATTGCAAAAATCACTGAAGTTGGAGACTTATAACTCCCTCTCTAACTTTAAGCATCAGCTGTCAGAGCAGCTTACGGATCACTGAACCTGTACACAGCCAATCTGTAAATAGCACACCCAACTACCTCATCCCCATATTGATATTTATCTTGCTCATTTGCACCCCAGTAGCTTTACTTGCACATCATCATCTGCACATCTGTCACTCCAGTGTTAATGCTAAATTGTAATTATTTCGCCTCTATGGCCTATTAATGTCTTACCTTCCTACTCTTCTACATTTGTACACATTGTACATATATTTTTTTATATTGTGTTATTGACTATACGTTTGTTTATGTGTAACTCTGTTGTTGTTTTTGTCACACTGCTTTGCTTTATCTTGGCCAGGTCGCAGTTGTAAATGAGAACTTGTACCTGGTCAAATAAAGGTGAAATAAAAATAAAAATAAAACTCTGTTGTTGTGCCTTGATCTTTGAACATAAAGCCACCAAGTGAAAGGCTGTCATTTGACCTTGAAGATTCCCCTGTCCCAGAAGAGTGGAAGAAGCGCATTGCAGACAAATTTAATACCATGCCAGAGGTATTCACAGTTGATCTTCCCATGGACGTACTTCTGCAGTCCAACATCATATCACTCCAGTGTTAATCTGCAAAATTGTAATTATTTGCCTACCTCCTCATGCCTTTTGCACACATTGTATATAGACCCCCCCTTTGTTTTCTACTGTGTTATTGACTTGTTAATTGTTTACTCCATGTGTAACTCTTTGTTGTATGCTCACACTGCTATGCTTTATCTTGGCCAGGTCGCAGTTGCAAATGAGAACTTGTTCTCAACTAGCCTACCTGGTTAAATAAAGGTGAAATAAAAATAAAAAATAAAATATAAAATCCAGGATTAGAACACATTCAAAGAGAGACCCAGGCCCATCCATCCCTGTGACAGAGCAGCGGTGAAACAACAATTGAGAGAACTGTTAGATGCGAGGATCATTAGAGAATCAGAGAGTCCATTTGCTTCTCCAATAGTGATAGTGAAAAAGAAGAATCGCAAGATCAGATTGTGTGGATTATGGGAGATTTTACGTGCACACTATCAAGGAGTTTACGCCCTCCCCAACTTGAAGACACCTTCTCCGCCCTTAGTGGTGAAAAAAAGTTATCTGCCATGGACCTCAAGTCAGGCTATTATGAAGTACAAGTTGCTGAAGAGTATAAGCACAAGACAGCTTTCATGTACATGCCTGCTGGGCATTTGGGAGTTCAATAGTGTGCCACAGGGTGTCACAAATGCACTTGGTACACTCCAACGTTTGATGGAGAAGTGTGTTGAAATCTACACCTGAACTAAGTACTTGTGTTCTTGGATGATCGAATATTCTTCTCAGACATATTGGAGGAGCACAAGAGCAGACTGATGAAGGTGTTGAACCAGCTAAAGAACTATGGCTTGAAGCTATCCCCTGACAAATGTGATTTCTTCCAGTCCTCTGAATGCTGAAGGAGTCCACACTGGTCCAGACAAAATCTCTGCTTTAAAGGATTGGCCCCGTCCCTCAAACAGAAAAGAACTGAGGGGTTTCTTAGGCATCGCTGGATATTATAGATGCTTCGTTGAGGGTTAATCGAAGATAGCCAAGCCGTTGAACTGTCTCATCACTGGGTATGTTGCACCTACGTGGGGAGAAAAGAGCTACAAGAAACCCAAAGTCCAGACATGTAAACCCCAGCCAGCCCTTTGGAAATGAATGGACAGTGGAGTGTAAAACCACATTCAGAGCCCTCATAAACAAGTTGGCCCAAATCCTGGCCTTTGCCAATCCTAGCATCCCTTATGTCTTCCATACAGATGCTAGTTTTGAATGACTTGGTGCTGCTTTATATCAAGAACAGTAAGGAAAACTCAGACATGTAACCTACACCAGTAGAGGGCTATCTAAAAGTGAACAAAACTACCCAACTCGAAGCTTGAGAACTTAGTATTAAAGTAGGCTATATGCAAGACATTTCATTATTACCTTTAGGGTATCGAGTTCACAGTTCTAACTGAAAATAATCCCCTTACTTATGTGTTGACCACAGCAAAACCTGTTGCAGCAGGGCATCACTAGCTAACAGCTCTGTCAACATATAGGTTTGACCATAAAGTACAGTGTTGGAAACACAAATCAGGACACAGGCAGTCTGTCTAGGCGACAGCAAGACCCCTCCCAGGAAGATGACACTTTCCTAGAAGAAAAATAAAGGATAAAAAAAAACTCACACAGTGTACTGAATGAAGAACACAGGATGATTTCAGAGGATACATTCACATTCTTGTATCAAAGACACTCTGAAGGAAACTGGATGTTTTCAAGAACCCCACCGCTCTGGCTGAGTCCTTAGAGCTGGATGTCACTGCTATCCCGGCCTCTTACGCCTGTCTTGGACTAGACATGCTTCCGCGGATGACTGGTACAAATCCCAAAGAGAGGATCCCTCCATCCAACAAATCATTCACTTCATTGAAGGGAACACAAAGCCCACCTTCAAGCAAACAACCTTAGAGTCACCAGAAGTCAAGTTGTTTCTTAGAGAGTGGAATAGGCTAGAGCTCAAAGATGGAATGCTATTCAGAAGGTGTCTGGATAGGATAAATGTGAAATATCAGTTATCTTACCTAAGAAGTACAGAGCCAGAGCTATAAAGGGAGTTCACAATGAGGTAGGCCGTCTTGGGTTTGATCGTGCTCTTAACTTTGTACGTGGCAGGTTCTATTGGCCGAGAATGGCCCAAGTGGTCAATAAGAAGTGTCACATGTGAAAGATGCTTTAGAAGAAAAGCTAATCCTGAGAGAGCTGCCTCCATGGTGAACATTCTGACAAACTATCCCCTCAAGTTAGTCTGTATGGATTACCTTTTTATTGAACCAGACAACAGAGACACATTAAATGTCTTAGTAATCACAGACCACTTTACAAAGTTTTCAGTTGCTGTTCTTGCTGTGAGAACATCATAGTCCGTTATGGTTTTCCTAGCTGCCTACATAGCGATCAAGGAAGCGATCAAAGAATTGTGTTCACTGGTTGGAGCAGAGACGATGAGAACCCCCCTTAAAATCCTTGTGGGAACCCTGTCGAAAGGTTCAATAGGACTCTGCTGACTATGCTTGGAACTTTGGAAGATAAAGACAAGTACCATTGGATAGACTTTGTGAAGCCGATGGTCCACCCATACAATTTTACGAGAAAAGACACTACCGGCTACTCACCTTACGAGTTGATGTTCGGCAGGCAGCCAACCCTTCCAATCAATCTTGTCCTTGGACTTCAGCCGTATGGAGATGGTGCCAGAACCCACTCTGAGTATGTCAAGAACCTCTGCCAGCGACTGAGAGTGAGCTATGCATTAGCCGCTGAGGGTGCTCAGAAGATGGGAGAAAAGAACAAGTCAAGGTTCAATGCTAAGGTCAGAGCAGAAGAACTTCTCCCCAGTGATCGAGTATTGCTGTGGAACTTTAACATCAGAGGAAAACACAAGATTGCAGATAGATGGGATTGTACCATTTGTGTGGTAGTGAAGAGGATTGCTGATGGTCCGGTTTATGTCATCACATAGAAGAAAGGCCAAGGGCCCTTGTGCACTCTACACAGAGACCTCCTCCTCCCCAGTGAATTCTTACCAGTAGTAGAGATGGCCAAACCTGAAAGAGGCTTACCTGTGAAGAGAAAGTTGAGATCCAGAGAGAACTGGCACGTACACAAGAGGAGTCATGTCCAGATCTGATGATGATGAGGAGTCCTTTGGTACCAGTGATTATGAAGAAATGTACACAGGACCTGACACAAAAGTAATCAGAAGAGGCCCCTTCTATGAAACCATAGTGAGGAAAAATAACAGAAGAGTCGAGAAGAGACCAGTACCTCAGCGCCCTGACACTATGGTAAGAAAATATAATGGAAGGCTTGAAGACAGAGCCCAAGCAGTGCAATACTATTCAAGAAGGGTCCTATGCACATCGGCTGCTGAATATTTGAATGTCCCAGGCCGTGTTCCTCAGCTGTTGGATCACCCATCCTACAATCAGCAAGATGGAATTGCTGAGGACCGCCTATGAATGAGCCCATCAGTACAGGAGATAACCATGCTAATGATGGTGAGTCTGAAGTACAGATGGAAGCTGAAGATATAGAATGTGGAATGACAGTCATGTGACCCTGACTCTCAGCTGAAGTCAGAAGATCCCAAAATTGAAGTCAGAAGATCCCAAAGAGACAGGGTCACATGACTGTCAGGGGTTTCCCAATTTCATCATACTCCAATCGCTCAGGAAGTCTCCTGTCTCTTTGGGATCTTCTGACTTCAATTTTGGGATCTTTTGACTTCCGCTGAGAGTCAGGGTCACATGACTGTCATTCCACATTCTATATCTTCAGCTTCCATCTGTACTTGCGGTCCTCAGCAATTCCATCTTGCTGACTGTAGGATGGGTGATCCAACAGCTAAGGAACACGGCTTTCCGTCTTTATGACACGCTGTCAGGGTTCCCTTTGGCGTAGCTAGTTACAAGGCAAGGTATTAAGATTTACTATGATCTCCTTTAGACAACTAACATCACAGTCTTATCATCACCAAAACATTCTCTTTCATATGGATACATATGAACATAAAGTATGTAAACATCACATATACAGTTGAAGTCGAAGTTTAAATACACTTAGGTTGGAGTCATTAAAACTTTTTTTTCCACCACTCCACAAATGTCATGCTAACAAACTATAGGTTTGGCAAGTTGGTTAGGACATCTACTTTGTGCATGACAAGTCATTGTTCCAACAATTGTTTACAGACAGATTATTTCACTTATATTCACAATTCCAGTGTGACAGATGTTTACATACAAGTTTACATACACTAGAATGACTGTGCCTTTAAACAGCTAGGAAAATGAAGGCATGGCTTTAGAAGCTTCTGATATGTCAGAGTCAATTGGAGGTGTACCTGTGGATGTATTTCAAGGCCTACCTTCAAACTCAGTGCCTCTTTGCTTGACATCATGGGAAAATCAAAAGAAATCAGCCAAGACCTCCACAAGTCTGGTTCATCCTTGGGAGCAATTTCCAAATGCCTGAAGGTACCACGTTTATCTGTACAAACAATAGTACGCAAGTATAAACACTATGGGACCACGCAGCCGTCATACCACCCAGGAAGGAGACGCGTTCTGTCTCCTAGAGATTAACGTACTTTGGTGCGAAAAGTGCATATCAATCTCAGAACAACAGCAAAGGACCTTGTGAAGATGCTGGAGGAAACAGGTACAAAAGTATCTATATCCACAGTAAAAAGAGTCCTATATCGACATAACCTGAAAGGCCACTCAGCAAGGAAGAAGCCACTGTTCCAAAACTGCCATAAAAAAGACAGACTACGGTTTGCATCTGCACATGGGGACAAAGATCGTACTTTTGGGAGAAATGTCCTCTGGTCTGATGAAACAAAAATAGAACTGTTTGGCCATAATGACCATCGTTATGTTTGGAGGAAAAAGAGTGATGCTTGCAAGCCGAAGAACACCCTCCCAACCGTGAAGCACTGGGTTGGCAGCATCAAGTTGTGAGGGTGCTTTGCTGCAGGAGGGACTGGTGTGCTTCACAAAATAGATGGCATCATGAGGGAGGAATGTACACAGGAAAATTATGTGGATATATTGAAGCAACATCTCAAGACTTCAGTCAGGAAATTAAAGCTTGGTCGCAAATGGGTCTTTCAAATGGACAATGACCCCAATAATACTTCCAAAATTGTGGCAAAACGGCTTAAGGACAAAAAAGTCAAGGTATTGGAGTGGCCATCGCAAAGCCCCGACCTCAAACCTATAGAAAATTTGTGGGCAGAACTGAAAAAGTTCAACAATTTAAAGGCAATGCTACCACATACTAATTGAGTGTATGTAAACTTCTGACCCACTGGGAATGTGATGAAAGAAATAAAAGCTGAAATAAATAATTCTCTCTACTATTATTCTGACATTTCGCATTCTTAAAATAAAGTGGTGATCCTAACTGACCTAAGACAGGGAATGTTTACTTGGATTAAATGTCAGGAATTGTGAAAAACTGAGTTTAAATGTATTTGACTAAGGTGTATGTAAACTTCCGACTTCAACTGAACATTATGAAAACTCTTCAAGATACAATGTTTTCGGACAACATCCTAATTTAACTTTTAATAATATCATAAAATATACTTTAATGTTCATATTATATCCATCATTGTTACCACCACTTTGGCTGATGAAATATATTGTCCCAAAGTCCATTTATTTGATGTTCTGTAGTTTTTTTGGCTGTAAACTCTTCCTAAGGCACACAGACATTCCAGACTCTCACATTAGAGAACAGAATGGATTTGGGCTGTTGCCCTATAATTTACAATGGGCGTGAGATGATTAAAATCCCCCGCCTCCATACCTCTCCCCCTCTGCGGGAGGGAGAGATATATCTGCAGAACTTTGATCCACTGTAACCTGATCCTCACAGGCCAGTCATGACACCTCCTTTGTTTCCCGCATAGCTTGCCTACCTGTTGCTTCTGGCCGAGATGACCTAAGAGAATGCCGGCGATGACAAAGAAGAGGAAGGAAAAGGGACTCCAAGCTAGGCTGAAAAGACAGGCTACGTGGCCTCTTCTTCCTAGTATCCTGATGGCTAATGTCAAATCACTGGAAAATAAACTTGGTGATCTCAGAGTAAGGCATCAATCGCAGAGGGACATCAGGGAATGCTGTGTCTTTGATTTTACTGAGACATGACTTAGGGACAATACACTCACATTTCTGAAAAGAGTCGGGGGGGTGTAT
Source organism: Oncorhynchus kisutch (assembly GCF_002021735.2). NCBI lineage: Eukaryota > Metazoa > Chordata > Actinopteri > Salmoniformes > Salmonidae > Oncorhynchus > Oncorhynchus kisutch. The sequence continues at coordinate 19,992,209 of NC_034203.2, forward strand.
GTTTCCTCATAAACTATTCCTGGTGTACCGAAGTTGAAAACATTGCGAGCTCCTGTTCACCCAACCTGGAGTTTCTGATGCTAAAATGCTGAACCCACTATTTGTAGATGGAATTCACGTGTTTTTATCACGACTGTGTACTAGAGGTCGATCGATTATGATTTTTCAACGCCGATACCGATACCAATTGTTGTAGGACCAAAAAAGCCGATAGCGATTAATCGGCCAATTATTTATTTATTTATTTATTTGTAATAATGACAATTACAACAATACTGAATGAACACTTTTATTTTAACTTAATTTAGCCTCAAATAAATAATGAAACATGTTCAATTTTGTTTAAATATTGCAAAAACAAAGAATTGGAGAAGAAAGTAAAAGTGCAATATGTGCCATGTAAGTTCCTTGCTCAGAACATGAGACCATATGAAAGCTGGTGGTTCCTTTTAACATGAGTCTTCAATATTCCGAGGTAAGACATTTTAGGTTGAGGTTATTATAGTATTTATAGGACTATTTCTCTCTATACCATTTGTATTTCATATACCTTTGACTATTGGATGTTCTTACAGGCACTTTAGTATTGCCAGTGTAACAGTATAGCTTCCGTCCCTCTCCTCGCCCCTACCTGGGCTCGAACCAGGAACACATCGACAGCAGCCACCCTCGAAGCATCGTTACCCATCGCTCCACAAAAGCCGCAGCCCTTGTAGAGCAAGGGGAACAACTACTCCAAGTCTCAGAACGAGTGACATTTGAAATGCTATTAGCACGCATCCCGCTAACTAGCCCTTTCACATCGGTTACACCAGCTTAATCTCGGGAGTTGATAGGCTTGAAGTCATAAACAGTGCAATGCTTGAAGCATTGTGAAGAGCTGCTGGCAAACGCACAAAAGTGCTGTTTGAATGAATGCTTACGAGCCTGCTGCTGCCTACCACTGCTCAGTCAGACGGCTCTATCAAATATCAAATTATAGACTTAATTATAACATAATAACACACAGAAATACGAGCATTAGGTCATTAATATGGTCAAATCCGGAAACTATCATTTAGAAAATAAAAGTTTATTCTTTCAGTGAAATATGGAACCATTCCATATTTTATCTAACGGGTGGCATCCATAAGTCTAAATATTCCTGTTACATTGCACAACCTTCAATGTTATGTCATAATTACGTAAAATTCTGGCAAATTAGTTCGCAACGAGCCAGGCGGCCCAAACTGTTGCATATACCCTGACTCTGCGTGCAATGAACACAGGAGAAGTGACATAATTTCCCTAGTTTAATATTGCCTGCTAACATGAATTTCTTTTAACTAAATATGCAGGTTTAAAAATATATACTTCTGTGTATTGATTTTAAGAAAGGCATTGATGTTTATGGTTAGGTACATTCGTGCAACGATTATGCTTTTTTCGCAAATGCGCTTTTGTTAAATCATCCCCCTTTTGGCGAAGTTGGCTGTCTTTGTTAGGAAGAAATAGTCTTCTCAGTTCGCAATGGGCCAGGCAGCCCAAACTGCTGCATATACCCTGACTCTGTTGCATAGAACGCAAGAGAAGTGACACAATTTCCCTAGTTAAAAGAAATTCATGTTAGCAGGCAATATTAATTAAATATGCAGGTTTAAAAATATATACTTATGTATTGATTTTAGGAAAGGCATTGATGTTTATGGTTAGGTACACATTGTTGCAACGACAGTGCTTTTTTCACCAATGCGCTTGTTAAATCACCCGTTTGGCGAAGTAGGCTATGATTCAATGATAAATTAACAGGCACCGCATCGATTATATGCAACGCAGGACAAGCTAGATAAACTAGTAATATCATCAACCATGTGTAGTTAACTAGTGATTATGTTAAGATTTATTGTTTTTTATAAGATACGTTTAATGCTAGCTAGCACCTTACCTTGGCTCCTTGCTGTAACACTCGCATAACAGGTAGTTAGCCTGCCACGCAGTCTCCTCATGGAGTGCAATGTAATCGGCCATGATCGGTGCCCAAAAATGCAGATTACCGATTGTTATGAAAACTTGAAATCTGCCCTAATTAATCGGCCATTCCGATGAATCGGTTGACCTCTACTGTGTACATACCACCACAAGCAAACACCAATGTAGCACTCAACGAACTGTACAAGATCATTAGCCAGCAATAATCCTCTCACCCAGAGGAAGTCTTTATTGTCGAGGGTGACTTTAACCAAGCCAAACATATTTCCCCAAAATATCACCAGAGGGTATCCTTCCCCACAAGATCTGCCGTGCTTAACCACGTATACACAAACATCGAAGATGAGTACAAAGACATCCCCGCCCCCACTTCGACCAATCAGATAGATTTTCTCTGTTCCTACTCCCCACTTACAAGCAGCAACTCAAGAGGGAGCCACCAACAAAGAGAATAGTGTGGCGCTGGACAGAGGAGGCAGACTCAATGCTGCTGGATTGTTTTGAAAATACTGTTATGTCCAAAGATTCATCCACTCAGAACTCATCCATCAACATTCAGGAATGTATATCATCAGTCACAGGATTCATTAGGAAATGTGTTGGTGAGGTTGCACCCACAATAACAATCCAGATATACCCCAACCAAAAACCCTGGATGAACAATACTGAGAGCCCATACTGCAGCATTCAATGTCAGCAGAACGTACCCCGATGACTCAGTGGCGCACGATGCGTGCAAGGCAAGCTGGTACAAGCTCCGCAAATCCACTAGGGACGCAATAAGACAATACAGACTTAAACTTGAATTGATGTTTGACAACTCAGACTTGCGTAGCATGTGGCAAGGACTACAGACTATCACAGACTAAAAAAGGAAAATCCAGATGTGCGGTGCCCACCAAAGCCTCCCAGATGAGCTTAACACATTCCATGCTCGCTTCGAGGCAGACAATACCAAGCCATCCACTGGCTTGGACGACCAGGTGTTTTCACTCTCTGAGGCTAACGTGAGGAAAACGAGTGAAAATGAGTGAATACACACAAAGCCGCTGGCCCATATGGCATCCCTGCGACCTCACAGTGTGTGCTGACCATCTGGTGGGCGCCTTCTTTGACATTTTCAGGTAGTCCCCACTTGCTTGAAAGATACCACCATCGTCCCAGTGGCCAAGAAAAACAAGGTGTTATGGCTAAATGACTATCACCTCGTCACGCTCACCTCGGTCATCATGAAGTGCTTCGAGTGGCTGGTCATGGCCCACAGATCCACGGAAGCTTATATTTTCATCGCTATTCACATGGCTGCAATACATCTGGAACTATGTGGGAATACTGTCCATTGACTACAGTTCAACACTATTGTTCCCTCCAACCTCAACACCAAGCTCAAAGCCCTGGGTCTGGACACCACCGTCTGCAACTGGATCCTGGACTTCCTGTCAACAACACCTCCTCCACACTGACTCTTAAAACCTTTCTGGTGCAGGCGTTCTGCTAGCGACCCACCTCGACAACATCCGGTGAAATTACAGAGTGCGAAATTCAAATGACAGAAATAGTCATATTTGACATTCATGAAAATACATCAGAAAAAAGCTTAACTTCTTGTTAATCCAGCCGCTGTGTCAGATTTCTAAAAAAGGCTTTACGGCGAAAGCACACCATGTAATTATCTGAGGACAGTGCCCCGCACACAAAAGCATTAAAAACATTTTTCAACCAGGCAGGTGCGCCACGAAAGTCAGAAATACAGATCAAATAAATGTCATACCTTTGAAGATCTTCTTCTGTTGGCAGTCCAAAAGGTCCCAGCTACATCATAAATGGTCCTTTTGTTCGATAAAGTCCTTCTTTATATCCCCAAAAACTCAGTTTAGCTGGCCCGCTTCATTCAATAATCCACCGGTTTCCCTCCTTCAAAATGCATACAAATGAATCCCAAACGTTACCAATAAACTTCTCCAAACAAGTCTAACAACGTTTATAATCAAACCTCAGGTACCCTAATATGTAAATAAATGATAACATTTAAGACGGAGAATCATTATTGTCTTTACCGGAGATAAACAACAAAGAACGCGCATGAAAACACTACAGCCAAAATGGGAGACACTACAAATTCTAGCTCATTTTTCCAAAAACAAGCCTGAAACTCTTTCTAAAGACTGTTGACATCTAGTGGAAGCCCTAGGAACTGCAATCTGTGAGGTTTTCCCTTCATATTAAACATGACAGACATTGGAAACAGTAGTGGGCTGAAATTGTTTTTTTTGGGATGGTTTGTCCTCTGGTTTTTGCCTGCCATATAAGTTCTGTTATACTCACAGACATAATTTTAGTTTCTAATAGTTTTAGAATCTTTAGAGTGTTTTCTATCCAAATCTACCATTATATGCATATCCTAGCATCTGGGCCTGAGTAACAGGCAGTTTAGTTTGGGTCCGCTTTTCATCCAGACTGAAAAATACTGCCCCCTAGCCCAAAGAGGTTTTAACACAGGGCCCCCCCAGGGGTGTGTCCTCTGTACTCTATCGTACTCCCTGTTCACCCACGACTGCGTGGCTTTGCACAACACCAACTCCATTTTCAAGTTTGCTGAGGACACCATGGTTGTAGGCCTGATAACCAACAAAGACGAGTCAGGCTATAGGGAGAAGGTAAGTGAATTGGAATTGCGGTGTCATGAAAACAACCTCTCCCTCAAAGTCAGAAAAACAAAGGAGTTGATTGCTGACTTCAGGAAGTTCCTCAGCATCCACATCACCAAGGACTTGTCATGGACCAAAACCACCACCACTCTTGTCAAGAAAACGCAAACTCATCTCCACTTCCTAAGGCGGCTGAAAATATTTGGCATGCTGCCCCGAGTCCTCTCCAAATACTACCACTGCACCACCGAGAGCGTCCTGACTGGTTTCATCTTAGCCTGGTATGGGAATATCTCCGTCCATGACCGCAAGGCCCTCCAGCGGGTGATAAAGATGGCCCAGTACATCACTGGGACCGTGTTCCCACCCATCCAGGACATCTACTCGAAATGGTGCCTGAGGAATGTACGCAGCATCATCATGGTCCCCACACACCCCAGCCACAAGCTGTTCTCTCCCTTACTGTCGGGCAGACGGTACTGGAGCATGAGGTCTGATACCAACAGACTCAGAAACTGTTTTTGTCTACAAGCCATCAGACTGCTGAACACTTGAACTGGACTGACCACCTGCTCTGATTCTCCACACAAGCATACCCTCCTTCCCCAATACACGTGTAAATATTGTACTATAAATTGTACCTTTCTGTATTATACCTATGCTCCAATGTTTATCAAAACATTTTGCAGGAGAATGTAAGGCTATCTGTCTGCCAATTGAAGAACAACAACCCAAAACACAGAAGCAAATCAACAACAGAATGGCTTCAACAGAAGAAAATACAAAAATATGAGTTACAGACGGAATTCAAAATGGATAAAAAATAATAACAATCACAGCCATCTACAATCAATACCACATAATGACAAACAGTGCACATTTATTGAATATGAAATATTTAAATATCTCATGTACATAATTATTTACACACCTGAGTCAGGACATGTTAGAATCACCTTTAGGAGCTTTGCACACCTTGATTGTACAATATGTGTATATTATTATTATTTTAATTCTTCAAGCTCTATCAAGTTGGTTGTTGATCATTGCTAGACACCATTTCAAGTCTTGCCATAGATTTTCAAGACAATTTAAGTCAAAGCATAACTAGGCAACTCAGGAACATTCAATGTCGTCTTGGTAAGTAACTCCATTGTATATTTGGCCTTGTGTTTTAGGTTATTTTCCTGCTGAATGGTGCATTTGTCTCCCAGAGTCTGTTGGAAAGCAGACTCAACCAGGTTTTCCTCTAGGATTTTGCCTGCGTTTAGCTCTATTCTGTTTATTTTTATCCTAAAAAACTCCCTAGTCCTTGCCAATGACAAGCATGCCCATAACATGATGCAGCCACCACCATGCTTGAAAATATGAAGAGTGGTACTCAGTGATGTGTTGTATTTGCCCCAAACATAACACTTTGTATTAAGGACAAAAAGTTGCATTACTTTAGTGCCAAACAGGATGCATGTTTTGGAATATCTTTTATTCTGTACAGGCTTTCTTCTTTTCACTGTCATTTAGGTTAGTATTGTAGAGTAACTACAATGTTTTTGATCCATCCTCAGTTTTCTCCTATCACAGCCATTCAACTCTGTAACTGTTTTAAAGTCACCATTGGCCTCATGTTGAAATCCCGGAGCGGGTTTGTTCCTCTCTAGCCACTGAGTTAGTAAGGAGTTTGTAGCAACTGGATGTATTGATACATCATCCAAAGTCTAATTAATAACTTTAACATGCTTAAAGGGATATTCAATGAACACTTTTTTTTTACCCATCTACCAATAAGTGATCTTCTTTGTGAGGCATTAGAAAACTTCCCTGGTCTTTGTGGTTGATTCTGTGTTTGAAATTCACTGCTCGACTGAGGGACCTTACAAAAAATTGTATGTGTGGGGTACTGAGATGAAGTAGTCATTTAAAAAATCGTGTTAAACACTATTCTTGCACACAGAGTGAGTCCATGCAACTTATGTGACTTGTTAAGCAATAGTTTAATCCTGAACGTATTTAGGCTTGCCAAAACAAAGACATTTCAGCCTTTCATTTTATATTAATTTATAAAAAATAAAATCAGCATAATTCCACTTTGACATTATGGGGTATGGTGTGTAGGCCAGTGACACAAAATCTCAATTTAATCCATATGTAATTCAGTCTGTACCACAACAAAATGTGGAAATGTGTGAATATTTTCTGAAGGCACCCTAACCTGTAACACTGGGGTAAAGTGATCTGTTCTCGCAATTTGTAGTCTATGACATTTCAGATTTACATATGATAATTTTTCACGAAGTGAAAAGTAACTTTAATTATATTTTTAAAAAAAAGACATATTTGTTTAGCTTATAACTTCTTCCAGTGTGAAATAGTTGCTAGCTTGGTAAACTTTTTCAGAGTAGCTTCCCCAACACTGTTTCTTGTCTTGTGTATTTGTGTCTAGTCACCTAATCGTCTAACCTTGCTGTAGGAAGCAGTGACCTTAAACCTAAACTGGATGTACAGTGGGCACGGTGATATCATACCTCCTGTCCCAGGGCTACCTACCCTTGATTTCCCGGCAGCACTGCTTGATTACCATTGTCTCCGGCCAGCTGTAAAGAATACCTACAAAAATGCACATGATCTACTCTCTCAGGCGTGTCGGATTTCCTCCCGCTACAAATTACCCTTATTAATTATGGATCAGCTCTAACAGCCCCCTCTCTCTAGCATTCCACCGGAGGACATTTTACAGGAGTGTTTTTTTGTCAGGACTTAGACTCTGTGTAGTTTTGTGCCTTAATGGACACTGGAATGATACAATCAGTTATTAATGTACGCAATAGTAGAAACCAAAAGATGAGGGTCAGGGGGAAATAATACATCCTTGACCATGGATTAACGACATCTACTCCTATTTCACGCATGCCCCAAAAGTGAATTTTTTTCACTGCTAATGGACCAAAAATGTGAGTCTATTTTTAAGGATTAGGATATCAAGTGCAAAACAAATCTTGCTTTGCCAGATATACCTCTTGGTGGCAGTGTAGACTCAGTCAGTCACAATGCTTAGCCTTCCTTTATTTTCTCTCCTGCAATACACTCCACTTCTCTCTCTTCACCCCCTCTTCCAAATGACAGGCCTCTCACTTATCATATACTAACCATGATGAGCATACAGTGAAGAGCCTTCAGCGAGAGGAAATAGCTGAGGAACAGGTCCAAACAGCCACTGGTGTTTACTGTTTCTGCTGGTCACATTTGGTTTATATTCCAGAGACTGCCTCTCTTCCCTCCACATAACTTAATTCCCCTTGGTTTTTACATCTTTTTGCACTTACAGCTGCTTGTGGAACTTTTAGAGACCAAACGTATTCTTCAACGTGACCTCTTCAGCATATCCACCTACTCCCGCAACTAAGCGCTTGAAAAAAAACATCCCAGAAAGTTTTTGTGAAAAATTACAAAATCATTCATAAAAAATAGTGTATGATGCTAATATAGAATCCAAGCAGACTGTTATGAATAAAAGTAAGATAGAACAGAATAAAAAACAAAGAACACATAAGTTGTTAAGTTGATTCAGATAATCAACTTAACACCTTTTCTCAGTGTGGAATAAAAATGATTTGACGTACGCAGGAATCCACTGTAAACTTTTTTTTGAATAAGGCGCTTGATGTTGATTTGTATCAGTAGCTAGGGCTAAGAAGCATATTGAATGCATTTGGTTTTTGTGTTGCGAAAACAATACCAAACCAAAACACTAGAATTATGAATATCTCAGCTTCTGTGGCTATAGAAGATTGCATTGTTTGATCTTTGTAACTGACATACATTATGATCATGATTTTTGTATTTCTTTGTATTTTTGGGCCCAGTTCTTGGAGCAGTGGTATATGACCTCCAAACAATAAATCTCCACACAGGAGAACTTTCTGGACTAAGGGCATAGTATTTGCAGAATTCCAGAGTGTAAACAATACATCTGTGTCGGCACAGGAGAACTTTCCAGACTAAGGTCAAAGTATTTGTCAGTGTCAATCTTACTTGTGTCAATCTTACCTGTCTGTAAATGTAAGCAGAGTTTGCTGGACCAGATCGCCTGAAAACGCTGGTTGCCTGACAACTCGGTACATCAGAGGCTGGCAACTGGAGCAGAGAGGATTGTGGGGGCCAGAAGTGAACAGGATAGCATCAATCTCCATCTTCTCATCAAAGGTGCTCAGTTTGACAGCTGCCACCCTTTTTCCGGTGTGCAGACGTAGAGTGAGGGGCACATCACAGAAGACGTGCTGTGGACCCATGTCAAGAGACTCGTCTGTGTCTGTTATTAGCTCGATGTTGGCGATTGCCTGGTTATCTGTAGAGACAACATGGTGGACAATCATCACCTGTATAATCAAGCAGTTGCAGAGAAAAATGCATATGCTTATCCCTTTATTTATTCATAAACACCTAGAAAAAAAAATACTTGGTGTGACTTGACATTACCTGCTAAGATGAACAGCCAAAGAATTATGATTCAGGTAGACACAATGCGTGGCTTGTATTGTGGAGAGTTTCAATAATTGCTAAATGTACACTGTTGTCACGCCATGTTCAAGAATGGCCTTTTTCCCTTCATTCAGATTACAACCTCCCACTTTCGGTTATTTGAAAATGAAAACATCTCCAAAATATCGCTATTTTTAAACAAGCAATAGAAAGCTTGTTGCAATTTCAGTTTAATCCACCAGAAAATACAGAAGGAATATTATAATAAATATTATGGTTAAACGCAAATATTTTAATTGATAATAAAAAAATAGGAATGCACGATATATCGGTGAATATATCGGAATCTGACAATATTTGCTAAAAATGCCAACATCGGTATCGGCCCAATGTCTAGTTTAATGCCGATGTGCAAAGACGATGTCAAAGCTGACGTGCATACCTATATAATGTAGGTACATGGCGTAAAATTTGTGCTACATGTGCAACACAGCATTTCTAACCTAGTCCACAATGTCTGCTGTGTGGATCGAGCAATCAACAAGTCGAGCAGTTATTTGAAAGAGTAAGAACATTTCAGCGAGACAACTCAAAGGTGAAATCCATTAACGCCAAGATAATGGAATTCATTGCCCTTGACAATCAACCGTTCTCTGTAGTGGGTGATGTTGGCTTTCGCAACTGGTCGAGCACACTACCAAGTGCGCTATTTTTCAGATGTTGCCCTACCGGAGTTACACAGTAATAGCGTCACTGCTATTAGCTTCACTACATACTATGGAACACTGTTTGGGTCTTTGCGTGTCAAAGAAGATACACGTCAAATAACACTATTTGACAATAACACTACTTGACGGGTCAAATAAGCTTTTAATTTGACACAACAAATAACACAGTTCTATTATAGAATGCTGTGTTTTCTGAATGTGCACATGAAAGCCAAGCGCCACCACTACTATCAGTAGCACTGTCAAAGCTGTACAAAAAAGTCTGCAAACAAGTAAACACCGGACACGAACGATGTATTTACAATACCGCATTGGTAATAAAGCATTATTTGTTCGACCGCAACTTCTGGGGTAGCTAGCTAGCTTTAGCTTGGTACCTAGCTAGCACCAATACAACCAGCCTGAAAACAATGACCAATAGAAACTGCAGTCATTTTCATTACTCTTAGCAATGATTTAGGAATCCTTGTAAATAAGTATTAGCTAGGTAGCCACTTGTTGTTCGCCTATTGAAATTGAACTTCAGTTCGTGAAAATAAATAGCTAGCCAGCTACTTAACCCTGTTGCCCAAAGCTAACATTATAAGCAGCCAGCTTGCTTCATCTGGCTAGTGAGGCTTGACTGGGTTTTGTGAAGCTAGCCACAACAAGGATGACACCCACAGTACACAACTGTGAAGAGTTAACACAAATATTAGCATTGTAGCTCATATCGTGGGACTGTGACTGTGTCACCCCCCCCAGTCAGCCTATTGTGTGTATTGTGTGTATTGACATTCATATTGCACTGTGCCGCTTTACCTAAGGATTGGGGATAAATTAAATGGGATATCAGTCTACTCAATGCCCTATATATTTTTTCCCAACATCCTCCTCAGAGTTATCATACTCCAAAACATCCACACAGTATTGTTTTTCCTCTGGAATAGTGTTCAATACACAGAGTAGGTTGACAATAGATGTGGCTCAATTCACAGTTGTTTCACAGTCCCGCAATAAGAGCTACAACACTAATGTTCTCTGGGTGTCACTGAGTAGACTGATAACCCATGTCATTGATCCACAATCCATAGGTAAGGCTGTACAGAGAAGTAAGAACGCCCCCAATACAATTCTTAAGTTTAATACATACAGTGTGATTTCAACCGATTTTTGTCAAATTAACAAATTATTGTCTTTTGTTGATTTTATATGTCAACATTCCAACCTTGTTTAGCATGATCTATTAAATTATGGCATAATTCTACTATTTGTTTTAATTCGCATCACTGTCAATTACATACTTTTATTTTGAAGGCTAACCAAATAGTGTTATTTGACGTGTATCTGTTTTGACATGCAAAGACCCAAACGGCGTTCAATAGAAATCCAGGTTGAGAATGAAATGACTGAAGAAATGAACAACAAAACAGCAAAGCAAGTAAGTGAAAGAAATAGGTTTTGATTATGTTTTACTGGTAATGGGGACATACGTAAATGCCAACAAAATAACTTTTTGGTCAGTGTGGTGTATGTGTGTAACATTTATTTAACTAGGCAAGACAGTTATTAACAAATTATTATTTGCTGCCTAGAAGGCCAGCATCACGGAGTCGCCTCTTCACTGTTGACATTGAGACTGGTGTTTTGCGGGTACAATTTAATGAAGCTACCAGTTGAGGACTTGTGAGGGGTCTGACACTCTAATGTACTTGTCCTCTTGCTCAGTTGTGCATCGGGGCCTCCCACTCCTCTTTCTATTCTGGTTAGGGCCAGTTTGCGCTGTTCTGTGAAGGGAGTAGTACACAATTTCTCACATGGAATAGCTTTAATTTCTCAGAACAAGAATAGACTGAAGACTTTCAGAAGGTTCTTAGATTCTGTCCATTTTGAGCCTGTAATCGAACCCTCAAACGCTGATGACAACTAGTCTAAAGAAGGCTAGTTTTATTGCTTCTTTAATCAGGACAATAGTTTTCAGCTGTGGTAAATTAATTGTAAAATAGTTTTCTAATGATAAACTTGACACGTCAGATCAAAATCCAAGCCATATGAGGTTGAAGAAATTGGCTATCGAGCTCCGAGACAGGATCGTGTCGAGGCACACCTCTGGGGAAGGGTACCAAAAAATGTCTGCAGCATTGAAGATCCCCAAGAACACTTGCCTCCATCATTCTTAAATGGAAGAAGTTTGGAACCACCAAGACTCTTCCTAGAGCTGGCCGTCTGGCCAAACTGAGCAATCGGGGGAGAAGGGCTTTAGTCAGGGTGGTGACCAAGAACACGATGGTCGTTCTGACAAAGCTACAGAGTTCCTCTGTGGAGATGGGATAACCTTCCATCTCTGCAGCACTCCACCAATAAGGCCTTTATGGTAGAGTGGCCAAACGGAAGCTACTCCTCAGTAAAAGGCACATTTTGCCAAAAGGTTTGCCAAAAGGTACCAAGATTCTCTGGTCTGATGAAACCAAGATTGAACTCTTTGGCCTGAATGCCAAGCATCACGTCTGGAGGAAACCTGGTAACATCCCTACAGTGAAGCATGATGGTGGCAGGATCATGCTGTGAGGATGATTTTCAGCGGCAGGGACTGGGAGACTAGTCAGGATCTCGGGAAAGATGAGCAAAGTACGAGAGATCCTTGATGAAAACCTGCTCCAGAGCTTTCCTTCTAAATGCATTTGAGCCAATCAGTTGTGTTGTGACAAGTTAGGGGTGGTATACAGAAGATAGCCCTATTTGGTAAAAGATCATGTCCATTTTATGGCAAGAGCAGGTCAAATAAGCAAGAAAAACGACAGTCCATCATTACTTTAAGACATGAATTTCAAGAACTTTGAAAGGTTCAAGTACAGTTGAAAAAACAATCAAGCACTATGATTAAACTGACTCCCATGAAGACCGCCACAGGAAAGGAAGACCCAGAATTACCTCTGCTGCAGAGGATAAGTTCATTAGAGTTAACAGCATGTCAGATTGCAGCCCAAATAAATGCTTCACAGAGTTCAAGTAACAGACACATCTCAACTGTTCAGAGGAGACTGCATGAATCAGGCCTTCATGGTTGAATTGCTGCAAAAAAACACTACTAAAGGACACCAATAATAAGACGAGACTTGCTTGGGCCAAGAAACACGAGCAATGGACATTAGACTGGTGGAAATCTGTCCTTTGGTCTGATGAGTCCAAATTTGAGATTTTTGGTTCCAACCGCCATGTCTTTGTGAGATGCAGAGTAGGTGAACGGATGAACTCCACATGTGTGGTTCCCACTGTGAAGCATAGAGGAGGTGTGATGGTATGGGAGTGCTTTGCTAGTGAGATTGTCAGTGATTTATTTAGAATTCAAGTCACACTTAACCAGCATGGCTACCACAGCATTCTGCAGCAAAATGCCATCCACTTAGTGGGACTATTATTTGTTTTTCAACAGGACAATGACCCAAAACAAAGGGCTATTTGAAAGAGAGTGATGGTGTTGCATCAGATGACCTGGCCTCCACAATTACCCAACATCAACTGAATTGAGATGGTTTGGGATGAGTTGGACCGCAGAGTGAAGGAAAAGCAGCCAACAAGTGCTCAGCATATGTGGGAACTCTTTCATGGCTGTTGGAAAAACATTCCTCATGAAGCTGGTTGAGAGAATGCCAAGAGTGTGCAAAGCTGTCATCAAGGCAAAGGGTGGCAACTTTCAACAATTTAAATTTTGTTTTGATTTGAACCCAAACAATTTTGGGGTTACTACATGATTCCATATGTGTTATTTCATAGGTCTGTTGTCTTCACTGTTATTCTACAATGTAGAAAATAGTACAAATAAATAAAAAAGTAGGTGTGTAGGTGTGTTCAAAATGTTGATATATACTGTATATGCTGTTGGAGACCACTAGAATGAACCCGGGACCCACCGGCTGAGACGTATGTGACCCACACAGTGAGGCTGTCAGGGACCACAGGGTGGAGGAAGCGCAGCATCAGGACGCAGCCCTCGGTTTCAGGGCAGGGAGACGTCACATTGGCATCATACAGGCTGAGCTCTGGACTCCAGGCCTGTAGGCTGGGCTCACATGGCTGGTATACATCTGGAGGGCCTGTAAACACACACACACATCTTGTTTTACAATATATATATATATAGACCCCTACATGCATCCCCAATGGCACACTACTTTTGACCAGGTCCATTTATGGAATATGGTGCTTTTTGGGATGCAACTAAAAAAAGGGCACAGTTACAACTGATCTAGCAGATCAACCCAGTATCACAGATTATTGTGAAATAGACACAAATTGCTGAGAGGCACATGAAAACACAGAAACGATAGGAGGGAGGTTGTTTCAGGGAGGGCAGCTGGGTGTATAACACGACCATCTAGCAACCCAAATGTTGTGTGTTCGGATCACGTCATGGACTTCTAATTAGCAACTTTGTAACAACTTACTACTTTTTAACAAATTAAGCTAGAATGCTAGCTAACCCTAACCCATTAATTACTTAGCTAGCATGTTACCTAACCTTAACCCCTAGCTTACAGTATCTAATGTTAGCCACCTAGCTAGGCTAGCTAATATTAGCCACCTAGCTAACGTTAGCCACAACAAATTGGAATTCATGTCATCTTCCTGAATGTGTTATGAAGGAAGAAAATTGTGTAATACACATAAAATGTGTTGTGAAGATGCATTTTAAATGTAACCTTTATTTAACTAGGCAAGTCATATGAGAACAAAAAACAACTGTCCAGTGAAAATCTCACTTTTAAAAGTTCATATTCTGTTAACTCATACCCAGATAATGTTTTTGACTAGTCCCATACTCATATTTGTGGCCAAAGCATAAAATGGAGAAAAAAACATTTTAAAAAACACACCCCAAACTTCTCTCAAACGGACCATTTCAAAAATACTTGCTATTTCCTCATAGAGGATGAAGTCATCCAACTGGCCAATCAGCGGTCTACTCGCATTAATATTTTTAATGACCGGTATATGCCCACACCATTCTGTTGTTGGGGTATGCAGATACTATTCCAACACAGAAAAGCTTCTTTTTAACATACTTAATTACCATTGTTTGGAAGGAAAACTATTTCACTCATGTTGTAATTAATTATAGGCCATATTTTTTTGAAATCTGTAAACACTGAACTGTTACCGTTAACTGATGACATACAACTTACATGCCCAATTGGTTTAAAAGGTAGGAACGTTACATTATTCTTTGTCTTTAAATGGGACATCAGCAGTTGCTACATCCATTTTTGGACATATAAATCAAATATATGTACCCATTGATGTTTGAAGAATATAACTTATAAATGCCTCATGAGCATAGTTCAACTGTCGTACTCCATCAGAACCCAACATAGAAGCTTTTTTTACTCCAATGTTTATAAACAAAATAAATGAAAAAAAAAAATACTATACATCCTAACAAAACATGGTTCAAACTATAATGCTGATATCATGGATGATCGGTCCTTGTATCCACAGCTCTAAGCATTTGAGAGTAGTTACAGTTTTTCCAGCCCCATCCCTCAGCTTTTTACCAAAACAGGTAGTACACTTAATTGTTTCTACTGCTGATTGACACTTTAAGTAGTGTACTATCTCTCAGTTTGTTTTATGATTTCGAATCACTGAAAAACCATTACTGTACTATTATTAAAGAATAGGGCTACTGGAGCATCACTGGAGAGAGCTTGGGAAAATCACACAACCTGGCTGTGGACTGGACTGGTCTTCCCCAAGCCACCCTCTAGTACACAACATACCCAGGTGCAATTTCGAACAGGAAAGAAATCCATGCCGTAACAATGTATAAAGCATGTTCATTTCCTCTGTGGTACAAATGGGAAAAGTAGCAGGTAGTATGTCTCAGCAAGAGCCCTGAACTAAACTGTTGGATGGTGAGAGGGACAGAGCCTGCAGCGGTAGCCCCAGCCAGCCAATGCCTGAACATCCACAGCTTCCACAGCTTCTGCTATTTGCACCCAATGTGGCTCCTTCACATGTGTGGATTTTTTCAGGGTAAACATCAGCACGCCAAGTCAAACCATAAAACTAAATTGGTCAGATAAACAGAGAAAGGCCTCAACACAGGCCCAGATTAATCGCTGTATCAGATGTGGCAAACGGCTCCCACAGGAAAGGCTAGTGCTTCAAGATCTTAGTGTATCATCCTTCCTGCTTTCAGCAACTTAACAATGCCACTACTTTTCCCTTTCTCAAGATTAAATAGACTCCCCAGGTTTGGAAATGCATGCTTGGGTTTCAGTGGAGGAACACATCAAAGGGAAGATCTGTTTCTGTGAAAAGAACGAGGTATACACTATGTTGTATGCATTTTTTATTAATTCAGTCAATGTTTAAAACTTAACTAAATAAATTTTGAGGCCTAACAATTTAGAGGCCTAACAGTTTAATTAATTTGTAAAAGGGTAACAATGGTACTGGGGTGGAAAATTTTGACTTGTTTTCATATAGGCTGCGATCTAATGCAGCGAAGTGCACCATTTTAATGGCAATTTACACTTGAACCAACATGTGCGGCGTTTATCATGACTACAATCCCTGCAAACATCTTCGAAAATGCCTTTAAAAAAACTGCAAAAAAATTGTCAGCTGTATAGTGTGCTGCACTATAACGTGATTGCATTTAATCCCGCCCTAATCAACCTTAACTTATTTTCCTGTTAAACCTAGAATCAGCAGTTATTTATTTTATTTTTTTATTTTATTTTACCTTTATTTAACCAGGTAGGCAAGTTGAGAACAAGTTCTCATTTACAATTGCGACCTGGCCAAGATAAAGCAAAGCAGTTCGACAGATAAAACGACACAGAGTTACACATGGAGTAAAAACAAACATACAGTCAATAATGCAGTATAAACAAGTCTATATACAATGTGAGCAAATGAGGTGAGAAGGGAGGTAAAGGCAAAAAAGGCCATGATGGCAAAGTAAGTACAATATAGCAAGTAAAATACTGGAATGGTAGTTTTGCAATGGAAGAATGTGCAAAGTAGAAATAAAAAATAATGGGGTGCAAAGCAGCAAAATAAATAAATAAATAAAAATTAAATACAGTTGGGAAAGAGGTAGTTGTTTGGGCTAAATTATAGGTGGGCTATGTACAGGTGCAGTAATCTGTGAGCTGCTCTGACAGTTGGTGCTTAAAGCTAGTGAGGGAGATAAGTGTTTCCAGTTTCAGAGATTTTTGTAGTTCGTTCCAGTCATTGGCAGCAGAGAACTGGAAGGAGAGGCGGCCAAAGAAAGAATTGGTTTTGGGGGTGACTAGAGAGATATACCTGCTGGAGCGTGTGCTACAGGTGGGAGATGCTATGGTGACCAGCGAGCTGAGATAAGGGGGGACTTTACCTAGCAGGGTCTTGTAGATGACATGGAGCCAGTGGGTTTGGCGACGAGTATGAAGCGAGGGCCAGCCAACGAGAGCGTACAGGTCACAATGGTGGGTAGTATATGGGGCTTTGGTGATAAAACGGATTGCACTGTGATAGACTGCATCCAATTTGTTGAGTAGGGTATTGGAGGCTATTTTGTAAATGACATCGCCAAAGTCGAGGATTGGTAGGATGGTCAGTTTTACAAGGGTATGTTTGGCAGCATGAGTGAAGGATGCTTTGTTGCGAAATAGGAAGCCAATTCTAGATTTAACTTTGGATTGGAGATGTTTGATATGGGTCTGGAAGGAGAGTTTACAGTCTAACCAGACACCTAAGTATTTGTAGTTGTCCACGTATTCTAAGTCAGAGCCGTCCAGAGTAGTGATGTTGGACAGGCGGGTAGGTGCAGGTAGCGATCGGTTGAAGAGCATGCATTTAGTTTTACTTGTATTTAAGAGCAATTGGAGGCCACGGAAGGAGAGTTGTATGGCATTGAAGCTTGCCTGGAGGGTTGTTAACACAGTGTCCAAAGAAGGGCCGGAAGTATACAGAATGGTGTCGTCTGCGTAGAGGTGGATCAGGGACTCACCAGCAGCAAGAGCGACCTCATTGATGTATACAGAGAAGAGAGTCGGTCCAAGAATTGAACCCTGTGGCACCCCCATAGAGACTGCCAGAGGTCCGGACAGCAGACCCTCCGATTTGACACACTGAACTCTATCAGAGAAGTAGTTGGTGAACCAGGCGAGGCAATCATTTGAGAAACCAAGGCTGTCGAGTCTGCCGATGAGGATATGGTGATTGACAGAGTCGAAAGCCTTGGCCAGATCAATGAATACGGCTGCACAGT
This sequence comes from Oncorhynchus kisutch, assembly GCF_002021735.2. Lineage (NCBI taxonomy): Eukaryota > Metazoa > Chordata > Actinopteri > Salmoniformes > Salmonidae > Oncorhynchus > Oncorhynchus kisutch. Next base: position 20,010,268 of record NC_034203.2, read on the forward strand.
AATGTTTCTTATCGATGGCGGTTAAGATATCGTTTAGGACCTTGAGCGTGGCTGAGGTGCACCCATGACCAGCTCTGAAACCGGATTGCATAGCAGAGAAGGTATGGTGAGATTCGAAATGGTCGGTAATCTGTTTGTTGACTTGGCTTTCGAAGACCTTAGAAAGGCACGGTAGGATAGATATAGGTCTGTAGCAGTTTGGGTCAAGAGTGTCCCCCCCTTTGAAGAGGGGGATGACCGCAGCTGCTTTCCAATCTTTGGGAATCTCAGACGACACGAAAGAGAGGTTGAACAGGCTAGTAATAGGGGTGGCAACAATTTCGGCAGATAATTTTAGAAAGAAAGGGTCCAGATTGTCTAGCCCGGCTGATTTGTAGGGGTCCAGATTTTGCAGCTCTTTCAGAACATCAGCTGAATGGATTTGGGAGAAGGAGAAATGGGGAAGGCTTGGGTGAGTTGCTGTTGGGGGTGCAGTGCTGTTGTCCGGGGTAGGAGTAGCCAGGTGGAAAGCATGGCCAGCCGTAGAAAAATGCTTATTGAAATTCTCAATTATGGTGGATTTATCAGTGGTGACAGTGTTTCCTATCTTCAGTGCAGTGGGCAGCTGGGAGGAGGTGTTCTTATTCTCCATGGACTTTACAGTGTCCCAGAACTTTTTTGAGTTAGTGTTGCAGGAAGCAAATTTCTGCTTGAAAAAGCTAGCCTTGGCTTTTCTAACTGCCTGTGTATAATGATTTCTAGCTTCCCTGAACAGCTGCATATCACGGGGGCTGTTCGATGCTAATGCAGAACGCCATAGGATGTTTTTGTGTTGGTTAAGGGCAGTCAGGTCTGGGGAGAACCAAGGGCTATATCTGTTCCTGGTTCTAAATTTCTTAAATGGGGCATGTTTATTTAAGATGGTTAGGAAGGCATTTTTTAAAAATATCCAGGCATCCTCTACTGACGGGATGAGATCAATATCCTTCCAGGATACCCCGGCCAGGTCGATTAGAAAGGCCTGCTCGCAGAAGTGTTTCAGGGAGCGTTTTACAGTGATGAGTGGAGGTCGTTTGACCGCTGACCCATTACGGATGCAGGCAATGAGGCAGTGATCGCTGAGATCTTGGTTGAAGACAGCAGAGGTGTATTTAGAGGGGAAGTTGGTTAGGATGATATCTATGAGGGTGCCCGTGTTTAAGGTTTTGGGGAGGTACCTGGTAGGTTCATTGATTATTTGTGTGAGATTGAGGGCATCAAGTTTAGATTGTAGGATGGCTGGGGTGTTAAGCATGTTCCAGTTTAGGTCGCCTAGCAGCACGAACTCTGAAGATAGATGGGGGGCAATCAGTTCACATATGGTGTCCAGAGCACAGCTGGGGGCAGAGGGTTATGAGGTATGAGCCTTGAGAAATGTAACCACTCTCAAATTCAGAGTCAGAGCTATGGATGCAAGGACTGACCATTCATGTTATCAAAATTATCGTTTTAACCATGTTTTGAGGTTATAAAGTGTTTGTTTACATTTACGTTGTTTACAAACATTGGACTATTATATTTTGGGTTCTGATGGGGTACAACAGTTGAACTAAGCTCATGACGCATTTATAAGTTATATTCTTCAATAATCAATAGGTAAATATAATACATTTGTGTATGTCCAAAAATGGATGTAGCAACTGCAGATTTTCCCTTTAAGGGGAGGAAACACAGCTACCTCGCTCTCCAACCAATTTCCATTTCCATTTTAGTCATGTAGCAGACGCTTTTATCCAGAGTGACTTACAGTAGTATGTGCATACATATTCATATTTTTCATATGTATTATTTAGGGGCAAATTTATTGAATAGAAAATTCAGCAACTCTTAGAGGAACGTTGAAATTGATAAAAGTGCTTCTTTATTGTTAAACATAAAACCAACATGTTTCATAAACAGTTTTACAGACTGAGAAATTATTATTTTCAAAATGGCCTCCAATGAGTTCAGGGACCAATCACATGGGAATACAAAACAAAACATAATTTGATTTGTCAATGAGTTGAATTTATTTTCTTCTTTGCAACTCATTTACCAATCACATAATGTTTTGTTTTGTATTCCCATTGTGATTGGTCCCTGAACCCATTTGAAATATACAAAAGCCTCCTTTATTTTTAAATCTGTAAAACTCTTAATTTCCTGTTCTAAATTAAGTTCTCAAGACCCACGAGTGAACACCTGGCTTACACATGGACAAGCAGGTAAGATGACTCTCTTCCCCACATAAATTACACTATAGTACACAACAAAAGACAACAGACTGTGTCTCTCCCCAGAACTGTGGATTCCACTCTCCTTTCCTGGACAATGCTGTAATTGTCTTTATCGTCATTAAAGTACAGCATGGAGAATAATCACCACCTCCTCTTTTTTTTCAAAGCACAAATACCATCTGAGGATTTCCACATATTTGGGTAGAATTTCTAAAACATTTTATACAAAGTCATGTCAAAAGACTGGGCTCCTCCACACTCAAAGAATCTTGATTGGAATAATAAGGAACATCTGTTACATGAAGCATAAAGATTCAAAGCACTACAGGATACACAGTTTTTTATGACAGTTCAATGTAGGACGGCACCCAACATTACCAAAAATTGACATTGCCAAGCACCCTGTTTTTCTTATGGCCAAAACAAGAGAAGATATTTTGCCTGGCAACTATTATTTTATGATTTTCATATTTTTCTTCCATACAGTCTTTATCCCTGCACGCACCTTACCCACAGGAGAATAAGGGATCCTCCTTGCAGAAAGGTAGAACTTAAACTGTTAGTAACTGAATGTTTTGTGTATGTTCAGAATGGACATAATAACACACTAAAATCAATGAGATTAAAATAAATGATTTATCAGATGAGGAGTATGTGCTCACTTTATTATGTTTTTGCAGTGTCAGAGACATGTCACTGAGTGTGCAATGTAACTCGGCCTTGAGACTACTATCCTTAGACTAGACTGGCTACTAGTGGCTAATGGAATTGTCATAATATAAATAATATATGCCACTTTTTATATATATATATATATATATTTTTTTTTTTTACTTTATCCAAACCTATTTACAGTTGTGCATGCATTCATTTTAGTATGGGTGGTCCTAGTGGGAATTGAACCCACAACCCTGACGTTGCAACTGTCATGCTGTACTAACTAAGCCACACAGGCCCATGTGTGGCAAAAGAGAAATACTGACCAATAGCCTCTTCAGGTGTCCAGTATCCGGAGGAGTCACAGACCCGGGGCGAGGTGGCCTCATAGGCATACTGATGGAACACACCATCTGCCTCACAGTCCCTGCAGTTTACACTATCCACTGTAGGGGAACTGTTAAGAGAGGTGCTCAGATGTAAGTATCAGAAAATCTTTGAAAATGTCATTATCATTCATGAATATCTGTGCCTGTATCCCAAATGGCACCATATTCCCTTTATAGTGCAGTACGGGCTCTCTATGGGCCCGTGGTCAAAAGTAGTGCACTATATAGGGAATAGGGTGTCATTTGGGATACATATTATCTCATTACTGCTGATATGAGGAAAAACTTTAGCTACACATTTATTCTACCTTTGATGAAGTGGCCCCCTTACAGGTGGCAGCCAATGAATGGAGACCGAGTCTGAGCTCTGTCGAATCACCATGGGCTTGAGAGGGATGGGGGAGGGCCTTCTGTTGTTCAGCCAGTTCTCGTAGACTAGATCCATATAACAATGCATCCGAGCCACTTGATTTGGTGTGAAATGGTTGGTGCAGTTATCGTCTGAGAAAAAGAAGTGAAAGTAGAGTTAATGTTCCCAGCGGAAATCATCAAACGGTGTCAGAATCCTTGTGCTTACGTACTCCCTTAAAAATTAGTGTGCTTGCGTACTCCCTTAAAAGACCTTCTCTTATAAAAAAGCAGCAATCGTACTGTTTGTCCATTTCAGTGGCGACCTATCATTCAGGGCAGGTGGGGCAGAGCCCCACATTTTTTGCCCTTTTTTGGGCTTGCCTGTTTTGCATGTTATTTTGGCATTAATACATATCAAATCCAAATCAAATCCAATTTTATTTGTCACATACACGTGGTTAGCAGATGTTAATGTGAGTGTAGCGAAATGCTTGTGCTTCTAGTTCTGACAATGCAGTAATAACAAACGAGTAATTTAACCTAACAATTCCACAACTACTACCTTATACACACAAGTGTAAAGGGATAAAGAATATGTACATAAAGATATATGAATGAGTGATGGTACAGAATGGCATAGGCAAGATGCAGTAGATGGTATAGAGTACAGTATGTACATATGAGATGAGTAATGTAGGTTATATAAACATAAAGTGGCATAGTTTAAAGTGGCTAGTGATACATGTATTACATAAAGATGGCAAGATGCAGTAGATGATATAGAGTACAGTATATACATATACATATGAGATGAGTAATGTAGGGTATGTAAACATCATATTAAGTGGCATTGTTTAAAGTGGCTAGTGATACATTTTTATATCAATTCCCATCAATTTCCATTATTAAAGTGGCTGGAGTTGAGTCAGTATGGCATATCAGTTTGCAAACAATGTAAAACATATATCTTTCATTATTTTCTTGAGTAAGGCAGCTCTAAAATGCAGGTGTTTAAGCCTAGCGCAGTGCTTTCATTAAGCCCAGCTCAGTGCTTTTTTTGCACCATGATTGGCTCAGTGTTCTATCACTCATGGGGACAATATGTCACAGCCAAGTCTAAGGGTAGACCTCGAAGAAATCCAGAGAATGCCAGACTTTGATGACAACATTTGCCCACGAAGGACAGACGCGCCACCTTCCTGTTCAAGTGAGCACAGCACAACAAGGTGAATCCAAAAATGTATTGTATGCTGCTGCATAGATTATGTAATATGCCAGGGAGATATGTATACTGTAGCTAAGAAAGTAATACTAAGTGTATGTTGTGTAGTAAGATGTTAGTAGCCCATATGGCTCACCCTAATAATTTGGTCTATTTACCCCTCTTAATTTTACCTACTGTTCTGACTTGGTGGTGCACATGTAGCCTACAGTATAACCTGTTTTAGAGAAATGTCCTCATTTAATATTGTAAGAGCCTTTATTTATATTACGGTTCTGACTTGGTGTACAGGGAGAACACTGTAAGAACGGCCCATTTTCTGAATTCTGTCACTGTACATTTCAAAAGTGTTAAACAAATAGTTATATTGACTACGTCCCTCCTAGCTCACTCATTAATGTCTTAATCAAAATTACGGATTGCCTCTTATCCGCTTGTCGTCCCCTTATGCCATAGTTTGTACATCTCAATTGTCATTAGAAACCACATTTGTTTTAGCAAGTCAGCAATACCAGCTGTGTTTTTTTTAAAGGCAGTAAATGAGGCTGAATTAACTCTTTCGCTGCCAGACAAGGCTTCACTGATAGCCAGGTGTAGCAGTGGTAAGATGTTGTGACTGCTGTTGAGACAACTTAATGTAGGCCCTAACAGTTTGTGGGTACCGTTTGTCACCGTTATAGTGCAATTAATGTATTGTTTATTGTTCTGGTGTGTAGTGGATTTGCTGGCATGCATCCCACTTTTCTTTTCTTTCAACAAGATTAACATGCTAAAATTGCCACTGGTCCATTTTGAGACACCCTAGCCAAGAAATCTGTCATTCATTTTGACGTTTCTGCCGAGGAGATCTTAGTCGCGCAATTTTACATCTAACTAAGATGTTTGGTGCAGTATGTCGCAATGAAAAAAATTGCAGGAAAACGAGTGGTCTCTCTTTGAATGACAACAAAGACTTTATTGAAGAATCCCTACTGTTGACCAATCAATGACGAAGGGGCGAAGACTTCAGCTCCGAACTTCGGCTTGCCTCCAGAAAAAGGCTGTGCCCGAACAGCCGAAAAACCCCTCACTGAAGTCCAAAACAAACCAAAACTTTACAAAATGTTGTCATAATACTACATGCATGAACTCTTCCGAACTGTTTTGGCTGGGAAGTATGCGGACGCTTTAAAAGAAAGGTTCACCCGTTTTGAATGTAATATTGTTTTTGTGAATCTCTGAGTGATATTCTTTCGATTCCCTGGGTTATTTAATGTTTTCATGTGTATCTGAGTTATTGGCGTTCAAGCAGGCAGAAATCCGTCCAGTATGACGTAGCACTGTGATAATGTCACTCTCACTACACTGGAAGTCAATAGCAATACGACTTTTAGATCGCAAAAACGTCTATCATACATGTCAGATTTCAATACGGCCGATGTCATAACTTGGGAGCATGTCTTCTCTCGAATGAGTCATTGATCATATTTTTGCAATATTCCTACCTAGAGAAATTTGTAATTTAACGGAGGGTCCAGCACATTTTACCTTTTTGTCTGCCCCTTTAGTCCAGGGTGCATTGCATGGTGCATTGCATCGTTGCCAGAGATATTATAGAAAGGTGAATGAATGAAGGAACGTATAACGCCCCACCCAGCAGACTGTCGAACACTCGCGTTCACGTTGTCATACTGCGTCACATGGTTGCTAAGCTAATTGTTACACAATCCATTCTCAAAGTCAGTGTATATGTCGAGAAACATGCTTTAATAATTTCCTCGAAAGTACACAATGTCATGATTCCAAAGCCATACGATATTACAGATAGCAAGTTAAATATTTGTAATTTTGTATTTCTTGTTGAGGAAATTCATGCTAATGTTGGGTTTTTGAGCTAGCACCCAATAGACTCCCATTCACTCATTGAAGGAGAGCGCTCCTTGTCCCAGAATCACCCAGAATGCACCGCACCGTTGGCGTAGCATGGGCAACATTTCCCATCTCCTCAAAAGTATATCTGCCGTTGTGAACGTCAGACTCCATTCTGTGAACCACATCGATCTGCAGGTTAAGTTTGAGATTGTAGTGAGATTGTAGACTCCTAAATTGAAAGTGCAGTATGTTTAGGCGGTTTACAGCTAAGTAGCTACTTTACATGCTGGTATTTTTGGGGGTATTATTGTGTGTAGCTACGTTTGCTACTGTAGCTAGCCACCTAGGTAGCTAGCCAGCCAGCCCATAGAGAGATTATTGCATTGTGGGTTTTGTAGACTTGAGCTGAAACAGATTTCCACAATGAAGTATTGTTCTCACATATTAGTATTATTTAACACTATAAATTAAAGGAATTTATCACTCATTTGACGTGGATGAATTAGCCATACTATGCAATCCATAGTCCAAACGAAATACACTTGGATTTAAGATCACATACACAGTAGACCAGGGGGGATAAAAAATTTGGTAAAAAATAAAATACTGTAAAATCACCAGGAATTCAGCAAGAAATGTGTTTGTTCGGAAATCTGTTCCCAAGTATTTCCACAATTAAAAAAATAGACGTGATCGTCTTCAATGTAATCAAGGTATGAAATTATTGTTATTTTCAAATACATAGCATAGCTTAGCTGTGGTCAACTTGCAGTGTACAAATTATTCAAATTATTCCCCCCAAAAATCATCCTGTGGCTAGTTGCCTAAGACATTTGTGGTCTTACAGTAGAAGTATGGCACCACTGCCTAATTTGAGGTATGTGCCCCAAATGGCACCCTATTCCCTATACAGTTCACTACTTTTGACCAGGGCCCATAGTGATCTGGTCAGAAGTAGGGTTTTATGAAGGGAATAAGAGTGCCATTTGGGACACAGCCTAGGTGATGCTGACTGCATTGCAGAGAGGTTACAGTAGACCTACCTGTGTAACTCATGTAGTTGTTGTATGGTGTGTCCTGGTAGAGCGTTATCCCACAGGTGTCATTGACATGACCAGGGTCGTGGCAGGCCTTAGACTTGGGTGTAGGGGCCGTGTCTGCACATAGGTCTCCTGTCTCCATGGAGGGAGTGGTCTCCTGACAGGGGTCATCACAGGACTCCCGCTCACTGACCCCCTTGAAGACATGGTACAGTCCAAAGATATGGCCCATCTCATGGATCATTGTGTTATTGTGTCCGATGGTGCCAAAGTAGGATGGATTCATCACCATTCCACCTGTGGATAGGATGATATAGTTATCGAACAGAACTCAACAGGTGGTGAGATTGCTGAAATAGTCTGCCTTTGTTGCTTCTCAAATACTCCTAGAGCCTGTAAATAACTTCCATCCCAGATCTCCATGATCACAGTGGGACATGTTTTTGGGGGGGGCAAAGATGAATCAGACACAATCTCTATGTCAACTTATTTCAATGTTTTTTTGGTGTGTTTATTGACTAATTAGTCAAGCTTGCCATCTCAGACAAACAGTCAAACACATTTTGTCTGACAAGCCCTCTGAGTAATAGCATGTTAACATTTGGATTTAGAACCAACTAATGTCATAAAAACCCTAAACGATGTGCCATTTATAACCACTTAAAGACGAGGCAAACCTTCAGCAGTTTTAAACTCATCATGTAAGAAAAAGTATAGTGCCAACCTGGAAATAATTTGCACAATTTCTTATCATGTAATTTATGGAGTATGGAGGCAGAGGTTATTGCCCGTTATAAACTTTAAGAACTGGAATAGAATAAAAATGCTATTTGTTTTCTAATTAGAAGCACTATTCAATTTGTGAGGACCTCTGCTGGGCCCGTTGAGACAACTTCACTTTAATAGCACATTTAGCCTGTAAACAATGACAGATGTATGCAGGGCTCTGCTTCAACATTCAATTCGGTGGAGAATATATTCTGGTGCAATTGGGAGTAAATTGGGAGAGGACCTGCTTGTCAGACCTAGACTTCCTGACTGTAAGGCCTGTTCTCATGGTTTGTCCTCAGACATAAATCATCAGGTCTGATATACAAGCTTAACCGTTAATTACAAAATAAGACTGGGAAAAGTAACTAAACAATTGACACTATAAAGTTTCTCTTGTCTCTTACAGTCGTGGCACCACTGCATCTTTCCCTGTATCATTCAACCACTTACTGTCATCATATTGAAAGATGTGGCTTTGAGTGAAATATCCTCACTTCAGGGAGCTGTGGGGTTCAAAGAGGGGATGGAAACCTGCAAGATGGTGGTCCATAAGGGACATACTTGTATCAGAGAAAGCCCAGCCCAAAACACTGACTGGCTTGTTGATGCAGTTCAACCCTGAGGAAGAAGAAAAGGACATCTGTGCTGGAATGCACCGAACGCCATGCCCAGGACCCATAATGAATGTGCCAGGAGGTAAGACACAACCCAGAGGGAGCAAAACAACAAACCTGATTGAACGGAGAATAATACTTTAAAGGGGTTTCACTCCCCGGCCAAGTACTCTTACTGAGTGATTTACAGCTCTTCAGTAGATGGAAGAGAATACACAGAAGAGGACATAAGATATTTAAGGATAATTTACAAGAAGCAACTTGACTGTAACGCAGTGTTTCTTATTGGGGTAGAACCATTCCATTTGCAATACACAGACAAAATAATACCAGTCCAAACCAATTAGAGTAATACTTTTCCACTTCAGGTAAAGTTGGGATTTATTAAATAACTAGATGTGAGGAGAAAACTCTTAGCTTTAACGAGCGATTGAAAACAGTAACAATGAAAACAGTCAAATGGGCTGAAAGAGATGAATGGCAACAGGGCATTACCCTGGCTTTTCTTGTTTTTGTTTGGTTGTTGTTGGGGTTGTCTTTACAGTGGAAAGTCCTAATGATTCGGAGGCAATCTGCCAGGAAATCTATGCATGCTGCAAGTGTTTTCTACCCAGGATTAAGGCTAATTCATCTTGTTACAGCTAATACTGAGATCAAAGAATGGAGGGCAAGAGATGAGGAGAGTGAGGGAGAGGGGGAGAGAGAATCTGAAGACAATACCTACCTTCTCTTCTTCTGCATTTTACTTTGTGTAACTTTTGTGTGTACTTTCTAGCCTAATAGAAGTCAATGTAATCCCGTTTGGCATGTTATAGCATGCATATCATTTTATAGCTCAATGTCTTTTGTGTTTGATTCAGGTGAAGACAGAAGGAAGGGGTGTAGCAGTAGCTTACCCTGATGGTTGAGGGCCTCCTTTGCCCATGGCCAGGTTGCAGCCCCTGCTAACTCTTCACGGGCTGAGTTGTTGGCAAAGAAAACATTTAGGGTGTCTGTGCTGCTCAGGTGTAACAACTCTTTCAGTTCCTTCACACTCATATAGGCTCTGCAGAAAAGAGAAGAAGTATATGTCATTAGTATTAAAAAAATCTTGCATTCCCTGCTTTTAGTCTAGGGCAATTGGACAGTTTGTTCACACAATCCTGTAGTAAATAGCAACGGTATACAGTTTCAAATACCCTGTGAAAATATCAGACAACACAGGTGTAGAATCAATGAACTCCCAGATACACACACACAGTCAGGTCCATAATTATTGGCATCAATGATAAAGGTTAGCAAAAAATACTGTATGAAATAAATAAAATAAATATTAAGCTATATAGTATGCTACACTTTTGGGGGAAATTATTATGTTATATTAACACAATTGTTCGGAGAAAGATATTTTGTTCAACAAGTAATTTAAAAAAATCTAAAAAGATACGGGTAAAGATTATTGGCACCCATATTAACCCCAGGTCTATCTCAGTCTCCAGACTGAGATAGACATTGCAAAATGCTGATTTTGTGGCCAATTAACAATTTCATTGTAGATTTTGATGTGCTTCAGGTTATCTTATTGCTGAAAGACCCATTTGCGGCCAAGTTTCAGCCTCCTGGCAGAAGCAACACGGTTTTTGGCTAAAATGTTTATGATGCCGTTGACCTTAACAAGGGCCCCAGGACCACTGGAAGCAAAATAGTCCCTTATTATCAAAGATCCTATGGCCTGGTCCTATGGCCCTTGTTAAAGTCAACGGAATCATGAACTTGACCAGGAAAATAACAGGACATTTTAGCCAAAAACCTGGTTGTCTCTGACAGGAGGCTGAAACTTGGCAGTCCTTAACCACAGAGAAAGGATATCAAGGATCTGGAAAGATTCTGCATGAAGGAATAGTCTAAGATCCCTCCCAATGTGTTCTCAAATAACCTAATTGTTTTTAGAAAAAGACTCGGTGTCGTTATCCTCGCATGTGGAGTGTGTGCTGAAGTATCGGGCTGCCAATGTTTTTTACATTTGTTTGATACATTTTTTAACTAAATATATTAAATGTCTTTGAGCATACAAAATAGCTCAGTATTTGTATTTATTTTATCGTGTTTTTTTGCTCATCTTTATCAAGGGTGCCAATAGTTATGGACATGACTGTAGATCGGATCCCATGACATCGTAATGAAAAAGTCCTACAGTATGTTGTGGTACTCAACAGAGAAAGTAGACAGTACAATCATTTGTTTGGTAACATTCAAGTCATGTAGTCTAGTCAGAGGAGCTCCTGATGAGAAAGTAGCTCATCTGGGAGTTCATTTCCACTTCTCTCCTTCTACATCCAATTCTACTACTTCCAAAACAACATTGTTTGATTTGGTTCGGGTAGCTACATGAAACCACTACCTTCCACTTCCCCCCACTCCCAACTGTGATAAATTGCCATAGAACTGCTTTGATGTGTGAAGTAAACTTTTTTTAAACGCTAGATTATGTCACATGTCATTTTTCTCTTTTGCTTTTATAGGTGGAAAGCCTTTCCACCTATCACTGGCCCATTCGTTTGAAAAGGTATGAGTGTTAATACTCTTTTGAAACCTGCCAAAGGGTCTAGCCCATTAGTTGAACCACCTACTGTTTCTTGGATGTGTTCCACCCAAGAACTGACCAAGTGTAGTTTGCCTTACATCCCGTTTTCATTAAACAAGCAAACACTGTGTCAATCTGCTTGAGTGCTCCAATTCAGCATTAGGTCAAATGAGTTTCATAATACATATCAAATATTAAATATAAACAACGGATTGATCGTTTTTAATAATAAAGTATTGGTTGTTCATTTTGAATTCTACATTATGAAGCAATATTTTGGTTGGTAGAATCCATTCAATATAGCTATGGACACAATTCAGTCAGTTGAGAACTCTAATATTCATAGCCAAACTTCTTGCAACACTGGCCCTTCAAAAAATACACCTGGAAAGGGGTTATTACATTACGTAATACAGTAGGCCTACTTTCTAAAATAATATTTTATGCACAAATTTGATAGAATTATGTTTAAAATCTGAACTGGGACGATAGAACTGTACTCAAAGGCCATGTAACTTTTTCCAAATGTCCTTTCATTGTTGGAGAAAAAGGGATTTTTGAGAACCACCTAGTTTGCCTTGCAAACGGATTCAAACCACCAGTTCTGGATCCCCTCAGCGGCAGGGGAATATCCTAGCATTAATGGCTAAAATGTCCTCCTCATTTTTCCTTTCTCTGTCATGTGTGGCCAAAATCTTCATGTACCTGGCCATTCCTCATGGCTGTCTCTCTGTCTGCTTGAACAACAAATTTGTGTAGTGACAGCAATTGGCTAGGGATTGAGTTCTATTGCCCAGCTGCAGATACCTGGACAATAACTCAGACAGAAAAATACAAAAATCCCAGACCCAAACATAAAATTGTACTCTCTACAAATGCCATCAAAATGTCATCCCTGCACTAATTCTCCTAAAACTCTGGATTGCAGTCCAGGGATTGCACTCTTCCAACCAGCTCAGGTTAGGACCTTTTAAAGACCTAGGCTACACTGCAGACATTCCAGAAAGCCGTGTCTTATTAAGCATTTGCATCTATGGTGGATTCGCAATTCATACAGTTTAAGTGAATGGTCAGAGGTAGGAAAAACTTTGGCAAGTAACTGAGAGAGATTACATCATTGCAAGCCATAAATCAGAAGTCAGTTCTACGCTCATGCCTTCCTGACACTTACTTTTATATCCGTCTCGGGCCTGGCTTTTTAGCTGATGTTGTTGCTCTGTAAAGTACAAATACCAGCCCTCCCTCTCTGTGCAAAACAACACATTGACTGATTGTACTCCAAATGTATTGTTAGTGCCCAATCTGAGGGAATGAATTATGAACAGTTTAGGAACTCTGTCTGAACACTCCCTACCTAAAATACACACTACCAAAAAGGAAACTACTAATACAGTATGCCGACTTGTGAAGAGAAAGTCACTGGTTCTGTTGGACAGGTACCCCAAACTCATTGCAATATTGCTTCAAATTAAAATGTTGAATTATCTTATCAATAGCATTTACATGACCATAATCACCAGCTATAATTTTGGGAACGTATCACCAGTACATTTTGATCCTGAAAATACCTTTTAAGTTTATATTACAAAAAATCATGACGATTGACTATATAATCTACAGGAAATTGTATTCTTCAAGAAATTGTAACACATTTTAAGCAGTCTATAATCCTATGCAATGCATCGTAAACTCAAACATGCACAGTATACTGTATATTAGATGGTCGATTGATTTGTTTCAGACAACAATCGCATGTTAAGAATTTCTACCTACATGCTGTGCACAACTAACGAAGAACGACATTATGGCAAGACATCATGCATTTTGTTTGAAACCCAGATAAACCTGTCTGTCAAAAAGAATAGAACACAGCGGAAGAGACTTCTGGTTTCGTTGTTTAGCAATAATAAGTGTATACTTTGGCTTCTCTCTCAATTCACAGTTTCACATGCTTTCAGAAACTGTTCCAGAGTATCAATGTGTGTGCTTCACATGTTGTCTAATACACATACCCTAACAAAACAAAGTACCCCAAAGACAGACACTTAAGGCCTCTTTAGTAAATCAAGCTTAACGCCTAATTAGGCATTAAGCTCCCAAAGCCTACATAGAGCCTCAATATCATTACTGTCATTATCATTAAACTCACAACATCCACAAAGTCCAATAAATCCAGGGGCAGGCAGCACCACTTTTCTGGTTGCAGTAGCTAAGGGAGGCTAAGGATGACAGACCCAGCACTTTTTTATTTGTCAGAACTAGTAAAGAACACCAATATAAACCCATGAATTTAATTGGAAATTAGATAGAAGATGGCTTTGGACCACAATATGCATAAAGGTATTGTTTGTGACTAATTCATACATTCAGACAATTGGGACAATTTCCCAAAGCGGCAACTGTATATACATTTTCAACCATTCAACTGATCTTCAACACCTTGATTAGAGGAATCTGTGTTTCTGTTGGGACAAACACCTGCAGTACTGCTGTGGCTCTCTTGGAGCAGGATTAAGGATCCCTGACAAAAACTAATTGAAAAAAAATGTCTCACCTATCTGGGGACTCTGGATCGAAGCATGTCTTCAGGACATCCGTGACCTCAGGATCACAACAGTCTCCATCATCGTAGTCGTAGTGGATGCTGTTGCACTCTGTGTTGCAGACCCCGTCCCTCCTCTTCCAGTTGTAGCAGGGCCCCAGATGCAGACAGTCCCCACCATCGTGGCCCGTCAGTGGGTGGTCACACTCCGCGTCACAGTGTCTGTTACCAATCTTACTGATCCGGCAGTTGCTGAGGATGAAGCGCTGGCGTACAGATGTGTTCTGGACAGTATGCGTGCTCAGCTCCAAGCTGATGTTGTAGGACTGGAAGGCTTCGACAAGTGCCTGGTGCTGCATCTGGATCTGGGCCTGAGAGACAGTGGGACGACTTCCGTCATCGTTACAGATGTTGACAATGCGGTAGCGGATCCTTTTCTCTGTACGCAGCTGCCAGTGGTTATTGTAGCCTAGGATGATGTCTGTGTTGTCACAGGTTGTTAATCCACAGGGAGGGGGCAGAAAGGGGGACACATGCTCCTGCTCAGGGATAGGGATGATGACTATGGATGGGTGGTGGCCCTCCTTATGAGGACTCCACTGTTGCTCTATCTCGGAGAAGTCCGCCCAGAGAGCGAGGTTTGGTTCCCTCTTATCAATCCGAGAAGGCCCTTTAAGAAGGTCCTCGTGAGTGCGGGGGAGCACCCATAACACAATGCCTCCGATGTGCCCTCTGAAGTTGTGCCCAAGGTCTGACTGGTCCCCACCTAGAAGAAGTGTTCGACAGGTCTCCATGAACGGGCTGTAGAGGTTACCAGACTGCAAACTGCTCTCCCCAACCTTGGCACCATCTATGTAGAGCGTCATCCTGTGGCCATTGTAGCTGGCCATTAGGTGAGTCCAGGAGTTAGGGTGGTAGCGCTGATGCCCATAGATAGTCGTAGCTTTGGGAGCTCGGTCTGTACGGAGTGTAAAAAAGAATCTGGCATCTTTTCTTCCACCGGGCTTTACTGTGCGAATACCTACGGACCATCCTTTCTCACTTAAGGAGTGGGAGCAGTTGTCAAAAACCCCTGCACAAAAGGAATACAAATATTATTTTGCAAAAAGACAAACATTGAGCATCCTCTTTCAATGTAATTAAAGCCAGACTACCCAGAGAGTTGTGGGGTTGAAGGTATTTCCCTAAACGAAGGCACTGATTCCCAGCTGTTTCTCAGAAAGAGAAAATCGCATCTGGCTTCCAGATGTTCTATGCTGGGACAGCTAAAGGTCAGGGAACCCCTTCACCCTCATTCCATACACACTGTACACACAAAAACTCAGAAATGTTTTTGGACATTGAAAACAAATCTGTGTAATTGTAACAAAATATCCCTTAGGAGGATGGGCCAATTTCATGGTTAAAATTTAATTCACTCAAAGTAGTGGTTAGAACACAGCATCTCTGCCAAGTAAAAGTCTTGATAATTTAATCTGGCAACAATAGATGGACGGATTTATAATAGTACAGAATAAAACTAGTCTGTCGTGCTTATCTGGTAAATATGATACATTTTTATAGAAATTGTAATAGAAAAACAAATGTGATTATATAAATGTGGAATACACTAATTGTCAAATAGGGTTCACTAAAGATTTAGGCCAAAGCTTAAAGCTTGTAGACCATCATTAATATAAGTGACATGTAAAGAGGAAAACAAATACAAAAGAAAAATGAAAAGAGGGACAACAGAAAGGAGGTGGAAAGCATGAGCTCTTCTGAAAAGATGTGTAGCTAGAGTACTTAGCTATCTCCAGCCCGACTAAACACAACTATATTCACACCTGTTGTGGCTGAGTGTGGATATTTTCAGAACTGCAATGGCATAGATGGGTTGGTAAGGGCTGTTCTATTCTTTATGATTCTTAGGCCAGGATTCAATCCGATCGTGCTTTGTCGGCTATGCAACTTTTAAAGGCAATGTTCACGCATTTGCAGAGACCGCATTCACGGCATACGCCTCATATGCTGCTGGCTCAATTGGAAATTCGCCTTAATTGAGCAATTGATGTCATTGGTCAGAGAATCTAACCACCTGCTTCCTACAGTCCTTAATAAAAGAAAAGGATGAAAACCTACAGGCATTGTACCTCTTGTGGACTTTGTGGTTGCCTAACCCCCTTCACCGGCGTGTTAGTTTTACATGTGTAAGGTCCTGGTTCAATCATTGCTCCTGGCTATTTTCTACATCATTCAATAAATGGCATCCCATTTCTGACATCCAACTTCTGTTCTTTCAATCAAAATAGAATTGTGATTTCTTTATTGATTTTCTATATTCATTTACAGTGAACTAATGAATTCAAATTGCCTATATCATATTTCATTCAAACCTTCACCTTATCCTGCTGTTATGCTGCATTCATAACCAAGTGGGACGGTGGTATTAACCACATATGACTGGGAAAAATCCACTTGAATGCCCCTCCAACTCGTAATTTCAAAGTGGGAAACCCTGGGAAAAACTGTGCTCCGACTTCTACCAAATGCATTTTCAGCTGTTAAGTGTAATAAAAAAAAACATAATTTATAAAAAGCAATCTATTAATATGGCTTTTGAACAATATAATTGGTTTACAAGCATGATAGCTGTACTTTTAGTTTATGTTTGACGCAGCTTGTGGACCATTAGCACATGAATGCATCCAAATGGTATTTATGACTTCACAACTGGTAATTACGACCTTCCCACTTGGTTATGAATGCAGCAATAGACTAGAGTCGGTATATTGCCTGCAGGATACGAGGAGACTAGGGCTACACTATCAATAACAATTTGATCTATACAGTGGTGGGAAAAGTACCCAATTGTCATACTTGAGAACAGTGGCGTCTGGTAAGACAAGGGGTGGCGGTCTGTGTATTTTTGTAAACAACAGTTGGTGCACGATATCTAAGGAAGTCTCGAGCTATTGCTCACCTGAGGTAGAGTATCTTATGATAAGCTGTAGACAACACTACCTACCGAGAGAGTTTTCATCTGTATTCTTTGTAGCTGTTTACATACCACCACAGTCAGAGGCTGGCACTAAGACAGCACTGAATGAGCTTTATTCTGCTATAAGCAAACAAGAAAACGCTCACCCAGAGGCGTCGCTCCTAGTAGCAGGGGACTTTAATGCAGGGAAACTTAAATCTTAAAACTTAAAACTTAAATCCATTTGAACAAATTTCTATCAGCAGGCTGGCTGAATGTGCAACCAGAGGAAAAATAACTCTGGACCACCTATACTCCACACACAGAGACGCATACAAAGCTCTCCCTCGCCCTCCATTTGGCAAATCTGACCATAATTCTATCCTCCTGATTCCTGCTTACAAACAAAAATTAAAGCAGGAAGCACCAGTGACTAGATCAATAACAAAGTGGTCAGAGGAAGCAGATGCTAAGCAACCGGACTGTTTTGGGATTCCTCCGATGGCATTGAGGAGTATACCACATTAGTTATTGGCTTCATCAATAAGTGCATCGATGACGTCATCCCCACAGTGACCGTACAGTACATACCCCAACCAGAAGCCATGGATTACAGGCAACATCCGCACTGAGCTAAAGGCTAGAGCTGTCGCTTTCAAGGAGCGGGAGCTTATAAGAAATCCCGCTATGCCCTCAGACGAACCATAAAATAGGCAAAGCATCAATACAGGAATAAGAATCGTACTACACCGGCTCTGACGCTTGTCAGATGTGGCAGGGCTTGCAAACGATTACAGACTACAAAGGGAGGCACAGCCGAGAGCTGCCCAGTGACAAGAGCCGACCAGACGAGCTAAACTTATTCTATGCTCGCTTCGAGGGAAATAACACTGAATCATGCATGAGAGCACCAGCTGTTCCAGAAGACTGTGTGATAACGCTCTCCGTAGTAAGACCTTTAAACAGGTCAACATTCACAAGGCCGCAGGGCCAGACGGATTACCAGGACGTGTACTGCGAGCATGCACTGACCAACTGGCAAGTGTCTTCACTGACATTGTCAACCTCTCCCTGTCCGAGTCTGTAATACCAACATGTTTTAAGCAGACCACCATAGTCCATGTGCCCAAAAACACTACGGTAACCTGCCTAAATGACTGCCGACCCGTAGCACTCACGTCTGTAGCCATGAAGTGCTTTGAAAGGCTGGTCATGGCTCACATCAACACCATCATCCCAGAAACCCAAGACCCACTTCAATTTGCATACCTCCCCAACTGATCCACAGATGATGCTATCTCTATTGCACTCCACACTGCCCTTCCCCACCTGGACAAAAGCAACACCTATGTGAGAATGCTATTCATTGACTACAGCTCAGCGTTCAACACCATAGTGCCCTCAAAGCTCATCAATAAGCTAAAGACCCTGGGACTAAACACCTCCCTCTGCAACTGGATCCTGGATTTCCTGACGGGCAGCCCCCAGGTGGTAAGGGTAGGTAACAACTGTAATGTAGCAGTTTGAGAGCTTCAAGTTTCCTGGTGTCCACATCACCAACAAACTAATATGGTCCAAGCACACCAAGACAGTCTTGAAGAGGGCACGACTGTAACAGCTGTCGTAGGTGGAAGAAGGTGAGGACCAAGGTGCAGCGTGGTACGTGTTCATACTTTTAATAATGGAACTGAACACTGATTAACAAAACACAGAGCACAACCAAAACAGTTCTGTCTGGTGCAGACACAAAAACAGAAAGCAAACACCCACAACCAAAATGGGGAAAACAGGCTACCTAAGTATGATTCTCAATCAGAGACAACGAACGACACCTGCCTCTGATTGAGAACCATAACAGGCCAAACACATAAATATAACCACATAGAAAAAAGAACATAGACTACCCACCCCAACTCACGCCCTGACCAAACGAACACAAAGACGTAATAAAGGAACTAAGGTCAGAACGTGACAACGACAAAACCTATTCCCCTTCAGGAGACTAAAAAGATTTGGCATGGGTCCTCAGATCCTCAAAAGGTTCTACAGCTACACCATCGAGAGCATCCTGACTGTTTGCATCACTGCCTGGTATGGCAACTGTTCGGCTTCCGACTGCAAGGCAATACAGAGGGTAGTGTGTATGCCCCAGTACATCACTGGGGCCAAGGTTCCTGCCATCCAGGAACTCTATACCAGGCGGTGTCAGAGGAAAGCCCTAAAAATTGTCAGAGACTCCAGCCACCCTAGTCATAGACTGTTCTCTCTGCTACCACACGGCAAACGGTACCGGAGCGCCAAGTCTAGGTCCAAGAGGCTTCTAAACAGCTTCTACCCCCAAGCCAAGACTCCTGAACATCTAGTCAAATGGCTACCCAGACTATTTGCAGTGCCCCCCCCCCCTCTCTTTACACCACTGCTACTCTCTGTTGTCATACTACCTCAACTAACCTGGGCCCCCGCAGATTGACTCTGCATCGGTACCCCACTGTATATAGTTTCACTATTGTTATTTTACTTCTGCTCTTTAATTACCTGTTACTGTCTATTATTCTTATACCTGTCTATTATTCTTATCCATCTTTTGTTGAAACTGTTGTATTCGGCGCATGTGACTAATAACATTTGATTTGAGTAAAAGTAAAAGTAAAAATACCTTAATAGAAAATGAATCAAGTAAATGTCACTCAGTAAAACACTGCTTGAGTAAATGTCACGCCCTGGTCTAAGTATTTTGTGTTTTTCTTCATGTATTGGGTCAGGCCAGGGTGTGGCATGGGGTTTTTGTATTGTGGTGTGTTTTGTCTTGGGGTTTTGGTGTGTATGTATTGGGATTGTAGCTAGTGGGGTTATCTAGCAAAGTCTATGGCTGTCTGGAGTGGTTCTCAATCAGAGGCAGGTGTTTATCGTTGTCTCTGATTGGGAACCATATTTAGGCAGCCATATTCTTTGAGTTTGTCGTGGGTGATTGTCCTTAGTGTCCTCTATGTTAGTTAGCACCAGTATAGGCTGTTTCAGTTTTCGTTACGTTCTTTGTTTTGTAGTGTTTGTGTTTATTCGTGTTGTACGTTGTTCATTAAACATGGATCGTAATCTACACGCTGCAGTTTGGTCCGACTCTCCTTCACACCTAGAAAACCGTAACAGTAAAAGTATAACAGTATTTGGTTTTAAATATACTTAAGTATCAAAAGTGAAAGTATGAATGATGTCAAATTCCTTTTATTAAGCAAACCAAATGGCACAATTTTCTTGTTTTAATATACCACTAGCTAGGGGCACACTCCAGCACTCAGACATGATTTACAAACTAAGCATTTGTATTAAGTTAGACAACCTGATCAGAGGCAGTAGGGATGCTCAGGGATGTTCTCTTGATAAGTGAATGAATTGGAAATGTAATGAGTACTTTTGGGTGTCAGGGGAAATGTATGGAGTAAAAAGTACATTATTTGCTTTAGGAATGTAGTGGAGGAAAAGTTAAAGTTGTCAAATATAAATGTTAAGTCGTTTTTTTTGTGTATATATAACTAAGTAGTACTTTAAATCATTTTTACTTAAGTACTATACACCACCACATAACCTTGCACTTCAGTTTACTCCCACTATTTGAAGTTTGTCACTGTTCGTGAACACCAAGACTAAACATCTTTGATTTATCCCACCTACAGTCAGCAGAGGAAATGACAACTTCAATGCTTGTCAAAAATACCTAGGAATTTAGTTTTTATATAGATCAAATGATTGGGACAACTTTACATTTATTCATTGAAGTTATCATCACGTGGCTATGAATCTATTTGCTCGGTAGCTGAGAGCATTGAGAGCATTAAACCTCTCAAGAATTGACGTCAAAACAACAATCTTGCAGGTGGTGGCCATTTGTGTCTGTAACATTCCCCCCCATAACCCATTTGCATCTCATGGCTGATTTCCCAATTTCTCTCATTTTCCCAACCATGCCATTTGTGGTCTATATACTGAATTTGATATTTTTAACACTTAACACTTAAACAATGATGGAGAGAGGTTTTGGAATTTCACTCACCTGCTATGATGGCTGGGTTAGTCTGCCCACCCTCTGGGTTGACCCACAGTTCAACACTGAACTTAGCCCGAGGAAGCTCAATGCCAGCTGCTGGATTGACCCTCAGTTGTTCCTTCTGTCCACTAAAGTACAAAGCAGACATCCACTTAGGGGGGACGTCTGGAATCTGGGCACCCCACAACATGCTGGGGCGGCTAGGTGGTCCCTCCTGCTCCACAGGGTAGTCCTCAATCTCAGCAGAATAGTCACTGTGCTGCCGAAATGTAGAGAATATCCTGCGGGACTTTACTACGCTCTCAGGGAAAGCTGCCCAACTGTCTTCACCATCTGAGACTGTAAGGGTACGGCGGACCCTTCCAGTCAGAACTCTCTGCTGCTTCTTGAGCAGCAGCTGCTTGTGTGGGCCCTCAGAGCGCCCACCATCAACCTCTGGTTTGTCATTGTCACTACTTGAGTCCGCTGTCACATCAGCCTCACTGGGAGGCTTTCTGTTGAAGTTGGGGTGAGGAGAACTGACCATCCCTAGAATCTTAACACGTCTCTCCTCCTTGTCTATGGGTATCACTGCCTCTGAGTTTCCCCGACTAACCTTCTTCTCACCTTTGCCCCAATGAGAGGCACTATCCAGTCCCGGGTTAGAATTAGCATCAGAATTGCACCCACCTGAACAGGAGGACTCCTCAAGATGAGTTATATGATAGAGACCACTTTGCCTTGTGGTGTATCTCCTTGGGTGAGCCACTGGAGGGAGATGTGGAACTGATGCTGAGTATGCTGCTTGTCTCAGTTGTCTGGTGGACCTGCACTGTTCACTTGCTAAGTGAGCCAGTTCACTGTCAGCTCTCTGAGCCATTGCGCGTTTGTATCTTCGGATATGATCTGATTGAGCAGAGTTTAGCAGCCATGTGTTGATCATTATGAGGACAACAGCCAGTAGTCTAACAAGCAACATTTTGGAGTTTAGATTTGGAATTGTTGTTTTGGAATGTTTTCAGTTCTGGAACCCTGCCTTCTTCGATATAAAATTGAATACAGCAGCACAATCAGATGTGATTAAACCCCCTATTCCCCATTACATAAACTAGTGATAAGTGGGTAACTGTGTATTTCTCAACTAATAGTATTATAATAAATCCAAGGATTCCATTTTTTTAACAGGTATCCTATTTTTTGCAAAAGCAATTGCCTATTTTTGTTTGGACTGGTCTATTTAGTGCAATGCAGTCAATGCCAGTTATGCATTCATCAATTTAATTCACATGTGTTTACAAGGCAGGTGTGTCATGCATACTTTCATCAAGATGGCAGTTTTCCTTCCAGACTTCAAAAAGTAGCTAAATAGAAGCCTGTCAGTGCACTCAAATAGAGAACTGTAGCAGTATGTTTCATTGACTGAGTGCAAAATCTTCAGGCTGTTGCATATGGAGGTTCAATGTATATTTAGTTTGTAAAAGCTTCTGGCTATTTCGCCGGTCTAAACAAAACTACAACTTGCCTCTCATCTAGCCTCCACTGCACGCATCACATCAACTCGCCTTTAAAACCTGCTGCACTGTGAACTGGACACGTTTTAGGGAAAGTGACGGTCAGAGCAACCTACCACAATACCGCCTGTTTGAATAGGATGAAAGTATTGTCATCAGGCTACTGTATTTTGCAGCATCAATTTGGAATTTGGAATGAAATTGTGCAATATGGTTACTTTCAGTCGATCTGCTTGTCCATAGAATTCAGTTGGAAGACTATTGTCCCTGGTTGGATTTCTCTTTTTATTATTTTAAATATAGGATCATTCACGTGATGATTTCAGTGTTTTCATCCATTCCGCGCAAAATAAAGGTTAGTTCATGTCTTGCCTTCAGGTCTTGTCACCAATCTCCTCCTTGTGCGCTATTTTCGATAGTGCCCGTTGTTGTTAACTTAAAATTCACCCTGTGAGAAGGATGCAGGGGTGACCAAAACAATGAACAAGCTGGCTGAGGTTTTTAGTTTTTAAGCCAATATTTCTCATTCAAGGACTATACTATGAAGTCACATAAAGTAAAGGTAAGCTTTATTGAAAGATAAACCTTAAATGCAGTCATAGGCTACACAATGGCAGAAATATAAGTAACCTAACCATCAACTATTGTCTATTGTTATTTATTTGCTATTTCCTTTCCCTGCATTTGGTTAAAAAAGTAACAGCAAGGTATGAGACAAGAAGCAAGAGCAAATCAATGGGAATCAGACGAAATGCTCTGCTGGTCCTGTTGAGAGAGACTCCAAATAAAAAAAAAGTTCATTAAATCACCTTCAAGCGCGCGTAAAGTCCTCTTGTATGCCCATTTGAAATTGTGGATATATTTTCTGCGCTGATGAACCGCCAGTCTCGCTCTCCTCCATAGCCTATTCAGAAGATCAAACCAATGCGCTGAAACGTTTTATCTATTACTCTCAGACTGACATCACTAACCCTGCCCCTACTACACACATTAGTAAAGAAAGGAAACCTCTCTATCCAAGGCAGTCACTCTTCACCATCGACGTCGAGTTGTGTGCACTGTCCATACTCCTTAACTGTATTTTTCAGGCACTTTTATGAATAGCCAGTCTAGTGCCCCACCACAGCCATTGAACAGTGATTCTGGCTGAGCCTCACACCATACGAACACCACTCTCTCACACACATCTGTTTGACACATGAAAAATGATAAACATATTTATTTAATTAATTGGAATAAAAACGAGCATGCCATATGTGCAGGTTCCTCCGTAGCCTAAATGGTTATGTATGGGTCAGATTGGTATGGTAAAAAACTAGGGTGCTCATGCTTGGTAGCACTAGTGCTTTATCATTTGACGAACCTGCTAACTGAACTCATCAGTGTTGTGGTCAATTCAGTTCAGTTTCTGAATTGAAATTTAATGAATTCATTGAAAATTGCCCATTGTTTCTTATTCTTTTTCAATCCACTTGACCATACCCTGGAGCTAACCAGTATAGAATTTAATCTTGGGGATGCTTGAAAACCTCTTGCTACATCAGTAACCTGAGCTTTTAACAGCATTAAGACATCAAATAAAAAATAATATTAATTTGTCAAATCAACTCTAATTGCAATTACCTATTGCATTTCGTTATAGCTTGCATGATGAACAACATATCCATCATTTAAACTAAATTATCTTCTCACCACAGTAAAACTAAGATGGGCTATAACTTTTATGAGAAACATATGCATCATCCTATGTGGAAGCCTCTCTAAAGTAAACTGTGCTGATGACTTTGCCTTTGGACAAAAAAATATTATTAGAATATGATAGGATGTTCAACTACAAAAACAGACAGGTAAATCTCATTAAATCTGTCCCAAATGTACATTTGCCCCTTAACTTGTTTCCTTCATTTTTGTTCACTGCCATTGTGTGCGGCTGAATTTGCGGGTGCTCTTCTTCTTGTCCACTTTACTATCAATCTTAAAGGAATGACACCACAGGACTGCTATAGGAAGTCCCTGAACCATCTCGCCATGCCTCTTCTAATCGTGGCCTGATCACAATTATCTACCCCACCTCTAACACCAATATCACGTGAGGGTGCGTCTTTAGATTTGAACCAGCTCACGTTGTTACAGTGAGCTAAACACTAGGGTGACAAAATGCAACAAAGACTATTGGTAAAATACTATTTAGCATTTTCATTATTCAATTCTATTTTTGTATTATTACTGTACAGGTGTTCCTGTCTCACAGAGCTCACAGTAATATAATTTGGACGGTATCACTCATGTTTCTAACTTACTAGACATCATACCTCTTTTTTGATCAAATGTAGAATTGCAGATGTTATATATGTCTAAACGCACCCATTTTCTCACCCCCACTATTTTTGTCAGGCTCAATTTGCAAACAGCCCAGCTTAAAGCAACTGGCATTTTGTGCAGGGGCCCCTTAATGGGTAAAAAGGTTCCTAACAGTGGGAGGCAAGAATTCCGCAACCAGCCTAAGGATCTGTCTGCAAAACATTCATCTTTTTTATCGAAGTGCTTTGAGATCCTGCTGCAACTGTCGAAAAAAAAGTGAATGGCTGCTCCCGTGCCTCACCCCCCACTGCAAAGGACCTCTAGGAGATTATCCTTCATTTGAGCCTGCCCAACCCCAACCCCAACCCTATACCACAATCTGAGTGACCAGAAACAGAATGGGGAAAACCTGATGTGCCGGATAAATGGAGAGAGGGAGGGGAGAAAACACACTTGGTAGAAAATGTAAGAGGGGGCCCACAATTGTTTGAAGGCAAATGTAACTTAATAGGTCATTTACTTAGTCAAATTCTAATGTTGTTTCGCAAACTGTAGAACACCGTGAAAACAAATTACAAAAACCCCCATTCAAATCAACAGTATTTCTTTAGGGAAAGAAATGTATAGCAGGTATAGGCTACTTTTTGTTGTGTGAGTAGTGAATCCTTTCTGTCTGTATGTTGTAATTGAAAATTGTCTACTAAAAGAGAGTTGTACTGTCTCAGTTGTGTTTCACATGTGAATTATGGAAGAAAGAAGGACACAAGATTCATAAATCTGTTCCACAAGTGAAAACATTGTGGAAATTATTTGCTGTGAATGCTGTGCAGACCTACATGCACACCTAATATTCCAATTTGACTGAGGTAGGGTAGATATGGGGGGAAAAAAACAGGTAATCCAATGTATATTTATGTGTAAGAAAATATATGAATACATAAATACATTTTGTAAAGCTTGACTAGACAGCCTGGTTTACTTGCCACTTGAATGAGCCTTGGTGAGGAGTGTGGCAGAGGTGATCATGCCCTCTGCTGTGTGCTGTCAGAACTTCATGAGGCCGGCATGGTCACCATTACCAACACCACAACTTGCCCAGGTTACTTTCATACAAAAACATATCTGTCAATATCTATCCTTTGCATATTTTTATAGCCTGAATTTTGGGGGAAATGTTATTATATACATACAGTACCAGTCAAAAGTTTTTTTTCTTCTAGTTTTACTATTTTCTACATTGTAGAATAATGGTGAAGACATCAAAACTATGAAATAACACATGTAGAATCATGTAGTGATAAACAAATCAAAATAGATTTTAGATTCTCTAAAGTAGACACCCTTTGCCTTGATGACAGCTTTGCACACTCTTGGAATTCTCTCAACCAGCTTCACCTGGAATGCTTTTCCAACAGTCTTGAAGGAGTTCCCACACATGCTGAGCACTTGTTGGCTGCTTTTCCTTCACTCTGCGGTCCAACTCATCCAAAACAATCTCAATTTGGTTGATGTTGGTTGATTGTGGAGGCCAGGTCATCTGATACAGCACTCCATCACTCTACTTCTTGTTCAAATAGCCCTTACACTGCCTGGAGGTGTGTTGGGTCATCGTCCTGTTGAAAAACAAATGATAGTCCCACTAAGCGCAAACCAGATGGGATGGTGTATCGCTGCAGAATGCTGTGGTAGCCATGCTGGTTAAGTGTGCCTTGAATTCTAAATAAATCACTGACATTGTCACCAGCAAAGCACCATCACACCTCCTCCTCCATGCTTCACGGTGGGAACCACAGATGCTGAGATCATCCTTTCATCGACTCTGTGTCTCACAAAGACATGGCGGTTGGAACCAAAAATCTCAAATTTGGACTAAGTCCATTGCTCCTATTTCTTGGCCCAAGCAAGTCTCTTCTAATTATCGGTGTCCTTGAGTAGTGCCCTGATTCACGCAGTCTCCTCTGAACAGTTGATGTTGAGATGTGTCTGTTTCTTGAACTCTGTGAAGCATTTATTTGGGCTGCAATCTGAGGTGCAGTTAACTCTAATGAACTTATCCTTTGCAGCAGCGGTAACTCTCGATCTTTCTTTCCTGTGGAGGTCCTCATGAGAACCAGCTTGATCATAGCGCTTGATGGTTTTTGCGACTGCACTAGAAGAAATGTTTAAAGTTCTTGAAATGTTCCGGATTAATTGACATTCATGTCTTAAAGTAATGATGATGGACTTCTCTTTGTTGATTTGAGCTGTTCTTGCCATAATGTAGACTTGATCTTTTACCAAATAGGGCTATATTCTGTATACCACCCCTACCTTGTCACAACACAATTGATTGGCTCAAATGCATTAAGAAGGAAAGTAATTCCACAAATTAACTTTTAACAAGGCATAACTGTTAATTGAAATTAATTCCAGTTGACTACCTCATGAAGCTGGTTGAGAGAATGCCAAGAGTGCGCAAAGCTGTCATCAAGGCAAAGGATGGCTACTTTGAAGAATCTAAAATCCAAAATATATTTTGATTTGTTTAACAATTTGTTGGTGTTATTTCATAGTTTTGATGTCTTCACTATTATTCTACATTGTAGAAAATAGACAAAATGAAGAAAAACCCTCGAATTAGTAGATGTGTCCATATTGTTGACTGGTACTGTATATAAAACATTCAGAAGTCAAACTACTCTACAAAACACAACCAAACCTGATATAAATGATTTTCAACGTTTTGTTGCATCTACAATTGTATTGGTGTGGGTGCGTTCATTCAGTGCAGGCATAGGATTTAGTTACGACTCCGGTGCAGTAGGGGGGAGTAATACATTTTTGCTAGTAATTTCGTTTGGGTAAGCGAAGATAGATTCGAGAGATTGGTTTCTAATTCCCAAAACGTAGACAGACTTTGCGCTGAAGATTTTATTATTCTTGCAACGTTGTTATGATCGACTTGTTGACAAAAGCCTACAATTTCACCTAAAGAAGCAATCTAGCTAAAAGCAAGCTTTTATGTGTTCGTACATTGTTGTTTTATCTTAGCTAGCG
The DNA here is from genome assembly GCF_002021735.2 of Oncorhynchus kisutch. Taxonomy (NCBI): domain Eukaryota; kingdom Metazoa; phylum Chordata; class Actinopteri; order Salmoniformes; family Salmonidae; genus Oncorhynchus; species Oncorhynchus kisutch. The sequence continues at coordinate 20,038,330 of NC_034203.2, forward strand.
CATTGCCATTAGCTGGTAAGCTAACATTAGCTAGCCAATAGCTCAGCACGGATGCGGTGAACTACAACAAGCTTTGGCCTTGGAAGAGTTGAGCATCGGGCTTGAATTATGTCAAGCAACCGTCAACCGCAAACTAGCGGTGGAGCGGGTCCTGGGCCTGGAAGTAGCAGCAGTACCGGTGGCACTACCAATGCTAACGGTGCTACCAGCGTAACGTTAGGCGGCAACGATAGTGCGAATGTGAACAATTCTCCAAATGTTGTGCCCTCGCGGACTCTGGCAACAGCTGGCGAGGGGTTGCTTGTACCTGGAGTGGCTGTACAGTCTCCAAGAAGCTTAGCCCCACTAAGCAGATCCAGTTCATCCTCCTCTGGCACCAGCAGAAAACGTCCTCTCCACCAAGCACCTCTCTACAATGGTCTCTTGAATTCCTACGAAGATAAAAGCAACGATTTTGTGTGGTAAGTTTTCCTGCAAAATGCTAACTTAGCTTGCTAACTACTTGGCTAACTTTTCGCTAACTGCCGTAACTAGCTTGGTGACTAGGTGTTAGATAGTTCAACTTTGGAGTGCATTCTTGTTTACAATGTCCATTTGGCAGTTGGTTAGCCAGAGTTACTTAACGTTGTCATTTAACTAGACTCACTGATGTTTCCATATCTGAACACTGTCAAAGTAAAGTTAATGTTGTTGCATAACATTTCCTTTTCAGCCCAATCTGTTTTGAAATGATTGAGGAGGCACATATGACAAAATGTGGACACAGTTTCTGGTAAGCAAACATGATTGCATTGGCTATGCTATAGTAACGTTACTTTCATCTAATTCCTATAGCACCGTTCCATATTAGCTACCTCTAATTCCTTTTGTATCGCCCACCAATGCACAATTCATTTTTTCCTATGCTTGTTTTCTTGAACTAACATACCCCATTCTATTTCTGGGTTCAGCTACAAGTGCATTCGCCAGAGTTTGGAGGACAGCAATAGGTGCCCAAAATGTAACTACATCATTGACAATGTGGATCAGCTCTATCCAAATTTTCTTGGTAGGTTTGTCTCTTAACAAACAATTTCTTAGATAGGTATATGGGTGCATTACTTATCTGTGGTAGCTACAGTTGAAGTCTGAAGTTTACATATACTTAGGTTGGAGTCATTAACTTGTTTTTCAACCACTCCACAAATTTCTTGTTAACAAACAATAGTTTTGGCAAGTCGGTTAGGACATCTACTTTGTGCATGACACAAGTATTTTTTTCCAACAATTGTTTACAGATTATTTCACTTATAATTCACTGTATCATAATGCCAGTGGGTCAGAAGTTTACATACACTGTTGACTGTGCCTTTAAACAGCTTGGACAATTCCAGAAAATTATGTCATGGCTTTAGAAGCTTCTGATAGACTAATTGACATCATTTGAGTCAATTGGAGGTGTACCTGTGGATGTATTTCAAGGCCTACCTTCAAACTCTGTGCCTCTTTTCTTGACATCATGGGAAAATCCAAAGAAATCAACCAAGACCTCGGAAAATAAATTGTAGACCTTCACAAGTCTGGTTCATTCTTGGGAGCAATTTCCAAATGCCTGAAGGCACCATGTTCATCTGTACAAACAATAGTATGCAAGTATAAACACCATGGGACCACGCAGCCCTCATACCACTCAGGAAGGAGACACGTTCTGTCTCCTAGAGATGAATGTTTGGTGCCAAAAGTGCAAATCAATCCCAGAACAACAGCAAAGGAACTTGTGAAGATGCTGGAGGAAACCGGTACTAAAGTACCGATATCCACAGTAAAACGAGTCCTATATCGACATAACCTGAAAGGTCGCTTAGCAAGGAAGAAGCCACTGCCCCAAAACCGCCATAAAAGGCCAGACTACAGATTGCAACTGCGCATGGGGACAAAGATCGTACTTTTCGGTGAAATGTCCTCTGGTCTGATGAAACAAAAATATTACTGTTTGGCCATAATGACCATCGTTATGTTTGGAGGGAAAAAGGTGAGGCTTGCAAGCTGAAGAACACCGTCCCAACCGTGAAGCCCGGGGGTGGCAGCATCATGTTGTGGGGGTGCTTTGCTGCAGGAGGGACGGGTGCCCTTCACAAAATAGATGGCATCATGAAGGAGGAAAATTATGTGGATATATTGAAGCAACATCAATCAATCAGCAGGAAGTTAAAGCTTGGTCGCAAATGGGTCTTCCAAATGGACAATGACCCCAAGCGTCCTTCCGAAGTTGTGCCAAAATGTCTTAAGGACAACAAAGTCAAGGTATTGGAGTGGCCATCACAAAGCCCTGATCTCAATCCTGTAGAAAATGTGTGGGCAGAACTGAAAAAGTGTGTGCGAGCAAGGAGGCCTACAAACCTGACTCAGTTACACCAGCTCTGTCACGAGGACTGAGACAAAATTTTACCCAACTTATTGTGGGAAGCTTGTGGAAGGCTACCTGAAATGTTTGACCCAAGTTAAGCTATTTAAAGGCAATTCTACCAAATACGAATTGAGTGTATGTACAGTGCCTTGCGAAAGTATTCGGCCCCCTTGAACTTTGCGACCTTTTGCCACATTTCAGGCTTCAAACAAAAATATATAAAACTGTATTTTTTTGTGAAGAATCAACAACAAGTGGGACACAATCATGAAGTGGAATGACATTTATTGGATATTTCAAACTTTTTTAACAAATCAAAAACTGAAAAATTGGGCGTGCAAAATTATTCAGCCCCTTTACTTTCAGTGCAGCAAACTCTCTCCAGAAGTTCAGTGAGGATCTCTGAATGATCCAATGTTGACCTAAATGACTAATGATGATAAATACAATCCACCTGTGTGTAATCAAGTCTCCGTATAAATGCACCTGCACTGTGATAGTCTCAGAGGTCCGTTAAAAGCGCAGAGAGCATCATGAAGAACAAGGAACACACCAGGCAGGTCCGAGATACTGTTGTGAAGAAGTTTAAAGCCGGATTTGGATACAAAAAGATTTCCCAAGCTTTAAACATCCCAAGGAGCACTGTGCAAGCGATAATATTGAAATGGAAGGAGTATCAGACCACTGCAAATCTACCAAGACCTGGCCGTCCCTCTAAACTTTCAGCTCATACAAGGAGAAGACTGATCAGAGATGCAGCCAAGAGGCCCATGATCACTCTGGATGAACTGCAGAGATCTACAGCTGAGGTGGGAGACTGTCCATAGGACAACAATCAGTCGTATATTGCACAAATCTGGCCTTTATGGAAGAGTGGCAAGAAGAAAGCCATTTCTTAAAGATATCCATAAAAAGTGTTGTTTAAAGTTTGCCAAAAGCCTGGGAGCCACACCAAACATGTGGAAGAAGGTGCTCTGGTCAGATGAAACCAAAATTGAACTTTTTGGCAACAATGCAAAAAGTTATGTTTGGCGTAAAAGCAACACAGCTCATCACCCTGAACACATCATCCCCACTGTCAAACATGGTGGTGGCAGCATCATGGTTTGGGCCTGCTTTTCTTCAGCAGGGACAGGGAAGATGGTTAAAGTTGATGGGAAGATGGATGGAGCCAAATACAGGACCATTCTGGAAGAGAACCTGATGGAGTCTGCAAAAGACCTGAGACTGGGACGGAGATTTGTCTTCCAACAAGACAATGATCCAAAACATAAAGCAAAATCTACAATGGAATGGTTCAAAAATAAACATATCCAGGTGTTAGAATGGCCAAGTCAAAGTCCAGACCTGAATCCAATCGAGAATCTGTGGAATGAACTGAAAACTGCTGTTCAGAAATGCTCTCCATCCAACCTCACTGAGCTCGAGCTGTTTTGCAAGGAGGAATGGGAAAAATGTCAGTCTCTCGATGTGCAAAACTGATAGAGACACCCCAAGCGACTTACAGCTGTAATCGCAGCAAAAGGTGGCGCTACAAAGTATTAACTTAAGGGGGCTGAATAATTTTGCGCGCCCAATTTTTCAGTTTTTGATTTGTTAAAAAAGTTTGAAGTATCCAATAAATGTCGTTCCACTTCATGATTGTGTCCCACTTGTTGTTGATTCTTCACAAAAAAATACAGTTTTATATCTTTATGTTTGAAGCCTGAAATGTGGCAAAAGGTCGCAAAGTTCAAGGGGGCCGAATACTTTCGCAAGGCACTGTAAACTTCTGACCCACTGGGATTGTGATGAAAGAAAGAAATAATAGCTGAAATAAATTTTTCTCTCTACTATTATTCTGACATTTCACCTTATTAAATAAAGTGGTGATCCTAATTGACCTAAGACAGGGACTTTTTACTAGGATTAAATGTCAGGAATTATGAAACTGAGTTTAAATGTATTTGGCTAATGTTTATGTAAACTTCCGACTTCAACTGTAGCTTCTCTACAGCCTTGTCACAGGTTTTGTCCCAAATGGCAACCTATTTCCTATTTAGTGCAGTACTTTTGTATGGGCTCTGGTAAAAAAGTTTTGTTCCTTTCTAATCACTCCTCAATAGTAATACTAACTCTTGTTTTGATTTGATACAGTGAATGAACTTATTCTCAAACAAAAACAGAGATCAGATGAAAAACGCCTGAAGATGGACCATCCGGTAAGTGCTTCAGCAAATCAGGTCACACACACACACTTGCAATGGAAACCAGACCTTGGTCAAATATTACAACATGAGAACATAATGCAGACGACAAAATTGTGGTCTGGTTTTCCAGACACAGATTAAGCCTAGTCTTGGACTAAAAATCAAGCTCAATGGAGAATCTCCTTTGCATCTCTGGGACTAAAAAGCTTTTTCAAACTCGTCTCTTTTCAGATATATTTGCCATTTTGATCTCAAAATAGGTCGTCCAGGTGAATCATGTAGATCTGTAAAACAACATTTGGAGGGGTGTCTGACAAAAAGTGCCCATATCGAAATGAATGTGTGAGCACAGAATGCATCCCTACGTGTCCTACAAATAGGATATCAGAGTTCAGTGTGCTGTCAGATATGTCATCAGAATGAGTGCTTCATCCAATATCACGTGTGACAGCTGTGAGCAGCCAGCTGCATCCCCTAACCAGCCATTAGTCTACTCAGCTGCTTCTCGCCGTCTGTTCTTTCTGCGCATCCACATCTGTTTTTAAAATGTTATATACCTGTGATGGTGAGCTGAGGTCTACAGACACCGATGGGGTTTCTGTTACATTTGTTTAATTTTTGGGGCAGCACGCATTTACCTGTAAGAACCTGCAGGCCAGTCTGACTAGGCTTTGCTGGGGAAAAGCATTGCAGCAGAAAGGAAGAGGCAAAGCGAGAGGTTTCACACGCCAACATCTGTCAAAAATAAGCCCTGTGCGTTTCTATGGACTTATTTTGGACCTAAGCTTGTCGTTATATAGAGATCTCTGAGCACAGTGGCAGTAATACTTACGTCTTTACATCACTGAAAACCAAGTTTCTAGCCCGAACCATATTACCGGAGCTACCATCTCCTCTCTACCTTGAATTGAGGCACATTTTATATAATTTTATAAATCATGTCGCGGGCTGTTTTAAACTACTTGCGGGACAGTTTTTGGTTTAATTACAAACTACCTTGTTTAGTCATGTTACCTTGCTGGCTGGCTAGCTAGCGTACAACCTTGGCTATGCACAAATTTGGATGGCACAGGAAAAATAACCTACTCAAAGAGATGCTTCAAAGGTAGGATGCATATGCCTACTCAATGTAATTATAAGCTATATCTGAATAACCAAATCTATTTTTCTGGTGTTCCTTAAATTCTGTTTGGTGCCTAACCTTTGGGAGGGGGGGTGTATGTGTGAGTGAGAAAAAGTGTCTGTGTGTGTGTGTGTGTGTGTGTGTGAGGGAGAGTATGATGTGTATAAAGTGGTTTGAAGAGTAGGCTAAAGATGGTTTCATATAGGCCTAGTGCAGGGTTTCCCAAACTCTGTCCTCTGGACCCCAAGGGATTCACATTTGAGTGTTTTTGCCCAAGCAAAAACCAGCTGATTCAAATAATCAACTAATCATCAAGCTTTGATAATTTGAATCAACTGTAGTGTTAGGGCCAAAAACCAAAACGTACATCCCTTGGGGTCATGAGGACTGAGTTTGGGAAACGCTAGTCTAGTGTGTTTTCCCCTTACTGCCACATTGAAAATGCAGATCAGTATGCATTTCTATTCCTTACTACATTCCTCCTGCCCAATCATAGGTAGGCCTTTGGAAATTAGCCAATCAGCTGTTTTCTGCAGTAGCCTTTTCTATTATACAGTAAAAAAAATCAAGGCGTGAAGTCCAGGACTAGGCGTAGTCTGTGTCTAGGAAACCGCTCTTTAAGGTAATAGTGAAGGAACCCAACAGTTAACTTAATTTACCAAAAGTATGTACATATTTCATTGTGTATTTCTCATGTTTTAGAATGGGTCAAGATGGCAAGTGTTCCAAGATGTCCTGGGCACAGACCAAGAGAACCTAGATCTTGCTAATGTCAACTTGATGCTGGGACTCCTTGTACAGAAAAAGAAACAGCTGGAAGCGGTATGTATATTTTGTTTAGGCAGTGCATATTTAACCAGTTATAAAAAGAATGAAGTCGGTCGGCTTTACCCTAACCGAATGTGAACCTGTATGCTTTACCCTAACCCTTACCTTAACCTCACTGAAGCTATACCACATTAACCTTAACAACCCCTTGTCAATCCCTATGCCGTTTTTTTTCAGCCAGTCAAATATACACTTGTTTATTCTTAACATAAAATGAATCATATTAATGGTCATTTAAAATATCAGTTATCAAATAATTTCATGATAATTTTTCAGATATCTGAAATACATGTGTGTTAATTAAGGGGAACTGTTTTTTAAAAACTTCCATGGAGATCTGCTCTTGCGACATGAGCCGCTGCCGGTGAGAGAGGATCAGGGGCCGGTGTGTGTGACAGTCTGTGTGTAGCACGGAGCGAGAAAACAACAAAACCAACTCATGTTTGTCTAACAAGCGTGTTGCTACCATAGGTTATCTATCAAATCATCTTATATAGTACCTATCTTGACTGCATCAAATTGTTGTAAAGAAGCAAGGCTAATTGAGGCTATTATGCTGCGCTACTCAACCAATGTCTACAACTCCATTCATATAAAACAATAGCCTACCCGATGGTTGATCATTGTAGCCTGCTCCTTTTCATTTGTGTGTAGGCGTCTTTATGGGGCGCATTCGTAAAAATTGTCGAACTGTTTCATAGAAATTCAGAATGTAGTGGTCTATCTGATTAGGCTATGTAGCAATATCACATAGATAATTTAAAAGAAATTGGCTTTATAGTCATACCTTGATTGATCGACCATTAACTCTCTGTTTATTCCCATAGGAATCACAAGCTGCTCAACGTCAGATCTTAATGGAATTCCTCAAAGAAGCAAGAAGAAATAAAAGAGAGGTGTACCCCATCTCTGTTTAGGATTGCATCTAAATATATTTCCATGTTTAAGTACAGTATTAATCTGTGAGGAAATAACCATTTGTTATTGTGTTTTATCAAACAGCAACTGGAACAGTTGCAGAAGGAGCTAAACTTTTTGGAGGAGGATATCAAACGTGTTGAGGTAAAATAATGTACATAGATAGCTATCTTAACATTTCTGTACTCCTCAAATGGATTAGAATTCAGAGGTCTAGTTTCCTAGACACAGATTAAGGCTAGTTCTGGAGTAAAAAGCATCTCAGAAACCACCTCAGAATTTGACAAATGTACTCCACTGTATTTTTTTTGTTTTCATGTACAGTTATGCAGGTTAAGCCTGTCTGTTGGAGTTTTTAAATCGAAAAAGATTGTACATTTTCTAGGAAATGAGTGGACTGTACTCGCCAGTGAGTGACATGGATCGTAACTTGGACAGCACTGTACCTAATTTCGAGGCTCCCTCACCTGCACCCAGGTAAAACAAAATGTCATATACTTCAATTAGTCTTGTGAAGGGAACAAAGTAAATATCAGACTCAGAATATATCCATCTTTCTATGAATATCCTTTAAAAGTTGTGAAAGAGTTAAGGTTTGACAGGAGACCGACACAGTTACATTTAAACTCAGTTCTTCACAATTGCTGACATTTAATCCTAGTAAAAATTCAGTTAGAATCACCACTTTATTTTAACAATGTGAAATGTCAGAATAGTAGTAGAGAATATAATATTATTTCAACTTTAATTTCTTTTATCACATTCCCAGTGGGTCAGAAGTTTACATACCAAATACTAATTGAGTGTAGCATTGCCTTTAAATTGTTTAACTTGGGTCAAACATTTTGGGTAGCCTTCCACAAGCTTCCCACAATAAGTTGGGTGAATTTTGGCTCATTCCTCCTGACAGAGCTGGTATAACTGAGTCAGGTTTGTAGGCCTCCTTGCTCGCACATGCTTTTTCAGTTCTGCCCACACATTTTCTATAGGATTGGGGTCAGGGCTTTGTGATTGGCCACTCCAATACCTTGACTTTGTTGTCCTTAAGCCATTTTGCCACAACTTTGGAAGACTCATTTGTGACCAAGCTTTAACTTTCTGCCTGATGTCTTGATGTTGCTTCAATATATCCACATCATTTTCCTCCTTCATGATGCCATCTATTTTGTGAAGTGCACCAGTCCCTCCTGCAGCAAAGAACCCCCACAACATGATGCTGCCACCCCTGTGCTTCACGGTTGGGATGGTGTTCTTTGGCTTGCAAGCCTCCCCCTTTTTCCTCCAAACAAAACGATGGTCAGTATGGCCAAACAGTAATATTTTTGTTTCATCAGAAGAGAGAACATTTCTCCAAAAAGTTAAATCTTTGTCCCCATGTGCAGTTGCAATCTGTAGTCTGTCTTTTTTATGGTGGTTTTGGAGCAGTGGCTTCTTGCTTGCTGAGTGGCCTTTCAGCTTATGTCGATATAGGACTCATTTTACTCTGGATATAGATTATTTTGTACCTGTTTCCTCCAGCATCTTCACAAGGTCCTTTGCTGCTGTTCTGGCATTGATTTGCACTTTTGGCACCAAAGTACGTTCATCTCTAGGAGACAGAATGCGTCTCCTTCCTGAGCGGTATGAAGGCTGCGTGGTACCATGGTGTTTATACTTGCATACTATTGTTTGTACAGATGAACCTTCAGGCATTTGGGAATTGCTCCCAAGGATGAACCAGACTTGTGGACGTGTAAAAAAAAAAAATCTGAGGTCTTGGCTGATTTCTTTTGATTTTCCCATGATATCAAGCAAAGAGGCACATAGTTTGAAGGTAGGCCTTGAAATACATCCACAGGTAAACCACCAATTGACTCTAATGATGTCAATTAGCCTATCAGAAGCTTCTAAAGCCATGACATCATTTAATGGAATTTTCCAAGCTGTTTAAAGGCACAGTCAACTTAGTGTATGTTAACTTCTGACCCACTGGAATTGTGATTTAGTGAATTTATAAGTGAAATAATCTGTCTGTGAACAATTTTTGGAAAAGTGACTTGTATCATGCACAAAGTAGATGTCCTAACCGACTTGCCAAAACTATAGTTACCGTAATTTCTGGACTATTAAGCGCACCTGAATATAAGCCGCACCCACTGAATAAAAAAAAAAAGATGTGCAGTTTATTTATGTACAAAATGCATGTCTATAAGCCACAGGTGCCTACCGGTACATTGAAACAAATGAACTTTACACCGCCTTTAAACGAAACACGGCTTGTAACAAAAATAGGCTGTTAAACGAAACACGTCTTGTAACAAAAATAAAATTACGGTAATTAACAAAAAAATTGTGGAGTGATTGAAAAACTAGTTTTAATGACAAACCTAAGTGTATGTAAACTTCCGACTTCAACTGTATATATTCATAGTACCGGTCAAAAGTTTGGACACCTACTCATTCAAAGGTTTTCCTTTTATTTTTTATAGTTTTCTACATTGTAGAAAAATGGTGAATACATCAACTATGAAATTACACATATAGAATCATATAGTAACCCAAAATGTAGTTTTGATTTTAGATTCTTCAAAGTAGCCACCCTTTGACTTGATGACAGCTTTGCACACTCAATGAGGTTGGGTGATTGTGGAGGCCAGATCATCTGATGCAGCATTCCATCACTCTCCGTCTTGGTCAAATATCCCTTACACAGCCTGGAGGTGTGTTGGGTCATTGTCTTGTTGAAAAACAAATGATAGTCCCACTAGGTGTAAACCAGATGGGATTGCTTATCGCTGCAGAATGCTGTGGTAGCCATGCTGGTTAAGTGTGCCTTGAATTCTAAATAAATCAGTGTCACCAGCAAAGCACCCCCACACCATTACACCTCCTCCATGCCTCACGGTGGGAATCACACATTGAGATTTTGGACCAAAAATTTAAAATTCAAACTCATCATACAAGGACAGATTTCCATCAGTTCAATGTCCATTGCTCGTGTTTCTTGGCCCAAGCATTGCTCGTGTTTCTTGGCCCAAGCATTGCTCGTGTTTCTTGGCCCAAGCATTGCTCGTGTTTCTTGGCCCAAGCATTGCTCGTGTTTCTTGGCCCAAGCATTGCTCGTGTTTCTTGGCCCAAGCATTGCTCGTGTTTCTTGGCCCAAGCTCCTCTTAGTAGTGTTTTCTTTGCAGCAATCCGACCATGATGGCCTTATTCATGCAGTCACCTCTGAACAGTTGATGTTTAGATGTCGGTTACTTGAACTCTGTGAAGCATTTATTTTGGGCTGCAATTTCTGAGGCTGGTAACTCTAATGGACTTATCCTCTGCAGCAGAGGTAACTGTGGGTCTTTCTTTCATGATAGCCAGTTTCATCATAGAGCTTAATGGTTTTTCAAATAAAAAATCTAATAAAACGTTGTCATATGCGCCGAATACTACAACGTGTAGACTTTACCATGAAATGCTTACTTAACCAACAGTGCAGTTCAAGAAGAGTTATAAAAATATTTACCGGGTAGTCTAAAATAAAAGTAATAATATAACTAACACAATAAGAATAAAGATAAGGCAATATACAGGGGGCACAGATACTTAGTCAGTGTGCGGGTGTACAGGTTAGTTGAGGTAATTTGTACATGGAGGTGAAGCGACTATGCATAGATAATAAACAGCGAGTAGCAGCAGTGTACATAAGGGAGGGGGGGATCAATGTAAATTGTCAGGTGGCACTTTTATTAATTGTTCAGCAGTCTTATGGTGTGGGGTTAGAAGCTTTTGAGGAGCCTTTTTTGGTCCTAGAGTTGGTGCTCCGGTACCGCTTGCCGTGCTGTAGCAGAGAAAACAGTCTACAACTTGGGTGACTGGAGTCTCTGACAACTTTATGGGCTTTCCTCTGACTCCGCCTATTCTCAAGGTCCTGGATGGCAGGAAGTTTGGCCCCAGTGATGTACTGGGCTATTCGCACGCCGTAATGCAACCGGTCAGAATGCTCTCGATGGTGCAGCTGTCGAAACTTTAGAGGATCTGGGGACCCATGCCAAATCTTTTCAGTCGCCTGAGGGGGAAAATGTTTTGTTGTACCCTCTTCACAACTGTCTTGGTATGTTTGGACCATGATAGTTTGTTGGTGATGTGAACACCAAGGAACTTAACTCTCAACTGCAATTTGCGACTGCACTTGAAGAAACTTCCAAAGTTCAGATTGACTGACTTTATGTCTTAAAGTAATAATGGATTGTCATTTCTCTGTTTTTACCATAATATGGACTTGGTCTTTTACCAAATAGAGCTTTCTTCTGTATACCACCCCTACTTTGTCACCACTGATTGGCTCAAATGCATTAACAAGGAAAGAAATTCCACAAATTTATTTTTAACAAGTTGAGGGGGGGTCTATCCATACCTGTTAATTCCAGGTGACTACCACATGATGCTGGTAGAGATAATGCCAAGAGTGTGCAAAGCTGTCTTCAAAGCAAAGGGTGGCTACTCTCAGGAATCTTAAGTTGTTTGCCACTGCTAGCGGCCTTTACCTTTTGCACAGACACCAGCCGCTTTTCGCCTGGATAATACTTACCAGTATCGGACTGTTTTCTCCACTTTCTCCGCTTCCTGCCGTAAAGCCCTGGACCATTACCCCTGATCATCACAGCCAGCTAGCTGCCACCGAGCGGCCCAGCCCCGAAGCTAGCTTGGTGCCAGGCCCACCTCCCTGCATGTTAACATCAGAAGCCTCCTCCCTAAGTTTGTTTTACTCACTGCTTTAGCACACTCCGCCAACTCTGATGTCCTTGCCGTGTCTGAATTCTGGCTTAGGAAGGCCACCAACAATTCTGAGATTTCCATCCCCAACTACAACATTTTCCGTCAAGATAGAACTGCCAAAGGGGGAGGAGTTGCAATCTACTGCAGAGTGAGCCAGCAAAGTTCTGTCATACTTTCCAGGTCTATGCCCAAACAGTTCGAGCTTCTAATTTTAAAAATGAATCTTTCCAGAAATAAGTCTCATGGTTGCCACCTGTTATAGACCCCCCCCCCCCCCCCCCCCCTCAGCTCACAGCTGTGCCCTGGACACCATATGTGAATTGATTGCCCCCCATCTATCTTCAGAGTTCTTTCTGTTAGGTGACCTAAACTGGGATATGCTTAACACCCCGACCGTCCTACAATCTAAGCTAGATGCCCTCAATCTCACACACATTATCAAGGAACCCACCAGGTACAACCCTAAATCCGTCGGTAGAGGTTGCATGGTCTTTAAAAGTATTTCCACACCATCTTAAATAAGCATGCCCCTTTCAAAAAATGTAGAACTAAGAACAAATATAGCCCTTGGTTCACTCCAGACCTGACTGCCCTCGACCAGCACAAAATACATCCTGTGGCAGACTGCATTGGCATCGAATAGTTCCCGCGATATGCAACTTTTAAGGGAAGTCAGGAACCAATACACACAGTCAGTCAGGAAGCAAAGGCTAGCTAGGCTAGCTTCAAACAGAAATGTGCATCCTGTAGCTCTAAAGTTTTGGTACACTGTAAAGTCCATGGAGAATAAGAGCAACTCCTCCCAGCTGCCCACTGCACTGAGGCTAGGAAACACTGCCTCGCCTGGATTACCAACTACTTCTCAGCTAGAGTTCAGCGTGTCAAATCGTAGGGTCTGTTTTCCGGGCGTCTGGCAGTCTCTATGGGGGTACCACAGGGGTTCAATTCTCGGGCCGACTCTTTTTTTTCTCTGTGTATATATCAATGATGTCGCTCTTGCTGCGGGTGATTTCCTGATCCACCTCTATGCAGACGACACCGATCTGTATACATATGGCCTTTCTTTGGACACTGAACGAGCTTCAATGACATACAACACTCTCTTTCTGTGGCCTCCAACTACTCTTAAATGCTAGTAAAACTAAATACATGCTTTTCAACCGATCGCTGCCCGCACCTGCCCTCCCAAGTAGCATCACTACTCTGGATGGTTCCTACTTAGATTATGTGGACAACTACAAATACCTTGGTGTCTAGACTGTAAACTCTCCTTCCAGACTCACATTAAACATCTCCAATCCAAAATTAAATCTAGAATCATCTTCCTATTTTGCAACAAAGCATCCTTCACTCACGCCGTCAAACATACCCCAAACATAACTGACAATCCTCCGATCCTTGACTTCGGCGATGTCATTTACAAAATAGCCTCCAACACTCTACTCAGCAAACTGGTTGCAATCTATCACAGTGCCATCCGTTTTGTCACCAAAGCCCCATATACCACCCACCACTGAGACCTGTATGCTCTCATCGCCAGACCCACTGGCTCAAGGATATCTGTAAGTCTTTGCTAGGTAAAGCTCTGCCATATCTCAGCTCACTGGTCACGATAACACCCACCCGTAGCATGCGCTCCAGCAGGTATATCTCACTGGTCATCCCCAATGCCAACACTTCCTTTGGCCGCCTTTCCTTCCATTGACTGCTGTCAATGACTGGAACGAAATGCAAAAATCGCTTAAGTTGGAGACTTATATCTCCCGTACTAACTTTAAACATCAGCTAACCGATCGCTGCAGATGTACACAGCCCATCTAAATAGCCCATCCAATCTACCGACCTCTTCCCCATATTGTTTTTATTTACTTTTTGCTCTTTTGCACACCAGTATTTCTACTTGCACATCATCATCTGCACATCTATCACTCCAGTGTTAATTTACTAAATTGTAATTACTTCGCTACTCTGGCCTATTTATTGCCTTACCACCTCACGCCATTTGCACACACTGTATATTGTTTATTCCATGTGTAACTCCGTGTTGTTTGTGTCGCACTGCTTTGCGTTAACTTGGCCAGGTCGCAGTTGTAAATGAGAACTTGTTCTCAACTGGCCTACCTCGTGAAATAAAAAAATATAAAATATATTTTTTATTTAACTTTTTTTTGGTTACCACATGATTCCATATGTGCTATTTCAGAGTTTTGATGTCTTCACTATTATTCTACAATGTAGAAAATAGTCAAAATAAAGAAAAACCCTGGACTGAGTAGGTGTGCCAAGTTTTGACTGGTACTGTATATATCTTACTGTAACTAAGTCTTGTCTTTGCAGTAGTCTTATAGATTCTACAGAGTATGTGAGTCAACCTCCAGGTTTTGGTGGAACTTCACAGGTAAGTCTGACCCACTGTAATTTTCTTAGAGGCATAAGCTGCATCCCAAGAGTTTCCACCATTGTTAAATCCATGCGACAAAGTGTGCAAGTTTACACTGGGAGAAGGGTGGTAAAATTGGAACGCAGCCATAAAGTACCATTGATTTTGGTGTTTCAGGTTCACGATCTGCAAATGTATGTGTTTAGTGTCTCATGTTTGTCATTTTTAAGTCTTCTATTTGACCGTCAGGGGAAGAGACAAACATGGTACAACAGCACTCTGGCTTCTCGGAGAAAGAGGCTCACAGCACACTTTGAAGATCTGGAGCAATGCTACTTCTCTGACCGGATGACCCGGATAACAGGTAACCTTTAGGTTTCAGTAGAATTTGGATTATACAGCGCTACTTAAGGGCTTTTCTGGAATGAGGTCCATATGTGGGTGAAGTCATGTCCTTGTATTCCAAAAGAAGAAGGTTGACAGCATCTCCCACAAATGACCACAACAACTTTTAGTTGACTAAACTACATTATCTTGCAGAACATATTTTAGGCTTATTTATTTACCTTTATTTAACCAGGTAGGCAAGTTGAGAACAAGTTCTCATTTACAATTGCGACCTGGCCAAGATAAAGCAAAGCAGTTCGACAGATAAAACGACACAGAGTTACACATGGAGTAAAAACAAACATACAGTCAATAATGCAGTATAAACAAGTCTATATACAATGTGAGCAAATGAGGTGAGAAGGGAGGTAAAGGCAAAAAAGGCCATGATGGCAAAGTAAATACAATATAGCAAGTAAAATACTGGAATGGTAGTTTTGCAATGGAAGAATGTGCAAAGTAGAAATAAAAAATAATGGGGTGCAAAGGAGCAAAATAAATAAATAAATTAAATACAGTTGGGAAAGAGGTAGTTGTTTGGGCTAAATTATAGGTGGGCTATGTACAGGTGCAGTAATCTGTGAGCTGCTCTGACAGTTGGTGCTTAAAGCTAGTGAGGGAGATAAGTGTTTCCAGTTTCAGAGATTTTTGTAGTTCGTTCCAGTCATTGGCAGCAGAGAACTGGAAGGAGAGGCGGCCAAAGAAAGAATTGGTTTTGGGGGTGACTAGAGAGATATACCTGCTGGAGCGTGTGCTACAGGTGGGAGATGCTATGGTGACCAGCGAGCTGAGATAAGGGGGGACTTTACCTAGCAGGGTCTTGTAGATGACATGGAGCCAGTGGGTTTGGCGACGAGTATGAAGCGATGGCCAGCCAACGAGAGCGTACAGGTCGCAATGGTGGGTAGTATATGGGGCTTTGGTGATAAAACGGATTGCACTG
Source organism: Oncorhynchus kisutch (assembly GCF_002021735.2). Lineage (NCBI taxonomy): Eukaryota > Metazoa > Chordata > Actinopteri > Salmoniformes > Salmonidae > Oncorhynchus > Oncorhynchus kisutch. The sequence continues at coordinate 20,054,230 of NC_034203.2, forward strand.
TGATAGACTGCATCCAATTTGTTGAGTAGGGTATTGGAGGCTATTTTGTAAATGACATCGCCAAAGTCGAGGATTGGTAGGATGGTCAGTTTTACAAGGGTATGTTTGGCAGCATGAGTGAAGGATGCTTTGTTGCGAAATAGGAAGCCAATTCTAGATTTAACTTTGGATTGGAGATGTTTGATATGGGTCTGGAAGGAGAGTTTACAGTCTAACCAGACACCTAAGTATTTGTAGTTGTCCACGTATTCTAAGTCAGAGCCGTCCAGAGTAGTGATGTTGGACAGGCGGGTAGGTGCAGGTAGCGATCGGTTGAAGAGCATGCATTTAGTTTTACTTGTATTTAAGAGCAATTGGAGGCCACGGAAGGAGAGTTGTATGGCATTGAAGCTTGCCTGGAGGGTTGTTAACACAGTGTCCAAAGAAGGGCCGGAAGTATACAGAATGGTGTCGTCTGCGTAGAGGTGGATCAGGGACTCACCAGCAGCAAGAGCGACCTCATTGATGTATACAGAGAAGAGAGTCGGTCCAAGAATTGAACCCTGTGGCACCCCCATAGAGACTGCCAGAGGTCCGGACAGCAGACCCTCCGATTTGACACACTGAACTCTATCAGAGAAGTAGTTGGTGAACCAGGCGAGGCAATCATTTGAGAAACCAAGGCTGTCGAGTCTGCCGATGAGGATATGGTGATTGACAGAGTCGAAAGCCTTGGCCAGATCAATGAATACGGCTGCACAGTAATGTTTCTTATCGATGGCGGTTAAGATATCGTTTAGGACCTTGAGCGTGGCTGAGGTGCACCCATGACCAGCTCTGAGGTTCCTGCCAAGACATGAGGACAAATACCATAATAAACAACTAAAACATTATTCATTTTCTAAGTGTGTTCTGGATTCAATATTCGTTTGTCTTGTTTTAGATGACACCAGGAACTTAAATCAACTGGATGATTTCATGGAGTGTCTCTCAAAGTTCACACGCTTCAACTCTGTGCGGCCATTGGCGACCCTGTCTTATGCTAGTGATCTCTACAACGGCTCCAGTATTGTCTCTAGGTAATGTCAACTGTCAAACACAACACCTTTTAATGGCTTAGCTTATTAGTGACTTTCATAGGGCCGGTTTCCCAGACCTTGACTAAGCCTAGTCCTGGAATAAATCAAATGTTATTTGTCACATGCGCTGAATTCAACAGGTAGACCTTAGTGAAATGCTTACTTACAAGCCCTAACCAAGAGGTAATATTTATATGTAGGTAAAGTTATTAAAATGACTATGCATAGATAATAACAGAGTAGCAGCAGGTTAGATTCTCCATTGAGCTTTCTTTTTCATGCAGGTCTAGGTTTAATTAAGGTTAGAGAAACCGGCCCATTGAGTCCACCAGCTTTCTGATTCTACTCGTTAGATTTAGCTCCATCCTAATGGTTAGTATGTACTTTGACCTGCGGAGGGTGCTCTTGTATCACAATACATCTTCTATTTGCCACTGGAGTGTAGCAGAAGGTACTGCAATGTCGGTTGCTGCCTCTATCTCTATGGAAAAATTGCGATCTAATGGGAGACATGGTGTTTTTCCCAGTAGGAGCCCCATTCCCTATATAGTGTAGGTCAAAAGTAGTGCACTGAACTATATAGGGAATAGGCTACCATGCTTTACAAATCATTAAATATTGCTTCATTACACCTACATTTACCATTGTGTTACTCGTTTGATGTGACCTCTTATTGGCTATTGAGCTTGATGTTTTGCGCTCTCTCTGCAGTATTGAATTTGACCGTGACGGCGATTACTTTGCCATCGCCGGCGTCACCAAGAAAATCAAGGTGTTTGAATATGGAACTGTGATCCAGGATGCTGTGGACATTCATTACCCTGTCAATGAAATGACGTGCAACTCCAAAATCAGGTGCCCTTTAACCCTGTTTTAACGTTGAGAATTACCAACTATGTATTATAATAGAAACTATACACTTTTAACAATTTGGGGTTTTGTTTTAAAAGCTGGCATAGATTTCTGTATATGTTTTCTATATCTAGCGTAGTCATTAATCCTCCTAGAAACATGGAAGAACAGTTCTCGGCTCTTACATCCCCATGCATTTTGTGTTTCAGCTGTATCAGCTGGAGCAGCTACCACAAGAATCTGTTGGCTAGCAGCGACTACGAGGGAACAGTCATCCTGTGGGATGGTTTCACTGGCCAAAGGTCAAAGGTCTATCAGGTATGCACCAGGTGCCTCCTTTATAACCACATTTCTGTAGAGCTGTGGGCAGAATGTTTTGATATTTCGCAGTGACTTTTTCAAACTAAACTTGCATGCTGCCTATGGCGAGTGCCTGTCCCTGCATCCTGGAAGATTGACTGTATATTGGAAAAATGTTAAAGTATTCTTCAGCCCACACTTCTATTCAAAGGATAATTGTTGTTCAATATTTTGTTTATCAATAGCTTATTGTGTTTCTATCAGACAGCCACACTGTAGCCTCTCCTTACTGTCAAGCATTTTAAATAAGCTACCGGTCTATTTCCTGTGTTGGCAGAATGTTATATTTTTTGCTGTAATTTATGCTGTATCTGGCAAAGGATTGTCCTTTTCTGAAAGAGACAATGATGGCAAGTTGTTGTGGACCTGTCAGCAAAACATTTGAATTCAACAATGTTGTCGAACATCTCATTCCAAAATCACCTGCATTAATATGGAGTTGGTCCCCCCTTTACTGCTATGACATCCTATTCTGGAAAGGTTTTCTGCTAGAATGTGGAACATTGCTGCAGGGACTTGCTTACATTCAGCCATGAGCATTAGTGTGGTCGGGCACTAAATTTGGGCAATTAGGCCTGGCTCGCAGTCGGATTTCCAATTCATCCCAAAGGAGTTCGATGTGTTGGAGGTCAGGGCTCTGTGCAGGCTAGTCAGGTTCTTCCACACCGATCTCAACAAACCATTTCTCTATGGACCTCGCTTTGTGCACGAGGGCAATGTCATGCTGAAAGGGTCTTCCCGAACCTGTTGCCACAAAGTTGGAAGCACAGGATCGTCTAGAAAGTCATTGTATGCTGTAGCGTAAAGATTTCCCTTCAGTGGAACTAACGGGCCTTGCCCAAACCATGAAAAACAGCCCCAGACCATTGTTCTTCCTCCACCAGACTTTACAGCTGTCACTATGCATTCGGGCAGGTAGCGTTCTCCTGGCATCGGCCAAACCCAGATTCATCTGTCGGAATGCCAGATTGTGAGTGTGATTCATCACTCCAGAGAACACGTTTCCACTGCTCCAGAGTCCAATGGTGGCGAGCTTTACACCACTCCAGCTGACGCTTGGCATTGGGCATGGTGATCTTAGTCCGGTGCGTGGCTGCGCGGCCATGGAAACCCATTTCATGAAGCTCCCGACCAACATTGCTGATGTTGCTTCCAGAGGCAGTTTGGTTGTGTGAGCTTGTGTGTCCTACCACTTCGCTGTTGTTGCTCCTAGATGTTTCCACTTCACAATAACAGCACTTACAGGTGACCGGGGCAGCTCTTGCAGGGCAGAAATTTGACATTTTGGCATCCTATGACAGTAGCACATTGAAAGTCACTGAGCCCTTCAGGAAGGCCATTCTCCTGCCAATGTTCGTCTATGGAGATTGCATGGCTGTGTGCTCGATTTTATACACCTGTCGGCAACGGGTGTGGCTTTGAAGGGTTGTCCACATACTTTTATTTATATATGCTGGACTGCCTACTAATTCTGAGACATTGTCTAGGCTTCTCAAAACAAATTGAAATTACTGTAGGCTACACACAGTATCCATTCTATAAACCGCACTGCCTAGGGGATTACATACAGCAAAACTTAAATATACTGAACAAAAATATAAACGCTACATGCAGAGTTAGTTTTTATAAGGAAATCCTTCAATTGGAATAAATTAATTTGGCCCTAATCTATGGATTTCACATGAATGGGCAGGGACACAGCCATGGAGCCAGGCCCAGCCAGTCAGAATTAGTTTTTCCTCAATAAAGTGCTTTATTACAGACAGAAATACTCCTAGGTTTCACCAGCTGTTCAGGTGGCTGGTCTCAGACAATCCCGCTGGTGAAGAAGCTGGATGTGGAGGTCCTGAGCTGGCATGGTTACACGTGGTCTGGGTTGTGAGGCCGGTTGGACATACTGCCAAATTCTCTAAAACAGCATTAGACGTTCTTGCTTCTGTTGCCTGTTTGAGTGTTTTAATAGCCTACTGGTTCTGTGAGCACCAAGCCTCATGCAATGACAAAATGTTGGAGAAAGCAATTTCACAGATTCAGCTGTTTTTTAAATATTTGCTATGCTGTGAGAAAGGCATTCTAATTAATTTTCAGTTAGGACAGACTGGTATTATTTAAGTTTAGTGTTTACACTGTTCCAAACAGGCAGAAAAATGATATTGTAGTCTTAACAGCACCTGTTTGTCACATATAATATACATGCAGCTCTCGTTCCTATACCCTCCTTTTTCTTGATCTCATCTTGTTATTATGATCATTATAATAATAAGTAATGTTATCATTAGGTTTTGTAAAGTAGCCTTGTATAACCATCAAGCTGTAGGCCTCAGAGCGCATCCTGTTTAGTCTTAATACCGTAACTTACTTAGGCCTATATTACAATACTTATATAGGCTACTGTATCTATCAATCAATATTTTATTCATTCATGTCATCACACAGCATACGAGACATTCATGCTTTGAAATGCAATCAAGGAAAATTAGCTTAAACAATAAATACACCTCAATTCCCGAATACATGCAACAGTTTTTAGTGTCCTGTAATAAAGGTTTTATTACAGCCTAACTTTGTTTACACTGTTCCAAATAGTCCGAAAAAGTGATTATCTAACCGCAACTGTTTGGCACACACAATACTCACGCAATGCTTGCTCCTCCTATATCTTACTAGTTTCTTGATCTCCAGTAGTTTCCACAACTAAGTCAAATGTCTTCCACAGATCCCTGCTGAGCAACCAGTAAACATTTTCCAGTTTCGAGTTTCTTTTGCATGTCTTCCTCCTAAACAAATAAGGTATTTCGATAACTGAACTTTTTAGTCAGAAACAATTAAACTAAATGTCTGAAATTATGTTGCAGTTTCAGCACAGACCGCACAATAAACACTTGCTGTGGTGCCTTTTCGCTGGCACTCACTGTCATTTAAAAAAAAAATTAAAGCATCAGACAAGCTCAGTGCTTGTAGTTGTCACACAATACCTGCAGGAATGTCCACCAGAGCTGTTGCCAGAGAATTGAATGTTAATTTACCAACATAGTTTTAGAGAATTTGGCAGTACATCCAACCCGCCTCACAACTGCAGACCACGTGTAACCACGCCAGCCCAGGAACTCCACATCCAGCTTCTTGAGCTGTGGGATTGTCTGAGGGGGTGCTGAAGCGTATTTCTGTATGTAATAGAACCCTTTGTGGGGAAAAACTTGTTACGATTGGCTCGGTCTGGCTTCCCAGTGGGTGGGCCTATGCCCTCCCAGGCCCACACATGGCTGAGCCTTTGCCCAGTCATGTGAAATCTGTAGATTCGGGCCTAATTCATTTATTTAAATTGACTGATTTCCTTATATGAACTGTAACTCAGTCAAATCTTTGAAATTGTTGCATGTTGTGTTTTATATTTTTGTTCGGTATAGATTCCTGTGTAATTATTTTTAATTCCAGAAATAAAACACAGTTTTCGGTCTTCTCACTAACAGTGAATGGCTGCATCGTATTTTGTATTTATGATTTTTATTTAATTTAAACTTTTTTATATTCAACTAGGCAAGTCGGTTGAGAACACATTTCTTATTTACAATGATAGCCAAACCTGGTCGACGTTAGGCCAATTGTGCGCCACGTCCTATGGGACTCCCAATCACGGCCCGGATGTGATACAGCCTGGATTCGAACCAGGGACTGTAGTGCCGCCTCTTGCTCTGAAATGCAGTGCCTTAGACCGCTACGCCACTCGGGAGCCCATGAATAAGGCTGTGATATTCCTCATTTGCACAAAATACTTAGCCCTAATTGCCTGCTTGCAATACAATACTTGAACCACTAGAAGATGTGCGTACGCATGGTCTAATCTTTGCGTGGAGGAAAGGACATTCTCCCATCAAGTTTTTATAAATGTCAACTATTGTGGAAACTTGCACACACACATTTTGGTGTATATTTTGTACGTATGCATGGTTTATAAATGGTTCCCCTGACTCACTCATTTCCCGAGGTTCCCCACATACCACTGCTCCAATACAATCGAACAGACCACAGCTGTGGATATTGTTGCTGCTAATGCCCCCTATTATACCCTGAAGCTTTTACCTTTTGTTTGGTTCTTTAGACACTACAGTATATCCATTAATAAATGGAAACGTCCACTTTGCAGATGTATTGTATTAAATGCATATTTCATGCACTCTGTCTTGAAAGTAAACCATTGCTAAAATATACAATGTTCTCTTGGGCTAGTGAGATTTTTTGGGGGGGTTGAATGCTCTGTAGATTTGAAATCTCTTCTGTTGTAGAAGTCAGTTATGTTTGTTTCACACCTGTGATGTTCCTTCAGGAGCATGAGAAAAGGTGTTGGAGTGTCGATTTCAACCTCATGGATCCCAAGCTTCTAGCCTCTGGTTCTGATGATGCAAAAGGTAATGTTGAAACAATGCAATCGTTTGTTTGCTCTTCTCCCTGTGTCCTAATAAACAAGATGCCTGCTGGATTTAAAGTGAACATAGTGCTAGTTTCAACATCTTTGGTGTTTTGTTATTGATCTAGGATTGCATCTGGTTTTTGTTTATCTTTCAGTGAAGTTATGGTCTACCAACCTTGACAATTCAGTCGCCAGCATCGAGGCCAAAGCAAATGTGTGCTGTGTAAAGTTCAGTCCAACGTCGCGGTATCATCTTGCTTTTGGTTGTGCAGGTAGGTTCACCTGTGACGCTACAATACATTTGGAAATTATTCAGACCCCTTGACTATTTCCACATTTTGTTATAGCCTTATTCTAAAATGTATTAAATCAAATAAATCCTCATCAATCTACACACAATACCCCATAATGACAAAGCGATAACAGCTTTTTAGAAATGTTTCTACATTTAGTTTTAAAAAAAAGCATAATTTACATTAGTATTCCGAACCTTTGCTATGAGAATAGAAATTGAGCTCAGCTGCATCCTGTTTCCATTGATTATACAACTTGACTGGAGTCCACCTGTGATAAATTAAATTGATTGGACATGATTTGGAAAGAGGCACACCTGTTTATATAAGGTCCCACAGTTGACAGTGCATGTCAGTGCAAAAACCAAGCCGTGAGGTCGAAGGAATTGTCTGTAGAACTCCGAGACAGGATTGTGTCGAGGTACAGATCTGGGGAAGGGTACCAAAACATTTCTGCAGCATTGAAGGTCCCCAAGAACACAATGGCCTCCATCATTCTTAAATGGAAGAAGTTGTATTTTATTTTTACCCCTTTTTCTCCCCAATTTCGTGATTACTCAGGAGAGGCAAAGGTTGACAGCCGTGTGTCCTCCGAAACACGACCCATTCAAGCCGCACGGCTTATTGACACACTGCTTGCTTAACCCGGAAGCAAGCCGCATCAATGTGTCAGAGGAAACACCATCCAACTGGTGACCGAAGTCAGTGTGCATGCAAATCCTCCTCAAACCCGGATGATACTGGGCCAATTGTGCGCTGCCTTATGGGTCTCCCAGTCGCTACCGGCTGAGACACAGCCCGGGATCAATCAAGTGCCTTAGACCGCCGCGTCACTCGAGAGGCCCTAAATGGAAGAACTTTTGGACTTCCTCAATCAGACCACCCGGCCAAACTGAGCAATCGGGGGGAAAAGGGCCTTGGTCAGGGAGGTGACCAAGAACACGATGGTCAATCTGACAGAGATCCAGTGGTAAGTGTTGGGCCAGTAACCGAAAGGTTGCTGGATCGACTCCCCGAGCTGTTCTGCCCCTGAGCAAGGCAGTTAACCCACTGTTCCCGGGTGTCGATTATGGCAGCCCTCTGCACCTCTCTGATTCAGAGGGGTTGGGTTAAATGTGGAAGACACATTTCAGTTGAATGCATTCAGTTGTACAACTGACTAGGTATCCCCTTTCCTCTGTGGAGATGGGAGAACCTGCCAGAAAGACAACCATCTCTGCAGCACACCACCAATCAGGCCTTTATGATAGACTGGCCAGACGGAAGCCACTCCTCAGTAAAAGGCACATGACAGCCCGCTTGGAGATTGCCACAAGGCACCTAATGGACTTTCAAACCATGAGAAACAAGATTCTCCAGTCTGAAAAAAACAAGATTGAAGTGTCACGTCTGGAGGAAACCTGGCACCATCCCTACGGTGAATCGTGGTGGTGGCAGCATAATGCTGTTTGAATGTTTTTCAGCGGCAGGGACTGGGAGACTAGTCAGGATGAAGGAAGAAATTAACGGAGCAAGTACAGAGCGATCTTTGAAGAAAACCTGCTCCGGAGTGCTCAGGACCTCAGACCGGGCTGAAGGTTCACCTTCCAACAAGACAATGACCCAAAGCACACAGCCTAGACAACGCAGGAGTGGCTTCGAGACAAGCATCTGAATGTCCTTGAGTGGCCCAGCCAGAGACCGGACTTGAACCCGTTCCAACATCTCTGGAGAGACCTTAAAATGAGAGGCTCTGCAAAATGAGAGGCTCTGCAGAGAAGAATTGGAGAAACTCTCCAAATACAGGTGTGCCAAGCTTGTAGCTACATACCCAAGAAGACTGGCAGCGATTACAGCATCGAAAGGTGCTTCTACGAACTACTGAGTAAAGGGTCTGAACTTATGTCAATGCGATATTTCAGTTTTATATATACACACACACACACATTTTCGAACATTCCTTAAACCTTATTTTTCACTTTGTCATTATCGGGTATTGTGTGTAGATTCACGAGGAAAATAAATAAAGTTGTAACTTAGCAAAATGTGAAAGTCAGGGGGTCTGAATACTTCTCCAAATGGGTGGGTGATTCTCACAATTTTGGTTTCTTTGGTTTCAAACATGAAATCTTTAAATACTTGCATCAACAAATGTCATTTTTAGGCATTAATAACAAGGTCTGAAGTGTTTGTGAGAATTCATTTATAAACATTTACTAACAATTTAATACCTTTTGAACATATTTTCCAAAACAAGTCCTTAAAAATCTCATTAAGGCAATGGTCTGAAGACATCAAGACCATTAGGAAAGCTAATACATTTTCACATTTAAAGGATTATTAACAGTCATGCAAAGTTACTTGAAACTCTCTGAAATAATATATTTTTAAATTAACATTTTTATTTGATTTTGACTGACATATTTTCAAAATGTGGCAAGCCTGAAAGGTCATAATGTAGATATTCTGCACGTGCATTTAAAAGCAACATTAACATTAAATGAACACATGTATCATTACCGCAACAGATGTTTTAAAAATTAGGTTGAGGATTTCGGTAATGATAAGTATACTAAGACTGCGGTATGGTTAAAAGCATACAATTTGATAAATGAGATAATATTGGCACAATCATGGATTCAAGTTCATTTTGCAGTGCTTCAAAAGTACAGAACAAACAATACAGTGCCTTGCAAAAGTATTCACCCCCTTGGTATTTTTCCTATTTTGGTGCATTACAACCTGTAATTTTAATTGATATTTATTTGGATTTCATGTAATGGGCATTGACAAAATAGTCCAAATTGGTGAAGTGAAATGAAAGAAATTATTTGTTTCAAAATATTTTAAATGGAAAAGTGCTGCGTGCATATGCATTCACCCCCTTTACTAGGAAGCCCCTAAATAAGATCTGGTGCAACCAATTTCAGAAGTCTAATAATTAGTTAGATTCCACACAGGTGGACTTTATTTAAGTGTCACGTGATCTGTCAAATTATCTTAGTATACAGTTGAAGTCGGAAGTTTACATATACTTGTTGTTGGAGTCATTAACTTGTTTTTCAACCACTCCACAAATGTCTTGTTAACAAACTATAGTTTTGGCAAGTCGGTTAGGACATCTACTTTGTGCATGTGTAGCCGAAGTGAAATGGCTAGCTAGTTAGTGGCGTTTCAATAAGTGACCTCACTTGCTCTGAGACCTTGAAGTAGTGGATCCCCTTACTCTGCAAGGGCCCCAGCTTTTGTGGAGCGATGGGTAACGATGCTTCGAGGGTGACTGTTGACGTGTGCAGAGCGTCCCTGGTTCGCACCCAGGTCGGGGCGAGGCCTACCTGAAACATTTGACCCAAGTTAAACAATTTATAGGAAATGACACTCAATTTGTTTTTGGTAGATGTACATTTCTGACCCACTGGGAATGTGATGATAGAAATAAAAGCTGAAATATATAATTCTCTCTACTATTATTCTGACATTTTAACATTCTTAAAATGTGGTGATCCTAACTGACCTTTTAGACGAGGCTATTTTTTACTAGGATTAAATGTCAGGCATTATGAAACTGAGTTTAAATGTATTTGGCTAAGGTGTATGTAAACTTCAGACTTCAACTGTTCAGAAAGGCCCCAGAGTCTACCATACCACTAAGCAAGGGGCACCACCAAGCAAGTGGCACTATGAAGACCAAGGAACTCTCCAAACAGGCCAGGGACGAAGTTGTGAAGTGCAGATCAGGGTTGGATTATAAAAAATCTAACTTTGAACATCCCATGGAGCACCATTTTTAAATCCATTATTAAAAAATGGACAGAATATGGCACACCAACAAACCTGCCAAGAGAGGGCCGCCCACCAAAACTCACGGACTAGGCAAGGAGGCCATTAATCAGAGAGGCAACAAAGAGACCAAAGATGACCCTGAATGAGCTGCATAGCTCCACAGCGGAGATTGGAGTAACTGTCCATAGGACCACTTTAAGCTGTACACTCCACAGAGCTGGGATTTACTGGAAGAATGGCCAGAAAAAAGCCATAGCTTAAATAAATAAAAAATAAGCAAACACATTTGGTGTTCGCCAAAAGGCATCTGGGAGACTCCCTAAACATATAGATGAAGGTACTCTGGTTAGATGAGACTAAAATGTAGCTTTTTGGCCATCAAGGAAAACGCTATGTCTGGCGCAAACCCAACACCTCTCATCACCCCGAGAACGCCATCCCCACAGTGATGCATGGAGGTGGCAGCATCATGCTGAGGATATGTTTTTCACCGACTGGGAAACTGGTCATAATTGAAGGAATGATGGATAGTGCTAAATACAGGGGAATTCTTGAGGAAACCTGTTTCAGTCTTCAAGAGATTTGAGACTGGGTCGGAGGTTCACCTTCCAGCAGGACAATGACCCTAAGCATACTGCTAAAGCAACACACGAGTGGTTTAAGGGGAGACGTTGAAATGTCCTGGAATGATTTAGTCAAAGCCCTGACCTCAATCCAATTGAGAATCTGGTATAATTTAAAGATTGCTGTACACCATCGGAACCCATCCAACTTGAAGGAGCTGGAGCAGTTTTGCCTTGAAGGATGGGCAAAAATCCAGACATAGCCCAAGAGACTTGCAGCTGTAAATGCTGCATAAGGTGACTCTACAAAGTATTGACTTTGGGGGGTTGTGAATAGTTATGCACTCTCAAGTTCAGTTTTTTTGTCTTATTTCTTGTTTTAAACAATAAAAAATATTTTGCATCTTCAAAGTGGTAGGCATGTTGTGTTAATCAAATTATACAAACTCCCCAAAAATGTATTATAATTCCAGGTTGTAAGGCATCAAAATAGGAAAAATGCCAAGGTGGTGAATACTTTCGCAAGCCACTATAGTCTAAAATCAGAGAACACACAAAAACAACATGCATAAACATTAGAATACTATGTCATCATCACTACACACACTGGCCTGTAAAGTGTCTCTTGGATGTTTCTGTGACCCCAAGCTGATGCAGTGTCTTTATCTTCAAGCCAAAGTTTTAATCTGTTTTGCAAGCACATGTTTCTCTGTGTGACTCTTTGCTGGCCAATCCAAAATGACTTAAGTTTAAATAATTAAGGCTTGGAAAGGTTGTGCCTTAACAGACAAATCTTCTATGAAGATATTCCATAAGAGCGCCTTAACGGACACTATCTGGCCCTTTTTTTTTTTTAAATTCCCGGATTTCCCATTTATTATAGTGGAGATCTTGATGAAGGAAGTGGCTAACAAGCTTGCGCATTAGTCTTCTCTGGCTGTTATTGAGTGATGTTCTCTGACCTCTCTTAGTAGTTTTCTTCTGGACCTCTCTGCCTTCCATGATGACAATTACCTGCTTCCTCTTGGCCATCATCTCAAGTCTTTTCTTTAGGTTGACCAGCAGCTTCTTTTCTGTGTAACGCAGCTTTGACCTCAATTTTGATAGTGTTTTCTTTCTCCTGTTCCTCTTTTTGGGTGATTCCTTTGGGGTAGATGTCTTCATTGGTCCTGGTGTCTGTAGAGATGTCTCTCTTTTATGAGTTGAGGTGAAAATGGCTGTTCTCTTGGGGAGGCTGTGTCTTCTTGAAGATTTTGAATAACTTAATTTGCTTCATGGACATGTTGAAGTGTATCATCTTCCTGGCTTGATGATGTCATGTCCAATACAGCTTTTAGCTGTTTCTATCTTCTGTAATACCTTTTTGAGTTTTCCTGCTACTGTTTTCTTCTTTTCATGTTGCTTCTTTGTCAGATCTAGATCTTTCTTGATTTTACTATTTTGATTTTGTTTATGATATCTGGAACTGGAAAGGTAGCATGAAATGAGCATGTCTCAAACATGAGAATCTTACTGTTATGGACATGTCATAATGTTGTTGCGGAGGATGAGAAACCTTAGAATGTTTTGCTAACAATAGAAAAGACATGATGACTAAGCAAATGTTTACTCAATGTACATAATTAGACATTAATGAAGTATATTGTCATAGAAAATGTTAAATAACGTTTTTCTAAACGTGGAAACCTACCGTTATCTGTAATGATAATTAATTATGTTGTGTATACAGTCTGACGAGGATCTTTTTAAACTTTTAACTGGAGAAATATAAAGAGATCTGCTTACCTGGTAGCCATCTTGAAGGTACTGACAGATGTTTTGCTTCATTCAAAATCACACTTTATTTAAAATTCTCTGTAAACAGTCCTTCAAAATGTTGTGGAGGATGAGAACATCAGTCATAGACACTTAATTTTTCCAAATTTTTTTCCATTTATTATTATACATGAATATTCAGTTCATATTTTCTGTCATTTGAAAACGTCTAGAACATCCATTTATTTTTTTCAGATTATTTTCATTTTACTCTGTTTTAAATTACAACATAACATACATTCAGACAGCTGGACGGTTGCAGTAATGAGAATTTTAGCAGAAAACGCAATAAAATATAAAAATAATTCATTACTATATTGAAATCACTCTTTGTGCAAGGTAGAGAACACTATCTTATGATATTTTGTTATATTACCAAATTGCATGTTTTAAATTTAAAATCATTACTGCAATGGTATTTTAATGGTTTCATGAGAATGACCTGAATGCGCTGCTACTTCTTCCAAACCCCCTCCCCCAAATTACAACTGTGTCCTTTTCTGCGTTTTCTCCCAGACCACTGTGTCCACTACTACGACCTCCGCAACACTAAACAGCCTATCATGGTGTTCAAAGGCCACAGGAAAGCTGTGTCCTACGCTAAGTTTGTCAACGGAGAGGAAATTGTATCTGCGTAAGTCACCTCAATCAAATTAAGTTTGGGTTGTCACAGTTTGACATTTTGAATGACTGTATGGTAAATGTTCCCCAAATTAATACAGCATTTGCCTTTTAGGTCACTGATCTTAATTCTTTAGAGCCTAAGACGTTGGGTGGCGCTAAACTGACGACGTATGGAATTGTTTAAAGCTGGTCATACTATGGACCATAGAAACACATTGAATAACACATTCATGAATGGCAAAAAGGACAAAAAAATAAATCATGAGAAACAAGGATTTGAATAGTGTGTCCTACATCTAGGATGTGTGTGTGTGTGTGTGTGTGTGTGTGTGTGTGTGTGTGTGTGTTGCTCAAAAAAATAAAGGGAACACTTAAACAACACAATGTAACTCCAAGTCAATCACACTTCTGTGAAATCAAACTGTCCACTTAGGAAGCAACACTGATTGACAATACATTTCACATGCTGTTGTGCAAATGGAATATACAACAGGTGGAAATTATAGGCAATTGGCAAGACACCCCCAATAAAGGAGTGGTTCTGCAGGTGGTGACCACAGACCACTTCTTGGTTCCTATGCTTCCTGGCTGATGTTTTGGTCACTTTTGAATGCTGGCGGTGCTTTCACTCTAGTGATATTTGAGACTGAGTCTACAAACCACACAAGTGGCTCAGGTAGTGCAGCTCATCCAGGATGGCACATCAATGCGAGCTGTGGCAAGAAGACTTGCTATGTCTGTCAGCGTAGTGTCCAGAGCATGGATGCGCTACCAGGAGACAGGCCAGTACATCAGATGTGGAGGAGGCCGTAGGAGGGCAGCAACCCAGCAGCAGGACCGCTACCTCCGCTTTTGTGCAAGGAGGAGCAGGAGGAGCACTGCCACCTCATCAGGATCATGCCCAGGTGTTGTAGGGAGGTCATAAAGGCACGTGGAGACCACACACACTACTAAGCCTCATTTTGACTTGGTTTAAAGACATTACATCAAAGTTGGATCAGCCTGTAGTGTGGTTTTCAACTTTAATTTTGACTCCAAATCCAGACCTCCATGGGTTGATAAATTTGATTTCCATTGATAATTTTTGTGATTTTGTTGTCGGCACATTCAACTATGTAAAGAAAAAAGTATTTAATGAGAATATTTCTTTCATTCAGATCTAGGATGTGGTATTTTAGTGTTCCCTTTATTTTTTTGAGCAGTGTATAGATAGATATAGTACCAGTCAAAAGTTTAGACTCACCTATTCATTACAGGGTTGTTCATTTCACTATTTTCTACATTGTATAATAATACTAAAGACATCTAAACTATGAAATAAAATGGAATCATGTAGTAACCCAAAAAGTGTTAAACAAATCAAAATATATTTCATATTTTAGATTCTTCAAAGTAGCCACCCTTTGCCTTGATGACAGCTTTGCACACTCTTGGCGTTCTCTCAACCAGCTTCATGAGGTACTCACCTGGAATGCATTTCAAGTAACAGGTGTGCCTTGTTAATTTGTGGAATTTCTTTCCGCTAGTGGCCAATCAGTTATGTTGTGACATGGTAGGGGTGGAACACAGAAGATAGCCTTATTTGGTTAATTAAAAAAAACGCTCTATATTATGGCAAGAACAGCTGAAATAAGAAAAGAGAAATGACAGTCCATTACTTTAAGACATGTAGGTCAGTCAGCCTGGAAAATGTCTCGAACTTTGAAAGTTTCTTCAAGTGCCGTCACAAAAACCATCAAGTGCTATGATGAAACTGGCTCTCATTAGAACTGCCACAGGAAAGGAAGATCTAGAGTTACCTCTGCTGCAGAAAATGTGTTAGTTACCAGCCTCAGAAATTGCAGCCCAAATAAATGCTTCAGTGTTCAAGTAACAGACACATCTCAACATCAACTGTTCAGAGGAGACTCTGGGAATCAGGCTTTTATGGTTGAATTGCTGCTAAAAAAAAGCACTGCTAAAACACACATTTGAGATTTTTGGTTCCTACCGCCGTGTCTTTGAGAGAGTAGGTGAACGGATGATCTCCGCACGTGTGCTTCCCACCGTGAAGCATGTAGGAGGCGGTGTGGGGGTGCTTTGCTGGTGACACTGTCTGTGATTTATTTAGAATTCAAGGCACACTTAACCAGCATGGATACCACAGCATTCTGCAGCGAAATGCCATCCGCTTAGTGGGACTATTATTTGTTTTTCAACAGGACAATGACCCAAAACAAAGGGCTATTTGACCAAGGAAGAGCGTGATGGTGCTGCATCAGATGACCTGTTCTCCACAATCACACGACCTCAATCCAGTTGCGATGGTTTTGGATGAGTTGGACCGCAGAGTGAAGGAAAAGCAGCCAACAAGTACTCAGCAAATGTGGGAACTCCTTCAAGACTGTTGGAAAAGCATTCCTCATGAAACTGGTTGAGAGTGCCAAGAGTGTGCAAAGCTGTCATCAAGGCAAAGGGTGGCTACTTTTGAAGAATCTAAAATATATTTTGATTTGTTTAACACTTTTTTTTGCTTACTACATGATTACATGTGTTTTTTTTATGGTTTTGATGTCTTCACTATTATTTTACAATGTAGAAAATGGCAAAATACAGAAAATCCTTGAATGAGTAGGTGTCCAGACCTTTAACTGGTGCTGTTTTTAGAGGTTTACAATAAATAAATAAAACTTTTTTTTATGTAGGCACAACTACCTTCACACTTCCATTCATTTTTAAAAACTGTTACAGGTTCCTTTCACGGTAATCCCATAACATTTGTTGGGGGGTTGTAGAGCAAAATATAGAACACCATAGTGTTTGTGAGAGGCTCATCTTCTTTCCATAGTTTGTTGGCCAAGCCGTTCGGGCGCTACAGACAAATCTGCAAGAAAAAATAATTTAGGGATGTCTCATGGTCTAACATACATGCTCTCACCTTTCACCGCAGATGTGGAAGGGCGACATCAGAGGAAGCAGTGCGTTGATATGCAGCCGATGCAAGAAAAACATATCTGTAGCTGAAGTGCATGTTCTGCTGACATATTTCCTCTTCTATACCACACAGCTCAACAGATAGCCAGCTGAAGCTGTGGAATGTAAACAAGCCCCACTGCTTGCGCTCATTCAAGGGCCACATCAATGAGAAGAACTTTGTTGGCCTTGCCTCCAATGGAGACTATGTTGCGTGTGGTAAGTGGGACCGGACCATGTTGACAGCTGCATGCTGTGTGGTGCTGGAAAAGTCCAGTGCCACACATTTGAAAATGCTTTTACTCAGATTGTGTCAATCTGATTTGACATTCATATGTGGCTTAAGAATTCATGCTGTTTGGAGACTAAATGACCAATTGTGCAGTTGTTTCACAATTCCTTTTGGGTGCTTTTAAATGTAGTGTACTTTTATTTGATGAGTACTAAAAGAACTGATGAAATGCCAGATTTTGGAGTTCAATCACTGACAATGATGTGATTATTTTCTCTGCAGGAAGTGAGAACAACTCTCTGTATCTATACTACAAAGGCCTGTCCAAGACACTGCTGACATTTAAGTTTGACACTGTGAAGAGTGTGCTGGATAAAGACAAGAAGGAAGATGACACCAATGAGTTTGTCAGCGCTGTATGCTGGAGAGCTATGCCTGACGGGGTAAGAGTGTGTTTGTCAGACCAGTGGAGATTCGTATGTCTGATATCCAGTGTATATGTCTGCGTTACGGTTTTTGAGCCTTTTGAATCGGCTGCAAACAAAATATTTACTGACAACAAATGCCTGTCTTGTGACCTTAATGATGCTCCCGGTATAGGGAGTATAAGAAGCTAGCGTATTCCTCTAGGCAGACTGACACCACTGTCCAGTGGAGCATGTTATTACTCTCTCACACAAGGACAAGTAACTGCCACAAGAATGGCTCATTACACAAACAGTTTGGTCTAAGATAATGGTCACTATCTCAAACACATCAAATCACCTACAATTTCCATGGTTGGTAAATACAAGAACACAGGGTTGAACTACCTGGCAACACAGTCATACACCATGGTGTGTCACTACTTAAATTACCCCCCTGTCACTGCTTAAATGACCCCCCCCCCTGATGAAGTCTATGGGCCAAAATGCATCGGTTTCAACAATAAATAATCATTTTTATTAAGGCCACTGCATATTTTCCAAAAGTTACTGAATTTACTCTCGTGTTCAGTTTGCTCCTCAATTCATGCCCCTTGGTTGTAGAGCGAGGTATCAACATTGTTCCTTTCTGTTTCACTGAATTTCCTTTAGCAGCAGCTCAGTTTTCTACCGGTTTTGCACCATATGAAATTGATAACCTGATGACATTGTTTGAATATTATCGATACATTTATAGACACTCTTTGAGGCCACATTGTTGTTATTTAGTAGTAAAATTATAATTAGGGAAATAGAATAATGTTGGTGTCAATCAATCACAAGTACTAATTTAACAGTTTCATGGTTTGTGTTTTTCTGACCTCTCTTATAGGACTCCAATGTGCTGATTGCTGCAAACAGTCAAGGAACAATCAAGGTTTGCTTTTTGATTGTATTTGTCTACTTACGTACTTAGCATTTACACAGTCTTTCTCTTGTTGGGAACTCACAATGACCATCTCAATGTCAATTGGGGTCTATGTAGGGTTTTCAGCCTGGATAAAATGTAGACTACAAAGGCTGCCCAATTCCGATATTTTCTTACCACTAATTGGTCTTTTGACCAATCAGTTCTTTTTCAGAGCTGATCTGATTGGTCATAAGATCAATTAGAGAAAAAAATATCAGAATTGGGATGCCTGTGTAAATGCAGCCATGGTGTTTCCTTCCTGTTCACATGTATTTTTCTCTCATCATAGGTACTTGAACTTGTTTGAAGGTCCATCAGATCTTCTTATCAAAGCCTCTGGAAACTACTGCTCCATTTCATGGCCAGTCTGAGTCCGGGGATTGGAACATAGTGGCTTGGTTGAATGGAAATTTCGTCATTCAGGATCTGAAGAACTGACCAGGTTGGAAAAATGAACTAAACCGAAGTCCTTTGATTTTAATGAGCAAGAATACTTTGGAATAGACTTTGAGCGGATCGTACACTAGTATAGTGGATGTATATAATTCAGTGACATTGAGGGCCTTTATGCACAAAAGTGGAATATGAATCTTTTGAAATCCTCTTTTTGAATAAAGTTATTGACCAATAGAACATTTTAACATGATTTGAGGTTGAATTGAAATGTGTTATTTTTAATAAGAACTTGTACAAATGTATTTCAATAGAGGTACATCCAGCAAGAAGCTACATTTTAAAGGCCAAAGCACAAGTCAAAATGAAAATAAAATGCAAAATGACTCATCTTTGTATGAATGCTTTTTGAGCCCATTGTGTCATCTTCAATAGTCTTTGTTTTACCCCTATGTTTGGCCTATGTGTTTGATGATTCAAGGAATGGCAACACCTTTAAACTGGACTTGTTTTCGTTCTGCAATGAAGTTTTCAATGGTGTGGCTTTGCATTAAGAATGTTGTTAGGAGTTGACAATGTTTGAAAACTCAACAGAAGAATCAGTGACTGAGACATTTCACTCATGCTACAGTATATTTCTCTTATGTCACATTAAACTAAACATCTATTCGATAATACAAATCCTGTCTCAAATACTTTCATTTTGTATTAAGTCATGTTGCAATCAGTACACATCAACACATGAAATCAATTGGATTTGCTAGACAGCCAAGACTTACAGTACTTACCTATTATCTGATAAACGACCAAGAGATGTTTTTTATTTGTATATATTAATAAATTATTTGCAGAGAATTTTGTCTTTGCATTGAGTTATTCTTGGTTTAAAAAAATAGCAACATAACACTGAAATTGAGTAGTGTAATGCCAAATTATAGAAAGGTTCTGACTTCGAAGTAACTTCTGTGATCTTGATTACTTTGATACTGTATCTTCCCACTTTGTACAGGACCGCCTCCTTGAACAGTCAATTTGCCATTAATTATTTATAGGACGGTTTTCCTTGTTACTCCTTGAGTTCCTAAGTATTCTTTTCTATAATTAGACATACTGGTATCTGAAATATATTCAGAAAATCCTCTCCTTTTTCAGTTTCGGCTTACTTTGACTATTACACAATTATTGTAATTTGTACGTGTTTAATTGTACCCCTCAATTCCCATGACTTGTAACTGAAATAAATTAACTGAATTAACAGCTTCTTTCTTTTGCTGGTATACATGTCAGCAATTGTCAGAAGTTAGAAGCTGATGAGAATTTTTTTTTTTTACTCCAGCACACCACCTCTAGCTTAATTTTCTCCCCATGCAGTACCATGGTAACAGACATCCTCTTCTCTTACTGCAACCCTTTGGAGTGGATCCTGTGCCTGAGGACGCTACTCAGAAGCCCTTCATGTAGCAGCTCCTCTCTGTGGGTTAGCTTGCAGTGTCCCACTCGTAGTCAGCCTGAGAGCATCATTATAGTCCAGCTGAGGGAGAGAAAATAGGACCCAACTGTCAATCACGTCAGGAGGCACTTCACTCTGTCTCTCTTTATCTCGGTCTGTCTCTCGCTCTCCCATACAAACAGTGTATTCTGAAGTTGGAGGAGCCTGGGCATTGGAGTTTGTGTTTGATTAATTTCTGACGTACTGCCTCAGTTGTTTACCGTGATCTGCACAGCACATCCACTGAGGTGGCATCTCTTTATCAGATAACGGATCCAGGCATTTAAGATGCCGATTAAAAGACAAGAACTGCGCTCTGGAAAGAAATCTAGACTTCAACACGTTAATGACTGATCTAGATTGGTACTTCAACACTGAGTAAATTACCAGCTTCATCAACAATAGCTTATTAGTGTGATTGAATGCCTTGCCTGGTTCACCAATTACTTTGCAGACAGAGTTCAGTGTGTCAAATCGGAGGGCATGCTGTCCGGTCCTCTGGCAGTCTCTATGGGGGTGCCACAGGGTTCAATCCTCGGGCCGACTCTTTTCTCTGTATATATCAATGATGTTGCTCTTGCTGCGGGCGATTCCTTGATCCACCTCTACCCAGACGACACCATTCTATATACTTCCGGCCCGTCCTTGGACACTGTGCTATCTTACCTCCAAACGAGCTTCAATGCCATACAACACTCCTTCCGTGGCCTCCAACTGCTCTTAAACGCTAGTAAAACCAAATGCATGCTTTTCAACTGTTCGCTGCCTGCACCCGCACGCCTGACCAGCATCACCACCCTGGATGGTTCCGACCTTGAATATGTGGACATCTATAAGTACCTAGGTGTCTGGCTAGACTATAAACTCTCCTTCCAGACTCATATCAAACATCTCCAATCGAAAATCAAATCAAGAGTCTGCTTTCTATTCCGCAACAAAGCCTCCTTCACTCACGCCGCCAAACTTACCCTAGTAAAACTGACTATCCTACCGATCCTCAACTTCAGCGATGTCATCTACAAAACTGCTTCCAACACTCTACTCAGCAAACTGGATGCAGTTTATCACAGTGCCATCCGTTTTGTCACTAAAGCACCTTATACCACCCACCACTGCGACTTGTATGCTCTAGTCGGCTGGCCCTCGCTACATATTCGTCACCAGACCCACTGGCTCCAGGTCATCTACAAGTCCATGCTAGGTAAAGCTCCGCCTTATCTCAGTTCACTGGTCACGATGGCAACACCCGTCCGTAGCACGCGCTCCAGCAGGTGTATCTCACTGATCATCCCTAAAGCCAACACCTCATTTGGCTGCCTTTCGTTCCAGTTCTCTGCTGCCTGTGACTGGAACGAATTGCAAAAATCGCTGAAGTTGGAGAATTTTATCTCCCTCACCAACTTCAAACATCTGCTACCTGAGCAGCTAACCGATCGCTGCAGCTGTACATAGTCTATCGGTAAGTAGCCCACCCATTTTTACCTACCTCATCCCCATACTGTTTTTATTTATATACTTTTCTGCTCTTTTGCACACCAATATCTCTACCTGTACATGTCCATCTGATCATTTATCACTCCAGTGTTAATCTGCAAAAGTGTAATTATTCGCCTATCTCCTCATGCCTTTTGCACACAATGTATATAGACTCCCCTTTTTTTCTACTGTGTTATTGACTTGTTAATTGTTTACTCCATGTGTAACTCTGTGTTGTCTGTTCACACTGCTATGCTTTATCTTGGCCAGGTCGCAGTTGCAAATGAGAACTTGTTCTCAACTAGCCGACCTGGTTAAATAAAGTTTAAATAAAATTTGTTTTAAAAAGTGTGATTGAAGCCTAAGATACCATTAGTTCTGTTTTTATGCATTGATGTGAGAAGCTTTTTACACTTAGTACCCTCAAAGTTGAATATTTTCTAAATGGATGAATTTGAGTGTTGTGCTATTTATTAATCTATTTCATAAGACAGTAAATATGACTTCTGGAGGAAGGTTATCCATTTACTCTGTCAGTGAAAACAATATTCAATAAGATCAAAGGTTATTGTAAAATGACACTCCCCCCCCCCCCCCCCCCCCACACACTACTGACATTTACAAAAGTGTTTAAGCATCAGGGTAAGTAGTCAAGAAGTCTGTCACTTGTAAACAGACAGGTTCTATTTGACACCTTTGATTCTGACGTGGAGATTTCTTGTCTTCCCACCTGTAATCAGACTGTCAGTTCTGCTACCATACTCTGTCATTTCCACCCCAATCTCACTATCTATTTTCCACTTCTGTGAAGTAGATGTGTTTACTGCAATTTTCCTGAGCTTGTATTGTCACCCATTGACTTCAGAATTCACAATGAACAGAACAGCAGAGAGCTGTCATTGTCCATCCTTTTTTTATTTTTTTTATTTTAGTGTCAAATGTGTTCCCCCTTTTTCTCCCCAATTTCGTGATTACAATATTGTCTCATCGCTGAAACTCCCCAACGGGTAAAGCGAAGGTTGAGTCATTAGAGCGCGATGAGCCAAGTAAAGCCCCCTCCCCGGCCAAACCCTCCCCTATCCCGGGTGATGCTGGGCCAATTGTGCGCAGCCCTATGAGACTCTCACTACAGCCTGGATCGAACCCCACACTGTAGTGACGCCACAACACTTTGATGCAGTGCCTTAGACCACTGCGCCACTCGGGAGGCAGCCATTGTCCTTTCTGAACAGCCTTTGTATTCTGCTTGTGGATGCAAAATTACCACCACCCCTGTCTCCAGCAGTCTCCTCAAAATTGCCTTGACAAAATACCTGCCCATTAGTAATTTTGCTCCCTTTGTTACTGCAAGCCACTCAAATCAAAACAGCTGGATTTGAAGAGTGTGTCAAGGAAGGACATACTTTTCTTCTACCCCTAGAATTTTGTGTAAATTAAGGTTAGTTTTGAGGTCAGGATTATTGTTGTTTAAAATGTTGGCTGTACTTTCAATTGCATAAAGACATAAGCTTCTATTGGGTATTGAATATGCCCTCAATAATCTTGTTGGTGAAGTAAAGTTATTCAACAAATAATGTATTTACCATGATAAGCACATTTCTGTTGGTCATTCGTACAAAACTTTTGACTACTGTTATACACATATAAGTACATTCTTCCCATTGTTTGGTCCCCTAAAATGGGGGAACTACATACAAAAGTGCTGCAATTTCTAAACGGTTCACCGTATATGGAAGAAAATACCCTCAGATTAAAGCTGACAAAATGCACTTTAACTTCATAGTCATTGTATAATTTCAACATTTGTCACTGTCCCAGTACTTTTGGAGCTCACTGTAGTAGTACACTGAACAAAAATATAAACGCAACATGCAACAATTCCAAAGATTTTACTGATTTACAATTCATATAAGGAAATCAGTCAATTGAAATAAATAAATTAGGCCCGAATCTATGGATTTTACATGACTAGGAATACACATATGTATCTGTTGGTCACAGATACCTTTAAAAAAAACAAGGGGTGTGGATCAGAAAACCAGTCAGTATCTGGTGTGACCACCATTTGCCTCATGCAGTGCGACACATCTCCTCCACATAGAGTTGATCAGGCTGTTGATTGTGGCCTGTGGAATGTTCACCCACTCCTCTTCAATGGCTGTGCAAAGTTGCTGGACATTGGCGGGAACTGGAATACACTGTCGTACATGTCGATCCAGAGCATCCCAAACATGCTCAATGGGTGACATGTTTGGTGAGTATGTAGGCCATGGAAGAACTGGGGCATTTTCAGTTGACAGAAATGGTGTACATATCCTTGCGACATGGGGACGTGGATTATCATGCTGAAACGTGAGGTGAGGACGGTGGATGAATGGAACGGCAATGGGCCTCAGGGTCGTGTCACGGTATCTCTGTGCATTCAATTTGCCATTGATAAAATGCAATTGTGTTCATTGTCCGTAACTTATGAGTGCCCATACCATAACCCCACTGCCACATGGGGCACTCTGTTCATAACGTTGACATCAGCAAACCGCTCACCCGCATGATGCCATACACTCTACGCTGTCTGCCATCTGCCCGGTGCAATTGAAACCGCAATTAATCTGTGAAGAGCACACTTCTCCAGCGTGCCAGTGGCCATTGAAGGTGAGCATTTTCCCACTGAAGTTGATTATGACACCGAACTGCAGATGAACAAATATCATACCCTGAAGACATGCTAACCTCTCACCGTTACAATAACCAGGGAGGTTAGCTTTTTTGGGGGGGTTTGATATTTATGCCTCTGTAACTTTCTCACTCATCATTATTCATGATTCATTCAGCACTATCCATTATCATGGTAGCATCCTCATTAATGTAGAAGTGTTTAGAAACATGTTCTATTTTTGTTTACAGTAGAATTTACTATTAACATTTATTTCTAATGGGCACAAAATAATCTGAAACACAAGCAAAACAAACAGTAAATGCATCCAACAAGTTTGTAGATTCACAAGCTTGATATAATCATTGTGTGCTAGGAATATGGGACCAAATGCTAAACTTTTGACTACTTTAATACACATAAGGGAATTTGTCCCAATAATTTTGGTCCCACAAAATGAGGGGACTATGTACAAAAAGTGCTGTAATTTCTAAACAGATGAAAATACCCTCAAATAAAGCTGATAGCCTGCACTTCAACCTAGTCATTGTATCATTTCAAGTACAAAGTGCTGGAGTACATAGCCAAAATAACGAAAGATGTGCCACTGTCCCAGTACTTTTGGAGCTCACTGTATTTCACACCATACCACATGCACATCATGGAATAATCATGGTAGTGCATCATGGAATAGTAGAGGAAGAAAATTAAATAAATCACTCATACAATATGGCTGTGAACTTTGAGAGCAGCTTGAAGTTAAATACTTGAAGCTATTTGGTCTCCTCTCCTCTCCTAGTAGTCTCCTCTTCCCTTCTCTTATATCTCAGATGCAGGGAGACACTCACTGACACTCAAATGAGAGAACGGCTCAGGGATCTCTGACTTCCATTCCAATTATTGGGTGGAGGTCATTTGGATCAAAATTGTAATTGTTTTATCACCCCTCAATCTAAAAGTTAATGAAATGCTGGAAATCAGGAGTTTGACATGATCTTATTTGTTTCGTTACTGCAGGCTGAGACAAAGGCTAGGACTCAAGGCAAGTGTTTCCAACTTCTCCACAGACATTCAGTGCACTACTTCCCTATGTAGCATGGTTCCCCTGAGCTGTTCTCCCTAATTCTGTCACATGACAGCGTCAGTGAGTTGTGCATCCCAAATGGCACCCCATTCACTATTTAGTGCATTACTTTTGACCATGGCCCATAGAGAAATATGTGCTTCATCAACTCTCCAGGGTTTACGCCACTGGGGTGTTCTAACATATTTTATACCATATCTGTGACACATTGACAGTAGGAATTACTGCAGCAGAAATGTGCTGCATATTATTGGTCTTTCTGTGCTAGAATTGTTGGCACTCAATGCACAGGTGTGACGGGGGAAGAGATCTTTTTGAGTTTATAATGCATTTCTAAGTGATAATAACACTTCTTAGAGTAATATCCCTGATATTTTCGAGCATCATTTGATCAGCTTTTTTTTTGTTAGTTTCAGGACACAGTGTGATACTTTTTTCATATTGACATCAAGAGGACTTTGATGGCATTTTCCTTCAAAACTGGAAGGGGAGTAAACAAGAATCCATGTGGGTTTGATGTTTGGCCATATGTGTTTGTCTCAGGTCTCCATGGCCTGTGGTTGTTTGTAATTTCCAGTGGCTTTGGCAGAACAGTGTGAACCAGATGAGTTGGAGCCCTGATGCACATCTGACAGAGCCTGGAGCTGCAGCCAGGGTACATCCCAAATGGTACCCTATTATTTATACAGTGCATTACTTTTGACCAGAGCCCTTATAGGCCCAGGTTAAAAGTAGTGCACTATAAGGGGAATAGGGTTCCATTTGAGATATGGCCCAGTCAGCCACAAACTGCTGGGTACCGTAGTCAGCTGGAGGTGGCCTTGTTTATGCATCCTTGCCCTCCTCCCGCTCTCTGCCGCTCTCCGAGCCAAACAAGTAATTGGATTTGATTGAAAAAAACAGAGACATGCAGGCTCAATTGCCCTCCGCTGCTCAGTGCTGGTGTGCTTAGCAGATTGAGGCCTTATCTGATGGGACATGCTAAATACCGCAAGAGCTTTTTAGCTATGGCCTCCTTTTCACATCTACAACATTGTTCGACTTCACATTTTTATAGAGTGATGTACTGCAAACTCAGGGTGATGAACGAGCAGGAGGATATATGGTGTTCATGAATAGCTCGATGGTTGTGTCCCAAATGGTACCATATTCTTTAGTGCACTACTTTGACCAGGGTCCTGGTCAAAAGGAGTGCACTAAATAGGAAATATAGTGCCATTCTTATGTTGTTAACCAAGGTCAATGTCAGACATTCTCCCTCAGTGATGTCCTTAACCACAGGTCATGAAAACAGCATAACTTCATCCTATAAACATTTGTACCAGCTCTGGCGGGACGTGGCGGGGGGCTTTGTCCCAAATGGCACTCTATTATCTAAGTAATGCACTACTTTTGACCTATAAGGCTTGGGTCAAAAGTAGTGCACTATATAGGGAATAGGGTGCCATTTGGGACACCGCCAGTCAGCCACAGTGTACCTACTCTGCATGGGGTTATTAAAGCATGGGGAGATCATGTTGGAAAGCTTAATTGAGTTCTCCCCATACGTCTGTACCGCTCCTTCTGAGCTTTGCTGACTTTTCCCTGCAATCTGTTTGATAAAGTAGTGATGTTTGTTGCTCAGTGAGACTGTAACTCTTTCGTTGCAGTCATCTGATGACAATCCATAGCCTCTCAACAGACCCAAAAGCCCCTCCACCAACGATTGTTTAGGAAGGCAATATCAGAGTAATTCATTTTCTATTAGGTTTTTTTGCTAACCAGGAGTACTAGAGATTGAAAATCTCTGACAATCCTTCACTTGTAGAGTTTCAGGTTAACTTGGAGCAAGTGATCTCTTCATTTTTTAAATTTGGATCTCTATTAGCTTTTGCAGAAGCAGCAGCTTCTCTTCCTGGGGTCCACCAAAAAACACTAAACACAAAATGCTGATACACTGGATAAACAAGGACAGTCACACAAATGTTAAATGCAACGATATACAAACAATACAAAAACAACAAAAAGTACAAACAATACAACAAAAAAGTATGTGTCGTTGTGTCTTCTCACAGTCCCTGCCGTTCCATGAGTTGTTGATTAATCCGTTTTTAAAGATAGTTTTGCTGTTTGCTTAAGTAATTGGGAGTTCCATGCAATCATGGCTCTGTATAAATGGCTCTGTGTTTTGCTGTGAATTTGTTTGAGTTGGGAACTGTGAAGAGACCCCTGGTGGTATGTCTTGTGTTGTATGTGTGTCTGAGCTTAATGTTATTTGACTATGCAGACAATCTGGAATTTTTGTTACAGTAATATTTATCATAAAAAATAGAAGAGAAGCAATTAATGTCTTGTCAATCCTCAACTAGGAAAGACTGTGTGTTGTTGATGTTAGTTCTGTATGTGCAGTTAAGGGCAAGGCGTGCTGCTCTGTTTTGAGCCAGCTGCAACTTTGCTAGGTCTTTCTTTGTTGCATTTGACCATATTACCGGACAGTAATTAAGATGGGACAAGTACAGATCCTGAACAACTAGTACAGTAGGTTTTTGTGTCAAAAACACAGAATATATTTTTATGACAGACATACCCCTCCCCATCTTCACAAAAACTTTGTCAATATGACTTGAGCATGATAATTGACCATCCAGTGTTATACCTAGGAGTTTAGCTTCCTCAACTTCCTCAATGATCACCAGTGGTGGACAAAGTACTCAATTGTCATACTTGAGTAAAAGTAAAGATACCTTAATATAAAATGACTCAAGTAAAAGTGAAAGTCAGTAAAATACTGCTTCAGTAAAAGTCTAAAAGTATTTGGATTTCAATATACGTACGTTTCAAAAGTAAAGGGAATTGCTAAAGTATCAAAAGTAAAAGTATAAATAATTTCACGACTTAAGTAGTTCTTTAAAGTATTTTTACTTAAGTATTTTACGCCACTGATGAGCACACGCTTTATGTATAACTCCAGTTGAGTTTTAGGTCTTAGAGAATGTTTTGAACCAAAGACAATGCTTTTAGTTTTAGATGTATTTAAGACCAGTTTATTATTAATCACCCATTCTGATTCTGACTGTAACTCCGTATTTAGAATTTCAGTGAGCTCACTGGCTTCAGGTGCTGACATGTAGAGTGTGGAATCATCCACATACATAGTCATTCTAGCTAGCGTAGAGAAGTGGCCAAGGGCAACTGCCATAAGGGAATCCGCAGTGTACATACAGTTGAAGTCGGAAGTTTACGTAAACCTTAGCCAAATATATTTAAACTCCGTTTTTCACAACTCCTGACATTTAATCCTAGTAAAAAATTCCCCTTCTTAGGTCAGATAGGATCAACACTTTATTTTAAGAAGGTGAAATGTCAGAATAATATTAGAGAGAATTATTTATTTCTGTCACGCTCATGATTAAAGACTGACCAAGTGTGTAGAGTTCTGCATCTTTATTACGGTGAAACTTTAAACAAAAACAATAAACCAATAATGAAACGTGAATGTAGTGATGCACAAACACAAAACAATATCCCACAAACACAAGTGGGAAAAATGGCTACCTAAATATGATCCCCAATTAGAGGCAACGATTACCAGCTGCCTCTAATTGGGAACCATACCAAACACCAACATAGAAATATTGAGCTAGAACACCCCCTAGTCACACCCTGAACTAAGGGCTCTCTATGGTCAGGGCGTGACAATTTCAGCTTTTATTTCTTTCATCACATTCCCAGTGAGTCAGAAGTTTACACTTCCCCTCAATTAGCATTGCCTTTGAATTGTTTAACTTGGGTCAAACATTTCAGGTAGCCTTCCACAAGCTCCCAACAATAAATTGGGTGAATTTTGGCCCATTCCTCCTGACAGAGCTAGTATAACTGAATTAGGTTTGTAGGCCTCCTTGCTCGCACACGCTTGTTCAGTTCTGCCCACATATTTTCTATGGGATTGAGGTCAGGGCTTTGTGATGGCCACTCCAATACCTTGACTTTGTTGTCCTTAAGCCATTTTGCCACAACTTTGGAAGTATGCTTGGGGTCATTGTCCATTTGGAAGACCCATTTGCGACCAAGATACAACTTCCTGACTTATGTCTTGAGATGTTGCTTCAATATATCCACATAATTTTCCTCCCCCATGACGCCATCTATTTTGTGAAGGGCACCTGTCCCTCCTGTAGCAAAGCACCCCCCACAACATGATGCTGCCACCCCATGCTTCACGGTTGGGATGGTGTTCTTTGGCTTGCAAGCCTCCCCCTTTTCCTCCAAACATAACGATGGTCATTATGGCCAAACAGTTATATTTTTGTTTCATCAGACCAGAGGACATTTCTCAAAAAAGTACAATCTTTGTCCCCAGGTGCAGTTGCAATCTGTAGTCTGGCTTTTTTTATGGCGGTTTTGGAGCAGTGGCTTCGTCCTTGCTGAGCGGCCTTTCAGGTTATGTCGATATAGGACTCGTTTTACTGTGGATATAAATACTTTTGTACCTGTTTCCTTCAGCATCTTCACAAGGTCCTTTGCTGTTGTTCTGGGATTGATTTGCACTTTTCGCACTAAAGTGCGTTCATCTCTAGGAGACAGAACACATCTCCTTCCTGAGCGGTATGATGGCTGCGTGGTCCCATGGTGTTTATACTTGCTTACTATTGTTTGTACAGATGAATGTGGTACCTTCAGGCATTTGGAAATTGTTCCCAAGGATGAACCAGACTTGTGGAGGTCTACAATTTTCTTTCTGAGGTCTTGGCTGAGTTATTTTAATTTTCTCATGATGTCAAGCAAAGAGGCACTGAGTTTGAAGGTAGGCCTTGAAATACATCCACAGGTACACCTCCAATTGACTCAAATTATGTCAATTAGCCTATCAGAAGCTTCTAAAGCCTAGTCAGAATTTTCTGGAATTTTGCAAGCTGTTTAAAGGCACAGTCAACTTACTGTATGTAAACTTCTGACCCACTGGAATTGTGATACAGTGAATTATAAGTGAAATAATCTGTCTGTAAAAAAATGTTGGAAAAATTACTTGCATCATGCACAACGTAGGTGTCCTAACTGACTTGCCAAAACTATAGTTTGTTAACAAGAATTTTGTGGAGTGGTTGAAAAATTAGTTTTAATGACTCCAACCTAAGTGAATGTAAACTTCTGACTTCAACAGTTTCTGATGTTAGAAGAATACTCTCTGGGTTCTATTAGATAAATAACGCTCCAACCATGTCATGGCAGGTAATGTAAAGCCATAGCAAGTATGTTTTTTTAATAACAATTTATGATCAATAAATTCAAAGCTTGCACTGAAATATAGCAACACAGATCCAACTGTCATCTTATTATCCATTTATTTTAACAAACCATCAATCATCTGAGTCAGTGTTGTACAAGTTGAGTGGCCTTCTCTATACGCATGCTGAAAGTCAGTAGTGAACTTGTTCTCTGACAAAATAGCATTGTATCTGGTCAAACACAATCCTCTCCATCAAGTTTACTTAGAACAGGCAGCAAACTGATTGGGCGGCTGTTAGAGCCAGCAAAGGGTGCTTTACTATTTTTAGACAGTGGAATTACTTTAGCTTCCTACCACGCCTGTGCACACACACATTCTTTGGCTTTGATTAAATACACTGCTCAAAAAAATAAAGGGAACACTTAAACAACACAATGTAACTCCAAGTCAATCACACTTCTGTGAAATCAAACTGTCCACTTAAGAAGCAACTCTGATTGACAATATATTTCACATGCTGTTGTGCAAATGGAATAGACAACAGTTGGAAATTATAGGCAATTAGCAAGACACCACCAATAAAGGAGTGGTTGTGCAGGTGGTGACCACAGACCACTTCTCAGTTCCTATGCTTCCTGGCTGATGTTTTGGTCACTTTTGAATGCTGGCGGTGCTTTCACTCTAGTGGTAGCATGAGACGGAGTCTACAACCCACACAAGTGGCTCAGGTAGTGCAGCTCATCCAGGATGGCACATCAATGCGAGCTGTGGCAAAAAGGTTTTTCCTCCAAGGAGGAGCAGGAGGAGCACTGCCAGAGCCCTGCAAAATGACCTCCAACACCGTGCAGGACGTTTGGCATTTGCCAGAGAACACCAAGATTGGCAAATTCGCCACTGGCGCCCTGTGCTCTTCACAGATTAAAGCAGGTTCACACTGAGCACATGTGACAGACGTGACAGTCTGGAGACGCCGTGGAGAACGTTCTGCTGCCTGCAACATCCTCCAGCATGACCGGTTTGGCGGTGGGTCAGTCATGGTGTGGGGTGGCATTTCTTTGGGGGGCCACACAGCCCTCCATGTGCCTGCCAGAGGTAGCCTGACTGCCATTAGGTACCGAGATGAGATCCCCAGACCCCTTGTGAGACCATATGCTGGTGCAGTTGGCTCTGGGTTCCTCCTAATGCAAGACAATGCTAGACCTCATGTGGCTGGAGTGTGTCAGCAGTTCCTGAAAGAGGAAGGGCCCGCCCGTTCCCCGACCTGAATCCAATTGAGCACATCTGGGACATCATGTCTCGCTCCATCCACCAACGCCACGTTGCACCACAGACTGTCCAGGAGTTGGCGGATGCTTTAGTCCAGGTCTGGGAGGAGATCCCTCAGGAGACCATCCGCCACCTCATCAGGAGCATGCCCAGGCGTTGTAGGGAGGTCATCCAGGCACATGGAGGCCACACACACTACTGAGCCTCATTTTGACTTCAAAGTTGGATCAGCCTCTAGTGTAGTTTTCCACTTTAATTTTGAGTGTGACTCCAAATCCAGACCTCCATGGGTTGATTAATTTAATTTCCATTGATAATTTTTGTGTGATTTTGTTGTCAGCACATTCAACTATGTAAAGAAAAAAGTATTTAATAAGAATATTTCATTCATTCAGATCTAGGATGTGTTATCTTAGTGTTCCCTTTATTTTTTTGAGCAGTGTATATTATATGCCCCCTCCACTTTATCCCCCTACACATCAACATTGAATTTCTGAGCATTGTGAAAGTAACATGAAATAGTACTAGCCTACTATGACTGTCGAAATATAGGAATTACTACAAGTAGCAGCAGTAGTAGATATTTATATTACTGTAGTAGTATGCCTTAGCACTTTATTTTTTTGAGCAGTGTATATAACAAATAGGAGTGGCAATACAGTCTGGTACCATTCAATAGTTTCCCATCAAGATTGTCTATACCTGGTGGCTTATCATTATTGATGGTTATCAATCGTTTTTCCACCTCTCCCACACTAACTTGACATTTCAAAACAGCAATCCTTCTCCTTCATTATTAGATATTTTGTGCAAAAGTTTGATGGTTCACTGTTCAATATTGTCATTTCACTTTGGAGGTTTTCCACTTTACTAGTGAAATAGTAATTGAAATGATTAGCAATATCGAAAGGTTTTGTTATAAATTACACATCAACTTCAATGAACGATGGAGAAGAATTGGGTTTTCTGCACATGATATTTTTAAGGTACTCCAAATACTTTTTTCATAGTGAGTTATGTAATTTATTTTTATTTGGTAATATCATTTCTTCTTATTTTTGTTAAGTTTAGTCACAAAATGTCAAAATGTATAGAATGTCACAAATCAGTTCAATTCATCATCAATCCTGGGAGCTCTAACAGTTAGCTTCTTAACTTGTGAATGCTTATCAACAATTGGCATGAATAATGTAATACATACCTCCAGTGCTGCATCTGGATTCACTTCCTCACACACATCATGCACATATAAATGTTTTACATCTTCAACAAAAGAGTCCTGAGAAAACATTTGTATGATTTCTTATAAATTACTTAAGGACAAACCTTTGGCACTTTGGCTTTCCTTGTCATTGCACAATGGAATGGTCTCTACAGACAATGGAATGGTCTCTACAGACAATGGAATGGTCTCTACAGACAATGGAAACTGATAATGGTTTGGAGCAAAATAATTTGTGAAGATACTGTATGATCAATAAAATTGGATATCACAGATCCAACACTATTGATGTTGGTACCTCTCAAGATCTTGGCTCTCTCCAGAACAGCCATATTGCCCTTAAACCTCAGGAACTTGATTGACCACTATCGGCCTGGGCCTGTCACCTGGGCTGGTTACATGTTTTCCAGACCTGTGGGTGCGCTCCACTTCAATCTTTGTATGTTCCATCTGCAGCTTTTCAGTGATAATTTTTCTTACTTTCTCCTCAGACTTGGACCAGTTCCCATGTGAGGACTCAATGATGTTATTCCTCCTGGATTGTCCCTCGAGATAGTCTGTTTTCTCAGTCATTGTTAATAATAATTCACAGACAGTCATCTCGATAGGACTTACAATGTGTTGTCATCTTGCTGCAAATCTCTTTCAGGACATTCACCTCTCCCTGGGAGAACTGAAAACTGTTCTTTAGGTCCTGGACCTCTTTGGTCAGATCCTCCATTCTTTTGTCAGTTGAGTCCATCAATATTTGAACCTATTTTCCTGTTCTTGTAACAACTGCTTGTAGAACCCTTTCTGTTTGTTTAAAAATATCCTTCACCTGTGATAGGAAACACTGTCCTCTCCATTACTCCCACCTTCAGCTTTGGATACCATGGTAGCGACGAAGGCTAACGCTGGAACTCAACGCAGTTCCAGACAGGGCATGTCGCCGGGCTGGTTTATTAAACAGAAACAAAACAGAAATGGATTTAGACAGCCAACTATGAAGGACATTGATTAGAGGTTACTTATAATGGGAAACAAGCCGAGGTAGCTGCATATTAACCGTTTTCATATTTCAGTGAAATTAGTCATTTTACGTTCACAAGCAAAACAGGCTTAAACGACAGAACAATCTTCTTTGAATTTAGCGTATCCTGAAGGAATGTGTCAATGTTGTTTTTCTGTTCAGTCGCTGTCCTTTGCTAAGCATTAATTATATAGTAGCCTGGCTGTCAGTAAGGCATCTCTGCTTCAAAGGGCACCTCTCTGGACTAAAGAGCTGAGAGATCCCCATCCCCATTATAACATACTACTCGCCTCCAGGAAAGGACCCCCAAGACATGCCCTCTGCTAATGACTAACTTTCTGCCTGTCCGCCCTTTAAATCTATGGTGTCATTACTCAATTCCCAGCCCTCTGCCTGGCCACAAGGTGTCAATGCTTCCCTATCTCTGTCTGTCAAAGAGACGGGCAGCCCGAAGCGCATGATTGATGGGGTCCTTTTAAAATCCATGGGATGAGGAGTGGCATCGAGGGCACAGTGTTGGATTTCTCTGGGGCGGATTTGACTCGATCTACCATATACCAGATGTGACCATTATCCTAATGGCTCAAGCACTAAGGGGAGACACAAATTGTACATGATACAAGAGAGTGGAGATGCTGGGGATGCTTATCACAGCTTTTCAAGATCACTCTAGCTAACTAAAATAACATTAATAGTGTCAGTCAAGAGCTCAAGCTCTCTTTGAAGACGCTTGACAAGTGGTGCAGGAAATAGTCTGAACGTTTATTGTATAAGTCCAGATGTGATTGCAAAGTAAACCATATATTCAAATACATCTTCTACCTAGAAATGGAATCAAATCTCTCACCATGCCTACTAACATGATAACATAGGCACGATACAGTTGATGAGTTTTGGTAGTTCGCCAAAATTATATATTTTCCACCCTAATTCAGCATATTGCAAAGCTTCGAAACTTTGAAATAGAAAATAACATTGAATAAAAGTGTACATTTAAATGTGATATCTGCATGGTTACTGCAGTAAATTCAAATCTACTGTAGCTAGGTGTTAGATCACATGTGCTGCAGTGCAACACATTTATTTTAGGCTTTACATTTGACAAAAAGTTAATTACTGTCCTATCAGCTTCAGTGGATCAATATGAAAGGGCAGTTTCAAATAACACTCATTAACTGACCTTCAGCCCCCTCATCAAGGACAGAGCCATGGCCGCAGGCAGGCCGGCCTGCTGTTGCTAGCCGTGTGCACATGACTGTAATTCAATTTGCAGATGTCAAGCACTGATCACGAAAGCACCCTATCTAGGACAAGTGTGTGTGTGTGTGTGTGTGTGTGTGTGTGTGTGTGTGTGTGTGTGTGTGTGTGTGTGTGTGTGCGTGTGTGCGTGCGTGCGTGCGTGCGTGTGTGTGTGAGACAACTGACATAGGCACATAGGCTCCACTGTTCTGAAAATCACAGCCGAATCAATTTGGATTGATCTTTTTCGGAAGTGCCTGGCAGTAAAGTCACCACCAGGGGGCAATATAAATGCCTGTGGAGAGTGACGTGTTGTTCTTCAGTTTTAATTAAACATTATATTGTAATTTACAATCAAGGAGACATAAAATATCATTAAATTATCCCACATATATCCAGTACTCACTTTGTATCCTCAACTTATACGCACCCTTATCATGTCTTAGAGACATTTTTAGGTAACTGACAAAGAAAATTACCACGTCTTGTGTCATTCAACCATCACTGACACGTTTTGATTTAGCTGTCTCATATAAACAATATGACCAGGCAGTTACATGACCCACGGCCACACTGTTCCATCACATTGTCTGTCAAACACAACAGTGACACTGCACTTCCAGCTTATGAGCCATGACAATGATGATTATGCAAATAGCCACCTCAAGGGCACTGTGCAGTAGGAGGGTGGAACATGTCAGACCTGATGCCACCCAGCTTCTCACTGTCCAGATTAATTATCAAAGGCCCCACATGAGATCAGAAATGCTGGCATGTCTGGCATGGCCCTGGTTCTGTCTGTCACCAGTGGTGCCCGTAATTTGCCAAACGGCTCGCCCAGCAAAGGAAAAGTTCCCTGTGTGAAGAATTCTATGAGAGACATATCTGGCATATACTCTGAATGACCTAAAATGATAAATCCCATATTGGTCTTTCACAGTCTGGTCAACCCAAGCTGTACTTAGCAAGTAGGCTAATAGTAGGAGGAACCCTGTTGTTCTTAGGGGCCTTTCCATAACCCTTCTGTAGCTTTTCTAGGTTGCTTCGATGAGTGCATTTTCTTCTATCAGATATATTTTTTGTTTGTTTATTATTTCATGGCACTTAAACTGCACTGAGCAAGTAGGCTAATAGTAGGCCTACTATTGAAATAGATAAATGAGGCTCTCAACAGTCAGATTAGATGTTTCATTTTATTCTCTGTTTTTTTCTCTTAAATGCACAGTTTTCTTAATATAAAAACAACAAAATTGGTTGTCTTAAATCCCTAACAATTCTTAAACCATGTCAGGAGACTACTTTTGAGGTTTGGGCAAAATCGAATAAATGTAATTTTATGTGTTTTTACCCTTTCATTCAAGTGCACAGGCACCTAGCACTGTTGTTTTATTAGTGGTGTTTCTGTAGCACATGAGATGGAGTTTGCAAAACAAATTGCCACCAAATTGATTCAAATAATCATGATATCATTCTGCCAGGTAGGCCATAGGCCACTTTGTTAGCTAGTTAACATTAATTTGAGAAAGATTTTCCATCTACCAGAAGACCTTAAGAAGTGAGTATATGCAACGCTTACTGAAAAATGTTTGGGTATACCAGCGTATACCAGCGTATACCGTCCACTACACCACTATCTGTCACCCTTGTATGCCCTCGTTCTATTATGTTACTGAGTTACTTAAGTCACACTCTGCACATCTACATCATTGATGGATTTCATTAATAACACAGAGACAAGAACTATTCCGATTGCTAATACGCTTGACAAACCGACAAACTCTAAGTACACATAGCCCCGATTTGTTTATGTTTGCTTTTGAAATTGTGATTCGAGTGTTTTCATGCGCAGCCCATTAGGAAATAATAGGACGTTGCAGAGAGATCAAACCCCTAGCTCCATCTTCTTATGAGAGATGTTTGTTTTTGTTTTACAATGAAATATGCAGCAGTTATCTCTCTATTCTCTGCCCACACTCGTGTCATTATAGTCACAGGAACCCTGTTGTTCTTAGGGGACATTCCATAACCCTTCCGTAGCTTTTCTATGTTGCTTCACTGAGTGCATTTTCTTTTTTTTGTTTATTATTTCATGTCACTTTGGCAAAAACTTTCATACAAACAATGGTACCTTAGATTTTTGATTACCGTTGTCTTGCCTCTCATCTTTTTACTGCCAGTAATGACAGCTAATTGATGGTTCCAGACTTCAATGTGTCACACTGTGATCTGGTTCCATGGGCTTCCTGTCTTGTTTGCCAAGTCAACCAACGGTTTTCCTAGCTCCTATTTTCCCCGTCTCTGTTTGTTTCTAGTCCTCCTGGTTTCAAGCCGTGCCTGTCCTGACTCCAAACCCGCCTGCCTGTTATGACTATTCCTTGTACTGTTTTGGACTCGGATATGGTTTCTGACCCCTGCTTGGCCTGACCTTGAGACTGCCTATTGTCTGGTACTGTTTGGACTCTGACCTGGTTTATGAACTCTCACCTGTCCCCGACCTGACTTTGCCTACTCCCTTTGTAATAATAAATATCGAAGCTCTACCATCTGCCTCCTGTGTCTGCATTTGGGTGTCGCCTTGTGCCCTTATACAGACAGTTTGGCTTGACAGGCTTTAAAATAGTAGGCACATTACTGTCAGTATAACAATGGCAAGTGGGACTGATTTGATGGTTAACGAGGGAGAACCACATAAAACAGAGTTTGACCCACCGGCAGTATTCTGGATGAGTGTAACTGTAATGACACGTCAACCACCCTCCTGCTGAGAGGAAAAAGGCCCCAGGTGACTCATTTAGGACAGCAGTGTCCATCTCATCACATCAGTGTCCCTCTTATCAAAACTCTGTCTGCTGCTATACCGGACTGTCAGATTGGCATTTCACTCAAATGGCACTGATGGCAGTAAGGAAACAGACACAAGTAGCTAGTATAAGGTCCAATCTGTCAAAATGTGTTAATGCTAATGAGGGGGGGGTTTACCACATGCTTTCCACACACAGTTTTACCCTTGGGTGTAAACAAACCTTGTGGGTTTGTGGGGGAATGATTTGGGGGGGATGGTATTTAGGTTGGGGTGTGTGCTCCTGTGGTTGTGGGCTTTAGTCATGTTAACTAGACTATATGTTAGGATAAATGAGATTTGTGGGGGTTGTCTGGGATTGACGGCTGTTTATAACATATGATGTCATGTCAGGTACAGTCATGCCATCTGTTTTGAGCCCCACCTGTTTAGCAAAATAAATAAATAATTGGGCGTTTTGCATTTTATTTTGGACAGTCATCCAACTCAGGAACTCTGTCCTCTTTCTAGAGCTCCAACCTTGAAAACCCCATAAATCCAGAAAATGCCAGACTATGAAGACAAAGTTTGATGACACAATTTGCCCACGAAGTACCGTCAGTTGATGTAAAATGTCAGGAAGATATGTATACTGTAACTAAGAAAGTAATACTAAGTGTATGTTGTGTAGTAAACTGTTAGCCTCTCTAGGGTATGTGGGACGCTAGCATCCCACCTGGCCAACATCCAGTGAGAATGCAGAGCGCCAAATACAGAAATACTCAATTATAAAAATCCAGAAAAGATACAACTATTTTACATAGGTTCATAGATGAACTTCTTGTGAATCCAACCACGGTGTCAGATTTAAAAAATGCTATAGGGTGCAAGCATTCCTTAAAATTATTTGAGAACATAGCCCAGCAGACAAATCATTACAAACAGTAATCAGCCAAGTAGAAGAGTCAGAAATAGAGATAAAATGAATCACTTACTTTTGATGATCTTCATATGTTTGCACTCAGAAGACATTCATTTATTCAATAAATGTTCCTTTTGTTTCGATAAAGTCTCTCTTTATATCCAAAAACCTCCGTTTTGTTTGCGCGTTTTCTTCAGTAATCCACAGGCTCAAACGCAGTCACAACAGGCAGACAAAAAAATCTAAATTGTATCCGTAAAGTTCATAGAAACATGTCGAACGATGTTTATATTCAATCCTCAGGTTGTTTTTAGGCTAAATAATCGATAATATTTCAACCGGACAATAACGTTGTCAATATAAAAGGTAAACAAGAAAAGCACTCTCTCGGTCACGCGCATTAAAATGCTCTGTGACACGGCAGGGTCCACTCATTCAGACTGCTCTTACTCCCTCATTTTTCAGAATTCAAGCCTGAAACAATTTCTAAAGACTGTTGACATCTAGTGGAAGGCATAGGAACTGCAATTTGAGTCCTAAGTCAATGGATACTGTAATGGCATTGAATAGAGACATTATTTTAACAGTTTTGGAAACTTTAGATTGTTTTCTATCCAAATCTACTAATTATATGCATATCCTATCTTCTGGGCCTGAGTAGAAGGCAGTTTAATTTGGGCATGCTTTTCATCCAAAATTCCAAATGCTGCCCCCTACCCTAGAGAAGTTAGTAGCCCATGTGCCTCACCCTATTAATTTGGTCCCCATTCCCCTCATAACTTATTCTACTGTTCTGACTTGGTGGTGCACATGTAGCCTATAGCCTGTTTTAGAGAAATGTCATCATTGAATATTGTAAGGGCTTTCATTGTCAGCTTATATGCCCCCTTTATTTATCCTATGGTTCTGACTTGGTGTACAGGGAGAACACTGTAAGAACGGACCATGTTCTTAATTCTGTCGCTGTACATTTCAAAAGTGCTGAACAAATAGTTATTGACTACGTCCGCCCTAGCTCGCTTATTAATGTCTTAATCTAAATTACGGATTGCCTCTTATCCGCTCCTCGTCCCCTTATGCCATAATTTCAATTGTCAGTATGAACCACATTTGATTAAGCAAGTCAGCCATATCAGCTATGTTTTTTTTAAAGGAAGTAGATGAGGTGAATTAACTGTTTCGCTGCCAGACAAGGCTCTGCTGATAGCCAGGTGTAGCAGTAGTAAGGTGTTGGGACTGCTGTTGGGACTCTGCTGTTGGGACGGCTTTATGTAGGCCCTAACAGTTTGTGGGCACTGTTTGTCACCATTATAGTGCAATGAATGTATTGTGTAGTGGCTTTGCTGACATGCATCTAAAACATTTTTGGGGAGATTGCCCCACCAAGATTTACATGCTAAAATCGTCACTGGTCAAGTAGAACCTGACCAAGGAGGTGTGATTTATGACCACAGATTAAACTCTGTGATTAGGGGTCTATTTCTATAGAGCAGTGTGTGTACTTTCAAGTACAATGTAACATTTCAATTGTTATTAGGCCAAAAATGTGTATGTGTAACGCCGGTCGTCGGAAGGAGTGGACCAAAGCGCAGCTTGAAAAGTGTTCATGATTTTTTTTATTATCAAAAAAACACTAGAACAAGGTAAAAAAACGAAAGCAAACAGTTCTGTCAAGTAACAGAGACAAAACAGAAAATAACTACCCACAAAACACAGGTGGCATAGTTTTTTGAATGGTCTTTTCACTCATGGGATACAGTAGATCACACACAGATGACTTTGCAAGGATTAATCTGCATGAACATTGATGATTCGCTGTAACCTTTAAACAAAATGCCACCTCTCTAGAGTCTAGACTGTTTGTATATGGTGGTGGTGTCAAAGGATTTGTAGCTGTAGCCTGGTTGTGAATACTATGAATATGAAACAAATATTATTTCTAAGTTGAGACCGTTTGAGAAGGTCTGTGAGAGAGATGTGTGCCTCCAGGAACACTCATGTAATATACACTGAGTATACCAACACCTTCCTAATATTGAGTTGCACCCCCCTTTGCCCTCAAAACAGACTCAATTAGTCTGGGCATGGACTCTACAAGGTGTCGAAAGCATTCCACAGGGAAGGCCCATGTTAACTCCAATGCTTCCCACAGTTGTGTGAAGTTGATTGGATGTCCTTTGGACCATTCTTGATGGGAATCTGTTGAGCGTGAAATACCCAGAAGCGTTGTAGTTCTTGACACAAACCGGTGCACCTGGCACCTACTACCATAACCCGTTCAATTGATTAGAAACGTTGATTGACTTGTTTGGACGAAGTTTACCAGTAACGTTTGGGATTGCTTTGTCTGCATGTTGAACGAGTGGAATGGGTGGATTACTGAATCAAACACTCCAACTAAACTTACTTTTTTGGGATATAAAGAAGGACTTTATCGAACAAAACGACCATTTGTTGTGTAAGCTGGGACCCTTGGGATTGCAAACAGAGGAAGATCTTCAAAGGTAAGTGATTTATTTTATTGTTATTTCAGATTTTTGTGACGCCTCTGCTGGTTTGGAAATATTTTTAATGCTGGTGTATGCGGGCCGCTGTCCTCAGATCGGCGTAAAGCGTTTTTGAACTCTGACAAAGCGGTTGGATTAACAAGAAGTACTACCATATATGGGCATATTAATTTATAAGTGTAGGCCTAGCCAATGACCTCATTTCAAGAGGTCATTGCGGTTAGTGTTGTTAAGCATCAACTAAATAAACATGGCATACGTTGATACACACTGAAAGCTGGGACTCCACAGATCATGAGAATATCTTAGTTGTCTGCCTGTGGCCTACCCTTATTGATCACCAGCCCCGAGACTCGAAATGTTTATTTTACATAAAGTTTTCACCAAACAGCAAATATGTCACAAGGTAAGCTTCGACTAAGTCTGTGTTTGAGCTATAGCTACATGGGGTGGTATCAAATTAATCCTTAGGTTGGTAGGAACAAATCTAGCCTATGCCAATGTATCTGATGATGTATGACTTAATGGCAACATCGAATGTCTACCAAGTGACTATATCTTTGCGAATCAAAAATATGATGTTGCCTGCTTACACAGTGTAGGCATCCATATAATCTGTATGTCCCCTGACACCACTACAATGTTTGAGAGAGGTTGGTTTTGTGGAGATTTAGTTTTTATAGTGAACAATAACTTTTAGGCACATCCAGTGTGCAAAAACAGTGCAATTACCACATTCAGACACTTTGGAGAGGTTGAAAGGACACTTGAATGTACCCTGGATACCGCATAACATCACCACAATGTTTGAGTGAGGTTGATATGGTGT
This sequence comes from Oncorhynchus kisutch, assembly GCF_002021735.2. Lineage (NCBI taxonomy): Eukaryota > Metazoa > Chordata > Actinopteri > Salmoniformes > Salmonidae > Oncorhynchus > Oncorhynchus kisutch. The sequence goes on from NC_034203.2 coordinate 20,096,600, forward strand.
AAATTTCATTTTTATACTGAACAAATTGCATTTAAGGATTCAAAATATGTAATAGCATTGTAATTGTCTAATTTACAGACATATGCCACTTTGGAGAGGTTTAGGACACTTGGAAATGTCCCGTGACCACACCTGACACCACTTACTAAAACATCTGCCCATTTCTAGTTGTTAGGTCAATCAATCCCATTTTTTTCTGATATTGTTCACATTTTGTGGAAGCCCTCTGATGTGTTTCCAGCTCAAGTTGATCTTGTGTATTCTTAACTATGTAACTTCTATCTTCTGATCATTTCCTCATAATCTCCCAGATGTCTTCTTTCCAAATATACCACGTTTTTCCATGTCAGAATCATGTAATTACACACGAATAGCAGTTACTTTTGGGTATGTCTACTTCGGAGGAAATATATGTTTTGCCATTACATTTATGAGGTTAAAAGCAATGATAAACTGATATCACAATATGCTCATATCGATATCCACTAATAACTAGGGTGAAAAATGTAATCCTTAATTCAAGAAAAGTGCATGAATTGCTCATATCGTTATCATATTGAATTGTCAATAATAGTGCCCACTACTGATATCTAGGATTAGAAATGTTTAATTCTAGAAAACTGATGTCTGCAGTATCAGTGGATATAATTATGTTTTAGTGTGTGTGTGTGTGTGTGTGTGATCCTTAGTGATTTAAAAAATCGGATGTAATAATATATTTTATTATATTCATAGTTCCTGGTTACAGCTACAAGTTCAGAGACACCAGCCCCATGTACAACTGGGATACAAAAGGGATACTTAGGATTTTGGCAGATAAGCCATTTATCTACTTCCCTAGAGTCAGATGAACTCGTGGATACAATTTTTATGTCTCTGCGTGCAGTTTGAAGGAATATAATTACTAACGTTAGTGGAATTGTTAACTAGCATTAGCACAATGACTGGAAGTCTATGGTAACTGCTATCATACTAGTAGATAGACTTCCCGTCATTGTGCTAACTTCCCCCACTTCTTCTGGGATAAGTGGTCCATTCACTTGCTGGTTAACAGGGTGCCAAGGAGGATTACAACAACTCTCAACAATTGTTTCTTCCCCTTTCGGGATGGCTACATGGCCCTCCCCGCCCTCCCTTCGGAAAATCAGATCACGACTCCGTCTTGCTCCTCCCTTCCTATAGGCAGAAACTCAAACAGGAAGTACCCGTGCTAAATTCTGTTCAACGCTGGTCTGACCAATCGGTATACATGCTTCAAGATTGTTTTGATCATGCAGACTGGGATATGTTAAGGGTTGCCCCTGAGAATAACATAGACAAATACACGTACACTGTGACTGAGTTCATAAGGAAGTGTATAGGGGATGTTATTCCCACTGTGACAATTAAAACCTACCCAAACCAAAAACCGTGGATAGATGGCAGCATTCGTGTAAAACTGAAAGTGTGATACACAGAATTGAACCACATCAAGGTGACTGGAAATATGGTTGAATACAGTTATTCCCTCTGTAAGGCAATCAAACAGGTAAAACGTCAGTACAGAGACAAAGTGGAGTTGCAATTCAACGGCTCAGTCACAAGACTTATCTGGCAGGATCTACAGACAATCACGGATTTCAAAGGGAAAACCAGCCCCGCTCCCAAGGACTGTGGGTTCTCGTTCCCTGTGGCTGACATGAGTAAGACATTTAGGCGTGTTAACCCTCACAAGGCTGCTGGAGTGTTTTATTTTGTAAATATTTTTGTTAATCTTATTTTGTAAATATTTTTGTTCATCTTATTTTACATTTGTAAAAAAAATAATACACCTTTTTCTCCCCAATTTCATGATATCCAATTGGTAGTTACAGTCTTGTCCCATCGCTGCAACTCCCATACGGACTCGGGAGAGTTGAAGGTCAAGAGCCGTGCGTCCTCTGAAACACAACCTGCCAATTCACACTGCTTCTTGACACAATGCTTGCTTAACCCGCAAGCCAGCCGCACCAATGTGTCAGAGGAAACACTGTACACCTGACGACCGTGTCAGGAGTTGCTAGAGCGTGATGGGACAAGGAAAACCAGGCCTGCCAAACCCTCCCCTAACCCAGACAATTGTGGGTCACCTCATGGGTATCCCGGTCACGGCCAACTGTGACACAGCCTGGGATCGAACCAGGATCTGTTGTGAAGCAGCTAGCACTGCGCTGGCTGGAGTGTTATCAATCTCTCCCTACCCCAGTCTGCTGTCCCCACTTGTTTCAAGATGTCCACCATTGTTCCTGTACCCAAGAAAGTAAAGGTAACTGAACTAAATTACTATCGCCCCGTAGTACTCACTCTGTCATCATAAAGTGCTTTGAGAGGCTAGTTAAGGATCATATCACCTCTACCTTACCTGACACCCTAGACCCACTTCAATTTGCATACCTCCCCAATAGATCCAAAGATGATGCAATCACCATCAAACTGCACACCGCCCTATCCCATCTGGACAAGAGGAATATCTATGTAAGAATGCTGTTCATTGACTATAGCTCAGCCTTCAACAACATAGTACCCTCCAAGCTCATCATTCATCTCTGGGCTCTGGGTCTGAACCCCCGCCCTGTGCAACTGGGTCCTGGACTTCCTGACGGGCCGCCCCCAGGTAGTGAAGATAGAACAAGACCTCCACTATGCTGATTCTCAACACAGGGGCCCCACAAGGCTGAGTCCTCACCCCCTCCTGTACTCCCTGTTCACCCATGACTGTGTGGCCAAGCACACCTCCAACTCTATCATCAAGTTTGCAGACAACACAACAGTAGTAGGCCTGATTTCCAACAATGAGAAGACAGCCTACAGGGAGGAGGTGAGGGCCCTGGCGGAGTGGTGCCAAGAAAGTAACCTATCCCTCAACGTCAACTAAATTAAGGAGCTGATCGTGGACTTTAGGAGACAGCATAGGGAGAACGCCCCTATCCACATCCACGGGACCGCAGTGGAGAAGGTGAAAAGCTTCCTCGGAGTACACATCACTGACAATTTGAAATGGTCCACCCACACAGATAGTCCGGTGAAGAAGGTGCAATAGCACCTCCTCAACACCAGGAGCCTGAAGAAATTTAGCTTGGCCCATAAGGCCCTCACAAACTTACAGATGCACAATTGAAAGCATCCTGTCGGACTGTATCACCACCTAGTATGACAACTGCATCATTCGCAAACCGCAGGGCTCTCAGGAGGTTGGTGCGGTCTGCCCAGCACATCACCGGGGGCACACTACCTGCCCTCCAGGACACCTACAACACCCGATGTCACAGGTAGGCCAAAAAGATCAACCACCCGGTCCAAGGCCTCTTCACCCTGCTGTCATCTAGAAGACGAGCTCAGTACAGGTGCATCAAAGCTGGGACCGAGAGACTGATGATTTTTGTTGTGATTATGAGACTATTTCCATCACCAATGTAATTTCTATAAAACCGAGATCTTCAATATCTTACGAAATTTGGTCTAATGTGTGTAAGAGATCGTTAAATTGGTACACATTTTTGGCCTAATACATGTTTTGTGTTACATCGTACTTGAATGTACACAAAACATTCTATTGAAATTGAACCTTAATCACAGTTTAAATCTATGGTCAAAAGTCACGCCTGCTGGGTCAGGTTCTACCTGACACTACATCATATGTTATAAACAGCCGTCAATCACAAACAACCCCATCTTTAAATTACACTATTTCAAGATATTATGAGCTCTTGGGATTATTAGGATACATTAATTATTCAAAGACTAATGTACCATATTTATAACTCCCCTGATTATACCACAAAATTAAAAAAAATGATTTCCCAAATGGACACAGTTAATAGAGACGTATTTTACTTTTACATCAATGTTTATGAATACCATAAACTCTCACATTAAATATTTATGGTAGGCCTTCATCAAAAAGTACTAACTAGAGTATTTTCTTTCCCATGTTTACGCATGAAAATATCGAGACTATTCCTCTCAGGTTTGTTGGAAGCTTACAGCAGAGTTTCCTCTATGCCTTTTATGCCAGCAGGCGAAATAGAAATCCCTGCAGTGGCTTAGCAGTCTTGCTGTAGCTGATACCTCCAGTGTGGCTCAGGGAACACATGATACATTTCATATTGTCCAAACTAAAATCCAATTATTTGCTCAAAGCTTTCTCCCTTAGCACTTTCTAAGCAGTTCAAGAATTCAATGCTAATTCATTTTTTTTTTCTCTGGCCCTTTTTGGGGGAGTATCCAAAGTCTCCAACAGGGCCGCTTGGTGTCCTTCAGGTCTGTAATGGAAGTAACACCTGTGGATTTATACATTTTAGAAAATGTCTCTGTCTATTGGAGCTGGGCTATACAGGATCAGAGAAGAGTGAACTGATTCCTAAGACTTTGAATGACTGTAAAGAGAGATTTACATTTTACAGCATTTTTCAACAAATTGGCCAGTACATAATACTTTCATAGAAAACTATTCTTATTCTGTTGAAGTCTGTTGCGTAAAACACATTTCCTATACATACACCAGATAAGGATTCTTTCAAAGCCACCTGGTGCTGGTACTCCATGTGTAAATACTATTCAGGTTTGTTTCTAGAATTTCAGCCCCCCCCCCATTTATATGGCCCCCTCTTGGCAGGTGAGACTAAATTTGCAGCTTTAAAGCAAATTTCTTGCAGTTCTACACATTTTGTCAGACCATGAGACATCCTGAAAATTGGTCTTCTCACAAAATCATCTGTAGCGTCCGAACTGTTTGGCCTACAAACTATTATTGAGACTATGACCACTCTATGGAAAGGTGAGACTCTCATGAATGGGAAAAGTTGCGTTATGGTAATGCACTTGAGGCTATGATTACGCTCCTGGATACGGGATTGCTCGTCGCTAGAGGTTAAACTGCATCAGCAAGGTCTCTCCCAGACAGACATTTCAAGGCAGACAGGGGTTTCCAGATGTGCTGTCCAAGCTCTTTTGAAGAAGCACAAAGAAACGGGCAACGTTGAGGACAGTAGATGCAGTGGTCGGCCAAGGAAACTTACCGCAGCAGATGAAAGCATGGTGGAGGTGTGAAGCATGGTGGAGGTTCCTTGCAAGTTTGGGGCTGCATTTCTGCAAATGGAGTTGGGGATTTGGTCAGAATTAATGGTCTCCTCAATGCTGAGAAGTACAGGCAGATTCTTATTCATGATACAATACCATCAGGGAGGCATCTGATTGGCCCCAAATGTATTCTGCAGCATGACAATGACCCCAAACACACAGCGAACGTTATTAAGAACTATCTTCAGCTTAAGAAGAACAAGGAGTCCTGGGAAGGATGGTATGGCCCCCACAGAGCCCTGATCTCAACATCATCGAGTCTGTCTGGGATTACATGAAGAGAGAGAAGCACCTGAGGCTGCCTAAATCCACAGAAGAACTGTGGTTAGTTCTCCAAGATGTTTGGGCCAACCTACCTGCCGAGTTCCTTCAAAAACTATGTGCAAGTGTAGCTAGAAGAATTGATGCTGTTTTGAAGGCGGTGGTCACATCAAATATTGATTTGATGTAGATTTTTCTTCTGTTCACTTACTTAGAAATTTGTTAAATATATACTATTAACATGTCTATTTTCGAAAACATTCTTACTTTACAGCATCTTTTCATACCTGCCTAAAACCTTTGCACTGTACTGTATATGTAACGGATGTGAAATGGCTAGCTAGTTAGTGGTGGTGCGCTGTAAATAGCGCTTCAATCGGTGACATCACTTGCTCTGAGACCTTGAAGTAGTGGTTCCCCTTGCTCTGCAAGGGCCATGGCTTTTGTGGAGCGATGGGTAACGATGCTTTGTGGGTGACTGTTGTTGATGTGTGCAGAGGGTCCCTGGCTCGCGCCCGGGTATGGGGCGAGGGGACGGTCTAAAGTTATACTGTTACATATATATATTTGTATACTTCAAGGGGTCTTAAAATTCTAAAGCAAAAAGCAAAATGATCCTTGGTATGACCTTCTTAAAACAACTCCATATACAGTAGCTTAGTAGCTTAGTAGCCCCCCCCCCCCCCCCCCCCCCCCCCCCCAACCCCCCATAGCTTAGACAGGGCTTAGACTCTTATGGGAGATTTAAACCTAATTTCCTGCAATTCTATACATTTTGTCACGAGTAAAATTGACAAACAAAATCAATGGGGGCCCCTTGGAGGTCAGGGTCCCTGGGCAAGTGCCCTGCATGACTGGTTAATAATGTTGCTTTTACCTAGAAATGGTACTGATACTATTTCTATCTTAATATCAAGTGCAACTGACTTGCAATGAGCTAATCACATGCATATGAATCCCATTGTAAACTACCTCAGAGCCCTGAGCCATATGTATCTGTTGAAGGGCTGAAATAAACAGTCATATTGATCCAGAGACGTTAAGAAGGACAAGAATGCCTTGTATTGATTTACCCTTTTGGGGAACCCAGTTAACACATCGGAAACGCATCCAGCCTGCCCACCCGGCAACAGATAAGAACAAACAGGGCCCTCCAGCTAAGAGGGGCAGAGGGTAAGAAAACAACCATCATCCAATAATCTCACCCCCCCCCCCCCCAAAAAAAGGGGGGAAAAATAAATATGGAAGAAGAATGGAAGAGGCCTGTATGGCCTACTATATTCAGAATATTTTCCCTTGTTACAGTAGTTGGTACTGGGGTTTTCTGGAGCTTACTACCACCAAACGGATGATTAGTATTAATGGGAGATAGTAACATGCATCCTTCTTGACACCCATCCCAGCTGGAGATGCTGCAGGCTATAAACAGGTTTCTGCATCACAAGTGGATTTTTCAAGCCCAACTCATGAAAAGCAATACTTCAAAACCATCCTACAAAGTGAGAAATTCCATTGTTGTTTTTGTCTGTGTTTGAGTGACAAGCAACGTAGTCTGCAGGGACTGCTGTATGAAATCTTTGTAAATTCTTAACACTTTCTAAAGGGATCAATTCTATACCATGTAAATACAGAGTAAATAACATGTTAATACAATGTTGTTACTATGGTAATTACAATGTAACTATCCAGGTATAGGCGCAAACTGTGAGGTGATTGTAGGAAATCAAGCAAAGCATCACAAACCCAAGTAAAAATAAGGGAGTCGATGATCAAAGTTTCAATTATAGTGCAGAATCAGATATCAACTACTTGCATAATTCATACCCAATGCAGTTGTAGCTACTTTCTTAGTGAAAGTACACCTCTATTATGCTAATTGCAAATGTTGGAAGAGACACACCGCAGGTCTTCCATCTCAGGTGCTGCTAAAGATGGGATTCCCACAGATACTGCCTCTCTCTCAGCATCAACCTTCTTAATCAGACCATCCATCTGTTCAGTGGATACACACCACTCACCTCAAGCTGCCACTGATTCAATTGACTGTGTGTTGTTGGTTTTCCCTCAGCCTGAATTTTCCGAGATAGATTGTTTGCTGGTATTTGAGGAAAGGATATTCAAGCAGGCTGGGAGGCAAGGAGGCTGGATGGAAGAGTTTGCCAATAAATAGGCTTTATGAAAGGCTCAATTCAATCTTTGTTTATGTAGTTTTGGCAGGTTGACTGAATTTTGCCCCAAAGTTTCCACTCACACATACAACTTATTATCACATCCAGCATCAAAGTGATAATATTAGCTGGATAATATACACTTATTGTACAAAACATTAAGAACACCTGCTCTTTCCATGACATAGACTGACCAGGTTAATCCAGGTGAAAGCTATGATTCCTTATTGATGTCAAGTATTAAATCCACTTCAATCAGTGTAGATGAAGGGGAAGAGAGGATAAAGGAGGATTTTTAAGCCTTGAGACAATTGAGACATGGAATGTGTATGTGTCACTCCCTGGCCATAGAGAGGCTTTTATTCTCTATTTTGGTTAGGCCAGGGTGTGACTAGGTTGGACATTCTAGGTTCTTTATTTTTTCTTTGTTTTTGACCGAGTGTGGTTCCCAATCAGAGGCAGCTGTCTATCGTTGTCTCTGATTGGGAATCATACTTAGGCAGTCTTTTTCCCATCTGTGTTTTGTGGGTAGTTAGGTTCGGTTTAGTGTCTGCACCTGACAGAACTGTTTCGGTTTTTCACTTTGTTAATTTGTTTGAGCGTTTTTTGAGAAATAAAATATCATGAACCCTTACCACGCTGCGCTTTGGTCCGATCCTCATTCCGACGAGAGCCATGACAGTATGTGTGCCATTCAGAGGATGAGTGGGCAAGAGAAAATATTTAAGTGCCTTTGATGTATGGTAGTAGGTGCAAGATTAACGTTGGGAGGGACTAGCAGGATGCACATAAATGTATGCAGACACACACTGCACCAAACAGTTCTTTGAATAGCTCAAAACAATCTACGGACCGGTGAAGTCTTGCACATCACATTTGAGATCAGCAGATGGCAAAATCATCCTCAGAGACAAAAGAAGTATTGCAGAGAGGTGGGTGGAACACTTCAGCAATATCCTGAACAGACCATCCACTGTCAACCCCTAAGCCATAAACCTGATGCCCCAAAAGGCCATCCAACATCACCTGGACAATCCGACTACATTCGAGCAAAACTGAAAAAGCTATCAGCATGATGAGCTTGGGGAATGCACCAAGTAAAGATGGTATCCTGGCCGAACTCTATAAGACTGCTGGCTCAATACCGGCAAAAGTACTCCATGACATCTTTACCAGCATCTGGGAAATCGAGGAAATGCCCCAGGACTACAAGAATGCTACTGTCATGACGTTGCCCTCTTTGGGTACAGCGAGTACCATCCCCCTCTCTCTGTCTCCTACATCTAGGCTGCTGTGGTCAGAGAGGTTGTACATTTCTGCAGGAGATGATCTCCTCATGGCCACAGTATAGAGACAGAGTGAATTTTCATAGAGAACAAAGGAATTTCTTCCACCTCACAGAACTTGAGGTCCAAACAACATTTATGTTCCGGAGAAGGTATAAAAGACCGGTGAAGAATCCAGCTACGAACTGGTCCGTTTGGTGCAATTTTGTGGGGCTCATGGGAGATGGTGCAGCCACATTACCATAACGCTGTTTATATAATAGCCTCAGATATGAGGTTTACATCTAATTGTTGTATAAGATGAATGAGTGAGGATGATACTGTTTGTAAAATTGTGTAATGTGATTTTGGACTTTTTAATGAAGGAAACTCCAATTCCCTTTTAACTAAATCAGAGGACCGCCCATGAGCCCAGTTAGGGTCGGGCATCCTGGGACAGGCCCTTTTCTGCAATTCTGAATAAAACCCCACCTTGAGAATTTCTCACCAGACCATGTTTCTCTCCATTACGAGAGGACAAAGGTTGCAGACCAGCTTACCTCGATAATGAGACAAGGTTTGAGACCAGATTGCTGAATCTTTTAACCATCCCACGTGATTAACTTCTTGGCGCACCCATCCCGTTAGCGGGATCATTTTCGTCAACATCCGCTGAATTGTAGAGCGCCAAATATTACTAAAAATATTTAATTTTCATGAAATCACAAGTGCAATATAGCAAAACACAGCTTAGCTTGTTGTTAATCCACCTGGCGTGTCAGATTTCAAAAAAGCTTTTCGGCGAAAGCTATCCAAGCGTTTATGTTAGGACATCTCTCTCTGTAGACAAAACATTACAAACAGCTAGCAGCAAAGTAGATTGGTCACGGAAGTCAGAAAAGCAATAAAATTAATCGCTTACCTTTGATGATCTTTGGAAGTTTGCACTCACGAGATTCCCAGTTACACAATAAACGTTCCTTTTGTTCCATAAAGTTTCTTTTTAAATCCAAAAACCTCCATTTTGTTGGCGCGTTATGTTCAGAAATCCACAGGCTCGAGCGGTCACGACGGGGCAGACGAAATTCCAAATAGTATCCGTAATGTTCGTAGAAACATGTCAAACGTTTTTTGTAATGAATCCTCAGGTTGATTTTACAACATATAATCGATAATATTTCAACCGGACGGTAGCTTTTTCAATAGGAGTGAGAGAGAAAATGTCTGCTCCAAGCTGCTCACGCATTCAAATTGATCAGCAACATTAACTCAGCATTAATTCAGAAATACTGATTCATTCGAGAACCTGCATGAATTTGTTGACACTACTGACTATGATGCCACCTCAGTGATTCCATATATTAAGGAGCATATTTCATCACTGATGGAATTCTTTAAAAAGTACTTCCCTGAAAACAGTACCCAATATGACTGGGTGAGAGATCCTTTCAATGCACCAGCTCCAACTGGTTTCATCTCTCCAGAGGAGGACCAGTTCATTGATATGACATCTGAATTATGGCTGAGTGTAGTCCACTCTTAGGGCAGAGGGCCATGGGCATTCTTCTTCCTTTTGCAACATTTTATCTTTGTGAGACTGGCTTCTCTGCTGTTGCTGCACTGAAGACCAAGTACAGTCCCAGCTAAACATTGAGCAGGAGCTGAGAGTTGCAGGGTCTTGCTTCAAACCCCACTTCAAAAAGCTGTGCTCTGCAAAACATGCTCATTGCAGCCATTAATCCTGATTTCCTCATTTTGATTTTAAAAAATCAGCACAAATTGTTTTATTCATTTTTGTTTTATAGGTCAAAGTGTTTCATATGCTGAGTTAATGTTGCTGATCAATTTGAATGTATTATTATTTATTGATTATATTAATTTTAAAAAATTCAGCGTCAAATGGTCAAAAAAAATTTACAGTTTAAATAAGGATATTTTTTTTGTTGTTGAAATTTCTGGCAAATTGATGCACTTTAAGTCTTTTCTGTTACAGACTAAAAAACAATGTTAATAAAGTTATTCTTTGTTGTAAGTTGATCTATATTTCTTTCTTTCTTTTTTCTTTTTTTCTTTTCTTTAATGTTGATAAGGATACAATGTTATGCATAGGTGTACTTATAACAGTTTTATAGACAATTATACTATTTACAGTCGCGGCGGAGAGTTGGGGGGAGCAAAATGTTTACTTCTTCCTAGGGAGGGCGTAACAGAAAGTAATTGAGAAGCACTGCTTCAAATGGAGGGAAGGCATGCAATGGAACAGAGAGGTTTCAGGAAAAACAGCACTTCCTGGTTGGATTTTCCTCAGGTTTTCACCTGCAATATCAGTTCTGTTATACTCACAGACAATATTTTGACAGTTTTGGAAACTTTAGAGTGTTTTCTATCCTAATCTGACAATTATATGCATATTCTAGATTCTAGGCCTGAGAAATAGGCAGTTTCATTTGGGTACGTTTTTCATCCAAACATCAAGATACTGCCCCCTACACTCAAGAGGTTAAACTCTTAAACTATCAATACCGACAGAATAAGAACAGGTCTTGATATTAATTACTAGTCTGCAGCTAGGAATTCGGTATCATTGAATATGAAGACCGACAACCGCCGAAACATCTATCCATAACGACATGAATGAATGTCACTCTGAACCATCCATTCTAACAACGACAGAGAGAGAAACGGACAATTCTACAAAAGAAACAAACTTTTCAACAGCGATCAAGGAGACATACTGAGTGTAAATATATATATTGATTGCAATTGTTCCCGAATGAGTGAGCGTTCATGTGCAAAGGATTAACATTTCAATTGTTATAATTATCAAATCTGTATTGACTTCTCAGCTGACCCCCACTCCCCTTTTTTTCTAACAAGCCGCCATGCCGGTTTAGCCCACTAGGGCACATTCCTCTATCATTTCTTGTAACCGTATTTACTTTGTTTGTTTGTGTGTGCACTTTTGTGATTGTTTAGTTAGTCAATAAATAAATGATTTAAGACAATTGCTGTATGGATGACTCATAGTGAAGACAGGGTTCGTGCAGATAACCAACCATTTACGACGTTTGGAATGAGACTAACGTGAGGTAAAATAAATAATTCATTCATTCAGAAGACTATTGATCAGATATGAAAATATCTGAAAAGTTATATTAGGAAAATTATAACTTTGTAATCTGAATATTTTTCTTGGTGCCCCGACTTCCTAGTGAATTACATTTGCCTGATTAGTTAATCACGAAATGCTAATTACAGAGAATTTTTGATAAAAACTAAAAGTCTTCAGTTAATGATAGTAAAGACACAACACTACCATTGTTGCCCTGTATAAAAACAAAGGCAGCAAAGAAGACTGTGGCAACTATAGAGGGATTGCACTTCTCTCCATAGTTGCCAAGATCCTTGTCTAAGTCATCCTTAATAGGCTAACCTCCATGTCAGAAGAGAACCTTCCAGGAGCGCAATGTGGATTCAGGCCTGGTCACAGACATAATATTTACCATTAGACAAATACAAGGAAAATGTATTGAGCAAAACATGGACCTCTACTGCATGTTCTTAGATCTCACCAAAGCTTTTGACACAGTGAACAGGGATGGGTTATGGAAGATCCTCCACAAATTTGTCTGCCCGAAAAAACTTGGCTAAGGACCTTAACAAAGGCATCTCCATCAGACACAGGGATGATGGTTTAATCTACAACCTGCGCAGGCTGAGAGCCAAGACCAAAACACAAAACACAAGAACATCTTGTCCTCTTTGCTGTGCCCTACTCGCAGACTCCAGTCTTTGGCAGACAATTTTGATGAAGCTTGCAAGAGTTTCGGTCTTACCACCAGCTTGGAAAAACTGTCTTCTCAGTAAACCATCACCCCTGTCCAGCCCAGTGATCCCCAGCATCCACTTAAGTGGATCTGAGCTTCAGAATGTCAACCACTTCACATATCTGGGGAGCACCATCTCCAAGAATGGCTCACTCAACCAAATAATAACTAGCAGAATCCAGAAAGCAAGCCAGTCATTGGGAAGGCTGAGGAACAGGATACTAAATCAGCATACCATCACTCTTTCATCAAAGATGAAAATAAAATGCATCACAACTCTGTTGTATGGATTGGAAACTTGGACCTTGTACAGTTGCCACACACACCAATTGGCTGGAGACATTCCATAAACAATGGCTGAGATCTACACTAAACAAAAGTATGTGGACATCCCTTCATATTAGTGGATTCAGCTATTTCAGCCACACCCGTTGCTGACAGGTCTATAAAATCGAGCACACAGCCATGGAATCTCCATAGCCAAACAATGGCAGTAGAATGGCCCATACCGAAGAGCTCAGTGACTTTCAACGTGGCACTGTCATAGGATGCCACCTTTCCAATAAGTCCGTTTGTCAAATATCTGCCCTGCTAGAGCTGCCCCAGTCAACTGTCATTGCTCTTATTGTGAAGTGGACACATCTAGGAACAACAACGGCGAAGGGATAGGCCACACAAGCTCACAGAACGGGACTGCCAGATGCTGAAGTGCATAGTGTGTAAAAATCGTCTGTCCTCAGGTTGTAACACTCACTACCGAGTTCCAAACTGCCTCTGGAAGCAACGTCAGAACAAGAACTCTTCTTCGGGTGCTTCATGGAGCTTCACGAGCAGCTTCACGAGCAGCCACACACAAGCCTAAGAACACAATGTGGAATGCCAAGCATTGGCTGTAGTGGTGTAAAGCTTGGCACCATTGGACTCTGGAGCAGTGTAAAGGCGTTCTCTGGAGTGACGAATTACGCTTCACCATCTGGTAGTTCGACGTACGAACCTGGGAAATCTTAATGCTACAGCATACAATGACATTCTAGACGATTCTGTGCTTCCAACTTTGTGGCAACAGTTTGGGGAAGGCCTTTTTCTGTTTCAGCATGACAATGCCCCCTTGCACAAAGTGAGGTCCATACAGAAATGGTTTGTCGAGATCGGTGTGGAAAAACTTGACTGGCCTGAACAGAGCCCTGACCTCAACCCCATCGAACACCTTTGGGATGAATTGGAATGCTGATTGCACGACAGGTCTAATCGCCCAACATCAGTGCCAGACCTCACAAATGCACTTGCGGCAAAATGGAAGCAAGTCCCCTTAGCAATGTTACAACATCTAGTGGAAAGCCTTCCCAGAAGAGTGGAAGCTGTTACAGCAGCAAATGGGGAACCAACTCCATATTAATGCCCATGAATTTGGAATGAGATGTTTGATGAGCAGGTGTCCAGATACTTTTGGCAATGTAGTGTATTATGGGTATCCGGTGGCAAGACAAGGTATCCAACATGGAGAAAGTACAGAAAGCTAACAGCACCAGCATTGAGGCTAAGATCATTAAGGCACGGCTCCAATGAACCGGCCACACCATCAGGATGCCCAACAACCGTCTCCCAAGATGTATCTTCTTTGGTGAGGCTGCAGCAGGTGCACTGGAAGACCGACCTAAAAAGTGCTTCAAATACAACCTTAAACGACCTGTTCTGTAATATCCAGACCCAGCCAACTCACAGACATCACCTCTACCCGATCAACCGGGCACCCCAAAACCCTCACAGCAATAGACAAGTTCGAGCAGGATAGAAACAATCCTCGAACTGCAGCCATAACAAAGTGTCATTCCCGCATAACCGGACCCACAACCCCAGCGGAAGCATATGTCTGTCCCTCATTCCTCAGAGTCTGCGCTTCAAAACTAGGACTCCTGAGCCACTCAAGAACTCACAATAAACCGAAGTGACATGCACAAGTTATCATAGTCAAAACCAATGGACTACCAGAGAGAGAAAGGTACTAGATACCCAGCACACCGGTTTGACTGTGTCAAGAACTGCAACACTGCTGGGTTTTTCACACTCAACCGTTTCCCGTGTCTATCAAGAAAGGTCTACCACCCAAAGGAAATCCAGCCAACTTGACAAAACTGTGGGAAGCATTGGAGTGAACATGGGCCAGCATCCCTGTAGAACGTTTTTGTTACCTTGTAGTGTCCATGCCCCAACGAATCGAGGCAAAAGGCTTTGCAACTCAATATTAGGAATCTGTTCCTAATGTTTTGTACACTCAGTGTATGTGTCACGGGTGCCTATGGTTCTATTTAATCCTTTTCCCTCGTGTCCTTTATTTATTTTTGATTGTCTTCAGTGCTTTAATATTTATTTATTCCTAGCGTGTACAGTTTTGGATGACTTATTTACTTATTTGAATGACTTCCTTTCCATTGAAATGGTTAATCCCTTTTGAGTGCTTGTCTCACGTTGTCGGAATGAGTGTTAATTAGGGACCTGAGCCACGCCCCACACACCTGAGAGTATTGGGGTTACGATCTGCCCGTGCACATGTTCAGGAGAACTTCAAGCCAGCAATAGAAGAGGACAGCTGTCACAGGCTGCAACAGCCACACCACCACCACCACCACCACTACCGCCGCCGCGTCTGGGGAGAGGGTACCGGATGAGTGTGACACTGCTCGGGACGATCTGAACAGAATGACCCTGCTCTGGATGAAGAGCCAAACAACATTTAAGTGCGTACCAATGACTTCCAGTATGATGATGTTACTGATAAAGCTTTCTCCACCCTCTCCAGATGTGTCCTGCTACGACGAGTCAGCAGAGGCCGCGATTACCGCATCGGAACCCCATGATGCCAACGCCGAAGCAAAACAACTATGGACTCTAGCGTGTGTGAGTGGGCCCGGGTCTTTCCTTATGTTTTGTTCTGAGTTGTTTTTAGACTGTCTGCCACCTGCTTGTGTTAGTGGTACAGGGATTGAAAGAACTTACATCATGTTGTCAGCTGTATAGTATGTGGTACAGTAGGCTACACAGGGTTTTTGAATCACTTTTTTAAAAATCATTCCCATATGGGTGTTCAATAATATACAAGTGCTTTATGAATCCTATATCTTAATAAAACATAAATGAGCTCATACAGGCGTAATGCAGGTCAGAGAAAAATTTAACCAGGCAGCGCTACATTTGCAGTCCCCTGCTGTCCTGCTAAGAGCCCCATCCTGAGTCCTGACCTTCAAGGATTGAGAAGTCTATTTGCTGTCATGATTTAATTGAAAGCGCATGTACCGCACGGTGATTTGCATTACAATCGCCTTTTTTAATTGCCCAAGAAGCCTATGCATGTTTTATGAAGAGTACAGTGTCAAAGGCAATATTTTAGTGACTGTCAGGGTAGACTCAGTGTGGGACTGGGACATACAGGCTAATCCGTGTTGAGAGAGTGTCATTCTAGAGTATGAGAGTATAGAATTCACGATTATTTGCTAATGGTTAGTACTGCTGGTTACTATGTCACAGGTGAGTAGTATGACTGGTTGTCTACAAACATTGTTTGATGTGTTCTGCAGTAAGCAATCCATTACAATCCTGTGCCATTACCTTTTTGACCGTTATGAGAACAATAGCATTATCAGATCTCCAATCAGATCTAAAGATTTTCTTAAGTCTTTTGGGTAACACTTTACTTGACACCCAGCGTCATAATATGTTATGACACGGTTATAACCATGTCATGATATGTCACAACAGCTGACAAAACTTGTCTTGACCTGTCACATGGTAGAAGCCCTGTAATTGTCATTTATTTTATTTCACCTTTATTTAACCAGGTAGGCAAGTTGAGAACAAGTTCTCATTTACAATTGCTGCCTGGCCAAGATAAAACAAAGCAGTTCGACACATACAACAACACAGAGTTACACATGGAGTAAAACAAACATACAGTCAATAATACAGTTGAAAAATAAGACTATGATGTGAGCAAATGACGTGAGGTAAGATAGGGAAAAGCAAAAATAAATAAATACAGTAGGGGAAGAGGTCGTTGTTTGGGCTAAATTATTGATGGGCTATGTACAGGTGCAGTAATCTGTGAGCTGCTCTGACAGCTTGTGCTTAAAGCTAGTGAGGGAGAAAAGTGTTTCCAGTTTCAGAGATTTTTGTAGTTCGTTCCAGTCATTGGCAGTAGAGAATTGGAAGGAGAGGCGGCCTAAGGAAGAATTTGTTTTGGGGGTGACCAGAGATATACACCTGCTGGAGCGCGTGCTACAGGTGGGTGCTATGGTGACCAGCAGCAAGAGCGACATCATTGATATATACAGAGAAGAGAGCCGGCCCAAGAATTGAACCCTGTGGCACCCCCATAGAGACTGCCAGAGGCCCGGACAACAGGCCCTCCGATTTGACACACTGAACTCTATCAGAGAAGTAGTTGGTGAACCAGGCGAGGCAATCATTTGAGAAACCAAGGCTATCGAGTCTGCCGATGAGGATGTGGTGTTTGACAGAGTCGAAAGCCTTGGCCAGGTCAATGAATACGGCTGCACAGTATTGTTTCTTATCGATGGCGGTTATGATATAATTTAGGTCCTTGAGCGTGGCTGAGGTGAACCCATGACCAGCTCTGAAACCAGATTGCATAGCAGAGAAGGTGCAGTGGGTCTCGAAATGGTTGGTGATCTGTTTGTTGACTTGGCTTTCTTTTTGACTGTTGGCTGACATAAGGGCATGTACCTGATACGGCTTATATGATTATGATGGTCATAATGCTTCTTGACAGTGTCATAAGTTGTATTTTCTTAGTCTAAGTAAAGTTACACAGTATGGTCATAATGCATTATGATAGTGTCATAAAGTGTATTTATGATAGTGTCATAAAGTGTATTTATGATAGTGTCATAAAGTGTATTTATGATAGTGTCATAAAGTGTATTTATGATAGTGTCAAAGTGTCAAAGTTATTTAAAATATGATTAAAAAAACATGAATTCATAACAACAACAAAAACGTTCAAATGAATGGGACATTTTCTGACAGTAGTTGTCATAACCAGCCATGAAATAACACAATATATATCACAACAGGTGTAAATATATGGGTCATGAAAGTGTTATGAACATATTATGACAGGTTTTGAAATGTTACGTCAGCTGTTGTGACATATTATGACTTGGTTATGACTGTGTTATAATATGTTATGACGCTGGGTGTCAAAGTAAAGTGTTACCGTCTTTTGTAATAGCGTGTTTAGGTATACTTCAATTATTTTATAATGGACTTTGGATTTTTGATTTAGGATGCAATAATGTTTTTGCACTTGCAATTCCAGTAACGTGAATAACAGAGCCTATTGGCATTACATCCTTCCATAGAGAGATTGTGTGCCATTGACTAGTCTAAGTCTATGACCTTATCACTACTCACTTTCCTGCCCAATTTCTCTCGGAAATGCAAATGGTTTCCTCTGGCCACAATGTATTTGTGGCAGCTCAGCATACAGTAACTGGATTATTTTATCTCAAATCTGAACGTCAAACATTGGGAAAACCCTATTGATTAGCGGTAAGTGTCTTTATTTCCATACAGTCAACACGACACAAGCTCATTTTAAACTTCCCCTCGCTGAAAGTAAGCTTTATTAATGTGTGCTGCTGGAGATTTTTTATCTTGCTCCATTACTCTGCTGATACCCTTGTACCCTTGTACCCATTAGGACGTTAGGTGAGCTGTTCATGTTCGGCAGTGATATGCATCCAAGTTCTCTGTGGATCTAGGTTGTGTTGTGGTTTCACCTAGAATAGGAATGTTTGAAACGAAATTGATTTGTAACAGCATTTTATGTCAGTGCTTGTCCCTAAAATGCTGATAGTTCACCTTTATCAGTCAATAAATACAGGTCTAAAATATCAGGGAGAGTCTTTGACGAGCTTATCCTTGACCTGTCAGACAGAGTCTCTTCCTCTAACTCAGAACCTCAGGCACACACAAGATGCTAAAGCTGAGTGACCCGCCAAAGCCAGTTAATCTGTTGCTTCATACCCCCAGTCTTAGGCTCTGAGCAGTGCTGGATATCTTCACTTCCATGAATTGACATTGATAATGCCCCTCCAAGATGAGAGCAAATGCTGGGGATGAGGTGCTGCTGTTATATTCTACAGAATATTTGGGGATTTTTGTGTGTGTTGTATTAGACAATATCCCAAGTACAAGTTCTGTCAGAAAGCCTTTGATCTCCTTATATTGAAAGGTTTTCTGTTGAAATAGTTTCTTTGTTAGGTTTATGTATATCAAGGTGTGGATGAAACAGAATATATATTAATGTGAAAAATGCATATTCATCAGAATGAAAACAATAATTTCACTACTCTATGCATATATTGAGGTGTAATTTATTTTCTTAATTCATATGCATTCTTAATTAATCTGACAATGTGAACTGAGAGTGAAATGTGGTGCACTAATAGAGTAATAATAAACCCAATGCCTTCTCATTACTTCAAACCTCACTATAATGTTCTCTTTATATCTCAAGGACTATTGCTAGTACAGCACTGATACCTTATGCATTTATTTATCTGCATTTCTATCAGCTGTTTAGTTTCTGCAGAATTATCATGCTGCTTATGAATACAATGTTCCTCTCTGTAGGAAACACTGTAGGAAATATCTGTTCACAAAATGTTCAGTTCTCAGTGATTTGTGTTACTTTTGAGCAGTGGTGTATTTAAGTGAACATTTTTGGGGTATCTGTACTTTACTTATGTTTTTTACTTTTATTTATGTTTTTGACCACTTTTACTTCACTACATTCCTAAAGAAAATAATATACTTTTTACTCCATACATTTTCCCTGATACCCAAAAGTACTAGTCACATTTTGAATGCTTAGCAGGACAGGAAGAAGGTACAATTTACGCACTTATCAAGAGAACATCCCTAGCATCTCTATTGCCTCTGATCTGACAGACTCACTAAACACAAATGCTTCATTTGTAAATGATGTCTGAGTGTAGGAGTGTGCCCCTGGCTATCCGTAAATAGAAAAAAACAAGAAAATGGTGCTGCCTGGTTTGCTTAATACAAGGAATTTTAAATGATTTATACTTTTACTTTTGATACTTAACAATATTTTAGGAATTACACAAGTATATTTAAACCAAATACGTTTAGACTTTTACTCAAGTAGTGTTTTACTGGATTACTTTGACTTAAGTGCATTAAGGTATCTTTACTTTTACTCAAGTATGACACTTAGGTACTTTTTCCACAACTGCTTTTGAGCAAGGGTAGCAGTCACTTATTCTGTTTTGAAACACATTTGAAACACATTTCATTCACTGCTCTTAAAGTGTTCTTCATGTTGAAAGCAAGAAACAGCCCTCTGGTTGCTCAGTTGTCACAACATCAGCATCAGATACTTCAAATCAAATCAAATTTTATTTGTCACATACACATGGTTAGCAGATGTTAATGAGAGTGTAGCGAAATGCTTGTGCTTCTAGTTCCGACAATGCAGTAATAACCAACAAGTAATCTAGCTAACAATTCCAAAACTACTACCTTATAGACACAAGTGTAAGGGGATAAAGAATATGTACATAAAGATATATGAATGAGTGATGGTACAGAGTGGCATAGGCAAGATACAGTAGATGGTATTGAGTGCAGTATATACATCTGAGATGAGTATGTAAACAAAGTGGCATAGTTAAAGTGGCTAGTGATACATGTATTACATAAAGATGCAGTAGATGATATAGAGTACAGTATATACATATACATATGAGATGAATAATGTAGGGTATGTAAACATTATATTAGGTAGCATTGTTTAAAGTGGCTAGTGATATATTTTACATCATTTCCCATCAATTCCCATTATTAAAGTGGCTGGAGTTGAGTCAGTGTGTTGGCAGCAGCCACTCAATGTTAGTGGTGGCTGTTTAACAGTCTGATGGCCTTGAGATAGAAGCTGTTTTTCAGTCTCTCGGTCCCAGCTTTGATGCACCTGTACTGACCTCGCCTTCTGGATGATAGCGGGGTGAACAGGCAGTGGCTCGGGTGGTTGTTGTCCTTGATGATCTTTATGGCCTTCCTGTGACATTGGGTGGTGTAGGTGTCCTGGAGGGCAGGTAGTTTGCCCCCGGTGATGCGTTGTGCAGACCTCACTACCCTCTGGAGAGCCTTACGGTTGTGGGCGGAGCAGTTGCCGTACCAGGCGGTAATACAGCCCGACAGGATGCTCTCGATTGTGCATCTGTAGAAGTTTGTGAGTGCCTCTGGTGACAACCCGAATTTCTTCAGCCTCCTGAGGTTGAAGAGGCGCTGCTTCGCTTTCTTCACGATGCTGTCTGTGTGGGTGGACCAATTCAGTTTGTCTGTGATGTGTACGCCGAGGAACTTAAAACTTACTACCCTCTCCACTACTGTTCCATCAATGTGGATAGGGGGGTGTTCCCTCTGCTGTTTCCTGAAGTCCACAATCATCTCCTTAGTTTTGTTGACGTTGAGTGTGAGGTTATTTTCCTGACACCACACTCCGAGGGCCCTCACCTCCTCCCTGTAGGCTGTCTCGTCGTTGTTGGTAATCAAGCCTACCACTCTTGTGTCGTCCGTAAACTTGATGATTGAGTTGGAGGCGTGCGTGGCCACGCAGTCGTGGGTGAACAGGGAGTACAGGAGAGGGCTCAGAATGCACCCTTGTGGGGCCCCAGTGTTGAGGATCAGCGGGGTGGAAATGTTGTTGCCTACCCTCATCACCTGGGGGCGGCCCGTCAGGAAGTCCAGGACCCAGTTGCACAGGGCGGGGTCGAGACCCAGAGTCTCGAGCTTGATGACGAGCTTGGAGGGCACCATGGTGTTAAATGCCGTATTCCTCTTGTCCAGATGGGTTAGGGCAGCGTGCAGTGTGGTTGAGATTGCATCGTCTGTGGACCTATTTGGACGGTAAGCAAATTGGAGTGGGTCTAGGGTGTCAGGTAGGGTGGAGGTGATATGGTCCTTGACTAGTCTCTCAAAGCACTTCATGATGACGGAAGTGAGTGCTACGGGGCGGTAGTCGTTTAGCTCAGTTACCTTAGCTTTCTTGGGTACAGGAACAATGGTGGCCCTCTTGAAGCATGTGGGAACAACAGACTGGGATAGGGATTGATTAAATATGTCCGTAAACACACCAGCCAGCTGGTCTGCGCATGCTCTGAGGGTGCGGCTGGGGATGCCGTCTGGGCCTGCAGCCTTGCAAGGGTTGACACGTTTAAATGTTTTCCTCACGTCGGCTGCAGTGAAGGAGAGTCCGCATGTTTTAGTTGCGGGCCGTGTCAGTGGCACTGTATTGTCCTCAAAGCGGGCAAAAAAGTTATTTAGTCTGCCTGGGAGCAAGACATCCTGGTCCGTGACTGGGCTGGTTTTCTTTTTGTAATCCGTGATTGACTGTAGACCCTGCCACATACCTCTTGTGTCTGAGCCGTTGAATTGAGATTCTACTTTGTCTCTATACTGACGCTTAGCTTGTTTGATTGCCTTGCGGAGGGAATAGTTACACTGTTTGTTTCCGGTCACCTTGCCCTGATTAAAAGCAGTGGTTCGGGCTTTCAGTTTCACGCGAATGCTGCCATCAATCCACGGTTTCTGGTTTGGGAATGTTTTAATCGTTGCTATGGGAACGACATCTTCAACGAACGTTCTAATGAACTCGCTCACCGAATCAGCGTATTTGTCAATGTTGTTGTCTGACGCAATACAAAACATATCCCAGTCCACGTGATGGAAGCAGTCTTGGAGTGTGGAATCAGATTGGTTGGACCAGCGTTGAACAGACCTCAGCGCGGGAGCTTCTTGTTTTAGTTTCTGTCTGTAGGCAGGGATCAACAAAATGGAGTTGTGGTCAGCTTTTCCGAAAGGAGGGCGGGGCAGGGCCTTATATGCGTCGCGGAAGTTAGAATAGCAGTTTTGCCAGCCCTGGTTGCGCAATCGATATGCTGATCAAATTTAGGGAGTCTTGTTTTCAGATTAGCCTTGTTAAAATCCCCAGCTACAATGAATGCAGCCTCCGGATAAATGGATTCCAGTTTGCAAAGAGTCAAATAAAGTTCGTTCAGAGCCATCGATGTGTCTGCTTGGGGGGGAATATATACGGCTGTGATTATAATCGAAGAGAATTCCCTTGGTAGATAATGCGGTCGACATTTGATTGTGAGGAATTCTAAATCAGGTGAACAGAAGGACTTGAGTACCTGTATGTTGTTATGATCACACCACGTCACGTTAACCATGAAGCATACGCCCCCGCCCCTCTTCTTACCAGAAAGATGTTTGTTTCTGTCTGCACGATGTGTGGAGAAACCAGTTGGCTGCACCGACTCCGATAGCGTCTCTCCAGTGAGCCATGTTTCCGTGAAACAAAGAACGTTACAGTCTCTGATGTCCCTCTGGAATGCTACCCATGCTCGGATTTCATCAACCTTGTTGTCAAGAGACTGGACATTGGCGAGAAGACTGCTAGGGAGTGGTGCACGATGTGCCCGTCTCCGGAGTCTGACCAGAAGACCGCTCCGTTTCCCCCTTTTACGAAGTCGTTTTTTTGGGTCGCCGGCTGGGATCCATTCCGTTGTCCTGGGTGAAAGGCAGAACACAGGATCCGCTTCGCGAAAGTCATATTCTTGGTCGTACTGATGGTGAGTTGACGCTGCTCTTATGTTCAGTAGTTCTTCTCGACTGTATGTAATGAAACCTAAGATGACCTGGGGTACCAATGTAAGAAATAACAGATGAGGATATAGCAGCAGTCCTCCAGTCCTGTAGATTTGCTGACGAGCTAGGTCTAGGCTTGTGTTGTGATTGGAGGACTCCAGGAAAGCAAACAAGAGGTATTGGTTGGCCAAAATAAGAAACT
This sequence comes from Oncorhynchus kisutch, assembly GCF_002021735.2. Lineage (NCBI taxonomy): Eukaryota > Metazoa > Chordata > Actinopteri > Salmoniformes > Salmonidae > Oncorhynchus > Oncorhynchus kisutch. The sequence goes on from NC_034203.2 coordinate 20,120,112, forward strand.
CCTCCCTAGTCATGCGTACAGATAGGATTATAGGGCTGGGATCTAATCCCTGGGCTACATTGTATGACGGTTTGTACTGAAGGACATGTTTTTTCAAAACGGTGTGCACCGCTCTTCAACAGCTGTTTGGTGGGTGTGGCCTGATCAATATAGATGTGACCATTTGAAATTGCAAAACTCTATACACAATCTCCCTCTCTGGGACACCATAATCCCACCGTTCTTCAACTGGTCATTCGGCACAGTATCGTTTTCATATAATCAAATGTTGCCTTTGCAGCCTGAATGGAGGATGTTTAATGTACTAACCAGTCGCTGGGGAACATGACTGTGTTCCCCAGTGGCAAATGACAAAAGACGTAAGGAATAATAACGCCGTCCTGAGGGAGGAAGGCAACCCATGGGAGCTCACAGACTACACTGCCTTTGTTAAAAAAAATACACATTGAAATTTGGCTACAGGAGCAGTAGAGGATTATGTATGTAAGGAATTCACTTTGAGCACCTGCCTGCACCCCTCATAAGGTAGGCCTATGTGGCCCTGCTCCTCGCTCTGGACCTACAGTGGTTCCTCCTTTAAAAGTTTCGTCATACTGCGGCACACCTTGCGTGCTGTTGCAGCATTCTGTGGCACGTCATTTAATTCTCAGCCATTTCATCTGTTCTTCTGTTTGACCACCAGAGGGCATAATTGAGAAGCATTTGATAGTCTTCCATATTGGCATTACCAGAGAATTTAAAACATTTTTTGTAATAACTTAGTATATGGGATTGATTTGAAGAAATTTGGCTTAATTCATTTGGTATTTCAATTCAGAGAAAAAACGAAAATTGAAACCCTAAGGGTTTCCATTAGGATGGAATGGAAAATACGGAGCTGTACAACGTGATTGTCGGGAGTAGGCTACAGAATTGGAGGATTGTAAATTGTTTGCCTTCATTAGACAACTTTGTTCCAATATTTCTGTAAATCAGTGATATTTATTCCCATAGTAAATCGTTATGGATCTATAACTAAATCAACATCTGAATTTTGAGTATTTTTTTATGGAATTCTAATCATCACTCCAGTCAAACAGACATTGCGAACGTTTGAATCCATTAATTTGATATGGGCTGGCACTAGTGTTCCAGTTTAGCCGACATACTTAAGCCGTTTTTCAGCCTTGGGTGAATTTTGACTCGTTCTATTGTCCAGCCTATAGATAGCCAGAGCGAATTTACGAAAGTACCCGAATGTCCATTTAGAAAGCACAACGACTATACCATTTAGCTAAGATCAGAATGATGAGAATAATCAAGTCAATAAACGTTGGGAAGTTAGATAGCCTATAGTTAATATACTGGCAAGTTTGATGTATAACTACTAACGTTAGGTTGCTAGCTAACATACAGGTGCATACATACTGCTGTAATGATATGCTATGTGGTTCGTAGGACAGCGTAGCTAACAAATTGTCAGTCAACATAACGTGTAAGGTAACTTATTTGAAAAGTAATTACTTTATTACATTGAGTAGCAAGCTACCCCTTGGTTGTTAGGGCAAATCTGGTTTGTGATAGGAGGGGGGGGGGGGTTCACACCTAGCTTGGCTATTAGACCATGCTTTATTAAAGGTTGAATAGTCTATTGTTCAGCTATTAAATTGTTGTTCCCATCTCATTCCTTTCCTTCTTCCACACGTCATCATTCTGCTCCTGAGTGGCTTTTTGTCAAGAGCCAAACCTTTTTTATTTTCAATCAAAAATAATTGTTCTGAAAGCAACTTTTTTCCGACACAAAGGAAGTCAAAGTGGACACCTACGAAGATGACATCTCAGGTAAGCAGTACTGGGCTGTATTGACGTATCCTAAAAATGACATCCGCTGCTTTAGATTGAATGGTCATTTCTCAGTTGTTGTTTTCATATCTATAAAAAATAAGATGTTTTCTTTACCTTCAGAGAGCGAGCTGATCAAGGGGTCAAAATGTAGATATTGCCAGATGTTCACTGTCCGAGGAACAGGCCGTGGAAGCTTTATTGCTGGCAAAGTGTCCATAACCAGAGGTAATTAAACTGTTCTGTTTTATTTTTCTCCATCTCTGCCTGTCTTGTTGTACATGGAACCTGTCTCACATGCATTAATTAAAAAACTCTTAAGATGTCAGCTGCTAATTTTCAGATTTACACCACATAAACACAGCCATTTTCACTGGACTATCTGTTGCTGTCTGTTGCTGCCAAGTCATGATTTCCCTGGGTGTTAGCCTTGCAATAACCAAGTGGTGAGACACATAGCCCTCTATTTTTAAATGTTTCAGGCACACTCCGATAGGTGTCTGCGTCACATACAGTATCATCTATTGACATTATCTTGTATTGTTTGTCCTCATGTGACCACACACACACAATAACAGTATCTCTTCTTCACTTCATCCCTCTTCCCCTTCTCCCTAAACACTCTAGGTTATATTAGCTGTTTTGGTGAACCCCTCCCGCAGCTGAACTGGCTGACACAGAGGGCACAGCATGAGGTGAGATGTAACTTGGTCATGTCAACAGGAAGTATTATTATATATGATTTACAAATCAATCATGTTTCTAGTCTATTGCATAGTTACAATGTGTAATCATTGATGTCCCAGGAGCAGGAGTGGTAAACACTGTTGAAGTGTGTAACTGTAATACATACATGCAGACACAGCATCATTCAAATAATGGAGTTTGATATGACTGAAAAATAATGTCTCAGAGATTCATACCTGAACCGCACCTTTACTTGCCAAGGAAGAGTACATGATCAGTGAATATATTCAATGTACAGACTACAATGTGGGAATCTCATGCGTGGTAATAACTACAGTACATGTACTGTATATAGGACTTGCATCCTTAGCGTAACAAAGTTATTATATTCTACTCTATCCATATGTAACAGTATAGCTTCCGTCCCTCTCCTCGTCCCTACCTGGGCTTGATCCAGGGACCCTCTGCACACATCGACAACAGCCACCCTCGAAGCATTGTTACCCATTGCTCCAAAAAGCCGCGGGGAACAACTACTTCAAGGTCTCAGAGCGAATGACGACACTAGCTAGCCATTTTACGCCGGTTACACCAGACTTGAAAAAAAACGAAATATACACAGTGAGATATTTAGCGAAATAGACCGGCATGCCTCTCCATAGGAAAACAATGGTGGGAGCTCAGCGTTTTCACACTGGTTACACATAGGCTTCATTAATTCCATTCAGACTTGAAGTTGATACAACAACTATGATAGCTGAGGTTCATAGATTTATATGAATATTAGTTCAGAACCTAACGTTTTAGGGTTTATACACCGATCGGCTACATACTGTACCTAGCTACATATGCATAGGCATACAGTTATTTTTATCCTTCCACTACACAATAAGAAAGTAAATAGTTAGCTATGTTACTTCAGCTGCATTTTTAAGGCAAGCTGACACAATTGTACATTCAATTTGCAGTAAATGCTTTAGCTAGCTAGATTCTTTACATCCACTGTTTCACAAGACGACAGCCTGGTTTGCTGGTTTTCACAGGAGTTCTTAAACCATTTAACAACATGAATTACAAATTAATTATCCCAACACTAGCTAGCTGGCTAATGTTTGCTAGTCAGATAACTTGCTAAATAGCGATTTTCGTAAATTAACTTTATGGCAAAAAAATATGCACAAACTAACATATTCCTCTCAATTGTACATTTTGTAAGCCATCTTCACCCAGGGACGGGTGGCTCGCGTCAAAATTCGTCATTGGAACCACTTGATATGATTGGTCATATAAAAACCTTGGGACCAAATGCATAATGAGTGCTCTACCTCCCCCTTGTGGTGGTCTGGAGCAATGAAGCCGTGACGCTGGGTACTTCTAAGTCCCGCGGTGTAAGCTCGCAACTTTTAAAGGAGGAACCACTGTATATGCTGCATTCATAACAAGTGGGAAACTCGGAAAACACTACTTGTAATGTGGAAGCAATACGTTTTGTGCATTCAAGTTCTTGACGTCGCTGAGAACACTGATTGGCTAATAGAAAACTAGCTGCGTCAACCCTTAACTAAAAGTACAGCTATCATGCTCACAAACAAATTATAGTTTTCAAAAGCAACATGGTTTCAGAGCATTTCCTATTATTATGTACATAAATCTGAGACACTCCATTTAGTATGTTATGTATGGCATGTATTGATTTTCGGATGTCCACGTTACAAATTACAATTCGTATTATGTATTAGAAAAATGTAAAATATGTTATGAACTTGTAAAACGTACAATATTTAACGAATTTGCAAAAGGTATGACAAAGAGTTATGGTTAGGGTTAGAGGAAGCTAGCATGCTAAGTAGTTGCAAAGTAGATAAAAAGTTATAAGTAGGTGAAAAGTTGCTAATTAGCTAAAATGCTAAAGTTCTCTGTGCTGATATTCAAACCTCGCAAACTTCGGGTTGCTAGACATTTGCATTATACGCCCACCCATCCATCCTGACCAATCATCCTGACCAATCATCCTGACCAATTATCCAGACCAATCCTTACCAATCACCAATCCAACCATCTGACTTATGTATCGTACCAAATGCAACATAGCATACTAATTTGAATGGCAGAGTTACATTTAATATGTTATGTCTTCATCAAATGTATTTATACAGCCCTTCTTAGATCAGCTGATATCTCAAAGTGCTGTACAGAATCCCAGCCTAAATCCCCAAACAGCAAGCAATGCAGGTGTAGAAGCACGGTGGCTAGGAAAAACTCCCTAGAAAGGCCGAAACCTAGGAAGAAACCTAGAGAGGAACCAGACTATGAGGGGTGGCCAGCCCTCTTCTGACTGTGCCGGGTGGTGATTATAACAGGACATGGTCAAATAATAATATTCACAGTAGTTGTCGTGGGTGCAACAGGTCAGCACCTCAGCAGTAATTGTCAGTTGGCTTTTCATAGCCGATCATTGAGAGTATCTCTACCGCTCCTGCTGTCTCTAGAGAGTTGAAAACAGCAGGTCTGGAACAAGTAGCACGTCCGGTGAACAGGTCAGGGTTCCATAGACGCAGGCAGAACAGTTGAAACTGAAGCTGGGGACAGCAAGGAGTCATCATGCCAGGTAGTCCTGAGGCATGGTCTTAGGGCTCAGGTCCTCTGAGAGAAAGAAAGAGGGAAAGAGAGAAAGAGAGAATTAGAGAGAGCATACTTAAATTCACAAAGGACACCAGATAAGACAGGAGAAATACTCCAGATATAGCAGACTGACCCTAGCCCCCCGACACATAAACTACTGCAGCATAAATACTGGAGGCTGAGACAGGAGGGGTCAGGAGACACTGTGGCCCCATCCGATGATACCCCTGGACAGGGCCAAACAGGCCGGATATATCCCCACCCACTTTGCCAAAGCACAGCCCCCACACCAATAGAGGGATATCTTCAACCACCAACTTACCATCCTGAGACAAGGCTGAGTATAGCCCACAAAGCTCTCCGTCACGACACAACCCAAGGGTGGGCGCCAACCCAGACAGGAAGACCACGTCAGTGACTCAACCCACTCAATTGACACACCCCTCTATAGACGGCATGGAAGAGCACCAGTAAGCCAGTGGCTCAGCCCCTGTAATAGGGTTAGAGGCAGAGAATCCCAGTGGAGAGAGGGGAACCGGACAGGCAGAGACAGCAAGGGCGGTTCTTTGCTCCAGTGCCTTTCCGTTCACCTTCACACTCCTGGGCCAGACAACACTCAATAGTAGGACTTACTTAAGAGATGAGTCTTCAATAAAGACTTAAAGGTTGAGACCGAGTCTGCATCTCTCACATGGGTAGGCACACCATTCCAGAAAAATTGAGCTCTATAGGAGAAAGCCCTGCCTCCAGCTGTTTGCTTAGAAATTCTAGGGACAATTAGGAGACCTGCGTCTTGTGACCGTAGCGTAAGTGTAGGTATGTACGGCAGGACCAAATCGGAAAGATAAGTAGGAGCAAGCCCATGTAATGCTTTGTAGGTTAGCAGTAAAACCTTGAAATCAGCCCTTGCCTTAACAACAGGAAGCCAGTGTAGGGAGGCTAGCACTGGAGTAATATGATATATTTTTTTTGTTCTAGTCAAGATTCTAGCAGCCGTATTTAGCACTAACTGAAGTTTATTTAGTGCTTTATCCTGGTAGCCGGAAAGTAGAGCATTGCAGTAGTAACCTAGAAGTAACAAAAGCATGGATTAATTTTTCTGCATCATTTTTGGACAGAAAATGTCAGATTTTTGCAATGTTACGTAGATGGAAAAAAGCTGTCCTTGAAACAGTCTTGATATGTTCTTCAAAAGAGAGATCAGGGTCTAGAGTAACACTGAGGTCCTTCACAGTTTTATTTGAGACGACTGTACAACCATCAAGATTAATTGTCAGATTCAACAGAAGATCTCTTTGTTTCTTGTCTAGTCTATGAGACCAAGCTGTCAAAACCCATATTAATAGATAGTTTTTTTGCATTTAACTGTTTTGTTGCATTTAACTGCCAAAAATGCTGTTATAGAGGTAATTTCTGTAGTATGTGATATCAGAGTTCAGCATCTGGGAGTAATCAGAGCTCAAAGATGATAGACATGTTTCCCACAAGTAATTACCAGTTGTATTTGTATTTAATTTGACCTGTTTTTTAAATCTAATTTGATTGCTTCCATGAGTTACTTGACATGGAATAGAGTTTTGTGTAGTCATGGCTCTATCTAGTAGGGTGCGCCTCCAATAGTCTGTTCTGGAATTGGGGACTGTGAAGAGACCTCTGGGGGCATGTCTCGTTATTATGGACATACCTCTCCCCATCTTAGCTACTGTTGCATCAATGTGTTCTGACCTTGACAGTTTACAATCCAGGGTTACTCCAAGCAGTATAGTCTCCTCAACTTGCTCAATTTCCACATTATTCATTACAATTGTTAGGAGTGTGTATAGGAGGCGAAGTCAGGTGCAGGAGAGCAGAGTGTAGTGAATAGGCCCACCTTTTATTCCGGTCCAAAATGACAGCACAAAGTAACATAAAATGTGCCCAAACACGGAACATAGATAAAAAGTAATGTGCGCAACAATATCCATAATTCCAAAACACACGTAATACAAACAATCTTCCACAAAGACATGATGGGGAACAGAGGAATACATACATATGGATTGATTGGGGAATGCAAACAAGGTGTGAAGGGAACAAGACAAAACAAATGGATACATGAATAACGGAGTGGCGATGGCTAGAAAGCCATCGGCGGAAGTCGTGACAACAAGATTTAGTTCAGGTTTAGGGGTTTTCTGAATGATTGGTCCCAAATACAATGCTTTAAGTTTTAAATATTAGGACTAACTTATTTCTTGCCACCCATTCTGAAACTGACTGCAGCTCTTTGTTAAGTGTTACAGTGATTCCACTTGCTGTGGTAGCTGACGTGTATAGCATTGAGTCATCAGCATACATAGACACACAGGCTTTACTCAGAGCCTGTGGCAGGTCATTAGTAAATATTGAAAAAAGTAAGGGGCCTAGACAGCTGTCCTAGGGAATGCCTGACTATCTGGATTATGTTGGAGAGGCTTCCATTATTAATGAACACCCTCTTTGTTCTGTTAGACAGGTAACTCTCAATCCCCAATATAGCAATGGATGTAAAGCTATAACTTATATGTTTTTCCAGCAGCAGATTATGATTTATAATGTCAAAAGCTGCTCTGAAGTCTAACAAACATCTCCCACAATCTTTTTACCATCAATTTCTCAGCTAATTATCAGTCAAGTGACGTAGATGTTGAATGCCCTTCCCTATAAGCGTGCTGAAAATCTGTTAATTTGTTTACCGTGAAATAGCACTGTATCTGGTCAAACACCATTTTTTCCAAAAGTTTACTAAGGGTTGGTTACAGGCTTATTGGTCGGCTGTTTGAGCTAGTAAAGGGTGCTTTGCTATATTTGGGTAGAGGAATGACTTTTGCTTCCCTCCAGGCCTGAGGGCACACACTTTCCTGTAGTCTTAGATTGAAGAAATGGCAAATAGGAGTGTCAATATCGTCTGCTATCATCCTCAGTAATTTTCCATTCAATTTGTCAGACCCAGGTGGCTTGTCATTGTTGCTAGACAACAATATTTGTTCACCTCTTCCACACTCAGTTCACGGAATTTAAAATGACATCGCTTGTCTTTCATAATTTGGTTAGTTATGCATGGATGTGTAGGTTCCAAATTAGTTGTTGGCATGTCCTGCCTAAGTTTACTAACCCTGCCAATGAGGACCATCTGATTCAATGATTGATTGAGCCGAGTTTGCCTTTATGCCCAACATTTCATGTAAGCTGTTCCAATTTTACTATACTTTTTTAAATGTAATTTATGTTTGTTTCATAGTACAGTTTCTTTGTCAATGTACAGTATGTTTGCCAATCGGCTGTGCAGCCATACTCATTTTCCATGAATTTTGCCTCATCCCTCAACCATAAAATTGTTAAATTCCTCATGAATCCACACTGATTTAACAGTTTTTACAATCATTTTCTTAACTTCTTATGGCTGCAGGGGCAGTATTGAGTAGCTTGGATGAATAAGGTGCCCAGAGTAAACAGCCTTTTCCTCAGTCCCAGTTGCTAATATATGCATATTATTAGTACATTTGGATAGAACACACTCTGATGTTTCTAAAACTGTTTGAATGATGTCTGTGAGTATAACAGAACTCATATGGCAGGCAAACACCTGAGAAAAAATCCAAACGGTAGGAAATCTGAGGTTTGTCATTTTTGAACTCAGCCCTATCGAATACACAGTGGGATATTGGTTATGTTGCACTTCCTAGGGCTTTCACTAGTCAACCGTCTTTAGAAACTTGAATGAGGCTTCTACTGTGGTGTGGGGCCAGATGAGAGCTCTTTGAGTCAGTGGTCCGTCAGAGAGCCAGGTCCTGGTCATGCGCATTTCACATGAGAGCGACCTGCGTTCCATGGCTTTTCTACAGACAACGGAATTCTCTGGTTGGAACGTTATTGAAGATTTATGATAAAAACATCCTAAAGATTGATTCTATACTTAGTTGGAAATGTTTCTACGACCTGTAATATAACTTTTTGTCCGACGTTCGGCTGGACCTGCACAACATTAATTGTGGAACGAGGATTCCTGGGATTGCATTCTGACGAGGATCATCAAAGGTAAGGGAATATTTATAATGTTATTTCTGATTTCTGTTGACTCCAACATTGCAGATAAAATAAAAAAATTCTGAGCGCCGTTCTCAGATTATTGCATGGTTTGCTTTTTCCGTAAAGTTTTTTGAAAATCTGACACAGCGGTTGCATTAAGGAGAGGTATATCTATAATTCTATGTGTAACAGTTTTATTTTCATCAACATTTTTGATGAGTTTTTCTGTAAAATTGATGTGGCTATGAAAAATCACTGGATGTTTTTGGAACTAGTGAACGTACGCGCCAATCTAAACCTAGGTTTTCGTATATAAATATGAACTTTATCAAACAAAACATACATGTATTGTGTAACATGATGTCCTATGAGTGTCATCTGATGAAGATCATCAAAGGTTAGTGATTCATTTTATCTCTATTTGTGCTTTTTGTGACTCCTATTTTTGGCTGGAAAAATTGCTGTTTTTCTGTGGCTTGGTGGTGACCTAACATAATCGTTTGTGGTGCTTTCACTCTAAAGCCTATTTGAAATCGGACACTGTGGTGGGTTTAACAACAGATTACCTTTAAAACGGTATAAAATGTATGTTTGAGGAATTTTAATTATGAGATTTGTGACAACTGGCTGTTGTCATATCGATCTCGTTAATGGGATTGCAGCCCTAAGAATTAATGGATGTATTCTTATTAGTAACTGGAATGAGCAATTTCATAAATGGTTCAAATGGAGTGTCTGGTTGCTCCTCATTACACACCACAGACCAGCAACTATTCATTACATCTTCAACATAGGAATCACAACTTTTTGTATCACCTCTTATGCACTATATCAGCCTTTGAAACTTAGGTTTTCCTACATATGGCTACTATATTATGATTTATACATGGATTTGGATACTGCTTTAAAGCAGATTTCTGCAGCATTGGTAAAGATGTGATAAATACATGTGAATGATTTCATTCTTGACTGATAACCTGAACCAAGTTGTGGTCACTGGTTACAGTTTTAAGCTTTTTCTTTAGTGGGCAGCTTGATGAATGCCAGACAATATTTAGGTCACCCAGAAAATATACATCGCTGTTGATATCACATACCTTAACAAGCATTTCACACATTATCCTTACACTTACTGTTAGCACTCGGTGGTCTATAGCAGCTTCCCACAAGATTGGGCTTTAGGTGTGGCAGGTGAACCTGTATTACTTCAACAGCATTTGACAGGAGATCCTCTCTAAGCTTCACAGGAATATGACCCTGAACATAAATGGCACCACCTCTTCCTCTTCTGAAGATGATGAAACCATGTATTGCTACCACTGTATCATCAAAGGTATTATCTAAGTGAGTTTCAGAGATACTTCATGAACCTTGTTTCTTAGGCTACATATGTTAATGTGGGCTATTTTCTGGGATTATTTATTGTTTTTATTGCTTTACTGGGAGGCTTATCAGAGGTAGACATGACAGTGATATTTATGTTTGAGGCATCACTACAGACCCTGGTTCAATTACAGGCTGTATTACAACTGGCTGTGCTTGGGAGTACCATAGGGCGGTGCACAACTGGCCCAGCGTTGTCTGGCTTAGGGTTTGGCCGGGGTAGGCCGTCATTGTAAATAAGAATTTGTTCTTAACAGACTTGCCTAATTAAATAAAGGTTCAATTTAAAAAATGCTGTTTTACGAGATGTTATGAATGCAGCATTAGACCAAGGCTCTACCTCTTCAAGAAAGTGTGGCTATGTCTGATGCCACCAACTGGATTATGGATTATTGTAGATGGTAAATATAATTTTCCTGTTAGACCTTGTTATGATATTCAGAAAGTATCAGAATTGTCCAACTAAGTGGTAAGACCTTAGTGGTGAAAGGGTAAGCTTCAACTTCGTGACACTTCAACCACAACCTTTAAAAAGTTCACAACCATCATCATTCCGCTGATATATCCCTCATGGGGTTTTAATCAATTTCTTGTCAGTCAGGTAGAAGCATCAATGAGTGTTTGTTCACCTCTGTGTCTAGTTATTTGGTTATGATTGCCTGCTGAAACATGAATTCACATCTCTGTTACAGAATATTTTCTTGAAGGCAGGGGTCCTGCTGCCTGCTGACAGCCCAGGTTGCACTTAGTTCTTCAGATGTATCATGCGTTTGCCCAGGCACCCTCCGCCTACCCTCCCCTTGTCAATGTGTGCTGAGCTGGGAGAATCATAGTGAGATGGCCACAAGCAGTGTCTGGAACGCCCACTAGGGGCTGCACTAGTAGAGGAGCAGCACAGAGAGATCAATACAGCACAATGAGAGAAAGCAAGGCGAGAGAGAGACAGAGGCAGAGAAAGAGAGCAAGAGCGAGAAGTGGACATTGCCCAGCTTCCCCACTGCAGCCGTGAGAGGCAGAGAGAAAGGAGAGCTCACAACTGAGCAGCCGTAGTAACAACGGGGCTGACAGATTGATACTTGGCTGAGAGATCGATACAGTCGCCAAAAGACACTGGGAGAGTGAGAAAGAAACCTCTTGGAGATCAGTGTAGAGTGAGCGAAAGGGACCTGCACCAGAGGGAAGATAGAGATAAACCCGAGGCAAATTTAAATTGTTCATCTGGCTGATTTCTCCAACTGGGTAAGTTACACTGCATGTTTAAATTATGGTGAAATGTATGGCAGGTGTAGCTCCTTTCCTGGCGGGGGTTTGGTTGAGGGTGGCAAGGTAACAAAATAATAGGGGGCTTTATATCAATAAAAACATAATGATGAGAGCAGATGGGCCACAACAATATAAGGCTAATGACCCCCAAGCAGGGACTAAACAGTGGACAAAATCAGGAAACTAAAACACTCTGTTTTTAGACTTAGATCAAGCAATAGAGCAATTTCACATCTTAAATTCAATGATATTGATTACATTTCACAGGCTATTATTCAAACAATAAAACATGTGTTTTTCTGAAATCCAAAAGAACCTGCATATCACAGAAAATCTGTATTGTTCATTAAACCTTTTTTTTTAAACCTAGTTTGCTGCTCTGTACCCAGTTAACCTATAATATACTATATGGAAATATGTTTATAAAAACAATTAATCTATTCTCTATTATTACAAAACCTTATCTAACAATGTTCAATTGATCACTTATGTGTAACATCTATTGAATACTCTAGATGTATAGCTTTTATCTGTGTGCCGTGGATACAATATGAGACATACTCATAACTAAGTTAATGCCAACCAAAGTTTTATGTTTCATTTGTGTTTCTAAGCTGTTTTGGGGGAACACCATGAGCATAATATCACTACGTGTCTCTAATTATTATAAGTATTTCCTTTTTAGTATTCCCTTTATTAAAGTGTCACACATGTCACACTTATTCCAAATTACGCTGGATTCTGAGGCTTCTGAATGGATCACTTAGCAAGAAAAGCAGGGATTGTCATTTACAGATGTAGGATCTTAATTTGATCCGCCTGTTGCAGAAAAACGTGTAGTGTATTTTTAGGTTTAAAAAGGCTTCTCAAGTTTGTAATTTCCACTTTTTGTTTCAGACTTGATTTTCTCTTACAAAATTTTTTATCAACCCCTACCAAAAATATTCATTAATTTATCATCCACATAATAATTCACATATCCTGTTGCTGCAGGATTATTTTCCTGCTCTAGCAAACTGGCTCAAAATAAGATGCTATATGTCAAATATTTACATGATTTTTCTTCAGAAAATATCAAAGGAACTCAATGTTTCATCTGCTGTTTATATGTGTGAAAAGTTTTAGTGCCTCATGTCAAAAACTCCTGTCTTTTAAATTCTGTGTAACACCAGATCTGTCACTGAGTCACTGAGTCTGGATCACATTGTTGTCTGAACCTAAATCACTGCTATCATTGTACTTTTGTTTATTTCCCCCATTCAAATCTTAGCCAAGTTTTATTGCTGTGCAAAAAATAATAATACTGTGTACATATCCAATTATTTTGTAATGCTGTGATAGTCAGATAAGGATGTCATGGTGTATCTCGATCTCCAGAAATAATATGTTTATCTCATGCTGTTCTTTAAAAAAATATACACACGGCTATATATCTGCTGTTCCACTCGACAGCATCACCCATCGAAGGTTATTATCATAGATTTCAGGTGTCTAATTTGTCGAAGTCAGCTGAGCATATTCTCCAAGAGGCAGAGAGTTGGGGGTTTGATGTTAGATATTGTATTGATATTATAATCTGGTGAGGGGGTGTCGTAGGACCTACCCTATCAGATGATTTACAGTGTACAGAAATCTCATACCAATGCAAAATACCTCTGTTGGTGCTTTCACTGTTGTGACTGTGAGATATAATTTGGTACATTTTAGGCACCACCTCTGTGTGGTGCTGAGAGAGTCTGCAGGTATAGAGTAATCTTTCTCTGTTGAGAGATATAATTTGGTTATTTTAGGCACTACCTTCGTGCTGTGTACGAATTGGATGTAGACTGGCTGTTAGTCTGTAGGTAGAAAGTAATCAGTCTTCGGATTCATCATACCTTACAGCCTCTCAATTCCCTTCTCCCCTGTGGCCCTGCGTCATTAGCCTGAGCCATGCTTTCAAAGGTTTTCCAAAGTCTCAAAATGTACATACCATTCTCTTCTATTTCACCCACGGTTACATCTAGCTTGCTAACCATACAGTGTTCAATGAATGTGAATATGTGTAAAATGGCTGGAAAATCACAAGGCATAATATGTCTGTGCCATATGTTAAGAGAATTGATAGAAAAACATAGTCACCAATTCCTTGTGGACTTTTCTTTCTTTCGTGAATCATACTTAGAAATAGACTCATTCATTAGGTTCGGTAACAAATATTCACATCATGCTCTTTCTCTTTTCCCTGTCAGCTTATTATACTACTCTAGAGCTCAGGACCGTTTCTTTTTGCACTCTATGTGAATAATTAATATTTACCGGAGTGCCAATGGGTGCCAAACAACACGATTATGTTAGTCTATGTGGTAATTAAAAATGTACATAATATTTCAATCCTGGGGATTTAGTTCTCTGTTGCGCCCAGAAGTGATCGTGTTAGGGAAGTTTCCCCCATTACTCCTCATTATTCAGCATTCAAATGGAGATATTTCAATCATTTGCATCATCAATCAGATAATATATTCAAACAAACAGAGCTGCCAAAACATACCAATAGCCAGATCCACCAACATCTGTATCATTGTGTTTGTATTAGGCTTCTGTAACAAATAGACTGACATTGTGATTAACAGCTTTTTGAACAACAGAGCAACTGAGGACTGATAGTCTCTGGTTCCATCTATCATGAAATCCCATATTAAGACTTTAAAAAAATAACAATATTCTAAAACTTAAAATCAAAGGTCATTAGTTAATGACAGTGGATGCATGCAATGCACAATGATCATACAGTATAGAGACGCTATGTGGATGCCCTGGGATATACACCTTCCACACACAGTCTTGGTCATTCCGTTGTGGTCATCATGGTCCATTCTGTCATATTCTCAATCTGTTTGATAAATGGTCTATAGACCCTGCACTGATTCGTCTTAACCCCTCGCTGAGAACGCCACACAAGCATTTCCATTTCACAATATCCGAGTAGAGAAAACAGAAAACACAGAAACAGAAACACACAGACTCAGGCTGATGCAAATCTTCCTACCTACACAGCCCTCTGTTTCCCTGGCCAGATATAGAGTTAGAGCCCTTTTGAAATGTACAATGTCACTTATTATCATGCAGCTGTGGTAGCATGGCTTTCTCTCCTCGCCAGTGGGGGGAGTTAAAGTGCATTGGCTTGTAGCGGTAGCCAGGCTTCTGGCCTGTGGAGAAAAGCTCTGGAGACCGTCCTCCGGCGCAACAACGCACTAGTGTTGAATTTAGACCATGACCGTCTTCATTAATGCGTTTATGATGAATATATGAATTATGCAGATCTTATCAACGCTGTTTCTGTTTGGCTGGTTGCATACTGTAGGAACGTTCTGGGTGTGTGTGTGTGTGTCCTCTATTCAAAAAGTCTGCATGCTTATTGAGCACAGAAACAATACCAGACTCAGATAAATGTTAAGTGACAGTGGGCGAGCAACAAGTCAGCAGTTTGGTGGTCGGAAGTCTGATCGGGCAAGATAGATTCTGACTGCCCACAGTTTGCTTTGAATAGCAGTGCTGAGCAGAGAAAATCTGCAATCGATGGAGGGCTAAGAAAGTCCACTTATATACTACTCACTGACAAAGAACATTTGTCTTATCAGCTCTGTTTGATCATGCCTGAGCTAACCGGGCGATTGATTATGCCATAAACCCGGAGGAAATGGGGAGAAAAAAACATCATAAATCAAATATGATTTACAGTAGCTGGACAGAAGCTTTTGATTAGCTTTAATGCTCCTCAGATTCACAGTGTATTACTGCTTGTGTAGATAGAAAGCCCAGAGAACACTGGAACGGAACAGCAATCAAAGGTTAGGAGGGATGATGATGAAGACCATCCATTTTCAGCTAAAAACTATTTGAAAGATAGGCCCACATCCGTTTTTCTTCTTTTTGCTATTTTGTTAGAAAACTTCTAAGATCAGACGATAGAAAGTATCATATTTAGACCTATACTCTTTATATTTGTTGAAGCATTTTAAAAATGTTGATCTTCACACCATTCATGGGATTAGGTCATCAGCCCCAGTTTGGCATCATTTCTGTGAAGCCTACAATATGATGCTTCAAATAAATCATTTTGAGGAGAAGATACAGTATCTCTTTTACAAGCATTTGTTTAAGCAATGTCATTTTTATCCACCTTTCCTCCTCCAAACGTAAGGGAACGAGGAGGGCCATGCTAATGACTTCTCATTAGTGGGATGGGAGATTGAAACTGAAACTGGATTTATTCCATTATCCACAGCGTCCATTATGCTGGTGTTATACTTTCTTCCTTCTTGATCCCTGGTCTGTTCTGGGAGATCACCTGCAAACATTTACAACTCTTAGCTATACTTCTTCTCTGAATCAAATCTGTTTTTAAATACCAAGTGTGAAGAGCAACAGAGCAACAGAAACAGGATGTTTGCTGTAGACCTCTGGTCCATACAGCATCTCCAAGGAGGAGGCAAGCTTAAAGTTCAGTCTCGGCACTCCCCAGCATGCAATGCAGGATGTTCCATAGATGCAAAGATATCTACCCAAGAGATACCTTAGCTGAAGGGTAAATATGTTTGGGGTGTTTAGATTCTCTTTCTCTTCTTATCTGTATTGCAGTATCAGATGTTACTTCCTAATAGTGTGTAGACAGATACCCAGCATGGAAGCACAGCTGTATCACTTCATTGCTTATCTAAATCTATATGTGCTTTAGGCCTATATAATGTGGAAACCAATCAGGATTGCACTGCCACTGACCCTCCCAAGTTAATTGATATGTGATTAAGGACTAAAGTAACTATTTGTTCCAGCAATTAGAGAGGAGGGTGTCATTAACCTAATATGTTCTTATAGGTCACACATTTCCCATTCTAAGCACATTGACGCACACAGTCACACATGCACGCATGTACGCACGCACACACATACACACAAACCAACAACAATTGTTCCATTTATCGCACTCGCCATGGTACAAAAGTATGCAGGGCACTTAAATATGCTTGCATAATTTGAGTTGTTTCTATTTTTAGCACCAAAAAGCTAAAATAGACGTATCCTAATGAATCAGATGTAGAGAAATAAGCAATTAGCAGAATACACCAGGGTACACTGTCTTTGTTGTCTGCAGTATTTAGTTACATACTTATTTTGGAAATGTGTTTTATTTCAGCTAGTGGCTGTCATTTACCCTTTGAAACCGCCTCTGTGTGCTATATGCTTAGTTTGCTTACACTAGTGAATCCTGTCAGGGGGCTTGCATTGTCGATGTCAAATCCTTATTGCCAAAGGACACTGTGTACAACAAATGTCCATGTGGTTCACTGTGCCTGCATCAGAATGGACAATGACAAGCCGATGGGGAATAGAGTTATCACAGTCCCGTGGGCAGTATTCATGTTTCTACTGTCTACAGTGTTGTTTCTTCTGTGTCTACAGTATTGTTTCTTCTGTGTCTACAGTGTTGTTTCTTCTGTGTCAACAGTGTTGTTTCTTCTGTGTCCACAGTGTTGTTTCTTCTGTGTCTACAGTGTTGTTTCTTCTATGTCTACAGTGTTGTTTCTTCTGTGTCTACAGTGTTGTTTCTACTGTGTCTACACTGTTGTTTCTACTGTGTCTACACAGGTGTATCTACTGTGTCTACACTGTTGTTTCTACAGTTTTTACTGTGTCTACAGTGTTGTTTCTACAGTTTCTACTGTCTACACTGTTGTTTTTACGGTTTCTACTGTGTCTACAGTGTTGTTTCTACGGTTTCTACTGTGTCTACAGTGTTGTTTCTACAGTTTCTACTGTGTCTACAGTGTTGTTTCTATGGTTTCTACTGTGTCTAAAGTGTTGTTTCTACGGTTTCTACTGTGTCTACAGTGTTGTTTCTACGGTTTCTACTGTGTCTACAGTGTTGTTTCTACGGTTTCTACTGTGTCTACAGTGTTGTTTCTACAGTTTATACTGTGTCTACAGTGTTGTTTCTACAGTTTATACCGTGTCTACAGTGTTGTTTCTACAGTTTATACTGTGTCTACAGTGTTGTTTCTACAGTTTATACTGTGTCTACAGTGTTGTTTCTACAGTTTATACTGTGTCTACAGTGTTGTTTCTACAGTTTATACTGTGTCTACAGTGTTGTTTCTACAGTTTATACTGTGTCTACAGTGTTGTTTCTACAGTTTATACTGTGTCTACAGTGTTGTTTCTACAGTTTATACTGTGTCTACAGTGTTGTTTCTACAGTTTATACTGTGTCTACAGTGTTGTTTCTACAGTTTATACTGTGTCTACAGTGTTGTTTCTACAGTTTATACTGTGTCTACAGTGTTGTTTCTACAGTTTATACTGTGTCTACAGTGTTGTTTCTACAGTTTATACTGTGTCTACAGTGTTGTTTCTACAGTTTATACTGTGTCTACAGTGTTGTTTCTACAGTTTATACTGTGTCTACAGTGTTGTTTCTACAGTTTATACTGTGTCTACAGTGTTGTTTCTACAGTTTATACTGTGTCTACAGTGTTGTTTCTACAGTTTATACTGTGTCTACAGTGTTGTTTCTACAGTTTATACTGTGTCTACAGTGTTGTTTCTACAGTTTATACTGTGTCTACAGTGTTGTTTCTACAGTTTATACTGTGTCTACAGTGTTGTTTCTACAGTTTATACTGTGTCTACAGTGTTGTTTCTACAGTTTATACTGTGTCTACAGTAGACTACTGGAACAATTAAAAGCTGCTGTATTAATAATTTTGGGCTTCAGCGGCATCAGAATGGCTTGATACAAAGGACTTCCTGATGGCTCCTGGGCAGTGGTAGTAATTACAGCAGTGGCGCTGATTAAATTTAACCAGTAATTAAACAAACATCATTGAGAGCCCAACAATTACACTTTTCTCTTGGCTGCCTCACTCCCATCATCTTGCCTTTATGCCTGCCTGACTTTCTGGCTTTCCAGCCCCCCTGCAGCTGTTGGCCAGTTAGATAATTTTAATTCCAGTTAGACAGTGGTCGGACACATTGATATTCCGTGCTTTGTTGACAACCTTTTCCTTTCTCTTGCTAGTTGA
Source organism: Oncorhynchus kisutch (assembly GCF_002021735.2). Taxonomy (NCBI): domain Eukaryota; kingdom Metazoa; phylum Chordata; class Actinopteri; order Salmoniformes; family Salmonidae; genus Oncorhynchus; species Oncorhynchus kisutch. The sequence continues at coordinate 20,138,996 of NC_034203.2, forward strand.
GACACGGATCAAAAAAGCAAACCTCATCTAAGAGGATAGATGAGGTTTGCTTGTGTTGGTGGTCTTTCAGTCGCTAGTTCTCCCCATCTGTGCAGGCAGATGGAGGACCGCTCTCACATAGCTATGTCTGCTGCCAACTCCTCTCCATCCTGCTCTATAGTTTAAAGGAAAGGAAGACTACTTCTCAGCATCACAGCTTCACCAGTATCTGTGTTTTGAGAGCCTGGCCATTATCTATCAACCCTGTTTGTTTCACTTGCTCGGTCAGTGGTGTGGTGATTGTTCTGCTGAGGATGGTGAAAATTGATGTGCACTCATCATAAAAGAGAGCTTCTGAGGCTGAAGCTTTAACATTGAGATACAAACAAATGTTGGTTGGCATAATATTTGAATAGATGGTAGTTGTGGAGGGATGCCAATGCTTGCTTAAAAACTTGAAAAGTGTTTACCGTGGGTATTCAGAGCTGGAGAGGGGAAATCCATATTTTTGTTCTCTTGGTGACCACAGTTGGTTTTATTGTCTGAAAACACATTCTGTGTTGCATGATATTCAATACTTCTTGCTGAAAGCCGCAGGTTTTTGTATTCTAGATAACTGACCTTTGACTAGTTTGTCTAGAATAACTGTCTACTGAACAACATACATGTCTTTTGTATTCCGTTGCTTCCCCAACTTCAAACTGGCTAAATTAACTTAAAAAACATATCATACTGAAGTGGTTCTTATGATCTATTAAATCTAACAAATACACCTCACAGTAGTTTGTTACTGTGAATGTGAGCAAGGACATCCTCTCCTACACCATAACAGAGAACATGCTGTTGTACTTCTCTATAAAGCAGATTCAAAGGCTGGATGTGGTTTAATAAGTCACACCTCCCACTTCCAGTCTGATCATCAGCATTTAAAAGCAGTCACACCTCCTCAAGTCAGTCTGCATTCATATTTCTCATTACATGAGCCAGTCCACCCAGAGAGATCACACAATGAGCTATTCTTCGCCTCAGCCCAGCATTCAGTCAGTGGTGCATTGCAAAGGGCTTTCATAGAGGAGAGGAGGACATTGGGACTGGCATGGAGCTTTGTTCCAATTAAGCTATTTGGACAAATGTCAGACCAGCCTCAGAGAAAGAGAACATCTTTCACAGATCCAGTAAGACCAGCTTCAGTGTATAGAAGATTTAGCAGTCCACTGGAAAAATACTTAGACATAGATGTTGAATATATGGATTAAGTTAAACATTTATTTTGTGAAGTCCTTGGGAGCTAGTGAAATAAAATAGCATTTCCACTGATTTCACTCAATATCCACTTGACCTCAATGTGCATTGACTTTGTAGACTGAAGCGAGACAGTTAGGGCCCAGAAAAAAAACTACGACCTTTACAATATTTCCTTAGACATCATGACACACACCAGGCATTTAAACGCCCCAACTTCTCAAATCCTCCCCCACGGAAAGCACTGGGTTGTTCTCAATTAGTGTCTCTTTATGCGTTGAGGTAGCACAGCCCAAAGAACATGATGCAGGCCTGATGAAGTAGTTCTGTTGTTGAATAATTGACCAAGCAGTTCCGTCAAATTTAGACATATTAATCAATGAGGTACAAATGATGTTTTAATTTATGGGTGATTGTTCATATGATGTGTAGGCATACTTATTATTTGTGGAATAGGCTTATGGAATTATTGAAAGTGTTGGTAACCAGACATTGAAATCAGCATGCTGAAAGAGAGAAGTCTGTCTATGGCGATAAGACAGCAACCATTTCAGAGTAGGCTGCAATTCTCTTCTCACAAGCTTGGGATGTCTTAAAATGAGGATCCCTTTGAAGTGTGATAATTCTAATTGGAATTGGCATAGCAAATGAAAAATAAAGGCATGCTAAGACATCTAAAACAAAACTGTTGTATGGGAAGAAAAATATATATTAAACAATAAGACAAGAAAGGTTAATTGGCTATTTTCTTTTCCAATTATCAGCATGAGCAGTGTAAAAAATACATTGAAACAATAGCTGGTCTATACTATTTGTTTAATATTGCATATTGCATGGTGCTGCATGCAATACTCACTATGTTTCCCTACCATAGTCGCTCTAGCCAGCAATACTAACCATGTCCAACTGCTTGTCCATTAATCGGTGAATGTTCCAGAGAGGATGTGGAAGCAAGGAGCCATGAAACGAATTAGATAAATGTTTTCGGAGAATATTTAAAAAGGAATGCATGAACCTTATTGAGGCATTCATGCTTGAAATTGGGTAAAATCACATATTGGGAGGTACATGTAAGATCCCATTCGCTCCTATTGTTAATGCTGGAACATTTACCTTTGTCCTCTCTTGTAAGACATGTATGAGGAAGAGTCTGGGTCTGCATCCCAAATGGCACCACATTCCCTACAGTATGTAATGCAATACTGCTGACCAGGGCCCATGGAGTTCTGGACAAAGTAGTGCACTATATAGGGAATAGGATGCCCTTTGGAACTTAACCTGGGATGACAGTGATTTTCACATCCTGTCTATAATTTTCAATATACCTGTATGTCAGAGCAATAATATAATATAGAATCCTTGTGGAGTGAGGAGACAATAGTGTAAGAATATAATGGGATGGGAGGAAAATAGCTTTAGTGTTTCTATCTACTCCCTCCCCTCACAGCAGGATGGCTATGTGGTGTAGCAGTGCTTTAGAGGGACTGTACATCTCATGTACCTGTCTGTTGGGTTTCTCTTGTAAATATGGCATAAAGATATACATTGGGGCAAAAAAATATTTAGTCAGCCACCAATTGTGCAAGTTCTCCCACTTAAAAAGATGAGAGAGGCCTGTAATTTTCATCATAGGTACACTTCAACTATGACAGCCAAAATGAGAAGAAAAAAAATCCAGAAAATCACATTGTAGGATTTTTAAAGAATTTATTTGCAAATTATGGTGGAAAATAAGTATTTGGTCAATAACAAAAGTTTATCTCAATACTTTGTTATATACCCTTTGTTGGCAATGACAGAGGTCAAACGTTTTCTGTAAGTCTTCACAAGGTTTTCACACACTGTTACTGGTATTTTGGCCCATTCCTCCATGCAGATCTCCTCTAGAGCAGTGATGTTTTGGGGCTGTTGCTGGGCAACACTGACTTTCAACTCCCTCCAAAGATTTTCTATGGGGTTGAGATCTGGAGACTGGCTAGGCCACTTCAGGACCTTGAGATGTTTCTTACGAAGCCACTCCTTCGTTGCCCAGGCGGTGTGCTTGGGATCATTGTCATGCTGAAAGACCCAGCCACGTTTCATCTTCAATGCCCTTGCTGATGGAAGGAGGTTTTCACTCAAAATCTCACGATACATGGCCCCATTCATTCCTTCCTTTACACGGATCAGTCGTCCTGGTCCCTTTGCAGAAAAACAGCCCCAAAGCATGATGTTTCCACCCCCATGCTTCACCGTAGGTATGGTGTTCTTTGGATGCAACTCAGCATTCTTTGTCCTCCAAACACGACGAGTTGAGTTTTTACCAAAAAGTTATATTTTGGTTTCATCTGACCATATGACACTCTCCCAATCTTCTTCTGGATCATCCAAATGCTCTCTAGCAAACTTCAGATGGGCCTGGACATGTACTGGCTTAAGCAGGGTGACACGTCTGGCACTGCAGGATTTGAGTCCCTGGCGGCGTAGTGTGTTACTGATGGTAGGCTTTGTTACTTTGGTCCCAGCTCTCTGCAGGTCATTCACTAGGTCCCCCCGTCTGGTTCTGGGATTTTTGCTCACCGTTCTTGTGATCATTTTGAACCCACGGGGTGAGATCTTGCGTGGAGCCCCAGATCGAGGGACATTATCAGTGGTCCTGTATGTCTTCCATTTCCTCATAATTGCTCCCACAGTTGATTTCTTCAAACCAAGCTGCTTACCTATTGCAGATTCAGTCTTCCCAGCCTGGTGCAGGTCTACAATTTTTCTTCTGGTGTCCTTTGACAGCTCTTTGGCCTTGGCCATAGTGGAGTTTGGAGTGTGACTGTTTGAGGTTGTGGACAGGTGTCTTTTATACTGATAACAAGTTCAAACAGGTGCCATTAATACAGGTAACGAGTGGAGGACAGAGGAGCCACTTAAAGAAGAATTTACAGGTCTGTGAGAGCCAGAAATCTTGCTTGTTTGTAGGTGACCAAATACTTATTTTCCACCATCATTTGCAAATAAATTCATTAAAAATCCTACAATGTGATTTTCTGGATTTTTTTCCTCATTTTGTCTGTCATAGTTGAAGTGTACCTATGATGATAATTACAGGCCTCTCTCATCTTTTTAAGTGAGAGAACTTGCACAAATGGTGGCTGACTAAATACTTTTTTGCCCCACTGTATATCAAACATATATTTCACACCTTAATATTTTATCTTTATACTTTTTATTAATTTAGAATTGTCTACAGGCCATATAACTCCCTTTATCATTCTGTCCTCACGAGATTGCCCTTTTAATCTGGATGGTGACACGTTGTGTCAATTTACGCGCTTTGAAATCATTCAATGTGACAATTTAACAGTGTCAACTCAAAATGATAGTAGCGCAGCATACCCATGGCGCAATTTATCCAGAGGAATTGTAACAATAGATGACTTAACCTGGAATTTGCCAGTAATTCCCGGGTTAGCTCTTTTTAGTTGGAGTAAGAGATGTAAGAGACTTAACCCAGCATGTTAATGAAATGTTGTCACTACATTGTTATTATACAGGTAACTAAGCAACTTCATGTAAAATATTATAAACACAATACCTGCATGAAAATAGGTGTAATATTAATCAATAATATTGATGTGTTATTGTGTTCCAGATAACACTATTGTCTCAGACAGTGATCAAGTAAAAGCTCAGAACGCACCTCAACGAAGTGAAGCAGCACTCTTCACAGTACCATAATTTACATTTTACAGAAGCTCTTATCCAAAGCAAGTGACTTGCTCAAGGGCACATCAACAGATTTTCACCTAGTCAGCTCAGGATCCAAACCAGCAACCTTTCGGTTACTGACCCAACCTCTTAATCACTAGGCTACCTGCTGCCCTAATAACACATTATTCCTACACTTCATCACAACCATGACTTAATGCAATTTCTATTTGCATTTTTCAAGTCTTGATAGGCGTAGATACAAGTCTATCTTCAAATCACTGCGTTTGTCGCAGCTCTCACACATCCAAAATGTTTAACATCACAAGTTTAACAGAAATCCGTGTCCACTTTGAATACTAATTCCCTTGTTCTTTTGTGTGAGGCTGCTGTTAGTCACAGCCTGTTTGACACCACCGCTCCTCTCTCTGACCGGCTGGACCTACAAGTGCCAAGAGTCAGTCGCTCTTCCAGACTGAGGCGTGCCTTAACATCCCGGTGCCCTGGGCTGACAACACAAGCCAATCCATGATTTTGTCCACCTTGGCCGAGACTAGGTGCTCCCATTTATCCCTTTGTGTTGTTAATACTCTACCAACTAAGCAGGGTGTTTTTTGAACACTTACACTGCTCTAGTTTCTAGTTACTTCATTAATTTTGGGGCCACTGACTGCTCCAGCACAAAGTTGGCCCATGCCAGGCATATTGCAAAAACCAAAAAAATAAGTCCTTGTTCACTGTGCCATATCTGTCAAATACTGTATGTATGTACCAGTATGGTGGATGGGGGTGTTAGCATCCCCATGCTAATACCAGTGTTCTACTTCTCCTCTAGCTCAGAGGTGTTTCCAAAGCATGGACTGATTTGACAGGGATCAATAAGTACCTCTGGCAGCTGGGATAAAAGACAACACCAGTGTGCAACACAGAATGTGACTGTTTAGCCGATGATTAACCAGGTCTAAATATTAGGCATATAAAGAGATAGGATCTGTATATCCCCATAGTGGTCAGTCAATTCCCCAGAGGATAATTAAGATTGGAAAATATGTCTATGTTTTAGGTCACTGTGATGGAACACAGACAGTAGACTGTTGAACGGGCCAAGAGGAAGTGGTGTTACTTGCAGCCGCTGTGAAGGGTCGTTAAGGTTTTATCAGTTACTCTCTGGTCTCACTGTGACAAGATAAGTGATTGTCCAAGAATCCCCTGTTTAGAGTGACACCAGATGCTGAGCTGAGGTAGTGAATGAGTGCCTGCATGAGGTCGCAACTGTCTCTACAATAAAAGCTTCCCTGTTTCATTCAACATTTTCAATGCCGCATTCACAATAGTAAAATGCATTGTCATGTTCAAGCACTTGACAAGTGCCATTAACAGTTCAAATTCAACCATATTGCGAGAAAGGTTCATGCATATGGTATACATTGCATCTCTATGGTTCTAAAATCTTCAGTGCATCTGTCACTGGAAGGGGAGAGAGGTATGATTAAGTACTAAAACAACCTGAGTGTCTTGACCACTCAGCCCCTCCCCTGGCAGAAAGCAGGTGGCGGAATGGATTAGTATTCAGTGCAACACAACATGCTCTGCCTTTTGGGAATAGAAATGTGCTCCTATACTCCCGTGGAGTACGTTATAAGGCTCGTCAGCATGTAGCCTGTAGCTTGCCTCCCCTGTTTGGGGAAAAGGATGACTTATCATTTTCTGATTGTTTTTATTAAGGGCTACATAAACAGCACTCTGAGGCCAAGACATTTATGGTAATGAAGTGAATTTTACATAAAAAGTTTAAAGACTTTGCAGTTACCAGCACACAGTAAGTGACCGACCAATGGAGAAAAGCCCTCATAAAACGTTTTTGGGGTGTGATTATGAATGGCAACTACATTCACTAGGTTTTGCATAAAAATTAAGAATTGAGAAAAACAGAAATAATGATATGATAAATTAGAATTGAACGTGAATTAATTGAAGAAATATGCATTGTCTCTTTGAAATCCATTAAACCATTGTATTCATTTATTAATGACGTCCATCTCATTTAATCCACCATGTCATTTAAATGAAGTCCAATTTCACATCCTAAATCCCTTACAATGCCTCTAAGTGCATTTCTTGCGCTGTAGCTAGTTGGCATTTAAACATTTCTGGCATGAATTAATACCATAATGACATTTGTACAGAATTGCAAGATTATGAATGTGTTGAATAATACCATTTTAGACGCTGTGCAAATCGTAAAACGTAGCCTACATTTGTATGGGATTTAATTGGTAGTTGCTGTCACTGGGTAATCAAAACAGAACTAAAATATCAAACTTTTTTTTCATTAGCTGGGACATCAGTAGATTATTGGGGCTGAAAAGTGACAGTCAGAAACAAAGCTATAGATATTGAGACTTGTTTAAGTAGTTGGATGTGCCTGGATGTTTTGACTTTGTGACTCCCCCCACTCCCACCCCATGTCAATGTGGTTGCCATGGGAACCGGTCAGGCCGAGATGAAGGGCACATGGGGTGGAGAGGGCCTCTCGAGGCTGCTGGACTCACCGGCTGTGACTCCAGCTCTGTAAATTAAATGTGGTCAACATTGTTCACACTGGTGTGTGGTGGACACACAACACACTCAGGTAATTGCCACACAGCCATGGCTTTGAATTCGAATGTGGGGGATAGCCAGAACTCCTGCTGTTGTACCCTTGAGCAAGGCAATGAACCTATGAACCTGTGGTGGTCCCTCAGAAAGAATACTTCATCCAGTAATATAACCTCAACCTGCATTTGAATGAGTCTGCGGTATGGTGCAGCCAAATCATGTAGCAAATCATACACTGCCAAGTGATCTGTCCAATTGGCTGGTTCATAGGGCCTGGGGCAGCTGCACTAATTGAGTGGCGAGCCTTTTGCTGGCTATGGAACAGTACAGTGGCCTTATGGAGCCTGGGCGCAGATCATATCACCTGCTCTAGTACCAGGTATGCGGTCAGTGGAGTGTTGACTGGGCATTGTATAGACTGGGTTCAGACCATGTAACCTGCTCTAGCACCAGGTCTGGGGTCAGTGGAGTGTTACTTGGCCATTATGTAGGCTGGGCCCAGACCTTTAGAAGAGGGCTAACACACACACACTACCCTGCTTATCCTGTTTGTGCTGTTGGGTGTTACAGACCCAAAATCAATAGACATTACCATCTGCTCTGGTACCAGGTCTGGGGTCAATGGAGCTTTACCTGGGCTGGCTACAAGAGTAGCGCTAGAGCCAGAGAGCACAGGGCTTTTTAGCCTCTGTTAGGGCCAACCACCATAATTCAGTATGGGCAAAAAGCACCAAGTGTATCATGTTATATAGATACATCTTACCTTGTGGTTCAGCTGTTTCCTTGGTCAGCCACTGAGAAATTGTGACCACCCACGTAAATGTGTGAAGTGGTGGGCTGGCTACATGGCCACTTTGCAGCAGCGGCCTGCCATAACGGAGGTTGACACCAATAGAAATAATGAATGTCCTCCATTTGGATTCTGCTGTGTCGGTTTATGACTTTTCGGTAGATGATGTCAGGGCTCTTAATGATAAATGGTGGCACTCAAAGTATATTTCTGCTCAACAGGTAAATCATTCCACCTGAGGTACGCTATTTTCTGGGCTGCCTGGGGATTCAATCTGGCGGTGTGGTGCTGTGATTTGACAGGCTAAGGATTGATCTGATTTTAGGAAATGGCTATTTTCTAGCCAACATTAAAATGAAGCATCTTTTAAAGGCTTTAACTCTACCATACTGAATTCTCTTTACTTCAGGATGTCCATGTTGCAGTGTGGGTCTCTAACTATTACTGTTTTATGAGGTATGTCTTTTAAAATGAGTTTACCAACATAAGTTTGAGACTGTCGGAAGCCCTGAAGCCTAAAACAAAACAATAAAAGTACTCTTGGAATTATCTCGTCCGAATTATTAATAAAGATTAACTAGTCAGCGGCCACACCCCTGTGAGCCCAGGCATCACATTAGGCGTCATAGAACCGCCCCTTCACACCAGACTAGAAAACATGCAGCTGACTCTTCATGTGAAATTGTTTAAACTACAACTATGCCAAAGAGATCCACGGTAAACCCGGACATCTCTAATGGTTAAGAAGTCAGAGAACGCAAGGACAGAGTCTCCACGTTGGAATGGCTACAGTTCTATAGACCATTAGACCATACAGCATAGTTTTGGCTACACGGCTGGAAATGGTTAAACTCTGAGACTATCGATCACTTCAGAATAAGAGCAAATTCTAGACTACACAAATTACTGGTCTGCAGCTAGAAATTACGTCTAGAACGAGAATACCGACAACCGCTGAAGCAGCTATTCTACGAGAACATTTCCGAATGGTGCTCTGAAGTATCCATTCTAACTGCCTACAACAACGAAAGACATTGTGGCTTCTGGGAAAATTAACCAGAGACTCTGATAAACTCTACAGGATGATTGAGTGTTTTCAACGGAGAGACAACAATGACATCCAGGCGTAAATATGTACATTGCAATTTCTTTCAGAATGAGCGGCCATTCATGCATTTCAACTAATATAATTATAGACTGTGTATAGTGAATCCATTTTGTCTTTCCTGCTCTTTCTCAGTCCCCACCCCTTTCCTTTGCCTACCAAGCCGTCATATCGGGCTTAGCCCACTAGGGACATTTCTATCATTGTTAGTAACCAATATCTACTGTTCGAAAATCCACACTCTCATTTATGTAAACGTATGTTTAATCACATACGTTTTCCAATATTTAGATGTAAACCTGACAGCTGGGAAATGTACACTTTAACATCTTCAGTGTAGGGGGCAGTATTTTGATGTTTGGATGAAAAACGTACCCAAATGAAACGGCCTGCCAGAATCTAGAATATGCATATAATTGTCAGATTAGGATAGAAAACACTAAAGTTTCCAAAACTGTCAAAATATTGTCTGTGAGTATAACAGAACTGATATTGCAGCCGAAAACCTGAGGAAAATCCAACCAGGAAGTATTGTTTTACCTGAAAGCTCTCTGTTCCATAGCCTGCCTTCGCTCCATTTAAAGGGATATCAACCAGATACATTTTCCTATGGCTTCCCCATGATGTGAACAGTCTTTAGACATAGTTTCAGGCTTCTATTTTGAAAAAATTGCGAGAAAGATCACATCCCGTCATTGTATGGCTGGGTGCTAGCAGCGTTTTGTATGCACAACAGCTTGGAGCAGACATTTCTCTCTCTCTCCTATTGAAGAAGCTACAGTCCGGGTTGAAATATTATTGATTATATATTGTAAAAACAACCTGAGGATTGATTATAAAAACGTTTGACATGTTTCTACGAACATTACAGATACTATTTGGAATTTTCGTCTGAGATGTCGTGACCGCTCGAGCCTGTGGATTTCTGAACATAACGCGCCAACCAAATGGAGGTATTTTGGATATTAAAAAATAATCTTTATGGAACAAAAGGAACATTTATTGTGTAACTGGGAGACTCGTGAGTGCAAACATCCAAAGATCATCAAAGGTAAGCGATTAATTTTATTGCTTTCCTGACTTTCGTGACCAATCTACTTGGCTGCTAGCTGTTTGTAATATTTTGTCTACTGAGAGAGATGTCCTTACATAAACGCTTGGTATGCTTTCGCCGAAAAGAAAGAGAGAGAGAGAGAGAGAGAGAGAGAGAGAGAGAGAGGTAGTGCCGGAGGGGAGCACGTACATGCAAGACACACTGGATGATCCAGGTATGTAATTAGTATTCCCTTGTTTGAAAGGAGTAAACCAAATGCAAAGAGACACTATCAACACTATTTTACGAGGTTGCCAAGGAGTTGAAGTGGGACAGGCATGGCTTGGTTTCTGCGGGTGCTTCTCTGTAAAGCTGGGCCCACTACATCACAGAGATCCAAGAGAACAGCTCTTGGTAATCGGAACCGGCTCATAAGCAACTCATCATTATTGGCCAGTAAATCTTGCTGGTCTCTGTAAATGTGCTTTCTCTGAATTCTTCCATTCGCCAAATCTTCCAACAGTGTCAAAGCAGCTATTGTGAGTCATTACGCATTTTAATTGAATGCCTTTTAATACCCACCCATTTGAATGTTAGTCACCCAATTGCCAAATACCTTCAGGTGTGGTAATTACCCTGATTGTAACTGACAATGACAGTGCCATTATCACATTGATAGTTCTGCGCGATAACAATACATGAAACTGTACACTCGTATATGCCCGACTGAGGCATCGGAAATGGCATCAGTTTAAGCTTAATTTGTCCTACTGTTGACCTTATTATTTATGAGAATACATTTCATAACATGCAAGTATTGATTAATCATTACAGATTAAATTAAATATGATTCCCAATTAAACTATGCAACATATTTGAGGGGTTCTTTTGCAAAAACAGATATCTCCATTTGTATTTATTATCCTAAATTGTGTTTTTTTGTGTGTTTGTTTTGTGTGCACTCCAGGGAACTCTTCATATATAATACGTGAGAGGTAATATTTTGATTTATTTTACACAATGGTATCACTTTCAAAGCGTCCTTCTGCTATCGGAGTCACAGCTTCTCATTTCTCGAGTTTATGTGCGTATGTACAGTATGAGTCAATGTGTCCGTGGAGGACCGCACATTCTCCCATCAAGTTTGTTTTATAAATCCCAAAGTTTGCTTAGAATGTGGCGTACGCCTTCTTTTGTGACTACACAACGTTTATAAATGAGAACCCAGGTCATCTGATGCAGCACTCCATCACTCTTCTTCTTGGCAAATAGCCCTTACACAGCCTGGAGGTGTGTTGGGTCATTGTCCTGTTGAAAAACAAATGATAGTCCCATTAAGCGCAAACCAGATGGGGTGGCATATCACTGCAGAATGGTGTGGTAGCCATGCTGGTTAAGTGTGCCTTGAATTCTAAATAAATCACTGACAGTGTCACCAACAAAGCACCCCCACACCATCACACCACCTCCTCCATACTTCACGGTGGGAACCACACATGCGGAGATCATCTGTTCACCTGCTCTGCATCTCACAAAGACACGGCGGGTGGAACAAAAACAATCTGATTTTGACTCATCAGACCAAAGGACAGATTTTCACCAGTCTAATGTCCATTGCTTGTGTTTCTTGGCAAAGGACATCTCTTCTTCTTATTGGAGTCCTTTAGTAGTGGTTTCTTTGCAGCAATTCGACCATAAAGGCCTAATTCACACAGTCTCCTCTGAACAGTTGATGATGAGATGTGTCTGTTACTTGAACTCTGTGAAGCATATATTTGGGCTGCAATCTGAGGTGCAGTTAACTCTAATGAACCTATCCTCTGCAGCAGAGGTAACCCTGGGTCTTCCTTTCCTGTGGCAGTCCTCTTGAGAGCCAGTTTCATCATAGCGCTTGATGGTCTTTGCGACTGCGATTGAAGAAACTTTAAAAATGATTGAAATGTTGCTGATTGACTAACATTCATGTCTTAAAGTAAGGATGGCCAGCCTTTTCTCTTTGCTTATTTGAGCGGTTCTTGCCATAATATGGACTTGGTCTCTTACCAAATATGGCTATCTTCTGTAGACCACATCTACCTTATCACAACACAACTGACAGGTTCAAATGCATTAAGAAGGAAAGCAATTCCCCAAATTAACTTTTAACAAGGCACATCTGTTAATTGAAATGCCTTCCAGGTGACTACCTCATGAAGCTGGTTGAGAGAATGCCAAGAGTGTGTAAAGCTGTCATCAAGGCAAAGGGTGGCTACTTTGAAAAATCTTGATATGTTTAACACTTGTTTGGTTACTACATGATTCTATATGTGTTATTTAATAGTTTTGTTGTCTTCACTATTATTCTACAATGTAAAACAGTGAAAATAAAGATAAACCCTTAAATGAGTAGGTGTGTCTAAACTTTTGAGTGGTATTGTATATACAGTGGGGTCCAAAATTATTTACACCCTTGATAACGATGAGCAATAATTAAATAAATAGTTCAAATTCTGTATGCTCCTAAACAATTGGTAAATTATATGATTTCATATTAATACAATTGCTCAGAGAAAGAGATTTTGTTTAGCAAATATAAATATTTTTTCTCAAAAAGGTAGGGATCAACATTATTGACACCCCTTAAGATATTCCCATATTCCTAGCACACAATGACTACATCAAGCTTTTGACTCTACAAACCTGTTGGATTTGTATGTGTAGTTCGTTTTGGTTGTGTTTAAGACTATTTTGTGCCCAATAGAAATAAATGATAAATAATATATTGTGTGCTTTGGAGTCACTTATATTGTAAATAAGAACAGAATATGTTTCTAGACACTTCTACATTGATGTGGATGCCAAAAAAGGTATTGTATTTTCACATACACCAGATAGGTGCAGTAAAATGTGTTGTTTTACAAGGTCAGCATAGTAGTACAGCACCCCTGGATCAAACTAGGGTTAAGTGTCTTGCTCAAGGGCACATCAGAGACTTTCCACTTTGTTGGCTCGGGGAATCAAACTAGCAACCTTTTGTTTACTCGTCCAAAGACATCCTACCCTCCCCTGCTATTGGTAATAGTGAATCGTCCAACTCCAACATCATCATTACTAAGTCGTTAGACTCCAACACCATCATTAAGTTTGCCGATGACACGGCGGTGGTAGGCCTGATTATCGACGACGATGAGACAGCTTATAAGGAGGAGGTCAGAGACCTGGCAGTGTGGTGCCAGGACAACAACCTCTCGCTCAATGTCAGCAAGACAAAGGAGCTGATCGTGGGATACAGGAAACGGCGGGCCGAGCACAACCCCATTCACATAGACAGGGATGTAGTGGAGCGAGTCGAGAGCTTCAAGTTCCTATGTGTCCACATTAGTTGTGGTCAGTGCCGTTTAACATGAGGGAGGACAATTTGTTTTCCATGAGCATGGCCTTATTTCTATTACAGCATATTGGTTGACTCTCATTCATATTTCATTCATCCAGTTCAATGTAACAGCGATAGGTTTAGGCTACTATATGATACTCAAATTTTCCCTGTCATTAGTCCAACATTTGAAAACGAGAGTTTCTATTGTACAAATGCAGGTGTTTATCCACATTTTATTCCGCTTGCTTCCGTTTAAGAAACGTTTCTCAACAGAATCGACGGAATGAATACACCTCTGATCATGCATAAACACAGTTCACTTTCATAGCAGCCACGTTGTATTCCTTCACGCATCTATGCGCTCACCTTCTCTCACTTTGCCCCTTCGCTTGTGGACGTCCATGCACAACACATCAGCTGTATGTGACCAGGTGAAAAAACCTTTCCAAGCCAAACTGCTACACACAGTTGTCACCATATAAGCTAAAGTAACATCAAAGTCAGCACAGTAATAGTTCCAGTCTTGTGTTGGAAAGTCATAGCCAGCTAGCTAATATAGCACCCCTCTGTTTGAGCAGGGTATTTCAGTAGGCTAAACTAGCTAGCTGCATTTACTAGCTATCTCTCTCTATTTTTCTCTTGCTTCTCCTTCCTTTTGGAAGAAATTAATAATGTTCAAAACTGTTCAACTACTGTCTTTCTCTCTCTTTGAGTTTACTACTCACCGCATCTTATGCACTGCAGTGCTAGCTAGCTGTAGCTTTTGCTTTCAGTACTATATTTATTCTCTGATCCTTTGACATGTCAGTTCATGCTGCAAGTGCTCTGATAGGTTGGAGGACGTCCCCTGGAAGTTGTCATAATTACTGTGTAAGTCCATGGAAGGGGGTGAGAACCCTGAGCCTCCTAGGTTTTGTATTGAAGTCAATGTACCCAGAGGAGGACGGAAGCTAGCTGTCCTCCGGCTACACCATGGTGCTACCCTACAGATTGCTGTTGAGGCTACTGTAGACCTTCTTTGCAAAATTGTGTGTTTTAATCAATTATTTGGTGACGTCATTATATTTTGTACAATTTCAATTTGTATTTTTATGAAATTCACTGAGGAGCCTCTACTGGTCCACATCACTAAGGATCTATCATGATCCAAACACACCAACACAGTTGTGAAGGGAGCATGACAACTCCTTTTCCCTCCCAGGAGGCTGAAAAGATTTGCCATGGGGCCTCAGATCTTCAAAAGGTTTTACAGCTGCACAATAGGTATGGCAACTGCTTGGCATCCGAACGCAAAGCTCTAGAGAGGATAGTGCGGACGGTACCAGTACCCATTTTTTTAGCATAGAATATAGCTCAGTATTTGAATGATTTCTTCTATACAGTCATTATTGCTCATCTTTATCAAGCGTGTCAATAATTTCGGACCAAACTGTATGTACATTTTTTACTAAGTGCTTCAAACAAGATACTAGGTCAGTACTTAATTCGGCTGGAGCTGCCGGATGTAAATAGAAACGTATTTTGACTTGTTTGACTTGTTGAAACAAAGTTTAGGGGTAGATTTTCGGATTCCTGTCTTGGCATGTTGAACGAGTGGATTACTCAAATTGATGGTGCCAACTTAACAGACTTTTGGGGTTATAAAGAAGGATTTTATCAAACAAAACAACACTAAATGTTATAGCTGGGACCCTTCAGAGGAAGATTTTCAAAAGTAAGTGAATATTTAATCACTATTTGTGAATTTATGAAACCTCTGCCGTAGTAAAAAATATTGTGGCGTTGTCCTCAAACAATCGCATGTCATGCTTTCGCTGTAAAGCCTACTGTAAATTGGACAGTGCAGTTATATTAACAAGAATGTAAGCGTTCAACCAATATAAGACACTTGTATGTACCTAAATGTTTAATATCCATAATTGATATGATTATTTTTTCACGGGAAGCCTAGCCCTAAGAAGATTTATTAACAGCATTGTTTGTGGGTGTCCCTAGCATTTCCAAAAAACAAGGAGCTGTGACTGGATCAGTGGTTCACCAATCTGGACCTTGATGGGCCTGGCAACAGTAACAAGGGGTGATGTGTAATGAAACAAGGGTGCCTGTACCCTGGGTAAAAAATATTATCGGGGAGGGGAGAACATTTCTTTGCAACCATCAGGTGATGTCCCTGGGACAAACAGAGAACTCAACAAAGACCTCCAGGGGACCAAGAACGTTCTGGGGACATTCAGGGGACCCTCACACAACATCCCAAGAAAGTCCCAAGAAAGTCGTTACCTTTCTTGCCTGTGTAGATAGGCCTAGTCTTTGCCATTGCATTTAGCCTACTTCCACCCAATTCTTAATTCACAATTGGAAGATTACAGTATTTTATAATAATAATATACAATTATATTATAATAATAATAATATACAATTATATTAGACCGCACAACGGTCTAAGGCACAGCGTCATCTGGGTTAGGAGAGGGTTTGGCCGAGGGGGCTTTACTTGGCTCATTGTGCTCTAGTGACTCACATGATTGTGGCAGGCTGGGTGCCTGCAGGCTGACTCCGGTTGTCAGTTGAACGTTGTTTCCTCTGACACATTGGTGCAGCTGGCTTCCAGGTTAAGCAGGTGGGTGTTAAGAAGTGTGGTTTGGCGGGTCATGTTTCGGGAGACCCATCACTTGACATTCGCCTCTCCCAAACCTGTTGGGGAGTTGCAGCGATGAGACAATATCGTAATTGGATATCATGAAATTGGGGAGAAAAAAAAGGCCAAAATACAAAAAAATGTGTGATCCACACATGGTGGTGTCTTCATCTCAATGTATTTTTTTTTGTGTGTGTGGGGGGGGGGGGGGACTTTCAAATATATTCCATTCTCCTTTCTCTTGTTTATATTATGGCTATATTCCCACTTTATGTACTTAAACTTTCACATGTGTGATTTTCCATGTTTATGAAGCTTGTTGGTGCTTGCTTCTGTGCACAAATAATTTGACAGCTGCAGTTTGAGATTATTTATTACCTTTATCTTCTCTGGCTGCTCCCAACAAATTACACTCCACTCCTTGCTCCACACTCATGGAGTCATATGAAAATGTCAGCAGTCAGATGTCAATAGCGCACTGAACAATGGGTTGACAAACAGGAGATCCACATTTGATGCGATGTATGCAACCCTTTACATGATCTGGCATTCAATAGCAGCCCTGATTTAGACTATCAAAGAACTGTCAATTAATAATCATATCAATTGATGGAATCAGTGAATGGATCGCTGCAGCAGAGGTCTGACAAGCACAACAGGCGCTGCATAGCAAATGAGCCCTAATTACACTAATAACAATTAAGTTGTTAGAACGATATAATAAATCTTGATCAACCAACTTAGTATCAAATTTGAACTACTCAGTAATTATTTTTTACTAGGTAATTGAAACGAGATGCTAAGAATAAATATCTTTTTTTATGAAGTCGTTTGGATGAGATCATTTCAAGAGTTTAGTTTTTTTTGGGGGGGGGGGCGGTGGGGGGGCTTCAGGGCTTCCGTAGGAGACTTCCTTGCGGGTAAAGTACACTTCATGCAATACAGTGCCACTTAAGAAAAGTCCAAACAAACAAACAAACAAAAATACAGCCTATTCATTGCTATAAAAGCTCAGTTTTAATTATGTATGGCTACAACAGCAATCCTTTCTTTTTGGCTCTAGCCAGCACTCTTTGCCAAGCAGCTGAATCTTTTGCACAGTCATGGAAGTGTTGCAGAAGCAGAAGCCAACATTAGAAGCCTCTTTCAACCGTGTCCAAAGCCATCTACCTTCCTGAATACAGAAGTTAGCTGTTTCTAGCCTTTCTCTCCCCCTCGCCATGGACTGTGGAGTCTGTGGAGAGAGAGTGAGGGAGAGAGAGATAGATAGAGAACATTGGAGAGAGAGAGAGGGTCTTGGCTGCAGGACAGGTGCTGGTTTTCATCTCTTTTGGCTGGACGAACACTCAGGAGTATGTGTTAGGTGCAGTTGGGTCCGCTCTATTACTCTGCCTGCACCTCCTGGCAGACAGAGATGTAAGAGGCTCCCAGGAGAGAGAGTCCAGCCCCAGTCTGGCTACAATCATCTCCTCAGCTTTCTGGATCTGGGGCTGTTCCCCAAATAGCACCCTGTTCCCTGTATAGTGCAGTATTTTTTGACCAGGGCCCATCAGGCTGTGGTCAAAAGTAGTGAACTATGTAGGAAATAGGTTGCCATTTGGGATGCAGACTGGCGCTGGCTCTGGGTCTGTCCCTGGCAATTGCTGGTTGTTGGTCACAGCTTTGATTCTCTCCCACAGCTCCCATATTCCTTTTAGTATCCCATAACAGTGTCATCGTGTCTCTCTCTCCCAAGATACAGTACGTCAATGCTCTGACAAAAAGGTAATTCACTTTGCGCTGTGGGAGGGTTTCATGGGGTTCTATTCCTCATATTATTAGTGGAGCCAATGAACTTGAATAAAGACAATGTGTTTTTACACAGGCAGGTGTTAAATAGTCAGAAAGCATTGCAGCATTTCAGTACATAAGCCTACCACTATGGGAGTAGAGATGTTGATGTGGTTGGTGAGAGGCTGTATGTGGTGAATGACACATTACACACAGGGCTGTGAAATCTGCTCTGTCAGTTGTGAGGGAGGAAATAACAGCTAGAGGAGGACAGGGTCATTTTGGTTGTAAGCCATGAATGAAAGCTTGTCTCAGCAAGGGAGCTTTACTGCCCTGGGTTATAACTGAACTGAATACTGTTTACAATGCACTTATTAAATCAATTAGGGATAGCTATTAATACCCCTAACTGGCACTGAAATTAATCAAACCCCTCAGGTTTAGGAATATCATGGAACTCATTTATCAAGCCTGTATGTGTGTGTTGTGTGTCTGTGTGTGTTCACACAAAGTACACTATTTATCAATAGCCATGTTGCTGCCCAATGATCATACAATTCTGCCACAGTGTTTGAATACATTTTCCCATAGTGGAATTATGGCAGATTGGCACTATAATTATGCTTCTCCTTCCATTGTTTTAATGGCATAGTAATAAATTGTTACTGTTTTGTTGCCATGAACTTGGTTACATAAACTATCCTAAAACATTATTTTGCCGTGATTAATTTAATCCAAATTGGCAGACTTGAACAAAAGCTTCAAACTATTCTTCTGCAGATGAATCAGAATTACTTTAACAATGTTTAGCATTTCTTATTGGAGCTGTAAATAGAGAGGCAATATAATAAGAGTTGAGAGAGTGAAATTAAGCAAAACAACATCAGGCTCTCTGTTTGCAAGAGTTATATTTGACATTTTTGAGAAAAATGTTAACTTTCATATGCATCCCGCTGGTATATACTGTCTGCTCATTGATGATGTAACACAAATTAATTAGAGAAGTAAGAAACCACTCCACCAACCCAATCCACATTCCCCACTACAACAAAACACTGCAATATTTGATATATTTGTATTAACATCATTTTGAAGGCTCAGGTTGCTGCTGGCAAGGTTCATATTTATACAGTAAGATTTCCCTTGTTAGATCTTAGGAGAGTTCAATCTCTTTCCTCCCGCTCCTGCATGTTTCAGCGACATTTCCCCTCCCCTTCGAGCAGTTGTGATTCATTACAAGGTCACCATAAACAAAAAGGAACAGTTGTTCTAATTCTCACTATATTATTGGCCAGCTTTATTCCTACAGTAGCCTTTCATTCATCACCTGCCCGGTGCCTGCCGCATACGTAAGCCTCTCTAATTAATATAATGGACTCTGGTTTTAATGCTGGAGAAATTATGCAGTCGTTTATATGCTGATTTGCCATTTTTCAGCATTTGCCGGAAGCAACCACGAAATCTGAGGGTCAGTTCACCAAGTATATCGCATCAGGGCATGTTTCACACTGAGTCAAACAATGCTGAGCTATTGACATAGGGCTCCCGAGTGGCATAGCGTTCTAAGGCACTGCATCTCAGTGCTAAATGCGTCACTACAGACCCTGGTTCGATCCCGGGTATCACAACCGGCTGTGATCGGCAGTACCATAGGGCGGCGCAAAATTGGCCCAGTGTCGTCCAGGTTAGGGAAGGTTTTGGCCAGGGTAGGCCATCATTGTAAAATAAGAATTTGTTCTTAACTGACTTGACTAGTAAAAGAAAACATTGAAGGTTGTGTATAGCTTAAAGAATACGAGTCAATTGCCTCGGCTCAAATGACTACCTCCCCCTGTATTATTAGGCTAAACCTGTATCAGGAACAGGCAGGGAGAAATAAACATCACCGGACAGTAGTGTAGATGCGAGTTTATGCATACGTAGGGAATGAGAATAATCTAAATTATATTTGTGCTCTTGTGAATGACATTATCCAACCTCTGAAGTTACGAGGAGATACATATTAATTTTGTGTTCTATCTTCTGGTTCATGGTTTTCCCTACAGTGCAGTGCATTTGTACTCAGACTCCTTACTTAGAGGATTATGAAGGAGACATGTTGTACTAGGACACATGTTCATTTGAACCAAAGAGTGCAGCCTGTCTCTCTGGAATGGAAATTAAGTGCATACTCACAGGTAGATTGCTACACCCAAGGTCAACCCTATACAACTATGACAAAGACCAAGGGTCCCCAATAAGGAGCTCTGGCAAACTCTGCGTTCTGTCTCAACAAGAAGGACCATTTATCTGCTTGTATGGATTAGATGTCCATTACCACATCTGTCCTTTATTACAGGGAGTCCCAGACTAATGTTTGCAAGTCCTTAATTTGTAGATTTGTTTCAATACAGTCTGGCTTAAGGTAACTAACAGGAGTGAATACAGAACACAGAGTTTGAAGCTCTGCGTGATACTAAATAACGAATTACCTTGTATTAAACATCTGACTGTTAACAGCATGGTTGTGTTTGCAATTGGTTGTATAGTGATTATTTTCTGTATTATCAAATGAGGAGAGACAAACTTATCAGACAAGTCAGAGTTATACTTAAACTAAATCTTTATTCACATATTAACATGGGAGCAGGTCAATACAACACACACATACAAAGTGAATCGATTGCGTGCTCTGCGATAATGATGGCTGCTCGACAACCCACCCGTAGGTGATTCGTTGAGGACCCCGACACAAATAATACAACACCTTTTTTATCGCAAAGATACACCCTCCTGAATGTTCATGACAAACAACAGATGTATGGAATGGGTCACAAGGTTAGGATTCGTATGAAAGATACTAATAATTCACTGCAGACAATATCTGCTGTAAAAACTGTTACCATTGTGTAGAAACCAGGGTCTGGCCCCCAAAACAAAGTTCCTCTCATAATTATCCATACTGGAGCCATCTTCACCGTGGTACCGCAGCAATCTCCCTCACATGAATGGAATGTGACTTGTTAGGTTTATCACCTAAGGCATTGTAAATCTACTGTCAGCATTAAACTCCCAGAGGCCCACTCTCAGCTCACACAGACACAATAGAGCTCTAAGAATCCCTGATTCTGTTGCATAAAACAACCATTTGATGCAGTTACAGTATTATAACAATCTTGCAATTTTCCTCTCACAGTTGTAACGGTTTACATGAATTGCTTGCTTTCCTGTCGTGTAGCATTGTAGAGGGTGAACCCCACCCCCCCTCCAGTGTTCTTTCAGCTAAGTCTTGTAAAATATCTGTCTGGCAAAACACTGGAACCTTCTCATATTCTTTAAACCTCTCAAGATATTAGCTGTATGGAGAGTTGTCAAGACGTTACATACATTTTCAAAAAAGTATCAATGCATGCTATACCTATGATGGAGTACCATTGGGATAACATCAACAAAAAGTACATTTAACTTCATCCAGGGGCTGAGCATTTGTAATAACACCCTGTTGTTGGTGTCATTGGGATATGGAGGCCATTAATTTATCATAGCCTTTCCACTCCACCCTACCGCCACTTCTAATATGCAAGCAGTATATCACTCTGCTATTGCACATCAATAGAGACAGGACTCTGGGTGACTGTACATGTGAATGGTTTGATAAAATCCACTTTATAGCCACACAGTAAATCACCAAGCCTATCTCCCTAGCAACAACACAATATGGTGTATGCTGAGGTTGTGAACTTTGCATCTTGGAAACTGGCTGAGAACAAATCTCACAAAGCATGTCAAATATTACATTTTTGGTAAAACAACAAACACGACAGGAGTTGGCCATTAATGGCTAAAGCAAAAACTGATCTGCTACCAGGCCAGTAGGAAGTTTTATAGGATGTGATTAATGAATGATATCCTCTCATCGTTAATTGTTTGTGGAAGACTGGTTTTAATCAGATTTTCCTAAATATCGAATGAAACATTGGTTATGGAGTCTCACATCTATAGCAACTGAAACTACTTTTCCTTTTTTTGAGAAGCTGCAGAAACAACCAGCATACCAAAATATTCTTAAATATTGTGCACGGTGTTACAGAAAATCTCTTGCCTACGGTGCTATCACAACTCGACATTAATAAGGACGACATTCATAACTCACGCTCTAAACCTCCCATCCCATAAAGAATTTCCACAAGACCTTTTACATAACCTTGACATTTTACGATCGTTCAGTAGAGATATTCAGTGACAACCTCTGACGCCACTAAAGCATGGGTGACATGCAAACGAGGGAAAAGCTTAGAACATGATAAGACAAAGCAGTACCTAGCAACCTTCAAATACCACCTTAGGACAAGTTTTCTATTTTCATTATCATAACACTTGAACAGCTCATAAGCCAGTCCCCTGGTGGGTATAGGGAGGAGTATTGACCTGTTAAGAATATGGGTACATTCCACATTACACCCAATTCCCTACATAGTGCACTACTTTTGACCAGGGCCCATAGGGAATAGAGTGACATTTGGGACACATCCCTGTTAAAGTATGGCCCCTCCCACAGTGAGGAAGTTGGATCAATGAGCAGAGAGCTCCTGGGGCCCTCCCATCAAGTTGGCAGCAGGACAGCAGGAGTGAGATGAATGGGACACAAGCTCCCGATCAATAATTATCTCAACAACACCCGAACGAATAGAGAAAGTTAGAAGGTAAACGGGGGTAAGGCAAATGCAAGCATCTGTGTTTGTTGGAAGAAATTCATCCAAAGGCTTGTTGTAATGGCTGACGCTATGTAATGTCAGATATTAAGCATCTCGCCACCTCCTCCCCCTTTCCTCAATCATTCCATCCCAGATAATGTTGAATTAATGTGTTAAATGTCCAAACCATTGTCCATGCTCATGGTACTCGTGGCTCTCTAATGGGACTGAAAACTTCTTTGTCATTAAAATCCCATCATTCAAGATGACATTGTCTAAGGATGTTGTAAATATCACTTTATGTGTTTCACAAAATCCAAGGACTAAATGACCATTCACCCATGCGGCATCAACCAGTGTGATTCTAGCACTTTCTGAATTTGCCTGGGCAGCGGAATTGCACCAGAGCCACTATTCACCAATGAGGAATTAGCAATTTATAATGAGACATATTTAGTACATAAATTAGTAAGAATGTAAAATTCTAATTTGGCAGTTAAAGAATATGGAAAACCTTGCTATAGCCTATGTTGTTGCAGATGGATTCTGATATGGACAGGCAGCTACAGTACCTGTCTTTGCAATAGTTTTACATGTTTTTCTGAGAAAGGGTGACAGCAGGTGGGAATGTCAAACAGGATCATTTCAGAAACAAAGATGTCCGTCCATTTGCTTCCAAACAGAGCTGCAAAGGTCAAGTCAATAACTCTCAGCTTGCACCCCAAATGGCACCCTATTCCCTATATAGCGAACTACTTTTGAACATTCCTTTGGGCCCTGGTCAGAAGTAGTGCTTTATAAAGGGAATAGGGTACGATTTGGGAGACAATTTCACTTTCTACCTCCGGCCATTAATCCCTGCGTCATACGTCTGTCATCATGGGGGGCCAATGAGATATACATAGATCATGTCATCCTTACGCTGCAGGGCACTCCAGCTCTTTAAAAACACTCCATTGATTTCAGTGGTTCATGTGGGTCACGTATTTCGTCCAGATCAGAGACCATGTTTTTGTTTTCATTTTCTCTATGTAAGTGTACATAATAGATTTGAACATGCCACAATAGGAATTTTGCCCATAATTCATCAAATGTTCATGTAATGTCATCATGAGAAATAGCGTATAGTGGAGTATGTTTATCATTAAGTGTACATTATAAGTATATCACCCAAACCGTACTTCAAGTTTTAGCAGAAATCTTGGTCCACATCTGTTCCTCAGTTGAGATATAACTAGTTGAGATATAGCTAGTTGAGATATAGCTAGTTGAGATATAGCTAGTTGAGATATAGCTAGTTGACATATAGCTACCTCTGCTATTGTCGCTGGGAGATATTTACTACTCTGTGACACGTCGCTGCTATTTTCTCCCAAACCTTCAATCAGGAGGGTAGGGTACACCAAAATAAACAACCACATTAATCAATCATCCTGTCAGCCAATCTGTAGATCAATAAAACTCTCATCAAACGTTGCTAGCAGAGCAATTCATCAAGACCTCAGACTGATTTCTCTTGGAAATAGACTTGGGGCGATACAAAATGATGTATAAATAGCAGGTAGATGCTTCCTGATCACTTGTCTCAGTTGACCACTGGATGTGGTTAGATGTTTGTTGATCAGAGGGCCTATGTACTCTTTGGGAATATGCTGAGTAAACCTTAAAACCTTATGGTAGTTTAACCTTCACGTGATTGAGTGTAGTAGTCCCTGTTTATGGGTTAATACATGTGTTTACCTTTGATCTTTTACAGTAGTTGTATATCCCAATACTGTAACCTACAAACAAAGTGAACAAAAAGTCATCCATTATCAAACATATTGCATTCAGTTTTTTTTGTGTAGTGAAGTTGATGTGCCAAACTGTCCTCGCCTGTGAAGGAAACTTATGTTAGACGCATCTATTATGCATGATGAACCTGAATGATACTCAAGAGACAACTTGAATATTTTGTCAAAAGTATGACGCGCTCGTCATGCTAAAATGAATATGGTAACAGCCTGTCAAAAGTAAATATAATTTGTACCTTGGGAGTCGGTGATGTGTAGAAAATGTCTAATTTATATCCAGCATCCATCTGGTTATACAGTGTTTTTGAAAATATATTGTATCTGTCTCCATCGCAGCTAATGCTACTGTATACTCAAATTATTGAATAGCAGTCATCCTCGAGATCTCAGTAGGCTTTGAGATGTTTTTATTAATGGCGTCTATCTGTGTTGGATGCTGAAATATAGCATTACAGAAGTAAGGCCTAGGCTGATATGTGTACCACAGACAGCGGAGTTCTTTATCCTCTCATGAAAGGACCTGATATGGAGCAGTGCATTATCTCCCATCCTTTTGTTGACTCCTGAGAGTGTTCTTAAAATCTTGTTTTAGAATACAAAAAAATACCAACTAAAAGCGAAGTAACACAGTGAAGGTAATTGTACTACTACAGAACATAAAGGTCTGTGTTGATACATTGACTATCATGTTCTAAAATGGGTTTATTGGATTTATTTGGTCCAGAGGCTTTAGACAACATTTTCCAGATGTACTATGGTCAACTTTAAAGCCAAATAATATTTGATAGTTTAAATAGGTTCACTGGCTCCCTCCGTTTGATTTCTATAGACCAAGATCTCTTTTAGTCCTCATTCAGATGTATCTTCCAAGGGTCCTGTTGTTTTGTGGAATATAATATTGATTTACTTTCTTTTGATTTATTTAAGAAATATCTCCTAAGAAATCACTGATTGTATTATTCATATATCTTATGTGATTTGGACATCAATACAGAGGCCTGTGAAGGCCTGTTAGTCTGTTTAACACAGGGCTTGCCTGGCCGCAGCTCAGTAATCACTCATTAAATTGCACTAGGACTAAAGGGCAGTTCCAAAGGCAGCATACACAATCAAAGTTACACCAGCTTAAATATAGCCTTTTCTAGCAGGTCATTGAATAGAACGTAATGGTATTACTATGCCTTCCACTAACCAAAGCTGTATTTCGCTCACCTCCCAGTGTGTGTCCTCTGTAGAACAATAGTACGTGGGGGGAGCTATCCAGGGTGCTGAAGCAGTATGCTGGACAGATGCTTTGAATGTGATGTGTGCTCTTTGCCACCTCTACTGCACTAGCTGTAAGGACATTTAGCCTATAACACAGAGTAGCTGAAGTGCGGTGTCAACAAGAGTAAGATCAGGGTATAAAGAAACACTGATATGAAACGTATTCTGCTGCTGGCCTATAGCCCTGTAGCCACTCCCTACTATACGGTATGTCAGTCACGCCTAATGGAACATGTCTTAAAGAATAAGTGTCATAAGCGGGCTGTGCATGGCAAAACAATAGTACCCTGTCTGGGATGCAATAGATGGTGGAAGTGTAAATACTGTGAACTATCCATGAAATCAATGGGCCACTGGCGGCTCTGTCTGTTCTGTCTGCTGTAGCTCTACAAAGTAGACTTGGCCACATAAAGGATGTTTATTAGCCTGACCATGCTACACTGGGGCCCTCTGTCATTTTCTGATAATAGGTCTGGTGCCACCAATGGAAGTTATATCTCAGCTGGCTAAGACACACTCAGTAAGAGGAGAGGGGAGGTAGTTAGTGCCTGTCTCGGGGGGGCTTCCGTTCTGTTTCGACAACACGCCCAGTGTTCTCAATTGGGGGTACGCTTGTTTTTCACAAATCATTTCAAAGGACACACATCTCCCAGGGTAATTATTTATCCAAACACAAGTGGAGCTGGCTGACAAGTATGTTGTTGTATGACATGAATACCACAAAGTGAAGTTTGTGAAGTTTATAGTTTGGGTTTAGAACCACAATGTTAGAGATAGTAAGAGATGAAACAATTGTATGATGTTATCTTCTTAAGATGTACCTTACATTTTATCATGCAATGTGACTCTAAACTCATAATCCCATGCAGATGTATGATATAAATAAGTTACTCAATATAGGTCAATGTGAGCCTTCAGACAAATTGCAAGGGAAAATGATATGAATAGTGCTGTTTTTAGCTATATAATGGACAAGAGACTTTGGCCTGCAGACAAGAGACTGGATGTCTGTTTCTTTTTTGTTTTCATTGGGAACCACTTTGCAAGAAAACGCCTAGAGATTTTGCAGAATGTGCAGATGCATTTTGTGTAAAACTAAATCTCAAGTTATTTTAGTTTCTACACACAAAAAATACATATAGTCATTGTTGGTATAATTGAATCCAAAAGTACAATAAAATGAGTTTAAACCTCTTTTCCTCGTTCTTAACTTTACAAACCAGGTCAAGGAAAGGAACATTTTGCAAGCTCGTCATAAAACCTGCCTCCATATCTCTGAGGGTCAGCCCTTTGAGTGAGCTCGCTGGAAGTTTTGGGACCGTCATGTCATGGAGGACAAAAAGAGAAAGAAGCTATTTTAATTAAAGCTGGCAGATTTACTTGTCGAAGTGGGTTTAAAACATCACCGGTCCGGGCTGATCAAGGCCGAGTGCCGGCCATAAAAATGACTTATGCCAGCTACCCCAGTAAAGGATCCCCCTGAGCGATTGGTGGTAAAATTAGTGGAGGCATTTGGAGGCTGTTCTGTAATGAGGAAAAATAGCACTCAGTTCATCTCCTGACAAATAGCAGAGTTGCCAGGCAAGCAGACGCCGGGTTCTTTTTTTCACCCAACTTCACCCAGTGACCTGTGTATAGGATTGTGGGTGGCACATCAAAATAGAGCAGAGGACAAAATGAGTGTTCCGCTTAGCAGGCTTTGTCACCGCAAGGCTTTCAGCTTTCATGATCTGTGATGTGGGGCCCACTTGCACTGCTATCTCTAAAGTGTATTTGTTATAACGATCCATTGTTCGAACATGATTAAGAAGTGAATAATGGTCCCACCCATAGTTGTAGGAACATTGACACCCAGGGCAAACTTAGGGCTGAATTAAAACAAAACCTTTACTGCAATGTGGATTTACCTTAGTGCATGTCCGATTGAATTCCAGCCCTAGTCTTATACAATAACACCCTTTATGTCATGGCTTTTCACATGTGATTTTATTGTTGGATAAAATAGTGCAATAATGTTATTGATTCTTTCTCTTATTATTCTGACAGTCAATACCCTGTTGGATATCAAATTGAATATCAAACACATTCATCTTATATTTGAGGAAGTATTATTTCCTACTGTTATCATTTCAGACATCTGTTCCAATAAATGAAGGTGCAACGGGAGGGTATATTACTAAGTTTACCAGAAAACTACCAGAATGTTGGTAACTTTAAAGGTATATATGGAATTTTATCAGGTGACATCTAGTGGCCCTTTTGGGTACTTCAGATTATCACAGGTGTCTGTAATTCACTCTGGCCCTGTGAGGTCTTATCACATGTAAAATATATATATTTTAAATCTAATAAAACGATTTTAAATTAAAAAATGGATGACAAAGCTGGAAAACATTATCGTAAATATAAACCATCAAATAATGAATATCATTGATGTTTAATGTGAGGGTTTCAGTAAGAAATACACTTAATAAATGTATATATATATAAATATTTTATATTTATATATTTAATATTTAATATACTTAACTTTTTTTTTTACTATGCCAATATGTCATTACTATTTGCAGTTGTAAACACAGTCAATAGTTGGAAGAGTTATGTTTTTCATTAAGTAGCCTATTTTCTCTTCAACCATATGGTCTATCTACTAGAAACGCATGGACAATATGGACACAGATGTAAAAAATGAATACTATATGAATAAATGTTCTAAAATGAATTCAAGCATATATTACCAAAGTTACAACCATAGATTACCTTTTAATGACCAAAATTACTAAAAATTCCAGTAACTGTGCCCTAGATTTCTTAAATACATGTGGGTGGTTTCTCAGGGGCCCTTTCTGTTGCTGTTCTCTGCCTTTCCCTGGTACTCAGCAGCAGCATGGCTTCTTCAAATGCAAGCTTCACGATTAACGTCATGTCTCCTTCAGCCCACCCACTCCAATAAACTGGGCTTCATTAATATGCTGTTCTTCGCAAGCGTGGAGCAAACGCCATGTGATACTGAGAGAGGCGCGTGGCATGCCGACAAACAAGCAGGGGGTTTTGAGAAGCACAGGTTTAATGTGCCATTGGCAGTCCTCAAACACACAAGTGTACTTGTGTGAAGTGCAACCCATGCAGCCGCTGTTGATTGCCTCGCTGCCAGATTCCATGAAAATAATCTGACAAGAACCCTCAAAAACGGGCCTGTTCTTTGCTTCACTATTGTCAAGCTTTGAGGTGAAATCAAGGCAATGCTTTTATATTGGTGTCCCTATGAAAGACTGATACATTTATTCCTGGGTGAAAAAACAAACATGTATAATCGTATTATCTTTTCTCCAGCTGAGAGACAAGCTGCTGTGAGGTGTGATCATTTACCACCTGTATAAAGGGTCTGCTTTTAAAAGGTTCTGTTTTTGTGTGAGAAGACATGCTTATTTTGGGAATAAATAAAGTACAGGAACTAGAAGAAAACTGACTTGCTAATAAGCACCATGCCATCCAGAGTGCTTCAAACAACGACGGCACTGAAAGATGGGAGAGTACTTTTTCATTCTGAGTAGCTAGCGCTATCTATGGAAACCAAGAACCACCACTCAAATTTGACGGGAAGCCCAAGAAAATGCCTGCTGTAGAATGACTATTTTTCTTAATCTGTGTTTTGAGCCATCACTTCAGCTGTTGTGTGCTCTATTGCTCTCTCATTTGAGCTCTGTTCTTTATTTTTGTAGTTGTGCCTTTGAACTACAGAAAAGCAGTCGGAGTGGATTGAAATGGGGTTTATTGATTTAAACATCTATTTGTTCCCAGGTTAGGATAACAATTTATAGCATTGGTGTGGGGGAATTTGCTGATATTTATGCATGCTTTGACATCCTGTTCACTTCATCCGTCTTCACTCTAAAAGTGCTTGTTTGAATGTGTTGCTGTGTATTGTGCAATCTGTTTTCGTGGTGAATAAATATTTAATTCAAGCTGAGAACTGACCTTGTAAAAGAGCAGGGAGGGAAATATATCATCACACTTAGGGTTGCGTCCTAATTGGCACCATATTCCCTATATAGTGCACTACTTTTGACCAGAACCCAATGTGGCCTTTGCTGCTGAATATGACCAGAGTGAATGTAATGAATTCTGTCATGTGCTTTGTGCATGAGAGCACTGTGTTTAAAGGGAAGAAAATGTGATCACAGAGCTTTATGACCTCAAGAGCAGGTTAAAAGGCTCAGGAGGATTGGCAGCACAGAGACGGCTCAGTGCAGACTGAGTCAAGGCCGGCTCTCTATATGCTGCAAAACCCTTGTGTTTGGGTTGTTTCCATTTCTTTCTAAGGCTTCCCTGTCTTTCATGTTGTCACTAAGGTCTGATAATTTCTAGTTTGCATTTTAGTTTGCTCTAAGTAGCTGTATCAAACTGAGCCCATGCTTCAAGGATTTTTGATGGTATCAGGTTAGTTTCAGGTGGCGATAGTGTCATTTACCATGATGAATGACATCACCTAGTCAACTTGCTTGAAACTGGCATTATGGGATTATTTATTGGCTCTGTTGTCATCGGCTACATTTGAGAGGAGGTAAATATGATTAACTGTCAGTGAATGCATGGATTCACTTCTGACTATATGACTTATGGCCCATAACGAGATATTTTGTCTCAGTTGTGGCTGGCCACCATTTTGTATTATTAGCATAAGAGATGTTTAACTCCCACTATCGTGGATACCTCACTCTCAGCAGTGGCACATTTGGTGGTATAACTTTGAAAGGATATTGGTCCTCTTGTAACACATATTTATGGTTCAGTGACTCCAAGAAGGATTGTTTTGTTTTTTAATCCAATCTGTGCACAGAATGTTGAGCAATTCAATGTAATACCCCATGACTATGGCACACAGAACTCATTTCAAAGGAGTTAGTGTAGTAGTACATTATCATAGAATTAGGAATTCTACTTTAAATACTAATTTAATAGGATCTCTATTTATATTCTATTCTCCATTGTGACATTATTTGAAACCCTCTCCTAATAAAAGCATTCGTTCGAGGCAGACAATGTTTCTGACAGAATCATACAATGGAAAGTCCAACACAGACATCACACAGAGCACAGTGCCCGCATAGATTTGACCTGCCAGCAATTCCTGCCATTGCTATCACCAATGGTATGTTTAATACTGTTATCAGTAGGTTAACACTTTAATCCAAAACTTTGAGAAAGCATGCATATTACATGCAGTTAATCTTTCAGAATTACAAGATGGAAAACTAGAGGATCAAACCATTTACTGTACAGCATAAACACCATTCAATATTGACATTTCTCTACACCTTTGTTTTTATCAACAATGTCTACATCCACAGACAGACCATCAGACAGACAGACAGGCCATTTACCGTTGGAGCTGAGACACAGAGAATGGAGGGAGTACAGGCCTGCGTCTCAAATGGCACACTATTCCCTCTATGTTGCACTACTTTTGACCAGGGGTGTTAGTGGAGAGTAGTGGCTAGCCAGCTAAGCTAACCATCACCAGCCGGAGCAAGGGGGGCGTGATGGGACAGCAAGGTGCGCTGCTGAGGCAATGGACCTGACTGTCTCTCTACTCTGACCGGCTCTCTCCTCTGCTCATCTGATAATCAGACCATCAATGATTCTTCCGATCGCACTGCCATCAGATATGCTTCCCTGATGATCCATCATACCTTCCAGTTCCGTTACTCTCACCATTTATTGTTGATTGTAGATGTTTTTGTACTTGTATATGCAATTCAGCTGCCATGTATGCTAAATACAAGTGTTTTAAAATAATTTGGGAAGCATCCCTGGTCTTCCTCCATCCATGTTTGCCTTTCTAATTACTCCAGATAGGAACCGGACAGTGGTTGTTGCAAATGTGCATTGATTTGGGGGGATTCTGAAGGTGTATCGTATGTCTTGAATTTCACAGAGCCTGCTGCGATAGAAAGGAACCCTGTGCTTTCTGCCTGGGCCCTGTCTGCAGCCAGACTGCAAGAGTACATCCCAAATGGCACAATGTTATTTATATAGTACACTACTTTTGACCAGGTCAAAAGTAGTGCACTATGTAGGGAATAGGGTACCATTTGGGACACACATGAGACATTGATCTGCCATGCAACAATTTACAGTATGTACGTACCTTGCCCATCCAGATGGCTCAGGCCAACTAAGTGCTTGTTTTCATCACTCAACATCACTAGTCCAAACAAATCAGTAGGAA
This sequence comes from Oncorhynchus kisutch, assembly GCF_002021735.2. Lineage (NCBI taxonomy): Eukaryota > Metazoa > Chordata > Actinopteri > Salmoniformes > Salmonidae > Oncorhynchus > Oncorhynchus kisutch. The sequence continues at coordinate 20,171,148 of NC_034203.2, forward strand.
AGGTTAGGGAGGTGATTTCAGTGCATCTGGTCAATGACCAATGACCAATGAGCCACTTTAGTATCAAACATGCAGTGATTGCAGCAATGCATCATACATACTTGAGATATGACTAGTTTGATTGATAATATTAAATTGGTATCTTGTGCTAACAGGGCTTGAAGAAGTCGAGTGCCACTCTTGCTGTGTGTGAGAGGGAGAGATCAGATGTGGTGTGTGTGAGAGGGATAGATCAGATGTGTTGTGTGTGAGAGGGATGGATCAGATGTGGTGTGTGTGAGAGGAATAGATCAGATGTGGTGTGTGTGAGAGGGATAGATCAGATGTGGTGTGTGTGAGAGGAATAGATCAGATGTGGTGTGTGTGAGAGGGATAGATCAGATGTGGTGTGTGTGAGAGGAATAGATCAGATGTGGTGTGTGTGAGAGGGATAGATCAGATGTGGTGTGTGTGAGAGGGATAGATCAGATGTGGTGCGTGTGAGAGGGATAGATCAGATGTGGTGTGTGTGAGAGGAATAGATCAAATGTTAAAGGTGCAGTGGGTGCAAGTGTTCTCGGATCAATCCAAGCATGGTCAGCAACAGGAAGGTTAGTCATTGGACAAAAAAGGAATTGGCTCCCTGCAATCATTGATATACGATTGTGAATCAAGTCTGAGACCTGCAATTGTTATTTTAAAAGAGGATTTGTTATTGAATGAATGCATTATGTTGGAATGTGTTGTTTTTCCTTTTGTAAGATTGTTCAATGCTGGTAGAGAAGTGATCTAAATGTGATTTATTTGAAGTTGTTCTACACGTCTTTCTTTTGGTCTTGGATCCTGTGTAGTGTCTATTTTGATGACTTGTCTTTTTCTTCCTGTATTGTTATATTTCAGGACCTAGGATCTTAATTTGAGGCAGTTTGCTACAACATGAAAATAATCCAGGAAATATTCATTATTATTTGGACAATTAATGGAAATTTTTTGAACGGATTGTCTGATTTTCAAATCAAGTCTGAAATTTGAAAGTGGAAATGACAAACTTCAGAAACCTCAAAAACGTTATTCCGCAACAAGGTGATCAAATTAAGATCCTACATTTGTGTGGGCTCCCGAGTGGCGCAGCGGTCTAAGGCACTGCGTCTCAGTGCTAGAGGCGTCACTACAGACCCTGATTCGATCCTGGTCTGTTTCACAACCAGCCGTGATCATGACTCACATAGGGTGGCGCGCATTTAGGGGAGGGTTTGGCTGGGGAAGGCCATCATTGCAAATAAGAATTTGTTCTCAACTGACATTGAAGGTTGTGTATAGCTTAAAGAACACTAGTCAATTCCCTTGGCTCAAATTATTACATTTCCCTGTACTATGTACCTACAGTAGGCAGACACTGCATACATACAGATGTGTAGACGTGAATAATGCTGTGGTATTCTTTGTTCCTACCCCTCTCTCTCTGGGTAGCTTTGAATAATGGAACACCTTCAATGACTGAGAATCTGTCAGCTTCACAGAAACTTGGAAAAGGACTGTACACCAACTGAATATGGTTTTAGATGAGATTTAATGTAATTTACCTGCCTAATGAGACACAGAGGCATTTGTCATTTCAACCGGAGCTCGCTGCTGGTCATGGTTTGCTGCATTGTGTACCTACATCTCCTGCTTGATTGGTGGCTTATTTTTAGTTGTCTGGGAAAGTCAGGGCGGCCTTTAATGAATGAGACCTTTTTCCAATTGTTACATAGGAGAAACCCACAGTTGCCGAGATGGCAATGTTCAATGGTAAGACCCAGCCAAAGAGGGATAGACCTTTGTGTTAGATTCAGTAACTACCCTACATACAGGACAGACATTAAACATACTGTATCTTTCCTTACAAGTACTGTACCTTACAGAGGCCTCCACAAAGAGTGGCCATGACCATGCCCACTGAATCCAGGATACATCAGATAACCACCCTACATACTGTACAGCACAGACATACTCTATCATAACATACAATATTAAAGAGGCATCCATCTAGAGTGTCAATGGCCATGTAGGTGCCCACTGAACTTGAAAAGTGATCATAAATATTCCCTGTGAAAATACTCAGATTGGACACATTGAGTACCTGTTATTTCCTTGTAAGATCCCCATTGATGCAGTCCATGGCCCTGATGAGAGGTACTTCATCAGCTCCAAATTCACAGGAACTGTCACAGTCTTGAATTCTCCATCTCCATTTCAAAGCAGTGACCAAGGGGTCTCTGCTCCAAATGACCCCAACTACTTTTGACCAGAGCCCTATTGACCCCCCATGTGCCCCACTATGGACCCTCCCATAGCCCCCCCTATGGACCCCCTATGCCCCCCCTATAGAAACCCCTATCAACCCCCCCTATAGACCCGCCCCCCTCCTATGGACCCCCCTATAGACCCCCCTATAGACCCCCTATAGACACCCCTATAGACCCCCCCTACGGACCCCCCTATAGACCCCCCTATAGACATCCCTATAGAAATCCCTATAGACCCCCCTATAGACTCCCCTATAGACATCCCTATATACCCCCCTACGGACTCCCCTATAGACCCCTCTATAGACATCCCTATAGACCCCCCTACGGTCTCCCCTATGGACCCCCTACGGACTCCCCTGTAGACCCCCCTATAGACCTCCCTATAGACCACCTATAGACCCCCCCTACGGACCCCCCTATAGACCCCCCTACGGACTCCCCTATAGACCCCCTACGAACTCCCCTATAGATCCCCTACGGACTCCCCTATAGACATCCATATAGACCCTCCTACGGACACCCCTATAGACCCCCTATAGACCCTTCTATGGACCCCCCAATAGGCGCTCTATAGACCCCCATATATACTCCCCTACAGACCCCCTGTGGACCCCCCAATAGACACTCTATAGATCCCCATATATACTCCCCTACAGACTCCCTGTGGACACCCCTATAGACGCTCTATAGACCCCCATATATACTCCCCTACTGACCCCCTATGGACCCTGGTCAAAAGTATTGCACTAAATAGTGAATAAGGTGCCATTTGAGACTGAAGCAAAGTAGAAAATCAAATCAAATGTTGCACAGTTTAGCAGTTGTTATGACTCAGTTGTTATGACTCAGTTGTTATGACTCAGTTGTCATGACTCAGTTGTTTTGACTCAGGTGTTATGGCTCAGTTGTTATGGCTCAGTTGTTATGACTCAGTTGTTATGGATCAGTTGTTATGGCTCAGTTGTTATGACTCAGTTGTTATGACTCAGTTGTTTTGACTCCGTTGTTATGACTCAGTTGTTATGACTCAGTTGTTATGACTCAGTTGTTATGAATCAGTTGTCAATGCAGTAAAACAACAAAACACAGCACACTACAGGATATATGTCTATATGCTATCCATTTTTATTTTTAATCCCAGGCCCCCGTTCCCGCAGGAGGCCTTTTGCCTTTTGGTAGGCCGTCATTGTAAATAAGAATTTGTTCTTAACTGACGTGCCTAGTTAAATAAAGGTTAAATAAAATAAAATAAATATATTTTTGTTATCAAAGAAAGTGTAGAGCCAATTGGCCAATAGCATTTAATTGCCTGGTTTTATGTAGGCTGCTGAGGAGTAATAGCCACTGAGCACTTCTGTCTACATGATAGATGCTGTTAGTGGATGTCTGGGTTGGTTGTGTTGTAGAGGGTGTCGAGCCAGGAGCACTGGGTTGAGGAAGTCCATGTAGTGGAGTAATAAGAAACTATGGTTCACACAAACCCAAAGGAGTTCCAATTGGAAAGCACTCGTGCTTGGGCCAAAGTACAGAACTGGTTAGCCCTTTCTGTGATCAGTCTCACAATTCAGTCCTATCAAAGCAATGAGTTGTCACAACGTGCATGCCGTACCGTTAGGGGAAAGATGTCTACACAGTATATGCTGTCTATTTTAGTTGAATTAAAGAAGTCTACACAGTATATGCTGTCCATTTTAGTTGAATTAATCACGTCTACACGGTATTTGCTGTCCATTTTAGTTTAATTAAAGCACATTTTCTTATTTTCCTTTAATTTTATTTGAGTGAATATGACATTTCCGAACCATTTAGAACAACACACAACCCAGTACAGACCATATTTGCACTTCAATTCAACTGTTGTTGTTTTCTTCCATAGTTATTAAATGGCTTGCAGAGGTCAATAGTCTGAATAGTAAGTCCTCTGCCATTGAATAGACAGCAAACACGAACAGTTACCATGGAATGTCTATTGTTGCCAGCAAAAATGTGAACTTGTGAAAGAGAACTGGGGAAACTGCTGAGCGTTCTCAATTCAAATGGAATCTTAATATCTTCACATAGAGGAATACTGTAGACTAGACTACCCCCACTGTAGAATTATAGAAATATTTGTGTTTTCCCATTTCTGGCACTGAAAATATATTTCATTTCTCATTGTGATGACACCATAGATTATTAAAGGATGTTGTGAATGTGTGATAGTATCAAATAGGATGTATGTGAAAATAAGTTCCTGTCATAGAAAAGGTAAACATCTAATTATACTGTACATGCCCAACTGAAATGCATAGTCATGATATTTGTTGTGGAAAGCAGACCTGGGTTCAAATACATGTTTTTGAGTATCTGATATTAGAAATACTTTTCTGTGTATTTGAGTATTTTCAAATACACAACCCAAAACAAGTACTTTTTTAAATGCATGGGAGTGTATTTGAGTCAGTGTATTTGACATTTTAAAATGTATTAAAAAGACATTTGAGTGTACAAACCATTAGGAACACCTTCTATTTCCATGACATAGACTGAAAAGGTGAATCGAGGTGAAAGCTACAGTGTCTTGCGAAGGTATTCACCCTCTTGGCATTTTTCATATTTTGTTGCCTTTACAACCTGGATTTTTGGGGGGTTGTATCATTTGATTTACACAACATGCCTATCCCTTAGAAGACGCAAAATATATATTTTTGTGAAGTAAACATGAAATAAGACAAAAAAAACTGAAAACTTGAGCGTGCAAAGCTACTGTATTCGCCCCTCCCCCCCAAAAGTCAATTCTTTGTAGAGCCACATTTACAGCAATTACAGCTGCAAGTCTCTTGGGGAATGTCTCTATAAGCTTCTTCACATCTAGCCACTGGGATTTTTGCCCATTATTCAAGGCAAAACTGCTCCATCTCCTTCAAGTTGGATGGGTTCCACTGGTGTACAGAAATCTTTAAATCATACCACATATTCTCAATTGGATAGAGGTCTGGGCTTGACTAGGCCATTCCAAGACATTTAAATATTTCCCCTTAAACCACTCAAGTGTTGCTTTAGCAGTATGCTTAGGGTCATTGCCCTGCTGGAAGGTGAACCTCCGTCCCAGTCTCAAATCTCTGGAAGACTGAAACAGGTTTCCCTCAAGAATTTCCCTGTATTTAGTGCCATCCATCATTCCTTCAATAATTCTGAGCAGATTCCCAGTCCCTGTCGATGAAAAACATCCCCACAGCATGATGCTGCCACCACCATGCTTCACTTTGGGGATGGTATTTTTGGGGTGATGTGAGGTGTAGAGTTTGCGCCAGACATAGTGTTTTCCTTGATGGCCAAAAAGCTACATTTTAGTCTCATCTGACCAGAGTAGCTTCTATCTTCTATGTCTTTTTTTTCTTTAAGCAATGGCTTTTTCTGGCCACGCTTCTGTAAATCCCAGCTCTGTGGCTTGTACAGCTTAAAGAGGTCCTATAAACAGATACTCCTCCGCTGTGGAGCTTTGCAGCTCCTTCAGGGTTAGCTTTGGTCTCTTTGTTGTCTCTCTGATTAATTCCCTCCTTGCCTGGTACATGAGTTTTGGTTGGCGGCCCTCTCTTGGCAGGTTTGTTGTGGTGCCATACACTTTGTTGTGGTGCCTTACACTTTTTAAATAAATAATGGATTTAAGGGTGCTCCGTGGGATGTTCATATTTTTTATGACCCAACCCTGATCTGTACTTCTCCACAACTTTGTCCCTGACCTGTTTGGAGAGTTCCCTGGTCTTCATTGTGCCGCTTGCTCGGTGGTGCCCCTTGCTTAGTGTTGCAGACTCTGGGACTTTCAGAACAGTGGGGCAAAAAAGTATTTAGTCAGCCACCAATTGTGCAAGTTCTCCTACTTAAAAAGATGAGAGAGGCCTGTAATTTGCAAATAAATTCATTAAAAATCCTACAATGTGATTTTCTGGATTTTTTCTTCTTCTCATTTTGTCTGTCATAGTTAAAGTGTACCTATGATGAAAATTACAGGCCTCTCTCATCTTTTTAAGTGGGATAACTTGCACAATTGGTGGCTGACTAAATACTTTTTTGCCCCACTGTATGCTGAGATCATGTGATAGATCATGTGACACTTAGATTGCACACATGTGGGCTTTATTTAACTAATTATGTGACTTCTGAAGGTAATTGGTTGCTTACAGATCTTATTTAGGGGCTTCATAGTGAATACAGATGCACACACCACTTTTCCATTTATTTTATTTTTTTAAATCTTTGTGTATTTTTAGAACAATAAAAAAAAATCATTTCACTTAACCAATTTGGACTACTTTGTGTATTCCATTATATGAAATACAAATAAAAATCCATTTAAATTACAGGTTGTAATGCAACAAGATAGAAAAAACTCCAAGGGGGTGAATACTTTTGCAAGGCAGTGTATGATCCCTTATTGATGTCACTTGTTAAATCTACTTCAATCAGTGTACATTTTTATTTATTTATTTTATTTTACCTTTGTTTAACCAGGTAGGCAAGTTGAGAACAAGTTCTCATTTACAATTGCGACCTGGCCAAGATAAAGCAAAGCAGTTCGACAGATACAACGACACAGAGTTACACATGGAGTAAAACAAACATACAGTCAATAATACAGTATAAACAAGTCTATATACAATGTGAGCAAATGAGGTGAGAAGGGAGGTAAAGGCAAAAAAGGCCATGGTGGCAAAGTAAATACAATATAGCAAGTAAAACACTGGAATGGTAGTTTTGATGAAGGGGAAGGAGACAGGTTAAAGAAGGATTTTTAAGTGTTGAGACAATTGAGACAAGGATTGGGAATGTGTGCCATTCAGAGGGTGAATGGGCAAGGCAAAATATTGAAGTACCTTTGAACTGGGTATGGTATTATGTGCCAGGTGCACCCGTTTAAGTGTGTCAATAACTGCAACGCTGCAAGGTTTTTCACGCTCAACAGATTTCCATGTGTATCAAGAATGATCCACCACCCAAAGGACATCCAGCCAACTTGACACACCTGTGGGAAGATTTGGAGTCAGCATGGGCCATTATCCCTGTGGAACACTTTTGTCACCTTGTAGAGTCCATGCCCGACAAATTGAGGCTGTTCTGAGGGCAAAAGGGGGTGCATCTCAATATGAGGAAGACGTTCCTAATGGTTTGTACACTGAGTGTATGTGATTGAAATGTTTGAAATAGTATTTGAACGCAGGTCTGATGGAAAGTAAAATTTGTATACATATTTAATAATCCGTAGAAGTTCAATTATGAATAGTTCACATTGACTTAAGTGATTGGATTTCAACCATGTCAGAATTCAGCCGTGAGACTAATAATTCTCCACGTCATTGCATTTTGTTGGTCTCCTCCTCGTGATAAAGTCAATTCAAAGTCTCAGTCCATGAAATCAAATGACCTGCCTTTGCTGCATGACAACGAGGAAGCTGTCATTATCGAAGAACATGAATTACAGTTTTTCACACGATGGACCACTTTCTTTGACTTATTTAATGTCACACTGGGCAGAGCATTTATCAGAATGTGTTTACTTCTCTTGGTTAAGTTTCACATTAAACCAATGTGTTTCTGTTCAGTCCATCAGCTGCCATATCCTTAATGCATGCATACATGCCCCCCCCCCCCCCCACAGAAAATACTTTTCCTGTTAGTGTTAAACCACTTAGTTCATCTGTCATATTATATTCTTTATTTTTCCCTTTATGCTCTCAGTATAATTTAGATTGACACTGTAGGTAATAAAGACTAATCTAAAACACTTATTTATAAACTTTCATGTAGGTATATTGACTTTCAATTACGATTGTTTTGGCAGGTATGCATATGGGCATATGAGCATTGGAGCATAGCTGACTGAGAGTACAAAGTTGCTTAGAGACAAAACACTATTTATATGCAAACTGAAGACACAAACGGAAGAGGTTTTAACCAACATTGTATAATTATGTTAATGTATATGCATATCAAAACCTTTCACATTCCTTGCAGGTTCTCACGCCAATTGACTTGACTTGAGATGGTATGGTTTAGGTCTTGCCAGTTTTTGTATGCCTTCATTGTAACGTGCCATTATGACGATCCCCATGTCATTTCAAATGAATGAATCCAACAAAACAGGAAACAAAAAAGACATGAAAATGTTATCAGTGGTTTTGACTTCAGGCGAAGTGACAATGCATGTGTTAAACACTAGTAGTATCAAATAGGCCACGGTTGTATGTATCTAATGATAGTCCAAAATAGCTGGTTTTCTCTGGTGAACTTATGTCCAGACTTCAACATGTTAAAAGTGTAATTGGGGTTGATGGTGAGGGATTTTGACCCTTTAGTTGCCAATTCCCTGGCTGTATCCCAAATAGTACCCTATTCAATATCTATTGTAATACTTAGGGAAGTAGTGCAGTTGATTGGGATGTAACCTCTGGCTTTGTGAATTGTTTCATGGTTGTAGGCGACTCCCTCTGCTGGTGACACTATATAGTTGCCCTGAGTTCCTGTAAGTTTATAGTTTCTAGCCCAGGAGATATTAAAATAACTGCATGATGCAATATAGAAAGTGGCCATTAAAGTAACGATTTACAATGCAGCATGTTCAAGTAACTATTGAGTAAGTAGATATTTGTTAATACAATTGATGACCATTTCTAAGTATTGCTATGATAATAATTCGAAACTACTATCTAAACGTTCAGCCCAAATGTCGGGTTCAGCAGAGAGTTTCCATGGTGATTGGAGTGAGTGGCCACCATGTACCATAGTTGAGTAGACGGTATTTCACACTGTATGGAAAACAGCCTCCAGTAAAAATGAGTTTTGATGACTTTTGACCTTAGCAGTAAATGACTCCCAGATGGAGTAATCCATTGCCTTTAAAAATCAACTCTGCCAACAAATTTGGTTGGGCGATAACAAAGTAGTATCCTCCCCATGTAAAATCCTAAAAATAGAATAATGTATTCCTCATTTCCACTCTCAACGTTGCAGATGATGGATGTCCTCGTCTCCAGCAGAGCCATATGCTCACAGGGTCCATCTGTGGGACCTTTAACATACAGTACAAAGGCAGCTTCTTATTCTTATGTTTGTGTTCTGTGCTATCCTATTTGAGCACTCATTGTATGCAGGCAGGGAGGCAAAACATATATTAAAATGCAAATAATTTCTCCTAGTTGTCTTGAATTAGAGGCTTAATGAATACTGATTTAAAAAGAGGATTTCATTATTGTGACCTTGCCATCAGTATTGAGAACAGCATCCTCCCATTACAGTATATGGATGCTGTTGGGTCTCACTATGCAGTTGCCATTCCTCAAATTTGTAAAAAGGTGCAGTTTGAAGCCAACAAACATAATTTAACCATGGTGAAAAAAGACAATTTAAGATACCAGATAAAAACGACTTCTCGGTTCATGTACTGTAGCAATTTCAGCTATATCAGTTGATGCTTTCTGAGTTGCACATTGATGATCCATGAAGCGGAACTCTCATCTGATAACAAAGCAAAAAATAATCAATAAAGAATAGACAGTATAGGTCATGAGGGTTTTTCTGTGAAATAACTTTCTTTGAAGTAGTACATTCATTGACAGAGAATGTGTTATGGTAGAATGCCAGAGTACATCAAGTAAAATCCCTGGTGTTCAAGTGTTCCCCTCTGAGGAGAGAAAGAACATGAGGCTGATTTTAGGACTGATTCACCAACAGTTCCCCTGATACACATCCGTTCTGCGCACTACTTCCACAGACAAAACTGGGCCAATTGATCTCTGTTTAGAGACAGCATGTGTTCAAGGGCAGCACCATCAATGCTTCCCATGCTCCCCCTCCACACAGCGCCAACAGCCCAACGGCCCAATGCATCCCAATGCATTGATCAGATCCTGGCCTCTTCTACAGGCCAGTCCAATATGTCAATCCACATCTGACATCCAGGCCAGCACAGTCCACTTTTAGTCTAGACACCACCAGAGGGTTGGTTGGCTTCACAGCCAATAACCTTGTCCCGGACGATGATGAAGTGGAATACTGCCTGTGGTGTGGCATCTACACGTCTATATAACCATCTATTGCTGCCTCATCCAAGCAGAGAAATCAACCTCCATGAGCTGCCTTGGCTTATAAACCGTAATCGAAAGGTCAGATATTTGCCAGCTAACACATTGTCAGTCAGAACTCTATGCGCATACCAAAATACTTTTGGTTGTGCCCCGTCCCCCATCCAGGGAGGCAATGTCATCTCTGAAGTGATAGGAGTGTCTCAGATGCTTGTGACAGTTGTGACAGAAGCCTTCAGAAGTCTGCCTGTGCCGTTGTCAAGACACTGTCAAGCTGACTGGCAGAACAAAGGCCTGACGTATGTCTCCGTGAGAACTGTGGTGCACAGCAGAACTCACTGTGAGATATTGTCTCAGCTAATCAGCTAATTAGAACATGTGTTTATTTTATGTCTGCAAACTTTTCAACGCACTTGAAGAGACGGTCAAATAAATAACCAATACTTCTATAACTTCATCACGGAAATGGTCAGTCTTAGTTGCATCTCCATCTCAGATGCATACGTTATATATAGGATGCAGAGAGCTTCATTTGCCAAAATTCATTGAGTGAGTCCTGCAGTGAATATTCTGAGGCACAGGAGGGAATCACTTTCAACATGTTGCTTGTGGACCTTGAACACTCCCCATTAATCCACCTTGTTTCCTCTAAATGATCTCCCCGAATGTGGGTCCTCCAAACGTCAGTTGTCAGTTGTTACTGTAAGTGATCTCTGTGACTCACTAATCTCAAAATGAGTTTGGTAAGGAACGTAATGTATGCCTTTGTTTGGTCATTTGAGCCTTGACTATATGAACAAGGCAGAATTCAGTAGAACTGGGAACCAAATCCATGAAGATTGTGTGACGGCATCCGATCTGAAATCAACTGACAAATATCTAAGGAAGCCTCTGTAGGTTAAGAAGGCTAGGCAAATAGATGGCTACATTGATTGTGTTACAATTTCCAATGAGCTCACCTAAGCACTCATTCCTAAGGCTACTCAAGTAATGAACCTTCCAATTGCCGACCCAAACATTTTTCACAATGTTAATTGACACGACATCTTACTTGTTACTGAGGGCAGCATATGGTACTGTATAACAGGCAGGGGTACCAAACAAGCAAAAAACAAATGCTTGTTTTTATCTCAGAGGTAGGCATATTCCTAATCCTATCCCTACTGTAATAAGGGTCAATAGCAATTGATTGAGGAGGGCACTTTCCCTCTCTCTCACGCTCTCTGCCTCTGTGTTTCAACCTGGAGGAAATCCATGACTGGCCTCCTGTCCTTACCTCCCACCCAAACACACTCTGCTCCCCACACCTCTCTGCTCCCCACACCTCTCTGCCTATGAGTGGGCTGCAGTCCAAGGAGAGAGTGAGGGTACTGTAGGTAGTCACTAGATGTAATAGATGCTATCTTTATTGGAATGCTCCTGCCTCACTATACTGATACGGATTGATTGGTAATACATTATATTAAGGTACCCTTTATAAGCTTTATAAACCCTATATAAAGGCCCTGGGTGTATAAAGGCCCTGTGTATAAAGTGTTAGCCTACCGATATATCTAAAATCATGTCTATTGTTTCTCACATCTAATGTGGCGGGTTGCTGCAAGGTTCTGTACTGTAATGCTAAAAAAAAGTGTGTAAAATGAATTAATTTCACTGTCTCTTGCTTTTTATCCAACAATACTATAAAGCGTTTTCTCAAGTATTGTAGACGGGTTTGGTCTTGAGAATCTGTACCTCCTTGCAACAATCTCTGATAGGCAGGGGATACATATTTAAGGTGCTTATGGTGTGTTTAGCATGAGAAATGTTTCCATTGAGGGAATGGGTCTTGTAGCGAATCAGCGGTGGCTTGTATGCCTCTTTACCTTCGCTGCTATGAGAAGTGGAAGTGCAGTAGCAGGTTATGAGTGTCTCCAGAAGGCTGTTGTTGTGTTTGCCACGAGCCATAAAGCCATTAAAAACCTCTTAATAAGACATGGCCTGCCTACAGCACATTACTTGAACTGTCAGTTCTTTTATGCTGCCTTTGATGGATACATTTACTCTTTGAAAGCATGGGAAAAACACAACACTGCTCTCAGCTCCCAGCCAGGAGTGCATGATGGGCTTATTTTAAGGCGTTGCTAATGTTGTACATTTTTTGAAGATAAATAACTGACTGAATGGACTGTGCAGATCAAACCTTTTTGCATGAGTTTTAGGGTAAAAGCCATTTGATTTTAATATGTTGCCCATCGCTAGTTCACTACCTGCTGCTTTCTGACTACTCTATAGAACTGTTCTTCATTGAACCCTGCCTCTCAATGAAATGCAAGAGATAAAAACACTTTAAAGATCCTTGAGTCTGGCAGGCAGGCAGAAAGAAAAGTCTCCTTTCAAGCTGAAACATGTCTGCTTTTTGTCCATCTCAATAGAAAGAGCAAGTGGCATGTCATTTTGAAGATGCATTTGAATAAGGTAAGTTTTTTGGTCCCCATCACTCCACTAGAAAGATTGTCTTATGTTATTGCCTCTAAATCCAGGGCTGTAATTTATAGCGGCCAGTGCCAAGAGACGGATTTATGGATTTTAATCAATTGTCTTATTTGGCATGCAGAAATGTCAGATAGTCATAGATATTCACTGCCAATTTTTTCCAGCCCTTGCCCTGCTGGGAACTGGCAACACCCAGATTAATAACTGTGGAAAGGGCCTGTAGTCCGCTGGGTTCAGGTTAATCCTACCTGAGACTGCTGAGTGAGAGTTGGCATCCTGATTAACTGAGGATTCACTTAATGGCTAGCTTAGCTCTGTAAACACCCTTCAGCAACTATTGTGTTTCCTTCCAAAATCCTGTTTCATCGCTCGTGGAATAGACTTATATCTACACTACCATTCAAAAGTTTGGGATAATTTAGAAATGACCTTGTTTTTGAAAGAAAAGCATATTTTTTTGTCCATTAAAATACTATCAAATTGATCAGAAATACAGTGTAGACATTGTTAACGTTGTAAATGACTATTGTAGCTGGAAACTGCATTTTTTTTTGATGGAATATCTACATAGGCGTACAGAAGCCCATTATCAGCAACCATCACTCCTGTGTTCCAATGTCATGTTGTGTTAGTTAATCCAAGTTTATCATTTTAAAAGGCTAATTGATCATTAGAAAACCCTTTTGCAATTATGTTAGCACAGCTGAAAACTGTTGTTCTGATTAAAGAAGCAATAAAACTGTTCTTCTTTAGAATAGTTGAGAATCTGGAACATCAGCATTTGTGGGTTCGATAACAGGCTCAGAATGGCCACAGTCAAATAACTTTCTTCTGAAACTCATCAGTCTATTCTTGTTCTGAGAAATTAAGGCTATTCCATGCGAGAAATTGCCAAGAAACTAAAGATCTCGTACAACGCTGTGTACTACTCCCTTCACAGAACAGAGCAAACTGGCTCTAACCAGAATAGAAAGAGGAGTGGGAGGCCCCGGTGCACAACTGAGCAAGAGGACAAGTACATTAGTGTCTAGTTTGATAAACAGACGCCTCACAAGTCCTCAACTGGCAGATTTATTAAATAGTACCCGCAAAACACTAGTTTCAACGTCAACAATGAAGAGGCAACTCCGGGAGGCTGGCCTTCTAGGCAGAGTTGGAACGAAAAGGCCATATCTCAGACTGGCCAATAAAAACAAAAGATTAAGATGGGCAAAAGAACACAGACACTGGACAAAGGAACTCTGCCAAGAAGGCAAGCATCCCGGAGTCGCCTCTTCACTGTTGACGTTTCCAGCTACAGTACGTAGCCATTTACAACATTAACAATGTCTAGACTATTATTTCTGATCAATTTGATGTTATTTTAATGGACAAAAAAATTGCTTTTCTTTCAAAAACAAGGACATTTCTAAGTGACCTTAAACTTTTGAACAGTAGTGTACATATATTAAACTGATAACTAAAAAGTATCTAACAAGACATACTTGGTCTCGCCTAACATTAAAAATGCATGTGGCATTTTTGTATGCAGTGATAGCAAGCTTATAGACTAGTTGCACAAATGTTTAAACCCAGAAAAGTTAACTCCATAGACAATTGAAAGGTTCTACAAGAGAAGCAAGTCAGCCCTTGCTGTCTCTGCCTGGCCGGTTCCACCCTCTCCACTGGGATTCTCTGCCTCAAACCCTATAACGGGTGCTGAGTCACTGGCTTACTGATGCTCTTCTATGCCGTCCCAAGGAGGGGTGCATCACTTGAGTGGGTTGAGTCACTGACGTAATTTTCCTGTCTGGATTGGCGCTCCCCTCGGGTTCGTGCTGTGGGGGAAATCTTCGTGGGCTATACTCTGCCTTGTCTCAGGGTAGCAAGTTGTTGGTTTGAAGATATCCCTCTAGTGGTGTGGGGGCTTTGCTTTGACAAAGTGGGTGAGGTTATATCCTGCCTGGTTTGCCCTGTCCGGGGTTATTGTCGGACAGGGCCACAGTGTCTCCCGACCCCTCCTGTCTCAGCCTCCAGTATTTATGCTGCAACAGTTTATGTGTCGGGGGGCTAGGATCAGTCTGTTATGTCTGGAGTATTTTTACTGTCTTATCCAGTGTCCTGTGTGAAATTAAGTATGCTCCCTCTAACTCTCTCTTTCTCTCTTTCTCTATTTCTCTCTTCTCTTGGAGGACTTGAGCCTTAGGACCATGCCTCAGGACTACCTGGCCTGATGAATCCTTGCTGTCCCCTGTCCACCTGCTGTCACCAGTCCACCCCATTCCACCTGCTGCTGCTCCAGTTTCAACTGTTCTGCCTGCAGCTATGGAACCTTGACCTGTTCACCGGATGGGCTACCTTGTCCTGCACCTGCTGTCTCTGACTCTGAATGATCATGATCATGGTCATGATCATGATCAACTGTCATTTACTCCTGAGGTGCTGACCTGTTGTACCCTCTACAACCACTGTGATTATTATTATTTGACCCTGTTGGTCATCTATGAATATTTGAACATCTTGGCCATGTACTGTTATAATCTCCACCTGATACAGCCAGAAGAGGACTGGCCACCCCTCAGAGCCTGGTTCCTCTCTAGGTTTCTTCAGAGGTTCCTGCCTTTCTGGAGAGTTTTTCCTAGCCACTGTGCTTCTACAGTACATCTGCATTGCTTTCTGTTTGGGGTTTTTAGGCTGGGTTTCTGTATAGCACTTTGTTACATTGGCTGATGTAAAAAGGGCTTTATAAATCAATCTGATTGATTGATTGACTGTAAAATAAAGAGCTATATTAAGCCTTGCTGGACTAAAAAGGATTTACTTCAGTTCAGTAGACCCTCAACCGTGCTGGTTTTTCTCCTGCTGTAATGCATATAATACAGCACACTGCCACTGTCATCATTTCTATTGTTTTCCTAATTCAGCAAGCAAGTTGGTGAGAGTTATGGATTTTGCAACCAGTGTTGAATTCATTATTCCAGTTAGTAGTTTCTTTAATAAAAGCTGGTATCAAAAGGCTTTGATACTCAGATAGTCTTAAACTGCTAACAATGGCTCTTTCTGCTTGTAATTATCCTTCTAGCCAACCCAAAATATTGCCTAACGACTCACACTGAATTCTTCCGCTGCTCTATGCTCTCCACCTACTTCACTCTGAGACTGCCATCATTAAAGTTGTTTGTGCTGATGTCAAAATTAGGGATGTGGTACAAAATAAAGTAATCAGCGATTTGATCATTTCTAACCAATCAGTGGAGCAATGCCAATGGCAAATTTTCGAAACGCTGCTTTATCCATGTGTGTTCTGACTCTGTCCCAACCCATTGGTATCTGGGACCATTCAGAACATTTAGAATGTGTCTGCGTTCCAGAAATCGTCGGCGAGGTGCTCAGATCCAGACTCATTGCGAAGAAGAAACTAACGTCCGTTGGCGTGGCGTAGTGTTTGGCCTGAGCAAGGAGCTAGCCAGGCAACCAAAAATATCCTTTACTTTAAAAAAAAAAGTATCATAAATTGAAAATCTCAATTTAATCGAAAGCGTTCCTTAGGGATGCTGGCCCATGTTGACTCCAATGCTTCCCACAGTTGTGTCAAGTTGGCAGGTAGTGGATCTCTACTACGAATAACTCGTTCCATCTCATCCCACAAATGCCCAATTGGATTGAGATCAGGTGACTGGGCAGGACACTGCAGTAAGCTGAATTCACTGTCACGTTCCTGGACAATCCTAGCTTTGTGACATGGGGCATTATTCTGCCGAAAAAAACACATTCGCAGATGGATACCCTGCTGGCATGAAGAGTTGCACCTGATTGACAATGATGTTCTAGATATCCTGTGGCATTCTAACATAGATCCACTTTCATCAAGGGGCCAAATGTGTGCCATGAAAACACACCCCTCACCATCTGTAATGTTGACATGAGGCATGATGGATGCATGTACTCATGTGGTTTTCTCCTTACCCTAGTCCTCCCATCAGTTTGAAACAGCAGGAAAAGGGATTCATCAGACCAGGCAATGTTTTTCCCATTCTCCAGAGTCCAGTGTTTTTGTTCTCTAGCCCACTGCAACCGCAGTGTCTTGTTTTTTGCTGAAAGAAGTGCAGCTCTGTAAGATCGTCGGCTGCCATACCCCATTCGTGTCAAGGTACGACGATTTGCGCATTCTTTTATGAGTCTTTGGGCCCCAATTTGGTACTGGACTGTCAGTTGACTAACTGTAGCCCATCTGTCGCTCTGCACAATTCGTGTCAGCCTCCTTAGTCCTCTTTCATCAATGATCCGTTTTCGATCAATGGCCTGCCGTTGGCCAGATGTTCTTGGGTGGTGGACCATTCTTGATACACATGGAAAACGGTTGAGCATGAAAAACCCAGCAGTGTTGCAGTGAGAAGTTTTCACATTGTTTGGCTTTTCCTTTTCGTTTTGTTTTGCAGTGAAGGCGAACTTGATGTTCTGTAGTCAAGGTTTTCAAACTCCAGTTATGGACTAGAATTCAGAGCGAGAATATGAATGGGTACAATGTTGGAAGCAAAGGTTTCCTTATATTGTTTGAGGAAAGTTTTACTGTATATTGTTTGAGGAAACTGCTTAGAAATACATTAAAAAATGGTTTAAAGCACATTTTTCAAAGAAAAGGGACAAAATAGGTTTCCCGTGGCAGGTGATAAACGATGACTGTGAGGCAATCCATCTGCTGCATCAACAAATTGGAAATAGGATCTCCAAAAGATTACAAATTACAAGATATCAGCAATGATTCACACTGAGAGACCAGCCACAAGTAGTACTGTAGAGGCTCTCTCCTTCTCCTTACAGTGGTAGTACCGCTGGCAACGTGACAATTTCCCTCCAAAATGTCAGCATCATATCATGTCTAATATTTTCTATCTTTCCAGTCAATAACCCAAAGTGTTTCATGTGTGTTCAGTGTTATGTTTCATTTATAAATAGTTTGAAGTGTAATTAATTTTGCATTCGAAATAATATGCAATTCTGTTTGGTGAAAATTATGATTATACTGTAGCAGAGCTTTCAAAATGATTGGGAACCAATAGGTCCTAATATTCTGAGGACCAAACCCAACATTGGGCAGGTTGGGTTGAATATAGATCCTGCAACCCTTACTCAAGCTGAGGAAATTATTGTTATACTGAAAAACAGTTCTATAAAAATAGTGTAGCGCATAGCAATTTCTATCATATGATCACCATACAGTACAAGCAAACATGTTCAAGTAATATTGCCATAGCAAAGCCATAATGCATTCCACAGATAATATACCACGGAAAGCC
This sequence comes from Oncorhynchus kisutch, assembly GCF_002021735.2. Classification (NCBI taxonomy): domain Eukaryota; kingdom Metazoa; phylum Chordata; class Actinopteri; order Salmoniformes; family Salmonidae; genus Oncorhynchus; species Oncorhynchus kisutch. The sequence continues at coordinate 20,189,226 of NC_034203.2, forward strand.
AATTATTTATTTATCTAGCTACCTTTATTTTGACCATCTAGGCCATTGAGAGAATGTGTCTTACAACAACCATCTCAATATTGTACAGTTTTAGTACAATATGTCTTATGGTTTGATACACTGCAGGACAGCCAGGACAGCTCTGACATGCTCAATAAGGCAGGAAGCATTTTGAATGATTTAAAATCCCTTTCTCTCACAACCACATAAAACTGAATTACCTGAAACAGGATTATCTGTATCGTTCTCCTCCTCCAGGACTGAGACAGCAGAGAAATACTAAAAAGTGTCTGTGTGTGTTTCTGTGTGTGTGCGTGTGTGTGAGTGCATGCCTGTGTGTGTGCGCTCATGTGCCAGGGTGCATGTTTGATACTGCTCTCCTATGGGACTGGGACAGCAGAGAAATATTAAACTCTGTGTGTGTGTGTGTGTGTGTGTGTGTGTGTGTGTGTGTGTGTGTGTGTGTGTGTGTACGTGTACGTGCCGATGTGTGTGTTTGTGGTACAATAGTACAACGTGGAGGGATTCCCAATGTAGCCATGGGACTTGTAATCTCTTTTCTCTTAGGAACACTGAGATAGGTATCATCAGCACCATGGCATGTTAAGATCTAACCCTGCAGCCATCCTCAGTGTATTTAATAAAACGGCACAGCTGTCGAAGAGGGAGGGAAAATGAAAAAAAAAGTTCATTTGCAATTCCTTACAGCTGACAACACAACTTGCAAAGGCTGTCACTTTATCTCCCAGTAGGTAAGCAAAGGCCCTGAGGAAGAGACAAGGCGAGGAAAGCAAATGAGGATGGTTTCTCTTTTCATGTAGAGACAAGCATCCTGCTCGCTACTTTGTGTATCCCTGCAGCAGAGTGTTGGTGTGGTGTGTTTGTTCTTTACCCCGACTGACAGAGAGCTCATGGCCAGGGTGTGTGTGTTCGCCTTTAACACCTCTCTCTGTGTGTTGATAGGTGCAGGATTAGACATTGGCACAAGAGGACCACTGCTTACGCTCAAGTTAAGACAACATCAACCATAAAGATATGCTTTATTATTAAGTATTCATGGTTTGGACTTCAGCATATTGTGTTGACATGTATTGCTTTTTAAGTGCATCCCTCGGGTATACAGATATGGGATTAAAGTGAAAGAGTACTGGTTTGTTATAAAGATACTGTACTAGTATACACATTTTGAGCATTTAGTGACCCGTTTTCTATCATCTTCAATTAAACTTCCAATTTCCTCAACTGGTTGAAAAAGTGAGTTATTCCTTGGTGCATGCTGCAGAGCATTGTGGGGCTCAAGAGACCAAGAGTAATTGTCTGACTGACTTGGCAACACTTCATTTTTTAAACTCGTGATCACAAAGATACAGCTAGGGCTTAGCAGTGAGTCGGTAATATCGTACTGTGGAGATTCATGTATTCTTTCCACACAACAGTAGATGAGGATTTTTTTTATGTGTGGCGGGCGATAGTGGGATCAGAGACTAGTCTAGATCCCTCTGGGATATTGCATCTTTAATGTCTTACTGAAATACTTAGAGGAACTGTTGTTATTGTGGTGGAGCAGCAAACATGAGATGGAGGTGAAGTACCAGCCACTGGAAGCCTTTGATCTCTGATTTCTAACCAATGGGGATTAGTGGCACCATCATAGTGAAGGCTTCAGGCATGACTACGTATGGTGGTGACAGTAACACACACACACACACACACACACACACACACACACACACACACACACACACACACACACACACACACACACACACACACACACACACACACACACACACACACACACACACACACATACACACACACACACACACATACACACTTACACACATACACACACACACACACACATACACACACACACACACATACACACACACACACACACACACACACACACACACACACACACACACACACACACACACACACACACACACACACACACACACACACATACACACATACACACACACACATACACACATACACACATACACACACACACATACACACACACACACACACATACACACACACACACACACACACATACACACACACACACACACACACACACACACACACACACACACACACACACACACACACACACACACACACACACACACACCCTTAGGCTGATGAGTTGTCCTCCCAGGATAAGGTAGACCTGGTGGTCTAACAGCTGCCTGTTAATTAGTTAGATCTGGAGATATTTCGGGAAGGATTTCATGCCCCTGGTACAGATAGTGGTGATTCATTATCAATCTAACCCAATATACCCCAATATAACCCTGGCTTGATCAATAATGGATGATTGGGAATGGATTGGTTTCACTTTCTACACTTTCAACTTTCTACATGGCATCAAAAGGCCTGTTTCCAAACTTCTATAGGTATATTAAAATATCTTATTAGTCATAACCAGTCAAATCTTACTAGGTGAAAGTCAGGATGAAACAAAGCTTTATGAGTCAGCCAAAGCTAGCAATGTCCATTCTTTTGTTGTTAACATTCTTGTGTAGAAGTGTTTGATATTTATGAAAGTCAACTCAATGTTCAACTTGTCTCTGAGCATATTTACACATTCTATTTTCTCTTCTCCTTGCAGCGTGTTATTTTCTCAACCTCTCTGAGTTGACAGGTAACTTATCTTCAGTTGATCTTTACAAGGTGATGCTGAAAACCTCTCGCGGACAGATTTCCATTTACCCGAGTGGAAGATAAGAGGCATAAACAGTAGTGGACGATGCATACTGGAGGCTTGTACTTTGATATCATCCTTAGACCCTCAAAATACCATGTTGCACCGTCCAAACAAAATCTCTGTATCACTGAAACCTATATTTTTTTATGATTGAATTAAATCCTAACGATGTAAAAGGATTGATGTCTTCCTCTGGTTTGGCATCTAACTCAAACAGGCACAAACAAGAAAACACATCTATCCCGTCTTGATTCCGATAGTTATTTCATCATTTCTCCGACACCTTGTGGTATTATCTTCTTGTGTTATGTTGCTCCGTCATTTCATCCTGCCTACATCTCTGACTCTTTCTCGTTGCACAAAGGCAGAGAGAAGACGTTTCTTATATTTTCATGAAAGGCAGAACAATAACTGTCAGTTCTGGCCCACAAAAAAAAAAACTGTCTCCTCTGAAAGAGGGAGATGAAAGGAGAAAATGACTTACGAGAGAGGGTGACGGAGACAAGACTGTTTCAAAAGGCGGGTTGGGTTGGAACAGAACAGTGCTGTATCCTAAGAGGGAAGAAGAAGCCACAGCACTGACAGATTATTTGATGCTTTGCATAAGTGGGATTCAATGTCAGGTTAGGAAAGAGAAAGCAGTTACAGAAACAAGGGTTCATTGGAATGAAGTTGGGTCTGAATCATTAGCAGTCGTGGGCTTATAGGGATTCCCAAATGCTTTAATGACAGCAATACTGCTGCAGGACCCAAGGGACAGAACTCAGTCCTCGAGTTAATAAAGAACATGCATCCTCTCGAAAGACACCTTGTGGATCACACATTCAATATTTTTGTGTTATTGTGTTATTGTGTTATTTTAAACTTGGACAGAACAAATGTTCCTCTCAACAATATTTGCACGAATGGAAAACAATACTGGGACATGTATTTTGACATATTTTAAATATATGGTCTGAAACAATAGATCACAAGAGAAGTAGTTCCTTTAAAAGCAGACCGTCACCATGGTGCCCAGCATGCCTCCAGCCTCTGACCTGGTGGGACAAATATGAAATTAAATTCCCCTGAATCATAGCGGCATGAACAAAGTGAGTCTTCAGCAGCATTTAAATGGACTGTGCTTGAGTCCCAAATGGCACCCTATTACTTATATACTATGGGCCCTGCACTAAGTAGGGTGCCATTTGGGATCCAGGCTGTGTTATGCTTTACTGTCCCTCCATTAAACAGGGAACCATTTGGTTGGTCATTATTCATGTTGTACCCCCTGAGCCCTCTGTATCTGCTGCAGCAGCTGGTCCCACAGCCTCTCCTCTGACAGATAGGAACAATGATAGCAGCTCAGAATTATGTTCTTGATCTGTATCTTGTCTACCTTTTATCAAAGCACTAGATAACATTCTTGCAGATAGCATATTTTTAGCAGATGGCATGTTCTTTCATTCCAATATCAGCCAAAATGTGACTTCTTGCTCACTCTGCACTATTGAGGCTACTGAGGACTGACGGGGTACTTCTTTTATTCAGAAATATTGCATTTCCCTTGTAATTTGCAGAGAAGAAACTTCTCCAAATATTACTTTGTTAAGCTGTATTTATTTTTTAAACAATGTGATCAGGTAGTAATGGCACGCGTCCTTATGTGAAAAAGGCCTAAGGACTGAGGAGTAATGGAGATCTTCAAACCTTTTAGGTCGCAGGTACTGAAAATGAGCAGTGGCCAATGATCCTGAAAGACAAGGCAATTTGCCAAGTGCTACTGGAGTAATGATAATTGAATCGGAATGTTGCAATACAGAGATTTACAAGGTAGAGAGGGGCAGAGCGCCTGTGGAGGCTGGATACTGGTACAGTGTGCATGTCGGGATGTTTGCACATTAACCTGTACAAATAGGGGTTACCAATTCACTTCCCAGGGCCTGGCTGGGCCTGTCTGGGCCTCTCTGTGGTGCGGCTAGCAAGAGCCTGCCCGAGCTCTGTAGCAACCCAGCTCACCCAGCTCCATCAGTGATTCAGCACCGTACACACAGACACCTCTTTATTCAGCAGTTCAGGTCTGGACCGATATACTGTGTGAAATAAAGGAGGACAGCTAGAGAGATTTCAAGAGAAAGATGGAGTTAAACAGACGCTAGGAGAATAGGGAGAAGCAGAATCACAGCATCCCTCTGGTGCTCTGCCCCCCCATGTTTTCCATTATGACACAGGACATTGGGTATGAAGTGACTCTGACAGTTAGTATACTGTAGATTATTCTGGAAAGCCCTAGTACAGTATGTTTAACAGGAAGTTTGACCTACTGACGGATCCAGGTAGTCGCTAGTCCCCCAAGGCTCACTTGTCTTTGTAGAGAGAAAGTCCTCTAAGGGACATACAGTATATACACACAATGTTCAGTACTGGGAGGAATAGAGAGGAGAAGGGAGAAGTGAGGAGTAGGGAGGAGAAGCGAAAAGTAGGGGAGAGAAGGGAGGAGTAGGGAGGAGAATGGAGGAGAGGTTAAAAGGCTTTAGGCCTCTTTTCCACTCGGATAAGCTGAGTTTATAAAGATATGCAGAGCGTCGCCTCAGAGTTACAACAAGGATGCTCTTCCCTGAGGGCGCCGGGAGACACTGTGATCTAGCATGGCACATGGGAGGTTAGGAACATCAATGGTGCTCTCATATATAATGCAGCAGGTGGTGTAATAGCTTGTGTAACCCCTCTTTAAGAAGCACTCAGGGTAATGTCAGCTGAATGAGAAATGAAAGCAGATCGAAAGAAGAGCAAAGTGTTGAACAGAACATTTTTACAAAAACTTCTATTCCCAATAGATGTCAGATGAAATATTAACTCCTCAAGGAATGATTTGCCTTTCTTTGATGTTGATTAGAGGTAGCCTAGTAACATTACTTATTTCTAACAATGATCTTGTCCTGGCGTTGTGCTTTATCCCAGCCTTTGTATTCCTTCAAACCTGCAGGCTTGAAGTGTGCTGTGCCTGAATTTGAGAGCCATCCATCTTTGTGCCTTTTTGTCTAATATAAAACCTTACTGCAGGTCATTCAGAAGGTCACTCATCATTACACACTGAAAGTATGCTACTGCAACATCTCCGCTATCTCCTTAATACAGCATGAGTAGGGCATCTGCAGATTGAATGCTTAGCAGAAAAATAGGATTGTGCATTATGTTAGGGAAAGGTTAATGTATTTTTTGACCTACTCTAGCAGTAACACTGTGTAGCTTTCAGCATCTTAAACCTACACTGTCTTTTTATCCTACTGTATGACCCTCATTGATGAGCTCATTACACAGTAAATACCCTCAAGAGTCAGAGTAATAGGCCAATTTCACAAAAAACAGCTCAGGGTTTTGATTATATTTACTGTTGAACAGACACTGATGTAGGTTTCCATTTGCATCATAAACATTCATCCTATATGAACACTTATGAAAACAATGGCGCTACATGTGAAATGTCACTGTTAATACACTGTTACACAGGTATGACAACAACGGAATTCTCAATTTCCAAATGTCCAAACATGCTATTCCACATGAGCTTTTGTCATACATGCTCCTCGTCCTGACATTTCAATCAAGCCAGCCAGTCTACTATCTGTTCTCAGGGAGAATTAAGGTGAAAAGTGCTATTGGCCGTCAACAGACAGGAGTTATTGCATGGTTCGGCTTGATGGTAATGTTATGTTAATACCAAGGTGAAAGCAAATGCTGCTGATATAAAGGGAGGCTCAGTATATTTGTTATTGGAATGGCTGCTTAAAATGTGTGACAACATAACATTAATGCCTGTGATGATACTTAGCTTTTGTTCCTCTATGATGTGTGGTGAGGAGTGGAGAATTTATCTCCAGTGGAAGAGTCCTCTACTGTAGACTCTCTCTAGTCATCCCTCTTCACTGTCTTCGCTGCAACTTTATGAGATAAGTCATCTTTTTAAACCTCTCTCTACATCATTAAGACAAAAACCTGATTCTGTGCATAATTGGAGCATATTTCATATCTTCTCTTGTATCATCTCCAGCCTGAGCCATAAAAAGAAGGCTTTGGATGGAAGGGATATTCAGCTTTATGACTATAGTCTCTGAAAGAACAGAAGTTAAGGGGGAATGTATATGGCTAAGAACAAAACCCAAGGTTTTACCCAAGGTTTTTTGCTTTTGGGTGTACAATGAAATGGAAATGGCTTTCTTTGTGAATTATCTGCCAGCCCACATCATGTTCAGAAATAGACACTTATTGCTTGTCAATGGCATCCCAAAGCTCCAGATGCTTACTGAGTGTCCTGTCAGAGGGTTTTGTCAGAGGGGTACACCCAAATGTGTATATGTAAAGTACAATTCGTTAATGTTTTATATTGAAACAGCCAGTTTTCTAGGGTTCGTGATCATCAACTTTGAACAGAATTGCTTTATGCCTCAGTGAGTTTTTGATCATGCCAGCTAGCAGGGGGTCGGCCCGGGAGAACCAATTCACATTCAATTTCCCAAGAAAATGACCAGTTGCAATAAAACTGACACTATTGTTCACTGGTCATCTGCCTTAGCAGGTACACTACTCATTTTTATACTACTAGTCATTACAGGGTATAGCTTAAAATGGCAATGTGCCATAGTAGCCCCAAACTTATTTCATGACTTGTCAACGTGCTCCCAACTCCCATAATGCCTCCTCACTTCCACCCGTCCAGCGGTAGGCGGCCCAATGGACGGATTGTGAGCCTCTACGCCGTCAGTTCTCATTACGGTCAGTCAGGAGGATGACCAATAAGTGCATACAGGGCAGAAATGTGTGTTAAAACACCTTGCCCTTGAACAATAAATTGAAATAGTCGTTGCTGTTGCCCCCGAGCCTTTGATCCTCATCCTCCTCTTTGTCGCTTCTAATTGAGAGGTGTCCTAATTGAGGCCTGACAACAGGCCTTGATAAAAACACATCTGTCTCCAAACACTGTGGCCTCATTGCAATTGCAGAAACCTAAAGGCCTGAGGAAAACGTCCTATGAATATCGAATCTCTATCCAACTTCAACAAATGCAGCCCATAGTCTCAACGCCCCTGTTTCCTGAGCTGGAGCGCAGGGCAATGGGGGCATGTTGGTGTATCTCCATTGCTGTGGCATAGAGGAGCAGGCCCATTATACAAGTCCCTGTGTGTGTGGTTGAGAGTGAGTCAGAGAGCCATTCCAGGCCATTCATTGAATATGTCATTTTGACTTTAGGACTGCATGTACCACGTTTTCACTTTAATCAAAGGGACCCTGCACTACTTAATGGGTGTGAAAATAATGTTCCAGTTGGGTTTGTCCATTTGATTTCTTTCTCATCTTTCTGGTTCTCATTTATTTGGTGGATTTGCTGGTTAAATGGCTTGCGTCGTGTCAAACGGGATCTTTTCGCATGAGGAGAGGTGGGAACATTTCTCATTCTCTACAGGTGGGGGAGGTTTAATAATGTACCCGTTCCCAAGGCCAAAGCCGTGTATATAAAGGTATAGCAGGCAAGCCTGATATGTTACAGTACGTCACACAGCATATTTGAACATGCAGGATCTCCCAATCCCTGGATGACTTACACAGCTCTTTAGTTGTATAATGACTATTTCAGTTCAGCATCAGCACACATGCACCACATCTGTTGTGTGCTCTCACCTTGAGGTTGTAGCGTGGTCATAAGTAACCTTCAAAGATTTGTAGCAAAGACAAAGAACCAAAGATCATACCTGTGGTTGGTTTCAAAGATGTAGTCAAGGGGAATTGCCCTGATTTGTGATACATAACAAGGAAATAACATGAAAGGTTGACTTCCCTTTCACTTCACAACGGGGCATTCGTCAACAACAAAAAATAACAAGACAATTTTCAGTATCTGTCACATCGTGTATGTAGGTGGCAGGGAAGTCAAGCTCAGGAGAATAAAAACTTGGTATAAATGGAGTATTTTAATAACTTGGCCGCTATAAACCAATGGAAAATGAAACATAGATCAATGATGGCTAGAAGACCGGTGACGTCAATCGCCGAGCACCGCCCGTACAAGGAGAGGCATTGACTTCGGCAGAAGTCCTGACAGTACCCCCCCCCCCCCCCCGATGCGCGGCTCCAGCAGCTGTAACCTGCACCTATAACATACCTCGTCCACTCTCCTCAGGACTTTAAATGGCCCCACAAACCGCGGACCCAGCTTCCGGCAGGGCAGGCGGAGGGGCAGGTTTCGGGTCGAGAGCCAGGCCCTGTCCCCCGGTGTTCACCGGGGCCTCACTGCAGTGACGGTCGCAGTACAGAGCCATTCCAGGCCATTCATTGAATGGTGGACGTGGGCGGCGTCCCATGTTTCCTCCGCGCACTGGAACCAGTCGTCCACCGCAGGAGCCTCTGTCTGACTCTGATGCCATGGAGCCAGAACCGGTTGATACCCCAATACACACTGAAATGGAGAAAGGTTAGTGGAGGAGTGGCGGAGCGAGTTCTTGGCCATCTCTGTCCAGGGCACGAACACCGCCCACTCCCCCGGCCGGTCCTGGCAATAAGACCTCAGAAACCTACCCACATCCTGGTTAACTCTCTCTACCTGCCCGTTACTCTCGGGGTGAAAACCTGAGGTAAGGCTGACCGAGACCCCCAGACGTTCCATGAACGCCTTCCAGACCCTTGACGTAAATTGGGGACCCCGATCAGACACTATATCCTCAGGCACCCCGTAGGGCACCCCGTAGTGCCGGAAGACGTGTGTAAAGAGGACCGTAGGGAGACCGGGCAAAGGGAGGAGACAACAGGACTTCGGCAGAAGTCGTTACAGTTTCAGATACAAACTTTTGAAAAGGCTGCATGTATTCAGCCTCTGTAGGCTTCTTGGTATGCTGTGTTTGACCTCCTACAGATACATCTTTGAGCCATAACCTTACATACTGTTTTGATTTGTGTCCTCGTACAAAGTCATTTTTTCTCCATGAACTGATACTAAGTGTGTGTCGTATAGTGTACGTCTCACATTTTTATTCTGCTGATTGAGCTTTGAGAAAATCCCTCCATCTAGTCTAACAGAGATGGAAAAATGTAATCGCAGATAATCACTTTCTGACCACAGGCTTTTCTAGACAGGAATCAGTCCCTCAATGTGATTCATTCTGTAGTTTGTTCCTGTCCTCAAGCCCAGTTGCTGAAGAGAGAGGATTACAGTGGAAAGAAAAGTCACTAAAGCCAGGCTCTATTGAATCCATATCAACATGTTCTATGTGCTCAATATTTCAACATCCCTCCCCTGTGAGAAAGATCAAATATTGTGTTGTGTGCAGAAATACGTATATTTAAGGATTCGAAAAACATCCCATAAGGCAATTATTCTTTCACAATAGATCAAATACTATTTTCCATTTCTCTCTCTCCTCTATAGATCCTATCAGAAGTCTGCCGGAAATTACGGTGGTGTCAGGAGAGCCCTAGCTAGGCCCATGGTTCTAACGCTGTGGTGTTTCACCATGGCCCCTGCACGTGGCTGGCTGCTGGGCCTGGCTCTGGCTTTACTCCTTCTGGGGTCCCAGCCTGCTCCATCCCTATCCGGTGAGGAGCAGAAGCTAGTCCGGACCACCAGGGTCAGACGACAGGCCCCTCCAGGTGGTCCCACCAGCCCACTTAACAACCAGACAGTCAAGGAGCAGCCCATGGTCTTCAACCATGTGTACAACATCAATGTTCCCCTGGAGTCTCTGTGCTCTGTGGATCTTGAATCAGCAGCGGCTCCACCCAGTCAGGCTTCCAGGGGAGCAATGTCCAGTGGGGGTGGGGAGGACCCCACAGAGTTCACAGAGCAGACAGTGGACACAGACAGTCAGGTCACCTTCACCCACCGCATCAACATCCCCAAACAGGCCTGCGCCTGTCCCGCAGCCAACAGCATGCAGCAGCTGGCCACCCGCATCGAGATGCTGGAGAGAGAGGTGTCGCTGCTCAGAGTTCAGTGCAGCTCTGGCAACTGTGGCTGTGAGGAGAGTTCAGCCATGGGTAAGTAGGGAATAATAGTACAGCTTGACACTGTTATTAGAGTTACTGTACCCTGGTCATAGGCTACTTTGAGGCCAATGTGGAATGTTAGGTTTTTATTTATTCAGTTACTGAGCATCTTGGTTCAAGTAGATAGCAGTCATATACAGTATATCAATTTCATTCTTGCATACAGTACCAGTCAAAAGTTTAGACACATACTCATTTCAGGGTTTTTCTTTATTTTTTAAATATTTTCTACATTATGAAATAACACATACAGTATGGAATCATGTTTTAACCTAAAAAGTCTAAATATATTTTATATTTGAGATTCTTCAAAGTAGCCACCCTTTGCCTTGATGACAGCTTTGCACACTCTTAGCATTCTCTCAACCAGCTGCATGAGGTAGTCAGCTGGAATGCATTTAAATTAACAGGTGTGCTGTCGTGGTGATTTCCTGTATTACTAAACATTGAGATGGCAAACCTCACACAAGTCAGAGTTATATTATAGTCCATCTTTAATTATATGAGCTTCACCATAGCCCTTTTTGACTCTCAGATCAATTCAGTGTCTATAAAATAATTCTCTGAGAGTGCTTACAAAACAGTTCTTAGTGTCATTTATAGCCAAGACACACCCATCTCAACTCACATGACGAAACCCAGATCTCAGGAACAGTTCACAAAGAACCTTTTACTTGAAAGAGGAGTATCCAATAGCTAGATAGCATTAGCTATAAATTATCGTTCAGTTTGGTCTCCTAAACGAAGTTCTCATCTCGTTCTTGGTACAACATAGCACCAAACCATTACCTCATCCAATGGCATATATCAATTGTCAATTCTAGATACTCCCATCTCAAATACACCCCCTCCTGGACAAGATCAGAAAAGACAGTGAGCCTCTTAGGTCGTGTACTAGATCAAGATAAGGGCAACCTCAGAGGGGATATACAATAGTTCCAGACACTGCCATACTCCTCCCCCCAATGGGAAAAGTAGGGAGTGACTGGTGTACAGACATTGTGGAGCCCTTCACATGGTTTAACAGATACATTGACATATGAAGACAAGCCTGACCTCTCCCCGCTCTGGGCCCCAAGTGACTAAGCCCTAGCAGAGAAGGGATAACTGCAAACTGCCAACAGTATTATCCAAAAGAAGACATCCCAATGACAGATATCTCACATAAGCATTATTATGTAAATTAAACATCCTATTTATCAATGTTACTTAACTAATTCTAATTCAGCCACGACAGTGCCTTGTTAATTTGGGGAATTTGTTTCCTTCTTAATGCATTTGAGCCTGCCAGTTGTGTTGTGACAAGGTAAGGGAGGTATACAGAAGATAGTCCTATTGGAAAAAGACCAAGTCCATATTATGGCAAGAATAGCTCAAATATGCAAAGAGAAATGACAGTCCATCATTACATTAAGACATGAAGGTCAGGCAATTCGTAAAATGTCAAGAGCTTTTTAAGTTTCTTCAAGTGCAGTCGCAAGTGCTATGATGAAACTGTCTCTCATGAGGACCATCACAGGAAAGGAAGACCCAGTGTTACCTCTGCTGCAGAGGATAAGTTCATTAGAGTTAACTGCACCTCAGATTGCAGCCCAAATAAATGCTTCACAGAGTTCAAGTAACAGACACATCATGTAACAGAATAGTCAACTCTTCAGAGGAGACTGTGTGAATCAGGCCTTCATGGTCGAATTGCTGCAAAGAAATCACAACTAAAGGACACCAATAATAAGAAGAGAATTGCTTGGGCCAAGAAACACGATCAATGGACATTAGACCGGTTGAAATCTGCCCTTGGTCTGACGAGTCCAAATGTGAGATTTTTGGTTCTAACCGCTGTGTCTTTGTGAGACGCAGAGTAGGTTAACGGATGATCTCCACATGTGTGATTCCCACCTTGAAAGATGGAGGAGGACGTGTGATGGTGTGGGGGTGCATTGCTTCTGACACTGTCTGTGATTTATTTAGAATTCAAGGCACACTTAACCAGCATGGCAACCCCAGCAATCTGCAGAGATACACCTTCCCATCTGGTTTGCTCTTAGTGGGAATTTGATTTTCAACAGGACAACAACCCAAAATACACCTCCAGGCTGTGTAAGGGCTATTTTAGCTAGAAGAGTGATGGAGTGCTGCATCAGATGACCTGGCCTCCACAATCACCCAACCTCAACCCAATTGACATGGTTTGAGATGAGTTGGACAGTAGAGTGAAGGAAAAGCAGCCAACAAGTACTCAGCATATGTGGGAACTCCTTCAAGACTGTTGGAAAAGCATTCCAGGTGAAGCTGTTTGAGGGAATTCCAAGAGTGTGCAAAGCTGTCATGAAGGCAAATGGTGGCTACTTTGAAGAATATCACATATAACATTGTTTAACACTTTTTTGGTTACTATATGATTCCATATATGTTATTTCATAGTTATAATGTCATCACAATTATTATACAATGTAGAAAATAGCTAAAATAAAGAAAAACCCTTGAATGAGTAGGTGTGTCCAAACTTTTAACTGGTACTTTACATACATATCAATTAACATAGGCTATACATACAAGTTATTTAGGTCAGATAACGGAGGGGCGTCCTGCCGTGAAGTGTTGTTTAAAAAGAAAAGTTTGCAAATTTGGCTGTTTGCTTGTGTAATTTGAAATGGGAGTTCAATGTAACCACGACTCTATCAAATTCTGTGTGTTGCCTTAAATTTGTTTTGGACTTGATGACTGTGAAAACACCCCTGGTGGTATGTCAGTTCAGTCACATCATTTCTACATGTACAATATGTCTGCTAATCAGATGTGCAGCCTGGCGTATTTTCCACTCCCTTTGCCTCATTTCTCTCAACAAAACAGTTTTTGAATTCCTTATCTATCCAGGGCTCTTAACAGTTCACAGTCACCCTGCAAACAGTAATGAGTCATTAGCACGTTCCTGGGACGTCACAAAATGGTCACCTAAAGTCGTCAGAACGTTGCCATGGTCCCCTGAAGTTTTTGTCTCGTTCCTTATTGGCCCGGGGATTTTCATAGGATGCTGTGTCGTGGTCCCCTGAACATTCTTAGGACGTTGTGTCATGGTCCCCTGGATGTTTTGGTCTATTTTCCGGTTTGTCCCAGGGACGTCACCTGATGGCCTTAAAGAAACATTCTCCGGTTGGTCATGGGGACGTTTTTAGAATGTTGTGCCATGGTTCTTTGGAGGTTTTGTCTAGTCCCCGGTTGTGCCCTGAGGACATTTTTAGGACTTTCTTGGGATGTTGTGTCATGGTCCATGGGATGTTGTGTCATGGTCCCCTTGATGTTTTTGTCTAGTTCCCAGTTTGTCCCAGGGACATCACCTGGTGGTTAGAAAGATATTTTATGGGTCCCAGGTTGGGGCATATTGAAAACGCAGTATCAAGTGATTATGTAAAATGTTGTTATTGATAAAAGAGTGTACCACTTACCTTAAAACCCACATACCATTACTTTACTTATAATGGTTTGGGACACCTGGGAATATCAGGTGACAAAAACCTCCAGGGGACCATGACACAATGTGCCAAGAACGCTCAGGAGACCTTCGGGGGACCATGACACAAAGTACAAAGAACATCGTAAAAACATCTTGGGGGATGTCCCCGGGACAACCGGGAACTGACAAAACAGCAAGAATGTTCAGGGGACCATCACACATCGTCCAAATAAATGTCTTAAAAAGGTCCCCGGGACAAATAGGGAACTATAAAAAGGTCCCCCAGAGAATGTTCCCTTCGCACCATCACGTGGGACCATCACGTGACTTCTGAAAGACTAGTAAAATTAAAGTCTTAAGAACGTCCTAATAAGGTCCTGACATGGTCCTGACAGGGACCTAGACAAAAGTCCCCAAGGGAACGTTCCCTTGGGACCATCAAGCAACGTTCTTAGAATGTTTAAGAACATCAGTGGGATGACGTTGCACCAAAACCATTAAGGGACCTTTTAGGAACATCACCGAAAGTCCTCAGGACGTCTCCTGTTTGCTGGGCAGTTTTTTAATAGATGCATGCTTATTGATAACTGTAAGAAACAATGTCATAAATGCATCAAGTGCACATCAACAACAAAACAAATCAGACCAAAAAGCCCTTTTTGCATCTTCAACATAGTAATCACTACAAAACCCTTTGTCTGAAAATCTTATACACTATTTTAGGCACAGCCTTTGAAACATTGGCTTTTCTCGATATAGCCACTATATTATGATCACTACATACAATGGGTGTGAACACAGCTTGAGAACAAAGTTATACAGCGTTTTTTAAGGTTCATAGGTTTATTTTACACTGTTACACTGTTACATTTTTTCAAAATGTACATTGTTACAACAGACGATGTTAGCATTAGTAAACCATACGGTATATTTAGTGATGTGATTTTGAGTCTTTCTTTCTTCCTCTAGGTCGCCTGGACTTCATCCCCCAGTGCAGTGGCCACGGCAGCTTCAACATGGACCTGTGTGGCTGTGTGTGTGAGTACGGCTGGACGGGCAAGAACTGCTCTGAGCCACGCTGCCCAGACGACTGCTCAGGACAGGGGGAGTGTATGGAGGGCGAGTGTGTCTGTGACCGCGACTTCGGAGGGGACAACTGCTCGGAGCCCCGCTGCCCTGCGGACTGCTCCGGTCGAGGGCTGTGCATGGACGGGGAGTGTATATGTGAGGAGAATTTCACTGGAGAGGACTGTACGCTTGGTCGCTGCCTCAATGACTGCTCTGACCAGGGCCTGTGCACCAATGGGACCTGCCAGTGTCGCCCAGGATATGTGGGAGAAGACTGCTCTCTGGCCTACTGCGCCAACAACTGTAGTCAGAAGGGCATCTGTAAGGAGGGCTTCTGTGCCTGCCAAGAGGGCTTCGCTGGAGACGACTGCTCTTTAGGTGAGAGAAAGGGAACAACAGGAAAACACAGTAGCTCCTCTGAGAGGATTATTTACCTTTATACTTTTTTCCATTGTTGTTTCGTAGGTTGAATATATGGGTGGATATTTGGTTATATGAGACAAGCATTAGCCTAATTTACTGACTAGAACGGGCACACGCGTGAGTCCGCTTGCATGTTGATTTTGTCTATCCACACCAGACACGATCAGGACACGCAGGTTGAAATATCAAAACGAACTCTGAATCATCTTTATTAATTTGGTGACAGGTCGAATATTCACAGAGGTTATGGTAAGAAGTTTTCTCAGTCTGCATTTGGTTCTTTGGGGATATCTAAGCCTGCGTGTCTGCCAAATATTTCCAATAATTATGTTTTAACAGCAATATTCTCCAAGCAATAGCAGCTGAATCCACAGATCTTGCCCTACAAAACAGTAGTCAAACACCTCTTGCAGCCCCTCTGTGTTTCAAATAGTAGCTATAAAATTGGTGATGGCTTGCTGTGTAACAGCATTCATTTGTCAAAAGTCACATTAACTGAAGCTGAGGCAATATCTGAATCACACTAGCCTGGATTCACAGCTAATTCTCAGAAAAAGGCTGCTGATTCACACTGGCGTAACGCAGTTTCTCCCCCTCCCACCCCTCACCATATCCCGGTGTGCCAGTACTGATTCCTCCTTTTGCTATAGACATCTGTCATCTCACAAGTGAAACGAAAAAGAGCCTATACTACCTATACTCTACCTCGTTTTCAGCAGAACCTGCTGGAGCTAAAATTGCTTATTTCTTTGCAATTAGAGATAAAATAGCAGAGGCGCGTGTGGGAGAGGTTGCGGAATGCAAAAAGAGGCCATTCAATTACCAGCGCTTATTCAGGACTCATAGGTTGGCCTGCATTGTAAGTGTTTCATATTATCAAAGTAGAAAAATCCGGATATGCTTTTGTAGCCCCATTTTCTCCTACTATGAAAATAATGAGACTATGGAATTTAAATGAGGCATTTGGCGATGTGAAAATGTAAAAACAAAGCAGCTGCATTCACATGATGAGTTTACCTATCATAGAATGCTAATTGCCTTAACATCACTATCATTCAAAATTCTAGTCATTATGACTCCACCACTTTGCTAAAATGTCTCATATTGGAAAATGATTATGCATGACTAAAAGGTTTTCACAGTTGTTTTTAACCCCCAAAAACAAATGTACTGTTGAAGTCGGAAGTTTACATAAACAAGGTTTAATGACTCCAACCTAAGTGGTTCAGCCACTACACAAATTTCTTGTTAACAAACTACAGTTTTGGCAAGTCAGTCAGGACATCTACTTTGTGCGTGAAAAGTAATTTTTCAAACAATTGTTTACAGACAGATTATTTAACTAATAGTTCACTGTATTACAATTCCAGTGGCTCAGAAGTTTACATACACTAAGTTGACTGGGCCTTCAAACAGCTTGGAAAATTCCAGAAAATGATGTCATGGCTTTAGAAGCTTCTGATATGCTAATTTACATAATTTGAGTCAATTGGATGTGTGCCTGTGGATGTATTTCAAGGCTTACCTTCAAACTAGTGCCTCTTTGCTTGACATCATAGGACAATCTAAAGAAATCAGCCAAGACCTCTGAACAAAAATTATAGACCTCCACAAGTCTGGTTCATTCTTGGGAGCCATTTCCAAACACCTGAAGGTACCACGTTCATCTGTACAAACAATAGTACGCAAGTACAAACACCATGGGACCACGCAGCCGTCATACCGCTCAGGAAGGAGACGCGTTCTGTCTCCTTGAGATGAACGCACTTTGGTGCAAAAAGTGGAAATCAATACGAAAACAACAGCAAAGGACAGGTACAAAGCATATCCACAGTAAAACGAGTCCTATATCGACATAACCTGAAAGGCCGCTCAGCAAGGAAGAAGCCATTGCTCCAAAAAAGCCAGACTATGGTTTGCAACTGCACATGGGGACAAAGATCCAACTTTTTGTAGAAATTTCCTCTGGTCTAATGAAACAAAAATAGAACTGTTTGGCCATAATGACCATTGTTATTTTTGTAGGAAAAAGGGGGAGGCTTGCAAGCCGAAGAACATCATCCCAACCGTGAAGCATGGGGGTGTCAGCATCATGATGTGGGGGTGCTTTGCTGCAGGGGGGACTGGTGCACTTCATAAAATAGATGGTATCATTAGGTAGGAAAATGATGGGGATATATTGAAGCTACATCTCAAGACATCAGTCAGGAAGTTAAAGCTTGGTCGCAAATGGGTCTTTCAAATGGACAATGACCCTAAGCATACTTCCAAAGTTGTGGCAAAATGGCTTAAGGACAACAAAGTCAAGGTATTGGAGTGGCCATCACAAGCCCAGACCTCAATCCTATAGAAAATGTGTGAGATGAACTGAAAAAGCATGTGCGAACAAGGAGGCCTACAAACCTGACTCAGTTACACCAGCTCTGTCAGGAGGAATGGGCCAAAATTCACCCAACTTATTGTGGGAAGCTTGTGGAAGGGTACCTGAAACGTTTGACCCAAGTTAAACAATTTAAAGGCAATGCTACCAAATACTGATTGAGTGTATGTAAACTTCTGACCCACTGGGAATGTGATGAAAGAAATAAAAGCTGAAATAAATATTATTCTGAAATTTCTCATTCTTAAAATAAAGTGGTGATCCTAACTGACCTAAGACATGGAATTTTTACTCGGATTAAATGTCAGGAATTGTTAAGAACTGAGGTGTATGGCTAAGGTGTATGTAAACTTCCGACTTCAACTGTTCCTAATGCAAATGGTTTTGAAGTTTGTGCCAGAGAGATACTGTACAGGAGCTCTCACTAGTAGTCAGGTGGTTGCATGTGAGCCTGTCAATCCTGTCACCTCCTCTTGTTAACAGAGTTGTTCACTGACTGACAGACATTTTCAGCCAGAGAGAACACATCAATGACCTTGCCTTTCCAGAATGCCCCACAGAAATAGAACCAACCATTTTGACTTCAAACATTCTTTGACAAAACCTACACTTTCAACTTTCATACAGTAGCTCAGCTGCATTAAATAGACAATTGATTTTCCTCCTACTCGGTCTTCATGACACCTGCATTTTGTATCACCCTTTTCCATTATTGCTCAACTGAACTGAGTGATGGAAGAGAATATGAATTTGGAATCGATAGCTCAATCCACCAGAGGTAGAAGTAGCTTTGCTTACCCTCCTCGGGAGCCACACGTCTTCACTGTGTCCTCATTCATGTATTCACTCCAAAAAGCATAGCTAACTTCAATGTTGTGTGTCATTTTTAGGATAACCTCATTACAGCAGTTTAAACAATGTAACAATCTTCCATAATGTTGTGTAATTCAATGACCTTTGGCCTATTTAGAATTTCTGATAAACAGTCCCAAAACACTAAACTCTAATTACGCTTTCATAAGTCATTCGCTGCCCTGTAAAAATAAGATCAGTCAAGCAGCGAGTCTGTTTGCTGTGAGCAATAATAAGTGAAATGGATGGAAACGGAAAACAGTGGTGTGATGTGGTACTCAGCTGTGCTGTGGGGCAATGGCCTCATCATTCCAGAGTCCTGACCCTCCTGACCCTCAGTGTAGCGCAGTGCAGCGGTACAATGGTTCACTCCCCTCCTCCCTCTGCTGACCCATCCAAATCAAATCAAATCAAATTGTATTTGTCACATGCAGTGAATACAACAGGTGTAGACTTTACTGTGAAATGCTTACTTGCGAGCCCTTTCCCAACAATGTAGATTAAAAAAGTTAGAACATTTTGCTAAATAAAAAAAGGAAATAGTAACACAATAAAATAACAATAACGAGCTATATACAAGGAGTTCTAATACCTCGTCAATATGCAGGGGTACGAGGTAGTTAAGGTAATTGAGGTAATATATCCATGTAGGTAGGGGTAAAAGTGACTAGGCAATCAGGATAGATAAAAAAACAGAGTAGCAGCAGCGTAGGTGAAGAGTGTGAAAGAGTGTGAAACTGTGTGTGTGTGCGCCTGCGTGTGTATGTGGGGCGTTAATATATATGTGTGTGTGTGTGTATGTGTTTGGTGTGTGTGAGTATATGTAGTGTTTGTATGTGTGTATTGGAGTATCAGTGTAGTATGTGTAAGTGGGTGGGTAGAGTCCAGTGAGTGTGCATAGAGCCAGTGCATGGGGGTCAATGCAAATTGTCCTGATGGCCATTTGTTTAACTGTTTAGCAGTCTTGTGGCTTGGGGGGTAGAAGCTGTTCTCTGTGATTAATGAGAGGCAGCTATACTGTAGGCTTAGTACTGGAGGGAGGGTCTGGCCTGTCTCAAAGACGGTGTCATAGTATTCATAGCTGATTTTGAAAAGGCCTTTGAGAAAGTATGACTAGAATTTATATAAAAATGCCTAATTTTGGAGAATAGTAACCCCAGTTGTAAAATAGTAAATAATGACTACTTCTCAGACAGTACTGTCAAGGGGAGTGAAGCAAGGTTGTCCACTGTCAGCATATCTATTTATTATGGCCATCAAGGTGTTATCTATTCAAATTTTATCCAACAATAATATCAAGAGGTTAGAAATACGCGGCTTAAAAACAAAGGTTGTCATTGTACACTGACTACATGTTTTCTTTTTCATTCGCAATTTGGGTCCCTGCACAGCCTCATAGAGGGTCTAGATAATTGATCTAATCTCTCTGGATAACAACCTAACTATGATAAGTGTACCATATTACGTATTGGATCGATACTGTGTAGTTTACCAATAAAATGGTCTGATGGTGAAGTGGACATACTCAGTATTAATTTCCAGAAAGAAAGAAACAATCTCACTACTATACATTTCAATAGAAAGTTAGAACTTGTTGCCATGGAAAAGTAAAAACCTGTCTATTTGTGGAAAAATCCCCCGCATTAATTTAGTCATATCCCATTTTACCTATTTACTTATGGCTCTGCCTTAAATTATATGAGCAAAAAATATGAAATACTCTCCAGAATATACAGTGCATTCGGAAAGTTTTCAGACCCCTTGACTTTTTTCACATTTTGTTATCTTACAGCCTTATTATGAAATGTATTAAATCTACACACAATACCTCATAATTACAAAGCAAAAAGAGGTATTTAGAATTCTTTGCATATGTAGAAACGGAAATATCACATTTACAGAAGTATTCAGACCCTTTACTCAGTATTTTGTTGAAGCACCTTTGGCAGCACTGGGAGAGCATCCTGACCAGTTGCATCACCACCTGGTATGGCAACTGCTCGGCACTACAGGCGGTAGTGAGTACGGCCCAATACATCACTGGGGCCAAGCTTCCTGCCATCCAGGACCTATATTCCAGGCGGTGTCAAAGGAAGGACCAAATAAAATGTCAAAGACTCCAATCACCCAAGTCATAGATTATTTTCTCTGCTACCGCATGGCAAGCAGTACCAAAGTCTAAGTCCAAAAGGCTCCTTAACAGCTTCTACACCCAAGCCATAAGACTTCTGAACTATTAATCAAATGGCCACCCAGACTATTTACATTGACACTGTGTTTTTACACTGCTGCTACTCGCTGTTTATTATCTATGCATAGTCACTTTACCCTTTATGTACAAATTACCTCGACTAACCTGTACCCCCGCACATTGACTCGGTACAGCTAAAATCAAATCAAATCAAATCACATTTTATTTGTCACATACACATGGTTAGCAGATGTTAATGCGAGTGTAGCGAAATGCTTGTGCTTCTAGTTCCGACAATGCAGTAATAACGAACAAGTAATCTAACTAACAATTCCAAAAAAAACTATTGTCTTATACACAGTGTAAGGGGATAAAGAATATGTACATAAGGATATATGAATGAGTGATGGTACAGAGCAGCATAGGCAAGATACAGTAGATGATATCGAGTACAGTATATACATATGAGATGAGTATGTAAACCAAGTGGCATAGTTAAAGTGGCTAGTGATACATGTATTACATAAGGATTCAGTCGATGATATAGAGTACAGTATCTACGTATGCATATGAGATGAATAATGTAGGGTAAGTAACATTATATAAGGTAACATTGTTTAAAGTGGCTAGTGATATATTTACATCATTTCCCATCAATTCCCATTATTAAAGTGGCTGGAGTAGAGTCAGTGTCATTGACAGTGTGTTGGCAGTAGCCACTCAATGTTAGTGGTGGCTGTTTAACAGTCTGATGGCCTTGAGATAGAAGCTGTTTTTCAGTCTCTCGGTCCCAGCTTTGATGCACCTGTACTGACCTCGCCTTCTGGATGACAGCGGGGTGAACAGGCAGTGGCTCGGGTGGTTGATGTCCTTGATGATCTTTATGGCCTTCCTGTAGCATCGGGTGGTGTAGGTGTCCTGGAGGGCAGGTAGTTTGCCCCCGGTGATGCGTTGTGCAGACCTCACTACCCTCTGGAGAGCCTTGCGGTTGAGGGCGGTGCAGTTGCCATACCAGGCGGTGATACAGCCCGCCAGGATGCTCTCGATTGTGCATCTGTAGAAGTTTGTGAGTGCTTTTGGTGACAAGCCGAATTTCTTCAGCCTCCTGAGGTTGAAGAGGCGCTGCTGCGCCTTCCTCACGATGCTGTCTGTGTGAGTGGACCAATTCAGTTTGTCTGTGATGTGTATGCCGAGGAACTTAAAACTTGCTACCCTCTCCACTACTGTTCCATCGATGTGGATGGGGGGGTGTTCCCTCTGCTGTTTCCTGAAGTCCACAATCATCTCCTTAGTTTTGTTGACGTTGAGTGTGAGGTTATTTTCCTGACACCACACTCCGAGGGCCCTCACCTCCTCCCTGTAGGCCGTCTCGTCGTTGTTGGTAATCAAGCCTACCACTGTTGTGTCGTCCGCAAACTTGATGATTGAGTTGGAGGCGTGCGTGGCCACGCAGTCGTGGGTGAACAGGGAGTACAGGAGAGGGCTCAGAACGCACCCTTGTGGGGCCCCAGTGTTGAGGATCAGCGGGGAGGAGATGTTGTTGCCTACCCTCACCACCTGGGGGCGGCCCGTCAGGAAGTCCAGTACCCAGTTGCACAGGGCGGGGTCGAGACCCAGGGTCTCGAGCTTGATGACGAGCTTGGAGGGTACTATGGTGTTGAATGCCGAGCTGTAGTCGATGAACAGCATTCTCACATAGGTATTCCTCTTGTCCAGATGGGTTAGGGCAGTGTGCAGTGTGGTTGAGATTGCATCGTCTGTGGACCTATTTGGGCGGTAAGCAAATTGGAGTGGGTCTAGGGTGTCAGGTAGGGTGTATATAGCCTTGTTATTGTTATTTTATTTTTTCTTAACTCTATTTCTTGAACTGCATTGTTGGTTAAGGGCTTGTAAGTAAGCATTTTCCGAAGCATTTCGGGAAGGTCTACCTACACCTGTTGTATTCGGTGTGACAAATACAATTTGATATGATTTAAATCTGTAGAAACTATGAGAATGAAAAGGTTCAGAACTTTTGTGAAACATTACAGCACAGTTGAAAAATATATGGCATTTAGTAATCACTGGATGGTTTTCAGAACTAGATGGAAGGGGCTGAGTGTAGCTGAAGGGTGGGACTAAAAAGAAGGAAAAAAATAAGTATATATGTATAGTATGTATACGCTGGAAGTAGAAGCCTTGTCCATTAGTTTACTCCAATTAATCGAGGGGTAGTAGGGTTAGGAAAATATATACATACAGATATATATGTATATGGGCGAATGGAAATTACATTTGCAGAACCCACAATCTGTCTGCAAAATTAAAGCTGATCTACCCCCTAATAAAATGTAAAATACAATAGTAAGACTGCATCTCAAATGGCATCCGATTCCCTTTATAGTGCACTACTTTTAACCAGGGCTCTATGGGACTTGGTCAAAAAGAAGTGCATTACAATTGACAATAAGGTGCCATTTGGGATGTACCCAAAGCTCTTCAGAAGAAACGTTGCTCTAAGCATCTAAGCATTGGCTTCACATGGAGACTCTCTTCATTCTGTTAGAAGGCTTAGTTAAAGTGCTCACTCCCTGTACCCCATATCAATCACCTTACTACTGGTTCACTTTTTTGTGTCTTACTTAAGACTGAATCTGGTCCATGCGATAAATCTTCCTAAGTGATGCCGCAGGACTTCTCCTCCTCACTCCAGGGTCAGTCTCAAGGAGGAGGCAGGCTCGGCTCCATCTGTCATGTGCGTGTGGAAGTAACTCAAACTCTTCCTCGAGTCCCTCAACGGCTCCCCTAGGAGGGTTTAATGCTCCACCACCACCACTGAGCCCAATCTACAGAGGAAAGTCCCACACCAATAGCTGCCTTCAGGACAAGATCTGTTACTCACTCTCTCTGATTGAGTTGTAAACTTATACACTCCTGTTTATGCAGGGCTTCATTTGCATTCTACACTCAAACCCTCTCAGGCTTATGGCATGGCTCTGTCCCAGTTGCCCCCAAGAATATCAATCCCTTCCACGAATCCACTCTCATATACAAGCTTAGTTGTGGTAGTGGCACCACTGGGCTATTGTAAGTTAAAATGTTTCCTCTGCATTTTGGGTCACTTTGGGTGATTTCAACACACATTTGGAAGTCAAGTGCACATCAGAATGTGTTGTTTATACAGTACATGTGGGTCAAGTGGGACATAAGCGAAAATAAGTAAGTCAGTCTTCACCTGCTACAGTAGGGGCAATATAATGCATGGAAGTTCAGGTTTGCAAGGTTTTGATTTCATACTATGCACACAACATTTCATTTACAGTGGCTCCGGATCTGAATCTGCGTGTGCGGGGAGTGACAGAGCGTACCATTGACCTGGAGTGGGAGGGGTCGGTGTTGATGACAGACTACCTAGTCACCTACGTGGCCACCAGCCCAGGTGGGGTCCAGCTGGAGATCAGGGTCCCTGGGAACACCACCACCTGCAGTATTCCAGACCTGGAGCCTGGCATCGAGTACAACATCAACGTCTACGCTGTGCTCAACAACATCATCAGTGTTCCTGCCAATGCTCAGGTGTCAACCTGTGAGTATTTTCTATTTCTATTTTATTTGGGACCTCTGCTTAAGTCCTCCACAAAGTCAAATTTGTTCTGCTTAGGTTTCCTTTCAGGTGTCAACCTGAGTACTACAACATACAGACATCCACTTTCAAATTATCACACTTCTTCTTTTACAGGAAAGTGGTCTTAGAAGGTTTATTGTACCATCACAGACCGGGGAGGGATTTTTGATTTGATTTGATTTATTAGGATCCCCATTAGCCAACGCCAAGGTCAGAACACTTGAAACTTTTCACACGCAAAAGTGATTGTACTATGGACGCTATGGAAAAAAAATGCTACTTGCCAGAATTGAAACATGTCACATAAATTTGACCTACAAACAAAACAACCATTGTTATACTGTATACACTAGGCACCTTGTCCTCACCATTAAAATCTGGGCAGGTTTTCCACAACAACAACGCAAAAACTCACACATACTTTCAGATCATCAAGTTTTGAGAAAAGTCCTGTAAGGAGGAGGCCCATCTTTGCCAACAGGATGTGATTAGACTCTTGCCACCTGCTGGGTATAAATGCCAGATTGGCAAATTGCTGCAGGCTCTCAGTTTCCAGTCAATATTTCTCAGACATATGCAGAACTCTCACTCAGGCCCAGAATAGAACATGTTTATACAGTAAACATTCAATTATCTGTCACGGACTGATTGGGCCTTTGCTAAAAAATTACAACTCTCATCAGCAGGCAACACTCCTGGTTCTGATATTATCACTAATTTTGAAATGATCAAGTAAATAGAGACAGGAGTATGTTCATGCAATTATGCTCAAGTTTTTTTCTCTCTCTCCCTATAATATAATTATTAAGCTTTGAATCATTCATTTTTTGCAAAGTTATTTTATGTTTCATATGACTGATCTGGACATGTTGTGTTTTCATTACGTGTTTATACCTCAAAGATGACCTAATGAAGAAACATTTTATATAGGGACCATGTAAACAATTACTGTATTAATTAAACAGTTTGTTCAAAAGTAATGGATGTGCACCTGCTGCCTGACCTGTTGTAGTCCACTAAGAAAGAAACTTTAGCCACAGAGTGAGGTCCTCTTCCCCCTGCCCCTACGCATGGAAAGCTCTGTAGTAAAAAGGGAGATTTATTGAGCATACAGAAGATGGAGGCCTATAATACAGCTCTCCTTGCCTCAAAGATCTCTCAAATCCAGACGGTTTAGTCTTCAAATCCATCACAGAGACGGCCGTGGAGGTGCAGTGGCAACCGTTCTACTACTCGTTTGATGGCTGGGAAATAAGCTTCATTCCAAAGGTAAGGTTTCACCAACAGAGAGGAGAGATATTTATTCAATACTGGCCACATCGCTAAACATTTGAATGAATGAATGTTGTTACAGGGTAGACATATTGTTACATATATTTGTTACATTTAACAGATGCCCTTATCCAGAGTGACTTACATGAACAATTGGCTACCTGCCACCCTATCTCTAGGATCCCCGACCATGCAGATAATCTTTCTGCCTAGGGATTGGTTGGAAAACTGGTTTGAATTTGAACAAAACTGAAGTTTGTATAAAACATTAATCAAAACCATAGAAATGTTGACATCAACCTTACCTATGGTATTTCTGAAAGAAAAATGTATTCAAGAACAGCTTCCCCATAGAGATGAAAGAATTCAGGTTTGGCGATGTTCTGGGAAGAGCAGTGTGGCACTGTACACAGCAGTATGCTGAACAACAACAACAACAACAAACACACAGTACAATAAAACCTGTCATTTTCAACTCAGTCTGCTTACATCTCAGGAAAGTTCCTTTTGAAATAGCAACATTATATTACTATATTTATTACTACAACATTATATTGCAACATTATATTATATTTTTGATATGATCCATGGTTAGATTTTTACTCTTGGATGGTAGAAATAGTGGAACATTTGGGGAGGGGATTGATTTTTTACCCTTCAACTTAAAGTACCAAATTAGATGATGGATTGCCCAAGGCTTATTGACGATTAGGTGGATCAGCAAGCAGGAGACATTTTCAAACCCATAGCCATATTAGCCACAGGTTCAAAGTTAGGAGAGCTTTCCCTTTAATTCCCTCTATAAACACCAGGTACTCTTATCCTCAGTCCCTCTCTCTATAATTGACTTTCTCCTTTAGGTGTTCCTAGCTAGGAGGATAGAAGTTTGGCTGGGCTCAAGGACTTAAAGCTGGGGCTTTTAGATGAAAAGCATAAATGCCATGGAAACAAACTCGGGAAAGCTCTTTTGGAGGTGACAGACTATGAATACAAAGCAACATGGGAGTATTTGGGTCACAGTGCACTTTAATCTACATCATTGGGTGTGAGGCTGCCTACTACAGTAGACTCTGCTAGCTAGCTCCTTCTCCATAAGGGGTCTGAGTTCAAACTCAACGTCGTCACTTAGAAATCACATTAGAAGTCAGAGTCTCAACCCCTCTGGATTTAATCCAAAATAAAAAATTAACAATAACGTAATGGATGTGAGCATAAAAGTGGCGGCTGGGGACAAACAAGAGTTCACAGTGCCAAAAGCACAAAGAGATGAGAGCTCGCCCACTGAGTCACCCCACACCAACAACCGTTATCTGAGACAAAGTGACCCTGGAATTAATATATTCACAGTTTTTTTTACCCAATATTATCATACCAATGCTTTATTTTTATTTTTTATTTAACTAGGCAAGTCAGTTAAGAACAAATTCTTATTTTCAATGACGGCCTTGGAACAGTGGGTTAACTTCCTGGGGCAGAACAACAGATTCGTACCTTGTCAGCTCGGGGATTTGAACTTGCAACCTTCCGGTTACTAGTCCAATGCTCTAACCAGCAGATAGCCTAGCTGTTCAACCGCTGGGCCAGTAACCGAAAAATCAACACATTACACTGCACCTATCAATCATCATCCTGTCAATCAAACATTGTGCACATCACCCTTTTTACTAAGTCATTTAGCACAGAACTCTTAACAAGACCTGGAGATTAACCACCAAAAGAACAACCAACGCAAGCAGAATTTATCATAAAGCCAATCACAATATCATATTTATAGATGCCATAACTTGGTGCCCGTCAGAGCAGTAAGAGTTGAGTTTTATTCAGATCCTTCCTCTGCATAAACATTTGTCTTCGTGGGGAGTAACTCACATGGAACCATGCATCACTCCTCCATCAACAGCAGGTGGGATTGTTAACCTGTGTATGTATGAGAGGACCAGGGCCAGATTACCGAACAGGCACGCAGGGCACCTTTTTGGGGGGAGGTTGGGGCTCCCCCTGGAGAATGGGGGCTCTCAGATAGCATATGATAGAAAAATGTGTAGAACTGCAGTAAATTGTATTTAAAACTGTCAGTGTCCCAAATGCAGTAGTCTGTCCCAGGAGAGGAGCCCAAGTGAAGCCAGAAAGTGTGTCCCAAATTGCACCTTGTTCCCTTTATAGTGCAGACATTTTTACCAGAGCCTTATTGACCCTGGTCAAAAGTAGTGGACTATATAGGGAATAGGGTTCCATTTGGAAACCATGCTGTATATAACAAGAGGAGCCAAAGTGAAGCCAGAGGGTTCTGCCTGTCTGTGTTCTCTGACAGGACAATGATGGAGGGATGACAGCCCAGCTGCCCAGCACCATTACTTCATTCCACCAGACAGGACTGAGACCAGGGGAGGAGTACACCGTCAACCTGGTAGCTCTCAGGGACCAGGGCCGCAGCCAGCCTGTATCCGCCATCGTCACCACATGTATGTATGGTTTCGTCGGTGATCCCATAAACCTCACAAAGCCATCATTATCAAACTTCTATCTATCTTCTATTATACATAAACATTTGGTTGTAGAAATATCCTTACTTGTGGGTGTTTGAGTGCGTAGACCTGTGGACGTCTCATTGTATGGCATCCATATTAGGAAGTCCCATAGGCTAAACCCTGTGACACTGAAAATGAGTCTCTTTGCCTCTCATATGTTGTCTCTATACGTTCCGGTATCCCCACCCCATACCCTGTTCTCACCATGTGACAGTCTTTAGGCTAATCCGTGTAGCTCAGACAAAGACCACTCAAGATGGGGGAACTCACACATACAAATCTCACACACACCACATGCATCACACAGCTGAGACTAACTGAAAATGTCACCTTGACGAATGGCTTGGTCTGCCAGCAATTATGCACTTAATGTAAACTTCACCCAGGAATTCCTCAGAGTGACAGTTCCAGACAGTAGGAGTAGATTCAATTGAACGTTTCCATAACAATTCAAATTACGTGTCCGCAGTGAAAACACCATCCATTTTCCAACCCTGGCCCACTGTCAGTTGTAATTAAGTAGGCATACATAATTCATGAGCATTCATACATTTTTCAACATATCCACCCGCAGATACCTTATTGGATAAATAAAGACACATTTGAAGTCACTCAATTATTTCTGGGTGTAAAGATTTAGCCATCCTTCTTCGAGGAAAGAGAAAAAAGAAAACAATATCAAACTTCTGGTGAGGGAATGAGGGAATTCATTCTTGGCCAAGAATCTTGAAACCCCTTGTGCAATCTTCAAGGAAACATCATACGCTCTTTTCTGTCAGGTTTGCTGCAGGAAGAGTTTCGAGGTCAGGTACAGTAGGTGTTCCAGGTGTTAATGTTTGGGTCAGAAGCATGGGAGAGGTTTAGCTTCGTTACAAGGTCTGTTGAAGCAGCAGATGTTCCCTGCTGCAGCCTCAGTGAAAAACAAGTTAATTATATGGAAAGCCAATTAGCACACTCTGAGAGACATGTGACTAATCAGACATGTGACTAATCACCACTCTGACATTGTTCCCTCCCAGAATGACAATGCTATGAAATAAGTGTTCTGTTCAGTAGATCTACACTGCAGCAAATGTTCCTCCACCTCCAATAATGTTTTTTTAATGCTCATATAGCCAACAGCATAATGTGTTTTTTCCCCCAGACGTAATCTAATTATTGTTGGATCCACACAATTGACATGGGGACAATTTGATTATTGGGTGTATTTTCGGTACCTATTTCTATAACGCCCCAAGTCTCTTGTGTTGTTTTACATGGTCAGCAATTAATTAACTGCATTCACTGCCAACAGCTTCATTTTACCTTTATAAATGTGATTCAAATTTCAGAAAGGCACTCACATGGTATATCTGGTATATCTTCTTGCAGGTGCATAGGAACAAAGCGATAATTTCAAAGAAAAGTGAAACCTGCACACTGCTCTTCCTAGTATCACTTTCTTTTAAGCTTATGTTTCTAAATGTGCAAATCCGTGTTTTTGTATCAATTCTGGTGCTTTTTGGTACACAACTAGACATGACTACCTCATGTCGTGTTAGTGTGAATTGTACATACAGTACCAATCAAAAGTTTGGACACACCTACTCATTCAAGGGTTTTTCTTTATTTTAACTATTTTCTACCTTGTAGAAAAATAGTGAAAACATCAAAACTATGAAGTAACACATATGGAATTATGTAGTAAACCAAAAAGTGTTTTCAAATCAAAATATATTTAATATTTGACGTTCTTCAAAGTAGCCACCCTTTGCCTTGATGACAGCTTTGCACACTCTTGGCATTCTCTCAACCAGCTTCACCTGGAATGCTTTTCCAACAGTCTTGAAGGAGTTCCCACATATGCTGAGCATTTGTTGGCTGCTTTTCCTTCACTCTGCAGTCCAACTCATCCCAAACCATCTCAATTGAGTTGAGGTCGGGTGATTGTGGAGGCCAGGTCATCTGATGGAGACCTTCATCACTCTCCTTCCTGGTCAAATAGCCTTTACACAGCCTGGAGGTGTGTTGGGTTATTGTCATGTTGAAAAACAAATGATAGTCCCACTAAGTGCAAACCAGATGGGATGGTGTATCGCTGCAGATTGCTGTGGTAGACACGCTGGTTAAGTGTGCCTTGAATTCTAAATAAAAAACAAACAGTACCACCAGCAAGCACCCCCATACCATCACACCTCCTCCTCCATGCTTCACGGTGGGAACCACACATGCAGAAATCCTCCGTTCACCTACTCTGCGTCTCACAAAGACACAGAGGTTGGAACCAAAAATCTAAATTTTGGACTCATCAGACCAAGGACAGATTTCCACCGGTCTAATGTCCATTGATCGTGTTTCTTGGTCCAAGCAATTCTCTTATTCTTATTGGTGTCCTTTAGTAGTGATTTCTTTGCAGCAATTCGACCATGAAGGCCTGATTCACTTAGTCTCCTTTGAACAGTTGATGTTGAGATGTGTCTGTTACTTGAACTCTGTGAAGCATTTATTTGGGCTTCAATTTCTGAGACTGGTAACTCTAATGAACTTATCCTCTGCAGCAGAGGTAACACTGGGTCTTCCTTTCCTGTGATGGTCCTCATGAGAGACAGTTTCATCATAGCACTTGATGGTTTTTGCGACTGCACTTGAAGAAACTTTAAAAGTTCTTGACATTTTCCAGATTGACTGATCTTCATGTCTTAATGTAATGATGGACTGTCGTTTCTCTTATTTGAGCTGTTGTTGCCGTAATATGGACCTGGTCTTTAACCAAATAGTGCTATCTTCTGTATACCACCCCTACCTTGTCATGACACAACTGATTGGCTCAAACGCATTAAGAAGGAAAGAGAAATCACAAATGAACTTTTAACAAGTCATACCTGTTAATTGAAATGCATTCCAGGTGACTACCTCATGAAGCTGGTTGAGAGAATGCCAAGAGTGTGTAATGCTGTCATCAAGGCAAATGGTGGCTTTTTCGTTTTCTACATTATTCCATGTGTTAATCCGAAGTGTTCATGTCTTCACTATTATTATACAATGTAGAAAATAGTAAAAATAAAGAAAAACCCTGAAATGAATAGGTGTCCAAACTTCTGACTGGTACTGTATGCTAACTACCCATATGGATCTCTCGATCATGAACCCTGTCTCCATATTTATCTATGCTATCCCTTACAGTGATTGATGGGCCGACTCAGCTGATAGTACGTGACGTCTCGGACACGGTGGCCTTCGTGGAGTGGACCAATCCCAAGGCTAAGATCGACCAGATAGTACTGCGTTATGGCCTGGTGGGGGGTGACGGGCCTAAGACCACCTTCCGTCTGCAGCCCACCCTCAGCCAGTACTCCCTGCAGGTGCTGAGACCAGGCTCGCGTTACGAGGTGTCCATCAGTGGTGTTCGCAAGGGCAATGAGAGTGGAACCATCTCCACAGAATTCAGTACCGGTGAGGACCGTCAAAAACAGCTGGACCATACAACAGCTGCTTCTAGATCATTGTGAATGCCATGTTTGATGGATTAAGTGTATTTCATGTGAACACAAACAACACTTTATACATAACTCTACATTCTTCAAATATACTGTACTATTTGTTAAGCTCTTTACATTTTCACAATGTCTTCCATTACAAATACATTAAAGAATGCCAAACATATAGGCCTACTGGTATGCTTTTTAAATATGTATTCAGGGCAGAAACAATACCAGTCATAGCCATCTAAATAAGTGTAGCTTTGAATGTAATATTTTAAAATCTATTATTATCCATAATTATTTTCTATTTCTATGGTCATATCGTCATGTTTTACTATCTGACTGACTGATGAAACTGCATGTGGAAACCATGTCCAACTTCTGATGATTGGTCTCAGTGGCCCAAACATTGTCAGTTCTGTTGTTCCTCTCAGAGATCGACGCACCCAAGAACCTGCAGGTGCTGTCCAAGGCCTCCACCACCCTGGAGCTGGAATGGGACAACAGCGAGGTGGAAGTAGAGGGGTACCAGGTGGTCTACAGCACCCTGGCAGGGGACCGGTATGATAAGGTCATCGTTCCACGCAACGATGGACCCACCAGCAGAACCACACTCACTGGTGGGGATAACTTTAGTTCATATTACACCTCTGTTTTTAGGACAAATAATATAATGTGGGGCCTCCGAAGTTGCAGAGTGGTCTAAGGCACTGCATCACAGTGCTGAGGCACGACTATAGCCTCGGGTTCGATCCCAAGCTGTGTCACAACCGGTCATGACCGAGAGCCCCATGGGGCGGCACATAATTTGCCCAGCGTTGTCTGGGTTAGGGGAGGGTTAGTCCGTGGGCCATTTCCTTGGCTCATTGTGCTCTAGCGACTCCTTGTGGCGGGCTGGGTGCCTGCAAGCTAACCAAGCTTGGGAGTTGGATGGTGTTTCCTTTGACACATTGGTTCAGCTGGCTTCCGGATTAAGCGAGCAGTGTGTTAAGAAGCAACTTGGCTTGGCCGGTCATGTTTCGGAGGATGCATGACTCTCAACCTAATATCTCCCGAGTCCTTGGGGAGTTGCAGCAATAAGACAAGATCATAACTACCAATTGGATATTACGAAAAATGGGGTAAAAAATATATATATATAAGATAACGTTCATGCTTTAGTGTGATATGATAAGGACGTCTGTTGAATAACTGAGCGAGATTCTAATGTCGTGGATTTTTATTTCAATTCTTATCAAAGTACTGATAGGTTTCCAGACATGAGTTTTCAGATGTCTGTCTTATGTAAAGGTAATATCAGAATAAGGGAACGCATTGTCTGTGGGATGACAGCTATCAATGCTTTCCTCTCTCCATTTCTGTAACCTTATCAGCTCACTGATGTAATAGCAATTTTTACTTTACTGATTAATTATGCAGTTGAAAAAAGGTTAACACAGATCTTAAGAAAACGTATTGATGAACAGGGTATTTGGCAAGCTCTTCATTTTTAACGCAGTTTTTAATAGGCAGGTCTGTAAGGCTCCATCTGCTTGCTAATCCTTTCTCTTTAATATCATCATACTGTATTGTCCGCCAGGGTATTGCATGGAGAGATTCATTCACATCACCAGCTAATGTTTAATCGTTTTCTATTCACATACTAATTAAAATCAATAGTTGGCTCGGTGTCTTGTGTCTCTCATCGTCCATCTGTCATACTCTCATACACACTCTCTTTCTCCCTCGCTCTCTCTCCCTCTATCTTCCTCCCTTTCTCTCCCTCTCTCTTCCTCACTCTCTACCCACAGACTTGTTGCCAGGTACAGAGTATGGCATTGGTATTTCGGCCATGCTTGGCACCAACCGGAGTTCTCCTGCCACAATGAACGCCAGAACTGGTAAGTGAGTTAATCGCCTGGCTCATCTGTGCAAATCAGTGATCTGACACAGAAAATCACAACTACCAGTATCAGTAAACAGAAATTCACCACCCTGTTCTCTTTTGTACCCTACGTGTTTTGTTTGTTTGAATTTCAATGAAGCATGAAAAAACAGCGTCAAAATACCATTTACTGAACATGCGTTTATTTATAGGCTATGCAAATGAGTCTAGTTACAGAATGTGTATTTTTGTCTCTTTGTTTTATTAGCTGCACTAAATCAAATTCCTAACAACTTCGGGTTGATTATACTTGAACTACACTTTACTGTGTGTTTCAGGTCTAGATGTCCCCTTGGACCTGACTGTGACAGCGTCCACAGACAACACCATCACCCTGCTGTGGGGGGTGGTCCAGGGGCCTATCGACCACTACATGGTCACCTACACCTCCTCATCTGGACTGACCATGGAGGTTACTGTCCCCAAGGACGTGACCACCACCACTCTCGATGACCTGGAGCCAGGCACAGAATACACCATCACTGTAGCTGCCCAGAGAGGCAGGCAGCAGAGCACTGCAGCCACCATCGATGCCTTCACAGGTACAGTAACTGTATTGTACAAGGGCCAAGTAAGTGACATAACTGACGTCACATTGTACTATTATTAATAGCAGAGCTAGAAGTAGTCTAACCATATAAACAGCGTTTACACCATGAGTTAACAGGTCAAAGGTTATATACCCCTTCTATGGATTCTTTTGGTCTCTGGTCCATTTAGCTATTCCATTTAGGACACAGCCTGTACTGTATCTGCACATGTACGAGCTCCAGGAACCTGAAAATATATTGTATTATTAGATTAATAAAATATGTAGTCTATTAATAACTATTTCTTTTCAAATACACTGGTTAAAGGTCAGCTTATTCAGTGAAGCTCCCACATCACTATACCTGAACAGGCAATTATGAGCTGAAGTGTAGCAATGACTGCTGTACTAGAGAATAGGCTTGCCTTGCATGCAATGTGGAACTACTGTTGGGAAGGTGAATACAAATCAAGCTATTAGGCAGTGTCAATCTTTGATGTAACAATTAATGTAAATAATTCACAGTTAGCTAACATGCTCATTACATGTGCTTGCTAATCGCATCACCATCCTTCATCCATTCATCTATCCAGCAGAGAAAATATATTATTTATTGCTTTTTTTCTTTACTCCATTTATCTTTCCTGTCCCTCTTTTCTTCACACTCCTGTACATCTGTCTACATCAGGCAGCAAGCTGTCTTGGTAGTCTTCATCTTTCCATTGCTTCTTGTTTTGACAACACACGCCTTTCAGTGTCTTTCATTGGTGAATCTTTCAAAAACAGCCAAGCCTCGTTGACGGACGTGTTTTCATCCCATCTCTACTGTAAACATTGACATCCTTCTTTCCCTTTGTGTTCATCATCATTCCATTGTCACTGGTCTCCTACTCTGTGTGTCTGTCATCTTCAGCTCTTCACATCCACATCACGTCTCACTGAGAGGGAGAGAGCCTCCAGAGAGATCTGTCCATTATTGACCAGACATGCCATCCACTGACTGACTGACTGTCCCCTGCTTCTTAATCACCAGCCATCCACTGACTGACTGACTGTCCCCTGCTTCTTAATCACCAGCCATCCACTGACTGACTGTCCCCTGCTTCTTAATCACCAGCCATCCACTGACTGACTGACTGTCCCCTGCTTCTTAATCACCAACCATCCACTGACTGACTGACTGTCCCCTGCTTCTTAATCACCAGCCATCCACTGACTGACTGTCCCCTGCTTCTTAATCACCAGCCATCCACTGACTGACTGTCCCCTGCTTCTTAATCACCAGCCATCCACTGACTGACTGTCCCCTGCTTCTTAATCACCAACCATCCACTGACTGACTGACTGTCCCCTGCTTCTTAATCACCAACCATCCACTGACTGACTGACTGTCCCCTGCTTCTTAATCACCAGCCATCCACTGACTGACTGACTGTCCCCTGCTTCTTAATCACCAGCCATCCACTGACTAACTGTCCCCTGCTTTTTAATCACCAGCCATCCACTGACTGACTGACTGTCCCCTGCTTCTTAATCACCAGCCATCCACTGACTGACTGACTCTCCCCTGCTATGCCTGCCTCTGAACCAGCCATTCACTGACTGACTGATTGTCCTTTGCCTGCCTGCCTCAGAACCCCAGCACCACCAGCCATATTGACAGCAGATGATCAGATCAAATAAATTCAAATGAAATACAGCCCTTTATGACCATGCAGCTGGTGTCTTTGACCTTTGACTTTCAGGCTTCAGCCCTGTCATTGCTCTCTACTTGTCTGACATCACGTGGGACTCGGTGACGGTGGCATGGAGCGCCCCGGCCCCACCCGCAGACCTCTACATCCTCAGCTACAGCTCTGAGGACGGCACTGACACCTCCAAGGTCACCCTGGATGGATCCAAGACCCGGTCCTCTGTGGAGGGTCTCCTGCCCTCCACACAGTATACAGTCAGCCTTATCACCATACAGGGAGAGGTGACGTCTGAAGCTGTCACAGCCACGCTCACCACAGGTAGGCTACTTATTGTATCTCTGCAAGGGAGACTCTTATCTCCCTCACTAACTTCAAGCACCAGCTGTCAGAGCAGCTCACAGTTCATTGCACCTGTACATAGCCCATCTGTAAATAGCCCATCCAACTACCTCATCCCCTTACTTTATTTGTTTATTTATTTTGCTGCTTTGTACCCCAGTATCTCTACTTGCACATTCATCTTCTGCATGTCTATCACTCCAGTGTTTAATTGCTATATCGTAATTACCTCACCACTATGGCCTATTTTATTGCCTTACCTCCCTTATCTTACCTCATTTGCGCACACTGTATATACTTTTTTTGTACTGTATATTGACTGTATGTTTGTTTCTTCCATGTGTAACTCTGTGTTGTTGTATGTGTCGAACTGCTTTGCTTTATCTTGGCCAGGTCGCAGTTCTAAATGAGAACTTGTTCTCAACTATCCTACCTGGTTAAATAAAGGTGAAATTAAATTAAATAAAAAAGGGAAATAGGGTTGTATTCATTAGTCACCAAATGGACGAAAACAGACTGAGGCAGGGAGAGACTACCTAAACTTGTCCAATGACAATAAAGTTTTGCTACGGTGTGCCCTATTGCTTACAACCCAGAACTATACTGAAGGTTCACATGGTTCAATATGGTTCATTCAGGGACAACAACAACACTAAACTACTGACTAATGCAAAACTGCTGCAACGTCGTATACATTGATTGACCACACTCACCACAGGGTGCATTGATGTCTGATTTCGGCTGACGGTTTGCTGACACAAGACAGTTGCTAACGAAGGACAGCATTTTCCCATACTTAAACTTTCCTGTACAAACTTCTCGTACTTAGGATATCAATCAATCAAATCAAATGTATTTATAAAGCCCTTTTTACATCAGCCGACACACGTCCCATTGTGCATGCTGTACGTGCTTGGAGTTTGGTGTGGTTTGTTCTGTTTGTCAGCAAGTCGTCTAGCTCCAGAAGAGAACACCACCCAGACACTTTTATGGCATGTCTCTTGCTCATTAAGATTATTACACTCCCAGCTGCACTACTGATGAAACACAGAACCACCTTTAATTTCTTTATTAATGCTTCTGTGTGTAATCCTCTCTTAATTACCCCTGCTTGAACGTGGAGGTGTCGGGAATATTCAGCTGTCGCATCAGCAGGCTGTTACTCACAGTCGCAGCTGCCAAGTACAAGGAAATGTGTATTGTCTGAGGAGGACCGGACAACTCTATAAACACTATGGAGCCACCTGCATACTGCCGTCTGATTACTGCTCTTGTTATTGCGTTGCTATTTTCAGCTTGTTGTTATCAAGCCACGTTATTATATGCAAATGAACCACAGGGTTGGTGGGCATGCTGTGGTGCCTGGCTGTCTTTGAAGGTTGACATATTTCTTTATGTTTTCAAGTGGCACTTCTTATGCTAAGTCTGAATAAAGGGATGACAACATGTTTACTGTACCATGTGTTGTAGTGCAACACATAGTATGCATCCAAAATGGTACCCTATTCCCTATTGAGTGCACTACTTTTGACCAAGGCCCATAGAACTCTGTTCAAAAGTAGTGCGCTATATAGGGGATAGGGAGCCATTTGGGACACAGACCTAGGTGAATGCAGGTTAGACTTGTACTATAGAAGCACATCTCATTGCTGCATTCTGTCTTCAGTTTGCCCACATTATGTCGCATTAATATTTAGTTTAAATTCAGAGCTATTACAGCAGCCTCCATTGCTGATTGGGAAATAAATAAAATATAGGCATTCGCCGCTGTTTTATACTTGCAAAATTTAAATGAAGCTGAAGACTAACTTATGAATTGTCCTCAATGTTGGTGAATAATATTCGTTATTGTAATGGAAATGGGAGGGTGGGGGTGTTGGTTCATCAAAAACAATTCTGTGTTCAGTCCACAACAGTAGAGAGAACCAATCCCTCTATCCCTCCCTTCCATAATGCATGCCGACCTTATAAGTCTCTTTAATTAAGATTCTATTGACGCACCCGGTCGCACTTGAGCTTCAATCTTCAATCTAAGTAACATAATAAAAGAATCCCCATCAATATCCGTCAGTTTAAGCTAGAGATATCAGGTTTTCGCCTGGGTCGCTTCTCAATCCACCACATCTGCATATGTTGGCCGAGCTACAGCAGTGTTTGTCAGACCTTGAGACATTGCGAATATCGGTCTTCTCACTAAAATGTCTGTAGCATCCAGAAAGAGGGAGACTCTCAGGAACATGATGGTGTTCTCTGTTGTGCTCTACGACTCCCACAAGTGTCATGGGACTCGTCTGAAGGTAACACGTACAAACAAAGGGAGGTAGTGTTGTGTCAACAAAAATAAGGGGTTAAATGTGTCCAAAAAAAACAAAACATTTCCTGAGCTTTCTTACTGTATATCTCCTAGATATAGGACATACACTTCAAAACCTTATTCCTTATTATTTCTTTTTGACTGTCTTTTTTTCCATTTATGAATGTGTTATTCAAAGTGTTTCTACGGGCCATAGTAAGTAAAGGCCAAATTCAATATTTGATCAAATAAATTCACTGTAGCACATTCAGAGATCGATTTATAACCGTTAATCCAAAATAATTCAAATTAAATTAAATTTAAAAAACACTTTCTGTTTGTCATAGATGGATGTAATTAATATGAGATGCAAGGCGAGGTCCTAACGAGTTCGGTAAGCCAAGCTATAGCTCTGTGGGACGTTCACAGAGATGGGGGCAGATGTTTTTATCACAAAACATACAACAGATTTTTCTCTCACAAAACACACAACTATGCATTTTACAGTGATAAGGAAGGTGAAATCTTATAGTCATTTCATAATTTCATTATACTATATTTAGAAAGCATAAAGGTAATTTCAAGCCTACAGTTTCGAAAATACATCATATAACATGTATCATATTTTCATATTTGTATCATATTTGTACTGTGTACTTGAGCTTGTGTCCTCAAAAGTGACTACACCTAAACAATTTATAACAATGTTTTCCAGAAAGGTGATATAGTTCATATTTCTTTGAGTGTGCAACATGACTAGCTATTGTTTATGGCCCTCTCATGATAAATAATTACTTTTGGTGGTTACATAGATTACATTTTCAATTACATTTAGTTACATTTAACCGGTTAGTACCCCCCATTCCCCAAGGGCTTAGACTTTTAGAGGTTAACTGTTTGCTCACATGGTCTCTGGTAACCTTTGCTGCTGCAGCAGTAATGGCCCTGGAGACAGAAACAAATCATGAACTAATCCCGTATGGGCAACAGCACTTTGATCACAATGCAAATATCCATCGCTGTTCTCCTGGCTCTGGCCAGCACAGCATGCTATTTACCTACATATTTTATAATGTACCTAATGTGCAGGATAAACACAGTGCTTCTTACACTATGACAGGAAAATGTGTTGGTTTTATCAATAAAGAAGTGTCTGTATATACGCTTCATTTAACTTCCACTGCCCTCCAAAAGTTGCCGAATTCCTTCTTCAGTTTTCTCCTCAATTCAGCCACCTTGGTTGGAGAGAGAGGTAGTGGCAGTATTCCCTTGAAACCCTTTCCTTTCATATATGGAAAGCATAGACTTCAAAGTGCTGAAATATATTGAACACACGGAGGTAGCAGCTTCGATAAGAAGGTTAAGTTAAATGTCAAGAGTGTCTTGTATGAGTGTATAGTGTGTGTCTTAATAGCCCTTTCCACTCACAGTCCATCTTCCCGAATTCAGGTTGAAAATGACAGATTTTATCATTGATAAGCACCTACATTGGAAAGCAGTGGTTTTACTGTAACATGCTATACAGGATGTCAGAGCTCAGTTTCTCCACTTCACATCGCTTTATCGGTTTTGACTGACAGCTGTTATAAACTTGAGCCCAGCATGCGACAAGAAGATGCCCCCATCCCACTAATTGGGCTACTTTTGCACATTTGTTGTTGTCTGAGGAGGGAAATGTTGTAAATTGAGAGGAGTCGATGTGTTCTGAAAGATGACACACACATGACTCCAAATGTGCACTTAACATTTCCATATGACAACTATGTTTGATCCAGAGCTGCAAGGATGACATGCGTTATACCCTGTGTTGTCCTGAACAGAATGAGCCTATGTTTGTCATATTGTGATCAAAATTTGCCACGGAAAACATACTTGAATGTGCTCATGACTCCATTCTACGCCCACCAAAATTACAATTTCTTTGTTTGAAGTGCCTTTTGAAAGCCTAACACTGTACAATTGTATTTTAAAATGTAGCTAGCCACGTTGTCAATAGAATAAGCTTTGAAATGATGTCCACCTGACCCAGATTGCGATTTAATGGAACGTTTTTTTGGATTGAGTAAACAACAACAGTAATTGTGTAATGGTGGGGATGCAGGGCTGTGTTCCAAACCAAAAAAATACAAGTGTGCTTGTTTCAGTTCCTCAATGGCAAAGCTATGAGAGTTAAAAATATATATTTTAAAAAGTATAGCTGAAAGCTCTTTACTTTAGTCATAAAAGAGCATTGAAATTACTTAGGAACTGAGCACAGTTTGGAGAGGTGTGTGGCCACTTGAAGGCACCAGTTAGACCTCTCACTCAAACCCTTGTAATTGTTTTTTCGTATCTTGCACCTTCTGCAAAATGTAAATTATCTTCATATTATGTTACTGAATGTATCCAGAGTATTTTCAGATTTCGTTACTAAGAAATGCTGTGAAAAGTACAGGAAATGTCAAATGCACATACAGTAAAAGCAACATTGTAATGTTTGGATTCAGTATTGTGTCAGGTGAACTGTTGTGTCTTCACCTTTGGTCTGATAATTTCACCATAATCTCCAACGTGTTCTCTCAATTAAGAGAGAGTTATTAAATTTGGCCCAATTTCAACAAGTATAACATGTACTATTATTTTCTGTCGTAGGAATGGACCCACCTAAAGAGATGACTGTGTCATATGTCACTGAAGACTCTGTCATCATATCATGGTTGAGACCTTTTGCCCCCTTTGACTATTACAAGATGTCCTACCAATCAGCAAGAGGTAGGCTAAGACATGTTTTATTTGAAAAGTTACTTAAAGGCCCATTGCAGCCATTTTGATCCTAATATCAAATCATTCTGGGTAACAATTAAATAACTTACTGGATTAGTTTTCCATTCAATGGTCAACAATAAATAAAAATTGCTTTTTTAGCAACAACAAAAAAACATTTCTCAAGCAAAATGTTTGTCAAGACTGTCTGGGAGTGGTCTGTGCGGGGAAGGGAAGGGCGCCAAAGAGGTGCTTTAAACACAGTGTGGATCAATCCACCAGAGCGGAGGGGCTTAATGGGAGGTATATGTAACCTGAAAACGAGTTATTATTGGCAGAAAGGTTTGGAACTTGCTTTGTTATTGGTCTATTGCACACCAGGCAAGCCAAAACTCCATCCATGTAAAACATGCTGATTAGAAGGTCCTGTGTAGATTGTATTTTCAACCAGCAACTATTGGGAAATAAAACAGATCACTTTTTCCACCCCTTTACAGTGTTAGTTTCCTCAGTTGAAAATGTGAAATTTGACTGCACTGGGCCTTTAAATAAAATACCAAACTGTTATTCCATGGTCTCGTGGAGGAAAGATAGCATGACAGCAGCAACAGTGCGAAATGAGATTAAAATACTTTTTATTTCATTTTCCTCAGGGCGAGTGGACAGCATCGTGATTGACAACGACGTGACCAACTACACCCTGTCCAGCCTCCACCCGGCAACAGAGTATGAGATCAACCTGAACGCCGTGAGGGGAAGCCAGGAAAGCAAGTCCATCACCACCAGTGTCTTCACAGGTCAGTATGGTCCCCATAAGGAGCAAACTTCGATCTCAGTCACAATGCCACTCTTCCCCTGTACATTTTTACTGGTCCAAATGTACATTGTAGTATATCATTTTTGTATCCACATTCCACTCCACATATTATTCCATATACTACACCAAATGTTTTGGTACCCATCACCCCTTACTATCTCAGCCACAATGCCACTATAGAAAGTGACTATGTAAAGGGACTGAACAATTTGTCAAATGTTTTTGCTCCAAAAGTCAATGCACACATTGTGTACACATTGTATTTATGGAATCTTTGTCTCCACATCCTGCACAATTCTACAGAACAACTAATGCAATTCTGTTTTGTTCAATAATTTAGCTTGTATACAAAAATGAAAGCTAGCCTTGTTATTATATGTCTGCGCCTAGGGGTCTGAGATGGGGGGACAAAATGTTCTGGAGTCAGACATTGCCTATTTCAAAGATAAATGGAATGTTCTGTCTTTTCAGTGAATTTTATTCCTAGTACCAACTCTGTGGAGCGCTCACATCGCCAGCTGCACACTGAGAAATTGTGTTCCAACACAGACATACAGACAGTAGAATAATGTCTGGCTACATGCCTCTCATTGCTGCCGCAGTGAATGTAGTTACTGTTACCCCCTTGACCTTATAATTGGTAGCCTCTCCTCCTATCTGTCTCTGCATTTCCTCTGTCAGTATATCAGCCAGTCAGTCAGTCAGATAGACCTCTCAGCATTGATCTGTGTGAGATGTGAGATATATTTCACTGATAGTGAGCCACCAGAGAGAGGTGTGTAGGCTGCAGCAGCTCCTCTGTGTGTGAAGTGAACTCCACTAACCTGGGCTTAACCAGCTCTCCACTGCATGCATAATCATCCAGCTGATCCTGAAGCGCACCACCGCATACTGATGAGCCAGTTAGAGATTTCTGCTCCAAAATCAGCAGGCTCATAACTAGAGAAGAGAGACAGAAGATAGAGAGAGACGGAGAGAGAGACAGAGAGAGATGGATAGAGTGAGAGGTAGAAAGAGCAAAATTCAAGTCTTTCTGCTTGTGCTGCTCTCCACTTTTAAAGTGGAAGAAAGTGCTCTGCATTTGCCAACTCTTCTTATAATGACGCAGGGCCTGTGGTGCTGCTACTGTAATAGCGCCAGAGGATAGCCTGGAGAAATAAAATGCCAGAGTGGCATCATTAAATTAGTTTAAGGATCGGACCCTTTTTTTTTCAATGTTAGCCTAAAATGACATACCCAAATCTAATTTATTTGTATTGTTGTTGTTTTTTACACTTGAATAGAATACAAATGCTTAGTAAATACATATTTGCTGCTACATAACACCCCAAATATACAGAAAAAAAGAAAACTATCTCAATTTTCACTACAAAAAGGTGCTATATAGAGCCAAAAGGGTTCTTTGACTGTTCCCATATGAGAACCCTTTTGGAGAACCTTTTTGAGTTCCAGGTAGAACCCTTTTTGGTTCCATGTAGAACCCTTTCAACAGAGTGTTCTACTTGGAAGCCAAAAGAGTTCTACCGGGAACCAAAAAGGCTTATCCTATGGGGACAGCCGCAGGATCCTTTTGCAAAAAAAAAATCTAGGAGTGTACAGTATCACAGTGTAATTAAAAACTAGAAAAAAAGCACACAATACCATTTCGTAGTTATAGAGTTTACTTTCCTAATAACGTATTGTCAGAGGAACACTAGAATTCTGCTAACGCAGACGCTATGATGAATCTCAGGCCCTGTTTCACAAAGTGGTGTGAAGGAGCATTATAGGACAAATGGCAGGGCTCATTAAAACAGGGTCATAGCCCGAAGAATATCATTCCACTGTGGTGTGATTCAGCCAGAGCGAGATAAAACATATTATGAAGAGAGGCGCTCTATCTGACAAATGGGGCGCAGAGGGTTCTCACCTTCTATACGAGAGAGAGATGAGAATTTGATAAAAGTGCCTCGAAATCCAGATTGTCAGATGAGAAGCTCTGCCCCGAACTGGGTCGGCGCCCCACTTGCAGGCCAGAAGCACGAACACAGTCAACTTGTTAAGATCCTTCGCACTAAGGGAAAGTTTGCTGCAGTCGCTGGAGAATCCTGCCTGCCGGGTAGCGACCAATGTCAAGCTCCGAGGCACTAGCTGCAATTCCAAAGGTAATGAGTGTCCACGATTCACTGGACTGGAGTCAACTGTCCAGCTGATGGCTGTGGCTGGGACAGAGACGTACTGTGGCTCAGCAGACTCTGGGTGTATGTTTCTGCATTGTATTGATACTGTAGCTGACCAGCATTCAAACAGTCAGGGCAATGTGTAACACTTTACTTGAAGGGTACCAAGAACTTCATAACACATTTTTACCCCATAGGCTACACTACATTCTTTAATTTATACAATGCTTATATAGGCTTCTGCTTATGGATGTGGTATAAATGGGGTATTGAATGTGTGCTGAA
Source organism: Oncorhynchus kisutch (assembly GCF_002021735.2). Taxonomy (NCBI): domain Eukaryota; kingdom Metazoa; phylum Chordata; class Actinopteri; order Salmoniformes; family Salmonidae; genus Oncorhynchus; species Oncorhynchus kisutch. The sequence continues at coordinate 20,233,976 of NC_034203.2, forward strand.
GTCCTTGGATACCCTTCAAGTAAGGTTTTGGTCTGGTTGGGGCACATAGTCAGCCATATCATAACTACACAGAGATTGATGAATAGATTATTACATACTTTTGATTGATTAATTAAGTAGTTTTGGCTTATTCAGTCTAATCTAATTACATTTGATTTCATTTCAAATTGTCAGCTTTCATTGGATTCAATTAAATATTTAAAGTAATGAGTGTAATTAAAGCCATTCTATCCATGGTGCGAGATGTGAGGCAGTGTGATTATGATTCCTAGATATGATCTTAGCTGTTTCCCATTAATGAGGGTGTGGTCTAGAACTATTCATGTTTGGATGCAAGCTGTTTTCTTCTGTGTTCTCAAGAATGGTTCTTGCAGTACCATGTGGACTATATACTTCTCTGCAGAAGTATACGGTATAGTCCACATGGTGGTCTGTAATTTGGAACATACAGTCAATGGAATTTAGTAAAGTGATGGGGTGAGATCTGTGAACCCCTCTGACCCACTTTTTTGTATTCATCTCTCGCTTTATCTCTCCCACTTTCTCTCTTTGATGCAGCGATGGACATGCCAATGGAACTGACAGCTCTCAACATTACCCCACAAGGAGCTTTACTGCAGTGGAACCCTCCTCTGTCCAGCGTTGACAACTACGTGCTCACCCTCACCTGCAACCAGGGTAGGCAGAATTATTCTCTTCTCACAAACTATGTATCTCCGCCACAGGGGTGGAGCGTGTGGAGCACCCTGAGTCTGTAGGTGGACTCCTGCCAGGTCGACTCTGAGAGAAAGTCTAGCGTTGTGTCCCAAATGGCACCCTATTACCCATAGAGCTCTGGTCAAAAGTAGTGCACTATATTTGGAATAGGCTGCCATTTGGGCTGGGGCCTAGGACAGCTACTTGTAAATCAGCTCAGACATCAACCTGTTAGTCGATGCCGCTTTCATCAATATGGCCACAAATGATGGTTCTTCAGCAACCTCTTGCCAATGTGCTCTATTGACTCTAGTGTGTTCATTAAGTGTGATTTCTCATTTACTAATCCAGACTCATCTAGGCAATAGCATCTTGGCATAAATGGTTTGTTAACCTGTTACTTTTCATCATCAACACGGAACCTATTTCTAAGGATATAGTAAGCCATTCATTAAACAGGCAATTTATCTAGATTGGTTATGCAAAGTTTTGTAGTGCAAGCAAATAAGAAATTGTGAATTTAAGTGAAATTGATTTCAGCAACATGCAATTAAACCTGACTAATAATAACCCCAATCTACCAACCCTGACAGCGACTGTGCATATCCTAGGCAACTGTTATATATTCAAATTGTTTAATGTAATCATAAAATCCAGGTTTGTTTACAATCTCATGTAGTCTCCTATTCTAATGTGAGTCTTTGTGTTCCTCCTTCTCCTTAAGTGACAGCTGACACCTTCCTGGTGGATGGTGGGAAACAGGAGCACCAGCTCACTAAGCTCTTGCCTAGCACCACTTACTCTGTAGCCCTCTATGCTACCAAGGGACCCCTGACCAGTGGAACGGTCATCGCCAACTTTGCAACACGTATGTCATGTACTTTACTTGCTTAGCTACTTACTGTTCCACCTACCCATTCAGAACTAGCCCACAAAGACTACTGAGAGCAAGGCAAGCTACTTAAAACTCCTTGAAATATACTTCTATTCAACTAACGTGTGCCCTCTCACATTTCATAGTTAAAGTGTGTCTAATTACCAACAGGAATCCTTTCCCCTCTCATTGAGGCCCTTGCAGTGTGATCACGGACTGACCATGTCTCTAATGCTGGTATACAGTGTTCATATTAGGACAACCTCAGTCTCATACATGAAAAAAAATTATCTCAGTTGCCAGGACTGAGGCTGTCCTAAAATGGACACCGTACTGCTAGCTAACAATCTTCACAAGCCAATCATATCATACCTACTCCACTCTAGGGAAGGGAGAAGAGGAGGGGAGGAAGATGGTGTAGATTAGCAGAGTTGGGGCTCTGGGCCCAGTTGCATAAAACATCTTAAGTGTTTCCCTTAAGGGTTTACCTTAAGGAATAATGTTCCCTTACCTAAGTTAAGGGTGTTGCATAGAGCACCTCAAATATTTCATTAGGGAAGGGCATAATTTAAGTGTTTTACTGTGGTTTGAAGGCATATATGGCAGAAAGACTATCAGGTTACCATGGAGAAGACCTGATTCACTGAATGAATTTCTCATCAAAGAGATTACATTTATTTTGTGATCGCAAAATAGAACTTCCACAATCAAGACAGGAGAAACAGATTGATTCAGAAGATAATGAAACAGGTTTTTTTTGTTACTTTTTTCTGAACTTCTAACACGTCAAGTTAGCAGAGTAGGTAGCTACCTAGACACCTAGCTATGTAGCCATGGATTATGCACCTTTCATTGTTTAGCTACCTAGCTTGCTGATGGATGTTTTGTTTTCGAAACCAGGGTAGAGGAAAGCAACATTCACCTCCAATAATGCGTTTTACATCGATATCCATACTCAATGAAGCACTTAAGGGACCTCATGGGCACCCTTAACTTTTTTCACTTAATTTAAGGGGTAGATTTGCTTTAAAATGTTTTGTGCAACTGACTTAAAGTTATGAAACTCTAAGGGGAAAAAAAGATAAGGGGAAAATGTACTTAAATGTTTTGTGCAACCGGGCCCTGAACTTTATTTTCAGTGTTTCATGAACAAAACAATTCTGTCAGCAGCAGGGCATTAATATCCCCAAGGGAGCAGCATGGCCCAGGCTGCACTATAGTGGAACCACATGAACATTTTCAGGCCAAGTGGGCTGCTGCCTGTGTAGTGTACACAAACAAATGTCCAGAAAAAAAGAACAACTAGTAGCTTTTTGGGACTTTTTTGTCTTGCGGTAAAAGTCTCCCTATGGGGAGGGGCAATTCCACTATATTTATTTAATCAACCAGTTCCCTTTGCAAAACTTTATTTATAGACACTGTTTTTCGACAAATTAATTTGTCTAAAAGTGTCACAGGCCATTGGTTTTGATACTCAAGGGCCAGCCTTGTTCTCTGATGTTGACACGTAATCACTGAACGGGGTAGCCAAGTTCACCAGACCTCAGAGACTTTTTACATTTTTAATTTGGGTGTTATTTAATTTTTCGATGCTGTTATTCTCCGCTTACGCTTTGTTTTTGCTGACTGTTATGCTCTGATAAAAATGTGCCTGTGTTGATGGCCTCTTATGAACATAAAGTTATTTGCTGACTCACTTTCTAAAAGACTTGACCAGCGAGAGAGATTTTATTTAGGGAAGTTTTAGAAATGATAATGTGTCTTCAAAATAAGTACTTTGTTTTAGTATACACCTGAACCGGTGCATGGCGATTCACTTATTAATTGTTTCTTGAAACTTCACTTGCCATCTGTTTGCATGTTGAGACACCTCTACATTATATGTCCAAAAACCCCATCTCTCAGAATAGTGTTCACATGGGGTATAACTAGAGAGAGAGAGCGAGAGAGAGAGAGAGAGAGAGAGAGAGCGAGAGAGAGATAGAGAGATAGAGAGAGAGAGAGAGAGAGAGAGAGAGAGAGAGAGAGAGAGATAGAGAGAGAGAGAGAGAGTGTAGGCATTGTCATGGCTTGAAAAGATTCAATCAAAATTAAAGGGGATGAAAGGAAAATGAAGATTGATGCCCTCTCAGGCATTGCAGTCATGTTGAGGAGAGAGGAGGAGAATGGCAGTCTGTCAGATAAGACCTCGAAGAGGCAGATATGGTAGTGTGGACACCCACATTGTAATTTCTCTAGTGGGTACTACTGCTGTGTGGAGATGTCATTGCATCTCATGTAGAAAGTCCTTCAGTCCAGAGGCCTGAGGCTATCAGTGGTAAAACACTGTTAATTACTGAACTGTCATAGATCTCCCCTGAAAACACCTGAGGACAACAGGAGGAGAGCGAGATAGGAAAAAGAGTGAAACCGGAAAAAGAGTGTGCAGCAGGTGTTCAAGAGTGTTGGGCCAGTAACTGAAAGGTCGCTGGTACAAATCTCTAAGCCAACTAGGTGAAAAATCTGTCGATGAGCCCTTGAGCACAGGTAGGCTGATTAGTTTTGAGCAGTAAAGGATGCTGGGTTAAGGACGATTAGAATGCATTCGCAGTAGGATGACTCCAACTAAGGTCCGCTAGAGGGGTGTTCATCAAATTAGGAGATAGATCATAATTGGGCAACTTTTCCAATTTAAGTACAGTATTTGGATACTAGAAATGGACATACTGTAGCCACTAATGATTTGACTCAATGGAACAGGGACATAGTTATCTGCTATCTGATTTCTCCCCTCTAGCCATGGACGCTCCTTTGAACCTGACCGCCAGTGAGGTGAACCACCGCAGTGCCCTCATCTCCTGGCAACCGCCCATCGCAGACATAGACAACTACATGCTTACATACAAATCAGCCGATGGCAGCAGAAAGGTAGGCAGAAAACAGTAGGGCGTATCTACCTTTATTAACAATAGTTCCCAATCACAGACACACACTGAACTGTGAACTGTAGTATCAAGCCAAAGCGGCTCAAATGGGAAATGAATATGAGCCATACGTGTTACGTGTAGTGTTTACAAGCTTCCAAAATACTAGCCTTTCCCAGATCTATCTGTGCTCTTGTTTTCTCCATTGTTGTCATTGTCAAGTCAAACATTGGCATGACAATGAGTGGCAAGGTGTCACGACTTCCGCCGAGTTGGGTCCCTCTCCTTGTTCGGGCGGCGTTCGGAGGTCGACGTCACCAGCTTTCAAGCCATCCCCGATCCACTTTTCATTTTCAATTTGTTTTGTCTTTGTCTTACACACCTGGTTTCAATCCCCCCATTTACTTGTTCATTATTTAACCCTCTGTTCCCCCATGTTTGTTTGTGAGTAAGTGTTTATTGTATTGTGGCCCGTATTTGTGGCCTTGTACTTATACGACGTGTATTTTTTTGGTAAGAGTTGTCTTTGTCTATGAGTTTCCAATCAAGCTCCCACACGATGCTGTATCAATAAGCCAAAGGTCCTCCCAGGAGATATGATTGATAATACAAGAGCCATAATATGACTGTTACCGGTAGAGTTTTGAAGCTATCAAAACAGTGTAAATATCTCCCAGACAAATGACCGCTTAGTACAGATCCATTGCACAGCTCTACTCGGCAATAGAGCCGTTTAGATCTTTTAATTTGACTCCTGGAAACGTTTTCATTTTAATTACATTCTTTGATGTAGCTGAGTAATATTAATAAAGTAGATTAGGAAGGTTATTCCATTGCAATATGCCTATTAATGACTCACCAGGAACAATTTCCCCTGATATTCTACAGCAGATATCTCTCTCAACTAATTACATCGTTCAGGCAGAGCCCAAGAATGGGTCCCTAATAGCACCCTATTCCCTATATAGTGCACAACATATGACCAGAGCCCTATGTGCCCTGGTCAAATAGTGCCCTATATCGGGAATAGGATGCTATTTGGGACGAAGAGCCCAACACTGTACTGTCCTCACGGTCTTCATCTTAACTAGCTTTTAACCTTTTTTTTTAATGTATATACGTATATACACTGCTCAAAAAAATTATGGGAACACTAAAATAACACATCCTAGATCTGAATGAATGAAATATTCTTATTAAATACTTTTTTCTTTACATAGTTGAATGTGCTGACAACAAAATCACACAAAAATTATCAATGGAAATCAAATATATCAACCCATGGAGGTCTGGATTTGGAGTCACACTCAAAATTAAAGTGGAAAACCACACTACAGGCTGATCCAACTTTGATGTAATGTCCTTAAAACAAGTCAAAATTAGGCTCAGTAGTGTGTGTGGCCTCCACGTGCCTGTATGACCTCCCTACAAAGCCTGGGCATGCTCCTGATGAGGTGGCGGATGGTCTCCTGAGGGATCTCCTCCCAGACCTGGACTAAATCATCCGCCAACTCCTGGATAGTCTGTGGTGCAACGTGGCGTTGGTGGATGGGAGTGAGACATGATGTCCCAGATGTGCTCAATTGGATTCAGGTCTGGGGAACGGGCGGGCCAGTCCATAGCATCAATGCCTTCCTTTTGCAGGAACTTCTGTCACACTCCAGCCACATGATGTCTAGCATTGTCTTGCCAATCGCACCAGCATATGGTCTCACAAGGGGTCTGAGGATCTCATCTCGGTACCTAATGGCAGTCAGGCTACCTCTGGCGAGCACATGGAGGGCTGTGCGGCCCCCCCAAAGAAATGCCACCCCACACCATGACTGACCCACCGCCAAACCAGTCATGCTGGAGGATGTTGCAGGCAGCAGAACGTTCTCCACGGCGTCTCCAGACTCTGTCACGTCTGTCACATGTGCTCAGTGTGAACCTGCTTTCATCTGTGAAGAGCACAGGGCGCCAGTGGCGAATTTGCCAATCTTGGTGTTCTCTGGCAAATGCCAAACGTCCTACACGGTGTTGGGCTGTAAGCACAACCCCCAACTGTAGACGTCGGGCCCTCATACCACCCTCATGGAGTCTGTTTCTGACCGTTTGAGCAGACACATGCACATTTGTGGCCTGCTGGAGGTCATTTTGCAGGGCACTGGCAGTGCTCCTCCTGCTCCTCCTTGCACAAAGGCGGAGGTAGCGGTCCTGCTGCTGGGTTGTTGCCCTCCTACGGCCTCCTCCACATCTCCTGATGTACTGGCCTGTCTCCTGGGAGTGCCTCCATGCTCTGGACACTACGCTGACAGACACAGCAAACCTTCTTGCCACAGCTCGCATTGATGTGCCATCCTGGGTGAGCTGCACTACCTGAGCCACTTGTGTGGGTTGTAGACTCCGTCTCATGCTACCACTAGAGTGAAAGCACCGCCAGCATTCAAAAGTGACCAAAACATCAGCCAGGAAGCATAGGAACTGAGAAGTGGTCTGTGGTCACCACCTGCACAACCACTCCTGTATTGGGGGTGTCTTGCTAATTGCTTATAATTTCCACCTGTTGTCTATTCCATTTGCACAACAGCATGTGAAATTTATTGTCAATCAGTGTTGCTTCCTAAGTGGACAGTTTGATTTCACAGAAGTGTGATTGACTTGGAGTTACATTGTGTTGTTTAAGTGTTCCCTTTATTTTTTTGAGCAGTGTATATACAGATGAAGTCAGAAGTTTACATACACCTTAGCCAAATACATTTTTCACAATTCCTGACATTTAATGCTAGTAAACATTCCCTGTCTTAGGTAAGTTAGGATCACCACTTTATTTTAAGAATGTGAAATGTCAGAATAATAGTAGAGAGAATAATATATTTCAGATTGTATTTCTTTCATCACATTCCCAGTGGGTCAGAAGTTTACATACACTCAATTAGTATTTGGTAGCATTGCATTTAAATTGTTTAACTTGGGTCAAACGTTTCGGGTAGCCTTCCACAAGCTTCTCACAATAAGTTGGGTGAATTTTGGCCCATTCCTCCTGACAGAGCTGGTGTAACTGAGTCAGGTTTGTATGCCTCCTTGTTCGCACACACTTTTTCAGTTTTTGCCCACAAATTTTCTATAGGATTGAGGTCAGGGCTTTGTGATGGCCACTCCAATACCTTGACTTTGTTGTCCTTTAACCATTTTGCAACAACTTTGAAAGTATGCTTGGGGTCATTGTCCATTTGGAAGACCCATTTGCAACCAAGCTTTAACTTCCTGACTGATATCTTGAGATGTTACTTCAATATATTCACATACTTTTCCTGCCTCATGATGCCATCTATTTTGTGAAGTGCACCAGCACCCCCACAACATGATGCTGCCACCCCCGTGCTTCACAGTTGGGATGGTGTACTTCGACTTGCAAGCCTCACCCTTTTTCCTTCAAACGTAACAATGGTCATTATGGCAAAACAGTTCAATGTTTGTTTCATCAGACCAGAGGATATTTTTCCAAAAAGTACTATCTTTGTCCCCATATGCAGTTGCAAACCGTAGTCTGGCTTTTTTTATGGCGGTTTTGAAGTAGTGGCTTCTTCCTTGCTGGGTTATTTCAATATAGGACTCGTTTTACTGTGGATTTAGATACTTTTGTACCTGCTTCCTCCAGCATCTTCACAAGGTCCTTTGCTGTTGTTCTAGGATTGATTTGCAATTTTGACACCAAAGTAGGTTCATCTCTAGGAGACAGAACGCGTCTCTTTCCTGAGCAGTATGACGGCTGCGTGGTCCCATGGTGTTTATACTTGCGTACTTTTGTTTGTACAGATGAACGTGGTACCTTCAGGCGTTTGGAAATTGCTCCCAAGGATGAACCAGACTTGTGGAGGTGATGATGTCATGATGTCAATTAGCCTATCAGAAGCTTCTAAAGCCATGACATAATTTTCTGGAATTTTCCAAGCTGTTTAAAGGCACAGTCAACTTAGTGTATGTAAACTTCTGACCCACTGGAATTGTGATACAGTGAATTATTAGTTAAATAATCTGTCTGTAAACAATTGTTGGAAAAATGACTTGTGTCATGCACAAAGTTGATGTCCTAACCGACTTGCCAAAACTATAGTTTGTTAACAAGAATTTTGTGGAGTAGTTGAAAAACGAGTTTTATGACTCCAAACTAATTGTCTGTAAACTTTTGACTTCAATTGTATATGTCTTTCAACACACATGCATGCACACTCACGAACACGCACTAACACTATATTGACCTTGTGTGTTTTTGGTGCTTGTGTTTGTCCAGTGGGTGTCAGTCATGCACAGAGGATTTGGTTTTAGTAACACGCTCTGTTGTTTTACTCTGCTTAGGTTAATTTCATTCCCCAGAAATTCTTCCCAACCTGTTCTCTCTGCTAATATAATCGTCATATTCACCACAGTAATCTGTGTTAGTTTGATTATGAATCATATGTTGACCTTCCAGATTAGAATAAATAATACAAAAAAACTACAGCTGCATAATTCACCCAACATGTCTTAAAATGTGTAACTTTTTCCAAAATGGCTGAATATTTCATTCAGTTCTTCATAGATATTTCATATGGCTCAAAGCCTCATCAGATTCAGCAGTTCAACGCTGCTGTCACGGCCAGCTCCTAGAGAGCTCATATTTTTATTTCATCTGCCAGAAAAAGAGATCTCTGAGAAAAATGGTATGCCATCCACTCTGCGACAGAAGATAAGCTTGATAAAAGTGAATTTGTCAAAAACAATGAAAGGGAACTGAGTTTTAGACTGAAATAGCCATTCTTCTTCCTCTTCCTGGCAGCTCCTTATAGCACCGGTGTCTGATAAGGTCCTTTTCCTTTCCTTTTTAGTGGGAGGCTCTTATCATTTAGAAAAACACAGGGCAGATTGTACAAGAGCCAACAACAGTGAAAAATGAATTCAACATTTATATGGGCCTGACATAAATGTTTTATGTCTGTAAATGTGCCTGGGTGCTTTTGTTGTTTGTTGGTAGGAGTCAGATGGTATCACCGCTATGGGTTACTGTCTGCTGTACACTTTGGATTGGATCTAGCTAAAACTATTTGCTGTACCGTATCCACTCACAGGCCCATAAATGATGATAAAACCCCTAGGTAAATGCTGTGCTTACACTCCTATTCATAACAACAGGGATTATCAGATCAGGGCCTGCATTCAAAAAGCGCCTCAGAATAGGAGTGCTGATCTAGGATCAGTTACCGTTCCCTTATCTGTGTGTTCTCCCCTCTGGGTGTGTGTGTGGTGCTACAGGAGCTGATCCTGGATGCAGAAGACACGTGGATCCGTCTGGAGGGCCTGGCAGAGATCACAGAATACACTGTGAGGTTGCAGGCTGCCAGAGGATTAGAGACCAGCGATATCATCTCTACAGCCTTCACAACAGGTAAACACACATGCATGCGCACACACATGCTCTCACACACACACACACACACACACACACACACACACACACACACACACACACACACACGCACACACCATTCATCCCCACTCCACACTCTATCCAGATTTCAGGGCCATATTCAATAAGCATCTCAGAGTATGATAGCTGATCTAGAATCAGATCCCCCCCCCTGTCCATATAATCTTATTCATTATGATCTAAAAAAACGGACCCTATATCAGCAGTCCTACTATGACACACTTTATGAATACAGGCCCAGTCCTCGTCATTCTCCATTATGTTGAGCTTATGTCATGTATGTCATGTATTCTGTTCTTCTCCGCTCCAGGAAACCGTCTGTTTGCCACCCCTCAGAACTGTGCCCAGCATCTGCTGAACGGGGAGTCCGTGAGCGGCGTCTACACCATTTACATCAACAGAGACGCCAATCAGGGAGTGCAGGTCTACTGTGATATGACCACAGACGAAGGAGGCTGGATCGTAAGTGTCTCATAGCAGGAGATATACCTTGCAGACAAAACCCCAACAGCACCCAACATTATAGTGCATAGGGTGCCATTTGGGACATGTACTTTGTCAATATGTACAGTTGTGGCCAAAAGTTTTGAGAAGGACACAAATATTAATTGTCACCAAGTCTGCTGCCTCTGTATTGGAGTGGCAATAACAAAGCCCTGACCTCAATCCCATAGACAATTTGTGGGCAGAACTGAAAAAGCATGTGCGAGCAAGGAGGCCTACAAACCTATGCTGGCAATTTACATATACTCCAGAATGCCCAGCATCTGGCAGGGTAGCCTAGTGGTTAGAGCATTGGACTAGTAACTGAAAGGTTGCAAGTTCAAATCCCTGAGCTGACAAGGTACAAAATCTGTCCCCTGAACAGGCAGTTAACCCACTGTTCCTAGGCCGTCATTGAAAATAAGAATTTGTTCTTAACTGACTTGCCTGGTTAAATAAAGGTAAAAAATAAAATAAAAAATAAAATAAAAATGTTATGAAGAGTGATCAGATGAATTGCAATTAATTGCAAAGTCCCTCTTTGCCATGCAAATGAACTGAATCCCCCCCCAAAAAATCCTCTGCATTTCAGCCCTGCCACAAAAGACCAGCTGACATCATGTCAGTGATTCTCTCGTTAACACAGGTGTAAGTGTTGACGAGGACAAGGCTGGAGATCACTCTGTCATGCTGATTGAGTTCGAATAACAGACTGGAAGTGTCAAAAGGAGGGTGGTGCTTGGAATCATTGTTCTTCCTCTGTCAATCATGGTTACCTGCAAGGAAACACGTGCACAAAAAGGGCTTCACAGGCAAGGATATTGCTGCCAGTAAGATTACACCTAAATCAACCATTTATCGGATCATCAAGAACTTCAAGAAGAACGGTTGAATTGTTGTGAAGAAGGCTTCAGGGCGCCAAAGTAAGTCCAGCAAGCGCCAGGACCGTCTCCTAAAGTTGATTCAGCTGCGCGATCGGGGCACCACCAGTACAGAGCTTGCTCAGGAATGGCAGCAGGCTGGTGTGAGTGCATCTGCACGCACAGTGAGCGGAAGACTTTTGGAGGATTGCCTGGTGTCCAAGATGGGCAGCAAAGATGCCACTTCTCTCCAGGAAAAACATCAGGGACAGACTGATATTCTGCAAAAGGTACAGCGATTGGACTGCTAAGGGCTGGAGTAAAGTCATTTTCTCTGATGAATCCCCTTTCCGATTGTCCGGAGCTTCCGGAAAAAAGCTTGTACGGAGAAGACAAGGTGAGTGCTACCATCAGTCCTGTGTCATGCCAACAGTAAAGCATCCTGAGACCATTCATGTGTTGGGTTGCTTTTGCCTAAGAACACAGCCATGAATAAAGAATGGTACCAACACATCCTACGAGAGCAACTTCTCCCAACCATCACGGAACAGTTTGGTGACGAACAAAGCCTTTTCCAGCATGATGGAGCACCTTGCCATAAGGCAAAAGTGATAACTAAGTGGCTCGGGGAACATCGATATTTTGGGTCGATGGCCAGGAAACTCCCCAGACCTTAACCCCATTGAGAACTTGTGGTCAATCCTCAAGAGGCGGGTGGACAAACAAAAACCCACAAATTCGGACAAACTCCAAGCATTGATTATGCAAGAATGGGCTGCCATCAGTCAGGATGTGGCCCGGAAGTTAATTGACAGCATGCCAGGGCAGATTGCAGAGGTCTTGAAAAAAAAGGGTCAACACTGCAAATGTTGACTCTTTGCATCAACTTCATGTAATTGTAAATAAAAGTCTTTGCCACTTATGAAATGCTTGTAATTATACTTCAGTATTCCATAGTAACATCTGACTAAAAATATCTAAAGACACTGAAGCAGCAGACTTTGTGGAAATTAATATTTGTGTCATTCTCAAAACGTTTGGACACGACTGTAGGTGGAATCAGAGTGGTGCCACCTGGTCTTCACTCTGTATCTGGTCTGTGTTCCAGGTGTTCCAACGTCGTCAGAATGGCCTTACCGACTTCTCCAGGAAGTGGAGTGACTACAGGGTCGGCTTTGGGAACCTAGAGGATGAATTCTGGCTCGGTAAGTTTTCTCAGCAGCTCATTTCAGCCCCATAACACTTATTAGGAGGTATCTCTTGGGGCTACTTACACTATTTAATATAGGAATAGGGGGCCTTTGTGTTTGTGTTGCAGTCTCTGCTTCTGCTTATCTCTCCCACCTCAGAATTAACAGTTGACTTAATTTACACATGTTTCTAGTCTGTTGTTTCTAGTCTCTCTCTCTCCTCTCTTTCTTTCATTACTTTACTTCACAAATACTAGCTCTGTGATTTATTAATGGATGTATTCAGCTCTCATTTCTCTTTGAGATTACGTGGTAATTGTTTTTCATAAATGCTTTGATTTTGATACAAAACAAAAGGGCTCTCTCCTTTGATGCACTCTGGAATATTTCTGCAAAATTCATTATAATATATATCCAGAATTATATTCATTATAACATCCAGAATTATATTCATTATAACATCCAGAATTATATTCATTATAACATCCAGAATTATATTCATTATAACATCCAGAATTATATTCATTATAACATCCAGAATTATATTCATTATAACATCCAGAATTATATTCATTATAACATCCAGAATTATATTCATTATAACGTCCAGAATTATATTCATTATAACATCCAGAATTATATTCATTAGAAAAGCTAGAAATGAACAATGTTTCTTCATGGGCTAGTTGTTTTTGTAAATAGATAAAAGATGACGTCAACATCAATATTTCATAGCAGAGATCCCAACCTTGAAAACTAGTTTTTGTAATTTTATTAGAAAAATATAATTAAAGTAGAGTACACTTTCATAACCAAAAAAATGATTGTTAATGAATTTAACCATTAGAACACGGGTCAAACTCATTCCACGGAGTGCGGAGTGTCTGCGGGTTTTCACTCCTCCCTTGTACTGGATTGATGAACTAAGAGGACTAATTAGTAAAGAACTCATCTCACTTGGTTGTCTAGGTCTTAATTGAAAGGAAAAAACAAAAACCTTCAAACACTAGGCCCTCCATGGAATGAGTTTGACGCCCCTACTTTAGAATATTGCAGAATATCGATGACCCTGCAGAAGATTAGTCCCCAGTCTTTGTCATGCCTCTTTCTATGTTACCAATTGCCACTGCGTTCCTACCCAAGCTGTACTTCAGTATATCATCTACTAATGACACACAGATCCAATGTGCTGGGAAAACAGTATGAATCCTGACTCATTCCTGATTGGTAAAAGCTAAAAGCACTTCTCACCCAGTAGATATTCCTTATGGCCTGTTTCATTTCTGCTGACTCAGTGCTGTGCTCACTCCTGTTGGGGACGGTAGGCGTCAGCTCTGGCTGAGCCAGGCTGCATTCCAGATGGCTCCCTATTCCCTATATAGTGCACTACTTTTGACCAAAGTGTTGCAGTGTACAGTATAGGAAATAGGGTGCCATTTAGGATGGGTGCCACTCCAGTCTACACTGCCAGGCCCATCCCATATCCCCTGTCTGTCATTAACTACACAGTAGGAGGTCACCTCTGGCTCTGGCAAGCACACCCAATGCTCCTCCTTGCCCAGTCTCGTACTAATAGATAACTGTCTGTCCACACTGCAAAAACACCTCCTGCCATGACAGGAGCACTGTAGCCATGTACTGTACCATTCCTGTGACTGACACTGATATGGTAAAGCTATGACCTCAAGAGAATAGTGGTGCTCTCAGAGGACATCATAGTGGGCTTCAGATGATGTAAGCACACAGCACCTGATCTTTTTTTTAACCCGACATCGTGCCGCAGAGACTGTGTGTTAGACCTGGCATTTGGTTGAACTATTCTGCTATGGACAGAATAGCTCTTTCTACAGGGAAACACTTCACATTAAGGTTGCCTCACAGTGAAGAAACAGGAATTAACGGATGCTACGATCAGTAGTTGAAAAGAGAACATTTTCATTTCAGCTGCGGTGCTATCCATTAGTCTGACTGACTAACCCGACCCTGGCCAAATATATTGTCAATTTGAGGACGTATTATAAAGAAACTGACACAGTTGTGCAATATGCGATCATTTCAGCTCTTTTTAATTTGCCTCTTAATTTCTGTGGAAGTGTAGGAGTAAGCTTGGTAATAAAATGATAAGAGATATTAATTTATGAAATATAATGAGAACAGAATACAGCCTCCAAATGCATTTTTAATCCTGCTGGCTATTTCTAATCAGGCTGACGCAAAAGCTTTGCTATCAGGTTAATAGCAGATGATCCTGCATTATGCACTGGCAAATTGGACTTCACTCAATGTTTAACAAATCTTATTACACCAATTGCTTTTCCCCTGTCACCAGGGATTTCTTTTGTTTGTAATGCCGATTGTATCTTTCGCTGACATGTCGGAGCCCGAGCCCAGTTTCTCCCTCGTTCAGTCCAATGCTTATCATCAGAGGCTTCAAGTTTTTCGTGGGGTAAAAAAAAACTGCTATCTGCTATCATGAGGCATGTACAACATCATATGATTTCTAGCTTGAGGTTAAACTTGAAACATCCCTGCCAAGAGGGGAGATTTGTTATCTTGGGAAAGCAAGGTCTAATCTCCCTGGTCCTTATCACAGCCTGGCTGGGCTCTGGGCTGGCAGCAGCAGTGGCAGCAAGGCCAAATGGACCAAAGACTGTTGACTGGAAGATATGGAAAAATGTCACTTCACTGTCCACCTCCTCTTATCTCTATGTCATTTCCTGAGTGCATCGGTTCTTTCCATGTCAAAGTGCAGGTAGAGATTTATGTCAGACTTGAGTGAGTTCATTAAGCAATAAGGCCCGAGGAGGTGTGGTATATGGCCAATATACCATGGCTAAGGGCTGTTCTTAAGCACGATGCAACGTGGAGTGCCTGGACACAGTGCTTAGCTGTGGTATATTGGCCATATATCAGAAACCCCTGAGGTGACTTATTGCTATTATAAACTGGTTACCAACATAATTAGCAGTAAAAATAAATGTTTTGTCATACCCGTGGTATACGGTCTGATATACCACGGCTGTCAGCATATCAGCATTCAGGGCTTGAACCACCCAGTTTATAATTTGAACGGCCATTGGTTATCTATTTTTCTTCTTCAGGTTTGGACAACATACAGAAGCTTGCAGCTCAAGGTCGCTACGAGCTTCGGATCGACATGAAGGATGGCCAGGAGTCTGTCTATGCCAACTATGACAAATTCGCCATCGGTGATGCCAGGAACTTATACAAACTCAGGATAGGAGAGTATAATGGCACAGCTGGTGAGCATTTATTTACTCTATGTGGCACTGATTTAAGATCAACCAAATGATCGGCAGGTAGCCTAGTGGTTAGAGCGTTGGGCCAGTAACTGAAAGGTTGCTGGATCGAATCCCCGAGCTGACAAGGTATAAATCTGTCATTCTCCCCCTGAGCAAGGCAGTTAACCCACTGTTCCCTGGGCACTGAAGACGTGGATGTTGATTAAAGTAGCCCCCCGCACCTCTCTAATTCAGAGGGTTTGGGTTCAAATGCAGAAGACACATTTCATTTGAATGCATTCAGTACAACTGACTAGGTATCCCTATTAAATGTACAGTATATTACTTTGAACAGTGAAGAGATGCTTAATACTGAACCCTTAACCTGAATACTTAACCAGTTAAAGGTTGTTAGCTCAAATCCCGAACCGACAAGATGAAGAATCTGTCATTCTGCTCTTGATTGAGGCAGTTAACCAGTCCCCGTCCCCGCCACAACAGCAGCTCCCTTGGCGCCCATTGTGGCAGCCCCCCAAACCTCTCCAATTTAGAGGGGTTGGGTTAAAAGAGGAAGTCAAGTATTGGTTGGACCTTGTGTGCAATTGACGATCAAAATACATTTCTTTAGAAAACCATAAAAGCCATTCTCTTCCATCTCTCTTATGGTGTCTTGAAGGTACTTATTTAAACCCATCCACCCACCGCTTGGCTCCAGCCCTGCAGTATTATTCAGTTCAGACTGTCAGTGTGCCCATGTCTTGTGCTGCTTCCTTCTATTTCATTTATTTCCATTCCCTGTCACAGGGGATGCACTGATCTATCACCAAGGCCGTCCCTTCTCCACCAAGGACAGAGACAATGACATTGCTGTGACCAACTGTGCTCTGTCCTACAAAGGAGCCTGGTGGTACAAAAACTGCCATCGGGCCAACCTCAATGGAAAATATGGCGAGTCGAGACACAGTCAGGTGTGTGTCCCTGTCCTCCATACTGAAACTGAGGGGTGACGACTGACATTAAACACCACAGTCCCTGTCATTTCAATTAGAGACATAAAGAAAGTGAAGGCAGTAAGGCCAGCTCCTTTGTATTTTACTTTAAAGCTCCTGCTGCTTTCACACCAGTGTGATTTTGTTAAAAAGTACAAATCTTGAAAAGAGCTTTTGGTGAGGCTACTACAAAAGGCTTGCAACATCACACAAATTCAGCAGTTTCCCAATCTCCTCAACCTTATGATGACATGAAATGAAACCAGAAAGACATAACAAGAGGAACTAGCGACATTGTACTGTAGGTAAGATAAGACTGTCTGCATACTTTAATCCACTAATTGAATGCTGAGCTACAATGACCACAGTGAGTTCAAACCACAAAATATACAGAAAATGTGTTCCAATGTCCAAAATGTTGCTGAACATTTCAATACTATAGGAAATACCATTGTAAGGAAAAAGGTTGGTCTGATAATAAGGAGAAGGCCTTCATTTGTTATGTTCAAATTAGAAGAGAACTGTCCATTTGAGAACCATATCTAAACCTATCTCACTTGGCACATAAGCAATATGTAATCAAAAGTGACATAACTAATACAGTATGTCAGTGTAGGTTTCTAACCAATGTCCTCTCTTGATCTTACAGGGTATCAACTGGCATAACTGGAAGGGTCATGAGTTCTCTATCCCATTCGTAGAGATGAAGATGAGGCCATTTAACTACCGCAGCATCAGTGGCAAGCGAAGGAGGTCCCCTCCTCCAGAATAAACCCCTTACCCCTGTACACTCTTACCCCCAATCCAGCTAGCTGTTCCCACTTTTACATGAGGCTGAAAGACAATAGGATGAGCTATGTCATTTATTAAAACAATTGAATGACAATGGTTGTGTTCGCTAGCCCGGAAAACCAGACTGAATTCAGTTCTGTTTTGTGTTTGTTTCACTCCACTAGTGAAACGAGTGAAACATAGTGTGAGTCAATCTGAATTTTGAGGCTACTGTATCTATTTGCTAATATAGGAAGAGATGTAAACCACTGGGTTTTTGTTTTTAGCCAGTTGCCCTGTCCTGGTGAGCTCAGAGTAGAGTTCATGAACATCTCTCTATCTATAAAATACGAGTACATAAGAGCTAAGATTATTTCTCCCATTTAAAATAGTAATCTTAACCAAATTCTATATGCCCATAAACATGTAAGATATCTCTATTTTTATAACTGATATGGTAAAAGTCCATTTATTACATGATATGATTTGATGCCTTGTTATTGAGATTTGTATTGAAATAGCAACCCTCCATGAGTTTTATAGACAAAGGCCTGCATGGAGCAATTCATTGGTCATAGACAAAACATTGCCACTCATAATGAGCTAATCAGTATTAGCCATCACCAAGTGACATACTGTACCAGCCTGTAATAGTGGATTCAACATCAGTTATTTATATATTTATGTCCATGTGGCCAATTTACTTTTGAATGTAAAATAAAATCCAAAATCCACACCCTGATTGGAATGGAAGAAACGTTGAGCACCAAACAATGATTGTGCACAACTTGAAATGTACAAGCTTATCTCCAGTGCCCATTTATTAAGAAAACAACAGTGAGCAAGTTATTTGCACTGAGGTTATACATAGTATGACCACTGTCATTCAATACTGGTCTGTATACTGCCCTGCATAACTCAAATATATAACATTATTGACCAATATTCACATACAGTATTCTCCTTGAGGAAATATAAAGTGGTATAAAGATACTGTATGTGAATTAGCACTCTCAAATGTTTCCTCATTGTGTTACTTGCAGTGATGGTGCTAAAAATTGTTCAGACATGAAACCAAAGATTTGCTGAAGAGAAACTGTCAACAGAGCTCCCTTTCTTTGTAACCTCATCCTCACTTCAGCAGATTTTTTTGGTGGGGGATTCTTGGTTTTAATCTCAGAAACAATTGTCATGGTTACATTCTGAGCAGTTGTTCTTTGTCAAAATTAATTGAAACTGGTGAGCTCATTTATACACAGTTATCATGTTATGGTGTTCAATAGTCGTCCTATATACAGTACATTCTTCCTGTCTCACCCGTATTTACCGGCTAACTGTGTTACGCCACCAGAGCGAGTAACATTTGGCCTGCTATAGCGAACCCCTTTGTCCTCAATGTACATTGGATGGATGAATACACTGTTCTACTCATCCAATCATTTTCATCAAACCATTTCATTTACCATTGTTCTCCGTTTTTGTGTGTTTTTTATTGACCAATTAACTTTATTTTCTCTCACCCAATCTCTACAAACTCTACCAACCACACAGTGTGTTTGTAACATAATAACTGTGTATGTTTTTGGTAATTCACTGTCCTTTAGACTTGATGACTTAAAATTTTGGTGATTGTCCATCCTGTAGACTGCTGGTACTAATATATTGGTATAGGAATCAGGAGCTTTATGAAACGCTGATACTACTTCCCCTATTGTTCTAATCATAGTTGTTAAGACAGACTTGTTTTGAGAAGGGAGGAGGCTATTGCATGCTAACAGAATGAGCAATACCTCCATGGTAATAAGAAATGTGTAATGAGAATATTCTTGTATTTAAGTCTTGAATTTCTCCTCAGAATTCCACTTGTCAAGTAACTGTTTCAGAGCTGTTAATGCAATGCATCCAAACTCCCTGAGCAAGACATTGTTTAGTTTTTACTAGAATAGGTTGTGTACTTATTTATTAACTACATAGACTAACTACTGTATGTCTCGGTGCATTTTGTGCAAGGAATGAGAGTGATGAAGCTCTGTAGATAACAGATGGAATGTACTTTACGTAACAAAAGAGGTGTCTCTTTTGGCAAATCCTGGTGTGCCCAAATTCTAACCCGAATGCTCATTGACTCCTCCCCCAAAAATGTCACGCTCTTTTTCAGAATTTATAATAGTCAATCAATCAGAATTGTACAGCGTTATTGTCCACAAAACATTTGGTTAGGTGTGGTGTTCTGACAAGATTATCCAGAAGGCCTATTCCAAACTTTGGGACATGTTTACTGTAGTTCTTATTTATGTTATGATTCCTTTCTGCAAGTCATAGCCTTTTCCTTCACACCCCTGTTATGCTTGTCAGTATGTCAACCCCCAGAACCTCTGCCAAGAATTCAAGTCTGAGCTAGTAAAGTTATGTTTCAATTGGAGTGACTAAAGAGAGAATATCTACAAAATTCTGCTTGAATTTTGCATGAAAGGTAATAGAGCGTTAGGACACTGTTATCCATTGGCTTGTGATGTAATAGGACATCTAGCTATTGAGGGAACCTCAAATACAAATGCATGTAATCAATGATGGCTTCGAAAATGCTGAGTGCTAAAAAAAGAATACAAACAGATCGGGAAATACTGAGGAGGGTAATAAAAGCGAGATAAACTCTTCACAGAAGAAAATGTATTGTCAGTAAGAAAGATAATAGAATCTCAATATGCTGAATATCAAGTTATTTTCCGTGCCTTTGCACTTCAGGACTACGGTAGACAACACATTGCACGTGTGTGACAGGAATAGTATACGCGATGCTGTTACTAACTCCATAAGCTGTGAAAACCGAGTCATGTAGATCAAGTATACCTCTCCCAGGCGTCGTCAGACCTCCACCAGACATCGCTGAAGCAGAATAATATGTGAAATAATGTGATTAACACATCTGGCCCCTTAAACCTGCCACTATTGTTCCTACTATTACTTCCATGCCATCACTTGAAGGAGGGTGAATGTATAGTTCTGATTATAGAATGGAATAACTCGAATGGGAATAACACAGACCACTGTGATTCTATTTCTATGGTTCTGATGCGTCATATAGCCATGAGTAGAAATGTATTTTGACATAATAGGACTGCAGTTCACCACATAATCCACCTCGCAGAATATACTCTAATGCTTTAATCACAATTCATCACAGTCCATATGTAAATTAACTAAGGGACAATTGCATGGCTGTACAAAAATTGTGCAGATTGTGGGTGAATTATCCCATCACTTTAAGATGATTACATTGGCCTAGAATAATAAGTGCTTCAACATGGATATGTCACATGCCACTCATATTAGATAAGTAAATGATCCAACATGAAATAGCCTACATACTTTTTAAAAATCAGAATGACACATTTCACCTATTGATATGCTGTAGGACTAATATTGCTGTTCCCCTCTTAGTATGCATTCCAAGTGAATGTTGTTGCTGTTGCTCTACCCAGGAGCTGTGGTAGGAGGATCAGATCAATAGGTGAATTTGGGTCTGCATCCCATATGGCACCCTATTCCCTATTTTTTGCACTACTTTTGTCCAGAACCCTATGGCCATGATCAAAAGTAGCTCATTTGGGCAGAGCCCTATGGTCCTGGTCAAATGTAGTTTACTAAACAGGAAATAGGGTGCCATTTGGGACACAACCTGTTTTCGAATGCCATAACCAGAGGCCAAGTTAACATGTGGTCTGCTCTTCTATTTGAACAGATGAGATACTATAAAGTATCTCTCTGTTTTATCTGGTGCACAGCATGCAGATCTTTGTATTTACATCTGAGAGAAGGTTTGAAGATTTTTCTGTGTGAGGAGGGGAGTGTAATCAAAAGACTGCATTTATCCAACAAGGTTGAGAACAGACTTCTACAGACTTCTATTAATCATTTGCATAGCAGATGCATAGCAGATGGAAAAGATAATCTAGTGTTTCAGAATTGTCAATCTTCCCCCCCATTACTTTACCAATCACAGGTTCACAATGCACTGGAGCAACAACTCACACTGGATCCCAACTCAAACCCACAATCTGTCCCTTTGTTGTGTGATTTAATCAGGCATAGTTAATGAGTGGAATCATTCCCTGTCCTTTATTTATTTCATTGTATTTATGACTACTAGACACAGCTATGTAATTCATTTGTCAGTTGATGCAACATTACTGTTTAGCTGAGAAATAGCCACAAGGATTGTTGAAATGTGTACTTTACCTGTTTGGATTAAGATCCCAGTTCTATAATATCTGTATTATTTGCCATGAAGAATGTGAAGGAAGGTTGGGACTGTGGAAAAGCTCTTTTGATGAGTATCTGGATTGTGTTGGATAATCCTGGATATTACTGATGAGATTAGTTCTAGTTTAACTTAAAACATGTACTGTATAGTTCCTTTTTTAATACATTTTCTACATATTAATAAAATATTCCAATTGTCAATTTTGCTGTTTACAAGTGCAGTTCTTGTTTCAGATGTCCTTTTTTGTCTCAACTTCCTTTCACATGCTTTATAAATAAACACAACAATCTAACAATAATTTCAATCACGCCAATAGTTTTTTAAAATAATTCAATACTCTTCTTATCACTTGGCCTATTTTTTACAAAGAATGTCTTCTCATTAACTCACACTTATAGTTTGTTGTGATGATGATGGGGTTCTCTGTGGTGGCTGCAGCAAAGGGTCTGCCATCAAACTAGACGCTGACTGAACCACAGAGTTTGAGCCTAACACAGACACGAGCTGTATCCAAAAATGGCACCCTATTCCCCATATAGTGCACTACTTTTGACCAGGACCCATAGACCTCTGATCAAAAGTAGTGCACTACATAGTGAATAAGGTCATGACCAGGTCAAGGCCACACAATTTGCATAGGATCATGCTTAAACACACAAAACAGTATCTACTTCAGAATTGTATAATGTTGAACACTATACACTACTGTATTTGAGAGCATGCTCATATTTACAGATAAATCATTTGTAGGCATATAATAATGGCATGTCCTAATTAGTCATTAATTCATAAAAAATGGCTAGCATGCAGAAATGGTCCACTAAATAATGAACAACACAATTACAATTACATGATGCAGTTATGATTTAAACAGGACAGCATAATACTGTGGGAATGATCAAATATTAGGCCCAAGCCATGGCTAGCTATATTCTGTCCTTATCAAAATATACCATAGATAGCGCTGCTTTTGAAAAACAGATTTATTTCTGCCTTAATCAAAACCAACATGTCACTGACTGCCATATGACAACCCGAGTGTCACAAGATATTGCAATATACTGTGATAGAAAATGATGAACTTGAACTTTTGCCCTATAACAAACAGTAACATTGGGTAAATGTAATTAACGTCTAGATGTCTGCTGTCTGTTGCGAGCTTGAGCGTTACACCAGAATAGGTATTCTTATGTGCTGTTATTAACACGTGCACTCCTGCTTAATTGTTCAATTGTCTCACACATACCGTATGAAGATGCCAACCATTAATGGGTCATGAGGCCCCTTCACCCCTCTTCATTTCCCTCCAGTCATCCCTCCAGTCATTTCACAGATCACTGGTTTGAATGTGATGAAAGGCGGCACTGTAAAACCAGCCCCAAGACTGGCTGAGCGGCTTGCATTGGCTTCACAACTGACTGAGCCCCGGAAGCAAATTGGGGCTGACAAGTGAATAGGAGGAGGTGCTGCTCCCCGTTGGACTGGGTAATAGTGCCGTAAACACGTTGGCTTAATTGAGAATTGAGGGACGGAAATGGATTGATGCACGGCATTGATACTTCTGACTTAGCTAACAACTCAACATGAATGTTTGCAGGGCATGAAGAAGACTAGGGACAACTCCATTGGAGGCAGACAAATAAGAGGTAAGAATTTTTGGCTGCATGGATTGCTGTCTCTCTCTTGCTTTTTCTCTTCTTGTAGGTCATGATTTACTCAGTGATCTAGTAAGTTTGTGTGCAAGGTGATGATATCATTAATTTAACTGATCACGTGGAGTTGTAGTCCTAAACCTTTGATTGGACGGTATATAGTAGGAAACATCTTGTGATGTGGGGACATACTGTATCACACTTAGCCAATATATATGGGGTTTTGCATTAAAAAGGAACTATATCTAGTATTAGAGTTAATGTAAGTCAGAGTCTATAGCTTTTCTTTTCTGTATCTCAATGTACTGTAGTACTTGATTAGAGACGGCGTCATTGCTCAACCAATAAGGCTCAGTCCTGATGATCATCTACTCTGACAGCTGTGCTTTTTGCATGTTGCAGGATGTCTGCACAGTGGAGAGAGGAGAGGAAAGATCCAAGTCTAGAAGAAAGATCTAGAGCTTTAGCGGTGGTTTAGAACAGGAAGTTCATGTCAGGGTGCTGACCCACATACTTGATACAGTGGGGCAGCTTAGGTCAGCAACCACAGTGAGACCACATTGTTTTCGCTATTCCCCTCTTAAGAAGAAGGTGTAGTCAGCGAGGAGTGTGACCTGACCGTGAGAATGTAGACTAGTTGGTCATGAACTGAACAGGTGTGTTGACCACGGTTGTAAAATTCCATCAAGTTTCTCAAAATAGCCATATTTTCCAGAAATTTCAGTTAGAGGATTTTTGCCAAAGTTACCAGAATTTTGCTGTGACTGTAGGCTCATCAATAGCCATGATTACATGATTACATAGCCATGATTACAAAGGCAAACTATGTCAGCATTGAATTATAAGGTCTTCATGTGGTCTTCATATGTTGATAAACAGTCCATGGAGAGGACCATGAAAGACGTAATAATTGCATGTGGAATGTACATGTTCTTGTCTGAGTTGAGTCTCATTACCTGCAGAGTGAAGAGACAACACAGGACAGAGAGCATCTGTGCATAAGACAACATGGCCAGAAGGTAAAGACCTACTCTGCAAAGTACAATCTTTTGTTAACTTCCCAGCCATGTAGAAATTGATGCTCACAGGTACCATCTGTGTAGAAATCCCTTCCTCCTTCCATCCATGGGTCTATTTGAACCCTTCCCTTTTGTCCAATGTATTAACATGTCACAGCATACACTGTATACAATCACAAGACTGCCTCTTAAGGCTGTGGACTGGGCAAGCATTGTTAATATTTTGCTTCTTCAGCTCCAAAGTAAGATGTGTTTTGTCCTGGAGATCTTAATTCTGATTTATTGGATGATCTCTCTCTACCCCTCTGGAGGGAGTCCAAGCAAGTCTTCACCATTCTGCCTCAGAGCTCTGGGCCCGGTTGCATACAACATGTTAAGTGTTTCCCTTAAGGATTTACTTGAATTAATCATTTCCCCTTACCTAAGGGAATTGTTTAATGGCATTAGAGACCATCAAATATTAGGTAAGGGAATACTTAAGGGGCTTTCTCTCTGCATTGTTGGGAAGGGCCCGTAAGTAAGTATTTTACTGTTATTTGCACCTGTTGTTTACGAAGCATTTGATGAATACAAATGTATTTGATTTGATTTTACGGTAGTTTGAAGACATGTACAGCAGAAATAATCTCAGGTTACCATGGACACGACCTGATTAACTGGCTCAACATCTCCTCAAAGAGATCGCATTTATTTTGGAAGATCGTAAAATATAACTTTTACACTCAAGACAGGAGAAGCTAGAAGATAATGAAATTGTTATTTCAGTAACTTTTTTTATTACTTTCTAGCATGTCAAGGTAACTAGCTAGCCAGCTAGCTTTGTAGCCATGGATTGTGCACCTTCCAATGTTTAGCTAAGTAGTCAGCTATCTATACACCTAGCTAGCTGGTTGATCAGCCTGGTCTAATAGACTAGTTGTAAACTAGTAAAAGTAAAGGTTGATGTTTTCCTTTTGCAACCAGGGCAGAGGAAAGCAACATTCATCTCCACAAATGCGTTTTACATTGATATCCATACTGAATGAAGCACTTAAGGGACCTCATGGGCACCCACAACCTTTTCACTTAATTTAAGAGGGAAATGTATCTTAAAATGTTTGTGCAACTGACTCAATGTTAAGGAAACGTTAAGTGAAAAGATAAGGCAAAAAAGCAGAATGAAGGCGGAGTCTTCATTGAATAGCAATGGAGAGTGGGCATTCTATTAACCATAGCCATGTAAAGATATTCTAAGAATAGCGTAATTGATTTTATTTTTTAAAATTTGATTTAACCTTTATTTAACCAGGTAGGCTAGTTGAGAACAAGTTCTCATTTATATCTGCCACCTGGCCAAGAGAAAACAAAGCAGTTTGACACATACAACAACACAGAGTTACACATGGAATAAACAAACATACAGTCAATAATACAGTACAAAAAAATGTATATACAGTGTGTGCAAATGAGGTAAGATGAGAGAGGTAAGGCAATAAAATAGACCATAGTGGTGAGGTAATTACGATATAGCAATTAAACACTGGAGTGATAGATGTACAGAAGATTAATATGCAAGTAGAGATACTGGGGTGCAAAGGAGCAAAATAAATAAATAAACACAGTATGGGGATGAGGTAGTTGGATGGGTTATTTACAGATGGGCTATGTACAGGTGCAATGATCTGTGAGCTGCTCTGACAGCTGGTTCTTGAAGTTAGTGAGGGAGATAAGAGTCTCCAGCTTCAGCGAATTTTGCAGTTCGTTCCAGTCTGGCAGCAGAGAACTGGAAGGAAAGGCAGCCAAAGGTGGAATTGGCTTTGGGGGTGACCAGTGAAATATACGTGCTGGAGCATGTGCTGCGGGTGGGTGCTGCTATGGTGACCAGTGAACTGAGATAAGGCAGGGCTTTATCTAGCAAGACTTGTAGATGACCTGGAGCCAGTAGGTTTGGCGACGATTATGAAGCGAGGGCCAGTCAACATACAGGTCGCAGTGGTGGGTAGGATATGGGGCTTTGGTGACAAAACGGATGACTTGCTGTACATAGATCTCCCCTGAAACATGTATATTTGAGCCTTATACAAAATGTATATACAAAAGTATGTGGAAATAAATTATATTTGAGGACAAATAAGAATCTTAGCTTACTGAGACTTTATAGTTGTTCCTTAATTGGTATCATTGAAATACCTGTGGAGAGAGAGAAAAATTCATAATAGTGGATTCGCCTATTTCAGCCACACATGTTGCTGACAGGTGTATAAAAATCGAGCACACAGTCATGCAATCTGCATAGACAAACATTGGCAGTAGAATGGCCTTACTTAAGAGCTCACTGACTTTCAACGTGGCACCGTCATGGGATGCTACCTTTCCAACTAGTCAGTTTATCAAATTTCTACCCTGCTAAAGCTGCCCCCGTCAACTGTAAATGCTGTTATTGTGAAGTGGAAACGTCTAGAAGAAACCATGGATTAGCCGTGAAGTGGTAGGCCACACAAGCTCACAGAACGGGTGCTGAAGCCCGTAAGTACGACGGACAAATCTGTGTTTGGCGGATGCCAGGAAAATGCTACATGCCCCAATGCATAGTGCCAACTGTAAAGTTTGATGGAGGAGGAATACTGGTCTGGGGCTGTTTTTCATGGTTCGGGCTAGGCCACTTAGTTCCAGCGAAGCGAAATCTTAACGCTACAGCATACAATGACATTCTAGACGATTCTGTGCTTCCAACTTTGTGGTAACAGTTTGGGGAAGGCCCTTTCCTGTTTCAGCATGACACTGCCCCTGTGCTCAAAGAGAGGTCCATACAGAAATGGTTTGTTGAGATTGGTGTGAAAGATCATGACTGGCCTGCACAGAGCCCTGACCTCAACCCCAATGAACACCTTTGGTATGAATTGGAACGTCAACTGCGAGCCAGGCCTAATCGCCCAACATCCCTGATTTATTGAATGAGGGAATAATTTTATAAAGATAAAAGTATTTGGATGTAATGTTGAAAAAGCCAAGCCTGCACACCCAGGAGCTCTCCAGATGTTAGCAACATGTGACTACCAGTGCAGTTCTATGTGGGGAGGCTATAATAGACTTTATAGACTTTGTCATGAAGGCTATAATAATAGTCATGGAATTTGGCTAAAAGTCATGGAGAAGTCATTAAAAATGTAACTGTGTATAAACCATTTTAACAGCAAATAATCAGATGTCTCTATAGTATAATGTCATTTGTGAATGTAGTCTAATAGACCGACTTGGAAGACATCCGCTCCTGCACTTGTTACAACCCAAGTCAAGCACTGATGATGGAAAGCACTATGTTTCACCTCTATTAGGGGAAGGGGGATACCTAGTTAGTTGAAGGCCTTCAACTGAAATGTGTCTTCCACATTTAACCCAACCACTCTGAATCAGAGAGGTGCAGGGGGCTGCCTTAAATCAACATCCATGTCTTTAGCACCCAGGGAACTGCCTTGCTCAGGGGTACAACAACATTTTTTTTCCTAGTCAGCTCGGGGATTTGATCCAGCAACCTTTCAGTTACTGGCCCAATGCTTCAACCACCTACCTGCCACTTACGGTTCCTTCTTTACTTCATTTTTACATTGATGATCGAATCATAATCGAAATCATGCTGTGTAGCATGTGCCTCCAGACTCCAGACTAGCTCGGAGCTATAGCTCATATTTGTTATGTTTGTCTTATTTCAAGAGAGCTCATTGCTCATGAAGTATTTTAGGCCAGGAAAGAACATGAGGTCAACCCACTGCCTGGTGGGAAACTCTCTACAATGTGTCTGTTCTTTTAGACAAGGGGGGAAATGTGCTTGTTATCATAAGACGCCTGAATTACAAATTTAGAAAACAAGAAAACTTTGAAAATTTAGAAAACAATCTAGTTAGAAATGTTGTGGCAGGTTTCCTTATGGGAACTGTATAGATTATTACCAGCAATTAAATGATTGCTTATTTGAGTTGCATATAATGATTGACTAATGACAGTTACGTGGAAAATGGATGTCAGTGGCATTCATAATACAAAAGAGATCCGACATTAACCAAGCCTCTCAATTAAGGAAAAATACTGGAGACTGGATTGTGTTTATTGGACAGAAAATGAACATGAAAGGTGTTTTCTTCTTCATGACAGTGTGGGAAATTACACTGAACCAAAATATAAATGCAACATGTAAAGTGTTGGGCCCATGTTTCATGAGATGAAATATAAAATCACAGAAAGGTTCCAAACGCACAAAAAGGCTTATTTTTCTCAAATGTTGTGCACCAATGTGTTTATATCCCTGTTAGTGAACATTTCTCCCTTGCCAAGATAATCCATCCACCAGACAGGTGTGGCATATCAAGAAGCTGATTAAACAGCATGATTACACAGGTGCAACTTGTGCTGGGGACAGTAAAAGGCCACTTTAAAGTGTGCAGTTTTGTCTCACAACACAATACCACAGATGTCTCCAGTTTTTAGGGAGAGTGCAATTGGCATGCTGACTGCAGGAATGTCCACCAGAGCTGTTGCCAGAGAATTGAATGTTAATTTATCTACGATAAGCTGCATCCAATGTTGTTTTAGAGAATTTGGCAGTAGGTCCAACCAGCCTCACATCCGCAACAGTATTTCTGTCTGTAATAAAGCACTTATGTATTCTGATATGCTGCGCCTGGCTGCCAAGTGGGTGGGCCTAAGCCCTCCTATTCCCACCCATGGCTGCAGCCCTGCCCAGTCATGTGAAATCCATAGATTAGGGATTAATTCATTTATTTCAATTGACTGATTTCCTTATATGAACTGTAACTCATCAAAATCTTTGAAATTGTTGCATGTTGCGTTTATACTTTTGTTCAGTATACATTGAACTTGCAGCTCATTGTGAATACAATAATGTAGCTAACTATTACTTGAAAACTAACAATTTTACGCACTTCTTTACCAGTTTCTGTGGAATTTCTTCCTCTCTGTGTACAGGCCACATAGTGATACTGGGTAACTTATTGAGAAATTGAGAAATGCAACAGACAGAAAAACAGGAAGTCTGTTCACAGTGTTCTAAGTAATCTCATGACAACACAAGTTCATGACTCGGTCTTGTTGCTTTCCTCCTGAAACTGCCAATCAGACACTTCTATTTATACTGTAGATGTTGTCTGATTTACTTCACTGTATGTACCAGGCAGTATACCCTTGTAGTGAACAAATGGGAATAACAATTCAAAACATTGGTAGAGTCTCTTAATCCATGTTTGGACAGGTACCTTCTTAATTCTGCCTTTTAAAAGACTTGACTAAGGGGATCGAAGACATGAGTCATTTGGGAATAACCAACCGGTTCATACAGTGTGTCCAATATATCATGTGGTCAAATGTACCTCGACCTTTGGCCTGGAATTAATTGGCTACTTATTGAAGTACTTTCAAAATCAATTATCTCTTCAACATCTATCTGATATTACAGACATAGTCAAATACATTTAGTCCAGTGGCATTAACACAGCTGTATATTGGACCAGTCCGTCAGAAAGTGGATTGGAAAGTACCTAAACAAGGCCTTTGTTTCCATCAGAGCTAATAACTACTTTTTACTATGCCATTACTGAAAGGGGGGAGAGGTACTTCCATATATAGAATAATCCCCATCAACTCCACTTTGTGTGCTCCTCAGATCCTTCCTACTGTTTTCATAGCACTGGGCCGAAACATTTTACAGGAGTGACTCATGGCCTGTTTTGCTTTTGGGACTGGTTAGCAACGGAGTGGCCTAGCCTATTTTTGGCATCCTGTCAGATTCCAATACAGTCCTCCTGGTTTACTTTTCATTAGCAGACAAGCTCATAAGCTGTGCGGCGTAATGTTTAATGCATCTATGCAGTGCAACATCTAGCCTCTCCCTAAATATCCAATAAGATTAGGAGACATACTAGGTTGATATACTAGCACATACAGTTGAAGTTGGAAGTTTACATACACCTTAGCCAAGTACATTTATACTTAGTTTTTTAAATTCCTGACATTTAATCCTAGGAAAAATTCCCTGTTTTAGGACAGTTAGGATGACCACTTTATTTTAAGAATGTGAAATGTCAGAATAATAGCAGAGAGAATGATTTATTTCAGATTGTATTTCTTTCATCACATTCCCAGTGGGTCAGAAGTTTACATAAACTGAATCAGTATTTGGTAACATTGCCATTAAATTGTTTAACTTGGGTCAAACGTGTCGGATAGCCTTCCACAAGCGTCACACAATAAGTTGGGTGAAATTTGTCCCATTCGTCCTAACAGAGCTGGTGTAACTGAGTCAGGTTTGTAGGCCTCCTTGCTCCTTGCACATGCTTTTTCAGTTCGGCCCACACATTTTCTATGGGATTGAGGTCAGGGCTTTGTGATGTCTCCAATACCTTGACTTTGTTGTCCTTAGGCCATTTTGCCACAACTTCGGAAGTACAGTGAGGCAAAAAAGTATTTAGTCAGCCACCAATTGTGCAAGTTCTCCCACTTAAAAAGATGAGAGAGGCCTGTAATTTTCATCATAGGTACACTTCAACTATGACAGACAAAATTAGAAAAAAAATCCAGAAAATCATTTTTATGAATTTATTTGCAAATTATGGTGGAAAATTTGTATTTGGTCAATAACAAAAGTTTATCTCAATACTTTGTTATATACCCTTTGTTGGCAATGACAGAGGTCAAACTTTTTCTGTAAGTCTTCACAAGGTTTTCACACACTGTTGCTGGTATTTTGGCCCATTCCTCCATGCAGATCTCCTCTAGAGCAGTGATGTTTTGGGGCCGTTGCTGGGCAGCATGGACTTTCAACTCCCTCCAAAGATTTTCTATGGGGTTGAGATCTGGAGACTGGCTAGGCCACTCCAGGACCTTGAAATGCTTCTTACGAAGCCACTCCTTCGTTGCCCGGGCGATGTGTTTGGGATCATTGTCATGCTGAAAGACCCAGCCAAGTTTCATCTTCAATGCCCTTGCTGATGGAAGGAGGTTTTCACTCAAAATCTCACGATACATGGCCCCATTTATTCTTTCATTTACACGGATCAGTCGTCCTGGTCCTTTTGCAGAAAAACAGCCCCAAAGCATGATGTTTCCACCCCCATGCTTCACAGTAGGTATGGTGTTCTTTGGATGCAACTCAGCATTCTTTGTCCTCCAAACACGACGAGTTGAGTTTTTACCAAAATGTTATATTTTGGTTTCATCTGACCATATGACATTCTCCCAATCTTCTTCTGGATCATCCAAATGCTCTCTAGCAAACTTCAGATGGGCCTGGACATGTACTGGCTTAAGCAGGGGGACACGTCTGGCACTGCAGGATTTGAGTCCCTGGCGGCGTAGTGTTACTGATGGTAGGCTTTGTTACTTTGGTCCCAGCTCTCTGCAGGTCATTCACTAGGTCCCCCCGTCTGGTTCTGGGATTTTTGCTCACCGTTCTTGTGATTATTTTGACCCCACGGGGTGAGATCTTGCATGGAGCCCCAGATCGAGGGAGATTATCAGTGGTCTTGTATGTCTTCCATTTCCTAATAATTGCTCCCACAGTTGATTTCTTCAAACCAAGCTGCTTACCTATTGCAGATTCAGTCTTCCCAGCCTGGTGCAGGTCTACAATTTGGTTTCTGGTGTCCTTTGACAGCTCTTTGGTCTTGGCCATAGTGGAGTTTGGAGTGTGACTGTTTGAGGTTGTGGATAGGTGTCTTTTATACTGATAACAAGTTCAAACAGGTGCCATTAATACAGGTAACGAGTGGAAGACAGAGGAGCCTCTTAAAGAAGAAGTTACAGGTTTGTGAGAGCCAGAAATCTTGCTTGTTTGTAGGTGACCAAATACTTATTTTCCACCATAATTTGCAAATAAATTCACTAAAAATCCTAAAATGTGATTTTCTGGATTTTTTGTTCTCATTTTGTCTGTCATAGTTGAAGTGTACCTATGATGAAAATTACAAGCCTCTCTCGTCTTTTTAAATGGGAGAACTTGCACAATTGGTGGCTGACTAAATACGTATTTGCCCCACTGTATGCTTGGGGTCATTGTCCATTTGGAAGACGAATTTGTGACCAATCTTTAACTTCCTGACTGATATCCTGAGACAGATGAACGTGGTACCTTCAGACGTTTGGGAATTGCTCCCAAGGATGAACCAAACTTGTGGAGGTCTACAATTTTTCTTCTGAGGTCTTGGCTGATTTCTTTTGATTTTCACCTGATGTCAGGTAGGCCTTGAAATACATCCACAGGTACACCTCAATTAGCTTATCAGAAGCATCTAAAGCCATGACATCATTTTCTGGAATTATCCAAGCTGTTTAAAGGCACAGTCAACTTGGTGTATGTAAACTTCTGACCCACTGGAATTGTGATACAGTGAATTATAAGTGAAATATAAGTATGTAAACAATTGTTGTAAAAATTCCTTGTGTCATGCACAAAGTAGATGTCCTAACAGACTTAACAAGAAATGTGTGGAGTGGTTGAAAAACGAGTTTAAAAGACTCCAACCTAAGTGTCAGTAAACTTCCGACTTCAACTGTAAAGGGGATCATAGTTTTAAGAGTTGAATGTGGTGGTGCTTATCCAACTATCTCTAAATCCTGATGTCTAGCCTGCTTACAGTTATTGTACCTCTTTACTCTCCACACCCTACGATCCAGCCAACACCCCCTCAATGTGATGTATGACAGAATAGCCGACAGACAAGGAACTGGGCGTAGATTATGACATTAAATGCCACTTAAAATCATGGCTTGGAGAAAACAGAATAAAGCTCACCTTCTAGTATAGAACTGTTGGAATACTATGGTCATGAAACACAGATACTCGTATGGCCAGCATATTCAAGGATCAGTACGAGGTTGAAAAAATACGATACCCTTTTTGGTGCCAGTCAGAGCACCTATTTGGTTCCGAAGAGCACCTTTCAGTGGGTCATTTCCCTCCTGTTCCTCATCACTTTCTGTGAATTACTGTACAGGAGAGAAAGTCAAAGTGTGTATGTTTTCTGATATGACAGTCTCTTACCAGTAAGTGCCTCCTGTTTGCTATAGCCATGGATAATACATTTTATGAACCTTTATTTAACTAGGCAATCAGTTAAGAACCAATTCTTATTTACAGTGATGGCCTACACCTGCCAAACCCTCCCCAAACCAGGATGATGCTGGGCCAATTGCGTGCGCCCTATTGGACTCCCAAACTCGGTTGTGATACAGCCTGGGATCAAACCCAGGTCTGTAGTGACACCTCTAGCACTGGGATGCAGTGCCTTAGACCGCTGCACCACTCAGGATCCTGAAAGGAAATGGATGAGGTCCATTCTCCTCGCAACCAGGGTCACATGACCTCTCACAACTTTCTACAGAACAGTCACACATCCGTGCATCTCTCTCTCTGCTTCACCTGATTCCCTGCTCTGTCCACACCCTGAGCATACAGGACACACACATGCACACACACACTTTCATTTCCTCTTTCCAATTAAAGTTAGTGAGGTGGGGCTGAAAAGGGTGAGGTGTTTTGGTTATTTTTAGATCGCCTTTCATAATTATGTTCTGGTACTGTTCAAACACTCTGAAGTCAGCAGCTCTTTTGAAAAACTGTTGAAAAACTGCAGACAAATCAAATGAATTATGACCAGCGAGACTCTCTCTCTCTCCCTCTCTCTCTCTCTCTCTCTCTCTCTCTCTGACATCACTGGGAACTTGTGTGTGTATAAAGTAAACACAAGAATGCAGCGCGTCAGGCAAGGGAGTGTGAGCACAGACAGAGGGCCCTTTCTTACACAGGGTGGGCAGGGCAGGGAGAAGTGACTCTGCCCTGAGAGAGTGACACACACAGGGAGAGAGGAAGAGAGAGAGAGGCAGAAAGAGCGTAATTCAATACAGACCAAGTATGGGGAAAAATTGAGAGCTTAGAGTATATCAACAATAAGCAGCAGCAGATATTGAAGAGGATATACAAGGAAGAGGAAAGGAGGAAGAGGAGCTTTACTGGCCTGGACTTCTGAAGTGTTTGCCGGTAAGGTTTACATTTCAAAAGACCTTAAAAGCTCTTGATCTTATTTGGTTGAGTACCTGTGATTCAGGAGCCAATGAATATACCTATAATACAATGTGTGAACTGGAAGTCTGTTGTTTCGGAAAGTCCCTTCCATCATCCCTAAATGGTTTTTATTCATAGATACATATATTATGTACATATCTACCTCAGTTACTTCATACCCCTGCACATTGACTCAGTACTGCTGCCTCATGTATATAGCCAAGTTATCGTTAATCATTGTGTATTTATTATTACATGTTATTCCTTTTCTATATTTATTTCTTTCTCTCAGCATTGTTGGGAAGGACCCATAAGTAAGCATTTCCCTGTTAGTCTACGCCTGTTGTTTACGAAGCATGTGACAAATAATATTGGATTCGATTTGATCAGTTCAACAGGTACTGTGACGTACCAGATGATACTTTGCTGTTCAGTCACTACTCAGTGCCATTCTACAGCATGACTCTTTTAAGTAACGTAAACCTCATCTTAAATATAGTCTTGGGCGTTGAGCCGTGTACAGTTTTGGTGATGGTTCAAACCTAAGGTTCACCATAAGATCTTGTCATGCTCTCTCCCTCCTCCACCGCTTACACTATTTCACTCCCACTGACTCAGAGGTTACCTTTTCGGCATGAGCTGTAAAGCATTAAGACAATGTCCTGTCTTATACTGTGAGGCGATATGATAATGTTTGCATTTGTATTTTGTATTTATCATGGATCCCCATTAGGTGCTGCTTAGGCACCAGCTACTCTTCCTGGGGTACAGCAATATCAAGGCAGTTATACAATTTGACAAACATTACAATACATTCACAACAGATTTCACAACACAATAAGTGTGTGCCCTCAGGCCACTACTCTAGTACCACATATCTACAACACAAAATCCATGTATGTATCGTGCGTATGTTATCGTGCATGCATGTGTCTGTGCCTGTGTTTGTCTCTTCACAGTCCCAACTGTTCCCATAAAAAATATTCCATCTTGTGTTTCTTACCATGACACCGCGAAGTTGAGTAAAGATGTGAGTTGGGTACACTCTTACGCATGACTTTCCGTGTCTCTAAACTATTGACTGTTCCTGCAAAAGAATGTTGATTGTCTCACATTAATAAGAGGATAAAAATGTCAAATCACACATTTCAAGTTTGTGTTGACGAGTCAAAAGGGTTTTGCAACAACTGATTGACTTGGGCCATTCCTGTGTGCTCTTGTATTGCCTTCTGTCATTCAGGCTTTTAGGTTGGGCAGAGCAAGGTCTCAAGCTTCCTAAATAGCTGTAGCTTATGCATGCAGTCATAACAGTTTCTGCCCCATCCTGGCTTTGTGTTGCCACTGAAAGTATCTTTCTGTCTACCGCTGATCCTAGGCCAAGACAATGTTAGGTAATTATGTTACATGGTTGTTATTTTACATGAATTTTACAGCCTGGCCAGGTTACAACGTAGATAATATGATGTCATGATCGATGAAATGGGGATGTTGGGGTGAAGAACAAGACATCGATATCTTTTCTCCCCATTAAAAGCATTGAGTTTGAATTAATTCTTTGAATTGTCAATGTATGTTTGAAAACTAGTCTCTAAGGTCTTCACAGCCTCTGTAAGTACATGTGGAGTGCCCTACAAAAGACCTGTGACCATTTTGAACTTTGGTGAGAAAAACGTTCTCACACCTTGCTAGGAAATGCTAATGAGTCATAGTGATACTCATTTATTCCAGTCAACACGTCTTCCTATGTGTGATCATTTAGTGGGCTGTATGTCTCAACATCAGGCTCAACTTCATCAAACATGAAATGCAAAGGCCTTCGTACATGAATAATGGATAGGATTACATTTAATGGATTTGGTGAACAAATTCGTTTAGAGGAAATGGGGACCTTAATGTTGACAAACTGCAAGTAGGTACAGCCTTCTTACGTCAACGCTACAAAATAGCAGTTTCCTGTTGAGTGATGCGGGAACGGAAGGGAAACTGACTATGGGTAAACCGATTTCACCTATGGGCTGTGAGACATAAAACATAATGCACAGCCTATTTGCAGTTCAGTTGCAGTCAGATACATTGGGCTTAGAATGTGGAGCAGGCAATAGAGGACAGAGGAAAAACCTGGCCAACATTTTAATATCCATAATCCTAGTCACTGTAAACCTATAAACTAGAGACAGCTACCATTTGACCTCCTGGCTAGCCATAAAGGTTACCGTTCATCCAAGTTGCAGTGGAATGCTACAATCAGTTAATGTTAAAGTCAAAACCATCAAAGCTAGGCTCTGTCCATCATTGCCAATCCCCTCAGAGCTCCATTAGCCGGTACATTTAAATTAGTCCAGAACGAGTGCATTTCCCTCTATGGTGCAATCAGGCAGCCAGAGCCATGACTTTCTCCTCCAACTTTAATGAGAGTAAAGCTGAATAATATACTTGAGCAGGAGAGGGAAGAGGGGGGAGAGAGCGAAGAGGCACCAGGGGGACTGGAGTTCATTCTGCTCACCTTCTTCTCTCTATTTCTCTCCGCAGAAAATCTCTCAGAGCCAGAGGAGAGTGGATTAAAATAGACAGGAGACTTCAGAGGACCTGAGGTAGAATCCCCAAATCCCAAAAGAGGGACACAAACAAACTACTCTGAGAGGCAGACTCCATAGACCTTTCCATCGCAGCAAGGAAAGATCGGAATCATTACAGCAACTGAAGGATTTCAAAGGAAAACGTCCATCTCTCATAAAACAATTAATCTTTGGTCTTCAAACTTTCTTAAATAATGCTTTGGTCTTTCACCCCCAGACAAGGCACTTAAGGAAGGAGGGGAGGATAAAGAGATTCTCCCTGCATCAATGAATTTTACAGTCTCTTGCTATCCTCCCTTGGCATGTGCTACTATATCAGCAACATCTTCACTATCAAGAGTTCACAAGCACCAGTTCAGGGTCAAATCACCATAGAAACAATCCCCTTCCTGGTAACAGCAACACCCTTGGCTGACTAATTCAATAATCTATCCTTGTTTGCTATTGTGGTTGGCTACTTCAATAGATGACCCTCAAAAGGAGTTGCTAAGACACTCACTGTCAGTGAACCATGAAGGAAGACATCTTGGATTTTTTCAGTAACTTGTGGAAGGTGGCCACCACCAA
Source organism: Oncorhynchus kisutch (assembly GCF_002021735.2). Lineage (NCBI taxonomy): Eukaryota > Metazoa > Chordata > Actinopteri > Salmoniformes > Salmonidae > Oncorhynchus > Oncorhynchus kisutch. The sequence continues at coordinate 20,271,556 of NC_034203.2, forward strand.
GCATGACCAGGGGATCTACAATACAGTCTGCCTGGTGGTGCTGCTAGCCCTGCCTATGGTGGTGCTCTTCACTTCTCTGGTGGTGTGCTGCCACTGCTGCTGCTGTCGCCGGGCCAACTCCACTGGTTGCTGCGGAGACAGCCCAAGTTCAGACACAGCCAAATCAGACAAAAAGAAGAAGAAGAGTCCCAAAAATGAGGACTTGTGGATCTCGGTCAAAACAGGACCTATGACACAAGACAGGGTTGCCCTGACGATGGTGTAGTAGTCGTGACTGATGTTCAGATAAGGTTTCATTCTTTTGTATTTATATGAAGCTCTTTTTTACTGCAAGGTACAGGTACATAATGCTGGGCAAGGCCAGGCCTTAGCCTTTTAAAGGCCCTAAGCGATATTTGTTTTTAAGTTTTAAAGTTAATTTCCTGCAATTCTACACATTTTGCCATGGGGTGTACAGAAAATGTTTTCGTTTTAAATCACCCTTTTCCAGTTCTACACATTTTGCCATGGCGCAGAAAGAACTTTTGCAATTTTATAACAAATTTCATGCCATTCTACACATTTTGCCATGGGGTAGAGATACATTTTTTGACCGTTTGAAAGCAACTTTCCTGCAATTCGACATATTTTGCCATGATTTAATGATACCTGAGTGACAGTGACGAACAAAATCAACGAGGGCCCCATGGAGGTCAGGGCCCCTAGGCACGTGAACTGCGTGCCCAGTCGGTATTCAGCCATGATTATGCCTGGAGCCGGCACTGGTGTTCAATATGCTCCATAGAAACTCCTGAAAGAGACTAAAAGAGCCAATAATATGTGATTGATTGTGTGTGTGCGTGCATGTATATGTGTGCCTGTGCATATGCACGTACGTGTTACTCTCAAACTCAACTCTGTACCTTGAAGCTAGTTCCACAGCATTTTTTGTATTGTTTCCTTCTAATCACAGACTGATTTAGACCTGAGACACCAGGTGTGTGCAATTACCGATCAGGTAGAACAGAAAACCAGCAGGCTCCAGACCTCAAAGGGTAAGAGTTGAATACCCCTGTGTTAGAGTGTGCACTCAACCAGAAGGTTGAGGACTGCTTTTTATTTCCAATGCTGGAGGCCAGCAATCTAGTATTGTGATTCGATTAGAAAGATCATGTTTTTTATAGGTTAGACCATTTCAAGTTCAAAGCACTTGCAGTTATTGCACTTACAATGTGAACAATGTGAACTTATGTAACTACTTTGAAATCTTTTGCTGTATCTGCTATATCCACTAAATGGAGATCTCAATTCCATTCATGAGTTGACTATCAATCGCTGAATTTAATAGAACAAAGTGAAGCACTGAGATCTTTCATTTACATTCCCGTAGAGTATGCTAAAGCTCAGTATTGTTGATGAATGAGTGTTTCTACCCAACAGTTCCATGTGTTACGTTACCTTATGCTCACATTGCCATGTGTACTGTCTTGCACTGTCCCTATTGGTTCATAAAATCATTATGCGTTATTATTATTATCTCCAGGCTCTCAGACTTTGGGGTGCTAAGTGAATCCTTCTTACATCTTTATCCCTCAGTGCCAATAGCCATCATTTCACATGTAGTGATATTTACTGGCATATCATAGTTGAGGTACTATGCCGTCATTCAGTATTTTCTACACCATTGTGTTGATAAAATATAAGTTGTGTGCATATGGGGCATTGTGTGCTAAATGCACACATTTTGGCGTGGCAGGTAGCCTAGAGGTTAGAGTGTTGGGCCAGTAACCGAAAGGTTGCTAGATCAAATCCCTGACCTGACAAGGTAGAAATATGTTGTTCTGCCCCTGAACAAGGCAGTTAACCCACTGTTCCTAGGCTGTCATTGTAAATAAGAGTTTGTTCTTAACTGACTTGCCTAGTTAAATAAAATAAAAATGTATGCAAATAGAAGTTTATAATTGATTTACAAATCCGGTGACAAATCAGTTTCATTTGTTTTGTTTTTTATTATCCCTGTTTTAAGATCCATATTTTGTGCCTAATAGGCTTCTGTATTAGTTATTCACTAATCTTTGATCGAGCCAAATTATGCATTAGAACATACAGGTAACTGACAAAATAAAGGAAACACCAACATAAATAGGGCGTTGGGCCACCACAAGCAGCAAGAACAGTTTCAAGGTGCTGTGGCATAGATTCTACAGTCTGGAACTCCATTGGAGGGACACAACACCGTTTTCCCACAATAAATTCTATAATTTGGTGTTTTGTTCATTGTGGTGGAAAACTCTGTCTCAGGCATGATCTGGTGAATGAGGCATGCATGCATGCACGCACACACACACACACACACACACACACACACACACACACACACACACACACACACACACACACACACACACACACACACACACACACACACACACACACACTTTAAACCCCCCTAAGCTCCTTTGAGACCCCTCTTTCAAAGTCAATGAGATTTCTTCTTCTAGTCATGCCAAAACAATGGGAAACTGGGCATTTTACATATGACCCTAAGCATGATGGGATGTTAACTGCTTAATTAACTCAGGAACCACACCTGCGTAAAAGTACTTGCTTTCAATATAATTGGTATCACTCATGCAGGGCTATATTCCAACAGATCCGATTTAGCCGACATCCAGATAGCGGTTGTTTTGACGTGTCAGAGGTGGAACTGTGTTACAGCTGTCAAATCCACAAGCGGCTCCTGGCATTATAGCCTACCTAAAGGGGACATTGCCATTGACTGCACGGAGTCGCATTAAGATAAATCTCCTGCAGCCTTGTTTACAGGTTTGAACACTGGAATGTGAGATGTAATCTACACCTCGATTAGGCTGATAGAAATCCTCATTACTTTAATGATTTTTGATTTGAACATCATTATTTCTGTATAGCCTACACTCTCCTTTTGAACTTTTAATGCAAGGGTGATTGATGGGTTACAATGATCAAGAGCAGCTGCTCTCCAATTTGACAGCTCCAACGCAGTGACACCTTCGACACCGCCAGAACATCAGTTATGTGGGGGGCGGCTACCGCCAGTTAATGCTCGATCTGATTGAGTCTAGGCCTTACTCAAGTGTTTCCTTTATTTTGTCAGTTACCTATATATTCTGTCTGTTTGTCATCACACAAGAAATCGCTGAGGTGATACATTTTCGAGTTATGAGCTCAGGCCACACTGGCGGCTGCGTGAATCATTTATCCTGTCATTTGATTTTACAAAACAGCTGGAGAAAAGAGGGACAAAATAACGTATTTTTGTAGCTTTGTTGATTCTTTGTTGGTTGGTTCATGTGTGGTTCACAATAGATGTGTTTAGAAGATTTCTGTTATCTTGTTTGTTGCATAAATTGACTTCATCCCTAGAGAACTTGGGCAAATGTATCATAATTTAATCCTATATTTGGTAACCAACATAAAGCATTAGCATCCACACACTCTGGATGTTTGTTGTTATTTCAAACTGATGTAGTGATAGTCTGGTTCTGGAGCAGTGACTAGCCAATTCTATGTGTCGAGATAATGATTTGGGGGTTTCCTACTCTCTGTCAGACATGCCGTGTTGCTGAGTTCTACAGCTCTGACAGGCCTAGACATTCAGAGGCAGAGCACAGACATTCAGTGGAAAGTCTATGTGGGCTGATGGCAGTTTGTCTGCCATGACACAACCCACCAACCCCAGCAGTACTCCACTTCTAAACAAAACAAGTCTTGTTTGAATACTACACTACCACTCATGGAAAAATTACATCAACCCTTTCCTTAGCCTCACACACACTTCAATGGAGATTCAGCCTATGCTCATGGGTAGGTACTCTGTTGTATGAAAGCCTGTTTGTCAGATGCCACTTTGGAATCTGAGCACCAAACTTGAGCTCATGTTGAACTTGTTCTCTGTGAGTGAGGTAAATAGCCACAGACTCAAAACACTGCTGCATGTATACTCAAAAGTGTTGGGATGACAAAATAAGCATATGTTAATTGACAATTGAAGTAACCTTTGAAGCAAGAATAAGCGCATAAAGGAGTCATTCTCAGGGTAAAACTGTTTTACTTATTTTTTCTACAGGAGATTACATGTGTCTAACTGGATAAAAATGTGTGAAGAATTGTGTGTGAGGCATTTCCTTCCCTTTCCATCCCTATTACATTCATCTCAGCATTAAAGACATGCTACGCTACTTTGCCGACTAAGAAAGTATTTTTTAATAACCTCCCACTTTGGGCTGGATGTGTGAATGTGTAGTTCATACATGTATAATCTAAGAGCAGAATACTGTCTTACCTCAATTATTCACAATTCCTAATTTCAAAGTGACTGGTTTCTTGAACCTGTGCCGCACCATTTCCCCTATATTTCCCCCACGTCGACAGCCCCCTAGAAATTAGAGTTCTAGCCAATGAGTTTCAGCCCCTCGCATTTGTGTATTTCTAGCAAGAGACCTGCCCTTCATTATCTAATGAGGTTGCAGGGCGGGCCCAACAGCTCATTGGACACAGCAGAGAGAGAGAGAGAGAGAGAGAGAGAGCAATGATGTGGTCCACATATCTGCACATATGTGGCGTACAGTAGTACGCAATTGTCGGGGACCACTTTTGGCTCGTGAGTGTTACTTTCAGACTAGTGGCTGAAAAGTATTAGAGAATCTCTTTAAGAGCTCATTTGCCCCGCAGTGCTGTTATAGGAACCAATCTTCTTTATAGTAATTTGCAATCAATGTGGTTCAAATAGCTATTGCATCAATTGGCTCCTGTGAGACATTTCAAAAGCTCAGCTAGAATATTCCACAGTAGGCCCCATCCTCTTCTTCCTTCTTTTTCATTCTCGCTTAACTTTGTGAATATCTTTCTTGCATTGTTATTCACACAGTCCAATGTGTGAAATCATTCCTCAGCAGTAAATTGAAACGACAGCTGAGAAACCAGGGGAAGTTGAGAAACCTCAACTTTTGGTATGATACACAACTCAAGTGTAGGTTATCCTAGACTGTGTCTGTCAAAGAGAAAACCATAGTCATTCAACTCAAAAAGGACATAAATAGGGACCATTTTCAAATGTCCTGTCAAGATCAGGTTACCTGTGAGGTTATGTCACAAAGTGATATGAATGGTAAAAAGCAAAAGGAAACTGCAAATCTGCTATTCTGTTTTTCTGGTATATCTAACCTTTTCTGCAAATCTAACCCTGTTTCTGGGAAAGAGATGGTGAAAATCAAACGTGTTCTACTTCGTTCCTCTTCAAGTATGAATTTAATTAGTTGATTAACATCAACTGCATCTTTTTGATAAACACTGTGTGAAGTCATGTCCCATTCAAATAGCACTCTCTGTCACTGCAGGCATAGATGCTACTGTGTCACGCCCTGACATTAGAGATCCTTATTATTTTCTATGATTGGTTAGGTCAGGGTGTGACTCGGGTGGGAAAGTCTATGTTTTCTATTTCTTTGGTTTTTGCTGAGTGTGGTTCCCAATCAGAGGCAGCTGTTTATCGTTGTCTCTGATTGGGGATCATATATAAGTTGTCATTTTCCTTTTGGATTTTGTGGGGTCTTTGTTTTCTCTTTAGTGTCTGTTACCTGACAGAACTGGGCGCTTTCGGTTTGTTATTTTGGTTGAGTGTTTTTTGGATAATAAAATCGTGAACACTTTCCACGCTGAGCTTTGGTCCACTCCTTTCGACGAGAGCCGTTACATAGTGCTAAAAAGGACTTCAATATAACACAGCAACTGGGTCATTCCACCAATTCGTTGCCTTTTGAGAAATGTATAAGAAAAAAAAGAAAGAAAGAAAAAAGTTTGATTTCACTTAACTTTAACATTTTGTTATTTAACATTCAACTTCATGAAAATCATGTTTTCTCATCTCAAATGACTATAGTAAATGTCTATTAAGTGTGAAATAAAGTAACAGAGATGGCCATAACAGGGCTGACAATTTCTTCTGAAGTCAGCCATAAATCCCCCTGTGACAGGAGGAATGGAAGTATGTTGTGTGCAACAGGCAGTGGCAATTGGATACAAGCTTCACCAAAAAATGAACTTGTTGAAACATTTATAGCCTGTCAATCTATGGGTAAAAAGGTTGACATGTTATGCTTGAAACCACAAAACACCAGAAAATGGCAAATAAAAGCTTGTACTCTATGATTTGACTATTAGATATTCAATGTTTCTTTTGCAAAACATATTTAAAAAGGAATAGTTTCACCATGTTCAGTTCACATAAGTGTTGACCTTAAAACGAGGGACAGATGTAAATTAATCACTAATCACATGAAATACATAATAGTCTTCAGAAATGACTGTCATAGCAACACTTTAAGTATGGCTTTTCAATGATGGTAAAACTTGGAGACATTTTGGGTTCAAGTCGGTTAAAATCTTCCTAGAAGTGATTCAGGGTTGATGGAGGGACATGTCAAAATGCTGAATTTTGGCATTTTAGCAAGCCTATATTCATTTTAGGAATCCGATTGATTGAATTCTCAATGTGGTCTATATTAAAGGGCACTTCATTTAATATAGCAGGCTTTTAATTTCTACTTAAAATATCAAAGGGACCCAAAAGGCACTCTTCGTGGAACGACACAATTACAATACACACTTGAAAATACAATCTTACAAAGGAGCATGTCATCCATTTCTTATGCAAAACATCTGAAATGTGAAATGTGAAATGTAGCTAACTCTGTAGGCTGGGTAGGCCAGAGACCAGAACTTAGAACAGAGAGTCAGGGTCTATGCTATGTTATGAATGTGAACAAGAGCAGTATAACTATTCTAAAAACACGGTATCATTGGGTAATCTAACTGATTATGCATAATAGGAGCAGACAGTGTTATGAATATGGTGACTGTTTTATGCCATGGAGCCAGCCTATAAAATGTAATCATATACAGTACAATAGGACAGAGGTCATTTGCTAAGAATCTACGTCTGCGAGGAATGCCGCTTTAGGACAGAGCCAAGATACGAAATCCTTTTACTTTGCCCATGTGATAACACTATACAGTGAAAGTTGCAGTTCACTTGTTCATAATATATATGAAATAAACCAATATAATACAAATATCCTATGAAAAATAAAGACGTTTATGGCTGCAGCCATATGATATGTTAAAGTAAAGTAAGTTACAATAATCTTGAGATAGATTGATGTTCCTGGTTTGAGGTTCTAGCTACTTTGCCTGGTTTGTAAGGAGGTTCCCATTGACTGCTTTAGTTCATCAGAGGGACTATTTTCTGGGAGCTGTACTGCTTCTAAGCGACCTCCTCTTCCTGGCAGTGCCCACAGGCCGAATCTTCATCTCAGTGAAATCAAGAGACATCAGGTGACCCTTCCATGGCTCCCAGTTCACACCCTGGTAGAGGTTAGAAAGAGAGACAGGACAACACATTAGCCACAGTCAGCCAGATGTTTCATGATACTAGTAACTGCTTCACACTGAAGAGGATTTCATACTGTCTCATATCTATCAAAATAAGGTCAAATATAGAATGATCCAGAATTAAACTTCTATCAAGTTCTATCTGTGCCAGTGATGTCTTCATCAATACTGACACAAACGTATTATGCATCTCGTTAAGAGAGGCATGGTATAACTTGATATGACAAAACAATTTCCTCCCAATTCCTCTCAATGTTCTTCATGCAGACACAAAACAGTTCTTGTTAGGCTCCCTGAGAATGAAAGTTAGCTATAAACACCTGCTATTTATAAGGCTTTTTGAGAAAAGTGTATCTTTATGGAAGCTGATAAATCTAGGACAGCCATTTCACACTAAGAATAGAAAACCCCTACCAGACGCTCACGTGCAACTACCATGGATTCTGTATTATGCTATCAGCGCCATCTGCTTGTACGATCTTGCACTACAACCCCAAAAAACTATGCCACACAAGTCTTACCATGCTGTGTCTGTTGTCTCCGAATTTGCCGTTGAGGTTGGCAAGGTGACAGTTTTTGTACCACCATGCACCACGATGTGTCAGGGCACAGTTACCAAGAGCAATGTCATTGTCATTGTCAACCGTGGAGAAGGGGCGACCTTGATGGTAGCTCATGGCATCGCCTGGAAAACAATCATATACCAGATTCACAGCATCCATTGTGAAAATTCTATTCATTACAGTCACAGCTGTGTGGTAATTGGTTATGCGTGTGGGTTGGAGCCCTGAGTTTGTTTAATGTGTGGAATATTTATGCTTGTATTCCTCAACAAATTGTTAGAAAGATACAAAGAGATGGTCCACCTGCTGTTCCACTGTATTCACCGATGGTCAGCTTGAACTTCTGCTTAGCCGGGGCTATCTTGAAGTTGTCATAGACAGCATAGGCCTTCTCTGAACCCACACCAAGGTCCACTCGCAGCTCGTACTGCGTGGGAGTATTGGTCAGCTCATAGATATTGTCCAGACCTGTGGGTTAGAGTAAGAGAACTTTGAGGACTTATTACATTTACATCATCATTATCGTCAATATCAATTCCATGAGAGGAACTCCTAGGGACATAACAGTCCTATTGAGATGCAGGAGATGAAAAGGATGTTTATACAGTACTAACCAAGCCAAAATTCATCAGTCATGTTCCCAAAACCAGCCATGTACTGTCTCCAGCGCTTCATGAAGTCCATCTGTCCATTGTTGCGTCTCTGGAACACCTGGGGAGTGATGTACTGTAGATCTCAGTCTCTGCTCACACACAAATTTGATTGATAGTTTGATTGACCACTTAAATCGATGGTCCATCTATCCAGACCGTTTTTTTCATTCAGTCATCAATACCATCAATCAAAATGTACTTTAGCTTGAGCGTACCACCCATCCACCGCCATCAGTGTCCATGTCACAGTACACCTCCATGGGCTTGGTGCGATCACTGTTGACGTAAATGGTGTAGATTCCACTTGCCACGTTACCATTCTTCTTAATCTGAGTACAGTCCATGGGGAATGGGTACAACAAACCCACTGTGAAGGATACAAGTGCAATGATGCCAGTAAACTATAACGTTATGGGGTTCAGGGGGGAAAAAAATATGTAACGATGTGTCAAGTAATTTACTCTGATATAGCAGCAAGCTAATTGCCCTGAAAGTTGGCTTTCAGTTATATTTCACAAGTGACCAATTAATTGTAAGATGAGAAAGAAATGAAACATTACTAATCAAATTGAAATTATAGCACAAGAGTGTAGTGAAATGCTAACGTCTCACCACACTGTGTCAGACTAGTCTGGTGTGTGGTAGATGATCATAGAGGGCACAGTGTACCTGTTTTGAATGTGATCTCTATCACTCTGCTCCTCTTTGGTCCTCTGTAAGCAAGGAGGGTAACAATGTAGTTCTTTCCTTTCTCCAGGTCCGACATGGCAAAGCTGCTCTCTCCTGCCCTCAGCTTCTTCTCCACAGCCTATTCAGAACACAGTGGAATTGCAATCATTCACTGAGACAAGGAAGAGTCACTGACACAGAACTAAAGACCACTGACGTTGGTTTTTACAAATGTTTCGCCACTAGAGGTCAGGGGTATAACACTGAGAATACTTGTATTTTGTACACGATGCACACCAACAGTAACTTTGTCGATTAAGGCAGCTCCCCGCACCTCTCTGATTCAGAGGGGTTTTGTTAAATGCGGAAGACACATTTCAGTTTAAGGCATTCAACTGATTAGGTATCCCACTTTCCCTTTCCTTTCCCTTTCATATAGGATGAAATTAAATTGTGATCTCCAATACCGAAAGCTACGGAAAAAGCACAACTGGCTAATATAATAGGTTTCTATAGCTACATACATATATCATGACATTGCATATTTCCATGCCCACAACTAGAGTGTGTGTTACTGAGAATTAGTACCTTCAAACTGCCATCCTCAGCTCTCAATGTGAGGATGTAGCCATCGATTCTGGCTAAGGGAGCAGTCCAGGTCAGGGTAGCTACATTCAGTTTAACATCCGATGCTTTCAGGTTTTTTGGTGCGTCAATTTCTATGGAGAGAACATCCCAAAACAGAAGCCATTTAGTCAAATGGAATGCATGAATGAAAATGTCCAGATGCAGTAATTGGATGGCAAAATAAGAATATGACAGCTGATGAAGTACTATTTATCATGCCTTACATTCCTCCATCTCTATTCTCCAATAAATGTCACTGTTTGTATCTCATATTGAGCAGATCCTTGAACTGTTGGTTTGGGTTGACCAGAATTCCACTAAGAGCGAAGGAACCTGACAGCTCCTCAAAGATGATTATGCCTCCACACAGGATGTCCTAGCCTTGTCTGAATCCTGGCGTAGGAAGGCCATCAAAAACCCTGAAATGTCCATCCCTAACTATCCATCCCCAACATTTCCTGACAAGATAGAACTGCAATCTACTGCAGAGATAGCCTGCAGAGTTCTGTCTTACTATCCAGGTCTGTGCCCAAACAATTTGAGCTTCTACTTTAAAAAAAACACCTTTCCAGAAACAAGTCTCTCACCGTTGCCGCTTGCTATAGACCACCTTCTGCCCCCAGCTGTTCCCTGGACACCATATGTGAACTGATTGCTCCCCATCTATCTTCAGAGCTCGTGCTGCTTAACACCCCGGCCATCCTACAATCTAAGCTTGATGCCTTCAATCTCACACAAATGATCAATGAACCTACCAGGTACAACCCCAAATCTGTAAACACGGGCACCCTCATAGATATAATCCTAACCAACCTGCCCTCCGTATACACCTCTGCTGTCTTCAACCAGGATCTCAGCGATCACTGCCTCATTGGCTGCGTCCTTAATGGGTCTGTGGTCAAACGACCACCCCTCATCACTGTCAAACGCTCCCTAAAACACTTCAGCAAGCAGTTCTTTCTAATTAACCTGGCCCGGGTATCCTGGAAGGATACTGACCTCATTCCGTCAGTAGAGGATGCCTGGTTATTCTTTAAAAGGGCTTTCCTCACCATCTTAAATAAGCATGCCACATAAAATTTAGAACCAGGAACAGATATAGCCCTTGGATCACCCCCGACCTGACTGCCCTTAGCATCGAATAGCCCCAGCGATATGCAACTTTTCAGGGAAGTGAGGAAAGAATATACACAGGCAGTTAGGAAAGCAAAGGCTAGCTTTTTCAAACAGAGATTTGCATCCTGTAGCACAAACTCTAAAAAGTTCTGGGACACTGTGAAGTCCATGGAGAATAAGACCACCTCCTCCCAGCTGCCCACTGCACTGAGGCTAGGAAACACTGTCACCACCAATAAATCCAGGATAATTGAGAATTTCAATAAGCATTTTTCTATGCTAGGCCATGCTTTCCACCTGGCTAACCCTACCTCGGTCAACAGCCCTGCACCCCCTACAGCAACTCGCCCAAGCCTACCCCATTTCTCCTTCACCCAAATCCAGATAGCTGATGTTCTGAAAGAGCTGCAGAATCTGGACCCCTACAAATAAGCCGGGATAGACAATCTGGACCCTCTCTTTCTTTGAGAAAGCGTGTTCAGTCTCTTTTTCGTACCGTCGGAGATCCCCAAAGATTGGAAAGCTGCAGTGGATATCCCCTTCATCAAAGGGGGCGACACACTAGACCCAAACTGCTACAGACCTATAACTATCCTACCCTGCCTTTCTAAGGTCTTCGAAAGCCAAGTTAACAAACAGATCATTGACCATTTCAAATCCCACCGTACCTTCTCCACTATGCATTCTGGTTTCCGAGCTGGTCATGGGTGCACCTCAGCCATGCTCAAGGTCCTAAATGATATCATATCCGCCATCAATAAGAGACAATACTGTGCAGTTGTATTCATCGACCTGGCCAAGGCTTTTGACTCACCACATTCTTATTGGCAGACTCAACAGCCTTGGTTTCTCAAATGACTGCCTTGCCTGGGTCACCAACTCCATCTCAGACCGAGTTCATTGTGTCAAATCGGAGGGTCTGTTGTCAGGACCTCTGGCAGTCTCTATGGGAGTGCCACAGGGTTCAATTCTCGGGCCGACTCTTTTCTCTGTATACATAAATGATGTCGCTCTTGCTGCTGGTGAGTCTCTGGTCCACTTCTACGCAAATGACACCATTCTGTATACTTCTGGCCCTTCTTTGGACACTGTTAACTAACCTCCAGACGAGCCTCAATGCCGTACAACTCTCCTTCCGTGGCCTCCAACTGCTCTTAAAGGTAAGTAAAACTAAATGCATGCTCTTCAACCGATCGCTGCCCACACCTGCCTGCACTTCCAGCATCACTACTTTGGACGGTTCTGACTTAGAATATGTGGACAACTACAAATACCTAGGTGTCTGGCTAGACTGTAAACTCTCTTTCCAGACTCACATTAAGCATCTCCAATCCAAAATTGTATCTAGAATCTGCTTCCTATTTCACACCAAAGCATCCTTCACTCATGCTGCCAAACATACCCTCGTAAAACTGACTCTGCTGTCGATCCTTAACTTCGATGATGTCATTTACAAAATAGCCTCCAACACTCTACTCAGCAAATTGGATGCCGTCTATCACAGTGTCAACCGTTTTGTCACCAAAGCCCCATATACTACCCACCACTGCGACCTGTATGCTCTCATTGGGTGGCCCTCGCTTCATTTGTTCGCCAAACCCACTGGCTCCAGGTCATCTAAAAATATTTGCTAGGTAAAGCTCCGCCTTATCTCAGCTCACTGGTCACCATAGCAGCACCCACCCGTAGCACGCGCTCCAGCAGGTATATTTCACTGATCACCCCCAAAGCCAATTCCTCCTTTGGCCGCCTTTCCTTACAGTTCTCTGCTGCCAATGACTGGATTGAATTGCAAAAATCACTGAAGCTGGAGACTCAAATGTCCCTCACTAACTTTAAGCACCAGCTGTCAGAGCAGCTCACAGATCACTGCACCTGTACATAGCCCATCTGTAAATAGCCCATCAGACTACTTCATCCCCGTACTGTTATTTTTTTCTACTTGCACATGAATCTTCTGCACATCTATCACCCCAGTGTTTAATTGCTAAATTCTTATTATTTTGCCACTACGGCCTATTTATTGCCTTACCGCCCTTATCTTACCTCATTTGCATACACTGTATATAGACTTTTTCTATTGTGTTATTGACTGTATGTTTGTTTATACAACTCTGTATGTCACACTGCTTTGCTTTATCTTGGCCAGGTCGCAGTTGTAAATGAGAACTAGCCTATGAGAACTATCCTAAATGAGAACTAGCCTATCTGGTTAAATAAAGGTGAAAAACAAAAACACCATAACCTCTTGTTCAGAAATGACTATCACTCTCATTGGACAATGAATGTGTGGGATTATCATGAAAATACAGATAGAAAACCTGTCTCAGCTTCTGTGGAGCTCTTCCTGCTGACCCGGGAGCCCTTGACAGCCCAGATGTAGACTGTGTAGATGACTCCAGGCCTCAGCCCAGTCAGCCTGTAGGAGGTGCTGTCTGCCCCAACAGGGATCTCCCCACTGGAGCCCTCAGCAGAGCTGTAGCTGATCAGGTAGCCGTCAATGTCCGCTAAAGGTCTGTCCCACGACACATCAGCTGTGTCCTCTGTCACTTCTCTGGTAAAGAGGTTAGTAGGAGCATCCAAATCTGGAGAACCATTAGTAAATGGATTATTACTATACACAGTCTACCATGCATTACATTTTCTTTTCATCTGGGAGATTAAAAGTTGTGTTTCCCAAGAGCGAGATCATTTTCATGTCAGGATTTGTTAAAAAAGCAGCACAAGTATTTTGCATAGAATAATTAACAAACTAATATTGAATTATTGGGGAATTACAACCCAATAGCAATGTTTGTTGGATGTTTTTAGGCCTCAAACGTGATCATCTGTTGAGATAAGTTCACGTTACAGGCCATCCGTTTTGTAGCTGCAGCTATATGGCAAAATTCTAAATTACCTGGGAAAGATTATCCCTATATCATTTCAAGCTTTGCAATGCAAATTTGTTTCAAATTTTTAGGGGGTTGAGGAATATCGCTGGATGTACTCAGTCAATGGTGTGCAGAAAGTGGACTAATCTTGACAGTAAGATATTAAAACATCAGACAAACTTCAATTTTGAAGTCGAATGTATTTTTGAGTATACATATTATTAGAATATATCATTTTCTGTGATGGTCAGTTGTGGAATGACTAAGGATATGTGAGACAACTTTGATTGATTATCTCTTTGCCACTTTTACTGGTAACACTACTTTGTATAGTCCCAGATGAATTATCTAACACAAACACTTCCTATTCTAAGTAACATCCATATCTACAGGGTTTTTCAACACTTTGAATCACAAGACAAGTTAGTGACCTGTCTCAGCGTCAACGAAGCTCTTCCTGCTGACCCGGGAGCCCTTGACAGCCCAGATGTAGACTGTGTAGATGACTCCAGGCCTCAGCCCAGTCAGCCTGTAGGAGGTGCTGTCTGCCCCAACAGGGATCTCCCCACTGGAGCCCTCAGCAGAGCTGTAGCTGATCAGGTAGCCGTCGATTTCAGCCTGGACTTTATCCCATGTTACTGTCGCTGTGTCTTCTGTCACTTCTCTGGTCAACAGGTTAGTAGGAACATCTAGTTCTGGAGAGGTATGAGTGTGAGTTAATTTCAGTAGTTTCAGCACATACTATGTAAGTAGCAGGCACTAAAAGCTAGATGTGTTAGGAACTATGTTAAAGCATATGTTATGTCATTCTACTAGTGCAGAGTTATCACATGAAGATCTTTAACAATGTATTTTTTAATTATCAGTGTTCAATTTAACCTCAATGACTAACCCTATCTTAAAGTGTACCTACCACCACCCTGTTTGTTACCACTTGTTAACACTGGTTTGAGAGCAGAAAGCTCTATGTACCACCTTCCAATAGTCCTGTGTCACAGTTCATCTACGTTTACTGATCCAGTAATCCTAGCCTTCCCCAACCTACCCCCATCCAGTCAGCAGACCAAACATGGGAAACATGGGGAGCCCTGCTTGAATTTCACCACTCTCAGATGTTTGTATCCATGTGGAATCCCGTTGTTTGACTTATGGGACAGGTTAGTGTACTATGTCTGTTTCATTTTCTCACTGAAGCAGGCGTCCATGACAATGCAGCTGTAGGCTTCCAATAGGCTTCCAATGTCCCACACCAACAGTCCCTGAAGGCCAGACGACCAAACCTCACCTACAACCTAATGTAGCATATTGTTTACTTTTGGTATCAATGGGATTGTGGGGGAGGAAATGTATACACTGATACGGAAAGTATAGTACCACTGGGTGTGATATTTCTGCGCTATGAGATCCAAGAGGAGATTTCCTACACAGTGCTTATCTATAGCCTGTATTTCCTGATGGTGGGCGTCAGCTGGTATAGTACTTGAGCCTTCTGTTTTAATGCCATAAACAGCAGTTAAAATGCACTCTCCTCTCTTTCTCTCTCTCTCTCTCTCTCTCTCTCTCTCTCTCTCTCTCTCTCTCTCTCTCTCTCTCTCTCTCTTTCCTTTATGTATAACGTTGATCTCAAGTATTTGATAGTATTTTGCTGACTGGATTGCCAGTAAGTGAAAGTTAAACAAATAGTTATGTGAACCGAGGGGTTATTGAAATGGCCCCACCAAGCCGTTACTGCTTCCTCCTTTTATCCCATCACATTGACACACAAGGGAAGCATATGTTTGGTGTTTCTTTCAAATGAGCAGAATTAAATAAGGAAGGAACCATTTCTAGCTCCCTTAAGCTCTCCTTAAATGTCTCTAAAACATTTCCACAAACATGCTCCACAGCTATAGGCAAAAGAAGTGTCTACCTAATTACTTTAAATAGCTTGCCCAGCACAGGTCTGAGCAAGAGTTTCCCTCTTGGAAAAGATGTAAAGAAGATAAATATTCATAAAAGTGCTGAGGGTGAATGTCTGGCTGGCTGTTTTTTTTGTTGTACCATGTTGTCATTTTGTAAAGTGCATCCCTTTAAAAGTGAAAATATAGCCCTAAGAACTATCCACAAGACCCCAACATTAAAAAATGTCCTCTTGCACAAAGGACCTACATAAAGCATAGGATGAGAAGTTCTCTGCCATTCATCCACAAGCCATCAGGATCAAAGTATAAAGACAGACGTCACTTAAGACTATTTCGAGAACTGAAACAAAAACAAGTCAGGCATTTGGTTAACAGTTTACCTGTCTCAGCTTCTGTGGAGCTCTTCCTGCTGACCCGGGAGCCCTTGACAGCCCATATGTAGACTGTGTAGAGGACTCCAGGCCTCAGCCCAGTCAGCCTGTGTGAGGTGCTGTCTGCCCCAACAGAGATATCCCCACTGGAGCCCTCCGCAGAGCTGTAGGTGATCACGTAGCCGTCAATCTCTGCTTGTACCTTCTGCCATTCCACGGTAGCGGTATCCTCTGTCACTTCTTTGGTCAAGAGGTTAGTAGGATCGTCAAGATCTGTTGACATATTTGAGATGTAGGCAGAGAAGACGTTGTATGAAGAATCACTATTTTCTATAAGGACACTCAGGTATGTGGTTTATAAAACACCATTCAAGCATTCATTTTATCCAAGTCGGTCAAATGATTTTCTGTTGGGCTCTTCACTCCTGTGAGGAGCAGACAGAGACCCTTGGAACAGGCTGGAAAAGGAACGCAGACCCAGCATATACATCTACATTGGCACAATGTTGGCCCAATGCGAGTAAAAATATTGACCATATATAGGTTGCCAATGCGCCTTTGCTCATCAGCTTCACGTTGGTCCCTAAGGCATTTGTGTGGGCAGTTCATATCTGTTGAAGTCAGTCCTTACTTTGCCTGAAATAAGCCAATCTTTTCCCAGCACAGGTCTTCATTTGGCTCCCTGATTTGCATACTGCTACTACCACAGGAGGTTGGTGGCACCTTAAGTGGGGAGGACGGGCTCGTGGTAATGGCTGGAGCAGAATTTATGGAATGGTATCAAATACATCAAACACATGGTTTCCAGGTGTTTTATGCCATTCCATTCGCTCTGTTCCGGACATTATTATGAGCCATCCTCCCTTCAGCTAATTTACAACATAATTCTCTAAAGGTGAATCCTCACTGCAGAAACAATAAACAGCACGTCATGCTGGTCCATGCACATTTTTTCAGTGCATGAAAAAATATTAACAATAATAACTACAGGCCATCTAAGAATTTGGCCAAATAAAAAAATATTTTGAACTTGCATTTCATGATCTGACATAAAGGCAGCCTACGTTTTGGGCTTTACATTGGAGATTTGCTATTTTTTAACATCATGAACGAAGAGCCAAATGCGCCAGCTCACCGAAAAGACACGAAATGCCCATCTCTAATACATAGATTTTTTACAAGAGAAACTATTATCTCATACGGTATGTTATTTAAGTATTTTTTGAGACTTCATCATTGGCTGTAAACAAGATTTTAAAACATGTGGGCATTACACAACAGAACACTTTAACTGGAACCAAATATTTGAATGAGCCCCCACCTCTAGCTGGGACTGGTTTGGGATAGACTGTGTTGGGCTTGGTGTGGGGCTAACCTGTGTCGGCTGGTGTGGGCTTGGAGTGGGCAAGCCCACGCTGGGATAGTCTCTGTTGGGCTGATATGGAATTACTGTGGGCTAGCCCGTGTTGGGCTGGTGTGGGCTTGGTGTGGGCTAGCCTGTGCCCACCTTGCCAACCAGATACCCAGATGGGGCCAATGCTTGCTGGGGCACGCTCTCTCTATGACGAGGAAGTCAATGGGCTTAAGGTCTCAGGGGACAGAGAAGATATATGGCGGATGTGAGCAGACTGACAGGGAGGACCCAGAGAGGAGCACCCAGCAGAGCAGGGTGAGTGAGGGGAATGGAGCTTGCAGCTCTACGGGGGTCAGGGAAGGCAAGCATCAGTGGCATCAGCAGCCAGACAGAGAGAGGAAGTGAGAAGACATGTAAAAGCAATCATCATTTAGGCTATCCCTCTGCGACTCCTCCAAGGTCAGCTCTATGTCACCACGCTATCCGCATCATGAAAACGGATTATTGATGCGTCCAAAGAGAGAGTGCCGGCATCGGGAGGCACTTATAAGGTTTAGCTGCTGTCTTTTTGCCACTGTATGTGGGTACATTGCTTGACAAGCTGACAGGGGTTAATCACAAGAAAATGCAAATGAGTTACACATAGTATCAGTAGCCTCAGAGAAAGGCCTATGTACCGTGTAGGAGTTTAAAATGCAGACAGCCACACGTGCCACAGCTTTCTGATCCTTTCCCATGTTTGGTTGCTCACACTTAAACAGATCAGCACGTTGGTAGGTGTTATGTTTCCGTGGGAAGAGACCACGTTTGGCGAGGCCATGTCGTGATGTATGACGGCTTTGGATAGCTCAAGCTTCTGCTGCCACGGTAGCTGAGTGGGGAGACTACAAAACACCGGTTGCGGTTTACCATGTGGAAAACAGCTTATCCATCAGTAGGCCTCCTTACCATCCTTACAGGCTGGGGAGAAAGCTGCTAGTAGTTTGTTCCCATTCACAAGCTTTATTTAAACGGACAATGACAGCAGAAAGTCTAGTGCTCGAGGAGCCAGAAGGGTGCAATTCGTCCCATGTGGGTCAGTCTGTACGTGAGTCCATCCACACTGCAATTAGGTGGCAGGAGAGATTAGTAACTTCAGTGCCTCAGACTAACTCTGAAAGATGCCAGAGTACTCCTCCACCCACATCACTGACTGCAGCCCAACTGTACTGCACAGCTCCACATGGCCTTAGAGTCCAGGGACCATGATGAAGACTAAACACTTTCCCTGACTTTCACCTAGCCATGCATCTGCTTCTAGTTATATGGCCGCTCCTGTGTAAACCTTATTGAATCTGATGCGGTAGCACCAGTAGACTACTATGTTGTGTTTATGAGCCTTACAATCCTCTGGCAGGTTACTGTGACAGGTAGCAATTCTGTTGATTTTGGCTTGTCCCGAATGCTTTCAGGTTGCTACAATTTATCTCTCCTTACTGAGCCCTGGCAACAATACTGACGCAGGAACTGTGCACACGTTACAAGGTCTAACGTCGTAGTCCACCGTTTCATTGTCTATGAAATAAGGATTTATGATTTATGACAGGAGAAGAGAGACATTTGTTTCACAAAATACTATAATGCCATTCAATAAAAGAAGAATGCATTCTAGCTGATTTTCACAGTAAATAAATAGCAGATCTTTCCTGAAAGAGAGAGGAATTGAAAAGCCATTTCCCCCTCTTGTTGTAAGTGGACCGGCCACTTGTGAGAAAATGTTCTGTAATGTATAACTTGCTGAGAGGAAGGAACAAAGCTCCTCTAATTGAGGCTTACATAATGTGAGCTGTCAGGGGTGGCCCCAAAGGATACAGTTTCATACTCTGTACGGTTATTAGGAGGCTCATATACTCACAGACAGTCACAATAAACTGCCTCTATGTGATTGCTATTATGTTCGAATTTTCCTATTTTTCTATCGCGTGTGTGACCATATCGCTCTGAGGAGAACAAACTGGGCAGTAGCAACAATAGGTGACCTTTTAAAAGTTCCCGGCCCACACACTCATCTTGAAACAATTCTACGCCTATCTAAGGGAACTCTGGAGTTCCAACTTCCAAAATCACTATAAGCCTTTCGTGCAACTCCTCAAGTAAAGGTTTCCGTGGTGGAAGTTGAGACAGGCCACCTTGTCTTGTGTGAAGATTAGCTCTGTGAAGACGGATGTGTGAGGTAATAGAAAGACACCTGACAACCATCAAACCGGAAACGCTACAATGGTTAACTCCCAAATGAAACCCATTAAATGTCACCTGAGGGTTGAGAAAACAAAAAGCACCATCACCGTAATGAGACAGGGACAGCTCTGCTTTTGAACTACTGTAATACATCTCCTGAAATAAACAGCCAACAAAAGGAGCAGGCCAAGCTGCAATTGTAGACAGTCATTTCAGTCGGTCAAATAAGTGGCAGGTATCGGGTTGGCAGGACCGGCTGTAGAAGTTAACATCCTTTATGAATTCATCCTCACGCAAAATACTCAAGAGAATGCTTGTGAGATCCAAATAAGTGATTCCCATGTTCATATTTTTAAAGGACCAGGTGGCTTATGTAAATCATGGACTACACTGGCCTTAGGGCTCGGATCCTGGTCCAGACACTCTTACCACGATCATTAGAATCTATCCAGATTATTAAACTGTGATTTATGACCCATAATCACTACCCATAATTATTAGTCTTCCTGACCACGTTCATATTCTACTATCATTGGCTGTTATAGTGAGACCTAACACCAGGTTACAGTACTTTACTTTATCAAGCTATGGACTCTAACACATTCTGTGCCTATTTTACTCCGCTGTTCTCACAGTAGAGTTGGGAATGGTTTAGAGCAGAAGTGTCAAACTCATTTTCTCCGCAGGCCACATTCGGTCTTCAACGAGGTCCAGGGGGCCGCACTTAAAATGGATTATATTGCCTTGCCGTCAAAATGTGCAAAAATAGTCCTTTATCTATCGCTTTTGGAATTTTCGATGCTCCCTGACAATCTAGCTTCCATTACGATGACTATTAGCAAGCTGGACAGAGTGAAAAGAGACTATAAATGAAGGTCTATTATAATTTCTACATAATTTTGATTTGGTTATAGTCCTTTCAATGTCCATTGAGATCGTCCCCCCCACATGTGATTTTGAGTTGGACTATGGTCCAGTGTGCCACAGAGGGTGGTTACCGCTCGCTGATGTTGGATACAGTACCCATGTCCCAGGTGGCACCCTATTCCCTATGAACTACTTCTGACCAGGGCTCACTGGTCAAAAGTAGTGCACTATATAGGGAATAGGGGTCCATTTGGGACGCAGACACTGTCTCCTCACTTTCTGAAACCCACAGAAAGTCTCTGTTGTTTAGTATCAGCAGCAGTCACCTGTGACCCCGGTGGCGAAGGAGGCTTTCCCTTCGATGGTCCCTTTGATGCCTTGCACTGTGATGAGGTACTCAGTGCCAGGTTGCAGTCCTGTATAACACACACACACACAGGGCAAGTAAGCATACAGGTTTGCAAAACCTCATAGTAGTTCAAGGTTCTTAATCTACCACAATACATTTGAACACAATTTAATGATTAGCCGTTACGGGTACATAGATCTGTGAATACTCAAAGGGTTATGCGTGTTCTGCTCAAATGGGGAGAGGTGGAGACCATTAGGGAACAGACAGTTACACAGGTAACAGTTGTAAAACATGAAGTCCTATTCTATTCAAAGGTTGTAAAATATGATGGACTATTTGTCATGCCTGCTCCCGCTCCCCCTCCCTGGCGCTCGAGGGCGCCAGGCTACCCGTCATCATAAGCACCTGTTACCATCATTACGCGCAGCTCTGCTCATTGGGCTCACCTGGACTCCCTCACTTTGTTGATTGCCCCTGTGTATATGTCTGCTCCTCTGTGTTGTTCCCTGTAGTAGCATTTTGTTGTGTCGTGTTTATGTCCAGACGCTGTCCCTGTTCCGTTACATGTGCGTCTGTATTAAATGGTTCACTCCCTGTACCCGATTCTCATGTCCTGCATTGGGCCTCACACTATTCTATTCAAATCTATTTCAGACGGTGTTCTCCAATTTAAATGACATACCTACGATGGTGTGGGTGGTCCTGGCCTCTGCAATCATTGGTACGTTCTGCTCCTCCTCCTGCCCGTCAGGGTTAGCATAGGTCAGCCTGAAGTGGTCCAGAGGTGCTGCAGGGTTCTGCCAGTCCACCTGGATAGAGTCCTCAGTCTGGCCCAATACCCGGATACCATCAATACCAGACACCTCTGTGTAGGTTCAACATAGTCTCATTAGAATATGCCAGAATAATAACATTTACAGTGCCTTGCGAAAGTATTCGGCCCCCTTGAACTTTGCGGCCTTTTGCCACATTTCAGGCTTCAAACATAAAGATATAAAACTGTATTTTTTGTGAAGAATCAACAACAAGTGGGGCACAATCATGAAGTGGAACAACATTTATTGGATATTTCAAACTTTTTTAACAAATCAAAAACTGAAAAATTGGGCGTGCAAAATTATTCGGCCCCTTTACTTTCAGTGCAGCAAACTCTCTCCAGAAGTTCAGTGAGGATCTCTGAATGATCCAATGTTGACCTAAATGACTAATGATGATAAATACAATCCACCTGTGTGTAATCAAGTCTCCGTATAAATGCACCTGCACTGTGATAGTCTCAGAGGTCCGTTAAAAGCGCAGAGAGCATCATGAAGAACAAGGAACACACCAGGCAGGTCCGAGATACTGTTGTGAAGAAGTTTAAAGCCGGATTTGGATACAAAATATTTCCCAAGCTTTAAACATCCCAAGGAGCACTGTGCAAGCGATAATATTGAAATGGAAGGAGTATCAGACCACTGCAAATCTACCAAGACCTGGCCGTCCCTCTTAACTTTCAGCTCATACAAGGAGAAGACTGATCAGAGATGCAGCCAAGAGGCCCATGATCACTCTGGATGAACTGCAGAGATCTACAGCTGAGGTGGGAGACTCTGTCCATAGGACAACAATCAGTCGTATATTGCACAAATCTGGCCTTTATGGAAGAGTGGCAAGAAGAAAGCCATTTCTTAAAGATATCCATAAAAAGTGTTGTTTAAAGTTTGCCACAAGCCACCTGGGAGACACACCAAACATGTGGAAGAAGGTGCTCTGGTCAGATGAAACCAAAATTGAACTTTTTGGCAACAATGCAAAATGTTATGTTTGGCGTAAAAGCAACACACCTCATCACCCTGAACACATCATCCCCACTGTCAAACATGGTGGTGGCAGCATCATGGTTTGGGCCTGCTTTTCTTCAGCAGGGACAGGGAAGATGGTTAAAATTGATGGGAAGATGGATGGAGCCAAATACAGGACCATTCTGGAAGAAAACCTGATGGAGTCTGCAAAAGACCTGAGACTGGGACGGAGATTTGTCTTCCAACAAGACAATGATCCAAAACATAAAGCAAAATCTACAATGGAATGGTTCAAAAATAAACATATCCAGGTGTTAGAATGGCCAAGTCAAAGTCCAGATCTGAAAGAACTGAAAACTGCTGTTCACAAATGCTCTCCATCCAACCTCACTGAGCTCGAGCTGTTTTGCAAGGAGGAATGGGAAAAAATTTCGGTCTCTCGATGTGCAAAACTGATAGAGACATACCCCAAGCGACTTACAGCTGTAATCGCAGCAAAAGGTGGCGCTACAAAGTATTAACTTAAGGGGGCTGAATAATTTTGCACGCCCAATTTTTCAGTTTTTGATTTGATAAAAAAGTTTGAAATATCCAATAAATGTCGTTCCACTTCATGATTGTGTCCCACTTCTTGTTGATTCTTCACAAAAAAAATACAGTTTTATATCTTTATGTTTGAAGCCTGAAATGTGGCAAAAGGTCGCAAAGTTCAAGGGGGCCGAATACTTTCGCAAGGCACTGTAGCCATTTAAATGTCACCTGCGTTGACACATAAATTGTCACTAATGGTGTTATAGTTAGATACAAGTTATGAGAGACGTCTAATAGGGTACCCAAGAGTGTCATCGCTATCATACAGAACCAAGGACCAGGGCATGTTTCCTACTGGTTTCTATGAGGTTTCCTATATGTGATTTTGCATATAAATCCATTCCAGGCCAGGGAAAATAGTCTGGATAATGTTCTTTAACAGTTCTTTCTAATCGGAAAAAAAATGATTTAAAACCATTTGAAAGGGATAACGTTTGAAGTTAAGCATACTGTGTGACTGAGAACTGTTTGTCTCACGCTAATTCTTCATCATAGCCGGATGATCAGGCCTTTTCTCATACCCAGACAGGAATGTCATGCACTGAGATGTTTTCCATGGCTAACCGCACAAGCAGAGCCCAGGGCCCAAGGCTCAGTGCTCTGTGTCTCTCTTTCCATAAAATGTGTCTACAGCTTCATTTCCTTTTAATTAGGCTGACTGGTGTAATTACCTTAAACCTAATGGTAAGCAAACGATCACTAAGTGAATCATTTAGTACAAACAGTATTCAGGGTTATTGGGGTGATCTGTACATAGAGAGTTTTATGTGACGACAGGACATTTAAATTGGCATTCAGAACCACTTACCACAAACAAAAGCACCTGGACTTTTGAGTAAAATATGAAAATCAATGTTATGTGAAACATACTGTACTTTCCTCTGTAGTTCACTTCACTCCCTTACCTGTGGTCGCCTCAATCCTGTCCCCCTTGCTCTGGATCTCCTTGATGACAGCGTACACCTGCACAATGTAGGTGACACCTGGGCTGAGTCCTGTGATCAGGTAGGAGGTCTCTGTGTTGGGCACGGTGAACCGCTCCAGCTCTGCCTCATTGCCCTCAGGGTGCCAGGTCAGGATGTAGTACTCTGCTGCTTTCACAGCCTCCCATTCCACCAGCAGAGAATTATCAGTCACCCTTACCAGACGCAGGCCGTTAGGGCCCGTCACTGAGGGGGACACAGAGGTATGATTAGTTAAGGTTCAAAACTTTATGTTACTCACTATGTTATTGTGATGAATTTGAGGGGTAGCCCCAACCAGGATAGACATGGGGGCCTGTTAGGCCAACACTTCAGTTGTTACGCCAAGAATTCCGGACCTCTTGGCGAGGTCAGTAGGTGTAATAAGTTCACTATGTTATTGCTCTCTCTTTTTTACTCTTTTCACATTTCACTCAATGTAACTCTGACAGAAATAACATATCTGATTTAAGGAAAACACCATTTAGAAAATTGGGGAAAACATATTAATTTTCTGCAGTTACAGCGTGATACTGTATCTAGACACGATCCTTCAATCAAGATGGTGGAAATAGGGTCGGGCGAATCAGACAGTATGGGGGGAGACGGCCAGTCAGCAGTGTACGAAGCAAACTTTCCAAGCCAAGATATTCCTGCGGATACAGGGAAATACGGACACAGACGACCGAGCGTATGTGCTGAATTCGAGGAATTAAAGTGCAGAAAAAGCGTGTGTACATTGGGGGAAATATGAAATAGGTGCTAAGGAGACCACATTTACCAGGAAAGAATTCACAGCAGGCTTGGACCTTGTTCCATATGTTAAAGGCAGGAAGCTCAATGTTTTCTTTCTCTTCAGGAGGAGCATTTCCATCCAGTGGCAGTTAATACAACTGTTGCTGCCGTTTTCTACAACTGTTGCTGCCGTTTTCTACAGCTTCTGCCAGTAACAATTATGCCCTTAAATAATATTTCAGAACAGCCAAGATACATTTTTGTCCTCACTGATCGAGGGAGGCATATTTTGAAGAAGAAAATTATTAAATTATGTTTGGACTTCATAAAGAAGAGAATCATACATCTACAAATCAAATCACCAAATCAATTCACATTTTATTGGTCACATACACATGGTTAGCAGATGTTAATGCGAGTGTAGCGAAATGCTTATGCTTCTAGTTCTGACCATGCAGTAAAATCTAACAAGTAATCTAACAATTTCACAACAACAAAGGAATGAATAAGAATATGTACATATAAATATATGGATGAGCGATGGCTGAACGGCATAGGCAAGATGCAGTAGATGGTACAGAGTACAGTATATACATATGAGATGAGTAATGTAGGGTGTGTAAATATTATATAAAGTGGCATTGTTTAAAGTGACTTGTGAAACATTTATTACATCCAATTTTTTATTATTAAAGTGGGTAGAGATTTGAGTCAGTATGTTGGCAGCAGCCACTCAATGTTAGTGGTGGCTGTTTAACAGTCTGATGGCCTTGAGGTAGAAGCTGTTTTTCAGTCTCTCGGTCCCAGCTTTGATGCACCTGTACTGACCCCGCCTTCTGGATGATAGCAGGGTGAACAGGCAGCGTTTGATGTCCTTGATGATCTTTTTGGCCATCCTGTGACATCGGGTGGTGTAGGTGTCCTGGAGGGCAGGTAGTTTGCCCCCGGTGATGCATTGTGCGGAACTCACTACCCTCTGGAGAGCCTTACGGTTGTGGGCGGATCAGTTGCCGTACCAGGCGGTGATACAGCCCGACAGGATGCTCTTGATTGTGCATCTGTAAAAGTTTGTGAGTGTTTTTGGTGATAAGCCCAATTTCTTCAGCCTCCTGAGATTGAAGAGGCGCTGTTGCGCCTTCTTCACCACGCTGCCTGTGTGGGTGGACCATTTCAGTTTGTCTGTGATATGTACGCAGAGGAACTTAAAACTTTCCACCTTCTCCACTAGTGTCCTGTCGATGTGGATAGGGGGGTGCCCTCTGCTGTTTCCTGAAGTCCACGATCATCTCCTTTGTTTTATTGACGTTGAGTGTGAGGTTATTTTCCTGACACCACACTCCAAGGGCCCTCAGCTCCTCCCTGTAGGCCGCCTCGTCGCTGTTGGTAATCAAGCCTACCCCTGTAGTATCGTCTGCAAACTCGATGATTGAGTTGGAGGTACGCATGGCCACGCAGTCATGGGTGAACAGGGAGTACAGGAGAGGGCTGAGAACTCACCCTTGTGGGGACCCAGTGTTGAGGATCAGTGGGGTGGAGATGTTGTTTCCTACCACCTGGGGGCGTCTCGTCAGAAAGTCCAGGACCCAGTTGCACAGGGTGGTGTCGAGACCCAGGGTCTCGAGCTTAATGACGAGTCTGGAGGGTACTATGGTGTTAAATGCTGAGCTGTAGTCGATGAACAGCATTCTTACATAGGTATTCCTCTTGTCCAGATGGGTTAGGGCAGTGTGATTGCCATTGCGTCGTCTGTGGACCTATTGGGGCGGTAAGCAAATTTGAGGGGGTCTAGGGTGTCAGGTAGGGTGGAGGTGATATGATCCTTGACTAGCCTCTCAAAGCACTTCATGATGACGGAAGTGGGTGCTACAATAGTCGTTTAGCTCAGTTACCTTAGCTTTCTTGGGAACAGGAACATGGTGGCCCTCTTGAAGCATGTGAGAACAGCAGACTGGGATAGGGATTGATTGAATATGTCCGTAAACACACCAGCCAGCTGGTCTGCGCATGCTCTGAGGACACGGCTAGGGATGCCGTCTGGGCCGGCAGCCTTGCGAGGGTTAACACGTTTAAATGTTTTACTCACGTTGGCTGCTGTGAAGGAGAGCCCGCAGGTTTTGGTAGTGGGCTGTGTCGGTGGCACGGTATTGTCCTCAAAGCGAGCAAAGAAGTTGTTTAGTTTGTCTGAGAGCAAGACATCGGGGTCCGCAACGAGGCTGGTTTTCTTTTTGTAGTCAGTGATTGACTGTAGACCCTGCCACATACCTCTCATGTCTGAGCCGTTGAATTGTGACTACTTTGTCTCTATACTGAGAGCTTGTTTGATTGCCTTGCGGAGGGAATAGCTACACTGTTTGTATTCGGTCATGTTTCTGGTCGCCTTGCCCTGATTAAAAGCAGTGGTTTGCGCTTTCAGTTTTGCACGAATGCTGCCATACAGTGGCAGGTTCTCAGCCAAAGACACATCATTATGGTGTTAAACATTTTTTGAGACAACTGTAAGTAGGACTTCCATCAACTGGGCCAAACGTGTGCTGTTCAGTGTTCTCTGTCGTGATTAATATGATAAACAAGTGGGGAAGCACATGTACTGTTTCCATGTAGTTAAAAGTGACCATAGATAATGTCAATGCATTTGGGCATTGCTAAAGGGTACAGTATGTTATTCAAATAATAGTCAAGACCACCAATTTGAAAATGGACGTGACTCTCAAATGTGAAGCAGAAATGTGAATGTACATTTCTGCATGGAACTGTCATTTGTCGGTGTGAGACATCCCACTTTTCAGTGACTCACATAAGGTCCTGTTTTTACAGAGTCTACTGTATCATGGTGAAAAGAGCGTTAAGGGACAACTCAGGAGACGTACATGGAAAGCAGACCAAATCCACATGCAGCATCTGTAGGACATTGATCTGGCTTTTACAAATCCACATGCAGCATCTGTAGGACATTGATCTGGCTTTTACAAATCCACATGCAGCATCTGTAGGACATTGAGCTGGATTTTACAAATCCACATGCAGCATCTGTAGGACATTGATCTGGCTTTTACAAATGGACATGCAGCATCTGTAGGACATTGATCTGGCTTTTACCAATCCACAGAAATCCACCAAGGCTTTTTGTGGGCAGAATAAAACAATTTAGGTTTTCTCTAGATGATTTATTTGAAATGTGTGTCTGAGTTCTTTATCAATGTACAAATCTCCAAAGGCCTAAATTCAGATCCCAGTCTCGATCATAGTTGTGAAATATGGTTAGCATTGCTTTTGATGGTCACTAAAAAGAAAACAGCATTGGTGATGATGATGCACCTCAAGGTCTGATCACACAAAACAGAAAATGTCTCAGTATACTGTAGCTTTTGTCCTATACTCATAATATTTATCCTCCAAATCTAACTCGTAAACTCACATAGCCTCCCTCTTCCCCCTTGACACGTCCCTGTTGTTGTTGTAAGCAACAGTTCAACAGTTCCTACATGCACATTACTATAAAGCTATTGAGTGCAATAGCTGACCAGCTACCATGGGTCTGTGCACAAACTTGGTTTTAACAAAGTGAAATCTTTAGACAGTTTGAGGCTGCAGCAATTGCTGTCACTTTCACAAGTGTGGAAGCAGTGAATTTATCTGACAGAATGTTTTGACTGCAAATTTTCTGCTTAACTGCTATTTAACTAATAATCAAATAACCAGTACCTAATGGCAAGTTTAAAGTGTTTATGAAACCTTAGAACCCTAAGGATCCTACAGCTGTAGATTTTCTGCATTTCAGTTCTGCGAATCAACAAAAGGTAGAGTTTGCCATGTAGATCTAGGCCATTTCAAACTAGGAATGCTGATCTTGGATCAGTTTTCCTTTTATATAATAATGAATAAGATATTATGACCTGATTATAACCTCAGCCTATATAAGAACTTCTACCTGTAGAGCAGTCTTCCCCAAAGAAGCCTTCGTCACAGATACACATTCCGTTCACGCAGGTGCCGTGGATGCAGTCAGGATCGCATTTCTGTTCGCTGCAGTCCTCGCCAGTGAAGTGGCTGAAGCAAACACACTTGCCGTCCACGCAGTGTCCCTTATCGTTGCAGTCGCCTGGGCACATCAGCTGGCTGCAGTCACTCCCCGTATAGCCAGCGTGGCAGACACACTTGCCATCCACACAGCGGCCGTTGTCGTTGCACTCATCAGGACAGGTGGAAATGGAGCAGTCAGGACCCTCCCAGCTAGGGTTGCATTGACAACTGCAGGTGTTGTGCTGGTAGGTCCCGTGGCCACTACAGCTAGTGTCCACACCTGTGGAAGTTTAGGAAATCACGTTATGTGACATCTGAAGTGTCTGTACTGTAAGTGTAATGTAAGTGACCGTGCATCAATCATTTTTTCAAACAGTGCAACAGTTATATATATATTTTTTGTACTTATTACCCCTTTTTCTCCCCAATTTTGTGATATACAATTGGTAATTACAGTCCTGTTCCATCGCTGCAACTCCCGTACAGACTTGGGAGAGGCGAAGGTCGAGAGCGATGTGTCCCCCCCGAAAACACAACCCTGCCTAGCCAAACTGCTTCTTGACACACTACTCGCATAACCCAGAAGCCAGCCGCACCAATGTGTCGGAGAAAACACCATCCAACTAGCGGCCGGCTGCAACACAGCCCGGGATCGAACCCGGATCTGTAGTGATGCCTCTAGCACTGCGATGCAGTGCCTTAGACTGCTGCACCACTTGGGAGACCAGTTTCACAGTTTTAAATAACATCTGGGATTAAGTTCCACATTTCTTTTCAGATATACACTGAGTGTACTAAACATTAGGAACTCCTGCTCTTTCCATGACATAGACTGACCAGGTGAATCCAACTGAAAGCTATGATCCCTTATTGATGTCACCTGTTAAATCCACTTCAATCAGTGTAGCTGAAGGGGAGGAGACAGGTTAAAGAAGGATGTTTAAGCCTTGAGACAATTGAGACATGGATTGTGTATGTTTGCCATTCAAAGGGTGAATGGGAAAGACAAAATATTGAAGTGCCTTTGAACAAGGTATGGTAGGTATAGGTATCAGCTGCACCCGGTTGAGTGTGTCAAAAACTGTACACTCAATGTATTTTAGCTATTGAATATAGATGTTCTGTCAGATCTCATGGTGATGGACTGCACTGTAGGCTTACCTCCTGCTCCACCACCTTTTCCACCACAGCAGCCCTGGGAGCACTGACTCTTCAGATGTTCCACCTCCTCCTCCAGCCCGTTGACTCTGTACAGCAGAGACGTAAAGCTCTCCGACTCATCACAGTCACACTTTGGGGTCTTGAGGTTGATTTGGTGCCTGAAAACGATGTTGTTTTCCCCCTCCAGAGTAGTGCCCCCTTCCAGCTCTTGCAGGCCTGAAAACTGGTCCTGTTGGGAAGGGAGGGTCTGCAAGGCGAGTTTACACTCAGGGCTCTTGGCCAGGTCAATCTTATAGACGTGGCTGAAGGTGACTTCTTTCTCAGCGGGGGATGAATAATCTTCTGTCACATACTTGGAAGTGACAGTGCACAGTATGCTTATCAGGCATAGGGCTCTTGTGAGCCAGTGAAGTCTAGTGGTCATGGCTAGAGGGGAAAATAAGTGGAATAATTGGTGAAATTGATATGCAACTTTTGACATGCACAAAGAGCACTGGTCTTGATACCTTTTTGGTCTATTATGGGTGATTTTCCAGAGAGAACATGGCTTTTTTTACAAGATTGTTAAAGAAGTCACATTCGTTCTAGTTAAGGCAGACTATGTTTTACAAATGGGACATGAAGCAATCTCGTAACCTCCAGCAGAAAGTCAGCAGTCATCACTCGAAACGAAACACTTTTATCCCAAGTTCCTAACTATTAATAGTGCTCAGCCAACCATAAGGGCTTCAAGGAGCATGGAACACTGTCTTCCAAAAGATGTCATGTCTAATGACAGTGATGTCATCCAGCTTTTGACATCCCCAGAAAGAGAAATGATATGCTATCAAAATAATAGGCCAAATATATATCTGAAAAGACTTCTTCAGAAATAATTTGGTTCAAACCTCTATGGTGAATAAGAGGTTACCTGTTTCTAAAGCATGTTCGATTGAACCGCTGCGTCCTTGGCACGCAGCCATTAGAAATGTGGTCGTGGAGCAACTTATAGTCGATGTCTGAACTTGTGTGGTCTGTGGAAACTGAAAACCAAACTTAAGTGACTGTCTGCTCCGCTCTCCTCTAAAAGAGAGGCCATGGTGCTTGACAACTGGAAACTCCACAGTAATAGCATACATGCTTTAATAAATTGCGCAGGGTACTTTTAAAAGAATGTTGATTGGTCAATGAAATATGCATGTAGCGCAAAAACACTAACGGGATAGATAATTGGGAGCACACAATGTGGAACTATCAAATAAGTGAAATGACTCAACCATGCACAAATACTAGGCTTTTTACCTTAACTCACATATGGTATATTGCAACTATGGGAACGATAAATGGTGTACAGTAGATCAATAGTGCAAAGCGATTGTTCCTGTAACATTGTAAACCAGTATAAAGAAATCTTCATCAATGGTTATATCAATCATACAACACTAGCAACCTCATCTACAGGCTGAATTCATTACGTTGGTGTCAGCTGTGACACAAGCGGTGCTACAGTATCTGAGGCTTGTCCATATAGTCACCTGAAGGATTGTGAAAGTAACCTATAAGTGATAAGCACAATGGCATAGGTGTTATGGCGTCATAAGCAGCCTACAACATTAGTGTAGATGTTCATAGTTTGACATAATGGCTTTGATGCTCCTGGAGAGTTTACAGTATGTGTGTGATACTGCAGTGTGCAACGGAACAGTTTTTGTACCCATGTTGGTTATTTCTTTATGTCATTGGTTTTGAAATTAAACTGCTCCGGCTTTTACCTAGTTCTGCTCTCCTGCGATTGACTTCCCTGCAACCAGTTACGCACCCCTTACACTAACATTAGCCTAAATATTATGATAACTAACCCAAGATAGGACAGAGGCATCATTTACAATAGGAGCCAATAAAGCACAGTAGTCAGAACAGGCAATGAGGTGGGCAGAGCCAAGCAAGAGCTAGCATGATCCTATTAACGTGCTTTTGCATGTATTTGCATATTTACGTTAGGGAATGCCTAATCTCTGAGGTGTGCAAGTGCAAGAACTCGAATTCACCCTACATTCCTAAACCATGCCATTTAAAAAAACTTTGGCAAGGAGTCAAATCTACAAAACGTGCACTCTGTTTGTAACAGATTCTAGTTTTGGAACAGAAAACTGCATTCAGATCATTATGAGAAAATGATGAGCTCTTGCTCCTCCTTGACCCTCTGCCTGCCAATACACTTCATTATTACCATTTAAGGTGTTGAATAGAAGCCCTCACTGGATGCTTCAAGTTTATACCCCGTGTGACACATCTGCGTTTTCTCTTTCTTCTGTGATTAGCATAAATGAAAATGGCTAACATGAAAGTTGCGAACATTAGCCTAAATAAGAAAATGGCTAGGATTTACCTGAATGAAAGTGGTTAGCATTAGTCTAATAATGACCTCTTAGTCAAA
This sequence comes from Oncorhynchus kisutch, assembly GCF_002021735.2. Taxonomy (NCBI): domain Eukaryota; kingdom Metazoa; phylum Chordata; class Actinopteri; order Salmoniformes; family Salmonidae; genus Oncorhynchus; species Oncorhynchus kisutch. The sequence goes on from NC_034203.2 coordinate 20,304,198, forward strand.
TAACCCTTGGCATTAAGCTTCCATCCAACAGTAGACTTCACAAAGGGAAAATGGCTCAACACTTGTGAAAATGTAGTATCAGTAAGCAACGTGTTGGGAGAAATTATGTTGGCTATGCTGCTAATGACTTACAGTAACTGTATTAGTGCCACACAAACTTTCCACCATGTTTGCTACGAGTCCTGTGTCTGTTATCCAACTCAGTGGGTGAAAACCTTGAGGTTAGAGTAGCCAGACCGTAGAGACTATGACATCACAGCTATGGCCATTCATCCCCATTGACTCTCTGGCAATAATTACAGTAGATGGCACTTTATCAGCAACCAGGACATAGATCAGACCAAGGGGAAAGACCAGCAAGTCAATGACAGCCTTATAATAACCCACATCACAGGAACATTATTCAGCCCTGTGGAATGGCACCAGGCGCTGGCGCACACAGATCCTTAACAAGCTCATTTATAGTTTACTGTCAAGGTTTTATTTGATGCTTGCCATTTTAAGGCTTTTATTTGTCTTAGAGACGATTCCAATGTGACCTTCTTCCAGCTACCATGAACTCCTAAATCTCTGCAGGGAAGGAACGTCAGGAATGATACAGCAGTAAGACCAAAGATTCTCCTTAGTCAGTGAATCCATGGTTGTGTCCCAAATGACAACCTATTCCAGCATTTCCCAAACTCGGTCCTCGGAACCCCAAGGTGTGCACATTTATTTTTTTGCTCTAACACTACATAGCTGATTCAAATTATCAAAGCTTGATGATTAGTTGATTATTTGAATCCACAGTGTAGTGCTAGGGCAACAACAACACAAATGTGCACCCTTTGTGGTCCCAAGGACTGAGTTTGGGAAACCTTGCTCTATTCCACCTTATTGGGCCCGCAAACTCAACTCTGGACCTCAAAGCCAGTTCCACTGTTTTTTTAATTGTTCCCCTATAATCAGGAACTGATTAGACCTGGGACACTAGGTGTGTGCAATGAATTATCAGGTAGAACAGAAGACCAGTAGGCTAGGGACCTTGTAGGGTAAGAGTTGAATACCACTGCTACAGGGAATAGGGTGCCATTTGGGACGCATTCTATGTGAAGCATGTCAGATGTGCAGTCATGGAAGAGCCGAAGCAGTCTCAAAGGCTTCGAGAAAACAGTATCCGCAGTTCCGCACTCAAAGTTGGCATGGACACACAGGGGAATTACCTTCACATAACAAGGAATTCAAATAGTCAGACACAAGGATGTCTGTCTCATCTTTTCAGCCTCCATTCTTTGCAGGCTTGTCGACTAGCTGTGAAGTTTGACAGACTTCCAACCGGGATTGGCAGGAAAGTACCTAAGCAATTCCAGCATGCATTGCAGACTGGCAAGTTGTGCTGGTAGTAAACTTCAAACAGCTACTAAAAATGTTAGACTCACTCCTCTAATTGTTAAGGTTCAACAAAGGGTAGAGGAAGCTGCATTTTACCAAAAAGTGGAACACTGTTGTGCATCATCTACTTACGGAATAAGAGGAGGTAGAATGTTTCCCCTCACTCACTAACAAGAAACACTTCAGACTCAGACTGTGAATGCAATCAATATCAGATCCTCACAGGGACCCAATTTTCCCTCCAAAATCATTGCATGGGGAGGAGAGAAAGGAAGGGAAGCAAGTAAGGACAGACTGTGTGCAATGCCCCATCCTCTCATGAGACACATTAACCAACAGACAGATGGTCAACAGACAGGCAGTCTGTTCTTTTCCGTTTCAAGGGGAATTGCACTGGACCAACAAGCCTGGGATGAAAAGTTTAGCGCTCTGCAGTCTGCACACAGGGGGAAGAGCTCAGAGCTCATGGTCTTTATGTGGTTGCAACATTTGTCGAATTTTCCTTTACTAGCAGGCAGAAAAAGCTGAAAGCAATTAGAGTAAGTCTGAGCTCAAACTCATATCCCCCTGCTCTGTCTGCTGGTCCTGCCATCAAAACCACAAAAAAACCTTGATAAGGTTACAAAAGCCCAATAGTCACCCCATTGGCTTTATGTAGGCCTTATGATCACATATTAGAAACCACCCCGTTCATGGCTAGCTGCAGGCAACGCTCTACATCTGTTGTTCGTTTTATCACTGCTTCCAAGATAACTTTGAGCCAGTACAGTAGCATTTCATCAAGTTGAGCCACAGGCAAGCACCGTTCATGTCTATGAAGCTTGTTGAAACTATTTATTTTCAGAAGAAAAAAAATCCACCTTCAATAAAATGGTTTACAAGAAAAGAAAAAGAAATATAATTAATCTACTGAAGCTGTATGTTGTATTAACAACATATTTACCCCATGGTAAGGACATAGCTGACACTTCAGCTATTTCCCCACTGGCTCTATGTCTGACTGACTGAAGTATAATTTGTTAATGCTTAGTCTGATGCTTGACTGCCCAGCATTTCCGTCTGGTACCAGAGAGGCTGGAGTTTAGTCTGTGATGAAAATGTGAGGAGTGAGAGAAGGCAATTTTATTAACAAGGAAATGGACCTCTAAACGTATTGGGTTTGATGCCTAAGTTACAACTTGTGCAGTTTTTTTGGTGTTGATGCAAAATATCAAAAGAAATCGAACCCATTTCTTTTTGTTTGTTTGTTTCTTTCTATTTTACTGTATAACTTGTACTGAAAGAGCTTTGTAATGAAGTCGTTATAATAATTGTGAAACTTTGTTTAAAGGACTACTACTATATGTTAACATCTCATGATCATATATCATATAATGACTTGCAAATTACTTATTTCGTAGTAAGTATAACTTTTTCAAGGTAATTACTTACTTCAATAGTAAGTATGAATCTTGTCTGTAATTGCATTTGTTAAAATAAAATAAAAAGGTATGTAAAATATTAAACAGGTCATAATATGAATAACAATGTATCAAATCAGATGCAACCTCTAATTTAAAACAAAACTCGCAGTCATATAAAATGTTTATGCGCATATTACAAAGCCTCTCAAATTGAACATTCAAGAATAAAACAATCAAACCATGACATAAAGCAGTGTTTCACTCACCGTTGCAGTTCCCTGTGACTACCTCCTCTGAAAGCCTGAGAATCTGTCACTCTATTTCTTCTCTCTCTGACACCTGTTGACAAGCTCAGGGCATGAGTTTGAAGGGGCCCTTATAACCAATGCCTCTGTGGCTCCTGCAGCAACAGCCTTTCCCTCAAGTAGTTAAATCCCCTTCCGAAATGCCTTTGGCCAATGGGCAGTAGTTTGGGAGTGTCTCTTCTCTTGCTCCTCAATAATGGAATGAGAATAGAGATAGATAATGAGAGACATTCCTCCTTTGAAAAAGAAATTAGGCTGGAACTAATCATAATACTTCAACATGACCCCCACACATGTTGCCCCCACCCCGTCACTACCAACTTTTGAGTTTGAGTTTTAGAAACTTTTTTTATATGTTTCCTGTCACAGTAGCAGCGATGGATGCAATTAATCATTTTACCAGTCCAGGACAGTAGTAATATGTGCTGTAAGGCAATCAGAGAAAGCTTGGATTTAATGGTGAGCTCAAGCCAAGAAAGATACGGACGTTCATGAAGAAAACACAGGTCTAGTCATATCAGGGAATTAAGTTTCCAATCACATTAGCCAACATGTGTCAGTCTATCTGAAGTGTGAATTTAGTTCTAGATTACAGACGTTAGTTACAGTAGGATTTGGACTGTAGGATTTTTTTCATTACATAAACTACTACAACACAACACATGGACATCCTTATGTGGTCTGAAATCAAATAAACACAGATTTTATAAACCACTTCAATTTGGCACAAACACTGTGCTTACCATTGAGAAATGTCCACATTAACTGCAAAAAGAAGCAAACACAGATATTTTGTTTCTAGAAAACAATTGGCAACTCTTCAGCTAAGCCAGCATGAAAGCATAAATCACACCATCATTGTGCAACACATGTACAATGTTAAGGTAGGGATAGAGCAAAATCATCAAACAGTACCAAAGTGTTGTGTTTATTATGAATTGAATCGCTAAGCATTTTGGTTTGTTACATAACAACAATGACGCAAATACAATAGAAACCCATGCAACAGCATGAATTCACACCAACACCACAGCCCCCCCACACTTGCCTAATGGACAGGCAGCATCACCAAAGACTAGGTGTCGAGGTTGGTCATATTTTTCACCGGCATCTGTTTGTCTCTAAATATATAGTTGACGTTGGAAGTTTAGATACACTTAGGTTGGAGTCATTAAAACTCATTTTTCAACCCCTCCACAAATCTCTTGTTAACAAACTATAGTTTTGGCAAGTCAGTTAGGACATCTACTTTGTCCATGACAGAAGTAATTTTTCCAACAATTGTTTACAGACAGATTATTTCACTTAGCACTCCCTGTATCACAATTCCAGTGGGTCAGAAGTTTACATACACTAAGTTGACTGTGCCGTTATACAGCTTGGAAAATTTCAGAAAATTATGTCATGGCTTTAGAAGCTTCTGATAGGCTAATTGACATAATTTGAGTCAATTGGAGGTGTACCTGTGGATGTATTTCAAGGCCTACCTTCAAACTCATTGCCTCTTTGCTTGACATCATGGGAAAATCAAAATAAATCAGCCAAGACCTCAGAAAAAAAATTGTAGACCTCCACAAGTCAGTCTGGTTTATCCTTGGGAGCAATTTCCAAATGCCTGAAGGTACCACGTTCATCTGTAAAAATAATAGCACGCAAGTATAAACACCATAGATGTCACGCCCTGACCATAGAGATCCTTTTTATGTCTCTATTTGGTTTGGTCAGGGTGTGATTTGGGGTGGGTATTCTATGTTCTATTATTTGTATTTCTATGTTTTGGCCGGGTAGAGTTCTCAATCAGAGACAGCTGTCTATCGTTGTCTCTGATTGAGAACCATACTTAGGTAGCCCTTTCCCACCTGTCTTTGTGAGAAGTTGACTTTCTTGATGGCACATAGCCTTTAGCTTCACAGTTTGTTTTGTCGTGTTTATTTTTTGTTTGGCGTCTTTTCTAAATAAAATAATATGTACGCTCACCACACTGCACCTTGGTCCAGTTCTTTCAACGGCCGTGACAGAACTTCCCACCACCAACAACGGACCAAGCAGCGTGGTAAGGAGGACTGGACATGGGAGGACATCCTAAATGGCAAAGGATCCTGGACATGGGAGGAGATCCTGGTGGGAAAGGATCGCCTGCCGTGGCAGCAGCTGGAAGCAGAGAGCAAGGTGGAGGCAGCTTGAAAGAGGGCCCAGGTTTACACAGGGTCACGGCTGGCACTAAAGACCGGGAGGCCACTCCAAAAACAATTGGGGGGGGTGCTTACCATGGCGAGCATGTGACTGGTCAGGCACCGTGCTGTGGGGTGATGCGCACAGTGTCTCGAGTGAGCATTCACAGGCTGGTGTGCTCTGTGCCAGTGTCCCGCATTTGCCGGGTAGAAGTGGGCATCCAGCCAGAACGGGTTGTGCCAGCTCCGCGCTCGAGACCGCCAGTGCGCCTCCACGGCCCAGTGTATCCGGTGCCTCTGCCAAGAACTAAGCCTCCTGTATGTCTCCCCAGCCTGGTGAGTCCTGTGCCTGCTCCCATATCCAGGCCTCCTGTGTGTCTCTCCACTCCAGTGATGATCCATGGCAAGAAGCCTCCAGTGATGATCCATGGTCCGAAACCTCCAGTGATGATCCATGGCACGAAGCCTCCAGTGATGATCCATGGCACGAAGCCTCCAGTGATGAACCATGGCACGAAGCCTCCAGTGAGTAGTAATGGCACGAAGCCTCCAACGTTAGCCTCCAGTCCGGAGCCTCCAGTGACGTCCTTCAGTCTGGAGCCTCCAGAGATGGTCTCCAGTCCGGGGCCAGCAGCGAGGGTGCCCAGTCCGGGGCCCGCAGCGTGGGTGCCCAGTCCGGGACCCGTAGCGAGTGTGCCCAGTCCGGGGCCCGCGACAAGGGTGCCCAGACAGGGTCCCGCGACAAGGGTGCCCAGTCTGGGGCCTGCGACAAGGGTCCCCAGTCCGGGCCCGCACCAGAGGTGCCACCAAAGTGGGGTGAGCCAGTGGTGGAGCGGGGCCTGCGTCCCGCACCTGAGCCGCCACCGCGGATAGATGCCCACCCAGACCCTCCCCTATAGGTTCAGGTTTTGCGGCCAGAGTCCGCACCTTTGGGGGGGGTGACTGTCACGCCCTGACCTTAGAGATCCTTTTCATGTCTCTATTTGGTTTGGTCAGGGTGTGATTTGGGGTGGGTATTCTATGTTCTATTATTTGTATTTCTATGTTTTGGCCGGGTAGGGTTCTCAATCAGCGACAGCTGTCTATCGTTGTCTCTGATTGAGAACCGTCCTTAGGTAGCCCTTTTCCCACCTGTCTTTGTGGGAAGTTGACATTGTTTATGGTACATAGCCTTTAGCTTCACTGTTTGTTTTGTAGTGTTTATTGTTTTGTTCGGCGTCTTTTCTAAATAAAATAATATGTACGCTCACCACACTGCACCTTGGTCCAGTTCTTTCAACGGCCGTGAAAAAAGGACCACACAGCCATCATACCACTCAGGAAGGAGATGCGTTCTGTCTCCTAGAGATTAACCTACTTTGGTGCAAAAGGTGCAAATTCATCCCAGAACAACAGCAAAGGACCTTGTGAAGATGCTGAAGGAAACAGGTACAAAAGTATCTATATCCACAGTAAAACGAGTCCTATATCAACATAACCTGAAATTCCGCTAAGCAAGGAAGAAGCCACTGCTCCAAAACGGCCATAAAAAGCCAGACTACAGTTTGAAACTGCACAAGGGGACAAAGATCGTAATGTCCTCTGGTCTGATGAAACAAAAATAGAACTGTTTGGCCATAATGACCATCTTTATGTTTGGAGGAAAAAGGGGGAGGCTTGCAAGCTGTAGACACCATCCCAACTGTGAAGCGTGGGGTTGGCAACATCATGTTGTGGGGGTGCTTTGCTGCAGGAGGGACTGGTGCACTTCACAAAATACATGGCATCATGAGGTAGGAAAATTATGTGGATATATTGAAGCAACATCTCAAGACATCAGTCAGGAAGTTAAAGCTTGGTCGCAAATGGGTCTTCCAAATGGACAATGACCCTAAGCATACTTCCAAAGTTGAGGCAAAATGACTTGGGGACAACAAAGTCAAGGTATTGGAGTGGCCATCACAAAGCCCAGACCTCAATCCTATAGAACATTTGTGGGCAGAACTGAAAAAGAGTGTGCGAGCAAGGAGGCCTACAAACCTGACTCAATTACACCAGCTCTGTCAGGGGGAATGAAGCTTCCCACTTATTATGGGAAGATTGTGGAAGGCTACCCATAATGTTTGACCCATGTTAAACAATTTAAAGGCAATGCTACCAAATACTAATTGAGTGTATGTAAACCCAATGTCTGACCCACTGGGAATGTGATGAAATTAAGTGGGGTTCCTAACTGACCTAAGACAGGGAATTTTTACTTGGATTTGAAAAACTGAGTTTAAATGTATTTGGATAAGGTGTATGTAAACTTCCAACTTCAACTGTATATGGTATCACATTGCTACGACATAGGCCGGGCTGTGCACAGACCTTTTGGCGGGCATGTGTTAAAAAAAAAAAAATATCCAACCCCCCCAAAAATGGTATTTTATGTTAGCAGCTAATATCAACTCGGTATATGTCATGTCACTTCTCTGGAGTCCAGAGCAAGAAGAATCACACAGTCTATTTGTAACAGAGGTAGCAGGATGGAAAGCATGTTCTGTCTGTGTCGCGCCATCCCTTTGGAGGGCAGCCTGCCTGCAGAGTGCTCGTTGCCATTTCCCCCAGTGCTCATTGCCATTTCCCCCAACGATGATGTCGTCCCCACAGTGACCACGTACATACCCCAACCAGAAGCCAACATCCGCAACATCCGCACTCAGCTAAAGGCTAGAGCTGCCACTTTCAAGGAGCGGGACTCTAACCCGGAAGCTTATAAGAAAACCCGCTATGCCCTCAGACGAACCATCAAACAGGCAAAGCATAAATACAGAACTAAGATTGAATCGTACTACACCGGCTCTGATGCTCGTCGGATGTGGCAGGGCTTGCAAACTATTACAGAGTACAAAGGGAAGCACAGCCAAGAGCTGCCCAGTGACACAAGCCTACCAGACGAGCTAAACCACTTCTATGCTCGCTTCGAGGCAAATAACACTGAAACATGCATAAGAGCACCAGCTGTTCCCGGAAGACTGTGTGATCACGGTCTCCGCAGCCGATGTGAGTAAGACCTTTAAACAGGTCAACATTCACAAGGCCGCAGGGCCAGACGGATTACCAAGACGTGTACTGCGAGCATGCACTGATCAACTGGCAAGGGTCTTGACTGACATTTTCAACCTCTCCCTGTCCAAGTCTGTAATACCATCATGTTTTAAGCAGACCACCATAGTCCCTGTGCCCAAGAACACTAAGGTAACCTGCCTAAATGACTACCGACACGTAGCACTCACGTCTGTAGCCATGAAGTGCTTTGAAAGGCTGGTCATGGCCATTATCCCAGAAACCCTAGACCCACTCCAATTTTCCTACCGCCCTAACAGATCCACAGATGATGCACTCCACACTGCCCTTTCCCACCTGGACAAAAGGAACACCTATGTGAGAATGCTATTCATTGACTACAGCTCAGCATTCAACACCATAGTGCCCTCAAAGCTCATTGCTAAGCTAAGGACCCTGGGACTTAACACCTCCCGCTGCAACTGAGTCAGTTAAGAACAAATTCTTACTTTCAATGACAGCCTAGGAACAGTGGGTTAACTGCCTGTTCAGGGGCAGAACGACAGATTTGTACCTTGTCAGCTCGGGGGTTTGAACTTGCAACCTTCCGGTTACTAGTCCAACGCTCTAACCACTAGGCTACCCTGCCACACAGGGAGGAGGTCAGAGACCTGGCTGTGTGGTGCCAGGTCAACAACCTCTCCCTCAACTTGATCAAGACAAAGGAGATGATTGTGTACTACAGGAAAAAGAGGACCGAGCATGCCCCCATTATCATCGACGGGGCTGTAGTGGAGCAGGTTGAGAGCTTCAAGTTCCTTGGTGTCCACATCACCAACAAACTAACAAGGTCCAAGCACACCAAGACAGTCGTGAAGAGGTTACGACAAAACCTATTCCCCATCAGGAGACTAACAAGATTTGGCATGGGTCCTCAGATCCTTAAAAGGTTCTACAGCTGCACCATCAAGAGCATCCTGACTGGTTGCATCACTGCCTGGTATGGCAACAGCTCGGCCTTCAACTGCAAGGCAATACAGAGGGTAGTGCGTACGGCCCAGTACACCACTGGGTCCAAGCTTCCTGCCATCCAGGACCTCTACACCAGACGGTGTCAGAGGAAGGCTGTAAAAATTGTCGAAGTCGCCAGCCTCCCTAGTCATAGACTGTTCTCTCTACTACCGCACGGCAAGCGGTACCGGAGCTCCAAGTCTAGGTCCAAGAGGCTTCAAAACAGCTTCTACCCCCAAACCATAAGACTCCGGAACATCTAATAAATTGCTACCCCCCCTCCCTCTCTTTAACACCGCTGCTACTCTCTGTTGTTATCATCTATGCATAGTCACTTTAAAAACTCTACCTACATGTGTATATTACCTCAACTAACCAGTGCCCCCTCACATTGACTCTGTACTGATAGCCCCTGTGTATAGTCTCGTTATTGTTATTTTATTGCTGCTCTTTTATTACTCGTAACTTGTATTTATTATTCTTACTCATATTTTTTTTTAACTGCATTGTTGGTTAGGGGCTCGTAAGTCAGCATTTTACTGTAAGGTCTACACCTGTTGTATTCAGCATTTTACTGTAAGGTCTACTACACCTGTTGTATTCGGCGCACGTGACCAATGGAATTTTATTTTATTTTATTATGAGACATTCTTCCCTCAGCAGCCTCCACATGCATTCCATTCAACCAAAAACACTCACACAGGCTTCCATTTGTCTTTTTGATTTTTCTATACTATACTTAGGAATGTTTTTAGAAAATGTTATTGCATTCATGATAAGGGTTACACGTTTTCAAACTGTTGGCCCCTAGTCATGAGCTGCTAGCATAGGGAGATGTATTCTTTCAGGTAACATTATAGCCAGGGCTGCAGTTAGGTTTGTTGTTTTGAGTTTGACTGTTATCACTCTCCTATAAAATCAACTACATACTTCTGATGTTGAAGTAATCCATTGGATTTAGGTACTACTTTATAGTAGCTCATTGGACCCGTTTGAATGAGTTGCAGATGGCATGATTCCCCCCATACATTCTCCTACTGACAGTAGCCCTGGTCTGACATTATTAAACTCCTTTAGTGGGTGAACAGAGCCGATAACAGGCCCACTAAGCATAACCTCCATAACCCTGAAGAGTAACATGATGGAAAGGCATGTATTCCATGGAGAGGGACTTTCAGTAACTGTCAATATGTAAGTATGGTTTCAATGTACTTGTGGGGGTAGAAGAGTACACTACAAAAGGCTGCTGTGTTCCATTTAGTTGGTTGTTCTAATGCCAGTTTTCTAACATTGATGAGTCCCAGTCAGCCGCGGTTTGAATTTCATGAGAATATTCCCAAGTTCCCTTTTTGTTATTCACAGCCTTTGTCAAAGGAATGTTAATTTCAGTGGCAGAATCTCACTTCATTTCCTCTATACCCCCCCCCCCCTCATTTTACACATTCTCCTCTTACTGTACGTGTACTGTATTTGATTTAACATGTGAAATAGATTTTATCGTTGTTGTTGCTGTCTTCCCCTAGCTGCTATTCAGGTGGTTGGAATCAGCAGATAGTGTTGGCGGTTTGGGTTAATTTACTGAGAGAGCCTTTTGTTGGACATTCAGCTTGGCTGAATCCATACGGCACATAGATTTACCATGAGGATATACAGTGAGTGTACAAAACATTAAGAACACCTGCTCTTTCCATGACATAGACTGACCAGGTGAATCCAGGTGAAAGCTATGATCCCTTATTGATCTCACTTGTTAAATTCACTTCAAACAGTGTAGATGAAGGGGAGGAGACAGGTTAAAGAAGGATGTTTAAGCCTTGAGACATGAATCGTGTATGTATCCCATTAAGAGGGTGAATGGGCACGACAAAATAATTAGGTGCCTTTGAACAGGGTATGGTTGTAGGTGCCAGGCGCACCGGTTTGAGTGTGTCAAGAGCTGCAACGCTGCAACAGTTTCCTGTGTGCATCAAGAATGGCCCCAAGGGACATCTAGCCAACTTGACACAACTGCGGGAAGCATTGAAGTCAACATGGGCCAGCATCCCTGTGGAACACTTTCATCACCTTGTAGAGTCCACGCCCTGATGAATTCAGGCTGTTCTGAGGGGAAAAAAGGGGGTGCAACTCAATATTAGGAAGGTGTTCCTAATGTTTTGTGCACTCAGTGTACATGAGCCCCTTTAGTTAATAAGAACTACGCAGAATCTTCTTACCTGTGTCCTATGGAGGACGCCAAAGATGTTATTTATTTATCCATTACATTACCAGGTAAGTTGACTGAGAACACGTTCTCATTTGCAGCAACGACCTGGGGAATTGTTACAGGGGAGAGGAAGGGGATGAATGAGCCAATTGTAAACTGGGGATTATTAGGTGACCGTGATGGTTTTAGGGCCAGATTGGGAATTTAGCCAGGACACCAGGGTTAACACCCCTACTCTTACGATAAGTGCCATGGGATCTTTAATGACCTCAAAGAGTCAGGACACCCATTTAACGTCCCATCTGAAAGACAGCACGCTACACAGGGCCATGTCCCCAATCACTGCCTTGGGGCATTGGGATATTTTTTTAGACCAGAGGAAAGAGTGCCTCCTACTGGCCCTCCAACACCACTTCCAGCAACATCTGGTCTCCAATCCAGGGACTGACCAGGACCAACTTTGCTTAGCTTCAGATGCAAGCCAGCAGTGGTATGCAGGGTGGTATGATAATGTCTTCATGCCTCTCCCATTGTCCACATCCTCTCCATTCCTCACTGGAATACAACATGCTATAACATGATTAAAGGTTGATCCTTTTTACTTGGCAAGATCACAACTTCTTTTATAAATGTTGAAAGAAATGTATCAGCAACGGTGGTTTTGGTCTGTAGGCCTATGTTGAGAAATGTCACTCTTCTTTTCCCCTCAACCCTTGACAAGTGAAATCTCATTTGGATTTACGGGCCAAATGTAATGTTCTGCCAGAATGTGTTAAAATAGACAAAGGAAATGTTTAGCTAATGAGAGGAATTGATGGACTATTGATGAAGAAGTTAATAAGGAAAGCACTCGTCTGGTTTGCCCAAGCTTGTCATGGGCGTGTCTGTGAGGACCTGACTGTCTTGGTAGTTAATTGTGTCTGTGAGGACCTAGCTGTCTTGGTAGTTAATTTGAGTCGCATTTGAAAGTTTTAGATCAGTGACAGTGCCTAGGGTCTTAGTGGTAGTCACACAGCAGTGTGTGTATAGTGGCCTCTAACCTAGTTTCAAGATTTTCGTTTTAATGTTATAACAGACAGAGCTTTTAGGAAATACAAGTCACCTTAAAATAGTACCCTAATACACCTGATATTTGGATTTAGAGTTTCTTGCTTGAGCTTTAGGGATCTCACTTCCTTTTATTCCTGGTGGTCCCACCCTAAGTGACTTAACAGACGCTGCTCCGAAACTATTCAGAAACGTTATGATCCCCTTATCATTTTGTTTGGCATTTAGGATCAAACCAAATAAAAGTAGCTTTGTTCTCTTTTTTTGATTAACAGTTACAGTCAGTGGGAATACAGACTAGCCTGTGATTTATTGTGATGCTTGGCTGTTAGCTTACAGCTCACTAAATGTCTTTATATCCTCTTTAATGGTCAAAACCAGTTGTGGTATGAGAAGGACAAAACATTATTTGAATGATGGCTGTAGATGTGAGGTGAAGTGCTAAACAAACGATTCAACGTGGACAAACATTCCATTGAAAATATGTCAATGTAACTAAAAAAAGTGTATTACCAGTAGCCTCCATAAAGCATGACTATAACCTAACACCTCTTAGAAATCCAGCTTCATCTGAACAGAACGAAACCATTTTACTTCGCCCCAAAAAAGTTCCAGATCCCATGTCATGATGTCTCCTATCAATCACAATTGACAACAATTGCACTAGATTATGTTTGATAAGATAGTTATCTATAAGAGAGCACCATACACCATATGGCCCATAAGGACTATTGAACTGAGGGAATGGAGAGGGGAGAGACTCCTCTTTGGAAACCCTGAGTAATGACTGGGGGGAGATATCTGAAGTTAAAATTGTAACTCGGGCACTCAGGAACATATACTGCCTTCTTGGTAACCAACTCCAGTGTAGATTTAGCCTTGTTTTTAGGTTATTGTCCTGCTGAAAGGTGAATTAATCTCCCAGTGTCTGGTGGAAAGCAGACTGAACCAGGTTTTCCTCAAGGATTTTGCCTGTGCTTAGTGCCATTAAGTTTATTTTTTATCCTGAAAAACTCCCCTAGTCCTTAACGATTACAAGCATACCCATAACATAATGCAGCCACCACTATGCTTGTAAATATGGAGAGTGGTACTTTGTATTCAGGACAAAAAGTGAATTGCTTTCCCACATTTTATGCAGTATTACTTGAGTGCCTTGCTGCAAACAGGATGCATGTTTTGGAATATTTTTATTCTGTACTTGCTTCCTTCTTTTCACTATGTCAATTAGGTTAGTATTGTAGAGGTTAGTATTGTATTGCAGTATTGTAGAGTACAATATTGATGGTCCATCCTCAGTTTTCTCCTATCACAGCCATTAACTCTGTAACTGTTTTAAAGTCACCATTGGCCTCATGGTGAAATCCCTGAACTGTTTCCTTCCACCCTGGCAATGGTGTTAGGAAGGACGCCTGTATCTTTGTAGTGACTGGGTGTATTGGTACACCATCCAAAGTGTAATGAATAACTTCACCATGCTCTAAGCGATATTCAATGTCTGCTTTTTCTTTTTTTAACCTATTTACCAATAGGTGCCCTTCTTCGCAACACATTGGAAAACCTCCCTGGTCTTTGTGGTTGAATCTGTGTTTGAAATTCACTGCTTGACTGAAGGACCTTACAGATAATTATATATGTAAAGTACAGCGATAAGGTAGTCATTCAAAATCATGTTAAACACTATTATTGCACACAGAGTGCAACTTATTATGTAACTTGTTATGCACAGCTTTACTCCTGGACTTATTTAGGCTTGCCAAAACAAAGTGCTTGAATACTTACTGACATTTTTATGAATTTGTAAACATTTAAAAAAACATAATTCCACTTTGACATTAAGTGGTATTTTGTGTAGGTCAGTGACAAAACATCTCAAGTGAATCCATTTTAAATTCAGGCTGTAAATCAACAAAATGTGGAAAAAGTCAAGGGGTGTGAATACTTTCTGAAGGCATTGGTTCTGCCATTAAATGGTTGGTATCGTTTTATGTCATGTTTGTCAGTCCACGGATGTTAAAGTAGGTGGACAAATTGTTAGATTTGTTTCACTGTTTATGAATGGTTGCTTTGTCAAGGATTTATCAAAACCCCAAAATAGGTCTGCACTGTTTATTTCATTTTGCAGTCTTTCAGGGAGATTTGGATAGTATTAATGGTCCTCTTTAATGTCTATAGTAGCTAGGTCTGAAGTTTGCATTCATCCCTGGTACGAGCTTTACGACATCCTGTAGATAGTAAGAGTCACTTGTTTAACTGTGGGGTATAAAGAAATGTGTTGTTTAAAAAAAAAAAATGTGAATCCTATTCAAGTATGCCTGTTACAGATTCTCTAAGTGGTATTACAAGAAGTTGACAATGAGGATAAATAATGAAGTATGTAAAACGATGTGCTAGCAATATTCTACCTGCAGGGCAACTCTGTGTGGTCTGTACTCTGCAGCTGATTATAGTGTATGTGCTGTCTCACACTGTGTACAGGGATGTCAAATCTTACAATGCCCACCCAGGTAGATGGGCATTTCGTTGTTGTGTCTTAAAGATACATTCTCAGTCACAGGAGGATAGGTCCTATTTGATTATTGGTTTGATAGACTACTTTAAATACCATAATGGTATTCTACTCAATCCTTATTAAGGCAAAGGTACGAAGTTATACTTGCAGATAATATCCAGCAATACCATCATGAGGGTAGATTTTGAACACCAGCTGTCAAACTGCCCTATCGTTAAAACATAGAAATCTAAACAATGTGGTATAAACACATTTTACCCTTCTATCCTGAGATGCTCCTGAAGGTAGACCGGAGGTTTAATGTTTGCATCTTGTTTACACCTAAATCATTCTGCTTTGTTCGATCTCAGTGAGGAAGGTATTCGTGTTGAACTAGAGTGCAAGCTCTAACACTCATTCGGTCAATGTCGAATGATAGTAGATGGTAGTGAATTGTGCAGAATTGTACTTCTGGTCTTTTGAAAGACTAAGACAAAATGAAACAAAGGAAATAAATATTGAATATGTGTGAGTGGGGGTATCTCATTAAAAGAGACTTAGCTCCATATTGTGTCCCTTTATTGTGAACACGTTCGCAATTTAGCATCTGTTAGTATTTATCCAGGAACGCATCTTCAAGTGGTTACTTACAATGAATGGAATTGTGGGAAATTATGAAAGAATTTACTTCTATTGTGTTATGATCACTGTCCTCTTAACCAATGTGATGTGAAACAAAGCACCACAGAGCACTGTGGTTTGAAACTCCTAAGAATTAGCCTGAAAGGTTTTCATTGGGTTGTGGTCTAGGGAGATGTTTCCTGGGGTTTTTACAAACAATAATTTGGCTTGTGATGCTCTGTAAACATTTCATTTAACAAGATGGGGCAAAAACATCCCCTGTATTCAGAGGATGGATGTGTGTGTGTGTGTGTGTGTGTGTTTGTGTGTGTAGAAGCAGCTGTTTTTCAGTTTTGTTTTTCAGCTTTAGTGATTTGACTAGTCTTTGAGTGTGTGTTTTCTCAACCGCTCAAATACATTGAATATGCTTTCTGATTACATCCTAACATTATTCAGACTGAGACATCAAAATTACTTCATCACGTGAACAAATACTGCCATCCTTAGGTGAAAATGGGGTTCTGCATAGTCTCTCTCTCGCGCTCTCTAGACACTGAGATACTTGTAAACATATTTGAGACATGAAAGTCTCATTTTAATGTATTATTATTAAAGATATGTGTAATTTATTGCATTTGCACTGAACCTGACCTGATCAAGTTCAGGCAAGTGAAAATTACTGTCAAGCCAACTCCCGCCTAGCCGCAAGGTGGTAGTAATTGTGCAAATCGAAATTTCGAGCACTACAGAAGAAGACTTAATTTTCAAGATGGCAGCGGCCTGTAGGACTGCATTTGCGGGGGTAAATGTTTTTCACTCCTCGTTTTGTGCAACTAAACAGGTATGTCGTTGAATTATTGCTAATGTTTTCGTCCATGGTGAGATGTCTGTGTTATTGTGACTTTCAATTATGGACTTTATAGCCTGAAAGAGAAGCAAGAGACGGTTGCATGTTAACGAAAGGCTAGGTCTCTTCCATCGCACGACAACAACTAACATTAGCGAGTTGCCTTTGCGGATTTCGATGTATCCTTTCCTAGAAAATGTGTTTGTTCCCCCAAATGTGTTAAGTGACTGACTGGCTTCAATCTACTTTAGTAACTCCCCAAAGTAAAGATCCAAGTAAGCTAAATGAAAATACTTATTTTCTAGACGTTGACATCCCGTACATTTCAGGTGCTGAATGAAAGGTTAGAAGATGTATTGTCGAAAATGCGTCTTATACAGATGTCATGCGTATTTTCCAGAAGTTTAAATCAGTTTAATTTTAATGGACGAATGAAAGGTAAAAATGTCTCTTCTAGATATTTAAAATATGTAATCTTTGGTGGCACAGCTGGCACTGCAGTACAGCGCCCTTAACCACTGCGCCACTCGGAGGCCCTAAAAATTATATATTTTTTAATCACCTTTTAATATTTACATTTCCATCATAAATGTCTTGTAATGTTTTCAATTCTTCATTATTCTATTTATATCACGTTATGTACTTGAAATGAGTGTTTAGCAATTAGTAGTAATGTAAATTCTGCATTTCTTCAGTTTTATCTGTGAGCAAGAATAAACTCCCAACTCAGTGCAGTACGGTGTGGTACAGGACAGATTACATTACAGTATATTGTACGGTAGTTTTATTAGAGCATAATGGAGTTAAATTCAGTAGAGTACAGTTTAGTTCAGTAGAGTACATTAGAATAAAGTAGGGTACAATACAGTATACTATACTGGTGTTCCCTCTGGAAGAATTTGTAGCAGTGGGGGGAGGTTGCCAACCTCCTTGTTTTGGGGGCCCGTGGTGTCCCCCCTAGATATTTTCTTAATCTATAATCACTGAGAAACTCAGTTCTAGTGACTTTAAAAGGACCGTCTACTCAAAATGTATGAAAATGATGCTAAAATATAATTTCCTCTTCCAGAGATGAGCTCGATAACATATTGGTAAAATTATTTAAGCTATTTCAACATGTTTGACCATGCAAATAGGCTATGCATGGTCCATATTATCAGGTATATTATTAGCAATAAGCATTATCACCTGTAGCCCAACTGATGCAACATAGTGGCTATAAATAAATAGGCTGAAGAATGGGGTTGCCAATCTGCATTTACCCTATTGGGTTAATCATTAGCTAGATCCCAAATGTAGGCAAATATTTTTTATCTAGTTAGCATCTACTGTACGTACAGTCACCGACGTCGTCCCCACTGTGACTGTACGTTCATACTCCAACCAGAAGCCATGTATTACAGGCAGCATTCGCACTAAGCTAAAAGGGTAGAGCTGCCGCTTTCAAGGAGTGGGACTCTAACCCGGAAGCGTATAAGAAATTCCGGTATGCCCTCCGACGAACCATCAAACAAGTAAAGCGTCAATACAGGACTAAGATCGAATTGTACTACGCCTGCTCTGATGCTCGTCGGATGTGGCAGGGCTTGAAAACTATTAGACTACAAAGGGAAGCACAGCCGATAGCTGCCCAGTGACACGAGCCTACCAGACGAGCTAAATAACTTCTATGCTCGTTTCGAGGCAAGTAACACTGAAACATGCATGAGAACCCCAGCAGTTCTGGATGACTGTGTGATCATCCTCTCTGCAGCCGATGTAAGACCTTTTAAACATAACATCCACAAGGCCGCAGGGCTGACCAACTGGCAAGTGTCTTCACTGACATTTTCAACCTCTCCCTGTCTGAGTCTGTAATACGAACATATTTTAAGCAGACCACTATAGTCCCTGTGCCCAAGAACACTAAGGTTACCTGCCTAAATGACTACCGACTCATAGCACTCACGTCTGTAGCCATCTCTATTGCACTCCATACTGCCCTTTCACACCAAGACAAAAGGAACACCGATGTGAGAATGCTATTCATTGACTACAGCTCCGCGTTCAACACCATATTGCCCCCAAAGCTCATCGCTAAGGACACTGGGACTAAACACTTCCCTCTGCAACTGGATCCTGGACTTCCTGACGGGCGCCCCCCCAGGTGGTAAGGGTCGGTAACAACACATCCTCCATGCTGTTCCTCAATACAGGGCCCCCTCGGGAGTGTGTGCTCAGTCCCCTCCTGTACTCCCTTTTCACTCATGACTACACGGCCAGGCATGACTCCAACACCATTAAGTTTGCAGACGACACAACAATGGTAGGCCTGATCACCGACAACGATGAGACAGCCTATAGGGAGGAGGTCAGAGACCTGGCCATTTGGTGCCAGGACAACAACCTCTCCCTCAATGTGATCAAGACAAAGCAGATGATTGTGGACTACAGGAAAAGGAGGACCGAGCACGCCCCCATTCTCTTCGACGGGGCTGTAGTGGAGCATGTTAAGAGCTTCAAGTTCCTTGGCGTCCACATCACCAACAAACTATCATGGTCCAAGCACACCAAGACAGTCGTGAAGAGGGCACAACAAAACCTATTCCCCCTCAGGAGACTGAAAAGATATGGCATGGGTCCTCAGATCCTCAAAAGCTTCCACAGCTGCACCATCCATCGAAAGCACTGCTTGCATCACTGCCTGGTATGGCAACTGCTCGGCCTCTGACCGCAAGGCACTACAGAGGGTAGTGCGTAAGGCCCAGTACATCACTGGGGCCAAACTTCCTGCTTTCCAGGACCTCTATACCAGGCGGTGTCAGAGGAAGGCCCTAAAAATTGTCAGACTCCAGCCACACTAGTCATAGACTGTAATCTCTGCAAATGGTACCAGAGCACCAAGTCTAGGTCCAAACAGCTTCTTCCCCCAAGCCATAAGACTCCTTAACAACTAATCAAATGCCTACCCAGACTATTTGCATTGCCCCCCCCCCCCCTCTCTTTTACGCTGCTGCTACTCTATTATCTATGCATAGTCACTTTAATAACTCTACCTACATGTACATATTACCTCGACACCGGTGCCCCTGCACATTGACGCTGTACAGGTACCCCTGTATATAGCTTCGCTATTGTTATTTTACTGACTTAATTATTTGTTACTTTTATTTTATTTTGGTATTTTTCATAACTGCATTGTTGGTTAAGGGCTTTTAAGTAAGCATTTCACTGTAAAGTCTACACCTTATGTATTTGGTGCATGTGACAAGTAAAAAATCATTTGAAGAATTTTATGTCCCTAACAACATGCATAAACAGTGCCTTCAAAAAGTATTCATACCACTTGACTAATTCCCCATTTGTATTACAGCTGGAATTCAAAATGTATTAAAACATTAAAAAACAAAAAAATCACGCAATACCCCATAACGACAAAGTGAAAACATGTTTGTAGACCTTTTAGCAAATGCTTCTATTCATGACAAGTTTTGTTTGCAGAGAAATTAAATGTGGACTGTTCTAGCATTTAAAGTGTGACTCCACATAAATATAAACAAGCATTCGCTTGGGAACAGCAGAGAATCCCCTCCTGGGTCAAGAGCCTTGCTGGCTAATATTTGTTTTGTGCATGCAACAAACTGTCAGTAGCGATTTGAGGTACTTATAGATTTTAGGTCAGAAACTTCCAAAAGTTCGCAATGTACTCGTTAGTATTTAGTTAGCGTTGTCTATAAGGCTTCCTTAGTACTTTTTGCTAGCATTCTGGTAAGTGCATTTTTGGGGGGGGGCTTAGTTTGAATATTAGTACTTTTGAAATAAATACCTGCAGTCAACTTGTGCACTGGGTAATAAAGCAGATTGCGTTCATTTCGCCTGTTTAAATAATTTTTCTTTATGAAGCTTACCGGTACTCGTTAGCCCAAAACAGAGGTTTGAGCCAGTCACTTGTGTGACAGAAAATGTGAGGGGAGTCGCTCCTGCAGCACAACTTAAGTGAGGTGAAGTTACACTTGTATGAAATTCACTGTTTGCTAGCTATAAATCCTATAACTGTTAAGTTAACTATCCAAATAAATTATTTCCAGCTGGGTTTTGCTAACTTGCTAATGTCAGCTAATTGTTTAATGTTATCTTGCAAGATCAAGCTTCTTGGTAACAGCAGCCGAGATAATCCCCTCCTTAATTTAGATCCCGGCTGCCTGTTATTTGTTTTGTGTGTACTGCAAACTGCATTTTGACATAGTTGCATAACCTTATGAGCTGGGTTGTGTCCTAGTAGTAAATGTTTGCATGCGCTCATTAGCATTTACCTCGCATCCGCTATAACTTCCTTAGAACTTGTTAGCATTTTGTCATCATTCTGGTAATTTACATTTATGGGGCAATATTTACATTTGGGCAAAAAATGGTACCCCTTGTGAGCACGGAAATAATATATCCCCGGACGGCACAGGCATGGTATGAAGGTGGATATCTGGTTACCGCCCAATCCTACTGTGCTCTACTGTGCTGGCCAGACTTGTGACGTCTATGTTTGGGCTAAATCGGGGCCGGTCCAGACCAAATCTGAACTTCTATGTTTGGCCCAAATATAGGCCGGACGTTTGTGGAATTTCAAATTAAGGCCGGACCGGACCAAATCTGAACCAACCAGTCTATGATTGGTTCAGATTTGGTCCAGACCGAAGCAAAAATCAACATCCAAAGGTGCTTCAACAAAGTACTGAGTAAAGGGCCTGAATACTATCATAAAAAATAATCAAAGAATTATCAAACGTTTTTTTCATTGTCATTATGGGGTATTGTGTTTTGAGGGGGGGAAAACTATTTAATACATTTTAGAATGAGGCTGTAACATAATGTGTAAAGTCAAGAGGTTTGAACACTTTCCAAAGGCACTATATACACACTACATGACCAAAAGTATGAACATCCTATTCGAAAATCATTGGCATTAATATGTAGTTCAGGCCAATCAAGTTCTTCCACACCTATCTCGACAAACCATTTCTGTATGGACCTCTCTTTGTGCACGGGGGCATTGTCATGCTGAAACAGGAAAGGGCCTTCCTGAACCTGTTGCCACAAAGTTGAAGCACACATTTGTCTACAATGTCATTGTATGCTGTAGCGTTAAGATTTCCATTGACTGGAACTAAGGGTCCTAGCCCGAACAAGATTCCAATGTTGATGTAAAGAAATTGTGGTGTGTAATGAGGAGCAAACAAACACTGCGCGTGACACATTTATGAAATTGCTTATTCCAGTTACTAATAAGCATGTACCCATTTAAGAAAATGACTGTTAAATGACTGTTAACTATTAAATCCACATGGATTGATGACGAATTGAAAAATGTTATGGTTGAGGGATGAGGCAAAAGGAATTGGGAATAAGTCTGGCTGCACAACCGATTGGGCTAGTGTTGCAAATTTAGTAAACTTAGGCATGACATTGCAGCAACAAACGCTGACACTACACATCCAAGTATATCTGATCAAATTATGAAAGACAACCATTGTACTTTTGAATTCCGTAAAGTGTGGAAGAGGTGAAAACATTCTGTCAACAATGACGAGCCACCGGGGTCTGACAACATGGATGGAAAATTACTATGGATAATAGAGGATGATATTGCCACTCCTATTTGACATATTTTCAATTTAAACCTACTAGAAATTGTGTGCCCCCAGGCTTGGAGGGAAGCAAGTCATGACGCTATCAAAGAATAGTAAATCCCCCTTTTACTGGCTCAAATAGCCGACCAGCCTGTTACCAACCCTTAGTAAACTTTTGGCGAAAATATTTGACCAAATACAATGCTATTTTACAGTAAACAAACTTTCAACATGATTATAGGGAAGTACATTCAACAAGCACAGCACTTACACAAATGACTAATGATTGGCTAAGAGAAATTGATCAAATGTTTTGGGGGCTGTTAGACTTCAGTGCGGCTTTTGACATTATCCATCATAGTCTGCTGCTGAACAAAACGTATGTTATGGCTTTACACCCCCTGCTATATCATGGCTACAGAGGGTGTTCTTTAATGGAAGCCTCAACATAATCCAGGTAGAATTAGGAATTCCCCAGGGCAGCTGTCTAGGCCCATTTACTTTTTCAACCTTTACTAATGACATGCCACTGGCTTTGAGTATGACTGCAACACTTAACAAAGAGCTTCAGTTAGTTTCAGAGTGGGTTGCAAGGAATAAGTTAGTCCTAAATATTTCTAAAACAAAAAGCATTGCATTTTGGACAAATCATTCACTAAACTCTAAACCCCAACTACATCTTGTAATAATGTGGAAATTGAGCAAGTTGATGTGACTAAACCTTTTGGAATTTCTCTGGAATGTAAATTTGTCATGGTCAAAACATATTGATACAACAGTAGCTAAGATGGGGAGAAGTCTGTCCATAATAAAGTGCTGTTACGGTAGAGCAGCACTTATCAACCAAGCAGATCCTACAGGCCCTAGTTTTGTTCCACCTGGTTGAGTGTTCAAGTGCCACAAAAATGGGTTTAAGAAATTGCAATTGGCTCAGATCAGGGCAGCACGGCTTGCCCTTGGATGTACACCGAAAGCTAATATTAATCATATGCATGTCAATCTCTCCTTGCTCAAAGTGTAGGAGAGTGACTTCATCACTACTTGTATTTATGAGAGGTATTGACATGTTGAATGCACCGAGCTGTCTGTTTTGAACTACTGCCTCACAGCGCGGACACACATGCATACCCCACAAGACATGCCACAAGAAGTCTATTCATAGTCCCCAAGTCCAGAACAGACAACACACAGTACTACATAGAGCCATGACTACATGGAACTCTATTCCACATCAAGTTACTGATGCAAACAGTAAAATTTGATTTAAAAAAACCAAATACACTATGGAACAGCGGGGGCTGTGAAGCAACACATAGGCATACACGATAACGTACACACAGATTTTCTACTGTAGATATGTGGTCGTGGTGGAGTAGGGGCCTGAGGGCACGCAATGTGTTGTCAAATCTGTGAATGTATTGTAATGTTTTTAAAATTGTATGAACACCTTAATTTTGCTGGACCCCAGGAGGAGTAGCTGCTGCCTCGGCAGCAGCTAATGGGTATCCCTAATAAATACAAATGAACTGCTTAATGAATATGGAGGACGTTGTTCACTCATACTTGTTCACTTCATTTTACAGGGGTGCCCAGGATCTCTAGCCGGGGATGTGCTGCGATCCAAAATCCAGAAACTGGACATAGCTGGTGTGTTTGGAATGGCGTGCAGGCACAAGCATCCACTGAAATTCCTGAACCTGAAGACAGGAGAGAAGTTTGTGGATGGAATGGATGCTTCAGATGTATAGTTTCTGTATTTTATTTATGTATGACATTGGCTATGATGACTGATGTTGAACTGTCATTTCAAGGCTTGCAAATGCTGTGTTCTTACTGGGGACCTGAAAGCAATGCAGGAACCAAACATCACAACGTTTCTTCACTATGACATTGCTATGTCAGGTATAACAATACATTAGATTATGTATTTAATATTTAACCACCAGCCTGTAGTAAGAGATTCATGAATTGCATGATACGGTTTTATGAATGGCTTGAAACAGATTGCTTCATACCTGCTTTGTAATCATAAGTAATGTTTTACACAAAAATTCACAAAAGACCTGCTCCTACGCTAAATTATTTTTCCATTTAGAAAAACAGTCCCGATCTGATGGTGGACCCCACATTTGCAGGCCAGCCTTTCATGCCTATGCTCGTAATGCTGACTGTCAGGTAATGAAGAAAACATTTTCTTTATCATTTATTCTGTTAAACAACACTTCTTTGTAGTTGCAGACAGTTGCCCAAACAGGGTTAAGAAACAGCTAGTTGTAATTTGTCCTAGTCCCTTAATTAATCATCTTCTCCCATTGTAATTATGGCTTCTGATTTTACTTTAAATTTCAGGTCACTGATGGTACCAGGTATGTGACTGGTAGTGGGCTTGCTGACAGAGAACAGATGTCGAGGTTGTTCTAGTTTGGAAAATTTGAAAGATCACAAAAGAGATGACACCATCTCATCGTGTTGACACCCTCACCGATGCCCTCTATTACGTGGTCCAGGAGAAGCAAGGTATCAATGTGTAACAGGAAATCAGTTAAGTATTGCGATGACACATTGTTCAGGATTCTTTTAATATAATTTTGCGAAGAACATTCTGATCTATTTGAAACAATCTATGAAATGTATGTTCACCTTCATGTGTTATAGCAACGGCAATACAACTCTGTCAGCAGAAGGTCCTAAAGGAGGAAACTGAGGCAAAGGAGGAGTTGTTGTGTGCTCGACAGCATTCCAGGTTAGATTCTGTGTTTTGCTCATAATTTTTGTTTATATGTAATGATCCTTTTTTGCTAATTCAATCAGATAATTGGAAGCAGGGCTTCAGTAGCTGGAGACAAGGCTTTCTCCTACAGAGCTCCTCTTTATGGAATGGTTTGCCGATGTGAGAGAATCAGACTGTCTCAACCTTCAAATATAGACTGAAGACTTCTGTCAGTCCTATGGTTGAGTGTAGTCTGGCCAATTTGTGGGAAGGTGAACAGCAAGTTACTAGCCCTCACAACCCACCCATAAACCTTCACTTCCTAAAACATGAAATCCATCTGATCCTAGAGTCTTGAAGTGTTTACACCCCTTATAGCCATTATGGTCTTTACCTGGCCCTGCTGGTCATCTATGAATGTTTCCTGTTCTGATTATTCATCAGTCTGACAAGCATGTACACCATGAACCGCTTGTATTGTGCTTCTACCTCTGCATTTCTTGCCCTTTGGGGTTTTAGGCTGGGTTTCTGTAAAGCACTTTGATGCTGTTTCACAACTGCTGATATAAAAAGGGCTTTAAAATACATTTGATTAATTTGGTGATGAAATCCTTGCTGTGGTTTCATTGACAATTCAATATTTTAGTCAAACTCCCAACATTTTCCATAAGACATGTTTGTCTACTTTGTGGGCATTGCACATAACTGGCCGTGTGGTTTTATTTTGTTCGGCAATAGATTTAATTAGGCCTGTGATTATGTCGTAGGCAGCACACGGTCGGGCGTGGAAGTTTGGACCTGTAAGATAAAGGAAAACCTCAGACAAGAGGATGTTGTTCCTTACCTGGCAGGAGAGAGACGTGGAAACTCTTGCAGAGCAACATCGAGTCCCGTAAGTAGTTGCTACATCTCTGACCTAAGGTTTTATCCCATCTCTAAATAGCCCTTTCTGTCTGGCTTAGCCCTACCAGTCATGACTGACACGTTCGTATACCCTACTATTTATCCTGGTCCCACAATCTACTAGATCTCCCTGTTACTTTATTCTCTTTTCACCGCCACCTGCCCCTTTCCACTGCATATCCCAAAGACTGAATGCCCCCCCTCTCCTGCTTAATCCATTCAACATTAAGTCTTCTGACTGGATTGAATGCTGGTCTCTACACTGCAGCAATTTTGGAAAGTCTGCAGACTAAGATGACTCACTGTCTGCTGGCAACAATCCATAGGCTGGTCCTGAAGTGCTCTCTCTATTGTGGCCTGGTCTGAAAGTATGCAGGTACTGCAGCCAATTCAGTCTTGTTGAACACGGCATCACTCCCTGGCATATCACTGCTGTTGATATCTAATTGTCATTCCCACAGGTGTTTTGAACTATATGAAAGATTTCTATCAAACTTCAAGATTTTCATGATCATTTCTTTCAAATGTTTTTCAGATGCACAGACTATTGCTGTGCAGCTCTCCAGAAAAGCCAGGTGGACATCGGAGAGAATAAAAAAGCAGATCATCTCCTACAATGGAGGGAACAAGTCACCTCAATTCCCCCTAAGACTGGAGTACATGGATGTTCTCCAGCAAGACCATCCAGTCTGGTCCCAGGTGTCCAAACGTTTGGGGGATAGTCTGCTCCGGGCCAAGCAGCATGCGGTGATGCTGCACAAGGTCCTAAACCATATCATATCATAAACCATACCACCATCGATAAAAGACTGTACTCTGCCAACTTCATCGACCTGGCCAAGGCTTTTGACTCTGTCAATCACCGTATTTTTATCGGCAGACTCAACAGCCTTGGTTTCACTAATGACCTCCTCGCCTGGTTCACTAACTACTTCTCAGATGGAGTTCAGTGTGTCAAATCGGAGGGCCTGTTGTCCGGACCTCTGGCAGTCTATGGGGGTGCCACAGGGTTAAATTCTCGGGCCGACACTCTTCTCTGTATATATCAACGATGTCACTCTTTCTGCGGTTGATTCTTTGATCCACTTAGGTATTGACTTAGGTATTTAAAGTTGTCCACATATTCAGAGTGTCTGGCTAGACTGTGAACTCTACTTCCAGACTCCTATTAAGCATCTCCAATCCAAAATTAAATCTAGAACCGGCTTCCTATTTTGCAACAAAGCCTCCTTCATTCATGCGGCCAAACATACCCTTGTAAAACTGACTATCCTACCGATCCTTCACTTCGGTGATGTCATTTACAAAATAGCCTCCAACACTCAGCAAATTGGATGTAATCTATCACAGTACCATCCGTTTTGTCACCAAAGCCCCATATACTACCCACCACTGCAACCTGTATGCTCTCGTTGGCTAGTCCTTGCTACATTTTTGTTGCCAACCCCACTGGCTCCAGGTCATCTATAAGTCTTTGCTAGGTAAAGCTCTGCCTTATCTCAGCTCACTGGTCACCACAGCAACACCCACCTGTAGCACGTGCTCCAGTACGTATATTTCACTGGTCATCCCCAAAGCCAACACCTCCTTCCAGTTCTCTGCTGCCAATGACTGGAAGGAATTGCAAAAATCACTGAAGTTGGAGACTTATATCTACACAGCCCATCTGTAAATAGCTCATCCAACCAACTACCTACCTCATCCCAATATTTGTTTTTATTTTTCTGCTCTTTTGCACACCAGTATTTCTACTTGCACATCCTCATCTGCACATATCACTCCAGTGTAAATTGTAATTACTTTGCCGCATTTGGCTTATTTATTGCCTCCTTACTTCATTTGCACACACTATAAACATTTTTCTGTTGTGTTGTGACTGTTTGTTTATCCCATGTGTAACTCTGTTTTTGTTGCACTGCTTTGCTTTATCTTGGCCAGGTCACAGTTTTAAATGAGAACTTCTTCTCAACTGGCCTATCTGGTTAAATAACGGTGAAAAAATAAATAAAATATGTGCAGCTAAGGACAGGCACCTTATACAGGCAGACCTACACAATGTAGGCTCGGTCAGCAGATATGTATAGGAGGACAGTGATTCAGAAGATGAAAGTGGTTGAGGTGTGTGTGTGTTATATAGGGGCAAAATATACACTGAGTATTCAAAACATTAAGAATACCTTCCTAATATTGAGTTGCTGGATGTCATTTGGTTGGTGTACCATTCTTGATATACACAGGAAACTGTTGAGCGTGAAAAACCAAACAGCATTGCAGTTCTTGACACAAACCGGTGTGCCTGACACCTACTACGATACTCCATTCAAAGGCACTTAAATATTTTGTCTTCACCCACTGAATGTGTTTGATAATTTTTCTTGTTGTAAGCCATTTTGTTCTTCCCTGGCAACTCAAGTCTGAGAATGTTAATTGCCACTAAAGAAGGTGATAACTTGGTGTCTCTCCAGGAACTCCCCTTTGCCCCCATAATGGATGATGATATGCAAGAATGAATTGGTATCCATGTTTGATTAAGTACCTGAAGGTTTTTAGTTATGTTGTTAATTGACAGCAACCGTAGAATGTAATGGAAAAAGGATCAGATATGAAGATGGAGTTTTGTCTATTGTAATGCCTATTGTATGTAAGAATCAGTATTTACTAAATGCACTCCTGATGATAGACTGACTATGTTAAGTAAAATGTATTTTTATTATCCCATATGGTGGTACAAGGATGGAGTATAATAGAAATGTTTAATGTGTTCTGTGACTACATGTAACGTGTTTCTTGTTGTTGGGTTAGGATGTTCTGTGACTGCTCTCAGGGAGGACTGATAGAAGGGAACACAGTTTCTAGGCTTAATGCACGCTGAGAGCAGCAACGCCTAGTTTGTGCATGAGCTTCCGACAGACTTGTATAAGCTTCCGACAGACTGTTAAGTTTGTTGTAACCTCTCCGGCCATGATGATAAAGATATGTTAATTTAACTTGGAGTCCTTAGTGGTATTTTCTACGGCAGTAGTTACCCATGCTGCTCCAGGCATACATCAACACTGAACATAGCATCACCGGGCTTACCCCATTCTTTGTAACGTGTGGCAGGCATGCCTGTCTTCCTGTTGAGGTTTTAGGTGTAGAGGCCCTGATGCTGCGGATGGACCTAGATGGGTGGGTGAGGCACCATCATGACCAGCTACGATGGGCCTACAGTCTGGTTGAGACAAGGACCCGATATCAGCAGGAGCGAGAGAAACAGCGGTACGACAAGCAGGAAAAGGACCTTCCATTGATGGTTGATGAACGGGTGCTCCTGCAAAACTTCCGATGATGTGATCAGGATAAATTAATCCCCCGATGGCAACCGCGACCGTTTGTCATTCTAGGACACCTTCGGCCTGGACTGCCAGTCCTTCGTGTCCGACCAGAGGGAGGGGGAACAATACAGACAATTCATTGGATCCATGTGCGGCCTTGCCCCTAACCAACCTTCAGACTTCGCCCAGATGTATAGCACTTTGTGACATCGGCTGATGTAAAGGTGATTGGTTGGCTGGGGAGTTACTTCAATGTTCAGCTGAGCCAGGCACCTAGGCCAGACGGGCAGAACTACACATGGTACCCAGTCAGACTCCCTGCCATTCCCCAGGCCAGAGAAGAGCCCGCTGCACCCCCAAGGGTACAGGTCCAACAGAGAGAACCGAGGACCCCTCCTTAGGTACTGGGCTCCGTTGGTTAGTTCAGTATAGTCGGGACGACTACAGAGAAAGTGTGTGTGTGTGTTGGGGGGGGGGGGGGGGGGCTGGTGTGATCAGACGCACCTGCAGGGAGTTAGCTAATCAGACAGGTAGCTGGGGATTGGCTGTCATTTCCTTTTAAAGCCCTGTGTTTTGTTGTGTTTGATGCTTGGAGTTGAGTGGAGAATGTCTCTGAGGTGGGATCAGGCCCTTATGCAAGTGTCCATGTCTTAGGTGTTTGCTGTGATCACACTGGACCAGTGTCTGCAGGACAAAGTCTTAGTGGCGAATTCAAGTGAGGAAGTGGGCGGCCGCCCTGACGACGAACTGGGCTGTGGGGAGCAGAGGACCAAGAGAGGCATTGGTACAATGCACATCTAGGAGCTTTAGCTCAGCCAACTAAGGGATGTGATTCTTCCTGTGTTCACCTTTACACTACTCTTTCTCTCTGGGCCATTTTGCCACACTACTGCCACTATTGTCGGCAGGTTTCCCTGCCGTCTGTCTCCCTCTCGTTCAGCATCGTAGATGGGGCCATCGGTGTAATAGGCAAGCCAGAGACCATGTGCGCTCCAGGACAGGGAGTTGTGTGGATCTGGGTATCACCAGACAGATGTTAATATTTCAATTTTTGTGGGGATCTGGTTTTGCCACCCTCTGTCTTTTCCCCTCCCTATTTTGTCTCATAGCAGTAGAAAGTAATTTTAGAGGGGTTGGCAGAGTAGAGCAGGGCCAAGAGTGGGTCCCATATTGTGTGCCGCACCAGAGTGAGATTGTAGTGCCTTTCACCATATTGTTTGCAGTGCCATATCAGAGTAATTTGCAGTGTGTCACTTTTGCATGCCTGATATTTACTTGAGGGAGTAAGGGGGCGGTCTATTTTGTGGACACCGTCTGGGAAATCGTACAGTCTGCTGTGGGGAAACGGGGTCCAATCCATTTTAACCCATGAATTGAAACTAAAACTTACCTTGAGCATACTTACCTGTCCTGGTCTTCTGTGGTTGGGGTTGTGTGCTGGAGAACATTAAATTCCTTTGTTGGGTGCAGTTAAAAGGAATTCACACTAAACTGTTACATGTGTCTGTGTGGAGTCTAGAGTTGCTAGGGCAACTGGGCCTGCCTGCTCAGAGAAGATAGGGAGGAGCAGACTGACCAAAATGGAGAGGAGAAAAAAAGGAAATCAAGCTGCAGTGGAATCTGTCCAGATAACTCATCCAAAGGGCTTTGACTTCTCAAACACAGCAAAAAGCAAACACAATATTAATTTAGCTACTTACTTAGATAACTAGCAAGTTGAACTTAGAGGTTGCCCTAATGCAGAATTCTTAGTTTTTTCACGCAGGAAAAAAATATAAGAAATATCTTGCTGCGTTTTGTAAATGCAGATCTAAAATGCTTCTTATTGTAATATCTGCTCAGCATCAAACTTATTTTATGCCTCAGTTGCACATCTCTCAGATGAGAATTCAATAAAGGGCATTCTATCAAAAGACAGCACTCTGACTGATACGTAGCTACTTTTCTCTGTGTAGACTACTTTTCTAAGATGAAATGCAATATTAACTTCAAACAAAACATTAGGAAATGTAGCTGGTTACTCTATGATAAACATTAGCTTTGCAAAAAAAAAAAATTCATTGTAAGCTCATTAAGGAAAACTATAGTTGCATGTCCCTGATCACCATTGAAGCAACAACAAAAACACAGACTTTAATTACACAGCTAGGTGCACCTGTTCCCGCTTTCTCACGTTGTGCCATTTACAAACAAACAGGTGACTGGCTCAGCTGTTCTGGGCAACTACAGTAAGCTTCATAATGTCAAATAATGTGAGGTAAAAAAGAATGCGATCTGCTTTATCTCGTAACGTATTGCACAAGTTGACTGCAATTGTTTTTTTAAGTAGATACAAATATTAAAATGTATTAGAAATACCATCCATTGGCCATTTCCAAATACCCCAATATACGGTATATATGGTATACTGCCCAAGCCTAATCTGTAACGCCTTTAAACACTCATACAGCACTGCGTCAAAGTACAGACCTGAATCCAATCGAGAATCTGTGGAAAGAACTGAAAACTGCTGTTCACAAATGCTCTCCATCCAACCTCACTGAGCTCGAGCTGTTTTGCAAGGAGGAATGGGAAAAAATGTCAGTCTCTCGATGTGCAAAACTGATAGAGACATACCCCAAGCGACTTACAGCTGTAATCGCAGCAAAAGGTGGCGCTACAAAGTATTAACTTTAGGGGGCTGAATAATTTTGCACGCCCAATTTTTCAGTTTTTGATTTGTTAAAAAAGTTTGAAATATCCAATAAATGTCGTTCCACTTCATGATTGTGTCCCACTTCTTGTTGATTCTTCACAAAAAAATACAGTTTTATATCTTTATGTTTGAAGCCTGAAATGTGGCAAAAGGTCGCAAAGTTCAAGGGGGCCGAATACTTTCGCAAGGCACTGTAATTTTATTTGACATATCTATTAAAATCTGATAAACAATTCAACAGTCCTGCGCTGCTTTTAAACAAATGAACCACTAAAATTCAGACAGAGTTCTGGATGTCAGGGCTGACAGATTTATAAAAACATAAAGTACAAGTCAAAAGTTTGGACACACCTACTCATTAAAGGCTTTTTCCTTATTTTTAAAATTTTCTACATTGTAGAATAATAGTGATGACATCAACACTATGAAATAACACATGGAATCATGTAGTAACCAAAGAAGTGTTAACAAAATATATTTTGACAGATTTCCACCAGTCCAATGTCCATTGATCGTGTTTCTTGGCCCAAGCAAGTCTCTTCTTATTATTTGTGGCCTTTAGTGGGGGTTTCTTTACAACAATTCGACCTTGAAGGCCTGATTCAGATGATTGAGATGTGTCTGTTACTTGAACTCTGTGAAGCATTTATCTGGGCTGCAATTTCTGAGACTGGTAACTAATGAACTTATCCTCTGCAGTAGAGGTAACTCTGGGTCTTTCTTTCCTGTGGCGGTCCTCATGAGAGACAGTTTCATCATAGCACTTGATGGTTTTTGCAACTGCACTTGAAGAAACTTTCACTGTTCTTGAAATGTTCCGGATTGACTGACCTTCATGTCTTAAAGTAATAATGGACTGTCGTTTCTCTTTGCTTATTTGAGCTGTTCTTGCCATAATATGGACTTGGTCTATTGCCAAATAGGGCTATCTTCTTTATACCAACCCTACCTTGTCACAACACAGAAATTCCACAAATTAACTTTTAACAAGGCACACCTGTTAATTGAAATGTGTTCCAGGTGATTATCTCATAAAGCTGTTTGAGAGAAAGCTTTGCACACTATTGTCAATCACCAAGGGCGGCTACTTTGAAGAATCTCAAATATATATTTTTATTTGTTTAACACTTTTTTGGTTACTACATGATTCCATATGTGTTATTCCATATATACGGCTGTGGCTGCCAAGAAAGTGGTCATTGAAGTAGAGGGCATGCCAGGTTGGAAAGAGAAAAGCCCTCCAAATATGGCGTAGACCAACTATTTTAATTTTGGAGGCAGGTCTTGGCATCAAATTCACAATAAGTAAGATGCAATGCTCTCTACAATGTTTCAATGCAGGATTGTAATGTCTTGGTCATTGAGATGAACAACATTGACATGTACAGTACAGGCAGTGACTTGACCCATTACTTTAGACAATCAGTATATTCCCTTTGAACAGATACCCATTGTGGGATTTGCTATACATATCTTGGCCATCCATCACTTGTTGTTTTTTTCTACGTAAATGTGTTTGCAGATTATGAAATGATGGAGCAATTATTTGATTTTAGAATATATCTTTGCAGCTGTAGGTGATGCTGGTCCTAGAGCTGGAGATGGAGCTGGGCCTGTTGCTAGAGCTGGATTGTGGCCTATAGTTTGTGCTGCACCTTGGCCTTTAACTGGAGATTGAGCTGTTGTTGGGCTAGGGGAGGGGCTATGGCTAGGGGAGTATTCAGACCCTTTACACCGTACTTTGTTGAAGCACCTTTGGCAGCAATTACAACCTCAAGTATTTTTGGGTATGATGCTACAAGCTTGGCACATCTGTATTTGGGGAGTTTATCCCATTCTTCTAAGATCCTCTCAGGTTGGGTGGGGAGCATTGCTGCACAGTTATTTTCAGGTCTCTCCAGAGATGTTCGATCGGGTTCAAGTCCGCGCTGTAGCTGGGCCAATCAAGGACATTCAGAGACTTGTCTTGAGGCAACTCCTACGTTGTCATGGCTGTGTGCTTAGGGTCATTGTCCTGTTGGAAGGTGAACCTTCACCCCAGTCTGAGGTCCTAAGCGCTCTGGAGCGGGTTTTCATCAAGGATATCTCTGTATTTTGCTTTGTTCATCTTTGCCTCAATCCTGATTAGTCTCCCAGTCCATGCCGCTGAGGAACATCCACACGTCATAATGCTGACACCACCATGCTTCACCATAGGGATGGTGCCACATTTCCTCCAGACGTGACGCTTGGCATTCAGGTCAAAGAGTTCAATCTTGGTTTCATCAGACCAGAGATCTTGTTTCATGGTCTGAGAGTCTTTAGGTGCCTTTTGGTAAACTCCAAGCGGGCTGTTATGTGCCTTTTACTGAGGAGTGGCTTCCATCTGGTCACTCTACCATAAAGGCCTGATTGGTGGAGTGCTGCAGAGATGGTTGTCCTTCTGGAAGGTTCTACCATCTCCACAGAGGAACTCTGAAGCTCTGTCAGAGTGACCGTCGGCTTCTTGGTCACCTCCCTGACCAAGGCCCTTCTCCCCCGATTGCTCAGTTTGGCCGGGCGGCCTACTCTTGGAAGAGTCTTGGTGGTCCCAAACTTCCTCCATTTAAGAATTATGGAGGCCACTGTGTTCTTAGGGACCTTCAATGCTGCAGAAATGTTTTGGTACCCTTCCCCAGATCTGTGCATCGACACAATCCTGTCTCGGAGCTCTATGGACAATTCCTTCTACCTCATGGTTTGGTTTTTGACATGCTCTGACATGCAATGTCAACTGTGGGACATTACATAGACAGGTGTGTGCCTTTCCACATCATGTCCAATCAATTGAATCCACCACCAGGTGTTGTAGAAACAATCGAAACAGGATGCACCTGAGCTAAATTTCGAGTCTTATAGCAATGGGTTTGAATACTTATGTAAAAAAGGTATCTATTTTGTTTATAATACATTTTCAAAAACTAATAAAATCCTGTTTTCGCTTTGTCATTATGGGGTATTGTGTGTAGATTGATGAGAAAAAGAATGCATTTAATCCATTTTAAAATAAGGCTGTAACGTAACAAAATGTGGAAACGTCAAGGGGTCCTAACCATCAGTGACCTGAAATGTAAAGTACAATCAGAAACCATAATGAGCATTACAATGGGTGATGATGATGATGATGAATTAAGGTACTGTAGAACAAACTAAAAATATCTGTTTCTTAACCCTGTTTGGGCAACTGTCTGCAACTACAAAGAAGTGTTGTTTAACAGAATAAATGATAAAGAAAATGTTTTCTTCAAATCAAATCAAATCAAATGTATTTATATAGCCCTTCGTACATCAGCTGATATCTCAAAGTGCTGTACAGAAACCCAGCCTAAAACCCCAAACAGCAAGCAATGCAGGTGTAGAAGCACGGTGGCTAGGAAAAACTCCCTAGAAAGTTTGCTTCATTACCTGACAGTCAGCATTACGAGCATAGGCATGAAAGGCTGGCCTGCAAATGTGAGGTCCACCATCAGATCGGGACTGTTTTTCTAAATGGAAAAATAATTTAGTGTAGGAGCAGGTCTTTTGTGAATTTGTGTGTAAAACATTACTTATGATTACAAAGCAGGTATGAAGCAATCTGTTTCAAGCCATTCATAAAACCATATCATGTGATTCATGAATCTCTTACTACAGGGTGGTGGTTAAATATTCTATACATTATCTAATGTATTGTTATAGCTGACATAGGTCAATCAATCAATTTTACCTGTAAATGAGGCTTCAGCTGGAAAGCAATGTCATAGTGTAGAAGTGTTGTGATGTTTGGTCCCTGCATTGCTTCTAGGTCCCCAGCAGGAACACAGCATTTGCAAGCCTTAAATGACATTCAAGTTCAACATCAGTCATCGTAGCCAATGTGATATACAACAAAAATGTATCAACTAAACATTAGCCTCCATCCACATACTTCTATCCTGTCTTCAGGTTCAGGAATTTCTGTGGATGCTCGTGCCGGCCCGCCATTCCTAACACACCAGTTACGTCCAGGTTTTGGGTTTGGATCGCAGCGCATCCCTGGGTTGAAATTCTGGGCACCCCTGTAAATGAAGTGAATAAGCATGAGTGAAAAAAGTCCTCCATGTTCACTAAGCAGTTCATGTCATCTGTAAAAATTAAAAATAAAGAAGAAAAAAGGGACAGAATAGTCCAATGACAGTCGTATCACCAAGGATAAATGGCTTCTCCCTGATTTCAATCAAACTTTTCAACATTAGCCCAGCTGTTGGTTATACACAAAAACAGACATCACACAAGTCACACAGAAGAGGGTTAGTGAAACTAACCGATTGTGAGATACATCTCATTCTTCAAAATCCAGTATACATCAGTTGGTGTGTCTGATGCTTCTACTGATCAGTCAACTTTGTCTTGGTCACAAAATCAAATCAAACTTTATTTGTCTCATGCGCCGAATACAACAATAGAATAGACCTTATCGTGAAATGCTTACCGAGGAACCGCTCAACATGTTTGGGACCATCAATGCTGGTCACAGACAATCTTTTCATGGAGAGTCCAAATAGTGCACAAGCTGCAATAATTTGATGAATGTTTTCCTTTAAAACAATGATGCAAATAATGAATTATACAAAATGATTAGGAATACAGGGAATGTACATTTGCATGGGTATTACTTAAACCCCTTTGCTCTTTGGGAAGCATAGGTCATTTACACTGTAGTTTATTTGTGATTGTATCTATAATCGGTAGTATCCACTAAGGGGACGATTGGTCCGCCTAACTTTACCAGAGCCCCATTATCCAGCGTGTGATGGATCCAGACAGGCCTTCATTGCAACCGTAGCAGCCTGGGTGGCAAAACCACCCACAAAACTTTGCCCTGCCTGGAAATCCCGTACCTCAGCTGTTTCCGCCTCCCACAACTTGGATGAGGGGTTAGGTTTTTCAGAGGCTTGCAGTGGTATTGCTGCATAACATTACTACTGTTTGGCAAGGCAGTGATAGTTGTCTTTTTTATAGATCTTCTGAGGTGGTAGGATCCAGATATACAATTATGAACAACATTAAATTCAAAATATATGAGGACAAATAAGAATCTTAGCTTCCTGAGACGTTATGGTTGTTCCTTAATTGTTATCATTGACATACCAGTGGACAGAGAGCACACTTTGTTCCGTCTGAGGTCTGGTGCCAACTTCCTGGCAGTCTCTTGTTCAAACTGCCAGCGTTTGAACTTCTCAAATGACTCATTTTTGAGCTTCCGTTAGAGCTCAAATGTCTGAAGATAACTGCTCCTCATAGCAAGAAACACTTGCATGTATAGTTTGATTTCCAATTTAAAATACAATAACTACCTACCAGCATGCATTGGATTTATGGAAAGTCAAGCTAATCCCCCTCAAAGACACCCCACACTCCAGCTGCAGGAATTCAACTGAAATTACTGCTTGCGGCTGATTGGGGGGTGGCAGGCCAGAGTCTGTAGCAGATCAGGGTGACAGGTTCCAGCTCACAGCTGCAAACTGCAGCCAGACGTCATGAGCTCTTCCTGAAATGAGGACATTCCATTTCTTAGATTGCATTGCTAAGCATTACATCCGTTGTTGGTGAGATGCATGTCTTAAAAATGTTCAAAATGACTTCATATTTTCATCATAACAACAGAGTGAACAGGGTTGTAGTAAACTAGATCAAATTAAATCTAAATCAAAGTTGCGCAGGAATACAGCATAGTGTGCACAATACAATGAAATAAGTAGATAACTTCAGTATATTAAGTACAGATCAGTAGGTGCCATAGCAGCAAAGAGTTTTCATCAACAGTCTTATTGCTTGGAAGGTGAAACTGTCTCTGTTCATGGTGCTACTACACTTGATGTTCTGATACAGTTTGCTAGGAGCCAGACATCTTAGTTTCCAATTTTGATATAAGGCCTACCTCTAACTTCAACAACAGTCACAAGACGGTTGTACTGGCTGTGACAGTCATGGCCATCTTGTCTCTTCCACTCCCATCGTAGGCCCACCAGGACACATGGGATGAACTGCCCTTAGAAAGAAAGACAGACAGACAGACAGACAGACGGACAGACGGACAGAAAGACAGAAAGACAGACAGACAGACAGACAGACAGAAAGTTGTTGTGGAACAGACTACAGTAGCTGCAGATTTGAAACTACACGATCAGGGGAATATTGCATTACACAAGTTGTTTGTAAATTAAAAATCAACTAGGTGCTTGGAATGACAGATTTAGTCACATTTACATTACCACTGCAGGGAACAGTAACTGTTTTAGAAACTGAACTGTGTGTACATGAACATTTTTGACTGAAGCAGTTTTTAAGGCAGAAGTTGACAGGTTTGTTGACATAACATGGAACACATTACCTTCCATAACTCCAACTGGTGGAGAATGTGTTGTGTGTTCTCACAGCACAGGTGGCACAGACATATTTATCTGAGCCACATTCCCCACAGCGCCATAGCTCAACCTCCTCCAAATCTCCACACACATTGCAGATGGCATTGGGTGGAGGACATTCAAGTTCCAATGCAGGCATATGGAGTAGCTCCCACAAGCCCTTCCAGGCCTCAACATCCGCTGCCTTACTTTTTTTATGCTGGTTAAGGTGGAGGAGGCGCCTCACTGCAGCTGGGCACAACTTCTGCTGCAGAAGGAACCGGCTCTGTTCTCCCAGTACTCTCTAGATAGCAGGGACAATTGTTACTGAGTGGACTATCCTGGTTAAATTAAGTTTAACAGGACTTAACAGAGAAACTTTCTCTTCTATCCAAGTTGATGGCAGGGGTATATGTGCTATCACGCTTCTAGTCAAGTCTCTGTATACCAACGTGTCTCTTTTTCATCACACCTCTAGTCAGGTCTCTGTAACCCAGCGTGTCTCTTTTTCATCACACCTCTAGTCAGGTCTCTGTAACCCAGCGTGGCTCTTTTTCATCACACCTCTAGTCAGGTCTCTGTAACCCAGCGTGTCTCTTTTTCATCACACCTCTAGTCAGGTGTCTGTAACCCAGCGTGTCTCTTTTTCATCACACCTCTAGTCAAGTCTCTGTAACCCAGCGGGGCTCTTTTTCATCACACCTCTAGTCAGGTCTCTGTAACCCAGCGTGTCTCTTTTTCATCACACCTCTAGTCAAGTCTCTGTAACCCAGCGGGGCTCTTTTTCTTCTAAAAGATGACAAGAAAAACAAGACAATGACCACTAAGTTTGGTTAATTCTAAATAAAGATATAATTTGAATTACATTTAAATGATCTGATACATAGGACACAATTCTATATCATAATGCATGACTAGTGGAGTTACTTTGCATTCATTCAATTATTTTCTTATAGAGAATCTAAAGACAGTTATGGGTAGGAAGTTTGGCTTCGCATTGGACATAAGTAGTCCGAAATTGGCTCCAGAGACAGATGATGACACATCTTTGGGCTTCAACAAGCATGGGGCAGGAATATATTGGGCATCTTGGCTAATGGATGATTATTGTTGGAATTGTTATAATGTACTATCTAATACTTGCCTAGTCCAGTGGTTTATAGTGGTAACCACCCCTCAGAGCCTGGATCCTCTCTAGGTTTCTTCCTAGATTCCTGCCTTTCTAGGGATGACCAGCAGGGTCAAATAATAATCACAGTGAACTGGCCACCCCTCAGAGCCGGGTTCCTCTCTAGGTTTCTTCCAACAGATCCACAGATGCTGCAATTTCTATTGCACTCCACAATTCCCTGTCCCACCTGGACAAAAGGAACACCTATGTGAGAATGCTATTCATTGACTACAGCTCAGTGTTCAACACCATATTGCCCTCAAAATTCATCACTAAGCTAAGGACCCTGGGACTAAACACCTCCCTCTGCAACTGGATCCTGGACTTCTTGACGGGCCGTCCCCAGGTGGTAAGCGTAGGTAACAACACATCCACCACTCTGATCCTGGATGACATACTGACTATTTTCTCTTGCAACATATTCTTAAACTTGTAATAATTATTATTTTAATGGAAAACTGAATTTTGTTTCTTAGACTACGTCATTAACAATTACGTTGATATGAATTCTTAATACGCTCGATAACGTTATGGAAAAAGGGTTTATTGGATAAATGTGGCAACTTCTCTCTTACTGGGCAAATTTTTGGCCGGACAGTTTTCAGGCCTTGTGGGCAGATATTACGAATTCTACCAATGAAATGTGTTATCTGTGATGTTATCGTTCATTAGCAAGCTAAAGATAGCTGACTTGCTGGAAGTCACCAGTTGTCTGGAGAAGTCTGATAAAGAGCGTGTTTCAGATTTCCTTTAACTGGAACAGAAGAAGATTTCAGTGAAGCAACATCATAAGGAGCAGCAGGCAAAAGGGGAGGCAGACCCAACTTCTGCCTCAAAAGCATACACAGTAAAAAAAATATATATTATGGTACTGCTTTTGTAATATCTAAAAGGATACATTACTTTGCTAGCAGCTCAGCTAGCAAACACTAATATAAATGTAGGATGCATGTCTTCTAGGCAGAGTTGCAAAGAAAAAGACGTATCTCAGACTGGCCAATGAAAATAAATGATTAAGATGGGCAAAAGAACACAGACACTGGGCAGAGGAACTCTGCCTAGAAGGCAAGCATCCCGGAGTCGCCTCTTCACTGTTGACGTTGAGACTGGTGTTTTGCGGGTACTATTTAGTGAAGCTGCCAGTTGAGGACTTGTGAGGCATCGTTTTCTCAAACTAGACACTCTAATGTACTTGTCCTCTTGCTCAGTTGTGCACCGGGACCTCCCACTCCCCTTTCTATTCTGCTTAAAGTCAGTTTGCGCTGTTCTGTGGAGGCAGTAGTACAGAGCATTGTACCAGGTCTTCAGT
The DNA here is from genome assembly GCF_002021735.2 of Oncorhynchus kisutch. Lineage (NCBI taxonomy): Eukaryota > Metazoa > Chordata > Actinopteri > Salmoniformes > Salmonidae > Oncorhynchus > Oncorhynchus kisutch. The sequence continues at coordinate 20,344,780 of NC_034203.2, forward strand.
TGCTTGGCAATTTCTTGCATGTAATAGCCTTCATTTCTCAGAACAAGAAAAGACTGACGAGTTTCAGAAGAAAGGTCTTTGTTTCTGGCCATTTTCAGCCTGTAATTGAATCCACAAATGCTGATGCTCCAGATTCTCAAATAGTCTAAAGAAGGCCAGTTTTATTGCTTTTTTAATCAGAACAGTTTTCAGCTGTGCTAACATAATTGCAAAATGGGTTTTCTAATGATCAATTAGCCTTTTAAAATTATATATAATTATTATTATATAAAAATATATAATTTAAGAATTGTTTCTAGTAGCCTTCCATGTTCTGGTTCTGAAATGCAAGCTAAGTGATCAAGATGCAAACCCCAGAGACATTTACATGAACAGGGGATTGCTGTTGTTCAAATTACAGGGGAGTTTACTGAGGGGCCAATGATTAGCTGGATCTTTATTAAAAAGAGCAACATTTTACGAATAAAAATGTATTTTATCCCTAAAACAAGGGATCAGCTTTCTAGCTGCCAAACATTCTGTTTTGAACACAGCTGCTCAACATGTCAAACTGAGAAAGGATTATCCTAGGTGTTTCCAAATACTGTAGTCACCCAGCCACGGATTATTTGCCAATAGCCAATGGCTAATTGTTGAACAGGCACTGGTGAGATGATTCCCTAATCCCTGTCCCTATGAAAGAAAATGGCTTTATATGAAGGAAACCGCAGCTGCGCATGTCAGATGGATACAATTTTCACGTGTAGTTCATGCTGAAACCATTCAATGTTTACTCCACCAGATGGCATCTCGAACCACTTCCTTTCACTGTCAGACGTGAAATGAGTTGGCAGCCTCATGTTCAGCCTCGTGATAATGGCACTGAAGTCAATATGATAAAATGCTGTGGATTGATTGTTGTCTTCAGTTTTTTAAAGAAACATCTATTACAGTAATTTAATTTCCAAAATACAGGTTACATATTTCTATTTCTAAGACAAAATCCTACTAATAAGAGAATAAATGAATACATATTTATTTCATCTTGGTATATAGAATATCATGTTGATAGAGCATAAGTGTAATGTGCTTTGATAGAGTTATGTGTTTCTCTGATAATACCATTTTTAAAATATATTTAAAAAAATTTAAGAGTGGTTCAAAACCTCCATGCCTAAAACAAAATCCCCTCATTCAACAGCAGTTGAATCAATGCAGTCACGTGACTGGGTGCATTGTTCATTCGTTCATTCAGTATTTCACGCACATATGAAAAGCACATTTAAGCACACGAATAATTTAAATCATCTTTGATTGAGAAGTATTTCGAGCAAATAGGATTGGTTCATTTCAGTAATGCACCACCTATTCACCCGCCCTCCATGACGTCAGGGATAGTTTATATAGTTGAGGAATTTTCTGCGCGGTCATGTCAGATGGATACGAATTGGGTTTGAGGACACGACTCCGCTGAAAGGATCAATCGTTGAATCAGAGGATTGTTGGAAAATATTTATTTTGGATGAATGGATACCCCATGTTTCGCCACCTCTCAGGGTAGTTCATGTCTCACGATGAATCCGAATCTATTCAAACCTTGTCCAGAACGTGAAGTTATTCCTCCTACTAAACCGAACAGGACTAAATCAGAACAAATCAAACCAGAACTCGCCCAGGTGGTGACAGATTCCAAGACAGGGAAGTCTTACAGCAAAGGAAAGCTTCTGGGAAAGGTATATCAATTTGCTCTATGGATTATGTATCTCACCGAATTCAGTTGTTTGTACACAATTCTGGTGACGATGTGGTCGGATGGTAGTAGTCTAAAGAAATTGGAGATTGCCGCGTCAGTGTTACGTTGTCAGTTTTCATTCATTGACATGATTTGTTCACGGTTAGGTCGCATGTTCTACAAAGTTACACGTTAGTCACAGGTGAATGTTGCGGGATAATAACCTCGTGCGGTGTTGGATATGACTAACTTTATCCTAGTTTCTCTCACGACGAGTCTAGGGAGATGTGCATTAATCTAGTCTACTATCCCAAATATCGATGTTTATGTATTATCTCTTGTGACTGAGGTGGTGGAAATTGGCACATTGGCTAATCTTAACCAGCCACTGTTCAAATACCACCCGTCATGAGTCTAGACTACATTATTTTGCCAGTGCAATAATGTATTCTAACGCCCTACTTGTCACTGGTCAGTCATTTGTTGATAGAATGTATACATTCTAAGTGTATATATTCTAACTGTATCAACACAAGCGCGGTGTCACTGTCTAAACATCGTTGCCTCAGTCTTTGCTGCTGCATGTGAGAAAGAAATCATTGTTAATGATTATGTGGCGTTACCCTAAATATAATAATTTCATTTAATTTTAAATTAAATGTGTTTAACACAGGTACTAATAAATATCGAATGTATTTGATGAAAGGAAAGCGTCACAATTCTGTACGAGGTATATGGTTGGAACATACGTCATTGGATATAGAATACAAACAAGCAGCCTAGTGTTGAATGGCAGCCAAACCAACATTGTGAAAACCCAATTAATGTTATTTTATGGCTAGAAAATTGTCTGATGCTGATTTGTTGTGTTTCTTCTAAGGGTGGCTTTGCACGATGCTATGAAATGACAGACCTTTCTAACAAGAAAATGTATGCTGTAAAGGTGATACCACAGAGCAGGGTGTCAAAACCTCATCAGAGAGAGAAGGTAAGGAAACATTTGAATGTAGATCTACAGATGAACTGTTTTCCAAAGTGGTCTCTCTTCCTATTTATATTCTGGTTAACAGTTTCATAATTTTTCTGTCAGATAACAAATGAAATCGAGCTTCACAAAACCCTTCATCACAAGCATGTGGTCAAGTTCTCCCATCATTTTGAAGACCAAGACAACATCTATATTTTCCTTGAACTCTGCAGTAGAAAGGTGAGCTGTGCTGCTGCTTTCTGTTATGGTACAGCGTGTGCAGGCATTCTGAAGGGTGCTTGCTGGGTACTGACAGAATTCTCACCTTGTCTTCGCAGTCCCTGGCACACATTTGGAAAGCAAGACACACACTGACAGACCCAGAAGTGCGGTACTACCTCCGGCAGATCATTTCTGGGCTGAAGTACCTTCACAATAGGGGCATCCTTCACAGGGATCTCAAATTAGGTATGTAGAGTGATTTGTCAAACATCATATTATTTTACCACCATGTCTCATTCAGTTCAGCCATTTAGAAAATGTCAATGGTATTTTTAGAATTTCCTATTTGGTTGTAGTTTTATGTCAAGCCATTTCAGGTGTGTGCCTATTCCTCGTGGGAGGCCTAGGGGGGGAAAGGAATTTGACAAATGTTGCTCTTGCAGGGAATTTCTTTGTGAATGAGAACATGGAGTTGCGGTTAGGGGACTTCGGCCTGGCAGCAAAGTTGGAACCAGTTGAGCAGAGGAAGAAGTAAGTCAACTGATGGAATATCTCCTTTGGCTGGGAAGGAAAAAATAATATTCCAGCAATCTGAGGTGAACACCTCTAACGCAAACCTGTTTCTCCTCAGAACTATATGTGGAACACCTAACTACCTTGCACCTGAGGTATTGAACAGGCAGGGCCATGGAACAGAGTCTGACATCTGGTCACTAGGTTGTGTAATGTAAGTATACTTAAAATGGTGGTTTTGTGGTGTCTGAGCTACGTTGTATTTGACTTGGCGCATACTTGCTGTTGACTGTGATCTACAGCTCATACTTGGCGCTTGAACGTTTAAAGCATGTACAGAATTTCACATATGCAAAAAGTTGTTTTATAGTTATGAGGTAGGCCATTACTAAGCTAGTTTAGGCTTGTATAACCTTACTCAAATTAAGCATATTTCAACAGTTGAACTCAATTGGCATTTGGGAGACTTACGGATTAGTCTTGTCTTTAACCAGGTACACGCTGATGTGCGGGAACCCTCCCTTTGAAACCCTTGATCTGAAAGAGACGTACAAGTGTATAAAGGAAGTGAAATACAACCTGCCCTCAACCCTGTCTCCTGCTGCTCAGAAACTCATCTCTGGCATTCTGCAGAAGAACCCCAGCGACCGCCTCACACTGGACCAAATCCTCAACCACCAATTCTTCACAAAAGTATGTCACCTATGCCCTGGAATTAGGCTAGAACTTATAGCAGCAATTCCTATAGCTTTTTTACGTATTGGATTACATTTTTAGTCTAATCAGCCTTGATTTGTGTTTTGAGTGACTTTCTAATTGGTTTATGCTTCTTGATCTTGGGATGACATTTGGGTACAATTAGAGGCCTCAGCCTTGGCTATAAAGTGTACTTTCTAAATACCAACACTGAATAATAGCACATGGCCACTGACTGAAGAGATCTCGACAGGATGTCAGTATTCATTGTGCTAAGTGTTTGATTTTGAAGTGCCGACCTTGCATTTTCCCTGTCCTAAACCTCTTCTCTCCCTCTTATAGGCTTTCACCCCAGACAAGCTTCCTCCCAGCAGCTGTGTGACAGTGCCAGAGCTCAACCTGCCCAGCCCTGCCAAGAAGTTTTTCACCAAGATGGCCAAGAGTCTTTTTGGAAAGAGAAAATCCAAAGGTAAGCATTGTGGCAAGTCATGACTGACCTTCAAAAGGCTGCAGCTTAACCCCAGGATTAATCTTAGAATCAGAGTTTAATTGAACATGTTTGTTTTATAGTGGATAACAGCCATTGTGAAGAGCGGGAGAGCATCTCCAAGCTTGTGTCTGGCATCGTCAAATGCTCCATTAGTCGCCAGATAAGCTATAAAACAGTTGGAGCCAATGAGGTATGTACTTTGCACATGACAACACATGGTACCGCAAATGTTTTTCTGTAGTATAGGCTAGATAGTTTATAGCATAGGCTAGACATGTTTAATTACTTTAAGTATGCAGCCATTTTGCACTTCCTCTTGTTAGCTGAGATGCATTAGCTGAGGACCGAGCTCAGCAAGGGACTGTTATGGGGTTGCTATAGTAGTAAATCGCTCAGAATAGTTTTCTACTGTACTTAGCAGAATACCATTTTAGCCAGAAGACATATGGCGAGACTGGATGATGGCTTGATTGAACACATTTAAAATAAAATAAAATAAACAGGCCTGTGGAATAGAATGAATGTGCAGCAGTATATTACACTGCTAATCCTTGTTCTCACAGCCCCCTGACATCTGTTTCCCTAGCGGTGCTCTGATTCAGTACAACTGCATTTGATTCATGTGCCATTCTTTGCTTTTTGGGTCAGATTTAAAACTCTTGTAAGGAAGGAAAACCAGTCTTTGTTTGTTTTCTGATGCTCATGAAAGATGTTTCCTGTTTCAGCCTCCCACTCCCACAAAAGGCCAGCAAGTCAGCTCTGGTCCGCTGGATACTCCAGCTGAGGAAGAGTCCAGGAAGTCCGCAGCATCAGGCTCCTTTAAAGGCACGGTGGCCAGCAGCACAGAACGTAAGTCGCTACTCTGGCTGTTTGATTTAACACCAATCAGCAGTTTTACTGAACATGATCAATGCTTTAAATATAGATTATTGTTTCCATACCTATACTGTTCAATAACTGTGAAACAGCCTTTCACTTGTCTTTTTTGGTGTATCCAAATTGATCGCTTTTGAAGTGGCTTGAATGCATTGATCGTTTCATATCTTAGCTCATGGACCTGATAAGTGGTTGAGTCAGACTGTTGGTGGTGGTAAATTAAACCTCACCCTCATTTCTCTCCAGCATGTGAAGATGGCATTACCCCTGCTGCTATAGCGGAGTCAGCCATGAAGGTCCTCAACAGCTGTTTGTCTGCCATGCCTGCAGGTGAGCTTTCAGCCCCTCTGCAAGCTAGTATACAGTATGTTTAAATGGTTATACTGAAATTCTCGTAACTAGCCTTTTCTTAATAAGTATTTTCCTCTCCAGCTACAAGAAATCCACCTTGTCTCTCCAGACCCAAATCATTTATCTGGGTCACAAAATGGGTTGATTATTCCAATAAATATGGCTTTGGCTACCAGCTCTCAAATCAAGACATTGGTGTGCTCTTCAACGAGGGGACACACTTGAGTCTGTGTGATCAGCGCAAGTAAGAGCCCTTCAACTAATTGAGTAATATTCAAGCAGTTATTATCCTTATTTTAATGCTTTGAACAAACCCTACTTGTGCTCATTTTGTAGCCTTTTGATTGTTTCAAACCCTTGTCTAATGTATCTCCATTGTCTTCTCCATAGGACTGTGCACTACTGCATGACCAACAACAAACACTTCACCTTCCAGGCCAGTGCTTTACCAGAGCAGCTCTGCAGCCAGAAGCAGATTGTGGAGCTTATGGCCAACTACATGGAACAGAACCTCATGGAGGTAAGGCATTGGAGAAGGAAGTTATAGGTTTCCTCCCAAATGGTACCCTGTTTCATTAGTACTCTACTTTTGACCAAAGACCTATGAGCCCTGGTCAAGAGTAGTGCATTGCATGGTGAGTTGGTTACCATTTGAAACTCGGACAGTCATTTTATCTCATCAGAGTATCAGTAATCAGCTTGCAGTTTGCTTATCTAAGTGAGATTTTAATGTAATTTCTCTTTTCCAGGGTGGAGACCTCCACTGTGAAGAACAGCCTCCCTCCCAGCCACCTCTCCTTCTACAGTGGGTGAAGACCGACCATGCTCTGGTGATGCTCTTCAACAACGGTACTCTGCAGGTAAGACTGACTGCAACACTTCTGTGCTTTGCATAGCACAATTTAACTGCAGCACTCTGTTATACACCACTCACTGTAATTATATTGTACAAAATTCCCTTTGTCTTATTGTGTGTTTACCATCCTTTTCTCACAGGTGAATTTCTACACTGACCACACCAAGATCATCCTGTGCAAGTCTTCTGGCTCTTACCTACTGACCTACATCAGCCGAGAGCGGGTGTCCTACACCTACCTCCTGAGCATGCTGTCAGAGATGGGCTGTTCTGCCGAGCTGCGGCACCGCATGCGTTACGTGGTCCAGCTACTCGAACACCACGCGGATTCATAATGGACTCCTTCCTCACAGCTCCAGAGTATGGTGAAGTTTCCCGTAAATGCTGATCTAGGGTCAGATTTGAATTCCCCCATGGTGAAGGTTAGAATTGGGGAGGGGAAGCTGATCCTGGATGACCTAGGGAAAACTTCACCCCAGTGCCATAACGCCTGGCTCTATCCACAAGCCTCAGCCAATCAACCCGCTGCTTTCTACTTCCACTGGGAGTAAATAACCAGGAGGCTCTTAATTCAGGGAGTCTCCTATCTTCGGCTAGTGTCTGGCCTCTTTGGACTATGGTGCACATCTATCTTTTTCAGTTATTCTTTTTGGATGCAGCCTGACAACAGTAACACACTACTGGCTTGACTCACTTCATGCGCACAAACAACCTGACCCTGTTCTCTGAGTAGATGCTCAGACTTGATTCTGAAAATGGCAGCCTGGGATCACAAGCTGCCTAGTGACCAGCCCCATTGTGGTTGAAAAGCTGTGTGAAAAGGGGCTCTTCTGCTTTTCATGCTTTGACTTCACTTGCCTTTTATGATAATTGAACTTCACTAATTGGTACACAATGGCATAAGGAGGGCAGTGAGTGACACTATTTGCACAATCTCTTATTATATTTCTTTGGATTGGCAGTAATTTTACCACAAGTTGCTGAATTTATGTTCAGTTTTTAGCTATAGATACCAAAAGGTAATTATTTTAACCTTAACTGGTTCATGTGCAACTCATGCCAGCATTGCCCAAAAATATTTTTGGCATGTTCTGGTAATTCTTACATATACGTTATTGGGCAGAAGTAAATTTGACCATGTTTTTACGTCTATGAAAAGTTTCACAAATTAGTTGCTTTTTTTAGACCTATACATGCCTCTTGTAAGACCCTATGATCTGTGAACTCTACATGATATAGACAATGTCTTTGTTTCATTCTCCTTAGTTTGCTCTAAAATATGGAATATCTCGATTCTGGAAAAAAAATATCACTTCATGTTTGAGACATTTAGCATTATCTCAAAGTACCTGTTTTGATTTAGCTTATTTTTAGACATTGTTTGGAACCAAATACTCTTCAAACAAATCACACTTCCAGTGGGCTCTTGTACTTTTAAGGAAATTACATGGGTCATTATACCAACCACAGCCCTCCTTTTTAGGATTGCACATTCAACAAATCACCATTCACTGTTTAGGTGGTGCTCATAAAATTGATATCTTCAGAATTACTAGACCACACAGTGAAATTTTGATAGACTTGTATGTGGTGTGTTTTGTTCCAAACGTGGTATTAAAATTAACAAAAACAGTGCTTTGAGAGATTCATACTAATATTTTTTATGTGGAAGTGTTTCAAAATGTTGAAGTGTTAGCGCACAATAAGGAGTAACGACACCAAGATGTCTATCATGTCCGGATCATAAGATCTTGCAGGAGGCATGTGTATAGGTCTACAAATGGCCACTTTCATCAGGATTTTCTGAAGTTGTAAATGTAAAACATCCTTTTGCCCAATGAGGTCTCTGAGAAGTGCCAGAACAATATGAGATCAAAAATATGTTTTGTCTTATGTTGCCGTGGAATCGCCCTAATATAGTCTTTTTTTTCTGTGTTCAGGAGTGAATGTGTGCACTCCAGTTGAAATTGGCTTAGCTAAATTGCATTGCTGTTTGGCAAAAGGGATAAAGTGCCTTTTTGAGAATTCTGTATTGTGCAATAACAGCCCTTTTGAATGTCAGGTTGTGGTGTCATGGGAAATGGGCAATGGCGGCAAATACTTTTTTACATGGAATTGGTTCAATTAAAATGAAGCACTAGTCTCAGTACCTGGTATAAGCGTTTGGTAAAATGGTATGATAAACCTGTATCAATATGTAAAATTCCGTTTCGTCATACTGTACTCATCCCTCTTTGGTTTACCTTGCTGGCCGTGTCTGCCAAGAGTTGTATCCTTAAACTGTGACCCATGAGTGCAAGTATTATACAACTTCCGGGTAATGTCTTTTCAAAAATACAACATTGTGAAAGCATCTGCTTTTTCAGAAGAACCTTTATTTTTTTGACAAATGTTGTCTATTTATTTTATTTATTGTGTAATTCTATGGTCTTGACATGTGATATGATCATGTACTGTATTTGGGCGAATGGAGGAAAATAAAGTTTATGGTAATCACATTGATCATTTTGAATTCTTTGACAATTGCCCGATCCATCAAAATACAGTTGAAGCTTTTTGTCCCATTAGCTTAACATTCGTAAGCACATTTGGCAATGGTGTTGAAATACAAAATTAATTCTCAAACTTGTCTTTGCCATACACCAGAGTTGACATATTCTGTCCCTAGGAACTAGGACTTTATCAGTGTTCATCCAGGTGGACTACCTAATTATAAGCAGAAATTTGGCTCTACACTGAACAAAAATATAAAGGTAACAATTTCAAAGATTTTACTGAGTTCAGAGAATCTGTCTTGTGAATTTTGTTAGGCCCTAATCTACAGCTTGCACAAGACTGGAAATACAGATGGGTATCTGGTCACAGTTGAAGTCAGCAGTTTGCATACACCTAGGTCGGAGTCATTAACTGGTTTTTCAACCCCTCCACAATTTTCTTGAACTGTAGTTTTGGCAAGTCTGTTAGGACATTTACTTTGCATGACGCAAGGAATTTTTCAATTGTTTAGACAGTGAAATAATCTATCACAATTAGTGGGTCATACATTTACATACACTAAATTGACTGCCTTTAAAAAGCTTGGAAAATTCCAGAAAATTGTCGTGGCTTAAGCTTCTGAAAGGCTAATTCATATTAGAGTCAATTGGAGGTGTACCTGTGAATGTATTTTAAGGCCTACCTTCAAACTCAGTGCCTTTATGCTTGACATGGGAGAATCAAACGAAATCTGCTAAGACCTCAGGGGGGAAAAAAATAAATGTTGACCTCCAAGTCTGATTCATCCTTGGGAGAAAATTCCAAATGCCCGAAGGTACCACGTTCATCTGTACAAACAATAGTATGCAAGTATAAACACCATGGGAACACGCAGCCATTCATACCACTCAGGAATATGTTTTCTGTCTCCTAGAGAATGTATTTTGATGTGAAGAAAAGTGCAAATAAATCCCAGAACAACAGCAAAGGACCTTGTGAAAATGCTGGAGGAAACAGGTACAAAAGTATCTATATCCACAGTAAAAACGAGTCCAATATCGACATTACCTGAAAGGCTGCTCAGCAAGGAAGAAGTCGCTGCTCCAAAACTGACATAAAAAAGCCAGACAATGGTTTGCAATTGCACATCGGGACAAAGATCGTACCTTTTGGAGAAATGTCCTCTGATCTGATGAAACAAAAATAGAACTGTTTGGCCATATTGACCATCGTTATGTTTGAAGGAAAAATGAGGCTTGCAACCCGGAGAACACCATCCCAACCCTGAAGCACGGGGGTGGCAGCAACATGTTGTGGGGGTGCTTTGCTGCAGGAGGGACTGGTATACTTCACAAAATAGTAGGCATCATGAGGGGAAATTATGTGAATATATTGAAGCAACATCTCAAGACATCAGTCAGGAAGTTAAGGCTTGGTCGCAAATGGCAAAATGGCTTAAGGACAACAAAGTCAAGGTATTAGAGTGGCCATCACAAAGCCCTGACCTCAATCTTATTGAAATTTTGTGGGCATAACTGAAAAAGCGTATGCGAGCAAGGAGGCCTACAAACCTGACTCAGTTGCACCAACTCTGTCAGGAGGAATGGGGCAAAATTCACCAAATTTATTGTGTGAAACTTGTGGAAGGCTACCCGAAACATTTGACCCCAAGTTAAACAATCTAAAGGCAATGCTACCAAATACTAATTGAGTGTATGTAAACTTCTGACCCACTAGGAATGTGATGAAAGAAATAAAAGCTGAAATTAATCATTCTCTTTATTATTATTCTGACATTTCACATTCTTAAAATAAAGTAGTGATCCTAACTGATCTAAGACAGGGAATTCTTACTTGGATTAAATGTCAGGAATTGTGAAAAACTGAGTTCAAATGTATTTACTAAGGTGTATGTAAACTTCTGACTTCAATTGTACCTTTAAAATAAAAAACATAAAAGTAGGGGTGCAAATCAGAGAACCAGTCAGTTTCTGGTGTGACCATTTGCCTCATGCCGCATGACACATCTAATTCGCATAGAGTGGATCAGGCTGTTTGTGGCCTGTGGAATGGTGTCCTGTTCCTTTTCAATGGCTGTGCAAGGTTGCTGGATATTGGCGGGACCTGGAACACATACACGTCAATCCAGAGCGTCCCAAACATGCTCAATTGTTGACATGTTTGGTGATTATGGAGGCTGTGGAAGAATAGACATTTTCAGCTTCCAGGAATTTTGAATATATCCTTGCGACATGGAACAGTGCATTATCATGCTGAATCATGAAGTGATGGCAGATGAATGGCACGACAATGGGCCTCGATCTTGTCATGGTATCTCTGTGCATTCAAATTGCAATTGATAAAATGCAATTTTGTTCGTTGTCCGTAGCTTATGCCTGCCCATAACATAACCCCACCGCCACCATGGTACACTCTGTTCACAATGTTGACATCTGCAAACTGCTCGCTCACAGGAAGCCATACACACTGCCATTTGCCCGGTACAGTTGAAACCAGGATTCATTGGTGAAGAGCACCCTTCCCCAGCGTGCTAGTGGCCATCGAAGGTCAGCATTTGCCCACTGTAGTCGGTTACTACGCCGAACACGTAGATGAGCTTTCCTGAGACAATTTCTGACAGTTACTTTAAAATGTTTCTGGAGGCTTGTGAAATAAACATCAAATTCTCTGGCAACAGTTCTGGTGGACATTCCTGTAGTCAGCATGCCAATTGCGCTCTCCCTCAACTTGAGACGTGAGAAAACGTTTAGTGGCCTTTTTTTGTCCCCAGGACAAGGTTCACCTGAGTAACAATCATGCTTTTTAATCTGCTTCTTGATATGCCACACCTATCAGGTGGATGGATTAACTTGGCAAATGCTCACAATGATATCAACAAATTTGTGCACAAAATTTGAGAGAAATAAACTTTTTGTGCCTATGGACCATTTCTGGGAGCTTTTGTTTCAGCTCATGAATCATGGGACCATCACTTTACATGTTGCATTTATATTTTTGTTCACTATAGTTGTTGCCAGTGCATATGACTCACTCACAATAAACTCCATGGACTATGACCAACGTGAAAAGGGAATGGTTTTGGAACATGGCAACTGCAAAGTCGTCATGTTGCGAGTCCCAAAGACAGCGACTGGCCACTCGTAGACCCTGGTTCCTGTTCTGCCCCACCACCACCTGACACACCAGCTTGTACCGCGGAGGACTCATCTCTTTCACTTTGCTCTTCACCATGTCTGACAGAATCTGGCTAAGATGGCTGCCTGAGGCAGCGTTATAGCTGGCCCCATCCAGATAACTATCCAGCATGGCTTGCACAAGCTTCTGGACCTTACTGGCTTTAAAAAGACATCCCTTCTCTGGTTCAGTCTTATAGGTGTTCTCTAGCTGGACAGGCTGATGGAGGGGCAACCCAGAGAAACTGGCCCGACTGCCCTGAAGCCAACCGCCAAAAGAAAAACGCTTGGTCAGGGCGACCAAGTCCCGGCGTATGAAAGGGGAGTTTGGGTTGCTGATATTGGGCCTCCTGGATGAGGACTCAATAGGGAGGAAACCCCTTGGGAGTAGAAGAGGGTACCGGGGATGCTGCTGCTGCTGTTGGTCCCTAGAAAGGGAGCTGCGGAGGGTGGAGATGGAGCCTTGGCGGCTCTGGCGAAGCTTCCGGGAGCCCCATGGTTCCATGGCCTGCTGGTTACACTGAGCCAGAATCTCCTGGGAGAGAGGGGGCTGCTGGGTCGTCATTTCGAGCCAAACCTGAAAGTTGAGGGCACTGTACTGTTCAAGGATGCAGTTGCTTGCCGGTGCATTCATTTAATCACATTCATTTGTGTCACTGTTATTTGCCAGAGGAATCAATCAGTCCTGAACTATGGATTTTCAGAGTGCTGCCCTAAGTCTTGTCTATCATATTAGTAAACATCTCCCTTTCTGCATGTGGAGAATAAAAATCTCCTTTACATTAAATGTAAATAAGACACAAAGAACAGCATTTCACCAGTTCTTTCTGAATGAACATAATCCACAGCATTTTGGTTCACATCACTGTATGTCCTAAATTTAACCACGTTGCTAATTCCATCCACCCCTAATACCCCCATGAGAGTTCCTATCAGCATGATGGCTAAAATACCTTCATTTACAATTTCCACTTGTGCTTATCAGTAGCTTTAAATAACATCTTTAAAACTATGTATGTGAGATTAAGGTCAACTATTCAAAGGACAAGCTCTGAAGCATACAATAGTAGGTCAGAAAATGTGCTCTTTAAACAAACCAAAGGGAAATCATTTTGACATATACTATGATTTCATGGGGAAGTTATGTTTCCTTAAAAAACTAGTTATGTTGCATGTGTCACACTATATACAATCCAATTATGTTGCTTACAACCTTCCCCTTTTTCAAATGAGTCAATCATGCTGCCAGTTGCAAACATTAGCTTTACCACACCCCGAAAAATAACAAAATACTGTGACCACAACCAGTAACAACAGTAAAATATAAGTATAACCTTACCTTTTAAAATCACCGGAGAGACTACTGTATGATGATCAACTCTCCCGCAAAAGCTTTGTGACTCAGACACTGCTTTGTGACTCCTCTGCATGCTAAGGAAAGTTATCAGGCGAACACTGGCCAACCCACCAACAGGAGTTTTACTAGTTTGGGTTCTCAGCAAGCCACTGTGGGTAAATTATTGGCTAGAAGGCCAGTGCAGGTCAGCAACTACAACAGGCTGAGAGCTAAGCAATCATTCCCTGGGAGAGATGTGCAGTCTCTGGCTTACTGCCACGTCCTCTGCTGTTGTCATGGCAAATTGTTTTCTTCAACCTGAACAGTGACCTTCTGAATCAATGGGCTTGTCTGTGTTTGCTGTCTTTGGAATCATTCGATTAAGCAATCGAAATACGAATGGATGAATATGACAGTGTCAACAAATTCAATAGTGAAAAGGATCAGTCATTTCATGTGGGTATTTCATTACTATATTACCAATGGCATTGGTGTTGGAGACACCATTAGCATTGGACAATTTGATTCTGAGTTCCATGCATGATTGACAGGTGTCCTTCCCTATAATACCATGGCTTTGGACTCATAAAACACAACACAAAATGTGCATGTAAGAATGTAGATGCAAGCATGTATGCATATAAGATCATTTGGGTTGGCCACAAGGGCGATGCAGTACACACAGATTAACAGAGACAAATGGAAGATAGTTTGTATGATGTGGACTGGGAATCCAGCTAACTCTGGAGTATCTCTCTCTTGATTGCAAGTCCTAAAAGACGTCCAAGCATCTGAACTGGGGCACTAGCAGGTGGTCATCAAAAGGCATCTGGCACCCATGAAGAGAGTGACAGCTAAATGTGCCATTCCAAATGCTTAATGGCAACGTGGCTTTAGCTTTTCATTTCAGGGCATTCAGAATTATGCAACAGTGCGAATGAGAAAATGTTTTCCTCTAACCAAAAATATCCCCAAAGCATGAGACTAATTGTGCCATCCATCTGTTTGTGCCTAGGGTGTTTAACATTCTGACGTCAGAGGAAGAGTAGAAGGGCAGAGGCACTAATGAGCAGAGCACCGTCTAATTCATTTTCCTAATTAACAATGCTATCTTCTCACAGTCGCAGGTACTATACTGTGCTGTACCACCTCCTTCCTGTTTTCATGACTACAGAATAGACCCCTGAAGGTATGAAGGGATGATTCAGGGATATGCTATGTCTTACAGTATCATCTTCAGATGGAAATTGAGGGTGTCTGCTGAGAACCTGTCATATTCTTGCCTTAATTCTCTCTCTCTCTCTCTCTCTCTCTCTCTCTCATTTAAAAAGATCAGGTTATCATCCTAACAGTGAGGTGGTTATGGAGCTATACCTGTAACATTGGCAAGCCTGGGCATGTCTGTCGGTGGAAGCTAATAGAGATCAATAACTCTGGAGTTGAACAAGCAGATGGGAGAGGTTGATGACTTCTCCTTTGAAGGGAAAATATGTTTATAGTTACGGGAACTTTTCTGTTAGACGTTGAAGACTTTCTAAGGTGGGGGTTTGTTTGCTTTTGCCTTGATTGAAAAGAGGGACATTTTTAAAAAAAAGTTTGTTTTGTTACAGTTTAAGAGCAATCTATTTGATGGAGTGGGATCTATTTGATGGAGTGGGATTTAAGTCGCCTGTAATCCAAACTGATATGTGTAGTACTAGTCTGGTTTAACCAGGCTAGAAGAAAAGAGGTATTGGCTCCGACCACTTCAGTCATATTGATATGTTTCAATGGCCCATTTGACCGTAAACAAGCAGCCTGTAATGACATAGAATCACCAGCCAGCCCTGTGTCACTAACAATAGACCCTTAGATTGTTCAGAAATGAGGTTGAAACCTTCATCTAATCCTGATGGATCAGTATATTAGTGTTCTTTCCACCTTTTCATTCATACATTGGTCATTTGGGAATCCAAATCAATAACTTTTGTCTATTACTCAACATAGCTGCACATTGCTGTTGCCAGAGACTTAGATAACTTGAATTGATATGAATTCTGCATTTTAATAACAAGGTCCTTTTCACAGAATTGTACATTTAAATACTGTGGAAGATGAACATGAGGTTTCTATACACTGACATACCTTGTTGCTTCTTGACAAAAATAAACGTATCTCCATGTTGCACAATTTACCTTTTTGATATCAAGGAATGTGAGGTAAATCACTAACTGGCTATGAAGCACAACTGTAATAGCAGCCAAACCTAATAGTTTTTATCCATTATGAAACTGAAGAATTATGTTGCCTTGAATTGCTCATCTTGTGTTAAGATGATGCATATTTCATCTCTTTTAATTATGGCTTCTACATGAGCTCTGAAGTATACAATAGGCATCATTAAATTGTGTTGACAAACCACAGTGATTGGATGTTTGCATCCTGTATTTTGACCTTCTGCAGTAAGCTGAAGGATTTCAGCAGCTATTCATCTGTGCTATCTTTGGCCAGGTTGCCATCCTCTCACATGTGTACACATGGGAGTACGCTATCATTACAATCTGCTTGGTGAGGTACCTGGGAGCCCATTTGGAGAGCCTCTATTGGAGAGATTCTATTTCTGGTAAGTATTTGCTGAGTCCCCTAAGGAGAACAAAGCATCTGTTTCAAAGCTCTTTCAAAGCTTGATGTTATGTATTTCCTTCATTCCAATACAGAAGTTCATGTATGTGCTTTTGTATAATCATGGCATGCTCTGCTGTACATTCAGGGAGGATCATTTGAATGTCAAATGCAATATTGCAGAAGTAAGTTCAATGGATTGTATTTGCATATGACCCTGTATTTATAACTTTGCAGAAGAGATGTAATCAACTGACAACTAGTTCAGAACTGACCGACCTGGTCATATAAAGGTTAAAAAGGGAAGAAAATATAGACTGTAAATGTTTATTAGAGACAGGAAGAATCAACTAAATAACCTCATAGCTGTTTGTGGGACATGTTTGTAACCCACATGGTTTCATGGTTTCTTGATATGCGGTGATTTGGTTTAGAATTTTGGTCTACATGCCAACTGATTTATTTGTGAATATGCATTGCTCTTTACATTAAATTTGTGCACTCCCTTGTATTTCTATATGTTGCGTTGGGTTGAGTGCTAACTGAACGTTGTTTTTATTAAATGCTCGAGCAGGGATTCAATTGTGTTTTTTGCTGGTGGTGGAACTTTATTCACTCTTCCACATCCTAGTCACTCCCATATTACCCCTTATGTGATCCCTGCTTAGCTCAAGTGAATGCAATCAATTTATTCTCAGTCGGCCTGGGATTCACTGGCTGATGTCATAGATGTGCTATTAACAACTCCAGCGGCCCACGAGGACTGAATCACACAGGGAGAGTAACGTCACTCTGGAAGACCACAGCAGGATGTGCTCTGCCTTTTCTTTCTCAGATCCTTCCCTCTGTTACTCATCAGAACAACAGAGGAAAACCTAGCTCCCTTTCCCCCTCCTTATTAAAATGTTTCTACTTTTTATTCATTTAGCAGACGCCTTATTCCGAGCGACTTACAAGAAGTGACATGAGTGGAGTGAGTTACCAATAACTTCACTTCTCTCTGATTATAGTTTCTCCCCGAATTGATCCGGGACCTGTTCTAGAATATTCTATCAGTCCTCTGTTTTGACTATTCTACTTCCGGCCCTGTCCTCATTTATCTCTGTCTACTGATTAGCGTGGCTTCCTAGTATGACAGCATCCACAGAAGGCTATGAAAACTACCCAGGAAGTAAAACATTTGGAAAAAGGCATTCAGACATTTGGTTCTGGGGGCCGGAGAATGTTCCTAATTATTAACTTGTGTTTTCCCAGCCACATGGCAGCTCTGGGAAAGGCAGCCAGATCATTGCCTTCTATTATGGTGTTCGGTGCTTTCCTTACAACAACAAAAAAGCAGGGTCTATGTGGGTGGCTGGGAATTGGTCTGGACTGGGTGGGTGGATGATGGAGGACTGACTGACACTAGCTTCCTCTGAAAAGAGGTGCTGCTGCTGGGCAGGGAGAGGCCAGGCAGATAAGCAGCCATTGTGAGGAGAGGAGGGTCAGAGTGGAAGATATGGAATGCTTTTTTTTCCCCTCGTAGAAGACTAATGGAGGCCATGTTTGTTTTAGACATGGTGGATTTCTTCTGGAGGCATGGAGCTCATCATGTGAGGGAGGGAAATGGGAATGAATGACTTCATTCATTTGTCATAGAAGAGTCAGCAGTGAAGTAGAGCAGCTCTAGTAGGTGTGCGTCCCAAATGTAGTTCACTATGTAGGGAATAGGGTGCCAATTGGGATACAGACTCTGTCTCGTGAGCTGTCCACTCCAAAATACCTAATTTAAGATGGTTGGAGTGAAATTGACCACCTTCACGCTATTGTTACATATGGGAAATTCCACAGTAACGGAATTGCCTTGAGACTTTTTACTTATAATGTATGCCAAACAAAAACCATTGATTTCAAAGTTTAACAAACCATGATATGATACCTTGACTTTGAAAAAAATCTCTTTTGGTTATTGAACTACTACTTTCAATCAAGGCCAGGGCGAACTGACCAAATTTCAACTACTTCATGGATATCTCTTGTTTACCGGTGCTCAGTGGGTGAGGATGCTCCCGAGTGGCGCAAGATCAAAGGCACTGCATCTCAGTGCTAGAGGTGTCACTACAGACATAACTAATTGATATATCTACAATTTATGTTACCCCTGCTCCCGCTCCCCCTGTCTGGTGCTCGAGGGCGCATCAGCGCCTCATGGGACCCACCTGGACACTATTACTTTATTGATTCTCTCTGCTAAATCTATTACTTCCTCAGTTTCTTCCCCGTGTCTGCATTAATGTTGTTAGGTTTCCCCTGTCCATGCGCTGTCCTTGTTTCATGTCGGTTATTCATTAAATATTCACTCCCTCTACTTGCTTCTCGTCTCCCAGCATCTGTCCTCACAATCTATCTCTACTTGTTACTTCTGTGATCATCCAGTATGGTAACGGAATTTCATGGCACAAGGCAATGTTTCATAAAGTTACAGAAGGCGTTACCTCAGCGTTATTGTGTTTTGATGTACTTTTTATACCTTTTAAGAATTTTTCTGTGAGACGCTTTCCATATGTTTGACAAGAAATCAAAGCCTTTTCTTATTCCTAATTTCTAGGATGGAAAATGGTTGAAAAATGTATATGCCTTATTATTATTTTTAAATAGAGACTTAGCTTTCATTTTACACCCAATTTGACATGCTCCTATGAACTTCACATGTTGGTGCTCATGGCTCCTTTTACATGGAAATGAACATGTGTTGCAATCCCTTCATTGACTGACTATCTGCACTGCTTCATTGTGTGTAGAGCATTCAAGGCACGGTTTAAACTCTACCCCTCCATTCTTTAGTCTGTGCGTTTTGATGTGTCAGCAACAGCAACTATTTGCCAAAGACATTAGGGGATTAGATTAGCATTTCACACTCGGTGTCTCCACATTATTTAAGGGTGCGGTTCATGCTGTTCCAGAAAGTCTTATCGTCTATGTCATCCGAGAGAAAAGTATTCAAAGTAGTGCTTTTCCTGATAAACAAATGTTGGTCTAGACTGTCAGATACACTGTATGGTGTTGTACATATGCTGATAAAAGGTATATACTGTAGTACTGTACATACTGTATTGGAGAATGACTTAGCCTTATGATATTTGTTGTCTGTCTGTCCGACGCTTGATCATTTCAAAACTACAGTAAAACAATGCATCGGGTTGACTTGTTAACTCTAAAATGGCTTTTGTTCGTCTATGCGTTTATGAATGTATATTACGTCCACCGGCATCTGCCAGTGAAAATGAGGCGTTGCAGAGCTGATGGAAAGTATTGCAACATGCGATAGAAAGTACAGCACTAAATGCATCCCTCAGACTGTTGCTTTGTTTTCCATGGGTGCAGGTCATAAGCCTTCTCTCAGCACATTACTTCCTGTGTACCTGGTAAACAGGATGTAACCTGATGATCTCCAAGCAACTGCACACCCACGATAGTCTGATGACTTAATCAGCACTATAAATAGGTATTCTGGGACACTAGGTGGGTTTGTCTCTTTCAGAAAGCCTGCATTATTAATGGGAATCTTTACTTATCTCTGGCAGCTACAGTCTTATGGCATCTGGATAGTAAGTGTATTTCGCTGTGAGCGTGATACGTGTAAAAATGTGAACAGCATTCACAATCAGATATTATGTCTCCAGAGGCCTAGTTTGTGTATTAAATGGCATCCTTTCCCCTATACATTGCACTACTTTTGACCAGGGCCCATAGGGTGCAAAGGGTGCCATTTGGGATGCACACCAGCACTATTTCAGGTGAAGCACTTAGACTGACTGTTACTGACTATGAGAAAGGCTGTTGAGTAGAGGGTCTCTCGTCTGAAAGCCACCCTTTGTTTTTTGTTTGGCTTGTTGCATTTATTGGAAATCCCCAAGAGGCTGTAACGTTTACTAGGCTCTAATTCAAAGTCATGTCTGTCTAAGAACCTAATAGCTGAAAAATATGTCTCAACTCGAACAATTGCAGGTTCTACTTCAAAATAGGCTAATGTGGTATAATTCAGAATAATACCATGATGCTAAATGTGAAAGTAGGCTGTTTTCTTTCTTCTTATTTCTCTGTCTTTCTTCCTCTAAAACCCAAACAGCCATGTGATGTGTGCCAGAGAGAGATTCCAGAAGGCTAGATAAGGGGGAATTCCCACACTCACTGCACTGTTGATCATTCCAACAGACTCCCTCCCTCCCTCTTTCCCAGCTGAACAAAGTTCAGCCCAGATCAGAACAGTTCACGTTACAACTATGTGTCTGACTGTAATTCGTGCTCGGGAGAAACAGGCAGATTTATTTGTCTCTAACTTTTATATTTTGGGAAGCGATAAAGGGAATGTCATTTTATTTAAAGTACAGCCGGGAGGTTCCTCCTGTGTATTTCCCCCTTAACCTTACATCAGGGTTTATGTGAGTCTCTTGTGAGTCTTGGGGGTTTTGCCTTTTTGATCTAGAAGAAGTTTCCAAAAATCATCAAGATAATCGACTGATGTCTGATGGGATAGACTAAACACAAATAAAACTTGAGTGACAGTGTGTTACTGCGTGGCATTCCAGTAAGACTAGAGGTCCAGACGAAGAAGAAGGAGTCCAAGGACACCATTTTGATGGATGGTGTTATAATGCAGAGACGTGGTAGAGCTCACCACTTTAATGGATACAAATAAATCACTTATACTACGCCTATTCATCGAAGACACTGTTAGATAAGGTGCGCCGATCTCATCACGGAGACTATTGATCAGACACTGTATGTAGGGCAGGTTTATATTTATTGTGCCATATAACAAGCTGTTTGCATATGCCAACAGTACTATTTGGACTTATTTCAAGCCTGTGTGCCAACTAATCTCGCAATATATGCCAACCGTATCGCATTGATCTACTTGATGACCTACAGGCACTGAGCAGGATACAACATCTCATTTTAAAACACGTGGTTGATAACAAAGGTACATTTTGACAGGGTAGTTAGGTAAGAAAACATGACATTCCCCACAGGGGCGAGTTTCGGTGTAGTGACGGGCATTTTCTTAGTCACTTAATGAACTGGGGAAATTTGAGAAGGAACTTGACGAATAACCCAGACATAACAAGTGCAGCAGACACATCAGAGAGAAGGTGAATTTGTGGGAGGGGACAACAAGGTATAATTGACGCTGCAGAAAACCCATACAGTTTCTCATCCTGTAAATCTCCCCACGATGTCCGCCTCCTCATGTACAAACTGGGCCTCTGTAGTCTCTCTAGTGATGAGACGGTCAGGGGTTTCAGGGGTGTTTCAATCCACCTAACTGGGGCTGTCCCAGGTCTACCTCCCCTCCCCTAGCCAGAACTCCCCAGCATCTTTTCTTGGCAGTTCAGACATAATCTACCTGTGGGTTTATGCACTGTAATTTGTTATGGGTAAAATGATTATGTCTTCCCAGAAAACACAAGACAATGGGCAATTAGGGAGACCTTATCGTCAAACCAGGATATAGAGAGAGCACTTTCGAAGGGCAATAGAAACTCTAGTCCTTACGTTGCCCATGGAGATCAGCCTGCATAATCTTGTCGGTTGTTTCAACTACTATGGTAAGATAAAACGCAGATACCTGTTGTTTACAATGTTTAATGGGAGTGGAGATAAGTTTGGTATTCACTGTCTCATTGCACCTCTGACATGTGTACTGTACCAATCTAGTGTGTCTCGATTTTGATATACAGTATACAGTGCATTCGGAAAGTATTCAGACCCCTTGACATTTTCCACATTTTGTTATGTTACAGCCTTATTCTAAAATGGATTAAATTTTTCCAAAATCCTCAGCAATCTACACACAATACCGCATAATAACAAAGTGAAAACAGGTTTTTGAATGTTTTTGCAAATGTAAAAAACAGAAATACCGGGACTCCCGGGTGGCACAGTGGTTAAGGGCACTACATTGCAGCGCTAGCTATGCCACCAGAGACTCTGGGTTCGCGCCCAGGCTCTGTCGCAGACACACAATTGGCCTAGCATCGTCCGGGTTAGGGAGGGTTTGGCCGGTAGGGATATCCCTGTCTCATCGTGCACCAGCGAACCCTGTGGCGGGCCAGGGTTGGATGCACGCTGTGTTAAGAAGCTTGGTTGGGTTGTGTTTCAGAGGACGCATGGCTTTCGACCTTCGTCTCTCCTGAGCCCGTACGGGAGTTGTAGCGATGAGACAAGATAGTAACTACTAACAATTGGATCCCACGATATTGGGGAGAAAAGGGGGTAAAAAAAGGTAAAAAGTAAAAATAAAACAGAAATACTTTATTTACATAAGTATTCACACCCTTTGCTATGAGACACAAAGAATTTAGGTCAGGTGTATCCTGTTTCCATTGATCATACTATGAGACACAAAGAATTTAGGTCAGGTGTATCCTGTTTCCATTGATCATACTTGAGATGTTTCTACAACTTGATTGGAGTCCACCTGTGGTAACTTCAATTGATTGGACATACCTGCAAATGCACATTGCACATACCTGTCTATATAAGGTCCCACAGTTGACAGAGCAGGTCAGAGCAAAAACCATGAGGTCGAAGGAATTGTCTGTAGAATTGTCTGTAGAGCTCCGAGACAGGATTGTGTCGAGGCACAGATATGGAGAAGGGTACCAAGGAAACAGGACACAGTGGCCTCCATCATTCTTAAATGGAAGAAGTTTGGAGCTCTACTCAGTCCGAGCTGTTGTACATTAACCTGTGTGCTGGAATCATTCCACTACATGTTCAATCACTTGGGCAGCAGGGCTGAGATATTATGTGAGAATGCTTAGGTCATTACCATCCTGAAGGCGAGGTCAGTACAGGTGCATCAAAGCAGGGACCGAGAGACTGAAAAACAGCTTCTATCTCTAGCCATCAGACTGTTAAATAGTCACCACTAGCCGGCCTCCGCCCAGTATCATGCCCTAAACTTTAGTCACTGTCACTAGCCGGCTACCACTTGGTTACTCTACCATGCATCTTAACGAGGCAGCATGCTTCAGTTTGCTGGTGCCTAGCCGAACTTGGCTTGTCGAACCGAAAGAGTGTGCTTGCATACTCACTTAAAAGACCTTCGCTTGAAAAATTTGAAAAAAAAACGGCAATAGTACTGTTTGTTCATTTTGAGATGACTTAGTCAGTATACATTTCCTCAAAATAGTCTGAATGAATCTTAAATAACTGTCATTAATTTTAACGTTATTGCCGAATTGATCTTAGTCGTGCATTTTACTTGTAACTAAGAAGTTTGGTACAGTATTTCTCAATTAAAACATTTGCATGAAAACGAGTAGGTCATATCGTCGAATGACAACAAAGACTTTATTGAATCCCCAGAGTTGATCAATCACCGACGAAGGGGAGTAGACTTCAGCTTCCAATCTTCAACCTGCGTGTGGGAAAAATATTGTTTGCCTGAACAGCTGAAAAAATCCTCACCAAAGTCCAAAACAAAAACAAAAAAAATCACAAAATGTCCTTATAATATATGCACAAACTCTGCCAAACTGTTTCGGCTGGGATGCATGTGGACGTGTTTAGGGGCTGCTGCCCTATGTACATATTCATGGAACACTTGTCACTTTAATAATGTTTACACATTGTTTTACCCATTTATACAGTATGTATATACTGTATTATAGTCAAGGCATATTTCAATTATAACTATTGCTGGGCATATACTATTCTTCAGATATACTACATATTCTATCCATATACTGTCCATATTGTCTATACATCCCATCACATATACATGTATATTTTCTATGGTACTCCAACATTTCTCATCCTAATATTTCTATATTTAATTACTCCATTATTTTACTATTTAGATTTGCGTGTATTGTTGTGAATTGTTAGATATTACAGCACTGTTGGAGCTAGGAACACAAACATTTTGCTACACCCGCAAAAACATCTGCTACATATGTGTATGCGGCCAATACATTTTGATGTGATTGATTTTTATTTTGCTATGTAAAGCAGAGAGACAGTCACATGTCTGTTGTGGACGATGACGATTAATGCCTGGGCTTGCAGACAAGCCTTTCACCATAAGATCAATAGATTTGACAGAAAAATGCTTGGTGTCCTGAAATGATGAGCCTGTAACTTGAACATCTTTGGGAAGCATATCCCTGTAGGGAAGGGAAATCACATGAGAAACATAGAGAATTATAGTCTCACCAGATATTTACCTTACAAACTTTAGCCTAATTGAAGTTACAGCCATTGTTATAGGCTTCGCAAATATTCCACAATAAACTACAACCTACTCATATGCGTAGCTGTGCTGGCTGCACATGCTGTGCAATTAAGGCCTAGTGTGACGATCTATTCAGTCTCCCACACACATGGGAGGAGCCTGTGTGTAGAACAGGATGTGTTGCTATGGGAAACACATCCAGGCCTATAATCAGGTCTTGTCCTTGTGAGTGACATCACCAAGTATCAATCCATATTTCTATCCAATTCAATTCAATCTATCTCTCTGAGTCTCTGAGTTGTCACAGACAATGGCCTGACCTCGCTCTGTGTGATGCGTGTACAGTGAGGTATGTGATGAGCAACCTGAGCAATCAGGTTCCCACCCCTTCATGAGGTAAAAGGATGATGTCGACATCTGTAATCATTGTCGTATAGCCAATCAAGGGAGGAGGGAGGCTGTGACGCATGTAGAGGCTAGTCTAAGAATGACTGTTTCCTCTGCTCCTGGTTGCTCCTGTAGGCATTTGTACTTTATGTTGTAGTCCGCTGTATTGAGATATTATAGTTGGCTTGTTTTTCTCTATACACCACAACATGTATTTGCTCTGCACAAACACAGTTTATGTTGTACAGTGTTACATACCATAAATGTTCAAGTCACCTAGAATCCCCTCCTCTCTTGTGTGATGTTGTGATAGGTCCGTCTAGCACTACACATATGTCTACACCGTTTTTTTGTCCGTGTTATGTACAGAAACACATTCAAACAAGCCTGTTTCCCATGATGTTCCAGAGAAGGAGACGTGTGGGAATGTAATCACCTGGGTGAGACATGTTTACCACGGGAGGGAGAGAATGTTTGACCCCCCCCCCCCCCCCTGAGCTGCCCCCACCACACCCCACTGAGTTTACAGTCTGGAAGTGTGAGACACTTCAGATCCAGGGTTACTTCCTAAGTGAAATAACTCACTCCGAGGCGCTCTATGGCTGCTGACCTCTCTCGTGGTGGTGTGAACATCTCACAGCTATTCTCAGGCTGTTACGGGCAGGTGGGGTTGTCCTTCTGAGCGGCACAGAGGCTGCCTTTGTGATCCACAAGATATAGTGTAGTTGGGAAAATAGCTTGGTCACACTTTTTTGGGATAGTCCAGATTCTCTACACATGGTCAAACTATCTGTTGATAAGCAACTGCTTGCTAAGGTTACGGTTAGGGTTAGGGTGAGGGTTAAGTTTAGGGTTAGGATACAGATTAAGGTTAGGGTTAAAGCTACAGTAGGGTTAGGGTTAGTAGGTAGTTAGTTCAAATGTATGTTGATAGTTTGTAGAGCATCTACTGATTATCCAAATAAAGTGTTACCAATAACTTTGCTGGTGGACGGCAGCTCTTGACGCTTTTTTCTTATTGTCAGAGTGTACTGGTAAAGAAAGTATAAGTGCGGTGGTTGGAATGTTTTCTAGTGTTTTGTAATGAGGTATGATGACTCACAACTGCCTCTCCACTCCTGGAAGTGCAAACACCCACACAGTAGTTTAATCAAACACATGTAGGCTATCACAGACTAATGGCTGTTATTTACTTTTTATGGTGTCTGGCTTATCTTCTTTCCTTTTTCTCCGTTTTTTCAAACTGTTGTTTGTGGATTTTGGAGGAATCCGAAATGTGCCATGACAGGTGCTTTGCAAGTAATCAATGAGAGACGTGAGTATTGTTAAGTCAATGGCTTAATCTGTGTGCCACTTTGTCCATTACCCAGATACCACTAACTTTTTGAATACTCATATAGCAACAAAGTGGCACACAGATTTTCCCTATCAAGTGGGACACATGGTATCCAACGCTAGCAAAGAGAAGAAGCAGGCTTTCGTGTGTGTTCCCCTAATCTTCTCTTACTTCAAAGCCCTGCTTTTAGCATACAGAATAAATTGCCTTTTCATGTGTTCAATTCATGTGTATGAATGCTCTCAGATTAGTTAATTGACCTTCAATTCCTGAAATAGTTTCATATGAAGTCACAAAGCATTTTTTTTGCATTCATAGACGGCTTGTTTTGCATGCTTACAGAATTCTAAAATACACTCATCTACATTTTAGTAGATAATAATTGAAGCCACTGAAAATGTCTGTGCCTCTAACGTCGAATGATCAAGGGGATTAATTCAGCTGAGTCTTTCATGAAAACAGTTGACATGTTTAAAATATTTAGGCAGACATTTTACACAGGAAAATAGCAGCAGTAGTAAGCAATATCATCCAAATCAAATTCGGAATACTACAACTCGCAATTGCATTGTGCGCATGCATCGCCTCAATACTGAGCCCCTGACGGGAGTTCAATGTCGTAGATGTGGCATTTAAGGAATGTTTACCCAAGACCATAACAGTCTTGTTGTCATGTGTCTGAAATCTTCACAACAATTGGATAGCCATGAAACAGCCTCTGTCTTATTTGTTTAGAATGTGCCGGGCTGCCAGCCATAGAGAGAAAGAGAGAGAGAGAGAGAGGGAGACCCACTGTGTACCCTACTAAACTGTAAATGAAAACCCCAAGCCTGGATGAGAGGGGAAAATAGTCCTTCAGAGCAAACCATCCAATCAATATTCTCCTGACAGGCGATCGATGCTTCCTCTAGACCTGCACGTCATATCCCTGTTTACACTATGGATCTACCAGCCTAGACTAGAATTACTTTACACTGCACATCATTCAATGACCGTTTGTTCTCTAGACCCTTTTCTAACTGATCACTAACACTCTCATTGTATTAGACTTAGCCTATAGCCCCCTTCACCCAGAGGCCTTTACCCAGAGGCCTTAATTTATACATTTTATTTAACCTTTATTGAACTAGGCAAGTCAGTTAAGAACAAATGCTTATTTACCCAGAGGCCTTTCATAATTTTTCCCTTCTTTTTAATTTGTATATTTGAAAAACAGTTTAGTTTACAATGGGGTTAAGTGTAAATGACAGCACACAGAGGAGACCTCCATAGACTATACTACTAACGGTCTCTGTCTCACTGAGGCTGTGTTGTCCCCAATAAGGCTTCACATGATAGCCACTAGACTTTTCAATAGCAGAGAGCTGTATAAAAGCTACTTGAACTGTTTCAGGGGCAGGGAAGCAGCGCAGCAGGAGTGATTGTGAATAACAGATCCATTTGACTGGTGGTGGAAGCCTTTGTCTCTGAGTAGCAAAGGAGATGGGAGAGAGAGAGAGAGAAGGAAACAGAACAGTGTCTCTCTTTTCCTCTCTCTCTCTTTCCTTCTCTTTCTTCCCTTTCCTCTCACTCTCTCTGTCCCTCTCTCTCTCCCTTCTCTCTCTTCTCCCCCCCCCCTCTCTCTCTCTCTCTCTCATATTTAAAAAATATCAGATTATCATCCTAACAGTGAGGTGGTTATGGAGCTCTCTCTCTCTCTCTGCAGCAGCAGCATACCGAGCAGAATGATGTGACAAAGCACAATGACGTCACCTCCTTCAGACATGGTCTGAATACCTAATCACAGGCAAAAGTACTAAAAACAAAGTACTACTTTCATCCACCAGGTAATGATTCATTTACATTCAGATATACAGTACCAGTCAAACGTTTGGACACACCTACTCATTCAAGGGTTTTTCTATATTTTTACTATTGTATATTTATACAATAAAGGTAAAGATATAAAATATGAAATAACACATATGGAATCATGTGGTAGCCAAAAAAGTGTTTAACAAATCAAAATATATTTTAGATTCTGCAGTCGCCAACCTTTGCCTTGATGACAGCTTTGTACACGCTTGGCATTCTCTCAACCAGCTTCACCTGGAATGTTTTTCCAGCAGTCTTGAAGGAGTTCCCACATATGCTGAGCACTTGTTGGCTGCTTTTCCTTCACTCTGCACTCCAACTTATCCCAAATCATCTCAATTGGGTTGAGGTCGGGTGATTCTGGAGGCCAGGTCATTTGATGCAGCACTCGATCACTTTCCTTCTTGGAAAAATAGCCCTTACGCAGCCCGGAGGTGTGTTTTGGGTCATTGTCCTGTTGAAAAACAAATGAGTCCCAAGCAAGTCTCTTCTTATTACTGGTCTCCTTTAGTAGGGGTTTCTTGCAGCAATTCAACCATGAAGGCCTGATTCACGCAGTCTCCTCTGAACAGTTGATGTTGAGATGTGTCTGTTCCTTTCCTGTGGCGGCCCACATGAGAGCCAGTTTCATCATAGCGCGTGATGGTTTTTGAGACTGCACTTGAAAAATCTTTCAAAGTTCTTGAAATGTACCATATTGACTGACGTCCAGGTCGTAAAGAAATGATGGACTGTTGTTTCTCTTTGCTTATTTGAGCTGTTCTCGACATAATATGGACTTGGTCTTTTACCAAATAGGTCTATCTTCTGTATATCACCCCTACCTTGTCACAACACAACTGATTGGTTCAAACGCTTTAAGAAGGAAAGAAATTCCACAAATGAGCTTTTAACAAGCCATACCTGTTAATTCATAGTTTTGATGTCTTCACTATTATTCTACAATGTATAAAATAGTAAAAACAAAGAAAAATCCCTTGAATGAGTAGATGTATCCAAACTTTGACTGGTACTATATTTATTTCAACCAAAATCATTTGTCCCCAACAAACATTTGAGTGGGTATATCGGTCACACTTTATTTGGATAATCCGGATTTTCCGTCTTTTGATGCTCTACAGATGGTCATCTTACTATCAACAGACTATCTATTGATAATCAACTGCTTGCTAAGGTTACGATTAGGGTTTGGGTTAGTTTTAGGATAAGGGTTAGGATAAGGATTAAGAGTTAGAGGTAGGGTTAGTAGATAGTTAGTTGAAATGTTACTGATAGTCTGTAGTCTGTCTCTAGAGCATCCTTTGCCTTTAGATCAACCATCCAATCAATATCTCACTGACAGGCGATCGTTGCCGCGTCTGGACCTGCTATTTACAGATGGACTATCTAAATAAAGTGTTACCGAGGTATCATTGCCTGAATGTAGGGATTTCTAAAATTGCATAATTAATAAGGGATGTGTGGAAGAATAGCGTAGCAGGCCATCGCCTATCCTAAACATATGCAATTATTTAATTGTATTTATATTTTTGGTGCACAGTGAGATTTATTTAAGATACTCTTCAAAGAGGTAGAATTTAAGACGTTTTCGAAAGAAGGGCATCGACTCCGCTGTCGTCACTTTAGGGGAATACTTGTTCCAACATTGGGGTGCCAGGACAGAAAAGAGCTTTGACTGGGCTGAGTGGGAGCGGACCTCCAGTATCTACACATTATTGTTGACAAATTGTTGGATGCTTCTCCTCAAATGTCTTTTTGTGAATCTCTATGTCTTGACTGAACAGTACTTTTCCATGTTCTCCTGATTACCCAGCTTATACTACTCCTCTACCAAACCACTTCTGGCATGGAACAGGACAAAACAACATAGGCCTTCATGTTTCATGACTATAACACTTTTGCTGCTGGCAGCAGTAGAAGTAGAGACCATGAGTGGAGGTAGCTAGCTCGGAGCCAAACAAGCAGCAGCTGTGTATTGTTAATATTCATATGACTTCCTTTAGAATTTGTTTGGAAATCCTTTTAAGCAGTATTTACGCCCTCGTCGACAAAGACACAGTGAAGAAAAGCCTCCTGGGTCTGACAGGCTGCAGTGCGGGGTGTTGTGATGACACGGGCCTGCTTTGTGTGGCCCCGGCTGGTGGGACCAACCCCCCCTCCAGCCTGGACCCTCGGCAGGGCGAGAGGGTATCCAAACCCCATCTGCTGCAGTGACAGCGGGGAACACAACCCTACGGCCGCCACCACTAAACCTCAACCTATGGGCTGAGTGAGTAGGGGCCCCTCCCCTCCACTTCACTCCCTCCGCTCCCCACCAACACAAAGACAATCTGCTCATCTTTCAGCCAGGGAATAGAAAGCGATCCTGGGCCCCAATGACTCCTATTCACTCCACTGAATGCAATTATTCAAATCCTATCCCAGCTATGAATGTGCATGTGTACACCTGTCTCTAGGGCTGGCCAAGGCGATGAAGGTTAGAGGAAAGGAATGTTATTATAGTAGGCTGTTCATGACAATATTGGCTGCGATAGTGAAACAAGGGCTCAGCAAAGTTGGGGAAACACAGGTGTGGTGGTAGATATCTCTATCAGTGATCTTTCTTGAACTTAAAGGTTTTCTGTACTTTTTAAAATTTAACTAGGCAACTTTGTTAAGAACAAATTCTTATTTACAATGACAACCTACCAGGGAACAGTAGGTTAACTGCCTTGTTCAGGGGCAGAAGGACATTTTTTTGCAGCTCAGGGATTCTATCCAGCAACCTTTCAGTTACTGGCCCAACGCTCTAACCACTAGCCTGCCACCCCAATGTTGATATTGAGATAAATGCAGACTGACTTCAATTAGGAAATGTGCAAAGGACACCCCAAAACAATGAAATATGTCCATAAAACAATGTTTGTATAGTTCTATTGATTTGTTGTGACTGTTATTGATCCATTGGTCTGCGATTCCTCAAGGTCCAAGACTTGTAATTTGTGAGTTTTTTTTGTCAGTTGTTGAACAGTTTCTCAGTAATGTAACAGTTTATTAGATACACCCATCTAATACCGGGTTGGACCTTCCTATGCCTGCAGAACAGCCTGAATTCTTCGGGACATGGGAAAGTTGCTCAATTGGTATCAAGACCAAATGTTTTTCCACTCCTCAATTGTCCGGTGGTGATCTCGTACCCACTGGAATCCCTTCTTCTTTTTTTTAGCTGATAAGAATGGAACCCGGTGTGGTCGTCTGCTGCAGTAGCCCATCCGTGACAAGGATCGATCAGTTGTGCGTTCCGAAATGCCGCTCTGCACACCGCTGTTATTTACCAGTTTGTGGCCAAGCTGTTTTCTCCCACAGGACTGCCGCTGACTGGATCTTTTTTGTTTGTTGCACCATTCTCGGTAAACCATAGACACTGTCGCACATGAAAAGCCCAGGAGGCTGGCCGTTTCTGAGATACTGGAACCGGCGCGCCTGGCGCCGACGATCATGCCACGTTCAAAGTTGCTTAGGTCACTTGTTTTGCCCATTCTAACGTTCAATCGAACAGTTAATGAATGGTTCTATACCGGTCTCCCTGCTTTATATAGCAAGCCACGGCCACGTGACTTACTGTCTGTAGGAGCGAACCATTTTTGTGAAAGGGGTACCTAATAAACTGGCCACTGAGTGTATATTGTCAATTTAGAATACCAAGCACTTTTTAGGAAATCTATAACTTCTGCAAGGATGCAGATTGAACTTTTTTTTAACCATCCCTCCAGGCAGGTATTGTCTTGGGACCCTTTTGCTCCATATTATTTACTATTAGCAGCACTGCTGCCACAGGAGAAAGGCAGTCATAATGGTTAGCGTTTGCGACAGACAAGGGAAGGCAGCCTGTCGTCCCACTTAGGCTGAATATATTACCTTACTCACTGACAGAGAAGAAAAGGGTACAGCCTGTTCCTCCTTAACGCTTGCTTCAACAACAAGGGAACAGAAAATGAGCAGCATTGGGTTTGAAATGAATATGCAAAGAAGGGCAAGTGAGCTTAGAGAATGCAGTGTGACCTGCGAACTTCGTTTCTTTCCAGACCTGGTGCCTTTAACTACTTTAAGATATACCTATTGTGTACGGGCTGAATCTAACTTGAGATATCCGAGCTTAACTCTGACTTTTGTGTATGCATTCATTTGTGAGAAAAATCAAGTCACATGCGCAAAAATGTATATTACTTCATTTTAGCCTCTCTCTTTACTTTACATATGTATAAACATATGGCTTGCTTTACATATGTATAAACATATGGCTTGCTTTACATATGTATAAACATATGGCTTGCTTTACATATGTATAAACATATGGCTTGCTTTACATATGTATAAACATAAGGCTTGCTTTACATATGTATAAACATATGGCTTGCTTTACATATGTATAAACATATGGCTTGCTTTACATATGTATAAACATATGGCTTGCTTTACATATGTATAAACATAAGGCTTGCTTTACATATGTATAAACATAAGGCTTGCTTTACATATGTATAAACATATGGCTTTCTTTATATATGTATAAACATATGGCTTGCTTTACATATGTATAAACATATGGCTTGCTTTACATGGCTTGCTTTACATATGTATAAACATATGGCTTGCTTTACATATGTATAAACATATGGCTTGCTTTACATGGCTTGCTTTACATATGTATAAACATATGGCTTGCTTTATATATGTATAAACATATGGCTTGCTTTACATATGTATAAACATAAGGCTTGCTTTACATATGTATAAACATATGGCTTGCTTTACATATGTATAAACATATGGCTTGCTTTACATATGTATAAACATATGGCTTGCTTTACATATGTATAAACATATGGCTTGCTTTACATATGTATAAACATAAGGCTTGCTTTACATATGTATAAACATATGGCTTGCTTTACATATGTATAAACATATGGCTTGCTTTACATATGTATAAACATATGGCTTGCTTTACATATGTATAAACATATGGCTTGCTTTATATATGTATAAACATATGGCTTGCTTTACATATGTATAAACATAAGGCTTGCTTTACATATGTATAAACATATGGCTTGCTTTACATATGTATAAACATATGGCTTGCTTTACATATGGACCAAACAGAAGAGGATGTCCTCTGTTGGTACAGGATCTGTGACATAACTCTATAGACAGCGTCCAAACTGAAGGAAGGGAAACCCCTAGTCCTGGACCAGACACCGTATCCTGATCCTGAATTACAGGCCTGACCTGTCAGCTTCAAAAGATTCAGCATCCCATGGGGGACATGATTCATGAATAAAACAGCTGAGGAGAGCACAGTCCTTCTTCCTTGCTTAGCGGTATCCTGCTGCCTCTCCCTAGTACATGACAGGACATGTCCAGACACATCCTCTTTTTGGGACAGAATCAGGGAAGGCTTTACATTAACAAATTGCTTTTTTCATTGTTCTAGGACAATTTTTAACAAATAGACATTTGGGATCCAAGTGAACAGCTGTTTTAGGTGAACAGAGGCAAATGATCCAGCTCACCCCAAAACATGTTTAAATGTCCATCACTACTTGGCTGTTCTCCTGCCTCCCAGTACAATTCGTAACATATCATATGAAATGGATGATGGACATCCACAAATGTATACATATTTTACTAAATGGAGGGAAAGAAAAGTACCTTTACTATGTTATGTATAGACATGATTTCTGGTTGTTGTTTTCGGGACAGAAAAGGAAGTGAAACAGCCTTTGTTGTGGTAGCAGTTGGGAAAGGGTTGGAGGGAGGGGTGGTTATTTCCGACAGAGTTTTTTAAACCTTTGACCTCTTCCATCCCCCGCCCCTGACAGCTGTCACAAGGCCAAGGGCCTGTCCAGAATTTGCCCCATCTGCCATCTGCCTCTGAGGGGTCAGGTAAAGGCAGCAGGGGCACGGAAGTGCATTTCACTTCATTAATCTTCAAGAGGGACGGAGGTGCAGCTTTCTGTATCTCAGGCACACTTCTCCAGACATAGGTTGTTTTAGTTTAGACCCTCCCCATGGTTCTGCCAGCTGTCTTTAGAACCGCTAACAATACAAGGGATACCTGCATATTCATTACTCTGACGTCGATATCGTACTATGTTTGGGTCCCAAATGGCACCCTATTCCCTATTTAGTGCACTGCTTTTGACCAGTGCTCATAGGGCTCTGGTCAAAACGAATGCACTATAAAGGGAATATGGTTCCATTTGGGACGCATCCTACATGCCTCCTGTGGTATTGTTTCATTCAACACCAGTATAAATCTGTTAACTCTGTAAGTAGAACTACCGGGACATCAAAAGAGTCTCTCCATGAATCTTGATCATAGCTCCCGTGAAGTTCATGGGCTAAGCCTTCTCAGGTCATAAATTCCTGTGCTTGTCTCCAATATCGTCTCCTCCCTGGCATTCTGTTTATTTGGGAAATTCCCCCATATGCATTCTCCGCTACATAAAATACATTGAAACATTCTTTAAAGATGATATGAATTACAGGTTCAGATTGTATCTAATAAATATGCTTTGTTCTCTTTCCAAGGTATGGAACTTGGAAGTATTTCCAATAAACCGTTTTAACATGCAGGAACTTGTTTAAAATCAAAGACGAACTCTAGCCAATAAATGAACATTACACAAACAGATAACAAAGGGGTTCTCAGACATAGATTAGTTGGGTCATTCACCTTCTTTTTATTAACTCTTAAAACCCTCTTGAATTATCTCCATTTCCGAGAGCCAGGCTTTTAAGAAATGAAAACCAGATGCTTCAGTCCAGTTATGTAATATCTAGTATTTGGTGGTACTTGAGACAATTAGGATGTTATGTAGGCCTAATGAGTTTCAGCAACATAAATAATTGCAATTAAATACCACAAGTAATCAATTATTGGTGGTGCATCCATTACAATGATTAATGGCTCGATTGTTTTTACAGTGCTGATACTCTATCATATAAATGTTAATCAAAATGATATAATCTAAAAGGCTAGCTATACAC
Source organism: Oncorhynchus kisutch (assembly GCF_002021735.2). Lineage (NCBI taxonomy): Eukaryota > Metazoa > Chordata > Actinopteri > Salmoniformes > Salmonidae > Oncorhynchus > Oncorhynchus kisutch. The sequence continues at coordinate 20,379,901 of NC_034203.2, forward strand.
TATGACCTAAGAAAGCTGTGCAACATGTATGTTGTTGGGCACAACACCACATACAATGAGTATACCAAACATTAGGAGCACCGTCCTAATATTGAGTTGCACTTCCTTTTGCCCTCAATTTTGTCAGCCTCAATTTGTCGGGGCATAGACTCTACAAGGTGTTGAAAGCATTCCACAGGGATGCTGGCCAATGTTGACTCCAATGCTTCCCACAGTTGTGTCAAGTTGGCTAGATGTCCTTTGGGTGGTGGACCATTTTTGATACACGCGGACAACTGTTGAGCCTGAAAAATCCAGCGGCGTTGCAGTTCTTGACACAAACCGGTGCGCCTGGGACCTACTACCGTACCCCGTTCAAAGGCACTTCTTGCCCTCTGAATGGCACACACACACAATCCACACAAATCTAACTGCCTGTAGCTCCTGAAGCAAGGATATGCATATTCTTGGTACCATTTGAAAGGAAACACTTTGAAGTTTGTGGAAATGTGAAAAGAATGTAACACATTAGATCTGGTAAAATATAATACAAAGAAAAAACAGTTTATTTTTTATTTTTTGTACCATCATCTTTGAAATGCAAGAGAAAGGCCATAATGTATTATTCCAGACCAGGTGCAATTTCGATTTTGCAGAGTATGTGCAAAGATTGATCCAATGAACCATTGCATTTCTGTTCAAAATGTTGTGTTGACTGCCCAAATGTGCCTAATTTGTTGATTAATAACTTTTCATGTTCAAAACTGTGCAAACAATAGCATAGTATTATTTCACTGTAATAGCTACTGGAAATTGGACAGTGCAGTTAGACAAGAATCTAAGCTTTCTGCCAATATCAGATATGTCTGTATCCTGGGAAATGTTCTTGTTACTTACAACCTCATGCTAATCGCCAGAGGTGGGACCAAGTCATTGTTTTACAAGTCTCAAGTCTTAGCACTCAAGTCCCAGGTCAAAACAGGCAAGTCCGAGTCAAGTCTCAAGTCAAGACCGTCAAATATCAAGTCAAGTCTCAAGTCCTAAACTTTGAATTTCGAGTCCTAAACAAATCATAATGTGCTCTTCACCAAATGTAATACCATTTCATATTTTTAACAAGAGCAATATAACATTTATGCAAATCATGAATGCTTTTAAAAATATCTATATATTTATTACTTTCCAAAAAAACGTTATGGGTAGCCATAAGAAATACCCCCCCCCCCAATAGCACACACACACACTCTCTCTCTGTGGTTACATTAGGCTAACGTATGTCAATGGTTTTAGGAACAGCAGTAACATCAGGCAGGATTTAGGCTACCAACTGCCTAGCCAGTTGTAGCTCAATCTTGGGTGCATTGATCACATTCCCACACTGACTGACTGTGTGGAGGCTCATTGATTTAACGTTAGGTTAGCCTACATGATTCACCAGTAAAGTAATAAAATATATAGCTGTCGGCTATATTAGTCACGACTTACCATTCTTTCTGCAGCTTCAAATGTCGAACAAAGATGGAAATTGTTGCGCCTCCGTCTGTCATTTTCTTCCCGTATGTTTTGCAAGTTGCAATCTGTTTTTTGTTGATACAGCGTCGTCTTTATATCCGAAAATAATAATTTTGGGTATCATCTATCCAAGGGCTCCATCTGAATTCACCCACCGACATTCCTCTGCACTGCCACGCACAACTTTTTCTCAGCTGGCACAATTTGATTGGCTGCTGTCCAATTCAAACTATAATCCGTTAAATGAAGAGTTGATGCGCCTCACACTTATTTTAATAGCATCATTTTTAATATTTGGGCTTGGGGAGGGTATCAAGTCAGGTCGAGTCATAAAGCTGAAGTCCAAGTCAAGTCACGAGTCATTGGGGTTAAAGTCAAAGTCGAGTTGCAAGTCATCATATTTGTGACTCGAGTCTGACTCGAGTCCAAGTCATGTGACTCGAGTCCACACCTCTGCTAATCGCATCAGCCTACGTTAGCTCAACCATGCCACAGGGGACCCACCAATCCTGAAGAAGTTTTAACAAGTGACATCAATAAGGGATCATAGCCTTCACCTGGATTCACCTGGTCAGTCTATGTCATGGAAAGAGCAGGTGCCCTTAATGTTTTGTAAACTCAATGTATGTGCTGCAGTCTAGCAATCATCAAAACAGGAAACAATGCTTGTCTGTCTGAGTAATACGTCTTTGAGCTCAGCAGCACACAAAAGGCCCCAGGAAGTGATCTATTGGTGTTGTACAATGGGTGGGAAGTGTTCGGAGATGCAAGGGAACTTGCCCAGAGGGAGGGAGGGAGGGAGGGAGGGAGGGAGGGAGGGAGGGAGGGAGGGAGGGAGGGAGGGTGAAAGGACTGGTGGGTGATTGTGAAGTGCAAGGCAAGTGACAGCGTTGAGGTGACGCAGCGATGGTGTCATCAGTCGGTTTGATAATTGGATTGCAGAAGAAAAGGGAGATAGGAAACCCCAGTACCTCCCACGTCGACATGACAGACATACAGACATGTGGGTGGTTAGTGGAGGTAGCTATTTCCATAGTAACAGGCAAGGATTATAGTTGCCATATGCCCTTTCTCTCTCCATAGCTGTGTTGTGCGTCACGCTCTCTCTATCTCTATTTCTCTGTAGCCCTCTATAGTCCTCTCTCTCTGCACACGCACACACACATGTACACACACATACAGTACACACACAAACACACACATTCAAATCACTCTAGTCTAGAGTTGAGTCTCTGTAAAGTAACACTCGGCAACAGAGTCTCACTGTGTCACATGCTGTGACCTTCAACACATCCTGTCATTACACCACACACAGCTTGTCATGCATATTATTGTTTTGCTTATGAATACAATCATTAGCGTTGAGTCCTAAAACAAAAATAACCTTCATATAATGTGTGATAGAACAGAATTGGCATCTACAGTAAGATTTCACTTCATTCTCCAAAGTGTTTCAATATCACTGTGGTGGACTGTATCAGTATCTCTTTGAGGTGACTTTCAAGTGCTAACAGTTCAGCTTTTTCCAAGATAAACCACTAGCACAGCTTGCAGGTCTTGTCAATTTCTTTGTCCTCCTGAGTCCTGGCCTCAAAGACAGACCGACAACTGTGTGGTGCTTTGTTGATGTTGGTTCAAACCAAATTAGAAAGCTTGTAGATGTTCAGAATGTGAAAAATAAGATCACTGGCCAAAGTTAGGGCTCCCGAGTGGTTCAGCAGTCTAAGGCACTGCATCTCAGTGCAAGAGGCGTGACCACAGTCCTTGGTTTGAATCCGGGCTGTATCACATCTGGCCGTGATTGGGAGTCCCATAAGGCGGCGCACATTTCGCCCAGCGTCGTCCGGGTTTGGCCGGGGTAGGCCGTTATTGTAAATAATAATTTATTTCTTAAATGATTTGCCTAGGTAAATAAAGGTTAAAAAATGTACAATTAAAATAAAGACAACTAGATTAGAAAGGCCACAAAACGCCTGCCTGCCTGGCCACTCTAAGCTGATCTGTAAACTTCTTTATTGCAGGCTAACAGATCAATCATCCATCACCTCCCCAGTCCTCTTCCACTCAACTCCACAGTGTCCTCACAGATGCCTGCAGTACAGGAGTGGATCTATTCGTGCTAGCTGTGTGCAATTGTGCAAGAATATCCACTCATGGCTATCATATTCAACAGCCCTTCATATTTAGCATACTATATTCATTTAATACATTTTTTTGACTGATCATGGACAGCCTGTATTGGTACACAAAACAGTGATGACTGAGGAAACATTGTGATTGACAGAGATCCCTTATGATTCAGCATTGCTGTGCTAGGATGACAGCACACCGTCTGACAGAGCTAACAGCCAAGAGTTGACTGTACTGACTGGGGACATGACAGGGCTGGGAAGACAAGCAGGAAAGTTTCTGGCAGCCAAAAGAAAAATGAATCAGTCTAGACTTAGGAAGAGAGACAAAAATAAACAACCTTTTGATCAGAAGGGGTCTTTTGACATTAGAGTACTTTGTATATATCAATGTCAAAGACAATCCAAGTTAAATCCATTTTCATTTCTAGGTTGTAACTCAACAAAATGTGAAAAAGTGCAAGGGCCTGAATACTTATGAAACCCACTGTAGGGGGATGGTAGCCATGGTAGCACAAAGGTCTCTATTACTCCTTTCCTACAGTCTTTTAGTAATCCCAGAAGGGATTGAGTGTTAATGTGTCCAAGCTCCTGGATTTTAGATGTTGCAACTTACATAAAGCAACTACAACATCAGCCGTTCTGGCCTGAGCTGGCAATACAGCCAAACAAATAGAATCGGGTGCATTGTACTGGCTGGTAACTGTCTCTGCTACCCAGTGCTGTAAGTATCAAAGACAGGGCATTTGGGCAGGAGTGCCCCATACATACCTACATGTAAGCCTGTTCAAGTTGCCTTGATTACCTAATGCTTTTACAACAAGCAGCATAACCAAAGTCTCTGCTCACAACAATTGAGGTTCGTAGAACTATAAAAGTCGACTAAACTACATTCCTTTACTCTTGCTTACTACAATGTATTACTAAATATTGTTACATGATACGTAGGCTAGGTTGGTACACCTGTACTTTCACCTCTGTCATGTGGACCTGTTATCTTCCATAATGAGCCACCTGCCTCACGCTGATGTTCAGGGTTAATGTCTTATGCAGTAGTATTGGATCCAGAGGACACACCCTTCCCAACCAGGCCAGTCCTCCAGCATTTAACTGCAAAATCTGATTGGACAGGAGAGCAGAAACCAGTTGGGTGTTGGAACACAGCCAACTAATAGAGTGATCAATCTGCCCAGACTGCAGCTGGATTGCGGCAGTGTCAACCTTAGGGAGAGACATCAGGACAATACTGCAATCAGACAGAACCACTATGAAACCACCTTACACTAACCATGCAGAGCCGCACTGGGCTGTTTGACCACATTTGCAGTGAGAGGAAGAGAAACATGTTTTTCTATTCTTCAGCAGTTTCGACTGCTACCAATCAACAGCAGGTGTGTGATATTTGTGTGCACTGTTGCTTGCCCTTAATGCATGCACTATAGCATGTTTATGTCAATCTATACACACACTAACAAAAGAGGGTTCCTCAAGGGTTCTTTGGGAAGCGTGATGGTTCTATATGGAACCATAATGACTCAAATCACTATTTGAGCCCTTCAATGGTTCTTTGCAGTTCAGAAAAGGGTTATTTCCTCTTTTAGTGATAGTTCAAATGAAGGGTTGGCAGCTCATTTGAACATTTTGTGGCGTGGTTTGCTCACATCTCTTTGGAGCAGCCATGAGTTATAGTGTCATTCCAGTTGATCTAACATGTTGTGTTATGTCACTGCATGATAAGTATGACTATGGCCCGTAAACCATGTCTTGTGAAAGACTCACATAAGGCTTTGTCTCAACTTTCTCCCCAGTTTTTCCAGAGCTAACGCGTGATTCAACTGGTCAACGAACACAATAATGACACCAATGGAAATGTGATTAATCACAAACCCTGTGTGATTCATCAAAAGGATCTATACATTTTTTTTTTTATATTAAGGAAGGTTCTTTATGGAACACTTTTCCATAAAGGTTCTATAAAGATCCATAAAAAGGGTTCTACTGTATATAGCCCCAAAAAGGGTTGTAACCATATAGCAGAACCCTTTTTTTGGCACTATACATAACATTTTATTAATGGTTCTGTATAGAACCTTAAGAAAGGGTTCTTAATAGCACCATGCATATTCCAGTTAGAACCTTATAAGCATGGTTCTTATAGAACCTTCAAAAAAAGGTTATTTTATACCACCAAAAAGGGATCTGCTATGGTTACAAGACAAATCATATTATTTGGCATTATATATGACTTTTTTGTGTGCCGTCACTATAATATCTGTAAACAAAGCCTACAGTAAGAATTCAGAAACTGTGTCAGAAACTGCATCTTGAAGGCATTGACTGTTTGCTACATAGTATTGTTTACTTTGAAGGTCATGTGGACACTACATGCGGTTTGTGGACCCTTGTCGCCCACGCGGTTGTTTTGTCTTACGAAAGGTCTCTGCTCCAGCGTCCTGTTGATCTCTGTGGTCTGTCAATAACACACAGGTTGTTGATGCACATCCAGGGCATCATTACCCACTGCAGATAGAGGCCCATCTGTGATAAGACCAATGTATTTTTCCACCCACTTTAATTTCCATCTACGTAGGTTATATCAGAAGAAGTACAAATAGTACAGGTCTTACAGTGCAGCTTTAAGATTTTAGTGACGCATTTGTGTAGCTGCTGGCCGCCACACTCAGACACTTTCTATTTACAACTGACACTGTTCAAGTCCCCGTCTCTTGAGCTACACAAATAGAACAATGCTATATGTAAAAGTAGGCCACGGACGCAACAAGTCATAGACGAAGAAACAAATAGCGATAAGACAAACATGACAAAAAAAACAGTTGTGTGTTAATCAGAATCAAGTTCAGTAGCATTATTTCAGCTGTTCTAAGGATGTGCCCTTGAGCCATTATGAGAGGTCAAATCCAACTCCACTCTCTCTACATATTTGACTATGGCGCATCAGTATCAGAGTGGTGTGTGACAAGTATACACCCGTGTGTGTGTGTGTGTGTGTGTGTGTGTGTGTGTGTGTGTGTGTGTGTGTGTCTGTGTGTGTGTTTCATGCGACAGTGCGAGAGTGTGTGTATGCTGTATGTGACACGGTACACACAACCTCCCATCTCATCCCAGGATCTATGTAATCACATAACAGGCCAGATTGATCTCTGTGTTGCCAGACCACTCGTCATCTCAGATGTAATTATTCCACTGGCTCATAAGGGACTGAGCTACATCAGTGCACAGCTGTCATTTAAGCACATCTAAAACAAACTCCATCAATCAAGCCTAAACCATTACACATCCCCCGCCAACGGCCTCCATGATCTGCTCTCAGCTCTCTAACAGTCCCTATGTCTCCTTGATCTTCAAACATTGTCAGAGTATCTGTGACTGTCATTCCCAGGAGATGAACAACATTCTGTGGGACAGTGCTGTGACCGGGAGTAAATATGGCCTACTCATACTAAATCATCAGTGTTCTGGTATTGTAGGTTAACAGACATACAGGATCATCTCCTCCAATGTGTTGCTATTTGAGCTCACATGTCTGTGTCATGTCCGGGCCCAAAATAGAGGAGGACAGACAGTGGTGCCTGGCTCCATTTTATTGAATATTCCTCATATGATTGTGTCTCTGTGCGTTATTGCTCTACGTTAGCTAGATGCATAATGACTATATGGTGCGGTGTCATTGATGTGCTGGTTAGGATACGTTTTATTTCAGGCAACTCTTTTATTTATAGTCATGATGACTAGTCTGATTGCTTTCTTTGTTTAGTTTGGACACATTTGGAGACATTTTGTTTTGGTTTCCATCACAGGGCAATATTCCTCTGTGTTGGCTCAGCTGTACCAGTCCCATGGTTAACCAAGTACCAGCAGTCTACCAGTCAGAGTCCCTCCAAACCTTCTATGGTTACATGTTTAGTTCTGAGTGATTCGGGTTTCGATCCAAATTGAGAGTATCTAGGCCACCATCCAGTAGAACCTACCTCCTCGTTTAAAACAAAACCTGGAGGAATAATAAGAGAGAGAGAGACCAAACGAGAATCTGACATCATTAAGGGATTATGGTGCAATAACAGGCCAGAAGGTTTCTCTAATTTTAACAATGGGAGAAATTCTGGGTGATAGGGTATTGGGGTTTTCCCTCTTAGGAAAAGGGCCTTATCCCGAGCTGTCTAAGAGCTGTCTAAGAGCTGTCTAAGAGCTGTCTTAATGAACCGTTAGTCAGGATTAGTCCAGAAGTTAGAATGATATGAATGCCAAATAGATTTGAGATGGGGAGAAAGAAAATATTTCATGAATTTAAGATCCTTTTTTTCTTTAGAAACATCCTCAGAGAAGTTTTCTTCTTTTTCTTTATGCTGAATCACACTAGATATGCTGTGTTTCTATCTGAACTTCAATAAACTCACATCAAATGTGCACTGAGAGGCACTGAGAATAACGTGGTAGAACAATGTGACAATGTGACCCGCTCATCTGTGTCTGTTCACTGTTGCTCATATCAATCCTACAGTAGTCAACAACACTTCATGGGCCGTTATTTACCTGGCCAGAGCAGAGCTGCAGAGCAGGACACAGATGCTGTTTTGTTCCCTGGTTCTGCACCATCAGAGCAGAAGAGGGAACACAGTCTTTAGAGACCCTGGAACTCAGTGGTTAAATGAGTTTGGTACCCTGAGGGGGAAAAACATAACCACAGCTGCTACTTAAGCCAGTAGTGGCCAAACGACTACCACAAAGGTTGATGATTGGGAGGATGGAGGACTCACACTATGGTGATGGATGTGTCTGTACTGTGCTGTATGGCCACCAAGGAGGTGAAACAGGAGAACATGTTAATAGCTGTCTTTATGGATGTTAATTGGAGTACATTCAATTGTATGGCATAAGTGTATTATTATCATTTAGACAGCCCTCTTCTCTCTATCTCTCTATCTCTATCTATCTATCTCTCTCTCTCTCTTCCCCCTCTCTTCCCTATATCTCCCTCTCTCTCTTCCCCCTCTGTCCCTATATCTGTCCCTATATCTCTCACTCCCTCTCTCTCTCTCCCTCTGTCCTTCTCTCTCTCTCTCTCTCGCTCTCTCTCTCTCCCTCTGTCCCTATCTCTCTCTCTCTCTATCCCTCTCTCTCCCTCTGTCCCTATCTCTCTCTCTCTCTCTCTCTCTCTCTCCCTCTGTCCCTATATCTCCCTCTATCTCTCCCTCTGTCCCTATCTCGCTCTTCCCCCTCTGTCCCTATCTCTCTCTCTCTCTCTTCCCCCTCTGTCCCTATATCTCTCTCTATCTCCCTATATCTCTCTCCAATGTTAGTAATAGTACAGTGCATTAGAATCTTCTCTGTGTAAAAATGGGGCAGATATGCAATTATGTTCAGATTTTCTTTCCGATGGTACAAATAGCAGTCAGTTACAGATGCATTAGAAGGTCAGTTGGAAAGTTCAGGAGGGAGAGATGGATAATAAACCCTGTATGGCAGCCATCTTTGCCATAACATTGGGAATGTGTCAAATTCTCACAGTCCTAACTCCTGATTACTTTACTTGTGACTTGCCAACAGTTTCTGTAATTTGTTTGTCATAGACTAGATGCCTGCTGAATGACCCCTTGTGACCCCTTGTGAATGGTCATCTCCAGATGACCAACTCTTCCCGAGCCACCAAAAACCTTCTACCAGAACAAGTCTTTTAAAGAATTAGTGACCATGGACAACGTCTTAAAAGGTACTGCATTTTGTGTTTACTATTTTAGTTCAATACTGTAGTTACGATTAGGGAGCTTGTTCATATACATTTTCATTTTGGAATGAGGCAACCAGATATGATCTAACAGTAGTTCAGACTGTCTGTTAAAACTGCATTTGTAGAGAGCTGTTCATACTCAGTGATCAGAAGGAAATGGAAAACTCAGCAGACACATTGTGGTTAGCTATTATCTACTCTCACTTTGAAGAAAACAAAAAAAACTCCACCTGTGTTGTGGTTGTTTTTTTTTTCTCTTTTTTTTCCACAACTACCCGTTTGAGGTTGGGCCCAAAAATAGGACTCCATTCTAAGTTTGTATGATGCTGGCCTCTGCTGGAGAATAGGAAAAGTTCTAAACAATTGGCAAACATAGATCACATAGATCATTGCCAAGATGCATTTGAGCATTTAATTGATAACTGTTACATTTGATTTCAAGCTGAATACACTATGGTTCACTTCCAAGAATAATATGTATTGTCTTGGACTCTGACTTCTAATTCATATTTTCACTGATATGATTGCAGTCAGAATATTTAGACCTCATCTTGTATTCTAGGGGATTTTTCTATCTTGTGGATTGTTTATATCGTTTTTTTAACCATGTGTCAGCTGATGGGGATTCCTTGGTGGGTCATGGTGACTTTTTCATTAGAAATCATCCCAACAACAAGAAAAAAATGCATCACAACTCCCCCCCCCCTACCACTTCTCCTTCAGAATCACATGGCTTCTATAACCCTCTTTTCTCATTGATATATTTATAGACTTTTCGCTCTGCCTCATTGGCAAAATGTGAACAATAGAATGAGATGATGTATAAACCAGCAATTGTTTCTCTCTGACTCATTGTTTCTCTCTGCCCCCCCCCCCCCCCCCCACGCTGCTGCTACTCTCTGTTATTATCTATGCATAGCCACTTTAATATCTCTACCTACATGTACATAATTACCTCTATTACCTCAACACTGGTGCCCCCGCACATTGACACACTGACTCTGTACTGGTTTCCCCTGTATATAGCCCCACTCTTGTTATTTATTGCAGTTCTTTAAGTAGTTGTTATTCTTATCTCTTACTTTTGTTTAGGTATTTTCTTAAAACTGCATTGTTGGTTAAGGGTTTGTAAGTAAGCATTTCACTGTAAGGTCTACTATACCTGTTGTATTCTGCGCATTTGACGAATAACATTTGATTTGATTTGATTTGAAAGTGTAGAATTGCAGGAAATTAGCTTTAGAACTGCAACATTTTCTCTTAGCCTCATGACAAAATGTGTAGAATTGCATTATAAAACTGCACATTTTTTCAACACATATCCCCTAAAAACAAATCTGCTACAGTCAACTATAGACTGTTAGGGCTGATATACAGAGAAACACTGACATCTTGTGGAGGAGAAGTGATGCATCACATTGAATCAAAACTGTTTTTTTCGATGAACTCCTTACTCCCATCTAGTGGAGTTGAACATTCACAGCATGTCATCTTTTTTTATACCGACTAGGCTGAACATGTGGCTCAGGCCAAAAGACTAGTCAGTGGTTATATAACACATAATTGCACCACGTGGTTTCCTGCAACAATATGAAAGGCAGCTGTCAATATATGTATGTTTAACAGGGTTATTAACCCAATTACCAGAAATCTTATTCTAGGTATTAATTCCCGAGGTTAGAATTCTAATCAAATCAAATTGGATTCATCACATGCGCCGAATACAACAGGTGTAGTAGACCTTACAGGGAAATGCTTACTTACAAGCCCCAAACCAACAATGCAGTTTAAAAAAATACAGATAAGAATAAGAAATAAAAGTAACAAGTAATTAAAGAGCTGCAGTGAAATACAATAGCAGACTATATACAGGAGGGTACCGGAATAGAGTCAATTTGAGGGGCACCGTTTTTTTTAGGTAATATGTACATGTAGCTAGTGTTATTAAAGTGACTATGCCTAGATGATAACAGCAGAGAGTAACAGCGGTGTAAAAGGGGGGAGGGGGGCAATGCAAATAGTCTGGGTAGCCATTTGATTAGGTTTTCAGGAGTCTTATGGCTTGGGGGTAGAAGCTGTTTAGAAGCCTCTTGGACCTAAACTTGGCACTCTGGTACTTCTTGCCGTGCGGTAGCAGAGAGAACAGTCTAGGACTAGGGTGGTCCCAAATGTATTCCATTTAAGAATAACTGAGGCCACTGTGTTCTTGGGGACCTTCAATGCTGCAGATTTTTTGGGGTACCGGTTTTTGGGTACACCATCCTGTCTCGGAGCTCTACGGACAATTCCTTTGACCTCATGGCTTGGTTTTGCTCTGACATGCACTGTCAACTGCAGGACCTTATATAGACAGTTGTTTACCTTTCCAAACCATGTCCAGTCAATTGAATATACCACAGGTGGACTCCAATCAAGATTTAGAAATGGAAACAGGATGCACCTGAGCTCAATTTCGAGTCTCATAGCAAAATGTCTGAATACTTATGTAAATAAGGTATTTCTGTTTTTTATTGTAGTAAATTTGCAAAAATGTCTATAAAAACCTGTTTTCGCTTTCTCATTATGGGGTACTGTCTGTAGATTGATGAGGAACATTTTTTATTTAATCCATTTTTAGAAAAGGCTGTAATGTAAAACACTTTTGAAAAAGGGAAAGGGTTGGAATACTTTCCCGAATGCACTGTAACTCTATGGCAGCACCCAAGGGGCTTGAATTTTCAATGTTCTCCCTGTAGATTTTACGTTGACGTAGTCTCCCCATGAGTGACAGAACACTGAGCCAATCACGGCGCAATTAGAGAACATTACCAAACCCTACGCTCTGTATTTTCCGCTGGTTTCCCCACCACCACAGAAAGCACTGAGCTAGGCTGAAACATCTGCACCCCCTACAACCACTGTGTTTGTTATTATTATTTGACCCAGCTGGTCATCTATGAGCGTTTTAACAGCTTGGCTATGTACTGTTATAATCTCAACCCGGCACAGCCAGAAGAGGACTGGCCACCCCTCAGAGCCTGATTCCTCTCTAGGTTTCTTCCTAGGTTCCTGCTTTTCTAGAGAGTTTTTCCAAGCCCCCGTGCTTCTACGACTGCATTGCTTGCTGTTGGGGGTTTTAGGCTGGGTTTCTGTATAGTACTTTGTGACATGATGTAAAAAGGGCTTTATAAATACATTTGATTTGATTTATTGATTGTTTGATTTTGGAGCTGCCTTACTCAAGAAAGCTAAGAAGAGACAATGTTTATATGCGGCTTTATTAACCCATTGATTTTTATTTTTTAAATTGTTTGCAAACTGATATTTGACACATATTAATGACAAAATAACATGAATGACGGGTCACAACCGTTCATGCACAAATCTACAGCCGCACCATCGAGAGCATCCTGGCTGGTTGCATCACTGCCTGGTATTGCAACTTCTTGGCCTCAGACCGCAAGGCACTACAGAGGGAAGTGCGAATGGCCGAGTACATCACTGGGGCCAAGCTTCCTGCCATACAGGACCTCTATACCAGGCGGTGTCAGAGGAAGGCTCTAAAAATTGTCAAAGACTCCAGTCTCCTTGAGCTGTCTTCCTAGAGCTATCCGACTAGCCAAACTGAGCAATCGGGGGAGAAGGGCCTTGGTCAGGAGGTGACCAAGAACCGGATGGTCCCTTTGACAGAGCTCCAGAGTTCCTCTGTGGAGATGGGAGAACCTTTTAGAGGGACAACCATCTCTGCAGCACTCCACCAATCAGGCCTTTATGTTAGAGTGGCCAGACGGAAGTCACTCCTCAGTAAAAGGCACATGACAGCACGCTTGTAGTTTGCCAAAAGGCACCTAAGGACTCTCAAACCATAAGAAACAAGATTATCTGGTCTGATAAAACCAAGATTGAACTCTTTGGCCTTAATGCAAAGCGTCACATCTGGAGGAAACCAGGCACCATTCCTATGGTGAAGCATGGTGGTGGCAGCATCATGCTGTGGGGATGTTTTTCAGTGCCAGGGACTGGGAGACTAGTCATGATCGAGGGAAAGATGAACGGAAAAAAGTACAGAGAGATCCTTGATGAAAACATGCTCCGGAGAGCTCAGGACCTCAGACTGGGGCGAAGGTTCATCTTCAAACAGGACAATGACCCTAAGCACACAGCCAAGACAACACAGGATCAACTCTACTGTAAATGTCCTTGAGTGGCCCAGCCATAGCCAGATCCAACATCTCTGAAGACACCTGAAAAGGGATGTGCAGCGACGCTCCCAATCCAACCTGACAGAGCTTGAGATTATCTGCAGAGAAGAATGGGAGGTACTCCCCAAATACAGGTATGCCAGGTTTGTAGTATCATACTCAAGAAGACTCAAGGCTTTCAGCTTCAGTTTTTATTTTTGTATGAATTTGTCCCAAAAAAAATCTTAAAACATGTTTTTACTTTGTCAGTATTGTGTATTGTGTGTATTGTGTGTATTGTGTGTATTGTGTGTATTGTGTGTAGATTGATGAGTTTAAAAAAATCCATTTTAGAATAAGGCCAAACGTAACAAAATGTGGAAAAAGTCAAGGGATCTAAAAAACTTTACGAATGCACTATACTTTAGAAGTGCCCATCCAAGAAGGCTCTAGGTCATTGGCCACAGATAAAATTACATCAAATCATGATATATCTACAATAGCTTTAATTGGACTGATCATGTCAACATCATACTTTCAAAATCTTGGCTAGCAAGCTAGACAAGCAGTCATGGTCATGAATCAAGTTGACAATCTACTGTCAAATCCTTTTCAATCCTTGTCATATGAAGAGAAATTATAGATAAAACGTATCTGTGCTCATCGACCATTGGACATAAACATTACACAACAAGTTGGAAATCGCAAATTCAACAATGAGTGGTTTGGAAGGAATCAGTGACTAACTGCAATAGTTTCAAAGCAATCACTAGCCTTCTATTCAGTGGGGTGGGTGTGGTCCAAGTCTGGGTTTAAGGGTCTCTTAAAAAGCTTAAAAAGGATACATTCAACACCAGAAAAGGTTAAATAGATTGGCCACGCTGTCAACACAACAAGACTTCTGCCCCATTCCAAACAACTGGAAACTGGTAAATCTCAGACTTCAGTGAGTTCAAGACAACTTGGAACTCTAAAAAAAAAGAGTTACGACTGGGAAAATACATTTTGAACGCTCGTCCAACTCGGAATTCCAAGTAGGGAACTCTGACCTCTTTCTAGAGCTTCGATGTGAAAATCACTGATGTCATGATTCAACCTTGTTTTTGTCAGTTCCCAGTTGTCTTGAAAGCACCATAAATCCAGAGAATGATGACAGAGTCTGATGACAAAATTTGGCCACAAGAACAACCGTCGTGCCACCTTCCTGTTCAAGTGAGCACAGCACAACAAGGTGAGTCCAAAAATGTCTTGTATTATATAAATTATGCAATATGCCAGGGAGATATGTATACTGTAGCTAAGAAAGTAATACTAAGTGTATGTTGTGTAGTAATGGTGAACCTCAAGAACTGCATTTGGCGAAAGGCCCGGCACACGCATACTCAGGCTAACTGGCTATCGTTCAGGTAAATGAGAAATAAGTGCAGTCAGGCTATCCGGAAGGCCAAAGTTAGTTACTTTAAGGAGCAACTCTCTCTCTCTGTGGGTCTAACCCCAGGAGGGTCTGGAAAACGGGCTAAGATCTGGAGAATAAACCCTCCTCCTCACAGCTGCCCATGTCCCTTAATGTTGATGATGTGGTTGTTACTGACAAGAAGCACATGGCTGAGCTCTTTAATCACCACTTCATTAAGTCAGGATTCCTATTTTACTCAGCCATGCCTCCTTGCCCGTCCAGCATTCCCTCATCTCCCACCCCTTCTAATGTGACTATCCCCGATGCTCCTCCCTCTTTTTCCCCTGCCCCGCTACAAAGTTTCTCCCTGCAGGCAGTCAATGAGTCCGAGGTGCTAAAGGAGCTCCTTAAACTTGACCCCAAAAAAACATCTGGGTCAGATGGTTTAGACCCTTTCTTCTTTAAGTTTGCTGCCCCTATCATCACCAAGCCTATCCCCAACCTTTTTAACCTGTCTCTCCTTTATGGGGAGGTTCCCATTGTTTGAAAGGCAGCCACGGTTCGACCTTTATTTAAAGGGGGAGATAAAGCTGATCCTCACTGTTATAGGCCTATTTCTATTTTGCCCTGTTGTCACGCCCTGGCCATAGAGAGGTTTTTATTCTCTATTTTGGTTAGGCCAGGGTGTGACTAGGTTGGGCATTCTAGTTTTTATTTCTATGTTTTCTATTTCTTTGTTTTTGGCCGAGTGTGGTTCCCAATCAGAGGCAGCTGTCTAGCGTTATCTCTGATTGGGAATCATACTTAGGCAGTCCTTTTTCCCTCTTTCATTTGTGGGTTCTTAATTTTGCACTGGTTGTTATTTTGCCCTGCAGAACGTCACGTTCGTACTTTGTTTTGTTGTTGTCTGTGTTCAGTTAATAAATAAATAGAATGAACATGTACCACGCTGTGTTTTGGTCCACTTCTTCCCATGACGCTCGTGACACCTGTTTATCAAAAGTGTTGGAAAAACATAATCAACTGACGACTGGCTTTCTTGATGTCTATAGTATTCTCTTGGGTATGCAATCTGGTTTTCGCTGAGGTTATGATTGTGTCACTGCAACCTTAAAGGTCCTCAATAATGCCACCATTGCCCTTGATTCTAAGCAATGTTATGCTGCTATTTTTATTGACTTTATAGACCCCATGCTCTTCTCAATTTACATCAACAACATAGCTCAGGCAGTAGGAAGGTCTCTCATCCATTTATATGCAGGAGATTCAGTCTTATACTCAGCTGACCCCTCTCTGGATTTTGTGTTAAATGCTTTACAACAAAGCTTTCTTGGTGTCCCTACCCTTAACCTGGTTCTGAACACCTCCAAAACAACAGTCATGTGGTTTGGTAAGAAGAATGCCCCTCCTCCCATAGGTGTTATTACTACATTGAGGGTTTAGAGCTTGAGGAAGTCACCTCATACAAGTACTTGGGAGTATGGCTAGACAGTGCACTGTCCTTCACATATCAAAGCTGCAGGCTATAGTTAAATCTAGACTTGGTTTCCTCTATCATAATCGCTCCTCTTTCACCCCAGCTGCCAAACTAACCCTAATTCAGATGACCATCCTACCCATGCTAGATTACAAAGACATAATTTATAGATGGGCAGGTAAGGGTGCGCTCGAGCGGCTAGATGTTCTTTACCATTCGGCCATCAGATTTGCCACCGATGCTCCTCTCCTACATATCATGTAGGAGAAAATTCATGACTATGGGTGATTTTTCAGTATCTAGACTGTTCTCCCAGAAGTAGTAAGCAGAATCAACATAAGGTTAATTAATAGACAGGTGCAAGCAGCATAAAAGCTGAGAATGAACAGGGCTGGGTCAACATGGAGTTAATCACTACACATGTAAAAACAGAACGTAAGCAGAAAATGTATGCCTGTGCTGTTATAGGCCTGAGGGAAGTCATTACCTGGTCCTGTGACTAGCATTGAGACATCAAATTGCATTATGTATGTATGCTTGTGCTGTTGTAGGCCCGAGGGAAGTCATTGCCTGGTCCTGTGACTGGCTTTAGGGCATGTAGTTGTATTGTATGTGTATGTCTGTTCCATTACAGGCTTGGGGAGAGCCATTGTGTAGTCCTATGAGTATCATTGGACAGACACCTGCATTATGTGTATGTCTTATTTTTTGTATCATTGCTATGGATACGCCACCAATAGAATCTGTAAACAAGTAAGAATTGAGACAGAAAGATAATGGTGGCGAGAGGCCAAGGGGTGTTAATCATCTACATAGAGGGGAGTGACCATGTGTGTTATCTGAAGGTGGAAACCTATAAAGCCTGAGGTCTGTGGCAAGAGAATTGAGTTCTTCCATGGAATTGCTCGGCTTTGTTACTTTTTGTAATAAAGTCTATTTGAATTAGACTCCGGCGATGTCGTCTATAAAATAGCCTCCAACACTCTACTCAACAAATTGGATGCAGTCTATCACAGTGCCATCCGTTTTGTCACCAAAGCCCCATACACTACCCACCACTGCGACCTGTACGCTCTCGTTGGCTGGCCCTCTCTTCATACTCATCGCCAAACCCACTGGCTACAGGTTATCTACAAGTCTCTGCTAGGTAAAGCCCTGCCTTATCTCAGCTCACTGGTCACCATAGCAGCACCCACTCGTAGCACGCGCTCCAGCAGGTATATCTCACTGGTCACCCCCAAAGCCAATTCCTCCTTTGGTCACCTTTCCTTCCAGTTCTCTGCAGCCAATGATTGGAATGAACTGCAAAAATCTCTGAAGCTGGAGACTCATATCTCCCTCACTAGCTTTAAGCACCAGCTGTCAGAGCAGCTCACCGATCAATGCACCTGTACATATCCCATCTGTAAACAGCCCATCTATCTACCTAATCCCCATACTGTATTTATTTATTTATCTTTCTCCTTTTGCACCCCAGTATCTCTACTTGCACATTCATCTTCTGCACATCTACCATTCCAGTGTTTAATTGCTATATTGTAATTACTTCGCCACCATGGCCTATTTATTGCCTTAACTCCCTTATCTTACCTCATTTCCACTCACTGTATATAGACTTGTGTAACTCTGTGTGTAACTCTGTGTTGTTGTATGTGTCGAATTGCTATGTCGAATTGCTATGCCTTATCTTGGCCAGGTCGCAGTTGCAAATGATAACTTGTTCTCAACTAGCCTACCTGGTTAAATAAAGGTGAAATAAAAATATATAAAAAAATTCACAAGCTCCATTATCTGAGAAATATTTGATTCAATATTTCCATGACAATCACTGTACTCTATACTCCTCTGTAAACTAGTCATCTCTGTATACCTGTCGCAAGACCCACTGGTTGATGCTTATTTTTAAAACCCTCATAGGCCTCACTTCCCCCTATCTGAGATATCTACTGTAGCCCTCATCCTCTACATACAACACCTGTTCTGCCATTCACATTCTGTTAAAGCACACACATCCCTGGGTCGCTCCTCTTTTCAGTTCGCTGCAGCAAGCAACTGGAACGAGCTGCAACAAACACTCAAACTGGACAGTTTTATCTCAATCTCTTCATGCAAAGACTCAATCATGGACACTATTACTGACAGTTGTGGCTGCTTTGCGTAATGTCTTGTCTCTATCTTCTTGCTGTTGTCTGTGCCCAATAAAGTTTGGGCACATATGACAACACACAGCATGGTAGAAACACAACATATCAACAACATGGTAGCAACACACTATGGTAGCAGCATAAAACATTATGCTGCTACCATAGTGTGTTGCTACCATGTTGTTGATATGTTGTGTTTCTACCATGCTGTGTTGTCATATGTTTCTGCCTTGCTAAGTTGTTGTCTTAGGTCTCTCTTTATGTAGTGTTGTGTTGTCTCTTGTTGTTGGTGTGTGATTTGTCCTATGTTTATATTGTATTTATTTTACATTTTAAATCCCAGTCCCCCGTATCCACAGGAGGCCTTTTGCCTTTTGGTAGGCCGTCATTGTAAATAATAATTTGTTCTTAACTGACTTGCCTAGTTAAATAAAAGTTAAATTAAAATAAATAAATAAATAGTAAGCTATTAGTAGCCTATGTGCCTCACCCTAATAATTTGGTATCTTTCCCCCTCATAATTTAGCCTACTGCTCTGACTTGATGGTGCACATGTAGCCTATAGCCTGTTATAGAGAAATTTCATCGTTGAAAATTACAAGAGCTTTTATTGTCTGCTTAAATGCCCCCTTTATTTATCCTATGGTTCTGACTTGTTGTACAATTTTAAAAGTGCTGAAAAATAGTTATATTGACTACGTCCGTCGTAGCTCTCTCATTAATTTCTTAAATGAAATTACAGATTGCCTCTTATCTGCTCGTCGTCCCCTTATGCCATAGTTTGTACATCTTAATTGTCAACAGAAACCAGCAAGTCAGTCATATCAGCTATGTTTTTAAAAGGCAGTAAATGAGGCTGAATGAAATGTTTCGCTGCCAGACAAGGCGTCGCTGATAGCCAGGTGTAGCAGCGGTAAGGATTCACTCCATGGTGCTGAAAAGAAAGCTCTGCTTTTGGGACAGCTTTATGTAGGCCCTAACAGTTTCTGGGAACTATTTGTCACCATTATAGTGCAATTAATGTATTATTTAGTGTTGTGTTGTGTAGTGGCTTTGCTGGCATGCATCAAAAACATATAATTTGTTTTGTCCCACCAAGATTTACATGCTAAAATCACCAGAGTGCATGAATGAGTGATTTTGCAGGGTACAGAGATGTTTAGGTATCTGTGTGTATGTGTGTGGTCACAATCTTGTCTATGACTGATATATGTGTTTTTTCCTCCCTTTTATCATCGGTGGCTCCTGAGATAAAATGTGCGTGCTTTTGTCTGTTTCCCTCCAAGTGTGCTATGCTGTGCGCTAGCTCTCTGTGTGTTCCTGTGAGCGTGCGTGAGCATGTTCTCCCAGCCCACCACTCCTCTGAGGGGCTGACTGACAGTGATCCCGGCGGACTGAATAGCGCTCTTATGAGGCTGCATTCTTCCATCTCTCAATGGAATGTTTACAGAATGGTTTACAAGCCCAGCGATCCCTGCTCTCTCCCCCAGTCCTAAGCCTCTTGCGCCAATGTCTTATTATACGCTTTGGCGAATGTTTTAGAGGCTGCACTACACTGCAGCCAATGGCCGAACAGGACGATTGTAGGTCTTGCTGCATTGGAAAAGATGAAATCAGGGAGAAAACCCAACACTGCAGCCCCCAACAGAGCAAACATGGCCACAGCTCATCTCCTGCCTGTGTGGGTGGGTGGGAGGATGTCACCTAAGACACAGCCACACACACAAATGCACGCACCCACGAACACACGCACACACACACCTACATTCTGAATTCAACCTTATGACATTGTTTTGTATTGTTGCTTTATGCTGATTATGTATCGTATTTAGACTTAGATTTGTGAAAGTTCATACTATTATATCCGCCAAGCGCTTCTGGACTTCTGGACTGATCGACAGTTACGAACCTAGATTTCGACATATCTACCTCAATTAATACCCCTTCACATTGATCTGGCGCTGGTACTCCCTGTATCTCCATTCTTGTGTATTTTATTCCTCTTGTGTTACTATTTTTAATTCTGCATCGCTGGGAAGGGCTCGTAAGCAAGCATTTAATGGTTAAGTTTACACCAGTAGTATTCGGCACAAATTTGGTTTGTGTTCTTTTTTCTTTGCTGATTGATTTATTGATTGAAGACTGGTTTCATAGGTCAGTGGATTGTTTTCATAGGTCATTCTCTGTGCCAGTTTCCCAAATGCTTAACTTGCAAGCCCGACCTCAAATGTGCAGTACTCAATGTCAAAAATGATTACTAATAAAAAATGGATTCAAAAGAAACCACGAGACCCCTTGACTTTTTCCACATTTTCTTAATTTACAGCCTTATCCATCAATCAACACACAATACCCCATAATGACAAAGCAAAAACAGGTTTTTAGAAATGTTTACAAATTTATAAAACATAAAAAACTTAAATATAACATTTATATAAGTATTCAGACTCTTTACTCAGTACTTTGTTGAAGCACCTTTGGCAGCGATTACAGCCTTGAGTCTATTTGGGTATGGCGCTACATATTTGGTGAGTTTCTCCCATTCTTCTCTGAAAATCCTCTCAAGCTCTGTCAGCTAGGATGGGAAGCATCACTACACAGCTATTTTCAGGTCTCTCCAGAGATGTTCGATCGGGTACAAGTCCGGGCTCTGGCTGGGCCACTTAAGGACATTCAGAGACTTGTACCAAAGTCACTCCTGCGTTTTTTTGGCTGTGTGCTTAGGAACTTTGTCCTATTGAGGTCCTGATCGCTCTGGAGCAGGTTGTCATCAAGGATCTCTGTGTACTTTGCTCCGTTCATCTTTCCCTCGATCCCGAGTAGTCTCCCAGTCGCTGTCGCTAAGGGTGTGGGTGTTAGGGTGTTAGTGTTAGTGTGAGTGTGTGGGTGTTGTGTATGTGGGTATGTGGGTGTTAGTTAGTGTGTGGATGTTAGGGTGAGTGTGTGGGTATTAGTGTGAGTGTGTGGGTGTTAGTGTGAGTGTGTGGGTGTTAGTGTGTGAATGTTTGTGGGCAAGTGTGTCAGTGTAGGTGTGATAGGCAAATATACATGTAAAAAGGAGTAATAGTGACGAGTAGCAGGCTAAATAGATACATACTAATGGTAATGGCAATCAATAATCATTGCACAGCAGCGTAGTGGTAGTAATAAATGTAATCAATAATCAAATTAGCAGCAGCGTCGGCGTGAGGGGGAGCAGTAGTAGCCATTTAACAATCTTATGGTCAGTGGATAGAAGCTGTTTAGGAGTCTGTTGATCTGAGCCTTGATGCACCGCTACCTCCTGCTGGACGGGATCATGGAGAACAGTCCATGTCTCGGGAGGCTAGAGTCTTTGGCAATTCTTTGGGCCTTTCTCAGACACTGCCTGGCATGTACATCCTGGATGGCTGGGAGCTCACCCCCAGTGATGAGCTGGGGCGTCTGCACCACCCTCTGTTGGGCCTTCCAGTCGAGGGCGCTCAGTTGCCATACCAGTCAGGTATGGATGCTCTTGATGGTGCAGCTATAAAGTTCCTAAGGATTGTTTCAGCCTCCTGAAAAAGAAGAAGCACTGCCGTGCCTTCTTCACAACTGTGCTGGTGTGAGAGGACCTTGTTAAGTCCTCAGTGGTGTCGGCACAGAGGAACATGAAGCTCTTGTCCCTCTCCACTGCGACCCTGTCAATGTGGATGGGGGTGAGCACCTGTCCCTGTTTCCTATTGTCCACTGTCAGCTTGCTGATGTTGAGGGAGAGGTTATTGTCCTGGCACCACACTGCCAGGTCTCTGACCTCCTCCCTGTAGACTGTCTCATCACCGTTGGTGATCAGGTCTACCACTGTCGTGTCATCAGCGACTTTGAGGATGGAGTTTGAGGTGTGCATGGCCACACAGTCGTGGGTAAACAGGGAGTACAGGAGGGAGCTAAGCACACACCCCTAGGGGGCCCCATGTTGAGGTTCAGCGTAGCAGATGTGTTGTTGCCTACTCTTACCACCTGGGGTCGACCCATCCAGTCAGTCCAATGGTCCCGAGCTTGGTGGTGAGCTTGTAGGGTACTATGGGGTTGAAAGCTAAGCTGTAGTCAATGAACAGCATCCTCACATGGGTATTCCTCTTTTCTAGGTGGGAGAGGTCAGTGTGCAAATGAGATTGCATCATCTGTGGATCTGTTGGAGTGGGTCCATGGGGTCTAGGATGATGGAGTTGATGTCAGACATGACCAGCCTTTAAAAGCATGTCATTATTACAGAAGTGAGTGCTATAGGGCGATAGTCATTGTGACAGGATGCCTTAGAGTTTTCAGGAACAGGAATGATGGTAGATTACAGACTGGGACAAGGAGAGGTTGACAATATCTGTGAAGACACCTGCAAGCTGATCTGCAAATGCCCTGAAGACATGTCCTGGAATACCGTGTGGCCCCGCGGCCTTACGAGTGTTGACCTGCTTTAAAACCTTACTCACGTCAGCCTCGGAGAGAACGATCACCTAGTCCTCAGAATCAGCAGGGGCGCTCATGCAGGGCTCTGTATGGTTTTTGTCAAAGCGTACATAAAAGGCATTGAGTTTGTCTGGCAGAGAGGCATCGTTGTCCAGATCACAGCAAGGGCTTCCTTTGTAGTTCGTAATCAGAGATGTGCAGTATTTCTGTTACATGTATTTGAAATATTTATTTTAATTACTTCTGACTTTTTAGTAATTTGTATTACACTGAGCTGAACTACACTCAAATGTATTTTGTAACAAGATACTTTGAGAGCTTTAATTTATATTTTCAAAATATAGCATGCTGTATATTCTTTTTTTTTTGCGGTTTACCATTTTGTGGTCCCCTTTCACCCTGCCTTGGTATGAGAAGTCTGATGGCACCACGTTGTGATGACAGCATCTGCTAAATGAACTAAATATAAATGTGTATGTAAAAATGGACAATTGCAAAGCATGAGTATTATTCTATTGGCCTCAACCCCAAAACAATGTTTTGCCTAAAAGGGATACTCCTTTTGTCAAAATTGATTTTTTTGTAGCAGGTTAGGAGAATTAATGTAGCAGGTTAGGAGAATAAATGTAGCAGGTTAGGAGAATTAATGTAGCAGGTTAGGAGAATTAGGTTAAGCTGTATCCCATCTAGACATGACTCTGAAATAAGGCCAATAATTATACCCTGTGTGCTTTGCAGTTCATTTTGATATGTTCATCTTCACATGTACATTTACATGTTGGTCATTTAGCAGACACTCTTATCCAGAGTGACTTACAGTCAGTGCATTCAACTAAGTTCGATAAACAACTAAATATCACAGTCGTAGCAAATAAAACATTTCTGTAACCGTTACAGAGAATGTTGTTCCTGTTCGGGCTGCTACTTGCAAATGTATTTCTGTATTTCAAAATACAAAATACATGTATTTTAATGAGCCATTTAAAATACAAGTATTTAGCAGTTTATTTTGATACATTGATCTTTATGGTATCTTGTCATTGTATTTGGTCATTTTTACCCATCCCTGTCCATATAGCCCCTGCAACATGTGTTGACCATTGGAAGCCGGTATAATAGGATTCTACCTTGTCCTTTTCCCTGTTTGATGGCTCTGCGGAGGTCTTAGCGGGACTTCTTGTATGCGTTTGTGTCCTCAGCGGTAGCCTCAACCATAAGGGATATTAGTGTAGTGATGTTGTGGTTTCTAGGTGGCGTTGCTTCTTTGATGGCTTTGTTTCTTTTTTGGACTGAGCCCTCCCTCCGCAGTGTTACTCCATTTAGTCAGGGTGTAAACCTGTTGGATTACTGCCCGCTGGCTGCATTTGTCTGGGTCAGAAAACGGAGTGGCGTAACCGTAACCATACAGACTGGCACGGTGGCACCCCAGGCTCGGATGAGTTCCAAATGGCACCCTTTTCCCCATTATAGTGAACTACTATAGGGCTCTGGTCAAAAGGAGTGCAATATATTGGGAATAGGTGTCACTTGAGATAGCAAATAAAATATGTTTATCTGGTTGCGTACACAGTTTTGCAGATGTTATCGTAGCGAAATGCTTCATTTCCTAGCTAACAATACAATAACAATTCACACATAATACACACATAAAAGTTTTTAAAAAGAACAGGAAATGTGCACAAGCCTGAGTCTTATTTGTAGAGAGATGTTAAGGAATCCAGACGGTACAGCCATAACATGAAAAGAAACAAACGTGCAATGGACATGAAAATAGGCAACAGAAAACAAAATTAAAAGTGTGAGCTGACAACATGCCCTTTTCTGACACCCAACTTCTCCACTATAACTCATGTTATTGTAACACTGAAACAGATATAATGAAATATACTGAAAAAAAGTGTACTCAGAATATATTTTTGTGTTGCATAAATAAAGCTGTGACAGCCCAGTACTTGAACTTGATCCAAATTGGAATGAGTTCAATTTATTCCATTGGGCAATGCACATGGAGACACATACCATTAGCGAGATTGCAAGTGAATGGCACAGTTCTTGCACAATTGAAATGCTTTGCCTACGCCCCTCAAACGGTTTGTGTCCCCACAAAACATTTTGTGGGGAGGCCTGTGCAAGAGGAGCAGAGGCCCCACTAGCCCTCCTCACTCTTAAAGTGCCCATAAATACTTTGTAGCGCCGCCAAATGCCCAGCCTCTTTCTGTATTTGGTGTGGCACTCAAGGGGGCGAGTAGGCAAGGGATTAAAGAAAAGTGCAGATATCAGAGGCTTAAATTGGATACGCAAAAAAATCCCTGATAAATAAATACACACACAGACAGACGTGGACACTCGATGAAAAGCTAAATTGAAACATCTTGAAGTCATGACATGGCCGCTTTTGTCTTCTATTGCAGAGTCGAAGCAAAAAAAATATTGACACCACCCTTTGAAAACAGACCTATCACGCATGGAGAATGATATCAGGGGGTCTGTTTTGAAATCCCCCCCCCCCCCCCTGGGAAAACAGCGACAACAAATTAGCCTTCTTTTATGTCCAGGCCCAGGGACGACACTTGGACAGCCCTGAGATTGTCCACCCGGGTTCCCATGAACCTCGCTAACCTTCCCATTCAGCTAAGAAGGAAGCAGCCATTGTGCCAGCACCTGTTTCTGTGGAAATTGGTAAAATGATGGCTTTGTTAGGCATCACCCAGGCAACCAGGAGAAAAGGGACATATTGGGGGATGGGGCAGGGGTTTGACAAGGAGGGTCCAAACATGAGCGGCGATAAGGAGAATACTTTTCTGGAGAGCAGGAGATGCATTCCATCTCCCTGATCGTGGTGTGACAGAGAGAGGGTTCCAATCATGGGTCTAACCAGGGGTTTTCAGACTGAACTTGCCTGGCTGGCCACACTCAGAGTCCGACCATGCCTTCTTCCACAGATATGTCCTGTTTGACATTGTCTTAGTAACCTGGTTGGGCCGGTTGAATGGCTGAAAGGAAGAGAGAGGGGGGATGAGGTCATTCACATCATGTCCCTGAAATATTCCTTCCCAGTCATAAACAGCAGTTTCAACAGGAGGATTTATGTTATTGTAGGATAGTGTACTGGAGAAGAAAGGGTCATTTCAAGTGGCCATTCACTCAGCAGGAGAACACTTCTGATACCTGTTGACAACATTGGTCAATTTTAGGGGATAATATGAAAAGTGTGATTTACACATTTAACAAAAAACAAACAAACAAAACAATTATATATAGATATAAATAAGAAAAGTTAACATTCTTAGAAGAAAATATAGTAATAATATATATCTAATATACTGTATGTATATATACATATATACAATATATATATATATATATTTCTAAAGACAAGATTTTTTGTAAAACTTTTGGTGAAATATAATCCTCAATTACATGCTAAATTGCCCTCCCTTGTTTCCTCAGCAGATTTCCAGGAACAATCTTGTACCATGGACTGGAAATTTCCACAGAGAGATCTTACTTGACTTTACCACCAGATGGTGGTCATTCCTTAGTACTACAGGTAAAGTCAAAACATTTGGAGGGGACATGGTAATGAGCTGAATGCAATAATGTGTATAAACCCTGGATAGCTGATTCTTTGTAATGAGAGGCTTTGAAGCCGCTGGCTGCCATACTGGTACTCCCCAGAAGGAGCAGTCCTCCATGGGAAGGAATGGAATTGGTATTTCAATCAAATTATTCAAGGACAAAATTACATTACACTGCATGTAGTAGTAGGGACCGTAACATAAGTAATCTCAACAAAAAAACACTTTAATTAATATATGAATATATGAAAAAATATTTATATATTTTTGTATATGTTTTATATGTATTTTGATGTATTTTTAATGTTTTATTTTTAAAATATAGTTACATCATATATTTTAAAAGTACGAATTAAGGTGTCTGTAATTTAATATACTGGGCAAAAACGAATGTAGAAATTTGTATCATTTCCAAAATCTTTTTTTACAATGGAGGAGTACCAAAATGGCTGTGCCATGGCTTCAATTCAGCGCCCCCTGTTAGTCATCCAGGATTTATACACAGTTTTCAGGTTTGATGCTGTTCAATGCCTCACAAGACTCAGTGTTATCCAATTTCTAATAATCCCAGATTCATGCACAAAGTTGTTGTCCTGGCCTATTCATTTTTTAAATTTATTTTATGCTAAGATGACACATTTGGGAATTATCCATATTAACCTGTATTGTATAAATGGATCCTTGCTTCTATTTTAAGTTACTTATAGGATTTTATTCCCTAGATAGACATGCTCATTAGCCTTGGTCAGGTTTGGAAAATTCATCTGGGGGACCAACCATCCTGGACCAACCAGACCACGTATGAAGCACTGATTGATAGAACCTTTCCAACAATATAGGACTTACCAGGTTTTCATCCCAAAATATATCATCCTTAATTTAGAACTTTCCTTGGCATAAGATTCAAATCAAGTACTTTCCAGTTAAACACACACCATAAAATAGTATGATTATATTCACTGGAAATCTGCCTAATAGCTCATAACTACCTATGAAGGCTTGGAGTGGTGAGGACAGGACAATAGGCACTAGTTGGGCAGACAGGGAGTAAATCATTGGGCTAAGGTTGGGGCCTCCACCACCATCATCCTCTCTGTTTCAGTAGAGGGTCTCTCTTTCTATCCCCCCCACCCCTTCACTCCCTCCCTTTCCCTGTCTGTGTGTGGTGGTGGTATACAGGCTGGTGGCCAAGCAGGAGGAGAAACGAGGCCTCTTTGGGTGTCTAATGGGGGGTGGCATGGCATGGTATCCACAGGGCCTTTCAGACAGAGAGGTGGTCCTCTCTCCTTAGGGGCACTCACATAGGCTTTGTGCCAGGGATCAAAAGAGACTTCATTTAGTATGTGGGTGCACTCCAACCACTGCTTGGTGCCAGGTTGACCTGCCCTTTCAGGACCAACCACTCTGTCTTAGGCTGGGTAGGCTGGTCGAGTAACAGCTCTCTCTGACTGAACATTGAGGAACACTGAGGCCATTAGGGGCATAGGGATGGACTCACTCATTCAGGAAGGTGCAATAGTGAAAAGTGAAATGGAACAAAGAAAAGGGGTGTGCAAGGTAGAGGAATGATGGATATTGAAATTATAGGGTTGTGCAGTAACATGATGTGCAATGCTCAGGGGCCTTGGGCATTAAAGGGATGTGTAATAGTGAGTATATGGGGGGGGGGTACAGTTATGTAATGGCCAAGGGAGGGGTAAGAGTCCTTAAACTGTACATTTTGTTTGATAATGTGTCGAGCCTATGCCATGTCTCCCACCCTATCGCAGTGCATTTTATTGTACGTAAAGCAAATATCTGTGAAAATCAGACAATAAAGAAATATATCATCTGGGTGTATAATTATATAGGGACAGTTTTCCCGGACACAGATTAAGCCGATTCCTGGACTAAAAAGCTATTTCAATAAAGAATATCCATTGAGCTTTTTAGTCCAGGAATCCGATTCATCTCTGTCCTGTAAACTGGCCCATAGAGTTTATGATATACAGCATGCTATATGATATACAGAATTATATAAAGCAAAATGTCAGGCCTTTGCATGTCAATATATCCAACAAAACATTTACTTTCATGTGTTATTACTTTTCAAGTGTGGTCCTTTGAAACAGACACGTAAACTACTATCAGTACCGTATATCAAACAGTCTGTGTGTCAGGGTACTGTATATGAAACAGTCTGTGTGTTAGGGTACTGTACATGAAATAGTCTGTGTGTTAGGGTACTGTATATCAAACAGTCTGTGTGTTAGGGTACTGTATATGAAATAGTCTGTGTGTTAGGGTACTGTATATTAAATAGTCTGTTTAAGTAGTCTGTGTGTTAGGGTACTGTGTATGAAATAGTCTGTGTGTTAGGGTACTGTATATCAAACAGTCTGTGTGTTAGGGTGCTGTATATGAAATAGTCTGTGTGTTAGGGTACTGTATATGAAATAGTCTGTGTGTTAGGGTACTGTATATGAAATAGTCTGTGTGTTAGGGTACTGTATATGAAATAGTCTGTGTGTTAGGGTACTGTATATTAAAGAGTCTGTGTGTCAGGGTACTGTATATGAAATAGTCTGTGTGTTAGGGTACTGTATATGAAATAGTCTGTGTGTTAGGGTACTGTATATGAAATAGTCTGTGTGTTAGGGCACTGTATATCAAACAGTCTGTGTGTTAGGGTACTGTATATCAAACAGTCTGTGTGTTAGGGTACTGTATATCAAACAGTCTGTGTGTCAGGGTACTGTATATCAAACAGTCTGTGTGTTAGGGTACTGTATATGAAATAGTCTGTGTGTTAGGGTACTGTATATCAAACAGTCTGTGTGTTAGGGTACTGTATATTAAATAGTATTTTTAAGTAGTCTGTGTGTTAGGGTACTGTGTATGAAATAGTCTGTGTGTTAGGGTACTGTATATCAAACAGTCTGTGTGTTAGGGTGCTGTATATGAAATAGTCTGTGTGTTAGGGTACTGTATATGAAATAGTCTGTGTGTTAGGGTACTGTATATGAAATAGTCTGTGTGTTAGGGTACTGTATATGAAATAGTCTGTGTGTTAGGGTACTGTATATTAAAGAGTCTGTGTGTCAGGGTACTGTATATGAAATAGTCTGTGTGTTAGGGTACTGTATATGAAATAGTCTGTGTGTTAGGGTACTGTATATGAAATAGTCTGTGTGTTAGGGCACTGTATATCAAACAGTCTGTGTGTTAGGGTACTGTATATCAAACAGTCTGTGTGTTAGGGTACTGTATATCAAACAGTCTGTGTGTCAGGGTACTGTATATGAAACAGTCTGTGTGTTAGGGTACTGTACATGAAATAGTCTGTGTGTTAGGGTACTGTATATCAAACAGTCTGTGTGTTAGGGTACTGTATATGAAATAGTCTGTGTGTTAGGGTACTGTATATCAAACAGTCTGTGTGTTAGGGTACTGTATATTAAATAGTCTGTTTAAGTAGTCTGTGTGTTAGGGTACTGTGTATGAAATAGTCTGTGTGTTAGGGTACTGTATATCAAACAGTCTGTGTGTTAGGGTACTGTATATCAAACAGTCTGTGTGTTAGGGTACTGTATATCAAACAGTCTGTGTGTTAGGGTACTGTATATGAAATAGTCTGTGTGTTAGGGTAGTGTATATGAAATAGTCTGTGTGTTAGGGTACTGTATATGAAATAGTCTGTGTGTTAGGGTACTGTATATTAAAGAGTCTGTGTGTCAGGGTACTGTATATGAAATAGTCTGTGTGTTAGGGTACTGTATATGAAATAGTCTGTGTGTTAGGGTACTGTATATTAAGTTGTCTGTGTGTTAGGGTACTGTATATTAAGTTGTCTGTGTGTTAGGGTACTGTATACAAGTGTCGTTACCTCCCAACAAGCGTCTTTAAATACGGCACTGTGGGAACTAGCTGGATGACCAGGGTCTTATGAAACCTACTAAAACTGTCTTCACTGCAGTCAAATGTGTGTTATTTATCCCTGCTGTGTGAACTTACCTTCACTGTAGGATGAGACCAGGACATCTGGCCGAGGAGGTATACTTTTCTGTGAGAGAAGAGAAGGTGGGGGGTGTAAGTCAGTCTCCATGAGGCCTACTGTTACTATTAGACCACCGTCTCTCTGTTTTCTGTGAAATACTTTTGTGCAGGAGGGGGAATATTGTTCCAGGGGATTGGAGAGAAAGATGGATCCAGCTGCACACACACACACACACACACACACATACACAGAGTGGAGAAACAAAACATATGGCAGGTTTT
This sequence comes from Oncorhynchus kisutch, assembly GCF_002021735.2. Lineage (NCBI taxonomy): Eukaryota > Metazoa > Chordata > Actinopteri > Salmoniformes > Salmonidae > Oncorhynchus > Oncorhynchus kisutch. The sequence continues at coordinate 20,410,704 of NC_034203.2, forward strand.
CTAGCCTGGGCTCAGTATGGTGTTTAAGGGGGGTTTGTTAAGGGTGATTTATTCACGTTCAACTGATTTCCCAGAGCCACCGGAAGCTGCTACCAGCCACAACAGGCAGGAATTCTCATCCCTTCTTCATCATCCGCGTCTGATCTTGTGGGGTTTAAACGGTACCGTAACCTGACCATAACAGCCCTGTTTCGCTGGCCGAGATGAAATATGAATCCAGCAATTCTCCAGATTTACCACAAGGGAGAGCTGTTACAGAGAGTCATATCCAATTATCAAATCAGAGGTAATAAATCAAATCAAATGTTATTTGTCACATGCTTCTTAAACAACAGGTGTAGACTGACAGTGGAATGTTTCCCAACAATGCAGAGAGAAACATATAATAATAACAATAGTAATAATAATAATAATACAAATAATAATAGAAAAATGAGTAGACAAATAAATAATTGGTGAAAGCCCGGTGGGGTTGTGTTTTTGTTTACCTTTATATGGGCCTCTGGATACACACAATTGTTTCCACACATTTTATGGTGCTTGGAGTTACAGTCCTATGGGGAAATGTGCAAATGCTGAAACATGTTGTAGTATAACTTAGTAGAGAATGCATTTACAATGCTTGTGAGACCGTTTCATATAGTGAAAACCTATAACCATGTTGAAGAAACAATGTTTGACTTCTAACTCTGCATGGTTATTAAATTCAATCTTCAACCTGTTCAATCATATGTTAGATGTCCATTTCATTTGTCAGGTGAGGTAAATACAACATCTATGACGTAATATAGAATTGCCTAATGACAATAACATAATGTGTTTGAAAGTATCTTGTGAGACGTGAGCCAAAAGTAATCAGGGCTGTGACTCTAGTAGTCTCAGCCTCCGGCAAGTCCTGGTGCTAGGACTGCTTCCCAAATGGCACCGTATTTCCTATGCAATGCACTACTTTTGACTAGGGCCCAGGTCAAAAGTAGTGCACTATACAGGGAATAAGATACCATTTGGGATAAAGTCTAGATCTGCAGCTGTGCATTCAACATTCAAACAGCCGGGGTGGAGCTCTGTTTGTTTGTATCTCAGAAGGGAGTTGTTGCTCCATCTCAACAATTTGACATGTAGGCCGAGGCTAGCCATGGGTGTTCCTGCAGAGGTAGCCACATCGCACAAACACACACACAGATATGCACATACGCACATACACACGCACACACACACACACACACACACACAGATATGCACACACGCACACACACACACACACACACACACACACACACACACACACACACACACACACACACACACACACACACACACACACACACACACACACACATACACACGCACACACACACACACACACACACACACACACACACACACACACACAGATATGCACACACGCACGCACACACACACACACACACACACCTTGCCTACATTACCCTACATTAGGTGCTAACAGGACCACACATACTGTCTCACTCAGAATGTTTGGAATGCTAAAAACATTTATTTCAACTTAATACAACATGTCTTAAAGGAAAGTGTAACTACATGTACACTATAGTAAAGGATAAACCAATACATATTTGGGATGTGTTGTCCAAAGTCTGGATTTGTTGAAATGTGAAGAGGGGGTAACGTGAACTACATTGACTGTTGCAGTATTTTATATTATTTTGGTACTATTTTCACAAGTATGTGGTGAATTTTCTAAACTCTTAGTACAAAACTCCAAACTGGTAACACTTGTTACACAGTCTTACATTCAAAACCTTTCTTTCACCACACAACCATTGAGACAAAATATATGTTTGCTGTGAAATATAATGACTGCATTGGTTTAATCACCAATACACAACATAATTATATATTTTCAATTTAGTTATCTAACAATCAGTTAATCCAACAGCATTACATGTAACATGCATATTTCAACATTGCCCTTTGAATGTAGCATGCTACAGTACTGTACATTAGAGTACATTACACTGGTTTCATATTTTCACTCTTGCACTACCCATTAAAATTGACTGAACATCACATTTCCATCATTTCTATTCCATCAAATCAAATCAAATCAAATGTATTTATATAGCCCTTTGTACATCAGCTGATATCTCAAAGTGCTGTACAGAAACCCAGCCTAAAACCCCAAACAGCAAGCAATGCAGGTGTTGAAGCATGTTGGCTAGGAAAAACTCCCTAGAAAGGCCAGAACCTAGGAGGAAACCTAGAGAGGAACCAGGCTATGAGGGGTGGCCAGTCCTCTTCTGGCTGTGCCGGGTGGAGATTATAACAGAACATGACTAAGATGTTCAAATGTTCATAAATTACCAGCATGGTCAAATAATAAGTCTGGGACATGTAGCACGTCCGGAGAACAGGTCAGGATTCCATAGCCGCAGGCAGAACAGTTGAAACTGGAGCAGCAGCACGGCCAGGTACACTGGGGACAGCAAGGAGTTATCATGCCAGGTAGTCCTGAGGCATGGTCCTAGGGCTCAGGTCCTCCAAGACTGTGACAGTGAGTAGGTCCAGAGACATGTTGGACAAAACCCACTGAGTCGATGATGTCTCCGAAAGCCTCTTGGAGTGGGTCTGTGTCACGCCTTGGTCATAGTATTTTGTGTTTTCGTTATATATTTGGTCAGGCCAGGGTGTGACATGGGTTTATTTTGTTGTGTTTCGTATTGGGGTTTTGTAGGCATTGGGATTGCGGCTGAGTAGGGGTGTAGCATAGGCTTGGCTGCCTGAGGCGGTTCTCAATCAGAGTCAGGTGATTCTCGTTGTCTCTGATTGTGAACCATATTTAGGTAGCCGGGGTTTCACTGTGTATATTGTGGGTGATTGTTCCTGTCTCAGTGTAGTGTTCACCAGATAGGCTGTAATTAGGTTTTCACGTTTCGTTTGTTGTTTTTGTATTTATTTAGTTATTTCATGTATCGCATTTTTTTCATTAAAGAACATGAGTAACCACCATGCTGCATTTTGGTCCGACTCTCCTTCAACAGACGAACGCCGTTAAAGAATCACCCACCACACACGGACCAAGCAGCGTGGTAACAGGCAGCGACAGTAGGAAAAGCGAAAGGAGGAATGGACATGGGAAGACGTGTTGGATGGCAAAGGTTGTTACACTTGGGAGGAGATACTGGCCGGAAGAGATCGCCTCCCATGGGAACAGGTGGAGGCACTTAGGAGAGCAGAGGCAGCCGGAGATAAGAGCCGACGATACGAGGGAACGCGGTTGGCAAGGAAGCCCGAAAAGCGGCCCCAAAAATGTATTGGGGGGGGGCTCAGGGAGAGTGTGGCAGAGTCAGGGTTCAGACCTGAGCCAACTCCCCCTGTTAATCGTGAGGAGCAGCGATCGAAGGACTTCTGGACTTGGGAGGAGATATTGGACGGAAAAGGACCCTGGGCACAGCCTGGTGAATATCGACGCCCCAAAGAAGAATTGGAAGCGGCTAAAGCGGAGAGGCGCTGGTATGAAGAGGCAGCACGGCGACGCGGATGGAAGCCTGAGAGTCAGCCCCAGAAATTTATTGGGGGGGGGGGCTCACAGGGAGTATGGCTATGCCAGGTAGGAGACCTGCGCAAACTCCCTGTGCTTACCGGGGGGCTAAAGAGACCGGGCAGGCACCGTGTTATGCTAGTGAGCGCACGGTGTCTCCAGTGCGGGTGCATAGCCCGGTACGGTACATACCAGCTCTTCGTATTAGCCGGGCTAGAGTGGGCATCGAGCCACGTAAGGTTGGGCAGACTCGGTGCTCAAGAGCTCCAGTGCGCCTGCACGGTCCGGTCTATCCAGTGCCACCTCCACACACCAGTCCTCCGGTAGCAGCTCCCCGCACCAGGCTTCCTGTGCATGTCCTCGGTTCAGTACCACCAGTTCCAGCACCACGCACCAGGCCTTCAGTGCACCTCGCCTGTTCAGCGCAGCCAGCGCTTTCCTCCTCTCCTGCACTGTTGGAGTCTCCCGCCTGTTTAGCGCAGCCAGAGCCTTTCTCCTCTCCTGCGCTGCCGGAGCCTCCCGCCTGTTTAGCGCAGCCAGAGCCTTCCTCCTCTACAGCGCTGCCGGAGCCTCCCGCCTGTTCAGCGCAGCCAGAGCCTGTCTCCTCTCATGCGCTGCCGGAGCCTCCTGCCTGTTCAGCGCAGCCAGAGCTGTCAGTCTGCATGGAGCAGCCAGAGCTGTCAGCCTGCATGGAGCAGCCAGAGCTGTCAGCCTGCATGGAGCAGCCAGAGCTGTCAGCCTGCATGGAGCAGCCAGAGCTGTCAGTCTGCATGGAGCAGCCAGAGCTGCCAGTCTGCATGGAGCAGCCAGAGCTGCCAGACTGCATGGAGCAGCCTGACCTGTCAGTCTGCATGGAGCAGCCTGAGCTGTCAATCCTCATGGAGCAGCCAGAGCTGCCAATCTGCATGGAGCAGCCAGAGCTGCCAATCTGCATGGAGCAGCCAGAGCTGCCAGTCTACATGGAGCAGCCAGAGCTGTCAGTCTACATGGAGCAGCCAGAGCTGTCAATCCTCATGGAGCAGCCAGAGCTGCCAATCTGCATGGAGCAGCCAGAGCTGCCAATCTGCATGGAGCAGCCAGAGCTGCCAATCTGCATGGAGCAGCCAGAGCTGCCAGTCTACATGGAGCAGCCAGAGCTGTCAGTCTACATGGAGCAGCCAGAGCTGTCAGTCTGCATGGAGCAGCCAGAGCAGCTAGATACGCCAGTCAGCCATGATCTTCCAGATCTGCCAGTCAACCAGATTCTTCCAGATCTGCCAGTCAACCAGACTCTTCCAGATCTGCCAGTCAACCAGAATCTTCCAGATCCGCCAGCCATCCAGGATCTACCGGAGCCAACTACCTGCCCGAGCTTCATCTCAGTACTGGGCTTCCTCTCAGTACTGGGCTTCCTCTCAGTACTGGGCTTCCCCTCAGTCCCGGGCTTCCCCTCAGTCCCGGGCTTCCCCTCAGTCCCGGGCTGCCCCTCAGTCCAGGGCTGCCCCTCAGTCCCGAGCTGCCCCTCAGTCCCGAGCTTCCCCTCAGTCCCGAGCTGCCCCTCAGTCCCGAGCTTTCCCTCAGTCCCGAGCTTCCCCTCAGTCCCGAGCTTCCCCTCAGTCCCGAGCTTCCCCTCAGTCCCGAGCTGCCTCAGTCCCGAGCTGCCCCTCAGTCCCGAGCTGCCCCTCAGTCCAGTGGGGTTCTGGGTGAGGACTATTAGGCCATGGTCGGCGGCGAGGGTGGATTATCCCAGGACGCGAGGGGGAGGAACTATGACATTAATGGAGTGGGGTCCATGTCCCGAGCCGGAGCCGCCACCATGGACAGACGCCCACCCGGGCCCTCCCTATGGTTTTGAGGTGCGTCCGGGAGTCCGCACCTTAGGGGGGGGTTTCTGTCATGCCTTGGTCATAGTATTTTGTGTTTTCGTTATATATTTGGTCAGGCCAGGGTGTGACATGAGTTTATTTTGTTGTGTTTCGTATTGGGGTTTTGTAGGCATTGGGATTGCGGCTGAGTAGGGGTGTAGCATAGGCTTGGCTGCCTGAGGCGGTTCTCAATCAGAGTCAGGTGATTCTCGTTGTCTCTGATTGGGAACCATATTTAGGTAGCCGGGGTTTCACTTTGTATTTTGTGGGTGATTGTTCCTGTCTCAGTGTAGTGTTCACCAGATAGGCTGTAATTAGGTTTTCACGTTTCGTTTGTTGTTTTTGTATTTATTTATTTATTTCATGTATCGCTATTTTTTCATTAAAGAACATGAGTAACCACCACGCTGCATTTTGGTCCGACTCTCCTTCAACAGACGAACGCCGTTACAGTCTGTGGACTTTTCCTTGTGAATATTTAAATCACCAAAAATTAGAATATTATCTGCTATGACTACAAGGTCCGATAGGAATTCAGGGAACTCAATGAGGAACGATGTATATGGCCCAGGAGGCCTGTAAACAGTAGCTATAAAAAGTGATTGAGTAGGCTGCATAGATTTCATGACTAGAAGCTCAAAAGACGAAAACGTCATTTTTTTTTGTTGTAAATTGAAATTTGCTATCGTAAATGTTAGCAACACCTCCGCCTTTGCAGGATGCACGGGGGATATGGTCACTAGTGTAACCAGGAGGTGAGGCCTCATTTAACACAGCAAATTCATCAGGCTTAAGCCATGTTTCAGTCAGGCCAATCACATCAAGATTATGATCAGTGATTAGTTCATTGACTATAATTGCCTTTGAAGTAAGGGATCTAACATTAAGTAGCCCCATTTTGAGATGTGAGGTATCAAGATCTCTTTCAATAATGACAGGAATGGAGGAGGTCTTTATCCTAGTGAGATTGCTAAGGCGGACACCGTCATGTTTAGTTTTGCCCAACCCAGGTCGAGGCACAGACACAGTCTCAATGGGGATAGCTGAGCTGACTACACTGACTGTGCTAGTGGCAGACTCCACTAAGCTGGCAGGCTGGCTAACAGCCTGCTGCCTGGCCTGCACCCTATTTCATTGTGGAGCTAGAGGAGTTAGAGCCCTGTCTATGTTGGTAGATAAGATGAGAGCACCCCTCCAGCTAGGATGGAGTCCGTCACTCCTCAGCAGGCCAGGCTTGGTCCTGTTTGTGGGTGAGTCCCAGAGAGAGGGCCAATTATCTACAAATTCTATCTTTTGGAGGGGCAGAAAACAGTTTTCAACTAGCGATTGAGTTGTGAGACTTTGCTGTAGAGCTCATCACTATCCCTAACTGGGAGGGGGCCAGAGACAATTACTCGATGCCGACACATCTTTCTAACTGATTTACACTCTGAAGCTATGTTGCACTTGATGGCCTCTGACTGTTTCATCCTAACATCGTTGGTGCCGACGTGGATAACAATATCTCTATACTCTCTACACTCTACACCAATTTTAGCTTTAGCCAGCACCATCTTCAGATTAGCCTTAACGTCGGTAGCCCTGCCCCCTAGTAAACAGTGTATGATCGCTGGATGATTCGTTTTAAGTCTAATATGGCTGGTAATGGAGTCACCAATGACTAGGGTTTTCAATTTGTCAGAGCTAATGGTGGGAAGCTTCGGCGTCTCAGACCCCGTAACGGAAGGAGTAGAGACAAGAGAAGGCTCGGCCTCAGACTCCGAAACGCTGCACGAGCGACACCGGTTGAACATTCCTACAGCATTTCCCTCCAGAAACCATGAGAAAGTTGTCCGGCTGCGGGGACCGTGCAAGGGGATTTATACTAACGTTACTATCTGTACTTACTGGTGGCACAGATGCTGTTTCCTTCTTTCCTACACTGAAATTACCCTTGCCTAGCGATTGCGTCTGAAGATGGGCTTGCAACACAGCTATCTTCGCCGTAAGGCGATCGTTCGCCTGTATATTATGAGTACAGCGACTGCAATTAGAAGGCATCATGTTAATGTTACTACTTATCTTCGGCTGTTGGAGGTCCTGACGAACCACGTCCAGATAAAGCGCCCGGAGTGAAAAAGTTTAATGAAAAAAAGGGAAAAAACATAAATATAAGCGGTAATTAAAAAGTAAAAACCGTAAAGTTGTCAGGTAGCAAAGTAAGGTTGGCAACAAAACGGACAAAACGCACAGCAACACGAAAACAAGTCTGCAAGTATCCCATGTGTGATCAAAGGTGGGATCATTGAAGGCAGCTTTCACAATGTAATGAAATGAAAGAAACAATGTTTAGTAGGCACTAGTTTGCATCAAGCCTGTCTTGAGCATTTGCCATAAGCAGTAAATATCCTCATTGTTCATGGACCTAGGGAACATCCTTTTGGCATGGTGAATCCAAGCCTGACATACAGTAGGTCTGGATTGATGCCTCATCCATGGCTTGAAGGAGGGTGGTACACTCACAGGAAAGGCAACCACACATCTTCCACCTGTATTGTATTCATGTATTGTATTTTACAGTATTGAATTGTACATACAGTTGAAGTCAGAAGTTTATACACACCTTAGCCAAATAAATTTAAATTCAGTTTTTCACCATTCATGACATGTAATCCTAGTAAAAAAGTCCCTGTCTTAGGTCAGTTAGGATCACCCCTTTATTTTAAGAATGTGAAATGTCAGAATAATAGTTGAGAGAATGATTTAATTTGAGCTTTTATTTCTTTCATCACATTCCTAGTGGGTCAGAAGTTTACATACACTCAATTAACATTTGGTAGGATTGCCTTTAAATTGTTTAACTTGGGTCAAACGTTTCGGGTAGCCTTCCACAAGCTTCCAACAATAAGTTGGGTGAATTTTGGCCCATTACTCCTGACAGAGCTGGTGTAACCGAGTCAGGTTTGTAGGCCTCCTTGCTCGCACACGCTTTTTCAGTTATGCCCACAAATGTTCAATAAAATTGAGGTCAGGGCTTTGTGATGGCCACTCTAATACCTTGACTTTGTTGTCCTTAAGCCATTTTGCCATTTGCGACCAAGCTTTAACTTCCTGACTGATGTCTTGAGGGTTATGTTGCTTCAATATATTCACATAATTTTCCCTCATGATGCCTACTATTTTGTGAAGTGCACCAGTCCCTCCTGCAGCAAAGCAACCCCACATGTTGCTGCCACCCCCATGCTTCACGGTTGGGATGGTGTTCTCCGGCTTGCAAGCCTAATTTTTCCTTCAAACATAACGAGGGTCAATATGGCCAAACAGTTCAATTTTCGTTTCATCAGATCAGAGGACATTTATCCAAAAGGTACGATCTTTGTCCTGATGTGCAATTGCAAACCGTAGTCTGGCTTTTTTATGTTAGTTTTGGAGCAGCGGCTTCTTCCTTGCTGAGCGGCCTTTCAGGTAATGTCGATATTGGACTCGTTTTTACTGTGGATATATACTTTGTACCCGTTTCCACCAGCATCTTCACAAGGTCCTTTGCTGTTGTTGTGGAATTTATTTGCACTTTTCACATCAAAATACATTCTCTAGGAGACAGAACGCCTCTCCTTCCTGAGCGGTATGATGGCTGCGTGGTCCCATGGCGTTTATACTTGCGTACTATTGTTTGTACAGATGAACGTGGTACCTTCAGGCATTTGGAAATTGCTCCCAAGGATGAACCAGACTTGTGGAGGTCTACATTTTTCTTTTGAGGTCATGGCTGATTTCTTTGGATTTTCCCAAAATGCCAAGCAAAGAGGCACTAGTTTCAAGGTAGGCCTTGAAATACATCCACAGGTACACCTCCAATTGACTCAAATTATGTCAATTAGCCTATCAGAAGCTTCTAAAGCCATGACATCATTTTCTGGAATTTTCCAAGCTGTTTAAAGGCACAGTCAACTTAGTGTATGTTAACTTCTGACCCACTGGAAATGTGATACAGTGAATTATAAGTGAAATAATCTGTCTGTAAACAATTGTTGGAAAAATTACTTGTGTCATGAACAAAGTGGATGTCCTAACCGACTTGCCAAAACTAAGAAATGTGTAGAGTGGTTTAAAAACAAGTTTTAATGACTCCAACCTAAGTGCATGTAAACTTCTGACTTCAACTGTATGTATTATAGTGGTCCTGTATGTGCTCAGTTCATAGAAGCATGGCACTCGCAACACCAGAGATGTGGGTTCGTTTCCATCTGGTGTCACATGCCAAAACGTGTGGACTCCTCTCACTTTAGATAAAAGTGTCAGTTACGTACATTTTTATAGTGTGATGATCTTTTTGATGATCTGTTTCGAGTTTTGTACTAAGAGTTGTGAAAATTGACCACGTGTAAACTGCACCAAAACGATAAAAGAAACGTTATAATACTTTTTATGTTTCTACTTTACAGACATACATTTTCATTATGTAGTTATGTCTGTAGTAGACAAACCAGTTTTCATGTAAAATCTACAGCTTTACCAAATGGTTAAGTGATCATCAATTAAGAGCGGTTGTATTAAAAACTTCTTATGGCTTGAATCCCGCTAACGGGATCGATATGACAACAGCCAATGAAAGTGCAGGACGCTAAATTCAAAAGAACAGAAATCTCATAATTAAAATTCCTCAAACATAGAAGTATTTTACACCATTTTAAAGATAAACTTGTAAATCCCACCACAGTGTCCGATTTCAAAAAGGCTTTACGACGAAAGCACACCAAACGATTATGTCACAGCACCTAGTCACAGAAAAACACAGCCATTTTTCCAGCCAAAGAGAGGAGTCACAAAAAGCAGAAATAAAGATAAAATTCATCACTAACCTTTGATGATCTTCATCAGATGACACTCATAGGACTTCATGTTCCACAATACATGTATGTTTTGTTCGATAAAGTTCATATTTATATACAAAAATCTGAGTTTACATTGGCACGTTATGTTTAATAGTTCCAAAACATCCGGTAATTTTGCAGAGAGCCACATCAATTTACAGAAATACTCATAATTGATATTGATAAAATATACAACTATTATGCATGGAATTATAGATACACTTCTCCTTAATGCAACCGCTGTGTCAGATTTAAAAAAAGCTTTACCAAAAAAGCACACCATGCAATAATCCTAGTACAGCGCTCAAATCAAGCCATACAGATATCCGCCATGTTGTGGAGTCAACAGAAGTCAGAAATAACATTATAAATATTTACTTACCTTTGATGATCTTCATCAGAATGCACACCCAGGAATCCCAGTTCCACAATAAATGTTTGATTTATGTCCAAATACCTCCTTTTTGTTCACGCGTTTAGCCCAGTAATCCAAATTCATGATGCGCAGGCCAGACGAAAAGTCAAAAAGTTCCATTACAGTCCGTAGAAACATGTCAAACGAAGTATAGAATCAACATTTAGGATGTTTTTAACATAAATCTTCAATAATGTTCCAACCGGAGAATTCCTTTGTCTGTAGAATTGCAATGGAATGCAAGCTAACTCTCACGTGAATGTGCGTGGTCAGCTCATGCCACTCTGGCAGACCTCTGACTCATTCAGCTCCCATTCCCCCCTCCTTCACAGTAGAAGCATCAAACAAGGTTCTAAAGACTGTTGACATCTAGTGGAAGCCTTAAGAAATGCAATATGACCCCATAGACACTGTATATTCGATAGGCAATGAGTTGAAAAACTACCAACCTCAGATTTCCCACTTCCTGGTTGGAAGTAAAACTGTTTCAAACAGTTTTAGAAACTTCAGACTGCTTTCTATCCAAATCTTCTACTAATATGCATATATTAGCAACTGGGCCTGATTAGCAGACAGTTTACTCTGGGCACCTTATTCATCCAAGCTACTCAATACTGCCCCCAGCCATAACAAGTTAAGTAATAGTAAAAGGTATTTTAACAAAAGTGAAGGGAATCATATCAAAAGGTATGTATGCATTGCATTGTGAAAGGCAATTACTTTATATGAACACGTATTGCAATGTGGAACATGTACTTCTAGATAAAAATATTACGTTTGGTGAAAAATGTGCTTCGAGTTTTAAAAGAACTGCCTTTTTGATGAGCTGTTTGGAGTTTTGTACCAAATCATTTACAAAACTGTAACTGTAAGGAATTTCTGGGGAACACGACACCTCCACCATTTGTAGCCATTTTTGTCTCTTGTCTTGTAACCCAGAAATCCTGATGATTTGAGTTACTGCACTGCTTAACGTAATACCACTTTTCTTAAACTAGATATCCTCCAAAACAATGGTTAAGACATTACTCTAAGTCTTTTTTCATTAAGGGATAATTGTCTTTGTCTAAATGGAAGACAGGAATGAATGAGACAGGTTGAGAGAGCGAGAGAGCAAGAGAGAAAGAGAGAGAGAGAGAGAGAGATGCATGACTCAGCCCATGCTCTGTTGGCCTCCTTCCTCTGTTTAATAGAATTAGAGTGTGTGATTTAAGCGTGGTTGTATATGGTGTAGTCCCACCCATGTTTGTTCTGCCAGCAGACTGCTCACCCTGTGAAGGTGGAGGAGGACCTCACACAGAGCTAAGCCAAAGCCATAGTGCTGCTTCCGACTCCACTGCAATCCTGGCACTTTAGGGAAACAGCTGAATTTTTTGCCGAATTACAATGCCTGGCCAAATTAGCCCAAAGCCCATTGAGTAATGTTCTCACTAAATCTGTGATTAAGACAGCTGGATATCTGAGTCTTGTCTTGTCTTCAGGGGAGGGGGAAGGGGCAGAATACCTCCCTCTTAGCCTGGGAATTATTCAGGTAGTATTGTCTAACTCAGTATAATTTAAGTGTTTGGCTGCAATTTTTCATTCACTCAAATCACAGGGCTCACTGTAATATACTACCACTCAATCTACTAGTGCTTCTCTCAAAATTGAGATGGATATCATAATCAGCATGATCTTGAGCATAACATGATGTTAATCTTAGTAATTCTCTCCGCTGATCCTTTTTCGATAAACATATCAAGCCATGAACACAACTTTAGATTAACACATCATCGTTATGGTGTTGTACATCTCCACGGCTATACACTCTTCGTTGTGTCCAAGAAAACATTTCAACATCAGTCAAGGGAAATCACAAATAAATCACAGCATGTTACTGGACCTGGTTCCAGACTTGGATATCCTCCACTTTACCCCGAGGCCTAGATGTACTGCTTCCCTTCACTGTAAGAGGATGTGACTGTTTCTGGACAGATCAAGGCCCCATGCCAGACCACAGAGCAGAGGCACCTAGACCCAGACCGGCAGAAGAAAGGACCATCCCAAATGGCACCTTCTTCCATAGCAGTGCATTCGTGAAAGTATTCAGACAAATTAGGCCTTTTCCACATTTTGTTACATTACAGCCTTATTGTAATATAAAAATATAACATTTAAAAATATAACAATTACATAAGTATTCAGACCCTGTACTCAGCACTTTGTTCAAGCACCTTTGGCTGCGATTACAGCCTCGAGTCTTCTTGGGTATGACACTACAAGCTTGGCACACCTGTATTTGGGGAGTTTCTCCCACTCTTCTCTGCAGATCCTCTCAAGCTCTGTCAGGTTGGATATGGAGCGTTTCTGCACAGCTAGTTTCAGGTCTCTCCAGAGATGTTTGATCGGGATCTGCGTGGTCTTGGCTGTGTGCTTAGAGTCGTTATCTTGTTGGAAGATGAACCTTCGCCCCAGTCTGAGGTCCTGAGTACTCTGGAACAGATTTTCATCAAGGATCTCTCTGTACTTTGCTCCGTTCATCTTTCCCTCCACCTGACTAGTCTCCCAGCTGTCTCTGCCACTGAAAAACATTATGCTGCCACCACCATGCTTCACAATAGGAATGGTGCCAGGTTTCCTCCAGATGTGATGTTTGGAATTCAGGCCAAAGAATTCAAGCTTGTCATCAGATCAGAGAATCTTGTTTCTCATGGTCTGAGAGTCCTTAGGTGCCTTTTGGCTAACTCCAAGTGGGCTGTCATGTGCTTTTTACTGAGGAGTGTATTCCGTCTGGCCACTCTACCATCAAGGCCTGATTGGTGGAGTGCTGCAGAGTTGGTTGTCCTTCTGGAAGGTTCTCCCATCTCCACAGAGGAATTCTGGAGCTCTGTCAGAGTGGCCCTCGGGTTCTTGGTCACCTACCTGACCAAGGCCCCTCTCCTCCGATTGCTCAGTTTGGCCAGTCGGCCAGCTTTAGGAAGAGTCTTGGTAGTTCTAAACTTCTACCATTGGCCACTGTGTTCTTGGGGACTTTCAATGCTGTAGAATGTTTTTGGTACCCTTCCCCAGAGCTCTACGATGGAAACAGGATGCACCTGAGCTCAATTTCGAGTATCATAGCAAAGGGTCTGGATACTTATGTAAATAAGGTATTTATGTTTTTTATTTTAAATAAATGTGTAAACATTTATTAAAACCTGTCTTCGCTTTGTAATCATGGGGTATTGTGTGTAGATTGTTGAGGAAACACATTAATTTAATACATTTTAGAATAAGTCTATACCGTAACAAAATGTGGAAAAGGGAAGGGGTCTGAATACTTTCCAAATGTACTGTATAGCACACTACTTTTCACCACTGCCCAGGTACTGCACTATATAGAGAATAGGGTGCCAATTAGGACGCCAATATGGACCCCACTCCCCAATGCCTTGTCTGTCAGTCAGCACACCAGCGGTGCTTGGGGAATGGGAAATTGTGTCACGTAAACAAAAAAACGAAATGTCCCCAGCCAGATGTGACAATCCAAACAGTGACATGCCATGAGATTATTGAGAGTAGAGGCTCCAGCCAGGCCTGACATAAACAAAACATCCATCATGTCATCACAGGGTTTAATACAGACACAGCCTGGGATCCCACCATGGGAAGTTTGGTCTGTTCTAAGGATACCTCCCAAGTGGCACCTTATTCCCTATATTTTGATCAGAACCCGATGGGCCCTGGTCGAAAGTAGTGCACTAAATAGGGATTAGGGTGCCATTTGGGACGCAAGCCAAAAGAGCGATGAAACATATGCTGTGTAACAGGAGGACAGTCAGCAACAGTCATGAGTGAGTCCGTGTGGATTCTACCCCTTGGAGGTTGCCTCTGGCTTGGCCTCTGGGGTTGTGTGTGCATGGGGACACCCAGTGGAGTTGTGGCTGCCTGCAGTGTTGGGAGGCTGAGGGGAGAGAATGGTGGTTAAAGGACCTCACAGATAGACAGAGCCCTGCTGGGCGGACAAAGACAGAGGAGAGGAGACACACACAGAGATCAGAGAGGCAGGGCAGCGTGCTGTTTGCACTCTTGTGGCTTTGCCTCACTGGGCTCCCCCCCTAAAACAGGCCCCAGCAGAGTAAGGGCAGTCACCCACACGGCCAGCACCAGACACGCACACAGATGAATGTCCACTTGCTAGTACTCATAAACACACACGCACATACACATAGAGCACAGACGCACACACAATCATACCCCTAGAGGATAAACTATAAAGCGTGATGATATGCTTATGTTTTAGTGACATACTTTAGATTTTGCTTTATAAACCACAATTGGTGCCAGAGGAGGGGAATTTCTGTTGGAACGACCAAGGAACAACCTTCATGTTTTTAAACAATTATAAAACCCACAACATACCATCCCTTTTCCCGGCTCACCCTCATCCATGTTTGGGTGGGACTTTTACTGTAAATCCAGGCGCTACATAAGGTAGAGTAAACTCCTATCTCTTCTTCTCTCTGCTCTGTTTTATATCAAGCTAGCCGAACTACAAGCTTTGTTACAAGCACTAGAAATATGAACAGTGCCAGACATGTAAAACAGTCAAAGACTTGACACATGCACTCACCAGGCATAGCACTGCGCACAGACATGCCAGGCCCTTCCGACAGGGAGTTGCCCACTGTTTACTGCTTTGGCTCATCAAAACCATGCAGTCTAGATATTTCCTGTGTCTGGAACCCGTGTTTTGGACCTTTTCGTGTTGGAGTGAAAGGTGCTTTCCAAACGTAAATGTGAAAAGAATGTATCCAAGAGGAATTTTTTATGAAGCAGATCATTGAAATGACAGTAATTATAATTACCAAACTCTAGAAAATATGATACACATCAACTGCTAAAAGGATCAGCTAAAGCTGTGGTTCCCAAATGTTTTATAGTCCCGTACACCTTGAAACATTCAACCTCCAGCTGCGTACCCCCTCTAGCACCAAGGTCAGCGCACTCTCAAATGTTGTTTTTTGCAAACATTGTAAGACTGCCACACACACTATACGATACATTTATTAAACATAAGAATGAGTGTGAGTTTTTGTCCCAACCTGGCTTGTGGGAAGTGACTAAGAGCTCTTATAGGAACAGGGCACAAATAATAACATAATAATAATCAATAATTTTGCTCTTTATTTAGCCATCTTACATATAAAACCTTATTTGTTCATCAGAAATTGTGAATAACTCACCACAGGTTAATGAGAAGGGTGTGCTTGAAAGGATACACATAACTCTGCAATGTTGGGTTGTATTGGAGAGAGTCTCAGTCTTAAATAATTTTCCACACACCCCAGGTCTGTGCCCGAATTTAGTTTTCATGCTAGTGAGGGCCGAGAATCCACTCTCACATAGGTCCGTGGTTGCAAAGGGCATCAGTGTCTTAACAGAGTGATTTGCCAAGGCAAGAAACTCTGAGTGCAGCCCAATCCAGAAATCTGGCAGTGACTTCTGTTAAAATTCAATTTTCACAGAATCGCTTGTTGCAATCTCAATGAGGCTCTCTTGTTCAGATAAGTGGACTGGAGGAAGGGCATGAAAGGGATAAGGAATCCAGTTGTTTCTGTCATCCGTTTCGGGAAAGTACCTGCGTAATTGCTCACCTAGGTCCCTCAGGTGCTTCGCTATATCACATTTGATATAGCTTGAGTTAATTTGCACACAAAAAATCATACAATGATGGAAAGACCTGTGTGTTGTCCTTGTTAATGCAGACAGAAAAGAGCTCCAACTTCTTAATCATAGCCTCAATTTTGTACCGCACATTGAATATAGTTGCGGAGAGTCCCTGTAATCCTAGATTCAGATCATTCAGGCGAGAAAGAACATCTCCCAGATAGGCCAGTCGTGTGAGAAACTCGTCATCATGCAAGCGGTCAGACAAGTGAAAATTATGGTCAGTAAAGAAAGCTTTAAGCTAGTCTCTCAAATAAAAAAAACGTGTCAATACGTTCTCTCAATTAAAAAAAAGTGTAACTTCCGTATGTTGTAAAAGCATTACATGGTCGCTGCCCATATCATTGCATAATGCAGAAAATACACGAGAGTTCAGGGGCCTTGCTTTAACAAAGTTAACCATTTTCACTGTAGTGTCCAAAACGTATTTCAAGCTGTCAGGCATTCCCTTGGCAGCAAGAGCCTCCCGGTGGATGCTGAAGTGTACTCAAGTGGAGTAACGGACATATACCAGGAGCTGTGCCAGGCCTGCACGTCTGTTGACTCATCCAGCTGTAACGCATAGAATTCACTGGCTTGTATGCGAAACAGTACTTGTTTCAAAACATCTCCTGCCATGTCACTGATGCGTCATGAAACAGTGCTGTTTGATGAAGCCATTGTCTGTATAGTTTTTTTGGCCTTTTCCCCCAGCATTGTCCCAGCCACATCTGCCACAGCAGGAAGAATGAAGTCCTCCACAATAGTATGGGGCTTGCCTGTCCTAGCCACTCGGTAGCTCACCATATAAGACGCTTCTAGCCCCTTGTTATGAATGGTATCTGTTGCTTTTATACGTCTTACTACTCGAAAGTCGTCTTTATTCTCGCTCAAAAAACTCCCGTGGCTTATTCTTCAATTTGCATGTCTAGTTTCTAAATGTCTGTCCAAAAGCAAAGGTTTCCCGTGAGAGAGTAACGGTTAATGTGATTGGGATGTTAATTATTTGACTAGGCTACCTGTATTTGTAATTGTGTAGTTATTTCGCTGAACACTAGATGGTTTAATTTGATTTTTGGCATTGAAACAAGGCTACTGAGGAGAGAGAAAAAAAACTCACCCAAATGTATAACCCGTTGGAATTTTTTAAATAATAATATATTTAAATATTTTTTAAATGTGAATCATGTTTTTATTTTGCGCACCCACGAAATACACCCTCCTAATAGTTATATAGTTAACCTACTTGTCACTACTTTTCCCATAATCCTTAATCTTTCGGGCAGAAGATAAAAGGAGTGTTTTCATACTGCTCAGCTTGTCCAAACAAGAATCTCACGCTTTGTGCTATGCTATCATTTCGGGGAATCCTGTGAACGACACATGTCCTTTTGCTGCTGCCTGTAGGAGAATAAATGTAAAAAGTGTGGACGTACAGACAGGCTCAGAGAGTATGTTTATCTATGTCATCGGTGGATGACCGTGAATGGGCCTGTTTTTGTTTCCATGGCAGCTGGGGCCCCGATGCTGGCCCTGGAAGTGGCGCAAACACAAACCACACTGAACATGTTGTGCTTCAACTGCACTGCAACTCAGAGGGAGGCGGAGGTTGCCCGAGACAAACTCCCTGGGTGGTCTGTCCGGTGAATGTTTATGATCTAAACCAACCTAATCCAACTGGCTTGTTTAAGGGAATCGAGAATGATTTACAAGAGCTGCTAAAGCCAGGAATAGGAAATCTGAGGAAATCACGGCAGCCTTATGGATCAGGCAGGGCTTTTGCTCTATCTCTTTATTCTTATTATGGCCCTAAAAGACTTCTTTACATCAATGCCTTTGATTGCCAAAATGGTCAAGCTTTGATTGTCATGATCTAGGGCTCAGTGGATTTGCAATGGGTTATGAAGTTATGAAGTTTTGCACCTGCATTTCCATGGTTTCGCATCTATCAAATTACCCACAGAAAGAGGAACGACAAATCTTATTAGCGGCTAGGCTTTTTTTTTCTTTCTGAAAATACAATGACGTGTTGAGTCTGTGCAGAGTTTGAATTTGATCGGTAAAAACCACAGCGTTAGTTCTAATACTCCCTCTTAAGTTGCACATTCTAACATAGTAGATCAAACAATTGGAAATGAGATATTAAATCATTAGCCTAAATGTATAAGAATCATTGCCCTCTGGCCAGGGTTACTACTGGATATTAATCATGTAAAAAATACATCGGATATTTTCAAAGCACTGACATTTGTTTCGGAGGTATAGCAAAGCCAGAAAATAGTATGGTCTCATAATACCTCTTATAAACGTTTGTTTACACTTTTAAGACACTGCCTTGGTCTGTACTTTGTGCCACACTACTAAGAGCACATTTTCTGCTACTTATATTATTATGAGATTTCAATTGGACCTCACAGTTGCCTCTTCACGTTTTGGGGCCAGAAATGTGGAATGTCATGCGAATGTTGTAAAAAAGGAAAAGGGATAATCTCAGTGTCGGTGCTTTGGGTTGACTTTTATGATAGCTTTAGTATTAGTCAGAACCCCTTTTCGTGACAAGAGTAATGCCATCTGCATGTAGAAAACACCTTGTAAAGGGGTTGATGGTGAGGACCAGGATAATGTAAAGAAACCATTTGTAGTAGAAGCATGTCATGTGAGCCAGATTTAATGAAGATCTTTGGTCCATGGCTTTTATTCCATCTCAGATGAATACATGCTGCCATATTCTACATCAATCAACCATTGTGAGTGACAGGATCATCAGGGCAAATACAAACATTGTACTTGGATGTTATGCATGGCTCTTCTCTATTTTTTCAATCATACTTGAAAGTTTTGGATGAAACAAGTTGAAAGAGAAAGTTCCCCCAAATTACAAAGTTACATGTTGGGTTCCATACCCTGTAGGCAGTCTATGGACAAGGTATGACAGGAATACATGCTTTGGTTTTGTTTACCTGGCCACTGTTTCAAATGCTAACTTCTTAGCATTTATAATGTAGGTACCATTGACTTGCATTGGATTTGTGCCACAAATGCTCAAACGTTGCCATTTTAAATAGTGGCCAGGTAAACAAAAACAAATCATGTATTCTTGTCATATCTTCCCCATAAACTGTTTACAGGTAAAGGAAACCAATATGTCATTTCATAATTTGCATGACTATCCCTTTAACCTTCCCCTTTTCTTTCTGATAGGCTACCATGCGGTGATTTCAAATTCATTTTTAAAGGAGAACGAATGATTTCTGCCTTCCATATAATACAAATAAAATGTGTGTGTTTAGTTGGTTATAAAAATGTTAGTACTGTACAACTAATATTTATTTGTGATCATTAAGTGGGATTTCATTGGCAAAGTGTCAGTGGACCAGTTATGTACCTTTGTATTGAGGAGGTAAAATACTACACTCCCTGCCAGTTGACAAACTTCGCTCCCATCATTAACGCATGATTATCCTGGTGGTCTAACTGCTGTTTTTCACCACAGTAAACATTCGTGTGACTAAGCAGCACTATGTCAAGGTGACCAGAAGGAGTTTAAAATGCATTCTCATAGCTGTGTCAGTGAACATTTACACAGTTTTCCTCTTTCCCTTCCCTCTCTTCAGAGTGAACTGCGATAGCTTGTCTTGTTATTTCAATGCTTCCACTACAGGCAGCTACCAATGAAGCTCATCTCCAGTCCAGAGAAAACAAAGCCACGCCACATTCCCAGAGTTAAATTTGCTGTTACATCGGAGGTCTGAGAATTGGGGTTTGGGCTCTGTCTGGAGGAGCTGGGTGGCTGGTAATCTGCCCTGGTGGGGGCCTCAGCCCAGCCTGGAAATGGCTGGTGTGAGTCCTTAGGAATCTCCCTGTAAAGACACACAAAGTACATTTTCAGCTTTCCTTTCATACATTCTTTTATGATAAAATCATTATAATAAACATTATAAACATTATAAACATTATAATAAACGTCAACGTTTTCAAATGAGCATGAGCATGTCAACCAAATAGCAAATTAACATGGTGATAGCTTAAATAAAAAAATATGTGATAAGGATAAAATGCAAAACAGCAGACATGAAAAAGCCAAAAGTTATTTAATTCTCACAACAACAACAAAAAGCAACAAACATATTGATGATGATACTGATAGTGTTGGTTTTGTTGAATGTTTAAATCCTGATATGTTTAATTCTGATCAATGTCTGATTCTCCCTGACCGATTTTTTGATGATGATGGTTATGATATGGATTTTGCTGTTTTTGTTGACTGTGTAAATCCTGAATTGTTTAATTCTGACCAATGACTGTAGGAACAAAAATATCAGTTTTTAGATATAGTTTTCTCCCGGACCGATTTCATCAACGGTAGGAAGTGTCATCATACAAGTTAGCATGGTGCTAGTCAGTTTATCGAACTGTATCTAATACTATTTTATTGTTTCACAAAAAGTTATTACCACGTATTGGTGAAGGTCTGTACATATTATAATAAGCTCATGAAATTGTTGATCTCGGTTGAGACTGTGGAACATTGCAGGATAGCGAACTATTGGTTAGCTTGTTAGCGAACACTTGTGACAGCACAGCGCTGTCATAATGGGGACAAGTATATTGCTGGTGAATAAACCTGTTGACGTTCTCCAAAAGGTAGGTCACGTGATTTGCTTTATCTACTACTGGGAGTCAACCCGACAATTGGTATTACTGCTTGCAAGTACTTAATCCGTTTGTTAGCGATTGAATTGTTGGCTAGTAAGGTAGCTAACATTAGCTAACTGAACATGTTTGTGTGGGTCACGTTTTTGGGATAATGTAGGAGCTTACTTACTGTATGACGTCAGCAAGAGAGCAAGCACAATCATGTTGATGTGGTCATATAAATTGGACCGCTGGTGTGTGTATGTATAACAGAAGATGGAGCTACAGGCGGTATTGATGGCTGCTGGTGGTGGTTCTCGTATGATGGACCTGACCTACAACACCCGCAAACCTCTGCTACCTGTAGGGAACAAGCCCCTCATCTGGTACCCCATCAACCTGCTGGAGAGAGTGGGGTTTGAAGGTAATATTCTCTACATTTATGGCTCGATCCAATCAAACCCACTTTGGTGTATTACTTTTTTTCATGTTCAAATAAAATCCCAGAATCATGGTGTTGGATACTACAACTACCAAGTGGACTCCCTCTGGTAGATGCTTCCTGTTTTCAGAATAAGAGGTGTGTGTGTGTGTACCTACAGGCTGCAATGACACTTTCAAGGTAACACAAAGGAGCTAAATACTTCAACCATGTAAAAGATATTCACATTTCTGTGTGACCTGAATGCAACAGATACCACTTATCCATGTTATTTAAGACTGTATGGGTAACACCGCCAGTGCCACCTCACCTCATCCCACATGACAGAGCAGCCCAGCATGGGAATGCAGTGTGAACCAATAACATCCCCACTCATGCCATATGTCAGTGTTCCCCAACTGGCGGCCCGGGGCTGAATTTGGCCCGCATGTGGTTTTATTTGACCCCCTAAGTTTTCTGAGCAAGAAAAAACAGATTTTAATTTTGGAAATCTCTTCCCAAGTATTCCAACGCATGATAGAGACACGTGATCGTATACAAATGTGAGCAAAGTTTGAAAGGATTGTTTTAGTCAAACATTATAACTGGGCTTCTTGCTGTCAATTTGCAGTCTACAAATAATTTGTAATTATGTTCCGGCCCCCCGACCACCCGCTCAATACAAATCGTCCTGCTGCTAAATCTAGTTGATGATCCCTCCCATATTTGTTGATGCATGAACCAATGGCGCAATAAAGGTCACTTAGGGACTGTGAATAAAAAGTACTACTCTAGTGCTGTCAGTGGCAAAGCCATTATTTCTAAAAGGATGTATACCACCTTTACAACACCTTGGCCTCCTACTCCTATGTGTGTTTCTTAGTATTTGTTTCAGAATATAATGAGTTGGCTTATAGCCTAGCTAACATGTTTTTTGGAATACATGAGTCTAGCTAAGAAACTTTCAGTTAAGACAAAGCGAATGCATGGGTAGACCTATTTACAGTGTTTATAGGTCCCGGCAGTGGAGTCAGTTTTCTGCCAGGCCTCTATGTAGCTCAGACAGTCAGGCTGCATTTGGGTAATGATAAGTCAGAGGTAATTATTGGGGGATAAATGACTAAGATTGTTATAGAGAGCACATTTTTCTCCTCCAATCATGTGGGCCAGGGCTTGATTTTGGACTCCTCACGGCCTAGTTGTAATAGTTCTTGGCCACCTCTTTGCTTCAGTAAAGTGCACATGAGGGCCCTCCACTGGAGTGTCAGTCTTGTGGAAGGTGTGGTGTGTCTGGTTAGGAGTGAGTGGATTTTGGGGGATTTTTAAAAATGATTTCTTGTTGAGTTCCTCATTATCCTTAGTGTTGAAGTAGCCTAAGGTAATTTCCATGTAAAAGGAGCCATGAGCACCAACGTGAAGTTCACAGGAGCATGTCAAATTGGGTGTCAGATGAAAGCTAAGAGTCTATATTTTTGAGAAATGAAATTATATGTACATTTTCAACCATTTTCCATCCTAAAAATTTGGAATAAGCAAAGGCTTTGATTTCTTGTCAAAATATAGAAAATATATAGAAAACATCTACCATAAAAAGTCTTAGAAGGTAATACCCCTGCCAACTAATATCAACACTTTTATGTTTAGTTTAGGATCATTTTTTCTGCCTTCTGTATGTTTAAAAAACATTGCCTTGTGCTTTGAAATTTCATTACCAAAAACCCACATCATTCAGATATTTTCTCATTTCTCTTCCTCGTGAGGAGGTAGGATAAGGACATTTCACAGAAGTAACAAGTAAAGGTAGACCTATCAGTTAGTGTTTTTATTGATATCAGTCGAGTACAGTACACAGTAGAGCACACTACTAGAGTTGAGTACACTGTACTATTCTGTGTTGTACTCTACTGAGCTCTCCTGTGCAAATAATACCCAAATATGCAAAGGAGAATATTGTATATTTCTACCTTTTGTGTACCTATTTAGGATACATCACCATGAAGAGAATGACATTCATATCCATAATTATGTATTTCTGTGTAGTATAGATCAGGGAACTATGATGAAATTCCTTTACCACAATTCTGTTACCTGATATAATTCAATAACCAAAATAGTTTTCAAACTCAATGTGTCATGCCATAGCTGACACCATTCTTTCTACAGACATCTTGAATCTTAATTCGGAGCAGATATTTAAGAATTTGGGGGAAATGTGTTCATATAAAACTAAGGGAGATTTTACATCTGCATCTGCACAGTTCTTTCAGTAAATGTGTTTAGTAAAATGTTCAGTGTAAATTGTCAAAGTAGGCATTGTGCATAGAATTGTATGGTTTGTTAAACTTTGTTTGGCATACATTTTAAGTAAAACATCTTCTTCCTTAACCATGGAATTGCCCCTATAGCGGGATTGCCCGTTAAAGCAAGGCTTTATCATACACATTAGGGGAATTTCAACATAAAAAAAGTTCAGGTTCTCTAATTAGTGCATAGAAGTAGGCGATATGGGGTTTTCAAATGGAGATACTGTAGTGAAGGTTAACATACTATTCCAAAATTGTGTAGCTGGTCCACACTCAAGGTTTATCTTTAGTATTTATTTCATTCAGGGGTTGGTAGATATACAAACGTTTCGGCCTAAACCTTCGTCAGTGTCATTAGCGTCTCCTCTGAAGTTGTACTTCTTTACTGTGGGCTCGTTAAGGGTAACGACTGACAGGTGCACTCACATGACAATAATGCATCTAAAAAAACTTTTTATAATAACGCATTGGAAAAACATCGGGCTATGTAATACACCTATTTCTTTCAATATTGTCACCTCTAGCCCAAATCTTTTCTATACCAATACACTGCAAGTCATCAGTTATATGGCCCGCTTCCATAACATGTCTGGAAACAGGACAGGTGACATCACAGCGCCAATGTAACATTTGTTTTTGCAGGCAAACATTAGCAAATAAACTACATGTGTAGTGTTGCAGGTTATACAGGAGTTTATATTATATTTACGATTGGAGATGGGACACATTAAAAAAGGGTTGGTGATTGGGTTTACAGTGCCTTCAAAAACTATTCATACCCATTGACTTATTTCACATTTTGTTGTGTTACAGCCTTTTTTAATTTGAGTCAACATAATTTGAGTAAATTGGAGGTGTGTCCTGTGGATGTATTTCAAGGACAACTTTCAAACTCAGTGTCATGGGAAAATCCAAAGAAATCAGCCAAGACCTCAGGAAAAAAAATGTAGACCTCCATAATAGAGGTCGACCGATTAATCGGAATGGCCGATTAATTAGGGCCGATTTCAAGTTTTCATAACAATTGGAAATCGGTATTTTTGGACACCGATTTGGCCGATTTAATAAATAAATAAATAAACACCGTACACCTTTATTTAATCTTCATTTAACTTGGCTAGTCAGTTAAGAACGCATTCTTATTTTCAATGACGGCCTAGGAACGGTGGGGCAGGGGCAGAACGACAGATTTTTACCTTGTCAGCTCAAGGATTCAATCTTGCAAACTTACAGTTAATTAGTCCAACGCTCTAACCACCTGCCTCTCATTGCACTCCACGAGGAGCCTGCCTGTTACGTGAATGCAGTAAGAAGCCAAGGTAAGTTGCTAGCTAGCATTAAACTTATCTTATAAAAAAACTATCAATCAATCATAATCACTAGTTAACTACACATGGTTGATGATATTACTAGTTTATCTAGCGTGTCCTGCGTTGCATATAATCGATGCGGTGCGTATCGTTGCTCCAATGTGTACCTAACCATAAAAGTCAATGCCTTTCTTAAAATCAATACACAGAAATATATATTTTTAAACCTGCATATTTAGCTAAAAGAAATCCAGGTTAGCAGGCAATATTAACCAGGTGAAATTGTGTCACTTCTTTTGCGTTCATTGCACGCAGAGTCAGTGTATATGCAACAGTTTGGGCCTCCTAATTTGCCAGAATTTTACGTAATTATGACATAACATTGAAGGCTGTGCAATGTAACAGGAATATTTAGACTTATTGATGCCACCCGTTAGATAAAATACGGAACGGTTCCGTATTTCACTGGAAGAATAAACATCTTGTTTTCGATATGATAGTTTCCGGATTCGACTATATTAATGACCTAAGGCTCGTATTTCTGTGTGTTATCATGTTATAACTATGTCTATGATTTGATAGAGCAGTCTGACTAAGCGATGGTAGGCACCAGCAGGCTCGTAAGCATTCACTCAAACAGCACTTTCATGCGTTTGCCAGCAGCTGTTTATGACTTCAAGCCTATCAACTCCTGAGATTAGGCTGGTGTAACCGACGTGAAATGGTTAGCTAGTTAGCGGGGTGCGCGCTAATAGCGTTTCAAATGTCACTCGCTCTGAGACTTGGAGTGGTTGTTCCCCTTGCTCTGCATGGGTAACGCTGCTTTGAGGGTGGCTGTCGATGTGTTCCTGGTTCGAGCCCAGGGAGGAGCGAGGAGAGGGATGGAAGCCTATACGGTTACACTGGCAATACTAAAGTGCCTATAAGAACATCCAATAGTCAACGGTATATGAAATACAAATCGTATAGAGAGAAATAGTCCTATAATTCCTATAATAACTACAACTCTTACCTGGGAATATTGAAGACTCATGTTAAAAGGAACCACCAGCTTTCATATGTTCTCATGTTCTGAGCAAGGAACTTAAACGTTAGCTTTCTTACATGGCACATATTGCACTTTTACTTTCTTCTCCAACACTTTGTTTTTGCATTATTTAAACCAAATTGAACATGTTTCATTATTTATTTGAGGCTAAATTGATTGTATTCATGTATTATATTAAGTTATAAGTGTTCATTCAGTGTTGTTGTAATTGTCATTATTACAAATACATGGGGGAAAAAATCGGTATCGGCTTTTTTGGGGTCCTCCAATAATCGGTATCGGCGTTGAAAAATGATAATCGGTTGACCTCTACTCCACAAGTCTGGTTCGTCCTTGGGAGCAATTTCCAAACGCCTGAAGGCACCACGTTCATCTGTACAAACAACAGTACGCAAGTATAAACACCATGGGACCACGCAGCCATCATACCCCTCAGGAAAGAGACGCATTCTGTCTGCTAGAGAATGTACTTTGGTGCGAAAAGTGCAAATCAATCCCAGAACAACAGCAAATTACCTTGTGAAGATGCTGGAGGAAACAGGTACAAAAGTATCTATATCAACAGTAAAACGAGACTTACATCGACATAACCTCAAAGGCCGTTCAGCAAGGAAGAAGCCACTGCTCCAAAACTGCCATAAAAATAGCCAGACTACAGTTTGCAACTGCACATGGGGTCAAAGAAAGTACTTTTTGGAGAAATGTCCTCTGGTCTGATGAAACAAAAATAGAACTGTTTGGCAATATTGACCATCGTTATGTTTGGAGGAAAAAGGGGGAGGCTTGCAAGCCGAAGTACACCATCCCATCCGTGAAGCACGGGGGTGGCAGCATCATTTTGCTTTGCTGCAAGAGGGTCTGATGCACTTCACAAAATAGATGGCATCATGAGGCAGGAAAATTGTGACTATATTGAAACAACATCTCAAGACAAGCTTGGTTGCAAATGGGTCTTCCAAATGGACAATGACCCGAAGTGTACTTCCAAAGTTGTGGCAAAATGGCTTAAGGACAACAAAGTCAAGATATTGGAGTGGCCGTCACAACGCCCTGACCTCAAACCCATCGAAAAATTGTGAGCAGAACTGAAAAGGTGTGTGTGAGCAAGGAGGCCTACAAACCTAACTCAGTTACACCAACTCTGTCTGGAGGAATAGGCCAAAATTCATCCAACTTATTGTGGAAGGCTACCCGAAATGTTTGACCCAAGTTAAACAATTTAAAGGCAATGCTAACAAATACTAATTTAGATAA
Source organism: Oncorhynchus kisutch (assembly GCF_002021735.2). NCBI lineage: Eukaryota > Metazoa > Chordata > Actinopteri > Salmoniformes > Salmonidae > Oncorhynchus > Oncorhynchus kisutch. The sequence goes on from NC_034203.2 coordinate 20,437,974, forward strand.
GGTAAACTTCTGACCCACTGGGAATGTGAGGAAATAAATAAAAGCTGAAATAAATAATTCTCTCTGTTATTATTCTGATTTCACATTCTTAAAATAAAGTGGTGTTTCTAACTGACCTATGACATGGAATTCTTACTAGGATGGAATGTCAGGAATTGTGAAAAACAGAGTTTAAATGTATTTGGCTAAGGTGTATGTAAACATCCGACTTCAACAGTAATTATTCACACCCCTGAGTCAATACTTTTTTAGAAGCACCTTTAGCAACGATTACAGAGTCTTTAGGTTAGGTTAGGTTAGGTTAGGTCATGCTGAAAGGTGAATTTGTCTTCCAGTGTCTGGCGGAAAGCAGATTGATCCAGGTTTTCCTCTAGGATTTTGCCTGTGCTTAGCTCTATTCCTTGTCCTCAAAAACTCCCCAGCCCTTAACAAATACAAGCATAACCATAACATGAAGCAGCCACCACTATGCCCGAAACAACACTTTTATATTCAGGACATAAAATGAATTGCTTTGCAACACGTTTTGCTGTATTACTTTAGTGCCTTGTTGCAAACACAATGCATGTTTGGGGACATTTTTATTCTGCACAGGTTTCCTTCTTTTCACTCTGTCAATTAGGTTACTATTCTGGAGTAACTACAATGTTGTTGATCCATCAGTCTTCTATCACAGCCATTACACTCTAACTGTTTGTGACTTGTTAAGCACATTTTTGCTCCTGAACTTATTTACGCATGCCATAAGAAACGGGTTGAATACTAATTGACTCAAGACATTTCAGCTTTTCTTTTAAAAACTTTTTTTTCCTAAGAGATGGGTTATTGTGTGTAAGTCAGTAACAATTTTTTGTAATTTTAATACATTTTAAAATCAGGCTGTAACACAACAAAATGTGGAAAAAGTCAAGTGGTGTGAATACTTTCTGAATGCACTGTAGTTGATTTGGGTATGTAGCACAAAAATGCAATACTATCCCACCTGAAAGTCAGAGCCCTCCCAGTCCCTATAGTAACTTCATGTGTGGCAGTATTTACTGTGAGCAGCCAACTAGCAAAGCCCCGCAATTAGCTTTTACAAGACTAAATACAGCAACAGTAAGCAAACTACTTTGGAAAGAACATTTCTGCAGTCAAGACAACCCTTACAATGTTTTCGATGTGTAAAGAAGCAAGTATTACGTTTGAAGTGTTTTGAATGATTTTATTTTATGCACATATTCAAGTAATATATTCTGCCATCTGTCCCATACAGTGGGGCAAAAAAGTATTTAGTCAGCCACCAATTGTGCAAGTTCTCCAACTTAAAAAGATGAGAGATGCCTGTAATTTTCATCATAGGTACACTTCAACTATGACAGACAAAATGAGAAAATAAAATCCAGAAAATCACATTGTAGGATTTTTTATGAATTTATTTGCAAATGATGGTGGAAAATAAGTATTTGGCCACCTACAAACAAGCAAGATTTCTGTCTCTCACAGACCTGTAACTTGCCCCACTGTATGAGTGACTGGGTTTAGTATTCCTAAACATCTTTGTTGGTCCTCTATAGAGGTAATTGTGATCACAACCAAAGAGGTGCAGAAGATGATCAGCACAGACCCCAAGATGAAGCTGGATGTGAAGATGAAGTTAGACATAGTGTGTATCCAGGAGGATGCTCACATGGGCACCGCAGACGCCCTCAGACACATTCAACAGAAAATCAAGGTGGGTCACAGACTCAGACAGTTGATCTCATAAAGTGCATCTCAAATGGCACCCTATTCCCTACGTAGTGCACTCCTTTTGACAAGGGCCCATAAGGAGGATACGATGCCGTTTTTGACACATACACAGACAGTTGACTTCATAGCCAGATTGGCTGCTCTCTCTGCCCATGCATTGACTGGATCTAATGTGGGAGCTCCTGGGGGTTAAATCCTAACCGTTAGTTATGGGTGTATTACTAGGAAGTTGACGTAAATCATCCAATGAAGTCCATGGGAGATTTTCCCCAAAAATAATGTGGAGTTGAATAAACTGATTTCAGGTTGAGATTTGACTTTCAGCAGTAAATACTGTTTAATGTATCCTCCCTATTGTGAACTGGATATTTTAATGTGTTTAATGTTATTTTGAATGTTATATATCAATATACTGTACAGGCCTATCAATGCAGACCACATGAGTGTACTGTATGTCCAAGACAACATGGTCTCATAGTAGAGCACCTTGTTGATAAATTGGAATCAATGATTAATTGCTTTGGTATTTGGGGGGCACAGAGTCAGCTGATAATGGCTGATCATTTGAAAGAATGAGAAAATGGGAGAAAATGCCAAGACAAATGTTCTCAGAGTGTGTCAGTGTGTGTAGGGCTGTAGCTGGTGAAGGTGGTTCAGCCAGTGAGGGAGCGAGGGTACTACTAGCCCCAGAATGAGCTTATAGAAGACAGGCGCCCCATGTTTCACTTGGACACGGTATGGAAAGACTGAGGACAGCGAGGCTATTAAAGCAGGAGATCCTGTGTGCCGCTGGGTGACCACTGACCCGTGCGTTCCTGGTCCCGGCTAAGCGAAGGGCCTCATTTCACCTGCTGCAAACCTGCCTCCCCCACTCCCTCCCTACAGCCGTTCCCCTCTCTCCCCCTCCCCTTGCTGCTCTTCAAACAGATGATGTCAGTACTGTCCAACGCACAGAGCGGATCACTGAAACCCACCCTGGTCTGTAGCATTCTGGAGCCAGGACAAGGAGACATGTTGAGGGGTCTGGGATCGCTGGGGTACAGAGGGGAGGGATGTGGACTGTTGACTGGATGGCCTATCTTTCTATATTTTATCATTTTTTTGTTGTTGTCCAAATGAGATCATATTCAATGTTTTTTTGTTATGGTTTTATGCACATTGATTTATTCTAGTAAGGAGTAAGTAAACCAGAGATGTTGTATTGTAACTGTATAAAGTATTAAGACAAGTTCAGACTCATGAGCCCCTATTCAGACTCTGTTTGCATTAAACTTACAGTAAAGCCACATTACAAAAACACAGACATATCCATTGACTGTCTGGGGGCAAACAGAACCAAGCGGGCTCAGCTGGCCTCCAGGGAGAGAAGGGGGCTGGCTCCAGCATGCTCCCTCCCTCAGTGCCTCCACATGCTTTTCTACCTAATCCAGCACAGTCACGTAGATTAAAGGCATTGAATTGCACAGTCCCCCAGCACACAAACTGACCCTGAGGTGATGAGAGAGGAAACCCTGCAATGGGGCTCCAAATCCCCGCATAGGAATCACTCTGTTGTCTCTCCCCTCCCAGACCATCCCATCAACACGAACACACTGCACCTGGGGAATGATGGGTGTATCTGACTAAATACTGTAAATTCCGTTTGCTTAAAGTCACATATTGAGAAAAAGATTAGTGTACAAGGACTTTGTGTTCAGTGATTAAGCATTAAGCCACATTGACGTCTGTGATTTGGGCAGTATGTATGACACAGAGCAGGCTTCTCATATGAGTGGGGACACAGGAGACATGGTTGAATGAGAGCGGGAGGTCAGGAGTTCTTGCTATTCCCTCATATACACACACACACACACAGAGCTTTTGGTAGAGCTCCCCCTCTGTCATAAGTGCATACAATAAAATAGACTACTCTTGAATAAGGCTAAAAACAACTTTGAACCAGTCTATATTTTCCTGATATTTCATTTTTGGGCATGTGTTGGTGATGAGGTATGAATAAGAATGATTAGAAAGTAATTGTATTGGAATGCAATTGTAACTATTGTGGGATATTATTAGCCTTAACTACGGGACAAAATGCATATTGAAAAAGGCGTCCCTCCGCATTATTATTCATGCACACATAACCTAAACTGTTAAATCAAGATCAGTTGTCACTGGAATGTCTCAACTGTATATGCCAAGTTGAGAGTGCTCAGCAGAGACTTAGCCTTATGAAACCAGAGGTGTCTGGCTGATTGATTAGTCCGCTCAATGAGCATGCGTGCGTGTTGTGTGTGCGTGCTCCGTGTATGTGCTCAATGTGTGTGTTTGTGCGTGCCGTTTGTGTCCGTCTATGGACTGTGTAGAGACAGCAGGAATCGAGCGGGCAGGCACTCCTGACAGATAGATAGATAGATAGAGAGAGCACACCCTCTCTACAGTGCTGCGTGCAGGGTGGTCTCACCTGGCTGAGAGTGGAGGGAGCCTGGGAGGGGGAACAGGGCCTTGGGGCAGCCAGGCAGAACCAGGCAGGGGAGGCAGGCAGTGTGGGTGGCCCTGACCTAACCACCAGAGATCAGGCCTGCTGAAAGGCCACAAACCCTGTCAGATAATCCTCCAGCTGACACCATTCCAGTGTCACATTTTACGTCCCAAATGGCACCCTACTCACTATCTAGCGCACTACTGTTGACTAGGACCCATAGGGCTCAGGTCAAAAGTAGTGCACTATATAGGGAATAGGGTGCCATTTGGGACAGCCACAGAGTTGCCTACTGACTGTCTGACAACCCTCAGCCCTCAGTCCGCCTCCGACCCACCATCCGACCGCGCGACTGGACAGACAGACCGCTCCCTATTGACCGGCAGTAACAAAGGGATTTTTGCCACTTTTAGTGGTTGGTTAACTTGGGATTCAGAAATAGAAATGATTGCTGTGTGTTTAACCATTAGGAGCTGTCTAGCAAATCAGTTTACTCTGATATTGTGACTTCACCTAATGGGGTTTATCCCAGCTGTTGACAGTATACAACATTGTACAGCCAGATGTATTAGATGCATATGTAGTTATGTGACCTGACCTGAATATAGTAAGTGTAGCCTATTTCTATTTTCATGGTGGTAATGTAACTTATGCCTCAAAGAGACACTCAACAGGATATATTTCAGGCAAACGTTACTTTGTCACGATTTACTGTGAAAAGTTTTACAGTGCTTCAAAGTCTTTCTTGACAATATATGTTGAAACCAAACCCTCACCCCCACACATGTCTGTTCTAACAATTAAAACCAGTCTGAAAACCTTAGTGTTGGGATTAACAATAGGAGAAGATGCTCCGGTAGTCTCTCTCCAGTAGCACAGAGACAGACAGTGGGATTGGGGCCCCTGGCTCTAGCCTGGTTGTTATCTGTTGACCATGTGTGCTGTGGACTGTGGAGCAGAGCAGAGCCTCACAGAGCCTGACTGCTGAGCTGCGTGCCCCATGTGCAGAACGTCACGGCAGGGCCTCTCCCCAGGCCTCCCCAATGAGGCATACAGCCTTTATAGAGCTAGGCATGCTTTAACAGGCCTCACTCCTCACTTGCCTTCCCTGTTTATTTATCCACAGGCCCAAGATGGCCAGAGCAGATGGGAACCAGACATCTCAAACAGAAACAATGGCAAATGCAGTGCAAGATTTATCGCTGGATTCCCCTGTGCCCCTTGCTACACTACGCTAGGCTGCCTGGGAGTTAGGAGAGCACAATGTTTATCAAGGAGGTTCACCCTCCTTTAACGCTCCTTCTCGCTCTCTCTTTCTCTCTCTCCACCTCCCTCTCTCTCTCTCTCTCTCTCTCTCTTTCTCTCTCTCCACTCTCCCTCCCTCCATCTCTCTCAACTCCCCTCTCTCTCTCCCTCCACCGCTCTCTCTCTCCACTTTGCCCACCCCTCTTATGAACCCATTTTCATTGTGACTGTCGTTAAGAAAAACATGGCCAAACTTTTCATGCACTAAGGACTTTTTGAGCATCGTTGGCTCACATGTTCATGCATATATGCACGTTGTTTGAGATGAATGTCACAGCTCGAAGAAGCTCGGGTGTTTTGAGCATAACGTAAAGCTGGGGGGAATAAAGTGTATTTCAAGGCTGGAGTGCGTGATAACTTGTTGAGCATTGGCTAGGGACAGCTAAATGTATTTTCAATTTCATTTGAAGGGTGTTCCTCCTATTAGGCAGAATATTGTCACGGACTCTGATGTGAAAGGGTCCTGGGTATGCTGTAGAAAAAGTTTAAGAGGATATTGTCCTAGGTCATCACTGTCTTTCTTTCCTTTTAGAGATAAATTAATTGTAACTTATATGCCCTTTTGACTAGTGCCAGCTGTGATATTCTCCTATCCAAGTCATGAACTGCTATGTGTTCTGAGTTCTCTGTTGTATCTGTGATCCAATACAACTGTTTAGTGGGGCCTGACTGTCTTGAGTGAAAACCCATCCTCCTCTTCTCAAGCCACTAACTGTCTTAACATTAGTGTTGTTTAGGCTGGGGCGATTAAAGGGTATATTTCAAAATACCGGCGGTATGATTTTCAATACCGTAATTTTGTAAAAATATATTATAAATAAATGACATTCAGCTCAGCGCTCCAGCTATGCATTTGATTTGCTAACACGATGCTTATGAATCTCTGTGGTCCTCCTCCATGTCTCCCTCCAGACGGACATTTTGGTGGTGAGCTGTGACCTGATAACGGACGCTGCTCTCCACGAGGTGGTTGACCTGTTCCGGGCTCACAATGCCACCCTCTCAATGCTGATGAGCAAAGCCCACGAGTTCACGGAGACTGTCCCTGGACAGAAGGGCAAGAAAAAAAACGGGTACACAAGATTCACAAAATTACACAACTGCCAGTAAAACACCAGGTCTGCACAAAAAAGTGACACACCGCACTACCTTGTCATATAATCTGGCAGTTTTATGGATGACTTTTGAAGTTGCATTTCCCCAAATAAGGCTATTCCTCGGATAACTGTTCATTTGCTTGTAATATTCTACAATCAAACTCTTTAATGTTTTTTAGTAAATCTGTCTCATTAAACCCAGTGAACATCCATAGGCCTAGATGTTAGTTTACAAGCCGGGCAGATACCAAGCTTGTTAGCCGTGTGGTGAGATCTTAGCCATTGCTGTGTGATTGTTCATCTGGTGTCTTCCTTCTCCCAGGGGAGCAGAGGGACTTTGTTGGGGTGGACGGAACAGGGAAGAGGCTCCTCTTTATGGCCAACGAGGCCGACCTGGACAAAGGTCTAGTCATCAGGAAGTCCAACATGAGAAAGTGAGTATTACTTGAGCAGCACAAGCAATGGTTAACATGGGTTATTACTCAAATGCATTGCTCAGAGTCATAATGTAGACTCCATAGGCTATATCGCGTATGGCTCTGATACTGCTCATTATCTACCAGGTGATATATTTACTCCAATGAGATGTTATTGGATGCCTTGTAGGATTTTCATTCAAATCTTGTTGTTGCTGTGTTGAATCAAGTACTTTTCACACGATGAATGACGTTTCAGAACATTTTCAAATAATGCGACCTGGAACTGGGAAGCACAACAACTAACACCTCTCTGGTTTAGCAATTCAGGGATACATATAGCTTGCTAGCTTGCTATTTTTCTCCCAATCCTTATCAAGCCACCACAGGTGTGTGTGTGTGTGTGTGTGTGTGTGTGTGTGTGTGTGTGTGTGTGTGTGTGTGTGTGTGTGTGTGTGTGTGTGTGTGTGTGTGTGTGTGTGTGTGTGTGTGTGTGTGTGTGTGTGTGTGTGTGTGTGTGTGTGTGTGTGTGTGTAGCACACAAGCTAAGGCGTGGGAGTGGAGGAGTGTTGGAAGGAACAATGCAAACTTGCTCAGCTCTGACCCTTCATTTGTGTGGGATTGCTAATAAAAACACAGCACTCCCCCGTCTTGACTGTCATGAGACTTGCCAATTACTCCAGCTATACAGGGATTTGCTCCTGCTTTGGCTGTGTTCTGCTGTTTTTCCACGGCAGACCCCCTGTTCCAGCTGAGCGCATGCTGTGGCCCTTTTTCTTTTCTTTCACTTGTTCTCTCTCTTTTTCCAACATCCATTTAGATGTGTTTTTTCAAGAGGCTTTAACGTTGAGGTGTGTGTGTGTGCTTGCTTGCATTTGGCTGTTCCTAAGCCTTCTAGTTAAGGTCTTATTCCATCACCACCCTAAGTCTTAAAAGATTTCAAGCAGAATTAATGTTTGTTCAAATGCCAAAGGTGTAGCCTAAATCCTACATGTATATCTGGCCAGATGGATAAAATGACATATTGATGTAAAATACTTGTAGATATACTGCCCACCATGAAAACGTATCATGAACCCCTTTTTAGCATTATGTTGCGTCCCCAGTGTGGCATGTGTGTATGATGTCTGGGCTGCAATAGGAAGGCTGTGAAAGCTGTCTGCACCCTACCAGGTCCTGGACTGCGGCCCTGGGCCCGGATTCACACAGCATCTCAGAGTAGTGATATAGGATCACTTTTACCTTCTAGATCGTAATAAGTTTACGTGGACAGGTGGGGACTTCCTAGATCAGAACTCCTACTCTGAACCTATACTATTGATACAGCCCCTGGTCCTAGATCAGCACTCCTACTCTGACACTATACTATAGATATGGCCCCAGATCCTTCTTTTTTTTTTAAATAAATTTTACCCCTTTTTTCTCCCCAATTTTGTGGTCTCTAATTGTTTAGTAGCTACTATCTTGTCTCATCACTACAACTCCCGTATGGGCTCGGGAGAGACGAAGGTTGAAAGTCATGCGTCCTCCGATACACAACCCAACCAAACCGCACTGCTTCTTAACACAGCGCGCATCCGGAAGCCAGCCGCACCATTGTGTCGGAGGAAACATCGTGCACCTGGCAACCTTGGTTAGCGCGCACTGCGCCCGGCCCGCCACAGGAGTCGCTGGTGCGCGATGAGACAAGGATATCCCTACCGGCCAAACCCTCCCTAACCCGGATGACGCTAGGCCAATTGTGCGTCGGCTCACGGCCCTCCCGGTCGCGGCCGGTTACGAGCCTGGGTGCGAACCCAGAGTCTCTGGTGGCACAGCTGGCGCTGTAGTACAGCGCCCTTAACCACTGCACCACCCGGGAGGCCCTCTAGATGGGCACTTCTACTCTGATACTATAGATGCGGCCCCCGATCCTACATCAGTACTCCTACTCTGACACTAAAGATACGGTCCCTGGTCCTAGATCAGCACTCCTACTCTGAGACACTGTAAATATGGACTCTGGTCTTAGGCTTTGGTTCTGGGGTGTAGGTCTGGCTCTGGGTTATGGTCTGTGCTTTGGGCTTGGGGTTCTGGTATTGGGCTGTGGACTCAGGTCCTGGGCTCTTGGCTGGGCTGTGGGAGCTGGTCTGTTGGGAGCTCGTAAATACTTCAGGGAGCCAGAGCCACTGTAAATCCTGCCCAATAAGAGAGGGGCCGCAGCAGCTGCAAGCACGCTTCCCTGCAAAAGGAAATCAGCCACACACACACACACACTAATGTGGAGATACACACACACACACACACACACGCAAGCATGTATGTACATACTAGAGCTGGGACGATAAATCGACCATTTCAATCAATTATAATGACTTTTCTGATATTGTTCATTATGATAAGTAACCTATTCTAGAGAAATGTCAAGTTTGAAGTGAAATAAGTTTGCTAATATGGGTGATTGTGCAGTGCAGTCAAAAAGGTGATTTTCCTGTGTTTTATATATACAATGCCTTCGGAAGTATTCAGACGCCTTGTCTATTTCCACATTTTGTTATGTTACAGCCTTATTATAAAATGTATTCAATTGTTTATTTCCCTTCATCAATCTATACACAATACCCCATAATGACAAAGTTAAAACCGTTTTTTAGGAATGTTTGCAAATGTACAAAAAAAAAAACCGGAAATATCACATTTACATAAGTATTCAGACCCTTTACTCAGTACTTTGTTGAACCACTTTGGCAACGATTACAGCCTCGAGTCTTCTTGGGTATGACACTACACATTTTGTTCACCTGTATTTAGGGAGTTTTTGCCATTCTTCTCTGCAGATCTTCTCAAGCGCTGTCAGGTTGGATGGGGAGCGTCGCTGCACAGCTATTTTCAGGTCTTTCCAGAGTTGTTCAATTGGAATCAAGTCTGGGCTCTGGCTGGGCCACTCAAGGACATTCAGAGACTTGTCCCGAAGCATAGAGTTGTTTTCCTGTTGGAAGGTGAACCTTCGCCGCCAGTCTGAGGTCCTGAGCGCTCTGGAGCAGGTTTTCATCAAGGATCTCTCGTACTTTGCTCCGTTCATCTTTCCCTCGATCCTGACTAATCTCCCAGTCCCTGCCACTGAAAAACATCCCTACAGCATGATGCTGCCACCACCATGCTTCATTGTAGGGATGGTGCCAGGTTTCTTCCAGATGTGATGCTTGGCATTCAGGCCAAAGAGTTCGATTTCGGTTTCATCAGACCAGAGAATCTTGTTTCTCATGGTCTGAGAGTCTTTAGGTGCCTTTTGGCAAACTCCAAGCGTGCTGTCATGTGCCTTTTACTGAGGAGTGGCTTCTGTCTGGCCACTCTACCATAAAGTCCTGATTGGTGGAGTGCTGCAGAGATGGTTGTCATTCTAGATAGTTCTCCCATCTCCACAGAGGAGATAGAATACTCTGGAGCTCTGTCAGAGTGACCATCAGGTTCTTGGTCACCTCCATAACCAAGGCCCTTCTCCCCGGATTGCTCAGTTTGGCCGGGCGGCCAGCTTTAGACTGCATCTTGGTGGTTCCATATGTCTTCCATTTAAGAATGGAGGCCACAGGGATCTTGGGGAACTTCAATGCTGCAGAAATGTTTTGGTACCCTTCCCCAGATCTGTGCCTCGACACAATCCTGTCTCGGAGCTCTACGGACAATTCCTTCCACCTCACGGTTTGTCGACTGTGTGACCTTTATATAGATAGGTGTGTGCCTTTTCAAATGATGTCCAATCAATTTAATTTACCGCAGGTGGACTCCAATCATGTTGTAGAAACATCTCAAGATGATTAATGGAAACAGGATGCACCTGAGCTCAATTTCGAGCCTCAAAGCAAATGGTCTGAATACTTATTTACATAAGGTATTTCTGTTTTAATTTTGTAATACATTTGTCAATTCATAGAAACCTGTTATAACTTTGTCATTGTCTGGTATTGTGTGTTGATTTAATAAGTTAAAAAAAGAGTATCCATTTTAGAATGAGGCTATAATGTAACAAAATGTGGAAAAAACTCAACGGGTCTGAATACTTTACAAATGCACTGTATTTCCACACTAGTTGGAATAATAGTGTGAAATTGTGAACATGATTTTCATGCCCTTTTTAGTGTAAGAGCTGTTTGAAAAGACCACCTGAAATCTCAGCCTGTTTTGGTGGGATGGAGTTTTTTGGTCTGCATCACCAGACGGTAAATTAGTTAATAGACCAGTAAGAAAGAGTTCCAAACCTCTCTGCTAATAAGTTAGTTTTCCCTTCCCCACTCAGACCACTCCTAGAAAGTAAGGTACTTAATTGTTACCCAACAATTATTTGATATTGAGCTAAAAAAAAACGGCACATTGGACCTTTATTGGGACAATTGATGGCTACAACCATCAAATTAGAAGTTTAAAGGTTAATGAAATAAAAACTGTTGTGCACGTTGTTATAAACGTATCGTTCTATTTATCATTATCACACCAATTCAGGCCATTTTGTCGAAATATGATTATTGTCCATATCGCCCAGCTCTAGTAAATAAAAACACACACATGTATAGACACACACCAGGATGTTACATGCTGAAATACTTGTGTATATTGGAAACATGTGAACATCAAGGCCTACCCAAGACGTAAATTGTGTCCACACATAAACAGGCACAAACATGCACAACTTCAAAAATCTTGTATAGGACTACAATTTTATTAGCATTTTTTAAACATTTGAAACCTACCCAAGTTGAGCTTTAAAAGAGAAGTTGTCAATGAGCACTAGACCACTTATTGAGAGACTGAGGTGTAGTGAGCTTTATGATATCTCAAAGCTGCCGGCTAGCCTAACTCTTGTTAAGCAAACCCAAGTATCGACACTTTGTCGCTTATTTCAGCCTAAGATGTCAAAAGTCTGTTTTGACTCCGTTTCCCCCATTAACCCTCTTTTCCCCGAGAGTAGGAAGTTTGAACACGGTGTTAGACGTCTGAAAGTCTCCAGTCGTTCCCTGGCTGTTTGTCTAAGCTGTCTCCAGAGTCTTTACTTGTCTACCGTTGTATTTATACAGACATGGGCCGGGTGACATATGGAATGGGATCGCTGGGCTGCTGTCCTGTCCTGTGGTACTGCTAACCTGGGACCTTTGATATCAATGCATGAGTTATGCGAATGGGCAAGTTACAAACACTGATCTTGTGTTAGGATCTTAAGTTAGTATCCAGCCCTTAAATATAACGATCTCTTCAGTTATCTTACCGGTATTTGTTTTTTTGCAGTCCTCAAACTGCATGTTCTTGACCCCTGTCCTAGATTACCACCACATTTTTCCCATGCTAGTTGTCTGAGTGGTGACACCTATCACTACCCATTTCCACATGTGAGCTGAAATGGAAGCTGAAAACCTTCTACACATGTGATATGAGTTGGCCCCTGAATTGATTTGACAGTGTGAAGGCTCCTGCAGATTCCTCTCGCATACAATGTTGCTCCACTTTCCACTGTAAACTAAGCAGAGGTGAAGTCATAGTCTTCATACAGTATGTACTACCATACAGTGGTGTAGCTTCAGCCGGTGCGGTTACACCAGGACCCGCGACGTACATGGGCCCGGAGCTGCGGGCCCCCTATGTCATTTGAATACCGCCCCACCATGCCCAAGTATTAATTGGTGACGCTGGTCCATCACGTCTAGAATTTGACGAGAAGATCTGTCTTTAACCTAGGGTATGATAAATGAACCCACTAATGGTTTCACCAACAAAATGTTTTTTTGCCACTACATAAGTCAGCATGATATTTTAGTGTATTGATGACAATAAATCAAATTAATTTGCGAAATAAATCATATTATTCAATAGTTTCAATACCATCTTAAGGTAATGAAATGCATTCTGGGATTCATTGTGCAAATACTCTCCAAAGCGTTGTTTCTGTCATCGTTTTAAGCAACAGTTGAGCTAGCTATCAAGAGATAACGGACTAAATAAAGAAAGTCGAGAATAGAAGATTACGGATTTAAAAATCTGAAATTTATCAACACAAAAGTGGAGTCCAAAAGAGGAAGGACAAAAATGAGAAAGCAAAGGAGGTACAGTATCACAATTTGTTTAATTAGATTATTTTTTCAAGTGCAGTTCATGTGCAGCCATTGCTAGCACAAGCAATGTAGCAGGACCAGAAGAGGATGTAGGTTTAACATCGCCAGCACCAGCTTTTAGCGGGTCAAGTGAGCCAAGGCCAAGCTGTTCCATTGTGCCAGAGAAGCAACTTTGACAGAGGATACAGGCTGTCAGGTATCATCGGATATGACCCTGAGCACAAGCCAGGCCGGACAAGCTATCCCCGGGCCGGGCAGGGAGGAAGAGGAACAGGGCGAGGCTAGAATCGTGGCGGCTGAGGAAACAGGTGGAAGTGGGACAGACAACCTTTTTACCTATTCAACTGATGGGGCATTATGCAACAAATGTGGATGCAAAAGTTAAACGGCACGTTATTGCATTAGGCTCATGTAAGCCTACTGGCCCATTCCCAAGAGATGACAAAAGGCGGGCTTTTTCCGTGTCGTATTACACCACTACAACCAAGGCTGGAATCAAATGACCACGTACATGGCTATGCTATTCGGCCAAGCTGCGCATATTTTGAGCCTTGCTGGCTTTTCTGAGAACGGAGTGCCCCTTCTCTGGTGCGTGGGTGAATGGGGTGAGAGATTGGCTCCATCTAACATCCAGAACGGCATGTCATGAGACATCTCAGATTCACATGGGTGCCTGTTTGGTATATGAGCAATGGAAGCTCAATGGCACTATTGACGCAGAAATGGAGAGAGGCGTGCGTAACGCAGCAAATCTCTGCCGACAGGTGTTGGAGCGCATAGTTAATGTAACTCACACATACATTATGTAATTTGGCGTTCAGAGGGCACCGTGAAAATCTGGGGTAGGCCAACAACGGGAATTTTTCTCAGTGTAATTGAACTGCTGTCATTTTACAACCCAGTTCTGAAAGAACTTTTAGAACGCTCCGCAGGATCCGTTCACTATCTCAGTCCTTAACCGAGCGTGGGAAGTGTGACATTCAGGGAGGGGTGCAGGAAGCCTAACTTGTTTTCTTTTTTTCTATTATTATGGACACAACACCGGATGTATCCAAAATTGACCAGTTAGGCCAAGTTTATCGCTATGTGAAAGTGATAAGGGATGCAAATAATGTCGCCACAGATCTGACCATCAGTCGTTTTTGGGATTTCTGGACACTGCTGACACATCAGCAGCTGAGCTTCAACATAAAATCCTGGGCAGCATAGAGGATAATGGGCTGGATATTTAAAAATGTCATGGACAGGGGTATGATGGAGCTGCTAACAAGAGCGGGGTCTATTCGGGTGTGCAGGCCAGAATATCCGAAAAAGAGCCGCTTGCTGTTTATGTGCATTGCGCAGCGCACATTCTTAACCTGGCTCTCAACGACTCAAAAATGTGCCAGAGATTAAACAGTTTTATGATACGGTTATACACCTTCTGGCATAGCATAAAGAGATGGTCAATATTGAGTGGTATATTTGATTTTGAACCAGAAAAAGAAAATGTAACTATAAAACAACTGTGTCCCACCTCTGGTCATCTAGATATGAGTCCCTTGCCGCCCTGAGATACAGATATCTCGCTAGCGACCCACCTCGACAACATCTGGTGAAATTGTAGTTCGCCAAATTCAAAATACAGAAATAGTCATAATAAACATTCATAAAAAATACAAGTGTTATACATCTTAAAGATTAACTTCTTGTTAATCCAGCCGCTTTGTCAGATTTCAAAAAGGCTTTGCGGCAAAAGCATACCATGCGATTATCTGAGGACAGCGCCCCGCTTACAAAAGCATACAAACATTTTACAACCAAGTAAAGGACTTATAAGTCAGAAATAGCAATAAAATGAATCACTTACCTTTGAAGATCTTCATATGGTTGCAGTCACAAGAGTCCCAGCTACACAATAGATGTTCTTTATGTTCAATAAAGTCCCTGTTTATATCCCAAAACCTCTGTTTTGAAGGCGCTTTTTGTTAAGTAATCCACTGGCTCAAAGGTAGTCAAAACATGTAGACGAATACATTCTAATAGTACCGGTAAAGTTTGTGGAAACATGTCAAACGATGTTTATAATTCATCCTCAGGTTGTCAATTGTCTAAATAATCGATACAATTTCAGAGTATTCTATAGAAAGGAAAAACAACGAAGGGCTCACACTCTGTCATGCACGCAAACCAGCTCTGCATTCTTCCTCAGTCCACTGACAGAAAGGTCTCATTCTTCTTCATTTTTCAGAAAACAAGCCTGAAACTATTTCTAAAGACTGTTGACATCTAGTGGAAGCCATAGGAACTGCAAACTGGGTCCTAACCCATTAGATACTCTATAGGCATTAAATTGAAAATAACCACATCAAAAAAATCCCACTTCCTGGATGGATTTTCCTCAGGTTTTCGCCTGCCATATCAGTTCTGTTATACACACAGACATTAGAGTGTTTTCTATCCAAATCTACCAATTATATGCATATCCTCACTTCTGGGCCTGAGTAACAGGCAGTTTACTTTGGGCACGCTTCTCATCCAGGCGTCGAAATACTGCCCCAAGCCATAAGAAGTTTTAACTGCCAAGAAGGACGAGAGGGAGGATGCAACATTTAGTCGTTCTGCAGACTAAGGTTTTAGAAAATGTGAACGTCATCTCCAAAATGCTACAGGCCAAAGACGCAGACCTGCACAGAGCGGGTAGCCTACTCAAGGACACGATAGAGGGCCTGTCCGGATTCCGAAAGGATTTTCCGAAGGCCATAGTCACTGCAAAGACCCTTGCCGACAAATGGGGAGATCAGAACGCATTTGAAGACACTCGGAGAAGGAAGGTGAGGCGTCATTTTGATGAGCTATGCGAGGATGAGCGACTGTGTGATGGGGAGAGTAGTTTTAGAGTCAAAGTGTTTAATGCAAACCTTGACATCGTTATCCACCAGCTGTCAAACAGATTTAAAAGTCTGTGGGCAACATCGAGTCTGTTTGCCTCCATCCATCCCACTACCCTGGCCAACACAGATGATGATGATGCGCTCTACTAGACTGCCAGGCGGTTGGCTGAACATTACAGCAAAGGTGTATCAGCAAGCTTACATGGCTAATTAATCTCTTTGATGACCTGTTTTAAGAAGGAAATTGCAAAGCACACTACAATGAGAGACCAGGCCAAGACGCTCATTGTGGATTACAATTCAGTCACTGCTACATTTGGGGAAGTAGTTACAGCGACGCTCCTTTTTATGACTGCCTGTAAAACGGTAGCCAGTACCAAGCACTCCTTTTCCAAACTGAAAATAATTCAATCATACCTGAGGAGCAGCATGTGACAAGAGAGACTGAGTGAGTTGGCCATTCTGTCCATTTGAAAACACCAGGGCCAGGACCATGGATTTTAATGCCATAGTCAACGACTTCGCAGAGCGCAAGGCCCGTCGAATGCCAATCAAATGAGTGAGTAAGCTTATATTTTTACAGGGCAGGCTACCCAGACAGCCTATATAAATCAGGCTTTATTGAGATTAATTTACATTGGGCATAGTTGTAGATTGACAAGCAATCTGTTTTTTGAAACCATGTTCTGGTGGACGGCCGCTGAGCCATTTCATTGTCATTATAGCCTATACGTTTAACTAGGCTATAATAGTAATAGTAATACGCACATACGTATCATACACTGCTAAAAGGCATGCTGCCTTTTAAGCAATCTGTTTGAATGCTCCTTTTGATTGATTTGCTGGTGTTTTTGCTATAGGCCTGTGCGGGAGGCAGATCATTTGAAATAGCGGTATGTCAGTTTTGCCACCGTGCAAAACCTCAGCGAGCATGTACTGGGTCAAGAGATTTATCTTCATGTTGAGGTTTTATAATATTGACTATTGCCTATTATTTACAGATAAAATCGGGTGTTTTTGACCACTTTGTTCTTTCCTTGGTGCTGATCGACTTATACGGGTTCATTTCTGACCACCGTCCATGGTGCTGAATGTATTGGCTATATTGCGGCTTCTTTGGTAGCAGCTTCAAATGTGCCCGTAGATTAGCTTCTGCTCTGCTGTTATAATGCTTAGTAATATTAACACACAGCCTTACCAACAAAATTATTTACATTTTAAGGAAAATATGGGTGGTGACAGGGGCCCTTAATTTTTTGGGGGCACCTAGGCCCGTCATGATTAAGCTACGCTAAAATAGTTTCATTCTCTTTCCGGATGAAACCATGGATTTGGTCAATCACTTGAGGTCTACAGTACCTGGTTCCCGCAACACTAAATATATTTGAAGAATGTAGTACCATTGCAAAACTAGTAATACAGTATGTGTCTTGTCCCCTGTGTGCCATGAAGCACACTCCTCAAACATTCCTCTCTTATAGCGTCAATGTATTGTCCGATGGCAGGGAATCTATACATTTAACTGCACATTTTCCCAGCTAACTACCCAAGTCTGGACATTTTGGGGCCGTTTGTATTTACCTTCTGTGCTCAGACACGAGAGAGGACAAAGAGCCAAGGTCTTTATAGTAAAGTGAAATGTAGCTGGATGCGTGAGCAAATTTGTCTGGGCCTTGCAGTGGTGTTGACACAGACTAGATCCAGAACAGCAGTTAGCAGTGTCCCCTCAGAGAGAAGCACAAGTACTATTACCTCACAGCACTGCTGCCATGTGGAATGTGCTCATTTAGGAGGTAGATCCTACTACATGCTGAGGCTTTTAGTAGTCAGTCATAACGCTTGGGAGTGAATCACCATAGCCTGAGGAGTTTTGCAACAATGTTCTGTTTCACTCATCAGCCAGGCCCCCTAGACTACCAGGAATCACACATTAGACTTGTGTCTGGGAAATGCAGTGGCTTATGGCCAAACGATGTGTATTGTATTTCTACTAAAATGATCACCCAAATGGGGATCCTTCTATCAGCATGTAGGCCGTCCCATTGGAAGGACAGACTAGGCCTGTAGCCGCTCCTGCTTGTGTTTAACCATGGTGTCCTGCTCCATAAAGGGCACTTGTCGACCCTCACCCCAACCGCTCCCATCCTCGCCACACCACACCTGACCACCGTCCACCGTACACTGATTTCTGGGTATCTCTCCTGCTTGGCCTCCCTCCCTGCCTGCCTGCCCGGCCCCACAGGTGCCAAACAAGGATGTCAGATGCTGGGTGTTCCTATAAATCTAGGTTACTTCCATCTGCATTTGGCATACAGTTCACACACACACACACAGGATATGACAACCTGTTTGCTCTGGTCTGTGTGTGGACCGGAGGACCACATTGGGACCACATGTGGGTGGTGTGATGTGCTAGAATATTCCTGTCTCTGTTTTCAGCCTCTTGTTGGTGGATTCAACACATGGCCCCTCTATGAGCTGGTTAATGGAATGGCTCAAAGTTGTCATAATTTACCTCTTGCCTGTTTACCCTCCTCCCCCTCACAACGTGATTTATACGGCTCAGCATCTGGTTCTGAAATCTGCATCGCCAAACAGACCTCCTGACTTATTCTCAATGTTTCAAATCGCATTCTTTGCCCAAGAAAAGGCGGAGAGGGGAGGCTCTCACATAACGCCCCGGAGATGAGATGGTTTTCTTATGGTTTCGCTTCATAAATGTCACATTAAGGGGAGACGGGGGGGTATGGGGGGCTCAGTTGAATGTGACACCACCAGTCAGGCTGGATAGCCGGTTTGTTATGGTGGTGCTTCACCACTCTGATCATGGTGGGTGTTAGGTGGAGGTTTCATTTGTTTCACCTGGTGCTCTGATCCAGAGGTCATATAGAATATAGACTAGTGAGTGTATGGATATGGCCTTTTATGATCCATGGCCTTGGTTCTGTCCAAGGAACTGTTTATGGAGTTGGGTCTCCTGGTCACTTTATGTGGGCAGTGCTTACAGAGGCCTTCTCACAGGATGAGTTCTGCTTTCACCATGGTCATATCTACTGTGCTAGCTTTGCTAACTGACATCACTGTCTTAGAGAATTGATGTTGGCTTCTGTAGGCAATGTCGACTGTAGGCTTAGATTTAATTCTGTAACTAACCACCATTCGGCAAGTATAGAACGTTATATTATCATGATCATTTTACCCGAGGACTTCAAAAATAAAACCCAAACAGCAATTATTCTCAATTAAAGCGTTTCTACACGATACCACCACAATCTCTGATCCTGTGAGTTTTTCCCATCTCTTTCTTCCTGCCTGGTGCAGCAACCTTTGGTTTGCCTTCAGCTGCAACTCAGAGACTTCCCACATCACTCAGACAGCCTGGCTGCTGCTGCTCTCAGATGAATTAGACTAGCCTCCAGGGCAGGCAGCCGCCTTTGGGCTGTGTCCCAAATGGCACCCTATTGCCTATTGTAGTGCACTACTTGTAGTGCACTATAAAGGAAATAGGTTGCCATTTTAGCCCTGGGCTCTATAGCAGCCTGCCCTGCCTGAACACAGAGGATCTATACCCAGAGCATTGCAGGCTGTAAAACAATTGGGGGGTCCGCTGGTGTTGGCATCTGACCAGTTAACGCAGCACTCACTGCAGTTCAGACTGGACACGGTTGCCATGACAGCCATGTTTCTGGGGCAGGGCCTGTGGACAGAGGCTGGCAGGGGACAATACACAGATGCAGGACTGTTATATCACCTCTTTTTTTTTATCATAACAGATGTTCTGTTCTGTCACATACTGCTTTCAACAGAGTAATTAAGGAGGTAGAATGAAAAGCTAAATTAAAGACTGTAGTTATTTTTACTCTTTGTCATCTAATTAAAAAAACATCTGGAGAAGAAAAACAAAAAGTGGTTTTGCTCATGTAAAGAAAGAGGCTTGGTGCCTCAGTGTCTGCTACAGGATACTTTATAGTGTGTTGTGCCATGAACAGTGACATTAACTGTGGTACTGGCACCACCTGTGTTCTCAGTAGCCAGTTACAGTTCCCCTTAAACCTGTGTCGTAACACTGTTATTACTCTAACAGTTGACTTACAGAAGTGAAATAGGGAATAATCCTTAGCCCTCTCGGGTGATAGCAAAAATCGCTCTCAACTCCAAACCAATTGCTAGAGTAAGTGATAAGACATGTTAGTACAATGTTTCTATAACAACTACTATGTTACGACACAGTGATCGAGTTAATGCAATCTAAAACATCCCCGTCTTCGCTGGCTTTTTAGTTAACATGTGATTTGATTTACCCCCTCCGTCTGTCTCTCTCTCTCTCTTTCATTCAGACATCCAAGGATGCACATCAAAACTGGCCTTGTGGACGCCCACCTGTACTGCCTGAAGAAGTCTGTGGTTGACTTCCTGGCTGATAACAGGTGAGGCCATTTTACTTTGCTTGCTTCCTGAATGGCTCCCTATTCCCTGTAAAGTAGGGCACTGTGTAGGGAATAGGGTACCATTGGGATGTAGCCTTTGTGCATGTCATTTTCTCACAAATGTGCTCGTGTTTTATGTTTAATGTATATCAAATGTAGTTTTTAAAGGTACCAATAACCATCCACATAAATGTGAATACAGTGTATTGCTATACACAGGTGAAATATTGAATAGCACCTTTTTTGCCAAGGTTCATGCGTGTTGAATTTGAGAACAGACTGTGACTATAGAAAGGCTTTGAGGCTGGTAGGTATTCTTGTCAGGTGTTCATTTGTTTTACAATGTGCCACTTGAGCAGTTTATTAGGCTTTTAGCCCCCTTGTGCGTTAGTGTCAGAGGTACACCTCAATCACAACTGTGTTGATCATCTCACTTCCTCATACTTCTGGTTTTCTTTTTAACTGCAATCACTTTGGGCCAATCAGAAAGTCTGTTTATTGCCCACTGTACTTTTCTGGGTTACCGTATATAATAGGACCACCACCATAGACTGACATGTATCTTCCAACATATTGAAGTCATTTAATGGATCTCTGTGGTCACCACCACCAGATCAAATGGTCCACAATTTAAAAGATGTACTGGATCATTAAAATCAAGGCCAAGCAAATGAAGGCATAGTTAGATGCTTAGACCACTTAGTTGAAGTGTGTCCCAATTTGATAAATGTACATCCTATTGATGTAGCCTATATTTCTAGTGGTGTTGCATTCATCTACTCACATTCTCCTGCCCATACATCCTAGGCAGGGGATACTTCAGAACTGGGAGGGGGACAGAACAGGGCTTGAATGAGAAATGGGTCTAGTAATTGCTAGCCCCCCCCCCCCCCCCCCGCCAAGTCCAGCAAGACCAAAAGCAGCAGCACAACCTCTTCCACCCCCCAGTCCAGTACCCCAGTTAGTCCCCCCGTCCCTTTTGTGCTTGTTAAACTGGCATTGTGAGGAGACCCAACAGCTCCTTTAAGTGGTGTTGAAAATAAGTGCAGGTGGCATTAATTGGGGAGTGCATTGACTCACTCACTCGGCTCACTTTCCCTCCAAATAGGAATTTTCTACTGGGGGTTTACATAAATACTCTGCATTGCAGACGCTTGTTCCTGCTGCTTCCCATTGCTTTAACATTTGAATTCACCAGTCATCCTGATATAAATATCATTTAATGTTATCTGCCACCCAGACTCGGGAGACCTCAAAAGCACTAACCGCTTATTTCTTTCTCTCCCGCATCAAAGTAGGTGGACTTTTTTTTTGTCCCCCTTTTTTTCCATGTTCTCCCCCTCTCTCTCTCTACCTCTCTCTCTCTCCATCTCTTTCTCTATCTCTCCCTCTTGAAGCTGCTCTGCTGTGGAGCGCTCAAGGAGAAAAATGGACAGAGTAACTGTTGTTTCTTTCTAGGCATTCAGATGGAAATTCTAATCTCCCTTAAAAGAAACTAAAAAGAGAGTGAGAGATGGAGAGGGACATTGAGTGGAGTGCAGGAGAGCGGAGAAGGAGGAGAAAGTTAAATTGCCTACCGGGCTTACATGGTAGTTTGAAACCATGATTCAGCCTAATCTTTTTGAACCTGTTAGGAAACCCATGAACGTGTACACTGTGAAATGATCGTGGTTGTTTCTTTGTTTTCTGGTTAGCGGTAACCCTCATGAGCAGAGATGGGCCTAGAACTTGTGAAAGCGTTCAGTGCATGGACATTAGCTATGTACACTCAAAGGCATTTCCCCCCTTCTCACCCCCCTTCTCCCTACTTCCTACTTCTATCGTTTTGATTGGTCATGAGGAAATACCTGAATCGATATATAAATATTATGAGTAGAACGGGGGTCCGCATGCAGGTCAATTGCCACGGTCAAATGTTGTCCTCATTCTGATTCTATGCTATTACTTTTCAAAAGAGTTGGGGGTCAAATGTTAGACTTCATGAGAGTAAAATGTATTTTTTACTTTCAGTGAATGTACCTATTTCAACAACTGAGTAAGTATTGTATTTTTCTCTCAAAGATCTGTCTCTTCGATTCGGGGAGAGTTAGTCCCGTATATCGTCCGCAAACAGTTCTCTAAATCCATGACCTCTCCGAATGTCAACGATGAAGCTGATCAAAAGCTTAAGAAAAAGGATGGCAATGCAAACGTAGGTAATGAAACCATACTTGAACATTTTAAGAGAGTATCCATAGCTAGATTGTAACTCACCTCATGCACACACACATACACACACTCAACTCTGTGTGTCTGCTGTCTGTGTGTGTAGAGATTAAGATCTTGTCCAGGGATGAGGCGCTGCTGCAGCTAACCCGGGAGAGGTCCTGTTGGAATGACCATCGTGGGGACATGAGTGAGGCCTACCACGGAGGACGCCTGCGCTGCTACGTGCACATCATGGACGAGGGCATGTGTTACCGCGTCAACATGCTAGCGGCCTACATCGAAGCCAATCGCCTGGTAAGTGAGAGAGTGAAACTAGATGTACTAAACATGTATTCATCTGTTTTTGACTGCTTCATGGCTAGCATGCTCTTCTTGTACGCTGCTTTCTTTACCTGCCACATCAAACTAATAGCCGGCTCTGTTAGTAACCCTAGCTCACAACTTTTAGATGTGATTAACATGACCTTTTATCTGGTGAGGACCATGCTCCCTGTACATTACTGGCATTATTGTTTTATCCTCTTCTATGAACATGTATGCCTTATTGTCTTGTGTTCCAGGCCCCGAAGCTGTTTGATGAGCCTGCAGTCCATCCATCAGCAGCGATATCTGTGCGCTGTCTGGTGAGTAGCTAGCCTAGTAGCTAGATGGGTGGTTCTCTTAGATGTCTGGTACGATGTGTATTTTCGGACTGCATCCATGAGTCTGTGTCTGAGTCATTAGCAGGTTGTAGTAGAATGAGCGTTGTGAGTGAGGATGCCATTAGAGTGAGTGTGCTTTGGTGAGTCACATGCTATTCTTGTTAGTTGTCTATGAGGGAAGATGCTTTAAGTGTATGTCATAGGGGATTAAGGAGCATAAGAGGCAGGGGAGGCCACTAGCAGAGGCCCTCAGCTCCTCTTGTCCTGTTCAACAGTTGGGGACTTTTGGCAACTACACCTCTTACAGATGTAGGACCATTGTCATGCTGGAGGGTCATGTCAGGATGAGCCTGCAGGAAGTGTGCCACATGAGGAAGCAGGATGTCTTCCCTGTAACGCACAGTGTTGAGATTGCCTGCAACAACAAGCTCAGTCTGATGATGCTGTCACACACCGCCCCAGACCATGACGGACCCTCCACCTCCAAATAAATTCCGCTTCAGAGTACAGACCTCGGTGTAACGCTCATTCCTTCGACGATAAACACGAATCCGACCATCACCCCTGGTGAGACAAAACTGCAACTCGTCAGTGAAGAGCACTTTTTGCCAGTCCTGTCTGGTCCAGCGACTATGGGTTTGTGCCCATAGGTGACGATGTTGCCGGTGATGTCTGGTGAGGACCTGCCTTACAACAGGTCTACAAGCCCTCAGTCCAGCCTCTCTCAGCCTATTGCGGACTGTCTGAGCACTGATGGAGAGATTGTGCGTTCCTGGTGTAACTCGGGCAGTTGCTGTTGCCATCCTGTACCTGTCCCGCAGGTGTGATGTTTGGATTTATCGATCCTGTGCAGGTGTTGTTACACATGGTCTGCCACAGCTGTCCGTCCTGTCTCCCTATAGCGCTGTCTTAGGCTTCTCACAGTACGGGCATTGCAATGTATTGCCCTGGCCACATCTGCAGTTCTCATGCCTCCTTGCAGCATGCCTTAAGCACGTTCACGCAGATGAGCAGGGACCCTGTGTTTTTCAGAGTCAATAGAAAGGCCTCTTTAGTGTCCTAAGTTTTCTTAATTGTGACCTTAATTGCCTACCGTCTGTAAGCTGTTAGTGTCTTAACGACCGTTCCACAGGTGCATGTTCATTAATTGCTTATGGTTCTTTCCCATGAACAAGCATGGGAAACAGTGTTTAAACCCTTTACAATGAAGATCTGTGAAGTTATTTGGATTTTTACGAATTATCTTTGAAAGACAGGGTCCTGTAAAAGGGAAGTTTCTTTTTTTGTTGTGTGTGTGTGTGTGTGTGTGTGTGTGTGTGTGTGTGTGTGTGTGTGTGTGTGTGTGTGTGTGTGTGTGTGTGTGTGTGTGTGTGTGTGTGTGTGTGTGTGTGTGTGTGTGTGTGTGTGTGTATATATATAAGAGTTAGATTTTTACTCTGGAAATTTGACTGATATAGTAGTGTAGGAAGGGAACAGAGGGAAGTGCACATTCTGGTGTGGTCTTTTCGGCTTATGATCTCTCTTTCCTGACATCGTTCTACCACATCTGGTTATTGTCTGCCAGATTGGTGCTGACAGCATAATAGGAGCATCCTGTCAAATCTCAGACAAGGCATCCATCAAGAGATCAATGATCGGCGCGTCCACCACCGTCAGAGAGAAGGTCAAAGTAACCAACTCCATCATCATGCACGGAGTCACCATCGAGGAGGGGTGAGTAGAGCCTCCTGTATACAGATCTGGACCATTTCTACCACTGTGTCCTTAGACTTCAGAATCTGTGAGCCCAGGACATTTTACCAGGTAGTCACAGATGACACTTTATGGTAGAGAGAAAGCAGTGTAACACACACACTGTTATTTCCATTTGGAAAAGACCGGGTAGTAAACTCCCTTCTCCAATTATGCCCAGTATAGTTTTAAACCACAAAGGGGAACCATTAGGTTTTAGAGGCCAGAGTGTATGGATGACTCCGGAGTATGTGTGTCTTTTGGTTTTACTATCTTTGTGGGGACCAGAAGTCCCCACAGGGATAGTAAAACAAGGAAAATTTGCACAAGTGGGAACATTTCACCGGTCCCCACAAGCAAAATGCTTTTTTAGGTTTAGGATTAGAATTAGGAGTTAGGGTTTGGGGTTGGGTTAGGTTAGGTTAAATGTTAGGGTTAGGGAAAATAGGATTTGGAATGGGAATCAGTTGTTTGGTTCCCACAAGGAGAGTAAAGCAACCGTGTTTGTGTTTGGGTGGGCTGCAGTGCGAGGAGGGGACTGACTGCCTGAGGCTTGTTTTATGTGATATGTGGGGGAAACAGAGAACACTATGTTGACAATGTCCATTGGTGTGCAGTGAACCAGAGCACGCTTACAATGGCATACATAAACACATAGGTGATTAATATACATGGTTAAACTATGCTGTAGCTAGATTCTCAGCAATTCTCAGTTATTCTTAGTTCCTTCATATAACTCACAAGTGGATTTAAAAAAAAAAAACTTTTACCTCAGTTTTCTACCTTTTTTAAAGTGTCATATTCAACTATTTATTGTGGGTGGATTGCTTACTATGTAAACCTACTATGAATCGGGTTTTTTTCTTCTTTTTTCATTTTTTTTTTCTGTCTAGCATTGGGAGACATTTTTAATTAAAGTATTTTCACTCGTGCTGGCTGGTTGAAAGGATGTCCTGGCTGGTGATTGAAAACTGCAAGCATGACATGAATCGCAGGAGAGGCCACTGAGAAGTAGAAAAGGACCCTGTTATTTTAAATTCAGACATCCTCAAATCCTGGGGAAGAGCTTTATCTGGCAGAGTTGGGCTTTAGCACAGTCCCTCTTAAAGACAGGGAGGCCTGAGCCAGCGGGGGTACCCTCATGTCCCAGTTAGTGCACGCATAAAGAGAAAGAAAGAAAGAGAGAAAATAGGAAAATAAAGAAATGGCAATTATTTCGCAACATAAAAAAAATGTACGAGGGGATTAGCAAATCCCTGGCATGTTAAAGAAGGCACTTGCATTTTTTGGCCCCTTTGTTTGCATCTAGGAGTGCTTGTTTACAAAGCAGAGGCTATTTGGGGGGGCTGCGGTCGAGGTCGCGGGGAAGCAGGCAGAGGATGTGGGTGGTTGAGGTGCGGGGGTGGGGGGGGTCACAGCGAGGAGGAGCACAGTGTCAGTAATTAGTGGTGTTTCAGTTGGGCTTCTTTGGTGGTCTCTCAGTTTAAAACTCCAATCCTTGTAATCTCCCATTGCCATGAACCCCCCACCCGGTTCCCTCCCTCCCTGCTCACCCCCCTTCCTCTCCCTCCAACCCTTCCACCACCACCTGAATAGCCCCAGTGCAGCAGCAGCCAATACAGACCTGCCTGTGTTAGTGGCTGCAGGGCCAAGCTCGTCAGTCTCTCTAGGAGGGAGAGACATACATGTTGCTCCCCAGCCTGCCCCACAGAGCTCACTCTGTTTCTATCCTCCAGAGGAGACCTTATGGTGGCCTTAGTCCGGACTGCCAACCCAGGTGGTGCAGAACATCAACCATCCCCGGGCAGAGTTGTCGGTTCCCCTGCTATCTTAAACTAACCCCAACCCAACACAGCACCACCACCTCACAGACTTTCCATCTGTTGATATTCGGATTGTTAGCATGCCTTTGCCTGTCAACCAGGGTCTGGAGTTTCACTATGACAGTTACACGAAGGAAGATGAGATTAAATCCTGAATTGAGATTCATTGATTAATTCAGGATTTTCACTATTATTGATCAAATAAAATCATACCAAACTTTAGTTAAACATTTAACATCTCAGTTTAAATGTAGAATAGACACAATCAAGGTAATGAAGGAACAATTAAGATGTTTAAAACATGATATGAACAGTTAATGAGGAATTTGAAAGATCACGGTCTACTTACCATAGAGAATTGCTACCCCACTCAAATGAATGAGTATACTGCCTACCTAGACATCACATAAGCCTAATGTCTGAAACCCACTATTTAGACTGAGCTCAGTACCCATAATAATTATAACATAGGATCCAGAATGTTTTTATTTTATTTCGAGCCTTGATGAACACCTGTCTATAATGTTACGTCACCCCCTGCCCTCAACAAAATAAAAAATAAACCTGACGATATCGAATACCTAATATTCTAAATGTCGATGATAGTGTATCAATTTGCACACACAAGGTAGAGGCTGGTGTTTTTCTTTAATATGTATGCTAATCTAGTTTCTTGAGGAAAATAAAACAAGACAGCTGAAAACTCTGAGGGGTCATGTTTCCTTTAAGGGAGGGGTTAGAGGCAGGAAAGGACAAGGCCCTCCCTCTGCCGTGCAATTAGCTGAAGACATGAAAGAGAAATTTCATTGTAAATATGTTCTTCATGCACCAAGAAAAAAAAGCTGGCCTGGCCCAGGCATGTTAAGTAAACATCAAACTGTGCACATAAAGTTATAAAGTTTTATGGTGCCAAAGTGATCCCATGAAAGAGTGTGTGTGTGTGCGCGTGCATTAATGAAAGCCTGTGCAGTTGAATGCATCTTCTCAAATATTGCATCCAGAAAACGTCCTCCTTGAAAATGAAGCCTGGTCGAGTAGATGTTCAAATATAGTACACAAGACCAGGATTTTAACTTTGCATTAGGTCAGAGAGCAGGTGTCCAATGGCCAGCAATCAACTCTGCGATGTCTTCGCAGGTACCCACAGTCTGCACAGAGTGATAGTGTACTAGTTCTCAAGGGGAAGTCTGGTTGATGGTGCTGTGTGTTTGTTCTACAGGTGTAACATCCAGGGCAGTGTGATCTGCAGTAACACTGTGATCGGCCGAGGTGCAGACATCAAATATTGCCTGGTAGGGAGTGCCCAGCGCATAGAGCCAGAGGGTGAGCATACTACTGCATACTACTGCCTCACCTTGCCATCACACACTCAAGTCCCACTCACCTCCACTTTATCCGGCAACAGTAGGGTTGCAAAAATCCAGTAACCCAAAATTCCTAGGTTTTCCAGAAATACTGTTTGTAAGATTCCTGGAATAAGGACATAGAGAATACATAGGAAATCTGGGAAACTTCCCAACTGGGATTTCTGAAAAATCTGGGAATTTGGGGAAAGGTACCTGACTTTTGCAACCCTAAGAAGAAGGAAATAACACGGTACTAGCCAAAGTAGCATGTGTGAACTTGTGTGGGTCAGTGTTTTATGTGACTGTGATGCGTTTTATTCTACGCTTTCTTAGATCGCATTAAAACTGAACCCTCTGTGTATAATTGAGCTTTTACTTTTTTTATATTCCTAATCCCCTTGTTCATACTCCCTAGATGGAGCTGGAGGGGGGGGGGGTGTTGTGTGTTTGTGTTCCTGTGATTTAGTCAGTGTGTGTTTTTGGGATTGGGGGGTGGTGTGGGGGAGGAGGGGTCTGGGGGCTGTTGAATTCCGGGTGGTCCTGGCCTGTTCTCTAACCTCTCCATCAATGACACTGCCAGAGGCGCCCCTAAAATGTCCAGGGCCTGCTCAGCCTAATTGACTGAACAACAGGGTGTTGCTACACCACGGCCCCCTGCACCAAATACTGCAACATTTACCCCCCTCCCAACCAACCCCCTTCTGTCCCTCCCCATCCATGTTCCAAGTTCTCAGCCCGGCCCAGTTATCAGAGTGCGACTGGACCTGATTAGCCTGCCGTAACCTGGAAAGCACTGACTTATGGAGCGGCTCCCAGAAAACCCAAATTACAATCTAGACCCGTGTACTTCCCACACATTCTGCCCCACAGCCCAGCTCAACACAGCCCAGCACAAACCCCCCACACAACTCCTTTTAAGTTTAAAGCACAGAAAGAGCACAATTCAAAGATATCCCAGAAAAAAGGCTAACCGAGTCTGTAACAGAGCAGAGGTTAATGTAACCTATCATTATAAAAGCATTACTTATAATAACTGCAATAAATGTCTCGAAATAGCCTGGAGGATAACAACAACCACTGTCTTTAAGTTCTACACTCAAAAGCCCTTTGATTTCATCATATCAAAGCTCCAAATTCCCATTCAATTTGAATGTTATTAATCTTAATGAATTCAAAAGTAACATCTTTTTTTCTACGGACTGGCTGCGATTCCGGATTTTCTGAACCTGGAAGTTTTCTGCGCATGTTTGGGATCCTCTGCGCGCTTTCCCATCAGAGTCCTTTCAGCTACTGCTCAGTGCTCATTCTCTCTGTGACTCCGTTGCTGCTTCTTTGAACAAACTTAGTTCTGTTGTAGCAATAATCAAAGCAGACATAAGCACGACACAACAGGCAGTCTAGCGATTTCATGTTCTTTTTTCAGGAGGGGAGTTAGCCTTCATGCAGCTATTTAGTTAAGTTATATGTTATAAGTTATATGTACACAGCATATCAACAAGCAAGACGCAGACAGGCAGTCAATAGTGATTTAAAGTGCAAACATTAGCTATTGTAGTTATTTTTTCAGCAACTCTGACTATATGCCAGCATAACTATAAAGATTACATCACACAGAAGGCGGAGTTTTGCCCCAATGCAATGTGTAGAGACTGCGTCTTGCTTGTGCTATGGCAATATCTGTAACAACATCTTTCATATGCAGTACCAGTCAAAAGGTGACTACCTCATGAAGGTTGTTGAGAGAATGCCAAGAGTGTGCCAAGCTGTCATCAAGGCAAAGGTTGGATACTTTGAAGAATCTCAAATACAAAATATATTTTGATTTGTTTAACACTTTTTTGGTTACTACAATGTCCCATATGTGTTAGTTTAGTTTTGATGTCTTCACTATTATTCTACAATGTTGTCTGTCTGTGTGCGGTGTCTACCAATTTGTGTAGCCGTTAGCTAATGAAAACAGTCTCTGGTAGATAGAAAGGCTTTCCCAAAAACCTTCAATTTGATTTGACTTAAATGTTAGCCCAAAAAGTATCCTATGCTTAACTGGCAGAATGATATCATGATTATTATTATCAATCCAGTGGGTATTTGGTTTGCAAACTCATGTGTGCTACAATAACACTGCTAAACACAGCCTCTTGCTTCGTGCTCAATTGAATTAAAGGGTAAAAAAAAAATCTAAATTCTCAGCTTTTTTCCAGACCTCAAAAGTGGTGACCTGATGTGGTTTAAACATTGTTGTGCACTTAGAACATCTAGTGTGGTTTTTGTGTAATTTTGAGAGTGGAAACCTGACATAACTGGGAAAAACAGAAACCTGGGAATATGTGGGCTATTTACTTATTTTTTTCTGTTTTAATAAAATAAATTTAACATTTATTTTTTGATAAAATACATAAATCAGTCAATTGAAATAAATAAACTAGGCCCTAATCTATGGTTTTCACATGACTGGGCAGGGGTGCACCCATAGGTGGGCCTGGGAGGGCATAGGGAGCCAGGCCCAGAAATCAGAATGAGTTTTCCCTCACAAAAGGGCTTTATTACAGACAGAAATACTCCTCAGTTACATCAGCTGTCCGTGTGGCTGGTCTCAGACGATCCCGCAGGTGAAGAAGCCAGATGTGAAGGTCCTGGGCTGGCGTGGTTACACGTGGTCTGCGGTTGTGAGGCCGGTTGGACGTACTGCCAAATTCTCTAGAACGACGTTGGTAGAGAAATAAAAATTCAACAGCTTTGGTGGGCATTTCTGCAGTCAGCATGCCAATTGCACACTCCCTTCAAACATGAGACATCTGTGGCATTGTGTTGTTTGACAAAACTGCACCTTTTATTGTCCCCAGCACAAGGTGAACCTGTGTAATGATCATGCTGTTTAATCAGCTTCTTGATATGCCACACCTGTCAGGTGGATAGATTTTTTGGGCAAAGGAGAAATGCCCACTAAAAAGGATGTAAACAAATTTGTGCCCAAAATTTGAGAGAAATAAAAAAATTATGTGTATGGAAAATGTCTGGGATCTTTTATTTCAGCTAATTAAACACGTGACCAACATTTTACGTTTATATTTTTGTTCAGTATAAATTGTTAAGTCAGGACTTTCTACACAATATAACAACACATTTTTCCAATCTGGGTGGTGAAGTCGATAAAGTATTCAATAATTTCACTGTGTATTTTGGATAGAATCATGGCATTTGAATGTACCCGAGGCCACCAAAATAGAGCTAATGCAAAAAAATGTCCTGGCTGTCTACTTTTTCTGGTAACACTTTACTTGACACCCAGCGGCATATGTCATAACAGCTGACATACTTTATAACCTGTTTATAATATGGTCATAACACTGTCATGACACATATTTAGACCTGTTGTGACATCCATTGCATTATTTTATGGCTGGTTATGACACCTACAGTACCCGTGAAAATGTTGGACACGCCTACTCATTTCCAGGTTTTTTCTTCATTTTTACTGTTTTCTAAAAATTTTAATAATTATGAAGACATCAAAACTATGAAATAACACATATGGAATCATGTAGTAACCAAAAAAGTGTTAAACATATCAAAATATATTTTATATTTGAGATTCTTCAGAGGAGTCACCTGGAATGCATTTCAATTAATAGATGTGCCTTGTTAATAGTTAATTTGTGGAATTTCTTTCCTTAATGCGTTTGAGCCAATCAGTTGTGTTGTGTTGTGACAGGGTAGGGTTGGTATACAGAAGGTTGCCCTATCGGGTAAAAGACCAAGTCCATATTATGGCAAGAACAGCTCAAATAAGCAAAGAGAAACGACAGTCTATCATTACTTTAAGACATGAAGGTCAATACGGAAAATTTCAAGAGCTTTGAAAGTTTCTTCAAGTGCAGTCGCAAAAACCAACCACTATGATGAAACTGGCTCTCATGAGGACGCCACAGGAAAGAAAAACCATAGTTACCTCGGCTGCAGAGGATAAGTTCATTAGAGTTATCAGCCTCAGAAATTGCAGCCCAAATAAATGCATCAGAGTTCAAGTAACAGACACATCTCAACATCAACTGTTCAGAGTAGACTGCGTAAATCAGGCCTTCATGGTCGAATTGCTGCAAAGAAACCACTACTAAAGGACACCAATAAGAAGAAGAGATTTGCTTGGGCCAAGATACACGATATTAGATTGTGGAAATCTGTACTTTGGTCTGATGAGTCCAAATTTGAGATTTTTGGTTCCAACCACCGTGTCTTAGTGAGACGCAGAGTAGGTGAACGGAGGATCTCCGCATGTGTGGTTCCCACCGTGACGCATGGAGGAGGAGGTGTGATGGTGTGGGGGTGCTTTGCTGTTGACACGGTCAGTGAATTATTTATAATTCAAGGCACACTTAACCTGCATTGTTACCACAGCATTCTGCAGCAATACGCCATTCCATCTGGATTGCTCTTAGTCCCACTATTATTTGTTTTTCAACAGGACAATGACCCAACACACCTCCAGGCTGTGTAAGAGCTATTTGACCAAGAAGGAGAGTGATGGAGTGCTGCATCATATGACTTGGCCTCCACAATCACCTGACCTCAACCCATCTGAGATGGTTTGGCATGCGTTGGACCGTGGTGTGAAGGAAAAGCAGCCAACAAGTGCTCAGCATATGTGGGAACTCCTTCAAGACTGTTGGAAAAGCATTCCAGGTAAAGCTGGTTGAGAGAATGCCAAGACTGTGCAAAGCTGTCAACAAGGCAAAGGGTGGCTACTTTGAAGAATCGAAAATATATTTTGATTTGTTTAACACTTTTTTGCTTACTACATAATTCCATGTGTTATTTCATAGTTTTGATGTTTTCATTATTATTCTACAATGTAGAAAATAGTAAAAATATAGAAAAACCCTTGAATGAGTAGGTGTGTCCAAACGTTTGACTGGTACTGTACATATTACATACAACCTGAGAACAGTGGTTCTCTTATACAGAAATGCTATCCATATGAAGCAAAGAGCAGTTGCTTTATATACACTGCTCAAAAAAATAAAGGGAACACTAAAATAACACATCCTAGTTCTGAATGAATGAATATTCTTATTAAATACTTTTTTCACACAATCACACAAATTATCAATGGAAATCAAATTTATCAACCCATGGAGGTCTGGATTTGGAGTCACACTCAAAATTAAAGTGGAAAACCACACTACAGGCTGATCCAACTTTGATGTGATGTCCTTAAAACAAGTCAAAATGAGGCTCAGAAGTGTGTGTGGCCTCCACGTGACTGTATGACCTCCCTACAACGCCTGGGCATGCTCCTGATGAGGTGGCGGATGGTCTACTGAGGGATCTCCTCCCAGACCTGCACTAAAGCTTCCGCCAACTCCTGGACAGTCTGTGGTGCAACGTGGCGTTGGTGGATGGAGCGAGACATGATGTCCCAGATGTGCTCAATTGGATTCAGGTCTGGGGAACGGGCGGGCCAGTCCATAGCATCAATGCCTTCCTCTTGCAGGAACTGCTGACACACTCCAGCCACATGAGGTCTAGCATTGTCTTGCATTAGGAGGAACCCAGGGCCAACCACACCAGCATATGGTCTCACAAGGGGTCTGAGGATATCATCTCGGTACCTAATGGCAGCCAGGCTACCTCTGGCGAGCACATGGAGGTGCTGTGCTGTGCGGCCCCCCAAAGAAATACCACCCCACACCATGACTGACCCACCGCCAAACCGGTCATGCTGGAGGATGTTGCAGGCAGCAGAACGTTCTCCACGAGCGTCTCCAGACTGTCACGTCTGTCACATGTGCTCAGTGTGAACCTGCTTTCATCTGTGAAGAGCACAGGGCGCCAGTGGCGAAATTGCCAATCTTGGTGTTCTCTGGCAAATGCCAAACGTCCTGCACGGTGTTGGGCTGTAAGCACAACCCCCACCTGTGGACGTCGGGCCCTCATACCACCCTCATGGAGTCTGTTTCTGACCGTTTGAGCAGACACATGCACATTTGTGGCCTGCTGGAGGTCATTTTGCACTGCTCTGGCAGTGCTCCTCCTGTTCCTCCTTGCACAAAGGCGGAGGTAGCGGTCCTGCTGCTGGGTTGTTGCCCTCCTACGGCCTCCTCCACGTCTCCTGATGTACTGGCCTGTCTCATGGTAGCGCCTCCATGCTCTGGACACTACGCTGACAGACACAGCAAACCTTCTTGCCACATCTCGCATTGATGTGCCATCTTGGATGAGCTACACTACCTGAGCCACTTGTGTGGGTTGTAGACTCCGTCTCATGCTACCACTAGAGTGAAAGCACCGCCAGCATTCAAAAGTGACCAAAACATCAGCAAGGAAGCATAAGAACTGAGAAGTGGTCTGTGGTCCCCACCTGCAGAACCACTCCTTTATTGGGGGTGTCTTGCTAAATGCCTATAATTTCCACCTGTTGTCTATTCCATTTGCACAACAGCATGTGAAATTTATTGTCAATCAGTGTTGCTTCTTAAGTGGACAGTTTCATTTCACAGAAGTGTGATTGACTTGGAGTTACATTGTGTTGTTTAAGTGGTCCCTTTATTTTTTTGAGCAGTGTATAAATCACCTGAAGCAATTGCTCCTCAAGGGGCTCAGTATGCCTCTGAGCACCATCCGTATCAGGTGGTTCGCCTCTCTCATCAGAGGATAAATGAAGAGCGTGGCTGGTAAAAGCATTACGCCTCCACTCACGAAGCAGTTAGATGGAAGTGTCTGTCTTCTGTAGAGAGAGACCACCCTGTCAGGCAGCCACAGACAGACTTATGTCTGCTGACTGCGCAGACAGGCAGGCAATCTGGTGGTGGTGGGACTGCAGGTGTTGCTGCTCCTTCATAAAGAAACCAGACTGTTCTCCAGGCTTCTGGGACACAGACACGCTCTTCTCTCCTCCACCTAGCCCTCTCCCTCACTGTCTCTTGGAAATATACTCCTCTCCTAGTGTTCCATGCTCTATTTCTCTTTCCTTCAAACTCTGAATGTAAAAACAGAGCCTTTTGGAATCCTTCACACTAAAATATGTCTTTATATGGATCATGAATCACTTTCCCCACAGTTTAGTTTGGATTAGTTGTCTTTGTCTGGATGGATAGCAGGCTCGCCTCGTGTTTGTGTTTCAAAAGGCTGTTAGGCTTCACCCTTATTTGAAGCAAGGAATTATCTGTTTTCAACTTGTTTTTGTCCTAAAATCCTAGTCCATCTGCCATATTGAAGTGTAGATTTGGCACATCGTGAAGATATATACTTTTTGTCTGAGTTGAGCATGTTAACTACCTTATGACATTTAATTTCCGCTTGAAAACGCACTTCAAAGACCAGAACATGACTTCAGTCTATCAAACACTTGTTTTACAAAAGGGTCATTCCACCTCAAAAAGCACAAGAAATAGGATTTTGACACCCTTCACCTCAGATTGTTTTGAAATCGTTTCTGAACGGATAAGATTAACATTCCTGCAACATTATTTTGTTGAAATATTTGTTTTCTGAGAAATTAATCTAATTGATTGCACCCAAATGGCCCATTTTTAATTTATAAGATTCCTATAATATTCAATAAATATAGTACCTAACATCTGATTTGGACCGAACTTGTTAGTAACAATGAATTAGAGATGACTAATCCAAAGAAATTGTAAAAAGCCATCCACGGGACCACACCCCACGCCAATCCCACCCCAACATCAAGTATACAGTATCAGTTCTTAATATAGTATGGAGCTTATTGTTTCTTCATCCCATGTTTTGTATTCTCAGTTAATTTGGTGATGACTTTCTTTCCCTGTTCAGAAAATGTTTTATTTGAATTATTGAATTAGTAATTGTTAGGTTCATGTCCCATCCCATTTCCTCGAAGATGGCGCCGACAGATATGGCAGCTCTGCTTCTAGCTCCTAAGCAACTTTGCAGTATTTCGTTTATTTGTGTGTTATTTCTTACAATGTTAGCCCAGGACGTTTTTTGTGTTATTACATACAGCCGGAAATAACTTTTGGATATCAGAGCGGCAGTAACTCACCAGCATTTATGACCAGAAATACGACTTTCCCGAATTGTATCCTTTGTTCGTACCCTCCAGTGCAATTGAACTTATCCCAGAGGCTGCTCCAAGATGCCACCGGCAGAGAAGAGATATTCTAGTCGTACTCAGGAGGCGTGTACACCACCCAGAGAAGCTCATTGTGAGGATCTCCTTTCAGAGAGACATCAGGGACTGTAACATAGTCTTTTTCACTGAATCATAGCTCTTTCTGGATATACTGTTCTCGTCCATACAGCCAGCTAGGTTCTCAGTACATTGCACAGACAGGAATAAAAAACTTTCCAGGAAGAAGAAAAGCGGTG
This sequence comes from Oncorhynchus kisutch, assembly GCF_002021735.2. NCBI lineage: Eukaryota > Metazoa > Chordata > Actinopteri > Salmoniformes > Salmonidae > Oncorhynchus > Oncorhynchus kisutch. Next base: position 20,474,459 of record NC_034203.2, read on the forward strand.
GTGTATGTTTCATGATTAACTACTCATGGTGTGATTGTAATAACATAGAGGAACTTAAGTCCTTTTGTTCACCCGACATAGAATATCTCACAATCAAATGTCAACCTTATTACCTCCAAAGAGAATTGTAGCTGGGGATTTTAGCAAAGCAAATTTGAGGAAAATGCTACCGAAATTTTATCAACACATTACTTGTAGTACGCGTGCTCCAAAAGCTCTTGACCATTGTTACTCTCCCTTCTTGGATGGCTACAAGGCCCTCCCCGCTCTCCCTTCGGCAAATCAGATAATGACTCCATTCTTTTCCTCCCTTCCTATAGGCAGAAACTGAAACAGGAAGTACCTGTGCTAAGGTCTATTCAACGCTGGTCTGACCAATCAGAATCCATGCTTCAAGATTCTTTTGATCACGCGGATTGGGATATGTTCCAGGTAGCCTCTGAGAATAACATTGATGTGTACACGGACACGGTGACTGAGTTCATCAGGAAGTGTATAGGGGATGTTGTTCCCAATGTGACTATTAGATGGCAGCATTCGTGCAAAACTGAAAGCGCAATGCACAGCATTTAACCACGGTAAGGTGACTGATAAATATGGTTGAATACAAACAGTGTAATTATTCCCTCCGTAAGGCAATCAAACAGGCAAAACGTCAGTACAGAGACAAAGTGGAGTCGCAGTTCACCAACTCAGACACGAGACGTATGTGGCAGCGTCTACAGACAATCATCTATTACAAAGGGAAACCCAGCCACGTCGCGCACATGAACGTCTTGCACCCGGACAAGCTAAACACGTTCTTCGCCCGCTTTGAAAATAACACAGTGCCACCGACACGGTCTGCTCCCAAGGACTATGGGCTCTCGTTCCTCGGCATACACATCACTGACAATCTGAAATGGTCCACCCACACAGTGTATTGAGGAAGGTGCGACAGCGCCTCTTCAACCTTAGGAAGCTGAAATAAATTGGCTTGGCCGCTAAGACCCTCATAAACTTTTACAGATGTACAATTGAGAGCATCCTGTCGGGCTGTATACGGCAGCTGCACTGCCCGCAACTGCAAGGCTCTCCCAGAGGGTGGTGCGGTGTGCCCAACGCATCACCGGGAGCACACTGCCTGCCCTCCAGGACACCTACAGCACCTGATGTCACAGGAAGGCCAAAAAGATCATCAAGGACATCAACCACCCGATCCACGGCCTGTTCACCCCGCTATCATCCAGAAGGCGAGGTCAGTACAGGTGCATCAAAGCTGGGACCGAGAGAATGAAAAACAGCTTCTATCTCAAGGCCATCCAACTGTTAAATGGCCATCACTAGCCAGCTACAACTTGATTACTCAACACTGCACCTTAGAGGCTGCTGACTATGTACATAGACATGGAATGACTGGCCAATTTAATTGGAACACTAGTTACTTTAATAATGTTTACATAGTGTTTTACTCATTTCATATGTATATACTGTACTCTACTGTAATTTAGTGAATGCCACTCAGACATTGCTTGTCCTAATATTTATATATTTCTTTACTTCATTCTTTTACTTTTAGGTTTGTGTGTATTGTTGTGAATTGTTAGATACTACTGCATTGTTGGAGTTAGAAAAACAAGCATTTCGCTGCACCAGCAATAACACTCTTGGCATTCTCTCAACCAGCTTTATATAGTGGTCAGAGCCTGGTAATGTCAAAATCAAATCAAATGAAATCATATCATTTTAAATGTGTGTGACCAATAAAATGTGATTTCATTTCATTTGATTTTGACATTACCAGGCACTGACCACTATATAAAGCTGGTTGAGAGAATGCCAAGAGTGTGCAAAGCTGTCAAGGCAAAGGGTGGTTACTTTGAAGAATCTCAAGTATAAAATATATTTTGATTTGTTTAACACTTTTTTGGTTACTACATGATCCCATATGTGTTATTTTATTGTGTTGATGTCTTCACTACTATTCTACAATGTAGAAAATAGTGCAAATTTAGAAAAAACCTGGAATGAGTAGGTGTGTCCAACCTTTTGACTGGTACTGTATATACACTGCTCAAAAAATAAAGGGAACACTAAAATAACACATCCTAGAACTGAATTAATGAAATATTCTTATTAAATACTTTTTTTCTTTACATAGTTGAATGTGCTGACAACAAAATCACACAAAAATGATCAATGAAAATCAAATTTATCAACCCATGGAGGTCTGGATTTGGAGTCACATTCCAAATTAAAGTGGAAAACCACACTACAGGCTGATCTAACTTTGATGTGATGTCCTTAAAACAAGTCAAAATGAGGCTCAGTAGTGTGTGTGGTCTCCACGTGCCTGTATGACCTCCCTACAACGCTTGGGCATGCTCCTGATGAGGTGGCGGATGGTCTCCTGAGGGATCTCCTGCCAGACCTGGACTAAAGCATCCTGCCAAGTCCTGGACAGTCTGTGGTGCAACGTGGCGTTGGTTTATGGAGCGAGACATGATGTCCCAGATGTGCTCAATTGGATTCAGGTCTGGGGAACGGGCGGGCCAGTCCATAGCATCAATGCCTTCCTCTTGCAGGAACTGCTGACACACTCCAGCCACATGAAGCCTAGCATTGCCTTGCATTAGGAGGAACCCAGGGCCAACCACACCATCATATGGTCTCACAAGGGGTCTGAGGATCTCATCTCAGTACCTAATGGCAGTCAGGCTACCTCTGGCGAGCACATGGAGGGCTGTGCGGCCCCCCAAAGAAATGCCACCCCACACCATGACTGACACATGCACATTTGTGGCCTGCTGGAGGTCATTTTGCACTGCTCTGGCAGTGCTCCTCCTGCTCCTCCTTGCACAAAGCTGGAGGTAGCGGTCCTGCTGCTGGGTTGTTGCCCTCCTACGGCCTCCTCCACGTCTCCTGATGTACTGGCCTGTCTCCTGGTAGCGCCTCCATGCTCTGGACACTACACTGACATACACAGCAAACCTTCTTGCCACATCTCGCATTGATTTGTCATCCTGGATGAGCTGCACTACCTGAGCCACTTGTGTGGGTTGTAGACTCCGTCTCATGCTACCAGTAGAGTGAAAGCACCGCCAGCATTCAAAAGTGACCAAAACATCAGCCAGGAAGCATAGGAACTGAGAAGTGGTCTGTGGTCCCCACCTGCAGAACCACTCCTTTATTGGGGGTGTCTTGCTAAATGCCTATAATTTCCACCTGTTGCCTATTCCATTTGCACAACAGCATGTGAAATGTATTGTCAATCAGTGTTGCTTCCTAAGTGGACAGTTTGATTTCACAGAAGTGTGATTGACTTGGAGTTACATGGTGTTGTTTAAGTGTTCTCTTTATTTTTTTGAGCAGTGTATTTCTGTATTTCATTTTCAATACATTTGCAAACATTTCTAAAAACACTTTCACTTTGTCATTATTGAGTATTGTGTGTAGATGGGTGAGACATAAAATCTATTTAATCCATCTTGAATTCAAGCTGTAATGTAATTAAGTCAAGGGTTATGAATACTTTCTGAAGGCACTGTGTAACATTGAGTTACACAATCCATTTTTAGATGCTTTAGGATGTCCTGGATATTATGTGTAAAAATTCTAAAATACAGTGCATTCGGAATGTATTCAGACCCCTTGATTTTTTCCATATTTTGTTACATTACAGCCTTATTCTAAAATATATTCAATATTTTTTCCTCATCAATCTACACAAAATACCCCATAATGACAAAGCAAAATGTTTTTTGAAATTTTTGCAAATGCATAAAAAATGTAAAACCGATACCTTCTTCACATAAGTATTCAGACCCTTTGCTATGAGACTCAAGATTGAGCTCAGGTGCATCCTGTTTCCATTGATCATCCTTGATATGTTTTTATATCTTGGTTGGAGTCCAACTGTGGTAAATTCAATTGATTGGACATGATTTGGAAAGGCACAAACCTGTCTATATAAGGTCCCACAGTTGACAGTGCATATCAGAGCAAAACCCAAGCCGTGAGCTCGAAGGAATTGTCCATAGAGCTCCGAGACAGGATTGTATTGAGGCACAGATCTGGGGAAGGGTACCAAAAAATGTCTGCAGCATTGATGGTCCCCAAGAACACAGAGGCCTCCATCGTTCTTAAATATAAGAAATTTGGAACCACCAAGACTCTTACTAGAGCTGGCCACACTGAGCAATCGGGGGAGAAGGGCCTTGATCAGGGAGGTGACCAAGAACCGGATGGTCACTCTGACAAAGCTCCATGGTTCCTCTGGGAGAATCTTTCAGAAGAACAACCATCTCTGCAGCACTCCACCAATCAGGCCTTTATGGTAGAGTGGCCAGTCGGAAGCCATTCCTCAGTAAAACGCACATGACAGCCTGCTTGGAGTTTGCAAAAAGGGACATAAAGACTCTCAGACCATGAGATATAGGGTTCTCTGGTCTGATGAAACCAAGATTGAAATCTTTTGCCTGAATGCCAAGTGTCACATCTGGCGGAAATCTGGCACCATCCCTACGGTGAAGCATGGTGGTGGCAGCATTATGCTGTGGGGATGTTTTTCAGCGGCAGGGACTGAGAGACTAGTCAGGATCAAGGGAAATAAACAGAGTACATAGAAATCGTCTATAAAAACCTGCTCCAGAGCACTCAGGACCTCAGACTGTGATGTGGGTTCACCTTCCATCAGAACAAAGACCCTAAGCACACAGCCAAGACAACGCAGAAGTGGCTTCGGGACAAGTCACTGAATGTCCTTGAGTGGCCCAGCCCGAGCCCGGACTTGAACCCAATCTAACATCTCTGGAGAGACCTGAAAATATCTGTGCCGCGACACTCCCCATCCAACCTGACAGTGCTTGAGAGAATCTGCAGAGAAGATTGGGAAAAACTCACCAAATACAGGTGTGCCAAGCTTGTAGCGTCATACCCAAGAAGACTTGAGGCTGTAATCACTGCCAAAGGTGCTTCAACATAGTACTACATAAAGGGTCAGAATACTTGTGAAAATGAGATATTTCAGTTTTTTTTTTGTGATACATTTGCCTAAAAAGTATAAAAACTGTTTTTGCTTTGTCATTATGGGGTATTGTGTGTAGATTGATAAGGGGGTGAAACAATTTACAAATGCTAAAAAGTTATCATTGAAACAGTGGCCGACTGCATACACGGTAAGGAAACCATAATTTAATTTGGGTTAACTATCCCCTTTACATGGGGAGGTATTCAATGTTTTTTCAATGTATAACAGGAACAGAATTATCTAGTGGTCAGACACTGGTAATGCCAGGATGTAGGATGGGTAATAAACCTAACAACAAAGACAGTATTGGTATTTATTATCAGGGGGAAAAAATATCACCAAATTCACTGAGAACAAATTAAATAGGATGAAGAAACATTACTCTGAGCCTCAGCTCCATACTACTTTTCAGACCAGGAGAACTGTTGGGATTTGACTAGTGTGGGGTGTTGGAGTCCGTGGGTGGCTTTTGACTTTCTTTGGATTCCTCATGACTTACTCGTTAAAATAAAAATGTTTTGTCCAAATCGGATGTTAGGTACTATATTTATTAAATATTATATATAGTGGGGCAAAAAAATATTTTGTCAGCCACCAATTGTGCAAGTTCTCCCACTTAAAAATATGAGAGAGGCCTGTAATTTTCATCATAGGTACACTTCAACTATGACAGACAAAATCAGGGGGAAAAATCCAGAAAATCACATTGTAGGATTTTTTATGAATTTATTTGCAAATTATGGTGGAAAGTAAGTATTTGGTCACCTACAAACAAGCAAGATTTCTGGCTCTCACAGACCTGTAACTTCTTCTTTAAGAGGCTCCTCTGTCCTCCACTCGTTGCCTATATTAATGGCACCTGTTTGAACTTGTTATCAGTATAAAAGACACCTGTCCACAACCTCAAACAGTCACACTCCAAACTCCACTATGGCCAAGACCAAAGAGCTGTCAAAGGACACCAGAAACAAAATTGTAGACCTGCACCAGGCTGGGAAGACTGAATCTGCAATAGGTAAGCAGCTTGGTTTGAAGAAATCAACTGTGGGAGCAATTATTAGGAAATGGAAGACATACAAGACCACTGATAATCTCCCTCGATCTTGGGCTCCACGCAAGATCTCACTCCGTGGGGTCAAAATGATCACGGGAACGGTGAGCAAAAATCCCAGAGCCACACGGGGGGACCTAGTGAATGACCTGCGGAGAGCTGGGACCAAAGTAGCAAAGCCTACCATCAGTAACACACTACGCCGCCAGGGACTCAAATCCTGCATTGCCAGATGTGTCCCCCGGCTTAAGAGAGTACATGTCCAGGCCCGTCTGAAGTTTGCTAGAGAGCATTTGGATGATCCAGAAGAAGATTGGGAGAATGTCGTATGGTCAGATGAAACCAAAATATATATTTTTGGTAAAAACTCAACTCGTTGTGTTTGGAGGACAAAGAATGCTGAGTTGCATCCAAAGAACACCATACCTACTGTGAAGATTGGGGGTGGAAACATCATGCTTTGGGGCTGTTTTTCTGCAAAGGGACCAGGACGACTGATCCGTGTAAAGGAAAGAATGAATGGGGCCATGTATCGTGAGATTTTGAGTAAAAACCTCCTTCCATCAGCAAGGGCATTGAAGATGAAACGTGGCTGGGTCTTTCAGCATGACAATGATCCCAAACACACTGCCCGGGCAACGAAGGAGTGGCTTGGTAAGAAGCATTTCAAGGTCCTGAAGTGGCCTAGCCAGTCTCCAGATCTCAACCCCATAGAAAATCTTTGGAGGGAGTTGAAAGTCCGTGTTGCCCAGCAACAGCCCCAAAACATCACTGCTCTGGAGGAGATCTGCATGGAGGAATGGGCCAAAATACCAGCAACAGTGTGTGAAAACCTTGTGAAGACTTACAGAAAACGTTTGACCTCTGTCATTGCCAACAAAGGGTATATAACAAAGTATTGAGATAAACTTTTGTTATTGACCAAATACTTATTTTCTACCATAATTTGCAAATAAATTCATTAAAAATCCTACAATGTGATTTTCTGGATTTATTATTTTCATTTTGTCTGTCATAGTTGAAGTGTACCTATGATGAAAATTACAGGCCTCTCTCATCTTTTTAAGTGGGAGAACTTGCACAATTGGTGGCTGACTAAATACTTTTTTGCCCCACTGTAAATCCTATGAATTAAAATTGCCAATTTGGGTGCCATCAGTTAAATGATATTTCAACAAAATAATGTTGCAGGAAGGCTATTCTTATATTTCTATTATTCTTTTTTTTGTTGGTACCGCCTTTTTTCTTCCAATTTCTTGTCACCCAACTTCTTGTCTCCTCGCTGCAACTCCCCAACGGGCTTCGGGAGAGGCGAAGGTCGAGTCATGCGTTCCCCAAAACATAACCCGCCAAACCGCGCTCCTTAACACCCGCCCGCTTAACCCGGAAGCCAGCTGCACCAATGTGTGGGAACACTGTTCAACTAATGACCGAAGTCAGCCTGCAGGTGCCCAGCCCGCCACAAGGAGTCTCTAGAGCACGATGAGCCAAGTAAAGCCCCCCCACAGCCAAACTCTCTCTTAACCCAGCTTATATTTCTTACTACAGAAACAATGTCAGAACAATCTGAGATGGTGGGTGTCCTGGCTTGAGTAAATGACATGGAACAACCCGAAACCAATTAACTAGTCTATTGCTACACCTGCTAAATACCAGGTTCTACAGAAGGACAAGGGGTCATAATCTTCTATCTCAAATGTCTAATTGTGAGTGCTTTCTTCTCACTCTGTAGCGGAAAGGACTAACGAGGTGATTGTTGGAACTGACCAGCTGATGGAGATCTAGACCAGGGGGAGACTGACCGAACGACCAGTCCTACACATTGCTGGTCCACAGTGATGGTCCATTGTCTAAATAAAAGCAACTTTGTTTATCCCTAGGCTCAGTTTCAGTGGTGTTCTTTGTGTGAATCTTGTCTGTTGTTTCTGGGTGATTCTATAAAGTTTTGTTGGGTGTTTGTTCAGTCAGTGTGTTCTCATCTATACATACATTCCTCCACACAACTATTCAGCCTAGGAGTCTGTGTGTTCGTGCTGTGTGGTGCAGCAGAGGACCAGGGAAGCACAATAGGGGTTAAGTTTATTTGTACACAAAAATGGTGGGCCGGACCACCCAATGAGATCTCATCAAGTAACACACAATCCCTCCCACTTTCACAAACTGATAGAAACATAAGAGTTGCTCTCTTTGTTTTTAATTTTTCTTCTTACTCTTTGCTGTCAAAGATTTATTGCATTCCTTTGCCAGCTCATTTCTTAAATTACAGGTCTGAAGTTCCTTATTGACGAACGACAGATCTCCAGGAAGAGGCTCTGTCTACATCGTGTGATTTAGTGGCCTGCTTTATAGTGTGTCTGTGACCAATATAAGTCATTTAGTGTCATTGGGAGAGTAGTTATGTCTCTTGTCTTTTCTCATCTTTCCTCTTTTGATTTAGTCATTGGTGACGCTAGAATAATTACTTAACTTTTAACTCACTGTTGCTTTTTCATTTTGTCATCCAGAAAATGGATTCAAGTCCCGAAATAAAAGTTATTGTAAACTTTATTTCTGTTCTAATCGAAACTGCCAACCACAATCTTAAAGACCCCTGTTTTGTGGCCATTTAAAGACATAAATAAATAAATGGTTATTCATAAGATAAAGATCAAAAGTGCCATGCAAACAATATAATTATCACAAAACATTTAGATTTGGATTATTTTTCTTCCTGCTTTAAACTTTAACCCTTTGAGCAGCCTCTGACCTGAGCATCAAGTCAAGTTTATGAGATCTGGCATGGGTTGTTTTGGAAAGCCAGGTTTGTATATTTATACAGCAGCCTACTCTGAGTCCCTGTGGCTGTGCTGGTTTGGTTAGGGGCTATCCAGCGCTGTGTTCAGCGTCAGTCCCCACCCCTCTGGGCCAAATGTGACAGATGCTTGTGTTTTCCAGGGTTCGGGATCAGATGTCATCCAACATATCATATATCAGCTGTCTCTAGGTAGATCTGGGTTAGTCTGCAGGCCCAGGCTGAGTTAGTCTCCATAGGGCTATTTGTTACTATGATATAACAGGCCCTACCACCATTGACAGACTATAAAGGTTGAAATTGATCAGAGTGGTCGTTCAACAGAATTGGGGGACTTTTTTGAAGTGATCATCAAATGTCCATGTTATATGTTTACTAGATCTACAGCTGTAGTTGTTTTTTGTTGATTCCCTCTCTCCACACCTCTTCGTACCTCTGTGTCAGCTCAGCTGCATAGTGTGAATGTTGGCAGGCTCTCTCATCCAAATGAAGATGCTAATGTTAACAGGCAGGCAGTGGTTCAATGTGCCTTTGGCAGTTACTGTAAGTAGTGTAAGTGCAGTGGTACTTGCAAAGCCCATGGTGGCATAAATCATGAATACATGATATAGACAGTGATATAAATACTGCCCAGGAGCTGGTCCAAGAGGATGTATCCCACATGGAACCCTATTCCCTATTTAGTAGTGCATTGGGGACGCACCTACCGTCTGCTCTGGTGGAGCAGTACCCTGCCCTGGCTTACTGGGTGGTGGTCACACTGACCACTGATTGCATGGAACTGCCTTCCAACTCATAAAGCGCAAATTAACAGCAAACCTGGTTTAAAAAACAACGTGAGGCAACACCTCATGGTCCAATGTGACCTCCTTTTTGACCTCCTTTTTGTGTGTATATATTGACGTGTAACTGAAAGCTGCATACTCACACACGCACACTACATGTTAATGTTTTTAAATGTGCTGTATGTAAATTGTAAAGTCTGTTGTCTGTAATGTATTTTTTGATATGAGTAACTGTCGCCATTGGCATTGGCTAATGAGGATCCTAATAAAATATAATTAAACCAAATGACAGCTAGGGGAGAGAAGTTTCAGAGCCTTGAGCAAAAGAGGCCGTCACCCGCTCTGCTCAAAGGGAGGAGTGTGTGGTGGGGTGGAGTTTGGGACTTTGAGGGTGGGTGCAAGGTAGGTGGGTGGTTTTGGGGCTGGAGGGCTGAGCGTGTTGGAGGGTGAGAGACTGGTTAGGCCACCCAAGTGGCAAAAACCTGCGTGTTTGTTGCTGACCCCTACACATCAACAGAACACTTCCTCTGTTTGTCTTCTGTGTTCTTGAGGCACAAACCAATTTCCTCCCTTTTTGCTGCACTATCATTTAAGACACTGCTGCGTCCCCCACGCCTCCCTCCAGCCCCACGCCTCCCTCCAGCCCCACGCCCACCGCCAACGCACAGACACACACACACAGTATCTTTAAGCAACTCATCAGAAAGAACACTTGCATATGCTACTTTTACAAAGGCTGTGTGCGGAGGAAGTAAGAGATTCATCTAGGGGATAATAAACTATAGGAACATGTGAGGCACACCTACTCAGATATCTCAATAGTACACCACCGTGGCTTTCAATGAGCTACTAAACAAGGCAGTAGGTTTGATCATTATCAACACCACAGTGCACAGCTTTTGTCACCAGCTAATGTCTTCAATTGAGTCAGACAGACAGCTAGTCTGGATCATTCTCTGTTTTTGTAAATTACTATTTTAATTGAATGCTACCAGATCAAATGCATTCCCCGGTGTGATATGTTGTTTTCTTTTATGGATGCAAAGGTCTTCTGAGTTACTTAACTGTTACTGCCTGGTGATAGATGATATATGTTCTTTGATTGAATGTACCAGCCCTGAAATTTTGTCAGTGTTAGTAGCCAGCTACCACCCAGTACTCAAACCTGTACCTTAGAGACTGCTGCCCTATGTACAGTCATTCAACACTGGTCACTTTAATGTTAACATACTGTTTTACCCACTTCATACACTGAGTGTACAAAACATTAAGAACACTTTCCTAATATTGAGTTGCCCTCAAAACAGCCTCAATTAGTCAATTAGTTGCCCATGTTGACTCCAACTTCCCACAGTTGTGTCAAGTTGGTTGGATGTCTTTTGGGTGGTGGACCATTCTTGATACACACAGGACACTTTTGAGCATGAAAAACCCAGCAGTGTTGCAGTTCTTGTCACAAACCGGTGCGCCTGGCACCTACTACCATACCACGTTCAAAGGTACTCAAAATCTTTTGTCTTGCCCATTCACCCTCTGAATGGCACACATACACTATCCATGTCTCAAGGCTTAAAAATCCTTCTTTAACCTGCCTCCTCACCTTCAGCCACAATGATTGAAGTGGATTTAACAAGTGACATCAATAAGGGATCATAGCTTTCACCTGGATTCACCTAGTCAGTCTGTCATGGAAAATATCAGCTGTTCTTAATATTTTATACACTCAGTGTATACTGTTTTCTATTGTACTAAATGTATGTATTTCTGTCCTTGAGCTGTTCTTGTCTATTGATATTCTGTATAATATCATTCTGTATTATGTTTCATCTTTTGTGTGGAACCCAGAAAGAGTAGCTGCTGTTGCAACAGCTAATGGGGATCCTAATCAAATACCAAGGCTCATACTATATAACTACTGCTGTACATACCTTTTTTATTCCTACACTGTTCATAATGTCTATACACACCCTCGTATACATATATATTTATATTCCAGACTCTTGACATTGGTTGTCTTGATATTTCTTCATTATTTTCTTAAAATGTTGGGGATTTGTGTGTATTGTTAGGTATTACTGCACTGTTAGAGCTAGAAACACAAGCATTTTGTCTGCGATAACATCTGCAAAATATGTACGCGGCCAATAAAACTTTATTTGATTTATGTTTCAATGGATCATGATACAAAGATATGTCACAGTGCACTGACAACACATGTCAAAGCATTTGATCTATAGTCTGTTCTCCTTGCTTTGTCTCAGTTCAACCCATCTCACAATATAGTCACATAATGGTTCTCAGATTCATAAGTGATAAGTTGATGAGAGCCCCATAAACAAGCAAAGTCTGATTCTGCCTTAGTTGCCACATGCTAAAGTCTGACAATACCTTTGTTAGAGAAACACAAACAAAGATGGACAGAAAAGTGTTGTTTTTTTCTTTAAAGAAACCATTCACCACAATGACAAAGGGGGAAAGAAATACATTATCATAATGAATCTTATCTCTGGCTGTGTGGCAGGTCTCTTCTTTTATAGACTGACAGAACCCTTACAATACTGATCTGTACACGTCATTCTGTTACAATGCACTTTTTGGCTTACGAATATTTAAGAAAGCCTTCTGTAAACATTCATTAAACCTGCACTCACGGAATATTGGTTTAGTTTGTCTTTTTGTTGCTCCAAACAGTAGGCCAATGGTAGAAGTAAACATCACTTAAAATAAGGTGATTTAAGAGTAAATAGGTCCCTCAATGGATTGAACACATGTACATTTGTGTTGTGTGTTTATTACTGTGTGTAAATATACTACTGTATATACTTCTGTTATTACTGTTATACTCTTATCACTTGTTGATTCAAATACATGATTGTTGTATGTTTTTTATTTTTTTTATTTAATCAAGCCAGAAATCCATTTAGGTAATAGTGATTGTAATAGATTATGGGTTCTGTTTAGACAAATATTGTTTTAAAGTGGACAATTTGTGTAATCTATCTAATGCGTAAAGGAAAATAAGTTATCCTTATACCACGGGCAACATTGTAATTACTTTGGCTACCAAAGTCCTGTACTCACACATACAGTAACAGCAATAGATTTACACATAGCCCATCAGCCAACGGAAGTTACAATTAGTTGCACTATTGTTAAGAAAATGTAAAATAATGTATCTATAGAGCTTTAAAGTTACTTATTTTGTTGACTTTCAAATTATGTACCAAAAAGGCACAACATGTCAATTTATACTCTTATGGGGTGGTTTCACAGACACAGATTAAGCCTAGTCCTGGACTAAAAAGATAACTCAATGGAGAATCTTCATTGAGGGCCAATTTCCCATACACAGATTAAAGACATTCTCCGGTACTGCTCCGTATACTTTTTAGCCAGCAGTTCTATAAGTAGTGCTCATGAGCCAAAAGTGGTCCCCGAAAATTGCATAAGTACGTCACATATGTGCAGATATGTGCACCATGTCATTGCTCTCTCTCTCTCTCTCTCTCTCTCTCTCTCTCTCTCTCTCTCACTGTTGTTGGTGCATCTTGCTAGCTGTCACTCAAATGGAGAGGGGCTGAAACGCATTGTCTAGAACTCATATTGCTAGGGGGCTGGCCCACTTGGGGGGACATTTAGGAAAAATGGCACAGCACAGCTTCCAGAAAAACTGTCATTTTCAAACTAGGGATCATGTCAAATTAAGGTCAAATAGTAACTCTGCTCATAGATTATGCATGTATGAACTACACATTAACATATCCAGCCCAAAGTGGTAGTTTTTTTTTAAATGTAGTCGCCAAAATTCCGGAGCATGTCTTTAATCCTAATCCTGGAATAAAAAACTATTTTCAGGGAGAATTTCCATTGAGCATGCTTTTTTGTCCAGGACTAGGCTTAATCTGTGTCCAGAAAATCAGCTCTTCTTAGGGTTTTAAACTTGAACTTCTCTGCATATACTATTTCTCAAAATTGTTTCCCACCTTGTATGTGCTAACTTCAACTGCAAATGATTTAACCCTGTTAGTTCATGTGAACTCTAACCTAGTAAAATGTGTGCCTGTCTCCACTGGGCCATATGAAAAAGAAATGCAAGCACGCCTAGGTTTACGATAAATAAACACATGGTCGACTGCAGCACAGCTCAGCTGTCATGTGATGCGTGAGTGTGACAGTGGTTCTGTACTTTGCAATTGCACATACAGAACCAGGGCTATGCAGGCATGGCCATGGGCCAGAGAGAGCGGTTTATGTTGGGAGGCCTTGTGATGGCAGATATCTGGACAGCGCATGGTCATCTCTGGGGTTTATTTATCCAAGGCCTCTAGACCTTGGACCAGACCTCCCTCAGTTTGTTAGGCTTCAAGGGGCCACACAGGGCAATTCCTCACATTCCACATTAGCTCCAATTTCCAGCTGCCTTTTCCCCTCATCCAATTCAACAAATTGAGAAACTAGCTGATCATTAGTACCACCCCTGCCTGCCACCATGATATGAAATGAATATTGGGCTGAGTGTGTCCTTTCCCACACATCTCTGTCCACGCTCACAGAGTATTCTAGACTAGGCACGTAGGTAAATTATATTGTTGCCATTGTACATATATGCTTCTCAAATATCAAACATTTGAAAAAAGTGAATCTAAATCAAATTCGCAGTCCAATTGTCATCTTGAAGGGCTGGGTTGAAAGTGTTCTAGCTACATGTTATCCACAAACTGAAATGTTTGTATAAGTCGGGCAAATGATGAGTGAACTAAAAGTCAGTGTATATCTCAGTCATGTAGGTTTGTGCTAATCTATTTTAATGTGAAGCCATTGTCTTCTCAGTTTTTGAACAATGTTCCAAATGAAAGTATTATAAAGTGGCAACTATTGCTGTTACACATCCAGAATGCAAGTAGCAAGTTTCTTTCATTTAGCAGTTTGTTGTCCAAGCTTGATACCAAATTAATTTGTCGTTATTTAAAAAAAATTGTAATAAAGTGGTTATGAAGACAAGGGAATTGATTTTTTCCACTCCCTACTGACTTGTATTAAACCAATACAGTAGAGCACCAATATGTATTTAATTCACAAAGCTATACTGTGTATTGTTTTTGTGTAGGCCTGCACCAAGCTGGTGTATACATGTCTATTGTTCACTCTATAATAAACGATATTGCCTTGAGACTTGGGTAAACAATGTTAGAATAAAGTACTTGACAATGGACTGTGACAGAGAGGAAACAAATAACTACCTGGTTTAATGCCTTAATTAATCCAGGGTTGGTAGGTCTACAGCTGTCAATGTTAAAGACCCACACCACACGCACTCATCACAGCTGTTTGGCAAACTGCACAGCACAGTGGAATTAAACATGTGTCAGTAAGTCCTTAGCAATTAAGTATAAATAGACAAGACAACTACACAGATGATACAGCAATGAAGGGATTACGTTGTTTTGTGAAATAGTGAGATTGGTATACATTAGTCCAATCAATGAGCAAAGTCAAGCAAATTAATGAACTTTGAAAGTGTGAGTGATTAGCTACTTTAAATGTAACCTTGATTGTAGTACAGTTTATAATACTGAGTTTGTTTCTTGCCAATGAATAAAGCTAGTTTAGTACACAATTTCGACTATTCAGTCTTTTTTTCCCTTTTATTTGTGTGAGAAACCACTCTGGATTAATTTAGAATTTTGTTTATGTCAGACTGGATTAAATATAAAACTGTGTCTGTTGTATCAATATATGGCATGTGTGATTGCTTCGTATAACAGAGCTAAGGCAATTGGGAATGTGCAGAGCAGAGCCGGCAACAGTGTGCTGAGTTTATTGAAAGAGTTCCTCTCTCTGACGCCCCTTCGTTCTCCCCCCTCCCCTCGATTTGAAGGGCTGCCTGGGTGGTCTCCCTCTCTCTCCACTTTGGTGAGCTGTTGCTTAGCAGCTAATAATAGGAGATGTTTGCTAAGTAATTTGCCTCTTCCTTGGCCAATGAGAACCAGATCACTTTTCCACCAAACCACCCTTTTCACGATTTGCAGAGGGGCTAGCTTCTCCAAATGTCACTGCTACGGGATCAGAGGCAGACTTAAATATCTGCTCGAGACTTTACTTCGAAAAGTTGTTTTATAAGCTATCAGGACGGATGAAGACTCAAGGATCTATACGGATTTGGGCACATAATGTTGGGATGGAGTTGCAAGACTTTGGCTCAAGGAAAGACTAGTATATATTCTCCTAATTTCTACCCGGTGGATGCGCTAGTATTCTATCTTGGATTATTGTCGCTTTTGCTGAACTCGCACTGTTTCTCTCTCGCTTCGCTCTGTGCTTTGTTTTTCTTGTTTGGACTATGGCCTCGGATCCCAGAGTCCCAGGGGCCGGTGTTTTTGGAGATTTACCCCCAAGTTATACACGTTCTCCGCCGCGAGTAAACTCAGATCTTCTCCGGAGACCCAGTTACTGCCACGCTGCTTTCGCATTAAAACAGATTTCTAAGGTGACAAAATGCTTTCAATGGAATATACTTTGCTGTTTCATTCATCATCTCTGTGAATACGTGCTATGTTTTGGTACTTCTGAAGAAACGGGTGTTACTACCACTCGAAACGAGGAATATTTTAGGGAGTGTTATGTCCAAATGTGGTACAATGTGATATGCTGCCGTTTTCACATAATATTTCGATGTTACATTGTAACATTTACGAATCACTGGCACGCACATATTTTAACCTTCGATCCCGATCCCACTCTGAATGAAAATAACTTTCTCCGTTCATTTTTAGGAGCAATACAACCCATAATAGTTATTTCTACGTGTGTGGGATCTGTTCAACTCTATTAGTAAGAAGTTAGACTCGGGGTCCCCGTTGTAGGCTAGTTTGTTTAAGGCTCGTTGGTTTGAAAATGCGGTGGATCTTAGAGGAGTTCACTGATTAAGTTTTATCTGACAAAGCATCACTGGACCGCATGAACGGTTGGATATGTGTCAAAACTCCCAAGTGAAACCAAAACATCTGTCCAGTGTGTCTGTACTAGACCGGTGACATTGTTTGTAAAGTTTGAATGGGTATAGTAGACGGTCTTCAGCCAGTGTTTGAATTTTAAATGATAGGAGTAGGGCTTTTTGATATAGGAACTGCTTATTGTCAAATCCCTGCATAGCCTTTTAGAAGCTATGTAGCTTATTAAAGAAAGTATGGTAGGCTACATAACTCCTGACTCAAATGTGTGCAATCTTGTAATCTTTCGACTTCCACTTAAAACTAGGCATTAGTGCCCAACAGCATTAGGTTTCATAGTTTTTCCCATGAGGTTGTTAGGGCAGCTGGCTGAGCATTTAAACATTAAATATAGGAAAAATGTTAGTCCTAATCCAAATGCACAAAAGTGTTGTCAAATATATAGCCCCTAGTAGACCATAGATACTTATTTCATCCTAGTTGTTATTAGTGTATTATATATGTGTGTGTAATAGGCTACACCAGAACAGCATAGATGACTTTATATCCCATTTGACAAGTATGCCGTTTTGTTATTGTTAAACCTGAACCCATGTAACCATAACTGTGAAGTCTTGTGTTTTGACTCCATAGCAAACCCCCGTGCCTCTGGTGATGAGTGGTTAGACTCACCTGGCTTGTGCCAACTGTGAGGGCCCAACACCAAAGACTGGTTGGTCATTGCTTTACCCTCTTTGGTGTCGGGCCCTCAATTACCTACCATCAAATTAGGGTATCTTCTGACTGGTTATGTTCGGATATTCTCGTGGTGTCTATATATGACGTCAGTTCAGGTGATCCAATTCACATATATATGATTTGCTTACAGGACATCTGACATGAAGACATATCACTCACATATCTATCTAGTACAGTAGATACGGTAATGTTGAACATGACCTTAAGTATGCCACGCTATCACAATCATACTCAGGCTATCTATTTTATTGGTATTCTCTGCCCTAGTAGGTCATTCTTAGTAATACTTGAAAGACCACTGTATTGATGGTTTATCTTACTTTTATATAATTTTTATGTAACCTTTATTTAAACAAGGCAAGTCGGTTGAGAACAAATTCTTATTTACAATGACGGCCTACACCGGCCAAACCCGGACGACGCTGGGCCAATTGTGCTCCGCCCTATGGGACTCCCAATCACGTCCGGTTGTGATACAACCTGGATTCGAACCAGGGTGTCTGTAGTGAAGCCTCAAGCACTGAGATGCAGTGCCTTAGACCACTGCGTCACTCGGGAGCAGTTAGATACAGTGTCGTCTTCCATTAGTGAATTGTTGTACTTGTCTATGCCATATCCATGCAGTCCACGTATAGCAATATGTTGTTATTAATGTGTAATGAAAATGTTTTCTCTCTCCTCCTGTCTCTTTAGGGGACGGCTGTGGGTCAGAAAGCCCCGTTGTGGATTCGGGCGAGGTTCCAGGCTCTTCTCTTTTCTTTGGGCTGTCACATCCAGCGACATTGTGGAAAGGTCCTTTTCATTGGACTGCTTGTGTTCGGTGCCTTGTCTGTGGGTTTGCGGGTTGCTGCCATTGAGACGGACATTGAGCAACTATGGGTGGAAGGTGAGTCAGGCGTTCAGTTTCGGGGTATGGTTTGAGGTGTTGTCTGGAAAGGGGAGAGAGAGGGGTATTCTTTTGCCCAAATTAACTTGTTGTAGACATTTTTCCATCCAGGCTACTGGAGGGGGGCAGAATAAACTGTATGGGTGCTATCTGACTGACTTGTTGCGTCAGTATTTTTGCTCTAGTTATTTGAGGGGTGCTGCTCTTTAGTTGTTATTCATGATTGGGTGGTGGATACTATGAATTTGTAGTTTTTTCTTGAATTTGACCATAACTTAGTCATTTTTGTATTGAAAGTTATTTTTTATGTATTTTTTATGTATTCTAACCTCTGCGCCTTTGTGTGTGTTGTTAGTTCAAGAAATTCCAACTTTATTGCATACAAGGAGCTCGTG
Source organism: Oncorhynchus kisutch (assembly GCF_002021735.2). Classification (NCBI taxonomy): domain Eukaryota; kingdom Metazoa; phylum Chordata; class Actinopteri; order Salmoniformes; family Salmonidae; genus Oncorhynchus; species Oncorhynchus kisutch. The sequence continues at coordinate 20,493,063 of NC_034203.2, forward strand.
TTGTTCCTTGCACACGCAAGCCTTCTCTTGTTCTTCTCATCAGCCTTGTATTGTTTGCCATGGTTGTTCCATGTTTTATTTGACGTCCTTTCTGTGTGCTGGCTGGGTTATCAGTGCATATTCGGGCAGCTTTATTTGGTTTTCACACTGCCAAATTCCTTTTAAGCCCTCTAGGCTTTTGCCGCACTCCTGATCCCAAGAGCAGATGGGCTGTGTGAATCGTTAGCCATCTTTGAGGTGCTGACCCTCCCCCCTAGCTCTCTGTGTGGTCCTTAACTATTCTTGGATTCCATTCAACAATAAAGGCACCCCCTTTCCTACAAAAAATAAGTGAATACAGCTGAAGTTTACCCACCTGTTTTGCACACTCTAAAAAGAGTCACAACACTTGTAGGATACTCTTAGAAAAAAAAGGGTTCTACGGCTGTCCCCATAGGATAACCCTTTTTGGTTCCAGGTAGAACTCTTTGTGGATAGGGTTCTACACGGAACCCAAAAGGTTTCTACCTAGAACCTAATGGGTTCAACCTGGAACCAAAAGGGGTTCTTCAAAGGGTTCTCCTATGGAGACAGCAGAGGAACCCTTTTGGGTTCTAGATAGCACCCTTTTTTCTAAGAGCGTATAAACACTCCCTTTATTCCTTCCCAAAACGTTGGCTGGGAAGGGCTTAGATGTTGTCAATTAAATGCTTGTGGTCTGACACTGTGTTTGAGTTTTGGTAAAATTGGTGAAGCCAAAGATTTTCAGATTTGACTCATTCACTTGTCAGATTGTAGTTAAGTGGAGTCTGACTCACAAACAAGATATGAAATTATTGCAGTGTAATTTGTCACAATCATAGTATTTTGTTCATGTACTGGTGTGTATTTCGTACACATTAAAGAAGCTAACTGTTGGTCTTCTGAAAGGAAGTTATTAGATAGGGTTTGTTGTGCCTAATCATGGAGTCATTCTGAGAGTGAAATACCCAAATGCTGAAAAGGAATGCTGTTCCTTTAAGAGGCAGTGGCCATGTTTCTAAAGTTTCTGCCTGCGTTGTTTCCCCAATAGCCCATTGACAAAGCTGCTCAGAGCTCAATGGAGAGTAAGTGGTTTGGTAACAAGGAGAGGTTGGTTCTCACACACGCACACACACAAACACACACAGAGAAACACATGCACACATCGCTCTCTCTCCCTCTCACTCACTCTCAAACACATACACATGCACACATAAACTCTTTCACAAAACAGAGGAGATATATTTCCTAATAGGACAGAGAATTGTATTGCTCTCTAAGAAAAGATGAGATGAGTGTCCAGGCAGCATCATTTTTTATTAGTAGCAGTCAGAGCAGTATATTTTTATTTTGGAAACAGGCAAGTTTAAAACTACTTTATAAATCAACAGCTTACAGTTGGGCCTCAAACTTTCAAAATAACAGGTGTTGCAGGCTTAGTATTTTCTCAATAGAGAACGTAAGTCTATGTGGTCTTCTTGTCAACACATGCAGAGGTGTATTCTGACCACATATGAAGGATGAGGGTGCTGATATGAGGCCTCCTGGGCTCACACTCGGCCAGCTGGGAGTGCCTGGGAGCATATGCTTCCCATCATATATCCCCAGGCCATATCTGTCTCCCACCCCCACCCAAATGTCATGTTTGCCACCTAGCTAGGGTAGATGACCTGCTGTGTGTGATGTCAGACCACCAGGCTCTTTTTAATTGTTTCCTCTCGCCTACCCTAGCGTTACCCTACCTTACCCTATACCCTACTCTACCTAGCTTACCCCATCCCACCCTAGCCTAGTTTGCCCTACCCTAGCCAAGGATATTGTGCTAACACTTGGGCCATAGGACTGTGGAAAATAATGTTTTGGAGAGTATTTGTTTTCTCAACCTGATGCAAACCCTCCTGTACTCTGTAGCTTGTCTGTTCTGAATGTTGATAGGATATTGGTGGTAGTTAAACCAGTTGTTGGTGCCAGTCAGAAACATATGGGAAAAGGTGTAGTAGTTAAAAACAAGGTACCTGTTGTGAAAGGTGTTCATACTGTATGTAGTTATAACCGATACTAGTTCAACTGTGCCGTCTCTAGGTGGGTAGACTCATTAGACTGGTTGGTTAATACAGGCAGAGTGCAGAGTGATAAAACACACTCAATTCAACTAAGGACATTTTTTTGTCAGTCATGTTGTTTTCTTTTGGACGTTTATTTGATGAACTTTTCTACTGCAGAAGCAATGCAGAGCAAGAAATAACACAGGAAAATGGCCTGGCAGTCATGGGTGGGACCAGGGGGAGAATGTGACCTAGAGTGCATTGTCTCGAGGAAGAAAGGGGGGTAATAAAGAGGTGAAGTGCAGGCAGATGAGGATGGGGGTGGGGGAGCATTAGGGGCGAAGGTTTTAGGGGTATACACTTTAACATTTCCCCATTCCCTAAAAACAACAGTGTGGCCTCTTTCTCAGGACACATTTCTTTCACCAGTTCAAGCAGGACGAAGAAGAAAATGTATATTTGCTGGGTAGGGAGTTGTTTTTTCTGGAAGTAATATAAGCTTAGCTAGCGTTATTACTGTTGCAACAGTCATGTAGATTTCCCAAAAGGTTTGATATTTGGTAGTGGGTAGAATTAATACCACCAAAGAGCACCACACAGTTTTGAATAGTGCATGTAGAGGGGGAAATAAAGGTTTACAAGTATGTACTTGTAGCCCACATGAACTAAACCCATCCTTCTCGACACAGTTTTGGTGATCTTGACAGACATGTACACACAGACAAGCTGTGCAAATATTGCAACGTGCCAGGCCGCCATATGTTTTAGAAAGAGACTGTGTAGAATGGGGGAAAAGAACATATACACAGCATGAATGAGCTACTCCACATGGCGAGCAGTAGGTACCTTCCAGAGCCCTAGCAGCACAAGCCAGGCCTTTCGGAGGGGAACATGTGGACGTTTCAATGTTTGGAACAGTTATCTAAACAAAAATGCAAGGTAAATGCTATAATTCATCAGAAAATACAGTCTTCCAGTTCAGGGCCTGCTAAAAGAGAAAGAAAGCTCTATGAGGCATTATTGGAGGTGAATGGAACGCCACAGTGCCCCAGCTAGATAAATAAACTCCAACTGCTGAGCCTCAGACCTCACCAGTAGAAAGAACAAACAAGGCCAGAGTCAACCTGGGTCAGTTGAAAATGTTTATTTCACCCCCCCACCCTCTCCCTCCATTCACCCCCCCCCCACCACCTCCCACCAATCTGCAGTCCTCCAGCCTCAGTCCTCTCCTCAAGGAGCAAACACATGAGCTGAATACTAAACTTCATCAGATCCCTCCATTACTGAAGGAACCGTCCACTGTGTACTGCATTAATACACCGTGCTAATATCCCTTTTGGATATTTACAGTGTTAAAGCAGTGACTCGTATAACGGTGTAGGCTTTCACATGTTGTGTGGTGTTTAGTATTCCAAGGTATATAATAGAGATGAGATTTTATGGTACTTTTTTACATTTACAGCAGTGCATCACACTTCAGCACTGTATGTAACCGTATACCTGTTTAGTGTCCTGTATTTGATGTTGCTTGACCGTCACTGTAGACACTGGGCCCATTTTTTGGGGAGTGCTGAAGGACTATCTCTGTTATAGAAAGCACTGTCTCACACATCTCCTTTACACTCTCTGTGTTTCTTGCACTTTGACACTTTTTATATCATGCCAAAAGAGATTGTTCTCCTTGGTCCACTGTAAATAAAGATACACCAGTCACCGTTTTTGGGGTAGAGTTTGCCTGTTTTCCTCTTACACCATTTGCCCCCTCTGGAAAAAGAAGAAGGGAGAAAAACATTTTCTTGGTATTTGGGGGGAAATAAATGGTGCTTGGGCTCAATAAATTCATTTCTAGGCTGAATGAGACCAGCAATGTGGAAAATGTTTGCCTTTCACCATGGGATGAATGTATGTTTCAACCACACATTAAGCTGCATTAGCAGCCAGTGGAGTGCCTAATGTGACTATTTTTCACAGCAGCCAACACTAGGGATGATTAGCATAATTAGTACAGGCAAGCCTATACATATGGAAATAGCAAGTGCCTAACTGCCAACACCAGTGGAAATGTATGTCAATGCTGACAGAAGTATCATAGATCTGAATAGATTGTAACTGAAGCGGATTATTTTGGCCTTTTACTTTTGATGGCATTTTTACAGTTTTCCCTCTCAAATTGAACTTCATTTGTCATCCTCTCACTTTTTTTTGAAGGAATACCTCAAAATGTCCTTTTCCCACCCTGTCCAATTCACACACTCTCCCCCTCAAACACGGACGCACAGACACACTGTATTTCTATCGGTAAGGTAGAAAGCCAAGCCCCCCCATGCCTGCATTGTTTTATTTGCTGGGAAAAAGTCTTGGTCCATTTGCTTTTGTTGTGAAAGTTCCCTCTTAATTTTTTCCTGTTTGTTGGGAAACATCTGAAAGAAATTCAGGAGAGGAGTGACAAAAGCCTGTATTCAATCTCTTCTGCCCTGCCTGGATTTTCTCTGTATAAGGAGCTTTCCATCTGCTAAGTATAACACATTGGACTGGGATGGGGAGGTGCTGCAGCACTTGGTAAAGGATGGCCTATTGAAGAAAATGGCAGTAGGACTGAAGCTTGATTTCAATGAAGACTTGTTTCGCTGTGCCAGTCAGGGCCAAATCTATCCCTCTGGTTTTATACTGCATGCTTTTTAAAACCATGTTAAATGGATAACGAAGTGCAGGGAATGGGCAAGATGAGGGACTGACAGTTCCTAAGCAGAACCGGTCCAGCAAAGTCTACTTTCTGTGTGAATGTATAAGTGAGGGAGTGGGTGAGTGGCGAGGCTATGTGTGCATTTGAGTTTGTACATTTTGTGTACTATAATCTGTTACAGGTAAAGCATGGTAAAGCATGTCTCTTCCTTGTGGGACTTCCTCCAAAGCAGCATGGATCCTTTCAGTGGCTACATAATCCAGCTAATCTGGTCCACAACACTTTGAAGGTGGTCTCTGCTAATGGAGAGTGGATTTGGACCTAGAGCTAACATGTGAATGGTGTTGCTGCTGGTTCAATCCTATTTGTTAATTGTTTCAAACAGTTGTGTTTTAGTGACGGCGCCTAACAGCCTCTGAGCCAAGCTGGAGAAATAGCTTGGCTACTTGTGTGGGACTTCTTCCACATTTGACTGGATGCATTGTGCTGTCTGTGACCAACACTTTTGGAAGATACTGTTTGAGTTTGATGGCAAACGTTTACAATCACTAAACCTGTGCACTAGTGTAGGCAGACAACATAGCATACAGGCAGACATGGAGAGAAAATACATTGATACAGTACAGTATGGCAACGGATCCCATACACAGACAGAAGCTCTTGACGACCACCATTCACAGAGTCTGAGGTTTTATTTTAACATAAAATATCTTGATGGTAAAATTTAGTCCATTTTAGCAGTGAATGTAACAAATTAAAGGCCTATTATTATTATTCTAAACATTCAGCTTTATGAAAAGTAATGTTAAATTGCTTATAATACCATTAATACCTCCACCTGCTATTCAATTATGATGACAGGTTGGAAAACACTGCAGTATGGTAAGGGAAGGAAAGGGGGATACCTAGTCAATTGTAGAACTGAATGCATTCAACTGAAATGTGTCTTCCGCATTTAACCCAACCCCTCTGAATCAGAGAGGTGCGAGGGGCTGCCTTAACCGACATCCACGTCTTTGGCGCCCGGGGAACAGTGGGTTAACTGCCTTGCTCAGGGGCAGAACGACAGATCTTTACCTCGTCAGCTTGGGGGTTCGATCCAGCAACCTTTCGGTTACTGGCCCAACGTACTGGTGTCTCCTGTGGTCTCCTGAGGTCTGTAGGGCTAGGCTGGGTGGTGGTGGGCTGGACATGAGGGAGATTAGAGCTGACAGGGTCCAACAGTGGTCTGACACCAAGGAGCAGGGGGCTCCTTCTCCTTGGTTAATTACATGCCACTTTCTATACTGCCCACTGAGAGGGGAACTAGCACTCGCACATACACACACATCCACACAAGCCTGATAGGCCTGCCTGGCCCTGTGTCCGGGCTTTGGGTGGGAGACCTTCTCCCTCATACCTGCTACCGTTGCCTGTCTGTCTCTCTGGCCAGCCCCAGTCTAGTCCCACTGAGAAGCAGTGAGAACCCCATCTGGATGGAGATTAGCTTTAGCATAGGAATGGCTATTGCAGGCAGTCCTCACTCCAAAATGCTCAACGCTATAAAAAGGGTTGATTGATGGATCGTGTCCCTGCATATGCTTAGAAGATGAGATGGACCATAATTGTGGATAATTGGGCTGTATGGGGATGTCACCTCCGGGGGTTGATGTGAAAAATGGAAGAGAGGGAGAACAAATGGAGGTGCTTTGTTTGGAGCGCAGCACCCTGAGTGGCTTTGTGAAGAAGTATGAGCTCCCTGATCTCTTCTACCATGTTATGTTGATATTATTTACAGTTATCTGATTTCCCCGTCCAATATGGGATTGTTGAAGGATAACTACGTGTTACGTTTTGACAGTCTCCTCATGAAAAATGATTTGGGCCTAATGCTTCACATGTGATTTCGCTCCACTTTTAATGTCAAATATTCAGAGAATCACAGGCCCCAAATTCCATACACTTTCCTCAAACTTTTCTGACTGCTTGGTGAGAAGTATTTGGGCGACTGTCTCTTTAAGGGCTGTTGGTTGCAGGCCGAGCGGATAGGAGCAGAGTGGAGCAGCCTCCATCTGGTGAGTGGCTGAGCTCTCTCTCGGAGCAGAACAGTGACTGAGTGGCGAGGCCGGGGCTCTAGTTGGGTGGTCCAGATGGGCGGAACAAGACACAAATAGCTATAATTTACTTCAGGAGCCCTGTAATTACAGGCCCAAAGATTGAAAATCAGTTCCTGTAGATGCCCCCAATGTATTAAATATGAGCAGAATGTCTCAAGTGAAACAAAAGTGTCTGTTCTTAAGCGTGGTTTGATTCTGTGAATTCACAAAGTCAACTATGAAGGCTATGAAGGCTAGAAGAAAGCCCAGAAAGATTTTCCAACCCAGTTATAATCTAATCTTACACTTCGAGAGCCGGGGAGAGGATCGTTTTTTTCTTCTCCCTCAATTAGAGGAGCTGCGTCTGGATTGGGTAAGGTGGTGCCAGGAAGAGAGGGAGAGGGGAGACAGAGGGAAAGAGTGGAAGAGAGAAAGCCAGGGAGAGAAGCTGAGAGGCGAGGTGGCTACAGTGAGAGCCAGCCTCTGCAGGATTGTCATGTAGTGGAACACGGAGGGGCAGACGGGCCCACTCTGATCCAGAGCGGTGCGTTTCATGTGCCCTTGGCATTGCCGCAGATACCCTGCTCACTCTTTTCAGGGCAGCCTCTGGTAATTACGGGGCTGGACTCCAGAGTTTCCTCTCAGGGCTTTGATGCTTTCATCCCGGCTCTGCATACCAGATCAACAGCATTTCTGCCTCGTTGTTCTCTCCCATCCAACCCTGCTACCACCTTTATCTCTCTCTCTCTCTACTAGAATCTCCCTCTCCTTCTCTGATGGGTTAGTTCTGGTATGGTGAAAGTCTGCTGTAAAGAATCGATGGTATGTTGTGCCTTCGTTTTGTACTGAAACAGTCTGACTAGGCTAGAGGCTTTGTTTTTGACCGTTGTCAGTTTCTTACATGATCAGGTCCCAGGTGAAATAGACTGTGAAACTAGGGATGGTGGTGCTGCCATTCCGTGCCGTGTTGTTAGTGATGGGGTTTGGGGTTTGGGCACCAGGGCACAGTGAGGAGGAATTCCCTAACAGGACACATCTGTTTCACAGAGGGAGCCAATGAGAAGCTTTGACCAATTTCTCTTGGCTAGACGTCTTGTGTCTGAAGTGCCTTCAAAACCAACACGGGCAAGGGCGTTGGCCGATCTGTGTTCATGTGTATGTGCAGTGCATATGTGTACTACACTCACTATACTCACGCCACAGTCGTTTCAATACAGGGATCCAACTCGGAACTTGTGTGTGTGTTTGCGTGTCTGCAATGCTTGTTGCACTAGTGTGATTATAATATGAGCTGTGCATAGTCATATCCAGCAGATTTCTCTCCCTGTATATCTCGGTCTCTCCACCCCCCACCCCCCTCTCTGCTGTGGGTCTCTGTATCCTTTGGACCTGTGCCAAGGACTCTGGTTTGAACTACACAGCTATTTAGAATCCAAGTCTTGGGGAGTCGGAGGAGGGTTGGACAGAAATATGAAACTTAGAAAAGCAGCCTAATTAGTGGCTTTTTTTCCCACTACCGAGGCTGCAATTAAATTAAACTGTGAATCTTAAAAAGCTTCATATCTATCCCCAAAGCCCCCAGAACTGTACACTCTGTGGACCTTTCTGTGCTTCATTCGCTCTGTTGATTGACGTTTTAGCTTGCATCATGCTTCCTCTGCAGTGGTAATGAGGGTCAGTTGTCTTGTCAAATCGCAGCGCAACGAAGAGAAATAACCCAATAGCTCTTATACATGTGGGAGATGAGATGAGTCTTTAACCCAATCCCCCCTCTCCATTTCTCTTCTTCTTCTTCTCTCTTCTAGCCGGTAGCCGAGTGAGTAGGGAGCTGCGCTACACCAAGGAGAAGCAAGGAGAGGAGTCTGTGTTCACGTCGCAGATGCTCATACAAACCCCCAAACAGGAAGGAACTAACATTCTAACCCAGGATGCTTTGCTGCTTCACCTGGAGGCAGCGCTCTCGGCCAGCAAGGTCCAAGTGTCTCTGTTTGGAAAGTAAGTAGACCCATGGGTCACTGGGGATTACCCTACAACTAAATAAAAGGGGGTTGTCTGTGGTCACATATCTGATGTTCTGTATGTCTTCTCTCCTCAGATCATGGGATCTTAATAAAATATGCTACAAATCTGGAGTCCCTATCATAGAAAATGTCATGATTGAAAGGGTAAGTTGAAAAAATGAAATATCCCTCCCTGTTATTTTTTGTCCATTGCATCACCATGCATGGTTTTGGTTATGGATCTGTTTTATGTACTTTTGATAATGGATAATAACTGATGACTGTATCCATGTTTTGCAGATGATTGACAAGCTGTTCCCCTGTATGATTGTTACCCCACTGGACTGTTTCTGGGAAGGTGCAAAGCTCCAGGGGGGGTCAGCATACTTACCGTAAGTTCCAGAATATTTGTCCTTCAAATGAATGCAAATGATTTTCTTCCATATTACTTGGAAATACAGAATGTTTTTTTTGTGTTTTCACAAATCAGCTATCTTGAATCCCAGTATTAGAGTTACGGGCCCCTGTCCAGCTAGCTTGGCCCCTTTCACCTTATTTATACGTTGGGTTTGGCAGGGGCCAGGGAATGTGGCTTGGCTACAAAATCTCAATTGACCTCCTGGTTCTCACACACTCTTCTTAACAAGAGGCTTTAGTTTGGATCCAATACAGTGGCAGCAGTAATAACCTACAATGGTGGCAGTAATAACCTAACATCAAGCTGTGACTAAAGAGCCGGTTAGCCCTGTTGTTAGGAAGAGGCCTACTTCAGTTGTCACCTATGCTTCTCCTGTCGTCATAGCTCTGAGTGGTCTAACACACACACACGCACGCGCACACACACACACACACACACACACACACACACACACACACACACACACACACACACACACACACACACACACACACACACACACACACACACACACACACACACACACACACACACACACACACAGTCCCCCAGCCGAGCAGGGGAAGGCCCTCATGGAAAGGGGACAGGGAGAGGGAGGGAGGGAGGGAGGGAGAGATGGAGGGAGGAGATGGCTGCTACTGGGTGGGTTGGTAAAGGGGGGGAGGGGAACCTTTGGGTCAGACAATGGTAAGCATTCTTTCAGTTTACGAGTGAGTGTCCATCAGTGAGGGGGCCCTGGAGGGGGGCTCAGCTTTGTCAGCAATGGGTAACACTGTGCATTCTCATGGTAATCGCCCGGGCTCTGAGCTGTAAGTTGTCCAACAAATAAAATGGGCATTATGCTTGGTCCCCAAAGAGTGTACAAGAAATGAACAGTGGAGTTTGGTTATTTTAAGATGCTTTTTATCATATTCCTTGCGGGGGAAAAATCCTAAAAGATAAGTATCACTTATCACTTATCACTTTCAATAAGTCCAATTGTTTTCACTTTCCGCATATCAAATATATTGATTATAAATTCAGGTAAAACCAATAGTTCAGTTTGAGGGTTTTGAAAATAGTTTTTTGCAGCCACAGGCGTGCACATTGAACAACAAACAGTGTTTTCTCCATTCACCTGGCAGGGAGCTCTCTCTCTCTCTCTCTCTCTCTCTCTCTCTCTCTGTCTCTCTCTGTCTCTGTCTCTCTCTCTCTGTCTCTCTCTCTCTCTCTGTCTCTCTCTGTCTCTCTCTGTCTCTCTCTCTGTCTCTCTCTCTCTCTCTCTGTCTCTCTGTCTCTGTCTCTCTCTCTCGCTCTCTCTCTCTGTCTCTGTCTCTCTCTGTCTCTCTCTCTCTGTCTCTGTCTCTCTCTCTGTCTCTCTCTCTCTCTGTGTCTCTGTCTCTCTCTCTCTCTCTCTCTCTCTCTCTCTCTCTCTCTCTCTCTCTCTCTCTCTCTCTCTGTCTCTCTCTCTCTGTCTCTCTCTCTCTCTCTCTCTCTCTCTCTCTCTGTCTCTCTCTCTCAATTCAATTCTAAGGGCTTTATTGGCATTGCCAAGCAAGTGAAATAGATGTTAAATAGAAATGAACAGTGAACATTACACTCACAAGAATAGAGACATACAGTACATCATGGCAATGTACGGTATTGTAAAAATGTGCACATAGTTGAAGTACAAAAGGGAAATTAAATAAACATAAATATGGGTTGTATTTACTTTTCCTCATGTAGTGTGAGAGGAGAGAGAGGGGAAGGGCCTTTGATGATCACAGATCCACAAGTATTCCCCTAAATCACAGTGTTGAAATATTTTCTTAAAAAATGTCTGTGTTGTTATTTATTTGCCATTTCTTTTTGCTGCGCTGAAGAGAGCTGGGGGTGGCCTGGCCACTGAGGCTAATGTCCCCTCTAGCTTCCGCTTCAGTTCAGCCGAGTTTTTTAATGCAAAAAGAGGGAGAGAGAAAAAAACTTGAGAGAACAAAGAGCAGCAATCTATGGAAAAACAAAAGGGCCTAGGCCGGTTCACTCAAGCAAAAAATAGCAGATAAAGGAGCCTCTCTTTGCAAGCAGGAGCAAAGGCGCTTGGTATGTGGGAATGGGAGAGTAGCAGCTTTATTTGAAGCCACTCTCTTCATGAATCATTGGAGTGAGGTTGGGCCCAGAGTTAGGACACTTTGGGGATTCTTTTCTCTCTCTACCAACTAAAGTAAATGGCCTCAAAGTATTTAGATCATTTTATTTCTTTATTTTTATTTACAGCATTTACTTTTTATATGATTGGTACAGCATTATTTTATGACTTGTAATGGTCTGAGTTCTTGTTTCTTGTATATGTTTTGTTGTTGATAGTTTGATTATTGGATTTTTTTGGAGGTGTGAGAATGTAAATTCAAAATAAAATAATTCAATCGACCAAGGGGGTTATATATATATATATAAATGGTACAATTTTAACACAGGAAGGAGGGAAAAGTAAAAAAACATTATGAGCCGGGAGACATTACGACCTTACGGAGCCGAGGCCATTTCTGGTTGTGTGGTGTATTATGGGTAATGTGGTAGAATACAGATGTTGCAAGGGCAATCCTGTAAAGCAGAGGATGCTTCCTCTTAACAAGTACTCTCTTTGTACTGGTGGGAGCCACTGAGTTAGCGCACTGTACTAAGTTTACTTGGTACAGCAAAAGCTGTCAACTGACACCAAAGTGTTATCCCTCAGGCCACATAATTGCCTGCTCCTTGTAGAAAATTATAAATGTAGCATGGAGGAGGACCCAGAGGCAGAAGCAGCGAAAAGCCTTAGGATTAGGCATTTTGAAAGGCTCTGTGAACATCACACCACTAAACAGCGTGAGATGCAGGCAGGCAATCAACCCAACAGAGAGAGCACACAGACAGACTCCCTGCTCAGCTACCCACCAGCCAGCCCTCTCACTGCTCCACTGCAGCCTTATCAAGATGTTTAGAGGCAGAGGTAATTGTTATGACTCGATGCACAAAGTTAAGAAATAGGAGCGAGCAGCCTGCCGCCGTGTTTTCCCTCTGCATTGTGGCCCCGTGTAACAGGATAATAAACGCTACTTTATAAACACAGTATCTGCAGCTCCTCGTCACCAGGGAGAGTATGGGAGAGGCGGGGCAAGACCAGAACCACCCAATGGCATACAGGAAGGGAGATGGGGAGGTGTAGGTACGGTGGCATGGGTGCAGCTGGAGGAGGAAAGGAAAGAAAAAGGGAGGGGCAGAACGTGCTGCAGAAAGAGCACAGCTGAACTGGACTTAACAGGACTGTATATAAAGTGATTTCTATAGCCATGGCATCGCTCTACTGTGCCCTGCGACTCCCACTGAGCCTGTATGTTGTTGTGTTCCTCTACAGGGGGATGCCGGACATCCAGTGGATGAACCTGGACCCTCTGAAGCTGATGGAGGAGCTCAGCCAGTTCACCAGTCTGGAGGGCTTCAGGGAGATGCTGGACAAGGCCCAGGTGGGCCACGCCTACATGAACCGCCCCTGCCTGGACCCCAATGACTCCGACTGCCCCCTCAGCGCACCCAACAAGGACCTGAGAGAGGTAGGCTGGTTCCACCCCACGCCCCCTCCTTTTAAAGAGGAGGGTATTCTTGTGAGCCCGATGTGCCTGGTTGTTAAATAAGCTAAATGTTAGCTCTGCCTGTCTGTCTCCCTCCCTCCGCAGAGTCCTGACATTTCTGGGCAGCTCCAAGGCGGTTGCCACGGCTTCTCCAAAAAGTTCATGCACTGGCAGGAGGAGCTGATCCTGGGCGGTCGGGTCAAGGACACCCAGAATGCTTTGCAGAGGTGAGAGCGGGAGGGGGTGTACACCGGGGACAGGGGGAGATTGAGGGCGAGGGTAGTGAGGGCCTAGCTAGCACTGAGGAATGCCTCTGACTCCTAATAACCTCACACATCTGAGGAATGCCTCTGACTCCTAATAACCTCACACATCTGAGGAATGCCCCTGACTCCTAATAACCTCACACATCTGAGGAATGCCTCTGACTCCTAATAACCTCACACATCTGAGGAATGCCTCTGACTCCTAATAACCTCACACATCTGAGGAATGCCTCTGACTCCTAATAACCTCACACATCTGAGGAATGCCTCTGACTCCTAATAACCTCACGCATCTGAGGAATGCCTCTGACTCCTAATAACCTCACACATCTGAGGAATGCCTCTGACTCCTAATAACCTCACACATCTGAGGAATGCCCCTGACTCCTAATAACCTCACACATCTGAGGAATGCCTCTGACTCCTAATAACCTCACACATCTGAGGAATGCCTCTGACTACTAATAACCTCACACATCTGAGGAATGCCCCTGACTCCTAATAACCTCACACATCTGAGGAATGCCTCTGACTCCTAATAACCTCACACATCTGAGGAATGCCTCTGACTCCTAATAACCTCACACATCTGAGGAATGCCCCTGACTCCTAATAACCTCACACATATGAGGAATGCCTCTGACTCCTAATAACCTCACACATCTGAGGAATGCCTCTGACTCCTAATAACCTCACACATCTGAGGAATGCCTCTGACTACTAATAACCTCACACATCTGAGGAATGCCCCTGACTCCTAATAACCTCACACATCTGAGGAATGCCTCTGACTCCTAATAACCTCACACATCTGAGGAATGCCTCTGACTCCTAATAACCTCACACATCTGAGGAATGCCTCTGACTCCTAATAACCTCACACATCTGAGGAATGCCCCTGACTCCTAATAACCTCACACATCTGAGGAATGCCTCTGACTCCTAATAACCTCACACATCTGAGGAATGCCTCTGACTCCTAATAACCTCACACATCTGAGGAATGCCTCTGACTCCAAATAACCTGACACATCTGAGGAATGCCTCTGACTCCTAATAACCTCACACATCTGAGGAATGCCTCTGACTCCTAATAACCTCACACATCTGAGGAATGCCTCTGACTCCCAATAACCTCACACATCTGAAGAATGCCTCTGACTCCTAATAACCTCACACATCTGAGGAATGCCTCACATGAAGCAGGACCAGTTTCCTCCTCTGACCCCTGCGTAGGACAGACCAATTAAACATGATGGACAGCCACATAAACTAAGGACAGATTTGTTGTTGAGGAGAGTGGGAGAAAGGTAGCCTGTCCTTTTAAGTCAGAGAAAGGAAAAGGGGACACCAACAATCATTTACAATACAGGGGTGTACTAGTACACATTTCCAGTGCTAAGGATTTGTAAAACATCTTGATATACTGCCGTATGTGTGAGACATGATTCCTGGGCTCTTTTGAGTATTCTGAATACTTTCTTTCATTTCAATTGAATTTAAAACCACAGCACAAGTATGAATGGAGTGACAGTGTTGGGCCACTGCCCGGATCACGACCCTGGAAATCTGGAGGGAAGTGATACAGTCCTTTAAAGCCACAGACTTTATTCCATGATTTGATTTACGGTAATCTCAATCACATTTTTACCCCAGAACTCCCACATCGGTGCCAAGTCGCCTTCAGGGCCATCTGTGCTCGCTGTGGAAAGGCAGCAGGACACCTGCTTTCCCCCGTTCAGGAGTTAGAGCCTGAGAACACTAGCCAACAGCTGACTTCTCCACCCACTTACACTGTATACAACCACCTTTTGGTTTATATGCCACAGATCAGAGTATGTAATATCTATGACAGCCAAGACAGGAGTCTCTTGACAAGAGGACTCCTAAGGTTCCTCTGTAGTATTTGGGGGGGGGGGGGGGGGGGGGTCTTGAATGGGGGGAACATGACTCCTGTGTGTGGCTTGAGCTCACTTGGCCGCAGGCGTCTGACTGTGTCTCTCTCTCTCTGTCTCCTGCAGTGCGGAGGCACTCCAGACCATGTTTCTCCTGATGAGCCCCAAGCAGCTCTACGAACACTTTAAGGACGACTATGAGATCCATGACATCAACTGGAACGAGGACAAGGCCACCGCCATCCTGGAGTCCTGGCAGAGGAAGTTCGTGGAGGTATGTGTGGGTCAAAAGTAGTGCACTAAGTAGCGCACTATACCTGTTCAATTTGGGACGTAGCCTATGTTTCTGGCCCCTAGCTCCCCCGCCTCTGCCACCTGCACCTTTCACCAACCTGTCTCGACCCATTTGAGTAATATACCGGCAAATAAGAAATCAGAGAGCAAATCATAGTGCGTCCTTAAAGTTGGCCTCGGGTTGGCTTGTTTTTCCCCTACCCTTTTAAGTATGAGTCATCCAGTTTACCTGCCACATGCATAGAGGAGGGCAACGTCTGCCTGAATTCCATCAATCCTCAGCTGCCTAGTAAACGGAGTCCTCCGAGGAGGCCACTGACAGACTCCCAGTTATAGGAACAAGCTGTTTTTGTGATAGCTGACACCCAGCATGCTGACTGAATGGCTGGGGGGGTCATGCCTCCAGCAATACCAGCTCGCAGAAGAGGAAGAAAGAGGGAGAGGAGAGAGAGAGAGAGAGGAAAAAGAGAGGGGAGAGAGGAAGAGAGAAAGAGGGAGAGGAGAGGAGAGAGAGAAGGAAATGAGAGAGAGAGAGATTGGGAGATGAGGAGAGGGGGATGGTCACTGTAAAAACAAAGTGCAGGGTGTTGGGTTCCCCTAAGGTTGTCGGCCATTCATGTTGCTGATGGAGTAGCTTGAGAGACCATGTGATCTCATTTGATCCCCCTGACCTTTGCTCTCTGGCATCTGTGGTCATTATTCCTGTTGTCAAGCTTCATAGGGGCTCAGCCATATCTTGTTTGCGTGTTGTTGATTTAAAATATGAAGTCATCTTTGAAGAATACATTGTTTGTATGGGAGAAGAATATCAAGAGGAATTTAAGTGTTAACTGACATGACCTCACGAGCCACAACCCAAACTAGGTCACTACTACTGGTGTACTTAATTAAAATAAAAAATAAACTGTACATTCTCTTTTTGACCCCTAACCTGTATCTAAATAAAGTTATTTTATTTTCCCTCCAGGTGGCTCATGGCAGTATCCCCCAGAACTCCACTTCAGAGATCCACGCCTTCTCCACCACCACCCTCAACGACATCATGAAGTCCTTCTCTGATGTCAGTGTCATTCGGGTGGCTGGAGGCTACCTGCTCATGGTAAGTAGTAACCTACTCTCGCTACTGTAGGTTCATCATAGATGTCAATAGTTCTATACTGATTCCTTTTTGCCTGTGCTGAGTTCAAAGTTCAAAGCCTCTCACCCTCTCTCTTCTCTCTCGTCTTAATCTAGCTGGCCTATGCCTGTGCGACCATGCTCCGTTGGGACTGTGCCAAGTCCCAGGGGGCCGTGGGGCTGGCTGGTGTGCTCCTGGTGGCTCTGTCTGTGGCAGCTGGCCTGGGGCTGTGCTCTCTGCTGGGCCTGTCCTTTAACGCTGCCACCACACAGGTTCTCCCCTTCCTGGCTCTGGGGATCGGTGTGGATGACATGTTCCTTCTGGCCCACTCCTTCACTGAGACTGGCATCAACATCCCCTTTAAGGTAAGCTAGATACCTCCCCTCCCCATGCCCCCTAGTTCAATCACCTGTTGACCCACTGTAACCTTGTACTTAGTCTCTGTCCCAAAAGAGAGACACCCTATTCCCTATATAGTGTACTACTTTTGACCAGCCAGGGCTCTGGTCAAATGTAGTGTGGTATATAAGGAATAGGGTGTCATCTGTGATGCATGCTTAGTTATGTTAGTTAGAACAACAACAGTTACTTATATTCTCTGGTTTGTCTGGTATTAACTGTTGGCTGTGTTTTGTCTCTGCAGGAGAGAACGGGGGACTGCCTGAGGAGGACTGGCACCAGCGTGGCGCTCACCTCCATCAACAACATGATCGCCTTCTTCATGGCAGCCCTGGTCCCCATCCCAGCACTGCGCGCCTTCTCTCTGCAGGTACTAGACTGTGCTGTATGCCCCACTGTGTTTACACTGCCTAGCTCTGCCATGGAACCAGTAGTGCCAGGCACACACACCAAGGGAAAACACACACACACCAAGAAAAGTGGGGCGCAGGCCTCTGCCACAAAGAGAAAGAAAAACTTTTCAGAAGTGACATTTATTCAGAGGGGGATCTTTGTTCTTTTCTCTTCCTCTTTTTATTGCTCACTGCACCTACAGTGCCAGGACAGCCCCCCCCCCCCCCTCTCTCAAGTGGGGAGGGTAGGGAAATAATCAGAGGAGGAGTGGATCAGTATATCACTGGGCCGTCAGCCTCTAGCTCTGTGATCTTCCCGCCTCCCCCTGGGTGGTCCGTGGTTCCTTGAAACCATACCGACTATAATGTCACCCCCAGGGCGGTAGAGTAGGGAGGTAGGAGGGGTCCTGCACAGACTCGCAGAGAGAGCAGCAGCCTTGCGAGTCCCCTTTCCTTTACCTCAGTTCCCTGGCTTGTTGACTATTTTCGCTGGTGATTTAGGGAGCACTTTTTTTTTCTTTCTGGGACTGAATCCGAGGCACTAAAACAGCAAGGGAGCTTGAATGTAAAGCCCTTTTTTGTGGAGCTCAAGCGGCAGCTGTGGAGTCGGGTGGCGGCGTGGAGCGATGTCATGAACAGGATTGGCCCCTCTCCTAAACAGTGTTTCTCTCTCTCCTTTATTTCCCCCCCCTTCCCCCTCTCTTTCTATCTCTCTCCCTAGGCGGCCATTATTGTGGTGTTCAACTTCGCCATGGTGCTTCTTATCTTCCCGGCCATCCTGAGTTTGGACCTGCACCGTCGGGAGGTCAAACGTTTGGACATCCTATGTTGTTTCTACAGCCCCTGCTCCTCCCGGGTCATCCAGATCCAACCCCAGGAGTTCTCCGATGCCAACGACAACACCACCCATAGCCACGCGCCTGGCGCCCAGACTACAACGACCTACACAGGCTCCACCATCACCACTAGCACCCAGATCACCACCACCGTCCAGGCCTTCACCCAGTGTGACGCTGCGGGCCAGCACATAGTCACCATCCTGCCCCCCACCTCCCAGATCTCCACCAGCCCTCCATCTGTGGTGGTGGCCACCTCCCCCGCTCCCCCTTCCCCCACCGACCCCTACGGCTCCCAGCTCTTCACCCCCTCCAGCTCCACGCGGGACCTCCTGGCCCAGATGGACGAGTCCAAGGAGGCCAGGGAGTGTGTTCCTCTCCCCTTCTTCCACTGGAACCTGTCAAGCTTCGCCCGGGAGAAGTACGCTCCTCTCCTCCTAAAGCCAGAGAGCAAGGTGGTGGTCGTGGTCCTCTTTGTGGCTCTGCTGGGGCTCAGCTTGTACGGAACCACTATGGTTCATGACGGACTCTACCTGACCGACATTGTGCCCCGCGACACCAAGGAGTACGACTTCATCAACGCCCAGTTCAAGTACTTCTCTTTCTACAACATGTACCTGGTGACCATGGACGGCTTTGACTACGCCCGCTCCCAGCGTCTCCTCATCCAGCTGCACAACTCCTTCACCTCGGTCAAGTACGTGGTGAGGGACAGCGACCAGCAGCTACCCCGGATGTGGCTGCACTATTTTCAGGACTGGCTAAGAGGTAAATACAGGTTGCCTAAAGGAGATCTTGTTTTATTTCATTCCAGAAGCCCCATAGTGATTCTGTTATTAGGCCTAGTCAGTCAGTGTGTTTGAAAAGGAGCTCTGTTTGTGGATTCTTCCCCTGGCGGTATAGCGTTTTAGTGATGTCAGGGTCTTTAGAGGGAGAGGTTGGTTTTTGATGTTTACCTTCAGTGTAAGGACGAGGGTGGAGGATGGGGGGGTGAATAGGAGGTGAGCGAAAACCTGCGGCGGTGAAAGTTCACCCCCATCCAGCAGGGCTGGAGGCTAGATGATGTAGAAGAAAGGCCAGAGGTTACCTCCCTCACCTTTTGGCCTCTTCCCTCTGGCTAAAATATATTGGAGGTCCTAGACTAGTCATGAGGAAGTATTAAGCTATGAGGCGAATCGAGGCTGGGCCGCGGGTAACCAGGCTCGGCAATCCAAAACATGAGAAACAGAACTCTTCAATCGATTGAGAACTGGAGTGACATGAAAGACTCTCTCTCTCTCTCCACTCCTCCCTCCATGCTATTTCCTTTCTAGTCAGGTTCTCCCTGTAATTAGAGAAAGGCTGTCGAAACTGGTTTTTAACTGCCGCCAGACTTTGTCATTTAGAAAACACGAAAGGCTTTGCTGGTTAGTTTATTCAGCCCACAGACATATTAGGAACAGAGATGCGTGTTTTTGGATGTGTTTGTGTGTGGTTTTGTAGGAGGTTAATGTTCAGAACACTCTGTAAAACGTCTTATTTTACTTAGATGACTCATTCTAAACGTACCATCGTGTTTTCACTACTCTAAAGTATAACTCCTGGCATAGTGCTCCAAACATCTCAGCTTATGTTGTGGCCCTGTCAGCTGTATAATATAATAAACATGAGAATGTGGTGGTGGATCAGATCGGTCTAACTCTGTGCTCTCCTGTGTTCTCTCTCCTCTAGGACTGCAGGCTGCCTTCGATGCAGACTGGGAGGCAGGCAGGATCACCTGGGATAACTACCGTAATGGCACTGAGGATGGTGTTCTGGCCTACAAGCTGCTCATCCAGACTGGCTCCAAGAAGGACCCCTTCAACTACAACCAGGTGTGTATTGTCACAGTACCATGCTCCTACTGCCTTCGATAGAACTCTGTTCCCCAGGTCTCCCTTGGGAAAAAGGTCTTCTGACCTCAATGGGACTTCCTGGTTAAGTAAAGTTTAAATGTAGCTTGAATATATTTGATGGTATAGTCCCAGTCCGGCTACTGAGAATGCTAACCCCAGTCCCTCTCTAAATGTCTAAAAGCTGACTTCACGTCGTCTGGTGGATGAGGACGGTCTAATTCACCCAGACGTCTTCTATATCTACCTGACTGTGTGGGTGAGCAACGACCCCCTGGGCTATGCTGCCTCTCAGGGTAACTTCTACCCTCACCCCCGTGAGTGGATCCACGACAAGTACGATACCACCGGAGAGAACCTGCGCAGTAAGTCTCCCACTTGGCCTCTCTTTAAATTCACATGAAAATGCACCTTTTTTAATGAAGTTTCTACCATGAGCCAAGGTCATATGGTCTAACCTCTCGTGGTGCATTGCAGTCCCTGCCGCAGAGCCCCTGGAGTTTGCCCAGTTCCCCTTCTACCTGAACGGCCTGAGGCAGGCATCCGACTTCATTGAGGGCATTGAGAGCGTGCGCACCATCTGCGAGGAGTTCACCCGTAAAGGCGTGCTCAACTACCCCAACGGGTACCCCTTCCTGTTCTGGGAGCAGTACATCGGCCTGCGACACTGGTTCCTCCTGGCGGTCAGCGTGGTGCTAGCCTGCACCTTCCTGGTCTGTGCCATCCTCCTGCTCAACCCCTGGACCGCTGGCATCATTGTAAGTCCCCTCAGCTCAGCCCCCCTCTCCTTCTCTTTCTCCTTCTCCTCTTTCTCCTCCTACTCCTCCTCCTCCCAGGCCTCCCTCCCTCAGCACAGCTCAATAACCCTGCCACAGAGGGAGCGGGGGCCCCATCTCTGGGGAGGGCCCTTGGCGTGTTGGCCAGAGGGTGCTGCTCACACCCCCCAGGCCTTTGTCATTCTAATCTGTTCTGGCTGGGTTTAGAAAAGGAAATGCAAAGGAGCTCTCCTGAAGACTTTACCTCCAGCTCCCTTTGTCAAAGATTGGGGACAGGACGGATCTGCCCAGTCGCGACCTTGGCCTGCTAAACCCATCCATCAGGCCTGGGAGGGAGACGGCCTGTCAACTCAGCGGCTGGGAAACATTTCACAAAGCCTGGTGGTGAGGGGAGGGTCCCTGGGCCGCCCGCCTGGTCAGACCGCACTGAAGGGTGACTCTCGTGACCGACCATTGGGGCTGTAGTGGCACAATTCAGTCAGTGTGGCACAAGTTTCAGTTGGAATTGGAATGAATTTAACTTCTCTATTTAAGTAGTCAGTCCTACTGGAAGACAGACTGCACAATCTTCAGAGAGATTGAGAGAGGAGAGAGAGAGAGAGAGAGAGAGATATAGAGAGAGAGTGAACAAGAGAGAGGGAGGGAGGGAAGGAGGGGGGAAAGGTCCTTTCAGGCCTACATGTGCACAGTCACATTGTCTCTCTTTAAGCTGGAGCCTCTATAGTTTCACTGCTTATATGTGGCCGTGCAATAAAACAGAGTTTTATCATTTCCAATTTAACCGTGACCAAATTGGGACCCCTGCCAACATCAAAGGTTCACGAGGCTAAGAATTTTCAAAGTCCTCTCTCTCTATCTTGTAAAAAAATAGTGGAATATAACCCCGAGAGAGGGAGCAGCCCGGGAGGGTGAGGAAGAGGGCTAGGGAGAGTGGGACTAGGGCCTGAGTGTAATTCGATGTCATGCAGATGACAGTGAGATCCTCCCAAATGTCAGGTCAAATATTCTGTTGTGTAAGACTTAACTCTTACCTAATAGAATCATGGAAACAGGCACTGAAGGTTATGGGTGCAAGACATGCTGTGAAAATGATCTCTAACATTTATACCTACTCTTTAATGGATGTGTTTCATTGTGACTCCAGAGTTTGAGGCAGTGTCTAACCAACCCGTGTTCCTCTCCTCAGGTCTTCATCCTGGCCATGATGACGGTGGAGCTCTTCGGTATCATGGGCCTGATCGGCATCAAACTCAGTGCCATCCCAGTGGTCATCCTCATCGCCTCTGTAGGCATCGGCGTCGAATTCACCGTCCATATCGCACTGGTAAGCATTTCGCTGCACCTGTTATAACATCTGCAAATGTGTGTATATGACCAATAAACATTGATTTGATTTGATTTTGGTACAGATAGGAGAAAGTCAATGAAGATAAGAAGTAGAGATACACTACTACCATGGATGGAATGATGATGTCGCCACGAGCCACTACTTTTTCCCCATGAGTTTGTTCTGGACAGCCTGACCCTAACCCTCTGCCTCTGTCCTCTCTCTTGTCCCCAGGCCTTTCTGACGGCCGTAGGGAATAGGAACAGGCGTTCTGCGGTGGCCCTGGAGCACATGTTTGCCCCTGTGATTGACGGGGCCATCTCTACTTTGCTGGGAGTCCTAATGCTGGCTGGCTCCGAGTTTGACTTCATCCTGAGGTGAGTGTGAAAGGCTCCAATTCCTCCTGGGCAGATTCCCTCCAGTATTCCATATGTCGCCTTATGGAGGAAGTGCTAGTGTTGTGTTTATGCTACTGAAGGGGGCGGATGCATGGAGACAGTTGTCTGTTTCCCTCTGGGGGAGGGAGCCAGGGTGAGTGGGGGGCCACAGCGGTGCATGCAGGTGGGAATGCACTCCCCCCCACCTGGCACTGTCTGTCAGTCCTTCGTGCTGCTGCCTGCAGGCCTCGCTCACCGCCCAGCGCCCAGAGGCCTAGTGGCCCCACCCTCACAGGAACAACAAATGGAGAAAACATCAAGGGTGTTGAACAGCTGCTCATAAACATGGACATGTTCTACTACCCACTGAGGGGTGGTGACTCGCACACACCACACATATGAGCACAGACACACACACATACACACATACACGCAAACATGAGCGCAAACACACACACATACCATTCTCATAAGGAATCTGTAAACTTTCCAATCATCCGGCTGAAAACATTTCTGCCCAAATAGGGCACCACAATAAAAAAAAAAGCCTGGGTTTGAGCTGGTCAGTGGTACCCCTACCAGTAGTCACCACCACCACCTCCAACCACCCCCCACCACCACCCTCACCCCCAACCAAGGCTTCTGGCTTCTGTTGGAGGGTTCTTTTTCACTGCTAAAATGCTTCAGTGGAAAAAAGCAAATAGCAATGTTTTTCAGCTGAATCTGGCCTCAGCTGGAACCCAACCACAGCCTTGAGAGCAGCCTCAAACAGGCCCATGACATAAAAATTGCTTACTGAGAAAGCAGGGCAGCACATTGAAAATATAAATACGTTCAGGGTGGCTTTTTGGCAGAAACGCTCCAAGCATTCCCTTTCTGTTTTTGTCAAGCGACATGGAGGAACTGGAAAGGATCGTTTTTCCACCAAAAAGGCAGAGAAGGAAAAAAAAGAGGAGAGGAGGAAGGACAAGAACAACAGGGTGGGAATAGAGAGTTGTTAGGAGGAGGAGGGTGGGTGGTTCTAGGAGAGTGGTGGAGCTTGGGAGGTTGGTTGGAGAGCTAACTGTGTGTATTGTGGCGGTGGGCTAGCAGGCAGCAAGAGGAGGGCATTCACACTAGGAGGTCCTGTTTAGATGTAGCAGAGCAGAGCCGTCCCTCTCACTGGGGAGTAGCATAAATACGTTGTTGTAAACATCTCCTGGCGGTGGTACGCTGAATAAATAGGCCAGAAAGCTCAGCTGCCCCTATCCAAAGAAGCCAGCCCTTCCAACCCCCGACTCCAAATGGAAAAGATTACAGTTTCTATAAACAACAGAATTCCTAACACTGTCTTCTTTGGAGGGAACGTGGATGGTTAAGGGTCTCTTTTTTAACCCTTAAATAAATCAAGCTCCACTTTCGGAATGTTGACGTAGTAAAATCAACGCGTGACTTTTTTCCTTGACTTTTGACGGATGCAGGATAGTCATAGTGAGTGGCTGTATCTAGCGAGTTGAACAGTAACTACAGGTGAACACTGATGGGGGTTCCTGTTTCATCTGGTTTTCTGCTCTTCCTTAGGGCATGTGTGTTTTCATTTGAAACTACTTTCAAGGGCATAAGAAGTGACCAGTCACATTTGTGCCTCTTTTTTGAAGTGAGGCATGGTCATAGCTGAGAAGACTGAAGTGAAATGTTTGGTGAAGTATTTTGTCATAGCAAGTTAAGTTGACTTCCCAGAGTAAAATGGAGCGGACTCCATTGGCCTTGTTACAGAGACAGACACAGGGAGAGTGGA
Organism: Oncorhynchus kisutch; assembly: GCF_002021735.2. Taxonomy (NCBI): domain Eukaryota; kingdom Metazoa; phylum Chordata; class Actinopteri; order Salmoniformes; family Salmonidae; genus Oncorhynchus; species Oncorhynchus kisutch. The sequence continues at coordinate 20,517,180 of NC_034203.2, forward strand.
AGAGTAAATGAGAAGGCACAAGGGGAGGTGCACATGAGGTGCAGAGAAAATAAAGATACACTCGATACCAAACTTAAAAGTGACCTTCCCTTCTGAGGTGTGACACCAACAAAGCCGGAGTGGTAGATTCAGGCGGGGATGAATGAAAGTTCCAGAATGCTATTATCCTTGTTCTTGTTTTTCATGATCCACTCTATTTTTCTTACTTAAGTCTGGACCGCAGTTAAAAGAGCCGAGCCCTCTGTTTTCTGTTAGCGTTTAAGTGGAGTCCTCTCTAATTTTCTCATACACTCTTTCTTGTGGCAACCGCAGCCCTTCCTCAGAGCACAGACAGGCTCACAGAGACCCAGGCAACCTCACAGCTCTGTGGCCCATTACAGAGCACCCTTCACCACGCAATCATTTAGGGCAGAGCTAGGAACCACAACAGCTCCATACAACTCCAAGAGAGACAAAGAGAAGGCTCTTAACAGTACTACGAGCATCAAAGGATGTTTTAGTTGGAGCATGTTGAGAGTCTGATTTACCCCCTGCCCTTAACACACAAACACACATTTTCTTCCAGAGCAGCTTCCCATCCACTCCGGTTCCCTTCAGATACTAGACAGAGTATACAGTTCCCTCTCTGTTCTCATCACGAAGGGACACTGACTGTATATACACTACATGTATCTCTACTACCAATTGTGGCCCACTCCACACACTGACCAACAGTAGTAGTATTCAATATAAAACACGATAGTAGTAGTAGTAGTAGTAGCGCTGAGTGAGACTCATCCACCCAACAGGCCTTTGTTTATCTCTCTCATGTAGTGTCTGTGGGGTGTGAGGTGATGTGGCTGACATAGGCAGGCAGGAAGAGCAGGCAGGAAGAGCAGGCAGGAAGAGCAGGCAGGAAGAGCAGGCAGGCTCCACTGGCCAGCCCAGTATAAACACAGAGGTGCCTTGCCCTCGCCACGGTGAAATTGGAGCTCATTGACTTCAGATATGAAGTTGTTGAAATGAGAATGACATTAGCGGCAGCAGCGGCTCGGAGGCCAGAAGAGGGACACTTCTTCTCCCCAGCCTGCAGTGAGACAGGGAGGGGAGGGAGGGCCCTGGCGTTTCTGACGTGTAGGATCTGCTGGCTAATGTAAACACATATTTTCAGGAAGTGGCAGTGCTGTGGTGATAGATGAGGGCTCCCAGGCGGAGAAGATGGAGCCCAGGAATTTTCTTCCAACTTGTCAAGTTGCCAGTAGTAGAGAGGGACGGACAGAGGGAGAGAGGAAATGCAGGGGAAGGGAGGGAAAGAGAAGGAAATGGGGCCAAACATAGGGCTTGAGAGAGGGTGGTCTGATTCTACCCCCCCAGCTCTGCAGTGTCCTCCCTTCCAGTGTGTCCTCGTGTCGCCTGTTTACTAATGTGGCTGAGTGCTTGTGGCTCCGCTTATTCCCATTCAGAAGGAGCCTTGGTGACTAAATGTTCTCTCTGTGTTGGTTGTGTTCCAGGTACTTCTTTGCGGTGCTGGCTATCCTGACCGTGCTGGGGATCCTGAATGGACTGGTGCTGCTACCCGTGCTGCTCTCCCTCATGGGCCCACCCCCGGAGGTCACCCCGTCCGACAATGGCAGCTGCCTGTCGCCGGAGCCCCTCTCCCCTCCCATGACCCACCACGGCTACTACGCGGGACACGGCCCACTCAGCCCGCGACAACAGGCCTTCTCAGAGTCCTCGGAGTCAGAGTGCTACTCTGAGACGACTACCACGTCAGGGATAGGGGAGGAGTACAAGTACGGTGACCGCAGTCCTTACATCACCCCTCCTACCTCCCACATACTGCTGGAGGCCAGCAAGAACCCCAGCTTCCCCAAGCTCACGGTATGAAAGCACCCCAGTATTAGTTGCTACTTCATACATAATACAGCCCAAATACAGTATGATGTGCAATACATTGTTATTAACAATGAATATCATGATTCTAATCATGTCTGTTATTGTTCTGCTCTTCCAGGTGGTGAAACCGTTCCAAGGGAACCAATCTGTAACTGCTCAGAAAGAACTCTTAAATGAATCTTCTCCGAATGCGGTTAACTCGGTCAGCTCTCAACTCAAGCAGTGGGATAACAAACATGATTACAATTCTGACCAGGGACCCAGGAGGCAACATTTACCCAGTGACAGGACCCACGGTCCTGGGAGGACTAATCACTGTGGTCCCAGGTCTCAGACACACAAAGGGCCTCATCAGAACAGGACTAAGATGCCGGCCTATAATGGCGGTACCGTGCCCAGTAGTGCTGTTACTACCATGGTTACGGCCACGGCCTCGGTGACTGTGGCGGTGCACCCCAGCGTGCCGGGGGCCTACCAGGGTTACATGCATGAGGGCTACGAGGACAGTGAATCAGACTGTTTTGAGGACACTAAGAGGACTTCACAATCTTGTGGGAAAGCTCCCCAATCTTCCAAGCGTGAATCCTTGGAGCTTCAAGACCTGGAATCTGTACAGAACCACTATCAGGCAAACCTGGCACAAGGTGAGTCTAACACTGAAACACACTTTTACATACTTGGACTTTCATTTTATGGTAGATCAACATTAGGCTATATTAGAATATTTACACATTAACATTCTGTACATAGGCTGTCTGTGAATATGTCTGTGTGTGCAGCTATGACTGGTGTTCAACAATGGTTCTCACAGTTTTCTTTCTTCCTTGCTCTCGTGTTCCAGGTGGCCCATGGATCCAGGCAGCCAAAGATTGCTAGACACCCTGCTACCCCACCCTGCCCCTATGTCTGGAATCCTTCTCTGGCTGCCTCCGATACCCAGCCTGTTCTCTTTGATCTGTACATAGACCTCACACAGACAAGAGGATTTATTTGTAAAGATATTAAAAAAAGGTCTTGTTTTAAGAATATATAAATATATGAGTATATATTTTAATACTAAAAAGAGGGAAACAACTATTTAAAAGAGTACTGTATAACTTGGCTATTCTCTTCTGTAGAGTCAGATATATAAGATGATTGGGGGGGGGGGGGGGGGGTCCTCTCCCTTTGTATAGATTTAGAAGATGCTATATGTAAAACAGTTCAGAGTCTGGGGTTATTAAGATATTAGGTTGTTGAAAATACAAGGCCAGTGTTTGTTTTTTTGCTGCTACACTTCAAAAAATGGAAATCATTTGCAGTACCCCCCTCCCCCGGTCTAAGTTGAGAATGAACTATTCTAGATGTTCTTACACTGAGTGGAGGGTGCCTTATTGATTAAGCTCCGTAACACACACACACACACACACTAGCTATGATCTATTCAGATGATCCATTGTTGGTCATTGATTGCACTGTACAAATACAAACAAGCTCAGTAAATCTTTTCTTCCTCTTCTACCAATAACAACCATTGTGCCTTCACAACACCTACCCTCGTGGAATTCAGAAGCACAGTATATATATTCAAAGTTGGATGTAAATATGATATCTGTCCTGTTTGTTTGAGAGCATCATTTCATACCTTTTTTTTCACGTTTAGAATCCCCTGATATGTACAAGACGTGTCTTCATTTACTGGTGTGATATGATGCAAATACTATTAGCAAAACAATAGCATATTCTCCTTTGGTTTCTTCCATAATACACAGGCTGCTCATCCAGAATAAAGCCTGTGTTCAGACAGTAAATTAATATATTACCATGTATTGGTCCATTTCAATCACCTGTAGCTCTGTATGTCTGTATGCAGTCAGCAACTTGACTTGGTGTCACTTTGGGTTGAAGTTTCTTGAGCGTCGTTCATTGTGTCCCAGCTCACTGGCATGTTGCATTATTGTCTCGTTGTTATTTTGCAGTCTACATGTTTTATTACTTGAAGGAGCTATGAGAAGAGTTTTTTTTCTTTCCTGGGGTTATCTAAGCTGTACTTTGGGTAAGGCTAACTTTGTCATCCCCCCCCCCCCCCCCCGTCCTCCAACTCAACTGGGGTCTAAGGGGTCATATTTGACTAATGCTGGTTGTTTACCCAATTTTATTCTGAAAGGGAATTTATATCAAATGCAAAGGGAGGTTTTTGTTTTCTTTTAAATGTTTTGGCTGCTTTAGGTTTGTGGTAGACATTATTTCAACCCTGTGCAATTGTTGACTAGGTAGTGCATTTTGTGCAGAGAACTACTCCAAGAACCACTTACTCTCTCTCTCTCTCTCTCTCTCTCTCTCTCTCTCTCTCTCTCTCTCTCTCTCTCTCTCTCTCTCTCGCTCTCGCTCTCTCACGTCGTTGTAGCTCACATGCAAGCCAGCATTTCTGTGATTTTGTTTTTGTTTAATTTGTACGTTTGTATTATGGACAAAGTTCAGTCGTTCAGTATTGGTCACATCACTGCCAATTTAAATGCAGGGAAATGTAATAGATTTAAGTGGCAGCTTGGGTTTCTTTGGTACATAGAGTTATGAAAGAAAAATAAAGTAGCTACTGTGCATTCTGGAAGTAAACAACAAAATAATAAGAGAACAACCTACATTCATTCACTGCTTCAATACAGAAATACCTGAGTGTGTAAGTTATATGAGTGGGAGGGTGGGGGTTCGTTCAAATGTGTGTCATGCCATATAAATTATTTATATAAAATTTTATTTTTGTAGTTTGTACAGATGTTAGTCACTAGACTGAAGTTCTATTTTTAAAGAGTAAATATATATATTATATAATTATATCTATTGTTACAGATTTGTCTTTTGTTGTTTTTGTTTGTTTGGTTGCTATTATTTTTGTGAGGGGTGGGAGAGCGGGGGGGGGGGGGGGGGGAGTTGTCCACAATGAGTAGAGGGGGTTTCAGACAGACCCTGTTTTGTTTTTGTTTTTTGGAGAGAAGGGTACACTTGGAAAATGAAGGAGAGGTGTGGCAGACACTGTCCACCATGTTACGTTTCCTTACCTTTCCTTCTTCATTTAATGATTTGAAGTTGTACTCTTTTTGTCGATGTCTAAAACACTGTGACTTCCGAAAACTATGCTCAAGAAAACCCTTGTGTGACCATTATTTTCCCTCACCTTCTATAGGAATTTAACTAACAAAATAAATTCAAATGAAAAAAAAATCCTGTCTGTTTCAATGTGTCTTTTCTCAGTTCAACTTAGTCTGTTATGGTTTTTCTGTTAGCTTCTATTAGCAAAGTCAACAACTTAATGCCTCCCTAGGTCATCTTACAATTCTTAGACTTCCTGCTTCATTGTTACGACTCCAACACCACTGTCTCCCACAGGCCCACCTGTGTAGATGAAAGCTCTATGCTGTAAATTCCTGTACTTCCCACAACAACATCTCAGTTGTCAGCTACCTTGGGCCTGTCTGAATCTGATATGTCTGGGACTTCTGAAGTTACTGTCGTGCCCCTAGAGCCTTGGGAGAGGGAAGGTGGGTGAGAGGAAGGCTCCTTCAGTATTAAGTACACTGTGCATTACCTTCCTCAACATATTATACTGTGAAAGGAGCTTCAAAATGCTAGGATTTAGTCAAAATGAAGCATGTAATAAGCACTATTATATTCCAGAGAAAAGTCCAAAATTCTTACAACGTCTACGTAAAAGCACATGTATTACCAATACGTTACAGTCATCATTTCAGATAGAGGAATCAATGTGAAAGTGGTTATTCAAAGAGAGTTTATTGTCTACTTTCTATTTCCCATAATAGTTTATATTTAAAAAAGTAGTTGAAAAAGTAGCCGTCACTATTTTCAGCTGCACAGAGGTGCTGGCGACCATGAAGTGGGAGAAGATGTTGCTTTCTGACCTCTATTGGTCAGCGTAGTGTTTGCTGAACTCCGTGGAGTGCTTAGGACTGTGCGACTGCACCGCACCATCTGGTTAACCTCAAATTGTGGTTTACAATTCTCCTCCAAACAGTGTCCAGACAGTCTGAAACATACAGGGCTCTTCTGTCTCCAACCCAGGATTCACTCTCTCTCACCCTCGCAAATGTAGTTTAATTGAGACAATGCTTACAATATGCATGGCTGGATGCATTTAGAAGGAAGCAGTAACACTCCATACTAGGGGATAAAAGCAAAACGTCCAGTTTTCGATGGAATTGGTTCAGTCAAGTTAATTTAGATACGTTTTTCCAAACAACTAGAAAGCCACACGTTTTTTTGGGGGGGGGGGGGGGGGGGGTGATGATGGCACTGGAGGTCTAAGGGACACGTTTCACAGCCCACAGAGTTTGGTCCTGACATAGTTTTAACCGCTTCTTCCTGTGGACCTCCGTGACGTAATGTATGATTTCAACAGTAAGCATCAGGCTGATGGTGGGAGTTGATATGGCACTGCTCATTCATGCCTGCTCCCTGCCTGGCACAGCTCTGACTGCATAGGCACTGAAGCCAAGAATCAGACTGAGTGGCACTTTGGGCAGCAGCAAAATCATGGGGGAGCTCTATTCTGTGAACAGTTCTCTCTCTTTATCCCTCCCGCTTCTATGAACTTTATCAAGACAGATTAGTGTTGAAGTTTGAAAAGGGGGTGGAAGGGAAGGATAGCGTGGGGGAGAAGCATGTGTGTGTGTGTGTGTGTGTGTGTGTGTGTGTGTGTGTGTGTGTGTGTGTGTGTGTGTGTGTGTGTGTGTGTGTGTGTGTGTGTGTGTGTGTGTGTGTGTGTGTGTGTGTGTGTGTGTGTGTGTGTGTGTGTGTGTGGGGGGGGGGGGGGGGGAGTGAAGCTGTGCGTATGTGTGTCCATTAGGTGGGGAAGTGTGGAGGCAGGGGACAGCAGCTGGCACTAGCTGAAAGACCTTATCCCCCTTAAATAGCCAGCAATATGTGGGTGAGATAACAGCTGACATCTTTAACAACAGATAACTAGATCTTGAAGGCAAAAATCAGGACCAACCAGTCTCTGTAAAGAATTGGCTGAGGAGAAAAAACATATGGGGAACAAAAGAGCTAACATGATCTGCTTGTGCATCTTGGGTGGCCTGAGGATGAGCGGCCATTGTTGTTAGAATTCAATAGGGCTGATTAGTAAGAAGTGTATGTGTGTGCGTGTGTGTGTCTACATGCACTGGAATACTTGTTTGAGTGTATGAGGGGGTTCTGTGTTTGCAAATTTGCAGCAACAGTGGAAAAAGGTAGGATGAATAGAATGACCAATGAAAAAAGGAAAAAATGTACTAGTTGAAACACATCTCCCAATTCTCATTCCTTCTGGGAAGTCTTCATTTTCGATTAATACCCCTAAAGCATTGTGAAACATTTTTAACAGAGTGAATAACATCGCTTTAAAGAGGTACAACTCAAATTACTAATGCTATAGTATTCACTAGCAATCACTATCTTAAATAGAGTATGCCACATATTTTATTACTAACTTAATAGTAGTGGCAAATTAGCACAATATAAAACTTGATGCAATTTGCATTGTGTTTGTGTAGGCAGGCACCTATGGAATGTTGCTCCTATAGACTGTTCCTCCATTTTGTTTCTTCTAATCAGTCATCTGACTACACTCCATCACGCAGAGATCAATATTTACAAAATGTACGTCAAGCTAACAAATGTGTTTGCAATTTAAACATTCTCTCTGACTGGAGGAACAATATGAATTTCCAGGCCGGCCCCTGCAGTGTAAACATGTTTTAAATAAACAGGAACCAACGTAATGCCCTTTTAATTGATTCATTCTGGCCCGCCATGTTTACAGAAGGGCCTAAATATGAGCTCGTAATGCAAACCTAGTGTTTAGAAGTGGTTTGTTTGGTTAAAACAATAACAATTTGAATGCCAGCCACATCGGGGTTGATTGCATTGTGTTTCCATGGCTGGGGCTCCGTTTTGGGATGACAGACTAGCGAATCCCTGCTGGCTACTCTTTTACAAATTACACACCACATCTCAGTGTGACAGTGAAATAACATAAGACTGGATTCTAAATTCTAAATTGGAATGAATAATCATAAGGTGCCATGGCATTGTACAGTGATCTGGAGAGGGAGAGAAGCAGAGGATTATAATTAAACACATGCAAGTGGCAGTAAAAGCTAATGAATAGTGCAGACTGGCAGGCATTTAACGTGGCCGGCTCAACATGGCGTATAGCTGTGGGAGCTGCACCATATGTCCCTCGCTCTGCGCAAACATCTCAGTTCTGTCCATAAAAAAAGATGCTTGAAACCAATGCTAACAGCACACTGATATGTTTCTGCACTAGCTATTTATGTTCCTTTTTATGTTCTCCCTAGGCTAACATACCTCTCTTTCTCTGTTCTGAATCCCAAGCGAATAGAATAGGATGTGTTATTAGCCAAAACAGCATATGGTATATCTTTATCCTAATGATGATTTCTATAGTCTAAAAACTACCTTGACTAATCATTTTGAGGAATGCATCCCAAATGCCACCCTATTCCCTATATAGTGCACCACTTTTGACCAGACTCCTATGGGCACTGGTCGAAAGTAGTGCACTAAATAGGGAATCGGGTGCCATTTTGGTTTCAGGCCAGAGCTTTGGCCTGTTCTGTTCTATTCCAAACCAGAAGTCTGTCTGCTCTCAGCTCTACACTGAAGACCGACACAGGGTGGAGTATCAAATCAAAGTTTATTGGTCGCATACACAGATTTGCAGATGTTATCGCACGTGGAGTGAAATGCTTGTGTTTCTAGCTGCAATAGTGCAGTAATAATACCCAGCAATACAAAACAATAGCACACAATCCAAAAAGCGAAAATAAAGAAATTAATAAATATCAGAATGAGCAATGTCAGCGTCTGGAGTATATATCAAATCAAATCAAATTTATTTATATAGCCCTTCGTACATCAGCTGATATCTCAAAGTGCTGTACAGAAACCCAGCCTAAAACCCCAAACAGCATGCAATGCAGGTGTAGAAGCACGGTGGCTAGGAAAAACTCCCTAGAAAGGCCAATACCTAGGAAGAAACCTAGAGAGGTACCAGGCTATGTGGGGTGGCCAGTCCTCTTCTGGCTGTGCCGGGTAGAGATTATAACAGAACATGGCCAAGATGTTCAAATGTTCATAAATGACCAGCATGGTCGAATAATAATAAGGCAGAACAGTTGAAACTGGAGCAGCAGCAGTCAGGTGGAAGTTGAAACTGGAGCAGCAGCATGGCCAGGTGGACTGACATGATGACTCCTTGCTGTCCCCAGTCCACCTGGCCATGCTGCTGCTCCAGTTTCAACTTCCACCATCTTTGATGCACCTGTACAGTCTCCTACTTCTAGATGGCAGCAGGGTGAACAGACAGTGGCTCAGGTGGCTGAGGTCCTTGATGATCGTCTTGGCCTTCCTGCGATACCAGGTGCTGTAGATGTCCTGGAGGGCAGCCAGTGTGCCTGATGATGTATTGGGCTGACCGTACCACCCTCTTCAATGAGACTGAGGACCAATAGGGAAATTGAGAAAGACAGAGTGGCCCTACGGACTACTTACCACATGTAGAAAGGTGGGAAACTCTGCTCAAGCATAACAGCAGCTCCAGGAAAGGCCTCTGTAAAAAGACTGTTCAAGTGGGGACCTACACTACTAACTCTAATACTGAGTAGAGCACTGAAGGTCATCAAAGCTACAAGTCTTACAACTGTAGTTATTAGATTAGGTCACGTTATATGACTGTTATACTTAACTCTACACTATAGTGCATAGGAAATCATGTTGGAAGCTGTAAACATCATTTCTAAAGGCTGACACTGTTTTAGGTCTTAAGGTGCTAAGCACAATGAACTGTTTTCAGCTACAGTGTAATGGTTTGACTTGGAGGTTGATGAGTATGCCATGCTAGAGGAGGCTACAAATCCTTAACTAAATGGCTTTCATCACCTACATCCATCAGTGGTGGGGAGTAGGTTGAGCTCTTCTAGGAGCCCAGCCTACCTAGCCCCAACCCCAGTTCACCCAGCTCCAGCCCAGATTGCATGCTGCCTGTCCCAAAAGGGCCTTACCACATGAAACATGGGGTCTAGGCCAATGGCCTGTTCACAAAGACATAAACTCAGCAAAAAAAGAAATGTCCCTTTTGCCCCTGTCTTTCAAAGATAATTCGTAAAAATACAAATAACTTCACGATCTTCATTGTAAAGGGTTTAAACACGGTTTCCCATGCTTGTTCAATGAACCATAAACAATTAATGCACCTGTGGAATGGTCGTTAAGACACTAACAGGTGGCTGAAGTCCTTGATAGGCAATTAAGGTCACAGTTATGAAAACTTAGGACACTAAAGAGGCCTTTCTACTGTCTCTGAAAAACACCAAAAGAAAGATGCCCAGGGTCCCTGCTCATCTACGTGAATGTGCTGCAAGGAGGCATGAGGACTGCAGACGTGGCCATGTCGTACTGTGAGAAGCCTAAGAAAGCGCTACAGGGAGACAGGACGGACATCTGATCGTCCTCGCAGTGGCAGACCACATGTATCAACACCTGCACAGGATCGGTACATCCGAAAATCACATCTGCGGGACAGGTATAGGATGGCAACAACAACTGCCCGAGTTACACCAGGAACACACAATCCCTCCATCTGTGCTCAGACTGTCCGCAATAGGCTGAGATAGGCTGGACTGAGTGCTTGTAGGCCTGTTGTAAGGCAGGTCCTCACCAGACATCACCGGCAACAACGTCGCCTATGGGCACAAACCCACCGTTGCTGGAACAAACAGGACGGGCAAAAAGTGCTCTTCACTGATGAGTCAGGGTTTTGTCAAACCAGGAGTGATGGTCGGATTTGCGTTTATCGTTGAAGCAATGAGCGTTACACCGAGGCCTGTACTCTGGAGTGGGATCGATTTGTAGGTGGAGGGTCCGTCATGGTCTGGGGCGGTATGTCACATCATCATTGGACTGAACTTGTTGTCATTGCAGGCAATCTCAAAGCTGTGCGTTACAGGGAAGACATCCTCATGTGGTATCCTTCCTGCAGGCTCATTCTGACATGACCCACCAGCATGACAATGCCACCAGCCATACTGCACGTTCTGTGCGTGATTTCCTGCAAGACAGGAATGTCAGTGTTCTGCCATGGCCAGCTAATAGCCCGGATCTCCATCCCATTGAGCATGTCTGGGATCTGTTGGATCAGAGGGTGAGGGCTAGGGCCATTCCCCCCAGAAGTGTCCAGGAACTTGCAGGTGCCTTGGTGGAAGAGTGGGCTAACATCTCACAGCAAGAACGGGCAAATCTGGTGCAGTCCATGAGATGCACTGCAGTACTTAACTGCAGTACTCTGGTGGCCACACCAAATACTGTTACTTTTGATTTTGACCCCCCCTTTGTTCAGGGACACATTATTCCATTTATGTTTGTCACATGTCTGTGGAACTTGTTCAGTTATGTCTCAGTTGTTGAATCTTAAGTTCACAAATATTAACACGTGTTAAGTTTGCTGAAAGCTAACGCAGTTGTTTATATATTTGCTATTAACCATATTTAAGATTCATGGAGGGAATTCCCTTTCAAATGGGACAAGACACATTTGTTTCCCTTCTGAGCATGACAACAGCCCAACCTAGGAACCTTACGTAAGCCCAAAGATATAGCTGAGGGAATGGGGAAAAACTAAATAGTTGCACAGCTGAATGCATTCAACCTTAATCAAGGTCCATGTCGTCGGGGAGTAGGTGTTGTTGGGGAGTTAACAGCCTTGCTCAAGGGCATAATGGCAGATCTTTCTTACTTGTTGGCTTGGGGATTAGAACCAGCAACCTTTCGGGTTACTGGCCCAACGCTCTTAACCACCAGGCTACCTGCCACCCCATAGAGGACTAGACACTTCACATATCACTTCATTACTGTAAATAGGATCTTGAGTAAATGTGCTGCTATAATTTGTGTGTAGGGAAAACATTTCTCCTGAATTAAGTATTGTAGGCCTAACTCAATGTGTGGATGAAATGTGAAATTTCTAACTACTGGTCAAACAAATAGTATTTGGTTGCACCTGTGTGTACCAAGCTGACAAAAAGATTTTAGCAGCCAGCTGGGCAAAACTACACTAAAATGGGGTGTGGTTGAGCAAATGTGGATAGATGGATGCAGTAAATTCAGTAAGATGTGCATACAGTGCATCATTCTTGAGAACTGACATAAATCAAACGAAAATTACATCTATGCATTCAAAGAGTTTCGGCCAAAATTCTACAAATGTGACAGGTTGGACATTGTGTAAAGAAAGAGCAATTTCAGGATAGGCCACAATTTACAAGTATATACAGATTTTCTGGCATGCAGTTCTCTTTATTTAATCCCACCAAAAGATTGTATGAGTGGCCTACTTCATAGCAGCCCCTGTATGTCTCCCCTGGTTGCAGTTAGACTGACCTCTGCTGGTTAAACTGCAGAATGCATTATGAAACTCAGCACTCATACCAAAAACGGAGCCAATATTTCGAGCCAGGCAATTACAATAACAGAACAAAATGTTCTACAGATTTATTTGACTAAAAGTGTCAAGAGAATGTGACTAAGGTAAACAATCATGTTAATCCAAATAAAACATGATTTAATTGCATCATAGGTAAAGACAATACATATATAGGAATTAAAACTATGCTTTCAGTCCCATGTTTGGCTTATGTATCCATAAGTGGGTCCATTAAAAGGATTAGCTTGGTTTTTAGTGCTGCAGACAGACAGGACTAATGTTGACAGACACATACACGCTCTTGTTCAGATAACAAACACCATAGAGACAAACAGCAGTCCTGAGAGGATTACAAGAAGAGATAATCAGAGGGAACAAGGGAAGGATGCAGGAAGAAAAGAAAAACAAGGGCTGGCCCGGCACTCCGCTGATGGACTAACTCACTGGGTGGTTTGTCTGTTTATTTAGTCTGTGGAGGTGATGGGAACCGAGCAGCAGCCACTGCCAATTTTCTTTGCACAGAGAAAATATTCATGTGGACAGCTGGAATCCAGGGAGCAGTCAAAAATGGGGCACTGGTCAAAAGGTAGCGCACTATAAAGGGAATGGAGTTCTATTTGGGATGCATCCAAACAGTCTCAGAGCCAAGAGACACAAGTCCCAGCTCACATGAAACAACGCTCCCCATTCAAATCTCAGCATCGATGAGGCTTTTTTCATTTTTTATACACCCTCCAAAAATTACTTGGAATTTGAAAGGAGACATAAGGGGATTTGGCAAAGTAATTAACAATTCCAAGCAGAAATGATCAGTGTTGTGAAATAGTAGATAAGAGTGAATTAAGGTCTGAATCATGGGCCTATGACCACCTTTTACAAATGAAAGATTCAACGATGTACTGCAACTGCTAGTCTCATAACTGATTGTGAAGTAAATGCAGTAGGTTGAGGTTCTGTTAATCCACTATACAACTGAAATGTGCCTTTATAAAACCAACTATACTGAACATCACTAGAGATCAGAGTGGTTCCTGATATCGCTGTATTTTACATAACAAAAGTGAACAATATGCTACCAGACGACTGAAGCACACAGCTGAGGGTGAGCGAAACAATTCAAATAAATTTTGGCAACATGAGATGGACATCAAGAAGCTATAGAACTTTCAACAACTTGATGTGGCTACGTGCGGTCTGTTTTCAAATTGTTTTCTAAGCGATCAAAAAGAAAAAAAGGCAGAGCTACATATCACCACAAATAATAAAAACACTGCTCGTTAACCATTATTGAGACGCAGAGTTTTAAAAAAGTTAATGTGTTATACTAGGTCATTGAAAAGCGTTTTGCATAGCACTTGCCTGTGAGAACGGGAAGACAAGACTGCTGGTTGGGGGAGGGTTGGTTTGGGAGAAGGGAGGGGAGTACCACCCAGTGAGATGGGGGTGGGGGTTGTGCTCATAGGAAACAGTTGTGCTGCATGCAAGGCCTCACACCATGCTGTGGGGCCACCCAGTCGCCAGCAAAATGTGTTTATTTTTATTCTTTGGGGAAAATTGTTCAGTGTGAGATGTTTATTAGAGCTTTGATATGTCATGTGTCAGCTTTTGCTTGCAGGGTATGTGTATACACAAGCTGGACTTGTGTATAGTGGAGGTTGGGGTCGAGAAGCAGAAAGGAAGGAGGAAAAAAAGGGAGGTAGAAACAAAGCCCCCACACAGAGTGCTAGGCAGATGTGCACAGGTCATCCACCAGCGGTATAGGTTGATGTCATGGGGCTAGAACACAGCTCCGTGGTCTGGCATGGAATACAAACACAGGGAAACACATTTACATTTCTCAATGGAAATTAAAGAGCAGTAGCTAAATTGGTTGGTTGATAAATGCTACAAAATAACATATTGGTAAATACCTTTATTTTATTCACAAATCATTTAAATGCTGGACAAATGAATACAAATCAATTTAAAACATGAACTGTTAACATACTTTCACAGAGATCTATGGTATGTAGTGAGAGGCTTTGCACAGAGGTAAGGTTCTTTCATGTACCATTAAATGTTAGCGGAAGGGAATTTATGCCCAATTGAACAATAATGAATAGTTACTGCATGATAAAACTTATCAGAACATTATTCCCAAGTGAACAAGTTGAGGGATGTGCCTCTCAGCAATAACCTGATTTGGGTGACATCCTTGCCAGTCGCGCTCCATCAATGGCAGACTGCAATGCCAGGACCGTGTCTGGAAAAAAAGAAAGAAAAAAATCAGCCAAGGCCACAGTGTTATAAAAGCTAGACGATACTTGGGATGAACTAGGCTGAGAATGTGTTGTTGATGGAATTACAAATGTAGCTGGTTTGTTAACACATCCACACACCCAGTAATTTTCTTGCGTAGTCCACAATATCGGTCGCCCCAGCCTCAATGTCATATGATGGCATCTCCATTAGCTTGATAATGTTACTTGCGCCCTGCACAACATAAGACAGTGAACGGAGTGATCATTTTTTTAATAAAATAAAGCCATTACACAGTATCATTTACATTTTTTAACACTACAGTTATTTGTTATTTCAAGTCCAGTTGCAGTGATTGACATGAACTTTTCAGCCACTTGTCATTTTTTACTTGTCCAAAGGCTCAAGTCACTTGCTCCCTCACCCAAAAAAAGGTCTAACACCATTGACCAAAAAGGTGATTGAAAATGATGTTGTATGATGCAAGAACCACTACACAGAATAACCTTCATTATTATCACTAGTATTGACAATGGAAGGCTGCTGGTCTCTGATCCCATGTATTATATATCCTCCTCCCATTAAGGCCTTGAACAAGGCACTTAACCCCCCACAAACTAAGAAACAGCACTGACAGGCTACTGTATACAACACATTGGGTCCATCAACCCTTTATCTGGAGAGCGACTGGGGGTGCAGGCTTTTGATCCAACCTTGCTTAAAACACAAACTCAGATTCTGTTGAGCAGCTGATTGTTCAAGCAGGCCTGGAGCAAAAGCCTGCACCCCCAGTATCTCTCGTGGATTCTCCAGGAGGGTTGGTCACGCTGCAACATTATTTTACAACCAAGTACTTTTAGTCTTCATAAAATAATTCCCTCATTCAACGAACTAGGGATCAAATCGCTAAGGTGGACAAGGTGGCTAACAAAAGACATGTATCTATTGGTAAGGTTACATTTTTCGGTGTTCATGGGTAATCTTGACAGCATAGGAGTTACTTATCAATTAAGCTATTCTAAGAATATTTTGTCAGAATTACATGGCTAGTATTGAATAGTGGAGAACCCTAGCCAATTAAGCTATTCTAAGAATAATTTGTCAGAATTACATGGCTAGTATTGAATAGTGGAGAACCCTAGCCAATTTTGAGTGCTTGAGACGGTTTTAGAACCGGAGTATGCAGCATTGGTTTCATCAACTGTGTTTTGGCCAGTTGCAGTTAAACAATAGTGCCAGTGAAAACTTATTTTAGGACATGGGACATGACAATGACATTAATGCATGCTAACAGCTAAATAGTTCATTAGTGAGATAACCAATTCAAAACAGTGTAGGTTGGCTGGTTATCATCTAGTTAGTGTGTTGTGTCATTATTTTACCTGCTGCACAAATGTCTTGCTCACTCCCTCCTCTGGCAACTCAAACACAGGTGATGCACACATTATGACTTTTCATTGCTAACTAAAACTTTGCTACAACTGGGAAAATAACTCACTAGCAATTATCAACAAATGTGCAAACGCAGCTAGGCTCATTTTGACCTCAAAAACACATCTGGCAACTGAATGATTGAAAGACAGCTCGTGCTGTAAATAGATATACCCCGATGCGTTCTGCAGCGATTGGGAGGACAGTGAGTAAAACATCACATCTGCAGGACACTGATCTAATTATGATCGGAGTAGCCTAATTGTTTGACAGCAATATCTTTATTTTACTTGTCCGCTCAGACAACTTAAATCTATAGTCTGCTTGTCCAACAATTTGTTTTACTTGCCCCGGACAAGCATTAATGTCAAGCCCTGCAGTTGCATCAAATTATATTGCAATTCTAGGTCCAGGATGTGTCAAACAAGGAGTCTTTGGGACAGAGATATAGGTATACCGTCAACTCCTCGTGCACCCTCTCCTCCAGCTCAGAAACCTGGGATATGGCCTCATACACGTCGGTCATGGGTACAATGGAGTCCTGCAAAGACCAGAAGTTAATAACATGCTCAGTTTAGTACTAATACACATATTTTTTAAAGGAACTCAGACCGGTTTTAAACTTACTCTTAAAAGTAGTAATAGTAGAACGCACAAGGTGCAATTTGGAAATAGGCTCGTGCATCAGCTCCTCTAGTCATGTCAGCCATTGCATACTTTAGAGTTATTTATAACTGGTCAGAAATGTCCAGATCCAGATTTTGCGCCGCCCTATTGGACTCCCTATCATGGCTGGTTGTGATACAGCCTGGAATCGAACAAGGGTCTGTAGTGAAGCCTCTAGCACTGAGATGCAGTGCCTTAGACCGCTGCGCCACTCAGGGCGTGAACAGTTTGCCTCATGAACAGTGCTTTTTCCCATAGAAATAGACATGGCATGTGCAGGGGATGGGCACGGGATGTTCCCCAATGCTAGAAGAGCACCCCCCCCCCTGAGTGAAAAGGTTTGGGAATACCTGCTATAATACAGTCTGTCCCCTGAGGACCAATCAGTGGTAAGCAACTAAACAGGGGTTGCATCTTATTCCCTATATAGCGCTCTAATTTCAACCAGGGCCC
Organism: Oncorhynchus kisutch; assembly: GCF_002021735.2. NCBI lineage: Eukaryota > Metazoa > Chordata > Actinopteri > Salmoniformes > Salmonidae > Oncorhynchus > Oncorhynchus kisutch. Next base: position 20,534,320 of record NC_034203.2, read on the forward strand.
ATGAGGGGCCTCACCTCTTCTGATGAGGAGCTGTCCTCCACTTCCATCTCATCAATCTTCTTGGGAAGATCCGCATCATTCATCTTTAACGTTCCATTCAGTTCCTTCACTCTAACAATAAATAAAAAGTTATATTTACACCTACTACTGGAAATATCGATCGATCAATTGTTTTGACAGTACCTGTCTGCATAGCGTAGTGTGTTCACAGTGGAATCGCATGAGGACATTCCAGGAGACACCATTGCAATCTGGAAAATAAGAAAAAACAACAATAACATTATGGCCAATATTAGGTCTACCGTCTAGTAATGTAGGGAGGGATGGCCAATCTTTTAACTTTGCTAAAATAAAACAATGTCTTTAAAAAAAATGGTGAGCACATGATCCTTTTCAAGAGGGAAAAGGGGGGGGGGACCACCACAGCTTAGCCTGGTACCAGATCTGTTGGTTCTCGTGACAACTCCATTGCTGTCATTATCAAGCACATGTACATCTAGAGCTAAAGCCCAAAGAAAGGAGACAAGCCTTACCATGCATGTCCTGGAGTTCTCGCCGATGAAGGAGTCTCGGAGTACCTGTGTCAGCTTGCTCATCCTGAAGGGGATGTGGTGGCTGTCCATCCCCAAGGAGCGAATGCATTCCTACAAGGAGAGGAAGGAGCAAGCACGGTTTAGACTAGGGGTGTCAAACATACAGATCAAATTAAATCCAGCACGTGGGTGGTTTGTGCAAAAAAACATTTTTTTTAATCATTTGTTTATTTTTAAAATAAACTAGAGAAAAACGATCTCAATTTGACACCGAAATGACTAAAACCTAGGGGTGAGAATCTTTCCCATTCAAGAGAACTCGATACGCATCTAGGTGCTCCAATACGACAAACTTTTTTGTTTGAAACGATTCAGTGCGATTTGGTTCGATGCAGTAACATCGAATTCATTTTCCATTCCAAATCTGGTGCTGGGCCTCCTGAGCTAGATCTGTCAAAGCCGACTTCTCTGTGTGCGTAAATGATGCATGTCTATGGCGTATACTACTCTATGTAGGCACCTAATCTGAGCCCATTACCACCAAAACATTTGAATAGAATCTCAAATTCAATAAAATGACAGAAAAAGGCATCTCATGCTTATCTGAATACTTGTGGCCATTATCACGATGCATGTCATTAATTTCACAACGTAAGAAATCAACATTTGAAAATTGGACAATTGCTCTTTTGGATACCAACTTTTACTTTTCTCTGCATAAAACAGTATATCGGCAGATGTAGCATATTGAAGTTTTAACCCCCAAAATCCGGACAAAAAAAATTGGTCAGGCTCTACTCTGGACCTCGGGGAAGATCGAATGCAGCCTGCAAGGCTAACTGAGTTTGACACCTCTGGTTTAGAGTAAGGAGCTACAGCTCACAGCATGGTTACATTTAGAAAGAAACCCTCCACAGAATTAGCTCCTCACTGAATATTCTTACATCATACACATTTAAACTCTCATTTTCGGTTAAGATATATATATATATATTTTTTTTTTTACATTGATACCACTGGTGACATTACCAACACATTTTTGAAGGGTTTTGCATGCCTGCTATATGATCATATTCACTAGGCACAAAACTGACCGCAGAGGGACTAACTGAACATGTCCAATAAAAAAATGGTCCGTTTCCATTTTCCGTTGCAGAAGGTTTTCCTACCACATGTGCACTAATGAATAGGACCCAGGTAAAAGGGATGTCTAAAGAGTGAGAATGAACGGACAGCAGGCTAGTAGTTGTATTCACCTTGAGAGCCAGCAGGCTGCGGTTGATCTCGGCCGTCTCTACGAGGGTCTGTCTGTCGCTACTGCGAACGTCAATGCCCCTCTCGTTCCCTGCTAGGTCCACCAGGGAGAACTTCCCGTGCACCTGGTTCCTCCTTCGCAGGATCACCTGCAGGACGGCGTGGGAGCGAGACGAGTTGGCGTTGGCTGACGTCTGGCCGGACGTCCTGAGAAAGAGGTGTGTCAGATCATTATTCACTACGCTAAAGTTAATATATTGGCAGGGGTGAAAGTAAAGTGGTGCGGTACGTCAATCCGGCAAAAATAAAGTGGGGGTATGTCGTACCGGTAAAACATAAGCCTGTCACAATAATGAACACAAAATGTCAAGAAAACTGTAGGTTAATAAACCATTATTTATCATTACCACATGTGGCATGAAGCATTTGCGAATAGACTTGAACGGGTGGTATAGTTTACGCGCCAACATGCGATCTGGTTTGACGAGAACATTGACATTTTGCCAAGGCAGAGATGAGTGGCCAAAACCGAACAGCAGTGGAGGCATTCATTCTGTCCTAATGACAATCGCCAAATGTCTTTACACTTGTGTTACATGTCTCTTTCCATTCACCTATTGTTTGGAGGCTTGAAATATGTTGCGAGTGAAGGAACGCGCGCAGCTAGTCTAGTAAAAGGAGCCCTTTGAAGTGACTGACAGATTAAAACAATGTGACTGGTAATACATTTAAAAAAGTCAAATCTTGATGACTAGGCTTATATGACTAGACCTGCTATTGAATTAATATGGATTTGAAATAGAACTCGATTAGGTCCCACAGCAGGCCCGCCCATTAGGGTGGCAGTTTGATGTGGGCGACATTGACCGACCTAAAAACTGACCAACACATCACATTATTCTGCCCAAAAACAATGACAACTTCTCACCCAGTGGCATTAGGGATATATAGATGAGCGCTGATGCCGCCCCATGATAAGCAGTGCCCACTTTGCCAAAGGCAGGGTGCAAATATTTAGCTTGTCCATGCCCAGCACGCCTCTCCAAGGGGTTGTTGGAGAGACGCAGCCCTGCAGTACTCCAGCAAATGAATTTAACATAGGCTAAATGATGTAGCCTACAGCAGCTTACAGTAAAGGCAAACATCAGCTTTGAAGCGGATGTGGCAGAATCAGAAGTGGACATCAGCTTTGGAGCGGATGTGGCAGAATCAGAAGTGGACAGCAAACAGTGCAGAAAATAAGCATTTAACTAATAGTCTTCATTTTAATTTCGACAAAAAGGGCTTTGTTGGAGCTTATTTCTTCCTATCTATATATATCTATCTATATCTATATTTTTAAAGTAGGCCTACCTCTGACAGATTCAATTTAGCTATCCATAGATGTCAGTATAGCCAAATCCTCCAATACTATCACCATGCACTCAGTATAGACTGAGGACTTTGTGTTTGGTTCAAACCAGGACTTTAAATTGAGTGAGGATATGCCATGCCCTTTCTTAAAAAGGGCAAAAGAGACTTTACATTTTGAAATAAATAATCCAGATAATATAAAGTGTTTTATAACAATGCTTAACTCCATGATGCCTTATGATCGAAACAAGCTTTAAAATAGCCACAAAAGATGTGACTGATGCATATGGGGATATATTGATTAGTTTATGACTTTCTGAAGCAGCCTATTTTAGGAGACAAAATGTACTTTGCTCTTTTGTCCCCATTAATTGAGCTTTCACTTTCTAAAAAGAGAAGATGCTTAATGATTTTCTCAATATAATTCAGATTGAAAATATTAGGATATGTTATGGATATTGAAGTGATTTATATAGCCTACTAACCAGATTTGTTAAAAGTAGTTTAAATTTGTAGCACAGGCATATGAATTGGGCTGCTGTTATGTTGCTCTGCTGCCTATTAGGTGAGGAAAAAAATTGGCCCAAGACCAAACCTACTGCCAGCCCCTGCTGTTTTTTTTATTTTTTTATTTTTTATTCCACCTTTATTTAACCAGGTAGGCTAGTTGAGAACAAGTTCTCATTTGCAACTGCGACCTGGCCAAGATAAATCATAGCAGTGTGAGCAGACAACACAGAGTTACACATGGAGTAAACAATTAACAAGTCAATAACACAGTAGAAAACAAAGGGGGAGTCTATATACAATGTGTGCAAAAGGCATGAGGAGGTAGGCAAATAATAACAATTTTGCAGATTAACACTGGAGTGATGAATGATCAGATGGTCATGTACAGGTAGAGATATTGGTGTGCAAAAGAGCAGAAAAGTAAATAAATAAAAACAGTATGGGGATGAGTTAGGTGAAAAAGGGTGGGCTATTTACCAATAGACTATGTACAGCTGGGTCTGTGGTGAACCAAGGGCTGTATCTGTTCTTAGTTCTGCATTTTTTGAACGGAGCATGCTTATCTAAAATGGTGAGGAAGTTACTTTTAAAGAATGACCAGGCATCCTCAACTGACGGGATGAGGTCAATGTCCTTCCAGGATACCCGGGCCAGGTCGATTAGAAAGGCCTGCTCACAGAAGTGTTTTAGGGAGCGTTTTGACAGTGATGAGGGGTGGTCGTTTGACTGCGGCTCCGTAGCGGATACAGGCAATGAGGCAGTGATCGCTGAGATCCTGGTTGAAGACAGCGGAGGTGTATTTGGAGGGCCAGTTGGTCAGGATGACGTCTATGAGGGTGCCTTTGTTTACAGAGTTAGGGTTGTACCTGGTGGGTTCCTTGATGATTTGTGTGAGATTGAGGGCATCTAGCTTAGATTGTAGGACTGGCGGGTTGTTAAGCTTATCCCAGTTTAGGTCACCTAACAGAACAAACTCTGAAGCTAGATGGGGGGTGATCAATTCACAAATGGTGTCCAGGGCACAGCTGGGAGCTGAGGGGGGTCGGTAGCAGGCGGCAACAGTGAGAGACTTTTTTCTGGAGAGAGTCATTTTCAAAATTAGTAGTTCGAACTGTTTGGGTATGGACCTGGAAAGTATGACATTACTTTGCAGGCTCTCTCTGCAATAGACTGCAACTCCTCCCCCTTTGGCAGTTATATCTTGACGGAAGATGTTATAGTTGGGTATGGAAATCTCTGAATTTTTGGTGGCCTTCCTGAGCCAGGATTCAGACACAGCAAGGACATCAGGGTTAGCAGAGTGTGCTAAAGCAGTGAGTAAAACAAACTTAGGGAGGAGGCTTCTGATGTTGACATGCATGAAACCAAGGCTTTTTCGATCACAGAAGTCAACAAATGAGGGTGCCTGGGGACATGCAGGGCCTGGGTTTACCTCCACATCACCCGCGGAACAGAGAAGGAGTAGTATGAGGGTGCGGCTAAAGGCTATCAAAACTGGTCGCCTAGAGCGTTGGGGACAGAGAATAAGAGGAGCAGGTTTCTGGGCATGGTATAATATATTCAGGGCATAATGCGCAGACAGGGGTATGGTGGGGTGCGGGTACAGCGGAGGTAAGCCCAGGCACTGGGTGATGAGGAGAGAGGTTGTATCTCTGGACATGGTTGTAATGGGTGAGGTCACCGCATGTGTGGAGGTGGGACAAAGGAGTTATCAGGGGTATGAAGAGTGGAACTAGGGGCTCCATTGTGAACTAAAACAATGATAACTAACCTGAACAACAGTATACAAGGCATATTGACATTTGAGAGAGACATACAGCGAGGCATACAGTAATCACAGGTGTTGAATTGGGAAAGCTAGCTAAAACAGTAGGTGAGACAACAGCTAATCAGCTAGCACAACAGCAGGTAAAATGGCGTTGACTAGGCAACAGGGCCAACAGATATCCTACACTACTCTAGTTTAGCGGGGATATTAGGGGGGCAATTGTCTCTAAGGCGGCAGAGCGTACAGGGCCATAATGCCGCAGATTTCTTTATATATTTTTTTACAGTGCACACACAGGAGGTCCCATACTTAGAAGAAATGTCTGGAGACAGGAAAATGCACACCAGTGTAGGCAGCGTAGAACACTTAGAGAAAAGATAAGCAGTGCTCCAATGCAATGCTGCTTGCTTTTCTTTCCCCTTCTGAGAAAGATATTGGTGCCATGTAAAAAAAAAACTACCAAGAACAACACACACACAGTTGACAAAGTCACGAGAGAAAGATAAAGGGGCCTGTTCAGGAGGGTGCAATGTAACAGAACGTTCAGATGGAAAAGTATTAGGTAATCAGAATAGGTAATCATGTCAAACATAAGAATTTGTTCTTAACTGACTTGCCTAGTTTAAAAAACAACATTCATTACGGTTCTATCTGTAAAGTTGAGTGTTTCACCTCACTGAATACACTCTGGGTGGAGTAAAAAAAAAAATGTTTAAAAAAAGTAGTGTGTACCTGCATGCACTGCCCATCTCAATCATCTTGATGACATCTTCAGCACACGAAACGTACATCTCCTGCAGGCCGACCACCTGGACCTGTTGTTTCTCATCCTCCAGCACTCGCAGCTTGGCCTTCTTGTTCAGCAGATCAAATACCTGAGGAGTAAGCAAGTGTGTAAGCAAAATGTCAAATGAGTCTTCTCTACACTTTTCTCCTATCATCATCATGGATTCTCCATCAAAAAAAAAAAAAAAAAATCATGTCAACCATCCAAACCACCAAGCTGCTTGAGGAGCACTGAGCTTTTCCTTCTCACCTTGCTGTTGTAGATCTCAAAGAATGTCACGTAGGGACACAGGTCCAGACCGGAATATCTCCTCTGCTTCAGGAGGGCGAACACATCCTGAGCTGAAGAACAAGGAGGAGTTACAGGACACTGAAAGACATCATTGAAGTATGTCCTAAGTAAAGGTTATTCACATATAACCTTCATGTACAAAACCTTTTTCTTTGTATATAAAATGTGAGGTGGACAGATCTATTCCTTAGTCCTAGATATTTCTGAGATCAGTACTATCACAATATTTCCTAATCAAATAAGTTAATTGCTCGCGTAAACAGGTTAGCAGATGTTATAGCGGCTGCAGCAAAACACTTGTGGTTCTAGCTTCTAACAGTACAGTAAAAATGGTAAGACAAGTACCAAAATCTATTTAAAAAATGAAAGAATCAAAGGATACCTCATAGGGATGTGAATCTTTCCCTTTAAAGACGTTTCAGTTTTTTTTTAAAGACTCGGTTCGACACGATTCAATAACGTGTTGCATAAACATACATTTTCCATTCTAAATTCAAATCTGCTCCTGATGGAGCTCATGAGCTAGGCCTCTCTGAACTGACCGCGTCTGGAAATTATTTATACGTCTATGGTGCATGTAGGCACCGGAGCTAAGCCATAAGGGAAACTGGGTATCTAGCCAGCAGCGTTGCCGTTCTTAACACTCAAACCTCTGTCTTGCCCATTCACTCTTTCCAAGAGACTGACCAGCTGAATGCTATGATCGCTTATTGATGTCACTTGTTAAATCCACTTGAAATCAGCGTAGATGAAGGGGATTTTTAAGCCTCGAGACATGAATTGTGTGTGTACCATCGAGGTTGAATGGGAAAGACAAAAGATTTAAACTGCCTTTGAACAGGGTACGGTAGTCGGTGCAAGGCGCACCGGTTTGTGTCAAGAACGGAAATCCTGCTGGGATTAGGAAGGTGTTCTTAATGTTTTGTACACAATCCATGTCTCAAAAATCCTTCTTTAACCCATCTCTTCCCCTTAATCTACACTGATTGAAGTGGATTTAACAGGTGACATCAATAACAGATCATAGCTTTCACCTGGTCAGTCTCATGTAAAGAGCAGGTGTTCCTAATGTTTTGTACACTAAGTGTATAGCACAACTTTGGATTTCACAGTCTCATAATCGAATGGTTTAGACCTTTTGGAAGTTGACAGATTTGGAGAGCTTATCTTGTTCTCTCGGTTGGACCATGCAGTACGGGTGGCAAAAGTATCCTGCGGCAGATGGCTATATAGGTCAGCTAATACATGACTAAAGTCCCAGTGCGCTACTTTTGTGAACAATATATATATATATATATATATATATATTATTTTGAATGGTGTGATGCAGCACCCCTACATCCCACAGCTATGCTAGAAGATCAATGACTGTCAACATAATTACATGCTTAGTTGTCACAGAAAGTAGTAAGAAAGAAATTTAAGCAAAACAATTACGCAAACCCGTGAATCGTAAAATGTGAATCTATTTTCTGACCGTTGCATGCTACATTTGGATCGGTTAGGAGTCCCAGCCGGATCACTGCTCTCATGTCTTAAACATTTGAACCAGGGATGCGCAACGGTGAATTGTTACATCCCTAATAACTAAGCCAAAAATGCAATGTTGTTGAAGCCAATAGCAGGGAGACAATGAATCACCTGCCATGGCATAGATCCCTTTCGCGTTGTTCTGGCTTTTCCCTGAAAAATCTCCTCCCATTGTCTGGATAGGGTAAAAGATAGGTATACATTTTACATGACATGTAAAAAAAAAATCTGGTGGACTTTGAGACAAAACTGCTCTAGTCAGTCTGTCAGGTAAACGGTAAGACTTACATGAGTTTTACCACTTCCAGTTTGTCCGTAAGCAAAACAAGTTGCCACCCCACCATCAAAGATGGTCTGGACAAGGGGCTTGGCAGTGAACCTACCAGTGAAAAATATTGGTATATAACCATGTTGCAAAAACAAGTAAATGACAAACTTCATAGGAGAACATACTTGCAAAGGGTATTAAGTTGTTTTTTTTATCAGCAAATTGTAAAATAACCCTGATAGAGAAAAACAGAACACTTGTTTAGAAACCAATAAATGTGAATACCTGTACACTAAGTCATTGGTGGATGACTCGTCAAAGGAGTAGTCAAAATGGAAGACCTGGTTGTCAAGGTACTTTGTCAGGTCCACTTTCTGCTTGGGCTCATGAAGGAGCAGCGTTCCATTACCAGGGATAGAAACCACATCAATATCGTTCTTAGTCACCTCTAAGACAACCACACATAGAAAGTCAAATTGAGAAGCAGCTTGGTGGATACAGGTCAGTCAGAGAAAAGTTTTAGTTTGGTCAATTAAAAGTAAGTAACCTTTACTGTTGAGAGGACGCTTGCGAACGCACACACAAATGCTACGAGCTTCAACCTGTGAATCAAAAATTAAATTACATAGCTGATAAACACTAGTTAAGAAAGGCCTCCCACATTTGAACTCTTCTCCTCCATCTTACCATATCAGACAGAGATAAAGGAAGTACTTCCAAGGTCTCTCTGAACTCTTCAATCATCTGGTAAAACTGCTTGTTCGGTCGGTTTGTGTCTTCAAACTACAGCGAGGAGAAATACATGTAACGGAGAAAGTGATGGGTAGTAGTATTTAATATTGCCAATACATTAGTAAAGGCTTTTAATGTGTCCACAACGTCAAATGAAAATAAAAGGAGGAAATTGACAGTAAGTCCGATCTACCTACTGGTATGCATCTACAAAAATAATTAACACAGGACAATAGTACCAGGTAAACAGACAGTGGCTGTATCTGAATACCCATACTAGAGTACTATATACTCAAACGGCAAACTAATTTCGGTGTTTAATCTAGTAGAACCCACTTGTCTTTTCCATTAGCTGATAAATCAGATAAATTGACATGCCGTACCAAAATTAACAAATGACGAAGTCATTGCAAGTGCACATTAGGAGTGCCATTTTCAAAATTTCACATACTATAAAACTGTATTTTCTCGCATACCATTTAGTCATGACCTCGACTAAACTGTACCCCCGCACATGGACTTGGTACCGGTATCCCCTGTATATAGTCTCGTTATTGTTATGTACTTTTATTGTGTTACTTTCTTGAACTGCATTGTTGGTTAAGGACTTAAGTAACATTTCCCAGTAAGGTCTACACTGTTGTATTTGACGTATGCGAAAAATTTAATTTGATTAAAATGGGTATTTGGACATGGCCACTGTCTCATGTGACCAATTCTCTTACTTTTCCTTTCTTGGGCACCATGTCCAAGCTCTTGACTGCATGGGACAATCTTTTGTTCACTGGTTTGCTCATGTCTTGGGGTAGCACTGATCTCCGTCTGCCTGAAAGAGTGAAGTATCTAATGGGATGAAGATGCTCACAAAAGATAGCAGGGCGTCTCATACTAGGATCAGGTCCTCTGGTCTATTTAATCTTATTCATTGTGATCTACAAGGCAAAACTGATCCTAGATCAGCACTCCTCTTCTGAGGCAATATAAAAACACAGGCCCAGGGAAATAAACATAGTGATGCGTGTGACTCAAAGTTCCTAAAGCTCACTTGAGGTGACTGAGGAAACACTCTTCTCATTCTCCTTCAGGGCCTCGTTGACTGGGGGCAGGACAGCAGTCGGTCTCTGACTGTTCCTTTTCCTCTCTCGGTTGGGCACACCTGGAAAATGAAGCATGATGACAAAGGTGAATATCAAGAGGTCTCTGAGTCACTGAGTGAAGCATTCAGAGTGTAATGGGATAAATTATGCCAGTATGTTTGTGCCTTCATGCCAACTCCTTGTCACACCAAACAAAGGTTTGACAATGACTGCAATGGAGTTGGCAAGAGCACAAACAGATCTGGGACCAGGCTATAGGGGAAAGGCAATAAGTCAGAAATCATTGAGGCACACCCCACCTGAAGCTTTGAGGACAGAGGGTGGATACTCTGAAGACAGGGAGTCATGCTTAGTCTTAGCAGCAAGCTCAGAGACAGGAGCAAGGGTCCGGAACAAGCATGTCTGCCGTGTAGACTTTCTTGGAAGTGGAACTGAGAGGAAATTAGTACATATTCCACTACAGTTAAATGAAGTAGATTAATAACTCCTGTTCATCATCCTACTGATCCCAAGACTAGACACCAAACCATAAAAATAATGATTTTATATGTAGTCCTACTAAACAGATGGCCACCTTCATACCACCCCTAATAAGTGGGTTCAATTTTAGTTGGGTGAATCTGGCATGCCATAATCAAATGAGAATTGCAGCAAATGCATTACTTTTGATTTCAATATAAGCTGTAAAACAGAGATGAAGCAGAAACAGTGCCGTGTTTAAAAGAGAAAAGCTGACAGTAGCTTTGGGAACGACTTCAGTGCTTATTAGAAGGAATTGTGGCGAGTTTGTGGAAACAAAGAACACATACTACTAGCATGCTAAGAAATAAGATCCAAATCACGGAGTCTGCATTTCACTAGAAAGAGTGCTAGTACACTTATGCAAACTGCTCAGGGTCACTATTCAAATTATATAGACATATTCACACAGTCTTTTGGAACCCATCACATAAGGAACCCTTTGTCACAAAATGGCATTCTATACTGAACAAAAATATAAAAACACAAGTATTGGCCCCATGTTCCATGAGCTGAAATAAAAGAACCCATCATTTTTTTCACATGCAACAATCCCTGTTAGTGAGTATTTCTCATTTGCCAAGATAACACATCGACTTGACAGGTGTGGCATATCAAGAAGCAAATGGCATTAAATGGCATTATCATTACACAGGTGCACCTTCTGCTGGGGCAATAAAAGGCCACAAAAATGTGCAGTTGTGTAACACAACAATACCACCGATGTCTCAAGTTGAGGGAGCATGCATTTGGCATACTGACTGCCGGAATGTCTACAAGAGTGGATGCCAGAGAATTGTAATGTTAAATGACCTACCATAAGCTGCCTCCAACAGCATTTTAGAGAATTTGGTAGTACGTCCAGCCGGCAGCTCATGAAACGGAGGAGTATTTCTGTCTGTAATAAAGCCCTTTTGTGGGGAAATACATTCAGATTGGCTGGGCCTGGCTCCCCAATGAGTGGGCCATGGATGTGCCCCTGCCCAGTCATGTGAAATCCATAGATTAGGGCCTAATGAATGTCAATTTAGTGATTTCCTTATATGGACTGTAACTCAGTAAAATCGTTGACATTGTTGCATTTATATTTTTGTTCAGTATAGTTTATAGGTAACTGCCAAAATAAACGAAACACCAACAAAGTGTCTTAATAGATACGTCGGGCCAACACGAGCCAGAACAGCTTCAATGCCCCTTGGCATAGATTCTATAAGTGTCTGGAACTCCATTGGAGGGATGCAACGCCATTCTTCCACGAGAAATACCATAATTTAGTGTTTCGCAGTCTAGTTGGAAACAGTACATTCCACATGATTATACTCTACATTAGTTAATCAGTTATGTACAGAAAACATACAGTCCCACTTTTGAAACAAAAGCATGTCCACTCAACCCCACTAGTAAGTAAAGACATGAGTACAATTATTGTGCACCTGAAGATAGAACCACATAATGGCCTGTATCTTCAAATCAAGGTATCAGGCTGCCCACAGGGAGCCCCATTCCAAAATGTTGCCCAATTATGGGCAAAAAATCTGATCGGTCAAAAGACCAATTAATGTCAGAAGATCAGAATTTGGTTGTCTGTGTGTGTGGAAATAGGCCTATATGATGTGATTCCATCTCATATAAAGTGATTTAGCATATGATTTGCTTAAAGAACATGCATTGCATGCAAACCTGTCTCCTCAGGAGGACCCGCTGGAGTAGAAGCTTATGAAGGAAATATCCATAATTAACCATCAAACACAAAACAATGAAATCCACACTTAAAACATACTGGAACTAGGCAAAAATCACTTACGACTGGAAGGAGCAGGGACCCCGGATGAACGAAGACGGCTTTCACATTTCTGGAGAAAAATCACAGGCAAACATTGCTCCTGACGTTAGGACCACAAACTTTCAAATGAATGCACTTTGAACCTCAAGTTCCTAGGTCCATCCCTAGAGTACACTTACCTTCTCCGGAGGAGCAGGTATACTAGTTGGTTTCATGCGCTCAAAAAGCTCTTTGTTCAGGGACCATAATTCATTCATTTCAAGCTGAAGAGCAAAGGGCAGGAATAGTAGTATGTCAACAATCAGTTTCAGACTTACAGCACATAGTATCTTTCATTGATCTAGCTATGCAAATGTCTGTTAGTATTTTGATAATTATTGCACTGTTGATATGTCAGCAGTAAAGTTTAAGACGGAACATTTTCAGTACAAAGCTAGAAGTGTGACGATGCAAAATGCATAATCATGACACTTGCTGAATTGTACTCTAACATAACGGGCTAAACTCCACAGTGAAGGAATTTCACCACAGAGTGGAGTTTAGTCCAATATCTATACAGGGATACAAACTGGTGAGGGCACAAAAAGGTGACACTTTTTTTTGCACTGAAACATGTAAAAGAAATCCCTGCTAGGGGGAAATACAGGCTAACTAATTAAACAAAGAATATGATATACATGATCAGTCTGTGTGTAAAATAAGTGGTTCATGTGAACCTAATACATGACTAAACAAATGTTTAGAGAATGTTGTTGCCTAGACTTCACTGCAAATGACACTCTAGCCTTGAGGAAAAAAAACAATACACTAAATTGTTGTTAGCCATGACAGCCTTTATAATAGAATGCTTGTGGCACATTCACAGAGTAAAAACATTTAATAATCCCCCCCACACACTGTCAATTTCAACAAAACCAATATCTTTGGGCTACACTGCATTATACACTTTCTGCCTGTGGACATCTGTTCTACAATGTGCCAGCAGAGCATGAAACCCTTTGTTGGCATAATTGTTATCTTTCAGGTAGAGAGTACACCTGGCTACACTCTTTTAATCCACTATATTGAAAAAGAGAGAAAGTGTGTGGTGTTCCTTTCACCTAGTGGCATCCAGCTTAAGCCCAACTCCACTTGTTTAAAAAGCAACATCTTATTTTCACCTAATTCTCCCATTCTGAAAATTAACCACATTCTGTAAAGGGAAAACATTACTTTGTTAGCTAATGAACACAGATTGCCAGGGTCCAGAAAGCAACTAACACGTTATAACTTGAGGAACGGTGTTGTGCCGAAAATCTCCCCTCTGCCAGAATTCTCCCCACCTTCACGTGAACACGCACACTCAATTCATTGCTGCAACTTGCTTGCTAGTTGAGATTTCTGCCCTTCACTCCGTTGTCAGTTTAGCCAACATTTCACTGTGTTTTTCAAGGTAATGATCATGATCAATGATCATGATCGGCTGCATTTCATATGCCGGTTTGATCGCGGGGGAGGCACTAGTAATGTCTGCAGTTTTCGGTTTGACTATTAGTCTATAAATAAATCTCTTTGCAAAATTGAAATGTTTATTACCTGCCTACATTTTACTCCCTCTATGTTTAATAAAACACACACACACACACATTAATTATTCATTTTGGTTGCCTATCCTGACATGAAGCTTGTTCTATAGAAAGTATTCGACTCGTGACAAGACCATTTTCTTGCCTGCTGAAATACTCCCCCTCTTCTAATTTCCTTCATTTTGTGGCTAGTGTCAAATACTTTCTGTAGAACAAACTTTACATCAGGATAGGCAACCAAAATTAATATGTGTGTGTTATATTAAAACAGAGGGAGTAAAATGTAGGCAGGCAATAAACATTACAGAACAACTACTAGTCCAATAAGACATGGGAGAGATGACACATTTTGGCAAAGAGAGTTATTCAGACGAATACACTTGAAATAAATAGCCAAACTGAAAACTGCAGACATTACTAGTGCCTCCCCGCGACTTCCATAAATTTTATGAAACGCAGCCTAACGTGATCATTGACAGCTGCCTTGAAGGACACAAAAATGCATTCTGCTACTAAGATCAGTGAAATGTAGGATAAACTGACAAAAGAGTGAAGAACAGAAATCTCAACTAGCAAGCAAGTCGCATCAAATGAAGAATTGAGTGTGTTCGGCAAAACCGCAAGGAGTCGTATAACGAATTGGTTAGGTTACTAACGTTAGCTGTCTGACTTCATTAGCCAGCTAATTTTCACACCATGAACTCAATTCTTTGATCAGTAAAGTTGGCTCTTGCTCAACATTTATCTGGCTAGCAAAAGTCATAGGTCACCTATTTTGGATTCAAAACGGCGAATTTCGCCAAAAGGTGACTAGTTTGCATCCCTGAATCTGTAACATAGATAAGGCACTTGTCTCACTCTCGAGCCACTTACCTCTTTTCCCCTGCATACAGATTTCTCTAACCATTCAACCGTCACAGTACGCTTTGTGGAATCCACAGATTTGACATTTGCAGGATGCACTCGCCCTGTAAAACACATTTATAAGTAGTAATATCATGAAAATTAAACCCCGTTTGCTAGGCAACACCAACGCCCTAGACCAGAGCTACAGTTCTTTTTCTACACGTGTTTCAGCCAGAATTTGATGTTGTCACTGGCCTACACAAAATACCCCATAATGTCAAAGTGTAATTATGTTTTACATTAATTTTTATTTACAAATTAATTTAAAAATAAAGCTTAAACATCGAGTCAATAAGTATTCAACCCCTGTTAAGTCAAGAGTAAGTAAGTGCTTAACAAGTCACATAAGTTGCATGGACTCACTGTGTGTAATAGTGTTTAACAAAGGTGTATCGTATTTAAGTAGTAGTTTCAAGTATTTTTACTTAAGTAGTTTGTGGTATTTACATTTGACAACTTTTACTTCACTACATTCCTAAAGAAAATTATATACTTTTTACTCCATACAAATCAAATATTATTTGTCACATACACGTGGTTAGCAGATGTTAATGTGAGTGTAGCGAAATGCTTGTGCTTCTAGTTCCGACAATGCAGTAATAACCAACAAGTAATCTAGATAACAATTCCAAAACTACTACCTTATAGACACAAGTGTAAGGGGATAAAGAATATGTACATAAAGATATACGAGTGAGTGATGGTACAGAGCGGCATAGGCAAGATACAGTAGATGGTATTGAGTGCAGTATATACATATGAGATGAGTATGTAAACAAAGTGGCATAGTTTAAAGTGGCTAGTGATACATGTATTACATAAAGATGCAGTAGATGAGAGTACAGTATATACGATGAATAATGTAGGGTATGTAAACATATTAGGTAGCATTGTTTAAAGTGGCTAGTGATATATTTTACATCATTTCCCATCAATTCCCATTATTAAAGTGGCTGGAGTTGAGTCAGTGTGTTGGCAGCAGCCACTCAATGTTAGTGGTGGCTGTTTAACAGTCTGATGGCCTTGAGATAGAAGCTGTTTTTCAGTCTCTCGGTCCCAGCTTTGATGCACCTGTACTGACCTCGCCTTCTGGATGATAGCGGGGTGAACAGGCAGTGGCTCGGGTGGTTGATGTCCTTGATGATCTTTATGGCCTTCCTGTAACATCGGGTGGTGTAGGTGTCCTGGAGGGCAGGTAGTTTGCCCCCGGTGATGCGTTGTGCAGACCTCACTACCCTCTGGAGAGCCTTACGGTTGTGGGCGGAGCAGTTGCCGTACCAGGCGGTGATACAGCCCGACAGGATGCTCTCGATTGTGCATCTGTAGAAGTTTGTGAGTGCTTTTGGTGACAAGCCAAACTTTTTCAGCCTCCTGAGGTTGAAGAGGCGCTGCTGCGCCTTCTTCACGATGCTGTCTGTGTGGGTGGACCAATTCAGTTTGTCTGTGATGTGTACGCCGAGGAACTCAACTTACTACCCTCTCCACTACTGTTCCATCAATGTGGATAGGGGGGGGGGGGGGTTCCCTCTGCTGTTTCCTGAAGTCCACAATCATCTCCTTAGTTTTGTTGACGTTGAGTGTGAGGTTATTTTCCTGACACCACACTCCGAGGGCCCTCACCTCCTCCCTGTAGGCCGTCTCGTCGTTGTTGGTAATCAAGCCTACCACTGTTGTGTCGTCCGCAAACTTGATGATTGAGTTGGAGGCGTGCGGGGCAACGCAGTCGTGGGTGAACAGGGAGTACAGGAGAGGGCTCAGAACGCACCCTTGTGGGGCCCCAGTGTTGAGGATCAGCGGGGTGGAAATGTTGTTGCCTACCCTCACCACCTGGGGGCCGCCCGTCAGGAAGTCCAGTACCCAGTTGCACAGGGCGGGGTCGAGACCCAGGGTCTTGAGCTTGATGACGAGTTTGGAGGGTACTATGGTGTTAAATGCTGAGCTGTAGTCGATGAACAGCATTCTCACATAGGTATTCCTCTTGTCCAGATGGGTTAGGGCAGTGTGCAGTGTGTCGTGGTCAGCTTTTCCGAAAGGAGGGCGGGGCAGGGCCTTATATGCGTTGCGGAAGTTAGAATAGCAGTGATCCAAGGTTTTTCCAGCCCTGGTTGCGCAATCGATATGCTGATAGCCTTAGCCCAGATTAGCCTTGTTAAAATCCCCAGCTACAATGAATGCAGCCTCCGGATAAATGGATTCCAGTTTGCAAAGAGTCAAATAAAGTTTGTTCAGAGCCATCGATGTGTCTGCTTGGGGGGGGGGAAATATATACGGCTGTGATTATAATCGAAGAGAATACCCTTGGTAGATAATGCGGTCGAAATTTGATTGTGAGGAATTCTAAATCAGGTGAACAGAAGGACTTGAGTACCTGTATGTTGTTATGATCACACCACGTCACGTTAACCATGAAGCATACGCCCCCGTCCCTCTTCTTACCAGAAAGATGTTTGTTTCTGTCTGCGCGATGCGTGGAGAAACCAGTTGGCTGCACCGACTCCGATAGCGCCGATAGCGATTCCCCCTTTTACGAAGTCGTTTTTTTGGGTCGCCGGCTGGGATCCATTCCGTTGTCCTGGGTGAAAGGCAGAACACAGGATCCACTTCGCGAAAGTCATATTCTTGGTCGTACTGATGGTGAGTTGACGCTGCTCTTATGTTCAGTAGTTCTTCTCGACTGTATGTCATGAAACCTAAGATGACCTGGGGTACTAATGTAAGAAATAACACGTAAAAAAACAAAAAACTGCATAGTTTCCTAGGAACGCGAAGCGAGGCGGCCATCTCTGTCGACACCGAAAAGTACTCGTTACATTTTGAATGCTTAGCAGGACAGGAAAATGGTTTAATTCAAACTTATCACGAGAACATCCCTGGTAATCCCTACAGCCTCTGAGCTGGCGGATTCACTAAACACATTCTTTGTAAATTGTCTGAGTGTTGGAGCGTGCCCCTGGCTATCCGCTAAAAAAAAATTAAGAAAAAAAAGAATAGTGCTGTCTGGTTTGCTAAATAAGGAATTTGATTTTATTTATTTTTTAATTATATTTTAGGGCCATTTGACCAAGGAGAGTGATGGTGCTGCAGCAGATGACCTGGCCTCCACAATCACCCAACCTCAACCCAATTGAGATTGTTTGGGATGAGTCCATATCTGATGTGACCACCATTTGCCTCATGCAGCAGGACACATCTCCGTTATAGAGTTGATCAGGCTGTTGATTGTGGCCTGTGGAATATTGTCCCATTCCTCTTCAATGGCTGTGTGAAGTTGCTGGATATTGGTGGGAACTGGAACACGCTGTAGTAGACATCGAGCCAGAGCATCCCACACATGCTCAATGAGTGACATCTGGTGAGAATGCAGGCCATGGAAGATAAGGGACATTTTCACCTTCCAGGAATTGTGTATAGATCCTCGCGACATCTCGAATCCCACCGTACCTTCTCCGCTGTGCAATCTGGTTTCCGAGCCGGTCACGGGTGCACCTCAGCCACACTCAAGGTACTAAACGATATCATAACTGCCATCGATAAAAGACAGTACTGTGCAGCCGTCTTCATCGACCTTGCCAAGGCTTTCGACTCTGTCAATCACCATATTCTTATCGGCAGACTCAGTAGCCTCGGTTTTTCGGATGACTGCCTTGCCTGGTTCACCAATTACTTTGCAGACAGAGTTCAGTGTGTCAAATCGGAGGGCATGCTGTCCGGTCCTCTGGCAGTCTCTATGGGGGTGCCACAGGGTTCAATTCTCGGGCCGACTCTTTTCTCTGTATATATCAATGATGTTGCTCTTGCTGCGGGCGATTCCCTGATCCACCTCTACGCAGACGACACCATTCTATATACTTTCGGCCCGTCATTGGACACTGTGCTATCTAACCTCCAAACGAGCTTCAATGCCATACAGCACTCCTTCCGTGGCCTCCAACTGCTCTTAAACGCTAGTAAAACCAAATGCATGCTTTTCAACCGATCGCTGCCTGCACCCGCATGCCCGACTAGCATCACCACCCTGGATGGTTCCGTCCTTGAATAAGTACCTAGGTGTCTGGCACCTTATACCACCCACCACTGCGACTTGTATGCTCTAGTAGGCTGGCCCTCGCTACATATTCGTCGCTAGACCCACTGGCTCCAGGTCATCTACAAGTCCATGCTAGGTAAAGCTCCGCCTTATCTCAGTTCACTGGTCACGATGGCAACACCCATCCGTAGCACGCGCTCCAGCAGGTGTATCTCACTGATCATCCCTAAAGCAAACACCTCAATTGGCCACCTTTCGTTCCAGTACTCTGCTGCCTGTGACTGGAACGAACTGCAAAAATCGCTGAAGTTGGAGACTTTTATCTCCCTCACCAACTTCAAACATCAGCTATCTGAGCAGCTAACCAATCGCTGCAGCTGTACATAGTCTATTGGTAAATAGCCCACCCATTTTCACCTACCTCATTCCCATACTGTTTTTATACTGTTTTTATTTATTTACTTTTCTGCTCTTTTGCACACCAATATCTCTACCTGTACATGACCATCTGATCATTTATCACTCCAGTGTTAATCTGCAAAATTGTAATTATTCGCCTACCTCCTCATGCCTTTTGCACACATTGTATATAGACTGCCCCTTTTTTTTCTACTGTGTTATTGACTTGTTAATTGTTTACTCCATGTGTAACTCTGTGTTGTCTGTTCACACTGCTATGCTTTATCTTGGCCAGGTCGCAGTTGCAAATGAGAACTTGTTCTCAACTAGCCTACCTGGTTAAATAAAGGTGAAATAAAAAATAAACATTTTTGAATGAATTTGGATGAATGGCACAACAATGGGCCTCAGGATCTTGCCACGGTATCCATGTGCAATCAAATTGCCATCGAATAAAATGCTATTGTGTTTGTTGTCCGGAGCTTATGCCTTCCCATACCATAACCCCACCATGGGGCACTCTGATGTCAACATCAGTTAACCGCTCGCCCACACAACACCATACAGTCTGCCATCTGCCCGGTACAGTTAAAACCTGGATTCATCCTGTATAGCACACTTCTCCAGCGTGCCAGTGGCCATCAAAGGTGAGCATTTGCCCACTGAAGTCAGTTATGACGCTGAACCATTTTATTGTCCCCAGCACAAGGTTCACCTGTGTAATGATCATGCTTTTTAATCAGCTTCTTGATATGCCACACCTGCCAGGTGGATGGATTATCTTGGCTATGGAGAAATGCTCACTACTTTTTGTGCATATGGAAAATGTCTGATCTTTTATTTAAGTTCATGAAACCAATACTTTAATACAATACACCTAACTTTAGCACTACAACGGCCATAACTAGTAAAAACATATCAAATAATTGCTTTATTATCCTATAGCTAGCTGTGTCTACTAGCTGCTAATTTAACAACCACACAAGTTTATGTTAACCGCACATGCACCAATAACAATACGTTTTTCGATTAGCTTGAGTGGCATTCAAGTAACGTTAGCTAATTAAATTCGTCGAGTTTTGTAACTTATTCACCTATACTGACCTGCGTTAAAGTGTATTACAACAAATAATGTTCATATTAACTAGGTAACGTTACATTATTTGGGAGGTAAATCTGGCTAACTGCAACACTAACAAGCGAAATAAACAAACCTAGCTAACAATTCCTTAAACTAGCCAAATTAGCTTACCATCGCTTCTTTGGATGTTGACTGAAAGTCCAACAAGAAGGTTCGCCATAGTTGAATCCATGTTAATGCGTAAACTCACTTGGCAAGTTTTTAAAAGTTATTTACATACAACCTAAAGTTAGCTGGCTACAGTCAAGCACCAAACAAATCCCAATCCGCCGCCAAATGTTTGAAATCAGTTTCTCGTCAGCGGATGAAGTAGAAAAGGGCGATGCTGATTGAAGCAAGGGCGTTCTCAAAGATTGTCTATCAGAAAAAGTAGCTCGATAGCCATGTGGTATTATTGATTTTTTTTATTAAGCTCAGTGAGTATAACCAATAACGATACATTTGAACGAATATAATTTGGACATAGTGAAACATTGTTTGCATTTCCTGTTTTGAATACAGGTATATGATGAAAAAAATAATAATACAAATAAAATACAATGCAATGTCATACATAACCACAGTGTGGCAGTAGCTAGCTACTATACAATTTGGAACCTCTGTAGCTACCAATTGCATGGCATGTTTGTTTGGAACCTCTGTAGCTACCAATTGCATGGCATGTTTGTTTGGAACCTCTGTAGCTACCAATTGCATGGCATGTTTGTTTGGAACCTCAATAATCAAATATTTGTTACTTTGACTCATTGCAAAGACACTCATTATTTGCTTATTATGTTAGTGTAATAAGTGCATAGGCCTACAGTCTTGAGCTTGATACTCCCAGCCCTGCCTGACCCCCCAAATGTTTTTGGAATCTGTCTTATGAGGACATCATTACCCTTTTCAGTGTGAATTGAGGGTAGTTACTTTATCTGCCATTTTATCCAGTTGTTTGGGATAATACAGTCATTTTGTTAGGCAATATGTTCAAACTAAAGTGCTACAGGTTGTTCTCTCCTTTATTTGTGGGTGGGTTTGAAAAAATAACTAGCCTAATCCATACTTGGGGCGGCAGGGTAGCCTAGTTTTTAGAGCTTTGGACTTGCAACCGAAAGGTTGCAAGTTCAAATCCCCAAGCTGACATGGTACAAATCTGTCGTTCTGCCCCTGAACGGGCAGTTAACCCTCTGTTCCTAGGCTGTCATTGAAAATAAGAATTTGTTCTTAACTGACTTGCCTAGGTTAAATAAAAACTTTTAAGTGGTTATAAAAAACTATTTACCAATACAGAACGGCCAGGTTACAAACCATGAAAACATATTTCCCCTGAGATAAACTAACTGTGGATGATAACCTTATGAGTCTAGATTAGAGGTAGATTAGGCTCAATCAAAACCAAACCTGGCCAGAGTAGACATATTGTAGCTAAGATTGGGAACAGATGGACTGCGTTTTCAAACCCTCACTGACATGAGTTACAGTATTGTGGGGGGTGTTTACTTCATTGAGCTCAATGAGCTGTGATGATATTGTAAACAGAGTGGGTGAATGCAAATGTGTCTAATAAAAACATTGCATTCAACCTCCCAATTTATGAATGCATTGTTTTTATTGTCAGAAACCACATAATTCCATGTCTGCAGCTGCACCCTGACAGCCTATGATGCTCATGTAACATTAACTTTATGCAATGTATTTATGGATAGTATAGCTCAGCATGATGCTCGACTGCTCTGATCATTGAAGCACATGCTCTCTCCTGCAAACCAAATGTAATGAATAAACAAAGAAATAACATGAGGAGGATGGATCTAATAATAAACTCCTTGACGTTCATAAAACGAATGATGTAGGCCTATTCTGTAGCATTGAATGGCTGTAAGTGTAAAAAGTGTTGTGCAACGATATTGACCAGGGGTTTATGATTCACCACTCCTGCTGAGGTGGGAATAGGTTTGTTTTGGGAAGAGCCTATGAGGAGAAAGGTTGTGTCCCAAATGACACCCTATTCCCTATGTAGTGCACTACTTTTGACTATGGCTCATGCCCCTGGTCAAAAGTAATGCACTACATAGGGACAGGGTGACATTTGCGACGCCCTTATGCCTGAAGTGGTGTGAATGAGCCTTACAAAACCCTGTGAACAAAACCAGCCAGTGTGATCTGAGCACTTACTTCTGTGTCTTATAACGGGGTTTAGGCCCAGAATGCTAAACCAGCTTTCTATTACAAAATTATCCCATATAAAATCTTCTGCACACAATACAGTAAAAACTCAAGGGATTCTACTCAGGGTTCTTTCACTGACATAAATACACACATGAGGGAGATTCTCTTGATTGCCGAAGCAGAGCCTTGAGCAGAGCCTGTGATGTCATGAATCTTAATCTCATCTTTTGAGTGGATTTTGTGACCATGAAAGACGACAGTTGTTCTTTCATTACAGTTCGGTCTTGCGTGAGAACTGGGGAGGGAGATGGATTGATAGACCAAAATAGGTTCTGTTTCTACTAAATCTGCATGAGGCCTATAAAACAAAGTTCCCCCAACCACCCTCTCTTGTACACATCCCTTGTACACATTTTTCTCTGACTCCATCAGAAGATGAGACTGAAGACAAACTTATTCAACAGAAAATATTAGTTTTAATTTCCTGTTTCCGTTTTATCAGATTTCTCCACGGTTCGATTGATTCCTTCCAACCCCTAAAGACAAAGACAGATTGCTTCTTTATTGCTGACTAACCCATGTGCTGGTGATTGATGACTGACAAAGGGAAGAGTGAGGCCAGGGTCCGTATCCATAAATCATCTCAGAATAGGAGTGCTGATCAAGGATCAGTTTGGCCTTTCAGATCATAACTGTCAAGATTATCTGGACAGGTGGGGTCCTGATCCTAGATCAGATCTCCTACTCTGGACTGCCATAATGACTGACTGGCTAAGGTTTATGAGCAGCAGTTGGACACTAGGCTATTTCACAGACGAAAAGGAAGAAAACGGAGAACAGCATTTGTTTTGGAGTGAATCTGAAAGGAAGAGCTTTTAATGCAAGTGTGTGTGTGCATGTCCTACATTAAATGTATGGCTTTTAAAGATTATCAACTGCCTCTAAAGACACTTTAAAGTCTAACAAGATGTGGTTGCCTAGTGAGTGAGGATAACTATTAGAAATAGAGACACAGTACATTGAGTTGTTGCTACTTACAGGGTTATGTTGCCATTCATATTTACTTTATTTTGATGTAAAATGTGCAAAATACTGTTACACAAGATACACTTTAAAACATATGGTCTGTGGTAGCCTCGGACACAGTGTTTCTCCAATATTAATTTAGCAGTGGTGCACAGCCGCTGCTAAATGGTTGTCGCCATTAAAAAAAATATACAGTTGAAGTCGGAAGATTACATACACCTTGGCCAAATACATTTGAACTCAGTTTTTCACAAATCCTGACATTTAATCAGAGTAAAAATTCCCTGTCTTAGGTCAGTTAGGAACACCACTTCATTTGAAAAATGTGAAATGTCAGAATAATAGTAGAGAGAATGATTTATTTCAGCTTTTATTTCTTTCATCACATTCCTAGTGGGTCAGAAGTTTATATACACTCAATTAGTATTTGGTAGCATTGCCTTTAAATTGTTTAACTTGGGTCATTTCAGGTAGCCTTCCACAAGCTTCCCACTATAAGTTGGGTGAATTTTGGCCCATTCCTCCTGACAGAGCTGGTGCAACTGAGTCAGGTTTGTAGGCCTCCTTGCTCACACACGCTTTTTCAGTTCTGCCCACACATTTTCTATAGGAATGAGGTCGAGGCTTTGTGATGGCCACTCCAATACCTTAACTTTCTTGTCCTTCAGCCATTTTGCCACAACTTTGGAAGTATGCTTGGGGTCATTGTCCATTTGGAAGACCCATTTGCGACCAAGCTTTAACTTCCTGACTGATGTCTTGAGATGTTGCTTCAATATATCCACATTATTTTCTTTCCTCATGATGCCATCTATTTTGTGAAGTGCAACAGTCCCTCCTGCAGCAAAGCACCCCCACAACATGATGCTGCCACCCCCATGCTTCACGGTTGGGATGGTGTTCTTTGGCTTGCAAGCCTCCCCTTTTTTCTCCAAACATAACAATGGTCCTTATGGCCAAACATTTCTATTTTTGTTTCCTCAGACCAGAGGACATTTCTCTTCAAATTACGATCTTTGTCCCCATGTGCAGTTGCAAACCGTAGTCTGGCATTTTTATGGTGGTTTTGGGGCAGTGGCTTCTTCCTTGCTGAGGGGTCTTTACGGTTATTTCAATATAGGACTCGTTTTACTGTGGATATCGATACCTTTGTACCTGTTTCCTCCAGCATCTTCACAAAGTCCTTTGCTGTTGTTCTGGGATTGATTTGCACTTTTCGCACCAAAGTACATTCATCTCTAGGAGACAGAACGCGTCTCCTTCTTGAGCAGTATGACGGCTGTGTGGTCCCATGGTGTTTATACTTGCGTACTATTGTCTATACAGATGAACATGGTACTTGTGGAGGTCTACAATTTTCTTTCTGAGGTCTTGGCTGATTTCTTTTGATTTTCCCATGATGTCAAGTAAAGAGGTACTGAGTTTTAAGCATACGTCCACAGGTACACTTCCGATTGACTCAAATGATGTCAATTAGCCTATCAGAAGCTTTTATTTTATTTTATTTTTTATCCTTTATTTTACTAGAAAAGTCAGTTAAGAACAAACTCTTATTTTCAATGACGGCCTAGGAACAGTGGGTTAACTGCCTGTTCTGGGGCAGAACGACAGATTTTGTACCTTGTCAGCTCGGGGGTTTGAACTTGCAACCTTCTGGTTACTAGTCCAACGCTCTAACCACTAGGCTACCCTGCCATGACATCATTTTCTGGAATGTAAACTTCTGACCCACTGATACAGTGAATTATAAGTGTAATAATCTGTCTGTAAACAATTGTTTTAAAATTTACTTGTGTCATGCACAAAGTAAATGTTCTAACCGACTTGTCAAAACTATAGTTTTATAACAATACATTTGTGGAATGGTTGACAAACTAGTTTTACTGACTCCAACCTAAGTGTATGTAAACTTCCAACTTCAACTGTATATATATATATATATATATGTATATATATATATATATATATTTCTTTTTTTAAATGTCTGCCGAGATGCACTTTTAAGATCAGAGGGACAAGTTACAACAAGTTACATATCTTCCTCAAATTCTCATCAGATCATCTGAGAAACATTCAATAAAACTAGCTAGCTAGCCTGCTTGTAACCCTGGAAGTGTAGCCAATCCTATTAATAGATGTATGTAATCATTGTTATCTAAAATACAGTAACGTTACGCTAGCTATATTATTATTATACAGAAATGGCTGGTGTTGTCACTGAGATCAAGAGATAAAATTAAACTGCCCCTAATTTTCAGATGAGTTTCAAAGAACCACCCCAGCTACCCTCAGTGTATATTAGCTGTTCATCATGGCCGGTCTCCTACACTACTGTAATACTTGGTGAGAAATCCATCATGTATCGGACATGAGGTAATAGCTTTGAATTTAACATGGTTCACAGTCTTGTCACAGTAAGCTATATTAACTGTTATCTCAGAGCAGTCATACAGTGCATACTGTATGTGTACAGTACTTGGTTGCTTTTTAACACTCTACTTTAAGACATAAAAACTAGCCCCCATCTTGCGTATCATGACAACAAAGAGGCAACTGTCCCTGGTGTTTCTCAGAGAGTGAGGAGAAGATTAGGAAACGATGATCCAATCACAGGCAACCTGCCGCCTCAGAACTGACATTATGTAACTGTGTGGAGGCTTAGACAGCTCCGATGAATCTAACCCTGCTGTAAAACCAAACACGCCTCTTTATGTGTCATGATGCCGACAGATTATGAGAC
Organism: Oncorhynchus kisutch; assembly: GCF_002021735.2. Taxonomy (NCBI): domain Eukaryota; kingdom Metazoa; phylum Chordata; class Actinopteri; order Salmoniformes; family Salmonidae; genus Oncorhynchus; species Oncorhynchus kisutch. The sequence continues at coordinate 20,560,700 of NC_034203.2, forward strand.
AAACAGCAATGCACTCACACCCTCCGCCCATATAGCATGATGTTTATAAAACAATTGCTCTAATGCATCAAACACCACATCTTAAATAAGATAGATATATGGCATATGCCTCCATTTAATTTTTATTGATTATTATTTTAGAAGCCATCCTTATCACAACATTTTGAGAAGCAAAAAGAGGGCAGGCAAAGTTTGATAAAGGATTTTATTTTAGAACTGTACAATGCCAGCAGCATACCACCCCACATCCCACCGCTGGCTTGCCTTTGAAGCTAAGCAGGGTTGGTCCTGGTCAGTGGTGTAGTGGTTGGTGCCTGGAGAAGTGAGTATACTCTAATTTTGCCAAAAGTTTTCCAAACGGCCCGTGTGGCAAAGGAAAGGCAACCTGTGTGAAAAATTTCTATGAGAAACAGTGACATACACTCTGAATGACCTAAAATTATTAATCTCATATTGGTCTTTCACAGTCAGGCCAACCCAAGCTGTACTGTGCAGTAGGTTAATAGTAGGCCTACTACTGAAACAGATACAAAAAATGTTTCAGGTTTTTGTTCTCAAAGTCACACGTTTTTTTTTTTTACAGAAAAACAACAACATAGTATATTCTAAGTCCAAAACAATGCTTAGACCACATCAGGAGACCACTAGGTGCAGGCACATTGCACTATTTTTGATTAGTTGTGTTTCTGTAGCACATGAAATGGAGTTTGCAAAAGAAATTGCCACTGGATTAACGCAAATAATCATGATATCATTCTGAGGTAGGTATAGGCTACTTTGTAGCTAGTTAACATTTAATAGAGAAGGTTTTTGGGAAAGCCTTTCCATCTACCAGAAGATGGTTAGACCTTTCATTAGCATCACTATCTTTATCCTGTTCCTTAATTGTTTGAAACCTGGACGTTTTACTTTATATGAGGCATGTCTTACCTTACATTAAAGTAGCCTTTAGCCAAAATATTACCATAGAAACGTGGAGGCAAGAATTTGTTATAAGACTTACTCATATGCGTTCTCTTGTTCTATTGGTTTTCTTTCAACTTTCTTTCATTGTCTAGCAGGTAAAGGAATCATCCTAATCATCCTATCCCCATTGAGACTGGGTCTGTACCTCGATCTAAGTTGGATCGAATTAATTTCCACCCGGCACAGCCAGAAGAGGACTGGACACCTCTCAGAGCCGGGTTCCTCTATAGGTTTCTTCCTAGGTTCCTGGCCTTTCTAGGGAGTTTTTCCTAGCCACCGTGCTTCTACACCTGCATTGCTTGCTGTTTGGGGTTTTAGGCTGGGATTCTGTACAGCACTTTGTGACATCAGCTGATGTAAGAAGGACTTTATAAATAAATTTGATTATAAATACATTTAATTGATCACAGGAGTTTGGTGGCACCTTCATTTTGGAGAACGGGCTCGTGGTAATGACTGGAGTGGAATCAGTGGAATGGTATCAAATATATCAAACACATGGTTTCCAGGTGTTTGATGCCATTCCATATGCTCCGTTCCGGCCATTATTATGAGCCGTTCTCCCCTCAGCAGCCTCCACTGCAAGCACATGATAGTTGTTGTATTTTTAAATCACCCGTCTTTCTGACAGATATTTCCATCTCTGTCCAGGAAACCGCTTGCATGTGCTTTGCGCATTTTAGAAACAATGCTAATTGCGTGATTGTGTGTACATTGCTTCGCCTAAAATGTTAAGAAATAATAGTTGATCAACATTTTAAGATAAACATTCTGATCTGTACCATCAGCCCTGTTAATTGATACAGCTTATACCTAAACTACACTACTTTGATAGCTATCAGCAGGTGCGCAACTCTGGTTTTAGAAGTGGGGGGAGATAAAAAAAGAAAAAATACAAATTGCCAGTCGGATAAACACTCCAAACAACCTACCTGACCACTCGGAGGCGTCCGCATGGTCCTAAAGCACACCATTGCCTCGTTTTGTATACACATTCCAACGATAAAACTGGGGCGGGGGGGAATGCAATTTCAGAATGTGGGGGCATGTCTGTCCCCAGTGAAAGTTGTGCCCCTGGTTATCAGTGGGGATTAAGTGAGTATATGCATTCTCCACTGAAAAATAAGTGGATATACGGAGTATCCCTGCGTATTCCCTCCACTACACCATTGGTCCTGGTCAGTCCCTGGATGGGGGACCAGATGCTGCTGGAAGTGGTTTTGGAGGGCCAACAGGAGGCACTCTTTTCTCTGGTCTAAAAAAAATATATATATCCCAACGCCCCAGGGCAGTGATTTGGGACCTTGCCCTGTGTAGAGTGCCGTCTTTCGAATGGGACGTTAAATGGGTGTGCTGACTCTCTGTGGTCACTAAAGATCCCATGCACTTATTATAATAGTAGTGGTGTTAACCCCGGTTTCCTGGCTAAATTCCCAATCTGGCCCTCATACCATCATGGCCACCTAATCATCCCCAGCTTCCAATTGGCTCATTCATCCCCGCTCCTCTCCCCTGTAACTATTCCCCAGGTTGTTGCTGTAAATGAGAATGTGTTTTCAGTCAACTTACCTGGTAAAATAAGGGTTAAAAAACAATCTTGTGCTCAGACTGGTTGGTCCTTTCTGACACAGATAATTTTTTTCTCTCTCATTGAATAGACATAGAAGTTTCGATGTAGAAAACTAGATACTCCAGTAGAAAATACATCTGGAAAAACTCTGCTCCTGTAATCTATTTAGAGGAGAAAATGACAGGAGCAGTATTCCTTCATGGGCTCGAGTTCGTGGATGACTGGGGTGAACCAACTTCTCTCTGCCTTGATTGCTGAATGCTTTCTGTTTTTTGATTGCCATGATTAAGTGAAGCCTAACATTGAAGTTTAATTTCTTAAATTGTTTTTAGAAGGCATAACTCCGGTTCCTGCTGAACTGAGCCAGTGCTCATTATATCAAACTGTTATCAGCTCAGTAGGCACAGGAGGTTGAGCCCCGCGACTCGCAAAGTTCTGTTTTCACCACAGGGGGGCACACCCTCAATGTGGTGGGAGTTATTGTGAACAGTCCCTTTGTCCAGATAGATACACAGTTGAGTCCATGTGAGATCTGGTGGACGAGTCATTCCAAGAACAGCAGTCGTCATGATTATAATGCATACACCCACATGGTAAATTGTTTTCACAACATGAGGATCTAAACATGAGTCTCAAAATCACATGAGCACAGAGTAAACCTAACTACATAATATAATAACATAATGAAATTTAATTCATCATTCATTTCCTTACCAATTACAAACGCATTGCACATGCTGAGATAAATAGACTGTACTGAAAAATAAACCACTCGAAACACTTCACAGCACGACATGATATACAGTGTTTATATTTCTCAAGAGCAATTTAGAACGGCTTTGACCGTACCCCTCGACTTGACCCCCTTGATTGAAAATTTGAGCATTGTTCACAATTAGATTGTTTCTGGTTTTCCCAATGGGACATTTTCTGTATTTCCTTCCTGTATGAGACAGAAATACAGCTCTCCCCCCTCCCGATAGTGTTTGCTCGCCCCTCCATCATGTCCAGGGTCTCACTCCACTGCTGATGAGAGAGGGCCTCTGAGGAGCGGAACTTAGCCACTGTGAACATGGGCTTTCACAGATCTGTTCACAAAGCGAGCTAAGTCCTGCACCTCACGAAACTCTGAACCCTGTATCATTAGATCCAGATGTCACCCATCTCTCTTGTATGTTCACATATTTTGGTATGCACGTTTTTTCTTTTTTTATCCAGAAAGTTCGAGCCTTCAGCTATAGATAAGCATTGTGTTACGGGATGCTGGTGGAGATATTTGGAGAAGATGGCTTCGGGATAATATTCTGGATGTTGTATCCCTGCATGAATAAAGTGCTAGAATATATTTACCAGTTCAGAGTGGGTTGTTGAGACTGAACAAGTGACTGGGAAACCACAATTAGATGTTGAGGAACATTTCACATTTGTAGCTTGAAGAATGCTTGTCTGGGGCCGTTAACTATATCCTGAACATGAGAGCCATTGGCCTCAATAGTTGTGATCCTCATCCCCAGTGACCTTCTGAAGGAACATGTAGCATAGGGACAGTAGACAAAGGTTGAGTAGGCAACAGGCTCCAGCAGGATTGGATGGGGATGATGTTGAAGAGTGTGGCATGCAGCTGGTTGGAAATCCCTGGCAATGTGATTTTATGATACAATACCAAATCACTCTGCCAGGAATCCCACTGGCTGCCCCATGTAAGATGGAGAGAGAGAAAGAGAGAGAGGGGAGAGAGGCTGACAGACGGACAGATAGACAAACAGAATACAACAGCCTTATAGTCAGGTAGAGAGCAGACTGATGGCAGGTGTCTGTGCAGTATGGCCGAGTCCAGCCACTCATCACCCTGTAATTACAGTTAACACATGTCCCTCCCTGAGCTCACTGTTCCCCTCCTCATCCTCTTTTTAACAGTCCTATAGGAATAGTCCTGTAGGAGGGGGGCTCACATTCACTGATGCACCTGAGCAAACACACTCAATCTCTATGCCTGTTTAGAAAACCCTCAAACTGGACTGGATGTAGTTACACTTTCCACATCCTTTGACTACATGCTTCTTCATGACCTTTTGACCTGTACTATTAAATAATTTATTTTGCATTGTATTTACAGTCATACATACAGTACAAATGATGTCAATTAAATGAATGATTATGTAATTTAGATATATGTGTGCCACTGCACTACATACGGTGCATTCGGAAGGTTTCCCGACCCCTTGTCTTTTTCCACATTTGTTTTACGTTACAGCCTTATTCTAGAATGGATTGAATTGTTTTTTCGCCTCATCACTCTACACACAATACCCCATAATGACAAAGAAAAAACAGGTTTATTTAAAATAAAATAAAATAATATTACATAAGTATTCAGACCCTTTACTCAGTATTTTGTTGAAGCACCTTTGGCAGCGATTACAGCCTCGAGTCTTCTTGGGTATGACACTACAAGCTTGGCACACCTGTACTTGGGGAGTCTCTCCCATTCTTCTCTGCAGATCCACTCAGGCTATGTCAGGTTGGATGGGGAGCGTCGCTGCACAGCTATTTTCACGTCTCTACAGAGATGCTCGATCGAGTTCAAGTCCGGGCTCTGGTTGGGCCACTCAAGGACATTCAGAGACTTGTCCCGAAGCCACTCCTGTGTTGTCTTGGATCTGGGCTTAGGGTCGTGGTCTGTTGGACCTTTATGGTAAACTCCAAGCGGGCTGTCATGTTCCTTTTACTGAGGAGTGGCTTCCATCTGGCCACTCTACCATAAAGGCCTGATTGGTGGAATGCTGCAGGGATGGTTGTCCTTCTGGAAGGTTCTCCCAACTCCACAGAGGAACTCTGGAGCTCTGTCAGAGTGACCATCGGGTTCTTATTCACCTACCTGACCAAGGCCCTTCTCCCCTGATTGCTAGGACGAGTCTTGGTGGTTCCAAACTTCTTCCATTTAAAAATTATGGAGGCCTCTGTGTACTTGTGGACCTTCAATACCGCAGACATTGATACCCTTCCCCAGATCTGTGCCTCGACACAATCCTGTCTCGGAGCTCTACGGACAATTCCTTCAACCTCATGGCTTGATTTTTGCTCTGATATGCACTGTCAACTGTGGGACCTTATATAGACAGGTGTGTGCCTTTCCAAATGATGTCCAATCAATTGAATTTACCACAGTTGGACTCCAATCAAGTTGTAGAAACATCTCAATGATAATCAATGGAAACAGGATGCACCTGCGCTCAATTTAGAGTCTCAAAGCAAAGGGTCTGAATACTTACATAAATAAGGTATTTCTGTTTTGTATTTTTAATAAATGTGCTTTGTCATCATGGGCTATTGTGTGTAGATCGATGATGGATTAAAAAAATAATAATACATTTTAGAATAAGGCTGTTATCGTAACAAAATGTGTAAAAAGTCAAGGGGATGGAATACTTTCTGAATGCACTGTACATTTAAATGACATTTAAATTTAAAGTACTATTTATTAGATACTACCTAGCAAGTCTTTATGGCATCAACCATAGAGATACAATTAGTGTTCTTTATATGTCATTCTAACACTTAAAAGTTCATGTTCAGCTCACTCTATGTTGAAACATACTCACCTTCAGGATGTTGTCTATGTTGGACATTTTCTAAAACTCTGAGATCCATACTGTAAAGAAATTAAAAAAGAATAATTAATCCAGAGATTAAAATAATAACCTAAAGATAAGAATGAATTCAGAGATGAAAAGAACCAGAATTACAAGGTCTAAAGTAATCTACAGTACTTGGACCTCTGGGCACAGAGAGAGCAGCAGTGGCTGATGGACTTGAGACTAAAGGTTTGCCATACTTCTCACACAGCTCAGAATCAGGAGACCTCTCCTCCCTATCAGTAGACAAGCAATCCAAAAACAGAACCAAGGTGCAAAACATGGCATTTCGAAATATTGATTCAAATATTTTCCTGTATCGTTTACAGCGTGCGGTTAACTCTTTCCGCTGCAGTCGGCTTTACACACTTCAGTTGTCGTCACTGACTGACTGCTCCTGGGTTGTAATAATGGGTGAAATGGAACATTTTATGCCATCATCATCATCGTCTCACGATTCTGTTTTGATTAGAATTTTGTGGTTCGTAAACTTTATTTAAGGTATCAGCAGTGACCATCACAAACTTGGGGGGAGGGAAATGGATGCATAATAAACATGTGTCATCCTAGAAATTCATGACAGTATATAATCTGATAAAAGTTTTTAATTGCATAATTTGTCCATTATGCTTCTTAATCACACCTTACAGTTATTTTGTCTTAGATCATGGCGAACATTTACAGACATGCTCTGAGGCAAGGAAGATAGCAGACATCTTGTGGCTTGAACGTTGGGCAGCTCCCTTCCAAGTCTGACAGCTAAATTCATGTTAATTAAACTGGCCCAGTTCCGGGAAACAGACTACTGAATTAAAGCCCATCTTTAAAGTTAAATTACTTGTGCCTTCCACTCACTCTCTTCTTTACAGCTCTTTATAGCCTAGAGAAAGACTTGATTGACTGAATGAAAGGAAAATCAAAGATAGCTTATAATGAAAGATAGGATGCCATCAAATTAAATACATTGATGTATAATAGGTGTCAAAAGGACATGAAGAAATAACAGATTTTCAATTTAAAAGACTTTCAGATGAGTTATATGAGCAAAAGTGTGCAAGCTGTTATGTTCATACATTTTCCAAAAAATATTTTTAATCGTACAGAGATGTACCCTATTCATTGCTAGTTTCTTTTCACCACAAGTAAATTATAACTCAAAACATGTCAAGATTTTACATGTGACGTCATAAGCCTGTCCACAAAATTGGAGAGTATCGCTGCTTTGAGTCTATGGACAGACCACAAATCCCTTTGATAATGGCCATAGTGGGATCACTCCCCTCTCCAATTACTGTATGAAGATCAGCCCTGTCCTGTGAACACCACTTGTCTTCATAATACTGTATATTAGTTTCATGAAGAACACATATACTGTACATTCTTCCCTATACATGTTAACAAGCTTTAGTCTGCTTTAATCAACTTTCCTTCTATGGGAACTTCTGAAGTTTTATTCTTACATTTGAGGATAGTTTGTACATGGCAAGTCTCACTAAATCACACAAATCACATTTCTAGAATTGCAGAAGCTTGCTCTCTCTAGGCTAAATCATTTCCGTTTGAGACCAGCCATTGGCACCTCACTTGCCTCCATTATAAACCAGCACTCAATACTGAGATTGGCTGAGGCATTACAGCCCTACTGCCACTGGCTGCCAAACAATCATGGAGTTCGTCTCCCAGTCTTTATGTTGTGCCAGAACCTTTCTCCTTGATTGCCCACAGTCTCAGCTGTTATGGCTAGACAACTACTCTGCTCTGGCAGCAGGCCAGAGAAAAGGGCAGCACGTTATTTGGTCTGGCCCTCAGTCAGATGCCATTCCAAATCAAATCAAATGCTATTTGTCACATACACATGGTTAGCAGATGTTAATGCGGGTATAGCGAAATGCTTGTGCTTCTAGTTCCGACAGTGCAGTAATATCTAACAATAATATCTAACAGTAATATCTAATAAGTAATCTAACAATTCCCCAACAACTAACAACTAACTAAAGTGGCCAGTGATTGGGTCTCGATGTAGGCAGAAGCCTCTCTGTGTTAGTGATTGCAGTTTAGCAGTCTGATGGGCTTGAGATAGAAGCCATTTTTCAGTCTCTCGGTCCCAGCCTTGATGCACCTGTTCTGACATCGCCTTCTGGATGATAACGGGGTGAACAGGCAGTGGCTCAGGTGGTTGATGTTCTTGATGATCTTTTTAGCCTTCCTGTGACATCGGGTGCTGTAGGTGTCATGGAGGGCAGGTAGTTTGCCCCCAGTGATGCGTCGTGCAGACCGCACCACCCCTTGGAGAGCCTTGCAGTTGAGGGCGGTGCAGTTGCCGTACCAGGCTGTGATACAGCCCGACAGGATACTCTCAATTGTGCATCTGTAAAAGTTTGTCAGGGTTTTGGGTGACAAGCCACATTTCTTCAGCCTCCTGAGGTTGAAGAGGCGCTGCTGCACCTTCTTTACCACACTGTCTGTGTGAGTGGACCATTTCAGTTTGTCTGTGATTTGTACGCCGAGGAACTTAAAACTTTCCACCATCTCCACTGCTGTCCCTTCGATGTGGATATGGGGTTGTTCCCTCTGCTGTTTCCTGAAGTCCACAATCATTTCCTTTGTTTTGTTGACATTGAGTGAGAGGTTGTTTTCCTGACACCACACTCCGAGTGCCCTCACCTCCTCCCTGTAGGCTGTCTCGTCATTGTTGTTAATCAAGCCCACTACTATTGTGTAGTCTGCAAACTTGATGATTGAGTTGGAGGCATGCATGGTCATGCAGTTGTGGGGGAACAGGGAGTACAGGAGGGGGCTGATCACGTGTTGAGGTGTTGAGGATCAGCGAAGTGGAGATGTTGTTTCCTACCTTCACCACCTGGGGGCGGCCCGTCGGAAAGTCCAGAACCCAATTGCATAGGGCGGGGTTGAGACCCAGGGCCTCCAACTTGATGATGAGCTTAGAGGGTACTATGGTGTTGAATGCTGAGCTGTAGTCAATGAACGGCATTCTTACATAGGTATTCCTTTTGTCCAGATGGGATAAGGCAGTGGACAATGTGCAGTGTGATGGCGATCGACTAGTCTCTCAAATCACTTCATGATGACAGAATTGAATGCTCATGGGCGGTAGTAATTTAGTTCAGTTATCTTTGCCTTCTTGGGTTCAGGAACAATGGTAGCCATCTTGAAGCATGTAGGGACAATATACTGGGATAGGGAGCGATTGAATATGTCTGTAAACACACCAGTTCCTTTTAACATGAGTCTTCAATATTCCCAGGTAAGAAGTTTTAGGTTGTAGTTATTATAGGAATTATAGGACTATTTCCCTCCATACCATTTGTATTTCATTAACCTTTGACTATTGGAGGTTCTTATAGGCACTTATTACAAAAGTGTATATATATATTTTTTTTTAACCTTTATTTAACTAGGCAAGTCAGTTAAGAACAAATTCTTATTTTCAATGACGGCCTAGGAACACTGGGTTAACTGCCTGTTCAGGGGCAGAACAACAGATTTGTACCTTGTCAGCGTGTGGATTTGAACTTGCAACCTTTCAGTTACTAGTCCAACACTCTAACCACTAGGCTACCCTGCCGCCCCATATACACATTTCAAAAAAAAAAACGGCAATTTAATCGGTATCGACTTTTTTTGCCCTCCAATAATCGGTATCGGCGTTGAAAAATCATAATCGGTCGACCTCTAGTTCCTAGGCCGTCATTGAAAATAAGAACGTGTTCTTAACTGACTTGCCTAGTTAAATAAAGGTATAAAAAAATATTTAAAAATCGGCGCCCAAAAATACAGATTTCCGATTGTTATGAAAAGTTTAAATTGGACCTAATTAATCGGCCATTCCGATTAATCAGTCGACCTCTAACAGGGAGTGAGCAAAGCGGGCCTTTGGCTGTTTGGCAGGGTGGGTGGGGGTCACTCAGAGGAGCCATGATGTAGGCAGACAGAAGCACACTGATAACTTCAGTTGGAGATGAGAACAGAGAGGCTCAAACAGCCACAAGGCCTCTGGCTCTGCTAGGGAGTATAGAGATCTGTCTCTGCCAGGCTAGAATCACCTGCAGCTGGATTACAACCACCCAACTAAACCACTATATACAGTATACACCACCAGTCCATCAGTAAAGATACTACGAAATACTGACGGGCACCTATTTGCAATGAAATTATGTTAACATGGAAATACCCGTCATTCAAAGTGAACTCATGAACTGTGAGGTTCCTGTCACTGTTATGATTATAATTCAGAGCTAAACAGTAATTAACCAATAATATATTTATTTGTGGTTTTTGAGATGAGTCTTCCCTTCTGAGACTAAATATCACTAGAAGGAAAGGACATTGCAATTCATCAACTGTATGTTCATGCAAATCACAAGTGTTGTACCACTGTGGTACATTTAGCTAACCTAAAACATCTGAAACTTCAGAGTCTGTTAAAAGAAAACACATTTGATAGAACTTGCAACTGAAAACATTCTCTATAAGTGGCTGTTGTGTCAGAAAAATATGATAATATTGCCACCACTGTTACAAAGACAACAATACAAAAAAAATGCTTCTATGTAATTATGTGGAGAAAAAAAACTATATAATTCCAGAAATTATTTGATAGGTTGATGTACACTAACCACACCTAGAAGGTCTTCACACTTACTAGAATTTTCGCAAAAATACGTTGGCTACACGTATACTGCAATGTAAACTTGCGGACTTCACGTCTCAACCGCTACCTCAGGAGGTAGCGCACGACATGTGCTGCCCTCTGAGCAGGGCAGTGTCTCGTTTTTTATTTTTTTACCTTTATTTTACTAGGCAAGTCAGTTAAAAACAAATTCTTATTTTCAATGACGGCCTAGGAACAGTGGGTTAACAGCCTGTTCAGGGGCAGAACGACAGATGTGTACCTTGTCAGCTGGGGGATTTGAACTTGCAACCTTCCGGTTACTAGTCCAACGCGCTAACCACTAGGCTACCCTGCCGTTGAGCCAACAATCGTAATAGCATAGACATGTTTTTGAAACAGCTTTTACTTATATTTGAGACTATATACAGTTTTTACCTGAAATTGTAGTAACAGCCTGTTATGCATTCTGAAATTGTCGCTGTAGCTTTAAATCTCAACAGGGTTTATTTATAGATTTTTTTGGACTACACTGAGCCACCAAGGTCCAGGCAAGAAGCAACTCCCACGGGAATTATCAACATTTTCAGTCGCAATTTGCTTTTACCTCATATAATGTCTTCCATGATCAATAAAGCCAGCTTTGTTCTAAGGTAACCTTAATGCTGGCGTAAGCCTAAGAGCTCCTATGGTTCAGCTAAAAGTTAGCATTCACCTACAGCTAGCATGTTTATGTGAGGATGCAGCCATTATTTAGCTAGCTTGCGAGCAGTTACCTAGCTGTGTAGCCTATATTATAATATGAATGACACTGTATGATAACGTTACAGTACTTTTATTCAGTATTCGTATGGGAGGGGTAAATGTTAATTGTTGATATGCTAACGTTACTTGATCATGGAGCATGTCGTTAGTTAAAGCTATGGCTACAATTTCAGAACGTAACAGGCCGTTACTATAAAAACGAATTACAGCTGTTTCAAAAACATTGCTACGCTGTTACAGTTTTTACTGTAAGTGTTGGCTCAACAAGACATTGCTGTTTACACTGCCCTGCTTAGAGGGCGCTAGCTCCGGAGGTAGCGGTCGAGATGTGACACGTTAGTAAGTTTACATTGAAGTATATGTGTAGCCGATGGTATTTTTCGTGAAAAGTTTAGTTAAGTGTGAAGACTCTCATAGATAACGCACCTGTCTAGTCTGTAGTGATAATCAGAAACAGTCAAAAATATATATATACTAAAATACAAGCGCAAAGTATTTATTTCAAAATCCATTGGTTGGTTTACATTTGCGTGTGGAAGGACTAAACTAAAAATAATTATTTTGAGGTTAGCAGCCAAATTAAACCTCTTCCATAGAAACTTCTTCAGTCACTAAATGTCTTACAGACCTTTAGCCCCAGGTATCTGGAAGCAAAGCAACCCTTAACTTTACAACATGAAACCAGTGAGTATGTTCAGGTCTTTAAAGTGCACTCTGAGGACACACATTTGAATCAAACCAGGCTCACAGACCAAATTAATGCTTTGGCTGCATGAAACCAAACAGAGCCTTTAACTTCCATCGCCAAAGAAAGCAGTCAAAATGCAAAAGCTTTGAGAGAAATGACTACAGTGAGTGTTCCTATCTGAGCATTAGAGAGTCATAAGAGATGAGGTGGGTACATGCTATTCCAATGGGTGTTGAATGACGTGACTGAACTTTCATGGCCGGCCAAACAAACCACATGAAAATATACTATTGTGTACCATGGTATAAATACTGTAGCATTACTATATTTATATACTATGGTGTTTTTGTGGACTTTACTGAAGTATTCACTGTAGTGTTTCTGCAGACATGACTGTAGTTTACACAATAGTGTTTTTGTTTCATTGATTTCTCCTTGAGGAAACCTACTGGTCAAACACTAAAAGAGCAACTGTTTCATAATCTGTTATTAGGTAGGACTGGAGGCTGAACTTGGCATGCAGGTTTCTCACTCATGGGTGGCACACATTCTGATATGCGGTAGTGTTTTTGCAGACACTGTAGTGTGTTGCGGATATTACTATAGTATTTACTAGTGCTTTTTGTGGCTAATACTGTAGTATTTACTATAGTATTCTACAGTATATTACACAATTATATCATAAGTACTACACATGATTGCGGGATACTACAGTGTGGAGAATAGTATACTAAAGAATTCTACAGTAAGTACTATAGTATTCTATAGTCTGCTGTAGTCTTTTTTTCATGTGGGAAAAAGAGAACTCAACTCTATGCTTATAGAAATTAAACATTTTACATCATTAATAAACTTAAAATATAAAAAACCGACAGTGATAGTTTGCAATTAACCTGTCACAAGTACTTGCATATCATTTTCTGATTAAGATGCAGTGAGACAAGTAGCAGCAACAATGCTTTTTTTCTCACACGTAAATGAAGGTAGGCAGAATTTGGGGACTTTATGAGGCTTGGGAAAATGCAATAAAATGTGAATACACCCATCTGTTGGACCTTAGAGGACTTCCTGTAAACAAGCTTGGGAGAGGAAAACCTCTACCACCAGCTCCTCGTCTATAATTGCTGTTTCATCTTTATTTTCTTCTTGCCATTAGCATACCTACTCTTATTTTCTCTCTACCTACTTCTCTTATCTGTCTCCTTTCATTTTCTTTCACTCTCCCTCTCTTTGGCTTTCCTTTCTACAAATAACTCTAAATTATATTGTTTACCTGAAAATAGTGGTAGTAGTGGTAGTGTTGGAAGCTAACATTGCTTTGATGTAAAGAGGAAATAAAGACTATTGTTATTGTTAACATTTTTCTATATAGTTATACATGTATTGTATATAATATATACTTATATTTCCTAATTTATGAGTTTGATCAGATCAATATGTGATTTGATTATTCTGTAGTTTTATCATCCAGAATCAAATCTAGCATCAGATTTATGCATTATATCACAATATCTAACCTCTGCTGACACATCCCTCATGGGTAATCATGCATACATACATCTATATTCCACCTGTAAACTACATGCGATTACATTTCCTGACACAGAAATTCACCAGGGAAATCATTTCTCAATGGAAAATGTTGAATTACATTAACGGTGACATTGTTGTTGAATGCAAGCAGACAAATTATAATTACATACATGTATTATATCTTTCTATTTAGGACTAAATAAATGAGTAATATCTAAATAAATATATTATAGAGGATATAGAATTTGAATCATGTATTTATTATATTCAATATATTATGTTTTATTTCCATTTACTCATGACCAAGGATTTTAGTTGCAAATAATATGATATTGTATAATTAAATTTACATTGTGCCCTGATATGTTGCTTTGTGTACAGTTTGTTTCCTTTCAATCAATTCATTTTCTATATTGATTTGTGTAATTTCCTTATTCTTACAATAAAATGTAAAAATTAACTATGAGCCTCTTTTTTTTCTCCCCATTCCATAAAGACATGTCAAGACTTTCCGTCAATAAGAACTCATAGGAAATAAAACCAACAACATAATAGTATGGTACAGACCGGGTTCACTCTATGGTTCAATTATATCTCCATTAAAATAGTTATAAGTTATAATCACTGAGCGCACCTCTGAAACCTAGGATCATCAACTGTAAATATATTCAATATTCATTTTGTTAGTGGTACATATAAATACATATATTCCAGTTAAATTAAGTATATGTACACCGTTGGCTAAATATTATCAATATTTCCAGTGTAAAAAGTTATTTTTGAAAAAAATATTACAAAGAAACTATCCCAATCGTTTAAACATGACCCATCGCTTTGCCAATTCACGTCTGTGGCAGCTATACGTATCTATGAATCGACTCTATTCAGTCCTGTCTAGACTCTAAAAAGGTATCTCTATGTTCACTAAGAATATGAACATGTGGGTTAGCTGTTTTTTCCCCCAGTGATATACTGTTGTTGGAGAATCTCAGTAAGATGTATAATGCTAGCTGAAAAACCCAACCCTGCTATATTATAATGGCCAACTGGCCAGCAAAGAGAACCACAGTGTTGATCTAATCATTCAGTGATGTCAGGTGGAAAAGACGGCTTACTTCCTCCCTCTGTGCCAACACTCAGCCCAGAGAGAAAGGGGAGAGAGAGAGAGAGAGAGCGGGAAGGTTAGGCAAGGCACATGGCCCGGCTTTCTTATTCATTATACAACTTCTAACTTCTGAAGACTGTGTTACAGTTGTTTATTTCTCCCTACTTCCTCCTCTCATATTTTATACATTTTCAAGGAGAGCCATATAAGCAGTGAAGCATGGGAGGTTTACATTCATGTAAACACATCTAATTGATTCTGGGAATATTGTTAGATTGTGCTACATTAATTTAAAATTTAAAGCAATATGTCCAGGCTATAACAAAAAATGGACTCTGGTACACATACTGAATATAAGACGGTTATGTGGACTCTTTCTACGCTGCCACCAATACAAAAAGGATTGTGATCCTCTGACGAGGTGCACTAAAAGCACAAGATATTTTCGTACAATTCCTTCCCAGATATCAACCATCACAAAGCAATAGAAATGGTGTTTTGTTGTGGATCCCATTTCAAGTACATCTGCAACACACTGAAACAAAATGTGGACCCTAGAATTACCAGGCCATTGTTAAAACCCAACAAAAAAGCGCAGTCTTGTCCAATGTACACAGTGAAACAACAGCATTGTGTTGAATAGTGCGAAAAGGCTGGAAAATTGTGTAGCAAATGATCTGTCATTATTACGTTTTTTAAGTATTTTCCTTTTTAGTATATATTTTTTATTAGTAAATCAACTAAATATTGAGGATTAAAAAAAGTAAGTAAAGATATCAATTAGGGGCTGGCAAGTCCTACAGTTTTGGCTTTGTTTCAATGTAGCATTTTGACATGTTTACATTCCTTCCTAGTCTAAACCAAAGCACTGAATTGCTATTGAATCTTTTTGCTCCAACTGTCATATATACTATGGGTGTTTTCAGAGGTTTATCTAAAAGGTTATCTTAAGCAATCTAAAAATTGTACAAAGTCGACTAAGCAGATAACTTTTCATTCATTCCCTGTACGGGTGTACAGGGGAAATACAGGTGCGAACCAAATGCACATTACACATGCTGGAGACCCGAACTGCTCTGAAGGATCAAACAGTACTCCAAGTACTTACTGTAAAGTACTATACTGTTGTATTAAATATCATACAATTACAGTTTCCATTTGCAACAAAAATCTTGAAGTTATTGTATGTAGTTAAACGGTTGCTGTAAGAATACATTTTTACATTAAACACAAACTTTAAATGTTAACAGATTTTGGAAAAGCACCTTCTTACTCACACAAAAGTACTGCCAGCTTCCATTTGGGATTGATTTAAAGCCCAATGATCTTTATATGAACTTAGTGCGGTGATCCCAAAGCCATTGGTTAAAGAGAGAATGCAGTGGATCATACATGTTGCTCCTTAGCTCCAATGCAACCCCAAGCTCAAACTGTGCTCCAACTAGTGCGCTCCTCCTCCCCTCTTTAAGTTAGGGACTGAGTCAAAGGCATACACATCATTCACAGAAGTTTCAAAACCACACCCAGAACTGCTTGCAAAGGAGGGGAAACACTGAGTTTTCCTTAAATAACACCAGGAGAAGGGAGGAAACTCCTGTTTTCTGCACAGCCAATCTCTCAAATAGCCATGTAGTAGGTTGTGTTTTGAAAAGAAAATTATGATGCAGTTGTCATTTTCAGGATGTTTATTTTTTTCAGCTAGGGGGGGGTTCTATTTTAAAGAAGTAAGTAGGTGTGTGGTGGGCTCTGGCTCTAAACACCATAGAGTATAGAGATATGTGGTCTCAGGTCATAGTGTGTAGTGGTAATTGAATATACGCTGTGTTTGCATACTGCATGTGCGTGTGTGGTTGGTGTGTGCGTAGGCACATGGGCATGTAGTTGAGAGCTCTCTTCATCCTGATTCCCGTCCTTGATGACAACCAGCTGCACCTCTTTCCTTTGTGAGTGGGCAGCATGTAGCCTTCATCCCTCTTCATACACATGAATCTCTTTACGATAAAGAAGCACACCATTTCTATAGCACAAATTGCGCTGCCATTTTTGTTGTGTGGGTTGTGCAATCCTGGTTGATAACATTGCTACATGCTTTTTACTTTCTGTAATTAGGGCTATATGAAATCTATAGTGATTTGTAGTTTGTAAAAAACAAAGTTGTTTCTTTTGGGTAATAAGTACAAAATTAATTTGACATTAAAGCATTGTTTTCCAGCATGAAAATGCTATTGGATTTGTGACAAATAGTATATTGTTAGGAACAGTACATCCTTTGATCTGTTATCTTTTCCCCAGACTAATCATTTACAAATGACAGCCCGGAACTAAAGGTGTAGCCTGGAGCTTGTGAGGGGTACCAGGGTTTGTCCACCAGTTTCTATTTACAGCATAATGTTATGTTGCTAGGGAACATCGTTGTATTATCAAACCAATCAAATGACCATAAATGTTTCTCTCATTATCTGGGATGCATATTGCTTTGCATATTCTTTCCAGTATACAGTACTGTGGCTACAAAGAAAGCTTGATGCAGCTAAACAATATGCAACCAAATGTTCTTTCAAAGTCAACCTGACTTCTCTGACATAATCTAGTTGAAAGGCTGTTCTGACTAGGAATTTCAAAAACTGGAGGAAAGAAGTTTCACAAACTTTATACTCCCATTTGTTTGTTTGAATAAATTGTCTTAAATACGCAATATCAAACAATGGACAACCCGTTTGAAAGCAATGTGAAAGCAGGTTGACAAAGGAGGGGTCTAGAACCAAACTATAAAATGTTGTATTTTGTCTGGCAGGTTGCCCAGACGGCAAGTGAAAACAAAGGCTGCCTACGCACTCCCTATCTGTGACTTGAGACAGGCAGCCAGACACAGACAAGCAGAACCACAAAGGGAACACTTTCATCTGTATGTCATTGCATAGGAAACCCAGCTCACAAGAAAAATGACTACAGCTTATAAAGGCTTAATAAAGCCTTCATAAACACTACATAAATGTGTTACAAATCATCTATAACCAAATGTCATGATTTATAAAGGGTTCATAAATGTGGCATAACTGTGACATAACCACCAATGTCAAATATGACATAAAGCTATTTTTTTTTAAATAACGGGTGGCATAAGCACTGCTTAAAAAAGACAGTATTAATCATATGAAATTGATACCTCACAAAGCATTTATAACCCTGTCATGCATCTTGGTAGAGCATTGCAACACCAGGATATTATGTTTGATTCCCAGGACCACCCATACGTAAAAATGTATTCATACATGACTCTAAGTCGCTTTGGATAAACGTGTCTGCTAAATGTTATATATTATATTTCACTGAAACATTTCTTGGATGGCCCAACCTCCTTCCCTCTTGGGTGTATAGTCAATATTGGACCTGACCTCAACTTCCCCCAAAATGCTGTGCTGCAGGATGACTCACACTCTAACGTGCAGCCATGCACAGCAAAAAAAGGACAAATTCTGATTTCTTGGTTTTGTTTTTCCAGGTTTCGTAACCCCCCCCCCCCCCATTTTTTCTAGCTTACCTCAAATTTTCACACTTTTTATTAGAAAAATAACCAAATTTGATGTTCTGTGTTCACAACAATGCCTATATCACATCAGGGGGTGACTTTTGAGGTCTGGGACAAATCTAAGGAACTTAGATTTTTTTGTGTATATGCCCTTTAATCCAGTGAGCATGCCCTGCACTGTTGTTTGGTTAGCAGGCTTTCTGCAGTAAGCGCACATGTGATGTGATTTGTCCGCCAGTGAAATGGGTGGAGTGAAAGGCCAGCAACATACCGTATTATTTGAAGACCGATGAAATGACACCATATACAGTATGTGACCCGTCTCTAGACGACAGGCGTATGTCACACGTCACTACTTCACAGGAGAGGCATTTGAAAGTCATCTTGTCCAAATGGTGTCATAAAGGCATTTCCTAACAGACCTGCTCACTTTTTGTTGTTGTTACTTTCAAGGTTTTAATCAACAAGCAGTACCTCCAGCAGGAACAGAGGCAATAACCATTCATCCGCCGGCTCAGGGACAAGCTATATTATTCACAGCCCTGTGTAATGTTCAATGTCATTGCATTGCTGAACTTTTTAAAACTTTGTGTGTTTGTATTGTTTTAAAAACAATAAAATAAAAGGGATGCATAGTTGGAACATGTCTTTAATGTTTATTTGTTTTAGCTGTTAGTGATCATTCAGTGTTAATACATTTGTGTTTACATCATTCAGCCTCTATGTATGTGTTATGAATGACCAAAGGGGTCTGACTTTATAGTATGTACAGCCTCATATGATACAAGGCATTATGTACAGTATGTGCTATAAATGACCAACGGGTTCTGACTTTTTATGAAGTACAGCATCAAGCGATATAGAGTCTTTATGGATGTATTATGAATGACTGAAGGTGTCTCACATCAAACAAAGTATTACAGGACGCTACATAAAGCGTCAATAAATTGGTTATTAACGTTCTGCTGATTTATGAAGGTTCTCATGATTCACAGATTACTGTCGGGTGTGAGAGGTATTTAAATGGGTGATGGACCTGCAAAGCTTGTGTTTTGTGTGTGTGTGTGTGTGTGGGGGTGTGTGTGGGTGTGTGTGTGTGTGTCAGAAACAAGATGATTTGGGGTAGTCCAACTTGAGACTACCACACCAGCAGGGCCTGGAGACCAGGGCTTGATTATAACCTGTTACAATGGTGCCATCATTTTGTTGCTGATCTTTCAGCAGGGGAGTGGGTCAATGTGACTAGGCCCAGCATCGTGTGGTATGGCTCGTTGTTGTTGCGTGCGTGTTTGTGTACTGAGGAACATGTAACTTGGTTCCAGAAGAAAGACACTTTCAATTTCTTTATGTTGGGGGCTTTCATCAAGGTAAGTGCTTCTTCGTGTAATGTCGTCTCCAGGCTATTGCGCACACAGCACATATATACCTGGGATATCAACCATTCAAAGTTGTCCTTAGTGGGAGTGACTATAGAATTCTATACGAATTACCTTACTCACTAAATTATTTGTCATCGTCACTACTTTACACAGTCAAAAAGTCATAATTATGGCTAAACCCTGCCCATTTCCACAATTTATCTTCTTAAAATGTGATTTTAAACCTAACCCTAACTAATGACAGCCAAATTTCATGGGTTGGTCCACCAGACATTACGCGCATTTGGGCAGAAGTGTCTGGGAACGAGATTATGCGTAATGTGACAAACATGTCATCCCTTTTCTGTCCTTCAGCACATGTCATCCTTTATAAAGCACATGTTTATATCATATTCGACATAGCGGGTTATGTCACATTTGACATTGGTGATTGTCACACATTAATGGCACATTTATGAACCCTTTATACAGCATGACATACGGTTATAGATGATTTGTAACATATTTATGTAGTGCTTATGAAGGCTTTATGAAGCCTTTTAAGCTGAATGTCATTTCAAGCGGAACATAGAATACTATAGTAAATACTACAGTATACTACAGACCACAAAAACACTACAGTAAATAATCCAGTAATGTCTGTAAATCACTACAGTCAGCAAAAACACTACATTAATTACTTAAGGCCCGAGGGGGTGTGGCAATAAGGCCCGAGAGGGTGTGGTATATGGCCAATATACGGCTAAGGGCTGCTCGTAGCCACAATGCAACGCAGAATGCCTGGATACAGCCCTTAGCTGTGGTATATTGTCCATATACCACAAAAACCAGAGGTGCCTTATTGCTATTTTAAACTGGTTACCAATGTCATTAGAGCATTACAAATAAATGTTTTGTCATACCTGTGGTATATGGTCTGATATACCACAGCTGTCAGCCAATCAGCATTCAGGGCTCAAACCACCCAGTTTATAATATGGTATATACTACAGTGCTTAATTTGCATATACCCTGCCCATTCCCCTCCCAATTTGTGCCACCCATAAGTGAGAAACCCACAATGATATGTATAGATCATATATTGCTTTCCTTGCAGGTTATAGAAAAGAGCAGAAGATTTTTATATTTATACTATAGTAAACTGTAAATATTACTGTATGCTACTGTCTTGTCCGCAATACTACAGAAAAGTCTGCATAAACACTAAGGTGAATATTCTAGTATTTATACCATAGTTTATCACAGAATTCTTTTTCATGTGGGAGTGCTAAGGAAGTCGTGTGTGTGTGTGTGTGGGTGTGAGTCATATCCCCGGAGAGACCCCACCCTGCGTAGGCGGGAGATTTGGCGACAGTCTGTTAGCCTAGCCCATCCTAGAGAAGGACTACTGCTCAGACAACTGCGTTCTTTGTTCAAATGTCATTTTGAAAAAGTGAGAAAAGAGAAAATCTATTTTTCTGTGGCGATGATATGATCTATCTGCCACCACTGTGGGATATGTCTAAATGTTATGAAATAAACACAAAACACATGTCTCTGGTTTCAGCTGTCTTTATTCAAATAAATTAAACAGTGCATTAATGCTTTATCCCCTATGCTCAGGGACTTCTGTGATATACTTTATGCATCTCATCAACATTATTATGGATTATGTTATAAGGAGGATTGTTATTATTGCTGTTTTTAGTAACAGCTTGACAGAATGAAGTGTTAAATTGATCAGACTAGCAGGGAGGTTCTGTTGCCACAATGCTACTGTGACAGTTGCAATACTGATTCTATGTGATGCCCTGCGATGGGGCCCTTGCTCCCAGCAGCATCTGTTTTTTGCAAAAGGAATTTCTAATGTGTCATTTGGAGGCCCTACTGCTTGTGAAATGAAATCATGATAACAATAAAATAGTGTCAGAGCCAAAGATCAGGCTGTTACGGGACTAGCACAGTCCCAATCGATCCTGTTCCCAATTAGAGATTAATCTGCGCTTATGCCCCCGACGTCTCTTTGAAGCTTCAAACTAAGCCCAGAGTAGCTGCTAGAAGATCAAGCAAATGTGGTTACGGGTGGCCTAATTTCACTTCAGTGGGTAACATTAGGTTGCTCTGAAGTAGAATGCCAATGGGTGACTGGCTGCCAGCGCCAACATCAGATATTCAGTTTTCGAGTTAGAGTGGCTCGATACAAGTAAGGCATTCCTTCCCCCTTCTATTCAGTCTAGTCTACCATCCACATCTGCATCCCTCTGTATCTCACTTAGTCCCACTAATTAAGAGTTCATTGGCGTTCAGCTTGGCTTCACTACTTGTAAATGAATGAACTATGTGGATACACAGTGACATTGCTGCTCTTTATCAGAATCCCAACAGTCTCTTATGTTCAGACGTACTCAATAAACAACTTCACTGGCTGTAAACAAAATTGGGCTGCTTGAGTTTACATCGTCTGAGTGAGTGTACACACAGAAAAGTTGACGTTTTAATATATAGTATAATAGTATGCGAATTGTAAGGCAGAGGTCAAATGTAAACTCAAACTTCAAGGCAGGCTGGCAATATGGAAACAGTTAAACAGAGGCTTGTGTGCTCCAGCAGATGTGTACAACCGCAGTCCACAAGGCCCACTAAGACTCTTTATTTTTTTGTATTGAGGGTGCGAGTATCTTTGTCATCAAAATAGATTTGATATCATTTTTTAATTTGCTGCAGCTGTCTATGCTAATATATAGCTAAGAATTCTGTGTAAAAATTGCACAAACGAACATTCTGTGGTATGTAGATACATTTTAGGGGCAATACATATGTACTGTTGCTGTGGTTGTTTTCAGGCTAGTCCAGTGGAACAAATGAATCCATTAATCCATGTTTAATCTGAGTCATTAAATCAAAAGTTGTGTTTACAATACTCACCTTTGTAGTCTTTGCTTCACTATCAGCTATAAAAAAAAGAATGCCTTGTTTGCCATCTACACAAAGGACATATTCTACATTACTTCTGATGTCAGGAATTAGCAGCTAAACTGAGAGGACAAGTTTCAGCAATATGGTGATGGTAACAATAAATAAGGTGTCATTTGTTTGAGTCACGCCCTACTGATTTATATATTCTATTATGTGACGAGTTATAGTCTAAAAGAAGAATGTGGGGAAAATGCAAACACCATTATTCACATGAGGGCACATGTCAAGCTGAAAAGACCAGGCTGCGCAAGCAATGGCATGGGTCAACGACATTACACTTGGATCCATTTACCCTTGACTCCTTGGCTGACAGAATACTAGCTCCATTGTAATGCATTACTTGTTTTTGGCCTACACATGGATGTCAGGTTTCAAATGGGGATAAGCCATTATCGTAGACTATCTTATTTTGTTAATATAGTAGCTTAAAACTACTTGAAGATACATTCAACTTAAGTTAACAGATGTAGCAGTCTCCCGTGTTTTATTTGCAAATGTCAAAATGGCTGATGTTCTTATTTTTCTGATGTTGTATTAGGCCTGTATAGATGTATTGTAGTTTGTGGTGACTTAGTCAAAAGCTAAAAATCATATATTTTATACATTTGTGTATGAGCATTTTGCTATATGACAAAATTGCAAGGTTGGATCTAAGGCATTATGCACACATATCTAGATAAGAACAATGTTGTGCTTCATAAATACAATGATTTAGGCAACTAGTCATGAACTGCATCAGAAATGCAGGGCATTAAATGTTCACATTTAGCAGACACTCTCACCCAGAACAACTTACAAGAGGAATTAGGGTTAAGTGCCTAACTAAAGTACACATTGGCAGATTTTTCACACAGTCAGCTCGGGAATTCAAACCAACAACCTTTTGGTTACCGGCCCAGCACTCTTATCCACTAGGCTACCTGCCTGTCACACTATATGCACTCTTCAAGGTTATTTTGTACCCAGAGATTGACAATACGGTAAGTAACTTTTGTAGAAAACATGGGCTATGTATGATAATATAATGAACAATGTCATCATGACACAAAGTCTATCTACTAATAATCCCCCAACACTGAGGTTTATTCCCTTAAAGCTGCAATATTTTTGGGAGACCCCGCCAAATTCACATTGAAAAGCGGTAGATCTGGTTCATGTGCGACTGTTATTATGCTTCCCGTTCGTAAGTCTGTTTTTTCATCTTTTATTTTTGGTTTTTGCAGCAGCTTCAAACAGCTGAAAATACAATATTTAGTGATTCTCTACACAATGACTGCTTGTTTCACCACATAAACTGAAATTAGGTGAACTATTAAAATGTTAGCAAACAAGAAAATGGCGGCGCAATTTCTGCATGTTGCACCTTTAATTTTGTCCACCACGGGAAGATAAATTGCTTATATGCCTTGTCAATAGAAGTGTAAAGATGAATCACTTTGTTCGCTACCATTCAGTGCAAATGTCAAAACCACTCTTGTGGTTCATGATTCATCCCTCATATCTTGTTGATTTATGTGCTTTTCTTTTTTAATAGATTCCATTGTAAAGTAATACTCTACCAAATGAATGTCAAGAGATAAGTGGACATACCTTTTGAAGACAATATTTATTCTATGAGTATTTACGGGAATACAGCCTAGCATTGCACTTTGTTTCCTCCTCGCTTCCCCCGTTATACTTTATATTTATGGAGGCTCTCAAATCGTGCATTTACACATACCACGTGGGTAAAGAATTCTGCCATGAACTTTAGAAAAATAAGTCTCATTCTGTTTTAACAAAAGGGTGCATCAATGTACACCGATGTGCCTCTGCATTGAATATGTCAAGGATGACAATGAGACAGACCCAGAGTCAAGATATCTTGTACAGATGTAGGATCTTATTTGTTTACCCTGTTGAAGGAGAACTTTCATGCAATGCAGGGAATGTAACATTTCTAGTGCATCTTAGGTTTGAAAAGGCTTCTGAAATGTGTAATTTCCACTTCGACATTTCAGACATGATTTTCCCTTACAAAAAAAATGGATCAACCCCTAGAAAAATATCCATTAATTGTAATCCACATAATAATTCATATTTCCTGTTGCTGCAGGATTATTTTCCTGCAGTAGCAAACTGGCTCAAATTAAAATCCTACATATTTAATGAGCGTGTTCTGTCTTGGATGAGACCAGCCAGTGTGACTAGATTAAAAAAAATGTTTTGTTCCCTTGTTGGCAAATGTTATTACGTCAATGGAGATGTATCCGGAAAAAATCTATTGTCATGACTCAGTTGGGCAATCTCTCTTCCTGGAATTGTACTGCAATTATCATCGCCAAATTAGAATGCATTCATCCAAGATCATCTTTTATAAATGCACTCGACCCAGATCAGTGACATTTCAAATTGGAATAAACCTCTAAATTAGAATTATCTGCGGAATATACAATATTGAGCAACAACAACAAAAAGCAAAAGGGCATACCAAGCCTCTCAGGTGAACACTTGAGATGCACCTGAGTCCATTGTCGGTGGGGCAGATTGTTCAGTGTAGAGGAGTGGGCTGGGTGTCGTGTGAGCCGGCCACCATTGGTTTATGGATATCTGTCGGCATCTGGATCTGATTTCCTTTCACCATGTCACAGGCAGAAAGGCTTAAACCATGAGTCATGGTCCTGGGGCAGGCAGACTCTTTATGGCTGGCTGGTGTAGGCTACGTTGTAATTAGACTATTGTTGTGGCCACTGTCCATGCCCCGGACCATGCAGAGCAGAGTGGAGTACGGCTGGGATGATACAGCCATGTTGTTTTCCCACACTTAGTCCCAGACCCTAACCTCCTCAGGTCTGGTCTGGTCTGGGTCTGGCATGGCAGGCATCTGGGCCCTGGGGTCATCACTCGCACTGATAATGGCCAGATAATGGCCAGATGGTGTGTGGAGCTGTCGAGCTGTGCATCCTCTGTTCGTTAGTTAGTCATAGGCCCTACCTCAGTTGAACCCTCAGACATTGGCCTAATTTTATAAGGAGCACAGAGACCGACCTCAGGCTGGAACGCCCTGCCTTGACTGGCTGTACAGTAGAGACCGTTCATCATAACGATCTGTTCATTAAAGTAAATGGCAAGATTGTGATTCTCAACATGACATTATAGCTCCATTGATCAACTATCATAGCTCCAGAGAGTCTATGGGCCATATTTGTTTAAGTGTGTTGGTTAGTAGTATCACCTGTTGGTTAAAATGATTAATCACTTGGTCCTTTGACAAGTGTCTTTTTCCCATTGTTTAACCAGCTGAATTGCATAGACTGGTCTCTGCAGCTGAACATCTCAACCTCAACCTAGCAACGTGAACAAACCAATGTTGTGTACATTAAAGGTATACGACATTTGACCTAAAAACTGTCTATTGCAAATCCTCTCTCGCCTGCTTTCTTTCCTTTGTGATTCTGATGACTTTGGTTAAGTTGGCACAAAGCCCAGTGTTGAAGGAGAACCATCTGGAGAGCCAGGCCATTCCGACTGTCTCTCTCCACTAATGTCCCTGGCTTTGGACATTACCCAATAACGCCTAGCTTCCCATCTTTGTGATGAATTGTGAACACATTGATTGAAAGAGTGTAAGCAGGGCTTTAGGTTTACAGCTACTTTGCAGTAGCCTCGGTTGACTTCGGAAAATGGCGAAAAAAGAACCAACTTGCACATAGAAAGCAAACGCTAAACATTTTAACAGAATGTTCTTGTTATTTTTCAAATAAATGAGACGATACGTTCAGTCACGATTACAAAGAATCCATACTCTTAGAATGTAAAAATTCTGTAGATACAGTGCCTTCAGAAAGTATACACACCCCTTGATTTCTTCCACATTTTCTTGTGTTACAGCCTGAATTTAAAATGTATTACATTGAGATTTTGTTTCACTGGACTACACACAATACCCCATAATGTCAAAGTGGAATTTTGTTTTTAGAAATGTTTACAAATGAATTCAATAATATGAAAAGCTAAATTGTTATAAGTTAATAAGTATTCAGCCCCTTTCTTATGGAAAGCGTAAATAGGTTTAGGAGTAAAAATGTGCTTAACAATTCACTTAATAAGTTGCATGGACTTACTTTGTTTGAAATAATAGTGTTTAACATAATTTTTGTATGACTAGAGATACAATCTTCGGCAAAATCATTCGCAAGGAGATTCCTGCAAAAATATTATTTGAAGATGTACCCCACACATACAATTATCTGTAAGGTCCCTCAGTCGAGCAGTGAATTTCAAACACAGACTCAACCACAATGTCCAGGGAGGTTTTCCAATGTTTTGCAAGGTCACCTATTGGTAGATAGGTAAAAAATAAATAAAATAGCAGACATTGAATATCCTTTTGAGCGTGATTAAGTTATTAATTACACTTTTGATGGTGTATCAATACACCCAGTTACAAAGATACAGGCGTCCTTCCTAACTCAGTTGCCGGAGAGGAAGGAAACCACTCAGGGAATTCACCATGAGGCCAACGGTGACCTTAAAACAGTTACAGTTTAATGGCTGTGATAGGAGAAAACTGAGGAGTGAAAAGAAGGAAGCCTGTACAGAATAAAACTATTCAAAAAGAAGTGTCCTATTTGCAAGAAGACACTAAAGTAAAACTGCAAAAAATGTGGCAAAGAAATGAACTTTCTGTTCTGAATAAAAATAGTTATGTTTGGGGCAAATCCAACACATCACGTCACTGAGTACCACTCTTCATATTTTCAAGCATGGTGGTGGCTGCATCATGTAATACTAGGGAGTTTTTTTGGGGATAAAGAGAAATGGAATAGAGCTAAGCACAGGCAAAATCCCAGAGGAAAACCTGGTTCTGTGTGCTTTTCAACAGACACTGGGAGACAAATTCAACTTTCAGCAGGATAATAACCTAAAACACAAGGCCAAATCTACACTGGAGTTGCTTACCAAGACATTGAATGTCCCTGATTGGCCTAGTTACAGTTATGGCAAGACTTGAGAACGGCAATGATCAACAATCAACTCGACAGAGCTTGAATAATTTTTTTAATAATATTGTACAATCCAGGTGGGCAAAGCTCTTAGGGATTTACCCCAAAAGACTCTTAGCTGTAACTGCTGCCAAAGGTGATTCTAACATGTATTGACTCAGGGGGTTGAATAGTTATATAATCAATATATATTAGTGTAATTTGTAAAATATTTTTCTTACATTTTGACATTACAGAGTATTTTGTGTAGATCGTTGACAAAAAAATAGAATTAAATACATTTTAATCACACAACAAGATGTGGAAAAAGTCCAGGGGTGTAAATACTTTCTGAAGGCACTGTGTATTATATGTGAAAATAATGGAATATTGTAGTCTTGTACAGTTTGATGTTATTTCTACATTGTCTACATAGAATAGACCATTTATTGAAAGCCTTGAAGTGGTATAGTATGGAACCAGCAGATTCCATTGAAGTAAATGTATCCGATACAGTAGTAGCCTAAGTAAGTAATTATCTCATGAATAATAGATGTATTTTTGGTTCCAACAAAATTTGAATGAAAATAAAGCTTGTTTTAAAGACCCACAAACAGTATTTATCATTCATAGTCTGATACCCTCACAGGATACTGGAGGTTCTCCCAAAAACCTGACATGAATTCAAATGGGATTTTTGTCGGACCACCATGCTCATCTGACAGCTCAGGTTTATTGTTCCAGGATCCTTGCTGAACCGTGCCTCCAGTACTACAGTTAATTATCTCTCTGATTCTCAGCCCCAAACCGTTCCCCAGATTGAATGTGGGTTTCTGTCCTCCACTCTCCTCTCACTCATTTCCCCCCATGATTCATTGTGTGGTTTGGAACGGGGATCAAGCGCCGACTGACTGAGACTTTCAGAATAGACATGAATTAGAGACCGTATGGCTTAAAGATGACAAATTTAGATGTGTATCTCAGGGACATGTCTAATGACCTGAGATGGCCTCTCTGATCTGAGACATGTCCACCCTTTCCTTTATAGTGTACCATTTTTTTTACTAGGGTCCATAGGGCTCTGGTTAAAAGTAAGGCACTAAATTAGAAATATAGGTGCCATTTGGGACGTACACAGCGGCACTTTGAAGGGCTATAACCAGAACTGCATAAACTATATACTGGGATACTTGCTACTATAGGTTTTGCAGCAATCACTGCAAAACCATCTTTATATTAGCATATTTTCCACTGATGAATTGTTATTGGTTTGAAGCATCGTTTCTCAGGCAAGGAAAGCTTATTGCCAATAAGCTTCTGAACAGTGACATCTCTGACCTACTGTGTGGCAGATAGGTTAGGTGAACTAGGCTCACTGGGATAGGTTATACTTCCTAATGTGTCAGTGGAGGAGTAGAGGGTGGAATAACATACTACCTGGTTTTCATTAGCACTACCTGGCTCAATGTAAAGCGAACCATGCCATGTTTCCTGTCTGAGTGGCTTAGGAGCCAGCTGTCGGGGACCTTATTGTCCACTTATCACAGTGAGGTAGTGTATGATACTTATTTGTCTTCAGAATGTATCCCTGGCAAACTGTTGTATGTAAAAAATGTTGCGTTCATTTAGGTGTTCATGAGAGTTCCAATCCCGCATAGGCAGTTCATTGTTTCATCTTTATTGTCAATGCATAATGAGTGACAAAGTTCCTCGGGGTAACGTTAGCCAGAGTGCACTACTCTTCCTCAAGTCAGCCCTCATTACAGGGACGTACAGGAGATCAGCCACAGACACACAGCCAAATGATATTCGTGGTGCCTACCTGCACACCCTTGATGTTGGAATATTCCAACTGGGAATAGACATCAATTCAATGTCTATTCCACATTGGTTCAACATCATTTTGTTGAAATGGTGTGGAAACAACATTGATTCAACCAGTGTGTGCCCAGTGGGTTGGACCTGACAAGAACAATGTAACCATTGGAGTTGCATGTACGATATGTGTTTTGGTTTTTACTCAATCTATAAAATAACTGGGTAGAATTGTTGACATCATATCTACTATAACTCTCATGACAATAATTCAAATCAATATTAAAACCTTAAAAACCTGGCATGTAAATGATAAATTACATTTGACGTTGACTCCTGTTGCAGGTTGGTATTAAACCCTACAGTGCACCAGGTTATAGCCGTGGCCACATAATGATTCTGGCTGGGTCTACACAGGCAGACCAATTCTGACCTTTTGCCGATAAGTGTTCTATTGGCTACTCAGATCATATCAGAATTAGACTGCCTGTGTAAATGCAGCCTCTGTGTCTAAGATCTTGTGACACAAAGGTGGAACTGACTTACTTGGGAGTGCTAAGTCCTCGACCCAGCCTGGCTCTGCTAGGACTCTATAATGGTTCCCAGAATCATTCAGGTGCAGCACATCACAGTGCAACTAAGCAGTGGAAAATGTATAGTCAGACCTCTTTGGCGCAGAAAACACTGCCCCTATGGAACACGTGATGTATAGCTGTAGTTAAGTGGGTACCCAGGCCTGATGATTCACAAGCATGTGATCCTTAAAATGGGAAAATATCACAAAGAACCATATTGTCCTCTATTTGTAGGGTTAATATTTTTCAATATCAAAATTCCTTGTGGAATATCAAAGCCAACAGGAATAAAATGTTCTCACGCTTTACTGCTTATACATCTATCCAAATGTTGTATTCAACTTAAATTTATTACATCTGTTAAATGGGTTTTTACAAAGGTCTAGAAAATGTCTCTTGATTTATATAACAGAAGTGTCATAATTTTGGCACAAAATATTGTCAGTAAAACTAAAGACAAAAATGAATAGGAGCGACAGTTAGTGACCTAAAATCACATTTATCAACCATTATCCACACCCTTAATCACTTCATTACATTTCTTTACATCCTTAATTCCTTGAGGTCTGTGAAATGGAAAAGAAGCCAATGATGCCAGCTTCTTACTGGAATAGCCACAGCCATCATGTGAGAAACTTAGTTCAGGAAGGCATTGTTTCAATGTCTTGTGGGTCAGGTGCTCTATTGCTCCACAGGATGTTAAAGAGCCACAGGATGTTAAAGAAAAGACCTGTTGGTGTTATCCAAGTAAAAAAACTATCCATCAAAATCAAAACTACAATTCATTGTTTTATATGAAGGCACCTTGTGACCTTATGACCAAGCATGGTTAGTGGGTGATGTAATGACTCGATAGCTGCATCTTGACAGGGACATCCAAAGAGCAATTTAGCATATTCTTGCAAACTGCTTAAGATTTTCTTTCCTCAAACTGTGGTTCGCCATTAAAACTGAGTGTGTGACAGGGAGGGACGCTCATGTTGGGTTTTGTGTTGTTTGCTTAATTTTTCTCTCTTTGTATATTCAGATGGAAATCATAATGTGATTCAAGCCTGATATGTGTCCATACACATTGCAATGAGATATGTATTGAGTCCAGGTAATAACTGCAATTGCTATAGCAAAGAAGCTCTAAATGAAACAGCTCAGTACCTGTAGGTCTAACTGTTGGCAGCATTACAGATTGAAATTGTCAATGCAGGCAACATCAATATGCCATTTCTATTGCAATCCTTACATATAGTGGCAGGTATTCATACATAATGGACTTGATCAGAAATGGCATGCCTACAATCATGTGTCTGATTATTCAGGAACCTGTTTTGCATTTGCATTACACACATGCAGTGTGTGGTGTAGTATTACTTCCTGGCTTTCCATTAAATACACTCAGAATACAATATTGAATGATACGGTAGCTTATGAGTCCACGGAAAGGCCATTAACGTTCTTCAACATGGAGTGGGGTAGCTTGGGCGTGTGACTGAGCAAGAGGTGCCTGTTGTAGTGCATCAGTCTGTTAAAGAGAGAGAACTGGTTGTGTGACTGGACTGGGGCTATGTTGGAGGGGTGTAACCCACGGTGACTCAATGATCAGCTATGTTCCTGTTCAAGATGAATGACTCACAGCACAGGGCTGAGGGCTGCTGGGAACTTAGTTCAGTGCCAATGGATATGCTTCTACCCTCCTCTATTACCACCACTGCCCTTCCACCATCATTCAAGTGACCCAACGCGAAAACACAAATAAAAATGAATTTGGAACATGGAGTTTAAGTTGCCATTGGCGTATTATGAATCATTCTGGAAAGTGACAGCTCTATTCCAACTGAGAGAGAGAGAGAGAAAACCTTTGTCCTGCTCCAGCTCCACTGTGGGTAGTAAAATAAAGGTCTATTTGAAGCACAATGCACTGTCAATATGCAGCTGGTAATGAGGTACTTGAGTGTGCCACAATGCTACCTTGAGTCACACAGGAAAGATGAAAACAAAGAGTAATGGTGTGACCATCAATGCTATTCCACTGGGCTTGTTTGGCCAATGAATGAAGAGTGATGCAGAGAGAGAGATAGATCATCTAGTGCTTCTGAAACCAGAGATGGCTGATATCATGCAATTGCCCATATACTGTGTTTCCAAGGCTGCTCCAGGTCATCAGTATGTGTGCAGTGAGATGCAAAGAAACGGGTAGGAAAGTTTTGGGCCACAATGTTTTGAAGGAGAAACTGCACTGCCTTCATGTCTTTCCAACAGAAAATACATCTATGAAACTAGTATAGTGTCATACGCATGAGAAGCGCAGTGCGATTCAAGTCATTAAATGTAACCTGCTTTGGCACCATAAAATGGAAAAACTGCACTCTTTAACAATAATCCTGAATAAGTGCGTTGACTGAATGAACAGGCTTTGCATTCACATTAAAGTGGCGTGTCTGTCTCTGTTCAGCAATTAAGTTGTCTTCCTCCCACATACTGGGTGCTCAATGTAATCCACACTCAGAAATGATGATGAATGACTCCACTGAATGGAGATTTGCAACAGGCTCTAATCTTATTTCATTTCCATCTTCGTATTAAAGGAAATAATAATTTCCAAC
This sequence comes from Oncorhynchus kisutch, assembly GCF_002021735.2. Lineage (NCBI taxonomy): Eukaryota > Metazoa > Chordata > Actinopteri > Salmoniformes > Salmonidae > Oncorhynchus > Oncorhynchus kisutch. The sequence continues at coordinate 20,593,406 of NC_034203.2, forward strand.
AAACTGGATTGAATCAACCCCCACGTTATTGCGCTGAGTAAAAGTACCGGTTTATATTGTTCTTTTCTGTTCCTTTTTAAACCTTTGAAATCTTTAAAAAAATGTTTTACATTTAGCTCGACATTGAATTACTTCACCAATCAATGCGGATAGAGCAGCTTGCTATGGAACGGGCAAGACATAATTGTTAACATGCACCATGAACAGACAAGTGTAGGGCGTGAGATGCAACTGAAATTTTGCGGAGGGGAGAGAGCAAGAGAGGGTGGAGGTGGAGCCTTGGCCTTGAAGGGCTGGGGATCTTGTTATGACATGCATTATCTGAATTAGGCCCACAGAAGAGTGGCTTCTATGGAGGACCTTTGAATGTTTTTGAACGTCAGTTGGCTTAACATTGGACCAGAGTTAGCTAGCTAGCTACATAACAAGCTTGTGTGTGCAGAGCAGCACCAAAGTTAAAAACACATCTCACTTTTCTGTAGTTAATAAATCTAATGTGAAACGTGACGGGGGGGGGGGGGGGGGGGCAGGTCGATGCAAACACATGGGCAGAAATTGACTTTCTTGGCTGTACACACCAACACAAGCCAGGAAATGGACTTGTTTGACTGTACATTTGGTGTTTTTAATGGTAGTTTATCCATTCTACGGATTTCAGACGCAATCAGGTTGTCTTTTCTTTGTCCACTACTGTTACATTTCACAATTAACTTTCACCTACTAAGTAAATTAACTCACTCGCTTATCCCTCACTCTGCACTGTTTTTGACAGACTGTAAATGAACAACAGAATACAGCAGTGCACTTTAGGGTACACATTTAACTGGTTCCGTTCATTCACATTAGCAGGAATTGTTTTGACAGGTAAAGCCATTTTTAGCTTGGCTCAGTCAGTCTGAACTGATGTGTTATTTCCATGAAACGACTGGGGCTGCGTTGGAGCATGGCAGTAGCGTGTTTTATTACATTATGTTCTGTGTAATGACTTCATAACACGGTATGGCAGTGGCTCATCACAACCTGACCCCTGTCTGTGTGTCAATCTGCTGGGAGAATAATTCTGTAGATGTGTGGAAAGCATGCCTACTCAATATTAGATTAGAATCTTATCAAAATGCCCCCCCCTCCCCCATAATTAACTCAGAACTTTAAAAATGTATGATAAATTCCGAAGTAATAAGTATTAATTAAGACCTTTAAAAAGTGTATAAATGATGGATGTTAGTTATCCTTGTCATTGCACATCATTTGTAATTAATTGTCTAAAATTATTTTGATACTTTATTTCTGTTTTCGTATTCTATGCATTTGTAATTAAATATTAAAGTTCAGTTTTAAATATTAAAGTTCAGTTTTATACAGTTCTTTATTTTATTAGGTGGAGTACATGCTCTTTAAAACAAATTTAGAGATCTTCAATAAAAAGCATTTTTTTTAATTGTCTGTGTTACATTGAAGCACGAAATTAAATATTGTTTGTCTTTATTTTCTTATTTAGTTTTGTATACTTTCATATAGTACTGTAAAATAGTAATAAAGGATTTGATTGGTTTGTGGCACATATCACACTAAAAGCATAGGGCTCCCTTTTAATATTGTTTGTGTATGCAAGTAGAAGCTATTATGTTACAGACAAGCACAGGCACTCATTACGTGCTACATTCAATTATCTTTTTATCTTTAATTAATGAAAAATTAATTTACTTGCTTGAGCGATTATTTAATTGGCATTCCAAGCTGAAGGATCAAATCAATATACAACATGTGATGTAGGAAAGACGTGGGGAAGTATCAAATTAAACCTTTGTGTCTACAATTTGCAGTGCACAAATTGAAATGATGTGGTATATTGAATAATCCTCAAATTTCATGTCATAACATCTTGGATCGCTACCAAATAACGAATGTCCTAATTTCCTCAACAGCGCCATGTTTTCTGTTTTAGTTCATATCTGTCCAATGTTCAGTGTTTTGTTACTGTAGACACCAGAAAGTTAAAGCCCACTGGGCACACAATGGTTGAATAAACGTTGTTTCCATGTCATTTCAATGAAATGATGTTGAACCAACGTGGACTAGACATGAATTGACATCTGTGCCCAGTGGGAAGTAGCGTCCTACAGATGTAGGATCTTAATTTAATATCCCCTTTGCTGCTGAGAATTTTGCAGGAAATGTAAACTTGTAGTGTATTTGAGTTTTTAAAAAGTTTGTCAAAGTTTGTCATTTCCAATTTGAAATTTCAGACAGTATTTGCCATAATGAGAAATGTATCAATCCCTAAAAAATCCCATTAATTATAATCCACATAATAATTCACATTTCCTGTTGCTGCAGGATTATTTCCCTACTGTAGTAAACTGGCTCAAATTAAGGGTCTGTCATTTCAGAGATAGACTACAGAGAATTCCTCGTACGGTATACCAGCCACATAATTAACTCTGACATATTGAATTACTCAACAAGCTAAAAACTCACTTTACATGTCCCTCTGTGGGTGTCTAGTCTGACGTACAGTCTACTCTACAGTAAAGGCTTTTCATTGTCAAAGAAGCTTCAAAATGCTCCTATATTCCCTTGTTCAAACCTCAGCATGTTCTGAGAGGTAATGCTAGTCCGCACAGAGAATGGCCAGGGAAGTTTCTTTGTTGGATTGAAAGTGTAGGTGATGTATCCGGTTGATGTTGTGGCAATTAGACACCTCCCAGGTGAATTATCAGTGTGTGATCTCAGACATGGGTGTCTGTGCTAGACTGAGCGGCTGCACTTTAAGTGTCTCTTGGCACCCACATTAATAATACAATACCTGCTCCAGGTGGCTTGGCAGCCCACCTCTGGGCTGCAAACACACAGTAAGGCAAGGCAATGAGCCGAAACACAGATCCACTGCCAAAGTCGTAGTGGAAGAAACTAACGGTCAGCGACTGGAATGATAGTACCGGCACTATTCACATTTCACACCTTCCCCAGTCGGTTCATTGGCTTGGTCACACCAGCGTAAGTTCACTACCACTAGTAATAACAATGACGGCGCTAATCATACCAGAAAGGCTCTAACATGTTCCCCCCCTAATACTCAGGGGGCATGTGTAGGAGCTAACACATGCAATGCCCCACTGGAGTCCAACTGATATTTTGGGGCACAATATTAATTTCAGCCCAAGTAAACTGGAAAAAATAAAACAAACGTCTTCCACTGTTTATTTTTAGACAACCTCATTGGGTTTCATTGGGTCTGCTGCAGCCAGGGGCCCCCAGACATCCCTCCCTACCCGGCCCGTGCAGTGTCAGAGGCACACTAGTTTCCTGCCTGTGCTCTGACTGTGACGCAGGGTGGAGGGGCACACACACCATTAGAATGGGCTCTTTGTACTGCAGTGCAGCCTTTCCTCTTTCCAGCGCTGAGTCTGACAATGTTTTTCCTCTCCGTTAGACAAAGTGTTTGCAGGTTGCTGTGCTTGCTACTCCCCGGCTTTCTGTTTGAGAATGGGGTTGGTCAGAAAATAAAAAGCTAACCAAAATGTTTGAGTCTCTGTGCTAAAAACAGTAGGAACAGTAGGAGTGTTTCACTTCTCATTCTCCATCTATTATCCGATCCAACTGGGGCCTGACATCAGTCTGATGTGGGTTTTGGGGTCAGCACAGTAGCAGAGAGTGATATCCACACAGGTCCTCTCAGCGCTGTCTGTCTCTCCCCCAGTTAGAGCAAAGTCTCTTTAAAAACACAAAAACATGAATAAAACGTTTATTTTTCTCTCTCAAAGAACATGTTTTGCCAAGAAAAAAACTCTACGGTGGATTAGCCTCCTCAGCAGTTCATTGTTGGTGTATTATTTCTACAAGTGTAATTTACTGCTGTTCAACCCTGGGCTCTGTCTCCAAGTTACATTGGCTCTCTGCAGTGGATGTATTTCCCCCCAAGTGCATGGTCCGTCTGTCACCCAGAATGAGAATATCTCCCTCATAAAGTTCACGCATCATAAAAGTATAAATATTCCAATTGCCAAGTGTAATGTGTATGCAAAACGCACTTCATTTGACTAATGTTTTGACCGTAGTCAGTACCCAGCTAGAACCATATGTTTCTTTGGTGGGAATTTCCATACTTCAGCATAATGTTTTCTGCAGGTTTCCTCATGGTTATATTTATAGCCATGGTGTCAGAATATAAATACAACTTTCCATAAAAAAACAAAAGAAAACATTTGTGACATTTTAAGGACCTTCTAAGAATGTTATTTAAAAACATTACATTATGTCTTGTTAAGTGTATCCAGGTGTGTTGGTTGCAGCCACTAATTGGCCACACCTGATCTTAAGTGCTTGTTTAATTTGAAATGGGGTCTGTTTGCATAGACTAAAATGAACAGCTTAGTATGAGTAGAAAACAAACATGGCATGCTAGCTCTATCCAGTTGGCACAGTGGACAGAGAACAGAAGATCATAGGTTTGAATCTCACTGATGCTGTGTCACAATAAAAAATGTGTTTGCATGATTAATGCCTAAGCAAACTTATCTGTGCTTGGAATTCAAAACAGTTAACCCAAATTAAGCTTGTAGTGTTATTAAGTCTTATTGAAACATGTTCTCAGAACGTTATTTAATTACCTTCAAATAACCTGTCATTTATTTTCTCAGAACAATGTTAAAACCACCCTGGAACGTTTTCAGGGAACGTAAAACGTTCTCAGAACCGCCGTGCAACCTAAAATCTAACATTCCGGGAACAAGCAATATTTTCACCAAAGTGATGGCTTTGTTCCCAGGACCAATAGGAAACCAAAAACATATGTTCCCACTACTTCCAAGGAACCAAATCTGCTAGCTGGGTAGCTACAAAGGCTCCTGAGAAATGCCATAATGTCCAGAGTTGAATAGGTCAATCCATAGTTTACAATCACAATCTCAGGTGTATCTGCCATTGTTCCTACAATACTCTCAGCTTACTTATTTATAGTAGGTATGCAATAGAGTTCTGTGGAATCGTCGAGACACAAAACCAGGAAGTTTATTAGCAGTTGTGCTCAAAATGGCTATTGTCTCTGACTCCTGTTAGCATTGTTTCATTTCATGGTACACTTTGAACCATTTATTGTCTACTTAGATGGTTGAGTACATGAGTGTGTTGACATTTGTTTTGTCCATCCACAAATGTATTTAGAAAAAACATTTTCTGTGGTGTCCCCATAGAAACAGGATCAATATTTTCCCTGCGGAAGTCATCATTTTGAGCCATGAACACAACAGTTGTCATCAACAAAAGTTTCATCTTCCCACTTGCATTACTCTGGCAGTGTTAACTTGAATTACTGGAGTGTCTCTGTATTTGCGTTGCTGCAGAACACACACAGTGAAGCTGGAATGCTACAGTATGGGTGGAAATTATACTGTGATACTATCAGTTTACCATGCATCATTAGCAGGGAGTAGAATAACTGTCACAGTTTGACATCAAATATGCATCTCCAATCAATCTCACTTAGGCTACTGGCTATTGAATGGGTGTCTGACCACAACACTGCTTCTCTCAGTATTGTGATCCTACGGGAAACGGCTATTCTCCACCCATTCCCACTATTCCTCTTGTTACAGTTCCAAACCCTTAGTTTAATTTCCTATGGGAAATTATTTTCCCCCAACCACCAGCTGAAGGTGATGATTCTCAGCATCGTACTTGGCTAAAGATGCTCTGCTGTTTCTCTCACTGTGCTGCCACACAGAGACAAGTTCTATGACCCTGCACGCTACCACTATCGTCCGGATTAGATGACACCCTGGGTGGCGAAAGATGGCTTATCTGTCAAGTCTTCTATCTGTCTCACAGTGTGCATGGCCAGTGGGTTATGACCTGAGCGGTGTGGCGTGGCATGCACATTTCCTGTTTCATGAGAACAATACCGGACGGTAGTGTTGTGTTGGGAGTAGCCCAACAGTGAGAGAGTTAGGTATCCAAACCCAAAGCCAGAGAAATTAAAATGTGTTATTTGTCTGTCTGTCAGCCTGAAAGAATGCTGAGAACTTGTGCGAGCAAGTAGGGAGAGCGCATAATCCTAGATTGAACGTTTTCTCTGCTTACAAAGAAGAAAGGAAAACGTGTCTCCTTGTTGAATGATAGTGGGCTGATCACAAAGCAGACAGCTCCTTTCCTTCCTTGTGTCATGAGATATTGGTGAGCTGTCTTACTGTGAACCTTTCAGACAGTATGGTTTACCTACTATATGATATAAAGTTACTGAACAGTATAACGAATATTCTGCCTATCAATGATAGGGCCCATCGTGGTACTTGCCAAAACAATCGCATAACAATAATATGTCAAATAAAAGAATGTATTGCAAAAGGAAATACAGTAATAAAATGGAAGTGTACTGGGAAAGATGGGTTAGTCTATGGGCATCTGAGGGTTGGAATTAAGATTGTGAGTGACTGATTGATTGGCTGATTGACTGATACACTTGGAATCCAAGAGTTCCTCTGTCCAGTGTCTGTGTTATTTTTCCCATCTTAAGTTTTTCTTTTTTTTGGCCAGTCTGAGATATGGCTTTTTTGTTGCAACTCTGCCTAGAAGGCCAGCATCCCAGAGTTGCCTCTTCACTGTTGACGTTGAGACTGGTGTTTTGCGGGTACTATTTAATGAAGCTGCTAGTTGAGGACTTGTGAGGTGTCTGTTTCTCAAACTAGACACTCTAATGTACATGTCCTCTTGCTCAGTTGTGCACTGGGGCCCCCCACTCCTCTTTCTATTCTGGTTAGAACCAGTTTGGGCTGTTCTGTGCAGGGAGTAGTACACAGCATTGTAGCATTGTACGAGATGTTTCTTGGCAATTTCTCGCATTTATTAGCCTTCATTTCTCAGAGCAAGAATAGACTGACGAGTTTCAGAAGAAAGTACTTTGTTTCTGGACATTTTGAGCCTGTAATCAAACCCACAAATGCTGATGCTCCAGATACACAACTAGTCGAAAGAAGGCCAGTTTTATTGCTTCATTAATCAGGACAACAGTTTTCAGCTGTGCTAACGTAATTGCAAAAGGGTTTTCTAATGATCAATTAGCCTTTTAAAATGATAAACTGGGATTAGCTAACAGAACGTGCGATTGGAACACAGGAGTGATGGATGCTGATAATGGGCCTCTGTACACCTATGTAGATATTACATTAAAAAATCTGCCGTTTCCAGCTACAGTAGTAATTTAAAACAATAACAATGTCTACACTGTATTTCTGGTCAATTTGATGTTATTTTAATGGACAAAAAAATAGTTTTCGTTCATAAACAAGGACATTTCTAGGTGACCCCAAACTTTCGAACGGTAGTGTGTATATATATATATATATATATATATATACACACACACACGACTAATAATATGCTATCAAGGTAGTCAGGTCAAGCAGAAAGATGATCCTTTTCTGTCACAAGGTTTAATGGTTGCCGTCCGTTTTGGTGGGTTGCCATTTCAGTCGTATGTGCAGGTTCTCTCAACTGTAATGGTTCAGTACAGATCTCCTTTGAATGGTTTTGAAGAGGTGGTTAAATAAATCCAACCACATACAGTAAGATAATGGGTAGGTTATAAAAGCCCCCAGGAAAGCTTTCATTGGTTCTCTTTAATGCATTAAGTCAAATAACACAGAAATCACACATACATTTTCCTAATTGTATTATGTACAGAAAATACATATATAATCAAAAACAGTGGTTAAATCCACAGTACTGTACACATCATTGTTGGGCTCAATTCAGAATTTTGGAATTGACTTCAACTCATGAGTTTAAATTCGAATTGAAATGGCCACACCCCACAGGATGTAGAATTTAAGTTTGAGTGACAGGAAGTAGAATTTAATTCTGTGCAATTCAAAGAAATTCCTCACAGTCAAAGAACGTGAGTTTCATTGAATCTGAAAGGTCACACTTCCAGATTCCATGACTGTATACTTTTTCACTGGAAACAATGTTCAAATACTATTTTAACCTTAGTGCTTAAAATAGACAATTATATTTCCACCAACCATTTCATTTGTTTGGCTTATTTTTTAAGGTCTCCGAGTCAACTTTTTAAAAAGTGATTAATGAAATGTAATAACAGAATATTGGCATACAGGTTTTGTTTTCCTTGATCACTAATTTTAAGAGTTTGTCCTGAAAATCAATTGTTTCAACAATATTTTATATGCATGTGTATAACAATATGTTTGATGTTTTATGGACAATATGTATATTTGAATAGACTACCTAATGTAGAATTTAAATTCATTAAATGTCATTAATTCGATTTTTAATTGCTATTTTGGATCCTGTTTCCTAGTTCAATTCAAATTCAAGAATTGAATTGGAATTTGAGGCAGTCTCAATTCAATTCCAAACTGAGCCAAACCCTGAGGCCTACAGGCATTAGCAAGACAGTGAACATTACATGAGTCATATACCTTAGGGTAAGATCAATATACCTGTGTAATAAATACTGCAAATACTGTAAGGCAAGTCTACAAGAAAGGCTTTTTTAAAACACTTAAGTGGCGTGATAATCAAAACAAAATGTACAGACATGTGAAATGCCTAAAGACATTACATATTTCCACAGGGACTAAACTGCATTCAAGTGTATATGCAGTAAGGAAAATATAAAAATCTTTATGTACAGAATTCAATCTCAATCTGTTCAGTTTTCCCTAGTTTCCAAGGACCTTAGTTCTATTTGTCTTCACTCCTTTCTAAATCCCTTATTCCCTTTTCAACTCAATGCCAAAATGGTGCCAGAAAAGTACAATGTTTCGAGCCGCAATTCAAACAAAGACACGTTGCGGTCAGAGGAAAAGGAAACGATCGGTGACTAATAAGTCACAAAGTAATGCTGTGCGAATGTAAGGGTTGGCCAGTGAAGGTGTGATATGGCCTGGCTCCTGCTACCTGTGCACAGTGTGTAAAGGGAAGTGCCAGTCTAGAACATAATAGTAAAGTAAATACTCACCACACCTCATTGACTATGCCCCTAATTTAGCAGGCTCTGACACATCACATACACCCGTTCAATTGGCCTGAAATGTACCTCTTGACCGTCTCATTGTGCCATTCATGTGGAATTCCTAGCTACCATCATAAATCTCGTGTAAATCGGGTGCAATCCTTTCACAGCTTTGAGATGGGTCAATAATAAAGACTTGTTAACATAATGTGTACTTCCGATAACATAATGGCCTCAAACCCATTTTGAGGTCACCTTGGACTGCTCATACAGTTCAACCATAGTGTCTATTAGGTTTCCCATTATGTATGTGACTTCCAATAACCTTTTTTAGTGCAATTGTATTCTTTTCATATCATTGTGATCATTCTGCCTACGTGGTCACCTTTTTTTTAACAATTTTTTTTAAATGATATTTGGATGAAACCAGATCAAAGTAGGACTACCAAAGTATGAAAAATGTTTGCTTCTACGTTGATAAAGTTGAATCATAAAGTTACTGGTCCCGTCCCCCATGTCAGACACTTGGATTCTGGAGGCGGGATTATTAAGGTATTTTTGTGACATCACCAATGGTAACGTGTTATTCTCTCATTTAAATAAGTACCGACTTGTAACCACAAAATTGTCAAAGACTCCAGTCACCCAAGTCATAGACTGTTCTCTCTGCTACCGCACGGCAATATGTACCGGAGCGCCAAGTCTAGGACCAAAAAGATCCTTAACAGCTTCTACCCCCCAAGCCATAAGACTGCTGAACAATTAATCAAATGGCCACCAGGACTATTAACATTGAGCCCCCTTTGTTTTCACACTGCTGCTACTCGCTGTTTTTTAAATCTATGCAATCACTTTACAAATGACCTCGACTAACCTGTACCCCCGCACATTGACCCCCTGTATATAGCCTCGTTATTGTTATGTCATTTTCTTGGGTTACTTTATTTGATTTCGCTTTAGTTTATTTAGTAAATACTTTCTTAACTCTATTTCTTGAACTGCATTGCTGGTTAAGGCCTTGTAAGTAAGCATTTCACGGTAATGTTCTGCACCTGTTGTATTCGGTGCATGTGACAAATAAAATGTGATTTTAACATCACAGAGGGGCGTGCTTTACATGGCTAGGTAGCTAGTCTACTGGTGCCAACATTTGATTGCAGCGTTACAGCAAATATAATCTAAGGCAAAGATATTTATAGTTTTACGCTTTCATGTGTTTCTAGTGTTAGCTAATCTCTCATGTACAGATTTTGTGTGTAAACTGTGAGAATATTTTTGTGAGAATTTAATTTCTGGGTAACTGAGATTAAGTGTTAGCGAGTAACTGGCTACCTAGGTCTTCAGCCAGCATGAAACAAAAGCATGGAAAGGGATGCCCAAAACGCAGATGCAGTTGTCATGTCATTACATCAAGAGACATGCCAAAAAGAAAATTCATACAAACTTGACATCATTGTTAGACATGATATATAAATATTGTCTGACAGATATATCACACACACACAGCATTCAGAAAGTTTTCCACATTTTGTTATCTTATTCTAAAATGGATTAAATCTTTTTTTCCCTCATCAATCTACACACAATACCCCATAATGACAAAGCAAGAAAAAGTTCGAAATTTTAGCAAATGTATTAAAAATAAAAAACTTTTATAAAAAATGTACATAAGTATTCAGACCCTTTACTCTGTACTTTGTTGAAGCACCTTTGGCAGTGATTACAGACTTGAGTCTTCTTGGGTATGAAGCTACAAGCTTGGCACACGTGTATTTGGGTAGTTTCTCCCATTCTTCTCTGCACATCCTCTCAAGCTCTGGCAGGTTGGATGGGGAGTGTCGCTGCACAGCAATTTTCAGGTCTTTACATAGAAGTCCGGGCTCTGGCTGGGCCACTCAAGGACATTCAGAGACATCCCGAAGCCACTCCTGTATCGTCTTGGCTGTGTGCAGGTTGTTATGCTGTTGGAAGGTGAACCTTCGCCCTAGTCTGAGGTCCTGAGCAGGTATTCATCAAGGATCTCGCTGTACTTTGCTCCATTCACCTTTCCCTCAATCCTGACTGGTCTCCCAGCCCTTGCGGTTGGAAAACATCCCCACAGCATGATGCTGCCACCACCATGCTTCACCATAGGGATGGTGCCAGGTTTCCTCCAGATGTCAGGCCAAAGAGTTAAATATTGTTTTAAATCAGACCAGAGATGTCTGCATCATTGAAGGTCCCTAAGAACACAGTGGCCACCATCATTCTTAAATGGAAGAAGTTTGTCACATGCACCAAATACAACAGACCTTACCCGGCTGCCAACTCTAGGAAGAGTCTTGGTGGTTGCAGACTTCTTCCATTTAAGAATGATGGAGCCCACTGTGTTCTTGGGGACCTTCAATGATGCAGACATTTTTTGGTACCCTTCCCCTAGATCTGTGCCTCTACACAATCCGGTCTCGGAGCTCCACAGACAATTCCTTCGACCTCAAGGTTTGGTTTTTGCACTGTCGACTGTGGAACCTTATAGACAGGTGTGTGACTTTACAAATAATGCCCAATCAATTGCATTTACCAGAGGTGGACTCTAATCAAGTTGTAGAAACATCTCAAGGATGATTAATGGAAACAGGCTGCACCTGAGCTCAATTTTGAGTGTCATAGCATAGGGTTTAAAATACTTGTTTTTTTTGTTGCTAAAATGCCCCAAAACTTGTTTTTACTTTGTCATTGTGGGGTATTGTGTGTAGATTGGTGAGCGGATTAAAAAATAAATATATATATATATTTTAAAATAAGGCTGTAACGTAACAAAATGTGGAAAAAGTCAAGGGGTCTGAATACTTTACACACACAGTACTGTGCAAAAGTTACTAGGCAGATGTGAAAATGCTGTGAAGTAAGAATGCGTTCAAAAATAGACATGTTAATAGATTATATTTATCGATTAACAAAATCGAGTGAGTGAGTGAACAGAAGAAAAATTGACATCAAATCAATATTTGGGGTGACCACCCTTTGCCTTCAAAACAGCATAAATTATTCTTGGTACACAGTTCGAAGGAACTCGGCAGGTAGGTTGCCCCAAACATCTTGGAGAACTAACCACAGTTCTTCTGTGGATTTAGGGAGCCTCAGGTGCTTCTCTCTCTTCATGTAATCCCAGACAGACTCGATGATGTTGAGATCAGGGCTCTGCGAGGGCCATACTATCACTTCCAGGAATCATTTTTCTTCTTTACACTGAAGATAGTTCTTAATGACGTTCGCTGTGTATTTGGGGTCATTGTTATGCTGTAGAATAAATGTTGGGCCAAACAGATGCCTCCCTGATGGTATTGCATGATAGATAAGTAACTGCCCGTACTTCTTAGCATTGAAGAGACCATTAATTCTGACCACATAGCCAACTCCATTTACAGAAATGCAGCCCCAAACTTGCAAGGAACCTCCACCATGCTTCACTGTTGAACCTCCACCATGCTTCACTGTTGCCTGCAGACACTCATTCATGCACCACTCTCCAGCCCTTTGGCGAACAAACTGCCTTCTGCTACAGCCAAATATCTGATTCATCAGTCCAGAGTACCTGCTGCCATTTTTCTGCACCCCAGTTCCTGTGTTTTTGTGCATAGTTGATTCACTTGGACTTGTTTCCACGTCGGAGGTATGGCTTTTTGGCTGCAAGTCTTCCATGGTCACTTCTGAGCAGACTTCTCCAGACAGTAGATGGGTGTACCAGGGTCCCACTGTTTTCTGCCAATTCTGAGCTGATGGCACTGCTGGACATCTTCAGATAGCGAAGAGAAGCAAGCATGATGTGTCTCATCTGTTGCAGTAAGTTTCCTTGGCCGACCACTGCGTCTACGGTCCTCAACGTTGCCCGTTTCTTTGTGCTTCTTCAAAAAGAGCTTGGACAGCAAATCTGGAAACCCCTTGTCTGCCTTGAAATGTCTGTCTGGGAGAGACCTTGCTGATGCAGTATAACTACCTTGTGTCTTGATGCTGTGCTTAGTCTTGCCATGGTGTATGACTTTTGACAGTAAACTGTCTTCAGCAACCTCACCTTGTTAACTGAGTTTGGCTGTTCCTCATCCAGTTTTATTCCTCCTACACAGCTGTTTCTGTTTCAGTTAATGATTGTATTTCAACCTACATATTGAATTGATGATTATTAGCACCTGTTTGGTATAATTGTTGGTATGATTGTTTAATCAAACACCTGACTATATGCCTACAAACTCCCTGACTTTGTGCAAGTGTACCTAGAAGAATTGATGCTGTTTTGAAGGCAAAGGGTGGTCACACCATATATGGATTTGATTTATTCACTCACTTTGCATTTTGTTAATTGATAAATATAATCTATTAACATGTCAATTTTTTTTAAAAGCATTCTTACTTTACAGCATTTTCACACTTACCCAAAATGTTTGCACAGACTGAATATATAATGAAAGTTACCCAGACCTCACCCTGTACAGATTCAACTGAAAATGTCCAAGATGAACTAGCTAGCTAGCTTGATAAACAGTGCTGACAATTCAATTTGGGCTAGCTAGTTAAATTATACAGCCAATTTTGTCTACCGTATATTGATGCTGTTACAATAACCAAACAGTTGGATAAACAAATCATTTGTGAAACCATGTGTAACGTATACAGCGTGAGTCAGGAAGCAGGAGGTGAGTTTAATAATACAATTATAAACAAGAACAAACATAAGCCACATACTGACCGTGCGAGAGAACAATACCACCTAATGACTGATGACAAGTGAGAGCTAAATAAAGGGGAGTAATCAAGGAGCAAATGATGAGCAGGTGTGTGGTTGCCAGGTGTGCGCAATGTGAGTTGCCAGGTCCGGTGGTTTGTTGACCGGTGACGGGACCTTTAATGTCCTTTAATAACCTTCTGACTGTTCGGGACCTTTAATGTCCTTTCAAGTCTGTAATATCAGAAGGGAGCAGGAATGACACCATGATGTGATGTATGACAGGATTGGAAGTTGCATGCAATTTCAATGATGTTTGAGCAAATATGCTTGAGATAATGTCACTGCATCCATGTTGCTAGACTTTTTCAAAGAACAGTCAGTCAAGGTGAGCTCCCCGCCCACTAGCTCCAATTCAGTATGTCTTTTCAGACTTCCTGGTTTGATGAGAAAAATTTGAGCATTTTTATCAGGAAAAAATATTATGGGTGTTATTTTATATGGGAACCAGAATGACTGTTCGGGACCTTTAATGTCCTTTCAAGTCTGTAATATCAGAACAGAGCAGGATCAGTCAGATTTTGTAGAATTGCAAACAAACACATCAAGTGCCATTTTAAAATGCTGGTTCCACCAGGTGTTTGCCTTCAGAACAGTGTGATTTCACAGCAGGCTATGTTGAGCAGTGTGCATTCACAGCTGTCTGTCATGTGTATGTTTGTTTGTGTGCACAGTGCACTGAATCTCCAGCAGCTCTGTCCCCCGGAAGCTCACTCTGACCATGGCTCATTTCATTTCCCATCGTTGTTGCCTTCCTCTGCAGCAACTAACTTGATTTCTGCATTAGCCACGCGCGACATGACACTGCTGTCTCTCACTTTGTGTTTGAACAGGAAGGGGAAAGTCTTCTTGAAAGACTTGCGGAAACTGGCTCCCATGAAGCCGTAAACGATTGGGTTGATGGAGGAGTTAGCGTAGGACATGCAGTTAGCCCAGGTCTTGATCTTATAGGTGGCGTAGTTGACCCTGTAGTTGGGGTAGAAGGACTGGAACAGGGCGAAGAGCTGGATAGGCCCCCAGCAGATGGTGAATAGCAGGACAATCACCACCACCATCTTGGAGATCTTACTCCTCAGAGTGACAGTCCTCTCAGACAACAGGTGGACCTGTGGTAGAAATGTTGATGTTATCTCACTACCACTGTGATGGGCTTAGAAATGACCTAAACTGTATGTAGTTCAAATCATGGCCACAGGCTAAGGGTCTATATGAACATACTGTAGAATACCTGAAAATTGGAAGGGATCCAAATATGAACTCATGCTTTCATTGTGTAACCTTGACAAAGGAGTGCACCTATTAAAGTTGTAAACTGTCATAAAGGAACACCCAAAGTAATGTTCTTTCCATACCTGGTAATTATTGTCTACTGGTTCCACTGACGGCTGGCCCACCCTCTTCAGCATGAGTGTGTAGCAGAAGGAGATGGTGATGACAGGTAGTAGGTAGGCAGCTATGAACTGGTACAGGATGAAAGCCCTCTCCTGGGTCTTTGAGGGAAACCTCTCCATGCAGTAGTGTCTTGGTCCATACCAGTAGCCCTCCTCAATTCTCTGGTACATGAAAATCGGGGTGGATAGAATGAAGGAACCTTTAAAAAACAACATTTCATTAGTTGAATTTTGTAGAAAATGTTAGTGTTCACAATGCGTTGAACCAAAAATCCATGGTTTGCTATAAGTTCAGGTAGGATAGCATCTGACTTACCGATCCATATGCAGATGCTAACTATCATGGCGACTCGTGTAGTGCGATGGCGTAAGGACTTCAGGGGGTAGACTGTGACATAGCAGCGGTCCCCACTCATAGCAGTGAGTGTAATGCAGGTGGCTTGAACAGTCACCTGAGAAAAGAAAGTAACAAAATAATCTTGGCTGTTTGCAGGTGAAACAAGTATTTTACATCTGCCTGCCCTCACACTGGGAAGTAATGAAAATGATGAGCATATAATGAGAACATTTTACTTTACGAAGAAATGCATCTCAAATCATTATTAACTCATCCTCCTCGGTTAAGTGTCATTCACATTATTTTGTGTATAGGATAAAAGTACAAACAATCTAGTTTCTTTCACACAGAATTAATCAAATAATTATCAGTTCCCCATAATAAAACTTAAATGGTTGCATGATGCCTTCGAGGGTCGGTGACAATCTGTGTTAACAGATAAGCAGGTTCTAAACAATGTATTGTTGTTACACATCACTCAGAGTGGGAGTTGTGACCTAGTTCAGTGTAACTACAGTACTTGATCTATCTAGCGCCCTTGTCTTTCATTGAAGAGCAAAAGGGGGCCTGTTCCGGTGTTCATCTTTGATCTGAAGATAAGTGCCCTACACTTATCATAATGTAGGGACAGAATACATTAGCCTCCTGAACAAAGAGAACCACTGCATGTGGGTTGAAAAAAACAAATAAAATAAATGTACAATCAACATATTAACACAAAACAGCAAAGAATTCCAACTGATATTAAAATTGTTTCAAAAACGTTTGCATGAATGAATCCTCCCACGTACCTTCCACTTACACACTGCCCACATAAAAAAGTATTTCCTTTGCATATACACTGCACCATTCCCCTAACCCCATATCCCAATTCGTGCCACCCATAAGTGAGAAACCTACATGCCAAATATAGACCATATATAGTGTTCTCTACAGATTATAGAAAATAGCAAAAGCTCTGAACTCTCTGTTCAGACCCTAGTCTTACCTCCCTACCCACAGGTTATGGAACATTTCTCCAGTAGGTTTCCTCAAGGAGAACGCCTCCAATTGCATGTCAAAGATGATAAAACAAAAACACTGTAGGAAATACATCAGTAATATCTAAAATCACTACAGTAAATACTACAGAATACTAGTCTGCAAAAACACTACAGTAAATACAACAGTATAATACAATCCGCAAAAACATTACATGAATCACCACAGTATATACTAGTTATTTTACTACTGAATTTATTCTATAGTTAACTGTAAAGACTAGAGTGTACTACAGTAAATATTACAGTATTCACTGCAAAACCACTACAGTGAATATTATATTAGACTGAACAAAAATATAAACACAACATGTAAAGTATTGGTCCTTTGTTTCATAAGCTGAAATAAAAGATTCCAGAAATGTTCAATATTATGCACAAAAAGCTTATTTCTAAAAAATGTTGTGCACAAATGTTTACATCCCTGTCAGTGAGAATTTCTCCTTTGCCAAGATAATCCATCCACCTGACAGGTGTGGCATATACAGAAGCTGATTAAACAGCACAACCATTACACAAGTGCACCTTGTGCTGGGGACAATAAAAGGCCACTCTAAAATGTGTAGTTTTGTCACACAACACAATGTCACAGATGTCTCAAGTTTTGAGTGAGCGTACTGACTGCAGGAATATCCACCTGTTTTTGCCAAAGAATTTTACGTTAATTTCTCTACCATAAGCAACCTCCAATGTCATTTTAACAAATTTGGCAGTACGTCCAACCGGCCTCACAATCGCAGACCAGGTGTAACCACACCAGCCCAGGACCTCCACATCCGGCTTGAGACCAGCCACCCGGACAGTTGATGAAACTGTGGGTTTGCACAACCAAAGAATTTCTGTACAAATTGTCAGACACCGTCTCAGGGAGCTCATCTGAGGGATAGTCCTCAATAGGGTCTTGACCTGACTGCAGTTCGGCGTCGTAACCAACTTCAGTGGGCAAGTGTTCACCTTCGATGACCACTGGCAAGCTGTTCTTCACAGATTAATCCCGATTTCAACTGTACCGAGCAGATGGCAGATGTGTGTGGTTTGCTAACGTCAATGTTGTGAACAGAGTGCCCCATGGTGGCGGTGGGGTTATGGTATGGGCAGGCATAAACTACAGACAACAAACACAATTGCAGTTTATCAATGTCAATTTGAATGCAGAGATACCATGATAAAATCCTGAGGCCCATTGTTGTGCCATTCATCCTCCACCATCACCTCATGTTTCAGCATGATAATGCATGGCCCCATGTCACAAGGATCTGTACACAATTCCTGGAAGCTGAAAATGTCACTAGACATGCCACCCATTGAGCATGTTTTGGATGCTCTGGATCGACATGTACGCCAGCGTGTTACAGTTCCCCCCCCAATGTCCAGCAACTTCACACAGCCATTGAAGAGGAGTGGGTCAACATTCCACAGGCCACAATCAACAGCCTGATCAACTCTATGAGATGTGTCACACTGCATGAGGCAAATGGTGGTCACACCAGATACTGACTGGTTTTCTGATCCACGCCCCTGTCTGATCCACGCCCCTATCATATCTGTAATTCCCATTCATGTGAAATCCATAGATTAGGGCCTAATGAATTTATTTAAATTTACTGATTTCTTTATATGAACTCTTAACTCCAACATTTTAGAAATGATTGCATATTGCGTTTATATTTTTGTTCAGTGTATTCATACCGCAGTATACTATAGTAATTTTTTATGTGGGTGTACAGCAGCAGGGATATTAGCATTTGTGGGTGAGTAAATTATCGATTAGACTGCCAAAAATATACATCATGGAGAGAGCTGGTCCTTTTGATAACTAAGAAAAAGCTTAACAAAGAACTCAGGAGACTGAAAAGATTTGGCATGGGTCCCCAGATCCTCAAAAAGTTCTACAGCTGTACAAATTGAGAGCATCCTGACCGGTTGCATCACTGCCCTGGTGTAACAGCTTTGCTTCCGTCCCTCTCCTCGCCCCTACCTGGGCTCAAACCAGAAACCCACTGCACACATCAACAACTGCTTCCCACAAAGCATCGTTAACTATTGCTCCACAAAAGCCACAGCCCTTGCAGAGCAAGGGAAACAACTACTTCAAGGTCTCAGAGCGAGTGACCTCACCGATTGAAATGCTATTAGCGTGCACCCCGCTAACCATTTCACACCGGTTACACTGGTATGGCAACTGCTCGGCATCTGACCATAGTGCCCAGTACCTCACTGGGGTGAAGCTTCCTGACATCCAGGACCTATATACTAGGGCGGTGTCAGAGGAAGGCCCCAAAAAATGGGACTCCAGTCCCCCAAGTCATAGACTGTTCTCTCTCACTTTACAAATTACCTCAACTAACCTGTACCCTTGCACATTGACCCTCTGTATATAGCCTCGTTATTGTTGTGTCCTTTTCTTGTTTATTTAGTCAATCGTTTCTTAACTCTACTTCTTGAACTGCATTGATGGTTAAGGGCTTGTAAGTAAGCATTCTTACGGTAAGGTTACACCTGTTGTATTCAGCGCATGTGACTAATAACATTTGATAGTCTATGTAGATTTTTTTTTTGCATTAGTCATGATTTTCAAACCTTCACATAATAATAATACATTTATTTGCGCCTTTCAAGATACCCACAGACACATTATGTTTCACACTCCTTAAATTGAGACATTTCAGATATATTTCCAATGGAATGTCCCTGGCTCAATATAGTTCAGTTCAACACAATGAAATGTGTTGATAACATCCTGTGGCTTGCTGACTTGTAAAGCCAAGGTCATTCAGTGAAAGCCCACCCTGGTTTAATGAGATGTTTGGGATTGACAAAGCTCACAGGAACCCCCTGGTGGCTGATGACGGTTCATGTGATGAGAGGTCTGACTGACAATAGTGTGGTGCATGCTGCTAAAACCTCTCTTCTACCCTGCTCATCATTGCATTTTTGCACCTTCACTTTTGTACTGTGTTTTTGACAGACTTCTATGTCTATAAAAGATCAATACTTTGTACTGTGGTGAAAATTAAACACTCTACACTGACAGCTGAGATTGGATCCTAGGATAGGTGTCTCTGTCCATCTATGCTCGGAACTTTAGTAATTTGACAATCCAACATATTAGTTTTAATCATGCAAACCCGCTTGAAGCTGTGATTAACCGCAAGAAGTCTGGACTGTTTGTCTCAATTTTTTTTTAAATGGAGAAAGGACATTCTTTATATAGACAGTGATTCATCATTCACTTGCCCAAATCAAGTCATGATTCATAACCAACCAGACTTATGTTATACTGATCGCACTATACATTTGTGCGTGTACATATGGTTGTCCTTGTTTGATAGAGCTATTGGACATCTTTTAGCGATTCATTGATAAATATACAATATATTTTTCCAGTCTCTGAAGGACTACAACTTGTGTATCAGCTACATGGTAGATTAAAAAAACATGAGCTGGCGCACACCCAGAATAATAGTTTGCGTGGAGGTGCTGACTAACAGCGAACAAACTATCAAAATAAAGAAAGTCACACACTCTATGTGTAATCTCCCAGCAATTTAATGGGTATTAACCAACATTTCGGCATCACTGTGCCTTCTTCAGGTTGACCCTGGGTGACAGAAGGGCAGAAGACCGATATAGTGCCTAATTAATAAAGTTAGCCCACTGGCTAACTTTAGTTTATCTACTGAAACGCATATTGTGTGTTGCTGGCTAACATACTATTGTGTTACAGTGGTGGGGGAAATAAAAATAATTGTATGCTTGCTAACTTAGCTAGGTAGCTAGCTAAATTGGGTAAACAACTACCGGTAGCCATATCTACAGTGCCTCTGCAAAGTATTCAGACCCCTCGACTTTTTCCACATTTTGTTACAGCCTTATGCTAAAATGAATTCAATCGTTTTTCCCACCTCAATATCCCATGACAAAGCAAACAGTTTATTTTTTGTTGTTGTTGCTCATTTACAAAAAACTGACAGAAACATCACATTTACATAAGTATTAAAGATCCTTTACTCAGTAATTTGTTGAAGCACCTTTGGTAGAAATTACAGCATAGGGTCTTCTTGGGTATGATGGTACAAGCATGGCACACCTGTATTTTGGGGAGTTTTCCCCCCATTCTTCTCTGCAGATCCTGTCAAGCACTGTCAGGTTGGATGGGTAGCATTGCTGCACAGCTATTTTCAGGTCTCTTACAGAGATATTGGATTGGGTTCAAGTCCAGGCTCTGGCTGGGCCACTCAAGGACATTTAGAGACTTGTCCCGAAGCCACTCCTGCACTGAACTGTGCCACACTGTTAATAAAAAAAAATGGAGAGAAAAGATCAGTCAACCAAGTGAATGGGCTGGGGGGCTAAAGAATGTGTGAAAAGTCTTAAGAGGGCAATTCTTACACCGGGAGTTTGAGGAGAAATGGCACCTCAATCACTGATACACAACAATACATTTACTTTCTAAGCCAGCATTTCCAAACTCAGTCCTGGGAACCCAAAGGAGTGTACACTTTGGTTTTTGCCATAGCATGACACAGCTGATTAAAATAACCAAAGCTTGATGAAGATTTCATTATTTGAAACACTTGTGTATTGCTAAGGCAACAACCAAAAGATGCACCCCTTGGGATCGCCAGGACCAAGTTTAGGAAACGATGGTCTAAGCACCACCCTGCAAAACCAAAAACCCCTTCCTCATCTCAAAGTACTGTCTGTAAACCTCCTCCAGCCCATTGACAGATCATTCTGGTCAATAGTAGCCCTTTGCAGGGGCTTTTTGTAGACATGTCTGTGTACTGTATTTTGAGAACCTGCTGAGAGAAGAATGAAGTGGTTGTGTTATTACTGTTGTAGTCTTGATTTTATACCTTTCAGCGTCCCTTGCTGGTTGCTGTCCCAAAATCTTGTTGTGCGCCATAAACTTAAGGTGTGTCTGCTCCCTCATGCTTGTGTACTCAAAATGACAACACTTTGGGGAAAAACTCCTGATTAGAGGTCGACCGATTATGATTTTTCAACGCCGATACCGATTATTGGAGGACCAAAAAGGCCAATATTTATTTATTTGTAATAATGACAATTACAACCATACTGAATGAACACTTATTTTAACTTAATATAATACATCAATCAAATCAATTTAGCCTCAAGTAAATAATGAAACGTTCAATTTGGTTTAAATAATGCAAAAACAAAGTGTTGGAGAAGTAAGTAAAAGTGCAATATGTGCCATGTAAGAAAGCTAACGTTTATGTTCCTTGCTCAGAACATGAGAACATATGAAAGCTGGTGGTTCCTTTTAACATGAGTCTTCAATATTCCCAGGTAAGAAGTTTTAGTTTGTAGTTATTATAGGAATTATAGGACTATTTCCCTCTATACCATTTGTATTTCATTAACCTTTGACTATTGGATGTTCTTATAGGCACTTTAGTATTGCCAGTGTAACGGTATAGCTTCCGTCCCTCTCCTCGCTCCTCCCTAGGCTCGAACCAGGAACACATCGACAACAGCCACACTCGAAGCAGCAGTGCAATGCTTGACGCACAACGAAGAGCTGCTGGCAAAACGCACGAAAGTGCTGATTGAATGAATGTTTACGCGCCTGCTTCTGCCTACCACCGCTCAGTCAGATACTTAGATACCTGTATGCTCAGTCAGATTAATGCAACGCAGGACACGCTAGATAATATCTAGTAATATCATCAACCATGTGTAGTTAACTAGTGATTATGATTGTTTTTTTATAAGATAAGTTTAATGCTAGCTAGCAACTTACCTTGGCTTACTGCATTCGCATAACAGGCAGTGTGGAGACCGAGAGAGGCAGGTCGTTATTGCTTTGGACTAGTTAACTGTAAGGTTGCAAGATTGGATCGCCCAAGCTGACAAGGTAAACATCTGTTCTGCCCTTGAACAAGGCAGTTACCCCACTGTTCTCCAGTAGGCCGTCATTGTAAATACGAATTTGTTCTTAACCGACTTGCCTAGTTAAAAAAGGTACAAATAATAAAATATTATTAATTGCATGGTCTGGTAGGTACTCTGTGGTCCTCTGGTTACCTTTAACCACCTGTAACCCCATAACACAAACAACACAAAAACTACCCAATTCATGTTAATACCATGTGTACTTTGAAATTGAGCTCTCTTAGTCGTCAGCTTGTAAATATTTTTGCCAACTTGCCTTCACCTGCAGAGTTGGGGTTGGAAGCCGATTCTGTACCACCTACAACAAAATGCACAACAATACACAATTTAACCACCCCACTAATTGTACTGATCTCTATTAGCCTGGCTAGTTTACGTAACCGAACATGGACATTTCAATATTTTCTGCCATCTAGCTTCATTAAGTTTGTCAGCAAAATGTATATCCAGCTGAGACTAGATGACAACCAACCATAGACGATTACACATATTCAATACTGCTAACGTTAAACACAGAGTGAGTTAGCTATGTCGACAATTCTATTCTTACTAAAAGGAGTGTTTTCCAGGCAAGGGGGAATAGATAGCTACCCGATTGCGCTAATCTTATTTGCTAAAATGTAGTTTTACGTTGGTCAAAGATATAAAACATGTTTACTCTGCTGAAGGTAGTTAACAGTCTAGCAGTGACAACCATGGCATAGGCGAAATTGATTCACAGTGCGCATACTAAAAAAGATAGCTAACGTTATGATTTAGCTGATGGCTTGCGGAGTCCTATAGTATACAGCACTGTAACGTCAGCTAGCTAATTTAGGTAGTCAAGCAAGGCTAGTTAATATTAGGTTACCTCTTATCGAGAATCTTCCATTTTGTTGTGAAGGAAATAAAAAATACAAAATCGATGGTATCGCATCACTTCTCAGCTGTCGTCGAAATGGATTCCCCAACAGTTCAGCCTGAAAACCCCTCTGATAATCTTTGGTCACCGTAATGCGCGCCATCATTCTCGATAGCCGCAAACCACTGACAGCTGAAATCTGTCAATCTGAAATCTCTGGTAGGTAGCACGGTGAAAGATGACTCATTTTCGCTCGTTTTTAATGAGCACAGAACACCACACAGGCGTAATGATAAACGTAAGTGAAAAACAGGTCTACGGAAGTTCTGAGATTGCTGTGTTGTTCGTCAGTACACAATGCCATATTTTTTTGTTTTTGTCGGCATGCCCCAATCTACTTTAGCGGGCGGTTTACTATGACTTCCTGGTTTACCATGAGCAGACAAATACACAGGAGGAAGTCGAAACTTCCTGATTCTACCAGTGAAATTCAAATGTGTTCGTTCTAGCTTGTGGTTTGGATAATTGTGATGTTTATGATAAAAACGTAATGTTGTTAAATATAGTAATGACTATATGCCGTGGTGAAGCCAGGGTGAAATTCCCCTTTAACCAATCTGTCTCCAAATGGAGTAGGAGCATATAAAGATGATCAGATAAGCCGGGCATTTTGATTTCATTTATCAACCTGATTGCTTTAATATAAAACAATAAAAACACATATATTGGTATTCAAATTGCATTTAAAAACACTATGTTGAAAAATGAGCATGAACCTCTCACCAGGTAAATGAAATTGCACTGCAAGTTCAATATTGCAGTTATGTAATTTAATTGAGTACAGCGTGGCACCAGACGAAAAAAAATGTATTATTCAGACTAATAGGACAAGTACATCAGGGGTCCAGTCGAGGGGAATGCTACCCAAATGACATTATGGTGAGAAATTCCATCATTGCATGCACAGCAAATATATTTTGGCTGTTTGTTATCTAATATTAAAAACTGATAGAAGTTTGTGACCAGAGGCAATGTGTTTTATTGAAATGATTTACCTGTTGTAGAAAGGCAACAAATTTGCACATGAAGTCCCCAAATACCCACCCAGGAAGTGGGTAGAGAGTGGCTGTGAACGGGACACAACACACCAGGAAGATGATGTCTGTGGCAGCCAAGTTAGCTGTAGAAATAAGCTCAGTTAGGAGGGAACTCATTCATTTCTTACTGATTAACACACTTTTGCAACATAAAATAACCATTTGAACATTTGAGTCATAAAGCTATTAATTTTAATAAATACCTCGTTGTGTTAAAGAGTCAAAGGGATGTCACCAAGTATTTTGGCATTGGCATCAAAGAGCTAATTTATTTCACAAAAATCAGAAAGCTAAATACACATGGGTCGGGCGTACTGCAGCATTTCTTTCTGAAATGATGAGCGATATCATTGTTTCACTGCCATGGAGTAGTCTTATCACTGCAGGTGGACAGGACCTGCTGGGCTTGAATGTTGCCATCCGTTGGAGATATTAGTCAGTCATGTCAAATACACACGCACAAACACACACACAGATATTTGCGCACATCACGTGCACTCACACAAACATGCATGTTGATGCCATTGTTATTTATAAGCACAGAGATAATAATGCTGTCCACATTCATGGTTAATTCATCATATCTCTACATGAACTCCATTGATGTATCACGTCTCCACTCCACACATGCATTTCCAATGTCAAACAAGATCCATTATTTAGTATAGACACATGATCCCTATATTTAATATTTAGTCTGTATGTATACAGTACTGTATAGGTACATTCACCAGACTATGGATAAGGTTACTATTGACAATATTAATTTACAGTCATCAACATAAAAAGACAAATACAGTCATTATGGCTGAATGATTATACAGGCATCATTAGTCCTAGTTTACAGTGAAAATAAATTATTTATCTGGGCAACATACATAACATAACATTGACTGTGACAGTAACACACAAAGAACAAGTTTCACGACAATCCACAAGAATAATGATGTTCAGGGTATTATAAATGGAAAAACCTTTGTAACTGTGAGGGAAAACGTTTGGTCTTGCTTACCTATGTAGAAGTTGGTGGCAGTCCTCATCTGCCTGTGTTTGGAGATTACATAGATTACCAGAGAGTTCCCGATGAGCCCCACCAGCATGATGAGAGCGAAGAAGAGAGGCACCAGCCAGGCGTCCGTCAGGAATGGGTGCTCCCCCTCCTCTGGATTCTCCAGAGAAGCATTCAGCTCAGACGCATTGAACCACATCAGGACTGTAGAATTCCACACGTCTGGAGGGAACATCTTGATGTGTGAAAAGAAGTCGAAGATCTTCAAATGTAGCCTTGGGGTGATAACTTGTGTATAATTAGGAGTCCCTAGATCTGTCTATGGTAAGAATGTCTATGGTTAGAATGAGTCTGATTGTAGAGTAGACTTCTGTTGAGCTCACAGCTGCCTCCTAAACTGCTTCTACTCAAGGACCAAATCCCGTTGGCTTTATACTGAGCAGGGACGCACGTGGCAACTCCCTGATTGTTGAATAAATAGGTGATGTCAGGTCTCCTAGCAACATTTTCCCTATCCAGAGTTTGGTACCTCATACACTCTGCTTTCAATGCAGTCGGAAGCTGTCTTATCATATGATATCGATCATATCCATAGTAAATATAAGAAATACAAATGACATGTTCTGTGAAAATGCATTCAGCGTGCATCAAGTTAAATTCACAGCCAAAAAAAAGCATTTGAATCATGGATAAGCAGCACTTACAGTTAAATTGGAAGATACAATTCTGCAATTTAGTGCCAAGGAGTCTTTCTAAATTTTTATGCTATTTTCTTAAGATCAAAAAGATGAAGCTTGTTATCAGACATTTACCTGTGAATAATGAAAGTAAATATAATTTTACTGCAATTCAATTGGATCTTGTACTGTACATGTACAGGTACATCCATAGAAATTAGCATTACCACACGTTTCGTCATGTTATGTTGATATGATATGTCATCATGAAATCAGCATTGAGGTATGCATTCTTTTTTCAGGACAAATACTCTCCTCCCTTACAAAAAAAGCCCTACAGGAATCCTACACGAAAAATATTGCGGAATATACACTCAACAAAAATATAAACGCAACATGTAAAGTGTTGGACCCATGTTTCATGAGCTGATATTATCATGACTCAAGATATGACCCAGATGCAGACACGGGAGGCGGATAGTACAGTGAAAAATTAGGAAACAGAACTAGAGCAACAGGAAGACGGGAAAGAACGCTGGTAAAACCTGACAATACAAGAAGAACTGGCAACAGACAAACAGAGAACACAGGTATAAATACACAGGGGATAATAAGAAGATGGGCATCACCTGGAGGGGGGGTGGAGACAAGCACAAAGACAGTTGAAACAGATTAGGGTGTGACAGAAATAAAACATCCCAGAAAGTTTCCATACGCACAAAAAGCTTATTTCTCTCAAAGTTTGTGCTCAAATTTGTTTACATCCTTGTTAGTGATTATTTCTCCTTTGCCAAAATAATCCATCCATCTGACAGGTGTGGCATATCAAGAATCTGATTAAACAGCATTATCATTACACAGGTGCACCTTGTGCTGGGGACAATAAAAGGCCACTCTAAAATGTACGGTTCTGTCACACAACACAATGCCACAGATTTTGAGGGAGCATGTAATTGACATGTTGAATGCAGGAATGTTCACCAGAGCTGTAGCCAGATAATTTAATGTTAATTTCTCTACCATAAGCCGCCTCCAACATTGTTTAAGAGAATTTGGCAGTACTTCCAACCAGCCTCACAACCGCAGGCCATGTGTATGGCGTCGGGTGGGTGAGCAGTTTTCTGATGTCAATTTTGTGAGCAGAGTGCCCCATGGTGGCGGTGGGGTTATGGTATGGACAAGCATAAGCTACGGACAACGAACACAATTGCATTTTATTGATTGGCAATTTGAATGCACAAATATACCGTGATGAGATCCTGAGGCCCATTTATTTAGGTATCTGTGACCAACAGATGCATATCTGTATTCCCAGTCATGTGAAATCTATAGATTACGGCCTAATTTATTTATTTCAATTGACTGATTTCCTCATATGAACTGTAACTCAGTAAAATCTTTGAAATTGTTGCATGTTGCTTTGATATTTTTTTTCTTCTCATGTTTATATCCTGCAGGAATAGGAATTCCTGCAGGATATCCCACAGGATTTTCAGCACCACTTTCCTGTAGGACAATTCCTGCAGGATCTTGTAGGAATCATGCTTCAGGAAAACAATCATACCAGAATCCTGGAGATAGTCCTCAAATATATCCTGCAGAATCTTTTCCTGAAGGACTACCTGCAGTAATTGTCCAAAATCCTGTGGGATATTCTGCAGGTAAAATTCCTGCAGGTAATTCCACAAGATTTTCAGGGCCATTTCCATTCCTCATCCTTCAGAGAATTCCCTGTTAGAAAATCCACATTCTTTCAAAAGATTGGAGAGAAAGCATAAGATGTCATTGCATGGCAATGTTATTATTCAATGCAGAAACAATGGATGTTTTTGATTGTCCATTTCACCAGCACTGCATAAAACATTATTCAAAGGAGAAAGAAAATATGAGATTGAATAAATATGGTAAAAGCATATTTTGTAACAAGAGTGAGAGTAATAGAATATCAAAATCCTGCAGGATTTGTGCTGGAATTTACTTGGTCCTGCAGGAATCCTGCAGAACTGAAACCTGCAGGATTTTGATATTCTTGCAGGATATGGCAATTCCTGCAGGACCAAATAAATTGGAACTGAATTGTCATGTTTTTACAGGATTTTTAACATTTCTGCAGGACAAGTCATACTTCTGCTGTAGTCCTGCAGGAGCATCAGGGACATTTCCTGCAGAATTTTGTCAATCCTACATGATTCCGGCAGGACACCTTCACAATTCATTCTCAAAGGGTTGAATTCCTGCAGAACTTTTTTTGTAAGGGCTGCCAGATGATATACTACAGTATGTCTCCATTGTAAAACCACATGGCTTCTCCCTCCAGCATGTCAAGCTTCATACCAAAGTAAGGCTTTGCATTATTTTTTTTATTTTTTTAATATTTTTTTTCACCTTTATTTAACCAGGTAGGCAAGTTGAGAACAAGTTCTCATTTACAATTGCGACCTGGCCAAGATAAAGCAAAGCAGTTCGACACATACAACGACACAGAGTTACACATGGAGTAAAACAAACATACAGTCAATAATACATTATGAACAAGTTTATATATGATGTTAGCAAATGAGGTGAGATAAGGGAGGTAAAGGCAAAAAAAGGCCAAGGTGGCAAAGTAAATACAATATAGCAAGTAAAACACTGGAATGGTAGATTTGCAGTGGAAGAATGTGCAAAGTAGAAATAAAAATAATGGGGTGCAAAGGAGCAAAATAAATAAATAAAATAAATAAATACAGTAGGGAAAGAGGTAGTTGTTTGGGCTAAATTATAGGTGGGCTATGTACAGGTGCAGTAATCTGTGAGCTGCTCTGACAGTTGGTGCTTAAAGCTAGTGAGGGAGATAAGTGTTTCCAGTTTCAGAGATTTTTGTAGTTCGTTCCAGTCATTGGCAGCAGAGAACTGGAAGGAGAGGCGGCCAAAGAAAGAATTGGTTTTGGGGGTGACCAGAGAGATATACCTGCTGGAGCGCGTGCTACAGGTGGGTGATGCTATGGTGACCAGCGAGCTGAGATAAGGGGGGACTTTACCTAGCAGGGTCTTGTAGGTGACATGTAGCCAGTGGGTTTGGCGACAAGTATGAAGCGAGGGAGGGCCAGCCAACGAGAGCGTACAGGTCGCAATGGTGGGTAGTATATGGGGCTTTGGTGACAAAACGGATTACACTGTGATAGACTGCATCCAATTGGTTGAGTAGGGTTTTGGAGGCTATTTTGTAAATGACATTGCCGAAGTCGAGGATTGGTAGGATGGTCAATTTTACAAGGGTATGTTTGGCAGCATGAGTGAAGAATGCTTTGATGCGAAATAGGAAGCCAATTCTAGATTTAACTTTGGATTGGAGATGTTTGATGTGGGTCTGGAAGGAGAGTTTACAGTCTAACCAGACACCTAGGTATTTGTAGTTGTCCACGTATTCTAAGTCAGAGCTGTCCAGAGTAGTGATGTTGGACAGGCGGGCAGGTGCAGGCAGCGATCGGTTTTAAAAAGAGTTAACCTGAGTTTAAGGTGCTGAGCTGTTCTGAAGGTCACCAGAAGCTGAAACATGTTTGTGTTCATGATCTGTCATAGCGCCTGGTCCTTATCAACATTTGGAATGCAGTAGGTGGTTAAACTTTAAGATACAAGGAGCACAGCCTTGGTGTTAACAAGGCTGCCTGGGGTTCACAATCCTCAGGGAGCTGAAACAAAAACCCACGGTCACTGTTAATTTACAGCAAGAACACTCTGGCCTATTTTTAGGGAATTCTTTTGATATAGCACTAAAACATATAATACAATTGGTTAAATGCACAATGGTGTGAAAAATAATACTGTGAAAAGGTGATGTTTTTCTCTTTAATTCCACTTTTTGTTTGGTTTCTCATAAGCAAAAAAGGTTTATGTTTTCAATGGCAGGGAAATATAAATGTTCTCAATTTCTCTCCTGTCAGACATGAACGATTTGTGATTGTGGGGACATATTTTGCCCCATCGTGTATAAGAGTTGAAACTACTCATGATGTTGGATAACAATCATCTCTCAGCATGTTGTTCTTTAATGAAGTCTGATTTAATTAACATACTGTGAAATCTTTCTTCTCTCCAGCAACATTCAATTGTCTTTGTTAGCATGAAACCAAAACTATAAACCCAGTCTCACAGCTTATAAAACAAATAGAACTGTGTTAAAAATAAAGAAAATGTGACTCAACTGTCTCAGTGGAGCATAAGTAAAGTGAAAACTCAGAGAACGTGTGTGGGAAGCTTCATACAGTCACTTAGCAACCAATGTAAGTGGGTATGTGTGTTGATAGTCTACATGGAGAATGGTGTGTTTGATGACAAAATGTGAAGAGCTCCAAAATCAATGTACACTGCTCAAAAAAATAAAGGGAACACTTAAACAACACAATGTAACTCCAAATCAATCACACTTCTGTGAAATCAAACTGTCCACTTAGGAAGCAACACTGATTGACAATACATTTCACATGCTGTTGTGCCAATGGAATAGACAACAGGTGGAAATTATAGGCAATTAGCAAGACACCCCCAATAAAGGAGTGGTTCTGCAGGTGGTGACCACAGACCACTTCTCAGTTCCTATGCTTCCTGGCTGATGTTTTGGTCACTTTTGAATGCTGGCGGAGCTTTCACTCACGTGGTAGCATGAGACGGAGTCTACAACCCACACAAGTGGCTCAGGTAGTGCAGCTCATCCAGGATGGCGCATCAATGCGAGCTGTGGCAAGAAGGTTTGCTGTGTCTGTCAGCGTAGTGTCCAGAGCATGGAGGCGCTACTGTGACAGGTTAAAGGAAATAGTCATAGCCTGTTATACATTAAAAAGTATTAGTAAGTTCATAGTATGTGAGGATCTTAAAACATCTAAGGTTAAAAAGATGCATTCAGTATCAGTTGATAAAGATTGATAACATTCATATAATTGTGTTAAAGTTCAAATCTGTCAAAGGGTACGAATTGTGAGAGTAATGTGTAAACGTTATATTGATTACTTGATTTTGTGGTGCCTAAAAGTGTTAATCTGTGATCTACGAAATGCTCTTAATCTATGAGCCGGAGATCGATTGCTCTGGTCTCCACCCATATTCCTGGGGAAAATCGCGGTCTTTTTCTCATTCAACTAAACGTTAAATTGAGAATACAGCACCGTATCACTCTCGTGATTATTTCTCCCCTGTTTTCAGGTACTTTATTGATGATAAAAATAGTAATTTAAATGTTATAACTCACTAACATGTCAAGAGTGTTTAAGGTGTGTCTTAGTAACGTTTTGAGGAAGTTAGAGTTAAGTTTGAAGAGAGTAATATTAGCCCTGCTCGGTTGAAGTGAAGAATAGCATCGTACTGAGAGTAGCTGCCATTTTATGTCGATTGTGAATGAACATGTACGTTGTTAATAAGATATTTTGCTGTGTTATTTGTATAATGGTTTTTCTGTTGTTTTGTAATGTGTTACTTTTGTGAAATTGATTCAACTAAACGTTAAATTGAGAATACAACACCGTATCACTCTCGTGATTATTTCTCCCCTGTTTTCAGGGGCGTAACACTACCAGGAGACAGGCCAGTACATCAGGAGAAGTGGAGGAGGCCGTAGGAGGGCAACAACCCAGCAGCAGGACCGCTACCTCCGCTTTTGTGCAAGGAGGAGCAGGAGGAGCACTGCCAGAGCCCTGCAAAATGACCTCCAGCAGGCCACAAATGTGCATGTGTCTGCTCAAATGGTCAGAAACAGACTCCATGAGGGTGGTATGAGGGCCCGACGTCTACAGGTGGGGGTTGTGCTTACAGCCCAACACCGTGCAGGACGTTTGGCATTTTCCAGAGAAAATTCGCCACAAATTCGCAAATTCGCCACTGGCACCCTGTGCTCTTCACAGATGAAAACAGGTTCACACTGAGCACATGTGACAGACGTGACAGAGTCTGGAGACGCCGTGGAGAACGTTCTGCTGCCTGCAACATCCTCCAGCATGACCGGTTTGGCGGTGGGTCAGTCATGGTGTGGGGTGGTATTTCTTTGGGGGGCCGCACAGCCCTCCATGTGCTCGCCAGAGGTAGCCTGACTGCCATTAGCTACCGAGATGAGATCCTCAGACCCCTTGTGAGACCATATGCTGGTGCGGTTGGCCCTGGGTTCCTCCTAATGCAAGACAATGCTAGACCTCATGTGGCTGGAGTGTGTCAGCAGTTCCTGCAAGAGGGAGGCATTGATGCTATGGACTGGCCCGCCCGTTCCCCAGACCTGAATCCAATTGAGCACATCTGGGACATCATGTCTCGCTCCATCCACCAACGCCACATTGCACCACAGACTGTCCAGGAGTTGGCGGATGCTTTAGTCCAGGTCTGGGAGGAGATCCCTCAGGAGACCATCCGCCACCTCATCAGGAGCATACCCAGGAGTTGTAGGGAGGTCATACAGGCACGTGGAGGCCACACACACTTCTGAGCCTCATTTTGACTTGTTTTAAAGACATTACATCAAAGTTGGATCAGCCTGTAGTGTGGTTTTCCACTTTAATTTTGAGTGTGAGTCCAAATCCAGACCTCCGTGGGTTGATAAATTTGATTTCCATTGATAATTTTTGTGTGATTTTGTTGTCAGCACATTCAACTATGTAAAGAAAAAAGTATTTAATAAGAATATTTCATTCATTCAGATCTAGGATGTGTTATTTTAGGTTTCCCTTTATTTTTTGAGCAGTGTATTTTCCTTACTTATAGTCCAACGGTGTCCTTTAATAATCATGTTATAATTGTGCTAGATCAACAAAGCATTGACTGCTATTCTTCTCTCAATACACTCATGGACATCTGTGTTCAGACCAGTGCACCTCTGAGGAGGAAGGGGAGGACCATCCTCCTCAGTGAATTTCATACAAATAAAAATTGCAAAACATTTTAAAGTTATCCTTTTTAGATAAAACTACACTAAATATATCCACGTTCCGAAATAATTGATTAAATCAAATCAAATCAAATCAAATTTATTTGTCACATACACATGGTTAGCAGATGTTAATGCGAGTGTAGCGAAATGCTTGTGCTTCTAGTTCCGACAATGCAGTAATAACGAACAAGTAATCTAACTAACAATTCCAAAAAAAACTACTGTCTTATACACAATGTAAGGGGATAAAGAATATGTACATAAGGATATATGAATGAGTGATGGTACAGAGCAGCATAGGCAAGATACAGTAGATGATATCGAGTACAGTATATACATATGAGATGAGTATGTAAACCAAGTGGCATAGTTAAAGTGGCTAGTGATACATGTATTACATAAGGATGCAGTCGATGATATAGAGTACAGTATCTACGTATGCATATGAGATGAATAATGTAGGGTAAGTAACATTATATAAGGTAGCATTGTTTAAAGTGGCTAGTGATATATTTACATCATTTCCCATCAATTCCCATGATTAAAGTGGCTGGAGTAGAGTCAGTGGCATTGACAGTGTGTTGGCAGTAGCCACTCAATGTTAGTGGTGGCTGTTTAACAGTCTGATGGCCTTGAGATAGAAGCTGTTTTTCAGTCTCTCGGTCCCAGCTTTGATGCACCTGTACTGACCTCGCCTTCTGGATGACAGCGGGGTGAACAGGCAGTGGCTCGGGTGGTTGATGTCCTTGATGATCTTTATGGCCTTCCTGTAGCATCGGGTGGTGTAGGTGTCCTGGAGGGCAGGTAGTTTGCCCCCGGTGATGCGTTGTGCAGACCTCACTACCCTCTGGAGAGCCTTACGGTTGAGGGCGGTGCAGTTGCCATACCAGGCGGTGATACAGCCCGCCAGGATGCTCTCGATTGTGCATCTGTAGAAGTTTGTGAGTGCTTTTGGTGACAAGCCGAATTTCTTCAGCCTCCTGAGGTTGAAGAGGCGCTGCTGCGCCTTCCTCACGATGCTGTCTGTGTGAGTGGACCAATTCAGTTTGTCTGTGATGTGTATGCCGAGGAACTTAAAACTTGCTACCCTCTCCACTACTGTTCCATCGATGTGGATGGGGGGGTGTTCCCTCTGCTGTTTCCTGAAGTCCACAATCATCTCCTTAGTTTTGTTGACGTTGAGTGTGAGGTTATTTTCCTGACACCACACTCCGAGGGCCCTCACCTCCTCCCTGTAGGCCGTCTCGTCGTTGTTGGTAATCAAGCCTACCGCTGTTGTGTCGTCCGCAAACTTGATGATTGAGTTGGAGGGTCTCGAGCTTGATGACGAGCTTGGAGGGTACTATGGTGTTGAATGCCGAGCTGTAGTCGATGAACAGCATTCTCACATAGGTATTCCTCTTGTCCAGATGGGTTAGGGCA
The DNA here is from genome assembly GCF_002021735.2 of Oncorhynchus kisutch. NCBI lineage: Eukaryota > Metazoa > Chordata > Actinopteri > Salmoniformes > Salmonidae > Oncorhynchus > Oncorhynchus kisutch. The sequence goes on from NC_034203.2 coordinate 20,627,758, forward strand.
GTGTGGGGTGTGGTTGAGATTGCATCGTCTGTGGACCTATTTGGGCGGTAAGCAAATTGGAGTGGATCAAGGGTGTCAGGTAGGGTGGAGGTGATATGGTCCTTGACTAGTCTCTCAAAGCACTTCATGATGACGGATATGAGTGCTACGGGGCGGTAGTCGTTTAGCTCAGTTACCTTAGCTTTCTTGGGAACAGGAACAATGGTGGCCCTCTTGAAGCATGTGGGAACAGCAGACTGGGATAGGGATTGGTTGAATATGTCCGTAAACACACCGGCCAGCTGGTCTGCGCATGCTCTGAGGGCGCGGCTGGGGATGCCGTCTGGGCCTGCAGCCTTGCGAGGGTTAACACGTTTAAATGTCTTACTCACTTCGGCTGCAGTGAAGGAGAGACCGCATGTTTTCGTTGCAGGCCGTGTCAGTGGCACTGTATTGTCCTCAAAGCGGGCAAAAAAGTTGTTTAGTCTGCCTGGGAGCAAGACATCCTGGTCCGTGACTGGGCTGGGTTTCTTCCTGTAGTCCGTGATTGACTGTAGACCCTGCCACATGCCTCTTGTGTCTGAGCCGTTGAATTGAGATTCTACTTTGTCTCTGTACTGGCGCTTAGCTTGTTTGATAGCCTTGCGGAGGGAATAGCTGCACTGTTTGTATTCAGTCATGTTACCAGACACCTTGCCCTGATTAAAAGCAGTGGTTCGCGCCTTCAGTTCCACACGAATGCTGCCATCAATCCACGGTTTCTGGTTGGGGAATGTTTTAATCGTTGCTATGGGAACGACATCTTCAACGCACGTTCTAATGAACTCGCACACCGAATCAGCGTATTCGTCAATGTTGTTGGCTGACGCAATACGAAACATCTCCCAGTCCACGTGATGGAAGCAGTCTTGGAGTGTGGAGTCAGCTTGGTCGGACCAGCGTTGGACAGACCTCAGCGTGGGAGCTTCTTGTTTTAGTTTCTGTCTGTAGGCAGGGATCAACAAAATGGAGTCGTGGTCAGCTTTTCCGAAAGGGGGGCGGGGCAGGGCCTTATATGCGTCGCGGAAGTTAGAGTAACAATGATCCAGGGTCTTTCCACCCCTGGTTGCGCAATCGATATGCTGATAAAATTTAGGGAGTCTTGTTTTCAGATTAGCCTTGTTAAAATCCCCAGCTACAATGAATGCAGCCTCCGGATAAATCGTTTCCAGTTTGCAGAGAGTTAAATAAAGTTCGTTCAGAGCCATCGATGTGTCTGCTTGGGGGGGGATATATACGGCTGTGATTATAATCGAAGAGAATTCTCTTGGTAGATAATGCGGTCTACATTTGATTGTGAGGAATTCTAAATCAGGTGAACAGAAGGATTTGAGTTCCTGTATGTTTCTTTCATCACACCATGTCACGTTGGCCATAAGGCATACGCCCCCGCCCCTCTTCTTACCAGAAAGATGTTCGTTTCTGTCCGCGCGATGCGTGGAGAAACCCGCTGGCTGCACCGCTTCGGATTGCGTCTCTCCAGTGAGCCACGTTTCCGTGAAGCAGAGAACGTTACAGTCTCTGATGTCCCTCTGGAATGCTACCCTTGCTCGGATTTCATCAACCTTGTTGTCAAGAGACTGGACATTGGCAAGAAGAATGCTAGGGAGTGGTGCACGATGTGCCCGTCTCCGGAGTCTGACCAGAAGACCGCTTCGTTTCCCTCTTTTTCTGAGTCGTTTTTTTGGGTCGCTGCATGGGAACCATCCCGTGGCACTGGTTGTAAGGCAGAACACAGGATCCGCATCGCGAAAAACATATTCTTGGTCGTACTGGTGGTGAGTTGACGCTGATCTTATATTCAGTAGTTCTTCTCGGCTGTTTGCAATTAAGGTCTACCGTAGCCTCAGCAGCACTGTAGGGTAGCACCATGGTGTAGCCAGAGGACAGCTAGCTTCCGTCTTCCTCTGGGTACATTGACTTCAATACAAAACCAAGGGAGTTCATGGTTCTCAACCCCTTCCCTAGACTTACCCACTAATTATGACATCTTCCAGAGGACATCCTCCAACCAATGAGAGCTCTTGTAGCATGAACTGCCATGTTGTCCACCCAATCAAAGGACCAGAGAATTAATCTAGTACTGAAAGCCTAAGCTACAGCTAGCTAGCACTGCAGTGCATAAAATGTGGTGAGTAGTCGAAGCAAAGAGAGTGAAAGACAATACTTGAACAGTTTTGAACAAATTAATGTATTCAGAAATTAAGGAGAAGTAACAGAGAGAGAGAGAGAGCTATAAGTGCAGCAGGCTAGTTTAGCCCACTCAAACAGCCATCTCAAACAGAGGGAAGCTATGTTGGCTAGCTGGGTATGACTATCCAACACAACACTGGAACTCTTCCAAGTCAAGGAAAACGTTTGGTTTTACTAATTTATTGCCACCGGAGTAACTGCTAAATTGCTTACTGACTGTACACTGTAACGTTACTGAATGATTGTAGCGGGTTTACTAACGTGTTAGTTCTATTAGCTATGTTGACAATGACGTTACGTTAACTGATATGGTGACATTCAATGTAGGCTGTGTGTAGCAGTTATGATATTGTTTGGCTTGGAAAGTTTTTTTTCGCCTGGTTACATAAAGCTGATGTGTTGTGCACTGAAGTCCATAAGCAAAGAGAAAAGGTGAGAGGAGGAGAGTGCATAGATGCGAGAAGGAATACAACGTGACTGCTATGAAAGTGAACGGTGTTTATAAGTGATCAGGGGTGTATTCATTCAGCTGATTCTGTTAAAAAAAGTTTCTTAAACAGAATCAAACGGGACAAAACATACCTGAATTTGTAAAAAATAAACTCTCATTTGCAACTGTTGGACTAATGATTACACACTATTTCTTTCTCTCAACCTATGTGCACCTACACTGTAAACTTTAATTCATAGGTTAGGTTGTAGCAACCTCTAGAGAAAATTTGAGTATCATGTACAGTGGCGATCCGTCATTAAGGGCAGATTTGAAGAGCCCCACCTGTTTTGAGCCCCACCTGTTTAGATAAAAAATAAATATATATATACACAGTATATATTTTTTCTTGTTGCCTGTTTTGCATGTTATTTTGGCATTAATACGTTCCACACGTATTAATACGAACATAAAAGATGATGTATTGAGTTTATAAAGCTGTATACAAACATGGTCTCTTTTTTGCTTTCTTGAGTAAGGCAAGTCCAAAATTGACACTAGAAGTGCCTATCCAAGAAGGCTCAAGGTCATTGGCCACAGATCAAATTTACATTAAATCACGTTATATCTACCGTAGCTTTGATTGGACTGGACATATTTTCAAAATCTTAGCTAGCAAGCTAGACAAGCAGTCATCGCCATGAATTACATAGGCAATCTACTGGCAAATCCACAGCACAACAACGCTGAGTCCACCGATTCCAAAAATGTATTGTTTGCTGCTGCATAAATTATGTAATATGCCAGAGAGATATTTATAGTGCATCTAAAAAAATAATACTAAGTGTATGTTGTGTAGTAAGCTGTTAGTAGCCCATGTGCCTCACCCTAATAATTTGGTCCCTTTCCCCCTCATAATTTAGCCTCCTGTTCTAACTTGGTGGTGCACATGTAGCCTATAGCCTGTTTTAGAGAAATGTCATCATCGTCTATTGAAAGAGATTTTACTGTCTGCTTATATGCCCCCTTTATTTATCCTACAGTTCTGACTTGATGTACAGTAAGAACAGCTCCATGTTCTGAATTCTGTCACTGTACATTTCAAAAGTGCTGAACAAATAGTTATATTGACTACGTCCATCATTAATATCTTCATCGAAATTACAGATTGCCTCTTATACGCTCATTATTCCCTTATGCCATAGTTTGTACATCTCAATTGCAGAAACCACATTGGTTTAAGCAAGTCCGCCATATACGCTATGTTTTTTGAGAAGGCAGAAAATGAGGCTGGATGAACTGTTTCGCTGCCAGTCAAGGGTCCGCTGATAGCCAGGTGCAGCGTTGGTAAGGATTCACTTCATGGTGCTGAAAAGAAAGCTCTGCTGTTGGAACAGCTTTATGTAGGCCCTAACAGTTTGTGGGCACTGTTTGTCACTGTTATAGTGCAATTAATGTATTCTTTAGTGTTGTGTTGTGTAGTGGCTTTGCTGGCATGCATGTAAAAATAATGAGTTTGCCACACCAAGATTTACATGCTAAAATCGCCACTGATCATGTAGTAGCCTAAACCTATCGATGCTACATTGAACTGGGTGAATGAAATATGAATGACAGTTATCCAATATGCTGTAATAGACATAAGCCTATGCTCATGAAAAAAAAACATCCCCCCTCATCTTAAATGGAACCGACCGCCACTGGGTCAGACCTGAATGCTAATAGGTCAAACAAAGCGAGGGGACACAATTAATCCGATTCTAGCAGAGTAGGTTTGAAATGTATCATCTGCTTTTCTATACTGTCAGTGCATGTGTTTTGTCCAAATACAAATGGAGACTGAATTGCAAACTCCACATTCAGGATGAGTTGTCACGCCCTGACCTTAGAGAGCCATTTTATTTCTCTATTTGGTTAGGTCAAGGTGTGATGTGGGGTGGGCATTCTATGTTTTGTATTTCTGTGTGTTTGGCCGAGTGTGGTTCCCAATCAGAGGCAGCTGTCTATCGTTTCTCTCTGATTGGGAATCATACTTAGGCAGCCTGTTTTGCCACCTTAGTGGTGGGTAGTTGGCTTTGTTAGTGGCCTGTATAGCCAAAGAGTCTCCTGACCACTCCTGTCTCAGCATCCAGTATTTATGCTGCAGTAGTTTGTACTTCTCCTGTCTTATCCGGTGTCCTGTGTGACTTTAAGTATGCTCTTTCTTTCTCTCTCTCGGGGGACCTGAGCCCTAGGACTATGCCTCAGGACTACCTGGCATGATGACTCCTTGCTGTCCCCAGTCCACCTGGCTGTGCTGCTTCTCCCGTTTCAACTGTTCTGCCTGCGGCTATGGAATCCTGACCTGTTCACAGGACGTGCTAACTGTCCCAGACCTATTATTTGACCATGCTGGTCATTTATGAACATTTGAACATCTTGGCCATGTTCTGTTATAATCTCCACCCGGCACAGCCAGAAGAGGACTGGCCACCCCACATAGCCTGGTTCCTCTCTAGGTTTCTTCCTAGGTTCTGGCCTTTCTAGGTAGTTTTTCCTGGCCAACATGCTTCAACACCTGCATTGCTTGCTGTTTGGGGTTTTAGGCTGGGTTTCTGTACAGCACTTTGAGATATCAGCTGATGTACGAAGGGCTATATAAATTTGATTTGAAGTAAGCTTCACGGTCGTTTCCATATTCTTTGTTTTGTTGGCGACATTTATAAATAAAAATAAATGTACGCTCACCATGCTGCACCTTGGTCCGGTCATTTCCACCCTGACGACGATCGTGACATGAGTGAACAGCAAATAAATGTTGACAAAATATGACATGGCATATAATTGGATGAGTTTTCAACTAGTGATTTGCCTTTGCAACAAAAAATATTGGGCAATCACATGACACAGAGCCATCCAATTGCTATGATTGAGATGTGTGTTCCACTGACATGGAAGAAAGAGCTCTAAAGGGATTTCATTGAGGAGAAGAACAATTAGTGAACTATTACTTTAGCATACAGTTTAATAGTACATCATGATGACTAATGAAGTAAAGTGAAATGAGTAAACTTGGTGGAAATTAGATAACATGTTATTTTACTCAGTGAAGCATTTAGGAGATGTCAAGTAAGTAGACTATTTCCGATAGAAAATGATTGTTCAAGGCCCTCATGTTCTCAACATTTAAGCAGGTGCAAGTCAGAGGACAAAACATGTACAGACTGCATCTGGGGATCCTCTTCTTATTTCAAGAGCCGTCCCTAAATAAACACAAAGCAAGGCATGTAAGTACAAGGCCTGATCAACAGATCTCATATTGGGAACACTACTGTGCCACTTAAGCAGTGAGAACTTCACTTTTCAGCTTTCATATTAGCAGTTTGCACACAGATAAGAGAAGTTGCATGTCTGGAAATACCGTGTGTTGACGAACTGCCTCATTTATTTGATCTGACCAGGATTCTATTGTCCCCTCTGCATTCATTATGTTAAGTATAAGACTAATACATTACACAACAGATTGGTCTTTTGGATGTGGTTTTTATAATAAAACATGTTTTCAGAGGCTGTTGGTCTCAGATATAGCATGAAGCAGTTTATTAATTTCTTCAAATCCATGGGAGAATATTTGTGGATTAATTAAGGGACGGACAAAATATGAAGCAATATATGGACATCATTCTCATCTGCCAACATCAATATATGAACATCATACTCATGTGCAACAGCGCACATGCTGGGGACTGAACAGCACATGCTGGTACAAAACAAGGCCTAAAAATGAATAATAATATAGGTATTTATACTACACTCTTAGAAAAAAAGTTGCTATCTAGAACCTAAAAAGGTTCTTCGGCTGTCCCCATAGATACTTTTGGAAAACCTTTTTGGGTTCCATGCAGAACCCTTTTCACAGAGGGTTCTACATTGAACTCAAAAGGGATACCTGGAAACAAAAAAGGTTATCCTATGGGGACACTGTATCTGTACGCTGTAGTAACTTACTTCCGAAATCTACAGTACAGAACATGAAAGCTGGGGGGTTATGCTAGCCATAAATAATGTAGAGGATGTACTCAGACCCCATGGTCATATTTCAAAAGCAAACAGTAGCTTTTGGGAATGTTTAATGAGGCTTCATATCAAAATGGCTTTTCCTCATTGTTTCAGGTCGTCCTTCACATCGTAGTGTTTATGTTCCAATATGCTTCTGTGAATAAGAGATATCGTTAACAAACAAGACTTAAAGAAGGGGAAGGTTTATAATGTTCAGGTTCTAGAGTTTGCATGGAAAATGTGATAACATATTTTAATTATATCTCTTTTTCCAGCTGGTGTTGTTGTCTCATATCAATGACAGGTCAAAAACTCCTCCACTCACACATTTTTTATCAAGCAAGTGATATGATGATGATGATTATAGACGGGACGATAGTCGCGGCTATTATAGACATTGGTTGAAGCTCAGTGTTAAATTCAAATCTCCCTGCCATCACATCTAAGCCAATATGACACCAATCTCGATGAAAATTCGCAAATCAACTTGATTGGGGGTACACAACACACTCCCCACCTCTCGTCATGAACAGTCCGGCTGTTAGAGAACCACATACCAGATTTTTTAACAGGTTCATTAGCAATTGATTTTAAAGAGTATTTCTTACGCCTACCTAGGTCAAATTCTATTAAAATAAGACTATAGCGTCATTAATGTGACCATTAATTAGACTTGTCGGATTGACCAAATTTGTAGGGGCAACAGTTTATTAAATGTATAATTTATCGTTCTCGCGTGCTCATTTCTGTCCGTTAAGAACCAACGATGTGCTACCTTTTCGTAGAATTTCTGACAATGCTGACATATTTTTTTAACACTGGTCGGTTGCTTAGCAACAACAGAGCTGCTTGCACCATGCTGCCAGTCAGAATAAGTGTACAGTGGATTCGGAAATTATTCAGACCCTTTAACGTATTCCAAATTTTACTACGTTACAGCCTCATTATAAAATGTGCTAAATCAATCTACACACATAACCCCATAATGACAAAGCAAAAACAGTTTTTCTGAAATGTTTGCAAATGTTTTGAAAATAAAAAACTGAAATATTACATTTACATAAGTATTCAGACCCTTTACTCAGTACTTTGTTGAAGCACCTTTGGCAGTGATTACAGCCTCAAGTCTTCTTGGGTATGACACTGCAAACTTGGCACACCTCTATTTGTGGAGTTTCTCCCATTCTTCTCTGCAGATCCTCTCAAGCTCTGTCAGTTTGGATGGGGAGCGTCGCTGTACAGCAATTTTCAGGTCTCTCCAGAGATGTTAGATCCGGTTCAAGTCCGGGCTCTGGCTGGGCCACTCAAGGACATTCAGAGACCTGTTCCGAAGCCACTCCTGCATTGTCTTGGCTGTGTGCTTAGGGTCGTTGACCTGATGGAAGATGAACCTTCGACCCAGTCTGAGGTCCTGAGCGCTCGGGAGAATGTCTTCATAAAAGATCTCGCTGTACTTTGCTCTGTTCATCTTTCCCTCATTCCTGACTAGTCTTCCAGTCCCTGCCGCTGAAAAACATCCCCACAACATGATGCTGCCACCACCATGCTTCACCGTAGGGATGGTGCCAGGTTTCCTCCAGACGTGACACTTGGCATTCAGGCCAAAGAGTTCAAACTTGGTTTCATCAGACCAGAGAATCTTGTTTCTCATGATCTGAGAGTCATTTTGTGCTTTTTGGTAAACTCCAAGTGGGATGTCATGTGCTTTTTACTGAGAAGTGGCTTCCATCTGGCCACTCTACCATAAAGGCCTGATTGGTGGAGTGCTGCAGAGATGCTTGTCCTTCTGGAAGGTTTTCCCATCTCCACAGAGGAACTCCAGAGCTCTGTCATCGGGTTCTTGGTCACCTCCCTGACCAAGGTCCTTCTCCCCCGATTGCTCAGTTTGGCCAGGCGGCCAGCTCTAGGAAGAGTCTTGGTGGTTCCAAACTTCTACCATTTAAGAATGATGGAGGCCACTGTGTACGTAGAGACCTTCGATACTGCAGAAATGTTTTGCTACCCTTCCCCTCGACACAATCCTGTCTCTGAGCTCTACGGACAATTCCTTCAACCTCATTGCTTGGTTTTTGCTCTGACATGAACTGTCAACTGTGGGACCTTATATAGACAGGTGTGTGCCTTTTGGACTCCAAGTTGTAGAAACATCTCAAGGATAATCAATGGAAACAGGATGTACCTGAGCTCAATTTCAAGTCTCATAGCAAAGGGTCTATTTGCAATAAATTAGCAAAAATGTTTACAAATCTGTTTTTGCTTTGTCATTATGGGGTATTTGTGTAGAGTGACTATATTTTGGAATAAGGCTGTAATGTAACAAAATGTGAAAAAAGTCAAGGGGTCTGTATACTTTCCGAATGCACTGTATGTGAACAAACATAGGCTACTGTAGATATCTAGCTATATAGTGGTATTCAAGCTGACGTTAAATAAAAAAATACTAACAGATATTTAGATTAGCTAGGTAGCTAGTTAGCTGACTTTACCTAGCTACCTGGTGGTTAGAGCGTTGGGCCAGTAACCGAAAGGTTGCTGGATCGAATCCCAGAGATGACAAGGTAAAAATCTGTCGTCCTGCCCCTGAGCAAGGCAGTTGACCCACTGTTCATGTAGTAACCAATTTTTTTTTAAACAAATCCAAATATATTTTATAGGCTTCAAATAGCCACACTTTGCCTTCATGACAGCTTTGCATGCTCTTGTCATTCTGTCAACCAGCTTCATGAGGTAGTCACCTGGAATGCATTTAAATTAACAGGTGTGCCTTGTTAAAAGTTAATTTGTGGATTTTTTTCCTTCGTCATGCCTTTGAGCCAATCATTTACGTTGTGACAAGGTATACAGAAAATAGCTCTAGTTGGTAAAAGACCAAGTACATATTATGGCAAGAACAGCTCAAATATGTAAAGAGAAACGACAGTCCATCGTTATTTTAAGACATGAAGGTCAGTCAGTCTGGAACATTTCCAGAACTTTGAACGTTTCTTCAAGTGCAGTCACAAAAACCATCAAGCGCTATGATGAAACTTGCTCTCATGATGGTATTTAAATGGCTGGATTGCTAAATTAGCTACTCATTCGCTTGTAAACGTTCCTTAGCCGCACACCCCGGCCATAGCCACAGTGAACTGCGCCGTCTTTAAATTTTTACAGCCCTACTAGTTACATAAAGGTGATTTATTATGAAGGAGTACTGATGTCAAGCATGTTTTTGTATTTTTAGGCAAAACAACAACTGACGGTCTAAAACCTTAGGCAGGCTGGCTGGCTAGCTATAATTTCAATGCTACCTAGCCTTAGCTACCTAGCCTAGCTCGCGATTAGCATGAAAACATTTACAAAGCTCACAAAGCTCATTTGACCTAGGACAACCCTGTAAAAACTTTGCTAATATCTACAACATATCAGCTTTCCAACAGCACAGATATTAATTTGGAATACTCTTGGAAATATGAATATTTCATCTAAGCCTATGATGTAGAAATGAACAACTTCAAACATAAACCAGGGACGTTAACATTAGTCCTATGACACTGTTCGAATAGGAATCTCAGTCCCATTCATGGTCTCTATTTTCACAAAACGGTCGTCTTGCAGAATGGAAACCATGCAGAGGAGCCATGAGTGGGCTAGGGGCAGGCTGATAAATGTTGGGTGTGGTTGGGTTTACTGTTGACCAAGAACGAATAAAATGGGCTAAATGGGCTGCCCATTCTATTCGTTCTTGGTCAACATTTCTATTTAAGTCTAGGCTTTAAAATCCATTATTATACAAACATTACTTGGCCACAATTTGTGACAGTTACTATAATTGAAAAGTGTTTTTGGAATGGGGGTTGGGCTGGGTCACAATACATTAAGTAGCCTAAACGCAGTGTATTATTGTTACAGCCAGTTCCAGTTACCGGGCTCCTCGGACTTGGAGAGGAGCTAGAGGTGCACCTTGTTATGCCATCACTCAAGAGCAACTGAGGTATCTGATGTCCTGTGCTTTCAGTGTGTCTCAATGGCAGATATTCTACATGTGTCCTGATCGACAGTCAAATGTCATCTAAGGTCAGTTGTGCTTGGGAGTAATGCTATAAACTACAGACTTTAGATGCATGGTTTCCAGTTTCTTACCAATCAAACCATTTAGAATGACTACAATCAAGACAGGACTTTAAAATGATGATGATATGCATTACCCCATCCCTGTCTATTGAAGTGTCTGGGAAAAAAGTAACAATCTGTCACATGCACCGTTATATTCTGACATGTCAGACTTGGCTGTGGATGGAAAGATTAAGGACTTGGTGGCTGGGAACGACAAACGAGGCTGTTCAATCACAATTCAGGGCTCTGGGTGGAGAGACGCAGAGTGAGGGACAGCATGCTCCGTGTTTACCCGAGGGCGGCTGCCCTCAGAGCCATGCCGCAGAGGCTGCATAGAAGGTCATACCGTGCTGCTGGACCAAGCTCGTTATGGCACCTTGATGGAAACCCCAAACTGAAAAGGTAGATGTATCTTTGTGACACAATTATATCACTGGTGAGAAGTTGTTCATTGCAACATCTCAAATTGTTCATCAACACCTTGTTCATCAACAACTAACAGTTCGGTAAGCAATGGCCCTTGATGCCATATGTCACTCGTGGATAATAATTGGTTTATTGTGTTTCTGCTACTTCTGTGATTGATAGAATATCTGCATCGTGAAATGACCAAACATGCTAATATTGAGGACACACGGAGGCAAAAACAGTTGGAGCAAAGTATTTGTGCCTAAGTGTGAACAACAGGAGAGTCTGTCCTCTTGACTCTTCAAGAGGACAATTATTAAATACTTGTTTTCCCTCAGCAATCTACACACAATACCCCATAATGACAAAGTAAAAAAAGGGTTTTTAGAATTTTTAGCAAATTCATACAAAATAAAAAACAGAAATACCTTATTTACATAAGTATTCAGACCCTTTGCTATGAAACTCGAAATTTAGCTCAGGTGCATCCTATTTCCATTGACCTTCCTTAAGATGTTCAACTTGATTGGAGTCCACCTGTGTTAAATTCAATTGATTGGATATGATTTGGAAAGGCACACATTTGTCTATATAAGGTCCCACAGTTGGCGGTGCGTGTCTGAGCAAAAACCAAGCCATGAGGTCGAAGGAATTGTCCGTACAGCTCCGAGACAGGATTGTGTTGAGGCATATATCTGGGGAAGGGTACCAAAACCTGTTTTTGGATTATGGGGTATTGTGTAGATTGATGAGGAGAAAAAAACAATTTAATCAATTTTAGAATAAGGGTTTAATGAAGCAAAATGTGGAAAAGGTCAAGGGGTCTGAATACTTTCTGCAGACAATGTAGCCCTAGACACCACCACCTACACTCATTAAAACTTCTTCGGGATTGGTGTCCCTTCCACGGAACAGTTGAGCTAACAAAGGCTAGTGCGATTAGCATGAGGTTGTAAGTAACAAGAACATTTCCCAGGACATAGACATATCTGATATTGGCAGAAAGCTTAAATGATTGTTAATCTAACTGCACTGTCCAATTTACAGTAGCTATTACAGTGAAAGAATACCATGCTAATGTTTGAGGAGAGTGCACAATTTTGAACATGAAAAGATATTAATAACAAAATTAAGCACATTTGGGCAGTCTTGATACAACATTTTGAAAAGCAATGCAATGGTTCATTGGATCAGTCTAAAACTTTTTACATACGCTGTAAACACAAAATCTAAATTGCAACTGGGCTGGAATAATACATTATGGCCTTTCTCTTGCATTTCAAAGATGATGGTACAACATCTTTTTTTTACAAAAGAACGGTTGGTTTTTTCTTTGTATTAACTTTTACCAGATCTATTATGTTGTATTCTCCTACATTCCTTTCACATTTCCACAAACATCAACATGTTTCCTTTCAAATGGTACCAAGAATATGCATATCCTTGCTTCAGGGCCTGAGCTACAGGCAGTTAGGGGCGGATCCTTGCCATTCCACTACTTTAACCCTAACTACTCCTGCACTATGCCAACGGCCTGGGAGGATGGGACACCACCCCTCAACACACCCTCTAATTCTTCTGAAGTCAACTATTGTATACCCAAATACATCTCTGCAGCTGCCACCACAACATATATTTCCTGTGATTCACGTTCCATTTCTGCAGTACAGTTGATAATCATTGCTATGAACGCTAAGAAGCCAACCTTACTGAAGCATAAATCACTCGTTAGCCTATCCCTCTGTGCTCGCACAAATGTACTACTAACTGGAATCCTCTCAGTATCCCTCACCCCTGACCCATCCTCCTCTACTTTCTTCACTGCCTCAGCATACAACACCTTCTGCACTACTCTGACTCTGGCTACTTCAACCTGCCTCTCACACACTGTACACTTCCGATCCCCAGCAACATGGGCAGCCCTACAGTTTACACACACAACTTTATCCACCGAAACGACACAATCTTCTGTCCCATGCCCTCCTGCTCACTATCTTGGAATCTACTTCCTACATAGTGCTGCAAAATGACTATAAATGTTGCACCTGAACCAATGCAGTGGATTCGTAAAAAAAGCTCTAACGGGATAACTGATATATCCTAAAATGACTTTGTAAAATCATTTCTCTGTAATTAATATTTCCTGATTAGGCTAACGGGGCAGCAGGGTAGCCTAGTGGTTAGAGCTTTGGACTAGTAACCGGAAGGTTACAACTTCAAACCCCCGAGCTGACAAGGCACAAATCTGTTGTTCTGCCCCTGAACGGGCAGTTAACCCACTGTTTCTAAGCAGTCATTGAAAATAAGAATGTGTTCTTAACTTACTTGCCTAGTTTAAAATTATTATTTTTTTAAATCAGGTAAATGTAATTAACTAGAAAGTCGGGGCACCACGAAATAATGTTTATAGAGCTGTTATCTTCTGAATAAACTCTAAAAGACTTTTACATCAATAGCAGTCAACATTCAATTGTCACCTTATTCAGTCTCATCTGAAAGTTGTAAATTCTTAGTTATCTTCACGAACCCTGGCTAACAAGTTGAATCAGCAATACAAAATGTGGTTTAATTATTTATTTACTAAACACCTAAATAATCAAACATAATTACATCTACACAGAATGGATCATACATTGATTACAAATTATGTCATAAAGGAAAACATCCCTAGCGGACGTAACAGATATGACAGCTTGTTACACAAAGAAAGGGGAGTTGGGTTTGAGTGAAAGAGCGGGAAGACGGAGGAGCAAAAATGTTTTGTGTCTCTATCGGGCCGTAGGCAGCTATGCTATCGTAAATACAGTATCTTATGCATTCTAAATAACCGCCCATTTGAAAGAGGAGAATGCAATAAATATTTACTCTGAGCTGCGCTTCGGTAGATTGGTCATCAATTGAAGGCGGGTTGGTCCAGCATGGATCTCTGGTCCTCTGAAGAATGTCTCTGGTGGTAAACTGGTTATGTTGCAGTATCGTTGTGTGTGTTAAACTGGATACGTCGTCCGTCCTTTCCTAGCCCACGTTTACAGCGACTGCTGCTAACTCAACGGCTAGGAGGTATCACTTCTGGAGTGAATAAGAGTTCAAAGTTCATACCATGTTGCCATACTTTTAAGCTCATGCTATATTCTGGCTGGTATAGTCGAAATTCATCCTTTCGGCGTGTTGACAATCATCTTCACGTTGAAATTCGATGCTAATTTCGTTAGGTTATTATCTGAACCCTTTTAACGTAGGACCGTCGCCCTACTGTCCTCGGAACAGAAAGTTTTCTCAAAAGGGGCTTATATAGGGTTGGGAGAGAGGGCCGTGTTTCATAGTTTACAACCACTGTCTGTTCACATGGGCGGGACCACTGAGTTGAGCATAGTTCACTCATTAAATCCAATTCTCTCATTTAGGAGCTAAAATTACATTTAATCTTTTCACAAATAGTTTCACATTTAAACATTTAAATTGCACAACAATTCCATGTGAATCTGATAACTAGAATGTGTAGACTTTCCAAGATACAGTTTGTGTCGTCCTATCATCAGTAATCATGTCTCAGACGCCAACTGAACTGACATCATATTCATTAAGTCCCAACGCATATTTTCAACTGGTTGGATTACTGGTTGGTTCCGTTTCCCATCAATGTTAACAAAGGCTGTACTCGAGTCACATCGGTAGAGTAGAGAGAGGAAAAAGGGGAAAGGTATTTATGGGGGTCATAAACCTCCCCCATCATGCCAACGACATGACACCCCATTGAAAGAGATTAAAACGGATACAAATAGTGGAATCATGCCATATTTGGACTAGATAATGCTAAACAAGGGCAGGGTATATTAGCTGTGGTATATTGGCTATATACCACACCCCCTGGGGCCTTATTGCATTATTATAATGTGGCATAATAATTCTGCATAATCACCTTCCGGTGTAAATCCCAGGAAATTAACAACAAAAAAACAATGTTTTAAGTGAGAATAGGCATTGGTCTGAAGCCAAAAAATAAAGGAAATTCAAATGAACACTGCAGAATTTTTTCTATTTTATTACATGTTTTACTAAAATAAAGAATTAAGGAAATACAGGCATGCACCACATTACTATTTGACAAAACAGCTCAATCAAGCCTGATGGTCTTAAAAGCAAAGCTTCTATTCATTTAATAAAAAAGCATGAAAGGAGAGCGTAATGGGATAATGTCTTACTGTGCTGTGTGAAGAATCAAATACTTTACCTCACTCTAAGAGTATGAATTAGGCTGTTTGAGAAGGTTTGAATCCTAAGCAACCTGCCTACACATAGTTTGAAGTAGAATAACAACATAGCAACTGCAGTAGGTCAAAGCTGTGTGCTGGAAAACCTTGGTAGAGCATGGGTGGAATAGGCATTGTGGTGCTTGTGAATTTCATTTATTTTTCGGCTTCAGACCAATATCTACTCTCACTTAAACCATAGCTTTTTGTTTTTAATTTCCTAACCTATTGGTTCGATTGGTTCTCTATTTGAGAAAGAGAGATTCAATTCCCTTTGAGTGTAAAGAGATCAAATGTGCAGCGTACGCCGTACGTGCATCTGTCACTGTCTCTGTCTCCGTGAGTTTAAACCTTTTATACTACATCACTGAATGCCCTTGGCCTCTGGATAGGAAAAGACTGTGGATGAAGCCTTGATCATGCACAAAGAGTAATGTTAAGTGATACCGTTGAAACAAGTGTGTCATATGACAACAGGTGCATATCAGTGGACAAAACATGATGTACAAACTGCATCTGGGATCCGCGTCTTATTTCAAGAGCCATCCCAAATAAACGCAATGCAAAGCATGTAAGTACAAGCTGGCCTGATCAACAGATCTCATATTGGGAACACTACTGTGCCACTTAAGCAGTGAGAACTTCACTTTTCAGCTTTCATATCAACCATTTGCAAAGAGATAAGAGAAGTTGCATGTCTGTAAATATTGTATATGCTGACGAAATAGTTTGCATCCATTCCTGCCTCATTTTTTTTGATCTGACCAGGATTGTCCCCTTATGATAGGTATGAGAGTAATATATTACACAACATATTGATCTTATGTTTGTTGTTTTTTATAAAAAAATATATGTTTTCAGAGGCTGTTGTTGTCAGATATAATACGGAACTTTTTTTTTCAAATTCATGGACAGATTTTTGTGGATTTGTGGATCAAATATGGGTCGGACATAATATGAAGCAATATATGGACGTCATTCTTGTCACGTTTTGACCTTAGTTCCTTTGTTTTTTCTTTTGTTTTAGTATGGTTAGGGTGTGAGTTGGGTGGGTTGTCTATGTTAGTTTTTCTATGATTTTCTATTTCTGTGTTTGGCCTGGTATGGTTCTCAATCAGAGGCAGCTGTCAATCGTTGTCCCTGATTGAGAACCATATTTAGGTAGCCTGTTTTCAATTGTGTTTTGTGGGTGGTTGTTTTCAGTCTTTGTGTGTCTACATCAGACAGAACTGTTCCGGTTGTTTCGTTGCTATCTAGAACCTAAAAGGGTTCTTCGGCTGTCCCCATAGAACCCTTTGAAGAACACTTTTTGGTTTCAGATAGGACCCTTCTGGTTCCAGATAGATACCTTTTGGGTTCCAGGTAGAATATTTTCCACAGGGGGTTCTACAATGATCTCAAAAGGGCTCTACCTGGAAACAAAAAAAGGTTATCCTATGGGGACAGTCAAAGGACCCTTTTGGAACCCTTTTTAATAAGAGTGTGTCTGTATGCTGTAGTAACTTACTTCCAAAATCTACCGTACAGTCATTGGCGACCCGTCATTCAGGGCAGGTGGTGCACAAGAAGGACCGCCAAGCCACCTTCCTGTTCAAGTGAGCACAGCACAACGCTGAGTCCAAAAATGTCTTGTATGCTGCTGCATTAATTATGTAATATTCCATGGAGATGTGTTTACTGTAGCTAAGAAAGTAATACTAAGTGTATGTTGTGTAGTAAGCTGTTAGTAGCCCATGTGCCTCAACCTAATAATTTGATCCCTTTCCCCCTCATAATTTAGCCAACTGTTCTGACTTGGTGGTGCACATGTAGCCTATAGCCTGTTTTTGAGAAATGTCATCATCAAATATTTAAAGAGCTTTCATTGTCTGCTTATATGTCCCATTTATTTATCCTACAGTTATGGTGTACAGTAAGAACGGCCCATGTTCTGAATTCTGTCGCTGTACATTTTAAAAGTGCTGAACAAATAGTTATATTGACTACGTCCATCTTAGCTCGCTCATTGTCTTAATCAAAATTACGGATGGCCTCTTATCCGCTCATCGTTCCCTTATGCCATAGTTTGTACATCTCAATTGTCAGTAGAAACCACATTTGTTTAAGCTAGTCAGCTACCCTGGGGTGGCAGGGTAGCCTAGTGGTTACAGCGTTGGGCTAGTAACCGGAAGGTTGCAAGTTCAAATCCCCGAGGTGACAAGGTATAAATCTGTCGTTCTGACCCTGAACAGGCACTTAACCCACTGTTCCTAGGCCATCAATGAAAATTAGTATTTGTTCTTAACTGACTTGCCTAGTTAAATAAAGGTACAAAAAAATATCAGCTATGATTTTTTTTAAAGGCAGTAAATGAATAAACTGTTTTGCTGCAAGACAAGGCTCCGCTATTAGCCAGGTGCAGCGCTGGTAAGGATTTACTCCATGGTGCTGAAAATAAAGCTCTGCTGTTGGTACAGCTTTATGTAGGCCCTAACAGTTTGTGGCAACCGTTTGTCACCGTTATAGTACAATTCATGTATTATTTTGTGTTGTGTTTGTAGTGGCTTTGCTGACATCCATCCCCCAAAATTCTGGGGGAGTTTGCCCCACGAATATTTACATGCTGAAATTGCCACTGAATGCAGTACATGAAAGCTGGAGGGTTATGCTAGTCATAAATTATGAGGATGTACTCAGTCCCCTCGGTCATATTTCAAAAGCAAACAGTAGCTGTTGGGAATGTTTAATGAGGCTTCACATCAAAATTGCTTTTTGAACTTTAATATCATCTTTCTCATTGTTTCAGGTCATCTTTCACATCAAATTATTTATGTTCCAAGACGCTTCTGTGAAGAAGAGATAGAGGTAACAAAGAAGACTCAATGAGGATGAAGGTTTATAATGTTCATTGCTTAAAGCAGTGTTTCCCAAACTCGGTCCTCGGGTCCCCAAGGGGTGCGCATTTAAATGTTTTACCCTTGCATTACACAGTTGATTCAAATAATAAATTAAGCATCAATATTTGATTATTTGAATCAGCTGTGTAGTGCTAGGGAATAAACCAAAATGTGCACCCCTTGGGGTACCCAGTACCGAGTCTGGGGAAACGCTGGTTTATAATGTTCAGGTTCTAGAGTCTGCATGGACAATGTGATAACATATTTTCGTTCTATCTCTTTTTCCAGCTGGTGCCTCATATCTATGGCAATTCAAAAACTATCTTCCCCTCACACATTAAAATTATTATCAAGCAAGTGTCCTCTATTTCTGTTTCAGTAGGAAGTGTCCTCTCTCTCTTTTCCCATTGGGTATGTCAAAGGCAATCTATGATGATGATAACCTATTGGTCCGGTTGGTTCTCCATTTGAGAAAGAGAGATTAAATTCCCTTTGGAGTGTAAAGAGAGCAAATTTGCAGCGTTATGCCTGCATCTGTGACGGTCTCTGTCTCCGTGAGTTTAAACCTTTTATACTACATCACCGAGTGCCCTTAGCCTTTGGATGGGAAAAGACTGGGGAAGAAGCCTTGATCATGTACAGAGAGTAATGTTGAGTGAGCCCATTAAAACAAATGTGTCATATGACAACAGAGTCCTTGAGATAAAAATTGCTCTGTAATATATTCAGACTTGCTGCCAACATGGTGGAATACATTTTAGGGAAAGGCAAAATGAGGTAATGGAAGTGTTAGCCTCTCTCTCTGAGGGTAAAGCACCTTCCAAGCTGGTTTTAATGTATATGCTTCCAAGAGCTGCTGTTATAGCAGGTGGACACTAATTTATTTACAGATAGAGTGGAGACAATACTACGGGCTGGTTTCCCAGACATGAAAAGACATTCCCAGAAATTCTCCATTGAACATGATTTTTGAGTCCAGGACAAGGCTTAATCCATTTCTGGGAAACCACCCCCAAATGTTAAATGGGTCATAACTTGGTAAACAAACAAAAAACGTTGGATTTCACCTGATTTTAACATTCTGTCATAAAGAGTACATGTTCAACTTTATAAAAAAATAGATACAGTTGAAGTCAGAAGTTTACATGCACTTAGGTTGGAGTCATTAAAACTCCTTTTTCAACAACTCCACAAATTTCTTGTTAACAAATTATAGTTTTGGCAAGTCGGTTAGGACAACTACTTTGTGCATGACACAAGTAATTTTCCAACAATTGTTTACAGACAGATTATTTCACTTATAATTCACTGTATCATAATTCCAGTGGGTCAAAAGTTTACACACACTAAGTTGTCTGTGCCTTTAAACAGCTTGGAAAATTCCATAAAATGATGTCATGGCTTTAGAAGCTTTTGATAGGCTGATTTACATAATTTGAGTCAAGTGGAGGTGTACCTGTGGATGTATTTCAAAGCCTACCTTCAAACTCAGTGCCTCTTTGCTTGGAAAGAGGCACTGAGTATAAAGAAATCAGCCAAGACCTCAGAAAAACAATTGTAGACCTCTACAAGTCTGTTTCATCCTTGGGAGCAATTTCCAAATGCCTGAAGGTAACACGCTCATCTGTACAAACAATAGTATGCATGTATAAACACCATGAGACCACGCAGCCATCATACCGCTCAGGAAGGAGATGCGTTTTGTCTCCTTGAGATTAACGTACTTATCCGCTCATCGTTCCCTTATGGCATAGTTTTAACGTACTTTGGTGCGAAAAGTGCAAATCAATCCCAGAACAACAGCAAAGGACCTTGTGAAGATGCTGGAGGAAACAGGTACAAAAGTATCTATCCACAGTAAAACGAGTCCTATATCGACATAACCTGAAAGGCCATTTAGCAAGGAAGAAGCCACTGCTCCAAAACCGCCATAAAAAGCCAGACTAAGGTTTGCAACTCCACATGAGGACAAATATCGTACTTTTTGGAGAAATGTCCTCTGGTCTGATGAAACAAAAATAGAACTGTTTGGCAATATTGATCATCATTATGTATGGAGGAAAAAGGGGGAGGCTTGCAAGCCGAAGAACACCATCCCAGTGGCAGCATCATGTTGTGGGGGTGCTTTGCTGCAGGAGGGACTGGTGCACTTCACAAAATAGATGGCACCATGAGGAAAGAAAATTATGTGGATATATTGAAGCAACATCTCAAGACGTCAGTCAGGAAGTTAAAGCTTGCTCGCAAATGGGTCTTCCAAAGGGACAATGACCCCAAGCATTATTCCAAAGTTGTAGAAAAATGGCTTAAGGACAACATAGTCAAGGTATTGGAGTGACCATCACAAAGCCTTGACCTCAATCCTATAGAAAATGTGCGGGCAGAACTGAAAAAGCGTGTGCGAGCAAGGAGGCCTACAAGCCTGACTCAGTTACACCAGTTCTGTCAGGAGGAATGGGCCACAATTCACCCAACTTATTGTGGGAAGCTTGTGGAAGGCTACCTGAAATGTTTGACCAAAGTTAAACAATTTAAAGGCAATGCTACCAAATACTAATTGAGTGTATGTAAACTTCTGACCCACTGGGAATGTGATGAAAGAAATAAAAGCTGAAATAAATCATTCTCTCTACTATTATTCTGATTTCACATTTTTAAAATAAAGTGGTGATACTATCTGACCTAAAACAGGGAATTTTTACTCAGATTAAATGTCAGGAATTGTGAAAAACTGAGTTCAAATATATTTGGCTAAGGTGTATGTAAACTTCCGCATTCAACTGTATATATTCCCAACTCAAGAGGTTAAATAAACAAAAAAATACTATAGTGGGTGGCCATTAAGTGACAAATAACGTACATGGTCGACCATAGCAGGGTTGACGATTTCATCTTAAATCAGCCATAAATGGGAGATGGAGGAATACAGCTGTGCTGAGGCAGAGGGCTCGTTGTCAGGAAGACTGAGTACGATTTTGAACTTTGTGTGGTGAGCTTTCTGGCGCCCAGAGTTGTTGTGGCCTCACTCAAGTGGGTGCTTCACAGAGTGCAAGAGGAGAGGTTCAGTGTCTATATGACATAGGCTGCTTCCCAGACTTGCCCTCTATAAGATCATCAGCAGACTCCATCACCATCATTTACCAGACTCTGACCAGCTCCCTCTGCTCAAGCCATGAACTGACCCTCTCCATCTGCAAAGGATGCAGCTTTTAAAAACATGGTCTCTATTGGTTGACCTGTCATTATATATTGCTTGTTTGTTTTTTGTTTTTTTTGCTAATGAAGCGCTTTGAGATTTCTATCATAAAAAGCCCTATAGAAGTTTAGGTAACACTTTACTTGACACCCAGTGTCATAAGACTTTATGAAACGGTCATAACAATGTCATAATGGCATTACAGCTGAAATAACTTGTCATAACATGGTCCATAACACTGTCGTGACCCATATATTTACACCTGTTGTGACATCTACTGCGTTATTTTATGGCTGGTTATGACACCTATATAAGAGTGTAAAAACCCACAAAACCTACCACGATAGTTATTTTATGGCTGGTTATGACACCTATATAAGAGTGTAAAAACCCACAAAACCTACCACGATAGTTATTTTATGGCTGGTTATGACACCTATATAAGAGTGTAAAATCCCACAAAACCTACCACGATAGTTATTTTATGGCTGATGAGGGACAGTTTTTTTTATTACTTAAAATAAGTGGGTTAAAAAATCTTCCTAGAAGTCACAGAGGGTGCATGGACGGACATGTCAAAATGATGGATTTTGGCACTTTCGCAAGTCTTCATTCATATAAAAAAATCAGATTTATTGAATTCTCTATGTGGTCTATATTAAAGGGCACTTCATTTAATATAATAGGCTGTTCAAATCCCATATTGGTGCACAATTTAAACAAACAATATCAAAAGGCACTCATTTTGTGGAATGGGCCAAATATTAGATCTATAATGACAATATTACATCACAAGGAAATGCATTATTATTCACTAAATAGCCTGCATACAGTAGAATTGAAAATGATGTTACTATTTTCAGTGAGTGAAATCCTACACATAATAATGCATTGAAATAAAAGGCATATAATCAAAAGGGATTACTAATCATCAAGGACGCATGTAAGTCTAACAAAATCATCCAAACAATGGCGGAAATCACAAAGTACTAAAGGAAAATCTACACCTTTGCTCATCTGATGTGGCGCTCCGAGCTGGATGGACAGTGAATAATATGTCATGTATGTACTTTTCATGCAAAGAAATACTGTCACGTAACAAGATTACTTTTGTGAAATGTAACAAATAATATTTAATTACTTTTTCACAGAACAAATCCCAACCCTGATTGCAGCACATTTCTTCAACATCAACAGTTTAACAAATATATCCAATCACTTTTAAGGATGAGAGTACAACAACATCCTATAATGGCAGCTCTGTTCATTATGCAGCTTCATCTCAGCTTGGCCTGCAGAGAAAGGATTGATAAAGACAGAAGATAGAGTGAGAGTGCTGCAGTGGGTGAACACATTATATGCAATTAAAACAGCATATTATGAACGTGCTTAAATATATCCCTGAAGTAGAAGTTGAAATGAAGCATTGCTAAAATTGTCTACCGACTTCACTTTCCAAAGACGCACGTGAAACAGGTAGAAGAACAATTTATTTACACTGAGTGTACAAAACATTAGGAACATCTTCCTAATATTGAGTTACACCCCGTTTTGCCCTCAGAACAGCCTCAATATGTTGGGGCATGGACTTTACATGGTGTCGAAAGCATTCCACAGGGATGTGGGCCCATGTTGACTCTAATGCATCCCACAAGGGCCCATGTTGACTCTAATGCTCTAAAGTCAAGTTGTCTGGATGTCCTTTGGGTGGTGGACCATTACCTTGATACACACGGGAAACTGTTGAGCATGAAAAACCCGGCAGCATTGCAGTTCTTGACACACTCAAACCGGTGCGCCTGGCACCTACAACCATTCCCCCTTTCAAAGGCACTTAAATATTTTGCCTTGCCCATTCACCCTCTGAATGGCACACATACACAATCCATGTCTCAATAGTCTCAAGGCTTAAAAATCCTTCTTTAACCTGTCTCTTCCCCTTCATCTACAATGATTGAAGTGGAATTCAATCATTGTGACATCAATAAGGATTCATAGCCTTCACCTGGATTCACATGGTGAGCCTGTCATGGAAAGAGCATGATGTTTTGTACACTCAGTGAATATATTCTCTTAGCACGAGGTCAGATCTAAACCTGAAATAAAGATACTGGGCAAAAAATGTTCACAAACAAACCTGCCTGCAGGTGGGTGTTTATTAAATAGATTTGAATAAAGATTGATTCTAATAGACATATACTTGCCTTTGATGACAATCATCATACGCTATCACGATGACCAAGGACAGATACAGTGCAGTACAGTGCAGTGCAGTACAGTGGAGTGAAGTAGGCCCGCAGTATAGGAAATGGCAGTAATGACAAAAAGAAGAACTAAGTTTGAAGAGACAGCTACAATTTCTACCTTACTGGTATTAGTGCTGAGTAGTCCACTAATGCATTTAGCTATTCAGCAAGCTAAGGAAGGGATTTTAAAACCACCCTACTGTAGCAGTGCCCTAGACAGGCATGTATTCATATTTTCATAGAAATGTAATTCAACAAAACTCCTAGGCCTGCTTCCATGTCATATTACATAGAGCCTTTATCAAATACTTTATCATAGTTCATCATATAGCATGTGAATCTTGTGTTAGGCTGAGGACTTGCTACCGATTTCTACACAAAGATTTTCAAATCACACATACACCGACTCTTTGCTGACCTCCTTCCAGGCCTTTAAATCAAATCAAATCAAATTGTATTTGTCACATACACATGGTTAGCAGATGTTAATGCGAGTGTAGCGAAATGCTTGTGCTTCTAGTTCCGACAATGCAGTAATAACCAACGAGTAAACTAGCTAACAATTCCAAAACTACTACCTTATACACACAAGTGTAAAGGGATAAAGAATATGTACATAAAGATATATGAATGAGTGGTGGTACAGAGCAGCATAGGCAAGATGCAGTAGATGGTATCGAGTACAGTATATACATATGAGATGAGTATGTAAACAAAGTGGCATAGTTTAAAGTGGCTAGTGATACATGTATTACATAAAGATGCAGTAGATGATATAGAGTACAGTATATACATATACATATGAGATAAATAATGTAGGGTATGTAAACATTATATTAAGTAGCATTGTTTAAAGTGGCTAGTGATATATTTTACATCAATTCCCATCAATTCCCATTATTAAAGTGGCTGGAGTTGAGTCAGTGTGTTGGCAGCAGCCACTCAATGTTAGTGGTGGCTGTTTAACAGTCTGATGGCCTTGAGATAGAAGCTGTTTTTCAGTCTCTCGGCTTTGATGCACCTGTACTGACCTCGCCTTCTGGATGATAGCGGGGTGAACAGGCAGTGGCTCAGGTGGTTGTTGTCCTTGATGATCTTTATGGCCTTCCTGTGACATCGGGTGGTGTAGGTGTCCTGGAGGGCAGGTAGTTTGCACCCGGTGATTCGTTGTGCAGACCTCACTACCCTCTGGAGAGCCTTACGGTTGTGGGCGGAGCAGTTGCCGTACCAGGCGGTGATACAGCCCGACAGGATGCTCTCGATTGTGCATCTGTAGAAGTTTGTGAGTGCTTTTGGTGACAAGCCAAATTTCTTCAGCCTCCTGAGGTTGAAGAGGCGCTGCTGCGCCTTCTTCACGATGCTGTCTGTGTGGGTGGACCAATTCAGTTTGTCTGTGATGTGTACGCCGAGGAACTTAAAACTTACTACCCTCTCCACTACTGTTCCATCGATGTGGATAGGGGGGTGTTCCCTCTGCTGTTTCCTGAAGTCCACAATCATCTCCTTAGTTTTGTTGACGTTGAGTGTGAGGTTATTTTCCTGACACCACACTCCGAGGGCCCTCACCTCCTCCCTGTAGGCCGTCTCGTCGTTGTTGGTAATCAAGCCTACCACTGTTGTGTCGTCCGCAAACTTGATGATTGAGTTGGAGGCGTGCGTGGCCATGCAGGCCTCTATCCACAAACTAGTTATGGACATGATATACAGTATAAGATAAAACCTACATAGTGTTATCTATACAAAACTATTGTCAATTCCCGAAGGTCAGGCTGTGAATACGGCATTAAAGGAGACTGGACTGCAGGAAGGATGAAAGAAGGCCATCAGGTACGATAGGAAAGGATCAACACCTCTGAGGTGTTATCCATCTACCTCACAAAAGCTTGGATCGAGAAAAAATAACATTTTTAATTATATTAAGATATAGCAAGGTTCAGTAACCTCACCACCCACAATACATATTTGCCATAGGCCTACGGTTGTAAGTGTATTGTAAAATGTAATTATCCATTGTATGTTTGATGATACAAAAAGCCCTAACTATACCATTAACTCTGTACCATTCACAGGGTTTTGAACATCATGAATAGTTTTGTTTCTAGTTTGTTTTAGTCAAAATGTTGTGTTCCGTGGATGCATACTCCTCCTACAGCATGGAAAGCACAAAATAAAAATTGTGCTGAACCAAGCTGAAAAAGACCATTATTCACTTTCAATGAGGACAACCTTGATATATTGCCAATTCTTCTGGTAGAATGCTGTTGCGTCATAACTCATTTTTCATCTTAAAAGAAAATAACATAAGTGGGAATGTGCCTCATACAATAAAAAGTTTGCGAATATGTTGTTTTGTAACACCTACAGTGTGTTACTACGGTAACAAATGTAGTAATAATCTTGTAGTTACATAGGAACTCAAATGTAGATATCACTAAATGAATTCAACTGAAGCTTCAAATCAAGTCTGACATTTGTAAACGCTTTTCTTCTAAAGATTGAATTTTTATTCAGTTATCTTTTTTTCTGCTATAAAACTGTATAATTCCAGCTATGACATGTATTCTGTTCTACATTTGACCCTTTTCTAGGCTGAGCTCATTTACATTTTGTATGTAAATGTGTGCAGGTCTACATCACTTCTGAGGAAGAAAATTCAAGTGTGGTTAGGTAAGAATAGAGTAAAATTATATATTTGGGTGGAAAATGGAATGATTGGAAGGTTTACTGCTCACATCACCCTTTCAGAGTAGGTTAATTAGTCTAAGGGACATGTTCTCTCAATTACAATTTGCAGTCTGACAGGCATATACCCACTGATGTTTGTGGCACATGCCAGCTCATGCATCTGTGTTTGAATCTTACATTGCCAATTGAGAACAGAACACAAGGAGACTCTAACAATACGTGATGACTTGGAAAATAACATAATGTCAGCTAGATGGCAACAGTGGCCCTGTCATTAACCTAGCTACAGTTTCTGTAAATCTGAATACAGGTGTTCACTCCCTCTGTCTGGTGATACGTATCACCATAACACATTATGTTCTTCCATATAGGCAGCATTCTTTGTTTATTTAGTTCTATTCCCAGTTTATAATGTTGGTCTGGTTATGGCACTCATTGACTTCCATCTGCAAAATGTCAGATTCATTTTTGCTTTATGGATCTGAGCTTTTAGTGTGCTCTGAATGAATAAAGCTAACTTATGCACTGATTCCAATTCAATGTCTCTCTTTTTTCTCTCATGCTTAGCTATCTAAATGGATCTATCCAGCTATGTAGGCTATTATACTGAACCAATAATGTTGTTTTATATAAAAGTCCACAAGACATTTTGAAAGAAAAATCCAACAACCAGTATAAACTTCAAAATATCAATTTCAGGCTGTGTGGTGCCTCTTCGACTGGATATCAAAGCAAATGTCTATTTAAAAAGGGCAGGCGAATGGAATGAATAAAAGGTTTCATGGATTGCAGGGTTTTTAAAGGATAAAACTATGGACATTTTCCCTTGACAAACCCTGGATTTTGTGCATGCTCTTGTCTCTTTCTGGCTGTGAAAGTCAATGTGACATCAGTCTGATGGTGAGCTTTCAATGATATTGAAAGGCAAGAACATCATACAATTCACTAATTTATTTTACGTAGGGCTACATAATGGGTTGAACGTTCAAATTATACATTTGACTGATTCCAGACTGAATTTGAAATGTACAAATAATAATGCATCACTTCTAAACAGATCCATTTCTGAACATAACATGCAATTTTATGGTTCAAAAAAGCACCAATCCATCTGGTCAAGTCATTTGCACATTCAACCAGGGATTTAGCGCCATCAAGTGGTTATTGAACAACACAGAAAGGCACTGAATAACTTAAACCTGTAATTTGCTACTTATTATTCCTAACATTGAGCTACAGCAGTCGTTGTCATGCCATTTAAGACAAGGGGGGACAGTTTGTTTAATGGCCTTATTTCTATTACAGCATATTGGATGACTGTCATTCAAATCAATTTTATTTGTCACATGCACCGAAATGCTTTACAAGCCCTTAACCAACAATGCAGTTCAAGAAATAGAGTGAAGAAAATATTTACAAAATAAACGAAAGTACATTTTTTAAATAAAAAGTAACACAAGAAAATAACAATTTTTGAGGCTATTTACAGGGGGTAGCAGCAGTGTAAAAACAAAGGGGGGGGGGGGGGGGGGGTTCAATGTAAATAGTCTGGGTGGCCATTTGATTAATTGTTCAGCAGTCTTGTGGCTTGGGGGTAGAAGCTGTTAAGGAGACTTTTGGACCTAGACTTGGCGCTCTGGTACTGCTTCATATTCCATTCATCCAGTTCAATGTAACATTGATAGGTTTAGGCTATTACAGGATACTCTAATACTACCTATACTATACCCACCATGAGTTTGATACAACATAGCCTATGAATTAAAGTTTACAAAGTAGGTGCACACAGGTCAAGAGAAAAAATGAAGGTGACAGTGACACATGGACAGAGTAATCATAAGTCCAAAAGTTGCGAACAAGAGTTTTTATTGGACAAATTCAGTTATGTTTATTCCCAATTCGTTCCTTTGCTTCCGTTTAAAAACATTTTTCAACACAATCGGCAGAATGAATACACCCCTGAACATGCGGTAACACAGTTCACTTTCATAGCAGCCACGTTGCATTCCTTCTTGCATATCTGTGCTTTCCTCCTCTCACCTTTTCCCTTCTCTTGTGGACTTCAATGCACAACACATCAGCTGTATGTGACCAGGTGAAAAAACCTTTCCAAGCCAAATCTTAATCGAAGCACAGCCTACAACTTTTTCAGTTCTGCCCACACATTTTCTATAGCATTGAGGTCAGGGCTTTGTGATGGCTACTCCAATACCTTGACTTTGTTGTGCTTAAGCCATTTTACTACAACTTTGGAAGTATGCTTGGGGTCATTGTCCATTTGGAAAACCCATTTGCAAACAAGCTTTAACTTCCTGACTGGCTTTTTTTGTGGCGGTTTTGGAGCAGTGGCTTCTTCCTTGCTGAGTGGCCTTTCAGGTTATGTCGATATAGGACTCGTATTACTGTGGATATAGATACTTTTATACCTGTTTCCTCCAGCATCTTCACAAGGTCCTTTGCTGTTGTTCTGGGATTGATTTGCACTTTCCGCACCAAAGTACGTTATAACGGCTGCGTGGTCCCAAGGTGTTTATAGTTGCGTACTGTTGTTTGTACAGATGGCCGTGGTACCTTCAGGCGTTTGGAAATTGCTCCCAAGGATGAACCAGACTTGTGGAGGTCTACAATTTTCTTTCTGAGGTCTTGGATGATTTCTTTTGATTTTCCCATGATGTCAAGCAAAGAGGCACTGAGTTTGAAGGTAGGCCTTGAAATACATCCACAGGTACACCTCCAATTGACTCAAATGATTTCAATTAGCCCATCAGAAGCTTCTAAAGCCATGATATCATTTTATGGAATTTTCCAAGCTGTTTAAAGGCACAGTCAACTTAGTGATACAGTGAAATATAAGTGAAATAATCTGACTGTAAACAATTGTTGGAAAAATTACTTGTGTCATGCACAAAGTAGATGTCCTAACCGACTTGCCAGAACTATAGTTTGTGAACAAGAAATTTGTGGAGTTGTTGAAAACAAGTTTTAATGACTCCAACCTAGGTGTATGTAAACTTCCGACTTGAAATGTATGAACGATTCCTACACAGTCTTTGCTTACAGGAAACAGAGTGGAAGAGGCAAAGTCTTAGTATAGCAAAATCTTTGCTTGAAATGTTGTCTTTATTTACGATTGTTGAAAAATATAACCCAGAAAGTTTATTTGATGGAATTTAGCTTTCTGTCACGCACTGGCCATAGAGAGGCTTTTATTCTCTATTTTGGTTAGGCCAGGGTGTGACTAGGGTGGGCTTTCTAGTTTCTTTATTTCTATGTTTTCTGTTTCTATGTTTTGGCCGGGTATGGTTCTCAATCAGGGACAGCTGCCTATCGTTGTCTCTGATTGGGAATTATACTTAGGTAGCCTGTTTTTCCACCTTAGTTGTGGGTAGTTGACTTTGTTAGTGGCCTGTATAGCCCTAGTAAGATTCACTATCGTTTGTTGACGACATTTTAAATCAAATTAATGTGCGCTCACCACGCTGCACTTTGGTCCGGTCATTTCCCTGACGACGTTCGTGACACTTTCATCATGAGACCAACATGCTTAGGCTATTTCCTTTTTCTACAATGCCTCTGTACAGTTTATTCTACTTGCTGTAATAAACATGAAAGTCATTTTGTTTGAGGAGGGAAGTAAATATCATACAAAAAGTAGCTGCCATAAAAGAGAATAAAAATAGAATAACCCTATTTTATAAAAGACAAGAGAATGAGAATGTTCTGACCAGGTGGTAGTGCTCCACCTCTCTCTATCAGAATACGGAACAGAGGACTTGGAAAGCATATCAACTACTGTAGAAATGGCAATATGGTTATTGCGAGTAACCTAATTTATGTTATTTTAACTACATCTCCTACCATTCTGATAGATTGGAAAACGTGGTTGTAACATTAATAATTTGGTTCTTACTCCACTGGTTACCTCGAGGCTGATGCCCCAGGCGCAGAGTGGCCCACACTCATGGAATATGGTGCTTTTAAATGTTAGAGCAATCACTCGTAAACATTTCTTGTGAATGACCTCATTACTGAGCGCAAAGTTGACTGCATGTGTAACAGTATAACTTTAGACCGTCCCGTCGCCCATACCCGGGCGCGAACCAGGGACCCTCTGCACACATCAACAACAGCCACCCACGAAGCATCGTTACCCATCGCTACTACTACTTCAAGGTCTCAGCAAGTGACGTCACCGATTGAAACGCTATTTAGCGCGCACCGCTAACTATGCTAGCCGTTTCACATCCGTTACACATGTACAGTGGGGAGAACAAGTATTTGATACACTGGCGATTTTGCAGGTTTTCCTACGTACAAAGCATGTAGAGGTCTGTAATTGTTATCATAGGTACACTTCAACTGTGAGAGACGGAATCTAAAATAAAAATCCTGAAAATCACATTGTATGGTTTTTAAGTAATTCATTTGCATTTTATTGCATGACATAAGTATTTGATCACCTACCAACCAGTACAAATTCCGGCTCTCACAGACCTGTTAGTTTTTCTTTAAGAAGCCCTCCTGTCCTCCACTCATTACCTGTATTAACTGCACCTGCTTGAACTCGTTACCTGTATAAAAGACACCTGTCCACACACTCAATCAAACAGACTCCAACCTCTCCACAATGGCCAAGACCAGAGAGTTGTGTAAGGACATCAGGGATAAAATTGTAGACATGCACAAGGCTGGGATGGGCTACAGGACAATAGGCAAGCAGCTTGGTGAGAAGGCAACAACTGTTGGTGCAATTATTCGAAAATGGAAGAAGTTCAAGATGACGGTCAATCACCTCGGTAAAATCCTGCAGCGCACG
The DNA here is from genome assembly GCF_002021735.2 of Oncorhynchus kisutch. NCBI lineage: Eukaryota > Metazoa > Chordata > Actinopteri > Salmoniformes > Salmonidae > Oncorhynchus > Oncorhynchus kisutch. The sequence goes on from NC_034203.2 coordinate 20,659,009, forward strand.
CAAGGTCCCCCTGCTCAAGCCAGCACATGTCCAGGCCCGTCTGAAGTTTGCCAATGACCATCTGAATGATCCAGAGGAGGAATGGGAGAAGGTCATGTGGTCTGATGAGACAAAAATAGAGCTTTTTGGTCTAAACTCCACTCGCCGTGTTTGGAGGAAGAAGAAGGATGAGTACAACCCCAAGAACACCATCCCAACCGTGAAGCATGGAGGTGGAACCATCATTCTTTGGGGATGCTTTTCTGCAAAGGGGATAGGACGACTGCACCGTATTGAGAGGAGCATGGATGGGGCCATGTATCGTGAGAACTTGGCCAACAACCTCCTTCCCTCAGTTAGAGCATTGAAGATGGGTCGTGGCTGGGTCTTCCAGCATGACAACGACCTGAAACACACAGCCAGGGCAACTAAGGAGTGGCTCCGTAAGAAGCATCTCAAGGTCCTGGAGTGGCCTAGCCAGTCTCCAGACCTGAACCCAATAGAACATTTTGGAGGGAGCTGAAAGTCCGTATTGCCCAGCGACAGCCCCGAAACCTGAAGGATCTGGAGAAGGTCTGTATGGAGGAGTGGGACAAAATCCCTGCTGCAGTGTGTGCAAACCTGGTCAAGAACTACAGGAAACGTATGATCTCTGTAATTGCAAACCAAGGTTTCTGTACCAAATATTAGGTTCTGCTTTTCTGATGTATCAAATACTTATGTCATGCAATAAAATACAAATTAATTACTTAAAAATCATACAATGTGATTTTCTGGATTTTTGTTTTAGATTCTGTCTCTCACAGTTAAAGTGTACCTATGATAAAAATTACAGACCTCTACATGCTTTGTAAGTAGGAAAACCTGCAAAATAGGCAGTGTATCAAATACTTGTTCTCCCCACTGTATGTTTATCTGAAACATGGCTGTATTCAGACTGTTGTGCCGCTCTTATTGAAACTCCCCCCCCCCCCCCCCCCCCCCCCCCCGGACTACAGCTTTTCATACTCTATCAAAAAAGGGAAAAGGGGTGGGGGGACAGCCTCTATTTTTTACGAATGCACTCAGTTGGCTACTTTGGGTAAACTTTGCGTTTGGCTACTTTGGGTATTTTGAGCATCATGCTATGCTGTTTAAATGTTAGCCACCAGTGTGGGACATAACCCTGTAACGGCCACCAAAGCGCTGCTCCACATTCTTTACTGATTTCTCTGAAATATTGTCTATTGTGCTTGAGAACTATGATAAAATCATTGTGTTAGGTGATTTAAATATTGATGTTGACAAAGAGCCTGACTCCAAGACCATTGAATGTATTATCTTTTGAATTCTATGGACTTTATCCAACACGTTACTGGGCCCAACCATAACTGCTTTATGCTTTTGCTTTTTTTAAATGTTTTTGTCACTTCTAGATTAGATTACTGCAATGCTCTACTTTCCGGCTACCCGGATAAAGCACTAAATAAACTTCAGTTGGTGCTAAATACGGCTGCTAGAATCCTGACTAGAACCAAAAAATTTGATCATATTACTCCAGTGCTAGCCTCTCTACACTGGCTTCCTGTCAAAGCAAGGGCTGATTTTCAAGGTTTTACTGCTAACCTACAAAGCATTACATGGGCTTGCTCCTACCTATCTCTCTGATTTGGTCCTGCTGTACATACCTACACGTACGCTACGGTCACAAGACGCAGGCCTCCTAATTGTCCCTAGAATTTCTAAGCAAACAGCTGGAGGCAGGGCTTTCTCCTATAGAGCTCCATTTTTATGGAACGGTCTGCCTACCCATGTCAGAGACGCAAACTCGGTCTCAACCTTTAAGTCTTTACTGAAGACTCATCTCTTCAGTGGGTCATATGATTGAGTGTAGTCTGGCCCAGGAGTGGGAAGGTGAACGGAAAGGCTCTGGAGCAACGAACCACCCTTGCTGTCTCTGCCTGGCCGGTTCCCCTCTTTCCACTGGGATTCTCTGCCTCTAACCCTATTACAGGGGCTGAGTCACTGGCTTACTGGGGCTCTTTCATGCCGTCCCTGGAAGGGTTGCGTCACCTGAGTGGGTTGATTCACTGATGTGGTCATCCTGTCTGGGTTGGCGCCCCCCCTTGGGTTGTGCCATGGCGGAGATCTTTGTGGGCTATACTCGGCCCTGTCTCAGGATGGTAAGTTGGTGGTTGAAGATATCCTTCTAGTGGTGTGGGGGCTGTGCTTTGGCAAAGTGGGTGGGGTTATATCCTTCCTGTTTGGCCCTGTCTGGGGGTGTCCTCGGATGGGTCCACAGTGTCTCCTGACCCCTCCTGTCTCAGCCTCCAGTATTTATGCTGCAGTAGTTTATGTGTCGGGGGGCTAGGGTCAGTTTTATTATATCTGGAGTACTTCTCCTGTCCTATTCGGTGTCCTGTGTGAATCTAAGTGTGCGTTCTATAATTCTCTCCTTCTCTCTTTCTTTCTCTCTCTCGGAGGACCTGAGCCCTAGGACCATGCCCCAGGATTACCTGACATGATGACTCCTTGCTGTCCCCAGTCCACTTGGCCGTGCTGCTGCTCCAGTTTCAACTGTTCTGCCTTCTTATTATTCGAACATGCTGGTCATTTATGAACATTTGAACATCTTGGCCATGTTCTGTTATAATCTCCACCTGGCACAGCCAGAAGAGGACTGGCCACCCCACATATGCTCTCTCTAATTCCCTCTTTTTTTCTCTCTCTCGGAGGACCTGAGCCCTAGGACCATGCCCCAGGATTACCTGACATGATGACTCCTTGCTGTCCCCAGTCCACCTGGCCGTGCTGCTGCTCCAGTTTCAACTGTTCTGCCTTATTATTATACGACCATGCTGGTCATTTATGAACATTTGAACATCTTGGCCATGTTCTGTTATAATCTCCACCCGGCACAGCCAGAAGAGGACTGGCCACCCCACATAGCCTGGTTCCTCTCTAGGTTTCTTCCTAGGTTTTGGCCTTTCTAGGGAGTTTTTCCTAGCCACCGTGCTTCTACACCTGCAATTGCTTGCTGTTTGGGGTTTTAGGCTGGGTTTCTGTACAGCACTTTGAGATATCAGCTGATGTACGAAGGGCTATATAAATAAATTTGATTTGATTTGATTTGAACTGCGGCCATACTCTGAACCTGGTTATTACCAAGGGGCTTTCTATTGACACATCTATTCTTGATGTTGCTTTGTCTGATCACCACTACCTTGTTGCTCGTAGCAGAGGGTAACACTGAACGCATTATTAAGAAACACTATTTTACCTCTGAAGTTGCTACAGATTTTATTGAGTGTATGAACAATACTCCACCACCTATTCTGCCATCCTCTTGTGATGATTTTGTTGATGACTTGAATAGTGAATTAAGGGCAACCATTGATACCATAGCTCCAGTAAGGTTGATAAAGGCCATATCCAAATGGAGAGCCCCTTGGATGAGTGAGGAAACTAATCAATTAAAGCGAAATTGCAGAAAGGCAGAGTGAAAGTGGAGAAAGTCATAGTTGCAGGTCCATTATGATATTCTGAGATGGCAACTTGGCAATTATAAATGTCAGATGAGCAAATTTTTCTAACTTGACCACTTATAATCAGAATAATTCAAGAGTGCTCTTCTAGACTGTTGATAAATTCTACCCCCACAAACCTATGTGAACTTTCCCTCACATCTAAATGTGGTGAGTTTGCAGCATATTTCCGAGATAAGATAAAACATTAGGCTGGGTATCAGACAAGCAAGACCTGATGAGAAGTTTGATATGTGCCCTAGTCTATCACGCAAAGTCATGATTGATTTATTTTCCCTGGTTGACACAGACATGCTCAGGAAAGTGATATCACAACTCAAGCCTTCTATGTGCTGTCTTGATCCTATCCCCACCACCTTCTTCAAAACAGTTTTGAATTGCATATCTGAAGAATTGCAAGCTATTGTTAAACACTCCCTGATCACAGGCACTTTTCCTACTGCACTAAAAGCAAAATTCTGGATAAATACATTTTCAAAGAGCTAAATTATTTTTGTCATGACTGTCCTGTGAGGATCCGAATGGGTCAGATCAGTTTGGCAATGGATGACAGTAACCAGACCCTCGCACACCCACAGAGGGGAGGAGGGAGCTGATGGGGTGATGACACCTCATGCCCTGTTGTCAATCAAGGAGAGAGAACATCCCTCTCCAAATTTACACAGGAATACTCCTTTGTTCACAGACATTTCCCCCCAAAACTCTAACACGTTCTAAAGCTGGAAAAATATTTCTAACATAGAAATGTGGAGAATGGTCAGATATCTAAAGAATAATAATTTAATATGGGTTGTTATTTTGTGATGTCATTAAAAGTGTTATAAAGGAAAAACTGTAACTTGAAAAGTATATACACTACATGTACAAAGTCTCCATCCATTACGTTGTGCATGAAACATAAACAATGATGAAATTATTTTTGCTAAGATAATAATGTGATTTTAGGAGCCAAAAGAGATCATTTGTCTCATATAAACTTTGCACAGTAAGTAGCCACGCCCCAAATGAGGTCAGAGAGCGTGTCAGCCTGACAGAAACGTCCCTTTTGACCAGAGTGCATAAAAGGATTGGTAAAAAAAATAACATTGAGACCAGAAAGGCATCGAGCTGCAGCTCACGTCCAAAGAGGTTCGAACTCTGAATATCAACACGAGGTAGAGGTGAGAAGCTCACCTCCCGGACAATCCCTGGTATGGCTGATTAGCCATCCTCAGTAAAGTAACCAGAAAAGCTCATTTAAGTGGGACCATTCTACTACTCTTCAAACCATCCTGTTCTACCACTCTTCTCAAATCACCGTATTCTACTACTCTTATCACCAATGGGAACCATCGACACGGCCGGCTAGCCTATCTTCCAAGGTGAATAACATGGAGAGGCAACCTTTAGTTATTATGCTCCCAGGATCTGGAATAGCCTGCCAGAGAACCCCCAGGGGGGGCACTGTGGACATATTTAAAAGAGATCTTAAAACACCCCTTTTTAGCTTGACTTTTCTTAGGGTTCTTTTTAGTTGTTCAGTTTTTATTGCTATTCTTCAGTTTTTTTTCTTCCTGTGGAGCACATTGTGTGGCATTCTGTCTGAAATGTCTTGTATAAATAAAGCTTGATTTGATTTTATACCCTAAACCCTAACCTCAACCCCTATCCTAACCCTAACCCTAAACGTAACCATAACCCTTACCAAACCCTTACCATAACCATTTAAAATGTAAACTTCAATGGGGTGGGGACATCCCAAGGTTTCCAGATAGCAAGGACCCAACAAAGATGGAAGGCAGGTGGGAGGTGGCGAGATCAGGTAGGTCCATTCTAGCCAATGATAGGGCAGATATGCATGTGACCAACAGATACAACTAAGTAATTTTTCTGAAAGTTGCCGAATGCCACATGCTTCCACTTATATCAGTACATTGTAACAGCCCAGTGGCGTGTATTCATGGCTGCCAAGGAAAGCAAGGGTTCCGCAAAAAAATGACCAAGAAAAAAAAGAGATTTTTCCATCTCGGTGTTTCATAATTTTTCTTCAATTCGCAAGAGGCTGAATGTACTGTATCTCATCGGAGAAAGCATCTGAGGGCGCGAAACAGTGCCCATCTGTCTCTGTATGTGTAGGCCATCTATCTGATGCTGTCTGCTCCAAAAGAGTATGCCATTGCAGTAGCATTGACTGCAAGGGAAGCCAGCGAGCATTTGGCCAAAGATTTTTTAAATCAAAACCAAGATGGACCCCAGCCTGTCCTTTCCAATGCGAACAAATTAGTCATGGTGGGCAGAACAAGCAAGGAGGTGGGAAGAGCCAAGCACGAGCTAGAGAGATCCTATTGGCCCGTTCTAGCATGAGTTCCACTTATTTGTTGTTTTTGTTGTTTTTTAAAGTAAAAAATAATACAAACTAAATCTAAGCAGCCAATTACTTTGTTATTTATTTCCATCTCTCATGCCATATTCCCATTGCTATAGTTATAGTTATGACATCATGTAATGAATGTAGTGCTCAGTAGAAAGTATATTTACTGGCGAATTGTAGCTAGCCATCAAGTGATTCTATGGAAATCAAGTCCAGTCTGCTGTAGAACTCGACGTTGTGCAATACACACTCTCGTTGTACTGAACGGGACTACTGGACTTGATTTGATTTGGCAAAATAAATTAAACAGTTAAATATTGGAGTAAGATATGATGATGAAATGCTAAGTATCCTTTTATATCCTGATGATATTATTTTGATGGCAGAAACTGAACAAGACCTGCAGAAAATGTTATTATGTGCAGTCAATTGGTGTAAAAGATGGAGACCCATGATCAACCAGACAAAAACACAGATAATGCATTTTAGAAAACCAGGTGCTAAGAGAAGTGTTTTTCAGTTTTGTTTTGGTGAGACATTCTTGAGTTTACAAGCATTTATAAATATTTGGGTATTTTTATTGATGAACATAGTTCCTTTCTTTACGGAGCGTCTGCCCTGGCCGACTCAGCAAGTAGAGATCTTGGGGGAGGTATAGGAAAAACAAAAACACTCAAAGTTATTGGTTATGCTACGTATTTCAAACTGTATCAGACATGTGTGTGTCCTGTTCTGGACTATTCATCAGGAGTGTGAGGTGCTAAGATGTATTTTAGAAAGGAAAATGTCCATAACAGAGAGATGTATTTTACTTTTTAGGTGTCCACAAGTTTGCACCCATACTTGCAATAACTGGGGACAGGGGCTGGGAACCCTGTAAGGTGAGATGGAAGGCGTGTATGGTGAGACTTTGGAATAGACTGTTGGATATGCCAACTGCCAGAATAGCTAGTAACATTTTTTTTTATGGGATCTATCCATAGAGACAGCCTGGACAACTGAAATGTCTGACCTTTTTCAACAGTCTGACATCTGTTCAAAAAACTAATTAAGGGAGACATAAATATGATTAAAAAACAACTGATGCAATACAACAACAACTGGAGGAGATTAATCATAAACCCAAATTGAGAACATTTTGTTTGATTAAGGGTGAATTTGTATGTGAGCTGTGTATTATGTATAACCTAGCTAAAAGCAAGAGATCACTATGTGCACAGGTAAGATCAGGGATATTGTCTCTGGGTATTGAAACAGGTAAGATCAGGGATATTGTCTCTGGGTATTGAAACAGGTAAGATCAGGGATATTGTCTCTGGGTATTGAAACAGGTAAGATCAGGGATATTGCGTCTGTGTATTGAAACAGGTCGGTATTGTGGTGAAATGGAAGAGGAAGGACTATGTAACCTTTAAAAAATAGAGAGTGAAACTCAGTTTATCCACTACGATATACGCTTGCTCTTATTCCAGAAAGCACACCAGATATATACTGGCATTATGTGGCTGAGTGATGAGGAGAAATGTAAGTGTTTTTTTGTGTATTTCCGTTTGTGGAATATTTAGATAAATCCTGGAATAAAAGAAAAAGGGCTACCTACAATTAAATTGTAAAAATATTTTGCTTCTATGTGGTAAATAGCATGTGTGTATATAGATTGTGTTTAGGCTTGTCTCCCATATGAATCTTCTATGTGGTAAATGGCATGTGTGTATATAGATTGTGTATAGGCTTGTGTCCCATATTAATCTTCTATGTGGTAAATGGCATGTGTGTATATAGATTGTGTATAGGCTTGTCTCCCATATGAATCTTATTTTTTTGCCAGACTTGTTTCAAGTGACTTCTGTTTCTTTTTATTTCTGTATTTATTTGTCTGTCTGTCGTAATGAATGTATATATGTATGTATATTATTTTACTGCTCTAAGGATGTAATTATTGTTTGGATAACCTTATTTACTATTATGTATAGATTATTATATATTTTTTTACTCTTTATACAATGCAGAGAACACCGGAAGAAGAATTAGCATTTAATTACCATAGTGAATTATTGTAATGTTTGTTTATGTGTCAATTAATCCCATAAGGGATGGGTTGCCAATTGGCGATTTGACAGGAAAATAACATTTCATTAATCAATTTGACAAAATCGGTATCCCTTCTAGACATGACCAGCGGAGGCTGCTTTGAAGCTCCCGCGGCTGTGGAAAACAGGAAGTAGAATGACGTTTGTTATCACAGTCACATGCTCAAGTCAAGCTCGATCAGCTGACTGTATTCCTTCCCTTTTTGATGGTTCGACTTTTCTTCTCCAATTGAACGATTTCGGGGGGTGATTGACATTATTTATATTATTCAGACCGTTTGGCGTCAATTGTAAACACCAACCTGAAGGTAGTGTTGTGAGATTGCCCGTAAAATATCGCGGTTTGGGTGATTGAGTGGATCATGAACGGACACGCCATTCTCTACACCGGGGTCACTTTGGCCTTCTGGAGTACTATTCTCATCGTTGGTAAGAAAACGTTGTATATTTGCTAGCTAATGTAATGGGTTTAGTTAGCTAATGATGATGGCAAAAATATACTTGATTAAAAAATTTAAAAAACACGTTTGTTTTTATTGATTGTGAATGTCTGCTTGACAGATACTGTGCTGACTTGTTAACTAACGTGACGTTATCGCGCTGCTAGTTAGTAGTAATTAAGTTGTCTCTGCAGTGATGTGATGGCTTGTTCACATATGTCATAATGTTTCAGGATCCCTAGTTATTTAGCTTTCTAGCTTCTTTGCAATGTACGTTGTTATTTACGCTTGTGGCACTGCCGTCCAAAAACTTGTTTAGCCATTTGTTTGTAAGAATTTGACCAAATCCTTACAGGAAGTAACGTAGCTAACTAACTAGTTAACGTTAGCTAGCAAGCGATTAACTAACTAATGTTCGACTGCATAATATAAGGCCCTGCACTAACAGCATAACTTTACTATAGAAAACGTATATACCACAACATAGCTAAATAAATCAAGCTAGCTTAGTTTCTACAGTCAGAAAAAATAGGAACCTAAGCACTTCTCGTGTGAGGGTGAGCTATCACGCTTACCTTCTGACATTTCATAATTTCTCGGGCACAATTTGGTTCTGTAACTCAGTGGCTTGACATTGCATGTACTGTACAGAACTGTTCTGTACTGCAACACACATACATCTACATACAGTGTACACACACATGCATAAACGTTTCCACTTTTTTTCTGCGTTGGTGATATTTTTCAGGTATCTGCTACACAATCTTCGACCTTGGATTCCGCTTTGATGTGGCATGGTTAGTATGACAGTCTCTTGTCTTAGTTTAGTTGGAATAGTAGGATATATCATAGGCATAGAATTTTAGCCAAATTCTTGAGTCTGGTGCTGATTACTAATATAATTCCAGTCAGGTGGTATTTCAGAAGTGTTGACCTAGACTAAAGCTTAGAATGTTTGATTTCCATGGTAAAATGATACTCTCTCACTCAGGTTCTTGACAGAAACGTCGCCCTTTATGTGGGCAAACCTTGGAATTGGCTTGGCCATCTCGCTCTCTGTTGTCGGAGCAGCTTGGTGAGTATTGTTAATTTCCCCCTTTTGAGTGTTGCATCAGAAGAGTTTGTCCAATATGAATAGGGAAGTTCTGAAATTAGATTTGAAAATTCAAATAGCAACTAGTGTCTTGTCCCCATCCTCTTCCCTATTTCAGCAGGCTAAATTACTACTCGTGGATGGCAGGAGTATTACTTTAGTGTATCACTGTTTTTATTTTCTGCTTTCTGTAGGGTTGGTCTGATTTTTATGATTAAATCGAATATCTTGATTTGACATTGACGATATATTGTGACGTGCTAGACTACTCTACTTGAACTTTACAAATCAAAACTGCAGTTTTATTAGTTAGGCGGTATCAATATGTTGAATGATGTCTACACTTAATTAACTAAGTCTTAGTTTCTCACCAAACTAAGATTATTAAGTGAGAATGCGACAATAATATTGAAAATAAATGCAAATTACACAGTCTGGAATTATCTAGTCATTAACGGCGCATCATGATTATATCGGATATTGCAATATTTGGAGTAACATTGTAGAAGAGGTCCCCCAGGTATCATCCAAACCTAGTTCTATGTTCATAATTAATTTTGTTTTCCTTGTTTTACAGGGGCATTTACATCACAGGTTCCAGCATCATAGGAGGTGGTGTAAAAGCACCACGGATTAAAACAAAGAATTTGGTCAGGTAAGATATTCAAAGTGAAAACGTGTCATTATGGGCCGGTTTCTGAGACCCAGATGAAGTAATTAATTTTCGTCTATATTTGCGTACTGTGTATATATACATTCAAAAGTTTGGGGACACCTATTCATTCCAGGGTTTTTCTTTCTTTTTTTACTATCTTCTACATTGTAGAATAATAGTGAAGACATCAAAACTATGAAATTACACATATGGTCCCCGAGTGGCGCAGCGGTTTAGGGCACTACATCTCAGTGCTAGAGTCATCACTACAGACCCTGATTCGATCCCGGGCTGTATCACAACCGGCTGTGATTGGGTGTCCCATAGGGCGGCGCACAATTGGCCCAGCGTCATCCAGGTTAGGGGAGGATTTGGCCGGTGTAGGCCGTCATTGTAAAATAAGAATTTGTTCTTAACTGACTTGCCTAGTTAAATAAAGGTTAAAATAAAAATATGGAATTATGTAGTAACCACAAGTGATAATCAAAATATATTTGAGATTCTTCAAAGTAGCCACCCTTTGCCTTGATGACAGCTTTGCACACTTCGCATTCTCTCAACCAGCGTCATGAGGTAGTCATTTCAATTAACAGGTGTGCCATGTTAAAAGTTAATTTGTGGAATTTCTTTCCTTAATGCGTTTGAGCCTGTTAATTGTGATGTGACAAGGTAGGAGTGGTATACAGAAGATAGCCCTATTTGGTAAAAGACCAAGTCCATATTATGGCAAGAACAGCTCAAACAAGCATAGAGAAACGACATTCCATCATTACTTTAAGACAAGAAGGTCAGTCAATCCGGAACATTTCAAGGACTTTGAAGTGCCGCTGCAAAAAACATCAAGCGCTATGATGAAATTGGCTCTCGTGAGCACTGCCACAGGAAAGGAAGACCCAGAGTTACCTCTGCTACAGAGAATAGGTTAGAGTTACCAGCCTCAAATTGCAGCCCAAATAAAAGCTTCAGAGTTCAAGTAACAGACATCTCAACCTCGACTAACCGGTGCCCACACACATTGACTCTGTACCTGTACACTCTTTATAGCCTCGCTATTGTTATTTTACTGCTGCTCTTTAATTATTTGTAACTTTTTTTCCCTTATTTTTTGGGGGGGGGTATTTAAAAAAAAAAAAAAAACTGCGTTGTTGGTTAAGGGCTTGTAAGTAAGCGTTTCACTGTATGGTCTGCCTGTTGTATTTGGTGAATGTGACATAAGATTTGCCTCAGAGTAGACTGTGAATCAGGCCTTCATGGTCAAATTGCGGCAAGGAAACTACTAAAGTACTCTAGTAAGAAGAATAGACTTGCTTGGGCCAAGAAACATGAGCAATGGACGTTAGACTGGTCGAAATCTGTCCTTTGGTATGATGTGTCCAAATTTGAGAGTATTTATTCCAACCGCTGTGTCTTTGAGACACAGAGTAGGTGTACGGATGATCTCTGCATGTGTGGTTCCCACTGTGAAGCATGAAGGTGTGGGGGTGCCTTGCTGGTCACACTCAATGATTTATTTTGAATTCAAGGCACACAACCTGTATGGCTACCACAGAATTCTGCAGCGATACACCATCCCATCTGGTTTATGCTTTTTTGCGGGACAATGACCCAACACGCCTCCAGGCTGTGTAAGGGCTATTTGACTAAGAAGGAGAGTGATGGAGTACTGCATCAGATGAGCTGGCCTCCACAATGGGATGAGTTGGACCGCAGAGTGAAGGAAAAGCAGCCAACAAGTGCTCAGCATGTGTGGGAACTCCTTCAAGACTGTTGGATAAGCATTCCAGGTGATCCTGGTTAAGAGAATGCCAAGAGTGTGCAAATCTGTTATGAAGGCAACGGGTGGCTACTTTGAAGAATCTCAAATCTAAAATATATTTTGATTTGTTTTACTTTCATTCATTGTTTTACTACATGATTCCATGTGTTATTTCAGTTTTGATGTCTTCACTATTCTACATTTGTGTATGTATGTTGAAGTCAGAAGATGGAATCCGCTTTGATGTGAAAACGAGTCATTAAAACTCGTTTTCAACCACTCTACAAATTTCTTGTTAACAAACTATAGTTTTGGCAAGTCGGTTAGGACATCTACTTTGTGCATGACACGTAATTTTTCCAACAATTGTTTACAGACAGATTATTTCACTTATAATTCACTATCATAATTCCAGTGGGTCAGAAGTTTACATACACTAAGTTGACTGAGCCTTTAAATAGCTTGGAAAATATCAGAAAATTATGTCATGGATTTAGAAGCTTCTGATCGGCTAATTGACATCATTTGAGTCAATCGGAGGTGTACCTGTGGATGTATTTCAAGGCCTACCTTCAAACTCAGTGCCTCTTTGGTTGACATCATGGGAAAACCAAAAGAAATCAGCCAAGACCTCAAAGAAAATTGTAGACCTCCAAGTCTGGTTCATCCTTGGGAGCAATTTCCAAATGCCTGAAGGTACCACGTTCATCTGTACATACAATAGTACGCATGTATAAACACCATGGGACTACGCAGCCTTCATACCGCTCAGGAGGGAGATACGTTCTGTCTCCTAGAGATGAACGTACTTTGGTGCGAAAAGTGCAAGTCAATCCCAGAACAACAGCGAAGGACCATGTGAAGATGCTGGAGGAAAAAGGTAGAAAAGTATCTATATCCACAGTAAAATGAGTCCAGTATCGACAAAACCTGAAAGGCCACTCAGTGAGTGCAGCAAGGAAGAAGCCACTGCTCCCAAACCGCCATAATCAAACCAGACTACGGTTTGCAACTGCACATGGGGTCAAAGATCATACTTTTTGGTGAAATGTCCTCTGGTCTGATGAAACAAAAATAGAACTGTTTGGCCATAATGACCATCGTTATGGTTGGATGAAAAATGGGAGGCTTGCAAGCCGAAGATCACCATCCCAACCGTGAAGCACGGGAGTGGCAGCATCATGTTATGGGGGTGCTTTGCTGCAGGAGGGACTGGTGCACTTCACAATATAGATGGCATCATGAGGAGGAAAATTGTGGATATATTGAAGCAACATCTCAAGATATCAGTCAGGAAGTTAAAGCTTGGTCGCAAATGGGTCTTCCAAATGGACAATGACCCCAAGCATAATTCCATAGTTGTCAAAATGCCTTAGGACAACAAAAGTCAAGGTATTGGAGTGGCCATCACAAGCCCTGACCTCAATCCTATAGAAAATGTGTGGGCAGAACTGAAAAAGCTTGTGCGAGCAAGGAGGTCTACATCCCGGACTCAGTTATACCAGCTCTGTCAGGAGGAATGGGCCAAAATTCACCCAACTTATTGTGGGAAGCTTGTGGAAGGCTACCTGAAATGTTTGACCCAAGTTAAACAATTTAAAGGCAATGCTACCAAATACTAATTGAGTGTATGTAAACTTCTGACCCACTGGGAATGTGATGAAAGAAATAATTCTTTCTACTATTATTCTGACATTTCACATTATTAAAATAAAGTGGTGATCCTATCTGATTTAAGATGGTGAATTTTTACTCGGATTAAATGTCAGGAATTGTGAAACTGAGTTTACATGTATTGGGCTAAGGTGTATGTAAACTTCCGACTTCAACTGTATGTTTTGTATTGATAAGACCAGTCTTTCCCATCAATGTTTTGTGTTCAATGCTATTGTTGTCTCTTCCTGTCCACAGCATTATCTTCTGTGAGGCCGTAGCTATATATGGGATCATCATGGCAATCGTGATAAGTAACATGGCTGAGGTAAGCATGAGAGGTGGCTTATGATATGATAATCATCTGTGTCCTTTAACAGTGGTGGGAAAAAGTACCCAATTATCATACTTGAGTCATTTTCGATTAAGGAATATTTACTTTTACTCAAGTGATAGTCACCCAGTTAAATACTGCTTGAGTAATGTCTTAAGGCATTTAGTTTAAAATATACTTAAATATCAAAAGTAAATGTAATTGCAAAAATATTTTTGCTTATCAAAAGTAAGAGAACCAGATGGTATAATTGTCTTGTTTTTAAAGTTTACAGATAGCCAGGGGCACACTCCAACACTCGGACATAATTTATAAATGAAGCATGTGTGTTTAGTGAGTCCGTCAGATCAGAGGCAGTAGGGATGACCAGGGTTTTTCTCTGGAGTGTGTGAATTGGACCATTTTCTGTCGTGCTCAGCATTCAAAATGTAAAGAGTACTTTTGGTTGTCAGGGAAAATGTGTGAAGTAAAAGTTGTCAAATATAGAAATCGTTAAGTACAGATACCACCCCCCCCCCCCCCCCCCCCCCAAAAAAAAGACTTAAATAGCTATTTAATGTATTGTTACTTAAAAAGCAGTGTTGTAAAGTACTTATCACTATGACTATGGTGATATAGTATTAAGATGGCTTTATCCCAAATGGCACCCTATTCCCTATATAGTGTACTCCTTTTGGTCAAAAGTAGTGCAATGAATAGGAAATAGGGTACCATTTGGGACTGAACATGTGGTAACTAGCCGTAGCCTCAGGAAGGGACTTCTTGGAGAACAGCCTTGAATCTTTCTTCAGGCTTACTGATGTGACACTGTAGTAGACGGCTCCAATTTTATTAGACATCATTCTATTTCTTTACACACCATCTTTCCCTTTATAGAGTTTTAGCGGCACTACACCAGAGACCATTGGGGCAAGGAACTACCAAGCAGGTAAGAAGATACTTGCTGACATGGGTGTTAATTAGCCTGTTTTGCATGACCATGAGTGACAAGGAGTTGGCATGATGGCACTAACAGATTGGCACTCAGGCTAGTTGTTGATTGGAAGCCGAACGCGTTCTTAATTTCCAATGATATAGAGGCAGGCTCAACATTAGATGTAAAGTAGGCACATTTTGCCATTGGCTTCAATAGCTCAAATGATAAAATACAATTTCAGGCTATAAAGTAAAGACTGTGCTGATTGTGTTCTTTCCTGACAGGCTACTCCATGTTTGGTGCTGGTCTTACTGTGGGCTTCTCCAACCTCTTCTGTGGCATCTGTGTTGGCATCGTTGGGAGTGGAGCCGCCCTGGCTGATGCCCAGAACGGCAGCCTCTTTGTCAAAATCCTTATTGTGGAAATCTTTGGCAGTGCAATTGGGCTATTTGGAGTGATTGTAGCCATCTTGCAGGTAACTGACATTCTTTTGCCACAGTTTTCATCCTTTGATTGGTTGAATAGCATAATCTTTCTGTAGCTGATTGCATGAACTGAATATAGGTTTGCTTCTTCTTGTTTTACTTATTACATAATCAAATATGTGTTTTCTTGTAGACGTCGAAAGTAAAAATGGGTGACTAGAAGATGTATCCGCAAGACATAAGATCACGATGACAAGATCAATGGAAGATGAAGCTGGAGAAGCAGATGGATTGTGTAAATACATAGTAAATTATTGAAATGTCTTTTTTGTCTGTGATTGTTTTTAACCATTTGCTGAAGAGTGACATATTTGCACCATTTTGTCTTAAAGGAATGCAACCGAAAGGTTAGATTAAACTGCAGGTGTTTAAGACAAAATCCTATCCCTTTTGAATAAAATTAATCTTCGTATTACCGCAGTTGTAGGAAAAAAGTAATTCATCTCTAGCAAACTTCTTGGCATTCCCCACAAACTTTTACTGTTATATCAAATGTATTAGTCAGTAGTAGTAGTATGGAATTTTTTTTAATTATTGGGTTTCTTTAAAGCCATATTTTGGCAATGAGGCCCTACTTCCCCAGAGTCAGAAACTCATGGATGCCCTTTTCTGGAATCTGTGTTCAGGTAGAAGGAATTTAGAGTTTCATGAGCCATCGCAAATCCGTAAAGAGCTGTTCCGTTCATAAATGCCTGTAAAAAAATTGGTTTGAACTATTGAAATGTTTGTATGCAAAAGTCATGGTATAACAAAGCAAATTATATTTATGACTAATGTAATCCATAATGTTTTTCACTAGTTTCAGTTACTATATATTTATCTGACTGGTGTAATTAACCAGTACTATAGTAACACTAAATGAATCCAAATGTATTGATACAAAGGTGATCTAAAGAGATATTACTCTGAAATGGTAATTGTTGGATTTTTTTTGACATTAGTCAGCTGTCATTCATTTAATTTGTGTGGATGTATGCATACCTTTTTGGTTGGCACTCTTCGGTTCTGATTGGTTAAAAATGAGAATAGTAAATTTGTTTGTATATAAAGGGTCTGTTTTGTGAACTGAGGGTGTTTACCATTCTATGTACCTTAGCTTGGGTTGTAAGATTTGTTTTCTTGTTGATGCAAGTGGTCTTTGTCCACAGTGAATGAGCTGTGGCTGAATATACATGTATATGATTTTAAGTGACCATCTATTTTTTTTGTTCTTTCCTTCTCAGATAGTTAACAGGGGGTTTACAGACCTATCTGTGGAGAGTGAGAAAGGTAGCGGTTTTCTTCAAGACCATTTGCCCGTGTACATTCTGCTTTCCTCTATTTTTGTGTAACTTTGAGCTTGAATACGCCAAGCTCCTTGTCTTGTAAATGGACTGACATGTATTATTTTGGAGAGATGGTACTCGAGCAGAACATCGATAAGAACTTCTTCAGACTGGTTGGCCTTTTTCTTAGTCGTGCTTTCGTTGAATTTTTTTTTTTAATTTAATGAATTAGCTGCAACATCCATGTCCACCAGCTACTGATTTTAAGACTTAGATTGAGCCCTTAAATGGTAAATACAATCCTTGTGTCGATTGTCATAAACTGGCATCCATTTTAATATTCATAACATCCAATTTGCTGTGACTGTTTGTCCCAAATTTCGCCCTATTCCCTACACAGTGCTCTAAGTTTGACTAGAGCACTATTTCCTATATATGATGCACTACTGTTGACCAGGACCGGTCAACAGTAGTGCACTATATATAGGACATAGGGTGCCATTTGAGATGCACTTATGGAGGGCTCCCACTGAGTCCCCATCCTCTCCTTACCAACCATTTTATTTAAATGATTCAGCGGTTTTCATTCCTTGCTTTTGAACATTCCTTAATGACCTTTGGTGTAATACAGGGGTGACCATCCTGGTCCTGGAGCGCCTCGGTACTGAAGCATTTTACTTCAATGGATAACATTTGGACTGTAAGTCCCAACTGTTGTTGGTTTCAAAGTATGCTGCTTGAGAGAGGGCCGTGAATGCTCATGGCTTCCTTTGAGAGACTAGGTCCTTGGTTGGCCACCTGTACTGTAGTGGTGTGTCATGTAAATGAAGATCTCTAGACCATGCCTCTGGCTTTAGTGACTGTGTTTAATATGTTGTGGTGAATCCATTGTTTTGTCATGTGTAAAAGTGGGTCCTCTTGACTTAATTGTCCTTGAAAGAATAAAATAGACCAAACTGACCGTTCAATCAAATGTATTTTATGAAGCTTTTTGTGTCAGCTGTTGTCAAAAAGGCACCAACTGCTCATAGTGTGGAACTGAGAGAAATGGCTCTTATTTACCTTGGTTTCACAGCATGACCCCCATTTTCTCCAAAATAAAATAGAGGCAGGATACTTGTCCCCATGATTAAGCATGTATTTCATGTATCAAAAATGACAACTATTTTTTTTTTGACCAAATGAGCAGTTACTGCCTTTTTACTTGGTAGGGCAGCCTGGCCTAGACCACAGAGCAAGCTGAGGCGAAATCAGTTTCCAAGAAAAACTCCCTAAAAGGAAAAAAAACTTAGAGGAACCTGGCTCAGAGGTGTGACCCATCCTCTTCTGGATGTAAGTCGTTTTTTAACATTTTGTTTCTGTAATGATCTTCCTTATGTCCCAGTCCCACTCTATAATTTCGATAGATGGCGCTATATATTAAATAATTTGCACATTTACTGGGGACCTATCACACCTTATGCCTCTGCCTTAATGCTTAATTACATTTACAAAAGTGGGGGCAGCAACATTTGCTATGTCAATAAAAGTCAATTAATTCATATCAAATTGTACCCCACAAAAGTGACGATATTACACTTACTGTAGTCCTGTCTTTTTAGCTGCAAACTACTAGAGATGTGCCATGCTGATAGGACCTAATGTAAGCTCCCTCTGGTGGCAGAATACCCGAGAGTTTGGACCAACTGAGACTCCGTACTGAAGAGAGAGAGATGAACCTGCTAGAGTCTCCTTTTTGCTTCATATCAACACCAAACCTAACGGATTGACTGAATTATGTAGATAGAAGATTTACTACACTATATTTGGCATATTGCCCTCCGTAAACGATCAAACAAAATGAGGCATTCATATCTGCCAAGTCTTTTTGATATGGAAAAACGTTTTTAACAGTATCTGCACGAAAAATGAAATGACCGATTTTATCATCAGAAATAAAGCTCCATGCTTTATTACGTGCATTTTTTGTGAGTTTTTGTTGTTATTTTAGTTTTTTTTAAATGACATTTACAGATTTCATATAAAAGCTTGGTGCAACAAAAAGGAAATGCATTCATAGAAGAGAGGAGGATTGCTTGCCACCTCAAGGTAAGACTATTCTATTTAATTTGTTCATCACATTTCGTTCTTTTGTTTACCTTGTTTTTTAAAAATTTAGCCTGCCGTTTTGATTCTTTATTATCCCAAACATCTCCATTTATCAACATTTATATGTTTAATTGTGGTTATTGATGTTTTTGTTATGCAATTTGCTTTGGTGTCATGCACATTTTGCTGAAGCATCCTAGACCCGCGATTCTACATGCATTTGCAACGTCCTTTTTTTTCAAGAGACCCACACGTTCAACAACATTATTTCAATAAGCAGAACGGTCCTTGGAAGCAGCGATGGAAAGATCCATCCTGCGCTGTCCACTGGTATCAACACTGAACAAAAATATAAACGCAAAATGTAAAGTGTTGGTCCCATGTCTCATGAACTGTTCCATGAGCACAAAAAGCTTATTTCTCTAATTTTGTCCACAAATTTGTTTACATCCCTGTTAGTGAGCATTTCTCCTTTGCCAATATAATCCATCTACCTGACAGGTGTGCCAGGTCAAGAAGCTGATAAAACAGCATGATAATTACACAGGTGCACCTTGTACTGGGGACAATAAAAGGCCACTCACAACTTTTGTCACACAACACTATGCCACAGATGGCTCAAGTTTTGAGGGAGCGTGCAATTGACATGTTGACTGCAGGAATGACCACCAGAGCTGTTGCCAGAATTTAATGTTATTTGTGTTGTGAACAGAGTGCCCCATGGTGGTGTTAGGGTTATGGTATGGGCAGGCATAAGCTACGGACAACGAACACAATTGCATTTTATCGATTGGCAATTTGAATGCACAAAAATACTGTGATAAGATCCTGAGGCTCATTATGAGGCCCATTGTTTTTAAAGTATTTGTGACCAACATATGCATATCTGTATTCCCAGTCATGTGAAATACATAGATTAGGGCCTAATTAATTAATTAAAATTGACTGATTTCCTTATACATGTAATTCAGTAAAATGTTTGAAATTGTTCCATGTTGCATTTATATTTTTGTTCAGTGTAGTTATGAGAAGATGTAGCTGAAATGCTAATTGTGTAGATAGGCTATAGCAAATAAACTCATGAAATAGAGACGTGTGTGTGTGTGTGTGTGTGTGTGTGTGTGTGTGTGTGTGTGTGTGTGTGTGTGTGTGTGTGTGTGTGTGTGTGTGTGTGTGTGTGTGTGTGTATACAGAACCTGTCAAAAGTTTGGACACACCTACTCATTCAAGGGTTATTTTTACTATTTTCTACATTGTAGAATAATAGTGAAGACATCAAAACTATGAAATAACACATATGGAATCATGTAGTAACCATGTGGAATCATGTAGTAACCAAGAAAGTGTTAAACAAATCAAAATATATTTTATATTTGAGATTCTTAAAAGTAGCCACCCATGTCAGCTTTGCACACTCTTGGCATTCTTTCAACTAGCTTCATGAGGTAGTCACCTGGAATGCATTTCAATTAACAGGTATGCCTTGTTAAAAGTTCATTTGTGGAATTTCTTTCCTTCTTAATGGGTTTGAGGCAATCAGTTGTGTTGTGACAAGGTAGGGGTGTTATACAGAAGATTGCCTTATTTGGTAAAAGACCAGGTCCATATTATGGAATGAACAGCTCAAATAAGCAAAGAGAAACGACAGTCCGTCATTACTCAAAGACATGAAGATCAGTCAATCTGGAAAATTTCAAGAACTTTGAGTGCAGTCACAAAAACCATCAAGCTGATGAAAATGGCTCTCATGAGGACCGCCACAGGAAATGAAGACCCAGAGTTACCTCTGCTGCAGAGGATAAGTTCATTAGAGTTAACTGCATCTCAGATTGCAGCCCAAATAAATGCTTCACATAGTTCAAGTAACAAACACATTGCAACATCAAATGTTCAGAGGAGACTGTGTGAATCAGGCCTTCATGGTCGAATTGCTGCAAAGAAATCACTACTAAGGATAGCAATACGAAGAAGAGACTTGCTTTGGCCAAGAAAAATGAGCAATGGACATTAGACTGGTGGTGCTTTGCTGGTGACACTGTCACTGATTTATTTAGAATTCAAGGCACACTTAATGATTACCCAACACACCTCCAGGCTCTGTAAGGGCTATTTGACCAAGAAGGAGAGTGATGTTGCTGCATCAGATGACCTGGCCTCCACAATCACCCGACCTCAACCCAATTGAGATGATTTCGGATGAGTTGGACCGCAGAGTGAAGGAAAAGCAGCCAACAGGTGCTCAGCATATGTGGGAACTCCTTCACATAGGAGTTCGACTGTTGGAAAAACATTCCTCATGAAGCTGGTTGAGAGAATACCAATAATATGCAAAGATGTCATCACGACAAAGGGTGGCTACTTTTAAGAATCTAAAACATAAAATATATTTGGATTTGTTTCACACTTTTTTGGGTTACTACATGATTCCATATGTGTTATTTCATAGTTTTGATGTCTTCACTATTATTCTACAATGTAGAAAATAGTAAAAATAAAGAATAACCCTTGAATGAGTAGGTGTGTCCAAACTTTTTATTGGTACTGTATATGTAACCATATAGATGTAACATTGTTTGCTGAATATGCTGAAATTATAGGCGACACAAATAGATATCACTATCTCTTGATCAGAATCTGGATGTCACATCATTGCAATTGTTCCTCATCTTAGTTGTCCATGTAACATTTACCCACTGTGTCATTTTGTGCATTGATGTGATAGGGTTTGTAGGGCCAAACTTATCAGAGATGAATTCTATCCACTGAAGTCTCACGCTAATTATATCCCGCCTGATCACAAACTATTTAGGAATAATATGTTGAGAACTACTTGATTTTAGTTTGTGCACTCTAGCAATGTGGCAGGGCTCTACAGTGCTACCATTTTACTTGCATATGCACCTAAATATGTTGCTGTGTGACCTGGATTCAAAATGTAGGAGCACCAGTGTGCCTACAAAAAAAAAATCACCGATATCATCATTTTTGCAATGATTACTTCACTGCAGCCCCTAAGTGCTATGGAGAAGACACTGAGTACAAATTCTTAATTTACGAGGCAAGTCAGTTAAGAACAAATTCTTATTTTACAGTGACTGCCTACCCCGAACAACGCTGGGCCAATTGTGTGCCACCCTATGGGACTCTCAATCACAGCCAGTTGTGATACAGCCGGGGATTGAACCAGGGTCTGTAGTGACACCTGAGATGCAGTGCCTTAGACCGCTGCGCCACTCGGGAGCCCCACTTGCCCCACTATTCATGATCGCCACCACTACTACAAAGAAAATGTCTTGTTACCTCAAATATTTTTCATTGTGGTCCAAAATGTCTTTGTGTGCGCCTACATTTATCAATTTAAGTGTACATGGGCTCCCTGTAAAAAAGGTAACCATAGGCTATCTGTAGGCTGCCAACACAACAATACTATTTATGATCCTGGAACTTGCTCTCACATTTGCTTTCAAATCATTTTAGCTCCTCATATGTAACTCATTTATTTTTTGTAGGGCAACACCAAGTTGTTTACATGAGTACTCATTAACGTATTCAATCTGATGGCAACAGTCCCAATTTTAAATCTCTTATCATTCACAATGCATGGCTTCCCCTTAGGATTACATTTGATGGAGAACCTTGCTGGACGGATACTGTTGTCTGGAGCTTTTGAGGCAAGTGGCCTTTGTGCATTCCAATGATTGTGGTCCATAGCCTGAGAGCCCCCTCAGGGTGGTCAAAGCAGGTGTGGGGTGACCAGGGCCTGATTTTAAGAAATCATAGGCCCTTTGTTTTGTTTTTTTCATAGGTTTAGGTCCACTTGTAGAATCTATGCCAAGGAACATTGAAGCTGTTCTGGTAGCTGGTGGTGGCGCAACACCATTTTAAGACACTCTATGTTGGTGTTTCCTTAATTTTGGCAGATACCTGTATGTGCTTGTGATCAAACTTGATCCATGGTTATTTTGTCTAAGCTATTGATCCTCTGTGGCTATATTATGCTCTCTGGTGTATTTTGAACATTGAGAGGCCCTGAATCACAGAATTGACCAGTCACATGTATTTATTATGCAGTTTTTGATTCTTGAAAACTTTTTTTTTACCCAATCAAGGCATGCCCCCCAGTTACCCACGTGGGCCCCCTACCTCCTTTCATCCCCCATCTGATGATTAGCAGAGCGGCAGGCTGTCTACACTCATTGAGAGCTGGCTCCTGAGTTTTCCTGTGGTTGGCGGTTGCAGTGAAAAAAACATATAAAATCTATACTACATATAATATATACTGTATATATAATATATAAAGTATATATTTCCTTAATTGTGTTATTTTACTCATTTCTTGCTGCCTTTTGGGCCCCTCACAGGCCTGGACCCAGGGGCTTCATCCCCGGTAAGTCCCTAGCATTAAACCGGCCCTGGGGGTAACTACTTACTTAGCACTGCCATTCACTTAATGGACTTGCCACTTGTTTCTTACACAACTGGAGAGCCACATATCTTCACAGAATCGGGTTCTTTGTTTAATCACTGGATTTACGACTGTCTCTCATTCATCAAAGAATACTTGAGCAAATGACCTTGCACGTTTTGAAGTTTAAATTAATGAAATAGAATAAACCAGTGCTTTGTTCCTAGGATGACTGCAATTGAAATGTTGATACAACATTCAATGTTGAGATCTGTTGCCATGGCAACAGTCAGACCTGAGCAACAAATGTGCAGTTAGAGAAGATTGTTTCGCTCTATGCATTGACTTGGTGTTTTGTAAAAAGAAAAGCAGGCTATTCAGAGCTGTAAATTGTGAGTTTTTTTCTAAATCTCAAAGGATGTGTCCTTGCGTACATTGATTAATTAACAGTCCAAAAGCGAGAGGTACACATTAAAATTAGGTTTCTATGGATCAATGCAGATAGGAGTAATCATCAATTGCATTAATGACGGCATGGCACAATATACATACAATGATAGTTCTTGATGTGAAATGGTTTGTAACAAAACCCTTTTTGCTCATTGTAACAATACAACCAGTTATTAAGGCAAAAAACAGAATTATGTCTGAGATGGTCCAAAACCTACCCTGACTCCTAGGCTGTCCCAATGAAACCTTCCTTCCACCCAAGCACCTAATATTTTTTTTTGGGGGGGGGGCTTTGTGACCAAATAAGCAGCTGGATCTGAAGAGGCAGAGAGTGAGGCAAGGCAGGTCTATATTTGATGGTGGAGATTTTAGAGTAGAGGTCTACCGATTAATCGGAATGGCCGATTAATTAGGGCCGATTTAAAGTTTTTATAACAACCGGAAATCACAATTTTTGTGCGCCGATTTCCGTTTTTTTTTTATTTTTTATATATACTTTTTTAAAATACCTTTTATTTAACTAGGCAAGTCAGTTAAGAACACGTTCTTATTTCCAATGACTGCCTAGGAACTGTGGGTTAACTGCCTTGTTCAGGGGCAGAATGACAGATTTTCACCTTGTCAGCTCAGGGGTTCCAAACCTTACAGTTAACTAGTCCAACCCTCTAACCATTGCACTCCACGAGTAGCCTGCCTGTTACGCGAATGTAGTAGAAGCCAAGGTAAATTGCTAGCAAGCATTAAACTTATCTTATAAAAAACAATCAATCATAATCACTAGTTATAACTACTGATCCAGTTTAGCAGGCAATATTAACCAGGTGATATTGTGTAATTTCTCTTGCGTTCATTGCACGCAGAGTCAGGGTATATGCAACAGTTTGGGCTGCCTGGCTCATTGCGAACTAATTCGCAGGAATGTTACGTAATTATGGCATACTGTACATTGAAGGTTGTGCAATGTAACAAGAATATTTAGACTTAGGGATGCCACCCGTTAGATAAAATACCGAACGGTTCCGTATTTCACTGATATAATAAACGTTTTGTTTTTGAAATGATAGTTTACGGATTCGATCATATTAATGACCAAAGGCTCGTATTTTTGTGTGTTATTATGTTATAATTAAGTCTGATTTGATAGCGCAGTCTGACTGAGCACCAGTAGGCCCGTAATCATTCATTCAAACAGCACTTTCGTGCGTTTTGCCAGCAGCTCTTCGCAAGCACAGCGCTGTTTATGACTTCAAGCCTATCAGCCTAATGGCTGGTGTAACCAATGTGAAATGGCTAGCTAGTTAGCTGGGTGTGCGCTAATACTGTTTCAAACGTCACTCGCTTTTAGATTTGGTGTAGTTATTCCGCGGCTTTTGTGGAGCGATGGTTAACGATGCTTCGAGTGTGGCTGTTGTCTATGTGTTCCTGGTTCGAGCCCAGGTAGGGGCAAGGAGGGGGACGGAAGCTATACTGCTACACTGGCAATACTATAGCACCTATAAGAACATCCAATAGTCAAAGGTATATGAAATACAAATGGTATAGAGAGAAATAGTCCTATAAATACGATATTTATACAACCTAAAACCTCTTACCTTGGAATATTGAAGTCTCATGTTAAAAGAAACCACCAACTTTCATATGTTCTCATGTTCTGAGCAAGGAACTTAAACGTTAGCTTCTTTACATGGCACATATTTTACATGGCACACATTTTTACATGGCACATATGACTTTCTTCTCCAACACTTTGTTTTTGCATTATTTAAACCAAATTGAACATGTTTCATTATTTATTTGAGGCTAAATTGATTTTATTGATGTTTTATATTAAGTTAAAATAAGTGTTAATTCAGTATTGTTGTAAAAAAAAAAGGCTGATTAATCGGTATCGGCTTCTTTGGTCCTCCAATAATCGGTATCGGTATCAGCATCAGCGTTGAAAAATCATAATCGGTCGACCTCTATTTTAGAGCTTAGCAACTCTGGAGCATGGCCAATGAGACCTGTGTATGTATTGAAATAGACTTGGCTACATCCTGGTGTTTTGTTGATGGCAATCTCAACAAAAATATGAAAGAAATGCTTACCATGTCATATACTATATGATAAACATGTCATAACCAGTGCTCTTCAGAGTGTAGACCTATCACATGAAAGGAAGCACAGTGGTAATGTGATACCCGCTTGTACAGAGTTCTGTGGAATCCTGCTGTTAGCTCCTCTGTCATTGGAGATTAATGTAATGTCCCGTGAGTCAAATCCAGCAGTACTGTACAGTACTGTATTATCATGAGAACCTTGGTGGGAGAACATCATGGGATCATTGCACTACAATGTTAGAGCTTGAATTATGTATAAATAGCTTAGTTCACTAGTCAAATATTTGATACGAATATTTGGCATGTAGCCTGAATAATTTTTTTATCTGGATTTCTTAGTAGAAGCATGACAGACCTTCCTTGACAAGAGTGTCAGTCCGTTTTCCATTCGTTGAAATGTGAAACATGCAGTGCTTATGACATGAGTCAACAGGCTGAACTGTGCGTGTGCTCAGTGTTACACAGTGTTGATGGTAATCGGGTGTGAGTGTGAATTCTGATATCTGGGATCATCTCCAGTCCTCCAGCTGTGAGAACATCTCTGTTTGTGATGTTACACAACATGCATTATCAATAGTTCTTCCCCTTCAATTGCACCACTTTTTTGTTTTGTTTTAGCCCTCTGTGTTATTCTGTATGGGTGCAGGTGAAAGATAATTATTTGTTTACAAATGTTCTGAAACAGTGCATTGCCCATAATGGCCAAGAAGACAATATTGGTTATCAATATCATCTTATAATTTCCATATCTGTCCATCCCTAAATGCTAGTAGTATCTCAAGCCCAAGTATTCACACACGTTTGCTTCCTAGAAATAGTGCCAGGTAATTTCTGGAATGTATTTTGTTCTCAGGGCCGGTCCTTGCCGTTCTGCCGCCGCCATAGGCGAGACCAAAAAATACCGCCCCCCGCAAAACTAGAATTGTTCCCAGTAAGCAAAATGATGTTGAAAAGACATCTAAAAGATGTATTTACCAGAAGTTGAAGTTCAATTTAGGTTTTGAAAAGGTATTTTCCGTATGTTTAAAATACATATTTTCCATAATGTTGAAAAGGCATATTTTCTAGACATAACAAAAATATGTATTTGGGCCACCCGAGTGGCGCAGTGGTCTAAGGTACTGCAGTGCTTGGCCGGGCGGGATGTCCTTGTCCCATCGCACCTTAACGACTTCGACTCCTGTGGTGGGCCGGGTGCCTGCACGCTGACACGGTCGCCAGTTGTTTCCTCCAACACATTGGTGCGACTGGCTTCCGGGTTAAGCCAGCAGTGTGTCAAGAAGCAGTGCGGCTTGGCAGGGTCGCGTTTCGGAGGACGCATGGCTCTCGACCATCGCCGCTCCCGAGTCCGTACTGGAGTTGCAGAGATAGGACAAGACTGTAACTACCTATTGGATATCACAAAAATGGGGTAAATAATAGAAATGCAAAAAACATGTTTTTTCTCAACATTGAAATCAGGTTCATTTTCGGTTGAGTTGAAAATACGTATTTTCCAGATGTTGAACTCAGGCCCATTTTTGGTTCTGAATGAAAGTTGAAAATAAATAATTTACAGACGTCTATGTTTGTGCCAAATCAAGTCTGGTCTCACCAGACAAAATCTGAACCAAACATCGGCGTCTATGATTGGTTCACATTTGGTCCGGACCAAAATCCAATGTCCGTGGATGTGTAAATCAAGGCTGGTCCGGAACTGCAACAACAAAAGACGTCCAAAAGGTGTCGGCTCGGGCCGTACTTACTGAGGTGTAGCCGACAGTGTTGCCTGACATTTTATTTTATGAATGCCCATCTATGTGGTAAGCCTACCATTTGTAAAGCACCAAGACATGTCTCGAAATTACTGGGGTGTAGCCTACCATGTCGGACTACAATGGAATTTTGTGAATTTTATTAGTATTTTTTTTTTTTTTAATTTCACCTTTATTTAACCAGGTAGGCTAGTTGAGAACACCTTTATTTAACCAGGTAGGCTAGTTGAGAACACCTTTATTTAACCAGGTAGGCTAGTTGAGAACACCTTTATTTAACCAGGTAGGCTAGTTGAGAACACCTTTATTTAACCAGGTAGGCTAGTTGAGAACACCTTTATTTAACCAGGTAGGCTAGTTGAGAACACCTTTATTTAACCAGGTAGGCTAGTTGAGAACACCTTTATTTAACCAGGTAGGCTAGTTGAGAACAAGTTCTCATTTTTAACTGCGACCTGGCCAAGATAAAGCATAGCAGTGTGAACAGACAACAACACAGAGTTACACATGGAGTAAACAATAAACAAGTCAATAACGTAGTAGAAAAAAAAGAATCTATATACATTGTTTGCAAAAGGCATGAGGAGGTAGGCAATAAATAGGCCATAGGAATGAATAATTACAATTTAGCAGATTAACACTTGAGTGATAAATTATCAGATGAACATGTGCAGGTAGAGATACTGGTGTGCAAAAGCAGAAAAGTAAATAAAATAAAAACAGTATGAGGATGAGGTAGGTAAATTGGGTGGGCTATATACCGATGGACTATGTACAGCTGCAGCGATCGGTTAGCTGCTCAGATAGCAGATGTTTGAAGTTGGTGAGGGAGATAAAAGTCTCCAACTTCAGTGATTTTAGCAATTCGTTCCAGTCGCAGGCAGCAGAGAACTGGAAGGAAAGGCGGTCAAATGAGGTTTTGGCTTTAGGGATGATCAGTGAGATACACCTGCTGGAGAGCGTGCTACGGGGTGTTGCCATCATGACCAGTGAACTGAGATAAGGCGGAGCTTTACCTAGCATAGACTTGTAGATGACCTGGAGCCAGTGGGTCTGGCGACGAACATGTAGCGAGGGCCAGCCGACTAGAGCATACAGGTCGCAGTGGTGGGTGGTATAAGGATCTTTAGTAACAAAACGGATGGCACTGTGATAGACTGCATCCAGGTTGCTGAGTAGAGTATTGGAAGCTATTTTGTAGATGACATCGCCAAAGTCGAGGATCGGTAGGATTGTCAGTTTTACTAGGGTAAGTTTTGCGGCGTGAGTGAAGGAGGCTTTGTTGCGAAATAGAAAGCCAACTCTAGATTTGATTTTGGATTGGAGATGTTTGATATGAGTCTGGAAAGAGAGTTTTTTAGTCTAGCCAGACACCTAGGTACCTTATAGATGTCCACATATTCTAGGTCGGAACCATCCAGGGTGGTGATGCTAGTCGGGCGTGCGGGTGCAGGCAGCGAACGGTTGAAAAGCATGCATTTGGTTTTACTAGCGTTTAAGAGCAGTTGGAGGCCACGGAAGGAGTGTTGTATGGCATTGAAGCTCGTTTCGAGGTTAGATAGCACAGTGTCCAAGGAAGGGCCAGAAGTATACAGAATGGTGTCGTCTGCGTAGAGGTGGATCAGGGAATCGCCCGCAGCAAGAGCAACATCATTGATATATACAGATAAAAGAGTCGCCCCGAGAATTGAACCCTGTGGTACCCCCATAGAGACTGCCAGAGGACCGGACAACATGCCCTCCGATTTGACACACTGAACTCTGTCTGCAAAGTAGTTGGTGAACCAGGCAAGGCAGTCATTAGAAAAACCGAGGCTACTGAGTCTACCGATAAGAATACGGTGATTGACAGAGTCGAAAGCCTTGGCCAGGTCGATGAAGACAGCTGCACAGTACTGTCTGTTATCGATGACGGTTATGATATCGTTTAGTACCTTGAGCGTGGCTGAGTTGCACCCGTGACCGGCTCGGAAACCGGATTGTGCAGTGGGCAGCTGGGAGGAGGTGCTCTTGTTCTCCATGGACTTTACAGTGTCCCAGAACTTTTTGGAGTTAGAGCTAAAGGATGCAAATTTCTGCTTGAAAAAGCTGGTCTTTGCTTTCCTGACTGACTGCGTGAATTGGTTCCTGACTTTCCTGAACAGTTGCATATCGCGGGGACTATTCGATGCTATTGCAGTCTGCCACAGGATGTTTTTGTGCTGGTCGAGGGCAGTCAGGTCTACAGTGAACCAAGGGCTATATCTGTTCTTAGTTCTGCATTTTTTGAATGGAGCATGCTTGTCTAAGATGGTGAGGAAGTTACTTTTAAAGAATGACCAGGCTTGTGGTAGGCCCACCGTTTGTAAAACAGGCCATTGCATTGTCTTTATTATTCCTGATTCCTGTGACAATTTGGGTATTTAAGCTCTGAATATCAGCTACCCAACTTTATCAGGAGTTATCGCATGCCTATTTGCGATGTGTTTACACAGCAGGAAATGTAGAAGTATTTTCCTTTTCACTTAATTTACAGATGACAGTTGTGATTGTCCATTTACAACAGCAGTTGTGACTGTCCATTCCATATTTTCAGATCTTCAACCAAGATGGCATAGCAGTTCAGACGTCTTTTGTCCTCGTCTTGTCGTGTCCTGTATATATATACAGTGCCTTGCGAAAGTATTCGGCCCCCTTGAACTTTGCGACCTTTTGCCACATTTCAGGCTTCAAACATAAAGATATAAAACTGTATTTTTTTGTGAAGAATCAACAACAAGTGGGACACAATCATGAAGTGGAACGACATTTATTGGATATTTCAAACCTTTTTAACAAATCAAAAACTGAAAAATTGGGCGTGCAAAATTATTCAGCCCCTTTACTTTCAGTGCAGCAAACTCTCTCCAGAAGTTCAGTGAGGATCTCTGAATGATCCAATGTTGACCTAAATGACTAATGATGATAAATACAATCCACCTGTGTGTAATCAAGTCTCCGTATAAATGCACCTGCACTGTGATAGTCTCAGAGGTCCGTTAAAAGCGCAGAGAGTATCATGAAGAACAAGGAACACACCAGGCAGGTCCGAGATACTGTTGTGAAGAAGTTTAAAGCCGGATTTGGATACAAAAAGATTTCCCAAGCTTTAAACATCCCAAGGAGCACTGTGCAAGTGATAATATTGAAATGGAAGGAGTATCAGACCACTGCAAATCTACCAAGACCTGGCCGTCCCTCTAAACTTTCAGTTCATACAAGGAGAAGACTGATCAGAGATGCAGCCAAGAGGCCCATGATCACTCTGGATGAACTGCAGAGATCTACAGCTGAGGTGGGAGACTCTGTCCATAGGACAACAATCAGTCGTATATTGCACAAATCTGGCCTTTATGGAAGAGTGGCAAGAAGAAAGCCATTTCTTAAAGATATCCATAAAAAGTGTTGTTTAAAGTTTGCCACAAGCCACCTGCCTGGGAGACACACCAAACATGTGGAAGAAGGTGCTCTGGTCAGATGAAACCAAAATTGAACTTTTTGGCAACAATGCAAAACGTTATGTTTGGCTTAAAAGCAACACAGCTCATCACCCTGAACACACCATCCCCACTGTCAAACATGGTGGTGGCAGCATCATGGTTTGGGCCTGCTTTTCTTCAGCAGGGACAGGGAAGATGGTTAAAATTGATGGGAAGATGGATGGAGCCAAATACAGGACCATTCTGGAAGAAAACCTGATTGAGTCTGCAAAAGACCTGAGACTGGGACGGAGATTTGTCTTCCAACAAGACAATGATCCAAAACATAAAGCAAAATCTACAATGGAATGGTTCAAAAATAAACATATCCAGGTGTTAGAATGGCCAAGTCAAAGTCCAGACCTGAATCCAATCGAGAATCTGTGGAAAGAACTGAAAACTGCTGTTCACAAATGCTCTCCATTCAACCTCACTGAGCTCGAGCTGTTTTGCAAGGAGGAATGGGAAAACATTTCAGTCTCTCGATGTGCAAAACTGATAGAGACATACCCCAAGCGACTTACAGCTGTAGTCGCAGCAAAAGGTGGCGCTACAAAGTATTAACTTAAGGGGGCTGAATAATTTTGCACGCCCAATTTTTCAGTTTTTGATTTGTTAAAAAAGTTTGAAATATCCAATAAATGTCGTTCCACTTCATGATTGTGTCCCACTTATTGTTGATTCTTCACAAAAAAATACAGTTTTATATCTTTATGTTTGAAGCCTGAAATGTGGCAAAAGGTCGCAAAGTTCAAGGGGGCCGAATACTTTCGCAAGGCACTGTATATTTACAACTTTTTTCACATACATTTTATTTTTATTTTCCATCAACTCATCTTCAAAACGCTCTCCTGCAACCCGCCTCACCAATTTATATTTATAAAAAAGTATTATTTACCTCAAATCTGTAATCCTCCAAGAAGCCTGAAACTAGCCAGAAGCTAGCCAGGAGCTAGCCAGAAGCTAGCCCAGAAGCTAATCCAGAAGCTAATCAGAAGCTAGTTCAGAAGCTAAATCAAAGTCACATCTGCTAAGTCACATACACATGGTTAGCAGATGTTAATGCGAGTGTAGCGAAATGCTTGTGCTTCTAGTTCCGACAATGCAGTAATAACCAACAAGTAATCTAACAATTCCAAAACTACTGTCTTATACACAGTGTAAGGGGATAAAGAATATGTACATAAGGATATATGAATGAGTGATGGTACAGAGCAGCATAGGCAAGATACAGTAGATGGTATCGAGTATAGTATATACATATGAGATGAGTATATAAACAAAGTAGCATAGTTAAAGTGGCTAGTGATACATGTATTACATAAGGATGCAGTCGATGATATAGAGTACAGTATATACGTATGCATATGAGATTAATAATGTAGGGTAAGTAACATTATATAAGGTAGCATTGTTTAAAGTGGCTAGTGATATATTTACATCATTTCCCATCAATTCCCATTATTAAAGTGGCTGGAGTTGAGTCAGTGTGTTGGCAGCAGCCACTCAATGTTAGTGGTGGCTGTTTAACAGTCTGATGGCCTTGAGATAGAAGATGTTTTTCAGTCTCTCGGTCCCAGCTTTGATGCACCTGTACTGACCTCGCCTTCTGGATGATAGCGGGGTGAACATCTCACAATCATCTCCTTTGTTTTGTTGACTTTGTGTGTGAGGTTATTTTCCTGACACCACACTCCGAGGGCCCTCACCTCCTCCCTGTAGGCCGTCTCGTCGTTGTTGGTAATCAAGCCTACCACTGTTGTGTCGTCCGCAAACTTGATGATTGAGTTGGAGGCGTGCGTGGCCACGCAGTCGTGGGTGAACAGGGAGTACAGGAGAGGGCTCAGAACGCACCCTTGTGGGGCCCCAGTGTTGAGGATCAGCGGGGAGGAGATGTTGTTGCCTACCCTCACCACCTGGGGGCGGCCCGTCAGGAAGTCCCGTACCCAGTTGCACAGGGCGGGGTCGAGACCCAGGGTCTCGAGCTTGATGACGAGCTTGGAGGGTACTATGGTGTTGAATGCCGAGCTGTAGTCGATGAACAGCATTCTCACATAGGTATTCCTCTTGTCCAGATGGGTTAGGGCAGTGTGCAGTGTGGTTGAGATTGCATCGTCTGTGGACCTATTTGGGCGGTAAGCAAATTGTAGTGGGTCTAGGGTGTCAGGTAGGGCGGAGGTGATATGGTCCTTGACTAGTCTCTCAAAGCACTTCATGATGACGGAAGTGAGTGCTACGGGGCGGTAGTCGTTTAGCTCAGTTACCTTAGCTTTCTTGGGAACAGGAACAATGGTGGCCCTCTTGAAGCATGTGGGAACAGCAGACTGGTATAGGGATTGATTGAATATGTCCGTAAACACACCGGCCAGCTGGTCTGCACATGCTCTGAGGGCACGGCTGGGGATGCCGTCTGGGCCTGCAGCCTTGCGAGGGTTAACACGTTTAAATGTCTTACTCACCTCGGCTGCAGTGAAGGAGAGACCGCATGTTTTCGTTGCAGGCCGTGTCAGTGGCACTGTATTGTCCTCAAAGCGGGCAAAAAAGTTATTTAGTCTGCCTGGGAGCAAGACATCCTGGTCCGTGACTGGGCTGGATTTCTTCCTGTAGTCCGTGATTGACTGTAGACCCTGCCACATGCCTCTTGTGTCTGAGCCGTTGAATTGAGATTCTACTTTGTCTCTGTACTGACGCTTAGCTTGTTTGATAGCCTTTTGTATTCGGTCATGTTACCAGACACCTTGCCCTGATTAAAAGCAGTGGTTCGCGCTTTCAGTTTCACGCGAATGCTGCCATCAATCCACGGTTTCTGGTTAGGGAATGTTTTAATCGTTGCTATGAGAACGACATCTTCAACGCACGTTCTAATGAACTCGCACACCGAATCAGTGTATTCGTTAGCTTCTTTACTGGCAAATCGTTATTATTCAGCTAACCACGGTTTGTGGTCATCAGCTATCCTTTAGCTCGAAAATCTATCGACGGCTCGGAACGGAACATACCGGACCAATTTTTCTCTCCATGTCCCTGGATTTCAACTGCTCTCTGGACATTCATACCCGGATCTCACAGCTAGCTAGCTGCTATCCGTGTGACTATCGGCTTTCGTCGATTCCGGAGCAAACATCAATTATTCCAGAGCTAGCCAGCTCCGTCAATCACTCCTGAGTTCCATCAATCACTCCTGGGCTGCAGTCACCTATCCGGATCCGTTTTAATGCCTACGCGGAGCCCCACCGGGCCTTCACAACTGGACTGCTGACGTTATCTACCCGAAGGAGATCCGGCTGGCTCCTCCGTCGCAACGTTATCTGAACGCCCATCTGCGGCCTGCTAACCGTTAGCTGTCTTACCGGCTGCTATCTGAATAGACAACCGGACAATTTATTTATTTTTATTATTATTATGTTTTCTTCTTGGGCCTCTATAACTATATCTATTGTTTTTATTTTTGTTGTTGTTGTGTGATTTGGATTAATCCCCTCTACCACACGGAACCCCACTAATCTACTGACGGAACGCAAGAGGTGGCTAACAACAGACCTCCATCCTATGCTAGCTTGCTACCGATGGCCTGGCTAGCTGTCTAAATCGCCGTGACCCCCAACCAACCTCTCCACTCACTGGACCCTTTTGATCACTCGACTAAGCATGCCTCTCCTTAATGTCAACATGTCTTGTCCATTGCTGTTCTGGTTAGTGTTTATTGGCTTATTTCACTGTAGAGCCTCTAGTCCTGCTCTCTATACCTTATCCAACCTATTAGTTCCACCACCCACACATGCAATGACATCTCCTGGTTTCAATGATGTTTCTAGAGACAATATCTCTCTCTTCATCACTCAATACCTAGGTTTACCTCCACTGTATTCACATCCTACCATACCTTTGTCTGTACATTATACCTTGATGCTATTTTATCGCCCCCAGAAACCTCCTTTTACTCTCTGTTCCAGACGTTCTAGACAACCAATTCTTATTGCTTTTAGCCGCACCCTTATTCTACTCCTCCTATGTTCCTCTGGCGATGTAGAGGTGAATCCAGGCCCTGCAGTGCCTAGCTCCACTCCTATTCCCCAGGCGCTCTCTTTTGACGACTTCTGTAACCGTAATAGCCTTGGTTTCATGCATGTTAACATTAGAAGCCTCCTCCCTAAGTTTGTTCTATTCACTGCTTTAGCACACTCTGCCAACCCGGATGTTCAAGCTGTGTCTGAATCCTGGCTTAGGAAGACCACCAAAAATTCTGACATTTTTATTCCAAACTACAACATTTTCAGACAAGATAGAACTGCCAAAGGGGGCGGTGTTGCAATCTACTGCAAAGATAGCCTGCAGAGTTCTGTCCTACTATCCAGGTCTGTACCCAAACAATTTGAACTTCTACTTTTAAAAATCCACCTCTCTAAAAACAAGTCTCTCACCGTTGCCGCCTGCTATAGACCACCCTCTGCCCCCAGCTGTGCTCTGGACACCATATGTGAACTGATTGCCCCCCATCTATCTTCAGAGCTCGTGCTGCTAGGCAACCTAAACTGGAACATGCTTAACACCCCAGCCATCCTACAATCTAAACTTGATGCCCTCAATCTCACACAAATTATCAATGAACCTACCAGGTACCTCCCCAAAGCCTTAAACACGGACACCCTCATAGATATCATCCTAACCAACTTCCCCTCTAAATACACCTCTGCTGTCTTCAACCAAGATCTCAGCGATCACTGCCTCATTGCCTGCATCCGTAATGGGTCAGCGGTCAAACGACCTCCACTCATCACTGTAAAACGCTCCCTGAAACACTTCAGCGAGCAGGCCTTTCTAATCGACCTGGCCGGGGTATCCTGGAAGGATATTGATCTCATCCCGTCAGTAGAGGATGCCTGGATATTTCCTTCCTAACCATCTTAAATAAACATGCCCCATTCAAGAAATGTAGAACCAGCAACAGATATAGCCCTTGGTTCTCCCCAGACCTGACTGCCCTTAACCAACACAAAAACATCCTATGGCGTTCTGCATTAGCATCGAACAGCCCCCGTGATATGCAGCTGTTCAGGGAAGCTAGAAACCATTATACACAGGCAGTTAGAAAAGCCAAGGCTAGCTTTTTCAAGCAGAAATTTGCTTCCTGCAACACTAACTCAAAAAGGTTCTGGGACACTGTAAAGTCCATGGAGAATAAGAACACCTCCTCCCAGCTGCCCACTGCACTGAAGATAGGAAACACTGTCACCACTGATAAATCCACCATAATTGAGAATTTCAATAAGCATTTTTCTACGGCTGGCCATGCTTTCCACCTGGCTACTCCTACCCCGGTCAACAGCACTGCACCCCCAACAGCAACTCGCCCAAGCCTTCCCCATTTCTCCTTCTCCCAAATCCATTCAGCTGATGTTCTGAAAGAGCTGCAAAATCTGGACCCCTACAAATCAGCCGGGCTAGACAATCTGGGCCCTTTCTTTCTAAAATTATCTGCCGAAATTGTTGCCACCCCTATTACTAGCCTGTTCAACCTCTCTTTCGTGTCGTCTGAGATTCCCAAAGATTGGAAAGCAGCTGCGGTCATCCCCCTCTTCAAAGGGGGGGACACTCTTGACCCAAACTGCTACAGACCTATCTATCCTACCTTCGAAAGCCAAGTCAACAAACAGATTACCGACCATTTCGAATCTCACCATACCTTCTCTGCTATGCAATCTGGTTTCAGCGCTGGTCATGGGTGCACCTCAGCCACGCTCAAGGTCCTAAACGATATCTTAACCGCCATCGATAAGAAACATTACTGTGCAGCCGTATTCATTGATCTGGCCAAGGCTTTCGACTCTGTCAATCACCACATCCTCATCGGCAGACTCGACAGCCTTGGTTTCTCAAATGATTGCCTCGCCTGGTTCACCAACTACTTCTCTGATAGAGTTCAGTGTGCCAAATCGGAGGGTCTGCTGTCCGGACCTCTGGCAGTCTCTATGGGGGTGCCACAGGGTTCAATTCTTGGACCGACTCTCTTCTCTGTATACATCAATGAGGTCGCTCTTGCTGCTGGTGAGTCTCTGATCCACCTCTACGCAGACGACACCATTCTGTATACTTCCGGCCCTTCTTTGGACACTGTGTTAACAACCCTCCAGGCAAGCTTCAATGCCATACAACTCTCCTTCTGTGGCCTCCAATTGCTCTTAAATACAAGTAAAACTAAATGCATGCTCTTCAACCGATCGCTACCTGCACCTACCCGCCTGTCCAACATCACTACTCTGGACGGCTCTGACTTAGAATACGTGGACAACTACAAATACTTAGGTGTCTGGTTAGACTGTAAACTCTCCTTCCAGACCCATATCAAACATCTCCAATCCAAAGTTAAATCTAGAATTGGCTTCCTATTTCGCAACAAAGTATACTTCACTCATGCTGCCAAACATACCCTTGTAAAACTGACCATCCTACCAATCCTCGACTTTGGCGATGTCATTTACAAAATAGCCTCCAATACCCTACTCAACAAATTGGATGCAGTCTATCACAGTGCAATCTGTTTTGTCACCAAAGCCCCATATACTACCCACCATTGCGACCTGTACGCTCTCGTTGGCTGGCCCTCGCTTCATACTCGTCGCCAAACCCACTGGCTCCATGTCATCTACAAGACCCTGCTAGGTAAAGTCCCCCCTTATCTCAGCTCGCTGGTCACCATAGCATCTCCCACCTGTAGCACACGCTCCAGCAGGTATATCTCTCTAGTCACCCCCAAAACTCCTTCCAGTTCTCTGCTGCCAATGACTGGAACGAACTACAAAAATCTCTGAAACTGGAAACACTTATCTCCCTCACTAGCTTTAAGCACCAACTGTCAGAGCAGCTCACAGATTACTGCACCTGTACATAGCCCACCTATAATTTAGCCCAAACAACTACCTCTTTTCCAACTGTATTTAATTAATTAATTTATTTTGCTCCTTTGCACCCCATTATTTTTATTTCTACTTTGCACATTCTTCCATTGCAAAACTACCATTCCAGTGTTTTACTTGCTATATTGTATTTACTTTGCCACCGTGGCCTTTTTTGCCTTTACCTCCCTTCTCACCTCATTTGCTCACATTGTATATAGACTTGTTTATACTGTATTATTGACTGTATGTTTGTTTTACTCCATGTGTAACTCTGTGTCGTTGTATCTGTCGAACTGCTTTGCTTTATCTTGGCCAGGTCGCAATTGTAAATGAGAACTTGTTCTCAACTTGCCTACCTGGTTAAATAAAGGTAAAATAAAAAAATAAAAAAAATTCCATTTGAACTTGACCTGTCCTATTTTAGGCATTGTTTGTTAACATGACAGCGCATTTTTTTTGATTGGGCGCCATTTAAGTTAGGCTATTTGATCGGAGAAACCTGCATGATGTAAAACGTGTCTGTCTCATTACATTGTCATACATTTTATCTCCAGCCTTTAGGCTACAGAAAAGGCCACATACGCTTTCTACCATATCCTACATCTGCTACATGATTTGTGTTAGATATATTTTTGGACGGAATGTTGTTGGAGCACTGCAGAGATACATCTCTCCAACAGCACCCTGAAGAAGCGCACTGGGAATATTTTGCGCCCTTGTTTTTGACAAAGTGGCCACTGCTTATCAAAGGGCCGTCATCAGCGCTCACCTAAAAATCATCCCATATGCCACTGGTTGAGAGAAATTGTAATTGTTTTTGGGAAGAATTATGTGATGTTTTATGTGTTGTTGTTGGAGGTGCGTCTTGGTCAGTTTAGCTCAGAAAATGCCCCCTTCGTCAATCTGCCGCCATAGGTGGTCACCTAATTCTGGCTAATGAGCGAGCTGTTTGTTTACAGCTCCTATACTGTATAAAGCAGGCCTAACTTTCCCCCAGGGGAGCGGCAGAGAGGAGTGTTTGTGCCAGTCAGAAGGTGAGGGATGTTCCCTCCCCAGAGTGGTTGGCATGAGCAAGATGAGATTCCAGACAAGAGGGCAGTGACCCACAGCTTGCCCTTCACACCCCGCACTGTCACTGTTTATCTGGTCTTTAGTCTCGTAGTCATTTGACAAGAAACACCTTTGACTCCTTGTAGGACTCCCTGGGACTGAAAGACGTCTTGAGCAAACTGTGTAATGTTACATTTGACAAAAACCTATGCTAATTGGAGCATTAGTTTGATTATATATCCTTGAAATTGTTTTGTTAATGTGATGTCTCCTTGCAAGGCATTGCTTTTAATAATGTTTGTTTTTGTATGCCTGTATGTATGCTGAATGCTGATGTATAGTGTGTATGTGTATAATGCATATACACTGCATTTGAAATGTAAGTTGCAGCCTTATTCTAAAATGGATTAAATAGATTTTTTTCCTCATCAATCTACACACAATACTCCATAATGACCAAGCAAAAACAGGTCTTAAGAAATGTGCTGATGGCATATCACAGTTCAAATTGAGGAATGCGATTACATTGATATAACAGACAAGGTGCAGTGTGTTATTCATTACAACAGGGGTTTCCTAACATTTTTGGCCCACAACCCCACTGTGATACAATACAAAAAAATCGTGACCCCACCATTTGAAAAAAGTGATGTAATCAACGGCCAATGTTTACTTATTTAATTGGGCCTAAGACGGTCTATTACAACGGTCTATTACAATCAGTATTTCAATCTGTAGGAAGTATCTCTTGAAGTGAGTATGCATCAGAAAGGTATTGGGAAGTTCAATAATTTTGTATGATCTTCTGTGTAGAAAAGAACGTCGTCATTGATTATGTTATTTTCCCCCCAGTCCGATTTAATGCCTGGTCTTGTCCACTCTGTTCTGATGAGGCTTGTGGGTATTGTAGAGGGACATGCATGTTTCTGTGAGTCTTTCAGTGATGGTGTCATATTATTTTGTACTTTAAACGGTTCAAAAGATAGAGACACATTTGTAGGGAAACTGTTACAAACGCATCTAGCGGTTACCGGAGGTTACTGACATAACCCCGGTTCTATGAACCAAGCGCAATTGTATCTATTTTATTTGAGTTCTCTCGTGACCCCATTTTCAAATCAGGCGACCCCTAGTTTGGTAAACGCTGCATTAGAATATCGCCATGCCTCCTTTGCATTTTCAACATGGTGTACATTTTGTAGGCCGACAGCTTCTAATTTATTCTATTCCATTTACACCCTTATCAGGTGGCAATTATCTGCATAATGGTGTGATACATTTTCAACATAAATCTATAAATAGGCCTAAATCTAACATAGTATCTTAGAATAAGCAAGTAAGCAGAAGCATGTGGACAATGAACATTTCTATTGCATCTGCTCATTTTGACAATGGACATGTCACCAAGCTCAGTGTTCTGTTGTCACACTATTTTGGGTGACCCAGATCTGCTCTGCAGCGAGTGTGTTTTGATGTGTTACCAAAACAGCGTGTACATACAGGGGTGACAGGCAGCAGTGGCTGTGTTATCAAGGGAGCAACTCATCAGTGTGTTTTCTACACAGCATGTCATGACCTGTTTACAGGATGACCAGGGCTATGTTTAGGCATTACTCCTGCCAACACATTTTGAATGATATAGGCAATTGTGAAAATCATTGTGTGGAAAGTGCTGTAAGTACAGCTAGCCTTTCTGAGCGGGTGTACATGTGATTTATTTGTTCAATTATACTGCATTATGAAGTTAATTAATACAATACATTACATACAGTGCCTTGCGAAAGTATTCGGCCCCCTTGAACTTTGCGACCTTTTGCCACATTTCAGGCTTCAAACATAAAGATATAAAACTGTATTTTTTTGTGAAGAATCAACAACAAGTGGGACACAATCATGAAGTGGAACGACATTTATTGCATATTTCAAACTTTTTTAACAAATCAAAAACTGAAAAATTGGGCGTGCAAAATTATTCAGCCCCTTTACTTTCAGTGCAGCAAACTCTCTCCAGAAGTTCAGTGAGGATCTCTGAATGATCCAATGTTGACCTAAATGACTAATGATGATAAATACAATCCACCTGTGTGTAATCAAGTCTCCGTATAAATGCACCCGAGGACTTGTTTGTTGGAAACTGGCATATGGCACAAGTTAGTTATTTTTTTTTTCTAGTCAAATAATTAGGTGGGTGCTTACACTGAGTATACACAACATTAGGAACACCTGCTCTTTCCATGACAGACTGACCAGGTGAATCCAGGTGAAAGCTATGATTGCTATTGATGTCACTTGTTAAATCCTCTTCAATCAGTGTAGATGATGAAGGGGAGGAGACAGGTTAAAGAATATTTTTTCATCCTTGAGACAATTGAGACATGGATTATGTATGTGAGCCATTCAACTCCCACTGACACACCCTCTGAGAGTGGTTTTAAAGTGATAATACACACCAAATCACAAATTCGTATCACAGTAATATGTGAAAACAATATTTTTTGTGAACAAATGTTTCATTTTGCCGTTATAACAAGGTTGGTAGCAATGTGAAAATTGTTGTGGAAGTCTGCTGCAGCTCAAGTCGACTACAAAACCCACAATGCAATGCTCTCTCTAGGCTGCCTGGCTAGCTAGGTAGCGAGTTAGCAAATTATAGTCCGTCCTCTGCCCAGAGCGAGTGCAGAGTATGTTGCTATGGCAACAGCTGCCCTTTCCCACAGACACACAGGGCGCGTTGCGAGATGATACTTGGAGAAACTGTTGAATAATTTGGTACACTGTTTGGATTTAGCACATCTAAGCGAAATATATATATATATATTGAACAAAATATAAACACAGCATGCAACAATTTCTAAGATTTACAGTTCATAGAAGGAAATCAGTCAATTGAAATAAATTCAGTAGGCCTTAATCTATGGATTTCACATGACTGACCCTCTTGGGGGCCAGGTCCACCAACTGGGGAGCCAGACATACAGCCAATATAGTCGTGAAATTAACATTCAATTCTCTGACAACAGCTCTGCTGGACATTGCTGCAGTCAGCATGCCAATTGCATGCTCCCTCAAAACTTGAGACATCTGTGGCATAGTGTGACAAAACTGCACATTATAGAGTGGCCTTTTTAAAAAAAAAAACCTTTTTCTCCCCAATTTCATGGTATCCAATTGTTTTAGTAGCTACTATCTTGTCTCATCGCAACAACTCCCGAGAGACAAAGGTTGAAAGTCATGCGTCCTCCGATACACAACCCAACCAAGCCACACTGCTTCTTAACACAGCGCGCATCCAACCGGGAAGCCAGCCGCACCAATGTGTCGGAGGAAACACCATGCCCCTGGCAACCTTGGTTAGTGCGCACTGCGCCCGGCCCGCCACAGGAGTCGCTTGTGCGCGATGAGACAAGGACATCCCTACCGGCCAAGCCCTGCCTAACCCGGACAACGCTAGGCCAATTGTGCGTCGCCCCACGGACCTCCCAGTCGCGTCCGGTTACGACAGAGCCCAGAGTCTCTGATGGCACAGCTGGTGCTGCAGTACAGCGCCCTTAACCACTGCGCCACCCGGGAGGCCCTGAGTGGCATTTTATTGTCCCCAGCACAAGGTGCACCTGTGTAATGATCATGCTGTTTAATCAGCTTCTTTTATTTCAGCTCATAGAAAATGAGACCAACACTTTACATGTTGGATTGATATTTCTGTTCAGTATACTTTGTCATGACGATGTAAATGATATAGCACTGCATTGTTTGTATGTTTTTGAGGTGTCAAGCTAAAGAGAAGCCAATGCTTACTACATTAGTGCTGGAAATGCTCAAATGCTACACTTTTGCCCAATGTTATCAAGTGTACCATGTCTAATGCATATTTGATGAGGCCATGAGGGCTGGGTGGTGGGATGCACTAGGGCCCGGGGCCTTGGAGCAGAGCAGAGCAGGGAGAGGCTAGAATCCTACCCAACGTTTTCCCTTTTAAAACGCCACATTTTTGGACATCTCCTTCATCACAGCAGGGAGGCTGTTAACACATTTCTCTGTCTGACAACTGCTCATTATTGAGTAATAATGAAATAGTAACATGAAAAATAATAATATAAAGACAGAAATAACAAAGTTATTCACATCTGGAGTTTATATTTTTATTTCACATCGGCATTCCCCCAGCTGTGTTGACAAAAACAATTTAACAGTGGAGTACTATTGCTTAAGGGCTATACTCTAAATATCTAACCTACTACTTAACCATCTCTCACTGCTGCTCTGAATTTGCTTTTGCTCTTTAACATTATGTAAACAATTCACTGAGTACTTTGTAATCTACAGGGCCTTCAGAAAGTATTCACACCCCTTTACTTTTTCCAAATGTTGTTGTTACAGCCTGAATTTAAAATTGATGAAATAAAAAATGTGTCACTGATCTACATGCAATAGATGTGGTAAAGAGGTCAACGGGGAACGCAGACCGTGGGGGTTAGAAGAAGGACGACGGATTGGCGCACATTCAACAAACTGATCTAACAAAGTGGATATTAGTCAAATCCATCATGATTTATGTATTATAAGAGGCCCACAATGTTGTTACTAAAGTCTGATTTGGATATACATGTATTTGGCTGTTTTTGATTTAAAAGTAGTCCCTTTTCAGGTTTAGAAGAAATTACTTCTAAATTCTAACTCCCATCCGTGTAAGCTGGTAGCATAGCTATATTAGCATAAAGAAATCAGTGGTGGTAGTCAAAGTTGTTTTTAACTGTAGTGGAGTTGATTGGTGACGATGATATGAACATGTATTGGGGTTGACATCTATACAAGCATTATACTCCGATTTTCACCTCAGCATAGTGTGAAATACACACATAAACAATAGCCTAAATGTAGGGTATTTT
Source organism: Oncorhynchus kisutch (assembly GCF_002021735.2). Classification (NCBI taxonomy): domain Eukaryota; kingdom Metazoa; phylum Chordata; class Actinopteri; order Salmoniformes; family Salmonidae; genus Oncorhynchus; species Oncorhynchus kisutch. The sequence continues at coordinate 20,702,674 of NC_034203.2, forward strand.
GCTGGGGGCAATTTGGAGATTTGGGATCTTTCCCCCACGGCATCTTTCCCTCACGAGTTTCCATGGCATTTCCATTGTTTTGGTCGAGTTCCATTGACCTCTACCACATCTATACCCCATAATGTCAAATTGGAATTTTGCTTGAAGAACATTTTAGAAATGTATAAAAAATGTCAAGCTGAAATGTCTTGAGTCGATAAATATTCAACCACTTTGTTATGGCAAGCCTGAATAAGTTCAGGAGTAAAAATGTGCTTAACAAATCACATAATAAGGACTGATTCCGTGTTCAGTAATAGTGATTAACATGATACAATTATCAGTAAGGTCCCTCAATGGAGTAGTGAATTTCAAACAAGAGATTCAAGCACAAAGAACGGGAAGGTTTTTCAATGCCTTGCAAAGAAGGGCCAATTGGTAGCTATAGTATATAAACATATATGTATATATACAAAAATGCTGAATATCCCTTGGTGGTGAAGCATGGTGAAGTTGTTAATTAGGTTTTGGATGGTGTATCAATGCACCCAGTCAATACAAAGATAAAAGCGTCCTTCCTAACTCTGTTGCCGGAGAGGAAGGAAACTGCTCAGGGATTTTTACCAAGAGGCCAATGGTGAGTTTAATGGTTGTGTATGAGAAAACTGGGGATGGATCATTGTAGTTACGCCACACTACTAACTTAAATGACAAAGAATGAATCCTGTACAAAATAAAAGTAGTCCAAAACATCCATCCTGTTTGGAACAATGCACTTAAGTAATACTGCAAAGAAAATTTGCTAAAAAATGTACTTCTAATCCTGAATACAAAGCTTTATGTTTGGGGCAAATCCAACTCAACACATCACTGAGTACCACTCTTCATATTTTGAAGCATGGTGGTGGATGCAACATGTTATGGGTATGCTTGTCACTGTCAAAGACTAGGGAGTTTTTTAGCATAAAAAGATACAAAATATAGCTATAAGCACAGCAAAAATCCTAGAGGAAAACCTGGTTCAATCTGTTTTCCAACAGACACTGTGTCACGGCTGTCGTAAGAATGGGACCAAGGCTTCAGCGGATGTTGAGTTCCACATATTTAATACAAAGAGAAACTTAAACAAAACAAAATATATCAATAAACAAACAACTAAACGTGACTACGTGGTGCACATGCACAAACACAAAACAATATCCCACAAACACAGGTGGGAAAAATAGCTATCGCGTCCTGACCATAGAAAGCCTGTATTTTCTATGTTAGAGTAGGTCAGGGCGTGACTAGGGGTGTTTAGTCTAGTTTATTATTTCTATGTGGGGTTCTAGGTTTATTTTTCTATGTTGGTGTTTGTGTATGATTCCCAATTAGAGGCAGCTGGTAATCGTTGTTTCTAATTGGGGATCATACTTAAGTTGTATTTTTTCCACCTGTGGGTTATGGGATATTGTTTATGTTTAGTTGCCTGTTCACACTACATTGTCATCACGGTTCGTCTATTCTTTATTTTGTTTTGTATTAGCTTAAGTTTCACTTTCATTAAAATATGTGGAACTCAAAGTACGCTGCGCCTTGGTTCGACCATCATTATTACGAACATCGCGACAATAGCTACTTAAATATGATCCCCAATTAGAGACAACGATTACCAGCTGCCTCTAATTGGGAATCATACAAAACACCAACATAGAAAATATAAACTAGAACACAACATAGAAATTATAAACAAGAATACCCCCTAGTCACACCCTGACCTACTACACCAAAGAGAAACAAGGGCTCTCTATGGTCAGGGCGTGACACACTGGGAGACATTCACCTTTCAGCAGGACAGTAATCTAAAACACAAGGCCAAATCTACACTGGAGTTGCTTACCAAGACGACATTGAGTGGCCTAGTTACGGTTTTGACTTAAATCGTCTTGGAAATCTATGGCAAGAGATGAAAATGGCTGTCTAGCAATGATCAACAATCAAATTGACAGAGCTTGAAGAATTGTTTGAAGATAATGGGCAAATGTTGTACAATCCAGGTGTGTAAAACTATTAGAGACTTACCCCAAAAGACTCAGCTGTAATTGCAGCCAAAGGTGTTTATACAAAGTATTGACTCAGGGGTGTATATACTTATGTAAATTGGATATTTAATTTTCAATACATTTCCCAAAATATAAAAACCAACGTTTTCACTGTCATTATGGGGTATTGTGTGTGTGGATGGGTGAGAGATTTTTGAATTTTTTTAATGCATTTTGAATTTAGACTTTAACACAACAAAATGTGGAATAAGTCAAGGGGTATGAATACTTTCTGAAGGCACTTTAATAGTAGGTCAGCCACAAATCCTTGGTTTATGTCAAATCTCAAACTCTACAGATGATGACTCACCCAATAAGGCACATGAACTGCCATTGATTATGGGGGTACTGTTCGCTCTCACTGTTATTAGGGTTGTTTGGAGTTTAAACACATCCATTGTAACATTACTGCGTAAGTGTAAGACTCCTAATTGACAGCTTTGAGTGATAACAGTAATCTGTGCAGAGCGGAGGTGACACCACAAACAAAATAACAGGGATTGAACATATTACTCATCATCGCTGCAGCAATAGCTGGCCGATGCCAATAAGGTGGTAAATAACTTGTACTGGCCAGTATCATTGTTGTTTACGACATTTATTCTTAATATATCTGTCACAGTGGAGATGGTTTTGGTCGAGAGACTAACTAGCTTTTTTATCATGAATTATTCACTGAAAGATTAACTAGGAGCCACATCAAGAGCCAACACGCTATTCAATTTTAAACATACACATGATGTAGACATTTGTTGCCAGCACATTTGTAGGACTTTACTGGTGTGTTGGTTAAATCTGAAAGCCTAAAAGAGTTATCAGCATCCATTTAGTGTCCAAGGGTATGGAATTAACTATTCATTAGACACTGGCTTCTAAACCATCATCTTGATCCCGTGTTGACGTTCTCTAGTGCTAAAGCCTGGTTCGACTTCACATATAGGCTACTGTGTTCTTTTTAGCTTAGACATGTTATTGTAAAAAAAAGCCTGCATTATTTTTTATTCCAAATTATGTTGCCTTGCCTTTAATGTTAGTGAGAGAAGTGCTAAACTTGTGTGGGCTTTCTAAAGGTTAATCTGTCTTTGTTTGACCTCATGCTGGTTAAGAGTGTGGTGTTGCAGCCGTCTAGAGTGGCCTATTCTTAATGTAGAGATGATAAGACTTCTAAAGCTTTAAGCAACTAGCCTACTCCTCCATGAGGTCAGTCTTGCTCTGGTGAATATTTGACAAGAATTACAACTGTACTGTTGGATGTACAAAATTGTTCTTTGAGACAGCATTTGGCATTCCTATTGAAATACAGAGGATCTTCGCCAAGTCAATTTATTTTCTGAACTTACAACTACAGGTCAGTCAATATGTTACAATATTTGAAGTTTGCCTTAGAAGTCTGTCATATTGGCTGTAAACTACTAGGGAGTTACAGAAATAGCAGAATGTTTGGTACAACATTTATAGCTTCCTCATCAAATAGACAGCATCGCTGTATTGTTTTTGTGTGCAAGTCTGCGAGACAACCAATGAGTGAGTCCAGACTGGGTGAGAGAGAGTTGGTTCTGACGTTGATAGTGGTGTTCCATCCCACTACACTCCTTCCACTGCCCTCCTGGCACTAAGACTGCACGACCTGTATAAGTCCATAAGCAAACAAGAAAATGCTATTCCAGAAGCTCCACTCCTAGTGGCCTGGAACTTTAATGCAGAGAAACAACCAGAGTAAAAAAAAAAATATATAGACTGCCCAGTGACGTGAGCCTACCAGATGGGCTAAATGCCTTTTATGCTCGCTTCGAGGCAAGCAACACTGAAGCATGCATGAGAGCACCAGCTGTTCCGGACGACAGTGTAATCATGCTCTCCATAGCCGATGTGAGCAAGACCTTTAAACACGTCAACATTCACAAGGCCGCGGGGCCAGACAGATTACCAGGATGTGTACTCAGAGCATGCGCGGATCAAATGGCAAGCGTCTTCGCTGACATTTTCAACCTCTCCCTGACCGAGTCTGTAATACCTACAAGCAGACGTGTGCCCAAGAAACCGAAGGTAACCTGCATAAACCACCCCATAGCACATACATCGGTAGCCATGAAGTGCTTTGAAAGGCTGGTCTTGGCTCACATCAACACAATCATCCCGGAAATCCTAGATCCACTCCAATTCACATACCTCTCCTACAGATCCACAGATGACGAAATCTCACTCGCACTCCACGCTGCCCTTTCCCACCTGGACAAAAGGAACACCTATGTGAGAATGCTGTTCATTGACTACAGCTCAGTGTTCAACACCATAGTGCCCACAAAGTTCATCACTAAGCTAAGGACCCTGGGACTAAACACCCCCCTCTGCAAATGGATCCTACACTTTGACGGGCCACACCCAGGTGGTAAGGATAGGCAACAACACATCTGCCAAGCTGATCCTCAACACTGGGGCCCCTCAGGGGTGCGTGCTTAGTCCCTTCCTGTACTCCCTGTTCACCCACGACCGCATGGCCAAGCACGACTCCAACACCATCATTAAGTTTGCTGACGACACAATAGTGGTAGGCCTGATCACTGATAATGATGAGACAGCCAATAGGGAAGAGGTCAGAGACCTGGCAGTGTGCCAGGACAACAACCTCTCCCTCAACGTGAGCAAGACAAATGAGCTGATCGTGGACTACAGAAAAAGGAGGGCCGAACACGCCCCCATTCACATCGATGGGGCTGTAGTGGAGCGGGTTGAGAGTTTCAAGTTCCTTGGTGTCCAAACACACCAAGACAGTCGTGAACAGGGCATGACAACGCCTTTTCTCCCTCAGGAGAATGAAAAGATTTGGTATGGGTCCCCAGTTCCTCAAAAAGTTCTACAGCTGCACCATCAAGAGCATCTTTACCGGTTGCATCACCACCTGGTATGGCAACTGCTCGGCATCCGACCGTAAGGTGCTACAGAGGGTAGTGCGTACGGCCCAGTACATCACTGCGGCCAAGCTTCCTGCCATCCAAGACCTAAATAATAGGCGGTGTCAGAGGAAGGCCCAAAAAATTGTCAAAGACTCCAGTCACTCAAGTCATAGACTGTTCTCTCTGCTACCGCACGGCAAGCGGTACCGGAGCGCCAAGTCTAGGTCCAAAAGGCTCCTTAAAAGCTTCTACTCCCAAGCCATAAGACTGCTGAACTATTAATCAAATTGCCACCTCAACTATTTACATTGACACCTCCCCTCCCGCCTTTGTTTTTACACTGTTGCTATTCACTGTTTATTATATATGCATAGTCCATTTAACCCTACCTAATATGTACAAATTAACCCGAACAACCTGTACCCCCGTACATTGACTCAGTATCGGTACCCCCTGTATATAGCCTCGTTATTGTTATTAATATTGACTCAAGAACATCTAATCAAATGGCTACCCAGACTAGTTGCATTGCCCCCCTCTTTTACACCGCTGCTACTCTCTTTTGTTATCCTTCATGCATAGTCACTTTAATAACTCTACCTATGTGTGCATATTACCTCAACTAACCGGCGCCCCTGCACATTGACTCTGTACCGGTAACCCCTGTATATAGTCTCGCTATTGTTATTTTACTGCTGCTTTTGAATTACTCGTAACTTGTATTTATTATTCTTATCCATATTTTTTTAAACTGCATTGTTGGATAGGGGCTCGTAAGTAAGCATTTCACTGTTGTATTCGGCACGTGACTAATCAAATTTGATTTGATTTTACAATGCAGCTTGGACATCTATTTATCTGCCACGCTTGAGCCAAGCAGTAATCTGTGATATCAGGTGGTTTCCCCTTGATGTTTCCACCTGTGATCCCGCCAGGGGATCGAGCAGCGCATAGGGTGATAGCCCTCAGGCTAAAGGCTCAGTCTGTTTACATACAAACCACCCACCTCTCTGCTTAGCTTAGACAATTCTCTCTCTTCTTGATAGAAAAAAACAATTGACAGCGAAGCTGTGAAATCTATTGTTATTCTTATATTATATATTTTTTAATCTTCTTGACATGGTCAAATAACTCAAGAATAGATTGGTAATTTGGCACACAGAAACTAGAAGCCATGAGTAATTTGGTCAAAAGGACTGGCACCGATTGACCTATAGGTGGCTCTGTTACACATAGTCTCACTTAAATCCTCATATCCACCACCTTGTTGACCCAGAGAGTTTAAACTTTGAATGTAGATGTCTTTCCTCATGCTGATCAAACCCATAAGGTCCACCAGGATATATTTTCCTCCGTCTTGGACATTTTGGAAAATAACTCCAAATTCAAGTGTGTAGTAGGCCCATGGTACGTCTCTTCACATAGTTTGAAAAAAGCTAAGGGAATGGTTAAGATAAGGCTGAGTTTTTGATAAATCAGGAAATCCGATTATACTTAACTTTTACTTCACTACATTCCTAAAGAAAATTATGTACTTTTTAATCTATACATTTTCCCTGACACCCAAAAGTACCCGTTACGTTTTGAGTGCTTAACAGGAGAGAAAATGGTCTAATTCACACTCATCAAGAGAACATCCCTGGTCATCCCTACTGCCTCTAAACTGGCGGACTCACTAAATACATGCTTCATTTGTAAATTATGTCTGAGAGTTGGAGCGTGCCCCTGGCTATCAGTAAATAAATAAAACCTAGTAAATGTGGCTGTCTGCTTTGCCTAATATAAGGAATTTGAAATGATTTATACTTGTACATTTACTTTTATTACGTTCGTCGTATACATAATGAGCGGACCAAGGCGCAGCGTGTGTAGAGTTCCACATATTTATTAAAGTGAACCTTCAAAAAACAACAAAGAATAAACTAACGTGAAATTCACTGCGCACGTAGCACTAAACCAAAACAAACAATTTCCCACAAATTAGAGGCAACGATCATCAGCTGCCTCCAATTGGGAACCATACTCGCACCAACATAGAAATTCTAGACTAGAACACCCCCTAGTCACGCGCTGACCAATTGCACCATAGAGAACCCCAAGGGCTCTCTCGTCAGGAGGGCCTGACTACTTTTGATACTTACGTATTTAAAACCAAATACATTAAAACTTTAAATTGGTATTTTTTTACTGGGTGTTCTTTCACTTTTACTTGAGGTATTTTCTGTTAAGGTATCTTTACTTTTACTCAAGTATGACAGTTGGGTACTTTCCCCACCACAGCTCCACTATGGCCTATCAACTTGAAACGTATGGTCATCAAAGACATTCCCATGAAGAACCGTGTTAAGTTTGGCCTTGACATCTTAAAAATATTAACAATGAACTTTTTTGACTATGTAAAGCTCATGCTTAAAATAACAATAACTAAATAATAATGACTATCTGCCGTTTTGGACTAAAAGTCAGATTCACTCCAAATTTGGTCTTTGGACTCATCATAATAGTCACTAAAGAGTTTGAGAAAATAACGATGATGTCTTCAAAGTTTGCCACACTAAACCAGTAGATGCATATTAGCATACGCAAAACATATTCTCATAAACTATAGGACCGAATGACACCATATTTGGATTGTACAAAATCAGATTTTATTTGTCCATTTAAACCACTGCAAATCCACTTCACAGTGGTCTATCAACTTGAAACTTGTCATCACTATCATGCACTTGGTGAAAAATCTGTTCATGTGCCCTAGAGCAAGGTACTTAACCCTAATTGCTCCTGTATGTCTCGATAAGAGCGTCTGCTAAATGATTAAAATGTAATAGACATCCTTAAGATGGACAACACTGAACTCATTCTTTGCATATGTAACACTAATGCTCAAAATCATCTGTGATCATCTTCTCCTCATGAACCACACATCAGATTCACTCCAGATGTTGTTTTGAGACTCATTACATCAGTCTTTAATAAACATGGTCATGTTTTCACTGATTACACATAGAGAAGATAGCTCCTACATGATACTTGCTTTGTTATCCAACTGATCTCCTTTCGGTCGTCCTGTGAACCATGTGCATTGCTACTGGCAGATATATTTATGTGTTTTTCAAATCACATTGTTGGCTGGAATGGACTATTGGCTACATTGGATTTTACTACCAAATTGGGTGCTGTTGGTTTATTCCTTGATTTGTCTTTTCTTTTCAACATGTACATGACATATAATATACTGTACATATACTGTAGAAAGGATGGACAGACACAATTCGATAAGGCTACTGCTCTTTTCCTGTGTTAGGCCTAATTCACTTGAATGGCAACAAAATATATATTTAATTTGAACATCATGTTTTTCCCTGGTACTTCCATAGGTGATAGTGGGAGCCAGTGTGCAGCAGTCCAGGCCCAGGGGAGGGACCGACCGAGTGGATGCTCCAGGCTGTGCGGCAGGGGCGACAGTCTCGACCATGACTCGGCTGATGCTGGGCCGGACACTGGAGCGCATCTGCAAGGCTGTCCTGCTGCTCTGCCTGGTGCACTTCGTCATCATGATGATCCTCTACTTCGACGTCTACAGCCAGCGCTTCGACCAGATCTTCAGCCGCTTCAACAACGGCCGCAACGCCAGCCGCAGCGGACACCACTACTACTACAACCTCAGCCGGCCCAACGCCACCTACGCCAGCTACCTGGCCACCGCAGACCAGCTGCTGCCCACCGTACGACCCGAGGGAAACCACACGCCGCCCACTACCAAGCCCATACCACCTTGCCCGGAGATACCCCCTGGTCTAGGTAGTTGAGGACCTCCTTTTACACTAATGACTAATGAAATAGTACCCTGTTCACATTACCATGCCGACCCGAACTATACTGTGCTGGCTCAGATACTACTGTGGTTGATGCGTAACCAAACCAGAGCAGTTATTATAGCACAGCTCAGATACTATCATCATTAGGAAATCTGAACAAGGGGATTTGGTAATAGTTCATTACTCTAATTAGTATAGTGTGTTGTAATTTGAAAATAGATGTCAGCGAGATAGAGGCCTGCATGTGTTCGAGCAGCAGGCTCTCTGGCAACCACTTTCTATTCTAAAATGTAGTGGATGGAATGTTTACTCCAATTACTGTAAAAGCTAGTGTTTCTGTGTGTTTTCTGGGCTGCCCAGGTGAAACATAAAATGGATTTAATGTCAGCACTCTCGGCTGTAATATATATTTCATCCAAAGAAACACCACTAGTCCAATGCGACGTTGGAAAGACTAACACAACAGTATTCTTTCAAATACTGGAAAATACAGTCAACTAAGATATGTAGCTGTGTGGCGTTTGAGGCTTTCAGCTAACTCAATTTAAAGCTGCTGCGATAGGGAAATCCCAGTTACCTTTGTAAGAATTCCCTTAATCAGCAGAAAACCTCATTAACTTCCTTGTCATTGCGAGGCTTTTCTTGCTCATTATGCCATTAGATATGCCTGCGAGCACAAGGCCTTTGCCACTCAGCTCCTGCTAATGAGTTTTAAGTAGAGGTCTTGAGGGAGTTGTGGGGGAACCAACTCTTTGTCTCATGACCCTCCACTCCTATGCATCTGTTCCCCTCTTTATTTCTCTTGATTGAGGTTTCCACTGTCTTTACAGTTGTTGACTGCATGTCTTTAGGAGACACATCAGCACTGAGTGGTTGTTTACTGTTAGACCCCCCCCACACTTGGCACACACACACACAAACACACCATCCCTCCCTCCTACCCTCAATGAGTGGTTGATGCACTGGCTCTGAAGCTTGTTACAAAGCATGGGCTTTACCACGATCCGTAAGTGCCTTGTGTGATTGCAAAGAACAGAGCTCCAGCTTTAACTTTCATTCATGACCTCGTATTTTATCTAGCTAGAATAGATGCAGGCAGCGAGGTGCGTTGTGTAATTCTGTTTATCTCAGCGTCTCTCTGTGTGTAGGGTATTCTCAGATAATCACTGTCTTTCCTACAGAGATGTCTGACTGGGGAAACTGCTGTAGGAAGGCTTAAGTAGCTTATCAGCTGTTGTCTGGGTGGCTTGATGGAGCTGTTTTAATGACCCCACTATGACAGGTTCAAAGTGGAAGAAATGAACACTTTGAACCTGACACTTCTCTTCACCATGTAGATAGATCTGAAGTGTGTGTATGAATTAGTGTTACTGTGTTGTTAGGCACATTATGGTAGTTGAACCATTCCATATCAGTAAATTAGTCCATTTGATACATTTTTGTTGCTGTTGTCGACCAATTATCTACAATGTCAAAATCCCAAATCAGAATAACGATTCATTATCCAGATTAATGTGAATCAACTTTTCATAGAGTACATAATGAATGTTATCAAATCATATCAAATCAAATTTTATTTGTCACATACACATGGTTAGCGGATGTTAATGCGAGTGTAGCGAAATTACTTGTGCTTTTAGTTCTGACAATGCAGTAATAACCAACGAGTAATCTAACCTAACAATTTCACAACAACTACCTTATACACAGAAGTGTAAAGGGATGAAGAATATGTGCATAAAAATATATGAATGAGTGATGGTACAGAACGGCATAGGCAAGATGCAGTAGATGGTATCGAGTACATGATACTGTACGGAACTAGAAGCACAAGCATTTCGCTACACTCACATTAACATCTGCTAACCATGTGTATGTGAAAAATACAATTTTATTTGATTTCTGTAATTAAGCTATTTCAATTGAATTAGATTTGATATGACTCTGTGACTGCCACTGCCTTCTCTTTCCCTAGCATGGAGGGAGAGGAGGCTGCATGGTCTGGTGCATCATGGCCAGCCCAGGTAGCTAGCTGCCTAGCCTTCCTCCCTCCTTGCCTCTTCTCTCAATGATGGAGTAGGTGCCTGGGGTGGTAATGAATTGCAGACAGAGTCAGAGACTGAGAATGCCTCTGTGTTAGTCACAGCCAGGTGCAGATAGATAGATGATGGTGGAAGGGAGAAGGAGGGAGGCCCCAGGGAGAGGAGGCCTTGGCCAGGGGGAGATGTGGGAGACTCCCAACCCAGCTGACAGGTGCTGCTTGTGTTTGGACTTGCGGTGGGCTTCCATTCCATTGCAGCTTTCTCTCTCTCCATCTCCCTTTCTCTCACACTCTTCTCTCGCTCGCTCCCTTCCTTAAAGGTGAAATATGCAGAAATTGCTTGACCATTTTCTGTCTGTTAAAATTTGAATAGTTCGCCTAATAACAGTTTATATGACAAAACAAGCAATGTATCGTGTAGAGAATCATTGTACCATCTAAACTGCTGTGAAATATCCTTCCAGTAACCTCAAACACTGTATTTCCAGCTGTTTGAAGCTGGTGTACAAAACTGAAAGTAAAAGATACAAAAACGAAACATAAGAAGGAGAAGCAGAAATAGCGCACATAGGACAGATCTACAGTTACTTAGACTTGCTTTCAATGAGAATGACAGACCTATAACTCACATTTCTATATGAATTTGGTAAGGTCACCCAAAATGTTACATATTGCAGCTTTAATGGCAGTCAGTCAGCTGTCAGTGTGGGTCTGCAACCTCTTAACAAAACAAATTGTAATGGCAAAATATGGAATATTTGCCTGACAGGGTTGAAGTATTATATGAATGCTGGAGCTATAACATTTTCCTAGACACCCTTATCCAGAGCAACTTACATTAGTGAATGCATAATTGTTTTAATTTTTCCGCACTGGACCCCTTTGGGAATCAAACCCACAACCCTGGCGTTGCAAGAGCCATGCTCTACCAACTGAGCCAGACAGGAGGACTGTGCTGGTGCAGTGCTGGTGTTATCACTCCCAACAAATAATGTCATTTAGAACTCTTTAGGCACACACATCTTTTGTTGCCTATATTGGAGTTGGTGTCCATAGGTTTATTGATTTCAGTCTTTTTAACTTCCCTGCTGCACTAATACTAAAGCCAATCCTATGCCGTTGGGTGCCGGGCACTGAACCAACCCTAATGCTGAATTCTGCTGGGTTTTCAGTTCAGTCTGAGGTGACTGACATGACTCCCCATCAGAGGAGACAACTCCAGTCTTTCTCCCTGGCTTGTCATTGGTATTTCTCCCCGTGGGATTACACCAATCACTGCTGTGGTAGTGTTGCTTTCTGAAGGAGGAGCATCGCTCAGAGAGAGTGCAAAGTTGATGGATGGCTGTTTGCTCAGCACGTAATTACCAGGTCTGGGGTTATACATCTACAACTGTAGGTCAGCTGAACAAAGCCATTACACTGCTTTGAGAAATGACACTGTTCGGAATGTCTACCTGGCGCCATCAAATCAAAATACAAATCTTGACCTTTTCTGTACTTACACAGTAATGTTTCAGATCCTGAAGGCCTCTACATCTGAATTTATCTTCCAGGCCAAAATGTGTCAAAGTGCAGTAGTTTGGGGTCCAGTGCATGTACAGTTGAAGTCGGAAGTTGAAATACAACTTAGCCTAATACATTTAAACTCAGTTTTTCATAATTCCTGACATTTAATCCTAGTAGAAAATCCCTGTTTTAGGTCAGATAGGATCACCACTTTATTTTAAGAATGTGAAATGTCAGAATAATAGTAGAGATTTTTATTTCCTTCATCATATTCCTAGTGGGTCAGAAGTTTACATATACTCAATTAGTATTTGGTAGCATTGTCTTTAAATTGTTTAACTTGGGTCAAATGTTTTGGGTAGCCTTCCACAAGCTTCCCACAATAAGTTGGGTGAATTTTGGCCCATTACTCCTGACAGAGCTGGTGTAATTGAGTCAGGTTTGTAGGCCTCCTTGCTCACATAGGCTTTTTCAGTTCTGCCCACATTTTTTCTATGGGATTGAGGTCAGGACTTTGTGATGGCCACTCCAATACCTTGACTTTGTTATCCTTAAGCCATTTTGCCACAACTTTGGAAGTATGCTTGGTGTCATTGTCCATTTGGAAGACCCATTTGCGACCAAGCTTTAACTTCCTGACTGATGTCTTGAGATGTTGCTTCAATATATCCACATAATTTTCTTTCCTCATGATGACATCTATTTTGTGAAGTGCACCAGTGGCTCCTATAGCAAAGCACCCCCACAACATGATGCTGCCAACCCTGTGTATCACGGTTGGGATGGTGTTCTTCGGCTTGCAAGCCTCCCCCTTTTTCCTCCAAACAAAACGTTGGTCTTTATCGCCAAACAGTTCTATTTTTGTTTCATCAGACCAGAGGACATTTCTCCAAAAAGTACAATCTTTGTCCCCATGTGCATTTGCAAACCATAGTCTGGCTTTTTTTATGGCGGTTTGGAGAAGTGACTTCTTCCTTGCTGAGCGGCCTTTCAGGTTATGTCAATATAGGATGTGTTTTACTGTGGATATAGGTACTTTTGTACCTGTTTCCTCCAGCATTTTCACAAGGTCCTTTGCTGTTGTTCTGGGATTGATTTGCACTTTTCGCACCAAAGTACGTTCATCTCTAGCAGACAGAACGCGTCTCCTTCCTGAGCGGTATGGCGGCTGCGTGGTCCCATGGTGTTTGTACTTGCATACTATTGTTTGTACAGATGAACGTGGTACCTTCAGGCATTTGGAAATTGCTCCCAAGGATGAACCAGACTTGTGGAGGTCTACAATTTCTTGGCTGATTTCTTTTGATTTTCCCATGATGTCAAGCAAAGAGGCACTGAGTTTGAAGGTAGGCCCTGAAATACATCCACAGGTACACCTCCGATTGACTCAAATGATTTAAATTAGCCTATCAGCTGGAATTTTCCAAGTTGGAATTTTCCAAGCTGTTTAAAGGCACAGTCAACTTAGTGTATGTAAACTTCTGACCCACTGGAATTGTGATACAGTGAATTTTAAGTGAAATAATCTGTCTGTAAACAATTGTTGGAAAAATTACTTGTTTCATGCACAAAGTAGATGTCCTAACCGATTTGCCAAAACTATAGTTTGTTAACAAGAAATTTGTGGAATGGTTGAAAAATTAGTGTATGTAAACTTCTGACTTCAACTGTATGTCAAGCATAGCCACCAATACAGTAGATCCACCACTAAAGCTCTCAGTATAGGTTGTAGTGACCTAGGGCTGGGCAATATTTCAAATTAATTTGATTAATTCATATGTATGTTTTTGCGCGATATTCCAAATGCCTGTATCGCAAGAATCAAGGTTTTGTTATTTTTCTTTATGACCGTTTATGTCCACTTGTTTTCATGTTGTATTTTTGGTCTCGTCTCTTTCGTTCCTTCTGTGCTGTGTGCACCTCCCCATTTACACCAGAGATCCGTATATAATGAAGAGTTTCACGTCTCAGCCCTAACAATGGGAGTCGTTGTCCCAAACGCTGGAAGGCAGGTGACCAGTTTATATCCAAAATAAGCCCATAGAAATGCATTGGGCTTATTTTGGACAGATTTTAGGCTTTGCCTCTTCCTCTATGGTTTACACATACCAAGCCCCTCCACCTGCCTCTCACGCCAACAAAGTTGAGAGATCACTTCTTCTTCTCTTACAAGTGGTTTCAACTCGCTATTTGCATTTGAGGTTTGGTCCAACAGAATCGGTCATAAGGAAATTGAGACATTATTTTACTGTAAAAGAGTTGAAGTTAACCGTTCTAAATATACCCTTTTTATGTCTCAACTACTCAGATTGAGAGTAGACACTACTACAACATGAGCATTAATGATCATTGGATCTGGAATATTCATGCTCAGTTCGTTGCACCTGGCATTGTTGTACCATGTACCGCTAGCAGCATTTTAGCTAAAGACTGTTATATTAGCAGTCTAGTCTGTGTTTTAAAAATGTGCAATAAGCATTAAACACAATTATATAAGGATTTGGCAACTCGTTATTATTCTGAGAAACAAGGTAGGCCACTTGCGTGCAACATCTGAACAAAGTGGACATGCTAACATGCTTTTCAAACAGTTGGAGACAGACAGAAGGGAGTGTTCATAACAGTTCACCTGTTCAACTGTTAGCTAGCAAATAGATCCAAGTTGGTTAAACTTGAAATATAAAGATTAGCTGGCTAATCACTAGCACATGGGCTTGAGAGATTTTTGATGAGACCTGTGTTCAATTTCTATAGCCGAAAGCCAGACACAAGAAGTTATTTGTGAATGTGCATTATGCATGGTTCTAGTTCAATTTCTAGACTGACTTGAAAGCCAGAAATGCAGTGTATTTAACCTTTAATTGTACAACTCTTATTTCAAGAAAACATATTTTTAGATATACAGGACCAGTCAAAAGTTTGGACACACCTACTCATTCCAGGGTTTTTCTTTATTTGTACTATTTTCTACATTGTAGAATAATAGTGAAGACATCAAAACTATGAAATAACACATATGGCATCATGTAGTAACCAAAAAAGGGTTAAACAAATCCAAATATATTTTATTTGAGATTCTTCCAAGTAACCAACCTTTGCCTTGATGACAGCTTTGCGCACTCTTGGCACACTCTCTCAAGGGGTAGTCACCTGGAATGCATTTCAATGAACAGCTGTGACTTCTTAACTTCTTAATATGTTTCAGCCAATCAGTTGTGTTGTGACAAGGTAAGATTGGTATACAGAAGATAGCCCTATTTGGTAAAAGAACAAGCCCATATTATGGCAATAACAGCTCAAATAAGCAAAGAGAGATGACAGTCCATCATTACTTTAAGACATGAAGGTCAGACAACCCAGAAAATGTCAACATTTCAAGAACTTTGAAAGCTTCTTCAAGTGCAGTCACAAAAACCATCAATTGCTATGATGAAACTGGCTCTCATGAGGACCGCCACAGGAGAGGAAGACCCAGAGTTACCTCTGCTAGAGAGGATACGTTCATTAGAGTTACCAGCCTCAGAAATCGGCAATTAACTGCACCTCAAATTGCAGCCCAAATAAATGCTTCACAGAGTTCAAGTAACAGACACATCTCAACATCAACTGTGTGAAGACTGCCTGAATCAGGTCTTCATTGTCAAATTGCTGTGAAGAAACCACTACTAAAGGACACGAATAAGAAGAAGAGATTTGGTTGGGCTAAGAAACACAAGCAATGGACATTAGACCGTTGGAAATTTGTCCTTTGGTTTGATGATTCCAAATTTGAGATTTCTGGTTCCAACCGCCGTGTCTTTGTGAGATGAAGAGTAGGTGAACGGATTATCTCTGCATATGTAGTTCCCATCATGAAGCATGGAGGAGGAGGTGTGGGGGTGCTTTGCTGGTGACACTGTCTGTGATTTCTTAGTGGGACTATCATTTGTTTTTCAACAGGACAATGACCCAGCACACCTCCAGGCTGTGTAAGGGCTATTTGACCAAGAAGGAGAGTGATGCTTCTACACCTGCAATGCTTGCTGTTTGGGGCTTTAGGCCGGGTTTCTGTACAGCACTTTGAGATATCAGCTTTATAAATAGATTTGATTTTGATGGAGTGCTGCATTAGATGACCTGGCCTCCACAATCACCCGGCCTCAACCCAAATAAGATGGTTTGGGTTAAGTTGGACCGCAGAGTGAAGGAAAAATTCCTGTGATTGTCTCCACCCCTCCAGGTGTCGCTTATTTTCCCCGGTGTATTTTTCCCTGTGTTTCCTGTCTCTCTGTGCCAGTTTGACTTGTATGTTAGTCAAGTCAACCAGCGTGTTTTTCCCGAAATAATTTTGCCATTCTCACTGCCTTCAAGCAGCACAGCCACTAGTCGTCTTCCTCAGGAGGTTAGCAAGACTGTGGATGTCTCTATTATCCCCACGGAATACCATGACCTCCTGGAAGTGTTTAGCAAGGCACATGCTACTTCCCTTCCCCTGCACCGTCCTTATGATTGTGCCATTGATCTTCTCCCAGGCACTACACCACCTCAGGATCAGTTGTACTCTCTGTCCGGTCCAGCGACCATTGCTATGGAGGAGTACATAGAAGAGTCTCTGGACACTGGGGCCGTCCATCTGCATCTCCTGCCGGCACAGGGTTTTTCTATGTGGTGAAGAAGGACAAGACCCTGCACCTGTGCATTGACTACCGGGGACGTAACGATATCACTGTCAAAAAATCGTACCCTACCCTACCTCTCCTTTCCTCTGCGTTTGAACCTCTCCAGTGGTCTACCATGTTTTCCAAGTTGGACCTTCGGAATACCTACCACCTGGTTCGGATACGCAAGGGGGATGAGTGGAAGACAGCCTTCAACACAGCCAGTGGACATTATGAGTACGAGGTCATGCCATTTGGACTCACCAACGCCCCCACTGTCTTCCAGGCTTTGGTCAATGATGTGCTTCGGGACATGCTAAACCGGTTTATGTCCGTCTACCTGGACGACATTCTGTTTTGTACTCAAATCAAATCAAATCAAATTTATTTATATAGCCCTTCGTACATCAGCTGATATCTCAAAGTGCTGTACAGAAACCCAGCCTAAAACCCCAAACAGCAAGCAATGCAGGTGTAGAAGCACGGTGGCTAGGAAAAACTCCCTAGAAAGGCCAAAACCTAGGAAGAAACCTAGAGAGGAACCAGGCTATGTGGGGTGGCCAGTCCTCTTCTGGCTGTGCCGGGTGGAGATTATAACAGAACATGGCCAAGAGGTTCAAATGTTCATAAATGACCAGCATGGTCGTATAATAATAAGGCAGAACAGTTGAAACTGGAGCAGCAGCACGGTCAGATGGACTGGGGACAGCAAGGAGTCATCATGTCAGGTAGTCCTGGGGCATGGTCCTAGGGCTCAGGTCCTCCGAGAGAGAGAAAAAAAGAGAGAATTAGAGAGAGCATATGTGGGGTGGCCAGTCCTCTTCTGGCTGTGCCGGGTGGAGATTATAACAGAACATGGCCAAGATGTTCAAATGTTCATAAATGACCAGCATGTTCGAATAATAAGAAGGCAGAACAGTTGAAACTGGAGCAGCAGCACGGCCAGGTGGACTGGGGACAGCAAGGAGTCATCATGTCAGGTAATCCTGGGGCATGGTCCTAGGGCTCAGGTCCTCCGAGAGAGAGAAGGAGAGAATTAGAGAACGCACACTTAGATTCACACAGGACACCGAATAGGACAGGAGAAGTACTCCAGATATAACAAACTGACCCTAGCCCCCCGACACATAAACTACTGAAGCATAAATACTGGAGGCTGAGACAGGAGGGGTCAGGAGACACTGTGGACCCATCCGAGGACACCCCCGGACAGGGCCAAACAGGAAGGATATAACCCCACCCACTTTGCCAAAGCACCGCCCCCACACCACTAGAGGGATATCTTCAACCACCAACTTACCATCCTGAGACAGGGCCGAGTATAGCCCACAAAGATCTCCGCCATGGCACAACCCAAGGGGGGCGCCAACCCAGACAGGATGACCACATCAGTGAATCAACCCACTCAGGTGACGCACCCCTTCCAGGGACGGCATGAGAGAGCCCCAGTAAGCCAGTGACTCAGCCCCTGTAATAGGGTTAGAGGCAGAGAGTCCCAGTGGAAAGAGGGGAACCGGCCAGGCAGAGACAGCAAGAGCGGTTCGTTGCTCCAGAGCCTTTCCGTTCACCTTCCCACTCCTGGGCCAGACTACACTCAATCATATGACCCACTGAAGAGATGAGTCTTCAGTAAAGACTTAAAGGTTGAGACCGAGTTTGCGTCTCTGACGCAAGTAATATGATCAAATCTTTTGGTTCTAGTCAGGATTCTAGCAGCCGTATTTAGCACCAACTGAAGTTTATTTAGTGCTTTATCCGGGTAGCCGGAAAGTAGAGCATTGCAGTAGTCTAACCTAGAAGTGACAAAAGCATGGATTGATTTTTCTGCATCAATTTTGGACAGAAAGTTTCTGATTTTTGCAATGTTACGTAGATGGAAAAAAGCTGTCCTTGAAATACTCCATGTCAGACAGGTCCTTCAGCGCCTCCTGGAGAACCAACTGTTTGTGAAAGCCTAGAAGTGTGAGTTCCACCACTATGTCAATCAGCGTATTTTCCCCATACTCCTTTGTTATTCTCTTTTTGATAGTCTTCCCGGTTTTGACCCCTGCCTGACTCTGGACTACCTTCCCGTCTGCCTGATCATCCTGCGCTGACCTTGATTCTGCCTGCCTTCGGTACCATTTGGACTCTGAATTTGTTTTGACCTTTTTGCCTGTCCAACCATCTGCCTCCTGTGTCTGCATCTGGGTCTCACCTTGTGTCATGATAAACACAGTCTGCTTAAATTTATAACACACAAACAATTATACGTTTTCATGTCTTTATTGAACACACTGTGTAAACATTCACAGGGCAGGGTGGGAAAAGTATGTGAACCTTTGGATTTAATAACGGGTTGACCCTCCAGCATTAACCTCAACCAAACATTTTCTGTAGTTGCGTATCAGAACTGCACAATGGTCAGGAGGAATGTTGGATCATTCCTCTTCACAAAACTGTTTCAGTTCAGCAATATTCTTGGGATGTCTGGTGTGAACCGCTCTCAAGGTCGTACCACAGGTTGAGGTCAGGTCTCTGACTGGGCCACTCCAGAAGCTGTATTTTCTTCTGTTGAAGCCATTCTGTTGTTGATTTACTTCTGTGTTCTGGGTCGTTGTCCTGTTGCATCACCCAACTTCTGTTGAGCTTCAATTGGCAGGCAGATAGTCTTACATTATCCTGCAAAATGTCTTGATAAACATGGGAATTCATTTATCCTTTGATGATAGCAAGCTGTCCAGGCCCTGAGGGAGCAAAGCAGCCCCAAACCATGATTCTCCCTCCACCATATTTTACAGTTGGGATGAGGTTTTGCAGTTGGTGTGCTGTTCCATTTTTTCTCCACACATAGTGTTGTGTGTTCCTTCCAAACAACTCAACTTTAGTTTAATCTGTCCACAGAATATTTTGGAATATCCATTTTTGCAAACTTCAGATGTGCTTCAGATGTGCAGCAATGTTTTTTTTGGACAGCAGTGGCTTCTTCCGTGGTTTCCTCCCATGAACACCATTCTTGTTTAGTTTTTGACGTATTGTAGACTCGTCAAGAGATGTTAGCATGTTCCAAAGATTTCTGTAAGTCTTTAGCTGACACTCTAGGATTCTTCTTAACCTCATTGAGCGTTGTGCTCTTGCAGTCATCTTTGCAGGGCGGCCACTCCTAGGGAGAGTAGCAACAGTGCTGAACTTGCTCCATTAATAGACTGATGAACATCAAGACTTTTAGAGATACTTTTGTAACTCTTTCCAGCTTTATGCAAGTCAACTGTTCTTAATCTTAGGTCTTCTGAGATCTCTTTTGTTCGATGCATGGTTCACATCAGGCAATGCTTCATGTGAATAGCGAACTCCCATTTTGTAAGTGGTTTTTATATTGCAGGGCAGCTCTAACCAACATCTCCAATCTCGTCTCATTGATTGGACTCCAAGTTAGCTGTGTCCTGACTCCAATTAGCTTTTGGAGAAGTCATTAGCCTAGAGGTTCACATACTTTTTCCAGCCTACACTGTGAATGTTTAAATTATGTATTCAATATAGACAACAAAAATACAATAATTTGTGTGTTATTAGTTTAACCACACTGTGTTTGTCTATTGTTGTGACAGGAAGATCAGATCACATGTACCAATTTATGTAGAAATCCATGTAATTCCAAAAGGTTCACATACTTTTTCTTGCAACGGTATCTGGGAACTCTTTCAAAACTGTTAGAAAAGCATTCCAGGTGACTACCTCATGAAGCTGGTTGAGAGAATGCCAAGAGTGTGCAAAACTGTCATCAAGGCAAAGGGTGGCTTCTTTGAAGAATCTCAAATATAAAATATATTTATTGTTTGTTTACTACATGATTCCATATGTGTTATTTCATAGTTTTGATGTAATCACTACAGTGGTATAAAGAAAAATACTTGAAAGTTCTACCTAAGTCTTTAACTTTACTATTTATATTTTTGACAACTTCTACTTTTACTTCACTACATTCCTAAAGAAAATAATGTACTATTTACTCCTTACATTTTCCCTGACACCCTAAAGTACTCGTTACATTTTGTCAGGAAAATGGTTTTGATTCACACACTTATCAACAGAACATCCCTGGTCATCCCTACTGCCTCTGATCTGGCGGAATCTCTAAACACAAATGCTTTGTTTGTAAATTATGTCTGAGTGTTGCCATGGCTATACATCAATTACATTTTTTAAATAAACTTGTGCCGCCTGGTTTGCTTAATATAAGGAATTTTAAATTGTTTATACTTAAGTACATTTTAGCAATTCCACATACTTTTGATACTTAAGCATATTTAAAACCAAATACTTTTAGACTTTTACTCAAGTAGTACTTTACTGGATCACTTTTACTTTTACTTTTACTCAAGTATGACAATTTTTTACCTTTTCTACCACTGCTTCACTATCTTTCTACAACGTAGAAAATAGTCAAAACAAAGAAAACCCCTTGAATGAGTAGGTGCGTCCAAACCTTAGACTGGTCACAGTACAGCATGCAGTAAGTGACTTTCAGCTGTATGCACTACTCCTTTGAGCTTCAGGCAGGAAAAGGAGAGCACTCTCTTTACTTATTTATCCTAAAACTTTTCCTGCCTCCCCCCCCCCCCCCCCCATTTCCACTTTTTAAATGTGTGTCTTTTCCGTTATAATGGTGGCCTGACACTGGGGTTTTGTATTTATTCATGTTTCCCTGTCTGGGACCGGCACTGGGGGAGGGCAGAGGTTGAGGGGCTTCTCTCTATGAGGAAGATTTTTGTAGCGTTATCTAGATCAGGGTTTCACAACCCTCTCCTCGGGGACCACCAGACTTTTCACATAGTTGTTGTAGCCCTGAATTGGCACATCTGATTCAGTTAGTCAAGGGTTTGGTTTTAGTTGAATCAGGTGTGCTAGTTTAGGGCTACAGCAAATATGTGAAACGTCTGGTGGTCCCCGAGGAAAGGGTTGTGAAACCCTGATCTAGAGGAGAGCCATCACCACCCCTTCAACCCCCAGCCTCCCGCCTGCTACCTTTCACCCCTTAACCCCCCAGCCTCCCGCCTGCTACCTTCCAAATGCTCAGTGAATATTTAGGTCATGATGCAGCATATGTAATGATCCTCCTCCTAGGGTAAAAATTGATTGGTTGGGAGGACAGTGTCATAGGAGTAGGTTAATTGGCTCATCTTACTGGCTGACATTGTTATTGTGTTATGAACAATGGCATGTCCTGGGCGGCTAGAGTGAACACTTTGTGTTTTTAGCAGTGTGGTCTCTTTGGGACTGTGGTCTCCGTTTAGGGTGCTCTCTCTTCCTAGAACAGGGAATAGTGGAAGTATGGGGCTGTTATGAGTTTTACCAGAAAGTCAAAGTACATTTTTAATCTATTCCTCTGTTCTATCCGCTCACATTCCCTATGAATGAATACTGTAACGTTTTGTGAGTGCTTCCTGGAGCAAACTAAGACCGTCATCGATCTCAGCCCAGATGGTGAATTAGGAAACGGACATGTTATGACATACAGTATGTAAGAGAAACGACCGGGCTCTGAAAAGAGAACAGTTCATTATCTCAACTCAAACTGCAATGTGTTCAATAATACTGTGACTGTCCCTTCAGATACAGACGACCAGCTTCAATTACCCAGCGAGACATACAAAACCAGCCCGACAATGACACTAAAGTGCTCTGGACACCATAATAGCATAATAGGCACTTTAACTGCATATAAATTAGATGGTTTCCTATCCTCATCCTACTGCATCCAAAGGACAATCTTGTTGGGATGAACTTTTGGCCTGCCCAGATGCTTTGTGGATTCTGTAAATATATATTTTCAGATATTTAATGGGGTGTCGGTATTAAGATTGTCACATCAGGTCAGCGTCTCGGGAGAATAGTGGACACAGAATCAATGAACGCCAAAGCAAGGCTCCTGGTTTGTGCGTCTAGCGGGGATAGAAAATTGCTTCCGTCCCTTTCGTTCCTCCTCCACTCCCAGGCAACCATTAAGATATGCCTGGCCTAACTAGATGAACCTCTAGCTCTCTAAATGATAAATGACAAAACAGGCTTGATATTGTCATCTGCAAGGCTACAGAATTGTTTTCCTCTCTCTCTCTCTCTCTCTCTCTCTCTCTCTCTCTCTCTCTCTCTCTCTCTCTCTCTCTCTCTCTCTCTATCTCTCTCTCTCACAGCAACAGAATGAAAATACAGAAAAGGCACATACAGTATATTTACTACTCTTAGCATCTTGCTGCCTGCATTACTTCATATAGAATACCATACCGCATGTGGATTGTTCTCAATAAGAGGAATTGTAGAAACTGATCAATTTGATCAATTTATTTATGATGCATTGTCTCTAATGCATGCGGAGGTATGCAGTGTCACAGGGTTTTAACCTGTACATACATTGCACATGTGAGCCTTGAAAAGATCAAAGGATTTGAGACAGCCCAATTGATTTAGCCCTGGACCTATTCATACAATAAGCTTTGTCGGATGGTCATGAACAATACATAATAGGATGAGGGGTTTGGCTAGTAGTGTACAGATATTATGATGCATTGTAGTTTGATGTTGCAGCTCGTTGACATTTTAGAAGGCCAAATGACCATGATCAATTTATTTTGTTCACTTATGACCCGAGGATTCCTATGTGGATATGTTTCATATTGTATATCTATCCTGGATCATGTATAGCAATAGCTACCCTCCACTACCACTCATGACTCATCTCTAATATTGCTTCATCAAAGTGTTTTAAGATGTGTTTTTTAATACTTTCTTTGGTTGAGAGCTATAACTCAGTCAGTCTGTCAAATTAGCTGTAGCATTCCTCACTAGAGAAATGCCACAGGATATAGTGTGACAGACTGGCAGCTCTGACAAATTCTCCTCAACACTGTACTTTCGCAAACGGACAACTGTCTGATTAGTGTAGTTTTAACAAACGGGTGAACTGTCAAGGTAGCTGGAAAAAAGGTTATGAAAGTCAAATAAAATGTCATATCACCATCAAAGAATGTTGTAACAAGATGGCTTTAAGTGACAAGAGGAAAGATATACAATCATTAGCCATTTCTCTGTCCATCACGTGATAGCAGATATTCCCTCCAATTAAATGATCCTGTTAGACTTGGACAAGGTAGTCAGGCAAACTAGCTAAAAATAGAAACCTCAGTTGAATTTTTTTTGCCCATATTTACATAAAAGAAAATGAAGAATTGTTTGAGTGACATTCTGTCTCAAAATGAAGGGATACTGCAGACTATTATATACCAGTTACAAAGGGGTCAAGGTTTAGACTACATTTCTCTTTATAGTCACTTTATAGTTTACTAGTCTAGTTTATCCTTAGATTCATAATATGACATGATCATGACAATATTTCTGTATTTTAACTATTTACCTCACATCTGTGGTATGCAGCATACAGTAGGTTTATGTTTGGTGCATTGTAATACAGGTAACTGCCAAAGTAATGGAAACACTTGAGTAAATGAGGGATACAAAGAATATTGAAAACAGGTGCTTCCACACAGGTGTGGTTCCTGAATTAATTAAGCAATTAACATCCCATCCTGCTTAGTGTCATGTATAAAAATGTTGGGCAGGCCATTATTTTGGCTACTATGGCTATGCCCCCATAGGATGACAATGCCCCCACCCATAGGGCATGAGTGGTCATTGAATAGTTGGATGAGCATGAAAACGATGTAAACCATATGCCATTGCCGTCTGTCACCAGACCTCAACCCAATTGAAAACTAATGGGAGATTCTGGAGCGGCGCCTGAGACGATGTTTTCCACGACCATAAACAAAACACCAAATGATGGAATTTCAACTTGAAGGCTTGGTGTCGCGTCCCTCCAATAGAGTTCCAGACACTTTTAGAATCTATGCCAAGGTGCATTGAAGCTGTTCTGGGTCGTGGTGGCCCAACGCCCTATTAAGACACTTTATGTTTATTTTGGCAGTTAGCCCTAGATGCATAATGTACTGTATTGTAGCTAGGTGCTGCCTCCACAGCCCCTTACCACATCAATAGTTAATAGTTATTGTCCCTGCAAACTGCAATGATTTTTCCATTGGATTCAATTATTCATGTCATAACGGTGTATAACTGAAAAGTTTACTGGTAAGTGCCATTGGACATCATGTCTAGTGGATTACCATATTTTAAGATTTAATATGGATTAGTCAAAAATAATTACTTCTGTTACTATGCTCTCTGATGGATAGGGTTTGAAGAGTATTTTGTCCCCGCAATGTGTCACAGACTCACACACGCACACACGCGCGCGCGCACACACACACACACACACACACACACACACACACACACACACACACACACACACACACACACACTAAGCCCTCCCCCCACAGACCTTGCCTCTCTTCCATCCTACTCTCTTCCAAATCAAATCAAGCTTTATTTATACAGCACATTTCAGACATGGAATGCAATGCAATGTGCTTCACAGGAAAAAACAACAAAAAAACTATTAAATATTTACTAAACAAAAAACACAAGATAAAAAGCAAAACAATGACAAAAACTGAACGACTAAAAAGCACCCTAAGGAAAAACAAAGTAAAAAATATGCGTTTGAAGATATATTTTAAATATGTCCACAGTTTCGGCCTCCCTCAGGTTATCTGGCAGGCTATTCCAGAGGCTGGGGGCATAGTAACTAAAAGCTGCCTCTCCATGCCTCTTGGTCCTAGGCTTTGGGATAAAAGGCCAGTGGTCGAGGACCTGAGGGAACAACTGGGAACATAAGTTAAAAGCATGTCTGACATGTATTGAGGTGCCCAATTGTGGATTGATTTAAAACCAATATAAGAATCCTAAAATGTATTCTAAAACTCACAGGCAGCCAGTGCAGAGACCTTAAAACCGGTGTAATATGTGCTCTCCGTCTGGTCTTGGTTAGTATCCGTGCTGCAGCATACTGTATGTTTTGCAGTTGACCTATGGCTTTCTTGGGTAGACCAGACAGGAGAGCATTTACAGTAGTCAAGCCTGCTTGTAATAAAAGCATGGATGAGTCTCTCTGTATCAGCCTGAGAGAGAAACGGCTGCACTTGGTCACATTCATAATGTGTGATTCGATATTTTGTTCAGATTCTAAAATAACACATAGGTTTTCTACTCCGACAAATTAAATCTGTATCGTGTGCCAGGGATGGTCTCCATAGAAGGAGCCATGCTGCCTCTGACCAGTAGGATGTAGTAATAAAGACAGAGGGCTTTATCTTTGGTTGGCAGTGAACAGGCGCAAGTGTCAAACGCATGTTGGTTTGCAATTTTGCCATGTAAAAACTGTTACACCGGCATTTTCCACCCCTTACTCCATGTTTGGCAATTTACATGTCTAACATCATCTCGCTTGCTCTGAGGTGGGAGGGGTGGAATATTTGAGGTGTGTCCTTAAAAACGTGCACCAATATGCCAGTTTCAGTCAGCGCAACTAGAGATATTTAAGACAGACCAAATGCTGGTCTTAGTGGCAGGGGTTGGAACCAAAATTATTTTCCAATCGTTTAGTTCTGAACCGAACCATTATTATTTTTTGTTCTGTTCAACTGTTCTGACCACCAAAACCGGTTTCATCTGTATAGGACAGTTGTTAAGAGCAAATTATATTTTGCTGTAACAGCATGGTTTAAAGGGATACTTCTGGATTTTGGCAATGAGGCCCTTTATCTACTTCCCTAGAGTCAGATGAACTTGTGGAAACCATTTCTATGTCTCTATGTGCAGTTTGAAGGAAGTTGTTAACTACCGGTAGCTCATTGACTGGAAGTTTATGGGTATCTGGCTAACGCTAGTTAGCATTGGCTACCTCTAACTTTGTTCATACTGGAAACAGAGACATACAGTACAAATGGTATCCACGCGTTCATCTGACTCTAGGGAAGTAAAAGAAGTGCCTCATTGACAAAATACAGAAGTATCGCTTTAATGAAAGACAAACACACACACTGTACTGCCAGTCACAGTGTAGGGTGCAAGACGCAACTGAAATCTTGCAGGTGAGGATGGAGGGAAGCTTGCCTTGAAGCACTGGGCATCTTGTTATGACATGCATTATCTGAAATAACAACACAGAGTTATACCTACTAAGGAGTGGCTTCTATGTGGGAACTTTGAATATCTTTGAACTTCCAAGTTGGTTTAACGTTGGACCACCAGAGCAAACTTTAGCTAGCTAGCTAACAAGCTTGTGTGTGCAGACCAGCACCAGAATTAAAACACATTTTTACCTTTTTGTAGTTAATAAACCCAATGTGAAATGTGATAACTTGAATTGAAAAAGTTAATCCATTCTTTTAAACAACTCTCCCTAATTTCTGATTCATGCTTCTATAATGTTGTCAGTAGGCTACAGTAACCTACGCTTCAGAGGCAGGTAGCCTACACACACGCACATCCATTGGCAAAGATTTCCAGCTGTCAGGAAGACGCTGGAATACACTTCTGAGGGACAGAGTGAGGGCTTGGCAAAGGCTCTTGACATTTTTGGGGGACTGGAAAAAACAAAATGTTAAATAACATTATTAACCGGTTTTTGTCCAGCTTTTATGAAACGTTTGGACTCATTATGTGCGATGCCCATTGCATGAAAGGTGTCTGTGACTGTAGGAAGCCTGTTTATGGACATTACGTTATTTCAAAGATTGCTTGTTGTTTTTTGTTTATCATTTTGTCCAAAAATGATTTGACTTACTGTCAAATCGCTGGAATACCAATCGCTGTCTGTGGTGCTGAATCCTCTTGTAGGCTATATTTGCATATTTGTTTGTTTACCTTTCATGTGGAAAAGTCACGACTGGCCATATCAATGTCGATGGTAGGCAGTAGCTATATATACTTGGGAGCAGTAACGGTGTCTGGACATTCCCCCTTTCTCTTTATATTGGATATTTTTCCAGCTCCTGTGAAAAGTTTGGATGTGCGTAAAACCCTCCATAGTGTACATTGTCTTAGGCCTAATATGCCCACAGGAGCAATACTGGTTCCTGTAACTGTATTTACACATATTTAAAACTAGTTGATGTTTCGTTTAATTAGAATTTGATAAGAATTATTCACAGTCTTTTAGGTCATATCAATAGTGACATTTGGCATGTCAATGGCTCAGACATAGTACGTTTTACAGTAGGCCTACATCAGTGTGAATGCTATGTTAACAATATATTTCCAAATAAAAGCCATGTATATTTAGCAAATATTTTGTTTTTTTAGGCTATTTAACATACTAGGCTATTACGGACTAACATTCAAATTTGAATTTATTATGGATCCCCTTCCTGGGATCCAGGAAAATGTAGGCAGTTTATACAATTTTAAAAACATTACAATACATTCACAGATTTCACAACACACTGTGTGCCCTCAAGCCCCTATTCCACCACTACCACATATCTACAGTACATATCTACATCCATGTGTATGTATAGTGCTTATGTTATCGCGTGTGTGTGTGTGTGTGTGTGTGTGTGTGTGTGTGTGTGTGTGTGTGTGTGTGTGTGTGTGTGTGTGTGTGTGTGTGTGTGTGTGTATGTGTGTGTGTGTGTATGTGTCTGTGCCGATGTTTGTGTTGCTTCACATGCCCCGCTGTTCCATAAGGTGTTTTATTATCTGTTTTTAAATCTAATTCTACTGCTTGCATCAGTTACTTGAAGTGGGATAGAGTTCCATGTAGTCATTGCTCTATGTGGTACTGTTTGCCTCCCATAGTCTGTTCTGGACTTGGGGACTGTGAAGAGACCTCTGGTGGGATGTCTTGTGGGCTATGCATGGGTGACCGAGCTGTGTGCCAGTAGTTTAGACAGACAGCTCGGTGCATTCAACATGTCAATACCTCTCATAAATAAAAGTAGTGATGAAGTCAATCTCTCCTCCACTTTCAGCCAGGAGAGATTGGCATGCATATTATTAATATTAGCTCTCTGTGTACCTCCAAGGGCCAGCCGTGCTGTCCTGTTCTGAGCCAATTGCAATTTTCCTAAGTCCTTTTTTTGTGGTACCTGACCACACGACTGAACAGTAGTCAAGGTGCGACAAAACTCGGGCCTGTAGGATCTGCCTTTTTGATAGTGTTGTTAAGAAGGCAGAGCATCGCTTTATTATAGAGAGACTTCTCCCCATCTTAGCTACTACTGCATCAATATGTTTTGACCATGACAGTTTACAATCTAGGGTTACTCCAAGCAATTTAGTCATCTCAACTTGTTCAATTTCCACATGATTTATTACAAGATTTTGTTGAGGTTTCGGGTTTAGTGCGTGTTTTGTTCCAAATACAATGCTTTTAGTTTTAGAAATATTTAGGGCTAACTTATTCCTTGCCACCCACTCTGAAATTAACTGCAGCTCTTTGTTGATTGTTGCAGTCATTTCAGTCGCTGTAGTAGCTGATGTGTATAGTGTTGAGTCATCCGCATACATAGACACTCTGGCTTTACTCAAAGTCAGTGGCATGTCATTAGTCAAAATTGAAAAAAGCAAGGGACCTAAACAGCTACCCTGGGGAATTCCTGATTCTAACAGGATTGTATTTGATAGGCTTCCGCTGCACTGTCAATTTGTTTACTGTGAAATGGCATTGTTTCTGGTCAAACACAATTTTTTCCAGAAGGTTACTAAGTATTGGTAACATGCTGATTGGTCGGCTATTTGATCCAGTAAAGGGGGCTTTACTATTCTTGGGTAGAATTGGAGTTGATTGCAACGCAATACATAAAATACTAAAATTGAAGCAACCACATATTTAGCCATGGAGCACGTTCTGATTGGCCAGTGAGGGGCCAAGCCTCGACACACCGACAACATGTTTATTCTTCAAAACCTGTCCTTTTCGTTCCACCACCAGCCTCTGCGCTCATAATTCCGGTTATGAAAATAGCAAAAATATTTCTGACACACCCCTTAATACATAACTCTACCGCTAGATTTATCATTACGTTAGGTTTGTTAAAATATAGGCCAGAGGCTACATAAATCCCAAATAGCACCCTATTCCCTTTATAGTGCACTACTTTTGACCTTTTCCCTTTATAGTGCATATGGCTCTGGTCAACAATAGTGCACTATAAAGGGAATAGGGTGCCATTTGGGCTTGATGGGAGTGGGAGTGGGCGAGGGAGGGAAGCAGCCCTAATGTGAGAAAAGGAAGAATGTCTGTATGTCAGTGGTGAGTCTCAGGCCCTGTGGGGAAATGGCAGCATTTAGAAGGTCATATGGAGCAACGCAGACACAGGGCCTGAGTAGAACATCCGGGTGGAGCATATCTACATATCTAGAATTCACATCTATGTACATCATCTAGTATCTGCTTTATGTAGTAAACTGTAGTGGACAACACAGACCAATGATGTGGATGTTATTTGGAATGTGGAATTGTTTGTATCCGAATATATCCCCAAAGCCAGTTGTCTTCTTGAAATGTTTTTTTTGCAGGGCTGATGAGAGATTATGTATTAGGTAAACATTTTACTGATTTAATACAGTAATGAATATTCAATATGCTATGCTCTACGGGGGTTTGTCTATCATGGGCATGTCTTACAGACAGATCTACTCAGTTCTAGCAGAAATGTAAACAGTTTTTTCCTTTGAAAGTAAATAAATGGCATGATTGATTTATAAGGTTGTGTAGTGTGTGTAGGGCGGAAGGGTGGTACAGTAATATGTATTGGATAAAGTCAGAATTCCGACTGCAAGACTATCTAAGAGAACACTTTCTATACAGTGATTACAGTGCCTCAGACGGACCTCGTTGAAAGACAGTTTCATTTACCGTACTATCAGTGGTTCAACCACAGCTGAGCCATTCCATCTATAAAGTGTCTAGTGTAGCAAAGACCCACCTGAGACTGCAACCTCTGACTCCTTCACTCATGGGTCCAGAGTCCCACTTACAACTCCTTAGCTCCTTCAATTACATTCTGACGTGACCACATAGGACACTAGTGGGTAAAAAACTCTCTGTGGTGTCACACCAGTAGTTGTAAGGAATTCATGTTTAGCAGTTCCATAAATCACAGAAAATATACATTTTGATGCTGATTAAATTGGGGTTCTTTGTTGAAGTTTTCTCAATTGGCCATGTAATAGTGAAGTACAGTGTTTATTTTGAATGCATAGGCTACATCTGTGCATTTACTGTAGATGTGATGATGTACCGGTTTGAGTCATGTAAGGCTATTTACTGTAGATGTGATGATGTACCGGTTTGAGTCATGTAAGGCTATTTACTGTAGATGTGATGATGTACCAGTTTGAGTCATGTAAGGCTATTTACTGTAGATGTGATGATGTACCGGTTTGAGTCATGTAAGGCTATTTACTGTAGATGTGATGATGTACCAGTTTGAGTCATGTAAGGCTATTTACTGTAGATGTGATGATGTACCAGTTTGAGTCATGTAAGGCTATTTACTGTAGATGTGATGATGTACCAGTTTGAGTCATGTAAGGCTATTTACTGTAGATGTGATGATGTACCAGTTTGAGTCATGTAAGGCTATTTACTGTAGATGTGATGATGTACCAGTTTGAGTCATGTAAGGCTATTTACTGTAGATGTGATGATGTACCAGTTTGAGTCATGTAAGGCTATTTACTGTAGATGTGATGATGTACCAGTTTGAGTCATGTAAGGCTATTTACTGTAGATGTGATGATGTACCGGTTTGAGTCATGTAAGGCTATTTACTGTAGATGTGATGATGTACCAGTTTGAGTCATGTAAGGCTATTTACTGTAGATGTGATGATGTACCAGTTTGAGTCATGTAAGGCTATTTACTGTAGATGTGATGATGTACCGGTTTGAGTCATGTAAGGCTATTTACTGTAGATGTGATGATGTACCAGTTTGAGTCATGTAAGGCTATTTACTGTAGATGTGATGATGTACCAGTTTGAGTCATGTAAGGCTATTTACTGTAGATGTGATGATGTACCAGTTTGAGTCATGTAAGGCTATTTACTGTAGATGTGATGATGTACCAGTTTGAGTCATGTAAGGCTATTTACTGTAGATGTGATGATGTACCAGTTTGAGTCATGTAAGGCTATTTACTGTAGATGTGATGATGTACCAGTTTGAGTCATGTAAGGCTATTTACTGTAGATGTGATGATGTACCAGTTTGAGTCATGTAAGGCTATTTACTGTAGATGTGATGATGTACCGGTTTGAGTCATGTAAGGCTATTTACTGTAGATGTGATGATGTACCAGTTTGAGTCATGTAAGGCTATTTACTGATGCTAGTGGTCTTTTTCAATCAAAATCTAAATGTAGCTTTAATCCCACATCTCATCCTGTATCAAATCTGTCATTATTTATCCTCGTTGCGGCCATCTTGCCTTGACAGCAGTGTGCGTGTATGTGAACCATTAGCCCAGAGTGAATGGACCAAAGGTAACGAATGGAGCAGGCAGGCATACTGTACCAACTGCCCCAAAATGTTCAGTACCCCATGCATGCCAAAATTCTACTCTATAATCCAACGTTTTCACAACGGATAATCACTGACAGTTGCTTGACAGTTGCCTTTGACATTTGGAACATTGTTTAATCTGGAAATTAGCCCTTAATATGTTTGACAGATGGTGTTGACATTTAAAACACTGTTTCTGTAATCATGAGCAATATTTGTGGGGGACCCAGGCTGTGGAGCATTCATTTGATTAGAATTAATGCAATTTA
Organism: Oncorhynchus kisutch; assembly: GCF_002021735.2. Lineage (NCBI taxonomy): Eukaryota > Metazoa > Chordata > Actinopteri > Salmoniformes > Salmonidae > Oncorhynchus > Oncorhynchus kisutch. The sequence goes on from NC_034203.2 coordinate 20,735,339, forward strand.
AAACATGTAACAACACTTAATTAGCTGCTTAAGGATTACAACAACATCGCTCAATATCAACTTTAGATTGGATTACATTTAGGGCCATTTGAAACTGAATAATTAAATGTTTTTTTAACCTTTTGAGTTCATGTTGTGACGGGCTACCTTTTCTTTCTGATAAAGACAGAATATTGTTGAAGGTTGAATCTGGAGAATATCTTCTGTTCATTATGTGGCTGAATGTCTGAGTGGGCTGTCGAGAGTCGTAAATCTAGAGACTAATGAAACAAACAAAAACCATACAGATGCTGTTGACATACCTTCCATTCCTCGCTGCTCCATTTGATTTTTGCACCTGTCAATCGTAGCAGCAGCACAATTTAGCTGATTGTCACTGCTGTTGTGATTTGCCATTTCTTCAATGTTAAGCATAAGAAAATAGCTCTCTCTCTATATTGCCTTGGTCACAATCAAAGTAATAGGGGAATGTTTTATTGTACTGGTTGCTTTATCTGGGTGCTCAGGCTGCAATATTGCCAGGGCTTGTTAATTTCAGCTCCAGCTGAACAGTTTACGGTAATTCGCTTTAGAGTCTAGTGAAAGACATCCACCGGTTAGCAAGCCAGCTCATACATCATCTGGACTTTTGGTCGACTGGGAGGAAGGTTGTTAAGGCTGGCCATTAGAATAGCACAGCAGAATGTGGACAGAATGGATCATTCCAAGACGAAAGTCAAAAACCTAGCAGAAAATCACTGCGGAAGCATGATATTTTGTGGTGTATCCAGAGCATAGATAGAGATATACTGATCATGGCTCTGGGTGTGTCTAAATAACTTACATAGATCAATTCGTTTTACGCTGAAATGATTGCCAGAAAGCAGGAAAAGCCAAAGATTTATATCCATAGAGATACAATTATATTTCTAAATCAATATGCTCAATATCTATGGATGTATCCTTGGATTGATCAAATGGTTTCGGCTCTGTAATAAGTGGCCAAAGAGTGTCCGAACTCCCGGAAATGCAACATCGTGACAAGCTGTTATGAAGGTTAATGCATATTTCTCCCTACAGTTGGTATTGAACTGTAGACCACACAGCCATTCATCCTGGCTATATGTGCCAGAGAGTTGGCTTGACTTTTCTTTCTCATTAGTGACAGAAATATTCTCTCTCTCTCTCGCTCTCTCTTTCTCTCTCTGATTGTGGTGCATTATATATTTGGTGTCCCCATTAGCTGTCCCTTCCTAGGGTCCACAAAAAAACATAAAACAGGACACAATACAGAACAATAATAGACACGAACAGCTCAAGGACAGAACAGCTCAAGGACAGAACAGCTCAAGGACAGAACAGCTCAAGGACAGAACAGCTCAAGGACAGAACAGCTCAAGGACAGAACTACATAAATAAACATGTATACTGAAAGAATATACAAACTCAACATGTAAAGTGTTGGTCCTATGTGTCATGAGCTGAAATAAAACATCCCAGAAATCCCAAAAAGCGTATTTCTCTTAAGTTTTGTGCACAAATGTGTTTACATCCCTGTTAGTGAGCATTTCTCCTTTGCTAAAATAATCCATCCACCATACAGGAGTGGCATATCAAGAAGCCATTAAACAGCATGATCATTAAACAGGTGCACCTGGGGAAAACAAGGCCACTCTAAAATGTCCAGTTTTGTCACACAACACAATTGGAATGCTGACTATAGGAATGCCCACGAACTGTTGCCAGAGAATTTAATGTTAATTTCTCTACCATAAGCCACGTCCAACATAGTTTTAGAGAATTTGGCAGTACAACCAAACCGACCTCACAACCGCAGACCAAGTGTAACCATGCCAGCCCAGGACCTCCACATCCGGCTTCTTCACCTGCGGGATCGTCTGAGACCAGCCACCCAGACAGTTGATGAAACTGTGGCTTTGCACAACCGAAGAATTTCTGCACAAACTGTCAGACTCCGTCTAAAGGAAGCTCATCTGCATGCTTGTCATCCTCACCAGGGTCTTGACCTGACTGCAGTTTGGTGTTGTAACCGACTTCAGTGGGTAAGTGCTCACCTTCGATGGCCACTGGCACACTGGAGATTTATGCTCTTCGCGGATTAATCCCAGTTTCATCTTGTAGATGGCAGAGAGTGTCTATGGCGTTGTGTATGGCGTCGTGTGGGCAAGCGTTTTGCTGAGTGCCAGTGGTTTGCAGAGTGCCCTATGGTGGCAGTGAGGTTATGTTATGGGCAGGCATAAGCTACGGACAACAAACACAATTGCATTTAATTTATGGCAATTTCAATGCACATATATACCGTTACGAAATCCTGAGGCCCATTGTCATGCCATTCTTCCGCCGCCATCACCTCATGTTTCAGCATGATAATGCACGGCCCCATGTCACAAGGGTCTGTACACAATTCCTGGAAGCTGAAAATGTACCAGTTCTTCAATGGCCTGCATATTCACCAGACATGTCACCCAATGAGCATGTTTGGGATGCTTTGGATTGACATGTACGACAGTGTATTCCAGTTCCTGCCAATATCCAGCAACTTCGCACAGCCATTGAAGAGGAGTGGAACAACATTCCACAGGCCACAATCAACAGCCTGATCAACTATATGAGAAGGAGATGTGTCGGGCTGAATGAGGGAAATTGTGCTGACTGGTATTCTAATCCACACCCCTACCTTTTTTTTAAGGTATTCATGCCCAACAGATGAATATCTGTATCTCCAGTCATGTGAAATCAATAGATTAGGGCCTAATTTAAATTGTGGTTATTTTTTGTTCAGTGTACAATATATATAGCAGATCCCACGTCTCTTCACCACCATGTCCCACGTCTCTTCACCACCATGTCCCACATCTCTTCACCACCATGTCCCACGTCTCTTAACCACCATGTCCCACGTCTCTTCTGCCTGCCCGCGAAGTGCCTTCTCTACCTCCTGCTTTTTGGTCAAGAGATTTGGGAGGCTGTTACTAAATATATTCAGTTGGCAACAAGTATTGGCAGATTCCATTATATATGTTTTTAGCATTAACTGTCTTTTTTTCTTAAAGAAGACCCAGTATTGCTAACAAAGTTGGCAATACCATCCAGTAACTAACAAACGAATTGACTTAAAACAATGGCCGTAACAAATTGTGACTTAATTGTTAATTGTTGTTGATCTCGGGAACACACAACCAAATCTCCAACAGTCTTGTGACGAGAGGCTAGCTCAATAGTCCACCTGCGTAGAGAGAAGGGTGGAGGCAGATCCACCAAGCATTAGGCTATATCCAGGTAGAAATAGGGCAACAGCTGCATCTCTAATGGCACCCTATTCCATCTTTACTGCACTACTTTTGACGAGGGCACATAGGGCTGCAACAAACACTCAAACTGGACAGTTTCATCTCAATCTCTTCATTCAAAGACTCAATCATGGACACTCAATCACTGACAGTTGTGGCTGCTTTGTGTGGTGTATTGTTGTCTCTACCTTCTTGCCCTTTGTGCTGTTGTCTGTGCCCAATAATGTTTGTACCATGTTTTGTGCTGCTACCATGTTGTGTTGCTACCATGTTGTTGTTATGTTGTTTTGCTGCCTTGCTATGTTGTTGTCTTTAGGTCTCTCTTTATGTAGTGTTGTGTTGTCTCTCTTGTTGTGATGTGTGTTTTGTCCTATATTTATATTGTATTTATTTTAAATGTTTAATCCCAGCCCCCATCCCCGAAGGAGGTCTTTTGCCTTTTGGTAGGCCTTCATTGTAAATAAGAAACTGTTCTTAACTGACTTGCCTAGTTAAATAAAGGTTCAAATAAAAAAATAGAAAATAGGGTGCCGTTTGAGAAGCATCCAACGCTGCTGGATTTAGAGTAAGCCAGCAGCAGTAGCAGTATCCATGGTATTGATCATGCTCATACAGTGGTAAGGCTAGCCTACACTCTGTACAGACTGCACTGGCAGTGGCAGACTCTGCTTCCACACAATAAATTAATAGGCCTATAGTAATTTTTGGTGATGCACTAGTTTGAGAATTCCTGCTGGCAGGTGCCAGACAAAAGAAAATACTTTCTGTCAAGGAAAAAGTTAAGTTGAGGTTAAGTTGAGGTTTCTTAATCTTACTACTGTAATCATGTTATTGAGTGCTCCTGACATCTTCCATCGAATTCATCTGAATTGAGTGTCAGATATTAGAGATTAGATATCTGACATGAAAGTTGATATGCAGAAACAGAATACAACTGTTGCTATTGGACATGTATAGTATACACTGAGTGTACAAAACATTAAGAACACCTTCCTAATATTGAGTTGCAACCCCCCTCTTGCCCTCAGAACAGCCTCAATTCATCGGGGCATGGGCTCTACAAGGTGTCGATAGGGCCCATGTTGACTAATGCTTCCCACAGTTGTCAAGTTGACTGGATGTCCTTTGGGTGGTGGACCGTTCTTGATACACACAGGAAACTGTTGAGCATAAAAAAACTAGCAGCGTTGCGGTTCTTGACACAAACCGGTGCACCTGGCACCTACTACCATATCCCGTTCAAAGGCACTTAAATATTTTGTCTTGGCCATTCACCCTCAATGGCACACATACACAATCCATGTCTCAATTGTCTAGAAGCTTAAAAATCCTTCTTTAACCTGTCTCCTCCCCTTCATCTACACTGATTGAAGTGGATTTAACAAGTGACATCAGTAAGGGATCATAGCTTTCACCTGGTCAGTCTATGTCATGGAATGAAAAGGTGTTCATAATGCTTATTACACTCAGTGTATACTGGAAATTAATCTATTAGTCTATGGCCGTATACTTCAATCACACTCGGGGATAGATAGTCTTACAGTACATTTTCTAGCGTCACTCAATGATATACAGCCCACTCTCTCCTTAGTCTTCTGTGTAAAACATACTGCTTTGGATTCATTTGCTGCTGGTACCAGGCGTCCAGTTTGGGGGTGGTAGTCAAGCTATTTGCTTGTACATGCCTTTCTGCTCAGATAACCATCCTGCTGGTAAGGTACAGAGATTGTACTTGGCCCCGTTCTACATCTGGCGCTGCCTGGTCTGCCTGCGTGTCTGCCATGGCCATGCTTATAGGGATTGGCCCACTGAGGGCCCAAACCTTATGTCCTCTGACCCAATTAGACTGAGACTGGCTGGTTGGTTCTGCCACCCGTCTTTGGGATGGGACCACAGTCTCCTCTATCACTGTCAGGCCATTATCAAATCTGGTGGAAATATTCTTCTCTCTCTCTCTCTCTCTCTCTCTCTCTCTCTCTCTCTCTCTCTCTCTCTCTCTCTCTCTCTGTGTCGTTGTCACTGTCTCTCTCTCTGTGTCTCTCTTTGTGTCTCTCTGTCTCTGTCTTTCTCTCTCTCGCTCTCTCTGTTTCTCTGTCTCTCTCTCCCTTTGACTCTGCTGTAGATGCAGCCATCCACCTTGCTTCCAAACCACACCTGGCCATATTTGTCCTTTTTGCAATGCTAATGTTTGACTCATAGTTTCTGAGAGAGAGGCTCTTGAAGTTAATGAAGAGGTAGTGGTTTTTCATTGTAGCTACCAGCTACTGTTTAGCATACTGTGCGGTGTGATGGCAAAAAAAGTAAGCTAATCAAGGCTGTGCTTTTCACTTTTATTGGATTTGAGTGTTTCGCTTCTATTTTTCACTAGGGTGCCCTACAATGAGTCTGTATTGGCTACTTATTGCTCCACGATTCAAAACACTTGCAGATATTGAAGTGTTTACATTATGTTAATGAAATTACTCCTGATTGCTCAAGTATTAGGCCTGCTGTCCACTGAAGAAGCAGTCTGCTATAATAAGGCAGTAAAGGTTTGCCTTCTGACTTTTTTTGGTTGATAATAACTCCTAGCTTTTCTGTAAACATTATAGGTGGTAGGCAAAAATAACATGCAATACAAAATAGAACAGCAGAAGTTTGGAAGGCCTTTTCCTCCTCTGAGGAATTGGGATTATGTTTTAAACTGACAAATGTTGCCTCACTAAGTATTAATTAGAAGTGCTCTAGAGTTTTAGCTTCGAGGTATGGCAATATGGCTCTGAATATTCCGGATTGAGAGATACAGTACTACAGCATGCCATAAACCCCCATGTCACTGCTGTAGTACTGGTGCTGGCCTTCTAACTAACCAATAATGAAAAAGTTATTCCCAAGAAAACGTGTTTCTCCGCCAACTTACTTTTTTGTCACTTGTGATAAGGGCTTGGAGGAGATGAGAAGTCTCAAATAGCTGACAAAGTTGTACGCGTAGCTAATGGCTTGTCTTAATCTTTGCCTCTGGTGCCAATTTACCATTTGACTGCCGTACCTACACCAAGGGAGCTAAATTTCAGAGTGGAGGAGAGAAATGCAGTAAAATGATGCACGACATCCAACTCACTCAGCTACCATTAAGGCGTTTATATGGAAAGAACAGAAAAAACAAACTTAACCACACTGACCTATCACTGGAACAGTAATACTATAGTCCAGGGATCATCAACTAGACTCAGCCGCGGGACGATTTATTTTATTACGCGGATGGTCAGGGGGCCGGAACATAATTACAAATCATTTGTAGACTGCAAATTTCCTGCAAGAAGCCCAAACAGATATACAGTGCATTTGGAACGTATTCAGACCCCTTGACTTTTTCCACATTTTGTTACGTTACAGCCTTATTCTAAAATGTATTCAAATGTTTTTTCCCCTCATCAATCTACACACAATACCTCATAATGACAACGCAAAAACTGTTTAGACATGCTAATTTATTAAAATAAAAACTGATATCACATGTACATAAGTATTCAGATCCTTTACTCAGTACTTTGTTGAAGCACCTTTGGCAGCGATTACAGCCTTGAGTCTTCTTGGGTATGACACTACAAGATTGGCACACCTGTATTTGGAGAGTTTCTCACATTCTTCTCTGCAGATCCTCTCAAGCTCTGTCAGGTTGGATGGGGATTATCGCTGCACAGCTATTTTCAGGTCTCTCCAGAGATGTCCGATTGGGTTTAAGTCTGGGTTCTGGCTGGGCCACTGAAGGACATTCAGAGACTTGTCCCGAAGCCAGTCTTGCAATGTCTTGGCTGTCTGCTTAGGGTTGTTGTCCTGATTCCTGCCTCCCAGACCCTGCCATGGAAAAACATCCACACAGCATCCTTTAGGTGCCTTTTGGCAAACTCCTAGTGGGCTGTCATGTGCCTTTTACTGATGAGTGGCCACTCTACTATAAAGGTCTGATTGGTGGAGTGCTGCAGTGATGGTTGTCCTTCTGGAAGGTTCTCCCATCTCCACAGAGGAACTCTGGAGCTCTGTCAGAGTGACCATCGGGTTCTTCATCACCTCCCTGACCAAGGCCCTTCTCCCCCGATTGCGCAGTTTGGCCGGAAACATCTCAAGGATGATCAATGGATAAAAAGGATGCACCTGAGCTCAATTTCAAGTCTCATAGCTAAAGGTCTGAAAACTTATGTGAATACGGTATTTACAGATTTTTTTCAAATATATAATAAAAACTATTTTTGCTTTGTCATTATGAGGTATTGTGTGTAGATTGATGAGGATTTTTGATTTATTTAATCAATTTTAGAATAATGCCATGCAATTTCCGTAGACGAACATTGGCAGTAGAATGGCCTTACTGAATAGCTCAATGACTTTCAAAGTGGCATCGTCATAGGATGCCACCTTTATAACAAGTCAGTTCTTCAAATTTCTGCCCTGCTAGAGCTGCCCCGGTCAACTGTAAGTGCTGTTATTGTAAAGTGGAAAGGTCTAGGAGCAACAATGGCTCAACCGTAAAGTGGTAGGCCACACAAGCTCACAGAATGGGACCGGCAAGTGCTGAAGCAGGTAGTGCATATAAATAGTCTATCCTCGGTTGCAACACTCACTAGCGAGTTCCAAACTGCCTCTGGAAGCAACGTCTGCACAATAACTATTCGTCGGGAGCGTCATGCCTAAGATCAGCATGCATAATGCTAAACGTCGGCTGGAGTGGTGTAAAGCTCGACCGCCATTGCACTCTGAAGCCATGGAAACGCGTTCTCTGGAGTGGTGAATCTCGCTTCACCAGCTGGCGGGGTAGCGGTTACGGACGGTTATGGCACTGAGTCCCCGGTAGTTGATGCAAGGACATAATCCACCGTCTTTTTTGGCCATAAAGAAAAACCCTGCTACCGCGGGCGAGGTGGACGGACGAATGAGGCCTGCTGCTAGAGCGTCCTTGATATAGGTATCCATAGCAGCTAATTCGGGAGGAGATAGGGAAAAGATCCGACCCCTGGGGGGGCAGGTGCCCGGAAACAGGTCGATGGGGCAATCGTAAGGTCTATGGGGTGGTAGCATTGTGGCCCTCTGTTTGCTAAATACCGGTTTGAGGTCATGGTAACACTCGGGAACTCGAGACAGATCGATGGATTCTAGAGACTCGGGAGGAGAACTCGGGGAACTCTGGAAGATAAAAGTGGCTTGGCACGTAGGACCACACTGCTTGACAGTGCCCACAGACCAGTCGATGTGAGGGTTATGGCTGTGAAGCCAGGGGTAGCCAAGGACGAGAGGGAACTCGGAACAGGAGATCAGATGAAAGTTCATTACTTCCTGGTGTTGGGAAACTGAAAGTCGCAAGGGGGTAGTGACGCGAGTGACATGTCCAGATCCCAGAGGGCTTCCATCCAACGTAGTAACCCTCATGGAGTCCCTTAGAGGTTCAGAGGGGACGCTATTCTCCTTCACCCAGATACCATCCATGAAGTTTCCTGCGGCTCCAGAGTCTACCAAGGCTTGAAGGGGAACTCGGAGCTGGGACCGATAGGAGCTAGGGCGAGAGGTCTATGGTTGAGCTCTCTCTCTCTCAGACGCTGGTCTATGCGAGAGGCCAACTTGATCAGGGACTCGAGGTTGTCCGGTGGATCCCGAGTGGCCAGTTCATCTTGGATGGTGTCGGAAAGACCCTTCAGAAAGCACACTGTGAGCGCCTCGTTGTTCCAGCCACTCGCTGCTGCGGAACTGGATGGCATAGTCCGTTACGCTGCGCCGACCTTGGTTGGAGAGTCAGGAGATGTTTGGCTGAGTCAGGGCCGCTGGTAGGACCTTGAAACACTCGCTTGAATTCCTCAGCAAAGGCAGAGTAGCTGGCACAGCAGGGACTTTGGGCATCCTACACAGCAGTAGCCCAGGCCAGGGCTTTTTCCGACAGCAGGGTGATCATATATGCGATCTTGGACCGGTCGGTGGGAAACGATGAGGTTTGCAGCTCGAAGGCGAGAGAACATTGGGTGAAAAACCCCTTACAAGCACCTGAGAACCGTTGGGGAGGCGGAAGACGAGGTTCAGCCAGGGGGTTAACTGCCACAGGCACTTGAATCTGAGGTACTGGGGCGGGAGCGGTTGTCAGCATCTCCGACAGAAGTTGAGAATGTCTAACCATTAAGGCATCTTGCTGAACCAGAGCGGCTTCATGGTGTTGGACAGTCCCCTCGTGGTGGGACAGCGGGGCAAAAAGGTCTTAGGAACTGGCTGCCTCTGGGTTCATTTGGCTCTGTGTTTCTGTCAAGACCCGGTACGAACTTGGGTCTCCGGTGTGAGAAAGTCACTTAGCAAACTGAGCCACTAATAGTCGGCAGAACCCAGAAGATGAGGCTGACACAGCAGTACTTGAGACAGTGTTTTAATAAAGTAAAAAGGAAAGTTCTTCAGGCAAAAATATAAATCGACAACGTCAAAAGTAATTCCAAGAGAAAAAGGTAATCCTTCATGTCAAAAGGTAAATCCACAAGGTGGAAGGTACAGCAGGAAAAAGCCTCAAAAGATAATCAAAAATAAATCAACGAGAACAAAAACAGAGTACCACAAGAGAGTCCAACTGGAGCAACAAATGTTCACAGCATCGCTGGGGCTGGGTGCTAACATTCAAACACAGAGCAAAGAACTGAGAAAAACTAAGGGTTTAAATATATTCAAGGGAAACGAGGCACAGGTGCAAATAATAACTGGAAACAAGGGAAAACAAAAGGGTCAAAAAGCATAATGGGGGCATCTAGTGGCCAAAACCAGAACAATCCTGGCCAAATCCTGACAGCGTTCAGTTCACAAATCCAAATTCATGACGCACGAGCAGACGAAAAGTCAAAAAGTTCCGTTACAGTCCGTAGAAACATGTCAAATGAAGTATAGAATCAATCTTTACGATGTTTTTAACCTAAATCTTCAATAATGTTCCAACTGGAGAATTCCTTTGTCTGTAGAATTGCAATGGAACAGAGCTCGCTCTCACGTGAACGAGCGTCACGAGCTCATGGCACTCTGCCAGACACCTGGCTCAAACAGCCCGTATGAGCCCCCACTTCACAGTAGAAGCATAAAACAAGGTTCTAAAGACTGTTGACATCTAGTGGAAGCCTTAGGAAGTGCAACATGACCAATATCCCACTGTATCTTCAGTAGGGAATGAGTTGAAAAACGACAAACGTCAGATTTCCCAATTCCTGGATGGATTTTTTCTCAGGTTTTTGCCTGCCACATGAGTTCTGTTATACTCACAGACATCATTCAAACAGTTTTAGAAACTTCAGAGTGTTTCCCATCCAAATATTATTCCATCCTAATAATATGCATATCTTATCTTCTGGGACTGAGTAGCAGGCAGTTTACTCTGGGCACCTTATTCATCCAAGCTACTCAATACTGTCCCCAGCCATAAGAAGTTCGCTACAGCATACAATGAGGCGATTCTGTGCTTGCAAACAGCTTGTGGAAACAGTTTGGGGAAGGCCCTTTCCTGTTTCAGCATGCCAATGCCACGATGCACAAGCAAGGTCAGTACAGAAATGGTTTGTCGAGACCGATGTGGAAGAACTTGACTGGTCTGCACAGAGCCCTGACCTAAACCCTATCGAACACCTTTGGAATGAATTGGAATGCTGACAGGAGGGAGCGTAATCATCGACTGACACTAATTAGCATAACGCAACGGGCATAAATATTCCTAGAAAATATTCCTATTCATGAAAATCACAAGTGAAATATATTGAGACACAGCTTAGCCTTTTGTTAATCACCGTGTCATCTCAGATTTTCAAAATATGCTTTACAGCCAAAGCTAGACAAGCATTTGTGTAAGTTTATCGATAGCCTAGCATAGCATTTTGTCCAGCTAGCAGCAGGTAACTTGGTCACGGAAATCAGAAAAGCAACCAAATTAAATCGTTTACCTTTGATGAGCTTCGGATGTTTTCACTCACGAGACTCCCAGTTAGATAGCCAATGTTCCTTTTTTCCCAAAATATTATTTTTGTAGGCGAAATAGCTCCGTTTGTTCTTCACGTTTGGCTGAGAAATCGCCCGGAAATTGCAGTCACGAAAACGCCGAAAAATATTCAAAATTAGCTCCATAACATCGACAGAAACATGGCAAACGTTGTTTATAATCAATCCTCAAGGTGTTTTTCAAATATCTATTCGGTAATATATCCACCGGGACAATTAGTTTTTCAGTAGGACCGATTGGAATAATGGCTACCTCTGTATTTTACGCGAGAATCACTCTGGGAGCATCAGGTGACCACTTGCGCAATGTAGCCGCTTACGGGTATTCTTCAACATAAATGCGTAAAACTATGTCACAATGCTGTAGACACCTTGGGGAATACGGAGAAAAAAGTAATCTGGTTGATAGCCCATTCACTGCTCAATAGGGACGCATTGGAACGCAGCGCTTTCAAAACATGAGGCACTTCCGGATTGGATTTTTCTCAGGCTTTTGCCTGCAACATCAGTTCTGTTATACTCACAGACAATATTTTTACAGTTTTGGAAACTTTAGAGTGTTTTCTATCCTAAGCTGTCAATTATATGCATATTCTAGCATCTTACGTTATTTTTCCAAAAATGAAAATACTGCCCCCTAGTCATGCTCTTGTGGCTGAATGGAAGTAAGTCCCCACAGCAATGTTCCAACATCTAGCGGAAAGCCTTCCAAGAAGAGTGGAGGCTGTCATAGCAGCAAAAGGGGGACCAACTCCTATATTAATACCCATGGTTTTGGAATGAGATGTTTGATAAGTAGGTGTCCACATACTTTTGGTGTGGTAGTGTATCTCTCTGTTATGCTTGGGAATACTTTGGACTAGATTTCTAAAATAAATATAATTTGGAGCTGGTTTTCTGGTGTTTTTACAGCCCCCCCCCAAAAAAATTGTTTTTTTGGTAGCCAAATAAAATCACAAATTGGGAAACCCTGGCTGTTAGTTGGGGAACCCTGCTATAGTCCTATCATATTAAGCCAATATTGGCTATAGCTTATAGCTAAGTTTGTCACAGTTGTGAAATATGTTTTAATCAAATAGCCTAGTAGTCAGTCATAATCACTCTTATGTGTCACTCTAATCACTATATAGTGATTATCACTATAATCACTCTAATCACTATTAGTTTTGCCTGTCCTTGGTCCACTCTGTACAGTCATTGTGTGTGTCCCAAATGGCATCATATTCCCTATACAGTATACTAACAGTATAGTGCACTACTTTTGACCTGAGCCCTATGGCACCTGCACTGAATAGGGAATAGGGGGCCATTTGGAACACACACAATTGAATTGTCCCGTGTGGTGCAATTGGTAGAGCATGGCGCTTGCAACGGCATGTATGTGAGTTTGATTGCCACGGAGGATCCGTATGAAAAAGTGTGAACATGTGTCCACTCAGTTCTGTACGTCACTTTGGATTAGAGCGTCTGCTAAATGACAAAGTCTGAATGTAAAATTGTGTGAACGTTAGGGGTGTTGTAGGGAGCATTCACTCTGTGATGCTCTACAGATTGAGGGTAAAGGGGGGAGAGATCACAAGAAGGAAGCTCTAGAGTTTCACAGTCAACCCTGAGAGAGAAGTACCTACCTGGCCAGAGGAAAGACAGTGCTGAGAGGAGGAGATGAGTGTACAAACACATGGGATCACTTCCTGTGTTTTTCCTCTTACTCCCCTCTTCTTTCCAGTCTGCTGCTCTCATTTTGTGTCAATCCATCACCGAGAATGTTTGCCCTGCTGTTCATCAATCTATACACCCATGCAGATTTCCAATGTGGGGCCTAATAAATGCTTCGGTTATGCTAATATAAGCACTGTCAGAGTTCACTATTTCCAGGGCTTGGCAGAAAAATGGTTCTTTGCCTAGTATCCTGACACACGTCAGACCTTTGATTAAAAGTCTATATAATCATAATAGTCTCACAACCAGTTAATAACTCCAATGTTGTTATTGTATGTCTAGTTTTATTGCGGATGGCAATTGTTTGATTGTCAGTCACCTGAAATATGGAACAGGAACTGATGTCTTTATATCCTGCATTTTCTCCTTCTTTCATTGTCCGCCCCCTCTCTTACTATAATAATTTCCAGGCATATTTGCATGAGATGCCATTTGAATACTGTTTTATATACTGTATATTACCTGAGTTAGGGCTGGCTGATATATCAAATTAATTTGATTAATTGATTGATGTTTTTATGTTTTTGCGTGATATTCCAAATGCCAGTATCACAGATTGTATTTTTTTTTGTATTTTTCATTTTTATGAGCGTTTATGTCCGCTTGAGCTCATGTTGTCTTTTTGGTCTTGTATCGTTCACTCCTTCTGTGCTGTGCACCTTCCCATGTACACCAAAGATCTGTATATAATGACGAGGTGCTCATGTCTCCGCCTTAACAATGGGAGTTGTTATCTCAAAGGCGGGAAGGCAGGAGACAAGATTAGGTTCAAAATAAGCGCATAGAAACACATTGGGCTTATTTTGGACAGATTTTGGTGAGAGTGAATCCTCTCGCTTTGCCTCTTTCTCCCAAGCCCCTCCCCCTACCACTCACAACAACAAAGATCAGAGGTCACTTCTTCCTCTCTGAAGAGATTTCAACTTGCTATTTGCATTTGAGGCTTGGCCCAACAGAATCGGTCATATGGACACCAAAACACATGGAGACATTATTTTACTGTAATATCCTTTCAAACTATACCCTGTTTATGTTTCAACTTCTCACATTTTGAGCAGAGCAGACACTTCTAAAACGGATGTACTGTACCAATGAGCATTAATTCTGGAAAATGTATGCTCAGTTTGTCGCGTGCGCATTACGGTACCACGTATCGCAAGCAGCATTTTAGTCAAATAAAGATTGCTATACGAGCTGTTTAGTCTGCGTTTTATGTATGTGTGATAAGCATAAAACTATTATATAAGGAAATAGGAACTCGTTCTCGTTCTAAGAAATAAGGTAGGCCACTGAACAAAGTGGACAGGTTTGTATGCTGTTCAAACAGATGGAGACGGACAGAAGTTTGTGTTCATAACAATTCAACTGTTTTGCCTTATTAGCTGAATTAAGAGATAGTGAAATTATACCTAGATACAAGTTGGCTAAACTTGAAATATGAATATTAGCTGACTACTCACTAGCACTAACTTCCGGCGCCGACAGAGATGGCCGCCTCGCTTCGCGTTCCTAGGAAACAATGCAGGATTTTGTTTTTTTACGTGTTATTTCTTACATACATAAACAACTACCTCTTTCCCAACTGTATTTAATTTATATATTTATTTTGCTCCTTTGCACCCCATTATTTTTATTTCTACCTTGCACATTCTTCCATTGCAAAACTACCATTCCAGTGTTTTACTTGCTATATTGTATTTACTTTGCCACCATGGCCTTTTTTGCCTTTACCTCCCTTCTCACCTCATTTGCTCACATTGTATATAGACTTGTTTATACTGTATTATTGACTGTATGTTTGTTTTACTCCATGTGTAACTCTGTGTCGTTGTATCTGTCGAACTGCTTTGCTTTATCTTGGCCAGGTCGCAGTTCTAAATGAGAACTTGTTCTCAACTTGCCTACCTGGTTAAATAAAGGTGAAATAAAACATTGGTACCCCAGGTAATCTTAGGTTTCATTACATACAGTCGGGAGGAACTACTGAATATAAGAGCAACGTCAACTCACCATCATTACGACCATGTATATGACTTTCCCGAAGCGGATCCTGTGTTCTGCCTTCCACCCAGGACAATGGATCGGATCCCAGCCGGCGACCCAAAACAACGACGTTGTAAAAGGGGCAAACAAAGCGGTCTTCTGGTCAGGCTCCGGAGACGGGCACATCGCGCACCGCTCCCGAGCATAGTACTCTCCAATGTCCAGTCTCTTGACAACAAGGTTGATGAAATCTGAGCAAAGGTAGCATTCCAGAGAGACATCAGAGACTGTAACGTTCTTTGCTTCACGGAAACATGGCTCACTCAAGAGACGCTATCGGAGTCAGTGCAGCCAGCTGGTTTCTTCACGCATCGCGCCGACAGAAACAAGCATCTTTCTGGTAAGAAGAGGGGCGGAGGGTAGGCCTTATGATTAACGAGACGTGGTGGGATCATAACAACATACAGGAACTCAAGTCCTTCTGTTCACCTGACTTAGAATTCCTCACAATCAAATGTCGACCGCATTATCTACCAAGGGAATTCTCTTTGATTATAATCACAGCCGTATATATTCCCCCCAAGCAGACACATCGATGGCCCTGAACAAACTTTATTTGACTCTTTGTAAACTGGAAACCACATATCCTGATGCTGCATTCATTGTAGCTGGGGATTTTAACAAGGATAATCTGAAAACAAGACTCCCTAAATTCTATCAGCATATCGATTGCGCAACCAGGGCTAGTAAAACCCTGGATCATTGTTATTCTAACTTCCGCGACGCATATAAGGCCCTACGCCGCCCTCCTTTCAAAAAAGCTGACCACGACTCCAGTTTGTTGCTTCCAGCCTACAGACAGAGACTAAAACAAGAAGCTCCCGCGCTCAGGTCTGTTCAACGCTGGTCTGACCAATCTAATTCCACGCTTCAAGACTGCTTCGATCACGTGGATTGGGATATGTTCCACATTGCGTCCAACAACAACATTGATGAATACGCTGATTCGGTGAGCGTATTGGAAAGTGCATTGACAATGTTATACCCACAGAAACTATTAAAACATTCCCAAACCAGAAACCGTGGATTGATGGCAACATTCGCGCAAAACTGAAAGCGCGAACCACTGCTTTTAACCAGTGCAAGGTGACCGGAAACATGACCGAATACAAACAGTGTAGCTATTCCCTCCGCAAGGCAATCAAACAAGCTAAGCGTCAGTATAGAGACAAAGTAGAGTCGCAATTCAACAGCTCAGACACAAGAGGTATGTGACAGGGTCTACAGTCAATCACGGATTACAAAAAGAAAACCAGCCTCGTCGCAGACCAGGATGTCTTGCTCCCAGACAGACTAAATCACTTTTTTGCTCGCTTTGATAATACAGTGCCACTGACACGGTCCGCTACCAAAACCTGCGGACTCTCCTTCACTGCAGCCGAAGTGAGTAAAACATTTAAACGTGTTAACCCTCGCAAGGCTGCAGGCCCAGATGGCATCCCCAGCCGCGTCCTCAGAGCATGTGCAGACCAGCTGGCTGGTGTGTTTACGGACATATTCAATCAAAACTTATCCAAGTCTGCTGTTCCCACATGCTTCAAGAGGGCCACCATTGTTCCGGTTCCCAAGAAAGCTAAGGTAACTGAACTAAATGACTACCACCCCATAGCACTCAATTCCGTCACTTCGAAGTGTTTTAAGAGACTAGTCAAGGACCATATCACCTCCACCCTACCTGACGCCCTAGACCCACTCCAATCTGCTTACTGCTCCAATAGGTCCACAGACGACGCAATCGCAACCACACTGCACACTGCCCTAACCCATCTGGACAAGAGGAATACCTATGTGAGAATGCTGTTCATCGACTACAGCTCAGCATTTAACACCATAGTTCCCTCCAAACTCGACCCCGCCCTGGATCTCGAACCCGCCCTGTGCAACTGGGTACTGGAATTCCTGACGGGCCGCCCCCAGGTGGTGAGGGTAGGTAACAACATCTCCACCCCGCTTATCTTCAACACTGGGGCTCCACAAGGGTGCGTTCTCAGCCCTCTCCTGTACTCCCTGTTCACCCACGATTGCGTGGCCATGCACGCCTCCAACTCAATCATCAAGTTTGCGTACCGACACTACAGTGGTAGGCTTGATTACCAACAACGACGAGACGGCCTACAGCGAGGAGGTGAAGGCCCTCGGAGTGTGGTGTCAGGAAAATAACCTCACACTCAACGTCAACAAAACAAAGGAGATGATTGTGGACTTCAGGAAACAGCAGAGGGAGCACCCCCCTATCCACATTGACGGGACAGTAGTGGAGAGGGTAGTAAGTTTTAAGTTCCTCGGCGTACACATCACGGACAAACTGAATTGGTCCACCCACACAGACAGCGTTGTGAAGAAGGCGCAGCAGCGCCTCTTCAACCTCCGGAGGCTGAAGAAATTTGGCTTGTCACCAAAAGCACTCACAGACTCCTACAGATGCACAATCGAGAGCATCCTGTCTTGCTGTATCACCGCCTGGTACGGCAACTGCTCTGCCCACAACTGTAAGGCTCTCCAGAGGGTAGTGAGGTCTGCACAACGCATCACTGGGGGCAAACTACCTGCCCTCCAGAACACCTACATCACCCGATGTCACAGGAAGGCCAAAAAGATCATCAAGGACAACAACCACCCGAGCCACTGCCTGTTCACCCCGCTACCATCCAGAAGGAGAGGTCAGTACAGGTGCATCAAAGCAGGGACCGAGAGACTGAAAAACAGCTTCTATCTCAAGGCCATCAGACTGTTAAACAGCCACCACTAACATTAAGTGGCTGCTGCCAACATACTGACTCAACTCCAGCCACTTTAATTATGGAAATTTATGGAAATGTATGTAAAAATGTATCACTAGCCACTTTAAACAATGCCACTTAATATAATATAATGTTTACATACCCTACATTACTCATCTCATATGTATATGTATATACTGTACTCTATATCATCTACTGCATCTTTATGTAATACATGTATCACTAGCCACTTTGTTTACATACCCTACATTACTCATCTCATATGTATATACTGTACTCGATACCATCTACTGCATCTTGCCTTTGCCGTTCTGTACCATCACTCATTCATATATCTTTATGCACATATTCTTTATCCCCTTACATTTGTGTGTATATGGTAGTAGTTGTGGAATTGTTAGGTTAGATTACTCGTTGGTTATTACTGCATTGTCGGAACTAGAAGCACAAGCATTTCGCTATTAACATCTGCTAACCGTGTGTATGTGTCAAATAAAATTTGATTTGATTTGAAAAGCACGTAGGCTTGTGCTTGAGAGATTGTAATGCCTGCTACATTATTGGTGAATGTGCATTATGCATGGTTCTGGTTACATTTGTAATTAAAAGGGCATTTTTATAGACCGACCTGAAAGTGATTGCAAAAAAGCAGTTACAACTATTTTGATAAAATAATGTACTTAATTAGTGGGTCTTATGGTTGTGGAAGGAATATATTCAGCCGAAGTATAATTACACAAACTTTGAATTCATTAGATTATTTATGACTGTTTTAAATGCAGTGGATTTGACCTTCAATTGTAGAACAATCTTAATTTAGAGAAAACTTTTTTTTAAATTGAAATATATCGTGAATTGCTTGAAAAAAATTGAACACGTTTAGAGTTTTAGGCCACATCAGCCAAACTTGAGTCAGCATCTGAGTTCTGTTATGAACTTTATTTCAAGCCAGTATGAGCCAGTTTGGGATTTATTTGCCAACTGAACACTGCATCTTAACCAGAATGTTTTCATCCTCTTTAAAACACAGACATGTTGGTTACCTGAAAGACTAGTCTACCTCTGTCACATTTGTCATATGGAGGAGACCAAGGCGCAGGGTGGTAAGAATACATACTTATTTTAATGAAGAATAAACACTGAACAAACTATACAAAATGACCGTGAAGGTATGAGACACGAGTACTGACAGGCAACTACACATAGACAATAACCAACAAAATACCCAATGAACATGGCTACCTAAATATGGTCCCCAATCAGAGACAACGATAAACAGCTGCCTCTGATTGAGAACCAATCTAGGCAACCATAGACATATAAACCCCCAGACATACAAAACCCCTAGACAATACAAAAACTAAACAAACCACCCCTTGTCACACCC
Source organism: Oncorhynchus kisutch (assembly GCF_002021735.2). Taxonomy (NCBI): domain Eukaryota; kingdom Metazoa; phylum Chordata; class Actinopteri; order Salmoniformes; family Salmonidae; genus Oncorhynchus; species Oncorhynchus kisutch. Next base: position 20,754,496 of record NC_034203.2, read on the forward strand.
TGACCTAACCAAAATAATAAAGAAAACAAAGATAACTAAGGTCAGGGCGTGACAGTACCCCCCCCCCCCCCAAAGGTGCGGACTCCCGGCCGCAAACCTAAACACATATGGGAGTGCCTGGGTGGGCATCTAACTTTGGTGGCGGCTCTGGCTCTGGTTGCCGCCCCCCTTCTTTACATTGAGCCCTCCGCCCTTGTAGCACTGACCCGTGGATCATCACCGGAGGCCCTGGGCTGAGGATCGTCGCTGGAGACCCCGGGCTGGGGCCCGTCGCTGGAGGTTCAGGACTGTGGCCCGTCGTTGGAAGTTCCGGACGGGGTACTGTCACCAGACGCTCTGGACTGGGTACTGTCACCGGACGCTCTGGACTGGGTACTGTGGTCGGACGCTCTGGACTGGGTACTGTCACCGGACGCTCTGGACTGGGTACTGTCACCGGACGCTCTGGACTGGGTACTGTCACCAGACGCTCTGGACTGGGTACTGTCACCGGACGCTCTGGACTGGGTACTGTCACCGGACGCTCTGGACTGGGTACTGTCACCGGACGCTCTGGACTGGGTACTGTCACCGGACGCTCTGGACTGGGTACTGTCGCCAGACGCTCTGGACTGCCGAGGCACACTGTAGGCCTGATGCGTGGTGCCGGCACTGGTGGTACCGGGCTGGGGACACGCACCTCAGGGCGAGTGCGAGTAGCAGGAAAAGGGCGTACTGGACTGCCGAGGCGTACTATAGGCCTGGTGCGTGGTGCCGGCACTGGTGGTACCGGGCTGGGGATACGCACCTCAGGGCGAGTGCGGGGAGCAGGGCGTACTAGACCCTAGAGGCACACTGGAGGACGCCTGGTGCGTGGTGTTGGCACTGGTGTTACTGGGCTGGTGACACTCACCTCAGGGCGAGTGCGGGGAGGACGCACAGGATACACTGGACCTAGGAGACGCATTGGAGATCCAGAACATAGAGCTGGCTCAATACGTCCCGGCTGGACGTCCTGGCTGGATGCCCCGGTGTCTTCAGTGCGCTAGAATAGCGCACTGGAGACACCGTGCGCATCTCTGCATAACACGGTGCTTGACCAGTAACACGCTCCCCACGGTAAGCACGAGGAGTTGGCTCAGGTCTCATACCTGACTCAGCCAATCTCCTCGTGTGCCCCTGCCAAAACAAATCTTGGGGCTGCCTCTCGGGCTTCCGTGCTAGCCGTGTACCTTCATATCGTCGCTGTTCCTCTATTCTCCTGTATTTCTCCTCGTAGTATCGCCGTTCCGCTTTCATTGCCTCTAACTCCTCCTTAGGACAGCGATACTCTCCCGGCTGTGTCCAGGGTCCTGCTCCATCTAATGCCTCCTCCTGGTCCATTTCCCCATTAATTGCTGTTCCTCCTTTTCACGCTGCTTGGTCCTGGTTTGGTGGGTTATTCTGTCACGTGCGTCATATGGAGGAGACCAAGGCACAGCGTGATAAGAATACATACTTCTTTTAATGAAGAATAAACACTGAACAAACTATACAAAACGACCGTGAAGATATGAGACACGAGTACTGACAGGCAACTACACATAGACAATAACCCACAAAATACCCAATGAATATGGCTACCTAAATATTGTCCCCCATTAGAGACAACGATAAACAGCTGCCTCTGATTGAGAACCAATCTAGGAAACCATTGACATATAAACCCCTAGACATACAAAAACCCCTAGACAATATAAAAACTAAACAAACCACCCATGTCACACCCTGACCTAACCAAAATAATAAAGAAAACAAAGATAACTAAGGTCAGGGCGTGACAACCTCACATGTGTTAAAGTTGCATTTTGCAGAAATCGCTCTGTCATTTCCTGGTGGCTATATCTCTAATGGTTTATTTAATTTCAGTTTTGACATAAAGATAAGCTAGCATAGTGTAGAAAATCATTGTAGTATTTAAACCGCTGTGGAAAATAATTTCCATAACCAAAAATATTGTTGTTTCAGCTGTTTGAAGCTGGTGCACAAAACCGAAAGGAAAAGAAGCAAAAACAAAAATGAAGAACGGGAAGCATAGAAATAGCACACTTAGATAGTACAGATCTACCACATCTTAGACTTGCTTTCAAGTAGAATGATAGATATATAACTCACATTTCTATGTGAATGTGGTCGAGAAGTTACATATTGCCACTTTAAGATGTTTGCAACAGAATTGTTGCCTTATTGTGAGAGATTTAACTGCAGAGGGTCAAAGGCCATTTTCATTAAGGAAAAAAACAACACTTTTGACAAGGATGAATGAGAACCAGATAGGTTACTTATAGAGGTGGATTTATCTCTATCCTCTATCTTTGTCTCTCTGTCTCTTTCTTTCTCTCTCTCGCTCTCTTTCCATCCATCCATCCCTGTCTCTCTATCCTTCCCTCTCTCTCTCTTGCCAAACCTCTCTCTCTCTCCAAATCTCTCTCACACATTCTCTCTACCCCTCTGTCTGTGGCTCCACATGAAAGAGCATGTTGACTGGAGAGAGGGCAGCTGGCGGTCTGAAACAAAAGGAGCCTTCTAGCTGCTCTTAGTCTCTCTTTCAGCTGTCTCTTTTATAGCCCGGGCTCCGGCCTGTTTGTAAATCAAATCTGTCTCACTGGCCATAGAGAAGATGGAATCCGGTTGCCTAGGTTTTATCGTAGAAAAATGCAAAAACTCAGTTAAAGCAGGATGGAGCTGAATCAGGGCCCATGGCAAAAGTTCAATCCCACAATGCACCTGGACTGACATCCGTCTCCTGCTTCTTTATTAAAATCGGCGTCTGTAGCCGAATCCACATTTGTGACCGATCGACCTCAAATCGGTCTTATGTAGCAAAGAAATTTGAAATGGTGTTGGATAAATGTAGATAATCAGAGCTAGAAAATTATATATCATACACTGCTGTTGAGGAACACTGGGAAAGGTATTCTGCTTTGAAAGTTGATAAACCACTTTTGAGAAAATGGTGCAATGGTACAACTACTGGGGAGCTCTTCATTGTCTACACCCATTGAGCATCTTTCACACCCTTGGGCCTCCCGAGTGGCGCAGCGGTCTAAGGCACTGCATCGCAGTGGTAGAGGCGTCACTACAGATCCAGGTTTGATCTCGGGCCCAGGAGATCCATGAGGCAGCGCACAATTAGCCTAGCATCATCTGGTTTAGGGGAGGGTTTGGCCGGCCGGGATGTCTTTGTCCCATCGCGCTGTAGCTAATCCTGTGGCATGCCGGGCGTATGCACACTGACACGGTCACCAGTTGGACGGTGTTTCCTCCGACACATTGGTGCGGCTGGCTCCAGTGTGTCAAGAAGCAGTGCGGCTTGGCAAGGACATGTTTCGTAGGATGCATGGCTCTCAACCTTCACCTCTCCCATGTCCGTACAGGAGTTGCAGCGATGGGACAAGACTGTAACTACAAATTTGATATCACAAAGAAGGGGTAAAAAAAAATCGAATCACATGCGCCGATTACAGTGAAATGCTTACTTACAAGCCCTTAACCAACAATGCAGTTTTAAGAAAATACCTTAAAAAATAAGAGATAAGAATAACAAATTATTAAAGAGCGGCAGTAAATAACAATAGCGGGGCTATATACAGAGGGTACCGGTACAGAGTAAATGTGCGGGGACACCGTTGTCGAGGTAATTGAGGTTATATGTACATGTAGGTAGAGTTATTCAAGTGACTATGCATAGATAATAACAGAGAGCAGCAATGTTCTGGGGGGGCGGGGGCAATGCAAATAGTCTGGGTAGTCATTTGATTAGCTGTTCAAGAGTCTTATGGCTTGCGGGTAGAAGCTATTTAGGAGCCTCTTGTACATAGACTTGGTGCTCCAGTACCGCTTGGGTGCGGTAGTAGAGAGAACAATCTATGACTAGGGTCGCTGGAGTCTTTGACAATTTTTAGGGCCTTCCTCTGACACCGCCTGGTATAGAGGTCTTGGATGGCAGGAAGCTTGGCCCCACTGATGTACTGGGCCATACGCACTACCCTCTGTAGTGCCTTGTGGTCGGAGGCCGAGCAGTTGCCATACCAGGCAGTGATGCAACCTGCCAGGATGCTCTCGATGGTGCAGCTGTAAAACCTTTTGAGGGTCTGAGGACCCTTGACAAATCTTTTCAGTCTCTTGAGGTAGGTTTTGTCGTGCCCTCTTCACGACTGTCTTGGTGTGCATGGACCATGTTAGTTCGTTGATGTGGACGCCACGGAACTTGAAGCTCTCAATCTGCTCCACTACAGCCCTGTTGATGAAAATAGGGGCGTGCTCGGTCCTCCTTTTCCTATAGTCCACAATCATGTCCTTTGTCTTGATCACGTTGAGGGAGAGGTTGCTGTCCTTGCACCACACGGTCAGGTCTCTAACCTCCTCCCTATAGGCAGTCTCATCGTTGTCGGTGATCAGGCCTACCACTGTTGTGTCATCAGCAAACTTAATGATGGTGTTGGAGTCGTGTCTGGCCTTGCAGTCATGAGTGAACATGGAGTACAGGAGGGGACTGAGCACGCACCCCTGAGGGGGGGTCAGCATGGCGGATGTGTTGTTACCTTCCCTTACCACCTGGGGGCGGCCCTTCAGGAAGTCCAGGATCCAGTTGCAGAGTGAGGTGTTTAGTCCCAGGGTCCTTAGCTTAGTGATGAGCTTTAAGGGCACTATGGTGTTGAATGCTAAGCTGTAGTCAATGAACAGCATTCTCACATAGGTGTTCCTTTTGTCCAGGTGTGAAAGGGCAGTGTGGAGTGCAATAGATATTGCATCATCTGTGGATCTGTTGGTGCAGTATGCAAATTGGACTGGGTCTAGGGTTTCCGGGATAATGGTGTTGATGTGAGCGATGACCAGCCTTTCAAAGCATTTCATGGCATGAGTGGCTTGAGACCTGAGTGCTACGGGTCGGTAGTCATTTAGTGTTCTTGGGCACAGGGACTATGGTGGTCTGCTTGAAACATGTAGGTAGTACAGACTCAGTCAGGGAGAGGTTGAAAATGTCAGTGAAGACACTTGCCAGTTGGTCAGCGCGTGTTCAGAGTACCCGTCCTGGTAATCTGTCTGGCCCTGTGGCCTTGTGAATGTTGACCTGTTTAAATGTTTTCCGGAAAAACTGGTGCTCTCATGCATGTTTCAGTGTTAGCTAGTTGTTTAGCTCGTCTGGTAGGCCAGTGTCGCTGGGAAGCGACACTGTGCTTCCTCTTGTAGTCTGTAATAGTTTGCAGGCCCTGCCACATCTGACGAGTGTAGGAGCCAGTGTAGTACAATTCGATCTTAGTCCTGTATTGACGCCTGTTTAATGGTTCGTCGGAGGGCATATCGGGATTTCTTATAAGCTTCCGGGTTAGAGTCCCGCTCCTTGAAAGCGGCAACTCTACCCTTTAGCTAAGTGTGAATGTTGCCTGTAATCCATGGATTCTGGTTGGGGTATGTACAGTCACTGTGGGGACGACATCCTTGATGCACTTATTGATAAAGCCAGTGACTGATGTGGTGTACTCCTCAATGCCATCGGAAGAATCCCGGAACATATTCCAGTCTGTGCTAGCAAAACAGTCCTATAGTTTAGCATCTGCTTCATCTTACCACTTTTTTATTGACCAAGTCACTGGTCCTTCCTGCTTCAATTTTTGCTTGTGAGCAGGAATCAGGAGGATAGCATTATGGTCAGATTTGCCAAATGGAGGGCAAGGGTGAGCTTTGTACACCTCTGTGTGTAGAGTAAAGGTGAACTATAATTTTTTTTCCCACTGGTTGCACATTTAATATGCTGATAGAAATGAGGTAAAACTGATTTAAGTTTCCCTGCATTAAAGTGCCCGGCCATTAGGAGCGCTGCCTCTGGTTGAGCATTTTCCTGTTTTCTTATGGCGGTATACAGCTCATTGAGTGAGGTCTGTGGTGGTATGTAGTCAGCTACGAAAAATACAGATGAAAACTCTCTAGGTAGATAGTATTGTCTACAGCTTATCATGAGATACTCTACCTCAGGCGAGAAAAACCTTGAGACTTCCTTAGATATCGTGCACCAGCTGTTGTTTACATAAATGCATAGGCCCCCGCCCCATGTCTTACCAGAGGGTACTGTTCGTGTCATGCCGATAGAGTGTATAACTCATCATCTGTGTGTTCTTAATGTTGACGTTCAGCCATGACTCTGTGAAACATAAGATATTATACTAATTATACTAAGTTTTACTGATAAAAATTAATTCACACCCTCGTAAGCCCCACCCATCTCTTTAAGGATTCATATGTGAGGCCATGTGCTTAAACTTAGTGAGTAGTTGCGTAAACAACAAAAGATTTCAAGACTTGAAGTGGTAAAAGTAGTAGCCTACAATAAGGAAAAAAATCTGGTAAAAATACACTTGATCAAGTCCTTGGCCAATACAGAAGATGTAAACGGTACAGTGAAATGGTTACTTGCATATTTGCATAGTAGCAATATCCAAAATAGAAAATGTCCAGATTAAAATATTTTATGAATATTATATAATTAGGTGATGCTTACCCAGACAAACATGTCAAAATTGATGGGTTGTGAAAGAAATGCAATAACCACCCCCCAGCCACATCTAGCTAAGTGGATGGGTCACTGTTGTCTAGACATGTAAACATGTTCTTGAAATACAATAGATGGCCGTAATCAACCCCAGATACACCTGGCTTATTTGATGGGTCATGTAATCTTTTGGCAAAGTGGATTATTTTGATGGACATGTAGCTAGCTAAACAATGAACCATAATCCTAACCCATAGCTACAGTATAAACGGATTGTCATAGCTAGCCACCGTGCATGAAATACTATGGTATGAATCTGCAGGTAGCTAAAGCTAAGCAACTAGGTTCAATGTTAAGTAGATAACATTAGGCTATAACTAGCAATGCAAATTGCTTTCTGAGATACAAATAATATTACGACACAGATTATACCCGTAACATTAGCTAGCGAGCCAGCAAGCTAATGTTCGCCAGCTAACTAACAGTACACTTTAACTTGCAATGAAACTACTTTCTGACAAAATTATAAACCTATAATATCTGCAAATGTAGCTAGACTCTGGCCCGCGTACATGGATGAACGATTCACGGCTTTAACTAAGTAAGACGTCCTGGGTCTTTTCAATTTTGTTTGTAGCTAGCTACAGCTTGATTGGCCCGATGTGTCAAGTCACTCCGGTTCACACTGACCGTGTGCAGAAAGTAGTCTATCACAACTTTTTCCCACTGATCTTTGTCGATAGCGCCTGTTAAATTCAGGGCAGCAATGTTGTTGAGAGCAGTAGCAACACTTTTGCAATTCTTCATGGCTAACGTTATATCTTTCAAAAAAGCCACAGTAGCAATGATTATCTACACATACTGAGCAGCTCATGTTATAGACAGAAGTGTGCTACTTTACATGGCCTACGAATCCGAACTCTCAGCATGTCGAGCCCATCCATTATCTCAGCCAATCATGGTTAGTGGGAAGGGTCCTGTCTTTTTCCGGTGGCTAATCCAACGAGTCTCATAATTTATCAATTGTATTCATAATTATAGATGTCATGCAAGTTTGTTATTAAGGCACATGAAAGTTCCCATGTTCCAGGATGCATTTATGCCAAAAAACACATTTTGATTAAAAAAATAAAAACTTTCAATTGCCTCTCTTGTGAAGTAGTGACGTGCGACATACGCCTAGCTTCTTGAAACGGGTCACATTTATGCTTACGTACAGTATTCTCAAGATGGCATATGTAGTTCTATTCTATCTAAGACAAATATGTATTTGTGATGGCCAGATTCACTGCTTGTCAAATCTTCATCATTATTATCATTGTCTTCAACATCAACATCACCTCTTTACATTTCTGCTTACTGACACATTTTATGCCAATGTACCATATTCTCAAAATCACATCTGTGGTTCGGGGACTGATTTTTGTCGGATATGAACATAGACATCATTACAATTATCATTATTGTTGTCATCATCATGACCGTCACCATAATCATCACGATCATCACCACCATCTACATCAATACAGGCTGGAATGTGTTCAGATTAAATGTAAAAGCTGGTTTTGTAGACCGAAAATTGGAGACCGAAAATAATGATTTAGTCTTTTGCATTCAGTATTGATTGTGAAATGGCGTGCTCTTACACAGTACACTACATGATCAAAGTAAACAGTACAATAATTGTTTGTAGGTATGCAAAACCATGAAAACATTAGCTGTTAAATTTTTCAATTAGCTTTCTTCCAGGCTGAGTTGTATTCATGTGTTAATGAAAGCAATGTTTCTCCTGAAACGTAGGCCTAGATTAATTTTGAGTTCTATATTTGAATAGGTATATTTCCCATAAGGCGGTGTTTTCATAAGGTGGTTTGTTCTGTAATTTAAGTCTTCGGAATGTGTGTGTGCGTGCATGCTGTCTCGGAGTGGAAGCGAATCACAACGTTGTGTCTGTTCGTATTACTCCAGATAGACATCAATTCAGCATGGAACAACAGCAGCATGAGCAGGTCAGCCATTAATGACTGTTACTGCCCAGTCCGCTATCACTTCCTCTCTTCCTTTCTCTTTTTAGTAAATTACATTACACAGACCATAGAATTACATATGTAATAGGATCTTTATGACTCAGACACTCGGCTGATGCTACTTTCTCTGAGGCCAAGTCACTTTTTCCCTGGTTGTTTTAGGAATGAAAAAGTACCTTCATTGCCTTGGCATGAGTCTTTCCAATAAACGCTGAAAGAAATGATCAGACATGTAATGATAGTGTTTACCTCAAAAGTGCCTCAATCAATTCCAACGCTAAATAAATAACACACACTGTAATTAACAGATGGACATCATCATTTGCCATGATGCTGACAGTTATTGAATAATTTAGATGAAATTGCCCCTGCTGTTGCAGTATTGGAGTGGTTCAGGCATCGTTTGCTCTGTACTGGATGATGAGGGAGGTGGTGGTGGTAGATCCCCAGGTGCAGAAGACTCTCCCATGGAAGAGCCAGTCTGTCAGTTTACCCCCTGGTGAGCAGGTGGATATCGCCTCATTTCTCAGACCTGTCTGCCACTGTCTCTCTCTCTCTCTCTCTCTCTTTCTCTCTCTCTCTCTGTGTCTCTCTCTCTGTCTCTCTCTCTCTCTCTCTGGTCAATGGGATCAGCTGTTCTGTCTCTCATCATTGCTGATTTTCTGGTAGAGTACTTTGTCCTGATATTTTACTGCATCCCACATTGGGCTAAGAATAAGCATAGGCACACACTTTTACTTGAATGGCAATGCCCTTTAGGACAATACTATGTTGGCAGTGATTGCGGTGCTCTCTGTGCTGTCGGCTACGGTTGGCTATGGGTTTGAGTCATGCTGCTGACGATGACAAAGGCTGTAACCTCACCTCATTCTATCTAGCCCCAGTCTATGGCATAGCAAAGGCTCTTAACACTCTCAAATGTCATCTAACCTCTTAGATAACTGTCTGTCCTGTCCTGACACAGTGTCTGAATTCCAATGGCACCCTATTCCCTATGGGCCCTGGTCTAAAGTAGTGCACTAAATAGGGAACAGTGTGCCATTTGGGACACACACAGTGTCCTCTGTTCCGGTTGCCAGGCAGGCACTCAGTGAAATGCTATAAACATCAGATCCAGCATGAGCTGAGCTGCATTCACCTCTGCCTCATCACCTCTTTCAAAGAGCAGCTCAATTAAACAATGTGATATCTATCGAGCTCTCCATAACCCAATACTCCAGGTCCACTGCCATGGGAGTTTGTTCTTAAACACAAGCCTTTGAAGTAGTCAGTCATTTGGGGACTAGATGTGTTTGAAATTCAAACCAGTTGACCCCTGCCTGTCTAACCCCCAGCTCCACTCCACATGTGGTGCCCTGGTGTGACCATGGGTGGTGTTAGGATGGCAGCTACTGTTGGGGTTTAGCTATTGGCCACTGTGCCCTGCTGCCCGCCTGTCATTGGCCCTGCCTGGGCCTGGGGGTCAGGGCAGATTAGAACGTGAAAAGCCTTTCCCAGGGGTACTGCCTGGCATGGCCAGTTCTGCCCGCCACAGGTCACAGTTCAGCTGTCTAATCAGACGTAGCCAAAACAACAGATTTATCACACACTCCTCTCTGTCCTCCCCCCTCTCTTTCTCGTTCTGTCTATCCTCCGGTTCCCCGGCTGCCAGAGTGCAGCATTGTGTTACACCCTTCCTCCATCTGGTTCTCCTTCCATCCCTCCCTCCTGTCCCTCCTCCCTCTGCCATGCTCTATCTGTCCCACCCTGCACCGTACCTACAGGATGTCCCTGTACACAGCACATGTCTACCCTAGTGAGAATAGTGTAGCACTATCCCCAAAAGGGCCGTTGTGGGCACTGTTTACCAGTGTACTATCGACCTGGGGAACGGGTAGTCTGAGCCTAGTGGTCTCAGCTCTGGGCTTGTGAACTGCATCAGTAGGGAGAATCACTACCCATGAACCCCCACAAAAATCTCATTTGCATTTGGAGGTAGATGAAGGGATTGGGTCTCCTGGCCCCATTTGGGATCCTACAACACCCTGGGTGCCAAATATGTGGAGGGAGGATTGGATTGTCCTGCTTGTATCTTGATCTGGGTAGAGGAGATTTTCAGATACTACTAATCTCCTTGAGAGAGAGAGAACAGCTTCCAGCATCCCCTGTCCCTTTCTCTATCCCTGCCCCTCTCCTTCACCTGTCCCAGACCCTCTCCCCAGCTCCAGCTCCAGCCTATTTCCTTGTCCCTCTCCCCAGCCCCAGCACCTTTCACTGTCCTTGTCCCTCTCCCCAGCCCCAGCACCTTTCCATGTCCTTGTCCCTCTCCCCAGTACCTTTCCCCGTCCCTGTCTCGCTCCCCAGCCCCAGAACCTCTCCATGTCCTTGTCCCTCTCCCCAGCACCTTTCCCTGTCCTTGTCCTTGTCCCTCTCCCCAGCCCCAGCCACAGCACCTTTCTCTGTCCTTGTCCTTCTCCCTCTCCCCAGCCCCAGCACCTTTCCCCGTCCTTGACTCTCTCCCCAGTACCTTTCCCCGTCCTTGTCCCTCTACCCAGCACCTTTCCCTGTCCTCTCCCCAGCCCCAGTACCTTTCCCTGTCATTGTCCCTCTCCCCAGCCCCAGTACCTTTCCCTGTCCTTGTCCCTCTCCCCAGCCCCAGTACCTTTCCCTGTCCTTGTCCCTCTCCCCCACCCCAGCACCTTCCCTGTCCTTGTCCCTCCCCCCCACCCCAGCACCTTTCCCTGTCCTTGTCCCTCTCCCCAGTCCCAGCACCCTTTACTGTCCTTGTCCCCCCCCCCCCACCCCAGCACCTTTCCCTGTCCTTGTCCCTCTCCCCCACCCCAGCACCTTCCCTGTCCTTGTCCCCCCCCCCACCCCAGCACCTTTCCCTGTCCTTGTCCCTCTCCCCAGCCCCAGCACCCTTTACTGTCCTTGTCCCTCCCCCCCAGCCCCAGTACCTTTCCCCTTCCTTGTCTGTCTCCCCAGTACCTTTCCCCGTCCTTGTCTCTCTCCCCAGCCCCAGCACCTTTCACTGTCCTTGTCCCTCTCCCCAGCCCCAGTACCTTTGCCAGTCCTTGCCTCTCTCCCCAGTCCCAGCACCTTTCCATGTCCTTGTCCCTTTTCCCAGCCCCAGCACCATTCCCTGTCCTTGTCCCTTGTCCCTCTCCCCAGCACCTTTCCATGTCCTTGTCCCTCTCCCCAGCCCCAGCACCATTCCCTGTCCTTGTCCCTCTCCCCAGTCCCAGCACCTTTCTCTGTCCTTGTCCTTGTCCCTCTCCCCAGCACCTTTCCCTGTCCATGTCCCTCTCCCCAGCCCCAGCACCTTTCCATGTCCTTGTCCCTCTCCCCAGTACCTTTCCCTGTCCTTGTCTAGCTCCCCAGCCCCAGTACCTTTCCCTGTCCTTGTCTAGCTCCCCAGCCCCAGCACCTTTCCATGTCCTTGTCCCTCTCCCCAGTACCTTTCCCCGTCCTTGTCTCTCTCCCCAGCCCAAGCACCTTTGCATGTCCTAACCCGTCTCCCCAGTGCCTTTCCCCGTCCTTGTCCCGCGCCCCAGCACCTTTCCATGTCCTTGTCCCTCTCCCCAGTACCTTTCCCTGTCCTTGTCTAGCTCCCCAGCCCCAGCACCTTTCCATGTCCTTGTCCCTCTCCCCAGTACCTTTCCCCGTCCTTGTCTCTCTCCCCAGCCCAAGCACCTTTCCATGTCCTTATCCGTCTCCCCAGTGCCTTTCCCCGTCCTTGTCCCTCTCCCCAGTACCTTTCCCCGTCCTTGTCTCGCTCCCCATCCCCAGCACCTTTCCATGTCCTTGTCCCTCTCCCCAGCACCTTTCCCTGTCCTTGTCCCTCTCCCCATCCCCAGCACCTTTCCCTGTCCTTGTCCCTCTCCCCAGCCCCAGCACCTTTCACTGTCCTTGTCCTTCTCCCTCTCCCCAGCCCCAGCACCTTTCCCCGTCCTTGTCTCTCTCCCCAGCACCTTTCCCCATCCTTGTCCCTCCTCCCAGTACCTTTCCCTGTCCTTGTCCCTCTCCCCAGCCCCAGTACCTTTCCCTGTCCTTGTCCCTCTCCCCAGCCCCAGTACCTTTCCCTGTCCTTGTCCCTCTCCCCCACCCCAGCACCTTTCACTGTCCTTGTCCCTCTCCCCAGCACCAGCACCTTTCCCCGTCCTTGTCTCTCTCCCCAGCCCAGCACCTTTCACTGTCCTTGTCCCTCTCCCCAGCCCCAGCACCTTTCCATGTCCTTGTCCCTCTCCCCCACCCCAGCACCTTTCCCTGTCCCTGTCCCTCCCCCCCACCCCAGCACCTTTCCCCGTCCTTGTCCCTGTCCCCAGTACCTTTCCCCTTCCTTGTCTGTCTCCCCAGTACCTTTCCCCGTCCTTGTCTCTCTCCCCAGCCCCAGCACCTTTCACTGTCCTTGTCCCTCTCCCCAGCCCCAGCACCTTTCCCCATCCTTGTCCCTGTCCCCAGTACCTTTCCCCTTCCTTGTCTCGCTCCCCAGCCCCAGCACCTTTCCATGTCCTTGTCCCTCTCTCCAGTACCTTTCCATGTCCTTGTCCCTCTCCCCAGTACCTTTCCCCTTCCTTGTCCCTCTCCCCAGCCCCAGCACCTTTCCATGTCCTTGTCCCTCTCTCCAGTACCTTTCCCCTTCCTTGTCCCTCTCCCCAGCCCCAGCACCTTTCCATGTCCTTGTCCCTCTCTCCAGTACCTTTCCCCTTCCTTGTCTTGCTCCCCATCCCCAGCACCTTTCCATGTCCTTGTCCCTCTCTCCAGTACCTTTCCCCTTCCTTGTCCCTCTCCCCAGCCCCAGCACCTTTCCATGTCCTTGTCCCTCTCTCCAGTACCTTTCCCCGTCCTTGTCCCTCTCCCCAGCACCTTTCCCTGCCCTTGTCTCTCTCCCCAGTACCTTTCCCCTTCCTTGTCTCGCTCCCCAGCCCCAGCACCTTTCCATGTCCTTGTCCATCTCCCCAGTACCTTTCCCCGTCCTTGTCTCGCACCCCAGCACCTTTCCCCGTCCTTGTCTCGCTCCCCAGTACCTTTCCCCGTCCTTGTCTCGCTCCCCAGAACCTTTCCCCGTCCTTGTCCCTCTCTGCAGTACCTTTCACCGTCCTTGTCTCGCTCCCCAGTACCTTTCCCCGTCCTTGTCTCGCTCCCCAGCCCCAGCACCTTTCCCTGCCCTTGTCCCTTTTCCCAGCCCCAGCACCTTTCCCTGTCCTTGTCCCTCTCCCTCACCCCAGCCCCAGTACCTTTCCCTTTCCCTCTCCCCAGCCCCAGCACCTTTCCCCGTCCTTGTCTCGCTCCCCTTCCCCAGCACCTTTCCATGTCCTTGTCCCTTGCCCCAGCCACAGCACCTTTCCCTGTCCGTGTCCCTCTCCCCAGCCCCTTTCCATGTCCTTGTCCATCTCCCCAGTACCTTTCCCCGTCCTTGACTCGCTCCCCAGCCCCAGCACTTTTCCCTGCCCTTGTCCCTTTTCCCAGCCCCAGCACCTTTCCCTGTCCTTGTCCCTCTCCCCAGCCCCAGTACCTTTCCCTGTCCATGTCCCCCTCCCCAGCCCCAGCACCTTTCCCCGTCCTTGTCTCGCTCCTCTGCCCCAGCACCTTTCCATGTCCTTGTCCCTTGCCCCAGCCACAGCACCTTTCCCTGTCCGTGTCCCTCACCCCAGCACCTTTCCTTGTCCCTCCTCCCCGCCCCAGGCCCAGCACCTTTCTCTGTCCTTGTTCTTGTCCCTCTCCCCAGCCCCAGCCACAGCACCTTTCTCTGTCCTTGTTCTTGTCCCTCTCCCCAGTCCCAGCACCTTTCCCCGTCCTTGTCTCTCTCCCCAGTACCTTTCCCCATCTTTGTCCCCTGCCCCAGCACCTTTCCCTGTCCTTGTCCCTCTCCCCAGCCCCAGCACCTTTCCCCGTCCTTGTCTCTCTCCCCAGCACCTTTCCATGTCCTTGTCCCTCTCCCCAGTACCTTTCCCCGTCCTTGTCCCTCTCCCCAGACCCAGCACCTTTCTCTGTCCCTGTCCTTGTCCCTTTCCCCAGCCACAGCACCTTTCCCCGTCCTTGTCTCTCTCCCCAGTACCTTTCCCCGTCCTTGTCTCTCTCCCCAGCCCCAGCACCTTTCCATGTCCTTGTCCCTCTCCCCAGTACCTTTCCCCGTCCTTGTCCCTCTCCCCAGCCCCAGCACCTTTCTCTGTCCCTATCCTTGTCCCTCTCCCCAGCCCCAGCCCCAGCACCTTTCTCTGTCCCTGTCCTTGTCCCTCTCCCCAGCCACAGCACCTTTCCCCGTCCTTGTCTCTCTCCCCAGTACCTTTCCCCGTCCTTGTCCCTCTCCCCAGCCCCAGCACCTTTCTCTGTCCCTATCCTTGTCCCTCTCCCCAGCCCCAGCCCCAGCACCTTTCTCTGTCCCTGTCCTTGTCCCTCTCCCCAACCACAGCACCTTTCTCTGTCCCTGTCCTTGTCCCTCTCCCCAGCCCCAGCACCTTTCTCTGTCCCTGTCCTTGTCCCTCTCCCCAGCCCCAGCACCTTTCTCTGTCCCTGTCCTTGTCCCTCTCCCCAACCACAGCACCTTTCTCTGTCGCTGTCCTTGTCCCTCTCCCCAAACACAGCACCTTTCTCTGTCCCTGTCCTTGTCCCTCTCCCCAGCCCCTTTCTCTGTCCCTGTCCTTGTCCCTCTGCCCAGCCCCAGCACCTTTCTCTGTCCCTGTCCTTGTCCCTCTCCCCAACCACAGCACCTTTCTCTGTCCTTGTCCTTGTCCCTCTCCCCAGCCCCAACCACGGTACCTTTCTCTGTCCTTGTCCTTGTCCCTCTCCCCAGCCGCAACCACAATACCTTTCTCTGTCCCTGTCCTTGTCCCTCTCCCTAGCCCCAGCCACGGCACCTTTCCCTGATACAGTAGTAGTGGTAGGAGCCATGCTCTCAGCAGCAGCACAGTAGTGTTCAGGCAGGATTTGTCTCCCTCTGCTCACGCAGCGTGTTGTCTCTCACACTGCATTATTTGTGTGGGTGTTATATAACAGCATGGCTCCTGGCTAACAGACCAACACAACCCCCAGCACGGCACGGCACAGGGAGGGGGAAAGAGCTGTGGGCACAGGGAGAGGGCAGGTACAGTACAATACATTACATTACCTTACAGTGCAGTTAAGTACACTACTTTACTGTATAGTGCAATATAGTGCAAAACAATACTGTACAAAACATCACAGTACAATACAATACTGAACACTTTCACGCTAGCCTAAATTCTGCTGATACTAATGTAACCAGAGAGCACAACAAAACAAAGTCCTGAGTTGATGTCATGATATCTATTTAACTGGGTCGAGGCTTTTCCCAAGGTGGCCGGAGAGGATACTATTATCTGCTGCTCCCTCCATCCAGATCTGCTGGGAATCTATCAGCCCACTCTTAGAGTCTTAACAACAGAACAGTCATGGTGGTGCTGGTGCTTATTGCCTGGCTGGCTTTCAGGAGATGGGGTCTGTACTCTGCACCACAGGAGGAGCAGCAGACTGGCACCACGCTGTACTCACTCTCAACCCATATCTACAGTATCTGTATAGAGTTATACCAGACTGTACTCACTCTCAACCCATATCTACAGTATCTGTATAGAGTTATACCAGTACTCACTCTGAACCCATATCTACAGTAACTGTATAGATAGATCCTGTATAGAGCCTGTATAGAGTTATACCAGACTGTACTCACTCTCAACCCATATCTACAGTATCTGTATAGATAGACTCTGTATAGAGTTATACCAGACTGTACTCACTCTGAACCCATATCTACAGTAACTGTATAGATATACCCTGTATAGAGCCTGTATAGAGTTATACCAGACTGTACTCAATCTCAACCCATATCTACAGTAACTGTATAGAGTTATACCAGACTGTACTCACTCTCAACCCATATCTACAGTAACTGTATAGACAGAGACTTATAGAGCCTGTATAGAGTTATACCAGACTGTACTCACTCTCAACCCATATCTACAGTAACTGTATAGATAGACTCTGTATAGAGTTATACCAGGCTGTACTCACTCTCAACCCATATCTACAGTAACTGTATAGACAGAGACTTATAGAACCTGTATAGAGTTATACCAGACTGTACTCACTCTCAACCCATATCTACAGTAACTGTATAGAGTTATACCAGACTGTACTCACTCTCAACCCATATCTACAGTAACTGTATAGATAGACTCTGTATAGAGTTATACCAGACTGTACTCACTCTGAACCTATAACTACAGTAACTGTATAGACAGAGACTTATAGAGCCTGTATAGAGTTATACCAGACTGTACTCACTCTGAACCCATATCTACAGTAACTGTATAGAGTTATACCAGACTGTACTCACTCTGAACCCATATCTACAGTAACTGTATAGACAGAGACTTATAGAGCCTGTATAGAGTTATACCAGACTGTACTCACTCTGAACCCATATCTACAGTAACTGTATAGACAGAGCCTGTATAGAGTTATACCAGACTATACTCACTCTGAACCCATATCTACAGTAACTGTATAGACAGAGACTTATAGAATCTGTATAGAGTTATACCAGACTGTACTCACTCTGAACCCATATCTACAGTAACTGTATAGACAGACCCTGTATAGAGTTATACCAGACTGTACTCACTCTGAACCCATATCTACAGTAACTGTATAGAGTTATACCAGACTGTACTCACTCTGAACCCATATCTACAGTAACTGTATAGAGTTATACCAGACTGTACTCACTCTCAACCCATATCTACAGTAACCATATAGAGTTATACCAGACTGTACTCACTCTCAACCCATATCTACAGTAACTGTATAGAGTTATACCAGACTGTACTCACTCTGAACCCATATCTACAGTAATTGTATAGAGTTATACCAGACTGTACTCACTCTGAACACATATCTACAGTAACTGTATAGAGTTATACCAGACTGTACTCACTCTCAACCCAAATCTACAGTAACTGTATAGAGTTATACCAGACTGTACTCACTCTCAACCCATATCTACAGTAACTGTATAGACAGAGACTTATAGAACCTGTATAGAGTTATACCAGACTGTACTCACTCTGAACCCATATCTACAGTAACTGTATAGACAGAGACTTCTAGAACCTGTATAGAGTTATACCAGACTGTTCTCACTCCGTACCCATATCTACAGTAACTGTATAGACAGACCCTGTATAGAGTTATACCAGACTGTACTCACTCTCAACCCATATCTACAGTATCTGTATAGAGTTATACCAGTACTCACTCTGAACCCATATCTACAGTAACTGTATAGATAGATCCTGTATAGAGCCTGTATAGAGTTATACCAGACTGTACTCACTCTCAACCCATATCTACAGTATCTGTATAGATAGACTCTGTATAGAGTTATACCAGACTGTACTCACTCTGAACCCATATCTACAGTAACTGTATAGATATACCCTGTATAGAGCCTGTATAGAGTTATACCAGACTGTACTCAATCTCAACCCATATCTACAGTAACTGTATAGAGTTATACCAGACTGTACTCACTCTCAACCCATATCTACAGTAACTGTATAGACAGAGACTTATAGAGCCTGTATAGAGTTATACCAGACTGTACTCACTCTCAACCCATATCTACAGTAACTGTATAGATAGACTCTGTATAGAGTTATACCAGGCTGTACTCACTCTCAACCCATATCTACAGTAACTGTATAGACAGAGACTTATAGAACCTGTATAGAGTTATACCAGACTGTACTCACTCTCAACCCATATCTACAGTAACTGTATAGAGTTATACCAGACTGTACTCACTCTCAACCCATATCTACAGTAACTGTATAGATAGACTCTGTATAGAGTTATACCAGACTGTACTCACTCTGAACCTATAACTACAGTAACTGTATAGACAGAGACTTATAGAGCCTGTATAGAGTTATACCAGACTGTACTCACTCTGAACCCATATCTACAGTAACTGTATAGAGTTATACCAGACTGTACTCACTCTGAACCCATATCTACAGTAACTGTATAGACAGAGACTTATAGAGCCTGTATAGAGTTATACCAGACTGTACTCACTCTGAACCCATATCTACAGTAACTGTATAGACAGAGCCTGTATAGAGTTATACCAGACTATACTCACTCTGAACCCATATCTACAGTAACTGTATAGACAGAGACTTATAGAATCTGTATAGAGTTATACCAGACTGTACTCACTCTGAACCCATATCTACAGTAACTGTATAGACAGACCCTGTATAGAGTTATACCAGACTGTACTCACTCTGAACCCATATCTACAGTAACTGTATAGAGTTATACCAGACTGTACTCACTCTGAACCCATATCTACAGTAACTGTATAGAGTTATACCAGACTGTACTCACTCTCAACCCATATCTACAGTAACCATATAGAGTTATACCAGACTGTACTCACTCTCAACCCATATCTACAGTAACTGTATAGAGTTATACCAGACTGTACTCACTCTGAACCCATATCTACAGTAATTGTATAGAGTTATACCAGACTGTACTCACTCTGAACACATATCTACAGTAACTGTATAGAGTTATACCAGACTGTACTCACTCTCAACCCAAATCTACAGTAACTGTATAGAGTTATACCAGACTGTACTCACTCTCAACCCATATCTACAGTAACTGTATAGACAGAGACTTATAGAACCTGTATAGAGTTATACCAGACTGTACTCACTCTGAACCCATATCTACAGTAACTGTATAGACAGAGACTTCTAGAACCTGTATAGAGTTATACCAGACTGTTCTCACTCCGTACCCATATCTACAGTAACTGTATAGACAGACCCTGTATAGAGTTATACCAGACTGTACTCACTCTCAACCCATATCTTCAGTAACTGTATAGAGTTATACCAGACTGTACTCACTCTGAACCCATATCTACAGTAACTGTATAGACAGAGACTTATAGAACCTGTATAGAGTTATACCAGACTGTTCTCACTCCGAACCCATATCTACAGTAACTGTATAGACAGACCCTGTATAGAGTTATACCAGACTGTACTCACTCTGAACCCACATCTACAGTAACTGTATAGATAGACCCTGTATAGAGTTATACCAGACTGTACTCACTCTCAACCCATATCTACAGTAACTGTATAGATAGACCCTGTATAGAGTTATACCAGACTGTACTCACTCTCAACCCATATCTACAGTAACTGTATAGAGTTATACCAGACTGTACTCACTCTGAACCCACATCTACAGTAACTGTATAGATAGACCCTGTATAGAGTTATACCAGACTGTACTCACTCTGAACCCATATCTACAGTAACTGTATAGACAGAGACTTATAGAGCCTGTATAGAGTTATACCAGACTGTACTCACTCTGAACCCATATCTACAGTAACTGTATAGAGTTATACCAGACTGTACTCACTCTCAACCCATATCTACAGTAACCATATAGAGTTATACCAGACTGTACTCACTCTCAACCCATATCTACAGTAACTGTATAGAGTTATACCAGACTGTACTCACTCTGAACCCATATCTACAGTAATTGTATAGAGTTATACCAGACTGTACTCACTCTGAACACATATCTACAGTAACTGTATAGAGTTATACCAGACTGTACTCACTCTCAACCCAAATCTACAGTAACTGTATAGAGTTATACCAGACTGTACTCACTCTCAACCCATATCTACAGTAACTGTATAGACAGAGACTTATAGAACCTGTATAGAGTTATACCAGACTGTACTCACTCTGAACCCATATCTACAGTAACTGTATAGACAGAGACTTCTAGAACCTGTATAGAGTTATACCAGACTGTTCTCACTCCGTACCCATATCTACAGTAACTGTATAGACAGACCCTGTATAGAGTTATACCAGACTGTACTCACTCTCAACCCATATCTACAGTAACTGTATAGAGTTATACCAGACTGTACTCACTCTGAACCCATATCTACAGTAACTGTATAGACAGAGACTTATAGAACCTGTATAGAGTTATACCAGACTGTTCTCACTCCGAACCCATATCTACAGTAACTGTATAGACAGACCCTGTATAGAGTTATACCAGACTGTACTCACTCTGAACCCACATCTACAGTAACTGTATAGATAGACCCTGTATAGAGTTATACCAGACTGTACTCACTCTCAACCCATATCTACAGTAACTGTATAGATAGACCCTGTATAGAGTTATACCAGACTGTACTCACTCTCAACCCATATCTACAGTAACTGTATAGAGTTATACCAGACTGTACTCACTCTGAACCCATATCTACAGTAACTGTATAGACAGAGACTTATAGAACCTGTATAGAGTTATACCAGACTGTACTCACTCTGAACCCATATCTACAGTAACTGTATAGACAGAGACTTATAGAGCCTGTATAGAGTTATACTAGACTGTACTCACTCTGAACCCATATCTACAGTAACTGTATAGAGTTATACCAGACTGTACTCACTCTCAACCCATATCTACAGTAACTGTATAGAGTTATACCAGACTGTACTCACTCAGAACCCATATCTACAGTAACTGTATAGAGTTATACCAGACTGTACTCACTCTGAACCCATATCTACAGTAACTGTATAGATAGAGACTTACAGAGCCTGTATAAAGGTATACCAGGCTGCAGGTTACAGTCACTTCAAACCCTATCAATCTACTGTAATGTAACTGTATCAGGCCTGTACAGAGATTTACCAGCATACAGGTTTCAGTCACATCAATTTACTGTAACTGTAGTCTGGAATAGGGATTTACCAGCCTGAAGGTTACAGTCACTCCAAACCCTTATCTACTGTAGCTATAGAGTCTTCACTTCACTGCATTAGATTTACACCCAGCAGCACACAGAGGAAAATAAAATGCTTACTAACACTGCCCTGGCAGTTCCTAATACAACACACACACACACAAGCTGAGGAGCGGGAGAGCATTGATTCCTTTCCAGCAGCAGCCAGCGGCCTCTTTGACAGCATGCCTTTTTTCCCACATTAAGCAGCTAATTAAAAGTTGCTGGATCCCAATCTGCCTTTGTAGTGGGATCTCTTCAAAAGGGGCCGCCAGTTGGAGAGATAGAGAATGAATGGGGACACAGTGGGGAGAACAGCAGAGAACAGTGGTGGTGTGGTGAATTTATGGAAAGGCCGAGAGGGTTGGTAATTAGGTGGCTGGCCTCTGCATCTTCTAAAAAGTGGACACAAGCACCCTTTTCTCTCTCTGCCGCTGCTCTGCTCTCTGTCTGAAGAATAGGCCATTACAGGATGGGGTGTACGGAACTGATCTGAGGGGGCACTGTTAGTGCATCTAAATGTGTATATTGTCATGGAGACTATAGTACTATGGGTGTAAATGGAGATGGAGAAAGACAGAGAAATGAGCATGGCCAGAGAGCATGAGACCTTTCTTCATTAAATGTGTATTATCCTAAGGCCAGGCAGAAAACTCAATTACAGCCAAATATGCTTCCCACAAACTGACCCGGGGGCTGCAGATTTAGTTATTCCAATAATACAGGCTAGAGAGGAGGAAACAGCAAAGGACTACTGCTACAAATATATGCCACACATTCAACTCCTGTAAACAATCTTGACCTCGTTTCTTTCCAATTACAAAGTCCAATTTGTGCACAGCATGCATCCTCATCAAATGTGGCTAAATTGGCTACTGTATAGTGGTTTGTGGCTAACTATAGCCTGCATGCTACCAGCTTTGGGTCAGTGTTGATGCTAGTTTGTGCCCTTACTACTTCCATATTGTTCTGAGACCAAGTGATATTCCAACGTTTGGACCATGTCCCAGATAGCAGAATCATATACTGTGATTATAATTTACAACTTTTTTAAATCACATAATTAGCAAGTACTGTTGCAAATCCCAATGTCCAAGTGCTTCCATTCACTGAAGATGTGGAGGTCTCTTTAAGCTTGTACTGTATTACTGATTTGACCTGTCCCTTGTGCTCTATGTAATGCATGGTAGTGGGGTGTGATGCAACAATAACTCATCTTTTTGTCAGTTACAGTATTGTTGTGGTTTATACTGTATGCTGGTTATGTATGGTTACAATAGTATCTAACCAAGCATTTACATAGAGGATACCGGTGATGTTACACTAATACTGATGCTGTTGATGATAACAGTGGGGATATCACCATCATCAATAATTCAACAACTAACATGGCCAATAAAAACAGACCCGTTGCTCAGTGTTGCAGGATGATGATGTGTTGCTCTCTGTGTTTCCGCTTAGTTTTTGTTTATGCCTGTTTTTAATAGTCTCCTAGCTAGCAGCGAGGGAGAGAGTGTGCCATGTGTGTGTGCGCACCGTGTGTGTTCCAATTATCATCCCATTAGTGAGGTTCAGGTCCTCTCCTGCTATGTCCACTATACACATTAATGAATCGTTCTCTAACACTAACGAGTAGATGAAGGGAGGGCACCTAGTGGGAAATATGAGGAGGGAGAGGGAGCATACCTGGTATGAGGGCTTCTTGTGGCATGTGTCTTAAATTGCATCCTATTCCCTATGTAGTGCACTACTTTTGGCCAGAGGCCTATGGAGTAGTGCACTATATAGGGGACAGGATGCCATTTGAGATACACATTGTATGTTTGTCAGTGGATTCGGGCATAACAGGCTACACTCTAGAATGATACAGTTTGGTATCTGACTCACCCTGCGTTGTCGATGACTCAGATTAAATGGAGTGTCTGTCTATATGAGCCACATTCCGTTAGTTTTGTTCACGCTCTCAACAAATGCATCATGCTTTTCAGCGCGTAGTACATACAGGTAACTGCCAAAATAAAGGAAATACCAACATAAAGTGTCTTAATAGGGCGTTGGGCCACCACGAGCCAGAACAGCTTCAATGCACCTTGGCCTAGATTCTACAAGTGTCTGGAACTCTATTGGAGGGATGCGACACCGTTCCTCCACGAGAAATTCCATAATTTGGTGTTTGTTGATGGTGGTGGAAAACTCTGTCTCAAGCACCCCTCCAGAATCTCCAATACATAATTTCCATGCCCATCAAACCATTCAGTGACCACTCGTGTGCTGTGGATGAGGGCATTGTCATCCTATAGGGGCATAGCCATGGTAACCAAAATAATGGCTTGCCAAGCATTTTGATACATGACCCTAAGCATGATGGGATGTATCTTCCTTAACTCAGGAACCACACCTGTGTTGAAGCACCTGCTTTCAATATACTCTGTATCCCTCATTTACTCAAGTGTTTCCATTATTTGGGCAGTTACCTGTACATCAATTATAAGTGGATTACCTCATGATATGGTGGAGTTGTGGTAGGCAGCACTCCCTTTGGTGGCCAGAGACAAAGGAATGGTTTGTTGTGGAGTAGACTGATCATTAGAATGCTAAGAGTTTAGTGTTTGTTGTTGTGGCTATAGATGGGCATTGCAGCTCCGTAATTGCTTTCCATGTATTTTCATCTCCAGGGAGAGAATACTTGAAGGTTAAGTCTTAGGTGTTTTTATTTCAAGCTATTGGTACTACTGCTTTTCAGACGCAACCTTCCCATGAATTCTGTAAACATTGCGTTCCCACAGGCATTTACCCGTATTTGCACATTCCAGTTGGCTTTGATGTCGACAATGCATCCCCTCTTTCTTTCTCCAGTGGGCCGCCTCCTCATCGAGTTTGCCTCCCAGATGACGATGGAACGAGTGCAGAAGGAGAACCCCAACGTGACGGAGGGGGGCAAGTACACCCCACCGGACTGCCGCGCCAAACAGAAGGTGGCTATCATTATCCCGTTCAGACACAGAGACAACCACCTCAAGTACTGGCTGCACTACCTGCACCCCATCCTACGACGGCAGAAGATCGACTACGGCATCTATATCATAACCCAGGTCAGTGTTTAGGATTTTTCAACTGATTTAGGATCCACTTCTTCTACCCTGGACCTACTGTAACTTTAACTATCAATAGATATTAGCCACACAACAAAGTGGGCCATTGAACCGTAGATATAATGGAATTATAATGCTGTGCCTCACTACCTTTTCCAGTACGAGATGAATGATAATCCAATATACGCTGCTGTTTCATCCTTGTCCGTCCACTGAGTGACACATTCCATTCCCAAAACACTTCAAGAGAGGTCAAAGGAGCTTCTTATTCATGTAGGGGCAGGATCGTTCAACTTCAAGTGCCCCAGCCCCTCCATGTCCACCCCTGTTCCCCATGAGACAATAGAAGTGTCGTACAATTCCACCATTCAGGGGAGGATGTTGGGTAATGTGCTCTGATGTCCTCCGTCAGTCCTTCCAGTGGGTGCAGCACCCTAGTTACTCCCTCTGTGGAACAGGCGGTTTGGTTCCGCCTGCTCAGCTCAGCCCAGCGTGTCTCTTGATTTATGTCCCAGGCTCTCATAACTCCGTTATTATCCATGTCAGAGGCCTCATCTTCTCTATCATTAATGCTGCGCTTGTTCTTCTTCTGCACTGGGAACAGAGAAGTAGAAACGAGGAGTATGTGCGTGCATGCAATGCATTTGTTTCCCCTTTCATTTCCATCCAGTCTATTCTCCCTGAACATCTACTGTATAGCTGTAGCTATTGTACTGTGAAAAGCAAGGCTATTATTTAGGCTATGCAAATGTTTGGATGATGAGCAGAACAGAGTTCTTTTCACAGTCTTGTGTTTGTTGACCTATAATTAAGGGTAACCTGCCTGTTTGGTTTTGGATTAGTTTTAGGCATTGTGGGAATTCTTATCTAGCCTAATAGGTGGCAGATCAAGTGCAGATCACCATTTGAGCTGTCAGATGCTGGAAGCACATAACATTATCCACGCAGCATATGTATATTAAATATAATGTAATCAGTTTCATATAGAGTTCATTTCCATTAGCAACAGTGACAAAGTAAAGTCCCTGACTCCCAGAGGATTGACTCACCAAGACACCAACCAGCAGCTGCAGGGAAAAGCTTTGATTAGTTTTACATTTTCTGTTGATTACATTTTTGTAGACTAATTTATTGGTACACTCTTAAATAAAACGTGCTATCTAGAAGGTTCTTCGGCTGTCCCCATAGGGGAACCATTTGAAGAACCATTTTTGGTTGCAGGTAACACTTTTGGGTTCCTTTCTACAGAGGTTTCTACATGGAACCCAAAAGGGTTCGGTCTGGAACCAAAAAGGGTTCAACTATGGGGACAGCCGAAGAACCCTTTTGGAACTCTTTTTTTCTAAGAGTGTAGTTGCATCTCTGGTTTGTGACTTTATGTGTTTTTGAAATAAAGCCTAAAATGACCTGTCCCTCCAAATTAGTGTTTTGTGATATATCTGACTCTTGTTTTTGTGCAACACAATTACCAATGTGACTAAGCTCAGTATTGAGCCTGAGAGAGCTAGGAAATGGTGTCTGTGTACCATGTACTAAAATACTTAGAACCACTAAGGCTAAGAAGTAATCACATTTTCCTTCCGATTATTTCATTAACCTATATCATGTTATTTCAAGTTATTCCTTTGGAGCGCATGCAGAAGAGATTTTGAATGGGAGTAACGAGTGTGTTGATATAATGGTAATATTATCAGAATTCTGCTTTCAATCGACATAGTACTGTATGATTCAGTGCAATACCTATCACAACAAAGAGTCTTCTAATAACCCAATGAAAGCCTATAGCCGACATAACAAACAAGATGTTTACAATCAATATTGTTTTGATAATAAAATTGTTTAAGTGAAACTCAAATAAACAGTTCCCAGAATCATATATGGGCTGCAAAAATCCTACATTTGATTTAATTTGCAAAAATGTTCCAAAAATGTTCCGTTCATCACTTGAACGAAAGCCTCAATTAGAAAGCCTCAATTAGAAAGCCTCAATTAGAAAGCCTCAATTCGAAAATCAAGTTTAATTGAGCCATTGTATTTACCCATGTTCTGTCTCAACTCTGGGACCACCCTCCAGCTGATTTTCTTGCCCGATGCTGGACTCTATAGCGCAAGAGGAGAGAGACTCAGATAGAAACATTCACACCTCCATTAATTTACAAAAGGATAGTCTAATAGCAGTTCACATTTCACTAACAAGGTGTGAGAATGCTGTAAATACTGACGACAACTGATGGTAAAAGCGTGTTGTTTAAAAAAAGAAAATGGTACAATATGGTACGTTCACCTGACACAATACTAAAATTTGAAATATCTAACTGAATATCACAGACCTGATTTGCCCTAAAGAAAATGCATCAATCCCCTACAAATATGTCAAGTTATTATAATCTGCATAATAATCAAAACAACCTTATAATGAGTCATGATTTATATACTGTATAGCCAATAGAAAGAAGCATATATACACAATTTTTTCATTAACATCTTTGTGTTTTTGTTTATAAAATAATGATAAAAAGACTAGGTGAAGTAGATGTGCTCAAAATGCCTCTACTGCTTCAAATGAGCATTAACGTCAAGCACCGCGACTCGCTGACACGTCAAACAGCACATCGCACACTATATGTAGTATGACGCAACTTTTAAACGAGGAACCACTATACACATCATGGCAGTTTTATTTCCTAGGTTAACTCTCAACATATGGCTCAGTCAGATAGTGAGTGCTGCTCTAGAATTGTTACTATAATAGGGGCTTCACACCATGGCTGCACTGGGATCTACTCCCTCCCACAACAACGCAACCAGAGGAGGAGGGAGAGAAGCCTAGACAATCACAAGGCAACCAGAGACCAAGGATACAAGGGATTTTGACTCACTAATCGTATCCACACCGTTCTGCTGCTGCCATTTCTTATCCTCCTCTCTCGTAGGAGGACACTTTATCCATCACGCGCACCAGAGTGTTAAATGATTGTAAGTCGGAGCCTTTTACTCAGAGCGGTGGAGAGGAAGCAGAGCAGTAGGGAGGAAAATGGGATAATTTCCCAGTTTATCATGCTTGCAGATCATTTCTGCCATGTCCTATGAGTCAAAACAGTTGTTTGAGGGAAATTCACCAGAGACAGAGAGATATCTTCTCCAGCTGCCACACCCCGGGCCAGCAGCCTTAGTGCTGATTCAGTACCAGCTCTGTCACTCAGCAGAAGAGAGGGTCTACTCTGCTCTGCTCCTAATCTGATTCTGAACATGTGAACTCTTCCAGGAGATGCACAGACACAGGTGGTGCAGCGAAGAGCTTCAACCCCGTTACTGTGCAGTGAGCTTAGGCATCACACATCACATGACCAGTGGGAAAACAAATGGGGGAAAGCCGGGCAGACAGATACATAACCCTCCCTGTTCACCCAGTGGACTCCTACCTGATCTCAGATAGAGACTCAGCAGTGTATTCATAACTTACCAAGGACACTAAGCACAGCCAGCCATTGGACAGCCATAGCTACTGTTATAACAGTATGTTCTGCGTGGGCGACTGAACGTGGTGTCCGTGGTTCTGGTGGGGTCTGAGTCTAGCTTCTGCAGAGCTGTAACACCTGCCAGGAACCAACGCCAACGTTTGCCTGTCGCCCCCATGATGCTAATCATGTTCACTGGAAGGAGGCCCAGATTGAGGGACTAAAAAAGGAACACTTAATATTGCTGGCGGTGCTGTTAACATGCTGTTGACAAGAGGAAAGGAAGATGCTATCTACAGTCACTGGAGAATATATGTTAGGTTAGATTCCATTTTCAACTAGATGATTAGAAACAATACCATATGATGTAACGTAATGACATCATAATTAGTGTTTAATCATAGTCTTTAAGTATCACCGACATGCGTGACAGAACAGAGTGTGAAAGCTGATCTACAAAGCAGCGGTGGAGTGATTGATTCTGTGCTGTCTCATCTGATGCCTCCGTGATCAGCACTAGCTGGCTGGCTGGGACGTGTGTTTTAGAGAGGGCGTGTTGGTCACACAGACTAAAGCCTGCAGTCACAGAGGATGCTGCTTGTCCTAGTGGTGACATGGAGATTGCTTGGAGCCTTGGATTCATTTCAATACTTGTATCAGAAGACATGCATAGTCACCTGAATGATATCATTTAAATCCCCGTTTCCACAAACACAGTATGGTGCCCATGCTAGAGCAATCAACGTATGTTTTAACTACCTGCATGATTTGGAAATGATTCATAGTAATTACAATTTACAAGTACTGCAATTTGCTGAGGGCTTTATGTTTGCTGCCCTCTATGTTATAAGCTGAGGCTATAGGCTGAACTCCTCGTGATTATCAACACATGACATGGTAATCTCTCCCCCCTGAGATGGTGAGGTCATCAGAGGCAGAATACTTCATATCAGTATCCTAATGGAATGGACCTTGACACTTTTAGCATTTCAAAAGAATGGAACCTTATAGACGGGTAGGTTGTTTAGCAACAAAATCCATGTTTGCGCAACTATGTGGCAAAACAGACAGGTTTGGCTTAGTGTTGACAACATGTAAATTATATTTGGTCTCCAATGTTTATTGAAAACATAAATAGATTTGCACAATGAGTAAATACATCATTACAGTTGTTGGTTAGATAGCTAGTGAATTTTTTGCCATATTAGCATAGACCTGGCATCAGTCAAAACATCTCTAAACAAGTCATGGTATCAAGAACAATATGAAACTAACTGAAACAAGCCAACTACGATTCCTCACACGGAAGCTTCTTGTCATTTTCACTAGCTATCTGGCCACACAGAATCACCACAACACACGGACTGCTGACCCATTGAAGCGTGCACATCATTTTGTGGCATTGTCAGCTAACTCATCTATTACAAAAAGTGTCAGTTATTTTGTCTCTAGTCTCTATCTATTGTTCCTGTTCCCAAGAAAGCTAAGGTAACTGAACTAAATGACTATCACCCTGTA
This sequence comes from Oncorhynchus kisutch, assembly GCF_002021735.2. Taxonomy (NCBI): domain Eukaryota; kingdom Metazoa; phylum Chordata; class Actinopteri; order Salmoniformes; family Salmonidae; genus Oncorhynchus; species Oncorhynchus kisutch. The sequence goes on from NC_034203.2 coordinate 20,783,955, forward strand.
GCACTCACTTCCATCATCATGAAGTGCTTTGAGAGACTAGTCAAGGATCATATCACCTCCACCCTACCTGACACCCTAGACCCACTTCAATTTGCTTACCGCCCCAATAAGTCCACAGACGCAATCGCAATCACACTGCACACTGCCCTAACCCATCTGGACAAGAGGAATACCTATGTAAGAATGATGTTCATCGACTAAAGCTCAGCATTTAATACCATAGTACCCTCCAAACTCGTCATTAAGATGGAGACCCTGGGTCTCGACCCCGCCATGTGCAACTGGGTCCTGGACTTTCTGACGGGCCACCCCCAGGTGGTGAGGCAACTTCTTCACCCTGCTGATCCTCAACACTGGGGCCCCACAAGGGTGTGTACTCAGCACTCTCCTGTATTCCCTGTTCACCCATGTCTGCGTGGCCATGCACGCCTCCAACTCAATCATCAACTTTGTAGACGACACTACAGTGGTAGGCTTGATTACCAACAACGACAAGACGGCCTACAGGGAGGAGGTGAGGGCCCTCGGAGTGTGGTGTCAGGAAAATAACCTCACACTCAACGTCAACAAAGCAAAGGAGATGATCGTGGACTTGAAGAAACAGCAGAGGGAGCACCCCCTTATCCATCGACGGGACAGTAGTGGAGAAGGTGGAAAGTTTTAAGTTCCTCGGCATACACATCACGGACTAACTGAAATGGTCCACCCACACAGACAGCGTGGTGAAGAAGGGGCAACGCCAGGAGGCTGAAGAAATTTGGCTTGTCACCAAAATCACAAACTTTTACAGATGCACAATCGAGAGCATCCTGTCGGGCTGTATCACCGCCTGGTACGGCAACTGCTCTGCCCACAACCATAAGGCTCTCCAGAGGGTAGTGAGGTCTGCACAACGCATCACCGGGGGCAAACTACCTGCCCTCCATGACACCTACACCACCCGATGTCACAGGAAGGCCAAAAAGATCAAGGACAACAACCACCCGAGCCACTGCCTGTTCACCCCACTATCATCCAGAAGGCGAGGTCAGTATAGGTGCATCGAAGCTGGGACTGAGAGACTGAAAAACAGCTTCTATCTCAAGGCCTTCAGAATGTTAAACAGCCATTACTAACATTGAGTGGCTGCTGCCAACATACTGACTCAAATCTCTAGCCACTTCAATAATTAAAAATTGGATGTAATAAATGTATCACTAGTCACTTTAAACAATGCCACTTTATATAATGTTTACATACCCTACATTACTCATCTCATATGTATGTATATACTGTACTCTATACCATCTACTGGATCTTGCCTATGCCGTTCTGCCATCGCTCATCCATATATTTATATGTACATATTCCTATTCATTCCTTTAGACTTGTAGTATAAGGTAGCTTATGTGAAATGGTTAGATTACTAGTTAGATATTACTGCATGGTCAGAACTAGAAGCACAAGCATTTCGCTACACTCACATTAACATCTGCTAACCATGTGTATGTGACCAATAAAATGTGATTTGATTTGATTTGACAAGCCTTTAGATATCTTTCCTTGACCCAAGTAGTACAGAAATTCAAGCCACCCCCCATAAGAGGTAATCATTATCTTCAGGCAGACTTAAGAAATCGGATAAACTGCTCAGACTAAAGACTAAAGACTAAAGACTAAAGACTAAAGACTAAAGACTAAAGGCTAAAGACTAAAGACTAAAGACTAAAGACTAAAGACTAAAGGCTAAAGACTAAAGACTAAAGACTAAAGACTAAAGGCTAAAGACTAAAGACTAAAGGCTAAAGACTAAAGACTAAAGGCTAAAGACTAAAGGCTAAAGACTAAAGACTAAAGACTAAAGACTAAAGGCTAAAGACTAAAGGCTAAAGACTAAAGACTAAAGGCTAAAGACTAAAGACTAAAGGCTAAAGGCTAAAGACTAAAGACTAAAGACTAAAGACTAAAGGCTAAAGACTAAAGGCTAAAGACTAAAGACTAAAGGCTAACGACTAAAGACTAAAGGCTAAAGACTAAAGGCTAAAGACTAAAGACTAAAGACTAAAGGCTAAAGACTAAAGGCTAAAGACTAAAGGCTAAAGACTAAAGACTAAAGACTAAAGGCTTATCCCTCTCTTTATTGGTGTATGTTCCTCCTCAGGTCTAATAACCCACACTGGTTGAAAAAGCAGAAAAGGAGGTTTGTGCAATTGACCAAGGAATAGGATATTGATCCTATGAGCAACTCTTTCGGGCCCTCTGTGACTGTGTGTTCCTGTGTGTTCTAAGAACCACTCATACTGTTTTGCAGAGCGGAGAGCAGACAGTGTAAAGCTACTTGCGTTACAGTTTCCGACCCAGCGAAACAAGCAGCCAGTCTGACTCTGAACTGGGCTGTTCATAACTGGAGTGCAGAGTATTACACAGAAGTCTCTGTTCAGAGTAGAGAGGAAGGAGAGGGAAAGAGGTGAATCATTCTCAAAGATGACAGGGAACGAACATTTGGAATGATTGGTGGGCTTGGAGTAGGAGCAAGCACAATATTACTACACTGAAGACCGAGGATGTCTATCAGTCTTTTAGTATGGAAGAAGAGAAAAGGCCAATGACTTGATGATGATGTACGTTGGTACTTATTTGCTTGGAGAAAAGTCCCAAAGAGAGCTGATGTACACTATTGCCATATGCTGCATTAATAAAGAGGCAATTGAGGTTTTATTTTATTGGCTGAGCACTTAGGTCCCAAACTCTCTGATTCAGAGAGGTTGGGTTAAATGCGGAAGACACATTTCAGTTGTATTCATTCAGTTGTGCAACTAACTAGGTATCCCCCTTTCCTTTCCCTTTCTCTTAGGTGTCCATTAGGAGTGTTATTTACCACTTCTTCCCATTAAAGGCAGAACGCAGAGAGAAAGAAAAACAGTCCTCAAGGTTTAGTCGACAACCATAAAATAAATGGACTTAGAGCTCAATGAACATGGTAGATGATCATGACGTGGTAGTCTCAAGACAACACTTTTCTTGTGTGACTGGGAATCTTAAGGATGACTACATGTGGATACCATTAGATGTGGTAGTCAAGTGATAAATAAAGTCAAATGTAAACTATGTTCAAGGGATCATGATTTAGCCTATAACACGACTCAGGATAAGACCCAGATGCAGACACAGAAGGCAGACAGTTAGAATCGCAGATGTTTATTACAAAACAGGGGGCAGGAAAATGGCAGGTCCAGGACAGGCAGAGGTCGGTAATCCAAGACAGCGTCAACAAGGGACAGAACGGCAGGCAGGCTCAGGGTCAGGGCAGGCAGAGGTCAGAACCGGGAGGACTAGAAAACAGAAACTTGAAAAAATGGCAAATGGGAGAAAACGCTGGTAAGACAAGACGAGACAAACTGGCAACAGACCAACGGAAAACGCAGGTATAAGGACACAGGGGATAATGGGGGAAATGTGAGACACCTGGTGGGCAGAGACAAGCACAAGACAGGTGAAACAGATCAGGGTGTGACAGCCTAAGTATTAGAGTTTTCCATTTAGCTAACTACATAAATTACTTAACGAATCCTGTCGCTTCGCACTATGGATTTCAGGTTCTCTCTTTCTCTCTTTTGGGTTGAAATGTCATGATATTTATACAGTGCCTCCTTTGTTATATACAATCTCACCCTTCTCTCTGTGTCTGACAGCCTCGCTATTCAAGAGACAAGGGAAATCCTGCCCAATTCCCATGACATTGACAAATCACCGTAAAACCTGGTGAAAATGTAATTCATATTCCAAGGTGATTCATTCTTCCTGCCTCCAATTTCTAATATTAATATTATTTGGGTTGCCTGTTGTTCTCTGCCAAGCCAGCAATCCTTATCAGAGGCAGGATAGGAGCCACTCGGAGTGACAGCAAACCATAGCATGCTGATGGTGCTGGGGCTTTGTGTAAGCCGGGGGTAAACTTAATTGATTCTGTAATAAACCTTCCAACAATTCTCTCACTCTTTCAACGACGAGGCCTTGAATCAATCCCACCTCAATTGTTAATGTATTAAGCCCGTCATAAATAAAACATAATGGAAGGAAACATATTATATTACGTCCCTGTAATGCCAATGGTTGTGGAGTGTAATTCCAAGGATAGGCAAGATTAAACATTGCATACTGGCTGGTACTCCTGCTGTCTTTGTATTGTTGGAAAGGGACTCGTCCTCTCTCTCTCTTTCTCTTTCTCTCTCGTATTTCCCTCCCACCTCTATCTGAGAATGTCTAAAATAATCCTTAGCACAGCGTGCTTTGCTGGGAGGACGTCTCTCTCACTCTCTGGTGTGGTGCGGGATTGTATTTCTGCACCACTGCTAAAGCTTGAGGACTCTAGAATCGCAGCGACAGTTAGATGAAATAATGACCTGCCAACAGCAGAAAGCCCATATAATATGTTAAACACTCCATGGAAGGAACTAGGCCAAATGTTATGTCAGAACTATGTCCTGTATACAGTGCATTATCAGCGCCCTTAAATGAATAACATCCAAACAACCTCCATTCAAATCAACACATGTAGTGTTGAACAAACACTCCTTGTTATAATATACAGAAGGTACAGTATAGCGGTGGAGTTAGACAATTACATTCATGGTAGAAGTGGTGAAGAAAACTCCACATCTAATCTGGGAGAAAAAGCTCTCCTGTCAATAGAGCTTTTCCGTTCTCAGCTGAAATGATTCATATTATTGATTGGTGTAGTATCAGATATTGTTATTCTCAAGGACTCCCTAGCCTGACGTTTCTGTTTTCAGGGCTGAAGCTCTATGTGGCTCTCATGAAAAATGAAATAGACCACCGGGAAGTGCATCTTGTCAAGATGTTCGACACGTCCTTCAATCTCAATGCCTTTCAGCTTTCTTCCCTCACACCCCTGTGACCTCTCTGGTCTCTTAATACTAAATTACACAGTTTGTTTCTGGGCAATAAAATCTAAATCATTTCATCAGGAGACAGATACAGTAGAGAAACTCAATTTGTCCTCGACCACTACACCTCATTGATTACATTTTAAAAACATAGCCTGAACAGACTATGACAGACCTACCTAGAACTTAGTAGAGCAGTAGTGTTAAAGTTTCTATCAAATATCCTCTTCCTTGACGTGTTCTTAATATGGAGGGAGTGTCAGGTCACAACCTATATACTGTACTTCCACGACAGTCTAGAGGCTTCACCACTGGGGTATAGAGAGCCTGCCTCCTGCAAACCCAATGAAACCTGACTCTGCAATTACAAGCCGCTGGAGTGGAACACGGCTAATCGTGAGTAACGGACGTCTGGCACCTTGACCCCCTGAAGCCAGTTCAATCAGCCGCTAGGTGCTAACGCTAGTCCACGCCATGCAGCCAGGGGGGTGGGGGTGAGATGAGCTATGACCTGTGGGCGTCAGCACAATCACATCACTGTGTATGCAGGGCTGGTCCAGTCGGCAGCGCTCAACCCTGACCATGTAATGGGCTGTCCTTCAAAGAAGAAAGGTCCCGTGGGTGTGTCTCTCCCCCTTTGTCCCCCTTTCTCTCCTCTCTCCTAATCTCCCTCTCCTCTCTCTTTCCCTCCTCTCCTCTCTCTTTCCCTCCTCTCCCTCTCCACCGCGCCAGCCTCCGAGCTTATCGGAGTGCCAATCAGGGACGGACAAGGCTACTCGCCCCCTGGATCCAACACAGCCTTCCTAATCCATCATGCACCAGCAGAGGTGAAAGGGAGAGGAGAGCAGAAGAGAGGAGGAGAGCCCTTAACTCTATTCACTCATCACACTCTCAGGGTCTCAGGGACTGTGTCCCCAAATGACACCCTATTTCCTTTTATAGTGCACTACTTTTGACCAGGACCCATAGGGATCTGGTCGAAAGTAGTGCACTATGTATGGAATAGGGTGCTATTTGGGACACAAGCAGGATCTGGCCTGCTATGCCACAGCTGTTGTCTTGATGGTCGGTAGTCCTGAAATGAGAACATGAGTCACAAATATCAAGCAGTAATGGAAAATGACTGTCAGGAATAACCAGTGACTGACTGTGATTGTAGGGTGTCTGTTGGACTTTGTGGATATTGAGAATGGGGATGATGATACGGTTGGAACTTAGATGTGATCTCAGATTTGGCTGCATTTGCTCTTGACTGTTTGGTAGATCAGTTCAATAGCTTGTTTGCTTTACTGCAGAATACTTTAACTTTAACCTCAGTGGAACCATTGCAAAAGTATTCACACCCTTGGCATTTTTCCTGTTTTGTTGCATTACAACCTGTAATTTAAATGGATTTTTATTTGGATTTATTTGGATTTCATGTAATGGACATACACAAAATAGTCCAAATAGGTAAAGTGAAATTTAAAAAACGTAAAAAATATATTCTTTTTTACAGAAAAGTGGTGCGTGCATATACACTAAAATAACACATCCTAGATCTGAAAGAATGAAATATTCTTATTAAATACTTTTTTCTTTACATAGTTGAATGTGCTGACAACAAAATCACACAAAAATGATCAATGGAAATCAAATTTATCAACCCATGGAGGTCTGGATTTGGAGTCACACTCAAAATTAAAGTGAAAAACCACACTACAGGCTGATCCAACTTTGATGTAATGTCCTTAAAACAAGTCAAAATGAGGCTCAGTAGTGTGTGTGGCCTCCACGTGCCTGTATGACCTCCCTACAACGCCTGGGTATGCTCCTGATGAGGTGGCGGATGGTCTCCTGAGGGATCTCCTCCCAGACCTGGACTAAAGCATCCGCCAACTCCTGGACAGTCTGTGGTGCAACGTGGCGTTGGTGGATGGAGCGAGACATGATGTCCCAGATGTGCTCAATTGGATTCAGGTCTGGGGAACGTGCGGGCCAGTCCATAGCATCAATGCCTCCCTCTTGCAGGAACTGCTGACACACTCCAGCCACATGAGGTCTAGCATTGTCTTGCATTAGGAGGAACCCAGGGCCAACCGCACCAGCATATGGTCTCACAGGGGGTCTGAGGATCTCATCTCGGTACCTAATGGCAGTCAGGCTACCTCTGGCGAGCACATGGAGGGCTGTGCGGCCCCCTAAAGAAATGCCACCCCACACCATGACTGACCCGCCATGACTGACCCACCGCCAAACCGGTCATGCTCCACGGCGTCTCCAGACTGTCAAGTCTGTCACATGTGCTCAGTGTGAACCTGTTTTCATCTGTGAATAGCACAGGGCGCCAGTGGCGAATTTGCCAATCTTGGTGTTCTCTGGCAAATGCCAAACGTCCTGCATGGTGTTGGGCTGTAAGCACAACCCCCACCTGTGGACGTCGGGCCCTCATACCACCCTCATGGAGTCTGTTTCTGACCATTTCAGCAGACACATGCACGTTTGTGGCCTGCTGGAGGTCATTTTGCAGGGCTCTGGCAGTGCTCCTCCTGCTCCTGCTTGCACAAAGGCGGAGGTAGCGGTCCTGCTGCTGGGTTGTTGCCCTCCTACGGCCTCCTCCACATCTCCTGATGTACTGGCCTGTCTCCTGGTAGCGCCTCCATGCTCTGGACACTACGCTGACAGACACAGCAAACCTTCTTGCCACAGCTCGCATTGATGTGCCATCCTGGATGAGCTGCACTACCTGAGCCACTTGTGTGGGTTGTAGACTCCGTCTCATGCTACCACTAGAGTGAAAGCACCGCCAGCATTCAAAAGTGACCAAAACATCAGCCAGGAAGCATAGAAACTGAGAAGTGGTCTGGTCACCACCTGCAGAACCACTCCTTTATTGGGGGTGTCTTGCTAATTGCCTATAGTTTCCACCTGTTGTCTATTCCATTTGCACAACAGCATGTGAAATGTATTGTCAATCAGTGTTGCTTCCTAAGTGGACAGTTTGATTTCACACAAGTGTGATTGACTTGGAGTTACATTGTGTTGTTGAAGTGTTCCCTTTATTTTTTTGAGCAGTGTATATTCACCCCCTTCGCTATGAAGCCCCTAAATAAGATCTGGTGCAAAAAATTACCTTCAGAAATCACATAATTAATTAAATAAACTCCACCTGTGTGCAATCTAAGTGTCACATGATCTCAGCACCTGTTCTCAAAGGCCCCAGAGACTGCAACACCACTAAGCAAGAGGCACCACCAAGCAAGTGGCACCATGAAGACCAAGGAGCTCTTCAAACAGGTCAGGGACAAAGTTGTGGAGATGTACAGATCAGGGTTGGGTTATAGAAAAATATCCGAAACTTTGAACATCCCACGGAGCACCATTAAATCCATTATTAAAAAATGGAAAGAATATGGCACCACAACAAAACTGCCAAGAGAGGGCCGCCCACCAAAACTCACAGACCAGGCAAGGGCATTAATCAGAGAGGCAACAAAGAGACCAAAGATAACCCTGAAGGAGCTGCAAAGCTCCACAGCGGAGATTGGAGTATCTGTCTGTAACGGCTTTCTTCCTGGGAAGGAGAGGACAAAAGCGCAGCGTGATTAGTGTTAAACATCTTTAATAAAGACGATAACCGAGAACACTACACAAAATACAAAACAATAAATGTGAAAACCGAAATAGTCCTGTGTGGTGAAAACAAACACAGACACAGAAACAATCACCCACAAACCCCAACACAAAACAAGCTACCTAAATATGGTTCCCAATCAGAGCCAATGACTAACACCTGTCTCTGATTGAGAACCATATCAGGCCAAACACAGAAACAGACCAACTAGACACACAACATAGAATGCCCACCCAGCTCACGTCCTGACCAACACTAAAACAAGGAAAACACACAAGAACTATGGTCAGAATGTGACACTGTCCATAGAACCACTTTAAGCCGTACACTCCACAGAGCTGGGCTTTATGGCAGAGTGGCCAGAAAAAAGCTATTGCTTAAAGAATAAAATAAGCACACATGTTTGGTGTTCTCCAAAAGGCTTGTGGGAGACTCCCCAAACATATGGAAGAAGGTACTCTGGTCAGATGAGACTAAATTGAGCTTTTTGGCAACCAAGGAAAACACTATGTCTGGCACCAACCCAACACCCCTCATCCCCCCGAGAATACCATCCCCACAGTGAAACATGTTGGTGGCAGCATCTTGCTGTGGGGATGTTTTTCATCGGCAGGGACTGGGAAACTGGTCAGAATTTAAGGAATGATGGATGGCGCTAAATACAGGGAAATTCTTGAGGGAAACCTGTTTCAGTCTTCCAGAGATTTGAGACTGGGACGGAGGTTCACCTTCCAGCAGGACAATGATCCTAAGCATCCTGCTAAAGCAACACACGAGTGGTTTAAGGGGAAACATTTACATGTCTTGGAATGGCCTAGTCAAAGCCCAGACCTCAATCCAAATGAGAATCTGTGGTATGACTTAAAGATTGCTGTACACCAGCAGGAACCCATCCAACTTGAAGGAGCTGGAGCAGTTTTGCCTTGAAGAATGGGCAACAATCCCAGTGGCTAGATGTGCCAAGCTTATAGAGACTTGCAGCTGTAATTGCTGCAAAAGGTGGCTCTACAAAGTATTGACTTTGTGGGGGTAAATAGTTATGCACTGTCGGGTTTTCCGTTTTTTTTCTAATATTTCTTGTTTGTTTCACAATATAAAATATTTAGCATCTTCAAAGTGGTAGCCATGTTGTGTAAATCAAATTATACAAACCCCCAAAAAATCTGTTTTAATTCCAGGTTGTAAGGCAACAAAATGCCAAGGGGGGTGAATACTTTCGCAAGGCATTGTATCCGCATGTAGTATTGGCTACTTGGGTCTACTCATACCTGCTTGTATTTACATCACCCATGCACTCTCTATATCAAGCACAGTTGTCTGCACACTCAATGAGCTACAAATAACGACTGTATTTCCAATACAACTCACCAGATACTTATTTTAAAGGCAGAGATGAATACAAAACAACCCAAAACAACCTAGACCATGAATTTGTTTTCAATAGTCTCTGTCTAGACAGCTGCACTAATGATTCAAGTTTCTAGACGTATTTTATGATGTACCTGCCATGCTTTGTTGTTTGATGTTAGATTTGAAGTAGCAATTTGATCTGGAGCTCCAGTACTCTCTAAGGGGAGCCATGTTAAGCATTGAATTCATCAGGATCTGTTTCTATTCCACAACAAAGGACACATCTAACTAGCTCAAACCTACAATGGTCTAGTTACGTCATATTCATGTAATTCATGAAATCCTAGTGTCATTGTAACTGATGGATCTTCTATCCTTCTATCTCCTAAGTACTACTTTGGGTCTTAGTTGTTCGATTTTTCTAATGGCATTTGCCATTCTTGAATCCATGTCATTTATGGATAGAAGTGGAGTCATGCCATCAATTTATTAAATTGTGTGTGTGCACTTCCCTGTTTTATTCAGTGTAATTGGATGGGTAATTAAAGTGTAAAAGCAGTGTCATCTAACTGTAAATCCTGCTATTCACACACTCTCTCTCTCTCTCTCTCTCTCTCTCACACACAAACACACACACACACACACACATACACACACACACACACACACACACACACACACACACACACACACACACACACACACACACACACACACACACACACACACACACACACACACACACACACACACACACACACACACACACCAGGGTTTAAATACACAATCCTATTACTGGTGGTTGGAGCAGAATTAGGTCCATTTAGAAAATCAAAGACTAATTATTTAATTGCCTCTCTCTTTATACACTGAGTGTACAAAACATTAAGAACACCATGTTATAGACTGACCAGCTGAATCTAGGTGAAAGTTATGATCCCTTATTGATGTCACTTGTTAAATCCACTTCAATCAGTGTAGATGAAGGGGAGGAGACAGGTTAAAGAAGGATTGTTAATCCTTGAGACAATTGAGACATGGATAGTATAAATATTGAAGTGCCTTTGAATGGGGTATGGTAGTAGATGCCAGGTGCACCGGTTTGTGTCAAGAACTGCCACGCTGCTGGGTTTTTTGTGCTCAACATTTTCCTGTGTGTATCAAGAATGGTCCACCACCCAAAGGACATCCAGCCAACTTGACAAAACTGTGGAAAGCATTTGAGTCAACAGTGGCCAGCATCACTTTTCAAAGGCTTCCGACACCTTGTAGAGTCCATGCTCTGACAAATTGAGGCTGTTCTGAAGGTGAAGGGGGGGGGGGGGGACAAATCATAAATAGGAAAGTGTTCTTAATGTTTCGTGCACTCAGTGTATGTGCCCCATTTTTTGTGATTGTTTGACAGCAATTATGTGGGAATGATCAAGTTGCTTCTTTTGACATTTGCAAAATTACATTTTAGATTGTGAGACAGCTTTATTCACTCATGTTTATTGGAACATGTATTGATGTTGTTAATAATGTCTAATGCACATGTTGGATGCAGTTTATTTGTCTTTTTCATGTGCAAGATATTAATAATGAACCATCTAAAAATGTCTGGGGTCTGCTAAACTGAAGAGAGTGGATTTGGTATTTAAATATTTGATTGGTCAAACACAAATCAGTAGGAAAATCCTGCGAACGCAGCATACATGATGATGCCAACAAAGTGATAACATTTGACAAGGGTTAACACCAACCATGGATGGCATCTCCTTCCATTGCTTGGAGTAAAGTGTCCATACTGCAGTATGTTTGGCTGCAGGGCCGTTGCCTCTCCATTCTGATGGTGAGTTTGTCTACTGCAGGTGGACAGAATACGTTGCGTTATTACCATTCTGACACTGAGGTTGTCGAGGTGGACACACAGGCAGCAGACTGCTCTGGGCTCCTGCGGCTATGGAACTGGGGGTTAACCTATCTAAACTGCCCATACTGAGAGTTTCTATAGACAGCAGGGGCCACAGCAGGAGAGCTGTGTCCCAAATGGCATCCTATTCCCTTTATAGTGCACAACAAAGTTGACGTAGACAAGAAGCTTTAAGTGCACTTTCGCATTCGATTCGTCAAACGTAGTGCACTTTAAAGGCACTAGGATGCCATGTGAGACGTAGCCATTGTTTGTTCTCCATATTGCTGACCTTTAAAGCAGTGGTAAATTGGTCAGCTTTTGTTGTGCTTTAATTATAGACTGACCTGAGATAAATATATAAAAGGATTTAGGCTACCCCCATCCAATCACATTGTTGTCCAGGGCACTGAGAATTGACACAGTTCAGGTGGAATCAATTTACAAAGAAAGGAAATGGAATCAAATCCTGCCATGCAAGGATCCCCCTTCAACCACCCAGCAAATGCAACAATAGCTTCATGTTCACATGTCCAATATTTTATGACGGGTATGAAGCCAGAATACTCAGTACAGAATGTTTCTGTTTTATATACACCACTCTGTACCCTTACCAAAACAGATTTTGCCAGTCTGAGTAAATCCATTAAAAAATAATAATAAAATACCCAGGCTCAAACATTCAATAACCAGTACGATATTGGATTTACAGTAATAACATACAGCAATTATGATATAGTTGACAGAATGTGTTTAGATTTTCCCAGGTAGGATATATTTACCAGCACACCATTTGACTACATTGAGATGATTTGTGCTTGGAACACATCATGAGGAACATGATTTCATACAATGTTCTCTCTAGTCGTTAATAGAATGATGATTCTCTATTTCAATGATTCTCAACACATGGTGTAAAGCAACACAAGACATGATGAGACAGATGCTCTTGGAATAATGAAAGAGAGCATTCTGAAGGCTCTTGATCATGTTCCAATGCTCACCACTGGGACCAAGTACAGTATTCATTTCCATTCGTATCATTCTGATAGTACTACTACACGTGCTCCTGCAAAGACTGCTACTCGCCAGGTGTAGACGCTCTCATCTTGACTAATGTGAGGATTTTCACAGACATGTAGCTGCATTTCTAATTATGTATCTGTGCAGAGGCCTGAAGGTACTAGTAGGGTTGCACATTTTGGGGAATATTCAGAGGTGGAATCTTTCCATGGGAATTAATGGGAATATATGGGAATTAACGGAAATATATGCAAATGAATAATAATACCAATTAAATGTAGATTTTTTTTGCATTGGATATATTTACCATATCATATGGAGACAGAAAACATAAACATTTTACCTTATCATAAGTAGACAGAAAACATAAACATTTTACCTTATCATAAGTAGACATAATTGCAAATGATTAAATCCTTCTAATAGAAATAAATAAAAAAACTATTTTGTTACGAATTTAACTTTAATTAAATGAGTTGACTCTTCACATGGGATGAACAACAAAATAAAAGGAATATTGAATGGTCCCCAAAGATCCATTGCGTCTCCCAAAAACGTTTTCAACATACATCTGTAAAATGATAATCTAGAAACTAAAGCTTTGGTTGTCTTCCTCTCTCCCTGGACTCTCTCCCTGGACTACATTGAGATGATTTGTGCTTGGAAGACATCATGAGGAACATGATTTCATACAATGTTCTCTCTAGTCATTAATATAATTAATGTGGTGCTCTTATTCTTCTCACTTTGCTTGGTGAGGTAGATTGCTGCTATAACTTGATGACCCTTCACATACGTAACCATTTCCTTGGCTCTCTTGTAGAGTGTATCCATTGTTTTCAGTGCCATGATGTCCTTGAGGAGCAGATTCAATGCATGAGCAGCACAGCCAATGGGTGTGATGTGAGGGTAGGACTCCTCCACTTTAGACCAAGCAGCCTTCATGTTTGCAGCATTGTCTGTCACCAGTGCAAATACCTTCTGTGATCCAATGTCCACCTCTTGAACATCAGACTCTGAGGCCTCATCTTCACTGTCCCTTCCCAACCTTGTTGAGGATGGCTCATTGTCAGGCTCAAAAATCCTCAAATTCGCCTGGGTGCCCACCAATTTTTCAACCCTTGTATTGGTCAACCTGTTGCGTGCTTTGGTGTGTGTGTGTGTTCCCAAACAAGGACCAGTTGCGCTCTGAGGCGGCTGATGTTGATGGGATTTGGAGGATGATGGAGGCAACAGGGGAAAGACCCTCAGATCCACAAAGTCTCTTCCACCAGGTGGCTGAAGAGATGTTGGCAAGACTGCCATATTGCATATCCATCCCAAAGCCCTAGCTTAGAAGTGTACTTCGCCAGACTGCCAAGAACCTTGCCCTCATCCAGGCCAAGTTGGCGAGACACGGTAGTGATGACACCATAGGCCTTGTTGATCTCTGCACCAGATAGGATGCTCTTGCAAGCAGATAGTACTTGGGGTCCAACATGTACGCTGGGGCGTGTATGGGCTTCAAGCAGAAGTCTTCACGCTTTTTTAATGTATTTCAGAACTGCAGTTTCCTCTGCTTGGAGCAACAGTGAAGTGGGCAGGGCATTACGGATTTCTTCTCTTACATCTGAAAGCAGAGTCTGAACATCAGACAGGATGGCTTTGTCTCCCACAATCCATGCAATGGCTACTGCTATAGGTTTCAGGAGTTTCAGGCTGTTTACCACTCTCGAAATGCATCATCCAAGGGGATCCTCTTGATAGGGCTGTTCATATTGGCAGACTGATATGGCCATTTCTTGGAGAGACTCCTTCCCCTCCAGGAGACTGTCAAACATGATGACAACATCACCCCAACGGGTGTTGCTGGGCAGCTTCAATGTGGTGCTCTTATTCTTCTCACTTTGCTTGGTGAGGTAGATTGCTGCTATAACTGGATGAGCCTTCACATACCTAACCATTTCCTTGGCTCTCTTGTAGAGTGTATCCATTGTTTTCAGTGCCATGATGTCCTTGAGGAGCAGATTCAATTCATGAGCAGCACAGCCAATGGGTGTGATGTAAGGGTAGGACTCCTCCACTTTAGACCAGTCAGCTTTCATGTTTGCAGCATTGTCTGTCACCAGTGCAAATACCTTCTGTGATCCAAGGTCATTGATGACTACCTTCAGCTCATCTGTAATGTAGAGACCGGTGTGTCTGTTGTCCCTTGTGTCTGTGCTCTTGTAGAATACTGGTTGAGGGGTGGAGATGATGTAGTTAATTATTCCTTGCCCACAAACATTCAACCACCCAACAGAGATGATTGCAATACATTCTGATTTCTCTATGATTTGCTTGACCTTCACTTTAAATTGGTTGAACTTTGCATCCAGCAAATGAGTAGATAAAGCATGTCTGGTTGGAAGGGTGTATGCTGGGCAAAAAACATTCAGAAATCTCTTCCAATACACATTGCCTGTGAGCATCAGAGGTGAACCAGTTCCATACACAGCTTGGACAAGACATTCACCAGCATTTCTCTGACTACATTCCTCCATTGAGGTTGCTTGTTGTGAGCACTGAGGGAACTTTATGCACATGGCCAGATGATTCTACATCTTTCTTGCATTCTTCACATATGATTTTGCACTGCATTTGCAAATGTATACAGCTTTTCCTTCTACATTAGCTGCAGTGAAATGTCTCCACACATCAGATAGTGCCTGTGGCATTTTCCTGTAAAGATTAGAGAAAAATTTGTTTAAAAAAAACCTAATTCAATTCCATGTACAGATCGAGTTAAGCAGTTAGATTAAACAACTCTTTTGTAAGATAAATGTTTTAAAATGAAACATGTATGGAAACAGGTGAATTAACACTCCTCCGTTAGCAGGCTCAAGCAAGCTAAAACACACATGGTAGCAAAAACAAACTATCAGAAATTGTTAACAAGTTAGAAATGATTTAAACACACTTTGCTGTAGGCTACTATTTACTAGTTAACAAAAAATAATGTATGTCATATAAAATATATTCACCCCACCCAGTATTGTAATCAAAACTTACCAGAAAGCATGTGGTCCTTGGCTCAGACAGTGTAGTAGTGTGGGCTAAATAGCATCTCATTAGTTTGCAAGATCTTGAGAATCAGCTGTACATGTGATGGAAGAATGCACTGTGCATGCAGAGTGTTGCAGTTCCATTGAATTGGGGATAGTTTATCCAAAATATGCCACAAGACCTAGAATTGCCTGATGTGTACCCCACAAAAAAAGGTTGACTGTTGTAAGCTAACATTTTTGATGAATTTAAGCAGAATTCCCCAAATTCCAGAGTTTATTCCCATGAAAAATTTCAGAAATTTATCGGAAAGTTTCTGACCCTTTGCAACCCTATGTACTAGGAGGATAGTTACACATCTTCCGACCACGTTTCATTTGTAAAGTCAAGTCTCCGGTTTACTACCTTGAAAAGAGTGCTACAGTTATTCAATCTGTCGATGTGCCCTTGAGCAAGGAGGCTGACCCTGTAAAACAACACATTTTACTCCACCTATGTGACGACAAAACATATATATTTGTATCTTTTTGGGGGGGAGTGAATGTAGTCAATATTGGGGATAACAACATCCCTTTTTTATCCAGTTAACAGGTTCATTTAAGAGAGTGGCATTCCTATTCAATTTCTCCTATCTCTGTGAAGGAGAATGAATAGGCAGTTCTTATAAAAGCTCTTGTGGATAGTATTTTAATTAACAAATGGAATACTACAGTACTGGCAGTAGGGTTGTGTCAGAAATGTCACCATATTCCTTACATAGTGCGCTACCAAAGCCTGATCAAAAGTAGTACACTATTTAGGGAATAGGGTGCCATTTGGGATACAGATTACAATTGAAAGTACCAACTGTACTGTAGTTGATCCACAGTTATGCATGTATCATGAGGAGCTATGTTATAGTTACAATATGCTCTAAAATGGAAATGGAAAAGATAGGGAGGAAATCCCTTTGCCGACATCTTCGTCAAACAGAGACAGTAGAGAGACACTTGCATGTCATCAGATAGATAGATCAAGTCTACATGCTAAAGTAAAACATAGTAGTTGTTTCCGGCTCAGGGGACATGGTTGAAAGTGAACCATCCAGTCATTTAACAGCAAGCCATCCATCCACCACAGAGAGAGGAGTCCATCAACTCTCTCCACCTTCCATCCTGGAAGAGAAACAAATCATGTGTGGTTTGCCTAGTATCCTGTGTGCTTGGCCTAGTATCCTGTGTGGTTGGCCTAGCATCCTGTGTGGTTGGCCTAGTATCCTGTGTGGTTGGCCTAGTATCCTGTGTGGTTGGCCTAGTATCCTGTGTGGTTGGCCTAGCATCCTGTGTGGTTGGCCTAGCATCCTGTTTGGTTGGCCTAGCATCCTGTGTGGTTGGCTAGCATCCTGTTTGGTTGGCCTAGCATCCTGTTTGGTTGGCCTAGTATCCTGTTTGGTTTGCCTAGCATCCTGTTTGGTTTGCCTAGCATCCTGTTTGGTTGGCCTAGCATCCTGTTTGGTTGGTCTAGCATCCTGTTTGGTTGGTCTAGCATCCTGTTTGGTTGGCCTAGCATCCTGTTTGGTGTGGCCTAGCATCCTGTTTGGTTGGCCTAGTATCCTGTTTGGTTTGCCTAGCATCCTGTTTGGTTTGCCTAGTATCCTGTTTGGTTGGCCTAGCATCCTGTGTGGTTGGCCTGGCATCCTGTTTGGTTGGCCTAGTATCCTGTTTGGTTGGCCTAGTATCCTGTTTGGTTTGCCTAGCATCCTGTTTGGTTGGCCTAGCATCCTGTTTGGTTGGTCTAGCATCCTGTTTGGTTGGCCTAGCATCCTAGGCATGTTAGTTCATTATATTGAAATGTGTGATTTACAACAGTCAGAATGACATCCTCATTAAAATGGCAATTAGGTATTATGATTATGGCTCTAGATTGCAGGAAAAATCTGTTTCAGGTGTTTGAAAAATGCTAAATTCTCCAACCCCATCCATTCTCACGTACTTTGTGCCCCTCTAAACGGGTGCATGACGCCCCTGCTGCTGTCTCAAAATGTATTGACCCTGTATGTATGGTCATGAATAAACAACAGTTTTAAAATTCCTAATACATCATACAGGCACTATCTCTGTATCAACCACGTTTATTTACAAATAGGTGATTTATGTTCCCTCGGCCCAGTAAAAGCCTTATCAGTATCTCACTGCACAAGTTAATAACCAAGTGTATGTCCCAAATGGCATCATATTCCCTATATAGTGCACTACTTTTGACCAGATCCTTATAGGCCCTGGTCAAAAGTAGTGCACTTTGTAGGGAATAGGGTGCCATTTGGGAGAACGCCCAAGTGGAAGCAATGGTGTGTTAATCACACTACAGCCGATGAGTTGGAGACTGCTCCATTTTGCTAATGTCTGTTACAATTTCAAACCAGGCCATGTATAACTAACAGGTTTAATTAGTTTGGATTGATATTCATATCACATGTCCAATGGAATAGACGCTTGACAACTCTCATCTTGTGTACTTCTCAAGAGTATCTTGTCCTGTGTCGCTTTTCCCTGTTGGATCATTTTTCCCCCCAGTTTTTTCAATGAGATACTTTATCCTATAATGGTGTCTGTTGATCAACGAGGCCATGTAAAACAGAATTTCTCTCTCTCTCTCTCTCTCTCTCTCTCTCTCTCTCTCTCTGTCTCTCCCTCTCTCTCTCTCTCTGCTCTCTCTCTGTCTCCCTCTCTCTCCGTCTCTCTGTCTCCCTCTCTCTCTCTCTCTCTCTGTATCCCTCTCTCTCTGTCTCTCTCCATCTCTCTCCGTCTCTCTCTCTCTCCGTCTCACCGTCTCTCTCTCTCTCTCTCTCTCTGTATCTGTCTCTCTCCGTCTCTCCATCTCTCTCTCTCTCTCTCTCTGTCTCCCTCTCTCTCTCTGTCTCTCTCCATCTCTCTCCGTCTCTCTCTCTCTCTCTCTCTCTGTCTCTCTCCGTCTCACCGTCTCTCTCTCTCTCTCTCTGTATCTGTCTCTCTCCGTCTCTCCGTCTCTCTCTCTCTCTCTCTCGCTGTATCTGTCTCTCTCCGTCTCTCTGTCTCTCCGTCTCTCTCTCTCTCTCTGTCTCCCTCTCTCTCTCTGTCTCTCTCCATCTCTCTCCGTCTTTCCGTCTCTCCGTCTCTCTCTCGCTCTCTCTTCCCTAAGAGTAGAATATGCTCTTTCATAATACTTAGTGTATCATTTTGCAGTTGGTAATGGAAAGGGATATGAGATTACAGTTCTGTTACATCTATTCTTTAATCAACTATCAACGAGATGTTAACTGGTTTCTCTGATTGGGGTGAAGCCTTTTCATGTTCAGTTGACTATCCGAGGTCATTAAAGGCGCTTTCACACAAACCTACAGTAAAACCAAGAAATTAATTATTTGCTGATGTGAACCACATCTAGGCTAGTAGTTTGTTTCATTCAATATCTCTTGTATACCAATACTACAGCAGAAAGGTCCTTCTTTGTGGGATGTTGTTAATGATATTTCCAAATGTTTTGTGGCATGCTCGCATGAGATCCAGTTAGTTGCATGTGGAGAGTTGCCTTAAAAGTAAATGGCAGGATAAGCGGTCTTTTCATGCCATGTATGCTTAATGCATCCGGACAGATACGAGAACATCGCAATTAAATTAGCAGGGCTTGTCGTGCATGCTTACACAGCAGAAGCCCCAAATGTTTTGTTCTTCTCTTAGCAGCAATAACACCAACGAACGGGGGTATAACTCACAGTGACAGGGGGATTTGAGGAGCCTCTGTCAGTAGTATTGCGAGGCAGCTTGTGCCCAATTGCTCCTAATACAAAGTGATTTGAAGCCATCAACACTATGCGTGACTCACCCACCCACCCAGAGAGTCATCCACAGGCACCTGGCCCAGTTAACATGGAACATCCTCCTAATAATGCAACAATGTAGAATGTCTTGGCTCAGCTTGTCAAACTGTTGAGAGTGGTCCAGTAAATCCTCTTTCCACCTCCGTGATCATTTGGCACGTCTGACTCCTGTGACTCCTGCCTTTGTGATGTGGCAGTTACCACCTGCTCCCCATGGCCTGAGTGCTGCTTGTCTCAGTCTAATTCAGGGACATGTTGGCCGAAGCCATTTGAGAACAACACAGTGAGTGAAGGACAGTCCTGGTTGGCTGTCGCTGCCTGGATGACTGATGATGTGTGCTGATCTGCACTGAGTGACACATGCCACCAAACCTCCCATAAAGCTACTGTGACCTATGCTGTCATGTCACAACATTCCAAATGCTACAGTGTGCTTGTTTATCAGTGTACATTCCTGCTGCACAGTACCTAGCCATAGTTCCATTAATGCATGCACTATGTTTTATGTTTTGTACCATGAACTCTTTAATCCTCAAGGGAGGTTTTGAATTACATTTTGCATTTGAGTAATTTAGCAGATGCTCTTATCCAGAGCGACTTGCAGTTAATGCATTCATCTTAAGATAGATAGGCCCAATATGTCAAACCATTTGATATTGACTTTCATGTTGGAATGCCTGTGCTACTTCTAATCTCTCTGCTTTACATTCGACCAGCTATGCAGCTTATGCAGCAGCACAGCATCAGAGTGGAGCATACTGTTGGATCGATGTGTGTACATGTACTGCGTGCCTCAGTGGCTTCGTGAGATAATTGCGTGCTTGTCCATGTCTTATGTCTCGCACAGTATTTTATGGCCTGTTTTGTCATGTTCCTCCAGTGTGATGTGCGATGTAAAGCTATTGATGAGACAAAGAGAACCTCCAATTGAATTCTCTGGAGTGCGTAGCCTTTATTATGACGGGAATTGTCTTTGCTTCAATAGCCCTGATTCATTACTGGAAATGAGTTAGCCTGGCCCTTCGCCAGCCAGCACCTCTCCCTTGTAAGAGCCTTTCATAAAGCCAATGCTATGGTGGAATATGGTTATTATGAAAGCAAATGCTAATGGGGCTTTAATGAGCGCGCTAGAATTCTAGATGTTGATGTGAAGAGGAGATCACGCCTCCAAATCAAAGATACTGTAGTTTACAAAAACAACATCAGCAAGTTGTTAGATATTGAACAGTGAATCATCTTAAAACAGAGTGCATATTTGAGTTTTATCTGATAGTGTCATGCTTTACCTTATTATGCCACTTGTTCCCTTACACACACACACACACACACACACACACACACACACACACACACACACACGCACGGTCAGCGACGGCCCTCAATCTAGTTTGGTTCTCACTGGTGACCTCCCTCACCCTGCATTGATAGCAGCAATGGGTGATAGGGTCAGTCTGCTGGGGACTGATAAACTCAGCGCACGGCAGCAGTCCGTCCGACAACGCTGAATGCAATCACTCAAGAATGACCCAGGCATCGCTGGGTCTGAGGGTTGGACCTAATCTGTCTCCATAGCAACTGTCCAGGTACATCTGACTGTGACTGCGGTCGGTCAGCCAGCTGGGAGAGTTGGAGGGAGACAGCGTCGGCATTGCAACACAGTGGCGATACAGAGGGAGAGCCCTGATGGGTTATCCTGGTGATTATCAGATAAAGATAATGGGGTTGATTGCCTCTCACAGGGCATGTATAGAGAGAACACCACTGAGCTGCCAGAGAGAGGCAGGACAGGACAATACTGTAAGATGGAAGGGAAAGTTATCTCTCTGTCTCCTGTTCTTGGAAGTTGTGGAGTTTCTACGGATGCGTCTGTCAGGTATGGGCTGAAGGTAATGGTGGATTGGACAGTACCATACGCCCAAACATCAGTCATTTTAGGTGAACTATAGTTAGAATTTTGGAATGATAAAAAAAATACATAATTTTCTAGCTCCTCCTCCTTATTCTGTCAATAGTTAAGGAATCCCCTCACCTTAAGGCTACTGCCAGTCTCTTTTCATTCAAGGTTACCTTTTGTAGATTGACAACACAGACAGATCCATGTCTGCTGGTGAAGGTTAAGCACAAGAATTAACATGAAAACCTTTTCCAACCTGAAGCTGAATCTGACACTGAAATGCATGAAATATTGGACAATTAATATTTCAGAATAACCCAGAAAAATTGTCAGGAACTTTATGTTGTTGTGCTGAGTGATGAGATTTGCTTGATTAGCAGGTCCCATTCAGACTCTCTAACCATCTGTTTAAAACCCATGTCTCCTGACCCTATCATCCTAACACCAGCACTCTTCTTCTGTGGTGGCAGAATGGTGGGTGTGCAGTCCTATCGTCCCTATTATGTATGTGAATGTTCCTCACAGCCTTGTGATTACATAAGATATGCAGCTCCGTTTGCGATGCCTGGTGGTTCAGGGGGAACGTGTCTTATTAAAGCAATAAGAATGACTCCAATAATGTTTAATGAGCTCACCAACTGGAGAAAAAAAGGCAATTTGGCATTTTAAAGATATATTACCTTATCTGTCTTTGTCTGTCGGATAAAGCCGCAAGTCTCTAATGTTCCATTTTTTGTGCCACTGAAAATATTAAAATGAACATGAGTATTGATTGGAACCAGAGGCTGCGAAAGAGAGACACTCTATCATCTTCTCTGCAAGAAGTGGGAGGAGAAACCTTTTGTAACAGAATATTTTTGTTTCCTACTTTAAATATATATATTTTTTTGTTTTTAATTTTTACCCCCTTTTCTCCCCAATTTCATGGTGTCCAATTGTTAGTAATTACTATCTTGTCTCATCGCTACAACTCCTGTACGGGCTCGGGAGAGACGAAGGTCAAAAGCCATGCGTCCTCCGTGGCACAGCTAGCGCTGCGATGCAGTGCCCTAGACCATTGTGCCGCCCTGTTTCCTACTTTTTAATGACGAAAAATATGTTTTTAATGTATTATACAGCTCTTAGCTACGTTAAATCTAAAAACAGATTTTTATGAAGCCAATGTAGGTTGAAATCTTGTCCAAAAAATATATATAAACAAAGGTGTAGACCTTGTTGATCTCATTTTACTGAGAACTGTCCTCAGCGATATGTTTGTACCAAGTTAATGTGCTGCTCATGTCTCCTCGTGTTTGGAATGCCAGTGCCAGTGGATTTGTAACAATAGATTTTACCTGAGGATTATTTGGTTGCATCTCAGGTATTACAGGATTACAAGGGATTATGTGTTGAACTAGATTATGAGTTCAAATGTTTAAACTGGTACGGTACTTGACCTGCGACACTCTGATTGGACCTGTAATCAAAATAAGCGAAGCATGTTGTGATGTGTAATTTTTCTTTACGTAACATTGTTTATTTTTAGTTGTCAGACATTTAATGACATTATTCCTGTGGAGTTCTTTACAACATGGACCTTTGTCTAAACTGTCCTTATGCACAACATGGACCTTTGTCTAAACTGTCCTTATGCACAACATGGACCTTTGTCTAAACTGTCCTTATGCACAACATGGACCTTTGTCTAAACTGTCCTTATGCACAACATGGACCTTTGTCTAAACTGTCCTTATGCACAACATGGACCTTTGTCTAAACTGTCCTTATGCACAACATGGACCTTTGTCTAAACTGTCCTTATGCACAACATGGACCTTTGTCTAAACTGTCCTTATGCACAACATGGACCTTTGTCTAAACTGTCCTTATGCACAACATGGTCTGACAGGACCATCAATCAACACGTTCAATTAAGGCTTGTAAATTCATCCTTCAGAACCCATTGTGAACTATGGCAAAAATATAACTGAATTCACTTAAATCTCAGTGTCCATCAGTTTCCGACCAGTTTTTTTCCCGGTGTTATCTTGCAGCTTGGTGAGGAAACCTTCAACAGAGCCAAGCTCCTGAACGTGGGCTACACCGAGGCCCTGAAGGATGCAGAGTATGACTGCTTCATCTTCAGCGACGTGGACCTCATCCCTATGGACGACCGTAACCTCTACCACTGTTACGACCAGCCACGACACTTTGCCATCGCTATGGACAAGTTTGGCTTTAGGTAGGTCGATTGTATTGTGTACTCTCACTCCCATGTATATTTACTCTAAAAGAAATCTGTTATTCATTTTCTGAGCCTATTCTCCTACCATCTTAAGTTTATTCATTTGGAAAGGGATAGTCCTCATATAAAAGTTTGAAGGTATTGTTTTGGGACTGCACACGTGATCTGTACAGGATGATATAACCAAAAGTACTGTTGGAGACTCATCCCCAGTTCATTTGACTAACTTTAAGATGAACTTTCCCTCTGTCTTTCATTGGAATCTGCCCAGCGCTCTCTGATGTTTAATTTTCTGTATGGGGCCAAAGAGCAACCCAATCCTAACACATTATTATATATCACTCTTGTTAATGTCAGCAGTCAAGACATCTTTTTGGTGGAATCATTTTACGAATAACTTTACCTGCTGTTGATAACACAAGCATTTTAATGTCAAACTGAATACCCACAACTTTATCCAGTGAATTTGTCCTGCCCCTACTGTACACTGACACCCACAGCCTGAGTTAAAGTGAGCCTTTTACCACATCTAACTCAGCCCTATCCGCATACTTTATAGCCTTCAAATTGGCAA
Source organism: Oncorhynchus kisutch (assembly GCF_002021735.2). Classification (NCBI taxonomy): domain Eukaryota; kingdom Metazoa; phylum Chordata; class Actinopteri; order Salmoniformes; family Salmonidae; genus Oncorhynchus; species Oncorhynchus kisutch. Next base: position 20,808,269 of record NC_034203.2, read on the forward strand.
TATAGTTACAAAAAGCCCTGAACACACTCATGCCTAACAGACAAATGCACCCCAATGCCATTTTACCTGCTTGGATATGCAATTAAAATTGCTGTGTAATTTGTGACAGATTGACTGAACACAATTCCTCAGCATCTAGCCAGGCTTTGTATCCAGTGCATGTGGACTAAGCAGCCTTTTTGCTAAACATCTTATGCAAGTCCCTCAATGCACCAGCGTTGACTGCTAATATCAATAAACTGTGATGATAATCCCATTTCTAAACTGTATGGAATTCACACTAGAGGGGCTTTCTCCTGGCTACAACATTACTTTCTCTAATGACTCACACATCCTCCAGCAAATAGGCTGCTTAGAAACACACATGCACGCAAGCACGCACACACAGACACGGATGCACGCATACAAGGACACACACACACACACAACATTTTCTCTATATTGTTTGTGTGAAGGCTGCTGCTACAGCAGATGTCCTCATTAGTTTTTGGCTTGTTGTCTTTTTACATAAAGCTCGCTGTCGCTGGCTCTGTCTGACGTCACAAACACACACACACTCACCACTGGCCTGAGGCAGACTCCAGGCACCCGCCATGATACTCGGCTAACCTTCTGCACCGTGGAACATTACAATGGGGCTCTGTAGAAAGGCTCTCTCTCCATCTCCAAATCTTCTGCATATCTTCAAGTCCTGTGCATAAATAATAGCACCTCACATCAAGTGACACTTTTTCCCTTTAATTAACTTTTGAAGCAATCCGAGCTACTGTAGCTATAGAAACAATACATTGTTCATTTATGTATTTGTATTTTGTTACTTCTGCTCGCATTCTTACAGTATACACATGAAGTGCATGAATACAAAATGTGCTATGTTGTAATTTTCAGTTGTCTTGAATGCAATACAGTAGAGTATCCATATTTGACAGGCTTGTTTTTTTAAAGGCCAGGATCTGTAAATGAACCTCAAATCTGACAACCGCCTCAATGCTTTGACAGTTATTTTCCCCTTGCAGGCTTCCTTACGCTGGGTACTTTGGCGGGGTTTCTGGGCTGAGCAAAAAACAGTTTCTCAAGATCAATGGCTTCCCCAACGAGTACTGGGGCTGGGGAGGAGAGGATGACGATATCTATAACAGGTAGGACTGCATGGCAGAAATATAAATGTAAAAAAACACCCATCAATCCCAGCACAGCACAGTACCAGAAAAAGAATGGTGCAGCCGTTTTATTTGACACTTAGATCATAGCTGATACAGTCATTTGCATATTGGTTAGAATATTTTTACCTTTATTTAACTAGGCAAGTCAGTTAAGAACAAATTCTTATTTACAATGACGGCCTACTTTGGCCACACCTGGAAGACGCTGGGCCAATTGTGTGCCGCCCTGTGGGACTCACAATCACGGCCGGATGTGATACAGCCTGTAATGATGCACTCTTGTATTGCGATGCAGTGACTTAGACTGCTGCGCCACTCGGGAGCAGTATCAGTCATCGCTACTTTAACAGCTTTGAATTATTTAACGCTGATAACATTCTAAAGGCACAGATGAGGTATTAAAAGAGTGAAGTAGGCACAGCTACAGGTCTTTTTAAACGCAAAATGTATGCCTGGCCTGTCACTTTACTTTATCATTGAAATACTTTTTCCTGAATGTCCAGATAGAATGTCATTGTCCTTCCCGACCACATTCTCTTGCAGTGCTGCTAGCTCACAGACAGTCAAAACTTTAATAGCATGATAGATGATAGTAGCTGCAATAGATTAGATAGATCCATTAAAGCATCAAGATTTCCCCTGAGATGTTTCCTTCAACAGAGCTATTTTTGTTTCAGTGGATGATGTGGGATGCGCTGGGATGTCATCCTCCTGCATGCTGCTGCTTAGGCCAATACATGAGTGCGAAAGGCTACATTCAATGTTGTAGACACCAAAATAAGCATGTATAAAAAAGCATAAAGGTTGTCTTTCATTGAAATCTAGAATATTTTCAGGGCTCACTTGTTTTAATATCATTTTATATAAAGCAATTTGAAATGTCCTTGAATATACACTGACATGGCCAGGCAGAGAGGGGACTGATGATGATGGTGTTAGGCTAGCTTGCAGCAGAGTGAATAGACTCAGGCTATGTCCCAAATGACACTCTATTCCCTATATAGTGTACTACTTTTGGCTCTGGTTAAAAGTAGTGCACTATATAGGGAATAGGGTACCATTTGGGATACAGCCCCAGACTGAGCTGTGCCTAGGGGAATGCTGTTGGTCTCTTCCCTAGGCACTCAGCGAGATGTTGATGTGTGAGTGATGGGGCCTGGGCTGTTGCTGGTGTCTCTCTTTCTCTCCCCCTCTCTTACAGCCCCTGTGGGGATGGCTCCTTTCCCTGGGTCTAGCTGCTACAGGACATGGCATCCTAGCCCAAATTGGGGCCTGCCAACACAATCCCAGCTCGGGGGAATCCATGTCCCTGTTCAGTGCTTTGAGGCCGTGCCCACAGTCTGTTGATCAGAGGTCCAAGGGATGTCAGTGACAGCACTCTTCCCTCTTTAAAATCACATCTTCTTTGTAGGCTAGCTTATGGGTCCTTCCACATAAAAAAAACACAAGAAAGAGGATTTTGACACCTACCATCTCAGATTGTTCTGAAATCGTTTCTGTAGTTAGTGACAGATACGATTAGCATTCCTGAAACATTATTTTGTTTAAATATAATTTGATCTCTGAGAAATTAAACTAATTGATTGCATCCAAATTTGCCATTTTAATTTATAGGATTCAGATAATATTCAATAAATATAGTACCCAACATCCAATTTGGACTAAACTTCTTCCTACCAATGAGTAAGCCATGAAGGAATCGCAACAAAATGTCAAATGCCACCCACGGACCCCCCATACCCTATGCCAATCCCACCCCAACAACCAGTATACCAGTTCTCTATGTTTGACAAGTAGTGTGAAGCTATGGCTTGTAGTATTACTTCTCCATACCATGTAATGTAGAGAACCCAGCCACAAAGTCATAACAGCTTTCCCAATTTGGCAACAAATGCCACTCCGGTGGGAGAAATCAATAGGCGAATATCACAGACAATCACTGGCGTGTAAGTAATACTGTGAAACACTATGATTCCAATATTAGTGCTAGATATGTTATGGACATTATCTGAAATTACAATGCTAAAATTAAAAATATTAAAAATATGTGTAGCAACTTTCATTTCCATGAGATAAAATTTCAACAAAATAATGTTTAATGAATGCCAATATTACCTGTTTGTATCTACAGAAATGATTTCAGAACAATCTGAGATGGTGGGTGTCATTGCTTGCTGAAATGACATGGAATGACTCCTATGACTTGTAGAGAAAGAGAGAGAGTGATTGAGTCCTTTGTGACAGTAAGGTTCAGTGGGTTCAGCCTAAAGCAGGGACTGCACCTGCCTGGAGTGCACTATGTGGCACTGGCATACTGGCTCACAATCCCGTATTGTAATAATAGCTGATGCCTCACACACTCTGTGATGTAGCACAACAGATCTTCCAGCAATGAGAGAGGCTAACTCAGATTAGAGTGATTAAGGGGAGTAGTGTGTTACTGTGTTGACACATTGTAGTTCAGAAGAGCACAGTCACCAAGAATCCAACCACAGTTAATGTTAGAGCAGTAAAGACAAAACATACATTTTATGAATCATGATTTTTCGTACCTTTATTTAACTAGACAAGTCAGTTAATAACACAGTCTATTTTCTATGACGGCCTAGGAACAGTGGGTTAACTGCCTTGTTCAGGGGCAGAACGACAGATTTTTACCTTGTCAGCTCAGGGATTTGATCTGGCAACCTTTCGGTTACTGGCCCAACACTCCAACCACTAGGCTACCTGCCACCCCCAATCTATGATTCATAATCTATTAACATGTGTTAAGACCTCAAAGTGCATTTTGTGACATTTCCATTTTGTCATTTAGTTACATCATATCTTGGTTAGACTGCAGAGGCTATACTGTGCTGTAACTCCAGTGACAGCATAGCACACTTAGTGATGATGCATGGTAGTGCACTCAGAGCCTTGCGTGAACTGTAGCACAATATTGTGGGGAGTTCCTTGTTTATTGTAGTGCTTTTTGGAACTGTGCCATGCTGTCAGAACCTGCAGGGGAAAATCCCTTATGATTTGCTTGGAGGGAATACCTCATGTTACAGACGGTGCCAACTGTCTTCAGGAAAAATGCCTGGGTTGATTTACTCCTCACTCAAATAAACAGTTAAAGGGAAGAGGGTGGTTATTTTCTGGCGTTTTTTTAATGGACTGTTTTGGGCTTACCTCCTCCTGATGTCTGTCCATTCTCCTTCTTTTGTTAGAAAAAATCTAGATAATGAAATTATTTTGAATGTACATTCAGACACTTAATTGAACTCTATGGTGCTCCTTAAGGGCCCAGTATCCTCAGTTTACTAAGTACCATAGTATTGATTATCTCACACCATGCAAGGCTAACCATTGATTGGGAGATAGAGTTGACACTGAGCTCCGTCATCACCATACAGTTTCATTCAGTAAAGGAAGGAAGGGTAGACAGAAATAGCTGGAGGTGATGGTGGCATTACTGGAGAAACAGATAGATGACACTATTTTCCCTGCTTCCTGTAGAGCCCATTCACCCTGAGACCAGCAACTGGAATGGAAGGATACTTAAAAAACTCTCTCTATCACCCCTCCTGGGCATATACGTACATCTGAAGAGCAGCAGATCCATCCAGTGTCTTGGATGGGCAACTCCTTGGCTGTCAGCATCTGTGCAGTGAAACAGGGACCTGGAGGGACAGTTAGTTCCCTCATATTTACTTCTACTACAAGGTGACTAACTGTCAGAGCTCCGACTGTCTCTTGTGACAGACAGACAGGCTCTGTCTGGTGGCAAGTGCTCTCCCTGGCCTAGACGTACACCTGGCTGATACTGAAAAATATACAAGTCATAGCCTATTTCATGGGCATAAGTGGTCCGTTAATACGTTAACTATCATAGGATTTTCCCTAACAAACACCTAACAGTCCAGACACTATCTATTCTACATTTACATAGTGCACAGTGTCACTCTACTGTGTTCTGTCTTTAATAGAGAGGGGGAGATACAGGAGAAAAATGCCAGCTTTGGCAGGATTCTCATTTCTCGATTGCCCTTGTGTGGCTATTTCTAATTAGAGGGAGACAGGAGGGAGTGGATAGAGAGTGGGCAGGCAGGCAGCAGAGCTTGAACCACCGCAGTCAGCAAGACAGACAGAGCACACACTCAATCCAACATGAGCGATTTCAGGTTCGTTCCACTCATCTCCTCATCTCTCCCCAATGGCTTCATTCTCTGCAGCACTCCATTCATTTCGGTTCTGATGAGGTAATGCCGCAGATTCCAATTCCCCTGGACTCCATGAGTCTAATGCATTTAAGAAAGACTGGAGAGAAATGGGAAAAAAGCTAGAGAAATTCTTCATTAATTCAATCAAAAGGGCACGCAAGGCCAAATTAGCTGTCCAGACATCTGTATCAAAATTACCACTGTGCCTCAGGAAAACAATTATTTTTTGTTGCAATATTTAACAGGTACACAGAGAGTGAATGATATCAGTGGCAATGTGAGAATACAAAGGAAGTCAACAAAGGAACAACTATTGCAATGTGTATGTATTGAGAGAGAGAAACCATTTTGCAGGAATGTCAACCATACATCAACCATACACACAACTGATAATGTTACTACTTCTGTTTCTTCTCCTTTCACGAAGCCTGAATAATACTTTGCTTTCAAGGGCAATGTTAATTTAGGAAAACAGATATTTTGCTTCTCAACAAAGAACATGTTATGCCATTGTGCCTGAAAGCAGAGTGAAGAACAGATATTTAAAAAAATATGTTGTGAAAGGTTGTTTTTCCTTTCATTTTTCCTTTCTACCAAAAACACTTTGTATTATATTATTATATTATATCGCTCAATGCTCTCTCTTCATCTTGGCCCCTTCTGAGAGTTCTGAGAGAAAAGGTTTGATGGAGTTCAAGGAATCTGGTTCAGAATGAAAGGGCCCACAGATCCTTGGCACACAGCACTGTTCAATACGATTGAGCCAATTTTGTGTGCTCGCTGGGCTGAGACAGCAGCATGTGAAGGCATGGAGGAGAGAAGTCAAGCTAATGAGTGGAAGGGTGCAGCAGCAGCACATGGATCCCCATGGCTTTTGACTAAACACAACAGTAAATTATAAAGAAAACCTGTCAGAGGCCCATGTTGTTGACCCATGTTTCATACAGTACAGCTCATGTCATGGACACTACATCTTGCAATCATTCAAGGTCTCTGGTGAAGACTATTCCGAGAAGGTGTCCAAATATTTACTCTTCAACTTGTACTAAAGTAAAGAAATGGTTAAAAAAAGGATGTATGCCTTACCTCCTCCTGATGTCTGTCCATTCTTCTTTTGGTAGAAAATAATCTAGTTAAATCAATTATCTTGAAAGTTCTTTCAGACACTTGGTGGTCCTTAAGGACCCAACATCCTCACCTTACTCCGCAAACTAAGTACCATAGTATTGATTAACTCACACCTGGATTACCCAGCCAAGCCTAACCATTGATTGGGAGATATAGCTGAGACTGTGCCCATCCCCCTGCCTGCCCCTTTATCTCCTTGAAATCACTGCAGATGGTTGAAGCTTTTTCAACCTGATACCTTGAAACCACAGTGAACACTACAGAATGTCCCGAAGCCAAATAAGTCACTGAATAGCTCAGTTTCCAGCTGGACTGAATGATCATCATGTAGACCCAGTTAGTTTTAGTAGCTTCTGCCAAGCACTAAATGAGCAAGGTAAACCTACCTATTCTGGTTGAATTTTTATTTGACTAGGCAAGTCAGTTAAGAACAAATTCTTATTTACAATGACTGCCTAGGAACAGTGGGTTAACTGCCTTGTTCAAGGGCAGAACAACGCTCTAACCACTAGGCTACATGCCACCCTGTTGCATACAGTAGGCTTCATCCCAAATGGCATCATATCATCACTCTCTGCATTATGTATTACCAAACCTTCTCGCTGTTGTTACTTGCAGAAAACACACACACTCTAACACAACAGAAACACCCTTACTGTATACACACACGAACACAAACACACATAGAGACAGACAGACACGCACTCACGTGCGCACAAACACACAGTGTTTATGTTATTGATCTCCAAGTACTCCAGAGAAAGAGGGAGGTTCAGAGAGAAAGGCAGAAGCTAGCTTAGTGACCCAGCTGGAGCAACGTGATGCTCAAATGACAAATGCAGGCAGGGTCATTTCTTTTATCCAGGGGCTTCACACGGATAAAGAGGCAAGGGGGATATTATAATGACCTCATTCTTCAAGCAATCAAGCAGCTGGAAGCAGCATTTTACTCAAACAAATGGCTTTGTTTTCCAAGACAGTTAGCATGGAGGCTTAGGCTGGTCTCTTCAGGAAAGCTAAGAGACACTTAATGGGAAGAGCCTGGATTCTCTTCAATCTGTTCTACTGAATTTGTTTTCATAAATGTTCTCTTTGACTCGCTTGGCATTTTCTTCTCATCTGGGCTAATGAGGCTTTGATGGCGGGATGCAGAAGCAATGTGTTTTACCATTTGTTTGTCAGTCAGTAAGTGCGAGGCCCACAGATACAAACTGTCAGGCTTGGCTGCACCAATAACACAGGAGATTTAGAATGAATCAGAGCATTACAGAGTGAAATAAAACCATTTCATCCCATCTTGGGGACCAAACATTGTAAACACCCAAACACACACACGGTTCCATGTTGCTGCGTGAATGAATATCATTTCTTATTTTCCTCCATCTAGGTCTAGGATAGGCTTTAGTTTGTACAGATTGGTTGTCTACAGTCAGTGCCTTGCTTTACCCCATTTTTGTTGCATTACAGCTGAAGCTTAACTCGAGATTGCTATTACAGTGTCTCGTCATGGCTGGCATTGCTACAGCTGCTTTGGAGCAGTTATGACTTCCCAATTGGCAACCGACAGTATTTCTTATGTAGTGTACTTCTTTTGACCAGGGCCCATAGGGCTCTGGTAGTGCACTATGTAGGGAATAGGCTGCCATTTGGGATGCACATTCTAACGGATTCTTTCTAAAGCATGACTCCTCTGTTGTAGGATCACCCTCAACGGGATGAAGGTGGTTCGACCGGACGTCCGGATCGGCCGCTACAGGATGATCAAACACGAAAGAGACAAGCACAATGAACCCAACCCACAAAGGTTTGCCTTTGATTCCTATCTTTTCCTCCCTAGACACTAGCCTGGCCCCAGATCAGTTTGTGCTGTCTTGCGAACAATGACATAAAAGTTGGCAAGACAGCACAAACAGATCTAGGACCAGGCTATCTTTTCCTCCCTAAACACAACATTCATTCTAACTATAGAATGTACATAAAGTGTAGGTTCTCTAGCTATTGTTTGCTCAGTTACCAAAGTTGTCTTTTTGATAAAGGTTGTCTCACACTCACACATTATACTACCATCTTACAGTTGAAGGCTGCTCTAAGATTAATCCCCCATCCCATAGATTTGGCAGGAAAATAACACCTCATAGAAATTGATTATCACTATTTATTCACTGCTAAGAGGGCTCTTTCATGCATGAATAGCCAACCCATCAATGACTCTAAAAAGAGCAGATCGATAACAGCATGGCTATATGCAGCACTGTTAGTTGTGATTGTTCCTAAACCTCAGAACCCTACAGAGCTGAGCTGCAATTTGCAAAACAGTTATTGCATAGCATGAATGGACTCACTGTAGAATTTACAGACTTTTATTGATCACATCTAACCCCCTAGCTGGCTCTTACCATGATAGAAAGGCCTAAAAACCACAGGTAGCCATTTAATCCTTGGGCTACTCTTGTTATTCGTTTTCCATGAACTCCCAGTCCCTAGGACTCCCAGTCTGCGAAGATAACAGCCACAGAAAACAACAATCATTCTGACGAGTGCCTCATACATACGAATAATGAACCAATGCAGACCCCTTGCATCGCAAGCTCGAGAGCGTGATAAACTAATTTCCATGGGAGATGAGAGAATAACTGAATTAAAAGGAATTTGTTGTTACTGCGCTTATAGCCGTGGGAAGTAGGAGTGCTGAGGTTGCTGCAGCACACCATAAAAAATATGAATAAAAAAAAAATGTAATACATGTTTTTTATAATAATAGGATCGATATATTTTGTACTGATTTTGGTGAGAGCGAAACCTCTTCCTCTGCAGCAACCCCCCCAAAATATTGCAGCACCCCCACCCCCAAACTACTTCCCACGGCTATGACTGCGCCTAATGTATTGAAACACGTTGATGTAAGAGGGGTTTGCTGTGCTGACAGAGCCAGGGAAGCATGCTGTTGTCTGTTTGGCTTGTGGCTGTGTGGTGACAAGTTGATGGGTTGATACATGATCAAAGTACTTACCATGCAATCCCAATCAACATGATGCATCTTGAATGGCACCCTATCCCCTTCATGGTGCACTACTTTTGAACAGGGCCCATAGGGCTCAGGGCCCTGGTCAACAGTGGTGTACTTTACAGGGAATAGGGTCCCAGTTGACGCAACAAATGTCTCTAATCTGATACCATCACTTATTACTAGGTTGACCACATTTAAAATACCCAAATGCGGGACAAAAGCATTATATATTTATTTTTTGGCAAAGATGGGAAGGCAGGTGACAAGTTTAGGTCCAAAATAAGCCCATAGAAACACGTTGTGCTTATTTTGGCTAATTTTGGTGAGAGTGAAACCTCTCGCTTTGCCTCTTCCTTCCTGCTGCAAAAGATGCAGGTAAGAACGTCTGACTGAAATACGGGACATATCAGCCTTTTTTTGTAAATGGGTGGCGTTTGAATGTGTTGATAAAATGTGGGACATGATTGTTTGGTGCAGGACAAAGGGACAAAATATGGGACTGTCCGACTGAATCCAGGACATGTGGTCACCCTACTTATAACATATGTATAAGAGATGTAGCTACCCTGTTACCCTGCACACATAGGTATGTGGAAACCCCTTCAAATGAGTGGTTTCGGCTGTTTCAGCCACACCCGTTGCTGACAGGTGTATAAAACTGAGGACATAGCCATGCAATCTCCATAGACAAACATTGGCAGTAGAATGGCCTTACTGAAGAGCTCAGTGACTTTCAACATGGCACCGTCATAGGATTCCACCTTTTCAACAAGTCAGTTTGTCAAATTTCTGCCTTGCTAGAGCTGCCCCGGTCAACTGTCAATGCTGTTATTGTGAAGTGGATATGTCTAGGAGCAACAAAGGCTCAGCTGCGAAGTGATAGGCCACACAAGTTCACAGAACGTGACCACCGAGTGCTGATGCGCGCAGTGCGTAAAAATCGTCTGTCCTAGGTTGCAACACTCCCTGCCGAGTTCCAAATTGCCTACGTCGTCGGGAGCTTCATGAAATGGGTTTCCATAGCCGAGCAGCCGCACGCACACAAGCCCAATATCACCATATGCAATGCCAAGCATTGGCTGTAAAGCTCACCGCCATTGGACTCTGGAGCAGTGGAAACGCATTCTCTGGAATGATGATTCACGCTTCACCATCTGGTAGTCCGACGGACGAATCTGGGTTTGGAGGATGCCAGGAGAACGCTACCTGCCCGTATACATAGGGCCAACTGTAAAGTTTGGTGCAGGAGGAATAATGGTCTCGGGCTGTTTTTCATGGTTCGGGCTAGGCACCTTAGTTCCAGTGAAGGGAAATCTTAACGCTACAGTATACAATGACATTGTAGATGATTTTGTGCTTCCAGATTTGTGGCAACAGTTTGGGTAAGGCCCTTTCCTGTTTCAGCATGACAATGCCCCATGCACAAGGGAGGTCCGTACAGAAATGGTTTGTCGAGATCGGTGTGGAAGAACTTGATTGGCCTGCACAGAGCCCTGACCTCAACTCCATCTAACACCTGGGGTTGTGGTGCCTGACCTTACTAAAGCTCTTGTGGCTGAATGGAAGCAGGTCCCCGCAGCAATGTTCAAAACATCTAGCGGAAAGCCTTCCCAGAAGAGTGCAGGCTGTTATAGCAACAAAGTGGGGACCAACTCAGTGTTACTGTAATGCCCATGATTTTGGAATGAGATGTTTGACTAGCAGGTGTCCACATACTTTTGTAGTGTCGTGTATGTACAGTGCATTTGCAAATACTTTTTCCAAATGTTGTTATGTTACAGCCTTATTCTAAAATGGATTACTTTAATTTTTTCCTCATCAGTCTCCACACAATACCCCATAATGACAATGTGAAAACTGTTTTTTTAATGTTTGCAAATGTGTTAAAAAACAAACAAAACAGAACCTTATTTACATAATTATTCAGTCCCTTTGATATGAGACTCGAAATTAAGCTCACATGCATTCTGTTTCCATTGATCATCCTTGAGATGTTTCTACAACTTGATTGGAGTCCACCTGTGGTCAATTCAATTGAATGGACATGATTTGAAAATGTATAAACTCCCACAGTTAACAGTGCTTGTCAAAGCAGAAACCAAGCCATGGGGTTGTCCGTAGAGCTCCGAGACAGGATTGTGTCGAGGCACAGATCTGGGGAAGGGTACCAAAAAAAAATCTGCTGCATTGAAGGTCCCTAAGAACACAGTGGTCTCCATCATTCTTAAATGGAAGAAGTTTGGATCCACCAAGACTCTTCCTAGAGCTGGCCGACCGGCCAAAGGGCCTTGATCAGGGAGGTGACCAAGAACCCGATGGTCACTCTGACTGAGCCACTTCTCAGTAAAAGGCACATGACAGCCCGCTCAGACCATGAGAAACAAGATTATCTGGTCTGATGAAACCAAGATTGAACTCTCTGGCCTGAATGCCAAGCGTCACACCTGGAGGAAACCTGGCACCATCCCTACTGTGAAGCATCTTGCTATGGAGATGTTTTTCAGCGGCAGGGACTGGGAGAGGAAAGATGAACAGAGCAAAGTACAGAGAGATCCTTGATGAAAACCTGCTCCAGAGAGCTCAGGACCTCAGACTGGGGCGAAGGTTCACCTTCCAACAGGACAATGACTAGGTTGATTGAATCTGTGACTGACGTACTGTGTGACAGACAGACAGACAGTACAGACAGACAGACAGACAGACAGACAGACAGACAGACAGATAGATAGATAGATAGATAGATAGATAGATAGATAGATAGATAGATAGATAGATAGATAGATAGATAGATAGATAGATAGATAGATAGATAGATAGATAGATAGATAGATAGATAGATAGATAGATAGATAGATAGATAGATAGATAGATAGATAGATAGATAGATAGATAGATAGATAGATAGATAGATAGATAGATAGATAGATAGATAGATAGATAGATAGATAGATAGATAGATAGATAGATAGATAGATAGATAGATAGATAGATAGATAGATAGATAGATAGATAGATAGATAGATAGATAGATAGATAGATAGATAGATAGATAGATAGATAGATAGATAGATAGATAGATAGATAGATAGATAGATAGATAGATAGATAGATAGATAGATAGATAGATAGATAGATAGATAGATAGATAGATAGATAGATAGATAGATAGATAGATAGATAGATAGATAGATAGATAGATAGATAGATAGATAGATAGATAGATAGATAGATAGCCCTTCATCCGCTGACTGGCATTTCTAACAAAGCTTTATTTATTCTCCAGCCTGACTTGGTTCTGATCCATGAGCCTCGGCTTTAGCGAAAGTTGAGGTGCCATGTATACAATTTGTTTGGGGCTAATAAATTATTCATTCATGTCTTGAAGAGGAAAGAGAGACAGAGAAAGCCCTATTAGGGAAACACCCCCCACCCCCCAAAAATGTTTGTTCCTCATTAAAATGCTATGGGGATTATTTGAAGAGTGTTTTGATTCGTATAATAAGAGATTTGGGTTTTAAAATGGAGGAAAGTAGAAAGGCCTTGAAAGGATCTGGGTTTTTATAGCCAAACCTTTTAGAGAGAGTGCACTGCTCAAAATTCTGCCAGCGTATTTACTGGGCTGGTGCTGTTGAACTTTTCCTCTTTATTCTTGGGTATTAAATGAGGAGTTTTAAGGTGCTTTGATCAGTATGTTTAGGGCCTTTAGCCCAGTTCACTGGAGTTAAGATATTAAAGCCTCTGATGTTTTAATAATAAGGTCATAATAAGCCTATATACTCGTCAATTATGATGTGTGTAGCACAGGAGGCTGCTGAGGGGAGGACGGCTCGTCATAATGGCAGGAATGGCATCAAACACCTGAAACCATGTGTTTAATGTATTTCATACCATTCCACTGATTCCACTCCAGTCATTAACACGAGCCAGTCCTCCCCAATTAAGGTGTGTAGTACATAGAGGAAGGATGCACAAGAAGAACAACAGTGTCTTGTTCCTAAAACTCAATGTACTGTATTTGGTTCAAGGTATATGCTTGCTGATGATCCCCAATTCAATTTCTCGATGAATAGAACGCATGTAGAGCAAGTGAGAAAAACGAAACTACTAGGACGCAGCTTTATCATGGTCAGAACACATAGATAATATTGTTATTAAGATTGGTAAGGGAATTGCTGTTACAAGAACATTTTCAGAGTATGTAACATCTAGCACACTGAATCAGGGGATTCAATCCCTGGTCCTATCACACTTAGAGTACTGTCCAGTTATATGGTCAATCCCTGGTCCTATCACACAGAGTACTGTCCAATTATATGATCAATCCCTGGTTCTATCACACAGTGTACTGTCCAGTTATATGGTCAATCCCTGGTCCTATCACACAGAGTACTGTCCAGTTATATGATAAATCCCTGGTCCTAACACACTTAGAGTACTGTCCAGTTATATGGTCAATGCCTGGTCCTATCACACAGAGTACTGTCCAGTTATATGGTCAATCCCTGGTCCTATCACGCAGAGTACTGTCCAGTTATATGATCAATCCCTGGTTCTATCACACAGAGTACTGTCCAGTTATATAGTCAATCCCTGGTCCTATCACACAGAGTACTGTCCAGTTATATGATAAATCCCTGGTCCTAACACACTTAGAGTACTGTCCAGTTATATGGTCAACCCCTGGTCCTAACACACTTAGAGTACTGTCCAGTTATATGGTCAATCCCTGGTCCTATCACACTTAGAGTACTGTCCAGTTATATGGTCAATCCCTGGTCCTATCACACTTAGAGTACTGTCCAGTTATATGGTCAATCCCTGGTACTAACACACTTAGAGTACTGTCCAGTTATATGATCAATCCCTGGTTCTATCACACAGAGTACTGTCCAGTTATATGGTCAATCCCTGGTCCTATCACACAGAGTACTGTCGGGTTATATGGTCAATCCCTGGTCCTATCACACAGAGTACTGTCGGGTTATATGGTCAATCTCTGGTCCTATCACACTTAGAGTACTGTCTGGTTATATGGTCAATGCCTGGTCCTATCACACAGAGTACTGTCCAGTTATATGGTCAATCCCTGGTCCTATCACACTTAGAGTACTGTCCAGTTATATGGTCAATCCCTGGTCCTATCACACAGAGTACTGTCCAATTATATGATCAATCCCTGGTTCTATCACACAGAGTACTGTCCAGTTATATGGTCAATCCCTGGTCCTATCACACAGAGTACTGTCCAGTTATATGATAAATCCCTGGTCCTAACACACTTAGAGTACTGTCCAGTTATATGGTCAATGCCTGGTCCTATCACACAGAGTACTGTCCAGTTATATGGTCAATCCCTGGTCCTATCACACAGAGTACTGTCCAGTTATATGATCAATCCCTGGTTCTATCACACAGAGTACTGTCCAGTTATATAGTCAATCCCTGGTCCTATCACACAGAGTACTGTCCAGTTATATGATAAATCCCTGGTCCTAACACACTTAGAGTACTGTCCAGTTATATGGTCAACCCCTGGTCCTAACACACTTAGAGTACTGTCCAGTTATATGGTCAATCCCTGGTCCTATCACACTTAGAGTACTGTCCAGTTATATGGTCAATCCCTGGTCCTATCACACTTAGAGTACTGTCCAGTTATATGGTCAATCCCTGGTACTAACACACTTAGAGTACTGTCCAGTTATATGGTCAATCCCTGGTCCTATCACACAGAGTACTGTCCAGTTATATGATCAATCCCTGGTTCTATCACACAGAGTACTGTCCAGTTATATGGTCAATCCCTGGTCCTATCACACAGAGTACTGTCGGGTTATATGGTCAATCTCTGGTCCTATCACACTTAGAGTACTGTCCAGTTATATGGTCAATCCCTGGTCCTATCACACAGAGTACTGTCCAATTATATGATCAATCCCTGGTTCTATCACACAGTGTACTGTCCAGTTATATGGTCAATCCCTGGTCCTATCACACAGAGTACTGTCCAGTTATATGATCAATCCCTGGTTCTATCACACAGAGTACTGTCCAGTTATATGGTCAATCCCTGGTCCTATCACACAGAGTACTGTCGGGTTATATGGTCAATCTCTGGTCCTATCACACTTAGAGTACTGTCCAGTTATATGGTCATCTGCAGCATAGAAAGATATGAAAAAGCTCCAAATGGCTCAAAACAGGGTTGCCAGATTCTCTTCATTGCTCTAACCGCATGAATATTATCCAAATGCATCAGAATCTCTCATGGCTTCACGTTGAAAACAATTTACTATCCAGTCTTCTGATTTTCTTCTGAATGTTATATTTTTTAAAAACACAGTCTTTTTCAGTCCGGTTAGTACATACTAGCAACACGCATAACCACCAAACCAGACAGGCAAATTCAGGGCATCTAAGACAACCCAAGCCAAGGACAAATCGCCTTAATCTACAGTTTTATATCGAGCCATAGCTGAACAGAACTCTTTACCATCCATATTTCTCAGGCAAAAAGTAAATCCACCTTCAAGAAAATCTAATGTGATAGACCATATGACTGGTGTCACGCCTTGGTCTTAGTGTTTTGTGTTTTCGTTATATATTTTGGTCAGGCCAGGGTGTGACATGGGTTTACGTGTTGTGTTTCGTATTGGGGTTTTATAGGATTTGGGATTGCTAGGTTTAGGGGTGTGTCTAGTTAGGCTTGGCTGCCTGAGGCGGTTCTTGATCAGAGTCAGGTGCTTCTCGTTGCCTCTGATTGGGAACCGTATTTAGGTAGCCTGAGTTCGCTTTGTATTTCGTGGGTGATTGTTCCTGTCTCTGTGTAGTTTCACCAGATAGGCTGTAAAAAGTTTCACGTTCCGTTTGTTGTTTTTGTATTTATTAGTTATTTCATGTGTCACTTTTTTCATTAAAGTCATGAGTAACCACCACGCTGCATTTCGGTCCGACTCTCTTTCAACAAACGAAGAGCGCCGTTACAACTGGACAGGAAATAGAAAGAACATCTAATGTGATAGACCATATGACTAGACAACAAATAGAAAGAACATCTAATGTGATAGACCATATGACTGGACAGGAAATAGAAAGAACATCTAATGTGATAGACCATATGACTGGACAGGAAATAGAAAGAACATCTAATGTGATAGACCATATGACTGGACAGGAAGAAGAAAGAACATCTAATGTGATAGACCATATGACTGGACAGGAAATAGAAAGAACATCTAATGTGATAGACCATATGACTGGACAGGAAATAGAAAGCATCAACTGAATGTTAAATGTGTTCCCTGTCAGGTATTTTAATTATCTGTATTTTCTACTTGTTGAATGTTTGTGAAGTCTTGATTGTGGTTGTGTGTAATGTCTTGTTAATTGGTGTTGGACCCCAGGAAGATTAGCTAGCGTTATGGCGTTAGCGAATGGGGATCCTAATAAAAAATATGAATATATATGTATTTTTTTAAGTCACTGTCTCTAAAAACTGAATTTTTCCTGAAAAAAACTAATTATTCTATCCTTGCACTCTGATTATTATGTTGTACCTGTCCTCGCATGATAAAGCATTATGCCTCCAAAATTACTCTTAGCTCAACGAATTAGCCTTGTTTACCATAATTATGCAGATTCTGCTAGAAAACCAATCTTACCCTCCACACATTCCAGGGCATCCGTCAGTGTATCCAGGAGAGAGTGGTTCTAATCTCCTACTACGGCCAGTGTTTACTGTTTACCAACATGGATGTTTTTGTTGATTCATGTTGACTACCTCTACAGCTCTGTTACTGGCCCCACCCTGCTCTGTTTGGTCAGTAGGAAGTAGGGGATGTGGTTTAGACATGGTAATGAGACATTAGGCTTGCCAAAAGAAGAAAGCCTACCATTCTTCTCAAGTCCAAAAGATTAGTTAGCACCTCCGTGCACCGGGGCTCATGCATATTAAATCAGTGGATACAAGGCTTCCTCCTTCCAGAGTAATGTCATCATCAAATATCCAATCATAAATCATCTCATGTTAAGTGGTGGTTTTATGGCTTTTTTGCCTGCTGCCTTGCCTAAATAAGTAGGCACCAAAACATGAATTAGGGAAGCTTTTAGTGTGACTCCTTACCCGGAGAGATGCCGTTTTCCACTATTACAGTCCATATTTAAGTAATATGTGAGAATATCTCAGATCTCTCCAACACAGGCCTCATTGTGAGATCATTGAGAGACTGATTAAGTACAGTAGTAGAGCACAGTCAGGCTTTTAATCTTCTCTCCTCTTTATAGATAAATCTCTCCCCCCTCTCTCTCTGTCACTCTTTACCCTGTCATTTAAAGGGCACATAGCCTGAAAGTAATTTAGCTTTAATGTAGATTCCTGAATAGACCTGTGTCTATAGAAATCTCTGTTTAGCTGCTGCTGCTGGGTTCTTCTTGGGTTGACTTGGATTGTGTCGTAGTGGGTTAATGTCAAAGCACATAAAAATACATCTTGTTTGAGCCATTCACTTTTCTTTGAAGATTGGATATGCGTTGCACACAGCTACCGAGGCAGTTTATCCATGGCTTTCTCAAACAGTAAAAGGACATCTGAGAAAACCATTGGGCATTGCGGCCTTGGCATTGGACAATGGATGACTGTTACAGCTGGATGATTCCTGTATGTGTCCTCTGAGTTCCAATACATGCCCATATCACCACCTATTGTCCAATATGGGAATAACAAGAAACTTGCAAAACCAACCTGTACAGTATGTTAGCCACAATGATGAAAAAGTAAAACATACAGTAACATTTCACTGCTTGCTACAATGATAACATTTCCCTGTAATAATAATAATGACTTTTCCCTTCATCTTCTCCAGATTCAATAAGATCCAGAACACCAAGAACACTATGAAGAGAGACGGGATCAGCACGTTAACGTACCGTGTGCTCCAGTTTAAGAAGTACCCTCTCTACACCAACATCTCTGTGGAGATCGGCAAGCCCCCGCCCCGGCCTTTCAGGGGATAGACAGATAGAGAGACCCGGCCTGGACATGGAGAGGGAGGGAGATGGGGCAGAGAACGATAATGCACAGTAGAGAGCCTCCATCTCTGCCTCCACCTCCCTCAGCCCGACACAGACCCAGATACCCCCCACTGACCTGGGCTAGGAGCCCGCCAAGACCCCTCTTAGCCCACTCTGAGTGGAGATACACACCTGTTGCAGTCCAACACTGCTCACAGCTCAATGGTTACGGCTGGCCTCCAACCTGGGATGCTGACTAGCTGACTCTGGGGGGGGACTAACTCTCAGGAATAGATGAAGAAGGGGGATGTATTAGATCAGATTCATTCTCCTGGCTGGAGCCACAGTGCTGTTCTGGAAATGTGCATACTGTACATGAAACACACAGCAATAGGGATGAGGATGTCCAGGGTTCAAGGGGAGTCATATCGACATTGTATCGTTGACACGCTGGGGGTTGGGTTTGGGATTCAGAGGTACTGGAGCAGAACCAAGAAGAGCAGCCCTGATCTCTCTGTGAGAATCTATCTGTCAATCAGAACATACTATATTGGCGCAAAATGAATGTGTACTGTCTGTGCCTGCATCTAACGCAGGCTTTCTCCATTTCCCATGTCTCTGCCATTGACAAATGGTTCTGAAGCAGAGCGACATTGTGCACCAACTCCGGTCTCTCTTTGGTCTCTTTTGCTTGTGACAAAGAATTGTTACTATCTGTGGATGGAAACAAGTTTGAGAGGCATACAGTGAATAAAGACCTAGTAGTGGATGGGTATGACTATCTAAAGAACTGGTTTTGACCTGTTTGTGGAGAAGAGAGGTCCAGTAAAAAGAACATAAGATGAACTTCTGGCATGGTTCTAACAGGTGACCATCAGACGTGTTCTGACGTGTGCTCACTCACAAAGGTTATAGTAGATAGTGATGGGAGTTTAAACCTTTGCTGTTTAACAATGGATACCGGCAGTTTTAGAAGAGGATCATATCTTGCTCAAAATGCAAGACTCTTTACTCATTTTTTTTTTGTTTTCATTTTGAATTTAATAAAATGATAAGGCATTGATAACCTAGTGGTGGGAATTGTGAATGATGTTGATAAGGAGAGTCTAGTATGGTGAATATTTGCATTGTAGCATTCATTCCATCCATTCCGAGGCAGAAGCACACTGCACTGAGGTGATAAGAACACAACGGAAGTTAGTTATTTCCTCAGGGTGGATTCCCCTAGAATAAATGGAAAACTAGCCCACATACAGTAAGAACAAATCTAATATCGTATTACTATTAACACTACCAGTGTATGAAAGCCTTTTAACGTCTTAAGTAAGTAAGCTTTTTCTTCTCTCACTCTCTTCTCCTTTTTTTGTACTGCCTAAACACCAAACTGATGCCTTCAGAATTTTTATGAGGGGCAATGATAAGGAATGCTGCATTTTGGGATTTTTTTTAATGACGTTCCTTTTGTGTGAAGTGACGTGGAAATCTTTTTGTACTATCAATGGTTTTCTTGGCCAGGCTTGAGTCAGTGAGTATTTAGAGATGCTCCAACCAACCAGTTTCCCCTCTGTTTATTTTGAAGAGTCTTTAAAAGATGGAGTGCATTTCCCTTTTTTCCTCTCGACAACACCCTCCACTGCCTTTTATTCCTCTCTCTGGCAAGGCCATATCTCTCTCTTTGTGCCGTGTGTGTCTGTGAACACCACAATGTTTCTCTGTACTTGGCCATCTGATGAACACACAGACAGCTGTATCTGAAGCACAGTGCTCCTCTATAGAAATATCAGCGGGATTTCAACAATCCCTCTCTCTCGCTCTCTCTCTTTTCTCTCCTCTCTCTCTCATTCTGCTTTTTCATTTTTCAGTTTGTTACTACTGGTGTGAGTTGCTGTGCCCTTGGAAAAGAGAGCACCTCGCAAAGTGAATACTCTACTCCCCATTCAACACTGGAGACTGACGTCCTTTTACACTACTCTATTTAAATGTAACTGTCAAATGGATGTACTGTGTATGCACTGCTCTCTGATGACTGTGGGCCACAGGATTTAGAATTTCACATATTCCTGCCTATGGTCCCAGTATAGTATGATTCATCAGGCTGCCAAGCTTCTGCTTTTATGTTCAATGCTGAGGGAATAATTCTCCAAAAGGCTAAATATACTACTTGGAACTTTGGGAAGGAGCTTTTACATATAGTTAGCATCCTCATTGCCTAAAATCTGTTTAACAGATTCACTACTGATGCAGCACACAACCCGAGAAAACTTGGTACTGAAGTTGTATTCACTGGTTTCATTAAAACATTTTTTTATTTTTTTCTGCCAATGATGGCTTTTTATCAGAACTCCAGTCCAAGAAATTGTTGCATATTTAGTTTACTGTACGGTAGACTACAGGATGTGATTTCTGTACATATCAGACTTGTAGACTCACTCAACAGGTTAGTAGCGATCATTACAGGTGCATGGACAGGCATTATCATGTCATTTGTGTTGTGAACAGAGGAAAACGTATAATAGAACTCAGTCTGTTCTGTTGACTTGATATCTATATGGAGATCATGAACCAAGTAGGCTACAACAGGAATAATACATCCTATTGGTTCTATTATATCAATCTAATCATGAATCATATTGGTATATCCATGATATTATCTTGTTTGGCCTATAGGCTGTATTCTGCCCCACTAGTGACTGTGGTATAACATTGTAGGTACTGTATAATATAGATTTGATATGATGCGTATTGACAGGGGGACCTTTCAGCATAAGCTTAGAGAAATCCTTCCCAGGACTATCTCTCTCTTTCACAACACGCCAGCTATGAATCAGTGCTAAAGCACCACTCTTCGTCTGCGTCCCAAATGGCACCCCATTCCCCACATAGTGCACTACGGGGCCCCTATGGGCCCTGGTCAAAGGTAGTGCACTATGTAGGCAATAGGGTGTCATTTTGGCTGCATACCTTTGCTCCCACCCTCCCTGCAGTCAACTATTATTATCTTCAGTTTGTCCTGCTAATGTATAATTGCGGAGCATCAGCTTTTTTCGTTGACCATGTTTTTGATGCAGCCTTGAGTAGGAAAAGCTGACAGGTGGAATGCTAATGTGCTATCCAGCCTTTGGAGTGTCTGAAGTTCTCTCTTCATCCATCTCCTGTTGGCAGACATTGCACAGCTTCCTCCTTCTTATACGTTTCAACCTACGGCTCATTGAGCAATCTTTTCCATAATTGTCAGAGCCGTTGTTTAAAGGAAGTGGTGGGTAACTGAAACAGGAACAAGATAGGATGAGGGCATTGGAGAACCACATCAACTACTGACTGCCTCAGGTCTTCAAGCCTGAGTGCATTTTTAAAGATTTACTGTATCTATCTAGGTTTTGTACATTGAATGTTGAAAATGTTATATCTTATATAGAATGCATAATGTCATATCAAACCTACTTTTTCTATACAATCAATAAATCTGATGGTAAATGAGATACACTTATGTGATTGGTTTGTTTTTCCTTGCCAGATGAGAAAATAGATTTCACATGCATGTTGTCAGTTGCATCCCAAATTGCACCATATTCCCTTTATAGTGCACTTTTGTCCAGTGTCCCTATTGACCAGGGCCCATAGGGATTCAGGCAAAAGTAGTGCACTAAGTAGGGAATAGTAGTGCCATTGGGATGGATCTGTCCACGGTCCTGACAATGGGGCTGATAATAGTTTTTTCCCTCCATTGTTTCCAGTTGCCATGGCATTCAAAGAAACTTCTGAAACATTTCTCTTTGGGGCGTAATAGAAAATAGAAAATGTGCTGAGACTGAAGAAATAACTCCTTCTGCTTTTAAAGACAAAGTGGAATTGGTAGAGGTAAAAAAAAAAAAGGTATTTGAATTTTTTATAAATCAGTAATTATAAATGTTGAGCTGTTCTTTCGACTAGTAAGTCTTATTGTTAGAGGGAGATTAAGAAACACCATCACACTGCATTGCGGCAAAAATTGAAACACTAAAACTACTTTGCTCCTCTAAGGGGAGGCTATACCTAGGTTACAAATTGTTTGCGTTAGCCAAATTCTAATAATGTGGTGCACATTTTTGGAATTATCATCAACAATATAATATTTACTAATAGCAGGATGGACCAAGCCCCGCTCCCATCAGTGGATGCATTACAAAGAAAGCATCATTTCTAGGTTGTGTTAGAACTATGTTCATACTGTCTCAGAGAGAAATCCACACCACCTTGGTTAAACAGAAAACCAAACAGTTATTGTTGAGATGCCAACACTGTCCCCAAACTGTCAACAACAGGGATTTGGGGAAATAGGACAATGAACCACTGGCATCCCCTTACTGACAAGACATCCAGTGTGTAATAAACATCCTTCTACACAACAATGGCAACACAATGTAGACAGTATAGTTAATGGACATACAAGGACATACAAAGACTCTTTATTTTCACTTACTGTAAGTTTACATTGGATTTTTAATGAAAGATGGAGGGAGTTACAAAAGGCATGGATAAAAGATAAACTATGTACAACAATTCAATAACATAATCAAGAGACATTAGGAGAGTCGACTGTAGAGGTGTAATCAGAGCCAGTCCTGAAATGACAAGGCTTGTATGTTGGCATAAAGTCTATCTATCCATACAGTCTATCTATCCATATAGTCTATCTATCCATATAGTTTATCTATATAGTCTATCTATAAAGTCTATCTATCCATACAGTCGATCTATCCATATAGTCTATCTATCCATACAGTCTATCTATCCATATAGTCTATCTATCCATATAGTTTATCTATATAGTCTATCTATAAAGTCTATCTATCCATACAGTCGATCTATCCATATAGTCTATCTATCCATACAGTCTATCTATCCATATAGTCTATCCATGTAGTATATCTATCCATGTAGTCTATCCATATAGTCTATCTATCCATATAGTCTATCTATCCATGTAGTCTATCTATCCATATTGTCTTTCCAAATAGTATATCCATGTAGTCTATCCATATAGTCTATCTATCCATATAGTCTATCCATATAGTCTATCTATCCATGTAGTCTATCTATCCATATAGTCTATCTATCCATATAGTCTGTCCATGTAGTCTATCCATGAGGTCTATACATGTAGTCTATCCATGTAGTCTACACATATAGTCTATCCGTATAGTCTATTCATAGTCTATTCATATAGTCTATCTATCCATATAGTCTATCTATCCATGTAGTCTATCCATATAGTCTATCCATATCGTCTATCTTTCCATGTAGTCTATCCATATAGTCTATCTATCCATATAGTCTGTCCATGTAGTCTACACATATAGTCTATCCGTAGTCTATCCATGTAGTCTATCCATATAGTCTATCCATGTAGTCTATCCATGTAGTCTATCCATATAGTCTATCCATGTAGTCTATTCATAGTCTATCCATATAGTATATCTATCCATATAGTCTATCTATCCATGTAGTCTATCCATATAGTCGATCTATCCATATAGTCTATCAGTATCGTCTATCTATCCATATAGTATATCTATCCATATAGTCTATCTATCCATGTCGTCTATCTATCTATATAGTCTATCCATATAGTCTATCTGTATAGTCTATCCATGTACTCTATCCATATAGTCTATTCGGGGCGGCAGGTAGCCTAGTGGTTAGAGCGTTGGACTAGTAACCGGAAGGTTGCAAGTTCAAATCCCCGAGCTGACAAGGTACAAATCTGTCGTTCTGCCCCTGAACAGGCAGTTAACCCACTGTTCCTAGGCCGTCATTGAAAATAAGAATTTGTTCTTAACTGACTTGCCTAGTTAAATAAAGGTAAAAAAAATAAAAAATCATATAGTCTATCATATAGTCTATCATATAGTCTATCTATCCATATAGGCTATCTATCCATGTAGTCTATCCATATAGGCTATCTATCCATGTAGTCTATCCATGTAGTCTATCCATGTAGTCTATCCATGTAGTCTATACATGTAGTCTATACATGTAGTCTATCCATATAGTCTATATATCCATGTAGTCTATATATCCATGTAGTCTATACATGTAGTCATTCCATATAGTCTATCCATGTAGTCTATCTATCCATATAGTCTATCCATATAGTGTATCTATCCATGTAGTCTATTCATAGTCTATCCATATAGTCTATCTATCCATGTAGTCTATCCATATAGGCTATCTATTCATGTAGTCTATACATGTAGTCTATCCATATAGTCTATATATCCATGTAGTCTATCCATATAGTATATCCATGTAGTCTATACAGAAAGTCTATCCATGTAGTCATTCCATAAGTCTATCCATGTAGTCTATCTATCCATATAGTCTAGCCATATAGTCTATCTATCCATATAGTCTATCTATCCATGTAGTCTATCCATATAGTCTATCCATGTAGTCTATCTACCCATACTGTCTATCCAAAGAGTCTCTCTATCCATGTAGTCTATCCATATAGTCTATCCATGTAATCTATCTATCCATGTAGTCTATCCATATAGTCTATCTATCCATATTGTCTATCAACATAGTCTATCCATGTACTCTATCCAAATAGTATATCCATGTAGTCTATCCATATAGTATATCTATCCATGTAGTCTATCTATCCATATAGTCTATCTATCCATATAGTCTATCCATGTAGTCTATCCATGTAGTCTATACAGAAAGTCTATCCATGTAGTCATTCCATAAGTCTATCCATGTAGTCTATCTATCCATATAGTCTAGCCATATAGTCTATCTATCCATATAGTCTATCTATCCATGTAGTCTATCCATATAGTCTATCCATGTAGTCTATCTACCCATACTGTCTATCCAAAGAGTCTCTCTATCCATGTAGTCTATCCATATAGTCTATCCATGTAATCTATCTATCCATATAGTCTATCCATATAGTCTATCTATCCATATTGTCTATCAACATAGTCTATCCATGTACTCTATCCAAATAGTATATCCATGTAGTCTATCCATATAGTATATCTATCCATGTAGTCTATCTATCCATATAGTCTATCTATCCATATAGTCTATCCATGTAGTCTATCCATATAGTCTATCCATATAGTATATCTATCCATGTAGTCTATCCATATAGTCTATCCATGTAGTCTATCCATATAGTCTATCCATGTAGTCTATCCATATAGTCTATCCATGAGGTCTATCCATATAGTCTATCCATGTAGTCTCCACATATAGTCTATCCATATAGTATATCTATCCATGTAGTCTATCCATATAGTCTATCCATGTAGTCTATCCATATAGTCTATCCATATAGTCTATCCATGTAGTCTATCCATGTAGTCTATCCATATAGTCTATCCATATAGTCTATCCATGTAGTCTATCCATGTAGTCTATCCATATAGTCTATCCATATAGTCTATCCATATAGTCTATCCATGTAGTCTATCTACCCATACTGTCTATCCAAAGAGTCTATCTATCCATGTAGTCTATCCATAAAGTCTATCTATCCATATAGTCTATCCATGTAATCTATCTATCCATGTAGTCTATCCATATAGTCTATCTATCCATATTGTCTATCAACATAGTCTATCCATGTACTCTATCCAAATAGTATATCCATGTAGTCTATCCATATAGTATATCTATCCATGTAGTCTATCTATCCATATAGTCTATCTATCCATATAGTCTATCCATGTAGTCTATCCATATAGTCTATCCATGAGGTCTATCCATGTAGTCTATCCATGTAGTCTCCACATATAGTCTATCCATATAGTATATATATCCATGTAGTCTATCCATATAGTCTATCCATGTACTCTATCCATATAGTCTCTCCATATAGTCTATCCATGTACTCTATCCATATAGTCTATTCCAAGTAGTCTATCCATATAGTCTATCCATATAGTCTATCTATCCATGTAGTCTATCCATGTAGTCTCTCCATGTAGTCTATCCATGTAGTCTATCCATATAGTCTATCCATGTAGTCTATCCATGTAGTCTATCCATATAGTCTATCCATATAGTCTATCCATATAGTCTATCTGTCATGACTTCCGCCGAAATCGGTTCCTCTCCTTGTTCGGGGCGGCGTTCGGTTGTCGACGTCACCGGCTTTCTAGCCATCGCTGATCTACCTTTCATTTTTCCATTTGTCTTATCTTGTTTTCCTACACCTGGTTCCAATTCCCTCAGTATTAGACGTGTATATAACCCTCTGTTCCTGTAACGACATTCCTCTTCTTCAGAGGAGGAGTAGCAAGGATCAGACCAATGTGCTGCGTGGTAAGTGTCCATAATGATATATTTAATAAATCAACAGAACACTGAACAAAATAACAAAGGTGCGGACTCCGGCCGCAAAACCTGAACCTATAGGGGAGGGTCTGGGTGGGCATTTACAGCGGTGGCGGCTCTGGAGCGGGACGTGGAACCCACTCCATCATAGTCTCGGCCCACTTATGTGGCACCTTAGGAGTGGCGACCCTCGCCACCGACCCCGGATTGGGGACCCTAGCAACGGGTTCCGAATGGACGGGAGATTCCGGCAGCACCGGCCATGCGGGAGACTCCGGCAGCTCCGGAGTGAAGGGCGATTCTGGCAGCTCCTGACTGGCGGGCGGCTCTGGCAGCTCCTGACTGGCGGGCGGCTCTGGCAGCTCAGGACAGACGGGCGATTCTGGCAGCTTAGGACAGACGGGCGACTCTGGCAGCTCAGGACAGACGGGCGACTCTGGCAGCTCAGGACAGACGGGCGACTCTGGCAGCTCAGGACAGACGGGTGCCTCTGGCAGCTCAGGACAGACGGGAGACTCTGGCAGCGCTGGACAGGCGGGAGCACCTGTAGGGAGGAGACGGATAGACAGCTTGGTGCGTGGAGGAGGGCTGGTGCGTGGAGGAGGCACCGGATAGACCGGACCGTGGAGGCACACTGGAGGTCTCGAGCACCGAGCCTGCACAACCCTACCTGGTTGGATACTCCCCGTAGCCAGGCCAGTGCGGCGAGGTGGAAAAAAAAAGCACTGGGCTGTGCTGGTGAACCGGGGACACCCTGCGTAGGTCTGGTGCCATGTACCCCGGCCCGAGGAGACGCACTGGAGACCAGATGCGCTGAGTCGGCTTCATGGCACCTGGCTCGATGCCCACTCTAGCCCGGCCGATACGAGGCGCTGCGCTGTAACGCACCGGGCTATGCCTGCGCACCGGGGACACCGTGCGCCTCAGGGCATAACTCGGTGCCTACCTGGTCCACCTCTCTCCACGGTAAGCACGGGGAGTTGGCGCAGGTCTCCTACCTGACGTAGCCAGACTCCCCGTGTGCCCCCCTAATACATTTTTGGGGCTGCCTCTCGTCCCAGCCGCGCTGCCGTGCTGCCTCCTCATATCGCCGCCTCTCAGCTTTCGCTGCCTCCAGCTCTGCCTTGGGGCGGCGATATTCCCCAGCCTGTGCCCAGGGTCCCTACCTCGGCTCCCGTGCTGGCCCATCCGGAACCCTCTTTGGCGTTCATAGTGGAGGTGGACGCGTCCGAGGCTGGGATAGGAGCCGTGCTCTGTCAGCGCTCGGGTACACCACCGAAGCTCCGCCCCTGTGCCTTCTTCTCGAGGAAGCTCAGCCCGGCAGAGCGAAACTATGACGTAGGGGACCGGGAGCTGTTGGCTGTCGTCAAGGCTCTGAAGGCGTGTAGACATTGGCTTGAGGGAGCTAAACACCCTTTTCTCATCTGGACTGACCACCGCAATCTGGAGTACATCCGGGCACCGAGGAGACTGAACCCTCGCCAGGCAAGGTGGGCCATTTCTTTCACCCGTTTTGTTATTACCCTTTCGTACAGACCAGGTTCCCAGAACGTGAAGGCAGACGCACTGTCCCTGCTGTATGACACAGAGGAGCGTCCCATGGATCCTACCCCCATACTCCCGCCTCCTGCCTGGTGGCACCGGTAGTGTGGTAGCTGGACACGGACATTGAGCAGACGATACGTGCAGAGCCCGCTCCCCTCCAGTGTCCCGCTGGGCGTCTGTACATTCCGTCTGCTGTCTGTGACCGCCTGATCTTTTGGGCCCACACGTCACCTACCGCTGGTCAGCCAGTCAAACGGTGTGCTGTCTGAGTGGGAAGTACTGGTGGCCCACCTTGGCTAAGGACGTGAGGGTTTATGTTTCCTCTTGCTCGGTGTGCGCGCAGTGTAAGGCTCCTAGGCACCTGCCCAGAGGTAAGTTACATCACTTAACCATTCCACAATGGCCATGGTCGCACCTGTCGATTGATTTCCTGACCGATCTCCCACCATCACAGGGAAACACCACGATCCTGGTTGTTGTGGATCGTTTCTCTAAGTCCTGCCGTCTCCTTCCTCTGTCCGGTCTCCCTACGGCCCTACAGATTGCGGAGGCCTTGTTTACGCACGTCTTCCGGAACTACGGGGTGCCTGAGGACATAGTGTCTGATCGGGGGTCCCCAGTTCACTTCGAGGGTCTGGAGCGTTCGTGCCCTCGGCAGTGATGGCCCAGGACTTGCTTCACCACTCCTCCACTTACCTCTCCCCCTTCCAGTGCGTACTGGGGTACCAGTTCCTTGGCATCAGAGTCAGACAGAAGCTCCTGCGGTGGACAACTGGTTCCAGTGCGCGGAGGAGACATGGGACGCCGCGCCCATGTTCACCTTCAACGTGCCGTGCTGCGCCAGCGCAGACTGTGACCGGGGGATCGGGTCTGCCTCTCGACCCGAAACCTGCCCCACCGCCTGCCCTGCCGGAAGCTGGGTCGGCGGTTTGTGTTGGGTTCCGGTGGAGTGTTGGACCCTTCAATGCTGTGGGAGTTCCACAGCCTCCGTCCGGACTGCCCTGCACCTCGCCCCCTGGGTCGTCCCCGAGGCCGGTGTCGGCGCACTGCTGGAGCCGCGTGTCAAGGGGGGGTACTATCCATATAGTTTATCCATGTAGTCTACATCTATCCATATAGTCTATCTATATAGTATATTCATGTAGTCTATCCATGTAGTCTACCCATATAGTCAACCCATATAGTCTACCCATATAGTCTATCCATGTAGTCTATCCATATAGTCTATCCATATAGCCTATCCATGTAGCCTATCCATGTAGTCTATCCATATAATCTATCTTTCCATATAGTCTATCCATGTAGTCTATCCATATAGTCTATCCATATAATATATCTATCCATATAGTCTATCCATATAGCCTATCCATGTAGTCTATCCATATAGTCTATCCATATAGTCTATCCATGTAGTCTATCCATGTAGTCTATCCATATAGTCTATCCATGTAGTCTATCCATATAGTATATTCATATAATATATCTATCCATATAGCCTATCCATGTAGTCTATCCATGTAGTCTATCCATATAGTCTATCCATGTAGTCTTTCTATGTCGTATATCCATATAGCCTATCCATGTAGTCTTTCCATATAGTCTATCCATGTAGTCTTTCTATGTCGTATATCCATATAGTCTATCCATATAGCCTAGCCATGTAGTCTATCCATATAGCCTATCCATGTAGTCTATCCATATAGCCTATCCATGTAGTCTATCCATATAGCCTATCCATGTAGTCTATCCATATAGTCTATTCATATAATATATCTATCCATATAGCCTATCCATGTAGTCTTTCCATATAGTCTATCCATGTAGTCTTTCTATGTCGTATATCCATATAGTCTATCCATGTAGTCTATTAATGTAGTCTATCCATGTAGTCTGTCCATGTAGTCTATCCATGTAGTCTATTCATGTAGTCTATCAATTTAGTCTATTCATGTAGTCTATCCATGTAGTCTATTCATGCCAGCATGGACCAATATGCTGCACACAAACATACAGAAGAAGAACAGTTTCTCTCCTTTTTTGGTTTCCATGCAATGGTCCCTTCAAAATGGATGTGAAGGAAGCAAGTGAACAGCGTATAGTTTTCATGTTCATACCAATTTGTTTGTATTTACACTGAACAAAAATATTAACCCAACATGTAAAGTGTTGATCCCATGTTTCATAAGCTGAAAGAAAAGACCCCAGAAAAGACCCATATGCACAAAATTATTCTTTATCTCATATTTTGTGCACACATTTGCTAACATCCCTGTTAGTGAGCATTTCTCATTTCCCAAGATAATCCATCCACCTAACAGGTGTGGCATATTAAGAAGCTGATTAAACAGCATGATCATTACACAGGTGAACATTGTGCTGGGGACAATAAAAGGCCAATCTATTTTGTCACACAACACAATACCACAGATGTCTCAAGTTTTGAGGGAGAGTGCAATTGGCATGCTGACTGCAGGAATGTCCACCAGAGCTGTTGCCAGATAATTTAATGTTACTTTTTCTACAATAAGCCGCCTCCAACGTCGTTTTAGAGAATTTGGCATTATGTCCTACCGGCCTCACAGAGCACGTGTATGACATTGTGTGGGTGAGCGGGTTTGCTGACGTCAACGTGAACAGAGTGCCCCATGGTGGCGGTGGGGTTGTGGTATGGAAAGGCATAAGCTATGAACAAAGAACTCAATTCTATCTAATTCTAGATATTCTACACCTGCATTGCTTGCTGTTTGGGGTTTTAGGCTGGGTTTCTGTACAGCACTTTGAGATATCAGCTGATGTACGAAGGGCTATATAAATAAATTTGATTTGATTTGATTTGCATTTTATCAATGGAAATCTGAATGCACAGAGATACCGTGACAAGATCCTGAGGCCCATTGTCGTGCCATTCATCCGCTGCCATCACCTCATGTTTCAGGATGATAATACACGGCCCCATGTCGCAAGGATCTGTACACAATTCCTGGAAGCTGAAAATGTCCCAGTTTTTCCATGGCCTGCATACTCACCAGACATGCCACCCATTGAGCATGTTTTGGATGCTCTGGATCCAAAAATTGTACGACAGAGTGTTCCAGTTCCCACCAATAACTAGCAACTTCACACAGCCATTGAAGAGTGGGACAACATTCCACAGGCCACAATCAACAGCCTGATCAACTCTTTGCGAAGGAGAGTCGCACTGCATGAGGCAAATGGTGGTCACACCAGATGCTGACTGGTTTTCTGATCCACACCCCTACCCTTTTTAAGGTATCTGTGACCAACAGATGCATATCTGTATTCTCAGTCATGTGAAATCCATAGATTTGGGCCTAATACATTTATTCAAATTGACAGATTTTATATTATGGATCCCCATTAGCTGCTGCCGTGGCACTCTCCCACTCTTCCTGGGGTCCATCAAAATTGACACAGTTATATACAATTATGGGTCTCTGACATTCTGATAGTAAGTTGTTTATAGTTTACAAAACTATAATATTCATACACAATGTTAATGTTTCTGACACTAGGCATTAGCTTTCAGAACCTATTTTTTTCACATCTATAATGTTCCATTCATATCAAATTCAAACGCAATGGAGATGTTATACCTCAATTAATAAAATCTTCCAATAAGTGTAACATCTCAAAATGTAGGGTAGTCTCTATAATCTATATTACATCGAAACAGTCTAACTAGCGTAGAAATATGCATTTACTACTTCACTGGCTTAATCCTTGTTTACAGTATATATACAGTTTAAGGAGGCACTTGGGTCAAACTGCCCCCTGTTCAAAAGATAGTTCACTCCCAAATCTAAGTTAATCAGATGTGTTTTCAGATCTTAAAAGTGGTCTAATATCAAGATGAGAATCATGAGATGGTCCCAAACCATCTGTTGTGTAGATCCAGCTATCTGCCTCTATCTCCCCAAAAATAGATAGTGCCATTGTTTCCCATTCATTTGGGATGGAGGCTTATAGTTGGAGCTTATAACATAATATATGTAATATTTAGCAGGCGCTTTTATCCAAAGCGACTTACAGTAATGCATGCATACGTTTTACGTATCGACAGAAGATTGTGTGGGACGATAACTCATCTTGACATTAGACCACTTTTTAAGCCTGAACAAACTTTGATTTGAGAGTGAGCTGCCACTTCACAAGTTCATTCATTGATAGTCATTTGGAATAGGTTTAGGTTTAGACAAGAGAACGCAAATAGATCCACATTGGTACTACATGCTACAGTTAGTGTCTCTTCCTCTTCAAGTCCTGCTGATAACCACCTAAGTAACCTTCAGCGGTTGCCCTCCCAGTAGCCAGCGTCACCTGAGTCGTGACAGTGACACTTTGTGCAGGAGTCCACCCATACAGGTTCCCCCCCTGGGATCACCTGGCTGCGGGTCAAATCCACATAGCAGGAGGGCCCTTGCCATTTGGTTGTGATATTTTGCATTGCACTTCTCTTTCCATGAGGATATAACCGTATTTTCAGTGGAAGTTTAACTACAGACAATAAGACTTGATTAACTCTGAATTACTGTAATTAAAAAAACTATGTATACTTAATTGTGCAGTCATAGACCACCTAAAATCAAACCATCAATGCATCTTCAAATGGCTATTTTCCAACACGATAAACTGCCTTTTAAATAGCTATTGTGTGTCTCAGGTAGAATAGGAGAGAGTGGATCGGTCATTGGTAACGGTGTGTGAAGAGCATTATTTCATGCTGATATAGTTATTCTTCCCCCACTACTTCTATTTGTTTGGATAAATTATCACATTCATACAGTATATTGCTGCTTGTGGTGCTGACAACAGTAATGTGACAAAACTAACGGCATGCATCAATCACAATAAGAAGTCAATTATGAACAACTGTTTCTGCACAGAGAATAGACAATGTGAGGAATGTGAACATCATCTTCCCTGTATCTAGCCCTCTCTCATCTCCCTTTGCCCGGAGTAATTTAAAATAGAATGCTTCCTTGTCAATAAAGAATTTGATGACCTGTGATATCGCACAGCCACTTACTGTAAGCGTGTGTGGAGAAAAAGAGGTGCTATTTGAGTGAGTTTTGCTAATTATTATTTAGGAATCATGATTGTAGCTAGCTAATATTGACACTGATGGATATGCTAGCTGCTACTTAGGTGAAACATACTTAGACACGTTCCTTCTTTCCCTATTTCCCTCAATGTTCTATATCATCCACAGGAGATTACCCACTTCTCTGTCTCTCCGGGACATCTTTCAAAAAATGGTAATCCGTTCACAGGTTCTATGTAATAACCACGAGGTCAGTTCACTCACCCTCTGGGCATTCAGGGCAGCACTTCCCATTGGTGTTGACAGGGTTGACGCAGGGGGGGGGGGCACAGTCTGCCACTAGGCAGCGGGAGATGCCATCACTGTCACAGGTACACTGCTCACACTCACTTGGCTGCCAATCACACAGAACAGAACACAGGCTGTCAGAGACAGAGGACGGTGTCCCAAATGGCACCCTATTCCTTTTATAGTGCACTACTTTTGACCAGAGGCCATAGGGGAATAGGGTGTAATTTGGGTTGCAACCACAGACATAGTCCTACCAGTGTTCTTTAGACTGCCACTGGCAGATATTGTATCACTGTTAGACATGAGCAGTTGGACAGAAAATACCTCCCAAGATGTTATTTGTCATTTATTGAGACAGGGCACTCGACCAAGTCCATATTATGGCAAGAACAGCTCAAATAAGCACAGAGAAATGACAATCCATCATTACTTTAAGACATGAAGGTCAGTCAGTCTGTAAAATTTCAAGAACTTTTAAAGTTTCTTCAAGTGCAGTAGCAAAAACCATCAAGCGTTATGATGAAACTGGCTCTCATGAGGACTGCCACTGAGAACAGGGTAGGTGAATGGATGATAACCACATTAATGGTTCCCACCGTGAAGCATGGAGGAGGAGGTGTGATGGTGCTTTGCTGGTGACACTGTCTGTGATTAATTTAGAATTCAATGCACACTTAACCAGCAAGGCTACCACAGCATTCTGCAGCGATACGCCATCCCATCTGGTTTACGCTTAGTGGGACTAAAATGTGTTTTTCAACAGGACAATGACCCAACACACCTCCAGGCTATGTAAGGGCTATTTGACCAAGAAGGAGAGTGGTGGAATGCTGCATCAGATGACCTGGCCTCCACAATCCCCCGACCTCAACCCAGTTGAGATGGTTTGGGATGAGTTGGACAGCAGAGTGAAGTAAAAGCAACTAACAAGTGCTCAGCATATGTGGGAACTCCTTCAAGACTTTTGGAAAAGCATTCCAGGTGAAGCTGGTAGAGAGAATGCCAAGAGTGTGCAAAGCTGTCATTAAGGCAAAGGGTGGCTACTTTGAAAAATAAAAAATATATTCTGATTTGTTTAACACTTTTTGGGTTATTACATGATTCCATTTGTGTTATTTCATAGTTTTGATGTCTTCACTATTATTCGACAATGTAGAACATAGTAAAATAAAGAAAAACCCTTGCATGAGTAGGTGTGTTCAAACTTCTGACCGGTACTGTATGTGTAATGTATGTTTTATTGTATTGAGTTCATGTAAACCATTAACAGATGTTTTCCCCTGTCACGGTATTGGATGTTTATCAGCATCTCTGCATGTGGTTCAGATACAGAGGTTGGGTTAAATGAAGTGGAAGAAAATAACACCATGAGGCTCTGGGCTTAATGTCTCTTAGCTCATCCAGTGCTGTGTCAGAGGGCCTCTGATTATCCCCTTAGGGATCTCCCATTAACCATAATAACCTCATCAAGAGGACAATGAGCCAAGAGTAAATCTCACTGGCTTGGCTTTTCTATTGCCAGAGTCGTTTCATATTTTAATTCATTGACTGAGGGGGTATTGAATTTCTGCTTGGCTTTGTTGGCTCTGCTTTCCTCTTTCCACTGAAGCAAAGGAGTTTATTCTTCAAGCAGGTTGAACTGTGGCTAATGATTCTGCTGATTACAGCAACAGACAACAAAGAGTTGTATGTAATCAATAGCACAGCAACCTAATCACAAACTAGAAACATAGATGCAATTAGAAACAAACAACAAATATTACTGAAGAACCCATTCAATATTGTGGATGAGGACTATGAAGGAGATTATCAAAACACTTACAATGTGCCCCCAGAAGAATCTCAATATCAACTGGGTGATTTATGTCTATATCTGTTCTCTCAATTTACATCTGCACTGTCACATTTGAATAGACTGGCTGTAAATGTAGCAAGATTCAGCATTTAACAGCAGCATACTGCCTCCATGTGGCAGTATCTCCACAAGATACAGTCCCTGTCAGTAACAGCTTTTCAGCTACTAACCTAATTGAGCAGGTGTAAAATTAACAAGCTATACTGTATCCAAACAAGATGGCGTAGCAGTCAGACGTCTTTGTCTTGTCGTGTCATGTGTATATATCTTTTTATATATTTTTTATTCGCATATTTAAAAAATAAATTATTCTTAACCTCAATTTCAACATCCTCTCCTGCAATCCGCCTCACTTAATGTGGTATGGATCTGCTATTTTCTTTACTTTTGAACTGGAACCCCCAACAGAAGCTAGCCAGCTAACTAGTTACTATCTAGTAGTCAGCTAGCCACTGCTAGCGGTCATCAGCTAACCTTTAGCCCGAACAACACTTGCCAGTCTGCACAGCGTGATTCAAACCAGAGCAAATCATACTTATTTTTCTCCATATCTCTGGATTTCTACCGCAAGCTCTGAACCTTTTGTCCTGAATCTAGATAGCTGCTATCCGAGTGGTCACTCCTGGCTAACGTCTCTGTCCCAAAACAAGAACCAATTAGCCTGGAGCTGGCCTTTGCTAGGCCCATCTCCCGGCTAGCCGAAGAGGTCCATCAGCCACTCCTTGGGCTACAATACCTATTTTTCCAATTGGCCTGGACCCCTTTCACTGCCGACACAGAGCCCGGCCGATTCATCACGACTGGACTACCGACGTAGACTGCCCAGGGGTTTTTTCAACTGGCTCCTGAATGCCCATCTGTTAGCCGCGGCCCGCTCGCTGTCTAGAACATATCGGACTGTTAGCTGAAGAGGCCCATCGGACAAATTCTTTGGCCACTAATTCCTATTTTGCCAATTGTTCTGGACCCTTTTATCACACGGAGCCCTGCTGATCCATCACGACTGATCTGCCGACAGTAACAGCACGAGAGGGCTACAACAGACTCATTCCGTCGCTACGTCCCTCATCCTTCTTCTGCTAGCTTGCTAGCCCCGGCCCGCTAGCTGTCTGAATCGCTGTGAGTTTATGTGGCCTACCACTTTGCGGCTGAGCGGATGTTGCTCCTAGATGTTTCCACTTCAAAATGACAGCAGTTACAGTTGACCAGGGCGCACAGACAGACTTTGGAGCGTCCACTTCAGGAGGTAGCAGAACGACCATCTAGACAGTAAGAGGAAAATCAATATACATCAGTCAACTCAATAGACATTTGAGAAGTAAATGACAACCCAGAAATATTATTTTTATTAATTCGAGAAAAAGATTTACCTGATCATATCGTGCCAAGTACGGCAATATTTATTGTAGCCTACCTGGAAGTTTTGTCCCAGTTCGTACGAGGCTGGTACTCACAGCCTATCTTCTCACATCTTGGGCAGCAATCAGTGGGATAGTGGCTGACATGGATGCAAGCGGTGCATTCCGTCCTTGCACAAGAAGACCCCTCTGTGGTGCATTCACACTGCGTGCAATGGTCCGAGTCTAAAAAATGCCATTCTCCTACAGCAATGCTGCCGTTTGCATCACAGGTGTTCTCCTGTCCAGCCACAGAGAAAGCCAGACCGACCTGGACACAGAACAGTAGACATCACGGAACGTAGAATCCCCATCGAATAGTGCTTATTTGAAAACATTCTCATGACCAAAAAAACTATTAAAAAACCCCCGAAAGATTGTGTTCCAGTTCCAAACTGTTCCAAAATGTGTTTTAGTGTTTATGGTTATAGAGCAATATTTTTTTTATTTTTTTTATTTTACCTCTATTTAACCAGGTAGGCAAGTTGAGAACAAGTTCTCATTTACAATTGCGACCTGGCCAAGATAAAGCAAAGCAGTTCGACAGATACAACGACACAGAGTTACACATGGAGTAAAACAGACATACAGTCAATAATACAGTATAAACAAGTCTATATACAATGTGAGCAAATGAGGTGGGAAGGGAGGTAAAGGCAAAAAGGCCATGGTGGCAAAGTAAATACAATATAGCAAGTAAAACACTGGAATGGTAGTTTTGCAATGGAAGAATGTGCAAAATAGAAATAAAAATAATGGGGTGCAAAGGAGCAAAATAAATAAAATTAAATACAGTTGGGAAAGAGGTAGTTGTTTGGGCTAAATTATAGGTGGGCTATGTACAGGTGCAGTAATCTGTGAGCTGCTCTGACAGTTGGTGCTTAAAGCTAGGGAGGGAGATAAGTGTTTCCATTTTCAGAGATTTTTGTAGTTCGTTCCAGTCATTGGCAGCAGAGAACTGGAAGGAGAGGCGGCCAAAGAAAGAATTGGTTCTGGGGGTGACTAGAGAGATATACCTGCTGGAGCGTGTGCCACAGGTGGGAGATGCTATGGTGACCAGCGAGCTGAGATAAGGGGGGACTTTGCCTAGCAGGGTCTTGTAGATGACATGGAGCCAGTGGGTTTGGCGACGAGTATGAAGCGAGGGCCAGCCAACGAGAGCGTACAGGTCGCAATGGTGGGTAGTATATGGGGCTTTGGTGACAAAACGGATTGCACTGTGATAGACTGCATCCAATTTGTTGAGTAGGGTATTGGAGGCTATTTTGTAAATGACATCGCCAAAGTCGAGGATTGGTAGGATGGTCAGTTTTACAAGGGTATGTTTGGCAGCATGAGTGAAGGATGCTTTGTTGCGAAATAGGAAGCCAATTCTAGATTTAACTTTGGATTGGAGATGTTTGATATGGGTCTGGAAGGAGAGTTTACAGTCTAACCAGACACCTAAGTATTTGTAGTTGTCCACGTATTCTAAGTCAGAGCCGTCCAGAGTAGTGATGTTGGACAGGCGGGTAGGTGCAGGTAGCGATCGGTTGAAGAGCATGCATTTAGTTTTACTTGTATTTAAGAGCAATTGGAGGCCACGGAAGGAGAGTTGTATGGCATTGAAGCTTGCCTGGAGGGTTGTTAACACAGTGTCCAAAGAAGGGCCGGAAGTATACAGAATGGTGTCGTCTGCGTAGAGGTGGATCAGAGACTCACCAGCAGCAAGAGCGACCTCATTGATGTATACAGAGAAGAGAGTCGGTCCAAGAATTGAACCCTGTGGCACCCCCATAGAGATATCTGCCACATTGTTGCAGAATATAACATCCTCACAACATTTCTTCAGATGTCCTAGCCTAAAATTTTTCTAAGGTTATGTTCTCGACTCCCGGTCTTTCACAGATTAGAAACTTGTAGAGGGAAAGTTATTACGCCTCTATGTGGGTTAAATTACAATTCACACGTGACAACCTAGTCCAGTGCATATACTCTGCTCTTCCGTCAACTGTCTGTGAGCTATAGCCTACTAATTTTTGGTCAAATTATGAGAAGGGGTTTTCCCCTACAGAAATAACTGTTATTCATTGTCTAGACAATATTTGAACTGCTTTGAGATAATATTAACTTCTTATTTTTTATCGTACCATTTTATGAATTAACAGATTAATTAAGATAAATGTGGTTGTTATATAGATAATACTTCTTGTTTGACTTTGTATTCAATCTTGGTAATGACATTTGAAAGTAAAAAAAAAAATGCAGCCTATTATATTAAGTAGTAATAATGTTCCCATGGATTTCACGCCCAAAATTAAACCTTTGAACATTTTATTTACATTAGCCTGGTGTTAGAAATAATTTATTCCAAGACGAGGTAGAGGGAGAGTGATCTCGCGATATTTCTGCCTTGGAGACAAGAACGCTTACACTGGAAACAGAAAGCAACAAGGTAAATTTACTATTTTTATTTAGTAGCATGTTAGTTCCTCTGAACAGTTGTAAAATGTAGAATTTAAGCACAAAAGTAACGTGCATTAAATAACTAAGTGAATGGTTTCACTGAGACGCCGGACGTTCTTGTAAATGCCCTTATTCTAGACAAACTAGCTAGCTAACATTACCCAATTCCGGTTAACGTTAGCTACCAATGCCAGGCAATTGAGGCAACCAACCCACGCTAGCATCCTTCTTGCAAACCGGCTAGGACGCAAAATACTTATAGCCCAGACATACAGTATTTCACTGACAACTTAAAATGATTCCCTCTGTTATACCTTTCAACTTCTAGATAAAGTTCCTCATGGAAGAAACCGAATCAGTGTGGAATATTATCGTGGAGCATGTCCCAGAGTCAGAGCTCTCAGAGATCCGGGTCCTTCTTGGAGATGCTCTGATTGACATATACACAGAGATGTATTCAGAGGTAAGGACCAACACATCTCTGTAATGATTGATAACTGAGCATGAGCATTTTTCCAAACATCTGAATTTAGGTAGCAATCAACAATAGCTGAAATTAACACTTGGCCCCCCAAAAAGGGTGGAATACAATCGAACAACGTGAAACTATGGACATGCCATCATTACAGGCAAATCACGAGAAGGCATTTGTAGTCTTTGAAGTAGCTCTAGTTTAGCTGCATTACATGAGTGAACCTATACATACAGCTATTTAAGACTAGATCCTCAGATTGTTTCCAAAACAACAGTCTCAAGGGCCACAATGAGTGTATCTTTAGGCCTACGCACTGTTTGTTCTGGAGCCAACTACTCCTTCTGGAGATGGTATTAAGTAGCCTACAACAGCTCAAAACAGGGACAGGAAAGCTGTCAGCCAAAAATGCTACACATATTTTTCATAATATTATACCAGACTGGCTTGGAAATTACAACTCCATTAAAAATGCAGAAATAACTTAAAATGGATTGGATAATGTTGAGTTCATATTCAAAAAGGGAAAAGAAATACGTTTGAAACCACACATTTCCTGTCATCATACAGTTATGTTCTGATAGGGGCAATGGTTTTAATATCCATACTAGCTCAATTAGTTACATAGTGTAATTACATTCAAACTATACAGGCCAAATTGCTAATAGAAGGAGACCCCTGGAATAGAGTGAATAGAGCATGCATATGACACAGGCCCTCAAATTAGCTAAGCAAGTCAGGGGACCAATAAAGGGGTTGAGAGGGCTACCCCTGTCTTGTTGCAAAAACCATTAAGGGAAAGGTAGTACAACTGAATGCCTTCAACTGAAATGTGTCTTTGGCATTTAACCCAACCTCTGAATCAGAGAGGTGCGGGGGGCTGCCATAATTGACATCCACGTCTTCGGCGCCCGGGGAACCGTGGGTTAACTGCCTTGCTCTGGCAGAACGTCAGATTTTTATCTTGTCAGCTCAGGGATACAATCCAGCAACCTTTCGGTTACTGGCCCAACACTCTAACCACTAGGCTCCCTGCATTATGAACATATACCGAGTATACTGTATGAAAACAGTACGATATTCCATGGCATAGATGACATGACCAGGTGAATCCAGGTGAAAGCTATTATCCCTTATTGGTGTAACTTGTTAAAGCCACTTCAATCAGTGTAGATGAAGGGGAAGAGAGGTTAAAGAAGGATTTTTAAGTCTTGAGACAATTAAGAAATTGATTGTGTATGTGTGCCATTCAGAAGGGGAATGGGCAAGACAGAATATTTAAGATGCCTTTGAACGGGGTAGTAGGTGCCAGGCACAGCAGTTTGAGTGTATCAAGAACTGCAACGCTGCTGGGTTTTTCATGCTCAACAGTTTCCTGTGCGTATCAAGAATGGTGCACCACCCAATGGACATCCAGACAACTTGACACAACTGTGGGAAGCATTGGAGTCAACATGGGCCAGCATCCCTCTGGAACGCTTTCGACACCTTGTAGTCCATGCCCTGACAAATTTAGGCTGTTCTGAGGACAAAAGGGAGTGCAACTTAATATTAAGAAGGTGTTCTTAATGTTTTGGACATTAGGTTCAAGAATCTTTAGATATACAGGAAGGACTTAATATTTCTAGTAAGTATTAGAAGGTAGCCCTATTCACACAACAAGCCTTACATTTCCCTCATTCATTTTGTTTAGCTTTCTGCCCTGTAGTAAATTAATGCTTTCCCTCAGCATTAGATCTGTAGATGAGAATCATAGTAATACTACCCAGACTGGCCTTCTCTCCATCAAGGTCACCATTGTTTGAAGCTGTTCAGAGAAAAATAGCCAGCTCCTTTCAAGTTTAACACAGGATATGACACATGTTTTCTTGGATCTCTGCCAAACCATGTGGGTTTGAGCTATCATGTTCTCTAGACATTTGTAATGCCCGTGTCACTGGGTTAAGGTACAGTCAATGTTTGGTTTCTTAATGGATAGCATATAAAAGCAATAATACTTTTTTTAATAAAGAAAAAAACATACTTAGCCTGTTTCAATGGTTTATCACATTCAACCTCTTCAATCTACATGTTGAAGTGAAGTTAACAACATGTCAATAACCCAGTTTAACTGCACTGGAGTTCCTCCCCCATTTCCTCTGATGGGTTTCACTTGGAGATTTACACAGCAAGGAGCAGCTTGTTACTGTTGTTAGCATCCTGGGGGCTCACACCATAAACACCTAAGTGGAGAATGGCTGGCTGGGGCATTACAGGAAGCAGTGTCGCTGACTGGCCGGAATTCAGCTAGACATAGTGGTAGTGTACATGCAAAACACTGGGATCGACCGTGTTTAAAGTTCTCCTCTGGACAGCAGTGGGCTTTGAAGTTGTCCTCTCCATGGAGAATAGGAAGTGAAGGTCAGGGACCAAGTATAGAAAACGTTAAAAGACTCCAGACTCTTCTTTACCAGCGCTGTGTCTCTACCACAGGCCAGACTATTTGCTTCACTTTTTCTCTTTTCTCTTTCTCTTTCTGTCTGGCTTAGGGTTGCAATGGGAGGGTATATTACTGGAAACTATCAATGTTTACCAGTAAACTGCCAGTAAACCTTTTCAAGGACATCTAGTGGCCCTTTTGGGTTCTTCAGATTATCACAGGTGTCTAGAATTATCTCTGGCCCTCTGTGTGGCCTTAGCAGATGTAAAATATATAATTAAATAAGATAATTTTAGAATGACAAAGCTGTAAAACATTCTGAATATAATCCATTAACTTAGTGAATTGGTGTTTTATGAGGGTTTCAGCATGAAATATATATATATACAGTGGGGCAAAAAAGTATTTAGTCAGCCACCAATTGTGCAAGTTCTCCCACTTAAAAAGATGAGAGGCCTGTAATTTTCATCATAGGTACACTTCAACTATGACAGACAAAATGAGAAAAGAAATCCAGAAAATCACATTGTAGGATTTTTTATGAATTTATTAGCAAATTATGGTGGAAAATAAGTATTTGTTCAATAACAAAAGTTTATCTCAATACTTTGTTATATACCCTTTGTTGGCAATGACAGAGGTCAAACGTTTTCTGTAAGTCTTCACAAGGTTTTAACACACTGTTGCTGGTATTTTGGCCAATTCCTCCATGCAGATCTCCTCTAGAGCAGTGATGTTTTGGGGCTGTTGCTGGGCAACACGGACTTTCAACTCCCTCCAAAGATTTTCTATGGGGTTGAGATC
Source organism: Oncorhynchus kisutch (assembly GCF_002021735.2). Classification (NCBI taxonomy): domain Eukaryota; kingdom Metazoa; phylum Chordata; class Actinopteri; order Salmoniformes; family Salmonidae; genus Oncorhynchus; species Oncorhynchus kisutch. The sequence continues at coordinate 20,851,396 of NC_034203.2, forward strand.
TGGAGACTGGCTAGGCCACTCCAGGACCTTGAAATGCTTCTTACGAAGCCACTCCTTTGTTGCCCGGGCGGTGTGTTTGGGATCATTGTCATGCAGAAAGACCCAGCCACGTTTCATCTTCAATGCCCTTGCTGATGGAAGGAGGTTTTCACTCAAAATCTCATGATACATGGCCCCATTCATTCTTTCCTTTACACGGATCAGTCGTCCTGGTCCCTTTGCAGAAAAACAGCCCCAAAGCACGATGTTTCCACCCCCATGCATCACAGTAGGTATGGTGTTCTTTGGATGCAACTCAGCATTCTTTGTCCTCCAAACACGACGAGTTGAGTTTTTGCCAAAAAGTTCTATTTTGGTTTCATCTGACCATATGACATTCTCCCAATCTTCTTCTGGATCATCCAAATGCTCTCTAGCAAACTTCAGACGAGCCTGGACATGTACTGGCTTAAGCAGGGGGACACGTCTGGCACTGCAGGATTTGAGTCCCTGGCGGCGTAGTGTGTTACTGATGGTAGGCTTTGTTACTTTGGTCCCAGCTCTCTGCAGGTCATTCACTAGGTCCCCCCGTGTGGTTCTGGGATTTTTGCTCACCGTTCTTGTGATCATTTTGACCCCACGGGGTGAGATCTTGCGTGGAGCCCCAGATCGAGGGAGATTATCAGTGGTCTTGTATGTCTTCCATTTCCTAATAATTGCTCCCACAGTTGATTTCTTCAAACCAAGCTGCTTACCTATTGCAGATTCAGTCTTTCCAGCCTGGCGCAGGTCTACAATTTCTCTTCTGGTGTCCTTTGACAGCTCTTTGGTCTTGTCCATAGTGGAGTTTGGAGTGTGACTGTTTGAGGTTGTGGACAGGTGTCTTTTGTACTGATAACAAGTTCAAACAGGTGCTATTAATACAGGTAACGATTGGAGGACAGAGGAGCCTCTTAAAGAAGAAGTTACAGGTCTGTGAGAGCCAGAAATCTTGCTTGTTTGTAGGTGACCAAATACTTATTTTCCACCATAATTTGCAAATAAATAAATTAAAAATCCTACAATGTGATTTTCTGAGGCAGGCAAAAGGCTTCGTTAGTGAGGCAGGCAAAAGGCTTCGTTAGTGAGGCAGGCAAAAGGCATCGTTAGTGAGGCAGGCAAAAGGCTTCGTTAGTGAGGCAGGCAAAAGGCTTCGTTAGTGAGGCAGGCAAAAGGCTTCGTTAGTGAGGCAGGCAAAAGGCTTCGTTAGTGAGGCAGGCAAAAGGCTTCGTTAGTGAGGCAGGCAAAAGGCTTCGTTAGTGAGGCAGGCAAAAGGCTTCGTTAGTGAGGCAGGCAAAAGGCTTCGTTAGTGAGGCAGGCAAAAGGCATCGTTAGTGAGACAGGCAAAAGGCTTCGTTAGTGAGGCAGGCAAAAGGCATCGTTAGTGAGACAGGCAAAAGGCATCGTTAGTGAGGCAAGCAAAAACTATCATACACGGGAGGATTAAATTACGGGAAAACCAGCGCTTCAAATAGAAGTGTGTCACAAAACAAACAATATCTCACAATGATGGGGGGGGCAAAGAACTGAACTAAATAGTGTGTGATAATGACATACAGGTGTGTGAACAGGTGATCAGAATTAAGGTGATTGGGTTCTGGAGAGTGAGCTGCGTTCAGGGGCTCTGCGTGTTTGAGAGTGTGAGTTGGAAGCAGATGTTACAATTAGGCTATTTCCTGTTGAACCATATGGTCTATCTACTAGAAGCTCATGGACAATATGGATACAGATTTAAAAAATGTATAAAATATATATGTATGTATGTGAATATATTAAAGTTATTCAAGTATAAATTACCATTGCCATAATTACAAAAATTACTGAAGTTTCTGGTAACTTTAGTAAATTACTGGTATCTTTGCAACCCTTGTCTGGCTACAGTTTTACTACACTTTATCTTTTTCCAGAAGTAGCCACTTTAATAGCTTTTTCCCTGAAGGAAGTGTTTTTAAAGAATAGGGTATAAACTTGTTGGGGGAAACCAGCCAACTGAAAACACATGCAGTAGTTTTATGCCCAACAGTGGTCAGGACCCAGAACTAAATAGAACACCTCCATTATAGGATGTCTATGGGCCAGGGTCTCAATTGAATATCATGTAAATTTCGCAGGCCTTTCTGATACTGTATCTCATAATTCATAATGACTCATAGCTCTTTATTGTAAGCCTAAAGTTACACAGTGTTGTCTCCTGATGTCCTATCCCGTGTCTCCCCATGTTTCCTACTGCCAGGTCACTATGTGGCAGCAGATTTGGCAGACGTTGCGCCTTAAACAGGGTAACAGGCCAAAGGCCCCTCGCTGCCCCCTGGCGGACCCCCCTGCTATCAAGGAGCTGCTGAAAGCTGAGATCCAACTGCTGCTGGCCACCGTGAGAGAGAGAGCAGCCCAGGAGGGCAGGTGAGGAGAAGACTCGTGTGATTTCAAAAAAGACTCATTGCATCCCAAATGGCACCCTATTCCCCATATAGTGCACAAGTAGTGCACTATGTAGGGATTTGGGTGACATTTGGGACAAAACCCATTACTATGCATTTACAATGCAGTTTCTTAAGTCCTAAGTAACAACAACATGTTTATGGCCTATTAATCATTGTTGCCAACTTGTTTGAATATCAGCACAAGAAGCCCTGGAAGAAAATACTATTATAACGCTGTGGGCATTCCTTCCCCTTCCTTTTATTGTTTTCTCTTCACGTTGGAATTGATAAAACATTCAGTAACTTGTCTTACACCAACACTTCTTCTTATATCACGATGTTTGATTAGCCTAGTACTTTAATTTTTGTGATAAAAATATGTTAACATTTTCATTCATCAGACAGAGGACCAAGGAGAACGTGACGTTGTTGGCATGGATGTCTGGATCTCGTTTCCCAGGCCATGCTTCTTCTCCCTGTCTTTCTCTCCCTGCCGGTCTTTGTTAGTTCCAGGTGATAAATGTTCAGACCCCATTGAGAATGGAACAAAGTATAGGGATAGGGAATACCTAATCAGTTGCACACCTGAATGTATTCAAATGAAATGTGTCTTCCGCATTTAACCTTGAATCAGAGCGGTGCGGGGGGTAGCCTTAATCAACATCCACGTCATTGACGCCCGGGAAGCTGTTGTTGGGGGTTAACTGCCTAGCTCAAGGGCAGAACGCCAGATTCTTTCCATCTTGCCAGCTTGGGGATTTGAACCAGCAACCTTTCGGTTACTGGCCTTATGCTCTTAACCGCTAGGCTCCCTGCCGCCCCACTAGAAGATAGTAGAAGATAATGTCACAAGATGTCTGCAAATCTCCTACATTTAAGTACTGTTCTATACTGTGTAGCCTAAAGGAACAAGCCTCCCAGATTTGAATGGACTTTGTATGCCAAATGTGAGCCCCTATTTTTATACCTCCCACCCAACAATAGTCCTGCATCCGGATGAGCTCGTTTTGTTGCACCCGGATGAGCCCGTTTTTTTGCACCCAGATGAGCCTGTTTTGTTGCACCCGGATGAGCCTGTTTTGTGCAACAAAAAGCAGTAATTTACAGGTACCTATGTGAAGGAAGGCCTTTCCATCTCTCAGCAACCGGTAGGAAGCTCTGAAGAATGTAGCTCTGCCTCAACTCTTCCCGTATAAGTAGAATTGTGTGACTTTTTGGGGGGTAAAATCAAACAATTACTAAAGATTGTTTCCAATTTATGTGATGCACCAGTTCAGTATTTTGGCAGTGGCTATCTCACAAAAAACTAATTCATAGCTGTATTGTAACATAAAATCAGACCGCCTTATCTTCAACATCAGATTTTGCTGAGACTATGAGACTATTCAAGGGTATTCTAGGAATGTGTATCCTTTTTATAGTTATAGAACCAAATCCAATCATTGAGGGATTATTTCACTTAAAACAAACCCCGGCGGCACTTACAGTCCTGTGTACAGATCAACGAGGTGTTGCAAAGACTTTGGGTATCAGTGCCATGTTAACCCTGCTGCCACGTTATGCTTTGAACATCTGCCCAGTTCCAACCACCCTGCTGCCTGCCGGTTGGTCCTGTTGGTCTCTGCCTCTGCCCTGTGTTTGTGGTTGTGTCCCAAATGGAACCCTATACCCTACATAGTCTAGGGCTCTGGTCAAGAGTAGTGCACTATGGCTGTGTTTACACAGGCAGCCTAATTCTGATCTTTTTTTCACTCACTTTTTCACTCTGAAAAATATTTGATGTGAAAAGATCTGTTGTGATTGGTCAAAAGACTAATTAGTGGAACAAATATCAGAATTGGGCTGCCTGTGGTATGCCTAGTCAGTTGGGAGTAGGGTGCCATTTGGGATGCAGCCTGTGTGTATATCCCCCATGATCCCCTGTCTTTGATTAACTAATTAAGACGTCACTGTAAATCAGCTGAACTCCTTTCAGGACAAAACTGTTGGATTATTTCCCTTTAATATTGCTCCAGGTTTGGGCGTTTCTCTTTTTCCTTGCCAAATTCTTCCTACCCAAAGGAAACTGTTGAGTTGACTCAATACCCTGCAGCCTAGGGCTTTTTAATGAACAAGGGTATCTCAGTAGAGCAGCTAGAATGAATCTTTCTTTGAAAGTGAACTGATTTAATGGACCTGGTTGGCAACTGTTTGGACCACCTCTCCCCTTGTGTGGTCGTCCCTCCATGCCATTGTCTTTTGTGATTTTGTGGTTGGCGTTCTCAGTGCAGCTGCACCAGTTCCATTATGGAGAAAGAGAGGGGGTATGCTGAATTCCCATTGATTAAAGACCCTACTCTGAATAAATAGGCTTCAAATGGTGGTTTGATTTCTGAAAGCGGGCCCAAGGAGGTCCTAAATTCTCAGAACGGAACTAGCATAACAATTGGAGCTGGGAAGTGGGTTAAAAGTAGTTGTGTTTGTGGTGTAATGTATTTTACAGCCGTAGATGATCAATCTTCCAGGATGGATGGGGATTTGAAGTCTTTTTTTGTGTATTGTTAACATGGTGTGGTTTTTGATGTCGTGGCGGGCAGCTATGCCATCTTTGTTAACTGAGATTAGGACTCCTTCTCTCGGGGATTAAGATGTTTAGTGATCTATACTACACTGCCTCACAATGTAGCCTTTGTTTCTGTCATTACAGCTATACCGGGTAGCTCCACAAGCAGCCTGTCACTGGAATGGGACCGTTACATCTACTCACCCCCCCCCCCCCCCCCTCCACACACTCTTGATTTATTCACCACACACCACATAACCGCAGCTGCAAACAACACTGATACAAAGTCACAAGCACAAATATTTATAACTTCTGATTGGTCCCCCCTCCCCTTCTGAGTCTAGGATAAATAATCAATCTCTGTTGCTGGGCAGGGGGTGTTATCATCCCAGCTTGAGTCTGGAACCTTGGTACTCCTCCACGCCTCACACAGGACTTCTTATCAGACAGGAGAGGCCTTGAGTAAGGGAGTACACATTCTTGCAGTTTACCACAGTCCACTAGATAATTCTTCTTCTCATACACAAAGAGCATAAACCTAACAATACTTTGAATCCGTAATAATATGTATAAACTGTAGATTCATATTAAGAGCATATACAGTAATGGTAAAGAACAGTGAAGATATTAGACAGTGAAGATATTAGACGGGGACGATATTAGACGGGGACGATATTAGACGGGGACGATATTAGACGGTGAAGATATTAGACAGTGAAGATATTAGACGGGGACGATATTAGACGGGGACGATATTAGACGGTGAAGATATTAGACAGTGAAGATATTAGACAGTGAAGATATTAGACGGGGACGATATTAGACGGGGACGATATTAGACAGTGAATATATTAGACAGTGAATATATTAGACTGTGAATATATTAGACAGTGAATATATTAGAGAGTGAAGATATTAGACAGTGAATATATTAGACAGTGAATATATTAGACTGTGAATATATTAGACTGTGAATATATTAGACTGTGAATATATTAGACAGTGAAGATATTAGACTGTGAATATATTAGACAGTGAATATATTAGACAGTGAATATATTAGACAGTGAATATATTAGACAGTGAATATATTAGACAGTGAAGATATTAGACGGTGAATATATTAGACTGTGAATATATTAGACAGTGAAGATATTAGACAGTGTTATAGAATAGTAATTACAATCTATCAGCTCTAACTCCAGAAACCTTGCTCCTATTCAACCCTTATAGAATAATTATTGGCCTCAGAGACAGGCCCTCGTTGTACTTTGTCTCTGCCCAAATGCAATGCACATGTTCCATCTAACCCATAACACAATAATACATCTACTAGGCTAATTATACAATTATAAACAGATCGAAACTGGCTCAAGTCCGTAGCCAACACTATGCTACGGCATTGTTACTTGGTTTGGTAACCTGACAGTGCAGCTCAAAGCCTAAATCTTGAGACTGACCAAGACAGCAGGGAAGATTACAGGTATGACACTTCCCTCCAGGAGACCATCCTCAGACAGGCCATTAAGGTCATATTGTATTTTGTAAGCTTCTTAGGGGGATTTCAAAAAGGGGGGTTGGGCATGCTTGGCCAGCATCTGCAACAGCCTTTTTTCTGGAGATCAGAAGCGTTTCAGCGGGTGCAGGTAAATGACAGTGTCCACTCTGTGGCAGCCTCCTGATTTAAAGCCCTCAGCGTAGTAACACAACATCCCCACTTTGACGCAGCTGGGTGTTCTCCTCAACCATAATCCAACAGACCTCGTTCCATGGCTGGTGACTCTTGGAAGCAGGACTGCTGCTGCTCTCTCTTGCGCTCTCTCCTCTCCATCGCTCTCTCTCTCTCCTCTCCATCGCTCTCTCTCCTCTCCATCGCTCTCTCTCTCTCCTCTCCATCGCTCTCTCTCTCTCCTCTCCATCGCTCTCTCTCTCCATCGCCCTCTCTCTCTCCATCGCTCTCTCTCTCTCCTCTCCATCTCTCTCTCCTCTCCATCGCTCTCTCTCCTCTCCATCGCTCTCTCTCCTCTCCATCGCTCTCTCTCCATCGCTCTCTCTCCTCTCCATCGCTCTTCTCCTCTCCATCGCTCTCTCTCCTCTCCATCGCTCTTCTCCTCTCCATCGCTCTCTCTCCTCTCCATCGCTCTCTCTCCTCTCCATCGCTCTTCTCCTCTCCATCGCTCTCTCTCCTCTCCATCGCTCTCTCTCCTCTCCATCGCTCATCTCCTCTCCATCGCTCTCTCTCCTCTCCATCGCTCTCTCTCCTCTCCATCGCTCTCTCTCCTCTCCATCGCTCTCTCTCCTCTCCATCGCTCTCTCTCCTCTCCATCGCTCTCTCTCCTCTCTCTTTCTGCGTCACTGCTTTAATCTTTTCAGCATGGGAGTCATGAAGATGCATGAAGATTAGGACGGGGGGTTTGTCATATTATCCCTTCCTGTCTGACTCCTTCACAGTATGTTGGGGGTTATTTGTATGTATCTATTTACTTTCAGGGATGCAGACGCAGACTTGTTCCGGTACAGTCCTAGTGTGGTGAATTATGCCTTGGGTGTCCCGAGCAACCGTTGCGACACTGTGAATAGTAGGCCTACCTCTAGTGGAATACAGTTGAGCCAGAGTCAACATGTAGGAAGGTTAGTCTAACTGTTAAGAGTTAGAAACATTCCCACACTCTAATACAAATGTTACAACACAAGAGGAAAGCATGCAGCTGAAAACACACATGGTGTATTTCTTGTTATCTGTCATATGGATAGACCTTAGACATGCGTTTCTGGTTCCACAGGTCCTGTTCACAGAGCTCAGTCACTTCTACTACCAACCACGATGACATTGATGCCATGAAACACATGCTGAACATCACCCACATAGACGACATTGTGGCCCACCTCAAGTAAGTGACTAATTCCATCAGAGCAACTGTTAAAAAAAAAAAAATCGAAGTAGAGATTTGTAGGCAATAATCCCTATAAAATGCAACCCATTTGAAATTAGTATTGTGATAGACAGTAGTAGTTTTAGTACAGTATGTCTGGCATCAATAGAGGGGAGCTGGGGGAGGGGTGGAGGGTGGGGGACAGCCTGCCCTCTCCTCTCTCCATCCCCCCACAGAACAAAAGCCCCCATTGTAAGAAAGTGAATACCAGATCTTAGCATGCAGAAGATTCCTTTTGCTTCTAAAAAATAAAGAAGTGCATCAAGTCTACAATAGTTAGATAACTGAGAAAGAGAAATATGCCACTGCTCCCTGAACACCATAAGAAAAGTCTAAAAGTGGATATGGATGTAGTGGTCCCTTTGTGGACTCACTCTCAAAAGTCTCTGCTTTTGGCTGTCTGTTTAGGATTCAAGGTTGTATTCTGTGAAAACAGACGGCCGGGTTCCTGGAAAGCTGCCCCTTGATTGCTTGCTAAGTTAGAATAAATACATTTTAATTAGTTTTTGTTTAACGCTTTTCACTTTTCTTTAGTTTATTTGTTTTAATTAAATGTCTATCAATTCAAATTTTCAAACAGTCATTAAATGCTATGGTTTTAGAATTTGACGAACAGTTGTGTCCTCTCCTCACTACCAGATCAGTCCTGTCAGAAGAATGCAATGTGCTGAAAAGCCAAGTTCAGTTTCTGCAGGTAAGATTCAGTTTGATTCCAGTCAATACCAGATAGTTATTTTGGAAAATAACACTTTTTTTTGTTCCAATTTAAATATGGCCTGTGCTCTGAGAAAATGTTCTGCATGTGCAGTAGTCTGTGCTTGCACTGAGATACAGGGTATGCTGTTCCAAGGGTCTGAGCTATAGCCAAGGCCATGAAAATGAGATAGCCAGACGATAATATGTATTTGTATTTATTATGGATCCCCATTAGCTGCTGCTAAGACAGCAGCTACTCCTCCTCGAGTCCAGCAAAATTAAGGCAGTTTATACAATGTTAACATTACAGTACATTCACAACAGATTTTACAACAGATTCTTAAAATATATATATACACTACAGTTCAAAAGTTTGCGGTCACCTAGAAACGTCCTTGTTTTTAAAAATAAAAGCACCTTTTTTTGTCCATTTAAAATAACATCAAATTGATCAGAAATACAGTGTAGACATTGTTAATGTTGTAAATGACTATTGTAGCTGGAAACGGCAGATTTTTTATGGAATATCTACAGAACCCCATTATCAGCAACCATCACTTCTGTATTTCAATGACACATTGTGTTAATAGCTAATCCAAGTTTATAATTTTAAAAGGCTAATTGATCATTTGAAAACCCTTTTGGAATTATGTTAGCACAGCTGAAACTTGTTCTGATTAAAGAAGCAATAAAACTGGCCTTCTTTAGACTAGTTGAGTATCTGGAGCATCAGCAATTGTGGGTTCGATTACAGGCTCAAAATGGCCAGAAACAAAGACTTTCTTCTGAAACTCATCAGTCTATCCTTGTTCTGAGAAATGAAGGCTATTCCATGCGCGAAATTGCCAAGAAACTGAAGATCTCGTACAACTCTGTCTACTACTCTCTTCAAAGAACAACGCAAACTGGCCCTAACCAGAATAGAAAGAGGAGTGGGAGGCCCCGGTGCACAACTGAGCAAGAGGACAAGTACATTAGAGTGTCTAGTTTGAGAAACAGACACCTCACAAGTCCTCAACTGGCAGCTTCATTAAATAGTACCCGCAAAACACCAGTCTTAACATCAACAGTGAAGAGGCGACTCCGGAATGAGTTGCAAAGAAAAAGCCATATCTCAGACTGGCCAATAAGAAGAAAATCTTAAGATGGGCAAAAGAACACAGACACTGACAGAGAAAGATTAGAAAAAAAGTGTTATGGACAGACGAATCTAAGTTTGAGGTGTTCATATCACAAAGAAGAACATTTGTGAGATGCATAAAAAATGAAAAGATTCTGGAGGAGTGCTTTACGCCATCTGTCAAGCATGGTGAAGGCAATGCGATAGTCTGGGGGTGATTTGGTGGTGGTAAAGAGGGAGATGTGTACAGTGTAAAAGGGATCTTGAATAAGGAAGGCTATCTCTCCATTTTGCAACGCCATGCCAAACCCTGTGGACGGCGCTTAATTGGAGCCAATTTCCTCTTACAACAGGACAATGACCCAAAGCACAGCTCCAAACTAAGAACTATTTAGGGAAGAAGCAGTCAGCTGGTATTCTGTCTATAATGGAGTGGCCAGCACAGTCACCGGATCTCAACCCTAGTGCCCATCAAGCAAATCCAACTTGTGGGATTACCTGATTACATGAACAAATTGACAACTAGAATGCTGTAATTGCTGGAAGTTGAGGATTCTTTGACAAAAGCCAAGTTTGAAGGACACAATTATTTCAATTAAAAATCATTATTTATAACCTTGTCAACATCTTTACTATATTTCCTATTCATTTTGCAACTAATTTCATGTATGTTTTCATGGAGAACAATTGCTAAGTGACCCCAAACTTTTGAACTGTAGTGTGTGTGACGCTGGGCCAATTGTGCGCTGCCCTATGGGACTCCCAATCACGGGCCGGGTGTGATACAGCCTGGAATCCAACCAGGGTCTGTAGTGACAACACACATCTCCAACCCACTATCACATGCAGGACACATCTCCTGAGATGTGGGGACTAGGATAGGCTAGAACAGAGACAACAGTTTGTCAGTGTTTGATCTGTTAGGGATGTTTATTCCACAATTTCTGTGCTATGTTAAGCGCAATTCAAAGGCATACTGAAAGTAGTTGACAGCAATTTGTACAAATATAGGTATAATGTCCCACTTCCCCGACTGGGCAGTCTACGGTAATGACTAAATTACCACAATATCTCATGATCCTCGAGCTTGGAAAGTATGTAGACTAGTTGACATGGTCTCAAATAGAGGTCACATAACACTGGTCTCAGTAGGAGAAAGATTAGACTGAGAAGGTGGTGTCGAGTGTTGTCCTTTTACCACTGCAATAGTAGGCTGTATTATTTTCACAGTAAAAGGGCTGCCATTTCTGTGAAGCAGGGTTTGGGTTTCAAGTCGACGCTCCTTTGAGAAGCTGTGGGCTGTGTACATCTTAAATATGACCCTATAGTGCACTACTTCTGATCAGAGCCCAATGGGCCCTGGTTAAATGTTGTGCACTACATACGGAATAGCGTGCCATTTTGGAGATTACTGCCAGTCTGGTATTCCATCTCCCTTGGCAGCAGCCTGAGCCAGGGTATAGTCTAACCACCCTCCTCTCAGACCTCACATCTAAAATGAATAGCCTCCTCTGTAACTAGATCCCTCTCTTCTTCTGTTTGTTTGCATTTCAAAAACCAAGACGATCAGCTAGGCACTCGACAAGCCTCCGCTAGCTAGACAGTGGGAAGTGAGGATGACGGATAGCTCCATGATACGTCAGTGGCACACAGTGAGACTTCGCATAAATACCTCAAAGCAAAAAGCATGGCTGGGAGCAGGGAGGGAGGCTGGTGGTGGGGCTCCTAGCTATTACCATTCATTACCAGTAGTATTGTAAAATGAGGACAGATATGACCTGGCTGCCAGCAGAGTAAAGACCCTGTTGGTTGGAACTGTGGTTGATGCACTGAGTCTGGATATAGATGTTGAAAGAGAGACCAAATCCTTATGGAACGAACACTGCTGCTGCTGAATCGTTTAGTGGCTTGTTCTGCATGTAACACCCCTCTCCATCCAGCTTCCTTATTTCTCATTTGTTATATTATTACAGCTTAACGGTAGCTGGCTCCGGTTGTTCACCTGTTCTCTGGTGTCTTGTCTGTGGGATTTGTTCCTTGCAGGAGAGTGTGGAACAGGAGCACCAGACACAGCATGATGTCACTGAGGCTCCAGAGCCCACTGTAACAGGTGAGTGAAACACTTACAGTACAGTTATATAGTATTTGGATTGAACAATTCTTGTAACTTTACCAACATTCTCAGGTTAACAGAAATCCTATTTGGAATATTCCTTCCAAATCCAGCAATTCTCCAACCTGGAGTTCCCCCCCCAAAATGTGGGGAAAGTTACTGTAATTTTGCAACCCTAACAGTAATACACTATCCTGGTTGACATAACAGATCTATATTGGGCCAGCTGAACACCAGAACCCAGAGTTAATAGAGATGACTGGGCTCAGATCCATAATAGTATCACGAGTTCTTCCGTAACATGTGAACTACACTGTCCTGACAATGACTGTCTGTCCCTTTTGAGGTATACATTAGTGTCCTAAGTCTTTTGACATGCAATGCACACTTCCTAAAAATCACTTACCAAAAACACAGTTGCTTTTCTTTATTGATGTATTGACCTGACATAAATGACGGAGTCCTGAAATGTCTGCTGTATCTAGAAGTCATTTAGATAAATTGAGCCTTACTACCATCTAGTGGTTTATTGTTGCAAAATACTTCTTTTTTTACATTTTGTCATTTCAAATAACCAACAGAAGCCAGTGTTGTCAAGCTCTAATCTGCAACAAATATTGAAAAACATTGAAACTTGAGTAAGTAGAAACCGTTAATGAAACTCCAGAAACACATAATCAGGTGAAAAAGGTAATGGTCAATAGAGTGTTAGTTGAACTCAGTCAACAGGTATTACCTCTCGCCTCTCAATGTCCTGTTATCTGGAGCTTTGTGTCCTGGCGCTAATTTCAAACAGGCCGACCCGGCTTTCAGTCTTCTCACCATTTCCAATCCCATGGCATTGTTTCTCTGTCTAGTTGATTTGATCCAGAGTTGAGCCTTGCTGTTTTCTTCTCTGTTGCAGAGTAGAATGAATCCCTGGGAGGGTGTCTTTCTGACCGACATCATTTGTAGCTTAATTAATCCGCTTTAAATTGAGGCCTGTCACTGTATACATCACAACGCCACCCTATTCCCCATGTAGTACACTACTTTGGCCTCTGGTCAAAAGTAGTGCACTTAAAAGGGAATAGAGTGCAGCTTGGGACGCCACCACAGTCACCAAGCCACAGCAGAGAAGAGCAGCTGTCTATAGGGGTAATCTGAACTCCTCTTCCTAGAAAAACTGCTCCACTACACCAGTCATTTATTTATTTTTTTGCTAAGGGCCCCTGTGTTGGTGGTGGCTGTATGTCTTTCTACCATTGGAAGTGTGGGTTGGAACCTGGCCCTGCCTGCCTGCCTGCTCTAGAATTGTGTTGTAGAAATGTGTGTGAGTGATTTTCTCCTGGTGTGGGTTGATTTGCAGAGCTTAAGGAGGAGAGGAGAGCCATCCAGATGGATATGAAAAGGCAGAGCCTCAGCCTCACCCACTGTCCCTCCTCCTCCCCTGTGGAAACAAGCCTGCAGATCAGATCCAGGTTGGCCTCTAGTCTGCCTATACTCTCCTTTCTAACAAAAACAAAATACCTATTTTACCACTTTCTGTTCTGTGGATTTACAGGCATTTTTTTGTCTGAAGGTTTACATGTGTACTTCCTAGACAAGAACAGTTCCTATTTGGTGAAAGGATCTTAAAGCATCATACTGCAGGGGCTCTATTCAATGACTTAGAATATGTGGACAACTACAAATACCTAGGTGTCTGGCTAAACTGTAAACTCTCCTTCCAGACTCATATTAAGCATCTCCAATCCAAAATTAAATCTAGAATCGGCTTCCTATTTCGCAACAAAGCCTCCTTCACTCACACTGCCAAACATACCCTTGTAAAACTAATTATCCTACCGATCCTTGACTTCGGTGATGTCATTTACAAAATAGCCTCCAACACTCTACTCAGCAAACTGGATGCAGTCTATCACAGTGCCATCTGTTTTGTCACCAAAGCCCCATATACCACCCACCACTGCGACCTGTATGCTCTCGTCAGCTGGCCCTCGCTTCATACTCGTCGCCAGACCCACTGGCTCCAGGTTATCTACAAGTCTCTGCTAGGTAAAGCTCCACCTTATCTCAGCTCACTGGTCACCATAACAACACCCACCCGTAGCACGCGCTCCAGCAGGTATATTTCACTGGTCATCCCCAAAGTCAACACCTCTTTGGCCGGCTTTCCTTCCAGTTCTCTGCTGCCAAAAACTGGAACGAATTGCAAAAATCGCTGAAGTTGGAGACTTATATCTCCCTCACTAACTTTAAGGATCAGCTATCTGAGCAGCTAACCGATCACTGCCGCTGTACACAGCCCATCTGTACACAGCCCATCTGTACACAGCCCATCTGTACACAGCCCATCTGTACACAGCCCATCTGTACACAGCCCATCTGTACACAGCCCATCTGTACATAGCCCATCTGTACACAGCCCATCTGTACATAGCCCATCTGTACATAGCCCATCTGTACACAGCCCATCTGTACACAGCCCATCTGTACACAGCCCATCTGTACACAGCCCATCTGTACATAGCCCATCTGTACACAGCCCATCTGTACATAGCCCATCTGTACACAGCCCATCTGTACACAGCCCATCTGTACACCGCCCATCTGTACACAGCCCATCTGTACACCGCCCATCTGTACACAGCCCATCTGTACACAGCCCATCTGTACACAGCCCATCTGTACACCGCCCATCTGTACACAGCCCATCTGTACACAGCCCATCTGTACACAGCCCATCTGTACATAGCCCATCTGTACACAGCCCATCTATACACAGCCCATCTGTACACAGCCCATCTGTACATAGCCCATCTGTACACAGCCCATCTGTACACAGCCCATCTGTACACAGCCCATCTGTACATAGCCCATCTGTACACAGCCCATCTGTACATAGCCCATCTGTACACAGCCCATCTGTACACAGCCCATCTGTACACAGCCCATTCATACAACCAACTACCTACCTCATCCTCATATTGTTTTTATTATTTATTTTTTGCTCTTTTGCACACCAGTATTTCTACTTGCACATCATCAACTGCACATCTATCAATCCAGTGTTAATTTTCTAAATTGTAATTACTTCACCACTATGGCCTATTTATTGCCTTACCTCCTTACTTCATTTGCACACACTGTATACAGATTTTTCTATTGTGTTATTGACTGTACATTAGTTTATGTGTAACTCTGTTGTTGTTTTTGTTGCACTGCTTTGCTTTATCTTTGCCAGGTCACAGTTTTAAATGAGAACTTGTTCTCAACTGGCCTACCTGGTTAAATAAAGGTTCATTAAAAAATACAAATCCGTATTGAGGAAGTTCAGCACTAGAGTGTGATTGAAATTTAAAGGCAATGTTCCTGCATTAGCGAAGACTGCATTGATGGTAAACACTTCGTGTCGTCTCAATCGGATGTTACCTTCACATTTTTATCGCGCATCTGTAACACTTCAGATATACAAATTGAATAGAGCCCGACTTTGAAGGTTTTAATGGTGTTGTTGATCTTCTCAGGTCGACAGGATGGACAGGTTTTCCTGCAGATGAGACACAGAGACACTTGATCCCTGTGGTGGTCACCAGACCCCATCCTCCCCATACCAAGCCACCTCTAGTAACATCTCTAGTAAGGAGTACTCCTCTATTAGACAGGATGAGAGGCCAGCCACGTAGCTCACCCAACACCAGAGAACCCAGCCCTCTCCAACCGTCTAAATATGAACAGCTAAGGACTTACAGCCAGAGCTCTGAGGCTTCCCACACCTGCAACAGAGGACCCACCACCACCACCCAAGACAGGGACAGCTACCTACCACCCCTGGTCCTCTCTGCCAGTACAGTAACCAGCCTTGAACCCTACCTTAATCCTCCCTCAGAAGAGAGAGTAAAGGGCAGAACTTGCAGGCGTAGTGGTCAGACTGTGACTGAGGGAGCTCAAAGACATGATGACTCATGGTCAGACTCAGTGAACAGCTGGCCCTCTTTATCCTCTGGTGGACACTGTCCTCTAGGCTCCTCCACACAGCCTCCTGGGAGCAAAAGGAGCTGTGAGCAGATGAGCCCCGTAAGGATGTTCCACCCTGCTCCTCCCGCCATGCAGAGGCCAGCCAGTAGAGGGCAGAGTGTGGCCAGGAACATGTGTCTGCCACAGCGGGACAGCCAGGTCAGCTCCTTGTGAACTGAACTCTTTACTACAGAAGAAGATACACAGGCAGCCCAATTCAGATTGTTTTTTTGACCAATCAGATCTGAAAAAGATCTGATGTGATTGGTCAAAAGACCGATTTAGTGGGAAACGTATCATTATTGTGCTGCTTGTATCAAGGCAACCTCTGATACTGTAATATATGTTCTAGCTGCAGTCTGGTCAATGTATGTCACTCCTAAAATGAGATATCCTCACAAACATGTATCTTATCACAGGTCAATAGTACTCATACTTGTAAAAGGGATGTCGTAATCTCTTGAGAATGAGTGCTGGCATTGGCTAGTCTTCCACAATGAGACAAGAGGCACAGGGATGTTATATGGTGATTTTCAAGAGACTGGTAGAAGACCTGAAAGAGAACAAGACAATATGGTTGAATGCTTTTGAAATGATTAAACATTTGATCTACATATTCAACCATTTAATGAATGCATTTTGAATAAATATGAATGTATTTGGATAAATGTTCATATGTCTCTAATACATGTTTTATTACGGTTCTGCTTTCTCCAATCTAACGAAAGTGATTACCTGTTCAGAAAGAGAACACTGCATGCTGTGTAATCTAGATGGGACATAAACCACACTTGAGTGATCTTTAAAATAGATTTTATTTACCATTTGTAATTGAACAGTTTACGATATACAGCTGACATGACTAAGACAATTCAATGGATTTTGGCCCCAAGGTACAAGAGACATGGTTAGATATATATGATAAAGTACCAGTACTGTGTTCATTTCATTTGTGCTTTATTCTCCCTCATGATAGAATTTACATTGGCATAACATGTCTACTCTGACAGTGACAACAGTTTACTCAGACCATTGTAAAGCCTTATTTCTAAATGGAAGTTTGTATTATTAGATATGTTAAAAACACATGACTTGATTTAAAGTGCTGAAACAACTTGTACAAAATTCAGACATCTCTGTGATTGTAGTGAATCACAGAGCAGATAAATCAGTTTTAGTACAGTAAAAGCCTACTATGTGTTTTCAGAATTGCTAACATGTATTCATTTCTTACATTCCATATATAGAAGACTTTTACTACAGTGATTTCAATATGAGTTGATGAACAATTTGTTTCTATTACAATGTCACAAATATATGAATATTCATTCAATGTGTCCTTTTACACTACCTGCTTAGGTTGATCATTTTAATGATAGGGTCTCACCAAATGATAAAATGCCAAGCTAATGAAATAATAATCCCAAAAAGGAAGAATAAGATGAAAACAAAATCACCCTTTCATACATAGTTCCCCAATACATTGATATTTTGATCTTATGTCATGTATTGCATTTACAATGTTATCTAGTCTTTTATTCAGATCCCCATTAGCTGAAGCAGCAGCTACTCTTCCTGGGGCCCGAGCTATGTTGCTGATTATGCTGTTTGATTTGATTTTATTTATTTGCCACATAATGCTCGTAAACTACTCCTCTACCAAATTGAAAAGGCCAGTCTGTTTACACAAAAAATGTACAGCACAGTCGCTATATTGTAAACAGATGTGACTGCAGTACAGTACCACAGTGTTCACTTAATACTGTTGGCATTATTGCTATGTAAAATAGATTAACACTTATTATGTACCGTCTCCAACAGTCATGTAGCTGCAGACATGTCATGTACCTCCAACAGAACATACTGGTAAATGCATTCCTTTTGAATTTCAAGTTTCAACCCAAACTTTTTTTCGGCAATACTTTTGACATCAGCTGGCTTTTAGAACAAGATAAAGGTAGTGTCACTGGACATGGATGATAAATTGTGATGATAAAATACATGTTTTTTTTTTTTGTACAAAAACAAAAGGTTTTAAATAGGTAGTTTGTGTTTTGTTAGATGAAAAAATGGATTGTTAATGATTGATTAGAATTACATGACATCAATACTGACACTATCGTGGTCTAAACATAGTAGTTATCAGTAGGGTATCCACTACACATAAATACATATTACACTAAACACTGGCTAATTATACTATAAGAAAATAAAAATACACCCAAATAAAAACACACAAACACCAGTCCTCTGATAGAGGAAGAATTCCGGGGATAGCAGAGACCAAAGGGTTGCAATAGCATGGTGGTTATCCTAACTTACTACTATTATAAAGAAGAGGACTACAAGTCAACAGTTCAACAAGAAGAATAAATAAAAGTCCTAGAGGACTCCCTAGCCTCAGCCGGCATGTCGAGAATAATTCTGTTATCAAATGAAGTCACCAGGGTCATTATATACTAACCCACTTTAGCTCATTTACACCTGTCAACTTCTTATTACCAAAATGATATGTATCCATAGTGTTTCTAACTTTTCAAGACACACACATCAGCAACATCATTATTAATATCCTGTGCTATCGTCATTCTAGGAACACTACTACTCTGCTTTATAACAGATTCAGTAGTGTGGCTGTACTGTGCTTCTGTCATCATCATAGGAGAACACACTAGTCTTGTCTTCATCTGAAGTAAAACTTGAGTCTGTTGGGCTGCATCTAACCTACTGGTGTGCTTGTTTTTTTGTTTAAATAACCAACTTTGGGTAGGTCCCAAATGGAACCCTATTCCCCATTACATAGGCAATAAGATGCCATGTGGGACAAAATAACCACCCTACTCCCCTGAGTGTCAGACATGCCTCCTGTTGGACTGCAAGGTTTCGTTTCTATTTTGGACAAAGTCTGGATAGCTAACTGTCATGACACTTAACACAGTGAAACTGAAGTAAAATGGACGGAGAACAACTCATAGTCATATGACAGCAGAAACTAGATTTGTGCAGTCAGATAAAGATGTTGAACATTATATACAGTGACGTACGTACTGGTTAAAGAAGAAATACAAAATCTGTAGTTTCACCAAGATACGATGCTCTAGCTCTTTAGCAGCTGCATTGCCAGACTACCTCTCTCCATCAGTGTAGGCCAGGCAAGGACCCAGTGGATTTACAATGTTACCACAGACTGGTCCTTGCCTCACTGCAACACAGATGCACCGTAACAGAGTGGAGACAAATGCCTCAAATTAGATGGAGAGATGGGACTTCTTGACAATTGCCAATTCCAGCAACCTGTGAGAGCACTACTCCCACCCTAAACACAACCACAACAGCATCCTTTCACAAAGTGACTGAAATATATGTCCCTCCCAATCCAACCCCCTAAAATAAAACAATTACCAGTAAAAAATCAAGTCATGGATGAGGAATGGTAAACATTACTGTTATTTCTTAAGATACTGTTGCTTCTTACAACATCAACATGTTTTCCTTATAATTATTTACTATGTTAATTTACAATAATAAAAGATAAAAATAAGACAATTCTAGAGAGAACGATACTATACAACTACATATAAACTACATAATTCAGTAAAGATGACTGAAGTTTGTTTTTATTCTCCTGGAGACAAGCTCCATTACCAGGCTAACCAATGGCCTCTCTCCTTCCTGTTTCCACATCCAGTCACACCATTACTTGGCTCAGAGCTTTAAAACGCTTGTAAATACATTTATTTTCCTCTGCAAAGACACCTGCTGATGCAAGTCTCTCAGTTTTGAAAAAGTTAACAAAGACACATACTCCAGCTATGTCACCGAGATATTAAAGTTCATGCATGTTCAACATGTTTTTTGGTAACATGCCTGGTTGGGGCAAATCCTACTTGTGAGTAACAGAGGCTACGAGGCAACACCACTGTGTACTCCCTCCTCGATATGCTAGCTGCTTCGGTCCTCAATCAAATGCTCCCTTCACAAGTGAGATGCGAAAAGTGAGATGCCACATTTCGAGATGCATTTCCCGCGGAAATGATTGGAAGACTAAAAGAGAGATGGCACTTTATTGTACTGAGTTGCATCCATCCACCCATTTGTTTTTGTGTGTGAACATGTTATGGTTGTCTTTATCTTAGCTCCCTCTCTAATGTAAAGCCTACCATAATCATAGAAACATTTACTCAGGTATTGAACGTGTTCAGTAAGTAGTAAATTGTTTTGGGACCCTGAGAATGGGCATTGGGAAGTCATGTGCTTCAGTCAGGGTAGCTGTTCAGAAAGCTGGAGACCAACATGCTCTGTATGTGTGGGGAGTTGGTGCTGTAATGCATGTTAGTTGTTTACATCATTGGAAGTACAAGGGCTTAACTGTATAGTTAGTCAAATGAAATATGTGTCAGATGAGTAGCTAAAAAGTTTTGAGTTGTTCTGGGTAACCCTAAAGCAGCATACGTAACAGTCTGAGTAGTGGACACTATATTGTATCAGAGGGTACTGAGAGTCAAAAGCTATACTGTAGATAAAACAGCAGAAGGGAAAGATCAGTCCCTAGAGTGGTTCCATTCAGATGTCTACAGCACTGACCCAAAGAACACCTGGCCTCCAGCTTTAAAACCCCCAGCACTGCCACTTGAAAAGTTGCCAATTCCGCTGGATATCTTTACAGATGAAGGAGAAAAATGTTGTCCCTCCCCTATTGTGCCATGTATTCACAGTGTGTACACACACCTGCATAATATGAAGAAGAGAAAAAAATGCATAATTAAATTATGTCGAAACAAGAGGTGAAATTCTTTTGGATGACGGCCAATTTCTCTAGAGGTTAGAAATAATAAGCCCTTACAATATGTAAAGGTCTCCAGTGAGTGGGCTCTCCCCCACGTTGTGCTGTGGGAAAGGGTGGTTGGGTGGGGACTGGCACTAGCCCAGTGGGGGCCTCTATGCGCTGGGGGTAGTGTTGTGTGCTGTTGAGCCATTGCTGCCCTGGATGGTGAGGCTGATCTCATCCCTCTTCTCATCCTCCTTCTCCTTCAGCTCCTCTTTCAGGGGACGCACCTCCACCTCTCCCTCTGAGCCTGGGGTGGCGTAGAGGCCTATCCGATGCTCATTCAGGGCCGGGCCCCACTTCACGTCTGGCTTGCACGAATTCTTCAACCGCTGTAAGGGGTGGAGGGTCAGAGGTCAATGTGAGTGAAGCGACATAGGTTCATTATGTATTGCTAATTAGAGGCAGGTAAAGCAGTTGGGAAAATGATGTAATGCAAGTTACGTAATAACATAACATAAAAGGGTTCTCCCTTTTACCATCCATTTCTTTTAGATCGAGCGCACCTTCGACGAAATGTTCCATTTAACAAACAAAACAAAAACGACACTTTCACCAGTCTTAGAATGCCAACCACATCTGCTTTCCAACACAAAACACAGACAGAGCGCTACTGTGGATTTTACCTCTAAAAATGTGGTTCCCTCAGACTTGGCGATCTTGTAGAGAGCATAGATGGGTATGCAGATGACGGAGGACATGGCCATAAGGAAGCCGATGGCTAGAGACCAGCCGGGGTACACATAGTCGTTGTAGGTGATCGGCTTGTACTGGATCACTGTGAAGATCAGGATAAACTGCAAATATAAAAGACAGAGAGGGACCATTCGTGTTAAGTACACATAGGGATCCTACGAATCATTAGTCACTCAGTTCTATCTGTAATTCTTTCGACAAGTAATGAATACTTTCAAACGGACAAACATTATTGACATTTGCATAAAGAAAGTATGTACAGTATGCTCATCAAGTCGTGTTCTAGGTCTAGGTCATTCTGGTATTCCGACATATATTTTGCACAACAGGTTTTTGTTGAGAACAAGGCAAAAGTGAAAGTGTAGCCATACAGATTAACGACAAGTGTGTGGAATGCAGAGCAGGTGAAGCCTCATAACATGTCAACTCGGGGGCCCTGGAGGGTAGCTACTGGGAACGGGGCTGATAAAATGCTCTTACAGATATGATGATGGGGGACACGAATCTCCAGCAGACCCGGAAGAAGATTGGAGGGGGGAAACCCAGCATCATCTCAACATCCTTGAAGTATTTCTTGTGTCCTGAACACAAACAGTACGGCTTGTTGTCAGTCATTCAGTTTGATTAGCTTTCACCAATAGCCTTGGCAGAGCATTGTGCACAATAGATATTTATAATCAAGGAAAGACAGTTGGACTCACCATAGACGTACATGATACAGATGCACATGATGCAGGAGATGATAACCAGAGAGAAACTAGCAGCATAGTTATCCATCAGCAGCAGCCAGTAGATCCCAGCCTAAAGACATGAGAGCACAGGTAGAGAATACAAAATCAGTATACATCCTGAACATTTGTGCCCTGGGGAGTATTCACTAGGAACCAGAACGGAAGCAAATGGAACAAAACGGTGAGGGACCTACCTGAATTTGTCCAATAGAAACAACAGTTTTGTTACAAAACAAAACGTTTTCCAACTGTTTGGACTAATGATTATACCCCTGAATAATTATGTTTGTGTTTGTGTGTGTGTGTGTGCACATGCATCTATATTAGGGTTGAATGGTGGGAACCCAGTTATCAAGATTTCCCAGCCAAAACAACTACCTTTTCCCGGGATAAATAACTGCGTGAAACCGAAACATTATAAGAAATTACTTCTATGAGCTGTTAGATGATATGCGATGTCTGAATCTGGCTTCTCTGCGGCCTTCTGCTCTCTGCATTAATCATCAATGCTCAGGGTGGGGACATGCTAGGTAAAGTCCCCCCTTATCTCAGCTCGCTGGTCACCATAGCATCTCCCACCTGTAGCACACGCTCCAGCAGGTATATCTCTCTAGTCACCCCCAAAACCAATTCTTTCTTTGGCCGCCTCTCCTTCCAGTTCTCTGCTGCCAATGACTGGAACGAACTACAAAAATCTCTGAAACTGGAAACACTTATCTCCCTCACTAGCTTTAAGCACCAACTGTCAGAGCAGCTCACAGATTACTGCACCTGTACATAGCCCACCTATAATTTAGCCCAAACAACTACCTCTTTCCCAACTGTATTTAATTTTTATTTATTTATTTATTTTGCTCCTTTGCACCCCATTATTTTTTTATTTCTACTTTGCACATTCTTCCATTGCAAAACTACCATTCCAGTATTTTACTTGCTATATTGTATTTACTTTGCCATCTTGGCCTTTTTTTGCCTTTACCTCCCTTCTCACCTCATTTGCTCACATTGTATATAGACTTGTTTATACTGCATTATTGACTGTATGTTTGTTTTTACTCCATGTGTAACTCTGTGTCGTTTTATCTGTCGAACTGCTTTGCTTTATCTTGGCCAGGTCGCAATTGTAAATGAGAACTTGTTCTCAACTTGCCTACCTGGTTAAATAAAGGTAAAATAAAATAAAATAAAAATAAATAAATACTGTCCCTCTCAGTATGGAGCACAGTTCACAATGCATGTAGACATATCATCTCCTCATGGTAGGCCTACATTTGCTGCAGCATAGTCTATGCTACAGTAATATAAAGACAGAATGTGCGTCTAATTTACACATTTCCATCTCAGTAGAGGCTGCTGAGGGAAGGACGACTCATAATAATGGCTGGAATAGAGTCAATGGAGTGGTCTCAACCACACGGAAACCATGCCTTTGATACCATTCCATTGACTCCAATCTAGACATACAAATATTGTTGTTTTAAATCCATGCAAGCGCGAGCACTCTCTGGCAGTCTTTCTTTCTCCATCAAGTCCCTTCAAATTGCATCCAAAATAGATAATCCTGTTCAAGTTTGAGTGGGATATATACTATATATATATATATATATATATATATACTAGCCTACCTCTTTCAGGTAATACATTCAATGCAGTATTAGCCTTGTATTTAGCTAATGAATGATAGGTTGTGCATAATAAGCCTCTGACTCTTGCGCAATACGCACAAACCTGTGCTCCGCTAGCCTCTACTTAAATAACACTCCTTAGCTCTTGGAGTCCCATGCAGGAAAAGCTAGTCTAGAATAGCTTGCTGGACATGTTTCTTTTTTAGCATTTCTTATCCCGATTTGTTTGCTGAATGTTACATACAGCAGTCAACAGACCTCACGGGTAGTTTGAAGAGTGAACACGTGATGGCGGTAGGCTATGGCAGTTATTTATTCAGACCCAACCATTCAATCTTTGGGAAGATAAGTGAAAGCAGTCTGCATTTATTATACTCCTATATTATTCAAGCATGTCATTAGAATGATGAAGGACAACAAAACGTATTTAATTTAACTGTTGAAAGTGAGGAATGTATGAAGCAACAATAGAGAGTGAAAGAGAAGGTAGGCTAATAACATTAGGGGAAATATTATATGAAAGGTACAATGCCTTCGGAAAGTATTCAGACCCCTTCCCTTTTTTCCACATTTTGTTACGTTACAGCCTTATTCTAAAATGGATTTTTTTTTTAAATCCTCAATCTACACACAATACTCCACAATGACAGGTTTTAATCGACATCCATGGCACCCGGGGAACAGTGAGTTAACGGCCTTGCTCAGGGGCAGAACGACAGATTTGTACCTTGTCAGCTTGGGGATTCTATTCAGCAACCTTTTCGGTTACTGGCCAAACACTCTAACCCCTAGGCTACTATCTAGGTCAAATAGAGTAGAGGCGTTGTGCCGTGCAGTGTCACTTTATCTGTTTTTTGAAACCAGGTTTGCTGTTTATTTGAACAATATGAGATGAAAGGGAGTTCCATGCAATAATGGCCCTATATAATACTGTACACGTTCTTTAATTTATTCTGGATTTGGGGACTGTGAAAAGACCTCTGGTGGCATGTCTGGTGGGGTAAGTGTGTGTGTCAGAGCTGTGTGTACGGTGACTATGCTAACAATTTGGCATATTTAACACATTAATGTATCTTATAAAAAGAAGAAGTGATGGAGTCAGTCTCTCCTCAACTCTTAGCCAAGAGAGACTGGCATGCATAGTATTTATATTAGCTCTCTGATTACAATGCAGATCAAGACATGCAACTCTGTTCTGGCCCAGCTACAACTTAAATAGGTCTTTCCTTGCAGCACTCGACCATACGACTGGACAATAATCAAGACAAGACTAAACTAGAGCCTGCAGGACTTTGATGTTTGGAATGCGATGTCATAAAAGCAGAGCATCTCTTTATTATGGACAGACATCTCCCCATGTTTACAACCATTGAATCTATATGTTTTGACCATGGCAGTTTACAATCTAAAAGATAAAACCAAGTAATTTAGTCTTGTTCAACAGCCACACCATTCTTTACTAGATTCAGCTGAGGTCTAGAACTTAGGGAATGATTTGTACCAAATACAAAGCTCTTAGTTTAGAGATGTTCAGGACCAGTTTATTACTGGCCACCCATTCAAAAACAGACTGCAACCCTTTGCTAAGGGTTTCAGTGACATCATTAGCTGTGGTTGCTGATACATATATGTATGGTTGAATCATCAGCATACAAGGACACACATACTTTGTTTAATGCCAGTGGTAGGTCATTGGTAAAAATAGAAAAGAGTAGAGGGCCTAGAAAGCTGCCCTGCGGTACACCACACTTTTTTACATTAGAAAAGCATACATTAAAGAAAACCCTTAGATTTCTATTAGATAGATAGCTCTGAATCCACGATATGGCTTAGGTTGAAAAGCCATAACACATGCGTTTTCTCAACAACAGGTTATGGTCAATAATGTCAAAGGCTGCACTGAAATCTCACAGTACAGCTCCAACAGTCTTCTTATTTTAAATTTCTTTCAACCAATCATCAGAGATTTGTATCAGTGCAGTATGTTGAGGGCCCTTCTCTGTAAGCATGTTGAAAGTCTGTTGTTAATTTGTTTACAGAGAAATAGCATTGAATTTGGTCAAACACGTTTTTTCCCCAACAGTTTGCTAAGAGCTGGCAGCAAGCTGATAGGTCTGCTGTTAGAACCAGTAAAGGCTGCTTTATCACTTTTGGGTAGTGGAATGACTTTGGCTTCCCTCCAGGCCTGAGGACAAAGACTTTCCTATAGGCTCAGATTAAATATATGACATATAGAAGTGGCTATAGAGTCAGCTACCATCCTCAGTAGCTCTCCATCTAAGTTGCCAATGCCAGGGGGTGTCATTATTGATCGATACCAATATTTGTTCAACCTCTCCCACACTAACTTTACAAATTTCAATTATTTGTTTTTTTTTATGCATAGCTCACTGTTCATTGTAGCATTTCCTGCCTGAGTTTGCAAACTTTGCCAATGAAGTAGTCTTTAAAATAATTGGTAGCATCAAATGGTTTTGTGATGAATAAGCCATCTAAGTTGAATTGTTGAATTCGTCTTTCTGCCCATAATTTTATTTAAAGTACTTCAAAGTTTTTTTTGATTGTGAAGGAATTTCTTTGTTTGTGCTTTTCTAATAACCAATTTGACTGGGATCATGCAAGTGACTGATTGATCATGCCTGGGAGGAATTCTCAGTCTCAGAAAGGACATGTTAAGCTGTATAAGTGATTGGCAGTATGCCCAGAACATTGTTTTGAGAACCGAAGGGTTGTCTCAGTTACAAGGTCTCAGCTTGGAGAGAGGAAGCCTCGTGAGGTATTGGTCGGTCACATGCATGAACCAAACGTTAATTATTAATTAGTTATGGATAATGAATACGCTAAATCATGCAAATATTAATACTGTGTAAGCAGTATATAAGAGAACTAACGGGACTGCCCCGGCGGAGCTCCCGACCAGCGTGTGCATTAAGTTTGTTAGAATCTCTCCAGTTTGCTGATAATAAATAATGATTAATTGAATATTGACTTCAGGTGTCCCTGGTGTTAATTTCCACAACACCATGCGTTATATCATTGATCTTGGCTTCATCATAAAGTTATTTTTTTCTTCTCTTTGTTGAGTTTAGTGACATCACTTCTCAATTTTCAGTAAGTTAGCCAGTCAGATGTGCAGCCAAAATAATTAGCCACTGTCACGATCGTCGTAGTGAGGAGACCAAAGCGCAGCGTGATGTGAATACATCTTTTTAATGAAAGACAAAGTACACTAAACAAACAAACAGAATAACAAGACGAATGTGACCGCTATCAAAACTGAGTACAAACATGCAACATTACATAGACATACATAAACACTTAGATGGTAAACAACCCCATAAACCTACAAAACCCCTAGACAGTACAAAAACACATACATCACCCATGTCACACCCTGACCTAACCAAAATAATAAAGAAAACAAAGAATACTCAGGTCAGGGCGTGACAAGCCACTACATTTGCCCCATCTCTTTCAACCATACAGTTTTTCAATTCCTCATCAATCCATGGAGCCTTAACAGTTCTAACAGTCAGTTTCTTAACAGGTATATGTTTATCAATAATTGGAAGAAGCAATTTAATAAATTAATCAAGTGCAGCGTCTGGATGCTCCTCATTAATCACATCAGACCAACAAATATTTTTAACATCATCCACTTAAGAGTCACAGCAAAATCTTTTGTATGATTTCTTATACACTATTTTAGGCCCAGCTGTTGGAACTTTGGCATTCCTGGATATAGCAACTATATTGTGATCACTGCATCCAATAGGTATGGATACAGCTCTAGAACATTTGTATGATGTTGTTCCTGTACGGTTTGTAAACACCCTGGTAAATTGATTAATAACCTGAACCAGATTACAGGCACTGGTTACTGTAAGAAGCTTCCTCTTCAGAGGACAGCTTGATGAAAATCAATCAATATTCAGGTCGCCAAGAAAGTAGACCTCTCTGTTTACATCACATACACTATCAAGCAGTTCACACATATTATTTAGATACTGACTGTTAGCACTTGGTGGCCTATAGCAACACCCCAAAAGAAAAGGCTTTAGATGTGCCAAGTGAACCTGCAACCACAACACTTCAATAACACTTGACATAAGATCTTCTCCAAGCATTACAGGCATATGGTTTTGAATATATATAGCAACACCTCCCCCATAAGCATTCCTGTATCTTCTATAGATGTTATATCCTTGTATTGCTACTGCTGTATCATGAAATTTATTATCTAAGTGAGTCTTAGAAATGGTTAATATATGAACGTTATCTGATGTTAGCAAGTTATTGATTTCATGAACCTTATTTCCGAGGCTACATATATGGGCTATTTTCAGCCCTTTCCTGGGTTGCTTATCAGAGATAGACATAATTTGGAAAAGTGCAAACAAAGCAAGAGAAAAAAAATACATTCAGCAGTCAATTAATCAGTTGGTGTGTGTAGGTGTGTGTGCTGCGGGGTTGAAGCTACACACCCATAGGCTTGGCTCTCTCTCATTCCTTCCAGGCTTTTGGGAGGGATGGTGGACAAAGAGCCTGTCATAGTGGATGTAAGCAAGGTCCCCATGAGCTCTGGCATTTTTCATGGCTGGGATAAGTTCTTTCCTCTTTTGGCGCACAGCTTCCGGATATTATTCGTTGCGGAAGATATATGCTCCTCTCAAGTTCTTGGCTCTTTTCAGAACAACTACCTTGTCCTTGAACCTCACAAACTTGACCACTATCGGCCTGGGCCTGACACCTGGGTCGGTGGGGGGTTTTCCAGTTCTGTGGTCACGCTCCACTTCAATCTTCCTGTAGTCCATCTTCAGTTTCTCCAAGATCATTTCCCTTACTTTGTCCTCAGACTCCGTTCCAGGTCTCATGTGGAGATTCTGCAATTCCGTCCACAACCATGTTGTTCAGTCTTGATTGTCCATCGACATAATCTTGATTTCTCCATCATTCTTATCACATACAGAACTGATGTTCTCTCTTAATGATTTACAGATTGCTGTCATCTTGCCATTCTCCTGCTCAAACTCATCGAGCTGAACCTGGGAGAACGGCAAACTGTTCTTCAGGTCCTGGACCTCTTTGGTCAGGTTGTCCATTCTTTTATTAGTTGACTCTTCCAGTATTTGGACACTTGAATCTATGTTCTTGTTGCTGTAACAACTGCTTGTAGAACTATGTTCGTTCGTCTAAAAGATCCTTCACCTGTGATAGAGAGACACTACTGTCCTCAACAACATCGGTACTCCAGACGTTTTTGGTCTTTGTCATGGTAGCAGCGTAGGTTACACGGTTACTCCTCGCAGTTCCAGACAGGGCAGGTCGTAGGGAAGATTGAAAACAACAACAAACAGCAGGGATCTACCCAATGTTTTGGGTAGCCTTCCACAAGCTTCCCACAATAAGTTGGGTGAATTTTGGCCCATTCCTCCTGACAGAGCTGGTGTAACTGAGTCAGGTTTGTTAGCCTCCTTGCTCACACATGCTTTTTCAGTTCTGCCATCACAATTTCTGTGGGATTGAGGCCAGGGCTTTGTGATGGCCACTCCAATACTTTGACTTTGTTGTCCTTAAGCCATTTTGCCACAACTTTGGAAGTATTCTTGGGGTCATTGTCCATTTGGAAGACCCATTTGCGACCAAGCTTTAACTTCCTGGCTGATGTCTTGAGATGTTGCTTCAATATATCCACATCATTTTCCTATCTATTTTGTGAAGTGCACCAGTCCCTCCTGCAGCAAAGCACCCCCGGGCCCCGGGCCCCAGCCCCGGGCTTCACGGTTGGGATGGTCATTATGGCCAAACAGTTCTATTTTTGTTTCATCAGACCAGAGGACATTTCTCCAAAAAGTAGGACCTTTGTCCCCATGTGCAGTTGCAAACCGTAATCTGGCTTTTTTAATGGCGGTTTTGGAGCAGTGGCTACTTCCTTGCTGAGCGGCCTTTCTGGTTATGTCAATATAGGACGCATTTTACTGTGGATATAGACACTTTTGTACCTGTTTCAAGGTCCTTTGCTGTTGTTCTGGAATTTATTTGCACTTTTCTCACCATAGTACGTTCATCTCTAGGAGACAGAATGCGTCTCCTTCCTGAGCGGTATGACAGCTGCGTGGTCCCATGGTGTTTATACTTGCGTACTATTGATTGTACAGATGAACATGGCATTTGGAAATTGCTCCCAAGGATGAACCAGACTTTTTTTCTGGGGTCTTGGCTGATTTCTTTTGATTTTCCCATGATGTCAAGCAAAGAGGCACTGAGTTTGAACGTAGGCCTTGAAATACATCCACAGGTACACCTCCAATTGACTCAAATTATGTCAATTAGCCTATCAGTAGCTTCTAAAGCCATTACATAATTTTCCCAAGCTGTTTAAAGGCAGTCAACTTAGTGTATGTAAACTTCTGACCCACTGGAATATTGATACAGTATACAATTATAAGTGACATAATCTGTCTGTAAACATTTGTTGTAAAAATTAGATGTCCTAACCGACTTGCCAAAACTATAGTTTGTTGACAAGAAATTTGTGGAGTGGTTGAAAAACGAGTTTCAATGACTCCAACCTAAGTGTATGTAAACTTCCGACTTCAACTATAGCTAGCGACATCTATGGGCTTTTATGTTTTTCTGTCGTGCATATGTGCAGTAGCCTATATGTCATAAATGTATTGGATAAGAGCACCATCATTTGGGCTTTTTTGGGCTTGGGCTCATAAAATGTATTTAATGTATGACTCATCAGTCTCAGGCTTGAATTTTCGATCAAAGCTCTAATCAAATCTAGACATAGACCTATTTATATGCCTTTGAATGACACTTCTGGTTTTGACGGGAAATACCGGGTTACCCGGGAGAAAAGTGATTTATTCTCGGTTTGGAACATTATAAAATACCGGAAAAATATTCAACCCTAATGTGTATTTTGTGTGTAAGCATGCAGTGTATGTTAGTGTGTGTGTAAACATCTCTTATCCATTACCTGTGTGGTGAGCGGCACCCCCAGCAGGAAGCCCACTATAGCCACTCCTCCTGTGACTACCGTCTTGTTTCTAACGATCCAGTCAGTACCAATCTCATCCACAATGGCTGTCACCAGGGTCTCCAGGAGGCAGAACTACACACAGGGACACACAGGGACACATTGACAGGTTATCACTCAGCATTGACTTCTTATATCTACTTCTCTCTCCAACATGAAAATAAAAAATAAATCTACGTGTCAAGTTGAGCCCAACTGACTATGTTCGGTCATGCAGCCCTTAAATTCTATAAATTCCTATTAGACAGGTGCGGCATCCCAAATGGCATCCTATTCCCTACATAGTGACACATTTTCACCTGTGCCCTGGGGGAATATGGTGCCATTTGGGAAACAGCCAGGATGTCATGGTGTTTGACTGACTCACCTGCGTCCCCAGGCCCAGCAGGATGAGCATGAAGAAGAAGAGCAGGGACCAGAGGGGGGAGATGGGCAGCAGAGTGAGGGCCTCTGGGTAGGCCACGAAGGCCAGGCCGGGACCGTGGTCGGCCACCTCAGATACATCTACGTTCAGGTGGTGGGCCATGAAGCCCAGGATGGAGAAGATGACAAAGCCTGCATACACGCTGGTCGCACAGTTGGTGATGCTGATGATGATGCTGTCTCTGTATGGGCGAACAATCAAAAAAGAGAAAACAGAAAGAACATTTCATTAGTAAAAACTAAGAAATAGGATACGTTTTATAGGTCTCTGTGTAAGTAACCACTAAGAAGCCATCTGTGCATTTCACCATCATTCTTCCTTCCAGTGCAGATTCATGAATACTAAACAGTCAAAGTCTTAATGACATAATCAAAAATCATGATTATACTAAATAGTGAGATATATATATCTTTCAACTGGTGGGTTTATCAGTCACTACACGATCATTGATTCATAGTATCCCTTCTGCCACTTCACTGCTTCCACCACATGGTGGTGCTAATCAGAAGAGAAAACCTCTTCCAGTTTGCAAGGGAGCTTTGAGTTTGACTACTGTAAACTACAATGAACAATGCAACCGCAGGTTAAACAAGAGTTTAAAAAACTGTGTCTCTCTACTCCCAGTGTGAGGCCTCTGGCCTCCACCTACAGTACAATGGCATGCAGTGCACACCATCACACCATATTCCATCAATTCCTGCGATTTGCAGCTGCCCTCCTCCATTCTGCACCCTTTCTGTTAATCACTGCTGACACTGTAGCGTGATTGCACCCAGAGAAGCAACAAAGACCCTTTCTGATTCAGTCCAACCAAGCATGAAAAAGTACTGCAGTGTAACCGCACACACTACCCTTCACTTCTTATACAACTCAGATTGCAGAAGTGGCCCAATTGGTATCAATTTTCCTTTATAGTGCACTACTTTTGACCAGGGCCTATAGGGTGCCATTAGGGACTCACACAGGGTTTATTTGGTAGTAGAGGGGAGAGTTAAGGGGGGAACAGCGGGGGAAGAGGAAGAGTAGAGTACCTGTAGCAGTTGTTGTGGAACTTGTTGTAGGAGGCCATAGTGATGAGCCCACCCCATGCACAGCCCAGAGAGTAGAAGATCTGAGAGGCAGCGTCCCCCCACACCTGGACAGACAGAAAACCATGTGTCAATACAACCACTGAAGAAGACTTATTTCATATCTGAGGCATATGACATCTGATTTTAAAGATGTCTCTGTGTGATGAGACAGCATACAACGTTACGCTATGAAGAGCTACAGAGCTATTATATGAGTTATAAAAAGTCAATGTCAACAACTCATAAAGTAGTTCTTAACTAGCTGCAGTAATGACATGGTAATGACATAGATTTACATGACTTATTACTATATTTACTACATTTCCTATATGATTACCCATACCTTAGCGTCGAGGATCTTATGCCACTGTGGGGTAAGGTAGTACTTGATGCCGGTGACAGCTCCCTCCAGGGTGATGCCTCTGATGAAGAGGATGGTCAGCACCACGTAGGGGAATGTGGCTGTGAAGTACACCACCTGAGGACCGCCGAGAGGTGAAGAATGAGTTAGAACATCTCCTAATGGGTGTCAATGATACATTATGACTAGGAGTTCTTCTTGATCATAGACTAAGTAACCTGACCGGGAAAAACTACTGGCCCAATCAAATACATTTTGGAGGTGAGAGAGAGAACGTAGAGAGATGAGCGAGATAAGAGAGAGAAGAGAGAGAAAAACAGGGAGACAGAGTGATAGACACCGCTGCTCACCTTGCCTGAAGACTTGACTCCTCTAATGAGACAGAGGAAGACCACCACCCATGACACGGCCAGACATCCCAGAATAGGGAGACGGACTTCACCGAAATTCCCGATGTCGTCTGAGATCTGCAGAACGTAGTGTCTGTGGGGAACGCACACAATTAATCACAGTGTCTATTCACAACAACGCCTTAATAGAGAAATGCAGAATGTAGAGTCAGTGCCGCAGGGACAAACAATGGCTATACGTTCATTCATGAGAGATAGAGAAGGAGAATTGTTCGGATGATCCCTTGTGTTACAGCGAGCGAATCACATATTTCAATGTAGCAGCATGACTGAAAAACAACTTGGTGACAACACAATGGTTTATCTTAACTGACAATGGGCAGGAAATACAACTCCAATCATAGTATACTGAAGACATCACCCGGAATGAAAGCTGAGCACAAACCATTTAGAAAGCCATTAACCAAGCACACCGATCCCTTCGAATGGCCCCTATTTTCTATGCTAGGGGAATAAAACAGCTACACTACTGGGGATCAAGATACTATTCTTGTCGAGAAAAATATACTTAACATCTAATCTTGTGTACTTCAGACAGTCAACTACAGTATGTGTAATGCTTGTTGAATGCGGGATGATTAATCATAGGCCAGGATTAGCAAGGCACACATGCCTGCCATCTGACTGGACAGGACTAGAGCATCTGAAACAACATTGCCTTACAGAGATACACAAACACTCTTCTGTTTACCCATGGTCAGACATGCACTATGTGACCAAAAGTTTGTGGACACCTTCTCGTCGAACATCTCATTACAAAATCATGGGCACTAATATGGAGTTGGTCCCTCTTTGCTGCTACAACAGCCTCCACTCTTCTGGGAAGGCTTTCCACTTGATGTTGGAGCATTGCTGTGGAGACTTGCTTCCATTAAACCATAAGAGCATCAGTGAGGTCGGACACTGATTCTGGGCGATTAGGCCTGGCTCGCAGTCAGCGTTCCAATTCATCCCAAAGGTGTTGGAGGAGGTTGAGGTCAGGGCTCTGTGCAGGCCAGTCAAGTTCTTCTACACCGATCTCAACAAACCATTTCTGTATCGACCTCGCTTTTCCTTTTCTGGAACTAAGGGGCGTAGTTCGAACCATGAAAATCAGCCCCAGACCATTATTCCTCCTACACCAACTTTACAGTTTACAGTTGGCACTATGTATTCGGGCAGGTAGCGTTCTCCTGGCATCCACCAAACCCAGATTTGTTCGTCAGACTGCCAGATAGTGAAGCGTGATTCACCACTCCACTGCTCCAGAGTCCAATGGAGGCGAGCTTTAAACCACTCCAACCGACGCTTGGCATTGTGCATGGTGATCTTAGGCTGCTTGACAATGGAAACCCATTTCACGAAGCGACTAACAGCTCTTGTGCTGAGCAGCCTAAAAGGCAGTTTGTTACTCTTTTGTGAGTGTTGCAACCGAGGACAGACAATTTTTACATGCTACGAGCTTCAGCACTCTGTGATCCCCTTCTGTGAACTTGTGTGGCCTACCACTTCACAGCTGAGACATTGTTGCTCCTAGATGTCTCCACTTCACAATAACAGCACTTATAGTTGACCAGGGCAGCTCTAGCAGGGCAGAAATTTGACAAACTGACTCCCATGTTGAAAGTCATTGAGGCCATTCTAATGCCAATGTTTGTCTATGGAGATTGCATTGGTTGAGTGCTCAATATTATACACCTGTCAACAACAGGTGTGGCTGAAATAGTCGAATACACTAATTTGAAGCCGTGTCCACATACTTTTGTATATATAGTGTACTTTATGTGCCAAAACATTTTGAACACTACTTTACTACCCATATCTAGGAGCAGTAGAGTGTACACCTTCCCACTCAGGTACTGATGGGTTGCAGAATTACAGTAACTCCCAAAATTCCCAGAAGTCCTGGCTGGACGCATCCGGATTTCCTGCTTATTCATTTCTGATTCCGGGAATCTTCCAACCGGCAAGTGTACACTCAGGCCTTACTTCCAGTACTCAACAGATTTCAAATCAAATCAGTTAGAATTCAAATAAAGATTGATAACCAACTCTGAGTCCGGGTTAGGCCTTACTTCCAGTACTCTACAGGTCTAGTAGTAACTCCCTCTCACTCGTGCCTTACTTCCAGTACTCTACAGGTCTAGTAGTAACTCCCACTCACTCGTGCCTTACTTCCAGTACTCTACAGGTCTAGTAGTAACTCCCTCTCACTCGTGCCTTACTTCCAGTACTCTACAGGTCTAGTAGTAACTCCCTCTCACTCGTGCCTTACTTCCAGTACTCTACAGGTCTAGTAGTAACTCCCTCTCACTCGTGCCTTACTTCCAGTACTCTACAGGTCTAGTAGTAACTCCCTCTCACTCGTGCCTTACTTCCAGTACTCTACAGGTCTAGTAGTAACTCCCTCTCACTCGTGCCTTACTTCCAGTACTCTACAGGTCTAGTAGTAACTCCCTCTCACTCGTGCCTTACTTCCAGTACTCTACAGGTCTAGTAGTAACTCCCTCTCACTCGTGCCTTACTTCCAGTACTCTACAGGTCTAGTAATAACTCCCTCTCACTCGTGCCTTACTTCCAGTACTCTACAGGTCTAGTAGTAACTCCCTCTCACTCGTGCCTTACTTCCAGTACTCTACAGGTCTAGTAGTAACTCCCTCTCACTCGTGCCTTACTTCCAGTACTCTACAGGTCTAGTAGTAACTCCCTCTCACTCGTGCCTTACTTCCAGTACTCTACAGGTCTAGTAGTAACTCCCTCTCACTCCTGCCTTACTTCCAGTACTCCTCGCTGGGGCTGGTCCTCTTGGTCTTATTGACCACCTCCACGGCAACCTCAGCGGCCCCGGTGACCAAGCTGCGGGTGACGTTGGCCAAGGTGTTGTTGATGCCCCTGGGAGTCACCACACCGTTGCAGGTTGGCGTGTTCCAGGGGTTGTTGCAGTAGGTCCACGGCAGGAGGTTGGTCATGGAAGAGAAGAAATAGTAGAAGGCAATGCAGATCACCACGTTGTAGTAGATACCGATGTAGGTGGACACCACCATCATCCCGTAGCCCACACCTGGTGAGGGAGAAAGAGAGAGTGGAGGACTTCAGAATACGACCAGACAAGACTGTGGCTCTCTTACTGAAGACATGTTGAAAATCTGTGGGTTTTCTAAGAATGTTTACATATGCATTCTAAGCTGACAATAGATGCTGCAATTTATTTTCAACCTTTCAGTTTCTTAAGCATCAGATAGTCAGTTATTAGTTGGATGCCACTGACCAACGGCAGTGATATTAATGCCAATCACCAACACCAGCACTGGTTGTTGGCTCACCTTTGAACAGGACTGAGCAATGGCAGCAGTGTTTTAAACATGACTGACCAACAGCATCAGTGGTTGTTAACTGGCTCACCTTTGAACATGACTGAGCAATGGCAGCAGTGTTTTAAACATGACTGACCAACAGCATCAGTGGTTGTTAACTGGCTCACCTTTGAACATGGGGCTGATCCTCCAAACCCCCAGACATCCCTGGCTGGCGAACTGTCCAAAAGAGAGCTCCAGGAAGAACAGGGGGATCCCACAGAACACCAGCATGATGAAGTAGGGGAACATGAAGGCTCCTGTAGTGCACAACACAACATATGGGTCAGTCAACTCTACAGGGACAGGTCAACAGTTTTGATGAAATTGATTAGAACTCAGATTTGTGTTATTTAACTCTTTACACTATTACTTTTTGTACGTAGGTATATGTTTATTATTGCTGCTCACAACCAATGGCTTATCTAATGGTCATTCATATGAAACATTTATAAATATTACAGAAAAGTTCTATGCCATGACAATATCCCATTTCTGCTATGTAATGCTCGCTCGGTGAGTGAGTGGACAGATTTTAAGGTCATGTTTCTGTCTAGAATAGAACATTAGTTCAGAAATAGAAGAGTTGTCATCCCATGACATTGGCAATATCATATGTCTGCTATATAATGCACAGTGAATAAGCAGTCTAATTGTAAGGTCATGTTTAGATCTAGACACAGAAAAAAGGTCATATAGAAAAGCATTCCATGACAATATCCTGTTTCTGCAACGTAGTGCCCTCACGGTGGTCATATTGCAAGGTCGCTGTTGTTTTTTATGGCTGGCCAGCCAGCGGTGAGAAAATGTCATCAAGCCAAAGGAGGTGAATGGTGTCCACATCGCCAACAAATTATCATGGTCCAAACACACCAAGAAAGTTGTGAAGAGGGCACGACAACATCTTTTCCCCCTCAGGAGACTGAAAAGATTTGGCATTGGTCCCCAGATCCTCAAAAAGTTATACAGCTGCACCATCGAGAGCATCCTGACCGGTTGCATCACCGCCTGGTATGGCAACTGCTCGGCGTCTGATGTAAGGCGCTACAGAGGATAGTGTGTACAGCCCAATACATCATTGGGGCCAAGCTTCCTGCCATCCAGGACCTATGTACTAGGTGTTTTTAGAGGAAGGGCCAAAAATATGTCAAAGACTCTAGTCATCCAAATCATAGACAGTTCATTTTTTATTTATTTTTTACTTTAGTCTATTTAGAAAATATTTTCTTAACTCTATTTTCTTAAAACTGCATTGTTGGTTAAGGGCTTGTAAGTAAGCATTTCACGTTAAGGTCTACACTTGTTGTATTCGGCGCATGTGACAAATTCAATTTGATTTGAGTCCTAAGGAGCATCAGACAGAGAGTGATGCTAAGCGAGGCAGCAATCCTCTGTCTGCTTGATTGGTTTAGCAGGGGGCCAATGTATCTGGGGAATAACAACCTCAGTGCTGTAGTCTGAGATCATGGGTTAAAGGAAGGACTGGAGAGTGAAGAGCAGACTGCATGTGTCCCAAATGGCACCCTATTCCCTATATAGTACACTACTAGTGGGTATAGGGTGCCTTTTGGGCTACAGCCCAGGCCACAGCCAGCTGATAAAGTCTACTGTGATGTTATTACTGCAGAGCTTTGAGCTACACCAGCCCCCTTGGCTATAATACGCAGCTATGTGATTGTGTGACCTAATGCACAGGCTACTGTATATGTATGCCCTTCTATGGCGATCCCTGGTCGCAAAATGTATAGAAGACTAAAGCCAACTGTAGGAGTGAATGAGGGGGAATGAAGCCAAGAATAACTTGGATCCATCTGAAATAATATGAGGAACGTAAACTTAAACTTGAACATACTTGACAACTCTTTCTACTTTGATTGCTTTTCAAAGCACTGCAAAAGGCATTGTGGATAAACTACAATTTATTGCTGTCATTACTACTATATAATCAGTGTGTTGAGTGTGAAGATGTACCTCCTCCATTTCTGTAGCAGAGGTAGGGGAACCTCCATACGTTTCCCAGGCCCACAGCATAGCCCACGCTGGTGAGGATAAACTCTATCTGGTTCCCCCAGTTCCCTCTCCTGGAGATCTTATCCGTCTTCACAGGTTCTCCTGGAACAGCTCCATTCTAGAACACAAAGAGAGAAGAACATTAGAGGTGTTAGAACGTTTGAGAGGAACTGTATCTAGTCTACCTCCAGACTGGAGTAGGTAAGCCATTCTCTCAATGTGACACCCAACTCAAATCAACAACAACAAACTCAACAATAGGCCTATTAGACCAACTACATTCAGCTGAATGTAAAGTTCCAGGGTGCACCAATTTTGAACACAAACCAGCAAAACAGTGTGAAATCGGCTACTGTGCTAATGAGTAGACAGTAAACACTATACTGTATTAGATGTCCAGTGGTCAGGCTAAAACTGCGGACGGCAAAATGAACAAATGATTTAATTCTAGAGTACTTTTTTCCTTTTCACCAGTTCTAGGCCTAGTTCTGCATGGCATGTTAGAACTCTAAAGTCGAGATGGGCACATTGGAGCGAACTTGATTTAAACTGAAATAACCATTTGTTGTGTGCACAAAATCAACATTTGGTCTTGTAGTCCTGATTTGAAGTTTGCTCCCTCCATCTGTTGGTATCAGATGGTCCTCGTTCTGACTTGACCTCCTCACTAACCCCAGGAGTTGACTACTGAGATTCCATTACGTCTATCTGCCTCTAACTCACACAGCCTTGTCCCTTCACATGGCACCACAGAAGCAGTATAACAAATCAGTTTATATATTACACTTAATACAACTCCTTCAATTAAATGTAATACTGTAGTAATCATAAATGTGACAAAGGTTTGGATTGCTGTGGGTTTTTTGTGTCTCTTATGGTGTGGCCTGGACTGCACTGTGGAATGTGTACATTGGTTAACGTGCAGTCATTGTCATGGAAGGCTCAGTACGTGCACACGCACCCACCCACACACACACACACACACACGTCTGCTTGCTGAGTTCCCTGGGCCGTTGCTCCCAGCATGCAAGCAGGCAACTTATTCATCAGCAAAAAAATGAAGAGAAAAAAAAACAGAAAAATCCCATATTTTCATGATTGCCCCATAGACATCCTTGGAGTCTGATTGCGCCCAAATGTTCTATTTCAAAATAAATGTAACCTTTTCACAACAATCCCCAACCATTTGGTCTTGAATTGTAAACTAAAGAGAGAATAAATACAATATCACCAAACAGAACTCTTGTAAATCAACAACATTATTACAGCCAAAATGTTCCTTTAGTAATCTTTGGCTGGCCATTGAGTGTGAGACGTGTGCACCTGGGCGGGTGCGTGAGAAACAGTGTGTTGAGGCTGCTCTCCTCAGCGTGATGTCTGTGTTTGTGTGTGTTGTGTAGAGTGCGATTGTTTTAGGTGCTGAGAGTCTGGAGGAGGCGCACACCTGCTCAGTGCGAGGTGAGGCCAGCTGTACAGCTGAGAGGGCCCAGGGTGGAATGAGAGCCCAGCCAACCCACACAGTACAGCACAAAACACAACAGACAGACTGGGCTACATGTAGCCTGCTGGCCTCCCACCTGTGAGAAGCCAGGTCTTTCAACACATGATCAGTAGGCACGTTTCCACTGACCCAGGTTAATTCGACAAAAGCAATGGTCGCAAAAAAATAACATCGCGACATGTGTAGTAGGCCTTATGGAAACGGCAGCTATAGGACACATGTTCTAGAGATCAACAACATTTTTATCCGTTCGACAGGAGTGGATTTTTCTTTATGATGGAAACAGTCTTGTTCCAATAAATTATCATGGCTGAATCATTTTAAAGGTACGCGGAGCACGATGTCATAACGTGACTATAAAGCGCCACTCCATATTTAATTATAAATGCCTGCTGCTTGCTCAATACATTTTTTCAACTATAAAATAATGTTTCTTTGCAGGATTTTTGTCCTGACTTTCAAGAATGCCTGAATTGCATCGCCTTGCTCTTCTGGTTGGCTGCAAGTTTCACCATCCAATTATTTCAGATCTACAGGAGTGTAAGTTTCACCATGGCACAGACCTTGGCGATACGTTGACACAGGATAGTTATTAGAATATAGCAAGTATTAGTAAATTCTTGCATTCTATCCATGCTGGCTTTTGCGGGCTACCTGAGACATGAAACAGGTAGGAGGGCATATACAGGCTGTCGCCAATGTATTATTATGCAATTTGCCTAAATGGATAATGGAAACTCTTCAAACACTTCAGTTTATTTATTTGGAGTGACATCTGTTTTATTGACACAATACAGTTTAATGGAAACACATCGTGGCAATTTGTATGCAAACGTTCGATATGTCGACAGAAAATCCATGGACAAGTTAGTGGAAACATAGCTGGTGTTTTCCCCTAGGATTTTTTTCAGCATCGTTGGAAAATGTAGTGGTTGGGTGGTGGGTGGATTGCTATTTGCTAGGGGGGTCTGGGGCATGATGAGGAGCAAGCGGTGGCTGTGCGCTCGTGGCTCTCATTCACACCACTGCCTGCTCTGTGCTACAAATTCGCTGTAACTTCTCACACTATTTTTAAAGGGATAGTGCAAGATTTTGGCAATTAAGCCCTTTTTC
This sequence comes from Oncorhynchus kisutch, assembly GCF_002021735.2. Classification (NCBI taxonomy): domain Eukaryota; kingdom Metazoa; phylum Chordata; class Actinopteri; order Salmoniformes; family Salmonidae; genus Oncorhynchus; species Oncorhynchus kisutch. Next base: position 20,892,383 of record NC_034203.2, read on the forward strand.
TACTTACCCAGAGTCAGATGAACTCATGGATACCATTTTTATGTCTCTGCATCAGGGGTTGAAACCGGTTCAGGGAACAGAACTGAAAACCGAAAAAATACAATATGTTTTCAAGGAACAGAATCAGAACCGGGAACAAAAGTGATCTACAATTTTACGGAACATAACCACTATTTTAAAAGCATGGGTTAATAATGTTATTTTACATTCCAGGCCATTTTTTTCAGTTCCACAAAAATTGCAACAAAGCACCTATGCAAAGCCCTCACTCTGTCACTCAAAAACGTATTCCAGTGTCTCTTCAAGCCAAGCCTCCACATCCTCCTCCTCCTCCACCATCTCTTGCACTCTCCCCACCCGCAAAACTTTAGTAGTCTTGCGCCCTACACTCATCTGTCCAATGCATGTACAGGTAATAGCTTGCCCTCTCCATAGCAAGCTGCTCTATTCGCACTGATTGGTTAAATAATATAATGTTGAGCTAAATAAAAAAACTAATTTGGGTTCGAACCGGTTCAGAATTTTATTTTGCTGGTCGAAACAGCTCTGCGTGCAGTTTGACGGAAATTGAAGGCAGTTTCGTGAGCCATTTAGCATGCTAGCTGTTCCCAAAGACTTCCAGTCATTGTGCTAATGGTAGTTAGCAACTTCTTTCAAACTGCATGCTGAGACATGAAAATTGTATCCATGAGTTCACCTGGCAAGTATAAATAGGCTTAATTAAGACATTTTCGCATTATCCTTTTAAAAGCCTGTCTCGGCAAATATGTAAAAAAAAACATTTGTTATATATTTTTTTATTAAATTATATTTTTTGGGAGTAACAATTAAGCAGTGGCGGGCCTGGTGGCAACTCATAGTTTACTCATAGCAACAAACTCAGCAAATAAAACAGACTGAACTTTGACTTTACATGTTCCATCTTGGCTTGAATGTTGAGTAAGTTAGAATTTTGTCTGCAATGTAGCCAGAATTCTAACATATTTCAATAGTTTTATGATTAGCCAATGTCATAATGTAGTTATTTTGTTAAATACTTCTCCCTATTATCTTAAATGTTATTTTTTCAAAGCCATTTTACCTGTCATGCTAGCTGTTCAGTCCGATCCGATTCACAAATCATGGGAATTTAATCGTGCCATGTAGACATTGCCTCCATCCAAGGCACGTGTTGCTTGTCAACCCCCTGGACTTGTCCCGGCTAAATCCAATGTCAGAGACTTGCTAGCAAACACTTATGCTATAAAACTAAATAAATACTGCACTCTGACCCATTTGCTAGATTCATGATAGATTCATGATAACAGTGTTAGACAAAGCACGTAAAGTGAACTACAAAACGTGATGGATCTTTATTGGGATTTGCAGTTGCATGCTAGCATCTGAAATAACTTACTCATCTTTTAATCCAGTGGTTCCCAACCTTTTCCGGTTACTGTCCCACTAACTGAATTTTGCTCTGCCCGGAGTACCCCTGAAGTACCACCTCATGTACATTTTACCAGTAGGCCTATGGTTTCATGAGTCCTCTCAAGTACCCCTTGTGGATTGTCCAAGTACCCCCAGGGGTCCTAGTACCCCTGATTGGGAACTACTGCTTATATCAAGCATTGATAGGACTTTTTTCAATGCATTAGAGTTTGGAAAACTATTGGAAAACTATGGAATTAAAATTATTCCTAGAATCCTCTCCACTCCACTATCTGTTCCGATACTCTCTCTCCAAGCTGTCTCTCTGGCTTGGCTACTTGCATCCCAAATGTCACCCTATTCCCTACACCATATGGGTCTTGGTCAAAAGAAGAGCACCAAATAGTGCCATTTGGTCTGTTGCTCTGGATGCTGGCTGTCCAGTGTTTAGGCCAGTGGTGTGTACTCCCTGGAGCACCCTGCTTGGTAAGTCACTGCAGTGAACAGCACAGAGCAGACAGACCGCCCCATTCAGATCCACACACTCAGCCCCATCTCTTCCCTCCCCATCCACATCGCACGCCCAGCTGGGCCCATCTGCCCTTTACGTAAGATGCACACATGGTCAGGCCATAGCCCTTCTCTCTCCATCTCTCTGAGGGGCCCTTCCAAATCAGTGGACCCAACCTAACTCCCAACACCCTGCCCTCTTCTAGCGCACTGCACACAGGTGCACCGCAAGAGTGAGAAAGGAAGGGGAAAGAGAAATAGAGGGGGGAAAGAGACAGGTTTTCAAATCGTGCAAGGAAGTGCGAAAGGATGAGTGAGCTCAAAGTTTATGTAAAGAGGATTCCCATTCCCAAGACTTGGGCAAATACTGTATATATACAGTACCAGTCAAAAGTTTGGATACATCTACTCATTCCAGGGTTTTTCTTTATTTTCATTATTTTCTACATTGTAGAATAATAGTGAAGACATCACAACTATTAAATAACAAATATGAAATCATGTAGTAACCAGATCTCAAATATCTCAAATGGGATCTCAAATGGGTCCATTTGAATGTTTTGTCATTTGGTGCAAACATGGCTTATTGGCTTGTCATGCTTTAACGTGGAGATTTTAGTTCTGTTGAAAGATCATTTACAAGATAACCAAATACATTTTATTAAACCTGCCTGGGTCTTGGTCCACATCTGACTAAAACACGTACAGACCTACCATACCAGCTAATTTGATGGAGTGACACACACCTAACAAAGCATGGCCAATGACATCTGCGACCTTGTCGTGGTAATAGACATGCTCCATCTCCACTTGATTGTAAACCCAACCTAGGGCTTGACAGGACTCCCAGAGAAACAGTCTAATATTACAGTACAGACAGTATAGTAGACACTAAAATACAGAATTTTGGACAGAGACATGGACCAAGACAAAAAGGGAGAACCAAAGCTCCTGATAATACTACAGTATATTGGTATTAATCGCTGCCTGGCGCTGTTGCCCATCTTCATTACTGCCTGCTGTTTACTGACTGTTCCTGCGTGCAGCCTCACTAGGCATGCAACCAGCACAAGCCATTATGTAGCCTACCGAGCCTGGATGAGCAGCACTATTCCCAAGAATGTGTCTGTTTACTTGCCTGAGAGTGAGACATGGCAAGTTTTGCCTGAACTTTATTTGTCGTGCAAAGCACTGTGCAAAGGACTGGCCCAAATGACTGAGTGATAGGCAATAAACTACAGTATAAGGATACAACTCAATGATCAGATCAGCAAAGGAGAAATTCTGTAGAGGAGATTGAGAGAACGAAAACAAAACTGAGTTTTACACTACTATGTATACGTGACTTTTTAGCACTGCACAATTTCCCGTTGCACTGTACATGGAGGGAGATTGTGTGTGTTCACTTATCGTAGCTGAGTACACACAGGCCAGGGGACCTTAAGACACTTCTGCACATGTACTCCAGCACCTGATTCACACAGCTAGTTACCTCCTGTTGCACCACTATTACTGGGAATTGTAGACTCCTGACCATACCTGAATGAACAGGGTGGGAAGCAACCTAGCGATTAAGAGTGTTGGGGCAGTAACCAAAAGGACTGGTTTGAATCCCCGAGCCGGCAAAGTGAAACATCTTCCGTTCTGCGCTTGAGCAAGGCAGTTAACGCCCAACAACAACAACAACAACTGCTCCCTGGGCACCAATGATGTTGATTAAGACAGCCTCCTGCACCGCCTCTCTGATTGAGAGGGGTTGGGTTAAATGCAAAAGACACATTTTGGTTGAATACATTCAGTTATGCAACTGACTAGGTATCCCCTTTCCTCTCATTACTATCAAATCAGTAGATCTTGTTTTATGGATTCTTATTCAGCTCTTGGGCCTGGTCTTGTAAATATAGTTTTTAAGTTATGTGCTCAGGACTTGCTTGGCTGCCCTGGTGTTATGCAGTAGTGTTGAAAGTGCAAGTCAGAAGGAGCACAATATATCACAAAAGAAGTACAAAAAAATGCTATCACAGTTGCATTTAACCTGGCCAGTGCACTTGTCTCTGCATGTGGGCTATAGTAAACTGCTAGTGAGATGATTACTCAAACGGCTTAAGAATAGGCCTTGCCTATGATCTGTGTCACCATCACATGCTAAGACAACCATCAGACAAGACATTGAGGCCTAGCAGCCCATAGGACACATGTATAGCAGCTCTCTGACAATCCTCACCAACCAACAGTATTTCACTGACCCCATTCTTAAATAAAGAGATAAGAAAGGAGTGATAGAAGGAAGCGTCGATGGAGGGAATGTGCTCTGTCAGAACTTCTAAAAGGGCCTGAAGACATCTGTTCAAACCAAACATAAAGGTTAGAACAGTCATCTGATCCTTCAGTAGGAGGTAGGTCACCTAGTATTCAGCCACTGATTCCAGATTCCAACAAATCCAGATTCCAACAAAACAATTCAAAACAATTATATATTTGCAGAGGGTGATCAAAAAGTACATTTAAATCAACTTTGTTCAGGTAAAACAATAGGTAAAATAAAGTTGTTTAACTAGTAAAAATCCTTGGATTTAAAGTTACACGGTACTTATGTTGCCTAGCGATTCGTCCTGAATTTAATTCCGCTGCTCATCAGTCTACCATCCTAGAAGTTGTTTGTGCTGACATCAAAATGAGGTGATTCATTATTTGTGTAGTAGGCCAGCTCTGGTCCAACCCATCGGTTTCTGGGGCTAATCAGAACGGTGTGAATTTGTTTGCATTCGACAAGTCGTCGGGGAGGAAGCAAATCCAGACTCATTGTGTAGAAGAAATGTTAGTGGGCGTGGCATTTTGCTGGAGCGAAGGGTAGCCAGTCAAACTCCTGTCCACCAATTTTAACAAGCATTTTAGTTTAAAAACAAAACATGTATGTGACTGTTGGTTTTAAAGTTTTTCAATACAAAGTGTAACTCTTTTGCATTATTGCCCAGAAGCGAAAACTCTTCCACTGTAAGAACACCCTCCCAACAAATCTAACATTGGAATCGAAGTAGCCTAACACTCCTTCCACCAACCATTCTATCGGAGTTTGAATATCATTTGAAAATAACTGAAGCTGACAGAAGACCAGGTTGTTATTGAAATTCAAATCAAACAAAACCAAGAGTGATTTGATCATTGTAAGCTAAATAATTTCAGTAACAATCATTTAGTGGTACACGTAGATACCCTTGTTAACGAACAACAATTTAACAATTTTAAACGGAAAATTGGTGCGTGCATATGTATTCACCCCCTTTGCTATGAAGCCCCTAAATAAGATCTGGTGCAATCAATTACCTTCAGAAGTCACATAATTAGTTAAATAAAGTCCACATGTGTGCAATCTAAGTGTCACATGATCTCAGTATATATACACCTTTTCTCAAAGGCCCCAGAATCTACAACACCACTAAGCAAGGGGCACCACCAAGCAAGCAGCACCATGAAGACCAAGGAGCTCTCAAAACAGGTCAGGACCAACGTTGTGGATAAGTACAGATCAGGGTTGGGTTATAAAAAAATATCAGAAACTTTGAACATCCCATGGGGCACCTTTTAAATTAATTATCAAAAAATGTAAAGAATATGGCACCACAACAAACCTGCCAAGGGAGGGCCGCCCATCAAAACTCACAGACCAGGCAAGGAGGGCATTAATCAGAGAGGCAACAAAGAGACCAAAGATAACCCTGAAGGAGCTGCAAAGCCCCACAGTGGAGATTGGAGTATATGTCAATAGGACCACTTTAAGCCATATACTCCACAGAGCTGGGCTTTACAGAAGAGTGGGCAGAAAAAAGCCATTGCTTAAAGAAAAAAATAAGCAAACACGTTTGGTTTTTGCCAAAAGGAGACTCCCCAAATATATGTAAGAAGGTACTCTGGTTAGATGAGACTAGAATTGATATTTTTGGCCATCAAGGAAAATGCTATTTCTGGTGCAAACCCAACACCTCTCATCACCCCAAGAACACCATCACCCCAAGAACACCATCACCCCAAGAACACCATCATGCTGTGGGGATGTTTTTCATTGGCAGGGACTGGGAATCTGGTTAGAATTTAACAAATGATGGATGGCGTTAAATACAGGGAAATTCGTGAGGGAAACCTGTTTCAGTCTTCAAGAGATTTGAGACTGGGACGGAGGTTCACCTTCCAGAAGGACAATGACCCTAAGCATCCTGCTAAAGCAACACTCAAGTGGTTTAAGGGGAAACATTTAAATGTCTTGGAATGGCCTAGTCAAAGCCCAGACCTCAATCCAATTGAGGATCTGTGGTATGACTTAAAGATTACTGAACACCAGCGGAAGTCATCCAACTTGAAGGAGCTGGAGCAGTTTTGACTTGAAGAATGGGCAAAAATCCTAGTGGCTAGATGTGCCAAGCTTATAGTGACATACCCCAAGAGACTTGGTGGCTCTACTTGGTGGCTCTACAAAGTATTCACTTTGGGGAGGTGAATAGTTATGCACGCTCAAGTTTTCAGATTTTTTGTCTTATTTCTTGTTTGTTTCACAATAAAACATATTTTTTTGCATTTTCAAAGTGCTAGGCATGTTGTGTAAATCAAATGATACAAACCCCCCAAAAATCAATTTTAATTCCAGGTTGTAAGGCAACAAAATAGGAAAAATGCCAAGGGGGTGAATAGTTTCACAAGCCACTGCAACTAATGTCACCTTGGGATTAAACAAGGGTGGGTTCAGTTCTACTCAACTGTAATTAAATAGACCTGGGTCCACAATGTCCTCAAAGGCTGCATTATAAAATGTCTGTGAGGTGAAAGTAATTCCACTAAAGACAGCGAGACTGTGGCTTCTCACCCGGCTAGCGGAGGCCCACATTCCTCCAAATCCCATTGGGCATCGTGTGAATACCTACTTTCCATGGTTGATTAATAAAGTGTAATGGTGAGTTGTCAGGAAAGACGGGAAAGTTAGGCACAATCACAGCAGACGGATGGCTACGATGGCCACCCAGAAGGTTACATCTCTGGGTTACATCACTCAAACAGTGTGTACAGTCACAATCATATCAAGTTCCCCTGGCTAGCTAGCTGGAAGACATGATCCTATAGTATGCATCATGGCCAGCAAAACATATATTTCCAGTTTCCACTGGCCTATGTTTAGAATATTTGAGATAGAGCTTTAAAACTTATTGAAAGTTATATCTTCTCATATTGAATTTGAAATTGTGTATCAATTTTTTATATAAAAACATTAAATCAAATTATTTGATCATTCATTTCCCCCCCAAAAGCAACAAATTGAATTTGAAAACAAAAACAAGCAATATGCGAGATATTAGGTAGGCTAAATAGTCTGCAATCCCAAATCTAAATAACTAGCATATAATAAACAAATATACAATTCAACCCAATATCCAATCACAAAAACACAAACTGTTTCCCACTTCTTAATCAGATAAAAAACAACTGCACCAATTGTAGGCCAAAAATATTGAAAATATTGAAAGGGTCGACAAATACAAATTCTACCTTTAGTCAGAATTTTTAAGGCCGCCAAATACATAATCAAAACACTGAAATCGCCTTACCTTTGAGATTTCCATTGTAAATGTTGGTCACATACCCCTTTCTCAGCACTGATGCAACTTGAGGATCTGACTGATACTTACTGTAGGGAGTGTCTGGGGGAGCAGTAGGAGTGGTTTCCAAGTCAGAAACCAAGAGCTGCGCAAAACAGCCAGTGAGTAACACATCCTTACACAACAATAATTATGCGTACTTAGAAGCAGAACAATATTTCAAGTTGAACAAAAATGTACCTCCTTGATTGGTTTTCCTAAATATTTTTAAATGGCTTGGCATGTATGCTGCCCTTTTAATACAGGGTGAAACCCGTAATGGCAAAGAAAAACCAATATAAATGTAATTATTTGTATGTTTAGGCTAAATGCGTTGGGAAAAACACAGGATTTGACATAAAAATGCAAGATCAACGGCAAAAGAGGAATTGCCTTGCTAGTTGACAATGTTAGTAGTTAAGTTACCACTAGTCTCCTACTGCCAGTCTCTGTAGGCTATTGGGACCCTGGTTCCATTACCACCTTCATTCTCATAATAATCACATCATAAGTTAATATTAATATGATCATGTTCAAATCCAATAACTGGGCGGATTTATGCAGATAAAACAAAAGGATTGCAAGGCTGAAAGCTACTGACGCTCATACAGAAACAACTGCCAGCGCTGATTTGTGCAGACAACCAGGTCTAGCTTCAGCCACGCGGTTCGCTTAACTAGATCATTCAATTAGTGTGCACTGTGCATGGCTGTTAAGTGATGCGGGAGACTAGCCCGCGGAGCCATTGGCCAACGCAAGCTGTTCACCTGACCCTCGATCCCCCAATCACACACACAGAAAACCAACCGCACACACTCGCAGAATCACTTAAGCATACACAAATAGACAAACACACACCTCATCCCCTCAACCTTATCCTCTCTCATCCCCAAATCCATCGCTCTCTCTTCCTGACAAAAACATCAAATATATCATGAACTCTGACAATTCACCCAGCAATACCTCTGAACCCCATCCCAGTTGGCAGAGAAGTTAGCTACATGTAACTGGCCTTACTGCTCAACCATGAATGAGCATTATTCTTTGGTCTTCATTGGACTGTATAGTTTTGAGCTACAGTACACTTTAAAACAGACATCCCATGCTGTTCCAGAATACTGACAATGTACAGTAGACATCAGACAATGCAGACTACATTTACTTTAATCCCTGACAAGACTTAAAAGGCTAACTTTACCAATTCAATTCAAGGATGATACAATTTAATAGACCTTTAAAAGAGTATTCATCATTGTAATAGTACTCAAGAATTTCAGGATTACATAAATTGACCCAGTTTTGTCTCTCCTCAAACAAGAGAAGACATGCAATACTGTCAGACGGTATGATTAGACCATAAACATCTTCAAAGTCTGTTAGCATACGGTCCTGACAGCCTCCCATCATCACGCACATGGCTGAGGTCTGGTTAAGCACACAGAGCTGGGAGCAGGGGAGGTTCATAATTTTAAAGCAAACCACAGATATTATTTGTGGTTTTGTCCAGCCAGTACCCAATATACTATAATGTGCAACTAAAAAAATAAACTAGGCTAATTATGTTGACTTATTGAGAACTTTTAAGTGACATGCCTGGGATTTTACGGTGGGTATTATTACTACATAGGTCTATCAAGATCTGCACCAATTACTTTTCTAAAATATCTTCAGACAACTGCATCCTAGATGTGTAGCACAATCTTTTGTAAAGATGTTTAGTTGAGAGATATGAGCATTCAACTCAAAAAGCAAGTTTTGAGGAGAGGGAGACTTCTCATTCTATGCTTTTGCCTTCCGTTCATGACAGTCCCAAATCTGAGGACTAATTTGCTTCTTCCAAGCCGTGCTCCCTGTCTCCAGGGAATGGTCTGTCAGGTCATGAACAACACTGCACTGTAGATCAAGACACTGAGCTGTGGTAGAGGAGTCATGAAACTGTCCTGTATATGCTACTAAGTCCCTAGGCCATTTACACAGAACCTTACCTGCCAAAGTATGTGTCCCAAATGGTACCCTATTGCCTATGGGCCCTGAACCAATAAAGTGCACTACATAGGGAATAGGGTGCCATTTGGGACATACACAATGCTTCAAAAAGGTCCAAAGCCTGAGGAAATACACATTCACACACACTGTTGTTGAACATATTAAACCTTGCTCTTTAATGTCTGCACCAAACATTTGAATACGTTCTGGGCGGTCTAATCTGAAGTAAAGACAACGGTCCTCAGTGGTAAACTCAGAGTAAAGTGTGATTAATCCCTTTAAGGGCAGACTCCCCGCCAGCCACATATACAGAAGAAGTAAAATCACATCAAAGTTTATTGGTCGTGTATACAGATTTGCAGGTTTTATCGCAGGTGCAGCAAAATTATTGTGTTTCTAACTACAACAGTGCAGTAATAAAAAACATACACATAATCCAGAAAAATAACACAATTAGTTATACATGATGAGCCATGACTAGATTACAGCATATACAGTGCCTGGCGAAAGTATTGATCCCCCTTGGCATTTTTCCTATTTTGTTTTCTTACAACCTGGAATTAAAAATGCATTTTTTTTTTTTTGTATCATTTGATTTACACAACATGCCTATCACTTTGAAGATGCAAAATATTTTTTATTTTGAAACAAACAAGACAAAAAAACTGAAAACCTGAGCGTGCAAAACGATTCAATCCCCCAAAGTGAATACAAAGTGAATACTTTGTACTTTGGATTGAGGTCTGGGCTTTGACTAGACCATTACAAGACATTTAAATGTTTCCCCTTAAACCACGAGTGTTGCTTTAGCAGTATGCTTAGGGTCATTGTCCTGCTGGAAGGTGAACCTCCGTCCCAGTCTCAAATCTCTGGAAGACTGAAACAGGCTTCCCGCAATAATTTCCCTGTATTTAGCGGCATCCATCCTTCCTTCAATTCTGACCAGTTTCCCAGTCCCTGTCGATGAAAAAGATCCCCATAGCATGATGCTTTCTCCACCATGCTTCACTGTGGGGATGGTCTTCTTGGGGTGATGAGGTGTTGGGTTTGCACCAGAAATAGCGTTTTCCTTGATGGCCAAAAATATCATTTTAGTCTCATCTAACCAGAGTACCTTCTTCCATATGTTTGGGAAGTCTCCCACACACCTTTTGGCGAACACCAAACGTGTTTGCTTAATTTTTTCTTTAGAATTTTTTATAACTCAACCCTGTTCTTAATCGGAACGGCCGATTAATTAGGGCCGATTCCAACTTTTCATAACAATCGGAAATCGGTATTTTTGGGTGCCAATTTGCCATTTTTTTTTTTACACCTTTATTTAATTAGGCAAGTCAGTTAAGAACACGTTCTTATTTTCAATGACGGCCTAGAAACGGTGGGTTAACTGCCTCGTTCAGTGGCAGAAAGACAGATTTTCACCTTGTCAGCTCGGGGGATCCAATCTTGCAACCTTACAGTTAACTAGTCCAACGCAATAACGACCTGCCTCTCTCTCGTTGCACTCCACAAGGAGACTGCCTGTTACGCAAATGCAGTAAGCCAAGGTAAGTTGCTAGCTAGCGTTAAACTTATCTTATAAAAAACAATCAATCATAATCTCTAGTTAACTACACATAGTTGATGATATTACTAGATATTATCTAGCATGTCCTGCATGGCATATAATCTGACTGAGCATACAAGCATACAAGTCTCTAAGTATCTGTCTGAGCTGTGGTAGGCAGAAGCAGGTGCGTAAACATTCATTCAAACAGCACTCTCGTGCGTTTTGCCAGCAGCTCTTCGTTGTGCGTCAAGCATTGCGCTGTTTATGACTTCAAGCCTATCAACTCCCAAGATGAGGCTGGTGTAACCGAAGTGAAATGGCTGGCTAGTTAGGGCACGCTCCTCGCTCTGAGCCTTGGGGTGGTTGTTTCCCTTGCTCTGCATGGGTAACGCTGCTTCGATGTGGTGGCTGTTGTCGTTGTGTTGCTGGTTCGAGCCCAGGGAGGAGCGAGGAGAGGGACGGAAGCTATACTGTTACACTGGCAATACTAAAGTGACTATAAGAACATCCAATAGTCAACGGTTAATTAAATACAAATGGTATAGAGGGAAATAGTCCTATAATTCCTATAATAACTACAACCTAAAACTTCTTACCTGGGAATATTGAAGACTCATGTTAAAAGGAACGTTAACGTTAGCTTTCTTACATAGTACATATTGCACTTTTACTTTCTTCTCCAACACTTTGTTTTTGCATTATTTAAACCAAATTGAACATGTATCATTTTTTACTTGAGGCTAAATTGATTTTATTGATGTATTATATTAAAGTTTTATTTTTAATTTTAAAAAAAATCGACCGATTAATTGGTATCTGCTTTTTTGGTCCTCCAATAATCGGTGTCGGTATCGGCGTTGAAAAATCATAATCGGTCGACCTCTAGTTAGGACATCTACTTTGTGCATGACACAAGTAATTTCTGTTTACAGACAGATTATTTCACTTTCACCGTATCACAATTCCAGTGGATCAGAAGTTTACATACACTAAGTTGACTGTGCCTTTAAACTGCTAGGAAAATTCCTGAAAATAATGTCATTCCTATAGAAGCTTCTGATAGGCTAATTTACATAATTTGAGTCAATTGGAGGTGTACCTGTGGATGTTCTTCAAGGCCTACCTTCAAACTCTGTGCCTCTTTGCTTGACATCATGGGAAAATCAAAATAAATCAACCAAGACCTCAGAAAATAAATTGTAGACCTCCACATGTCTGGATCATCCTTGGGAGCAATTTCCAAACGCCTGAAGGTACCACGTTCATCTGTATAAACAACAGTACGCAAGTATAAACACCATGGGACCACGCAGCTGTCACACCGCTCAGGAAAGAGACGCATTCTGTCTCCTAGAGACAAACGTACTTTAATGCGAAAAGTGCAAATCAATCCACAGTAAAACGAGTCCTATATTGACATAAACTGAAAGGCCGCTCAGCAAGGAAGAAGCCACTGCTCCAAAACCGTCATAAAAAAGCCAGACTACGGTTTGCAACTGCACGTGGGGACAAAGATCGTACTTTTTGGAGAAATGCGCTCTGGTCTGATGAAACAAAAATAGAACTGTTTGGCCATAATGACCATTGCTATATTTGGAGGAAAAAGGGGAGGCTTGCAAGGTGAAGAACACCATCCCAACCGTAAAGCACGGGGTGGCAGCATCATTTTGTGGGGGTGCTTTGCTGCAGGAGGGGCTGGTGGACTTCACAAAATAGATGGCATCATGAGGGAGGAAATTTAGGTGGATATATTGAAGCAACATCTCAAGACATCAGTGAGGAAGCTAAAGCTTGGTCTCAAATGGGTCTTCCAAATGGACAATGACCCCAAGCATATTTCCAATGTTGTGGCAAAATGGCTTAAGGACAACAAAGTCAATGTATTAGAGTGGTCGTTACAAAGCCCTGACCTCAATCCGATAGAAAATTTGTGGGCAGAACTGAAAAAGCATGTGCGAGCAAGGAGGCCTACAAACCTGACTCAGTTACACCAGCTCTGTCAGTAGGAATGGGCCAAAATTCACCCATCTTATTGTGGGAAGCTTGTGGAAGGCTACCCGAAACGTTTGACCCAAGTTAAACAATTTAAAGGCAATGCTACCAAATACTAATTGAGTGTATGTAAACTTCTGACCCACTGGGAATGTGATGAAAGAAATAAAAGCTGAAATAAATCATTCTCTATACTATTATTCTGACATTTCACATTCTTAAAATAAAGTGGTGATCCTAACTGACCTAAGATAGGGAATTTTTACTAGGATTAAATGTCAGGAATTGTGAAAAACTGAGTTTAAATGTATTTGGCTAAGGTGTATGTAAACTTCCGACTTCAACTGTATATACTGAGATCATGTGACAGATCATGTGACATTTAGTGTGCAATCTAACTAATTATTTAACTAATTATGTGACTTCTGAAGGTAATTGGTTGCATCAGATCTTATTTAGGGGCTTCATAGCAAAAGGGGTGAATACATATGCATACACCAATTTTTTTCTTTTTCTTCACTTCACCAATTTAGCCTATTTCATGTATGTCCATTACATGAAATTCAAATAAAAATCAAGTTAAATTACAGGTTGTAATGCAACAAAATAGGAAAAACGCCAAGGGGGATGAATACATATAAAGTGGTTGAAATAGTATGTAAACATTATTACAAGTCACCAATGTTCAATGACTATGTACATTGAACAAACCAACATGTAAAGTGTTGGTCCCATGTCACATGAGCTGAAATAAAAGATCCCAGACATTTTCCATACGCACAAAAAAATGTATTTCTCTCAAATTTTGTTCACAAATTTGGTTACAGCCCTTTTAGTGAGCATTTCTCCTTTGCCAAGATAGTCCATCCACCTGACAGGGGTGCCATATCAAGAAGATGATTAAACAGCATAATCTCACCCAGATGCACCACTATAAAATATGCAATTTTGTCACACAACACAATGCCACTGTATGGCACTGTATGTGTGTGTGTATGTGTGTGTGTAATGTATATATATATATATATATATACTAGTCTAAAGAAGGCCAGTTTTATTGCTTCTTGAATCAGAACAATAGTTTTCAGATGTGCTAACATAATTGCAAAAGGGTATTCTAATGATCAATTTGCTTTTTACAATTATAAACTTAGATTAGCTAACACAATATGCCATTGGAACACAGGAGTGATGTTCGCTGATAATGGGCCTCTGTACGCCTATGTAGATATTCCATAAAAAATCTGCGGTTTCCAGCTACAATAGTCATTTACAACATTAACAATGTCGACATTGTATTTCTGATCAAGTTTATGTTATTTTAATGGACAAAAAATGTGATTGTCTTTCAAAAACAAGGACATTTCTAAGTGACCCCAAACTTTTGAACGGTAGTGTATATATATATATATATGTGGTATGGTATGGACCGGGGTTTGGCACACATTATGATGATTTACGGGTGGTTAACATCATTGGCTAAATGTGAGAGGTCAGTGAGAATAATTCAGGAATGTTATAACCATCGCAAGAACTAGGCCTACATGTCTGGGCTCAGCTGTGTGATTTAACACCAACTACCAGACAAATCAATCGCTGCTATTGTTGTACAGCTTTCAAATCCAAACCACATAGGCCATTTCAGTCAAGGAAGTTATGTTTGAAAATGGCCTAAACCAATTACATCTTATATTGTATTTCTTACATCAAAGGAAGTTCACATTGGGCAGTCCTATCTGCGTTTATTATCTGCAGTATGTCTGCTAAATCAGATGGAACACTATGTATTACATCCCAAATGGCACCCTATTCCCTTTATAGGCCTAGTGCTCTATAAAAGGGAATACGGTGCCTTTTTGGGACGAAGCCTATATGTCCGCTGGTTCTTCATACTGATCTCACTAGCAGTAAATTATTTGATTGTTTCCATACAGCAGTGAGAGCATGTCCAGCCAGCTAGGCTGTGTTGTATTGCAGTGTGGGGCTAGCTGCCTCTCCCCTCCGCCAGCTGTGGGTCCATGAGCACAGCATGGATAGAGACAGAGCCCACAGCACAGGGAGAGCAAGAGGCCCTGAGCACACATACGACTGTGCACTCGCTCTTCTGCTGCCTGACCCCGCTCTCTCTCCCCCTTCACGTAAACACTCCCACCACTGACTTCCGCTCCCTATACTGGCCCTCTTACCACCACCTGAACCCAGATGGGAGCGCTCAAAATAGGCCAGAAAAAAAGGGGAAATGAATGTTGGATTGGAGTCAGGTGGAGTGAATATCGGGGAGCATCAGTGGTACCTAAAAAGTGGTACCCAATTATGGTACGTCAACTATACATTGGGAACTGAAAATCACTGATTTAGCTCATTTAACATCCATTGCTTAATAAAAACACAATTACATGTTTACAGAAACTAGGCCTAAATAGTAGCATACCGTTGGTATTTTAAATCAATCCCATCATTTCAGAGTCCATTTATCCGCTATAATAAGAAGCAATTAATCCCCCTCTTTTGTAAACCGTTGGTGAAAGAACATGAGGGATATTTTCACAGGAGTTAATCTTATTACAGTATTGCAGAATTAGTCTAACATTGCAATCAAACTTCTCCACAGGGTATTGAAGTGAAATATGCAGTACAATAATATAACTCTCGTACCCAGACTTAAGAACAGCAGTAATCTGCTCCAAAACCTCCACTGGGAAATAATTTCTACCTCTCATTAAACAGCCCTCATTAACGTTCTGACAGTCTGTCATGTGCTATAAAATCTGTTAATGTATAGTGAAATCATTTGGGTCAATCATTCCAAGCCAAGTTTTCAACTGCAATATTTACTTGTCCAATTGAAAACTGTTCGGACAAAATAAAGAGACTTCAGTGTCAGTGATATCTAGGCTAAATCAAGGCACTTACTTCATTTTGAGGCATAAAATCACCCCACTACAATTTAGTAAATAAAACAGAAATATATAAGGATTAAACAACAATTTGTGGTCAAATCTTTACATCAAAATCAATAAAGAAATCTTGCAAGCTGTAGCCGATTGTCACACCCTGACCATAGTTTGCTTTGTATGTTCCTATGTTTTGGTTGGTCAGGGTGTGATCTGAGTGGGCATTCTATGTTGGATGTCTTGTTTGTCTATTTCTATGTCTGGCCTGATATGGTTCTCAATCAGAGGCAGGTGTTAGTCATTGTCTCTGATTGGGAACCATATTTAGGTAGCCTGGGTTTCACTGTGTGTTTGTGGGTGATTGTTCATGTCTCTGTGTTTTGCACCAGATAGGACTGTTTTAGGGGTTTTTTTGTGCATGTTTTGTTAGTTTATTTGTGTACATTTTCTTTATTAAAGTACAATGAATAACAACCACGCTGCATTTTGGTCCGCCTCTACTTCACCTAAAGAAAACCGTTACACCTATTCCCAAACTACAATCTATCATGGCTCCAGACACCAGAAACAATTTCAAGCAGAGTTCAAACAATAACACCACCAAATGAAGCCAAACTATCTTCTATTCTTCCTCATTGTTAAAGGATGTCAGACTAAGTCAGAGGTGCCTACACTACCCTACCATATCAATTAGAAAATCTTCTGAAGCTCTTATTACTTCAATTATTACTCAAGCATGCTTTACAATCGCAGATGACCTTAGACAACTGTATTCCTACAGTGGGGTCGAACTACCGCAGAGAACTCATGTAGGCTAGACAGGCTCCTTTATGAACAAGGAAATGGGGCTTGAAACAGAAAATGTATTTAGAGAACAACAAATTGAAAAAGATGAAGCGGTTTTAGCAGTAGCCTATACCATAAAAGTAGCTAGTAGCTATAGCTCCCCTTTGGTGCGGAGAGAGAAGCTTATGACACATGATAGTCAGTCAGGGTTATGTGACTGTATGGTAGGTAGGTAGCGGTCCTATACAAAGCGACAAGGCACTGTCTGTCTGAAGGGTCTGTCATGTCAGCTGCACCTGATCCTAGACCTCTCTATGTGACACATCGTCCTGTCAGATATATCAGTTCACATCCAAAATCTTCTGTCCCTTAGTCAATTAACCTTCTCAATATAACTTCACTCAACAAAACCTTAACCTCAAACGGCTTACCATACAATTCACCAATCAAATAGTATGTGGTCTATATCAACTTTTAGGGATATGTCTATAGCATAGTGACAATTATACATGACATACAGCACCAGGTATACACTGATGTTGATGTTACCTGAAACCTAAACTTTCTGAAGCACACAATATCAAATAGACCTAGATTCCAAAGCATGTCCCATACCAGGACTGAATCAGAGGGACATTATATAATTTAAGGAAATAACTCTTCAAACATTTATTGCATCCTTTGTCACTAGCACCATGGGCCATCACTTCATCTGAAGTGCAAATAAACACACATAGATGAGAAGACTGTCACTCAAATCCGTGTACATCCTAATAAAGGGGGCAATGGGAGGCGAGGCGAGGCGCTGACAAAGTGAACGAAGATAAGTCTGCAAATGGCATAGGAAACTCAAAGGTCTAAATAGAGTATTTGGACACACACTAGAACAACCTATGTCATGTTCAGTATTAGCTAGGTCATGCAGGAAGAAAATAAAACCATACATGGAGAATGGCCAAGTTAGACCAAATAGACAAGCGTTATACCGAACAGCCCAGAGCCTTTGGAGAGTTATAGCATTAAATATTGGCTTTCAAAAACATTTTTTTTGTGGTGAAACAGCATTGTAAAAGAAGCACTGTTCTACAGAAGAGAAATCGAGATGACTACTAGTCAACACCTAAAGTGCCCCTAGACTACTAAGGGCACAGTACACTCATTTAGATCCATGGCCGTAACAAATAGACTCTACATGAACTTTACACACACTTCAAAACAAGGGCGTACACTGTACAATCAAAATATACTGTATATCTCAAAAGAATATTGCTAAATTCAAGCTTTACCTACCGCAAGCAATGCCATGTTTTCTCTTCATAGAAATGTTTCTTTAAAAGTATATGCAATGGTCTCAACGGCCCGTTTCTTTGTGTTTGCTACTGAACTATAGGAGGCTTGCTCAGTCTTGACAGCGGACAACCAAAGGACGTGACAAGACTTGGCGCTCCATATAAATCGGCAAGGAACAAAGTGCCATAACGGATATCTATATATTTTATTTTAAACAAATCTTTTGGTGGAATTGTTTAACTGACAAGTCCCTTGGCCACTAAAGAGGGGCAAAGGAAGAGAGAAATAACATATGAGCCAACCCCACTTTTTAGGACACTTTTCCCACTCTTTCACAGTTACCCTGCCCACTTCCTTAGAAACTATCACACACCCCTCTGCCAGCACCACCAGAACTTCCCACTGCAATTAGTTATAAAAACTTTTAAGTCCCGCGACACGTGGTCTGGTTTTTAAAGAGCTGTATCCCCCTCCTCACGTGGTATGGGGGCTATTGAGTCGTCACAGACACCCTGAATGATCGCAGAAAAATAAGGCAGTTCAGACAATAGGTCGTCTTGATTAATTCAATTCTTTCAGGACCTTGAACCGTCGTCCGGGCAGCTCCACACAATTGCTGCTTTGATAGTTTGGATTCACTCTCTCCCTCTAATTTGAAAAATCCAAAATTACTTTGATTTAACTTATTTTCTTTCCTGTTAGTAACTGTCGGAAGTGTTCTCCATGAGCTGACAAAATGACAACATTTTGCTTGAGATCAAATGTATCACATCTGTGTATCAAATAGGACACAAGATGAAAAGAAGGAGAGAAAAAAAACAGACCTGGTCGGCTGTACAGGCTGCATTGCTGTTGGACTCTGACATGGTTTGATAGTGCCCAGTGGTTCTCTCGTTTCCACTCCTGAGTCCTTCATTCACACCTTTCCTTTCGGTTCCGCAGAAAGAGGGAGAAAAAGAACAGCCTCCTTTTGCCCGGGGTTGATTAATGCCTGAATTATTTTCACCTCATTTCATCTGATGGAGTTCTGTTTCCTCTCTGCCTCTCTCAATCATGCGGCATAGTAGCCCTCTCACTCGCCCTCCCTTCCTCTCTCCTTCCCTCCCTCGCTTTTGCTTGCCCTCCCTCTCAGTGTCCCCCTTCTGTTGTACTTCACGATTTCAGGAAAATAACCCCCCCCCCTCCCATTCCCAAAAAGACAGGCGAGATCCACAGCCTTTGCCTCTACCTCCACAATGAATGGGTCGTTGTCATTCCAGCACCTTGGCTGAATACAGAGCGAGGGGAGTTGCTGGTTTAGCTGCCTGGAGTCAGGGCTCCTGCCAAGCCTTCCTCAAGAGACTAAAGAAAAAGTGAGGAGCCGTACGCTTCCACTGGACTCACTACCCTTGCTGTCTCTAAATTTCTTCCACTTTTTTTCAAAGCAGCTGCATCCAGACCACCAACACTCCCATTCATGAACACTTGACTCTCAAATCCCTGTCCCTTGACATGGCCAATTCCTCCCTGTATGTAGTGCAAAAGGCACAAGGATATATACCCTTCTCACTGCCTACAGCCCCCCCCCCCCTTTCAAATTATGCACCTTCCTCTTTTTTCTTCTTCAGAGGTCCAAACATATTATTTCCACTCTTGACAATGTCTGGTCAACCAATTCGTGACAGCATTGCGAGAACCATAATTGCGTCACAATTTATGGGAAGAGATTCCAAAATATGTCACAAAGGAGTGCTTTTAAAACTCTGCTTATGGCCAAGTCCTCAGAGTATCCAGTTAGTGGGGTCAAAAGTTGACTGACCCCTGGCATGGAGCCTAATAGACATTTGATAGTGGCGGACAATGGAGGCAACCACTTCAGTGAATAGACTCCATGAGTTAATGTGATGAGCTGTAGAATGCAGACAGAAAGTATTGATTTCTCAATCAGTGTTGGAACATGACTTTAAAGGCAAATTACCATACCCTCATTGGAGGAAATGAGTGCGTACAGACATTAGTTTAAAAAGAAACAGAAAGGTAATTGTGCACTATTGCTATTGTAAAGAGCAAAACAAATATTCCAACAATTAGGCTACTATTTGCTAAATAGAATTTAGGACATTTGAAATTTGATTAGCAGAAAAGTTTATTTTGAAATGAACAACATAAAGGGGCAAGTTATGCTAGTAATCAAGGTAGTGGAAATCATTAAATGTTTTTTTATATACACAAATGAAATGCTATAAAACAACGTGTAGAAAAAAATAACTGACCAGAGATGAAGGCTAAATCAGATACATTTTCATGCATGCTAAATTCCAGAAATATGATGACGAAACGTTGTATCGGTAACATCACCTGGGAGCATGAACAGCCATGTGCAGCGTTTTTATCCCCTACAAATCCAGCACCTGCAAAATAATACCTGGATGTGAGTATGTTCTTCAGCTTTTCTACAATTCCAGAAATATACATGAAAAGTGGGCTAATCATTTTTTATTCCATCCGGAGGAATGAAATTGCTTAGCTAGGCAACAGCACACTTTCTGCATGCTCTTTAGTAGTAAACGTCTGCAGACGAGCGAGTGTGTGGGATAGCAGAATAAATTACACACATGCAGAGCTCCTCTGGGGTTCCATATGAGGCCCAGGCAGCCACAAGCCTGGCGGTGGGGGATTCTGACACTGTAGGTCATTAGAAACTTCACAGGGTCCGCAGCCAACTCCTATTAGTCAGCCACCAGAGAGCCTGTACACCACAGAATAGGTCAGATTTAATGAGGATTTTGCACTGCGCTATTTTGCCTGCCGCTTATCAATAGTTGAAAGGAGAGTGTTGTGGAGAGGGTGACTACAACCATGAAAAGAGACAAGATTACTATAAAAGCCAGTTGACATGTTGGGGAACTTGTTTTCCTAATTGCTCTGTTATGTCTGCTATTTAGCTCCAATTAAACATCACAGATGCCATGTTCTGTAATTGCCCGGATCTGTTAAATGTTTTAATTTTTTCCCCCTTTACAACTACTGCTTGAGTGTAAATTCAAAATCATTTAAACTAACATTCCCACATAAGGATTTGTCATTAAAAAGTCAGATCCAATGGCATAGTCCCTTGGGAAGAGAGCAAGAGCGTGATAGTTCAATCTCCAGACTCCACAGAGACAGACAGATCTCCCAGGACAGATGATGGGGGTCAACCGGTTAACCTTTTCCAGGCACCTCCCTACTGGGTGTCAGTCATACCCAGGTCATACCTTGCCCATCGCACACAACCTTGCTGCTAAGAATATATAGGCTAACCCCAAACGAGACAGGGAGACAGGGACCTTCCTCAGAACTCACCCCCACACTCCTCACACTAATGACCCTGAATATGGTAGTGGCGGGGGGCAGGGTGATGGAGGCCATTGGGACAGGACAACTTCCGACTAAGGCATGCAAGAATTTAGAAAGGGTCGTCTGGCTGTGCACAGCCCATCAATGAGGTGGCCCGGCAGCCTGAGAAAAGCTCAGTTGCTATGGAGCAGGGGTAGGCCACAGTCCTGCCAGAGAGTGAGAGAGAGAGAGCGAGAGCGAGAGCGAGAGAGAGAGAGAGAGAGAGAGAGAGAGAGAGAGAGAACACGAGAGAGGGAAGGGGGCGTAGCATTGGGAGTTCCATTTCAAATCTAAACTTGCAGTTTTTATTTCCTACTACGCTCCTATCAGAGAGTAGATCCCACCCATTTCAAGCATTTGAGTTGAGTTCTCTAGAACATAAAATCTGCAAGCATTTTTTTGCAAAGGATATTCTCATTCTTCCATACTACCGTTATATCAGCAATAAGATAGAACATCTTCCTATTACACAACATTTCAATCTAATAGAAATAAAACCAAAACAAGCCTTAAAGTGGCACAGAATGCTCCCATGTTTGAAATTAGCTGCCTTTGGGACTCTTTCCTATTCAGAGCACGCTGCCTCTATTGACAAGCAAACAAGGGTCTTCAGTGTGTGCTAAATTACTACTGCTGACCAAACATGTCACTTCGCAACTTACTGCCCTGCTGGATGTGCCGTTTCCAGATCTCCCTCAGTTGGTATTCAGACTAGAGATACCAACGCACGCACACGCACACACACACACACACACACACACACACACACACACAGTGCCTTGCGAAAGTATTCGGCCCCCTTGAACTTTGCGACCTTTTGCCACATTTCAGGCTTCAAACATAAAGATATAAAACTGTATTTTTTTGTGAAGAATCAACAACAAGTGGGACACAATCATTTAACAAATCAAAAACTGAAAAATTGGGCGTGCAAAATTATTCAGCCCCTTTACTTTCAGTGCAGCAAACTCTCTCCAGAAGTTCAGTGAGGATCTCTGAATGATCCAATGTTGACCTAAATGACTAATGATGATAAATACAATCCACCTGTGTGTAATCAAGTCTCCGTATAAATGCACCTGCACTGTGATAGTCTCAGAGGTCCGTTAAAAGCGCAGAGAGCATCATGAAGAACAAGGAACACACCAGGCAGGTCCGAGATACTGTTGTGAAGAAGTTTAAAGCCGGATTTGGATACAAAAAGATTTCCCAAGCTTTAAACATCCCAAGGAGCACTGTGCAAGCGATAATATTGAAATGGAAGGAGTATCAGACCACTGCAAATCTACCAAGACCTGGCCGTCCCTCTAAACTTTCAGCTCATACAAGGAGAAGACTGATCAGAGATGCAGCCAAGACGCCCATGATCACTCTGGATGAACTGCAGAGATCTACAGCTGAGGTGGGAGACTCTGTCCATAGGACAACAATCAGTCGTATATTGCACAAATCTGGCCTTTATGGAAGAGTGGCAAGAAGAAAGCCATTTCTTAAAGATATCCATAAAAAGTGTTGTTTAAAGTTTGCCACAAGCCACCTGGGAGACACACCAAACATGTGGAAGAAGGTGCTCTGGTCAGATGAAACCAAAATTGAACTTTTTGGCAACAATGCAAAACGTTATGTTTGGCGTAAAAGCAACACAGCTCATCACCCTGAACACACCATCCCCACTGTCAAACATGGTGGTGGCAGCATCATGGTTTGGGCCTGCTTTTCTTCAGCAGGGACAGGGAAGATGGTTAAAATTGATGGGAAGATGGATGGAGCCAAATACAGGACCATTCTGGAAGAAAACCTGATGGAGTCTGCAAAAGACCTGAGACTGGGACGGAGATTTGTCTTCCAACAAGACAATGATCCAAAACATAAAGCAAAATCTACAATGGAATGGTTCAAAAATAAACATATCCAGGTGTTAGAATGGCCAAGTCAAAGTCCAGACCTGAATCCAATCGAGAATCTGTGGAAAGAACTGAAAACTGCTGTTCACAAATGCTCTCCATCCAACCTCACTGAGCTCGAGCTGTTTTGCAAGGAGGAATGGGAAAAACTTTCAGTCTCTCGATGTGCAAAACTGATAGAGACATACCCCAAGCGACTTACAGCTGTAATCGCAGCAAAAGGTGGCGCTACAAAGTATTAACTTAAGGGGGCTGAATAATTTAGCACGCCCACTTTTTCAGTTTTTGAATTGTTAAAAAAGTTTGAAATATCCAATAAATGTCGTTCCACTTCATGATTGTGTCCCACTTGTTGTTGATTCTTCACAAAAAAAGACAGTTTTATATCTTTATGTTTGAAGCCTGAAATGTGGCAAAAGGTCGCAAAGTTCAAGGGGGCCGAATACTTTCGCAAGGCACTGTATATACAAATATGGCAAAGGCAAGCTCCAACAAACATGACTTTTATCCCACCACTTGACACACAAAGCTTTTTGCTGAAATAATAGGAAGACACATAAAAAAGCCATTTCTCATTGATCTTATTCTGTTTTGGGTCGTCTAATTTCTAGTTTTGGGTCTTGAGAGGAGGAAACAGAGTCCATGAAACCGGGCGGAAGGGTGGCCTAGTGGTTAGAGCGTTGGACTAGTAACCGGAAGGTTGCAAGTTCAAACCCCCGAGCTGACAAGGTACAAATCTGGCGTTCTGCCCCTGAACAGGCAGTCAACCCACTGTTCCTAGGCAGTCATTGAAAATAAGAATTTGTTCTTAATTGATCTTGCCTAGTTAAATAAAGGTTTAAAAAAAAGTCATGCCCTTATATTGCAGGCAAGACAAATGTAATAGCTATGTTTTTTTGTTTTTTTAATTGGCAGCATCAAAATATCAGTGCTAATGTAGAGGGACAAGCTACTCAGAGAATTTCCAATGTACAGTGCATTCGGAAAGTATTCAGACCCCTTACCTTTTTCCACATTTGGTTATGTTACAGCCTTATTATAATTCTGATTAAATTGTTATTTTTCCTCATCAATCTGTACACAGTACCCCATAATTACAAAGCAAAAACAGGTTTAGACATTTTTGCAAATGTATTAAATATAAAAAACTGAAATATCACACAAGAATTCAGATCCTTTACTCAGTACTTTTTTGAAGCACATTTGGCAGTGATTACAGCCTTGAGTATTCTTGGGTATGATGCTAAAAGCTTGGCTTACCTGTTTTTGGGGAGTTTCTCCCATTCTTCTCTTCAGATCCTCTCAAGCTCTGTCAGGTTGGATGGGGAGCGTCGCTGCACAGTTATTTTCAGGTCTCTCCAGAGATGTTCAATCGGGTTCAAGTCAGGGCTCTGGCAGGGCCACTCAAGGACATTCAGAGACTTATCCCAAAGCCACTTCTGTGTTGTCTTGGCTGTGTGCTTAGGGTCTTTGTCCTGTCGGAAGGTGAACCTTCGCCCCGGTCTGAGGTCCTGAGTGCTCTGGAGCAGGTTTTCATCAAGGATCTCTCTGTACTTTGCTCCATTCATCTTTCTCTCTTTCCTGACATCCCCACAGCATGATGCTGCCACCACCATGCTTCATCGTAGAGATGGTGCCAGGTTTCCTCCAGACGTGACTCTTGGCATTCAGGCCAAAGAGTTCAATCTTGGTTTCATCAGACCAGAGAATCTTGTTTCTCAAGGTCTGAGTCCTTTAGGTGTCTTTTGGCAAACTGCAAGTGGGCTATCATGTGCCTTTTACTGAGGAGTGGCTTCCGTCTGGCTTCCGTCTGCCCACTTTACCATAAAGACCTGATTGGTGGAGTGCTGCAGAGATGGTTCTCCCATCTCCACAGAGGAACTCTGGAACTCTGTCAGTGACCATCGGGTTCTTGGCCACCTCCCTGACCAAGGCCCTTCTCCCCCGATTGCTCAGTTTGGCCGGGCGGCCAGCTCTGGTCTTGGTGGTTCCAAACTTCTTCCATTTAAGAATGATGGAGGCCACTGTGTTCTTGGGGACCTTCAATGCTGCAGAAATGTTTTGGTACTCTTTTCCAGGCCTGTGCCTCGGCACAATCCTGTCTCGGAGCTCTACGGACAATTCCTTCAACCTCATGGCTTGGTTTTTGCTCTGTCATGCTCTGTGAACTGTGGGACCTTATATAGACAGATGTGTGCCTTTCCAAATCATGTCCAATCAATTGAATGTAACACAGGTGAACTCCAATCCAGTTGTAGAAGCATTTCAGGGATGATCAATGGAAACAGGATGCACCTGAGCTCAATTTGGAGTCTCATAGCAAAGGGTCTGAATACTTATGTAAATAAGGTAGTTCTGTTTATTTTTAATACATTTACAATAATGTCATTATGGGGGTATTGGGTATTGTGTTTAGAATGATGAGGGGGAAAATAATTGAATCAATGTTAGAATAAGGCTGTAATGTAACAAAATGTGGAAAAAATTAAGGGGTCTGAATATTTTCTGAAGGCACTGTAATGTTGCATAAGCAGAATAAGATTTACTTGGATACTCCATGGTTCATGTTTCCTATGAGTGGTGGGATTTTGAGCTACCCTTGAGCAAAAGTAGGAATTCATTTTATGTTCCTTCTCCTCATTTGATTTCTTTTAGTTGATACCGATTTGTTTCCCTCCCCAAAAGTAACAATTGCCTAACTATCAGGCTCAAAATGAGTACTGAGTGTGGGCCTCTAGAACATCTCACTGTAACGTCCACAATACGATCACAGAACACATTTTAATATCAGGTGTAGACTGGGTCACGGGATGCGTTTAGCAGTCATTCAACTTTATCGTAGAGACCTCTGTTAATTGGTATGACGTATTTTTTTCTCCATCTAGTCGTCTTTAGTGATAGATGTAGCATCCAGTGCAGTGCTGAAGAGATGTCCAGCTCACTCGTGGAGATGCTAATGTTTGGTCCTATTAAATCCGCCTGCATAAAGATCTCTGTCCCTTATTGCAATTAACTTAATATCTCATCACCTCTGATTAGGTTCCCAAGTAAGTGATGGGGTGTGCGAAGGCTTGGTACATGGAAAACTTGGATAACCCTCAATTTACTCAACAGTTCAGACCGGGAAACAGAAAAGTGACAGCAAGTAGCTCTGGAGAATCTCTCAGGCTGGAAGGACTACATAACACGGGAGGACAGAAACCAAAGAAAGTTTTTTATTTAAACTGCCATTTTTTGGCGCGACTGACAGCCTTTGTCTGGGCAACAAAAGGACAAATTCATTGGTCGGAAAACAACTTCCTGAGCATTTCTTCCAGTTTGAAGTGTGACGTTTGCTTAGCCTGGCAGCATTCAGGGACACAGGAGAGCAATCTCTAACGCTTGGGTTAACCTGAAGTTTCCATTATAATTTCTCCCCTCCGTTATTTAGCTGGAAGGGCCCCAGCTGTTAATTCTTTATAAATAGCGTGTAGCTCAGATCCCCTCCAGGGAGAATGGGGCTCAGTGGAGTAGCTTGGGAACAAATCGGGCTGGAAAAACCACACAACATACACAATTTGACAAACATATGGGATCATTGCTGGAGATTAAAGTGAGTTATATGTGACTTGAGTTCGCCTCACGTGGATTCAACAATGAGCAAATTAGAAGAGCAGCAGCAATCGTAGTTGAGCTAAAATACTATGAGAAGTGACCGAGGTTTGCGGGAAAAAAACTAAATTCCCACATTTTTTGGAGGGGGAATAGGTTACCAAAAGTTTGAAAATCTCATATTTGACTCGTAGCCTACATACACAGCAAATATTTCTGGAGTAACAATGAATTTACTAAAATCATTCAAATAGAAAATGATAATTTGAATGTGTTGGCATCAGCTCATTGTGCTAATGTATCTGGTATTTCATTCTTCCTGCATACCTTCATAATCTTAAAATTAAATTAACTAATATATAAGAGGGGGAAAAACTTCAACAGAGGAATTTTTTTTGTGCAATGGCCAGGTTGAAGGCCTTGTCTCTAGCTAGGTCAACATAACTGGTACAGGGTGGTTGTAGGATTCTAGGTCCTATTTGGAATTATGTCAGAGTTCCAGGAAACAGATACAATGTAACATAGCTTAGTGAACATGTGAATAATCAACAACAACAAAATATATACAGTAGCAGTCAAAAGTTTGGACACACCTACAACTCATTGCAGGATTTTCTTTCTTTTTTACAATTGTCTACATTGTAGAATAATAGTGAAGACCCCAAAACAATGAAATAGCCCATTAGGATTAATGTGGTGTGTTAAAGTGTTAAACAAATCAAAATATATTTTATATTTGAGATTCCTGGAATGTATTTCAATTAACAGGTGTGGCTTGTTAAAAAGGTCATTTGTGGAATATCTTTCCTTCTTAATGCATTTGAGCCAATAAGTTGTGTTGTGACAAGGAAGGGGTGGTATACAGAAGATAGCCCTATTTGGTAAAATACCAAGTCCATATTATGGCAAGAACAGCTCAAATAAGCAAAGAGAAACGATAGTCCATCATTACTTTAAGACATGAAGGTCAGTCAATGCGGAAAATTTCAAGAAAGTTTCTTCAAGTGCAGTCACAAAAACCATAATGCGCTATGATGAAACTGGCTTTCATGAGTACCACCACAGGAAAGGAAGACACATAATTATCTCTGCTGCAGAGGATACGTTTATTAGAGTTACCAGCATCAGAAATTGCAGCCCAAATAAATGCTTCAAAGAGTTCAAGTAACAGACACATCTCAACATCAACTGTTCAGAGGAGACTGCATGAATCAGGGCTTCACGGTCGATTTGCTGCAAAGAAACCATTACTAAAGGACACCAATAAGAAGAAACACGAAAAATTTGGTTCGAACAGCAGTGTCTTTGAGAGACACAGAGTAGATGAACAGATGATCTCCCCATTTGTGGTTCCCACCGTGAAGCATGGAGGAGGAGGTGTGATCACTGTCTGTGATTTATTTACACCATCCCATCTGGTTCGCGCTTAGGCAGACTAATATCTCAATTTCTGATGCCGACAGAGATGGCCGCCTCGCTTCGCGTTCCTAGGAAACTATGCAGTTTTTAGTTTTTTTACGTGTTATTTCTTACATTAGTACCCCAGGTCATCTTAGGTTTCATTACATACAGTCGAGAAGAACTACTGAACATAAGAGCAGCGTCAACTCACCATCAGTACGACCAAGAATATGACTTTCGCGAAGCGGATCCTGTGTTCTGCCTTTCACCCAGGACAACGGAATGGATCCCAGCCGGCGACTAAAAAAAACGACTTCGTAAAAAGGGGAAACGGAGCGGTCTTCTGGTCAGACTCCGGAGACGGGCACATCGTGCACCACTCCCTAGCATTCTTCTCGCCAATGTCCAGTCTCTTGACAACAAGGTTGATGAAATCCGAGCAAGGGTAGCAGTCCAGAGGGACATCAGAGACTGTAATGTTCTTTGCTTCACGGAAACATGGCTCACTGGAGAGACGCTATCGGAGTCGGTGCAGCCAACTGGTTTCTCCACGCATCGCGCAGACAGAAACAAACATCTTTCTGGTAAGAAGAGGGGCGTATGCTTCATGGTTAACGTGACGTGGTGTGATCATAACAACATACAGGTACTCAAGTCCTTCTGTTCACCTGATTTAGAATTCCTCACAATCAAATGTCGACCGCATTATCTACCAAGGGAATTCTCTTCGATTATAATCACAGCCGTATATATTCCCCCCCCAAGCAGACACATCGATGGCTCTGAACGAACTTTATTTGACTCTTTGCAAACTGGAATCCATTTATCCGGAGGCTGCATTCATTGTAGCTGGGGATTTTAACAAGGCTAATCTGAAAACAAGACTCCCTATATTTTATCAGCATATCGATTGCGCAACCAGGGCTGGAAAAACCTTGGATCACTGCTATTCTATCTTCCGCGACGCATATAAGGCCCTGCCCCGCCCTCCTTTTGGAAAAGCTGACCACGACTCCATTTTGTTGATCCCTGCCTACAGACAGAAACTAAAACAAGAAACTCCCGCGCTGAGGTCTTTTCAACGCTGGTCCGACCAATCTGATTCCACACTCCAAGACTGCTTCCATCACGTGGACTGGGATATGTTTCGTATTGCGTCAGACAACAACATTGACGAATACGCTGATTCGGTGAGCTCATTAGAACATGCGTTGAAGATGTCATTCCCATAGCAACGATTAAAACATTCCCAAACCAGAAACGGACCAGGATGTCTTGCTCCCAGGCAGACTAAATCACTTTTTTGCCCGCTTTGAGGACAATACAGTGCCACTGACACGGCCCGCAACTAAAACATCCAGACTCTCCTTCACTGCAGCCGACGTGAGGAAAACATTTAAACGTGTCAACCCTCGCAAGGCTGCAGGCCCAGACGGCATCCCCAGCCGCGCCCTCAGAGCATGCGCAGACCAGCTGGCTGGTGTGTTTACGGACATATTCAATCAATCCCTATCCCAGTCTGTTGTTCCCACATGCTTCAAGAGGGCCACCATTGTTCCTGTTCCCAAGAAAGCTAAGGTAACTGAGCTAAACGACTACTCACTTCCGTCATCATGAAGTGCTTTGAGAGACTAGTCAAGGACCATATCACCTCCACCCTACCTGACACCCTAGACCCACTCCAATTTGCTTACCGCCCAAATAGGTCCACAGACGATGCAATCTCAACCACACTGCACACTGCCCTAACCCATCTGGACAAGAGGAATACCTATGTGAGAATGCTGTTCATCGACTACAGCTCGGCATTTAACACCATAGTGCCCTCCAAGCTCGTCATCAAGCTCGAGACCCTGGGTCTCGACCCCGCCCTGTGCAACTGGGTACTGGACTTCCTGACGGGCCGCCCCCAGGTGGTGAGTGTAGGCAACAACATTTCCACCCCACTGATCCTCAACACTGGGGCCCCACAAGGGTGCGTTCTGAGCCCTCTCCTGTACTCCCTGTTCACCCACGACTGCGTGGCCACGCACGCCTCCAACTCAATCATCAAGTTTGCGGACGACACAACAGTGGTAGGCTTGATTACCAACAACGACGAGACGGCCTACAGGGAGAAGGTGAGGGCCCTCGGAGTGTGGTGTCAGGAAAATAACCTCACACTCAACGTCAACAAAACTAAGGAGATGATTGTGGACTTCAGGAAACAGCAGAGGGAACACCCCCCTATCCACATTGATGGAACAGTAGTGGAGAAGGTAGTAAGTTTTAAGTTCCTCGGCGTACACATGACAGACAAACTGAATTGGTCCACCCACACAGACAGCATCGTGAAGAAGGCGCAGCAGCGCCTCTTCAACCTCAGGAGGCTGAAGAAATTCGGCTTGTCACCAAAAGCACTCACAAACTTCTACAGATGCACAATCGAGAGCATCCTGTCGGGCTGTATCACCGCCTGGTACGGCAACTGCTCCGCCCACAACCGTAAGGCTCTCCAGAGGGTAGTGAGGTCTGCACAACGCATCACCGGGGGCAAACTACCTGCCCTCCAGGACACCTACACCACCCGATGTCACAGGAAGGCCATAAAGATCATCAAGGACAACAACCACCCGAGCCACTGCCTGTTCACCCCGCTATCATCCAGAAGGCGAGGTCAGTACAGGTGCATCTAAGCTGGGACCGAGAGACTGAAAAACAGCTTCTATCTCAAGGCCATCAGACTGTTAAACAGCCACCACTAACATTGAGTGGCTGCTGCCAACACACTGACTCAACTCCAGCCACTTTAATAATGGGAATTGATGGGAAATTATGTAAAATATATCACTAGCCACTTTAAACAATGCTACCTAATATAATGTTTACATACCCTACATTATTCATCTCATATGTATATGTATATACTGTACTCTATATCATCTACTGCATCTTTATGTAATACATCACTAGCCACTTTAACTATGCCACTTTGTTTACATACTCATCTCATATGTATATACTGCACTCAATACCATCTACTGTATCTTGCCTATGCCGCTCTGTACCATCACTCACTCATATCTTTATGTACATATACTTTATCCCCTTACACTTGTGTCTATAAGGTAGTAGTTTTGGAATTGTTAGCTAGATTACTTGTTGGTTATTACTGCATTGTCGGAACTAGAAGCACAAGCATTTCGCTACACTCGCATTAACATCTGCTAACTATGTGTATGTGACAAATAAAATTTGATTGATTGATTGATTGACTATCATTTGTTTTCAAACAGGACAATGACCCAACATACCTCCAGGCTGTGTAAGGGCTATTTGACCAAGAAGGAGAGTGATGGAGGGCTGCATCAGATGACCTGGCCTCCACAATCACCCAACCTCAATTAAATTGAGATGGTTTGGGATGAGTTGGTCCGCAGAGTGAAGGAAAAGCAACCAACAAGTGCTCAGCATATGTGAGAACTCCTTCAAGTCCGTTGGAAAAGCATTCCAGGTGAAGCTGGTTGAGAAAATGCCATGAGTGTGTAAAGCTGTCATGGCTACTTTGAAGAATTTCAAATATAAAATATATTTTTTGGTTACTACATGATTCCATATGTGTTATTTCATAGTTCCGATGTCTACACTATTATGAAAAACCCTTGAATGAGTAGGTGTTCTAAAACTTTTGACCAGTAGTGCGCGTTGATTCGATTTGAAATGGTGGGGGAATTTGAGATGCTTTTGGTGAGCCTTGGACATTGAAGGAATCAATTGAAGGAATCAAAGTGATAACTAATGTGAAGACGGGTGTTCCTGTGTGGGAGCCCTGAGAACAGCAGACCCGCTTTATCCCATGCCTCTATCTCCCATTCACTAGACAAGGGGCAGAGCAGGTTGAGTTCAAGCGCAACAAATTACCTAAATATGGGGTGAAAAGCCTTTGAAAGACCTCAAATGGACTGTTGAAAATAATAATAATAAAAGAGATGAGAAGATTTAAGAGGCCCGTTGAGGGAACACAATGCTCAATAGCTGTCCATATTTTTACAAACTAGCCAGCGGATGAAAGTGGGTCTCTTTTTTAACTTTGTTTACCCTTTCTTTGGAGGGGGCTGCCATTAAACAGAAGGGAGAGGAAGAAAAGTTGGAAAAAACGTCATTTTCAGCCTGAGTGGTTTCTTCAAATGAAATCTAAAGGCCGAAACTCAAAGGGTTCTTTGGTTGGGGGATCTTTAAATGGAAGCGCAGCAGTGGACGTGTTTGGCATTTGGTGACCTTCCTCCCCCCACTGTACCTTCGCCACAGTGGCTGCATTTTCCCTGGCTCTGCCACTTGGTGCACTGTACAGTCAAGAGGTTCAAACATAAACAGAAATCATGTTTAACTTCCCTTTTGCTCCCTCACACCTGTTCCCATGCCCTGAAGGCAGCACGATTGCACAGTTACAAAGATGTAAACACTTAAGCTAATATAAGTGAGTGATTGACAGCTGAATATGGTCCTCCTTACATAAGGAGGAAAGAAAAAGCTTTTGGGCAGACTGAAGTTGTATGGGACAGACAAACTTAACTTGAGATTTATTGTCCTTATGCAAACTTCACATGGCAGGGCAACTGTTAACAACAAAGTCGTTGAGACCATCCACTCATACACACCTCAATACTACAGTCACAGTCTTGCCAGTTTTCCAAGGTGAGAATGTAGATTTGGTGTTATGTAGCAACATTTGAAATTGTGCATTTTACTTTGGACAAAAGTAGAGACTCAGAGCTAGAAAATGGGATATCATACACTGCAGTTGAGGAACAATGGAAAAGTAATTCTGCTTTGGAAGTTGCTAAACTTGAAAACCCACGTTTTGAGAAAATGTCCCTTGAATGTTTTGGTACACCTACTGGAGAGCTCTTCTTTGTCTACACCCATTCAGCATCGTTCACACCCTCTAAAGCCTTAGCCCCACCCATCTCTTTAAGGATTCTCATGTGAGTCTACAAACACACGCTATATCAAATAAAAATCTGTTTATTTGTCACATGCACAGGACACAGACGGTGTAAACGTTTACTAGCATAGTGGTTACTAGCATAGAAGCAATGTCCAAAACAGATACAAATATTTAAAACATGTTGTTTTCTTATTATTAGATGGCGCTTACCCGACACACTTATCTAAATTGATGGGTCATGTGAAGGAAGACCTATAACCACCCACCAGCCACATCAAGCTATGTGGATGGGTCACTATTGTCCGGCCGAAGTGGAACCTTTTGTTTAGACATGTAGCAAGCTAGGTAGCTAGCTAAACAATGAACCGGCATAATCCCAACTCATACTACTACCAATACAAACATTGCCATAGCTGTAGTATGAATCTGCAGGTAGCTAAAGCTAAACAAACAAGGTTCAATGTTAGCTAGCTAACATTAGGCTATACCTAGCAATGCAAATGTTTTTCTGATTCTAATAATATTACTACACAGATCATACACGTAACGTTAGCTATCGAGCCAGCAAGCTAACATTTGCTAGCTAACTAACTGTTACGGCTTTCTTCCGTCGAAGGAGAGTCGGACCAAAATGCAGCGTGGTTAGTTCGATACATGTTTAATGAATGAATAAACGCAACAAATACAAAAACAAGAAACGGAACATGAAAACCTATACAGCCTGTCTGGTGACAACTAACACAGAGACAGGAACAATCACCCACAAAACACACAGTGAAACCCAGGCTACCTAAATATGGTTCCCAATCAGAGACAACGAGAATCACCTGACTCTGATTGAGAACTGCCTCAGGCAGCCATAGACTATGCTAGACACCCCTACTCAGCCACAATCCCAATACCTACTAAAACCCCAATACCACAACACAACACAAAATAACCCCATGTCACACCCTGGCCTGACCAAATAAATATATAAACACAAAATACTAAGACCAGGGCGTGACAGAACCCCCCCCCCCCCAAGGTGCGGACTCCCGGCCGCACACTAAAACCCATAGGGGAGGGTCCGGGTGGGCGTCTGTCCACGGTGGCGGCTCCGGCTCGGGACGTGGACCCCACTCCAACCAAGTCTTAGTCCCCCTGTAACGCGTCCTTTGATTGGCGACCCTCGCCGCCGACCTAGGCCTAATAACCCTCACCAAGGACCCCACTGGACTGAGGTAGAAGCTCGGGACTGAGGGGAAGCACGGGACTGAGGGGAAGCTCGGGACTGAGGGGAAGCTCGGGACTGAGGGGAAGCTCGGGACTGAGGGGAAGCTCGGGACTGAGGGGAAGCTCAGCAATGAGGGGAAGCTCAGCACTGAGAGGATGCCTAGTACCGAGAGGAAGCCCAGTACTGAGAGGAAACTCAGGCAGGTAGTAGGCTCTGGCAGATCCTGGCTGGCTGGCGGATCTGGAAGAGTCTGGTTGACTGGCAGATCTGGAAGAGTCTGGTTGACTGGCAGATCCTGGCTGACTGGCGGATCTGGAAGATCCTGGCTGACGGATCTGGCTGCTCCATGCAGACTGACATCTCTGGCTGCTCCATGCAGACTGGCAGCTCTGGCTGCTCCATGCAGACTGGCAGCTCCATGCAGACTGGAAGCTCTGGCTGCTCCATGCAGACTGGCAGCTCTGGCTGCTCCATGCAGACTGGCAGCTCTGGCTGCTCCATGCAGACTGGCAGCTCTGGCTGCTCCATGCAGACTGGCAGCTCTGGCTGCTCCATGCAGACTGGCAGCTCTGGCTGCTCCATGCAGACTGGCAGCTCTGGCTGCTCCATGCAGACTGGCAGCTCTGGCTGCTCCATGCAGACTGGCAGCTCTGGCTGCTCCATGCAGACTGACAGCTCTGGCTGCTCCATGCAGACTGACAGCTCAGGCTGCTCCATGCAGGCTGCCAGCTCAGGCTGCTCCATGCAGGCTGGCAGCTCTGGCTGCGCTGAACAGGCAGGAGACTCCAGCAGCGCTGTAGAGGAGGAAGGCTCTGGCTGCGCTGAACATGCGGGAGACTCCGGCAGCGCAGGAGAGGAGGAAGGCTCTGGCTGCGCTAAACAGGCGGGAGACTCCAGCAGCGCTGCAGAGGAGGAAGGCTCTGGCTGCGCTGAACATGCGGGAGACTCCGGCAGCGCTGGAGAGGAGGAAGGCTCTGGTAGCGCTAAACAGGCGGGAGACTCCGACAGCGCTGGAGAGGAGAAAGGCTCTGACAGCGCTGAACAGGCGAGGCGCACTGAAGGCCTGGTGCGTGATGCTGGCACTGGTGGTACTGAACCGAGGACACGCACAGGAAGCCTGGTGCGGGGAGCTGCCACCGGAGAACTGGTGTGTGAAGGTGGCACAGGATGGACCGGACCGTGAAGGTGTACTGGAGAGCCTGTGAGCAGGACTGGCACAGGACGTGCAAGGCTAGGTAGGTACACAGGAGGCCTAGTGCGTGAGGCTGGCACACTCTTCACCAGCCGACTAACACGCACCTCAGGACGAGTATGGAGCGCTGACCCAGGTGCCATCAAATCCCCGACACGCTCCGTCAGACGACTATCATACCTAAAGCACCAAACTAGCAACTCCCTCATAACTCTCCTCCACTTTCCCCATTAACTCCTTCACAGTCTCTGCTTCACTCACCTCCAACACCGGCTCTGGTTCTGGTCTCCTCCTTGGCTCCTCACGATAAACAGGGGGAGTTGGCTCAGGTCTGAACCCTGACTCTGCCACACTCTCCCTGAGCCCCCCCAATACAATTTTGGGGCGGACTCTCGGGCTTCCATCTGCGTCGCCGTGCTGCCTCTTCACGCTTTTACCGCCTCCAGTTCTTCTTTGGGGCGGCGATATTCTCCAGGCTGTGTCCAGGGTCCTTTTCCGTCCAATATCTCCTCCCACGTCCAGAAGTCCTGTGATCGCTGCTCCTCACAATAAACAGGAGGAGTTGGCTCAGGCTTGAACCCTGACTCTGCCGCACTCTCCCTGAGCCCCCCCCCCCCCCCAATAAATTTTTGGGGCTGACTCTCAGGCTTCCTTCTGCACCGCCGTGCTTTTCTCTTCGACTCCATTCTCCTATAGCCCTCTTCGCACTGCTCCAGCGAATCCCAGGCGGGCTCCGGCACTCTCTCTGGGTCGACCGCCCACCTGTCTATTTCCTCCCAAGTCGTATACTCTATACTCTTGCTGTCCATAACGTCCTCCCATGTCCATTCCTCTTTACGCTGCTGTTGTTGTCGCTGCCTGTCACCACGCTGCTTGGTCCAGTTGTGTTGTGTGATTCTGTTACGGCTTTCTTCCGTCGAAGGAGAGTCGGACCAAAATGCAGCGTGGTTAGTTCGATACATGTTTAATGAATGAATAAACACGACAAATACAAAAACAAGAAACGGAACGTGAAAACCTATACAGCCTGTCTGGTGACAACTAACACAGAGACAGGAACAATCACCCACAAAACACACAGTGAAACCCAGGCTACCTAAATATGGTTCCCAATCAGAGACAACGAGAATCACCTGACTCCGATTGAGAACTGCCTCAGGCAGCCATAGACTATGCTAGACACCCCTACTCAGCCACAATCCCAATACCTACTAAAACCCAAATACCACAACACAACACAAAATAACCCCATGTCACACACTGGCCTGACCAAATAAATATATAAACACAAAATACTAAAGACACTAACAGTACGCTTTAACTTGCAATAAAAACCAACAACTTTCTGACAAAATTAGAAACATATATCTGAAAATGTAGCTAGACTCTTACATGGATGAACGCTTCACAGCAGACTTGAAACATTTAACATTTAACGTTTTGTTTGTAGATACATAATTTGGCTAGCATTGTGTCAAGTCACTCCGGTTCACACTGAACATGGCGTGTGCAGAAAGTAGACCATCACTTTTTCCAACTGATCTTTCGATAGCGCCTGCTAAATTTAGGGCATCAATGTTGTTGAAAGTAGCACAACTTTTGTAGTTCTAATAAATGTTTACGTTCAAATGCCGCTCCTGTGAAGTAGTGACATGGAAATGCGCCTCATTTCCTGAAACAAGTCACAAATATCTAGCCAACATTTTTCAATTGAATAACATTGTTTGTGACCTTTAGAGCTGTAACGATTTGACACTTTGGCTTTGGTTAAAGGCAAGTACAAACGCATACTAGTAGTAGTCATCGCTCCTGCTTGAGAGTCTACACATCCTGTGTGATGGGAAACAAGATCATCATCTCACTGGCTCCTTCTCTTGCGAGGTCTCATTGGCTATTGCCAATTGCAGATTGTGTGACTATAAAATCAAACATGTTTGAAAATATTGGGACGTCTGGGACTGGTAGCCCTCAGATTGCGTTTCTAAACCGCTCACATTAAAACTAGCGTCGGTGACGAGGTAGGCATGGGGATTTTTGTAAAAAAAATATTTTAGAAGTGATGATAGAAAGCACTTTTCAAAATCGTTTGACATGCTCGTCACCATTGTATGACTAGACCCTGAGCGATATGGTATTATTGGATCCGATACCGATTTTAGAAAGTCAAAAGTCACCGATTACCGTTAGATCTGCTGATATAAAGTAATTTAGAGGTGAAAAGAATTTATAAAAAAATATATTACAAAATGACACAATCTTTTACACTAATTACCAGATACTCTAAATTATGATTTAACAAAATATAAAATTGGACATTATTTATGAACATTTTATTTGTGGTTTACAGGATATCCACCAAAAAGCAACTACATCCTCTATAAATACAACAGTAAATATAAAACTTGTTTAGTTTACCTTCTTAGGTACAAGTTAAAGATGTGGCACTGTATAAGAAGTTCGCAAAAGTGTTTGTGCTAGACCACCACAAGGGGTGGCTGGCTGAATTAATTAAACTTTGTCTCAAAGTAAATCTGAAACTGCACTGTTCACAAATTCACAAATAAGCATTGAAATACAGTAACATGCTGTTCGTAATGTCACCGCTACTTGGCAGCATTTGTCTTGAGTAGATTTACTACAGTGTTTAAAACAGTCAAAGGTTTTGTAAACAAACACTTCATGGCAACCTCGCAATGAGTACATTATGACATGCACAAGCTAGCTGTTCATTACGACAATGTTTTCTCACAGAACCCATATGTACATTACCCTGTCAATAAAACATATATTGGCTATACATTTCAACTGCAAATGGCTATGCACTGATGACTGGAAACGTTTAAGCAGGCAAATTCTTGCCGGACTGCTTTTAGTCACACATTCTAATTTAGCTAGATAACTAATGATAGCTACTTATCTCCCATGTTAGCACATGGCCCGAATGATAGATCTGTGCCAACTGTCTTGCTTTTTGAAGATGGCATATTTTGGAAAACAAACAAAATAAACCCACTAGCTAACATAATAGGCCTAGACAGTAACAGTATTATTTTTGTGTCGAGTGTTCACTTTGGCACCAGTCCAGTGTTAGCACACAAGTACAAGTAGCACAGATAGCTAGCTAACTATATTGCTGGCTAGATAGCCTGCTAATGTTAACTAAGTGAGAGTGTGATGAGGACAGGGCTGCTTGATTGGTGTACTTTTTTTCATTTACAAATACGCTGGCTGTTATAAACTACTCACTGTTAAACCAACATGCTTACTCTCTCTCACATTGAGCAGCTAGTAGAGAGCCCTTTTTTTCTCACCTTTATTTAACCAGGTAGGCTAGTTGAGAACAAGTTCTCATTTGCAACTGCGACCTGGCCAAGATAAAGCATAGCAGTGTGAACAGACAACACAGAGTTACACATGGAGTAAACAATTAACAAGTCAATAACACAGTAGGAAAAAAAAGGGGAGTCTATATACATTGTGTGCAAAAGGCATGAGGAGGTAGGCGAATAATTACAATTTTGCAGATTAACACTGGAGTGATAAATGATCAGATGGTCATGTACAGGTAGAGATATTGGTGTGCAAAAGAGCAGAAAAGTAAATAAATAAAAACAGTATGGGGATGAGGTAGGTAAAAATGGGTGGGCTATTTACCGATAGACTATGTACAGCTGCAGCGATCGGTTAGCTGCTCAGATAGCAGATGTTTGAAGTTGGTGAGGGAGATAAAAGTCTCCAGCTTCAGCGATTTTTGCAATTCGTTCCAGTCACAGGCAGCAGAGAACTGGAACGAAACGCGGCCAAATGAGGTGTTGGCTTTAGGGATGATCAGT
The DNA here is from genome assembly GCF_002021735.2 of Oncorhynchus kisutch. NCBI lineage: Eukaryota > Metazoa > Chordata > Actinopteri > Salmoniformes > Salmonidae > Oncorhynchus > Oncorhynchus kisutch. Next base: position 20,931,842 of record NC_034203.2, read on the forward strand.
GAGATACACCTGCTGGAGCGCGTGCTACGGATGGGTGTTGCCATCGTGACCAGTGAACTGAGATAAGGCGGAGTTTTACCTAGCATGGACTTGTAGATGACCTGGAGCCAGTGGGTCTGGCGACGAATATGTAGCGAGGGCCAGCCGACTAGAGAATACAAGTCGCAGTGGTGGGTGGTATAAGGTGCTTTAGTGACAAAACGGATGGCACTGTGATAAACTGCATCCAGTTTGCTGAGTAGAGTGTTGTAAGCAATTTTGTAGATGACATCGCCGAAGTCGAGGATCGGTAGGATAGTCAGTTTTACTAGGGTAAGTTTGGCGGCGTGAGTGAATGAGGCTTTGTTGCGGAATAGAAAGCAGACTCTTGATTTTCGATTGGAGATGTTTGATATGAGTCTGGAAGGAGAGTTTACAGTCTAGCCAGACACCTAGGTACTTATAGATGTCCACATATTCAAGGTCGGAACCATCCAGGGTGGTGATGCTGGTCAGGCGTGCGGGTGCAGGCAGTGAACGGTTGAAAAGCATGCATTTGGTTTTACTAGCGTTTAAGAGCAGTTGGAGGCCACGGAAGCCTCCAGTATTTATGCTGCAGTAGTTTATGTGTCGGGGGGCTGGGGTCAGTTTGTTATATCTGGAGTACTTCTCCTGTCCTATTCGGTGTCCTGTGTGAATCTAAGTGTGCGTTCTCTAATTCTCTCCTTCTCTCTTTCTTTCTCTCTCTCGGAGGACCTGAGCCCTAGGACCATGCCCCAGGACTACCTGACATGATGACTCCTTGCTGTCCCCAGTCCACCTGGCCATGCTGCTGTTCCAGTTTCAACTGACCTGAGCCCTAGGACCATGCCCCAGGACTACCTGACATGATGACTCCTTGCTGTCCCCAGTCTACCTGGCCATGCTGCTGCTCCAGTTTCAACTTCCACCTGACTGTGCTGCTGCTCTAGTTTCAACTGTTCTGCCTTATTATTATTCGACCATGCTGGTCATTTATGAACATTGAACATCTTGACCATGTTCTGTTATAATCTCCACCCGGCACAGCCAGAAGAGGACTGGCCACCCCACATAGCCTGGTTCCTCTCTAGGTTTCTTCCTAGGTATTGGCCTTTCTAGGGAGTTTTTCCTAGCCACCGTGCTTCTCCACCTGCATTGCTTGCTGTTTGGGGTTTTAGGCTGGGTTTCTGTACAGCACTTTGAGATATCAGCTGATGTACGAAGGGCTATATAAATAAATTTGATTTGATTTGATTTGTTGTATGGCATTGAAGCTCGTTTGGAGGTTAGTATACAGAATGGTGTCGTCTGTGTAGAGCTGGATCAGGGAATCGCCCGCAGCAAGAGCAACATCATTGATATATACAGAGAAAAGAGTCGGCCCGAGGATTGAACCCTGTGGCACCCCCATTGAGACTGCCAGAGGACCGGACAGCATGTCCTCCGATTTGACACACTGAACTCTGTCTGCAAAGTAATTGGTGAACCAGGCAAGGCAGTCATCCGAAAAACCGAGGCTACTGAGTCTGCCGATAAGAATATGGTGATTGACAGAGTCGAAAGCCTTGGCAAGGTCGATGAAGACGGCTGCACAGTACTGTCTTTTATCGATGGCGGTTATGATATCGTTTAGTACCTTGAGCGTGGCTGAGGTGCACCCGTGACCGGCTCGGAAACCAGATTGCACAGCGGAGAAGGTACGGTGGGATTCGAGATGGTCAGTGACCTGTTTGTTGACTTGGCTTTCGAAGACCTTAGATAGGCAGGGCAGGATGGATATAGGTCTGTAACAGTTTGGGTCCAGGGTGTCTCCCCCTTTGAAGAGGGGGATGACTGCGGCAGCTTTCCAATCCTTGGGGATCTCAGACGATATGAAAGAGAGGTTGAACAGGCCCTCTTCAGGTAACCATTGAAAATGTTTTTTAATAATACCTCAAATGAGCAGACATATTTGTTTATTCTATGTACAGTTTAAGTCTGAAGTTTACATACACCTTAGCCAAATACATTTAAACTCTGAGTAAAAATTCCCTGTTTTAGGTCAGTTAGGATCACCACTTTATTTTAAGAATGTGAAATATCAGAATAATAGTAGAGAGAATTATTTTTTATTTCTTTCATCACATTCCCAGTTTGTCAGAAGTTTACATACACTCAATTCGTATTTGGTAGCACTGCTACATTTAAATTGTTTAACTTGGGTAAAACATTTTGGGTAGCCTTCCACAAGCTTCACACAATAAGTTGGGTGAATTTTGTCCCATTCCTCCTGACAGAGCTGGTATAACTGAGTCCGGGATATAGGCCTCCTTGCTCGCACATTTTCTATAGGATTGAGGTCAGAGCTTTGTGATGGCCACTCCGATAACTTGACTTTCTTGTCCTTAAGCCATTTTGCCACAACTTTGGAAGTATTCTTGGGGTCATTGTCCATTTGGAAGACCCATTTGCGACCAAGCTTTAACATCCTGACTGATGTCTTGAGATGTTGCTTCAATATATCCACATAATTTTATTTTCTCATGATGCCATCTATTTTGTGAAGTGCACCAGTCCCTCCCGCAGCAAAGCACCCCCACAAAATGATGCTGCCAACCCCGTGCTTCGCGGTTGGGATGGTCTTCTTCAGCTTGCAAGCATCCCCCTTTTCCCTCCAAACATAACAATGGTCATTATGGCCAAACAGTTCTATTTTTGTTTCATCATTTCTCCAAAAAGTATGATCTTTGTCCCCATGTGCAGTTGCAAAATGTAGTCTGGCTTTTTTATGGCGGTTTTTGGGCAGTGGCTTCTTCCTTGCTGAGTGGCCTTTTAGGTTATGTCGATATAGGACTCGTTTTACTGTGGATATCGATACTTTTGTACCTGTTTCCTCCAGAATCTTCACAAGTTCCTTTGCTGTTGTATTGGGATTGATTTGCACTTTTCACACCAAAGTACGTTCATCTCTAGGAGACAGAACGTGTCTCCTTTCTGAGCGCTATAACAGCTGCATGGACCCATGGTGGTTATACTTGCATACTATTGTTTCTACAGATGAACATGGTACCTTCAGGCGTTTGGAAATTGCTCCCAAGGATAAACCAGACTTGTGGAGGTCTACAATTTTTTTTATGAGGCCATGGCTGATTTCTTTTGATTTTCCCATGATGTCAATCGAAGAGGCACTGAGTTTGAAGGTAGGCCTTGAAATACATCCACAGGTACACCTCCAAATTATGTCAATTAGCCTATCAGAAGCTTCTAAAGCCATGACATCATTTTCTGGACTATTCCAAGCTGTTTAAAGCCACAGTCAACTTAGTGTATGTAAACTTCTGACCCACTGGAATTATGATGCAGTGAATTATAAGTGAAATAATCTGTCTGTAAACACTTGTTGGAAAAATTACTTGTGTCATGCACAAAGTAGATGTCCTAACCGACTTGCCAAAACAATAGTTTTTTAACAAGAAATTTGTGGAGTGGTTGAAGAACGAGTTTTAATGACTCCAACCTAAGTGTATATAAACTTCCGACTTCAACTGTATATAATATTGGCATAAGTGGAATAATATTATATAATAATATTGGCATCTGTGGAATAAAGACCAATAGAAATATTTCTGTGAAAGGCTAATATCGGTCCTCTTATTTTTTGGTCGGGCTCTATTCGAGGTGGGGCTTTGAGTTGTGTTCTCCATTTGGCTGTTCCCAAGAGACGAGCAGGAGAGCAGCAGTCAAACAGGATGCTACTCATTGTCCTACCACATCTAAATGAGGTGCCGAGCAGACAAATGTGCAAATCCCTCACCCCACTCCCTTCCCCCACATATCTTCTCTCAAAGCATAAAAGACATCTAGCTGTCTCGTAAAACGGTCTGCCAAAACCTCATCCGGCTGCCAATTCAGGGAAAGTGAGCCCAAAGCTATAAAAGATGTTAGAGAGCTATTCAAAAGATAAGGCCTTCCTTAGAAAGGTTGGAAAGAGTCAGAATTGGGTTTCTAAAGCACAATTGCAAGCAAAATGATACCAGCCTGTCCATGCAATATAGATACTCTGCTTTAATAGATAGAAAACCAGGAAGAACAATTTTAGCAGCAAGGGAAATTAAGTATACAACGTCTAAAACATAAATTAGGTTTTGTATAACTATCTGTATATACACTATTATTAAAAAGTATGTGGACACCCCTTCAAATTAGTGGATTCAGCTATTTCAGCCACACACGTTGCTGACCAGTGTATAAAATCGAGAACACAGCCAAGCAATTGCCATAGACATACATTGGCAGTAGAATGGCCTTACTGAAGAGCTCAGTGATTTTCAACGTGGCACCGTCATAGGATGCCATCTTTTCAACAAGTCAGTTTGTCAAATTTCTGCTCTGCTAGAGCTGCCCCGGGCATCTGTAGGTGCTGTTACTGTGAAGTAGAAAGTCTAGGAGCAACAGCGACTCAGCAGCAAAGTGGTAGGCCACAAAAGCTCACAGAACGGGACCGCTGAGTGCTGAAGCGCGTAGTGTGTAAAAATCGTTCCAAACTGCCTCTGGAAGCAAAGTCAGCACAATAACTGTTTGTCTGGAGCTTCATGCAATGGGTTTCCATGGCTGAGCAGCCACACACAAGCCTAAGATCACCATGTGCAATGCCAAGCATCGGTTGGAGTGGTTTAAAGCTGGCCGCCATTGGACTCTGGAGCAGTGGAAACGCGTTCTCTGGAGGGATGAACCACGCTTCACCATCTGGCAGTCCGACGGACGAATCTGGGTTTGGCAGATGCCAGGAGAACGCTACCTGCCCCAATGCATAGTGCCAACTGTAAAGTTTGGTGTAGGAGGAAAAATGATCTGGGGCTGTTTTCATGGTTCAGGCTAGGTCCCTTGTTTAAAGTGAAGGGAATCTTAAAGCAACAGCATACAATGACATTCTAGACAATTCTGTGCTTCCAACTTTGTGGCAACAATTTGGGGAAGATCCTTTCCTGTTCCAGCATGACAATGCCCTTGTACACAAAGCAAAGTCCATACCGAATTGGTTCGTCAAGATCGGTGTGGAAGAACTTGACTGGCCTACACAGAGCCCTGACCTCAACCCCATCAAACACCTTTGGGATGAATTGGAATGCCGACTGCGAGCGAGGCCTAATCGCCCAACATCATTGCCTGATCTCACTAATGCACTTGCGGCTGAATGGAAGCAAGTCCTTCCCAGAAGAGTGGAGGCTGTTATAGCAGTAAAGGGCGGACCAACTCCATATTAAAGCCCATGAAATGTTTGACGATCAGGTGTCCACATACTGTAGATACTTTTAATCATGTAGTGTATGTAATGCAATATACTGTATGCAAGGAGCCGGGGCAGTGAAGCAGTGACAGTTAGTGATGGCGGGAGAAGGGTTCGGTCCTGTGGAATGACTAGCATCACTGTCTGTCAGTAGAAGACAACAGACTCAGCCATTGCGACTGGAGCATGGGGGAACCAATCACAGAAGGGGAGGGAAATGGAGGGGAGGATCTCTGGCTCTTATCTACCTTTGACTTCACGTTTGGACCTCAAGGTCGACCTCAGGGTTTGACCTTACTCGTTCAACCTTACTTTTTTCCTGTCCAGATAAGAGAGGTTTAACATTCTATCTCTATCTCTTTTCCTGTTTTACTAACAGCAGTGTGAAATTTTAAGTTTGAAAATGTTGTTGTGAAGAACATGTGATGTTGTTTTTACTGAGGCCTTGGTCTGAGCATATTTACAGCCAGGGACACACTGTCCAGACAATTACAGAAGTGGCTGCTGCAAAAACCACATCGGCCAAGTCAAACAATCAGCATGTAGTATACCTGCTTGACAGACACATGGGTCCGTTTGGGTAAAGCCACACAAGGTCCAGTTACTTCAGTACTACTACTATAGCCAGCCACTATCCCCATCTTCTCAGTAGTTAAACATTGAAAAGGATGAAGGCATGGCATACAAGATTAGGGATGGTCAAAACCAGTTTCTTACAAACTATGTAAACATAAGACAAAATACATAAAAAGACAAATGGAACTTCAGAAATTCAAGCTAGCGTCTTGTAGAATCACATCGATCAAGTACAGGTAACACCTTGTTGACGACGATAAATGGGGTAGGCATGTCTTCAAATGATAGGCTGAACCAAAATAACAAATATTCATCCAAAATACTACTAAAAGAGCATTTAAATGAAAGTGATATTTATTGACTTTATCCCAAGTAAATGTATAATCAAAATTACCTTCCAAGCTCTTTGGTTCATATGCAATAATCTTTCATTTTGAGTGCGAAACAATCATTTCATTTTCCTTTGATCAAATTATAAAATATTTTTGGGAGACAGAATTTATAGCCTTTTCGGTTCCCAATTGGATTCTCTCTAACGCAGTACAAATGTGGCACTATTAACATAAGAAATGTAGACAGTAGGTCTACAGTAAAAAATTACTACAAAACTTGGGAAATTACACAAACTTTACTTCACTACTGGCTGTGCAGTAGCTGGTGACAGCTAATGAGACCTCCACATTAAATCATGTTACAAATGTTTTTACAACTAGCTAGAATTCTAACTATATTTACTTTCTCTAATGAACATCGTTAGCAACAATAAAAATGGTAGACATGCTTTTATTTAATTAGCCTACATTTTGTTAGGTAGGCCTATAGGCCTCTTCAATTCACCTCCACTTAGCTGATCCTTGGAACATCTCTGTACAGAGCTCATAAGGGGAGCGTAGGGTCAACTGATGGTCAACAGCTGTACACTGCTATTCGTCATGAATGACAACAATACTGCTCATGTGAGTAGCTTCAAGAAGAACTGATTTCAAATCGGACAAAAAGAACACTCTGTTTCTGACAAGGTGTTGTGAGGAGATCAGTAATGTGGAGGAGGGGGGGGACTGAATAGAAATACAAACAAAAACTCCAACTCACCACAATCACCGAAAATGGCTTTTCCTCCATGCTTCAGTCAGTGGGCGCTTTCAAGTGGAGGGACCTCTTCCTCTTTCGTGACGATGTGGTCTATGCTGCTGTGTGTCTCTTTTTGGGACTTGTCTTCTTCTGGACACTGGTGTGTTTCAGTAGCAGCAGCTGGCGTGCGGCTTCGCCCCGTTGCTCACTCGATTCCCTTGTTTCAGACCGCAGCTGAAGTGGCGTCTTTGCTTTGTGTTAATTCTCCCCTAATCCCGGAACGTTTCTATGCTGTGAAACAGACATGTGACAAGGAGGGGAGTGGAGGCAAAACTTTAAGTACCTTTCCCAATTTCAAACAATTTCATCACTGGAAAAATTTAACTTTTGTCCTTCCCTGTCTAAATGTTCAGGACACTTGTTTTTATCTGAGCACCAGTGATGCTGATATCTCTCCAGATAGGAGAGAAAACTAGATGAGCATTTTCCTGAAAACCCATCACTGAAACAATGTGCTATTGTACAAACAGATGACTCTACTGTTGGTTAAAAAAACTCTGACTTCTCATTGACTGCACATTGCACAACAAGTGCAGAGAGCAGTAATCAAAATTAACCCAAGAACATGGGAAATTCACAGTGTATATAAATACTTCTCAGCATAAATTGGTTTGTAACTTCATTTGGCATTTTTCCATTCGATTCAAGTATGTAACAAATGTTAAATTGTTCAACTCAAACACTATATTTGGAGCACTTTGAAATACATGTGGCTACTCTCTGTATCAGGGGAGGACTGTTAATCCTATAAACAAAATCATTTCATGGGAAAATGCAAAGAAAATCACTATAGCAAAAATGTGTTAAATTGAATTACTCAACAACATGACAATACAATTTATCTAAGTATTATTACAGCATTTTTTAAATATTAAATAAAAAAAGGCTTCCAGGAAATATGGGCATTATAAAGCTACTATGCCCATTTATCCTTAAGGGGGAGAAGGAATGAAGTAACACACAGTTAACATATTTAAGCTGATCTATATCTATTTAACCTGTTTTTCAAGTACTGTTGACACATCTTTTTGATGTTTTTGAGTAGGTACAATGTTATATAATATATCCGGAACTTAATCCAAACATAGCCTACTTCTGAAGCCAGGACCCTCAGGCAAAACAACATAATATGACAGTTGTAACTTGTAGCTTTACCAGTTTCACATCTCCCAGGTCATACTTGTCTACAGTATTTTACACTCGCCAGGTCTTAACCTCTTCAGCCAAGTCTTAACCTCTTCAGCCAAGTCTTAACCTCTTCAGCCAAGTCTTAACCTCTTCAGCCAAGTCTTAACCTCTTCAGCCAAGTCTTAACCTCTTCAGCCAAGTCTTAACCTCTTCAGCCAAGTCTTAACCTCTTCAGCCAAGTCTTAACCTCTTCAGCCAAGTCTTAACCTCTTCAGCCAAGTCTTAACCTCTTCAGCCAAGTCTTAACCTCTTCAGCCAAGTCTTAACCTCTTCAGCCAAGTCTTAACCTCTTCAGCGTCAATGCTTTGGGAGTCTGTTGACCTGACATACCACAGTGTGGTAGAATGCCAAGGCTACTTAGTTAGTCTTGTCCTCAGTTTAACTCAGCAAATGTGAGTGTGACCAACTGACCATTATATTACACTGCCCAGTAGACTATATTCATCATACTACTAAAATATATTTATGCTACAAAGTACTACTTTAAAAAAATTATTTTGTCTTAGTGTTTGAGGGACATACATCAAATCCAAATCATAAACATGACCACAGCAATTCAGCAAAGGCACTTTCTACCACAGGCCTACTTCTCTATCAACACTACATCAAGAGCATGCTGTAAAAAGGTTTGCCAAATATAGCTCCCGTTCAAATGTAACGCAGAGATAAATCAAACATGCTCCGTGGCCAAATGTTGAACCCAATGCAACAAAGAAACATTTAAACATTGATAAAAAAACATGTCTTACCATCACAGAAGTAGCAATGCCCCTCAAAGAGAACAAGGGTTGGGTTTTACCAGATAGCGTAGGCTTTAAAAGGAACTCCTAGATAAAATAGGATGTCAGGCTCAACGGTGAGAACCAACTGGTCTGCAGAGTGTACCGTTCTGTAACTATCCCACGCTCTCCACACAGTTAGTTCTGTTAATTTCCCTTAGGTCTGCTCCAGTAGTACATATAAGTGTTGCGCCACAACCATTGGAAACCCCTGGGAGGAGTAAAAAGGGGTTATTGGTGGAAAAATACAGGTCTGGTCTCCTTTCTTGTGTTCTCAATCTGAACACCCATTGCCGAGAATGAGTAGACTATGTCCAAATCATCTATTTATTTCTTTGACTGACCTATATCTAACTGCATCGATGTAGAAATGTTCCTGCTGACAAAGTAAAAAGGATAAACTAGGCAGTGATTAAGCCTAGGGTTTCTTAGAATATTAGGAAACAATTTACAACATGATCATAACTGTGTAATTATTATTAAGAACAGTGACAAGTTGTTATTTGTCATTGTAACACTGTACACCAAATTCAGTCACAGAAGTATGTTCTACAAATCTAAAAAGTAGCTTAATTTAAACTGTTTTAAGTATAATAATAAATAAATAAATCTAATAATACATATTACATTGTACTTACAAGAATAATTAGGCCACACAACACTAACAGTGCAGTTCATCTATAGGCCAACATGCCCATATGTGACCGACCACCTAGATTTGGTCTTTTGTAGCAAAATTGTGTATTTTACATCGTCTAAAAGTAGAGACTCATGAGATACAAAATGTTATATCATACACCACACATTCCCAGTGGGTCAGAAGTTTACATACACTCAATTAGTATTTGGTAACATTACCTTTAAATTGTGTAACTTAGGTTAAACATTTCAGGTAGCCTTCCACAAGCTTCCCACAATAAGTTGGGTGAATTTTGGCCCAGTCCTCATGAAGAGCTGGTGTAACTGAGTCCGGTTTGTATGCCTCCTTGCTCGAATATGCTTTTTCAGTTCTGCACACACATTTTCTATAGGATTGAGGTCAGAGCTTTGTAATGGCCACTCCAATACCTTGACTTTGTTGTCCTCAAGCGATTTTGCCACAACATTGGAAGTATGCTTGGGGTCATTGTCCATTTGGAAGACCCATTTGCGACCAAGTTTTAACTTCCTGACTGATGTCTTGAGATGTTGCTTTAATATATCCACATAATTTTCTCTCCTCATGATGCCATCTATTGTCCTGCAGTCCTGCAGCAAAGCACCCCCACAACATGATGCTGCCACCCCCATACTTCACGGTTGGGATGGTCTTCTTCAGCTTGCAAGCCTCCCACTTTTTCCTCCAAACATAACGGTGGTCATTATGGCCAAACGGTTCTATTTTTGTTTCAGTACCATCTTTGTCCCCATGTGCAGTTGCAAACCATAGTCTGGCTTTTTTATGGCGGTTTTGGAGCAGTGACTTCTTCCTTGCTGATCGGCCTTTCAGATTATGTCGATATAGGACTCGTTTTACTGTGGATAACGAAACTTTTGTACCCGTTTCCTCCAGCATCTTCACAATGTCCTTTGCTGTTTTGCACTTTTCGCACCAAAGTACGTTCATCTCTAAGAGACAGAACGCGTCTCCTTTCTGGGCGCTATGACAGCTGAGTGGTCTCATGGTGTTTATACTTGCGTACTATTGTTTCTACAGATGAACATGGTACCTTCAGGCATTTGGAAATTGCTCCCAAGGATGAACCAGGCTTGTGGAGGTCGACAATTATTTTTCGGAGGTCTTGGCTGATTTCTTTTGATTTTCCCATGATGTCAAGAAAAGAGGCACCGAGTTTGAAGGTAGGCCTTGGAATACATCCACAGGTACACCTCCAATTGACTCAAATTATGTCAATTACCCTATCAGAAGCTTCTAAAGCCATGACATCATTTTCTGGAATTTTCCAAGCTGTTTAATGGCACAGTCAACTTAGTGTATGTAAACTTCTGACCCACTGTAATTGTGATACAGTGAATTATAAGTGAAATAATCTGTCTGTAAACAATTGTTGGAAGAATTACTTGTGTCATACACAAAGTACATGTCCTAACCGACTTGCCAAAACTATAGTTCGTTAACAAGAAATTTGTGGAGTGGTTGAAAAACAAGTTTTAATGACTCCAACCTAAGTGTATGTAAACTTCCGACTTTAACTGTACATTACACCTAATCTCGTTCCTGACACTTCCGCTCAAATACACGGAAGGTCTGTAGGACAAACCAATCAAACGTGGCCTTCATTAGTTAGTGTTAGGTTTAAAAATCTAATTTTAAGAAGATTTTTACCTTCATTTAACTAGGCAAGTCAGTTAAGAAGAAATTCTTATTTACAATGACGGCCTACCCCAGCCCGGACAACGCTGGACCAATTGTGCACCTCCCTATGGGACTCCCAATCACGGCCGGTTGTGATATAGCCTGGGATGCAGTGCCTTAGAACACTGCGCCACTCGAGAGTAGAGGTCGACCGATTATGATTTTTCAACGCCGATACCGATACTGATTATTGGAGGACCAAAAAAGCCGATAGCGATTAAATCGGCCGATTTTTTTTGTTTTAAAATGTGTAATCATGACAACAATTACAACAATACTGAATGAACACTTATTTTAACTTAATATAATACATCAATACAATCAATTTATCCTCAAGTAAATAATGAAACATGTTCAATTTGGTTTAAATAATGCAAAAACAAAGTGTTGGAAAAGAAAGTAAAAGTGCAATATGTGCTATGTAAGCAAGCTAACGTTTCAGTTCCTTGCTCAGAACATGAGAACATATTCCAGACATGAGTCTTCAATATTCCCAGGTAAGACATTTTAGGTTGTAGTTATTATAGGAATTATAGGACTATTTCCCTCTATACCATTTGTATTTCATTAACCGTTGACTATTAGATGTTCTTATAGGCACTTTAGTATTGCCAGTGTAAGAGTATAGCTTCCGTCCCTCTCCTCGCTCCTCCCTGGGCTCGAAGCAGCAACATAACGACAACAGCCACCCTCGAAGCAGCGTTACCCATGCAGAGCAAGGGGAACAACTACTAGAAGGCTCAGAGCGAGTGACGTGTGAAACGCTATCAGCGCGCGCTAACTAGCTAGCCATTTTACTTCGGTTACACCAGCCTCATCTCGGGAGTTGATAGGCTTGAAGTCATAAACAGCGCAATGCTTGACGCACAATGAAGAGCTGCTGGCAAAACGCACAAAAGTGCTGTTTGAATTCATGTTTACGCGCCTGCTTCTGCCTACCACAGCTCAATCAGATACTTAAGATACTTGTATGCTCAGTCAGATTATATGTAACGCAGGACACGCTAGATAATATCTAGTAATATCATCAACCATGTGTAGTTAATTAGTGATTGTGATTGATTGTTTTTTATAAGATAAGTTTAATGCTAGCTAGTAACTTATCTTGGCTTACTGCATTCGCGTAACAGGCAATCTCCTTGTGGAGTGCAACGAGAGAGAGGCAGGTCGTTATTGCGTTGGACTAGTTAACTGTAAGGTTGTAAGATTGAATCCCCCGAGCTGACAAGGTGAAAATCTGTCGTACTGCCCCTGAACGAGGCAGTTAACCCACTGTTCCTAGGCCGTCATTGAAAATAAGAATGTGTTACTAACTTACTTGCCTAGTTAAATAAACTTACTTGCCTATAAAAAATAAATATATATTTTTTTTTTTAATTGGCAAATCGGCACGCAAAAATACAGATTTCCGTATGTCATGAAAACTTTAAATCGGTCCTAATTAATTGGCCATTCCGATTAATCGGTCGACCTCTATTCGAGAGCCCCAATATAAATTGTGGAAATGGGCAAGGTTAAGCCATAATTATGACTTTTTGACTGTGTTAAGTAGTAACCATGACAAATACTTTACTCAGTAAAAGTAATTCCTATAGAATTCTATGGTCACTCCCCCTAAGGACAACTTTGAATGGCTGATATCCCAGGTTAGATGTGCTGTGTGCGCAATAGCCTGGGGACAACATTACACCAAGAAACACTTACCTTGATGAAAGCCCCCAACCTAAAGAAATTGAAAGTGTATTTTCTTCTGGAACCAAGTTACATGTTCCTCAGTACACAAACACAATGCTGGGCCTAGTCACATTGACCCACTCCCCTGCTGAAAGATCAGCAACAAAATGTTGGCACCATTGTAACAGGTTATAATCAAGCCCTGGTCTCCAGCATGGGAACAGAAGAGGAATAGCTTGTGTGGTAGTCTCAAATTGGACTACCCCAAATCATCTTGTTTCTCACACACACACACACACACACACACACACACACACACACACACACACACACACACACACACACACACACACACACACACACACACACACACACACACACACAAATGCAAGCTTTGCAGGTCCATCAACCCTTTTGAATACCTCTCACACTCTACAGTAACATGTGGATCATGAGAGAACATAAATCAGCAGAATGTTAATACTTAGTTTGAAGTTAGAAACATTCATTCATAACACATCTATAAAGACTATATCGCATGAAGCAATACTTAATTTAAAGTCAGACCCCTTTGGTCATTTATAACACATACATAGAGGCTGAATTATGTAAACACAAATGTATTAACACTTAGGGAATTATCACTAACAGCTAAAACAAATAAACACAAGATATGTTCAAACTATGCATTTCCTTTTATTTTTACATTTTAAAACAATACAAATACATTGAGTTCTTAAAAGTTCAGCAATGCAATGACATTGAACATTACACAGGGCTGTGAATAGTGTAGCTTGTCAAATGGATTAAATTGTGTTTTTTTTGCTAATCAATCTAAACACAATACCCCTGAATGACAATACCCCTGAATGACAATACTCCTGAATGACAATACCCCTGAATGAGCAATTTTTTTATTTAATCCATTTAAGAATAAGATTGTAATGCAACAAAATGTGGAAAAACTGAAGGGTCTGAATACTTCCCGAAGGCATTGTATATATTTTTAGGAACTCAGTTGGGGTCTCAACTTAATGTTTAGAGTTTTAATAGTAGAATACTATTAAAGGTGCGGTTTTGAAATTTGGTTGTGCATCAGAAGTTTTTCTCTTGTCAGTCACTAACAGTCACTCAATAAGCCATGTAAGTTAGTCTAGCCAGCTACAGTATCTAAACTTGTAGTAATCATGAACGAATACCGACCGGGCACACAGGGCACGTGCCCAGAGCCCCTGACCTCCAGGGGGCCCCATTAATTTTTTTAGTCACTCAGATATCATATTAACATGGCATAAGTCATAGCAAAGTGTGTAGAATTGCAGGAAATTGTTTTGCCCACAAGGTGAAGGAGGTCCACCAATAAAATCTCACTTAGGGCCTACCAAAAAGGGGCATGTTTTAAAAACATGAGCTTGGATCACAGGAAAACACTACATTTCTGAAAAAGTTTAAGAACATCAGACATAGACCATATCTATGAGATCATCAGGTCCTAGATACACTTGCCGGGAACACATCTTCTTTAATGCTCCCTTTTCTGAGTAGACCTTTGCTTAGGCCAACTTATCGATATTGAGATGGCTCATGTTCGGGAAGAAAGATGACTGTATATTCAGGAGGAATTGTGGGAGTAATGACCAAAGGTCAACATCTAGCCTGATAACTACGTATTTGCAAATAGGCCAGTGGTTCCTTGTTAAGTCAACTTGTATCACTCTAATTAAAAGGTGTAGTGAGCCAGCTAAGCTGAAATATCCATAACGATAGTTCATTTTGTGTAAATAGCACCAAGTGGGTCTAGCTGTTCGGCTCTTGCCATTTAAAAACAATAATATATTCTAACAATGGGATCAATTTTGGCTTTGGTTAGGATTAGCCTATAGAAGAATGAGTGGAGTATGCATGCCGGTGTCTGCCATCACATCAAGCAGATTAATTCATATTAAGTGGGCAGGTTCTAAAACTCACTTGACCTATATTGTCCTATAGCCTCTTCATAGCCAATTGTAGGCTAAGTGGTATAGTGGAATTCAGCAAATCCCATTACTCTTATCCTAAGCAATGGCAGGAAAAGCAGTAATGACAATCTGCTATGGTATGATTGGCCTCCTCCTACTGTCTCTGTAGCTACATGATACTAAACCTCCTCCCCTGCCCTCCACCCACTGCCCCATAGATAGCACTGGGGCTCACACTACAGATCCTCACTGCTGTTTGTTGGGCTAGGGCTAAATATGGCTTTAGGTTTTGAGAGAGTTCACTAAAACTAAATCCAACCAGCTACGTGTGAAATTGGGAAAGACATTCTAGATACACTTGAAAAGTTATTTTCGTAGTAATTACTGGCATTATTATCAGTTGTGTTGTTTCGCTTCTCCTTTATATCCCCTCTGTTATGTCTGAGTGTGTAAGAGGACACACTACTTCACCAGAGACAGATATAGGCCTAGACCTAGTGTCAGTTTCCTGGTATAGTGGAGATGTACAAAGTATTGAATTTCACTATTCTGGAGTTTCTGGTTTATGCTAAGGATGAGTGACATCCAACTGGTGTCTGAATATGAAGCAAGTTACTCACTGGACTTGAGTAAACATCAATGAACATCTATAAACATTGTGGTCTGGCTGTAATACGGCAAAGCAGCTTCTCGTTGGATTTTTCACTTTTCACTGGGTGAAAACACTAAGCCAAACTCTACTCCAGTCCACCTGACTATAACAGAAAAAGTTCAAAATACACTACTTTGCACTGTGGTAAAAAAAAGTATGAGAAACATGTCATGTTTAATTTCATGTTACTCAACAAATAAAATGGGTTACATAAACAAGATGGAAATGTCTGTTTCAGGCCCTGTGGGGTGGGGCGGTTGAATGACCTATCGTTGAATTAACAGTGATGACATATGTGAGTAATTTCAAGAAGAAGCTAGGTGTATGTCACACGTCACTAGTTCACAGGATAGGTATTTGAAGATCATTCTTTTGTAGAACTTCCTTCTGGAACATGTGAACTTTCATGTGCCTTAATAACAAACTTTTATGCCATCTGTAAATACGAATAAAATTGTTAAAATTACGAACCTAGTTGGTTTTGCAATGGAAAAAGTCAGGAGCGGGACAGAAGGTACACTGGCAATACTAAAGTGCCTATAAGAACATCCAATAGTCAAAGGTTAATGAAATACAAATGCTATAGAGAGAAATAGTCCTATAATTCCTTTAATAACTACAACCTAAAACTTCTTACCTGGGAATATTGAAGACTCATGTTAAAAGGAACCACCAGCTCTCAGCAAGGAACTTAAACGTTAGCTTTCTTATATGGCACATATTGCACTTTTACTTTCTTCTCCAACACTTTGTTTTTGCATTATTTAAACCAAATTGAACATGCTTCATTGTTTATTTGAGGCTAAATTGATTTTATTGATGTATTATATTAAGTTAAAATAAGTGTTCATTCAGTATTGTTGTAATTACAAATAAATAAAAACAATCGGCTAATTAATCGCTATCGGTGTTTTTGATCCTCCAATAATCGGTGTCGGTATCGGCGTTGAAAAATCATAATCGGTCGACCTCTAGTAAGAACATCTCCACCCCGCTGATCCTCAACACTGGGGCCCCACAAGGGTGCGTTCTCAGCCCTCTCCTGTACTCCCTGTTCACCCAGGATTGGTTTAAGGTGGAGATATGGTTCTTCTGTTGCAGTCATGCACAATGTTCTTGGTTGGTCATCAATCGTTAAGATAATTGAAAGGAACATGCTTATTTTATTTCATAATATACATAATTTAAAACGGCCAAGTTCTATTCACAACGGTATTCAGTTGGTAAGAGACAGACATTCCGTAAATACTAGGAATAGATTGTCCACCATCTATGCTTTGTCCTGACAGAAAAGAGAAATAAGCAAAAGAACATTTTGATTTAGAGCAATAAAGAAATTGAATAAATTAACTGAGCAAACCAGAATCCTTTCAATATATACATTTAAACATGATTTTAAAACGATTTAAATATAATACATAAAAATGTTGTGGGACTATCGTAGATGAAGAATCAATATTTTTTTAGATTGAGTATTTATTGGGTCATTATGTTAGTATATTATCTATGTTTGTATTAGTGTGTTATATGTGGAAATGTGTTCGTATTATAAATTGCATTTGAATGTTTAAGGACTCTTGGAAGATTAGTCCAATTTTGGGGACCAAAAGAGATCCAAATCAAATAAAAAATCAATCATGACTGCGTGGCCATGCACACCTCCAAGTCAATCATCAAGTTTGCAGACGACACTACAGTGGTAGGCTTGATTACCAACAACTATGAGACGGTCTACAGGGATGAGGTGAAGGCCCTCGGAGTGTGGTGTCAGGAAAATAACCTCACACTCAACGTCAACAAAACAAAGGAGATGACAGTGGACTTCAGGAAAGAGCAGAGCGAGCAGCCCCGTATCCACATCGACGGGACAGTAGTGGAGAAGGTGGAAAGTTTTAAGTTCCTCTGCGTACACATCACGGACAAACTGAAATGGTCCACCCACACAGACAGCGTGGTGAAGAAGGCGCAGCGGCGCGTCTTCAACCTTAGGAAGCTGAAGAAATTTGTCTTGCCAGCAAAATCACTGACAAACTTTAACAGATGCACAATCGAGAGCATCCTGTCGGGCTGTATCACTGCCTGGTACGGCAACTGCTACGCCCACAACCATAACGCTCTCTAGAGGGTAGTGAGGTCTGCACCACGCATCACTGGGGGCAAACTACCTCCCCTCCAGGACACCTACACCACCCGATGTCACAGGAAGGCCAAAAAGATCATCAAGGACAACAACCACCCGAGCCACTGCCCGTTCACCCAGCTATCATGCAGAAGGCGAGGTCAGTACAGGTGCATCAGAGCGGGGACCAAGAGACTGAAAGACTGAGAAACAGCTTCTATCTCAAGGCCATCAGACTGTTAAACAGTCATCACTAACATTGAGTGGCTGCTGCCAACCTACTGACTGATCTCTAGCCACTTTAATAATGAAACATTTATGTAATAAATGTATCACTAGCCACTTTAAACAATGCCACTTTATATAATGTTTACATACCCTACATTACTCATCTCATATGTATATACTGTACTCTATACCATCTACTGCATCTTGCCTATACCGTTTGGCCATCGCTCATTCATATATTTTTATGTACATATTCTCATTTATTCCTTTACACTTGTGTGTACAATGTAGTTGTTGTGAAATTGTTACTTGTGAGATATTACTGCATGGTCGGAACTAGAAGCAGTAGCATTTCGCTACGCTCGCATTAACATCTGCTAACCATGTGTATGTGACAAATAAAATTAGATTTGATCAGTCTAAGTCCTATCATCAACTGATTTGAGCCAGTGTATGGCTGTGGATTGACTGCATTGTTTGAATGTAATGTTGGCATGTTGACAGTTAATTAGAAAAAGTTATGGAATCATTCCTCTAAAACAGGCTGGTTATTCTAATGTTTGACTTTCAGTCTGATGAGGGTATACTTTCATACCAGCATGAATGACAATGCTAAACAAGAAAGACATTTTAAATTTTGAGGCAGCAAAACATGGATGTTGGCCTATATAAAAAAATACATGGTACCTGCTACTACTCATAATACTCCATGCCTGGCATTCTGAGATGCCCTCTCATACCAGTCTGGTTCGTTGTGAGATATGCACCGTTAACACCATCCCAAAAACAACAATGAAATATTTGGGCGCAAAAGCACACATTGGACACTGCAGTCTCCCTTCAGTTTAATTATAGAGCTTTGGGAAATTTCCATTAGGGCCTACAGTGCTGTGTCTGTCCGTCTCTCACCCATCCTTCATCTTGGGCGTCTTCCTACAATGCAGTAGTGAGTGTCACGGAGACACTCTCCTCATTCACACACTGTGATAACTGAAATGTAGGCTACTCAATAGGTCTAGGCTACACGCTGTATTCGGATTCATTTCATGGTTTTGATTTAGTGCATTGTCGAGTTATAATGCGGCCTTATGTAAGAGTAGACTACTTGTGTCGTAGCATAACTAGTGGCACAATCCAAATGATATGATACAAATTAGGCCTACTACAAATGTCTTTGATTTAGGCCTATATCAACCATGTTTATGTAACAGGTCTTCAGCATAGTGCAGGGTAAGGTTTAATAAAGGCAGTGTAGCACTTACAGTGCCTTCATAAAGTATTCATTTGATAACACTTGACTTATTCCACATTTTTCCGTGTTACAGCACGTGTCATACTCATTCCACTGAGGGCCAAGTGTGTGGGTTTTTGCTCCTCCTTGTACTTGATTGATGAATTAAGGTGACTAATTAGTAAGGAACTCCCCTCACCTGGTTGTCTAGGTCTTAATCGAAAGGAAAAACCAAAAACCAGCAGAAACTCGTCCCTCCGTGGAATGAGTTTGTCACCCCTGTACACAGCCTGAATTCAGAATGGATTCCATTTATTTTTACCCCATAATGACAAAGTGAAAACATGTTTTTAGATATTTTTGCAAATGTATTGAAAATTAAATACAGAAACATCTCATTTACATAAGTATTCACACCCCTGTGTCAATACATGTTAGAATCACCTTGGGCAGTGATTACAGCTGTAAGTCTAAGAGTGTTGCATACCTGAAATGTACAATATTTGGACATTGTTATTCTTCAAGCTCTGTCAAGTTGGTTGTTTATCATTGCTAAACAACCATTTTCAAGTCATGACATACATTTTAAAGCCGATTTAAGTCAAAATTGTAAATAGGCCACTCAGGAACAATGTCGTCTTGGTAAACAACTTCAGTGAATATTTGCCTAGTCTTATAGGTTATTGTCCTGCTGAAAGAAGAATGTGTCTCTCGGTGTCTGTTGGAAAGCAAACTGAACTAGGATTTTGCCTGTGCTTAGCTCTATTCCATTTATTATACGTTTTTTTTAACTCCCTCGTCTTTGCCGATGACAAGCATACCCATAACATGATGCACCCCTCCAACATGCTTGAAAATATGAAGAGTGGTCCTCAGTGATGTTGGATTTATTCAGGACAAAAAGTTTGCAGTTTTACTTTAGTGCATTCTTGCAAACAGAATGCATTTTCTGGAATATTTGTATTCTGTACAAGCTTCCTTCTTTTCACTCTATCATTTAGGTTAGTATTGTGGAGTACCTAAATGTTGTTGATCGATCCTCAGTTCTCTTATCTCAGCCATTAAACTCTTTCTGATTTAAAGTAATCGTAAAGTCAGTCATTTAAAGTCATCGTGAAATCCCTAAGGGATTTCCTTCCTCACCGGCAAATGCCTGTATCTTTGTAGTGATTGGGTGTATATGTTTTGTAAATTTCATTTAACCTTTATTTAACTAGGCAAGTCAGTTAAGAAGAAATTCTTATTTAAAATGAAGGCCTACCCCGGCCAAACCTTAACCCGGATGACGCTTGGCCAACTGTGCACCGCCCTATGGGACGCCCAATCACGGCGGTTGTGATACAGCATGGAATTGAACCAGGGTCTGTAGTGATGCCTCTAGCAAATCAAATCAAATTTTATTTGTCACATACACATGGTTAGCAGATGTTAATGCGAGTGTAGCGAAATGCTTGTGCTTCTAGTTCCGACAATGCAGTAATAACGAACAAGTAATCTAACTAACAATTCCAAAAAACTACTGTCTTATACACAGTGTAAGGGGATAAAGAATATGTACATAAGGATATATGAATGAGTGATGGTACAGAGCAGCATAGGCAAGATACAGTAGATGATATCGAGTACAGTATAACATATGAGATGAGTATGTAAACAAAGTGGCATAGTTAAAGTGGCTAGTGATACATGTATTACATAAGGATGCAGTCGATGATATAGAGTACAGTATATACGTATGCATATGAGATGAATAATGTAGGGTAAGTAACATTATATAAGGTAGCATTGTTTAAAGTGGCTAGTGGTATATTTACATCATTTCCCATCAATTCCCATTATTAAAGTGGCTGGAGTTGAGTCAGTGTCATTGACAGTGTGTTGGCAGCAGCCACTCAATGTTAGTGGTGGCTGTTTAACAGTCTGATGGCCTTGAGATAGAAGCTGTTTTTCAGTCTCTCGGTCCCAGCTTTGATGCACCTGTACTGACCTCGCCTTCTGGATGACAGCGGGGTGAACAGGCAGTGGCTCGGGTGGTTGATGTCCTTGATGATCTTTATGGCCTTCCTGTAGCATCGGGTGGTGTAGGTGTCCTGGAGGGCAGGTAGTTTGCCCCCGGTGATGCGTTGTGCAGACCTCACTACCCTCTGGAGAGCCTTACGGTTGAGGGTGGTGCAGTTGCCATACCAGGCGGTGATACAGCCCGCCAGGATGCTCTCGATTGTGCATCTGTAGAAGTTTGTGAGTGCTTTTGGTGACAAGCCAAATTTCTTCAGCCTCCTGAGGTTGAAGAGGCGCTGCTGCGCCTTCTTCACAATGCTGTCTGTGTGAGTGGACCAATTCAGTTTGTCTGTGATGTGTATGCCGAGGAACTTAAAACTTGCTACCCTCTCCACTACTGTTCCATCGATGTGGGTAGGGGGGTGTTCCCTCTGCTGTTTCCTGAAGTCCACAATCATCTCCTTAGTTTTGTTGACGTTGAGTGTGAGGTTATTTTCCTGACACCACACTCCGAGGGCCCTCACCTCCTCCCTGTAGGCCGTCTCGTCGTTGTTGGTAATCAAGCCTACCACTGTTGTGTCGTCCGCAAACTTGATGATTGAGTTGGAGGCGTGCGTGGCCACACAGTCGTGGGTGAACAGGGAGTACAGGAGAGGGCTCAGAACGCACCCTTGTGGG
Organism: Oncorhynchus kisutch; assembly: GCF_002021735.2. Taxonomy (NCBI): domain Eukaryota; kingdom Metazoa; phylum Chordata; class Actinopteri; order Salmoniformes; family Salmonidae; genus Oncorhynchus; species Oncorhynchus kisutch. The sequence goes on from NC_034203.2 coordinate 20,953,676, forward strand.
GCCCCAGTGTTGAGGATCAGCGGGGAGGAGATGTTGTTGCCTACCCTCACCACCTGGGGGCGGCCCGTCAGGAAGTCCAGTGCCCAGTTGCACAGGGCGGGGTCGAGACCCAGGGTCTCGAGCTTGATGACGAGCTTGGAGGGTACTATGGTGTTGAATGCCGAGCTGTAGTCGATGAACAGCATTCTCACATAGGTATTCCTCTTGTCCAGATGGGTTAGGGCAGTGTGCAGTGTGGTTGAGATTGCATCGTCTGTGGACCTATTTGGGCGGTAAGCAAATTGGAGTGGGTCTAGGGTGTCAGGTAGGGTGGAGGTGATATGGTCCTTGACTAGTCTCTCAAAGCACTTCATGATGACGGATGTGAGTGCTACGGGGCGGTAGTCGTTTAGCTCAGTTACCTTAGCTTTCTTGGGAACAGGAACAATGGTGGCCCTCTTGAAGCATGTGGGAACAGCAGACTGGTATAGGGATTGATTGAATATGTCCGTAAACACACCGGCCAGCTGGTCTGCGCATGCTCTGAGGGCGCGGCTGGGGATGCCATCTGGGCCTGCAGCCTTGCGAGGGTTAACACGTTTAAATGTCTTACTCACCTCGGCTGCAGTGAAGGAGAGACCGCATGTTTTCGTTGCAGGCCGTGTCAGTGGCACAGTATTGTCCTCAAAGCGGGCAAAAAAGTTATTTAGTCTGCCTGGGAGCAAGACATCCTGGTCCGTGACTGGGCTGGATTTCTTCCTGTAGTCCGTGATTGACTGTAGACCCTGCCACATGCCTCTTGTGTCTGAGCCGTTGAATTGAGATTCTACTTTGTCTCTGTACTGGCGCTTAGCTTGTTTGATAGCCTTGCGGAGGGAATAGCTGCACTGTTTGTATTCGGTCATGTTACCAGACACCTTGCCCTGATTAAAAGCAGTGGTTCGCGCTTTCAGTTTCACACGAATGCTGCCATCAATCCACGGTTTCTGGTTAGGGAATGTTTTAATCGTTGCTATGGGAACGACATCTTCAACGCACGTTCTAATGAACTCGCACACCGAATCAGCGTATTCGTCAATGTTGTTATCTGACGCAATACGAAACATCTCCCAGTCCACGTGATGGAAGCAGTCTTGGAGTGTGGAGTCAGCTTGGTCAGACCAGCGTTGGACAGACCTCAGCGTGGGAGCCTCTTGTTTTAGTTTCTGTCTGTAGGCAGGGATCAACAAAATGGAGTCGTGGTCAGCTTTTCCGAAAGGGGGGCGGGGCAGGGCCTTATATGCGTCGCGGAAGTTAGAGTAACAATGATCCAAGGTCTTTCCACCCCTGGTTGCGCAATCGATATGCTGATAAAATTTAGGGAGTCTTGTTTTCAGATTAGCCTTGTTAAAATCCCCAGCTACAATGAATGCAGCCTCCGGATAAATCGTTTCCAGTTTGCAGAGAGTTAAATAAAGTTAGTTCAGAGCCATCGATGTGTCTGCTTGGGGGGGGATATATACGGCTGTGATTATAATCGAATAGAATTCTCTTGGTAGATAATGCGGTCTACATTTGATTGTGAGGAATTCTAAATCAGGTGAACAGAAGGATTTGAGTTCCTGTATGTTTCTTTCATCACACCATGTCACGTTGGCCATAAGGCATACGCCCCCGCCCCTCTTCTTACCAGAAAGATGTTTGTTTCTGTCGGCGCGATGCGTGGAGAAACCCGTTGGCTGCACCGCTTCGGATAGCGTCTCTCCGGTGAGCCACGTTTCCGTGAAGCAAAGAACGTTACAGTCTCTGATGTCCCTCTGGAATGCTACCCTTGCTCGGATTTCATCAACCTTGTTGTCGGGAGACTGGACATTGGCAAGAAGAATGCTAGGGAGTGGTGCACGGTGTGCCCGTCTCCGGAGTCTGACCAGAAGACCGCCTCGTTTCCCTCTCTTTCGGAGTCGTTTTTTTGGGTCGCTGCATAGGAACCACTCCGTTGTACTGTTTGTAAGGCAGAACACAGGATCCGCGTCGCGAAAAACATATTCTTGGTCGTACTGATGGTGAGTTGACGCTGATCTTATATTCAGTAGTTCTTCTCGACTGTATGTAATGAAACCTAAGATGACCTGGGGTACTAATGTAAGAAATAACACGTAAAAAAACAAAAAACTGCATAGTTTCCTAGGAACGCGAAGCGAGGCGGCCATCTCTGTCGGCGCCGGAAGCACTGAGATGCAGTGCGTTAGACTGCTGAGCCACTCGGGAGAATTGGTGTATTGATACACCATCCAAAGTGTAATTAATATGCTCCATGCTCAAAGGGATATTCAATGTCTGCTTATTTTTTAATATATTTTTTTACCCATCTACCAATAAGTGCCCTTCTTTGCGAGGCAGGAAAACCTCCCTGGTCTTTGTGGTTGAATCTGTGTTTGAAATTCACTGCTTGACTGAGGGACCTTACAGATCATTGTATGTGTGGGGTACAGAGATGAAGTAGTTATTCAAAAATCATGTTAAGTCCATGCAACATATTATGTGACTTGTTAAGCCAATTTTTTATCCTGAACATATTTAGGTTTGCCATAACAAAGGAGTTGAATACTTATTGACTAAAAGACATTTCAGCTTTTAATTTTTTATGAATTTGTAAACACTGTTAAAAACATAATTACACTTATAATTTGGGGTATTGTGTGTAAGTCAGTGACACAAACTCTCAATTTAATCAATTTTAAACTAAGGCTCTAAAAACAAAATGTGGAAAAAGTCAAAGGGTATGAAAATTTCTGAAGGCACTGTATCTGTATGACTTTAGTTCCACAATACAGGCCTAGGCTAGGCCTAATTCTGGTTTCACACTGCTTTGTGAAAACATAATACAGTACCAGTCAACATTTTGGACACACCTACTTATTCAAGGGTTTTTCTTTATTTGTACTATTTTCTACATTGTAGAATAATAGTGAAGACATCAAAACTATAACATAATACATATGGAATCATGTACAGTAGTAACAATTAAAAAAGTGCTAAACAAATCAAAATATATATTTATATTTGAGATTCTTCAAAGTATCCAACCTTTGTCTTGATGCCAGCTTTGCACACTCTTGACATTCTCTCAACCAGCTTCACCTGGAATGCTTTCCCAACGGTCTTGAAGGAGTTCCCACATATGCTGAGCAGTTGTTGGCTGCTTTCCCTTCACTCTGCGGTCCAACTCAGTGTGCCTTGAATTCTAAATACAGCACTGACAGTCTCACCAGCAAAGCAACCCCACACCATAACACATCCTCCTCCATGCTTCACGGTGAGAACTACACATGCGGAGATCATCCATTCACCTACTCTGCATCTCACAAAGACATGGCAGTTGGAACCAAAAATCTCAAATTTGGACTCATCAGACCAAAGGACAGATTTCTACCGGTCTAATGTCCATTGCTCATGTTTCTTGGCCCAAGCAAGTCTGTTATTATTATTGGTGTCCTTTGGTAGTGGTTTCTTTGCAGCAATTCGGCCATGAAGGACCGATTCACGCAGTATCCTCTGAACAGTTGATGTTGAGATGTGTCTGTTACTTGAACTTTGTGAAGCATTTGTTTGGGCTGCAATCTGAGGTGCAGTTAACTCTAATGAACTTATCCTCTGAAGCAGAGGTAACTCTGGGTCTTCCTTTCCTGTGGCGGTCCTCATGAGAGCCAGTTTCATCATAGCACTTGATGGTTTTTGCGACCTCACTTTCAAAGTTCTTGAAAATGTAATTTGACTGACCTTAATGTCTTAAAGAAATGATGGACTGTTGTTTCTCTTTGCTTATTTGAGCTATTCTTGACATAATATGGACTTGGTATTTTACCAAATAGGGATATCTTCTGTATACCACCCCTACCTTGTCACAACACAACTGATTGGCTGATATTCATTTTGAAGGAAAGAAATTCCACAAATTAACTTTTAACAAGGCACACCTGTTAATTGAAATTAATTCCAGGTTACTACCTCATGAAGCTGGTTGAGAGAATGCCAAGAGTGTGCAAAGCTGTCATCAATGCAAAGGGTGGCTACTTTTAAGAATCAGCATTTTGATTTGTTTAACACTTTTTTGGTTACTACATGATTCCATATGTGTTATTTCATAGTTTTGATGTCTTCACTATTAATTTACAATGTAGAAAATAGTAAAAAATAACGAAACACCTTTGAATAAGTAGGTGTGTCCAAACTTTTGACTGATACTGTACGTCAGCATGAATACGAATTAAATGCAACATATTAGCTTACATCAGCTCCAGAAACTTGAGTTCTGGAGCCAGAAACTACAAAACATGTAGCTAAACTCTGGGTAGTGGAAGCAGGCTATTTCTGTCAAAGGAATGTCTTCAGAATGCCAGTGCAGGGCCAGCTGGCCAATGGTATCAGTTCACATTCTATGCACCTGGTCAAGACTTTCTCCACAACAGTGGTGTTTAGTCCCCGACCTAGGCCCTACATGTTAGTACAGTATGTAAACCATTTAATGTCAACGTTTTCCTGCCAGCCTCCCCTCAGAGGATATAAACTCCTTAAATGTGTGGATATTAGGCCTACTAGCTTTCAAACAATGGACAAATAAGCATAACATATGTAAAGATAAGTAAAACAGGTCAAATTCTTCCAAATGTGTCTTAACAGTAGGCTACAACAACAATAATAAATGCCATTTAGCAGACAATTTAATCCAATGCAACTTCCAGTCACGGATGCATACATTTTGTTACATATGAGTGATCCTGGGAATCAAACCAACTATCCTGGCCTGGCAAGCGCCATGCTCTACCAACTGAGCTACATGGGTACAATATTGTGTAACATTTCCACTTAAGAAGACAATAATTTAGTTGAGCTAGTCCTAACTCATAGATAAGTGGGAGAAACGAGACATGACAACTAGGTGGGAACTGATAGGACACCTACTGTACAGTGTTGATGTACTGTGTCTTTTTTTAAAGGTGAATTAAATCCCATGTATTATTATTACATTATAATTGTTCTTTTATTTTTTATTATGCTATTGCAAGCAAACAAAATAATGAATGAATGTCTTCTGAGTTCTAACATGACTGAACTAGAACAGCATTCATATTGAAGCCAGGACTTTGAGATCTTTAATGGTCATTTGTGGCAGTTTGGCAAAGGACTGTTATTAGAGAATACTTTAGAAAATAAACCTAGCTGATAATTAATAGGTCTACGCAAAACTAACATTTAGATACAGATCTGTGTGATGGATGCATTCTGTATGTTGTGTGGGAGGTTGCTGAAGGACTTATTGTAAGTGATGAGGAATGTATAAATTTTTTAATTTTTTTTTTTTAAACAACACAAACCATAGTAGTAGTTGTGCTAGACCTGTTCATTTTCTACAGTGAAGTTTGACAAAGTATTATTGTAGAGTATTTTTGGCATTTGGAAACAAGGTGGCAATTAGGGTAAATATTTAAATGAAGGAAACCTGCATGAAAGAAACATTCACAAGCCATAACAGTGGGCTAGTTAAAGTACCTGTACCTGTTCATTTCTAAAGGTAAAGTGTGATAAAGTATTTTGGGAATTTGGAAAATAAACCTCATACTATTCATTCCAATCCAGTTCATAGTGTTGTAGTGGTTCCGGTCTAAACTGTTGAAATATCATCCATTCTTTCTTTTTTGAAAGATGACAAAGTTCCGAAAAACATTTGCTGTGTTATTTTTTCTTTAGAAAAGTAACTAGTGCTATAAAACACCATCAATACCACCATCACATTTACAATGGCAACATTGACCCCTGGGGGTAGCACCACTTCACAGCAGCAGCACAGAAGAAATAGGCCTATTGAAAAATCACACTGCTGCTAAATGATAATAACAGTCACAAATCAAAATATGTTTGGGACATTTGAAAATGTTCACAAGACATTTTAGCTAGCTATTTTGGTTGTGATAAAAGTTAGACCCTAGAATTGGGTGTGAGAGAGGCCCTGTTGTGAAGGTGAGGGGGGCTGGATTGCATACATGCATGTATGGTAGAGCTACTATTGACATAGGCTATTTCCCAGCTTTTTCACAAGCATTAGAGTGAGTATGGTTATAGACAAAAACCCTGACAAAAACCATAAAGATTACTGTCACTATAAATAATAAATTACACTAAATTACACATTACATTGGGGGAGATTCACAAACGTCCATGGGGGTTCCAGGTGTTAAGTTAAAGCTAAAGTCTAATATGTTCTGCTATCCCATGGTCATTTCAATACATGGTACGAAATGATACTAATGGGTTAAATGATAACTCAAGATCTCAGACTGTATTACTCAATTGTTTGTTTTTTCTTGTAACTTGAGTGTTTGTAAACAAACAAGCTCCAAAATATGTATAATAAAACTATGACTCAAACCTTTCATCTCTACATTAGAATATATCTATGAATTAGAGGGTGATGATGATGATGTTGATGATGATATTTCCCCAGGCTTGATCCAGACCAGGTTACCAAACAGTGTCATGCTGTTGAAATGGCAGAATGTGCCTTTAAAATGTTTGTAGACGTCTTGAACTAACTTTTTGAAAAATGTTCAACGTTGCACAGTGACTTCCTCTGGTGAAACCCTGACATCGTGTAAAGGTTGGTCAAGATTCTCACCGCGTATTTTGACAAAACCCACAGAAGCACAGCAACCGGGAAAGTAACTTTAGCTGACACACTGCCACGTAATGTTACATTTGGTCTTGCATTTTGTATCAGTAACTAAGACACCACTGTATCTTATGTTCATTCATTCAAAAATCGACTTAGCTAGCAAGTGAATAGTTGGAGATAAATTCACTCGAGTTTTCGTTGAACAGGGAAACAACGTAATGGGCAAGCGTTGAAACGTCTGTATCACATCCTTGTTAAACAAATATGTATCATTCTCTGAGTAAACAACTAACGTTAGCTAGCAAGCTAATTTCAAGTATCTTCAGGAAAGCCAATATTGAAGCATTAACATATTTCTAGCATCCAGACATGGCAAGCCTACTGGCCCTTGTCTTTACTGTGGGCTAATAAGGTTGATTGACGCCTCTATTCAAACTACTGAATGTGGCAAAACAACTAGCTAGCTATAACAATGTATGAACATCTTATTTGAATGGTTTGTGTCATTAATTGCTTACCATAGCGTGGTGGCGTGAACATATGGTGGCTAAATATCAATATAGAATGTTCGGAGTTTCATCACCTTGTCTTGAGCCTTCCTCGTCTTTTACTAACATAATTTCAATAATTGCTCCGTCTATAATTTCAGTCTTGAGTGATGAGCAGCAGCGCGTGCATTAATCCATTCGCCACAGTTTGGTCCAGTATCCACTACAAATGATGAGCTGGAACCGAGAGATTGAGAAACAGCTTTTATCTCCAGGCCACCAGACTGTTAAACACTAGCTGACCTCCGCCCAGTACCCTGCCCTGAACGTTAGACACTGTTACTAGCAGGCTACCCGCCCGATACTCTACCCAGCACCTTAGAGACTGTCGCCCGATGTACATAGTCATTGAACACTGGTCACTTAATAATGTTTACGTACTGTTTCACCCACTTTATATGTATATACTGTATTCTAATCATGACTCATCCTTTATAATTTATTTTCTTATTTTTCTGGACCACTAAACTTTGATTTGATGATGAATAATGACAATGATAAGAGATACTCATGAATATTACACTGATGGGTCAGGTAGCTTGCCTGACATGCTTTTGTAACAGGCTTGCACATGCTGAAGAGAATGTGAAAGCTCCTTTGTGTGAAATCAGGTGGCTAGAAACAGCTAAACGTACTATGCAGTAGTAGGCTACTATGCATTGTAATTGAACCACCATTTGTCATGGAATGATGTACGAGAATGACATTCTCAGGCTAAAATTATATCTAATAGCTGTCTACAAGTTTGTATCATTCGCAGGATGTCTTTGCTGATGTCGGTGGAGAGAGACAGATGCCAAGTGAGCACAGTTCATCTGTCACATGAAAAGACATTGAAATTTGGTCTGTCCACCCTGGCCTTGATTTCAACGTCAACAGATGTCATTTTGTGGTCTGGACCGGCTTTGATTTCAGCATCCACAGATGTACAGTACAGTACAGTAGAGCAGCAGTAGAGTAAAGTACAGTATAATGTATTATATTGTACTATACTGTACTTTACTATACTTCACTGTACTATTCTGTACTGTACTCTACTGAACGAAACACTACTTACTGTACTGAACTAAACTCTACTGTGCTCTCCGGGATGCTGGCCGGGTGGCCCCCCTACGGGGGGTACTGTCATGCCTGCCCCCGCTCTCCCTCTCTGGCGCTCAAGGGCGCCAGGCTGCCCTTCATTAACCACACCTGTCACCATCATTACGCGCAGCAGCGCTCATTGGACTACCTTTGTTGATTGCCCCGTCTATAACTGTCTGCTTCCCCGTTTGTTCCCTGTGTCTGCACGCGCAGACGCTGTCCTGTCCTGTTCCATGTCATGTCCGTTGATAATTAAATGTTCACTCCCTGTACCTGCTTCTCATCTCTACCAGCATCAACACTTACATAGTCTTTTACTATGATATCAAAAACAGTATTCCTCATCTACAGTAGTTTACTGACCACTCAGAGTAGAATAACACAAATATTTTCAATTTGGATTCAATCCCATGTGTAATAAACATATTATTGAAGTATGCAAATATAAACGGGAAAATGTGAATGCCATTGGGTTGCCTGGTCAGAGCTGTACCCACCCCACTGGTTAGTTTAGCTTCTGACCTAGTGCGGAGTTGACCCAGCTCAGGATTCCTCTTACGTAAACAAATTAAACCATAACAGGGCCTCCATGACAACAAGCCACAACCCCAAACAGTGTACATTTCTTTCGGAAAGTATTCACACCCCTTGACTTTTTACAATTATTCTAAAATGGATTAAATACATAAGAAATCCTCAGCAATCTACATACAATACCCCATATTGACAAAATGAAAACAGGTCACTTTTATTTAGCAAATGTATTAAAAATAAAAACAGAAATACCTTATTTACATAAGTATTCAGACCCTTTCCTATGAGACTCAAAATTGAGCTCGGGTGCATCCTGTTTCCATTGATCATCCTTGAGATGTTTCTACAACTTGATTGGAGTCCACCTGTGGTAAATTAAACTGATTGGCACACATCTGTCTATATAAGGTCCCACAGTTCACAGAGCATGTCAGAGCAAAAACCATGCCATGAGGTCGAAGGAATTGTCCATAGAGCTCTGAGACACAGATCTGGGGAAGGGTACCAAAACATTTTATGCAGCATTGAAGGTCCCCTAAGAACACAGTGGCATCCATCATTCTTAAATGGAAGAAGTTTGGAACCACCAAGACTCTTCCTAGAGCTGGCCGCCCGGCCAAACTGAGCAATCGGGGGGAAGTAACCAAGAACCCAATGGTGACTCTGACAGAGCTCTAGAGGTCCTCTGCGAAGATGGGAGAACCTTCCAGAAGGACAACCTTAGTTGAGGCACATGACAGCCTGCTTGGAGTTTGCCAAAAGCACCTAAAGACTCTCAGGCCATGAGAAACAAGATTCTCTGGTCTGATGAAACCAAGATTGAACTCTTTGGCCTGAATTCCAAGCATCACGTTAGGAGGAATCATGGCACCATCCCTACTGTGAAGCATGGTGGTGGTAGCATCATGCTGTGGGGATGTTTTTCAGCGGCAGGGACTGAGAGACTAGTCAGGATCGAGGCAAAGATGAACAGAGAAGAGTACAGAGAGATCATTGATGAAAACCTGCTCCAGAGCACTCAGACTGGGGTGAAGGTTCACTTTCCAACAGGACAATGACCCTAAGCACACAGCCAAGACAAAGCAGGAGTGGCTTCGGGACAAGTCTCTGAATGTCCTTGAGTGACCCAGAGCCTGGACTTGAACCCGATCTAACATCTCTGGAGAGACCTGAAAATAGCTGTGCAGCAACGATCCCCATACAACCTGACATAGCTTGAAATGATCTGCAGAGAAGAATGTGAGAAACTCCCCGAATACAGGTGTGCCAAGCTTGTAGGGTCATACCCAAGAAGACTCAAGGCTGTCATCACTGCCAATGGTGCTTCAACAAAGTACTGAGCAAAGGGTCTGAATATTTAAATATGTAAATGTGATATTTTCGTTTTGAATTTTTTATAAATTACCAAAAATGTCTGAACCTGTTTTTCTTTGTCATTATGGGGTATAGTGTGTAGATTGATGAGGAAAAAATATTGAATCGATTTTAGAATAAGGCTGTAACGCAGGGGTGGGCAACCGTTTTGGCTCGATGGCCACATCGGGATTTTGAAATTCAACAGAGGGCCGCATGTTTTAGGGGAACAATTGTCTGCGCCACTCGGCCTCCCGAGGTGTGCAGCGGTCTAAGGCACTGGATTGCAGTGCTTGAGGCATCACTACAGACCCGGGTTCGATCCTAGGCTGTGTCACAGCTGGCTGTGACTGGGAGACCCATGAGGCGGCGCACAATCGGCCCAGCGTCATCCGGGTTAGGAGAGGGTTTGGCAGGCTGAGATTTCCTTGTCCCATCGCACTCTAGTGACTCCTGTGGCAGGCCGGGCGCATGCATGCTGACACAGTCACCAGGTGTACAGTGTTTCCTCCTACACATTGGTGCGGCTGGCTTCTGGGTTAACCGGGCATTGTATCAAGAAGCAGTGTGGCTTTGCTGGGTTGCTCTCGACCTTCGGCTCTCCCGAGTACGGGAGTTGCAGTGATGAGACAAGACTGTAACTACCAATTGGATACCACGAAATTGGTATCTCGCGGGCCGGATTGAAGTGCCCAGCGAGCCGTACTTCCCCCCCCCCCCCCTTGCTGTCACAAAATGTGGAAAAAGTCAAGGGATCTGAATATTTTCCAAAGTCACTGTATATTCATGAGTTAAAATCTGCCATCGCTTTGACTGTGTCAATACTTGGCTTCTAGAAGATTTATGTTATTACTGTAAAATGAGAAGTAATGTGTTTTAACACTTATGACCATATGTCTACCTCAACTTTTTGACACGGTTATTGAATGGTACAGTCAACTGTCCAAAAATATAAGATATAGTTAGGCCTATATTTGGGGGACGTTAAATTATTATACATATCCTCATTCCCTGCAACCATAAGAATAATAGACAAGCAACCCAGTTAACCAGTCACTTAGGATGCCTATCTGTTAGAAGGGAAGGGACACAGCTAAAGTAAACATTGTATTTCCCACACTATGCTCAGTAAAATCCAGGTTGAACCACCCATATTTCAGACAGAGTTGTTTTATTCAGCTCAATGTAGGCCACATAGCAGGCAAGGGGCGGAGGAAATGTTACGTTGACACAGAAGTCCCAATTGACTTAAGACACACGCCACCTTGTTTGGGATCAGAGTCTAGAATACCTACAACATACAATTCTAATTCCACATATGGACCAGAAACACTTTTGAACTTTAGCCCATTCATATGTGGAGGTAATGGGAAGTAAAATGAAAAATGAGACCACATTATACTTGCAATATTATTACAATGTGGATCAACAGTTTTGGTAAGGACTGCTTTGTCAGGAAATGTGTTTGTGTTTAGATGAGTGTATTAGTTAATGTAATTTTGGAGATTAAGGTGAACAAAGATAATACTTTTCTTGAGTACAAAGACCAAGGAAGGAGTCATTTTCTTGCCTTGACTTGGCTCAAGTGAATTCTGATGTTACAGCTTGGTTACATCAGTGCAATGGTACAGACTGCCCTCATGAGGTAGATGATAGAATTGACAACATACTTCACTTTTAAGTGCCTAATAAATGCAAGTCGGTCAAATGAACAGGAGAGGGCGACAATCGCCATCTGTACAGCCAACCATGATATTGACACCTTATAACAGTGTATTACTGTAAATATAGGCCTGACGATTGCTATGACATCTCTTCAGTTTGGCTTTGAAATAATGCAATTACATTGGTGGGTGAGAAGTAGTGAAGTATCCAACCTATAGTTCTTAAAATCACTGTGCTCAGTGATTTTGCAGCGTACTTTATGGGGGCATCATAAAATGCCTACTAGGTGTCTGTGAAGGTGTGTAAATAATATAATTTTAGATTCACAGTATACTATGGGCCATGTTCAGTAGTATGTCCTTAGGCTTGTCTGAGGAAGCTTCAATGAGTGTTGCCTGTCACTATTACAAAGGGGACGTCAGAACTCATCCTAGACCCAGTGTTATAAAAATGTATGCCCTTTGAGTGTTTCGATTTCTTGGCCAGACCCTTGGACATTAATCTTAACACTTTTCATGTCAAATAAGAAAATTCAAACAATTAATTTCCATATTATTTTATTTTCATAAAACACAGAGCTCTTGTAACACTTTGTCTTTGTGATTTTACAAAACTATATTGCACTTAGAGTGGATAATATTTTCCCAGAGCTTCAAGTATTTCTAGTACAGTTTTGGGAGAATATTTCCTTACAACTTTAGCATCATTTTGTATACAAAATGTATGAAACATTGAAAGGCAGTGTTAAGTACCTGATTTAATTAAGAGCACTTTGAGAAGCATAATAAGCCTAAGCATTCAAACAATTAAAATAGAAAAAAACGTGTTTTGAAATACACATTTTATTGTAAAAACTATAGAAAACCATGGAAAGTCTGGTGATTCTTGTAAACAGCAACAAAGTATCAAAGTTATGCAGTAGGCCTAAGTGATAGAAAACAAATGTCCTTTTACATGTAGGCATATGTACAAAAAATATTGGGTAGGCTACAGCCAGCCGTTGTTCCGTGTTTTATTTCAAAAGCCAAAATAGCAACCATCAGCAGACACCAACACTCAATAATTTAAATGCAACAGTAAGCAAGAAAGGCTCTCCTTTTCCTTAAATATTGTACTCCCATCATTTAGAAGAGAATGATAGTATGTACAAGCATTTACATGTCCAGTCTATCGCCATGATACAAAAATAGAACGTTCAAAGTCAGATCCAACTGTCTCTGTTTACATGTGCCTCTTCATGTGCAGTGCGAGGTGATCTGAGCGCGAGAAGGCCCTCTCACACAAGTGGCACTGGAAAGGCCTCTGACCGGTGTGCTTTCTATAGTGACGAGTCAGCTCGTCAGACCTCGCAAATTTCCAACCACAGCCTTCCCAATTGCAATGGTACGGTTTCTCACCTGTGGATTACAAGGACAATACAGTTAGATTTTCGTGCATAATAGGCTAGTGCCTAATTCTTTGGAGGGGGGGGGGGGGGGGGTTGAAAATAGATTCCAACAAAACAGAAGACCATATAGGTTATATTGTAAATTAAATGTGTAATTACCTGTGTGTGTTCGCATGTGAGCCTTTAGATGGGAACTCTTGGTGTAGGTCTTCCCACATCCAGGGAATTCACAGCTGTGAGTGGCTGTGCGCTTTCTCGCCCAAGACCGGCGGCCACGTTTGGGTTTGCTATCTTCTGGCGCGTAGAACTCCAAAAGTGGCGATGATGGTGGGGTCAACATCACCCCCGGCATGGACGGGTGGTGCACCTGCATGGGCTCCCTGAACATCCTGTACTGTCCATGATACTGTAGCGCACCTTGGTGATGCGTGTACTGCGTTGGATATGGCTCATACTGTTGCAGGTGTGCCATGTTAGTATGCTGATGAGAGTTAATCTCTGTCAAGTGACAGTCTTTGCGCCCCATCCCATCTCGGGACACACTCTGTTGCATGCCATGAGGTGCAAACCCCTGAACAGCAAGTTGATGGTGCGCGAACTCTGTGTGCAGGGAACGCATGTGTTTCTCATCATACATGTGTCCTATGAAGTCACCTGCCATCATGCACGACCGCTCAGTGTTTTCCGTCTTTATTTTGTATCCCATAGGATGAGAGTCGGTCACTTGTAAGTGGACTGGAGTGGCAGTAGCTATATTCAAGGCCCGCAGTTCAGTGTACTCCCGCCTGTCCGTGGCAGGCTGCTTCAGCCTGTAGTCTAACAGTGTGTCGCTCTGATAATTCATCTCTGGGGTTAGCAGCTCAGCTACCAGACTGTGCCCAGGACTTGTGTTGAAGTTATAGCTGCCGTAAGCATTGGGTGTGAGCTGAGAACCGTCACTGTCATGCCCTGTGCTGCAGCTTTCCGGCGACTCAGGCAGTGAGTATGAGCACGACTGTTGAGATGAGTTATTGGTTCCACTTTCAGATCCAATGGTGTTGGATAAAATGAACTCTAAATCCAAGAATTTCCCCAGGTCATCTTCATCCCTGGTCACTGCAGGGGATTCAACGATACTGAGCTCCACTTCAATCTGGGATCTCAAGTCATCGCCTGTTGTGCTGGTATTGCAACCATCCACTTTCCAGTCCTATAATGTAAATAAAACGACATTGTCATTTAAATATTGTTTCAGTCGAGAACCTCTTTCCAAAACAGTTGTGGGTTTTTCTTTGTGTAGCCTATACCCACTGGGCACAGACGTCAGTTTTGATTTACCTTTGTTGTAGTCAACTAACATGAAATCAACCAAAAATGTCACCATGTATTTGGATTTAGGTTAAAAATTGGGGAAAATTACGAAATTCCCTTAGGTTGATTACTTTTTTCAAATCCAATTCGTTTTCCACGCTGATTCAAAGTCATCACATTGCATTTTTGGGGTTGAAATGACGTGGAAACAACGTTGATTCAACCAGTTTTTGCCCAGTGGGTATATTTCTCTCGAGCAAATAAAATAGCGAAATAAACAAAAGAAAAGCAAGCACTATAATTAAAATTGCACACTATGTTATCAACTTTGTATGTTCAGTTAGTTTCTGTTGAAATTACATCGGGGGAAAAAGTACACTTACATGGACAATTGCAGACTGTCTTTCCTCCATCGTCTTACTGCTTGAAAACGTAGTAATCGACGGCAGCGTCGCATCAGCGAGAGCCATTATAAAATGTTATTTTAGTTAACCTTTTACACCTGTCCAAATTCAGTAAGGCAAACGAAGCTGAGATATTTACGACAAAACATCTAACGCTATGTAGCAATCCAAGTCGAACCAAACGATATAACCCCTGATGACTGTAGTGGCCGCCAGTTATAGCCCCGTCCTGGACAGACTTTGTGGGCGTGTCAGAAGTCGTTTCACCTGTTGACCAATAGGGTGAAGTGTTGAGGTAGACTTTACTACGATTTTACATGCCACCATGCATATGTATGAGAAATGCATTTATTTTAAAATCTTACAAAATATCTAAATCGTATTTACAAAAGCCATAGCATGTTTGCCTTAATTCAATAATCAAAAGGTTGAATGGGCCTATAACAGTTTACATTTCAGTGAGTTTTAGTTTGCAGAGAAAGCTCATTTTGGATTTTAAAAAAGCCAAGTTGAATTTGTTATCATCATTTGTGAAGTCTATAGTTGTGCAATTACATTCATTGCAAGTCGATTACCCTCTAATTTCAATCAAATTATCAATCAATAATAATAACCATGTATTCATATTATTCTTGTATATGTTTTTATACATATATTTTAAGGAGATGTGTTCTACATTTATATTTATTCATAGTTATTTTAATCATTGTCCTCTGTGCTTTCTCACTCAAAAACAAGGACTTCAGATTCCATCAGGGAATATAACTGAATGGGGCGGGCGACACTTACCGCGTGCAAACTCGCTGTGCAATTAGTTCAATAATATGATAATTTCTCTGATATAATTGATCTGAAATAAATGGATAATGGTTTATACGCTAAAATAAATAGTAACGACGGTGTGGCCTTCTGAATTAGCCCAGTCAGAAATAAATATTTTCAAGTGTATAAAAAAGTAACAATCCTAGGCCTAACTCTCATGAATGTATCACCCGATGATCGCACAGCTACTTCTAGTTTCTTTTCACCTCTCTCGAACCTCTCTCGTATGTTCGATTGAGATATGCCTAATCTCAATCGGCAATATCATTCATTTGTCTCAACGTGATTCCCTAGTTGTTTAACATTCAAACAAATAGAATGTGTGACATTGTGCCATTCTCAGGACCATCGAAACAACGTGTTAATCTTAACGGTACACAAAGCAGTTACATGTTCGCTTTACATCAACAAACCCATTCGTTGGCTTGATTATCATCCAAATCAAGGTACTTGGCACATAGAGCATCTGCTGCTGGGCTTGTCATCCTGATTACAAAGATAAATTGTTCAAATATGTCATAGAATCATATATTTTTTGTTGTTGAGCTGGCAATATACAATTTAAAGAATAAACAAACAAATGTCATCTGATGCTCAACATGACAAGCTGCAAAAACATATTTGAAACATTGTGTTTGGCAGCCAAAATTCTGCTTCATGCACTATCGTGCTATATTGTAGGCCTAATTCTTTAATAGACTACAATAGTTGTTTCTAATTGAGCATAAAGTGAGTAAGAAATATGTATATCCTAATTTATTCAGAATTAAACCAGAGACTCCTAGACTATCAAGAGCTCATGTGCCGAGTAGACTGCCCTGCAAGATAATCTCCTCCGTGCCTTTATACTCCGTTATTTTTAAACGTCCTACGCAAATCAGATTCCGGAGTAACCGTTGTGTCGAGAGCCAAGTGGAAATGGAGTTAGTTTCCTGAGGAAAAACTGGACACTTTTCCTCCACTCCACTTTCACTCTTCTGTGACTGCGTGTACTACACACGCACTCGCACATGTTTTTTTAGTGTCATACACACTCAACCAGTCAAAGTCATGTCCAACGATATCAAGTAGATATTTCGCTTTGGGATGTTGGCTCAATGTCAACCGAAACGAAAGCACGATTGAAAAGTTTTAGTAAAAGAATAAAACGGCCATAAACAACTTATCATTAAACTCATAACGTATCGGTAGCTATATACCTGCTACATTTTAAGAAAGAGAACAAAGGACATATAAATAAGAGGCTATAGAAAGGCACAAAAGGAGAACACTATTTCCTATCTTGTATAATCAAATACAATAAGACATCTAGGACAAATAGAGAGAAAGATATGAATGTTTGGTAAAAGGGTCACATTTCTCCTTTTGTATTTCTCTGTGTTCAAAGAGAGGAAGGCTCCTCTTGTTTTCCAAACACAATTTAGAAGATTGCACATTGGCAGACAGTGCCATGGCCCACTTCCTGGATCCATTTGATTTACACGAAAATCTATGATGGGACATCACTTATCTTGATTAATTATCTTGCAAGCAGCTCATTCCAAAAATATTATTGTTCTCTCGGAACTGTACTTTTCTCATAACTTATGCCTAAACCATATACCTCACAATTACTTATTATTGTGATTCAAATTTTAGCTTGCAAATCTAACTTGTGTTGCTGCAGCAACCATTGGTATCAGTGAATGAAAACATAGCAGAGGTGGTGTAAAAGTATGATTTGTTTCCACACACAGCAGTGGTCCTCTTCCATGACATTGTCATGCATCTATGTGCTATAAGTGCACGATAACATATGTTTACACAAATGGGTTTATGTCCAAAGATACAATAATTTTTTGCAGACTATGCAGCATTAAAATAGTACTGTGTCAATTGGCTTTGTATATACAGTAATGCATTTATTTTGGCCAGATTTAGACTATTGTAAGCACCCCTTAGCCTTAGCACCTAAATCATGGCCTTTTGTGCATGGATGAAATGCTTCTAATAATGGCTCTATATGAAAGTCTTCTTTCTGTCAAGATTACACATTGTGGCTTTATCAAATATATGTTGTAGTTTAGTCACACTACTCCAATTGATGATTACTACCTTTTATTTTTGAGTCATTCATCATTCTGCCCTGTAATTGGCTCTCTGTCTCTACCGCATGATTGTCCGTCATCACAAGCTAAGACAGATGGATCATGTCTGTTCAAAATAAAAAACATTATCACACTATGTCAGAAGTAGTATGGAGGTTGATACCCGGACAGCAGTAGTTGACGTTACTTCAATCCATGGCAGCCATATCACTCAGCCCCATTAGTGTGACCAAGTAAATATTTGTGCGCACCATCACTACCCCCTTTCCCGTTCAATCTTCCCTTAGCCTGCTGACCATGTTATCTGTATGAACAAGCCTAGAAGGCTTCTCTCCTCTCTATCTCCTGTAGGAGACTGGACAATAACAAAGAGGCTGGAGACGAGACCTCAATCACCACATGACTGGTTAAATGTCCCAGCCAGGAGCCAGCCGACCTGTCTGCTAGAATGAAAGGAACAGACACAGGTTACTTCAGATGCTGTATCTTAATTTGATCATCCTGTTGTTGCACAACTTTTCCTGAACAGCAGGAAATTAAAACTTGTAGTGCATTCCAGGTTTTTAAAAAGTCTTCTAAAGTTTGTAATTTCCACTTTAAAATGTGATTTGCCCTAACTTGATTTGCCCTAATGAAAAATATCAACCCCTACATGAAATGTCCATGAATTATAATCAACATAATAATCCACATTTCCTGTTGCTGTAGGGTTATTTTCCTGCTGTAGCAAAGTGGCTCAAATTAAGATTTTACTGTAGTTTGTGTGTGGTGTGTGTGGACAAAGCAGAGAAGCCTGCCTAGATAGCCCATACCATGATAGTCTCAGGACAAAGCACACAATTAAATATTTTCACTGATTGTTGTTTTGTTTTTGTTTGAACATATTTTAAATGTTGTTGGTCCTTTAATCATGGTGTGTTGTGTTGGTCATTAGACCATCCTACATCCTTCTCCTCTCTCTTCTCTCTCTTTGATGCATGATAATAATAACCCAGAAGTGGTTGGGACATACTGTAGTCTTTATTTCTTCTTCTTCTTCCCCCTATTTTCCCACTGTTCTGTTTATCTTCCTGTCCGGCTGTAGTTTCACTCAGGCACTTCAACAAATGAATAACAATCTAATCTAGTGACTCCAGTCACTAGTAATTATCCTCCATCCCAGAAGCAGAGGGGAAACCCACTCCTATCTAATATAATTACGCTGCCTTGCATGACATAAAAAAGCAACACAGAAGCTTTACCTTTTCTAATATATCAAAGGAGGTGATGCCATTGGTCAACTAGAGTGGGAGTAGGAACAAATACAGTCTTGGGATAATCATGGGAAAAGAAAAGCAATAACACTGGCTGGGTAGTGGCTGGTTGGCTGACTGGCTTGGTAATCAGTAATTCTGCTCTTCCTGAGAGCAGCACATGCATGCTACATGAACTACTCTGTTGTATGGACTGTGCTGGAACCTGCTGGCTTTCTGTGAACATCTACATTAAATATGTTTGTTAGTTCACCAAATCCTATATGCAGTTAGACACTTTCAGGTGCTATAAAACGACATGAAGAATTGCTCTGGTCACTTTATCACACATTTTAAAGGGGAACCTGTATTTAAAAAATATATATAATATCTATTTCTATGTACTGCTGCTGTATGTTTAGTTTTAAGTATAAATTGTTTCCTCTCCATGGTTTAACTCCTGTGCACTTAAGTATCTAAAGTGTGTAAAGTGTTTTGGTGGCATTCACCACTAATTCACACTTAATAAGATCAGGACGACAGCTACTTAAGTAACAGCTTCCAGCAGCAGTTTATCATTATAACGATGACCACAGGGATTGAGGAGAAACAGAAACACTACTAGACTGAGACAGAGCAGGATAAGGTGTAGAAATGTTTGCTCTGGGCTGATACTATGAGGTGGGGATGGGGTGTAGGTTCGGGATGGGGAGGTTGAGTGGAGGTGTATGGCACTATAATGATACCTGAGTCTACTGTACCTGAACTGGCCATCACTGTCTTTTCGCACAGTGATTTTGCAATGATGTCCATCTCTTTCCACAGAGTTTAACAGTCTGCTGCTTTCACTGGCTCACTGGCTTACTGGCTCCTGATGGCCCCTGACCCAGCCAGGGTCCTGTTCTCAGTCACTCATCCCCCTCTTGGGCCCTTTGTCCTAGGATGTAATTGCCCTTGCCGGCTTTGGAGGAACCCTTGTCTGGGGACACAAAACCGTCTCTCTGTGTGTCTGCATCTGGCTGGGGTCAAAAGGACAGCCCAAGAGGACCCGTTTCAGCCCTCCTCGCTCTCCTACTCACTAACAATGGCGTAAATACCTGGGAAAATGCAATTATTTGCTCTCCTATCTGTTCTCCAGCTTTCATATTCTACTGCTGCAGTCAGAATTTAGTTGAGCCAAATAAATATTGTGTCACTTACTAGAGTCCCTGCATGAACACAATTTGGCTAGCTAGACTCTCCATCTCACGTTTGAAACTTCAGCCACCTAAATGTTTACAGCACAGGGAATCACGTTTGATACTCCTTCATGTGTGATGCCACTACCAACTGAAAATAAATACATCTCATTATCAAGTAAAATTCTGAATCCAACAGTATCTGCCCACCTGCATATTCACATCATGGACTGATTTGTTTACATTGGAGGTTGTACATGTGGTTCTCTTTCAGTCAATCACTCGGGATATAGAGCCCCAAAAGTGGAGGTGTCATAATACCCATAAAACCTAGTGGCACACAGGGAAATGGTTCCAATTGTTTTTCCACCATTCATTTATCTCATATGAAATTTTAGGAACACTTCAAATAAGGTGTGTGTTTCATGTAGGCTTACGCTGGCATGACATTTTGATAACCATGTAAATCTCCTCAGACAAGGTGACTGTTATTAATATATTTAGCTCTATTTACTCTTAGATTCGAAAATGCTAATTAGCGTCAAATTAAACATCATGCAAGACTACAAATCCCTGCAAGCTCCTGCAAGTCATCTCTAGCTGATGCTTTTGCTAACAGGTATTGTGTCAATTTCAAATTTGCACAACACAGTTCACAGAATTGTCCATTTAAAGAAATTTAGCCAAATTATTCATGACTAAATTTAACAGTAGATAGTTCATCCAGAGATTCTTACCTTTGTCTCGTTTTGGCAGTCTCGTCCAGATCATCATGGCATTTGTATTTCTTTATGATAGCTACATTAGCAGCTAATTAGCATTTCATTTTTGGGGGGTAAATAAAGTCAAAAATATTGATAAAAGTCACCTTTTCCAAGAGAGATTTACACGATTATCAAAACATCACACCAGGGTAAGTGTTTCTAAAATCCCCTATGGAAAAAATGAATGGTGGAAAAACGATTGGAACCATTTCCTTGTTTGACTGCTAGTTTTCAAGGGTATTATGACTCATACTGTGGTACTCTATAACATACTATGGAGAGTCAACGACCAATCTTATTCACCTGAAGCAAACTGAAATCACGCCCAACGGGCCAATGAGTGCCGAGCCCGCCCTCGGAAAGCCCAGCCTTCCTGGCTATAATCCTGGGGTATGCGGGGCTATAATAAGTGGCACACGTTTGAGGGTTGGTGTCAGGTTAAAGGAGTTTCTCCTTTTCAGAGCTCTTTGGTGGACATTTTGATGTTCTTACAAGAGCTTTTTGAGCAGGGCCTTTTTTTTCACATTGACGGTTTATATGGCAGCCATCTTGGCGTGTCATGTAGGGATTGACAGTTCTACCCTGGAGTCTCATCCTCTGGTGGTGCAGTTCCTGAAAGGTGTGCATTGGATCAGTGTATAAGCATATGGACCAGTGTATAAGCATATGGCACCGACGTGGGACCTGCTTTTGGTCCTGGACGCTCTGTGTGAGCCTCCGTTTGAACCATCGGAGTCTGTGGACCTGAAGGTCCTTTTCTACAAAACTACCCTGCTCATGGCCTTTGCATCAGCCAAGCGCGTTGGGGATCACCACACAGTGCACCTTTCTTGTTTGGAGTTGGCTCCTGGCAACTCCACATTGATGTTCCATCCTAAAGAAGCTTTTGCCCCAAAGGTTATGCCTATGTCTTAAAGGTCCCTGACTTTGGAGCTGTTCCCTTTCTCACCACATTTGTTTGCTTCCAGTGAACAACAGAGATTGCATGGCCTGTGTCCAGTGTGCAGTTTACACACACACTGTATGGTAGGACCAAGTACATCTGTGTTTGGTACCAGCTTTTAGTCTGTTTAGCTAATCCAGCTCAGGGTAGGGTGCTTTCTAAGCAGCATCTTTCTCTTTGGAATGTATCTCCCTGGTATATGACAGCAAAGGACACCTAGCAGTGTACGTGCTCACTCCACTAGGGATGTGACGGCTTCTTGGGAATTGTTCAGGGCATGAAGATTTGTGATATCTGTGCTGCAGCGAGATTGGGTTCCCCACAGACCTTGTAACTGTAACTGCTCCCAGTGTGGCTCATAGTGTTCTTATGGCTGGGTTCGGGTGTTAGGCAGCGTGCACATTTATCTGGATTACATTTACATTTTAGTAGGCGCTCTTATCCAGAACAATTTACAATAGTGAGTGCATACATTTTCATACTTTTTTTCATACGGTTCCCCTGTGGGAATCAAACCCACAGCCCTGGCGTTGCAAGCACCATGCTCTACCAACTGAGCCACACGGGTTACCGCAGCTCCCCTGTGGGATTGAGCCTTGGGCTTCCTTGGTGTCCGGCAGCCTGCAGATTGCGCAATTTGCCGGGATACCACACTTTCCATGTGGGTTTGATCCTTGGGCTGCCGTAATACGTTGATGAGGCGGTGCACGAATAATCATTATCATGTCACAGCAGGTGTCCTGTTTGCGTGAGCTCTGACATTCCAGACTCCTTGGGTCTCTGTGTGAGCCATTTTGGAACTCGTAAGGTCTATGGACTTGGACAGCCATGGTCATTGTGTTTTGTCCGGGTTACCACAGTTTCCCTGTGGTTTTGAGCCTTGGGCTGCCTTGATGGGCAGCAGCGTGCGCATTTTATCAGGGTCACCAAAGACCCCTGTGGGTTTGAGCCTTGGACTGCCGTGGCTCATCGACTCTGGTCGATGCTATGCAGAGCGTGTGTGCACTTTACCAAGTCACGACACGTGCTCTGTTGTTTTGGACTTGCGGTTCCTTTGTACAAGTTCTGACATTTCAGGCTAGCAAGGTAAGTATTGTTCTTGGAACTGTGGGGTCTATGGACTTGGGATGCAGTGGCAGTGTGTAAGTGCGAATAGACAAGTTGTAGCAGTTCTGGTTCCCTATATGGGGCTTTGACATTTCAGGCTTCTTGGGCTTCTGTAACCCCTTTTTGAAGACGGTGGAACCTGTGTGCGTTTGGGCTGCCGATCGCCTCCTAGTTTGGTACCCTCTGAGCCGGCTTGGGGCATGATTGTATGTCCCCATAGTAATTTATACAGAGTGACTGACTGAAAGGGAATGTACAGTTATGAATTTAACTACTGTTCCCTGAAGGAGGGAATGAGGTTTAAAATATTTTGGTCCTGCTCTGTCAGGGCTCGCTGAAGAGTGGTACTGAATTGAGAAGATGTATGCGAGCCCCGGTATTATAGCCAGGAAGCCGGGGCTTCCGGGGGTGTGATTTCAGTTTGCTACAGGTGAATAGGATTGGTTGTTGACTCCCCATAGTATGTTATACCTCATTCCCTCCTTCAGTAAATAGTAGTTATATTCATAACGGCACGTTTTACATAGACAAGTGCCTGGATAGTGTAATGTTATTCCAACCAAAGATGCATGCATGTGAATCGTGTGGGCTGCAACAAAGACACAACAAATACAAATAAGCGCTGTGAAAATCACACACTGTGGTCTTTGAAAGCCTCTGAATATTTTCTTTGGCTGCTTAGGTCTCTTGACTCCATGACAAGACTGCACTGATTTCAGGTGGTTACATTTTCCATTAGAAATACACCTTGAAAAAACACTCATGATGCCTGCAGACTTGGCGTCTTGTTTCAGTTCATTGGGGCTGACTTCTTTAGTAAAGAATGTGAAAAATAGAGTCTAAAAGTATTGTCTCTTTGCACCTGATTGTCTCTTTCACCTTTCAAGACCAGTTCCCATTTAAAGTCATTGTCATTACTCAGTCTACACCCGCTGACATAATATAAATGCTGAAGTCAGATTAAATAGTAGAGACTTGCATGCAGTGCATCACCCCTTGACCTCTCATTCACACCAGGTCCACACTGATTTGTCTAAGGTTTTCAAAGAGCCTTCATCAAAAAGAGAAATAAATGACATCAATCTAAACATTGCATCATCTGACATCCATCCAACCCATTTGAATATCGCCTGATTGCTTTGGTTTGGTTTTCTTCAAGGTATGAAGGTTAACACTTTCTTAGGGTTCACATAC
Organism: Oncorhynchus kisutch; assembly: GCF_002021735.2. Lineage (NCBI taxonomy): Eukaryota > Metazoa > Chordata > Actinopteri > Salmoniformes > Salmonidae > Oncorhynchus > Oncorhynchus kisutch. The sequence continues at coordinate 20,977,895 of NC_034203.2, forward strand.
AGTATAACAGTATTGGAGCTCTTTGAACTGCACACCAATCTGATATAAAAACACTGCTTTTGTGTCAAAGAACCAAACATCAGGCAGCCTTGCATTCCTAACGAAACACTCACAGCACAACAAGAAAGTTCCAACTCGTGTTGTTGTCATGGATAGTTCTAAAATATCATTATGCTTGAAATACAGCTACTACTTGACAACTGAGGTGGTTGGTGTGATGGTTCAGTTATTGTCAAGTTATTGTGCCTTATGTTACAGTACTGAAAAAGGGATCTGTTTTCAGTTGTTCTCAAAAAAACAAACCCACTTGTAATGATAGGATTCTATTCAGCAATAATACACACATCAGCCTTACTGGTGAGATATTCTGTCTTTCTTATATATATAAAAAAAGATTTGTTACAAGTGGTAGTAAGAAGGTACATTTCATTTAATATCAGCCAATGTGTAGCTAGTATCAGTGTGCAATAAGTCATCAAAAATGGACTGCTGAGAGATTATTGTTTTGCAGTTGTCTGGATACAATCAATTAACTTTGGCTAGAGACATTATTTAATATCCTTGCACTTCATTCTGTACATCCCCCTAAGTACACAAGGAATGGCTCTCTCTAGCTGTGTAAAACAAACTCATATTGACAGTTGACAGAATAATCCTGGGTAGATCATCAGAGCAGACCTGTGGCTCTAGTCCTGGACCAAACAGGTGGAACAGGTCCATCCTATAATCCTGCAGGTTGCCATGGAAGCCTTTGGGCAGCTAATAGGCAGACATCTGAGAGACTCCAGGATAGCTGCCAGTTCGGTTGTTCTCTCTGTGTTACCCATTCACACTTGACCTGACTGAGCTTAAACCTCTGTGGATAGTGTACCACATGCTAATGCTTTGCTCATTGGACATAGACTTTCTGGCATTGTCACCCAAAATAATTCCCTTAGCCAATTGAGCTGAGAGCAACATGGATATTAACTTATGTTAAACGTACTTACTTATTCCTTCACATCTTCATATCAAACACTCTGGTTGTAGAGACATGAATGAGGCATTTTGAATATATTTCAAATATCTATGTTCTTCATCCGCATTACCCTTATAATTTCCTTTCCATTGTCAGTATTGAAGGGATGTTGAGACAGATATATGTCCAATAGGTTTGCACAGTCAGTGGGGTTTATTGCAGTGATACTCATGACCATTCTAATGACTACCAGGTGTAAGTATAAACACTCTACATGCCCTTGTCAACAAACACCTCACTAATTTGATACGGTTCCCCCTGAAACCAATGTGTTTACTCAGTTGTCACTTGGGTTGCCATTGTCATGCTGAGTGTCATGGGATAAAGAAAGGCCCTTATCCACAACAAAGACTCTCACATCCAAGTGGGATGTCTATTTTATCACGTGTGTGTCATTGGCTTTCTATTATTCACAAGAATCTCAAAAGATGTGACCATTCACTGAACATAGCTTTTTAACATCGCATTTGAAAATAGCAGATTTTGTATACAGTATTTATTTTGTTCAGACACTCAAATGAGCACCCTACAGGATAGAAGCCAATGTGGTTGGGGAGGGAACAAACTGGACACAAATTCATGGTTTTATTTAGCATTGAGGAGCCCAGGCAGCTGGGATGCACATGTCTGAGCCCACAGGAATGTGACAGATGCATGCACGACGGCTGCTGCTTCTACTGCAGGGGGTCTCGGCCTTCTCCGTTCTACATGCCCAGAGTTGACGGGAAACACCGGGGCTTGCCAGGACAAGAGGAGACCCTGACGAGCTGTGCAGTTACACCCCAGCTACCCTGTCACTGTCTGACACTACCCGCAACCCCACATTGGGACAACCGTCAGCACCACATTCAAGCCTTCATGGACTCCGGAGCCGCGGATAATTTCATTGACCAAGACTTCGCCAGAGAATTACAAATCCTCTGCATGAAATGTCCCATCCCTCTGCAGAGCCAGGTGGACTATCAGACCAAGCCCATTCTACTGCAGGTTGGGGTGAACCACTCAGAGACTCTTAGTTTTTTTTAAATCACTGCTCCCGAGAACCCTCTTATCCTAGGGTACCCTTCCTAGTGTTACATAACCCACTATTGTTGTGGTCCACGTGACACCTACTAGGCTGGGGTAAGAACTGCCAGAATTGATCCCTAAAACCCCCACCAAGAGCCTCGCCGTGTTCCCCGGCATCCATTGAAGACCAAGACTTTTCCGCTCTCCTTCTCAAGGACTTCGACCTCCGGGAGGCCTTCAGTAAGAGGCAATCCACACCCTCCCTGCTCATCATCCATATGACTGCACCATAGAACTCCTACCCGGCTCCACCCCTCCCAGGGGCTGTCTGTACTCCCTCTCGACCCCTGAAGCAGCAGTCATGGACAATTACATCCAGGAGTCGCTGGAGGCAGGTTCATTCACTCCTCTACATCCCCAGCTGGTGCAGGCTTATTATTCGTGAGAAAGAAGGATGGAGGTCTGTGTTCCTGCATCAGTTACAGAGGGTTGAACAGGAATATGATTAAGAATTGTTACCCCTGATGTCTGCCACCTTGGAGATGGCCTATGGGGCCCAATTTTTCACCAAACTGGACCTCTGCAATGCTTACAATCTGGTGAGGAGGGAGATGAATGCAAGACTGTTTTTAACCCCCCGAGTGGCCACTATGAGTATTTAGTCATGCCCTTCGGATTATCGAACTCACCGGCAGTCTTCCAAGCATTGGTCAATGACACGCTTAGGAATATGCTGAATTGGTTCGTCTTTGTTTACCTCAACGACATCCTGATATTCTCCAAGACCCTTCCAGAACACATCCTGCACATCTGCCAAGTCCTGAGATATCTCCTGCAGAGTCAACTATACATCAAGATAGAGAAGTGTGAGTTCCAATTATCCCAAGTTTCTTTCCTGGGCCACATTATCTCTACTGCCGGCATCCAAATGGACCCCGTAAACCGACTGGCCCCGCCCCGCCTCACTTAAACAAGTCCAGCAGGTCCTCATTGTTTGCCAATTTTTACAGGTGTTTTATACGCAACTTTGGTGCGGTGGCAGCACCTCTCCCGGCCCTAACCCACAAGACCCGGGAACCATTTTTTCTGCACGCTTGAGGCTGACAGGGAATTAATGGAGCTCAAATGACGTTTGATTAAAACTTCAAACGAAGGGCAACCATGGCATCCATGACAGAGGGAGAAGCGTTCATCCATGTTCATCCATCCGTGTAAGAGTCTAGCTACATTTTCAGATATTATACCTTTCTGATTTAGTCAACAAGTCGTTTTCATTGCAAGTTAAAGCATACTGTTAAACTGGCTGGCTTGATAGCTAACGTGACGTGTATGATCTGTGTAGGAGCTCTAGAAAGGCATGAGTTCCCAAGTTGGAATTTCAAGTTGGATGACTGTTCAAATCGATTTTTCCTGGTCTGAGTTTTTTTGAGGGGGAGTTCCCCGTTGTTTTGAACACGGCATTAAAGGGACAAATACATCTGATTTGATTTGATTATGGTTAATTGTTTAGCTTGCTAGCTACATGTCTAAACAAAAGACTCCACTAAGCAAGTAACCATTTCACTGTACCATTTACACCTTCTGTATCCTGTGCATGTGACAAATAAACATATATTTTATTTTATATAGTGTGTGTTTACCAGAGAAGGTGATGTGAAGAACAACATCACCTGCACCAAAGTTAGTTTGGGATATAGGCCAAGGACTAGATCAAGTTTATTTTTACTACAACTTTTTGCTACTACTTTCACCACTTTTTGTTTTGAAATCTTTGGTTGTTTACTGAACTGTGAATCCTTAAAGAGATGGGTGGGGCTGAGGCTTAAGAGGGTGTGAACAATGCTGAATGTGTGTAGATAAAGAAGACCTCTCCAGTAGGTGTACCAAAACATTCACATGCATTTTCTCAAAAGTGGAGTTACAAGTTTATCAACTTTCAAAGCAGAATTACTTTCTCATTGTTCCTCAACTGCAGTGTATGATATACCATTTTCTAGATAGGAGTCTACTTTCATCCTGTCATGTTCTGACCATAGTTCTGTTATTTTATTCTTTGTTTTAGTATGGTCAGGGCTTGAGTCGGGATGAGCAGTCTATGTTTGTTTTTCTATGTTGGTTTTTGTGTTCGGCCTAGTATGGTTCTCAATCAGAGGCAGGTGTCATTAGTTGTCTCTGATTGAGAATCATACTTAGGTAGCCTGGGTTTCACTTTTGGTTTATGGGTGTTTGTTTCCATGTGCGTGTTTCGGTTTTGTAAATTCGCGTCATCGTTTATTGTTTTGATTCAGTGTTCAGTGTTTTCTTTAATTAAAATCATCATGAACACTTACCATGCTGCTCTTTGGTCCGATCCTTACTCCTCCTCAGACAAAGAGGAGGAAATCCGTTACACAGAAACACCCACCACAAGAGGACCAAGCAGCGTGGTAACGGGCAGCAGCAGCAGCGGCGGAAAACACAAGACTCCTGGACTTGGGAGGAGATTTTGGATGGCAAGGGACCCTGGGCACAGCCAGGGGAATATCGCACCCGAAAACAGAGCTGGAGGCAGCGAAAGCAGAGAGGCGCCGGTATGAGGAGGCAGCACGGCAGCGCGGCTTATTGGGGGGGCACACGGGGAGTGTGGCTAAGTCAGGTAGGAGACCTGAGCCAACTCCCCATGCTTACCGGAGAGCGAGGGGGACCGGGCAGGCACTGTGTTATGCGGTGGAGTGCACGGTGTCCCCGGTGCGTGTGCATAGCCCGGTGCGGTACATTCCAGCTCCTCGTATCGGCCGGGCTAGAGTGGGCATCGAGCCAGGTGACATGAAGCCGGCTCTACGCATCTGGTCTCCAGTGCATCTCCTCGGGCCGGCGTACATAGCACCAGCCTTACGCATGGTGTCCCCGGTTCGCCAGCACAGCCCAGTGCGGGCTATTCCACCTCACCGCCCTAGCCTGGCTACGGGGAGTATTCAACCAGGTAAGGTTGGACAGGCTCAGTGCTCAAGAGCTCCAGTGCGCCTGCACGGTCTGGTCTATCCGGTGCCACCTCCACGCACCAGCCCTCCGGTGGCAGCCCCTCGCACCAGGCTGTCTCTCCGTCTCCTCCCTACAGGTGCTCCCGCCTGTCCAGCGCTGCCAGAGCCTTCCTCCTGCCCAGCGCTGTCAGAGTCTCCCGTCTGTCCAGAGCCGCCAGAGTCTCCCATCTGTCCTGAGACGCCAGAGTCTCCCGTCTGTCCTGAGCTGCCAGAGTCTCCCGTCTGTCCTGAGCTGCCAGAGTCTCCCGTCTGTCCTGAGCCGCCAGAGTCTCCCGTCTGTCCTGAGCCGCCAGAGTCTCCCGTTTGTCCTGAGCCGCCAGAGTCTCCCGTATGTCCTGAGCTGCCAGAGTCACCAGTCTGTCCTGAGCCGCCAGAGCTGCCTGTCTGTCCTGAGCCGCCAGAGCCGCCAGTCTGTCCTGAGCCGCCAGAGCCGCCAGTCTGGCCTGAGCCGCCAGAGCCGCCAGTCTGTCCTGAGCCGCCAGAGCCGCCAGTCTGTCCTGAGCAGCTAGAGCCGCCAGTCTGTCCTGAGCCGCCAGAGCCGCCAGTCTGTCCTGAGCCGCCTGAGCCGCCAGTCTGTCCTGAGCCGCCAGAGCCGGCAGCCAGCCAGGAGCTGCCAGAGCCATCAGTCAGCCAGGAGCTGCCAGAGCCGTCAGTCAGCCAGGAGCTGCCAGAGCCGTCAGTCAGCCAGGAGCTGCTAGAGCCGTCAGTCAGCCAGGCGATGCCAGAATCGCCCTTCTCTCCGGAGCTGCCAGAGTCTCCCGCCTGTCCGGCGCTGCCGGAATCTCCCGTCCATTCGGGACCCGTGGCGAGGGTCCCCAGTTCGAGGTCGGCGGCGAGGGTCGCCGCTCATAAGAGGCCAAGGGGGCGGTTGAGGAGGCGGACAAAAACTATAGAGAAGTGGGGTCCACGTCCCGCGCCAGAGCCGCCACCGGGGACAGACGCCCACCCAGACCCTCTCCTATAGGTTCTCAATCAGAGGCAGGTGTCATTAGTTGTCTCTGATTGAGAATCATACTTAGGTAGCCTGGGTTTCACTTTTGGTTCATGGGTGTTTGTTTCCGTGTGTGTGTTTGGGCCACACGGTACTGTTTCGGTTTTGTAAATTCACGTCATCGTTTATTGTTTTGATTCAGTGTTCAGTGCTTTCTTTAATTCAAATCATCATGAACACTTACCATGCTGCGCTTTGGTCCGATCCTTACTCCTCCTCAGACAAAGAGGAGGAAATCCGTTACACTTCCAATGTTAAAAATAACATTTAAAATTATTTTGCGACATAGAACTGAATCGAGGTGGTGGGTCACGTATGGAAAATACTGAAAAATACAACAACACAACCTGCCATGTCATACACAATGCAACCTGCTCCGTACCAATCTCAGTGTGCACGGGAATAAGACAAGGATGTCTTCTCTCCCAAATAATATTCTCCCTGGTCATGGACTGGGTAATGAACAACCATCAGCCAACCACAGGGAATCCAGTGGTCTTTAACTTCCAAGCTGGAGGACCTAGACTATGCAGATGATGTAGCACTGTTGTCACACACATCACAACACAGGCAATCGCCTCGAGCACATGCCTGGACATCAATGGAGGAAAAACCAAACTGATAAGGATCATAGGTAACCCCAAACCTCCTGGAGGAACAGAAGGCATAGAAGATAGGGGACCACATGACCTACGCAGTATTATAACTAAAAGTGGAGGATCAGATGAGGACATAAAAACAAGAATAGGAAAGGCTAACACTCAAGCTAACTTGGAAAAACATCTCACTCAAAACAAAACTCTGCCTTTTTAAATCCAACATCATGTTTGTACTACTCTATGGTGCAGAGACATGAAGACTGATCAAGAGCCTGGAACACAAGTTACAGGTCTTTGTCAACTTCTGCCTCAGAAAAATCTTGAGCATATGGTGGCCTGAGCACATCTATAATATAGACCTGTGGAAGAACCAACCAGAAGCCCATCTCGAGCATCATCCAAGAGCAGAAATGGAGATGGGTTGGTCATATGGTCTGGAGAATATTGCAAAACATGACCTTGATTGGAATCCACAAGCAAAGAAGAGGGTGTCCAACAATGACCCGGAGCAGGCATCCAGACCGAGAAGATCTGCTTGTCATGGCCTGAGGCAAAGAAAGATACCCAAGAAGGGCAACATTGGAAAACTTTAGTACAGGCCCTATGTTCATCTGGGAACAAAGAGGATTAAGTGAGTAAGTAAGTCATTAAGTAAGTACTGGGGTAAGACTCCCATAGGAAAGGCCTGGCAATTTTCACACCCATGTGGATTTGATATTAAAACCTGACACCCGGTCCTAAATCTATTGGCCCAATGTCGCTGTGATGATAAAGACAGAGGCATGTGACATGGCTGAGCAGGCTGTCAGGTACAGAACTAGCTGTAAGAGCCAACTCAGGTGAATAAACACAGCACTGTGATACGAGCTGTTTTCTACAGGCCCCTGGAATGCACATGACTCATTCAACCAGGTGAAGAGGAGTGACAGTTGTCAACACTCTCAAGTGAATTTGTATGTTGAGCGCAATAGAGACATATCAGTAGAAAATATACACTATACACAGATATACACAGGTGGTGGCAAACAGAAGGGAAATGGTGGACTTTTGTATTGATTGCTTTACAAAACATTAAGAACATAAAACATTAAATATTAAGAAGCTCTTTCCATGACATAGACTGACCAGGTGAATCCAGGTGAAAGCTATGATCCCTTATTGATGTCACTTGTTAAATCCATTTCAATCATTGTAGATGATGGGCCGGAGACAGGTTAAAGACATGTTTTAGCCTTTAGACAATTGAGACATGGATTGTGTATGTGTGCAGGAACTGCAACTCTGCTGGATTTTTCACTCTCAACAGTTTCTTGTGTGTATCAAGAATGGTCCACCACCCAAAAGACGTCTAGCCAACTTGACACAACTGTGGGAAACATTGGAGTCACCATGGCCCAGCATCCCTGTGGAACACATTCAACAACGTTTAGCGTCCATGTAAAGCTGTTTTTTTTAAGCTGCATGCAAATACTTATTAGCAAAAATGTAAATTATAGAGTTGGCATTCTATAATCTACGAATGTGGCCATTTGTGGCAAATCTTTTGACGTTATAGAATTGTTTGAATCTTGTGCATGGCTCTGCTGAGGTAAGATGTTTCATAATGTCATTATCTAATGCCCCCCTTTTCACCAAGTCTACTGTAAATTCAATCTGCTGGCCTTTGAAATGCTGACAGGAAGATGAGACTGTTGTTGAACCTATTATGAGATTTAGCCCTGAATGTCTCCAGGCCTTTGAAAGTGCAAGTGCTCACTCACAAGCTCCTCCCCTCATATTCAAACCAGGAATTAGAGCTGGCATTGGTTAGAAATGATTTATGTCAGCATTTTGAATAAAGCCTTGTAAAATTATTTCCCTTATGTCTTAATTCACTTTTTGCTAATGTTTTCTTACAGAACTAAACAGGACGTGACAGCATTCAGGAGCCTTCATGCCATGCAAGTACTTGATAACTACTTTGGTACAGAATGAAGTTACTTAGCTGTACATGGTAACTGCTGATAAGCTGCATGAGACAATGATTAATGAATGAACTCTGCATGAGTATTCAATTTTTTTAAATGTACTATTTACTATTTGCATGTAATTAAAATGATTTATTACTACATATCATCTGTGGAACCAAACAGAATACAAAACACACATTATAATATAACTAATTATTAGGCTACAACTAATTCACATTATAACGTTTTTCATGGTGCAATTGCAATCTAACCAAAATCAGGATTAAAGGGGAAAACTTCTTAAAAGAGGCCAATCAAGTTCCACGGGAACACAGAGGTCACCAGCCTATCATTAGGACCAATTAATGAAAGCCTTGATTGGAATGGGGAAAAGGACAGGCCTGGCCCAGGGCTAGATGAACAGAATTCCAGTGCTGCTCACAGCTATAATTATGTCCTTATCCATAAAATATGACTGGCATCTCCCAGGTAAGGGTCAAGCCATGTCACCTGAGGTAAGATTGATGTAACACGGCCATGTGACAATGTGATGTGAACCTACTGATAATCTGTTGATTCAAGTGACAGAACCAATATTTACACTGAACAAAAATATAAACGCAACATGCAACAATTTCAAGGATTTTACTGAGTTACAGTTAATTTTGAACTGAAATTGAAATAAATGTGTTATTCCCTAATCTATGGATTTCACATGACTGGGAATACAGATATGCATATTTTGGTCCCAGATATTAATGAAAAAGGTAGGGGCATGGATCATAAAACCAGTCAGTATCTGGTGTGACCACCATTTGCCTCATGCAACGTGACACATCTCCTTCGCATAGAGTGGATCAGGCTATTGATTGTGGTCTGTGGAATGTTGTCCCACTCCTCTTCAACTGCTGTGCGAAGTTGCTGGATATTGGCGGGAACTGGAACACGCTGTCGTACAAGGATGAAATGCTTACTAACAGGGATGTAAACAAATTTGTGCATAACATTTTAGAGAAATAGTTCAAACCTTCTTTAAATTTCCAAGCTGTTTCCCAAAACCATTGTTATTAACGTTGTACTTGAAAATGTAAAACTTGCCTCAGACCACTCATAGAACAACTTAGAGGCTTTTTTACCATACTACTATCACTTTATACAGAAGATCTCCACTAAGGACATGGCTTATCTATCTCTGTGACCACTGAGCAAAGTTCACTACAAATGCAGATTTTTTTACCCCTTTTTCTCCCCAATTGGTAGTTACAGTCCTGTCCCATCGCTGCAACTCCCGTACGGACTTGGAAGAGGCGAAGGTCAAGAGCCGTGCGTCCTCCGAAACACAACACAACACAGCCAAGCCACACTGCTTATTGACACAATGCCCACTTAACCCGGAAGCCAGTCACACCAATGTGTCAGAGGAATCGCCGTACACCTGGCACAAGAACATCCCTGCCTGCCAAACCCTCCCCTAACCGGGCAATGCTGGGCCAATTGTGCACCACCCCATGGCTCGTGGCATGCTGCGACAGAGCCTGGACTCGAACCAGGGATATCTATTGAAGCAGCTCGCACTGTGATGCAGTGCCTTAGACCACTGTGCCACTCGGGAGGCCACTAATGGTCTTCTGACTAATCTTCAGAGATGGGGAACAAGTCACTATTGTTTGAGTCACAAGCAAGTCTGATGTCACAAGGTTCGAGTCTCAAGTCGAGTCCCAAGTAGAACAAGTCAAGACCTGAATCAAGTGCAAGTCATACATTCTAAGAGCAAGTCAAGTTGAGTCGAATCACAAGTTTTCAAGTCAAGTCTCAAGTCAAGCAATAAAAAAAACTATACATGCAGCGACTTGTTCAAGTGCAAATCTTGTCTATTTATTGAGACTACCAGACAGCCCTTTTCATTGTTTTGTCTACAACACATTTTGATTAGTTTATGTCATTGTAAAATAGGGGCCTTGTATCAGTCGTAAGGCCATGACATCAGCAGAAGGCAAGGCAGGTTGACATGCTCAGAGTGTACATTTACGTACAATTCTTGGTGATCCAATGGTGACAACGCCATATACAAAATATATACATTTACCAAATATACTGTACATAGCAAGTGCCCAAAAGAAATAGCCTCTGTATCAAGCTAGACCTGTCCTATCTGCATGGACACAGATAGATGGCAAGACTGTACAGCCTCCACTTGAGAAACCAAATGGAATCTGTCTAACAGGAGCTCAAACAGGTAGGCTTACATAATATAAGCACATGGCCCCAAGGACCATACAATTCCCCAATTGGCAATTACAACCAATAAACTGGTTCTACAATGTAAAAGGCCATTTCCATATCCATTGATACATTGGTACATTTGCCTTAATGAGACTTAATGATTATTCATGATACTTCAACACCATGCATACATGGAACAATAATTGTATCTTATTCAACGTTCCGACTCTAAAGCGTATAGTGCAGGCCACGTAGCCTACTTCTGTGCACACTGAGGCACGCACGTTCCTATTGCACACAACAAAAATGACAGAGACATAGGACACAGAACTCTGACATAACCTGGGAAATATGAACAAAAGAAACCATAAATTGAATTAAATAACAGAACCTCTACCTCAGGATTCTTGCGAACGTTCATGTGCACCATAAACATGTCTCTGGCTGCGGGTAGCATAATCCACGTAGGCAAAGGTACCACAAAATGAGTGGCAAAACATTACAATACCTGGACAGATCATTTCAAGTCCAAATCAAGTCTCAAGTTATTTTATTTTCTGTCAAGTCAAGTATCAAGAAGAGGTCAACCGATTAATCGGAATGGCCGAAGTTTTCATAACAATCGGAAATAGGTATTTTTGGACACCGATGTTTGGTCCTTCAATAATCGGTATCGGTACCGGCGTTGAAAAATCATAATCGGTTGACCTCTAGTATCAAGTCATCAAATTTGTGACTTGAGTTCGACTCGAAGTCCACAACACTGCCTGTCAGATCAGCTCTGAAAAAGATCAGAGCTGATCTGACCAATTAGTGGAGAAAATATCAGATTTGGGCTGCCACTTTGAATGTAGCATAAATGCAGAAGTTAGGACATGCTGGTCAGGAGTGGATAACATTAATCATAGATTTTTTTAAAGAGACCATAATGATGGACACTAGTGGTTGTCCATCATTATGCATAGGCATCCCCTCCTCACACCTGAAGTTTAAACACAGTTGCTTGGGGGATAGGGATGAGTGAAATGGGGAGGGGAATAATTGTTGGAATCAAGGAAATACTGTCTTCAACAAATTCAATGAATCTATACAGCAGCTGCTGGTTATCAAGCCACTCTTATGGTAGATCTCTCCACCATAGTTTGTTTCACATTCGTCTATAAAGAGCAAGTGAAAAGCAAAAGTACATACATTTTGAGAATTCATTCTGCCTATCACCTACAGATGTAATATCTTAGTTTGAGCCAGTTTACTACAGCAGGAACATAATCATGCAGAAACAGGAAATATACATTTTTATGTGGAATAAAATGAATGGACGTTTTTGTACAGTTTGATACATTTTTCATTAGGGCAAATCAAGTCAGACATTTCAAAGTGGAAATTATGAAATTTAGAAGTGTTTTTAAAACTCAAATACACTACAAGTTTGCATTTCCTACTGTGCAGGAAAATTCTCAGAAACAAAAGAGTGATCAAATTAAGATCCTACATCTGTAGGCCTGGAGCCTGAGTAGAAGGGTCCTAACCCCTTATCACGCAGTCCCTCTTGAGTTTCCGTTGGTGCTGAAATGCTATCTCCACCTGCCTTTGGCCTGACCGGCCTGTGAACGAGTGATTACAGGACCAGCCACACACTCCGGCTAGCTACAGATTTAGGATCTTCATTTGAACCAGTTTGCTACAGCAGGGAAATAATCCTGCAATAATAAGAAATGTGAAATATTATGAGGATTATAACTGATGGATATTTTTTGTAGGGCAAATCAAGTCCGACATTTTAAAGTGGAAAACTTTAGAAGCCTTTTAAAACCTAAAATACACTACAAGTTTGCATTTCCTGCAATTTTCAAGCAACAAAAGAGTGATCAAATTAAGATCCTACATCTGTACAAGGTGTTATTCTAATCAAGCTGTATTTCCTAGGAAGACAATACTGAGACTAGGGAGACAATAGGTCATTTACGTCACAGTTCGCTCCGTCTCTGTGGTTCCAATGGCTTGTTACATAGCCTTCTTACAGGGAAACCTAAAATGGGTCATAACCAATCTAGCACAACATTATGATAATTTTTTTGAATCATGTTTTTGAAGTTATGTGGTTTATCTTGTCTCTTGGTAGAATGTCGTTTGTGACAGTTTAGATTCTAAATTGGTCCTCCACTTTGACCATTTGAATCATCGCAGAAAAAAACGGTCAGCAACAAAATCATTCACTAACATGGACATCCTGTTTATCATGGCATGCTGATACATCTCAAGAGCCATGTGGTTACATACCATATAGTTTATCTCACCAAAACAGTTATTCAAAAGACAACACTGACTGGGGTAAGGATCAGGTCACAAAAAGTTCTTCACCTCAGACATATCTGCATTTATTACTAGATGCCACTCAGAAGATGCCTTGGGCCCATCAGCGTGCCAGAAATCTCTGGAGTTGGACAACATTGGACAGATGACAAGAGAATGCAGAACAACAATTAGGAGCAATCAGATAGTTGTTTGTACGTCTTGCCAGAAAATACTAAAATCCTTGCTTAACTTCTTCAACTCCAAATATGTGGGGAAGACGTGCACTGCACAATGACATTTCCTTCTTAAAGGGAGGTAGAGATCAGGCCAAAATGGAGCACAACTGTCAATGTACAAAACTGCTTATTGCCATGCTATAGGAATATAGTTTTAACATTTTCCACAACTTTAATGTCATTCTAGGTTGGAGCAGAGATTAGTTATAGGCTGGTGAGTTGAGCACAACTTTAATGTCATTCTAGGTTGGAGCAGAGATTAGTTATAGGCTGGTGAGTTGAGCACAACTTTAATGTCATTCTAGGTTGGAGCAGAGATTAGTTATAGGCTGGTGAGTTGAGCACAACTTTAATGTCATTCTAGGTTGGAGCAGAGATTAGTTATAGGCTGGTGAGTTGAGCACAACTTTAATGTCATTCTAGGTTGGAGCAGAGATTAGTTATAGGCTGGTGAGTTGAGCACAACTTTAATGTCATTCTAGGTTGGAGCAGAGATTAGTTATAGGCTGGTGAGTTGAGCACAACTTTAATGTCATTCTAGGTTGGAGCAGAGATTAGTTATAGGCTGGTGAGTTGAGCACAACTTTAATGTCATTCTAGGTTGGAGCAGAGATTAGTTATAGGCTGGTGAGTTGAGCACAACTTTAATGTCATTCTAGGTTGGAGCAGAGATTAGTTATAGGCTGGTGAGTTGAGCACAACTTTAATGTCATTCTAGGTTGGAGCAGAGATTAGTTATAGGCTGGTGAGTTGAGCACAACTTTAATGTCATTCTAGGTTGGAGCAGAGATTAGTTATAGGCTGGTGAGTTGAGCACAACTTTAATGTCATTCTAGGTTGGAGCAGAGATTAGTTATAGGCTGGTGAGTTGAGCACAACTTTAATGTCATTCTAGGTTGGAGCAGAGATTAGTTATAGGCTGGTGAGTTGAGCACAACTTTAATGTCATTCTAGGTTGGAGCAGAGATTAGTTATAGGCTGGTGAGTTGAGCACAACTTTAATGTCATTCTAGGTTGGAGCAGAGATTAGTTATAGGCTGGTGAGTTGAGCACAACTTTAATGTCATTCTAGGTTGGAGCAGAGATTAGTTATAGGCTGGTGAGTTGAGCACAACTTTAATGTCATTCTAGGTTGGAGCAGAGATTAGTTATAGGCTGGTGAGTTGAGCACAACTTTAATGTCATTCTAGGTTGGAGCAGAGATTAGTTATAGGCTGGTGAGTTGAGCACAACTTTAATGTCATTCTAGGTTGGAGCAGAGATTAGTTATAGGCTGGTGAGTTGAGCACAACTTTAATGTCATTCTAGGTTGGAGCAGAGATTAGTTATAGGCTGGTGAGTTGAGCACAACTTTAATGTCATTCTAGGTTGGAGCAGAGATTAGTTATAGGCTGGTGAGTTGAGCACAACTTTAATGTCATTCTAGGTTGGAGCAGAGATTAGTTATAGGCTGGTGAGTTGAGCACAACTTTAATGTCATTCTAGGTTGGAGCAGAGATTAGTTATAGGCTGGTGAGTTGAGCACAACTTTAATGTCATTCTAGGTTGGAGCAGAGATTAGTTATAGGCTGGTGAGTTGAGCACATGCATTTCTTGTTTTTCATTTGATTGAAAATAGGATCTCTCAGAACCACATGTATTAAAGGTCCAATGCAGCCATATTTATCTCAATATCAAATCGTTTCAGGGTAACATTTAAGTACCTTACTGTGATTTAAGAAAAATGTAAATGGTCAAAAAGGAACAAAAATATAATCTTAGCAAAGGGAAATTTCTCAAGCAAGAATTTTGCTAGGGACTGTCTGGGATTGGTCTGAGTGGGGATGGGGAAACTGAAAATGTTCTGTTATTAGCAGGGAGGTTTGAAACTCAATTTCTTATTGGTCTTATTTGATGTTGAGAAAGGGAGTTTGAGATTGAACATGTGGAGACTTGTCCATTGAGAAATGCACTTTCTGGAAGTATACTCACATTCTGGAAATATATCCACAGAACATATTGGAAATCCACTGGGCACACACTGGTTGACTCAATGTTGTTTCCAAGTCATTTCAATAAAATTACGTTGAACCAACGTGGAGTACACATTGAATTGACGTGTGTGTACAGTGGGAAGTGTGCAAAACTTTTATCAGTAGGCCTATGGTCTCATGAGTCTTCTCAAGTACCCTCTATGGGTAGACCAAGTACCCAAGGGGTCCTAGCACCCCCGGTTGTGAACCACTGGTTTACAGTAATATCTAACCGGATCATATTGAACAGTCTCACAAACAATTTCCACACTTGTGTCACGACTTCCGCCGAAGTCGGTCCCTCTCGGGCAGCATTCGGCGGTCAACGTCACTGGCCTTCTAGCCACCGCTGCTCCACTTTTCATTTTCCATTTGTTTTGTCTTTGTTTTACACACCTGATTTCAATCCCACAATTACTTGTTCATTATTTAAACCTCTGTTCCCCCATGTTTTTTGTTGTTGTGAGTGATTGTTTATTGTATTTTCGGCCTGTCATGGTGTGCGTGTATTTGTTACTTTGTATATTTGACATTTTCAGTAAAAGTACGTTGATTACTCATATCTGCTGTCCTGCGCCTGACTCTCTACACCAGCTACACATAGGACCCATTTCAACTTGTGGCTGGTGGTGATGGGAATTGATGGGAATTGTTATTGTCGATAGAGAAAAAAGGGCCCAGTACTTTGATCTACATTTCCTGCTGAACCATGAATTTGTTTGGGGAACAACAGTAGGCAGCCAGCAATCTAGCCAGGTCTACCCCGTTTCTGCCTTGCTCCAAACCCTATCAGTCCTTGCTGTCCCCAGTGATTTGAAAATGTGTTCTGACCGCCTTATGACACAACTGGGACCAAGAACCAAGCCCCTAAACAAACACAGACTCAGTGACACTATGCCAGTTCCCATACCAGACTACAGACCACACAATTCGCCAACGTAATCGATGGCACGGCAGAAAGCAGATTGTCATTTTCCACAGGTCCTCCTCCAGAAATGGCGCCCATGATAAAATCTCACCATGACCACATGAAGAGAAAAACCAACATCTAATTATCCAATTAAAGCTGATGGGGACGAGGGTGAGATAAAGAGCCCAATGTCGATGTTCACAGCCACTGGCAAAAACATGGAGTATTTTTTCTGGCAGACGCCAGAGATGAATGTTCTGCCCTAAAAGGTCCACATCCTGTGAGGCTGTTTCTTGGAGATTCTCTTTTGAGGGCGATGGACAACAGTTAGAGCTATGTAAAATGTTGTAACTCGCTGAAGCAGCTGACAAAGGCTTTGCATTAGGAGGTCAAGGCATGTCCATTACAGATCGGGCAGAATCCTTTCAGTAAAGCAGTGAAACCTGCATCTGGACGAGGAGAAGAACACCGAAGTCACAAACCGCAATGATCTTTGGGTGGTGCAAGAAAATGTCAGATATCAGAATAAAAGAAAGGGCAAAAACCTCCCTCCAATGATATCTGAGATGAGTCATCCTGGCATGTTGTGTTCAGCTTGGTTTTTATCCATTTCTATCGTGTGCTTAGGGCTAGAATAAAACATTTCAAAATAGATAAACAATTCTGACCTTTCTGCAAACTATCTTTTCCGTCTCTTTCCTTAAATGATGATGATTCATTCCCCATTTAAAACGTATTAGATCTTGTCTAAGCTACGTTCCTGAGCAAGGCCTTATCAAAACAGCAGTCATCGTCACATCAAATACACACAATGAACCGCTTTCATCGCCATTCAGAAACTCTTATTCAATTCACGATACAAATCTTTTGTACAGAAAACACAGCGGTTGTGTAGCTTCAGCTTGTATTGTCAGGTGCTTGTATGAGATGTAAAACTTGACACTGAGTTGAAAGCCTGACATGCAGGGGCTTCTGGCGAGTTTAAATAAAAGCTCTCTGGCATTCAGCAACTATAGTGCCTGGTTAATAATTATGGTCTAAGTCCAGGAGCAACTCTGTGTCTGTTATGGGGATTCATCTCAAAATGAGAGTGAACACATGATGGTAACAGACAGCTAGACCCAGAAGTCAGGTAGTGCAATGTCTTCTACCCAAATGCAGCATATAGCTAACACACTCAGCTGAAACAGAAAGAGATTATATATTGTTTTGTTGCTATGCTCTGTGTGAAAGAGATGAACGAGGCAGTAACCCATCATGACTTTATGTTCTCTCCTGACAATGGCAGGGTCCCAAATGCGAGTCTCAAATGACTAGCTATTCTCCTATGTAGTGCACTACTTTTGGCAAGGGTCCATAGAACTCTGGTCAAAAGTAGTGCACTACATAGAGAATAGTGTGCCATTTGGGATGCATACTATGTCTCTACTGCTGCTCTTGGGTTTCTGTCTGCCCCATGTCATGATAATATACTCCAATCCCCAATGACCCCATCTCTTTTCAGAGCAGCATATCTCATACCAGGAAGCAGAGCTACCTGCTTAAGGCTACTGTACTCCGACCTGGTGTATTTGTCCCTGGAGGCCCACTCAGCCACAGTACGGTTGGTGCCTTGCTTCAATGTGACACCTATCGCCACCACCCCAAGGCACTGTGACAGAGGACTTTTCTATGAGCTGAGCAGCCTGAGTTCCCTGGTGCCTGAAACCATATAGCCCCTACAAAACAAACAGTAATTAACAGAGAACACAAGGACACACAAACTGTAATGCAAGTCCTCTCCTCTCTTTCACTATTTTTGTTTTGTAACTTATTCAATTTGGTAACAGGAGCTGAGGGGATTTTACCATGTTGTGGGACTGAAGGGAGTGGAGATGGGGGTTTAAGGACTGCTCCAGGGGCTTTGAGGCAGGATAACCAGGTAAGGCTGGTTTTTGAGGTTGTGAGAAAAAAAGATTTCCTCACGTTACACTTACCCTTACAGGGTCTTCTTCCCTCTGAGGATAGTTTCCTTACCTCCATGGCCTGTGGCTTTTTACACAGGCTATGAATCTCCTCTTGAATGAGACAGTGCCACAGAGATTAGAATATTTACCATATCCGTGTTTGTTGGCAATGTCTTATTTCTCCCTGAATGGGTAATCAATTAATTCCCTTTTTGCACTTTTTGTCTGTTTTAAATATGTTTAAAGATATTTCCTCTGGCAACACTACAATAGAAAACACAACTATTTTCCTGTTCTGGGCCAACTCTGCTTCTCTTACCATGTACTTGACCCAGAGGTAGAATACACCATATTAATTTACAAAAATTCAAGTGGCCCTATGCCATGACTATATGGCTCATGTATATGTTGTTTGAAAGTATGAAAGACACTTGGGAATCCAAGTCTGTACACCTGATGTAACTAGCTCCACAAACTCTTGATAAATAGCATTGATTTTTGACCTCAGAACAACAACAGTACCCTGAAGACATGGAGCAATTTGTTATGGTGCTGCTCAGAGGTATTGCCTTCTCCTAACATACATCCCTTTTAACTTTTACTCATCTCAGCTGTCACTTTCACAGAGTGACACTGCTCCAAGGATGGGGGATCCTTTCCTCCCGGTTCTTGACACATTGTGTTCTGTGTAATTGTAGCCGCTTCACCAACTCTCTCTCTCTCTCTCTCTCTTTCTCTCTCCCTCAATAAGTATCATTGTCTTTAAAGGAACACTATTCTCAGGGGAGCAGCAGAGATCAAACAGCATGTCTCCAGTTGACGTTCCGTTCGGAAGGAAGTGGTGGAATTCTAAAGCTCTGGGCAGCGAGGATTTAGCTTTGAAGGGTCAGGAGAACATTCCATGGGTCTGTGGGCCATCACGAGTCACTGCTGATGATACATACAAGTCACATTTTTATCTGATTAAAAACCAGAGGCTTCGTGACAAACAATTTATTTTCCTTGAAAATCCCTGCTATTACAAGATTATTGCGTAGCCTCATCATCATTTATAAACATTGTGGCTTATCTGGTATTGTAATTCTGAGCAGGCCTTATAATATTGGCACAACTGGGTACAGTGTGCCTCATTGTATCAGTATTACAATATAGGCTTACTGTTATGATAAGGGAGTAGTAAAGTGTTAGCACACAGGCAGGCAACACACAATTCCACACTCCATCCCCCAGGTGGCAGCACCAACCGGGTCAAGGGATGGGCTTTGCCAGGAAGCCTTGATAAGCACATCAGGTGCATCCAATTAAGCTGATTGTCAGACCATAAGCCTTTCAGGCAGCTTTTTGTTTCTTTCTTTGTGTTAACATCTTTAGTTCGGCATCCCTTTTTAGTTTGGTATTTATTTAGTCACCATTTGAACAAATAATAATCCGCTTGGACTGACCGACCAAGCGGTCAAGATGGAACTGTCCCTGGACATAAGGTAAGGTAGCTGTCTCCTGGGTACAGACATTCAACACCTAGGCACATAAGTTTACTTTTCATATTAATGTACACATCAAATCAGGTTATAGGCCAGTTAACTAGGCCTATGACCCCTAGACTTAGCAAGTGTAGCAATATTAGCAGGCTAATAAATTGGATTTGTAACATATGGTATAATTTATGGTTCTAGTCTGGGTGGTTTTGAACCGGTTTGGTTTTGGTGCATTTGTTGAGGATGTAGCAGATGTTTGTGTCGAGCTAGCATACTAGGTGAGGCTTGCAGAAGTGCTAGTGTGAGTGTCAGGTTGCTTTCTAGCAAGATAGCTGACGGTTTTGGCCAACAGAATCGTTTGATATGGCCGTGCCCTTGAAGGTAGTCAATTTCTTGCAGCTGTTAGTCGTAGGGCTGAAGAGATGTTTGGCTTGTGGGCCAGAACATTTTGTGTTCTGTTTTTGGCTAAGGTTTTGGTAGCTTTTGTTGGAGCTGTTTGCTGGATTAGATTTCACACTTTGGAGTCTGGAGGACTCTGTTGCACATGTGTTAGTGCTAGTGGCTAACTTTGGTTATGGTTTGTAGCTTTTGTGCATGGTGTACTGATTTTTGCCTGGTTGGTGTGGATATCTCTGGGGGTTGGAGCGAGTGCATGTCTGGGTTGGTTAGTGGTGAGCTAGTGGCTAACTGTGGCTATGGTTTGTAGCTTTTGTGCATGGCGTGCTGGTTTTGTTTTTGCCTGTTTTGAGTGGTAATCTCTGGGGCTTTGAAAATGTCTGTTTTGTAGCTGTGAGCTAGTGGCTGTGACTTCTAGTGGCTGTGACTTCTCAGTTGATTTATTGTCTCTCTTTATCATACTGATGTTGACTATGGGGGTGTTTGAGCCAGTGGTGTGTTGTGGATAGTTAAGGTTTTCTCAAGCTAATGAAGGATCAGTTATGTCAGGTGGCGGAATTGCTGGAGGCTGAAATAGCAGATGAGTTGAACAAGTTAGACGTTGCAGTGCCATTATGCGAGAAGTGGAGTGAGTCCTTGTCTCCTGTTTGGGTGGATAGCAGTCAGGAGGAAGACTTGGAAATGGCAAGGCTATAACAGGAGATAGTACTGCTGAAACGGCAGATGAATGAAACTGCATAGAGGGGAGAACGTTTGTTGCCAGTCGTTCAGACAGTCTTGTCACTAAACCAGTTTCCACCAGTGATCAAAGTGATGAGCTAGTTTCCCCAAGTGATGTAACCCCAGTGTGAAGTCGGGTGTGTCAGGGAGAAAAGTCTCTCTCAAGCAGAGTTTTGACGTATCCCCAGTTTGAAGTTACTCGTTCAGAAAAGTGCTGATGGAAAACCAGATAGGGAAGAGGATGATTTGTGTGGGGACTTGGAGGAAACATTATTTGCCAAAGTAGAGTGATTCCCAGGAAATGGATCTCCCTAGTGAAGAAGTTGATTATTGTGCATCTCTAGCTGAGACCTTCTGGGCAGAGATATGTGATGGAATTTGCCCTCTGCAGGTTGAGGATGAAGTTGATTCAGTTGTCAATTCAGGGGAGACTTTCTTTGTTGTTGAGTGACACTGAGCAACTAAGTTCTCTTTGTGGTTTGAGTAATGATTTGGTTCCCCCAAGTGATCTGTTGGATTCAGTGGTTGTCAGTGATTCTTTGGTTCATTTAGCGGACACATTCTTTGCCACAGTAGCGGTTGTGGTTCTTCCGCAGGCTGCCCATGAGGTTGTTTTGGTGTCAGGTGTTGATTTAGCTGACACATTTCTCGCTAAGCTGTGCGAGAGAGGAAATTCTTCACTGTCATGTTGTGATGTTCATGAGGATACGCTGGAAGGCCGGGTCTGGGTTTTGCAGGTTGACACGGCTGTGTCTTGTGATGAAGAGTTTGGTGGAAAAGCCAGATCCACCAGTGTTGTCACTTCCTATTGTTAAGGAGCTGTTGACAGTTCCTGCAGCATGTAGGCCTAGTGAATCTCCTGTTAAGGTGTTGGAAAGTGTAGAGGATATAGCTAACATTTCCCCTCCAGTGAGTGCTCAGTGCTGGAGAAAAGAGGCATTTGGGAATGTGGATGGTTTTGCTAGTGAGTTTGCTGAAGTTGTAGTCCATGTTCACTTCACAGCACACTCCGGTATGACGAGGGGGGGCAGTCTGTGCATATTTGTAAACAACAGTTGGTGCACGAAATCTAAGGAAGTCTCTAGATTTTGTTCGCCTGAAGTAGAGTATCTTATGATAAAATGCAGACCACACTACTCGCCTAGAGAGTTTTCAGCTATACTTTTCATGGCTCATGGCACCACAGACAGATGCTTAGATACACTAAGACCACACTCAGTTGTATAAGGAAATAAGCAAACAGGAAAACGCTCACCCGGAGGCGGCACTCCTTGTGGCCGGAGACTTTAATGCAGGGAAACATAAATCCGTTTGACCTCATTTCTATCAACATGTTAAACGTGCAACCAGAGGGAAAAAAATTCTAGATCATCTGTATTCCACAAACAGAGACACTTGCAAAGCTCTCCCTCGCTCTCCATTTGCAAAATCCGACCACAATTCTATCCTCCTGATTCCTGCTTACAAGCAAATATTTATGCAGGAAGCACCAGTGACTCGGTCTATAAAAAAGTGGTCAGTTGAAGCAGATGCTAAACTACAGGACAGTTTTGCTATCAGAGACTGGAACATGTTCTGGGAATCTTCGAATGACATTGAGGAATACACCACATTAGTCACTGGCTTTATCAATAAGTGCAACGAGGACGTCGTCCCCACAGTGACTGTACGTACATACCCCAACCAGAAGCCATGGATTACAGGCAACATTCGCGCTGAGCTAAAGGGTAGAGCTGCCGCTTTCAAGGTGCGGTATTCTAACCCGGGAGCTTATAAGAAATCCTGCTATGCCCTCCGACGAACCATCAAACAGGCAAAGCATCAATACAGAGTTAAGATTGAATTGAACTACACCGTCTCTGACGCTCGTCTTATGTGGCAGGGCTTGCAAACTATTACAGACATAAAAGGGAAGTACAGCCGCGAGCTGCCCAGTGACACGAGCCTACCAGATGAGCTAAATCACTTTTATGCTCGCTTCGAGGCAAGCAACACTGAGGCATGCATGAGAGCATCAGCTTTTCCGGACGACTGTGATCACGCTTTCCGTAGCCGATGTGAGTAAGACCTTTAAACGGGCCAAAATTCACAAGGCAGCGGGGCCAGACGGATTACCAGGACGTGTTCTCTGGGCATGTGCTGACCAACTGGCAGGTGTCTTCACTGACATTTTCAACATGTCCCTGATTGAGTCTGTAATACCAACATGTTTCAGGTTGCCTTCCTGTTCTCCCTGTGCCCGAGAACATGAAGGCACGAAGGCAACCTGCCTAAATGACTACAGACCTGTAGCACTTACGTACGTAGCCATGAAGTGCTTTGAAAGGCTGGTAATGGCTCACATCAACACCATTATCCCAGAAACCCTAGGCCCACTCCAATTTGCATACCGCCCCAACAGATCAACAGAAGATGCAATCTCTATTGCACTCCACACTGCCTTTTCACACCTGGACAAAATAAACACCGACGTGAGAATGCTATTCATTGACTACAGCGCAGCATTCAACACCATAGTGCCCTCAAAGCTCATTACTAAGCTAAGGATCCTGGGACTAAACAACTCCCTCTGCAACTGGATCCTGGACTTCCTGATGGGCCGCCCCAGGTGGTGAGGGTAGGTAGCAACACATCTGCCACGCTGATCCTCAACACTGGAGTCCCTCATGGGTGCGTGCTCAGTCCCCTCCTGTACTCCCTCTTCACCCACAACTGCGTGGCCAGGCACGACTCCAACACCATCATTCAATTTGCAGATGACACAACAGTGGTAGGCCTGATCAACGGCGAGACAGCCTATAGGGAGGAGGTCAGAGACCTGGCCGGGTGGTGCCAGAATAACAACCTATCCCTCAACGTAACCAAGACGAAGGAGATGATTTTGGACTACAGGAAAAGGAGGACCGAGCACGCCCCCATTCTCATCGACGGGGCTCTAGTGGAGCAGGTTGAGCGCTTCAAGTTCCTGGTGTCCACATCACCAACAAACCAGAATGGTCCAAACCCACCAAGACTGTCGTGAAGAGGGCACGACAAAGCCAATTCCCCCTTAGGAAACTGAAATTATTTGGAATGGGTCCTCAGATCCTCAAAAGTTTCCACAGCTGCAACATCAAGAGCATCAAGAGACTGGTTGCATCACTGCCTGGTATGGCAATTGCTTGGCCTCTGACCGCAAGGCACTACAGAGGGTAGTGTGTACAGCCCAGTACAACACTGAGGCTAAGCTGCCTGCCATCCAGGACCTCTACACCAGGCGGTGTCAGCGGAAGGCCTGAAAAATTATCAAAGACCCCAGCCACCCCAGTCATAGACTGTTCTCTCTACTACCACATGGCAAGCAGTACCGGAGTGCTAGGTCTAGGACAAATAGACTTCTCAACAGTTTTTACCAGGTAATCGAATGGCTACCCGGACTATTTGCATTGTGCCCCCCAACCCCTCTTTTATGCTGCTGCTACTCTCGGTTTATCATATATGCATAGTCACTTTATCCATATGTACAGTGCCTTGCGAAAGTATTCGGCCCCCTTGAACTTTGCGACCTTTTGCCACATTTCAGGCTTCAAACATAAAGATATAAAAATGTATTTATTTGTGAAGAATCAACAACAAGTGGGACACAATCATGAAGTGGAACGACATTTATTGGATATTTCAAACTTTTTTAACAATTCAAAAACTGAAAAATTGGGCGTGCAAAATTATTCAGCCCCCTTAAGTTAATACTTTGTAGCGCCACCTTTTGCTGCGATTACAGCTGTAAGTCGCTTGGGGTATGTCTCTATCAGTTTTGCACATCGAGAGACTGACATTTTTTCCCATTCCTCCTTGAAAAACAGCTCGAGCTCAGTGAGGTTGGATGGAGAATATTTGTGAACAGCAGTTTTCAGTTCTTTCCACAGATTCTCGATTGGATTCAGGTCTGGACTTTGACTTGGCCATTCTAACACCTGGATATGTTTATTTTTTAACCATTCCATTGTAGATTTTGCTTTATGTTTTGGATCATTGTCTTGTTGGAAGACAAATCTCTGTCCCGGTCTCAGGTCTTTTGCAGACTCCATCAGGTTTTCTTCCAGAATGGTCCTGTATTTGGCTCCATCCATCTTCCCATCAATTTTAACCATCTTCCCTGTCCCTGCTGAAGAAAAGCAGGCCCAAACCATGATGCTGCCACCACCATGTTTGACAGTGGGGATGGTGTGTTCAGGGTGATGAGCTGTGTTGCTTTTACGTTTTGCATTGTTGCCAAAAAGTTCAATTTTGGTTTCATCTGACCAGAGCACCTTCTTCCACATGTTTGGTGTGTCTCCCAGGTGGCGTGTGGCAAACTTTAAACAACACTTTTTATGGATATCTTTAAGAAATGGCTTTCTTCTTGCCACTCTTCCATAAAGGCCAGATTTGTGCAATATACGACTGATTGTTGTCCTATGGACAGAGTCTCCCACCTCAGCTGTAGATCTCTGCAGTTCATCCAGAGTGATCATGGGCCTCTTGGCTGTATCTCTGATCAGTCTTCTCCTTGTATGAGCTGAAAGTTTAGAGGGACGGCCAGGTCTTGGTAGATTTGCAGTGGTCTGATACTCCTTCCATTTCAATATTATCGCTTGCACAGTGCTCCTTGGGATGTTTAAAGCTTGGGAAATCTTTTTGTATCCAAATCCGGCTTTAAACTTCTTCACAACAGTATCTCGGACCTGCCTGGTGTGTTCCTTGTTCTTCATGATGCTCTCTGCGCTTTTAACGGACCTCTGAGACTATCACAGTGCAGGTGCATTTATACGGAGACTTGATTACACACAGGTGGATTGTATTTATCATCATTAGTCATTTAGGTCAACATTGGATCATTCAGAGATCCTCACTGAACTTCTGGAGAGAGTTTGCTGTACTGAAAGTAAAGGGGCTGAATAATTTTGCACGCCCAATTTTTCAGTTTTTGATTTGTTAAAAAAGTTTGAAATATCCAATAAATGTCGTTCCACTTCATGATTGTGTCCCACTTGTTGTTGATTCTTCACAAATAAATCCAGTTTTATATCTTTATGTTTGAAGCCTGAAATGTGGCAAAAGGTCGCAAAGTTCAAGGGGGCCGAATACTTTCGCAAGGCACTGTACATATTACCTCAATCAGCTCGACTAACCTGTGCCTGTATATAGCCCCGCTACTGTTATGGCCCCGCTACTGTTATGGCCTCACTACTGTATTTAAAAAAATATATATTATTTCACCTTTATTTAACCAGGTGGGCTAGTTGAGAACAAGTTCTCATTTATAACTGCGACCTGGCCAAGATAAAGCAAAGCAGTGTGACAAAAACAACAACACAGAGTTACACATGGAATAAACAATAAACATGTCAATAACACAGTAGAAAAAAAAGAAAGAAAAAAAGAATCTATATACATTGTGTGCAAAAGGCATGAGGAGGTAGGCCAATAATTACACTGGAGTGATAAATGATCAGATGGTCATGTGCAGGTAGAGATACTGGTGTGCAAAAGAGCAGAAAAGTAAATAAATAAAAACAGTATGGGGATGAGGTAGGTAAATTGGGTGGGCTATTTACCGATGGACTATGTACAGCTGCAGCGATGAGTTAGCTGCTCAGATAGCAGATGTTTAAAGTTGGTGAGGGAGATAAAAGTCTCCAACTTCAGCGATTTTTGCAATTCGTTCCAGTCACAGGCAGCAGAGAACTGGAAGTGTATATAGCCTCCTATATAGCCTCGCTACTGTTATAGCCTAGCTGCTGTTTAAAGCCTCCTATATAGCCTAGCTACTGTTATAGCCTAGCTGCTGTTTAAAGCCTCCTATATAGCCTAGCTACTGTTATAGCCTAGCTGCTGTTTAAAGCCTCCTATATAGCCTAGCTACTGTTATAGCCTAGCTGCTGTTTAAAGCCTCCTATATAGCCTAGCTACTGTTATAGCCTAGCTGCTGTTTAAAGCCTCCTATATAGCCTAGCTACTGTTATAGCCTAGCTGCTGTTTAAAGCCTCCTATATAGCCTAGCTACTGTTATAGCCTAGCTGCTGTTTAAAGCCTCCTATATAGCCTAGCTACTGTTATAGCCTAGCTGCTGTTTAAAGCCTCCTATATAGCCTAGCTACTGTTATAGCCTAGCTGCTGTTTAAAGCCTCCTATATAGCCTAGCTACTGTTATAGCCTAGCTGCTGTTTAAAGCCTCCTATATAGCCTAGCTACTGTTATAGCCTAGCTGCTGTTTAAAGCCTCCTATATAGCCTAGCTACTGTTATAGCCTAGCTGCTGTTTAATGCCTCCTATATAGCCTAGCTACTGTTATAGCCTAGCTTCTGTTTAAAGCCTCCTATATAGCCTAGCTACTGTTATAGCCTAGCTGCTGTTTAAAGCCTCCTATATAGCCTAGCTACTGTTATAGCCTAGCTGCTGTTTAAAGCCTCCTATATAGCCTAGCCTACAGTTATTTTTCACTGTCTTTTTACTGTTTTTATTTCTTTACTTACCTATTGTTCACCTAAACTTTTTATAAAAAAAGATATGTTTACTTAGAAATTGCACTGTTGGTTAGAGCCTGTAAGTGAGCATTTCACTGTAAGGTCTACTACACCTGTTGTATTCGGCGCATGTGACAAACTTTGATTTGATATTCACTTGTCCCTAGTGGAGGGTGTTCTAAGTCTCTCCTCGTTGCTTACATCAGATGAAGCTTGGTGCTTGTGACCACGAGTCTAGGAAATGAGTGGGTCTCTCAGTTTAGAACCAGAGGGGTCACCAGTTGTTCCCTGGTTTGTTCAAGTCAGACTTATGGCAGGAAGAAATTAGTGCAGAGCAGTGAATTTTATGGTTTTGGTTTTTGACTGGTTTCTAGATTTTGAGAATGACTATCTCACAGTTGAGGGTTTCTGTAGTCAAGTTTCATAGTTTTGTCATAGATATTGGTAACAATTATTTGTTTTTATTTTCTTGTTGGGGGAGGTGTTAGGATATGGAGGTTAGTGTAGTATTAGCACACAGGTAGGCAGCACAATATCCAAGATGCACTTCTACACTCCATCCCCCAGGTGGCAGCACCAACCGGGTCAAGGGCTCTTCCAGGAAGCCTTGATAAGCACATCAGGTGCAGCCAATTAAGTTCAGTCCAGGAGAAAGAGGAGGTCAGAAGCCTCTCAGGTGGCCTTCTGTTTGTTTCTTCAGGTTAACTTCTTTTGTTGGGCATGCCATTTTGTAGTTTGGTTTTTCTACATATTTATTTAGTCACCATCTGAACAAATAATAATCCACTTGGACTATTCGATCAAGAGGTCTATTCCACATCAAGTAACTAATTTAAATCTAATTTAACTGCTTGCATGAGTTACTTGATGTGGAATAGAATTCCATATAGTTCTGTACTCCTCCCATAGTCTGTTCTGGACTTAGGGACTGTGAAGAGACCTCTGGTGGCATGTCGTCTTGTGGGGTGAATGGGTGTCTGAGCAGTATGCCAGTAGTTCAGACAGCTTGGTGCATTCAACATGTCAATATCACTCACAAATACAAGTAGTGATTAAGTCAAGCCTAAACAAGTTCAGGAGTAAAAATTTGCTAAACAAGTTAAATAATAAGTTACAAGGACTCAATCTGTGTGCAATAGTGTTAAACATGATTTTTGAACTGCCTCATCTTTGTACCCCACACGCACAATTATCTGTAAGGTCCCTCAGTCGAGCAGTGAATTTCAAACAGATTCAACCACGATGACCAGAGGTTTTCCGTTTTGGATGGTGTATCAATAGACCCAGTCACTACAAAGATACAGACATCCTTCTGAACTCAGTTGCTGGAGAAGATGGAAACCGCTCAGGGATTTCTCAGAGGCCAATGGTGACATTAAAACCGAGTATAATGGGTGTGATGGGAGAACTGAGAATTGATAAACAACATTGTAATTACTCCACAATACTATCCTAATTAGCAGAGTGAAAAGGAAGCCTGTACAGATCAAAAATATTCCAAACGTGCATCCTGTTTGCAACGAGGCACGAAAGTAATACTGTAAAAAATGTGTCAAAACAATAAACTTTTTGTCATGAATACAAAGTTATGTTTGGAGCAAATACAACACACTGAGTACCACACTCCATGTTTTAAAGCATAGTGGTGTAATCGTTAAGGACTGGGGAGATTTTCAGGATAAAGAAACGGAATGGCGCTAAGCACAGGCAAAATCCTAGCGGAAAACCTGGTTCAGTCTGCTCTCCACCAGAAACTTGGAGAAAAATTCACCTTTCAGCAGGACAATAACCAAAAACACAAGGCCAAATCGTCACTGGAGTTGCTTACCAAGAAGACAGTGAATGTTCCTGAGTGGCCGCGTTATAGTTTTGGCTTAAATTTACTATGGCAAGACCTGAAAAGGGTTGTCTAGCAATGATCAACAACCAACTTCAAATCAAATTGTTTTATTGGTTACATACACCTGTTTAGCAGATGTTATTGCAGGTGTAGTGGAATGCTTGTGAATTTGACAGAGCTTGAAACATTTAGAAAATAATAATGGGCAAAGGTTTCACAATCCAGGTGTGGAAAGCTCTTAGGGACTAACCCAGACAGACTCACAGCTGTGATCACTGCCAAAGGTGCTTCTACAAAGTATTGACTCAGGGGTGTGAATACTTATGTAAATTAGATTTAATTTTCAATAAATTTGCTAAACGTGTTCATAATGATGAAGTGGAGTATTGTGTAGATGTGTGAGAAGAAAATCAATTTAATCTATTTTGAATTCCATTTAAGTCTTATGATGAAATTAGCCATTTGCAGTTTCACTGTACCGGCCGTGTGTACTTAGACTTGCATTGCTTAATCTTTAAGACATATGAGCATATGATACTGGCAGGATCAACGTCACAAAATGTGGAATAAGTCAAGGGGTATGAATACTTTCTGAAGAAACTGTATGTTGAAAAAAACATTTCCAGTGGTCTGGGGGAGCTATGGAAAGTGAAGTCTGCTACCTTCATACTGCAGTACTCTCTCCAGCCCTTTTGGAAACAGGAAGCCCCTCTATTTGTGTGGTCATGGAAGGGGTCAGCTCACCTTTCCATCTGGTTAAGTGCCTACCACTGAACTGTGGTTATTACACCTGCCATAGGTTAGCCTGCACACGCACACTGGGCTCCAGAATAGACACACTGCTCTCTGGTGATAAGGCCTATACTCTGAAACAATCCATAAACAGCCATGTTTCCAGTTTCATTTGTCACTTGTCAGAATAGATTACATAATGGCATGGTGCATAAAAATAACTAACTTTGTTGTTGATAGGCAGTAAAATGAAGTTCAAACAAATGAAAGTGAAGAGTTGACATTTTCCAAAAGTCAGTCAAATCAGTCGATACATAGTTAGCACACTGTATTAAGGTGAATCAGACTGCAGGTGAGACTGGATCTCGGCAACTCTACCTTACACTGGTACTGATTTTGTGGCATTATAGGACATTTTACAGATACTATCTAAAGCGATGGATAGAGTATGTTTGTTAGCAAATTGTGACTCTGAGGAAATATGTTTGAAGTGCGGCCCTCAGGACCTCATTGAACACTGAATGTGGCCCATGGGGAAGATAAGTTTGACTCCCCTGCCCAACAGCATCTTTGGTTGACAGTGTTGGTTCCCGGGAAGACTAAAATAGGAATCTCATCCGAGCTGCAGGAAAATTACAGCTTTCTTCTTTGGCGTGGTCCTCATCTATCTGCCATTTTCAAAGGCTGCCCCTTGCTAAGCCTGATGTGTCCAGGCTCCTCCCATCCCAGGACTCCCTGTAGAGCTCGGAGACCTGTCCAGATCAGTCTCTCTCTCTGAGGGTCGAATGGACAGTTTGAGTGGCTCTAATCTAAATTGGAATTCCATTGCAGTCTAGTTTACAGATGTTTAAATACTACATAGCATCAATAAAATGTCTGCATTGTTACAACCCCAATTGATTTAGATGGCTATTCATATTGAAATGAGGTCTACTTACATTATGAACCAATTACTTCAAAAATGGTGTGCTGTGTGGTACTACTGTAGCTACAGTACATTTATGCATCACCAAATAGGACCCTTACTATATAAAGTACAGTACTATGAAGTTGACAAATGTGGTTGAATCAAACGCTTGTGGATATACATGTAATATTAAAGTCAATCTAACATGAGCGATCACCATTGCCTTCAGCGACCAGGGCATGCAGTATCTGTCATTTAGGTGCTGAGTAAATTACAGGCCAGAGTTTTTTTGGAGTGGCCGGGGGTTGGGGCCTAGCTACCTGCCCACAGGTGTATGGGTCTGGCTAGTGGACATGTCCCCTGCAGTGCAGTGTGGTGGTGTAGGCCTGGGGCAGAGCAGAGTTTGAGGCAGGGAGTGGGGCTGCCTGCTGGGGGTCATAAGGAGCCCTCCTCCCCTCTCTGCAGGGTCCCTTACTACAGCACAGACCCCTGCAGACCTGCCGGGATGCCTCGGCAGACACACAGGTGAGTCTCTCATGCCAGTCTCTCTCCAGGTGCTCCGCACCACTGCCACACACTTTTATACCTGTCTAAATTGAAACTTGTGAGAAATGCATGTTGCTTAGTGTAATTGAATGTACTATTTCTTATATCAAAGCTAACATTGTATAATGTCTTGATGGGTCTGAAGAAAATTCTGGTAAGTGAAGTGTAATCAATCAATTAGGATTGTTATAGCTTGCACGTTCAGTTTTCTTTTCCAGAAATATGTAAATCGACAAATATTTTAGTTTCATTTTGATTTAATTAGACATTCCTCAATCAGTTAAGTTGATTAACATGTTTAGAAATGTGTGTCTGTCAATCAAAACTTGCTTAGTGATTACAGAATGTAACGTGTTACAAACACAAACTGATGTTGTCTAACTGCTCAATGTTAACTGTTGAGCGTTCCAGTTTATTGTTATAATTACTCCATAACCATACACACATCTCAGATATTTCTCCAGGGACGCTAAAATAACTTAGTATTTCTCCTTTAAATAACATGCTGTCAAATGATATGCGCACATTGGGTAAAGGTTTACGCTTGTGATAAGAGTTCAGAGGAAAATAATTCCGTTAATTACAGTAGTCACAGATTCCTGGCAGAGTGGAAATGTTTCCATGACTGAGCTTCAAATGTGAAACTGTGGTTGTCCCAAATGGCAACCGATTCCCTTTATAGGTTGCTATGGGTCAGGGTCAAAAGTTGTGCACTATAAAGGGAATAGAGTGCCATTTAGGATACATACTGTGTTTAAAGTACCGAAATAAAGGAATGGCCAGTGTACCAGTGGATCAGATGTAAAGATTGAGGCCAAAAACAACACTTAGTTTACAGCCAAAAGAACCGCAGAAATGTCTCTTTGATTCCATAACCAGTACATTGTTCTTAAGGGAACAGCTAGTGACGTAAACATTCGCAAGGGCCAAACATGGATCAGGTGTTTCAGAATACCATGTACTTTCCTAAGACCTATTCTGAACATCTACATGTTCTGAAATAGGATACAAAATAACTATGCATTATTGACACATTTAACGATGCATTATAATCCAAATGGACTATATATGAGACTTAAATCACAATCGATCATGTTGGACAGGTGTGAGAGAACTGGTGAAAATTGGTGTCATTGGACAAGTTCTTCAATGGCAAGCCATCACACAGATCAGTCTTGTGCAAGTTCAGGCTGAGTTTGTAGGTTAACTGTAGGCTTCCTGTGTAGACTGTGCCCTATCTGAGGCCTTGATTAGGGTGCGGCT
Organism: Oncorhynchus kisutch; assembly: GCF_002021735.2. Classification (NCBI taxonomy): domain Eukaryota; kingdom Metazoa; phylum Chordata; class Actinopteri; order Salmoniformes; family Salmonidae; genus Oncorhynchus; species Oncorhynchus kisutch. The sequence continues at coordinate 21,010,466 of NC_034203.2, forward strand.
GGCTACTGACTACACGTGAGCTAGTTGGTGGCTGAGTCATAGGAGTCAAGCCCAATAAAACAATATAACATATCTGAGTTTTATATGGTTAATCACTCAACACACTTTGACATTGACAAATTGTTGGATGTGTCATCAATTGCTAGTCCCTTAAGCTTCACCGTTTATGCGTCTTGATATAAAGTGGATATAATGCACACTCATAACTACCATTGAACTAATTCTTGTTATGTAACATGATTTTTGACTTACTCTACATACAGTAGCAGTAGGCCTGCATGAACTTTATGGAGCATGGTAGGACTAATAGTTCTCAGGCAGGCCTACTGCTACTATCAAGCAACTTCTGACCAGGAGGTTGATTGAAGCCTAATGTTTGATGGCCGCTGGGTTGGGGACTGATGCCACTTGTCTGCTCTGTGGGCTTCCCAACAGTGTGCCAGCAGGCATCCCTGTGATGGTCTGCTGGAACAGGAGTCGGAAGAATGTTGTTGCTAGCTGTCTGTCTTGCCGGCCTTTATTGCCCAGGGATTCAATTGGATTGGAGCTGTAAACCCTTGTTTCATGGGTCTGGGCAGGTAATTGAAGGAACGCAGGCCCTCATTCAGGCTCCATGGGGGGCTACAATCGCAGGCCAGCCCTGCCTTTGGGCCTCTCTGCCAGGAGCTAAAGAGGGCACAGCAGGGGAGATGATCAAACACCACTGGAACCTTGCTTCAACTCCAAACACGTAAAACTGGATTCCAACTACTTGATCTATGCCTGTAATGTCTTGTACTGCATATTGAAATGAATAATGATTCATGGTATGATTTAAATTCATGTACTATTTTGATATCGAAACTAACCTTGTATAAGGTCTGGAGGAAACTCGGGCAAGTCAAGTGTAATCAATAAATTGTGCTTGTTAAGATGGAGAAATATGTAAATTATATTCATGTTGATTTTATTAATTAATGATTTTATTAATTTAATTTATCACCCCCTCCCTAGGAGAGGGGTGACCTTGATAATTTATAGTTAAAACAAGAGGCTGCCTGGATCTTTAACTTAAAGACCCTTGCTCCCTTCGGTCTCAACGTAGACTTTGATCTGAAGCCATTTTTGTGATTATTGTGACTTTGCCATTGTAATTGTTTGTAAGCTTGAGTAGTCGAAAATTAATTTATGATAGTATACTATCCATTTGTTGTTTGCATGCTGTTCTTGGTATGCCATTTTAATATTTGATAAGTAACCAATGATATTAGGCCACTCTTGGCCATGATTACAGACACCTGTGTCTTTTGACACTATATAAACGAGTCATCCCGCAGTGTTTGTGATTATACCCTGATGAAGACAGCTTGGCTGTCGAAACGTTGGTAATTACATTTTTGCATCTGAGCTCCTAGAGTGTGCGGCTCTCTTTAATTTTCCAGTTTTCTACTCCGCTAGCCAGCACCTCGCCTCAATAGGTGTGCGTTTCTTTTTCTTCTAGAATGTTGATTTTATTAAACATTCCTAAATACAGTTTGTTGATTTAAAATATGATATGTTGCTGTCTATTAGGCGTCAATTACAACCCGATCACAACATGGATACTAATATTTGATGTGTTAGTTGGCATTTGGCATCTGAGCTCCCTTTACACAGGTGAAGTTTCTATAGAAGGCAAAGGAGAGCAACATGTAACCAGAAGAGAGGCTCTGAAAACCTCAAACCTTCCCTTAACCCTCCCCACCACACCAGTCCTATGCAAATGACAAGGAGGTATAGTGTCAACTCTTCAATAGTAACCGAAACAGCAAAAAGCAACAGCAAATACTCCCAATAATCCCACTGTGAAAGAAGGATGTGCTAAAATGGCACAAAGAGGTTCAAAGAGTTCAGTATTGTATACATAAAAGGGCTGGGTCCCCGACGTTAAGTGCTAAGCTTAGGAGTCGGACAGTGAACATCTCAAATGTCTATCGTGAGCTGTCTCAAATAGGCTTGAGTTAAGAGGGATGCTGAAAGCATGGGTGTTAGGCACAGTCACAAGCTTTTTATTAAGATGAACAAGCCCTAATAAATAGAGCACAACGTCTTAACCATTTAAAAATTAAAACACCTAACCACAATACAATAGACTGTCTATCTAGTGGTCAGTAGGTTTTACATTCTATAAAATTCCAATGACATGTCATTTTGAGGCTTTGCTAGCATGCCAGTAGTACGACTGATCAAACGTGATCCAAAGGCTAAACACATGTTCCTCTTTTGGCTCTTCCCTGTATTTGGCTGACGGTGGTTGTTTCAGGCCGAGGTGTATTCTGGATGGCAGGCAGGGGAAGACGGGATGCCCTGCATGCCCTGTCTCCACGTCACCAGCTGCCTGGGTCAGGTCTGTAGACAGAGAGAGAGAGAGGGGCAAGGTAGTCCTGGCCAGGCTTACAGTACCTGGCTCTGGTTCTAGAAGTTGAGTAGCAGTAAAGACTATCGCACCAGAGAGCACTTCCCCCCATCAACACTACAATAACTCACCACTGCTGCCTGATACACCCCAGCCTAGGCCAGGCCAGAGCCACTATCACCTCCTGGGACACATTGTAATAGAGGCATGGAGTATAAATGCTGACGATAGTAAGCAGTTTGATAATGCCCTTTTAATGTGTTTGATTTAACAATAAAATGTTAATCCCAGCACTTTATCCAGCCCGTATGTACAGTAGATATAGATTACAATGTATGAGCACGTACCTGTATATCCTCATCGTGTAAGGATGTGATACACAAACCCATGTCAACGCTTTGATTGGATTGAACCTTCTAAACAGAGGTACGGTGTAGGTGTCCCTTAGACAGCAAATGGGGCCACTAAAGATGTTGTATGGAGGCAGAGGATAAGAGAGACCAGGGGATCCCTGAAGGTGTCAGCAACAGCAGTGCGGCCCACGATAGGCAGATAAAGATCAGTATCAGTCCATGTCTGCACTCATCAGCTGCAGGGTAGTGGCTACACAGTCAGGGCCTGGGGCTGCTATGGTGGGGGAGAAGTACCTCCACTATCAAATCAACTGTATGTGTCACGACTTCCACCGAAGTTGTTCCCTCTCCTTGTTCGGGCTTCGTTCGGCGGTCAACATCACCAGCTTTCTAGCCGCCACCTATCCATGTTTCATTTTTCCTTTTGTTTTGTCTGTTCACACACGTGGTTCCCATCTCATAATTATGTTCCTTATTTAACCCTCTGGTTTCCCTTTCTGTTTTGTACACGATTGTCTTTCGTTTATTCCGGTGTGTCGGATTTTGAGTCCTGTTTTGTCCTCGTTTGGAATGGGATTTTTGTTACGTTTTTTGGATTGAGTAAATCAGTGTTTGTTACTCTTACCCGTGTCCTGCGCCTGACTCCTTCGCTATCTTCTAGATAGACTCTGACAGAATCACGCACCATATACATGGAGTCAGCAGGTGCAGCCAGCCCTCCGCTTCAAATGGAGGAGCGTGTTCAGCAGCACTCGACCGTGCTGCAGAGTCTGGGTACAGCCATGGATCGCGTGCTGCAGATGGGAGAGAAGGGTTTTCACGTGAACCCTGTGTCGTCTCCTCAGGTTCCACCACTACCTATCGTGATGTCCACCTCTCCGTCATCAGGATCCGGTGGGATTCAGCTCTCGCTCCCGACGGCGTATGTTGGGACAGCTGCCGGGTGTCAGGGGTTCCTACTCCTGCTGGAGCTCTACCTGGCATCTGTCCGGCCAGCCCCTTCGGGACGCGAGAGAGTGAGCGCCCTCATCTCCTGTCTGACCGGTAAAGCCCTGGAATGGGCCAACGCCATCTGGGGCAGGGAAGGTCAGACGTTGGATGACTATGAGGAGTTTGCCCGCTGTTTCCGGGCGGTATTCGATCATCCCCCTGGGGGAGAGTGGCGGGGGAACGCCTATTTCATCTACGTCAGGGGATGAGGAGCGCTCAAGATATTGGACCGCTGGTGGACCTATCGATCCGGTTGGATAACCTGTTGGCCTCCCGCGGACGTCCTAATCGGGGTCCGTCAGTTCCATCCCCCAGCGCTCCTGATCCAACGCCTATGGAGTTGGGAGGCGCTGCAACAAGGGGGACTGGAGGGGGGACCATTCCCTGCACCAACTGTGGCCAAAGAGGGCACACTGCTGGTCGGTGCTGGAGGGATTACCCAGGAGGTAGAGGTAGCAGGCGGAGTGCTGGTGGGTCATCCCAGGTGAGTAGGCACAGCACTCACCCAGAGCTCCCTGTTGCACACATGTGGTTGTCGATAGAATTTCCTGAGTTTTCCCCACGTTCCCAGCATAAGGCGCTAGTAGATTCAGGCGCAGCTGGGAACTTTATTGACCGTTCCTTTGCTATGAGATTAGGGATCCCTATTGCGTCTGATGTTCCCTTCCCTATACATGCCTTAGACAGTCGTCCTTTGGGGTCGGGGCTAATTAGGGAGGTCACAGCTCCGCTCACTATGATAACGCAGGAGAGTCATAGGGAGCGAATTAGTCTCTTCCTAATCGACTCTCCTGCGTTCCCTGTTGTGTTGGGGATTCCCTGGTTGGCTTCGCATGATCCCACTATTTCGTGGCAAGAGGGCTCTCAAGGGATGGTCCCGTCAGTGCTCAGGGAGCTGTGTAGGTGTTTCCTTAGGTGCCACTACGTGGAAAGTCCAAACCAGGTCTCTACCATGTACAATCCCCCCGAATATGATGATTTGGCACTCGCCTTCTGTAAAAAGAAGGCGACTCAATTACCACCCCATCAACAGGGGGATTGTGCGATAGATCTCTCGGTAGAAACTGCACTTCCCAGGAGTCACATGTATCCTCTGTCACAGGAGGAGACATATGTCACCGGATATGGATACATTCAGCCTTCCATCTCACCTGTCTCCTCAAGTTTATTTTTCGTGAAGAAGAAGGATGGAGGTTTGCGCCCGTGTATTGATTATCGAAGTTTAAGTAAGATCACGGTAAAATACAGTTACCCGCTACCGCTCATAGCCAATATGACCGAGTCATTACACGGGGCACGCTTCTTCACAAAATTGGACCTCAGGAGTGCTTACAACTTCGTGCATATCCGGGCGGGGGACGAGTGGAAGAGTGCATTTAGCACCACTTCTGGGCATTATGAGTACCTCGTCATGCCGTACGCGTTAATGAATGCTCCATCAGTCTTCCAATCCTTTGTAGATGAGATTTTCAGGGAACTGCATGGGCAGGGTGTAGTGGTGTATATAGATGACATTTTAATATACTCCACTACACGCGCCGAGCATGTGTCCCTGGTACGCAGAGTGCTTGGTCGACTGTTGGAGCATGACCTGTACGTCAAGGCTGAGAAATGTCTGTTCTTCCAACAGTCCTTCTCCTTCCTAGGGTACCGCTTTTCCGTGTCAGGGGTAGAGATGGAGAATGACCGCATTTCAGCCGTGTGTAATTTGCAGACTCCAACCACTGTAAAGGAGGTGCAGCGGTTTTTAGGGTTTGCCAACTACTACCGGAGGTTTATTCCCGGAGTTTTGGTCAGGTAGCGGCTCCCATTACCTCACTGCTGAAGGGGGGACCCCCCGTGTTGGCTCATCCTGATCCCTCCTTAGCGTTCATAGTGGAGGTGGACGCGTCCGAGGCAGGGATAGGGGCTGTGCTGTCTCAGCGCTCGGGTACACCACTAAAGCTCCCCCTGTGCATTATTTTCGAAGAAGCTCAACCCGGCGGAGCGAAACTATGATGTGGGGGACCGGGAGCTGTTGGCTGTTGTCAAGGCTCTGAAAGTGTGGAGACATTGGTTTGAGGGGGCCAGACACCCTTTTCTCATTTGGACTGACCACCGCAATCTGGAGTACATTCGAGCAGCGAGGAGACTGAACCCTCGCCAGGCAAGGTGGGCCATGTTTTTCACCCGCTTTTCTTTCACCCTCTCCTACAGACCAGGTTCCCAGAACGTTAAGGCAGATGCACTGTCCCGGATGTATGACACAGAGGAGTGGTCCGCAGATCCCGCTCCCATTATTCCAGCTTCTTGCCTGGTGGCACCAGTGGTGTGGGAGGTGGACGCGGACATTGAACGGGCGTCACGTTCAGAGTCCATTCCTACCCAGTGTCCGGTTGGGCATAAGTATGTTCCGTTCGATGTCCGCGATCGTTTGATCTGTTGGGTCCACACTTCACCCTCCTCTGGTCATCCTGGCATCGGTCGGACAGTGCGCTGTCTTGCTGGGAAGTACTGGTGGCCCATGTTAGCCAAGGACGTGAGGGTTTATGTGTCCTCCTGTTCGGTGTGCGCACAGTGCAAAGCACCTAGACACCTGCCCAGAGGGAAATTACAACCCCTTCCCCTTCCACAATGACCGAGGTCACACCTCTTGGTGGATTTCCTGACGCATCTTCCACCCTCACGGGGTAACACCACGATCCTAGTCGTTGTGGATCGGTTTTCTAAGTCCTGCCGTGTCCTTCCTTTGCCCGGTCTCCCTACGGCTCTACAGACTGCGGAGGCAATATTCACCCACGTATTCCGGCACTACGGGGTGCCTGAGGATATAGTTTCTGATCGGGGTCCCCAATTCACGTCTAAAGTCTGGAAGGCATTTATGGAGCGCCTGGGGGTCTCGGTCAGCCTTACCTCAGGTTTTCACCCCGAGAGCAACGGGCAGGTAGAAATAGTCAACCAGGACGTGGGTAGGTTTCTGCGGTCCTATTGCCAGGACCGGGCCAGGGGAGTGGGCGGTGTTTCTCCCCTGGGCAGAGATGGCTCAAAACTCCCTCCGCCACTCCTTCACTAACCTGTCACCTTTTCAGTGTGTGCTAGGTTACCAGCCGTCCTGGCACCATGGCATCAGAGCCAGATCGAGGCTCCTGCGGTGGATGAATGGTTTCAGCACTCGGAGGAGACATGGGACACTGTCCATGTGCATCTGCAAAGGGCCATCAGGCGGCAGAAGATGAGTGCCGACCGCCACCGCAGTGAGGCCCCGGTGTATGCACCGGGGGATTGGGTCTGGCTCTTGACCCAAAACCTGCCCCTTCATCTGCCCTGCCGGAAGCTGGGTCCGCGGTTTGTGGGGCCATTCAAAGTCCTGAGGAGACTGAACGAGGTTTGCTATAGGTTACAGCTCCCCCTGATTACCATATTAACACCTCATTCCATGTGTCTCTCCTCAGGCCGGTGGTGACTGGTCCGCTCCAGCAATCTGAGGTGCGGGAGGTTCCTCCGCCTCCTCTGGACATCGAGGGGGCCCCGGCGTATACAGTGCGAGCCATCATGGACTCAAGGCGTCGGGCGAGAGGCCTTCAGTACCTCGTGGAGTGGGAGGGGTACGGCCCGGAGGAGAGATGCTGGGTACCGGTGGGGGACATCCTGGACCCATCATTACTCCAGGAATTTCACCGACTCCATCCGGATAGTCCTGCGTCTCATTCCCCGGGTCGTCCCTGAGGCCGGTATCGGCGCGCGGCTGGGGCAGCGCATCAAGGGGGGTGGGGGTACTGTCATGACTTCCACCGAAGTTGTTCCCTCTCCATGTTCGGGCGGCGTTCGGCGGTCGACGTCACCGGTTTTCTAGCCGCCACCGATCCATGTTTCGTTTTTCCTTTTGTTTTGTCTGTTTACACACCTGGTTCCCATCTCATAATTATGTTCCCTCTGGTTTCCCTTTCTGTTTTGTGCGTGATTGTCTTTCGTGTATTCCGGTGTGTCGGATTTGAGTTCTGTTTTGTCCTTGTTTGGAACGGGGTTTTTGTTATGTTTTTTGGATTGAGTAAATCAGTGTTTGTTACTCTTACCTGTGTCCTGCGCCTGACTCCTTCGCTATCTTCTAGATAGACTCTGACAGTATGTAAGTCTGGTCAAACTGCATTCTTACCCCCCTGCAGTAAAGGTCTTATATACTGTAACTAAGCTACAGTAACAATGTAATGTATGTTATATTTGAGCTGTAGTGTTGAGGGAAGCCACTGCCTTGGTCCTCTAACCACTGCCCTGTTAACATAACCTCCATTTTAGTGTCAAAAGCAGAATACGACGGATGTCTTTAAAAAAAGTGTTTTATATATAAGACTAACTTAGAACCTGACCCTTAATTTACACCCCTCAGCCTGTAAGCCCCCCGCCTTACCTTACATCACCACATACCAAAATATATCATTAAGAGACTCCATTAACATGGCTATGGGCGAGAGAGAAATTACTCGGCATCATAAAGACAAGCAATCTCAGAAAGGTTCAATATCAAGGGGAAACATTCACACTCTGACTAAAACTGACTGTGCATACATATATGGTACCACTTAGGCCCAATTCCCTGATAACATTAACTGCATCACTGTGTAATCAGTTTACTTAATAAGGAAGAATAAGAATACTTTATTAATCCTTACAAGTCATAAATGTGCCTTCTGTGGTACCAAACCCCTCCCATACACATAAGGGTGAAGAGGCTGCAGCAGAGGAAAAAAGGTATATACATGGACATTTTCTATGTGCTCTCCATAATAATAAATGATACTTTATAGACAAAGTAAAACAGCAGTACCAGAGCGAGTTGGAGGAGCATGTTGATACAGTACATTTCCCAGCAACCTGAACCATCCCTTTGCCCATTAGCCTCAAGCCGTAACCATGTACTGTAGGTTCTACAGCTGCAACATCGAGAGCATCCTGACTGTTGCATCACTGCCTTGTATGGCAACTGCTCGGCCTCCGTCTGCAAGGCACTACAGAGGGTAGTGCGTACGGCCCAGTTCATCACTGGGGCCAAGCTTCCTGCCATCAAGGACCTCTATACCAGGCGGTGTCAGAGGAAGGCCTTAAAGATGGTCAAAGACTCCAGCCACCCTAGTCATAGATGGTTCTCTCTGCTACCGCATGGAAAGCGGTACCGGAGCGCCAGGTCTAGTTCCAAGAGGCTTCTAAACAGCTTCTACCCCCAAGCCATAAGACTCCTGAACATCTAATCAAATGGCTACCCAGACTATTTACATTGCCCCCCCCCCCTTTTATGCCGCTGCTACTCTCTGTTTTTATCTATGCATAGTCACTTAAATAACTCTACCTATATGTACATATTACCTCAATTACCTCGATGTAATGTGCTCCCGCACATTGAATCTGTACCGGTACCCCCTGTATATAATCTCGCTTATTGTTATTTTACTGCTGCTCTTTAATTACTTGTTCCTTTTATTTCTTATTCTTTTTCGTATTTTTTTTAATGCATTGTTGGTAAGGGGCTTGTAAGTAAGCATTTCACCTGTTGTATTCGGTGCATGCAACTAATAAACATTTGATTTGATTTGAAGTACAGCAGCTCAGCTTGTTTGCCTTGAATGTCCACCAAGACAAACCTTGCAATGTCGTCTCAAGACAGTTCGTATTATTCTGCATGTAATTCTGTGACACTCCATTTAGTATGATATGTTACATTACGTTACATTATGAATGTTATGTCAAGGTTTACCAGAATTGGACCCAGAAGCAGACCAGGACAAGGTGAGTATAAAGATGGTGAGTATTTATTAATCAATGAGAACGTGGAGGTAGATAGTTCCGGGTGGAGGAGCGGGCAGAGGAGGTGGGTTGATGGGAGTGGATAGGCAGATCCAATGGATAACAACACACTGGCGACGAGCAGACAGGGATGGGGTATGGGTTCTGGGTGAATGGTGTTCATGGCTAACGATCCGGCAGGGAATGGATGTCAGGTCAGAGCTTTTGAAGGGGAGATGGGGTGATGATCAGGACAGGTGTGCAGATTACTGATGGGATACAGGTGCGGGTGAACATCGATCTCCCAACAAGCTAATTCGCCCGGTAACCAGACAGGGTGCGTTCCAGGACACCGGAAACACACTCCAGGACAGAAACACAGGCAAACACAGACTCAGGAAGCGGGATTCGTGACAGTACCCCCCCTCCGACGAACGCCACCGGGCGGACTACCTGGAGCGCCAGGGTGGAGGCGGTAGAAGTCACGAAGCAGGTCGTCATCAAGGATCTGACGCCGAGGAATCCAACTCCTCTCCTCTGGACCATATCCTTCCCAATCCACGAGATATTGGAAACCTCGACCCCGCCGTCTGGAATCCATTATGCGGCGCACCGTGTAGGCAGGACCACCTCCGATCATCCGAGGAGGAGGAGGACGAGGAGGAGGAGGGGGCAACAGAGGACTGAGGAGAACCGGCTTGAGGCAGGAGACATGAAAGGTGGGGTGTACTCAAAGCGTTGCCGGCAATTTGAGTCGGACCACAACAGGGTTAATGATTCTCTCCACCACAGACGGACCAATGAACTTTGGGGACAGTTTCCTCGACTCAGTCCGTAGAGGAAGATCGTCGTTCCCATAGCAACGATTAAAACATTCCCTAACCAGAAACCGTGGATTGATGGCAGCATTCGTGTGGAACTGAAGGCGCGAACCACTGCTTTTAATCAGGGCAAGGTGTCTGGTAACATGACCGAATACAAACAGTGCAGCTATTCCCTCCACAAGGCTATCAAACAAGCTAAGCGTCAGTACAGAGACAAAGTAGAATCTCAATTCAACGGCTCAGACACGAGGCATGTGGCAGGGTCTACAGTCAATCACGGACTACAGGAAGAAATCCAGCCCAGTCACGGACCAGGATGTCTTGCTCCCAGGCAGACTAAATAACTTTTTTGCCTGCTTTGAGGACAATACAGTGCCACTGACACGGCCTGCAACGAAAACATGCGGTCTCTCCTTCACTGCAGCCGAGGTGAGTAAAACATTTAAACGTGTTAACCCTCGCAAGGCTGCAGGCCCAGACGGAATCCCCAGCCGCGCCCTCAGAGCATGCGCAGACCAGCTGGCCGGTGTGTTTACGGACATATTCAATCAATCCCTATACCAGTCTGCTGTTCCCACATGCTTCAAGAGGGCCACCATTGTTCCTGTTCCCAAGAAAGCTAAGGTAACTGAGCTAAATGACTACCGCCCCGTAGCACTCACATCCGTCATCATGAAGTGCTTTGAGAGACTAGTCAAGGACCATATCACCTCTACCCTACCTGACACCCTAGACCCACTCCAATTTGCTTACCGCCCAAATAGGTGCACAGACGATGCAATCTCAACCACACTGCACACTGCCCTAACCCATCTGGACAAGAGGAATACCTATGTGAGAATGCTGTTCATCGACTACAGCTCGGCATTCAACACCATAGTACCCTCCAAGCTCGTCATCAAGCTCGAGACCCTGGGTCTCGACCCCGCCCTGTGCAACTGGGTACTGGACTTCCTGACGGGCCGCCCCCAGGTGGTGAGGGTAGGCAACAACATCTCCTCCCCGCTGATCCTCAACACTGGGGCCCCACAAGGGTGCGTTCTGAGCCCTCTCCTGTACTCCCTGTTCACCCACGACTGCGTGGCCACGCACGCCTCCAACTCAATCATCAAGTTTGCGGACGACACAACAGTGGTAGGCTTGATTACCAACAACGACGAGACGGCCTACAGGGAGGAGGTGAGGGCCCTCGGAGTGTGGTGTCAGGAAAATAACCTCACACTCAACGTCAACAAAACTAAGGAGATGATTGTGGACTTCAGGAAACAGCAGAGGGAACACCCCCCTATCCACATCGATGGAACAGTAGTGGAGAGGGTAGCAAGTTTTAAGTTCCTCGGCATACACATCACAGACAAACTGAATTGGTCCACTCACACAGACAGCATCGTGAAGAAGGCGCAGCAGCGCCTCTTCAACCTCAGGAGGCTGAAGAAATTCGGCTTGTCACCAAAAGCACTCACAAACTTCTACAGATGCACAATCGAGAGCATCCTGTCGGGCTGTATCACCGCCTGGTATGGCAACTGCTCTGCCCTCAACCGTAAGGCTCTCCAGAGGGTAGTGAGGTCTGCACAACGCATCACCGGGGGCAAACTACCTGCCCTCCAGGACACCTACACCACCCGATGTTACAGGAAGGCCATAAAGATCATCAAGGACATCAACCACCCGAGCCACTGCCTGTTCACCCCGCTATCATCCAGAAGGCGAGGTCAGTACAGGTGCATCAAAGCTGGGACCGAGAGACTGAAAAACAGCTTCTATCTCAAGGCCATCAGACTGTTAAACAGCCGCCACTAACATTGAGTGGCTGCTGCCAACACACTGACAATGACACTGACTCAACTCCAGCCACTTTAATAATGGGAATTGATAGGAAATGATGTAAATATATCACTAGCCACACACAATTATTAATCTCATATACATACGTATATACTGTACTCTATATCATCGACTGCATCCTTATGTAATACATGTATCACTAGCCACTTTAACTATGCCACTTTGTTTACATACTCATCTCATATGTATATACTGTACTCGATATCATCTACTGTATCTTGCCTATGCTGCTCTGTACCATCACTCATTCATATATCCTTATGTACATATTCTTTATCCCCTTACACTGTGTATAAGACAGTAGTTTTGGAATTGTTAGTTAGATTACTTGTCGGTTATTACTGCATTGTCGGAACTAGAAGCACAAGCATTTCGCTACACTCGCATTAACATCTGCTAACCATGTGTATGTGACAAATAAAATTTGATTTGATTTGATTTTTGAAGATCCTGTGTAGCCAACCAAACCTTATCTCCGATGGTATAAGCGGGAGCAGGAATACGGCGACAATTCGCCTGGATCTGATACCGGTCAGAAACTCTAAGGAGGACCTTCCTGGCCCAATGCCAGGTCCGGTGGCAACGACGAATGTGGGCCTGGACAGAAGGAACCGAAAGATCCCTCTCCTGAGAAGGAAACAAGGGAGGTTGGTATCCGTACAGGCATTGGAAGGGGGACATCCCAGTGGCAGATGAAGGAAGGGTATTATGGGCATACTCGACCCAGGGTAATTGAGATGACCAAGAGGTGGGATCAGAGGAGACAAGACAACGCAGCGTGGACTCCATCTTCTGGTTGGCTCTCTCCGCCTGACCATTAGATTGTGGGTGAAATCCAGAAGTGAGACTGACTGTAGCTCCAATGGCCAAACAGAAGGATCTCCAGACAGCAGAGGTAAACTGAGGACCACGGTCAGAAACAATGTCAATGGGCAATCCGTGGACCCTGAAAACCTCCCTAACCAGGATCTCGGACATTTCCGTGGCAGATGGAAGCTTGGAGAGAGGGACAAAATGAGCAAACTTGCTGAATCTGTCCACAATGGTCAGAATGACCGTGTTCCCAACAGAAGGGGGCAATCCCGTGACAAAATCCAGGGCCAGAGGAATAGGTAGGGGGTGAAGAAGCCCAGAGCTGGGCCAATTGGTACTTTTGGTACTTTTGTTCTGAGCACAAACAGGACATGCGGCAACAAACCCCAGGTATCTTCTCCCATGGCAGGCCACCAAAATCGTCTGCGCAGTAGCGCCATAGTCCGAGCAACGCCAGGGTGACAAGCTATCTTGCTGGCGTGGGACCACTGAAGAACAGCAGAACGGACCGACTCAGGCACGAACAACCGACCGGGTGGACCGTTACCGGGGCCGGGCTGCGTCCGAAGGGCCGCCATCACATCCTCCTCAATCTTCCATGTAACGGCTCCCACGACAAGGTTCTGGGGAAGAATCGTCTCAGTCTTGGCCCCACTCTCATCCGTCTTGGAGAATATCTGGGACAAGGCGTCCGCTTTTCCGTTCTTCGACCCAGGTCGGAACGTCAGGGAAAAATTGAAGCGTCCAAAAAACAAAGCCCACCTGGCCTGACGGGATTTGAGACGTTTAGCCGATTGCACGTAAGCCAGATTCTTGTGGTCAGTCCAGACCACAAACGGTTGCTCCGCTCCCTCCCAACCAGTGACACCACTCCTCCAAGGCAAGCTTCACAGCGAGAAGCTCCCGGTTACCCACATCGTAGTTTCTCTCAGCTGGTGAAAGACGACAAGAGTAGAAGGCACAGGGATGTAGTTTACCATCAGTGGAGTTACGCTGGGACAGGATGGCGCCCACCCCCACATCAGACGCGTCCACCTCAACAACAAACTGACGGGAAGTGTCAGGTTGAGAGAGAATCGGCGCGTTGGTGAATTGGCTCTTCAAGTTCAGAAATGCTCGGTCTGCCTCAGGAGTCCAACAGAAAATTCTGGTGCAAGACGTCAGAGCAGTTAAAGGGGCGGCCACCCGGCTGTAATCACGGATAAACCTCCGATAGAAGTTCGCAAATCCCAGGAATCTCTGGAGCTGCAATCTCGTACCGGGCCGGGCCCAATCCCGAACCGCCCGAAACTTCTCTTGGTCCATCTTGATCTCACCCCTGGAGATGATGTACCCGAGGAAGGATGTAGTGTGGGCGTGAAAATCACACTTCTCTGCCTTCACAAACAGACGGTTCTCCAATAACCGCTGCAGGACCTGCTTAACATGTTGGATGTGGCTGGAAAGCTCCTTGGAGAAAATCAGGATGTCATCCAGGTAAACGAACACAAACAGACCGAACATATCCCTCAGCACGTCATTCACCAAACTTTGGAACACTGCTGGAGCGTTGGAAAGTCCAAACGGCATCACCTGGTACTCGAAATGTCCCATAGGTGTATTGAATCCAGTCAACCACTCGTCCCCCTCTTTGATCCGAACCAGATGATACGCATTGCGTAGATCAAGCTTCGTAAACACAGTAGCACCCTGTAAAGAATCGAAAGCGGAGCTCATCAAGGGCAAGGGGTACTTGTTCTTGACCGTAATATCATTCAACCCCCGATAATCAATACACGGTCGAAGAGAGCCATCCTTCTTACTCACAAAAAAAAATCCAGCTCCCAGGGGTGATGACGAGGGACGAATGAGACCTGCAGCAAGAGACTCCTTTATGTAGGTCTCCAGGGCTTCCCGCTCAGGTCGAGAAATACTGTATAACCGTCCCTTGGGAAAGGCAGCTCCAGGGAACAGCTTAATTGTACAATCATAAGGGCGGTGGGGAGGAAGTGACTGAGCTTTCTGCTTACTGAACACCTCACCCAACTCGTGATATGTTTCAGGAACCAGGGACAAATCAGGGGGAGCAGACTCACTGACCCGACTGGGGACAGCATGAGAACAGGCAGTCCTGAGGCAGTTAGCATGGCACTCAGTGCTCCAACAAGTTACCTTACCAGTCACCCAATCGAACGAAGGATTGTGTTCTCTTAGCCAGGGGTATCCAAGAACCAGAGGAACATGGGGGGAAGGCAAAATGAAAAAAGAAATAACCTCTGAATGATTCCCCGACAACAACATCTTAACCGGTTCAGTCCTCATAGTGATCCGTGCCAGACTACTGCCGTTCAGAGTGGTTGCTTCAATGGCTTCCGGTAATTGCTCCTTGGAAAGCCCCAGCTGTTCCACTAAGTCAGCATCAATGAAGCTGTCATCGGCACCTGAATCGATGAAAGCGTTAATGGCTCAACTCTGATTCTTATTTATGAGGGTAGCAGGAAAACGAGGTCTGACAGGGCTCTTGAGAGGTTGAAACTGGCTCGCTAACAAACCTCCCAAACTTAACGAGCCGAGCAGTTTAACGGGCGCTGAGGACAAACGGAGATGTAATGTCCCGAGCTACCACAGTAGAGGCAGCTGTTGGTCTCACGTCTACGTTGGCGCTCGTCCTTAGTTAACCCGTGCCGCCCCACTTGCATAGGTTCAGGATCTGGCGGCAGGACTCCTCCACTAATCCCGTGTGAGGGAAAATGATCAACCCGTTCTGGTCCACTTCCTGACCCGAATGGTAACCGAGTCTCAGATTGATTAGATGGACCCCACTGCTTCTCCCTCCTTCTCTCTCGGACTCTATTATCTACCCGAATAGCTAAGGTGACCAAACTATCTAGGTCACTAGGCTCTGGATAGGAGATCAGCTCGTCCTTGAGTTGCTCCGACAACCCCTGGTAAAAAAACGCTTGTAGTGATTCCTCATTCCAACCACTCTCCACAGCCAATGTCCTGAATTCTATCACAAACTCTTTGACTCTTTGATAGCCTAAAGCAGGGCTGCTTTTGAAAGCCAGAGTATATAAGTGGGCGAGTGTGGAGCGAGGAGCAGAGCATAATTCGAGCAGATTTTTAAAATGGTGTCGTCCTTCTCTCCCGCTCCAATTTCGCACTGGTACCGCTCTGCCACAAGCTCTGGGCATGCTCTGCCACAAGCTCTGGGCATGCTCTGCCACAAGCTCTGGGCATGCTCTGCCACAAGCTCTGGGCTCTGCCACAAGCTCTGGGCTCTGCCACAAGCTCTGGGCATGCTCTGCCACAAGCTCTGGGCATGCTCTGCCACAAGCTCTGGGCATGCTCTGCCACAAGCTCTGGGCTCTGCCTAGCATTTTTTTCATTTCCTTTATCACTATTTGTTTAATTAGGGCTATTTGGTTGCAATTTTTTACCCTACCCCACCCACAGTAACCTAAATCTAGTTTATATTCTACTTTATAACATTAGGATATATCGTTTTTATTTTGAAGGACTTCAAATGTATTAACGGATGTTTTAGATTAGCAATACATAGGCTACTGTAAAATGTATTTTAGTATTTCTTGAAATAGAAACACCATAATATAAAATAATTTAATTAAGCTCAAATATCTTAAATTGTAAATAATAAAGGCCAGTATCAGCTTCTTTTCATAAATGAAAGGGAATAAATTATCTCAAACTGCAGCAGTCAAATGATTTGTGCACATAAGCAAGCACCAACAAGCTTCACATGTACGTTGAGCATTGGAAATGCGCTCTACAAATGAAATAATATTATTATTAAAAGACTGAAAATACACTTGCAAAAACTTAATAAGATAAAGAAATATTAGTAGGAATATAGCGATAATATAAAAAAGAGAAAGGAGAATGGAATATATTAAAAAGTCTAAAATTAGAAAAGACATTGAGATGAAGCTGTCTGTGAGTAGATGCTATTTCTCAAAGATTTTGATATTTTTCATAGTGTCTATTGTGCTTTTTTTATTTGATTGGAGAAAGAAAACGAGTAGGCCCTCAGGTCATGTCTCAATATTGCCATCTGCAGGACTCTATAGTACTATATTAGATTTAAGTTGGGTGTCTTGTAAGATAGCCCCACATAGTCAAAGGCCTACACTTCACTGCTGGAGGGATTACACAGTGGTCATTGATTGTGAGCTAGAATTACATTTTTAATGAAATGTGTGCAACACAAGAGGTAAGCAAATGTAGGGATGTAACGTGATATCATAAAGGAATCGCTTAGACCGCCCTTAGCAATAGGACTAGTTATCGCAGGAGTGTAAGCTAAGGGTCAGGCAGATTGACAGACAAGACTCGGAGGTGAGACCACGAGACCAAAGCTGGCTGCCTCAACTCACCTGCCTGGCTGCTACACAGGACTGTTATCACCACTGTCAGTACTGTGAGGGCATGCATGATGCTGGGTGCTTTGGGAAGCTGATAGACTGGATAAGAATCATGGCTCCCATAGCAGGGGGTCAACTCTTATTATAGCCTAGGCCAGTGTTTTCCAACTCCAGTCCTCAAGTTCCCCCAACAGCACAACTTTTTGTTGTAGCCCCGGACAAGCACACCTGATTCAACTGATCATCAAGCCCTCAATGAGTTGAATCAGGTGAGTGTGTCCCGGACAACAGTAAGAATGGGTGCTGTCGGGGGTCGTCTCGGACTGGAGTGGGGAAACACTGACCTAGGCGGTATTATGAGATAGGAGTTCATTATAGCTGACACTTCAATTGTTTGTTCTATAGAATAAACCCATGTAATATTGATATTTTATGTTTTCTGTATAGAATAGGCCACATAAGGCTATATTACACTGTATGTATCTTGTTGGATTGTGCAAACGATTGATCTAATTTAAACTTTTATTTTAAAGGAGACATATTCTGCCTTTGACACTAAAATGGAGGTTGTGTTAACAGGGCAGTGGTTAGAGGACCAAGGCAGTGGCTTCCCTCAACACTATAGCTCAAATATAACATACATTACATTGTTACTGTAGCTTAGTTACAGTATATAAGACCTTTACTGCAGGGGGGTAAGAATGCAGTTTGACCAGACTCACATACAGTTGATTTGATAGTGGAGGTACTTCTCCCCCACCATAGCAGCCCCAGGCCCTGACTGTGTAGCCACTACCCTGCAGCTGATGAGTGCAGACATGGACTGATACTGATCTTTATCTGCCTATCGTGGGCCGCACTGCTGTTGCTGACACCTTCAGGGATCCCCTGGTCTACATACGGTCTGGATAAAGTGCTGGGATGAACATTTTATTTATAAATCAAACACATTAAAAGGGCATTATCAAACAGCTTACTTTCATCAGCATTTATACTCCATGCCTCTATTACAATGTGTCCCAGGAGGTGATAGTTGCTCTGGCTTGGCCTAGGCTGGGGTGTATCAGGCAGCAGTGGTGAGTTATTGTAGTGTTGATGGGGGGAAGTGCTCTCTGGTGTGATAGTCTTTACTGCTACTCAGCTTCTTTGCCAGAACCAGAGCCTGGCCCGGACTACCTTGCCCCTCTCTCTGTCTACAGACCTGACCCAGGCAGCTGGTGACGTGGAGACAGGGCATGCAGGGCATCCCGTCTTCCCCTGCCTGCCATCCAGAATACACCTCGTCAGCCAGCTATGAAAATACAGGGAAGAGCCAAAAGAGTCATACTACTAACATGCTAGCGAAGCCACTGACCACTACTGTAGATAAAGTTTTTGTCCCCTTGCATACGGGATACTTTTGGTGGTTAGGGGATCTAGAATGACAAAGGTTAGGTGAATTTAGAAAGCAGGTTAGGTGAATTGGGTTAAGTTTAGAATTGTCACGCCTGCTCCCACTCCCCCTCCCTGGCGTTCGAAGGCGCCAGGCTCCCCAGCATTACGCACTCCTGCCACCATCATTATGCACACCTGCCTTCCCCCGTCACGCGCATCAGCGATTATTGGACTCAATCACCTGTGTCATTACCTCCCCTATATCTGTCTGTTCCCAAGCTCTGTTCCCCACTTCAGGATAAATGTTCATATGTTGTTGTGTTACCTGTGTGCTGATGCTGTTCCTGTCTTGTTCAATGTTTGTTCCTTATTAATTGTTGACTCCCCGTACCTGCTTCTCTACTCCAGCGTCTGTCCTCACAAGAATAATGATTAGGGGAAGAGTTTGCTAAAATGCTACAGAGACTACAGAGACAAGACTCGAATACGCAACCTGTTGATTGCTAGATGCCGATTTCGCCCACCATTCCACCTTGATGAACCTCCCTATTTTGCTTCTGTCTAAAGTCATGACTGGGAAATACGTTTTGAACTTTCATCCAACTCGGACAAAATTTGCCCACGAAGGACCGCCGCTGTGCTCACCTGTTCAAGTGAGCACAGCACAACAAGGTGAGTCCAAACATGTCCTGTATGCTGCTGCATAAATGATGTGAGATGCCAAGGAGATATGTATAGTGTAGCTAAGAAAGTAATACTAAGTGTATGTTGTGTCGTAAGCTGTTAGTAGCCCATGTGCCTCACCCTAATCATTTGGTCCTTTTCCCCCTCATAATTTCGCCTACTGTTCTGACTTGGTGGTGCATGTGCACATGTAACCTATTACCTGTTTTTGAGAAATGTAATCATCGAATATTGTAAGAGCTTTCATTGTCTGCTTATAGGCCCATTTTATTTATCCTACGGTTCTGACTTGGTGTACAGGGAGAACACTGTAAGAACGGCCCATATTCTGAATTCTGTCGCTGTACATTTCAAAAGTGATGAACAAATAGTTATATTGACTACGCCCATCCTAGCTCGCTCATTAATGTCTTAATCGAAATTATGGATTGCCTCTAATCCGCTTGTCGTCACCTTATGCCATATTTTTATTTAAGCAAGTCAGCCATATCAGCTATGTTTTTT
This sequence comes from Oncorhynchus kisutch, assembly GCF_002021735.2. Lineage (NCBI taxonomy): Eukaryota > Metazoa > Chordata > Actinopteri > Salmoniformes > Salmonidae > Oncorhynchus > Oncorhynchus kisutch. The sequence goes on from NC_034203.2 coordinate 21,030,345, forward strand.
CAAATGCAGTAAATTGGCTGAATTAACTGTTTCGCTGACAGACAAGGCTCTGCTGATGGCCAGGTGTAGCCGTGGTATAGTGCATTTAATGCATTGTTTAGTGTTGTGTTGTGGCTTTGCTGGCATGCATCCCACATATTTATTATTTTTTCTCACCAAGATTTACATGCTAAAATTGCCAATGGGTATCATACGTCTTGGAGGTGCACACAAATATGTAAAGTGTGTTTCGTATGACTCTGAAGTCAGGCTGAACCATACCTTTGATGTCATTAACAGGGCTGGCCCTCTTTTGGCAGCCAAGCTGAAACTCAGACACTCAACTCAGATTATTAAGTGCAGACAGGATAGGCGAGGAAGCTGTATTCGCACGAGGACCAGGGGATTATTAAAGAGTTAACAGAGTTAACTCTCCCATTTCATCGTATTGGTATCTGAAGCTGTAGTCCTGCACTAGTACTGTCCATTCTGAAGACATACGTCATGCCATTTCACTTTGCAAAAGCATTCCATGTCCTAGGAGGAAATACTGCTTTTATTTGTTTATTTACATATATTTTCACATCCCTCCTTTTTGCATCAACAGGGGAGGTGAAAAAGTGGGGAAATCCCTTGTTTTCTGTTCCATTTGTGTGGCCTACAAACTCTTGATTCAGAGGTAGAGTAGATGCCACCACAAAGTAGCCCCCTGTTGCCGTGCGTTACATAGTTAAAGATCTGAGGTTAACTGATGGAGACATGCAGGCTAACGGAAGGGGACCTGGCTGGTCCCCTAGCGGCAGGCATGAGAGGAAATGCCTCTGTTCTGGAGACCATTAGTCGCTGGCCCATTAGGAGCGCATGAACTACTACAGGCAAGAACATGATCATCCAACACTTCCTCCACCTCCTCAGTCATCAAACAGATCTGTCAGGAGGCTAGGAGAGTTAACCCTGTTCACTGGCCATGAGGAGTGATTGGCGCTGTAACATTAATATGCGCATAGTGACACGCGTTTTATGGTCATGCTTAGTACGCGAAAGGTGATTGGCCTGTATGTAGGACTTGGTTGACTATGCCCAGTACTGTTGAGACACCATATCTGAATTGCCCTCAATACCTCTATCTGTATACAGTACATCTGTGTACACTCCTAGATCCATTGCCCCCAAAAAACAGATAACGAGGATCCAATTCAGACACTCAGTGGTCATGGGTTATTCTGTTCAAACAGAGACAAACACTTTTTGTTAGAGGTACTTTGTATTGATACAGAGATTGGATTTTCCCTAGTAGATAGCAACCATTCAAATAGCACAAACCGTGGCCTACCACAACATATACTAACAATACACATTACATTAATTTTATTTCGTAAATATTTTCTTAACTGCATTGTTGGTTAAGGGCTTGTAAGTAAGCATTTCACCGTATTGACAAATACAATTTGATTTGATTTTGATTTGATTGGAAAGGTAGATGGTGAACCTTTTATGAGCCCCTTTGACAGAGACAGGGGGGTTGGGGGGTTGGGGGGTTGGGTTGCTTATGTATTTTCCTGTGATATCTTTGGAGATCTACCTGTATGGTGTAGAGAGCACAGAAATCACAAGTAGGCCTATGTCATTGGGCCAGCACATGAAAGAGTGCATTTCACATACATTAACTGAATTAGAATGTAGAATAAATAGGAGTTAGCATTGTATACTTGCAAGGTTGGAGTCAAGCAAGCTTTATGGCAGTTCCTTTGATCTCTTATTTGGCACAATGCTGAGGTGTGGTTCTCTTTGATGACTGATAAGAGGATGGGCACTAAATGCATATACCATTAGTCATTTAATAGTTAGTATTAATACATGTATATACATGCACTGGATTACGTGAATGTGGGAATGTTTAAGAGTCCGACAGTCATAAGAAAAGCAGCCAGATTCACGTGGTTGATTATGAACAGACAATCCCACAGCCTGGTACTGTGTATGGGGATTCTCCTCTTGTGATTTTATTGATTGTCAGTTCATTAACTGCTGCAGCCATTAATGCATAAACAATTGTGGTCACACTTACACAGAAAACAATTGTGGAATTTTTCGCTCGCTTGCTTTCATCTCATCGACACAATGAAGACTCACTCTAAGGAAACCTAAGCTGTCTTCTAAGGTCCCCAGCCTTAATGTTCAGCACCCATACACACCTCTACATTAACGTCCTCTTATTGGTTGGCCAGGTGGCAGATAACCACAGTGCAGAGGTTGGAGAGGAGGGTGGAGCTCGCCATGAGTCATTAACTCCTATGCCACTCTCACAAACTGGTTCCCTGATATCTCCAGATCAGTCATTTCTATGAGGATAGATTGACAGTTGTATCTTCTGTCAACAAAATTAAGCAGAAATGAAAATGCCCTTTTTTCAAAATCTAACGTTAAGTTTTCATACAGTTTTTGTTAATGATAGCACTATTGTTTAAGTAGCCTACCAATCAATGAATCTATTGACCAGGTAAAGCAATTCAACAGTCTATTCCATATCAGTGCATATTGTGCACCCAACCTACACCAACCAGAAGGGAGAAAGCCTCTGCATGACTACTACAACATGCACTGGTTCACAGCTGTGCAAACCTGCCACAATCAGCCTCTGAATCACCACTTCATTCCCCCCTCGGCAAACTGAACCTGGACTGTAAATAGAAGATTAGGAAACCCAACACTTATTCACACATTAGAACATCAATCACCTGAGAACTGTGGTCCAGACTGACTGGGGTAGATTGTAATGCTTTTTCAGTTACCCCATTCCTCATATGGGCCTCTTACTGAAGCGAGATCAGAAAGCTGTTTGCCAATGCAACTTCAGTGATAAGACAATCTCTTTCAAACTTTACTAGAGATACATTTGCAAATGTTTAAATTATTTCTGATTATCATAATTGATTATTCAATGTTGACTATAAAGACACATGACTTTTACAGATGCACAATTGAGAGCATCCTGTCGGGCTGTATCACCGCCTGGTACAGCAACTGCACTGCCCACCACCACTGGGCTCTCCAGAGGGTGGTGCGGTCGGCACAACGCATCACTGGGGGCAAACTACCTGCCATCCAGGACACCTAAAGCACCCGATGTCACAGGAAGGCCAAAAAGATCATCAAGGACAACAACCACCCGAGCCACTGCCTGTTCACCCCACTACCATTCAGAAAGCGAGGTCAGTACAGGTGCATCAAAGCTGGGACCGAGAGACTGAAAAACAGCTTCTATCTCAAGGCCATCAGACTGTTTAACAACAATCACTAACACTGAGAGGCTGCTGCCAACATCCAGATTTGAAATCATTGGCCACTGTAATAAATGGAACACTAGTCACTTTAATAATGCCACTTTAATAACGTTTACATATCTTAAATTACTCATCTCATATGCATATACTGTATTCTATACTATCTATTACATCTTAGCCTATGCTGCTCGGTCATTGCTCATCCGTATACAGTGGGGCAAAAAAGTATTTAGTCAGCCACCAATTGTGCAAGTTCTCCCACTTAAAAAGATGAGAGAGGCCTGTAATTTTCATCATAGGTACACTTCAACTATGACAGACAAAATGAGAAGAAAAAAATCCAGAAAATCACATTGTAGGATTTTTTATGAATTTATTTGCAAATTATGGTGGAAAATAAGTATTTGGTCACCTACAAACAAGCAAGATTTCTGGCTCTCACAGACCTGTAACTTCTTCTTTAAGAGGCTGCTCTGTCCTCCACTTGTTACCTGTATTAATGGCACCTGTTTGAACTTGTTATCAGTATAAAAGACACCTGTCCACAACCTCAAACAGTCACACTCCAAACTCCACTATGGCCAAGACCAAAGAGCTGTCAAAGGACACCAGAAACAAAATTGTAGACCTGCACCAGGCTGGGAAGACTGAATCTGCAATAGGTAAGCAGCTTGGTTTGAAGAAATCAACTGTGGGAGCAATTATTAGGAAATGGAAGACATACAAGACCACTGATAATATCCCTCGATCTGGGGCTCCACGTAAGAATCTCACCCCGTGGGGTCAAAATGATCACAAGAACGGTGAGAGAAAATCACAGAACCACACGGGGGGACCTAGTGAATGACCTGCAGAGAGCTGGGACCAAAGTAACAAAGCCTACCATCAGCAAGGGCATTGAAGATGAAACGTGGCTGGGTCTTTCAGCATGACAATGATCCCAAACACACAGCCCGAGCAATGAAGGAGTGGCTTCGTAAGAAGCATTTCAAGGTCCTGGAGTGGCCTAGCCAGTCTCCAGATCTCAACGCTATAGAAGGCACTGTACGTCACATCATCACACCATACAGAGTGTACAGTTACAACAAATCACCTGGTCTTACATAATGGGCTGTGACCAGGGGAAGAACCAATTAAATAATATTAAATGGGCCCAGGATGTAGTTATTATGCAATTTTCAATCTAATCTGCAGTAACAAACATCAACATTGATTGATAGAAGTGGGTGTTTCTCCTTTCAGACGGATAGTTTTGGACTACACTGTACTGTAAACCTTTGCCCTCAAGACATACAGTAGATGAAACCTGATTATTAGCAACCCTAACGTATACACAATAAAAACATAGAGACAGATATGCACTAAATCTGACAAAAGTTTGCACCATCTAATTGGCTAAGCCACTGATCTGGCATTAGACAAGTGACTCGCAGTTTGAAAAATACTGACTATGGTAGTGTTAGTCCTAACCCTAGCTTCATGTCCACATTCCAGCTCAACCCTAACCCTAGCTATAACCCTAACCCTAGCTATAACCCTAACCCTAGCTATAACCCTAACCCTAGCTATAACCCTAACCCTAGCTATAACCCTAACCCTAGATATAACCCTAACCTTAGCTATAACCCTAACCCTAGCTATAACCCTAACCCTAGCTATAACCCTAACCCTAGCTATAACCCTAGCTATGACCCTAACCCTAGCTATAACCCTAGCTATAACCCTAACCCTAGCTATAACCCTAACCCTAGCTATAACCCTAACCCTAGCTTCATGTCCACACCACATGTCAAAAAGAACAGAAAAGCCGCACACTGAATATGCTCCAATTACCACCTTTATTGACAATGTTTCTATCCACAAGGATCTTCCTCAGGTCAAACAGAGTGAGTGCTCACATCCCCACATGACGCATGGTGGGTGTGGAAACAATTTGAAACAATTCATTTGCCCAGCACCTTAGGATGTGCGTATGACACACAAACTTTTCTACACCCTGGCTCAACCCAAACCCTAGACATAACCCTAACCCTAGCTTCATGTCCACATCCTGGTTCAACCTGAAATCTTTACAGAAATAGTTACATAGTAATAAGCACACTGTCATGTAAAGGTTGACCCAATGTGCTTTGTGAGTTGGAATTACTCTCTATTGACAGAAATTGTAATGACATGTTATCACCATGTTACTCATTTACTTGACTCCCTTACCGAGTTCGGCAAACAAGTCAAGCTATATTTGGTTCACGACAGCTTGTGTGTGTGTGTGTGCGTGTGCATACTTAGTAGTGAATACTGTAAGTTTGAGAAGGAGAGAAAGGAGGAAGAAAGAATGAGAGAGCAAGAGGGCCAGGAGGAATATAGCGTCTCTCCAGAGTGGCTGGGGCATGGGCCACGGCACGTATCAGAAGGCCTCCTGGGACACTACAAAACAACGAGCTGCTTCCAAAATCAAGAGGAAATTCAAGGTTTCGCTATTGCACAACTTCAAAGCACTGAGATGGGATGGCAATTTACATTGGTGATTTTCTATTTAGATGCCATTGCAACAGTGGCACCATTGTATCTAATATCTAAGAGTCTCTCTCTCTCTCTCTCTCTCTCTGCAAAATTCTAACATTTATTCTTCCTGTCGCCACTGACCCTTGAAAGTTATATTCAGCTAGGCAAAGAATGGTACATAATACACGCATGCCTGACAAATGACTATACACATCAAAATGAAAACGATACAAACAGTGTTTATGAATCAGAGATTCTGATAAGTACATTTGTTTACGTTAAGCTTTGATGTCCATCTATGGTTCTTTTTCAACGTGGCCTCATGTTTTTTGTCCTGCTGTTCTCTCTCTTTCTCGCTCTCACTATCTCTGCACAGTTCTATGTGTGTGGATTCCGTCAGAAGGAGTCTCGGTGGCGGCTGCAGTGGATACCATTCTGTCATTATTGCCCCTGACTTATCCAATATCTCATAAACAACATGATGGTGATAAGAACCTGCAGACGTGACGACACGTCCCCAGGGACGACACATAATAAATAATTTCTAACAAACTGGCGACATTACTCTTGCATCTCGCTGTCACTGTCATTCAATTTGTGGATGGTACATACCTGCCAACATCAGGCGATAAGGACATCTAGGAATATGAGGAGGGGATAGAGAACATAGTGAGTTTGACTGGTCCCACGTGGCTCAGTTGGTAGAGCATGGTCCTGTGTGGCTAAGTTGGTAGAGCATGTTCCTGTGTGGCTCAGTTGGTAGAGCATGGTCCTGTGTGGCTCAGTTGGTAGAGCATGGTCCTGTGTGGCTCAGTTGGTAGAGCATGGTCCTGTGTGGCTCAGTTGGTAGAGCATGGTCCTGTGTGGCTCAGTTGGTAGAGCATGGTCCTGTGTGGCTCAGTTGGTAGAGCATGGTCCTGTGTGGCTCAGTTGGTAGAGCATGGTCCTGTGTGGCTCAGTTGGTAGAGCATGGTCCTGTGTGGCTCAGTTGGTAGAGCATGGTCCTGTGTGGCTCAGTTGGTAGAGCATGGTCCTGTGTGGCTCAGTTGGTAGAGCATGGTCCTGTGTGGCTCAGTTGGTAGAGCATGGTCCTGTGTGGCTCAGTTGGTAGAGCATGGCACCTGCGTGGCTCAGTTGGTAGAGCATGGCACCTGCGTGGCTCAGTTGGTAGAGCATGGCACCTGCAATGCCAGGGTTTTCGTTTTTTTCCTTCTTTTTTATTTAACCTTTATTTAACTAGGCAAGTCAGTTTAGAAAAAAATATTCTTTACAATGATGGCCAAACCCGGACGAAGCTGGGCCAATTGTGCACCGCTCTATGGGACTCCGAATCACGGCCGAATGTGATACAGCCTGGATTCGAACCAGGGACTGTAGTGACGCCTCTTGCACTGAGATGCAGTGCCTTAGACCTCTGCGCCACTCGCTCCATTCCGTCGAGTGCGAATGAAAATGTATGTGCACTCTACTGTATGTCGCTCTGGATAAGAGCGTCTGCTAAGTGATAAAAAATATTATATGAGGAAGGAACACTTTTTTTTTCTTCAGTCAGTTGTTTAATCAAGAGTTAACTTGTAGATATAGAGATACAGGATAAATATCCGTGACAGTAACTACTTCCTCTGGAGGTAAATCACTCACAGAACGTTGACATATACCTGCCTAGCACATGTCTTTTCTCTGGAAGAAGGAAAACAAAGGACAACAACCATCAGAGGCAGCACCAAGCACTGTGTACTTCTCATGGGTTTGGTAGAGTAAAATACCACATAATTACCACAAACTCAAAGTGAATTTAGTGAAGTCTTGTTTACTCAAACCTGGGGAACTGCCAATGTATTTTGACCACCTTCATAAACTGAGACTCTCTCCAATACAACCCAACATTGCAGAGTTATGTGTATCCTTTCAAGCACACCCTTCTCATTAACCTTTGGTGAGTTATTCACAATTTTCCATGAACTAATAAGGTTTTATATGTAAGATGGCTAAATAAATATTATTATTTGTGCCCTGTTCCTATAAGAGCTCTTTGTCACTTTCCACTAGTCGGATTGAGACAAACTCACACTCATTCTTATGTTTAATAAATGTATTGTATAGTGCGTGTGTGGCAGGCTTACAATGATGGCAAAAAACAACATTTGACAGTGCTCTGACCCTGGTGCTAGAGGGGGTACGCAGCTTGAGGTTGAATGTTTGAAGGGGTACGGTACTATAAAGTTTGGGAACAACTGGCCTAGAACATATCAATGATAAAATAATGAGCACACAACACAGGATGTGTTGTATGGACTGCTCTTAATCTCTCATGGACAGATTCTGCAGTGGTGGGATGGAATGTGTAGCGAACAGTAGTAGTTCTAGTGTTTGGGTTTTTGTCACTGATTGTTTATGTACCAGGATTGGGCGAAAGCGGTGCTTAAACTTTGCAAACCGGAACACCCAATTTCTAACAGAATTGAATCACGCAGCTGACCACATTAGGCAATATGTTAGTTCTAGGGTTAACTCGAGATTACACCACAATCCACACTTTGGTTTTGGTTGAAAAGTCACGGCCAAGAAAGGCTAAAGTTAACATTTTCAGACATAAATTTGACTCAGCATAGAGTGTCTGAAGTTACACATCACGCTATTACAGCAGTGTGACTGTTTTGGAATAAAATGTTAAATACATTTTCTGTATTGTGTGCTTTTTGTTCAAATAAGTATATGTATAATATATGTTAATAATAATAATAATATATAATAATATAATATAAATATATGTTCTAGGCCATTTTGAGAACTTAAGGAGCATCAGGTACTGCTGGAATGTCTACCATGTCCATAGTTTTGTGGGTAATTACATTGGTCACTCAAAACATTTATAAAGTATAAATACCCCACACTTTAGATGAGGCCACACCAAAAAAAAATCCTAATGATTAGTAAATGGTTTATAAGGACCTATATTAAACATCTTATGAATGATCTAATGCTTAGAGAAGATCTTATGTTAAGTGTTGGTACATCTTTGGCACATCTAAAGCCTTTTCTTTTGGGGTGTTGCTATAGGCCACCAAGTGCTAACAGTCAGTATCTAAATAATATGTGTGAACTGCTTGATAGTGTATGTGATGTAAACAGAGAGGTCTACTTTCTTGGAGACCTGAATATTGATTGGTTTTCATCAAGCTGTCCTCTGAAGAGGAAGCTTCTTACAGTAACCAGTGCCTGTAATCTGGTTCAGGTTATTAATCAATTTACCAGGGTGTTTACAAACCGTACAGGAACAACATCATACAAATGTTCTAGAGCTGTATCCATACCTATTGGATGCAGTGATCACAATATAGTTGCTATATCCAGGAATGCCAAAGTTCCAACAGCTGGGCCTAAAATAGTGTATAACAGATCATACAAAAGATTTTGCTGTGACTCTTAAGTGGATGATGTTAAACATATTTGTTGGTCTGATGTGATTAATGAGGAGCATCCAGACGCTGCACTTGATTCATTTATGAAATTGCTTCTTCCAATTATTGATAAACATGTACCTGTTAAGAAACTGACTGTTAGAACTGTTAAGGCGCTTGACGTTAAGGTTAAGGATTGACGAGGAATTGAAAAACTCTACGGTTGAAAGAGATGGGGCAAAATTAGTGGCAAATAAGTCTGCACATCTGACTGGCTAACTTATTGCAAATTGAGAAATGGTGTGACTAAACTCAACAATAAGATGAAGAAACTGTAGTATGAAGCCAAGATCAATGAGATAAAGAATGATGGGGAAAAACTTGAGTACTTTATATGAAATGATGGGCAGAAAGACATTCAACTCCATCCATTAGATAGCTTATTCACCATGAAACCATTTGATGTTGCCAATTATTATTTATTTGGCAAAGTGGGCAAACTTAGGCAGGAAATGCTAACAACGAACAGTGAGCAATTGTATTCGTGCATAAAAAAACATAATGAAAGAAAAGCAGTGCAAGTTTGAATTTTGTAAAGTTAGTGTGGGAGAGGTGGAAAAAGTATTGCTATTGATCAATAATGACAAACCTCCTGGCATTGACAACTTCGATGGAAAGCTACTGAGGATGGTAGCTGACTCTATAGCCACTCCTATCTGTCATATCTTATATCTGAGCCTAGAGGAAAGTCTTTGTCCTCAGAGTTGTAAAGCGGCCTTTACTGGTTCTAACAGCAGACCTATAAGCTTGCTGCCAGCACTTAGCAAACTGTTGCAAAAGATTGTGTTTGACCAAATACAATGTTATTTCTCTGTAAACAAATTAACAACAGACTTTCAGCATGCTTATAGAGAAGGGCACTCAACATGTACTGCACTGGCACAAATGCCTGATGATTGATTGAAAGAAATAAGAAGAAGATTGTGGGAGCTGTACTTTTAGATTTCAGTGCAGTCTGATATTATTGACCATAACCTGTTGTTGAAAAAACGTATGTGTTATGGCTTTTCAACCTCTGCCATATCATGGATTCAGAGCTATCTATCTAATAGAACTCAAAGGGTTATCTTTAATGGAAGCTTCTCTAATGTCAAACATGTCAAGTGTGGTGTACCGCAGGGCAGCATACTAGGCCCTCTACTCTTTTCTATTTTTACCAATGACCTGCCACTGGCATTAAACAAAGCATGTGTGTCCATGTATGCTGATGATTCAACCATTTATGCATCAGCAACCACAGCTAATGAAGTCACTGAAACCCTTAAAGAGTTGCAGTCCATTTTGGAATGGGTGGCCAGTAATAAACTGGTCCTGAACATTTCTAAAACTAAGAGCATTGTATTTGGTAGAAATCATTGCCTAACTTCTAGACCTCATCTGAATCTGGTAATGAATGGTCTTTTGTCAAACAATTTGAGGAGACTAAAATATTTGCCATTACTTTAGACTGTAAACTGTCATGGTCAAAACATATAGATTCAATGGTGGTAAAGATGGGGAAAGTCTGTCCGTAATAAAGAGATGCTCTGCTTTTTTGACACCACACTCCAAATAGCAAGTTCTGCCGGCTCTAGTTTTGTCTAATCTTGATTATTGTCCAATCGTGTGGTCCAGTGCTGCAAGGAAATACCTAGTTAAGCTGCAGCTGGCCCAGAACAGAACGGCACGTTTTGCTCTTAATTGTAATCATAGGGCTGATATAAATACTATGCTTGCCAGTCTCTCTTGGCTAATAGTTGACTGACTGTATCACTTTTTATAAATATTGTGTTGAAAATCCCAAATTGTTCAGTCAACTTACACAGCTCTGATACACTTATCCCACCAGACATATTTTCACAGTTCCCAAATCCAGAACAAATTCAAGAAAGCATACAGTATTATATAGAGCCCTAATTGCAAGGAACATCCATCTCATATTGCTCAAATAAACAGCAAACGTGATTTCAAAAAACAGAAACACCTTGTGGCACAACGCTTCTCCCTTATTGGACCTAGTTTGTGTATGCATTGATGTAGGAAACGTGTGCCTTCAAAGTTCTGTCTTTGAGCTGTTCTTGTCTATTGATGTTCTGTGTTATGTTTCATGTGTGGACCCCAGGAAGAGTAGCTGCTGCTTTTGCAACAGCTAATGGGGATCCTAATAAAATGTGTGAAATGTTACTAAAATTTTCAAATGTGGGAGAATGGATCAATGATTATACTATTTATTAAATGCTTTGTGATGTCGAGCTATGTTGAAGTGCAACCAATTCTATGTCTGTAGATGTACAAAGTACAGCTCATTGAGTGGTTGGCTCTTTCAGGATAGAACATACTTCCTGAGAAGCGTGCAAAACTGTTTGTGAAGATAACACTGTTTACCTAACAGCTTGTATCAAAGGTTCACTCTGATCTTTTCATTCTCCTAAAGTCAAACAGGATGTGATACCTTAACTCTCATGCATCCCTGCACCAAAGTAACAAATGCATTCTATAGAGATTGGTAGTCTGACATACAGGCTGGTCTGACATGTACATATACGCGGTGTCTGTTACGCGGGACGGAGCAGGTGAACCCAACTGCAGACGAGGAGACAGGGATGAGGTAACTAAGGTATTTATTGAAACGCAGGGGGGGGGGGGGGGGGGGGTGCAGGCCAGGGGAAGCTTGGGTAGGTAGCAGGGAACCAGGAACTGAGGCTGGGGCAAGGTGAGCAGAATCCAAGGAAGCAGTTGAGCAGGGGTCCAGGTCAGGGAAGCAGGACGGATGAGACGAGGGACTGGAGACAGAGACCAGAGTGGATGGAACTGTAGCAGAGAGAAAAGCAGCGTCAGGCTAGAGAAACTGGATAACAAGCTCTATGCAGGAACAAATAGCTTGAAATGCAGACTGAACAGAGGCTACGATCTGGCAGCATGGAAGTGGAAGAGCTGAGTATTTGTCGAGGTCTTGATTATGGAACAGGTTGCAGCTGGTGGGGATCCGCTCTGCCTCCAGCACACCTGTCTCCACTCACACAATCACATACACCCACATACAGAGAGAGAGAGAGAGAGAGAGAGAGAGAGAGAGCACTGGGGGAGTGGGGGCAGGTTAGGAGAGACACAGGATGAGAAGTAGAGGGCGTGGCAGGAGAAGATGTAACATCTTGTGAGAAGAGGATCATGAAGAGAGATGGTATGTCAATTAAGTAATGATACATTCTTAGAAAAAATTATTCCAAAATGGTTCTTCGGCTGTCGCCATAGGAGAACACTTTTTGGTTCCAGGTAGAACTCTTTTGAGTTCCATGTAGGTTCCTCTGTGAAAAGGGTTATATATGGAACTCATATGGGATCTACCTGGAACCAAAAGAGGTTCTTCAAATGGTTATCCTATGGGGACAGCCAAAATACCCATTTATGTTCTAGATGTCACCTTTTTTGTATAAGTGGGGCCATGTATGTGAGCGCTATTTTAATTTGATCAATCTGTTGTCACAGACAGTTTTCCTGTGCAGCAGGAAATGCAAATTGTAGTGAATGCATGGTTTTAAGTCTTCTGAAGTTTGTAATGTCCAAACTTCAGTATCAACTCCTACCGAAATGTTCATAAATTATAATCCAAATAATGATTCACATTTCCTGTTGCTACAGGATTATTTTCCGGGTGGGTATAATTTGTGGAACGTTCCAACAGGAATCTGTTCCAAAACCTTTGAAGTACAAGGTTGCCAACAAACGACACATACAAAGTAACACGATCAAGCCACCTAGCTAACTAGCTGCCGAATAGGCATCAACTCACCATGTAATTTATTTTGAATGTTTGTCAATAGCCTACCAGAGTAGACATTTTTTCGGAATAAACATGAGTGAAAAACATAATTAAATAGCTCACTCCCTACCCTGTATTTTATTCTGTTGCTATACAACTTTGTACGTGTTGTTTGTTGGCAACCTTATTATTTACGAAGTTATTGGAACAGATTCCTGTTGGAACGTTCCACAAATTAAACCCACCCTTATTTTCCAGCTGCGAGAAGCTGGTCAATTTAAAATAGCACCTATGTACATGTGTTTTAAGATTGATGTCACTGATGAGGTACAGTAGGTCCTCTGTAGTGTTCAGCAGAGAACTACATGCATTAATCACTCCACATATAGATGAGCTCTGCTATGGGAGGATTACTGTCATGTGGTTCACCTGTCCCTCTCTTTGTCAACAGTCAAATCTCTTCACCCCACAACCTTTCATTCACTCATCACAAAGTGTTGTGGAAGTCATCAGGTGCATGGCTGAGTTGTAGGCCATACCGGTAGAATAGATGGTACAAGCTATACAGGCCTAGGATCTAAATTTGATAAACTTTTCACAGCAGAAAAATAATCCTGCAGCAACAAGAAAGGTGTATTATAGTTAATACATTTTTTTTGTAGGGGTTGATACCCTTTTTAGTTAAGGCAAATCAAGTCTGACAGCTTTAAGTGGAAATTACAAACTTTAGAAGCCATTTTAAACCATGAATACATGACAAGTTTGCATTTTGTGCTGTAACAACAGAGTGATCAAATTAAGACGAGTTTCAATTGGTGATGTCACTTGCTCTGAGACTTTGAAGTAGTTGTTTCCCTTTCGTGGAGCAATAGCTAACGATGCTTTGTGGGAGGCACTGTTGATGTGTTCAGAGGGTCCCTGGTTCGAGCCCAGGTTGGGTCAAGGAGAGGGACGGAAGCAACACTGTTCCTCTGGCAGGTAATTAGCTGTGTGCTGTGCGTGCCAATCATTTATACCACATAACTTACTGCTCACATTCTCTCTCGCAGAAATGAGCCAGCTACCGATAAAAAAAATATTACTGTAACTCACAGGTGGCTAGTGGCACCTTAATTGGGGAGGACGGGCTCATAATAATGGCGGGAAGGCCATTGAATGGAATGTTTGAAACACTTGGTTTTCATGTGTTTGATACCACTCCATTCCAGACATTATGAGCCATCCTCCCCTCACTAGCCTCCTGTGCTAGAATGACTTACTGTTGAGAACTGTTTGATATCCAAGTTGTTATAATGAAAAGTCACAGCTTTTTTACAGATCCAGATATAGTCGTGTGTGTGTGTGTGTGGTATTACCTGACTGCTGCTGTGTCAACCCACAACCTGGACAGGCCAACTGCATTAGTGTGTCACATGATTATGTGGACCGTGAAGAAGTTTTGAACCATTTACAGACACACACAGTTGATCCTGGTGAGGTTCAGAGAACTCATTATACCCTCCCAAGATCAGACTCAGTAACCCTGGGATTCGGATGTCTAATCTTTCATAATCTATCATTACCACTACGTATGATCACAACATTTCAGTCAGACACATTCATCCGCTTGATAGGATCAGGTTGCAGGTAAAGCTCCATGTGCTAAAGAAGGAGAGGCTTTGTAGATGACCTGCAGAAAGCTCAGTCTTCCACGGGGGTCAGGTTGGACCTGTGGCGCCTCCCCTCGCCCCTCGTAGACAAGGCTTGGACAACATGTCCCTGATCAAAGAGAGCACGGCCGACCTAGAGGATACGGGGAGAAGTGGTGACAGTGAATCTGATCTGTGGTCAGTGATGCATCACGTCTATACTTTGAACGAGACCCTTCTGGATGCCAGATTAAATACCAAGGAGGGTTGGTGAGCGAGGAAGCTATACTGTTGTTAAGCAACAAACTCTACAGAGTCCACCAACTGGATGCTTCATCTGCAGAATCCTCATTCTCACATCCATTCAATTTCCTCAAATATTCTAAACCCATTTCAATGTGTGCTCCTTAAAATTGTGAAAACGTTTTAGATTTCCCAAGAATTTTACGAAGCTCTTTTTCCCTCGATATGATTCAATGACAATCGGGGCAACGTGCATGGAGGCAAATGAGAGAAAGCAATGTGCATATGGCACAATGTGAGATATTCTCACTTGTCTCGTGGTGTTCAAAGTCAAGTGCTCAACAAGAGACAGGCAGAGGTTGACTAAACCAGTCCAACAGGTTGGTTTCCCCACGAGCCTTGTTCATTCCTTTTTGATGTTGCTCTAATAATAGGCATCTTCTTTCTAATGCACACTACTTGAATAGTAAAGATGTGAAGAATGCAAAGAGAGGAAGACCAACTTTGACTTCCTCAAACGTTTCATCTCTATCACACAGCTGGGGGAATATAATACAGTACTGTGCCTATGAATTAATACACAAAGAATACATGACATGGTGGAAACCTTAGTTGATACATCCATTTTTGGACTTAATGATATACATTGAGTGTACAAAACATTACAAACCCTTTCCTAATATTGAGTTGCACCCCCTTTTGCCGTCAGAACAGCCTCAATTCGTCGACTTGAGTATCTGGAGCATCAGCATTTGTGGGTTCAATTACAATTACAAACTAGACACACAAATGTACTTGTCCTCTTGCTCATTTGTGCACCGGGGCCTCCCACTCCTCTTTCTATTCTGGTTAGTGCCAGTTTGTGCTGTTCTGTGAAGAGAGTAGTACACAGCATTATACGAGATCTTCAGTTTCTTGGCAATTTCTCACATGGAATAGCCTTCATTTCTCAGAACAAGAAGAGACTGGCGAGTTTCAAAAGAAAGTTCTTTGTTTCTGGCCATTTTGAGTCTGCAATCAAACCCACAAATGCTGATGCTCCAGATACTCAACTAGTCCAAAGAAGGCCAGTTTTATTGCTTCTTTAATCAGAACAACAGTTTTCAGCTGTGCTAACATAATTGCAAAAGGGTTTTCTAATGATCAATTAGCATTTTAAAATTATCAACTTGGATTAAGTAACACAACGTGCCATTGGAACACAGGAGTGGGGATTGCTGATAATGGGCCTCTGTACACCTATGTAAGAATTCCATTTTAAAAAATCCGCTGTTTCCAGCTGACATAGTGATTTACAGCATTAAAAATGTCTAAACTGTATTTCTGATCAATTTGATGTAATTTTAATGGACAATTTTGTATTTTTTTTCTTCCAAAAACAAGGACATTTCTAAGTGAACCCAAACTTTTGAACGGTAGTGTGTATGTATATATAAGTGTGTATTTCCTGAGCTTTCCTACTGTATATCCCCTAGATATGGGACAGACACTTCAAAAGCTCATTCCTTATGTTTTATTTTTTGACTGTCTTTTTTTGCCATTTATAAATGTGTTATACCAATGTGTTTCCATGGACTATAGTAGAAAAGGACAAATTCCATATTTTATCAAATGATTTGTTTATATACAGTATATTTTTGATAACTCAAGGGGTCCTAAAATTCTAAATCAAATAGCTAAATGATCCATGGTATGACCATATTAAAACAATTCCATATGTCAGCTTAGAACCTCCCCCTGCCCTCCCCCCGCCCCCCACCTGTCTCCTCCCCTTCATCTACACTGATTGAAGTGGATTTAACAGGGGGATTCACCTGGTCAGTAGCCTCCAGCATGTCATGGAAATGTTCCTAATGTTTTGTAAACCCGTTAATTATTGAAGAATATAACTTAGAAATTCCTCATGAGCTTAGTTCAACTGTCATACCCCATCAGAATCCAAAATACAAGCCTGTTTTACTCCAATGCTTTAAACAATGTAAATATAAACAAACACTGTACAGCCGCAATAAAACATTTAACTATAGTTCAGTCCATGCTTCGTTAGCTCTGTCTATGAATTTGAGAGTGGTTACATTTCTCCAAAACACAAGTGGCACGACCACTTTGTTATTATTTCAATGAAGGATTCTGCCTTTAAAGGCCAAGTGCAGTCAAAATGCAGTTTTTTCTGTGTTTTATAACATATTGTACAACAGCTGATGAAACTAACACTGAAAAAGTGTGAACAAATTTGGTCAATGTTATTTCCTGATAGTTTCTGGTTGATAATACAATCTACACAGGTCCTTCTAATCAGCAAGTTTACATGGGCGGGAGTTAGTGTTGCACAGGTCAGCTTTTTGTTCACCCGCACCCTCCAGCGTTCGCTAATAACCCATCCTCATCCACCCGACGATATGTGAAAACCTGAGCCCTGCCCCCGACCCTAACCAGCAAATACAGAAAGTGCGCTGTAGACTACTGTCAGAGACGGCGGAATTATTTTTTGACAAGCGGTGCAGGATTTTTGGGGGGCCTAATTTAGATATGTTTCTGCATATAATTTACAACAATTTGGCAGGCTATTTGTTTGTCAACTTGTCTATAATTAGATACATGGAGCTTCTGTTCATTCATGATATGTTGCCCTAGAACAGGGTTTCCCTCCTGGGGGCACGTTTTGGTTTTTGCCCTAGCACTACACAGCTGATTCAAATAACCAACGGATCATCAAGCTTTGATTATATGAATCAGCTGTGCAAAAACCAAAACGTGTACCCAGGGTAGGCCCTGGGGCCGAGTTTTGGAAACCCTGCCCTAGAGGACAAAATAAACCCGTACTCACCAGAAAATGATCATAAATCAATAGAATGAGTGCTTCAATCTAGTTTACATCTGCCATCTCTGCTTCTTTTAGGGACCGGGTTTTCAGTTTCCCAATCCCCACTCAGACCACACCCAGACAGTCCTAGCTAAATTCTTGCTTGAGAAATAGTTTTTTTATGTAAATCTATTACAGTAGCTAGGTTTCCATTTAATTGGTGACAGATTTTCATGCAAATATTCTAAAATACACAAAGACAATATTCAAATATTCCCACCAGTGATTGCACCAAATGGAGTTGTGGATCGAAATATTTTTTGCGTAAGTTTTCACATAAGTTTTCATGTACCGAATAAAACAAGTTTCAATGCGTTTCCCGTTAAATAGCAAATGTGCCTACTCTGGTCTTTTCACTGGCTCTCTAGCCAACACCTCGCAGATACAGTGCCGGTAGCCTGTGAGGGTAGGCTTTTGAGGATCTGGGGACCCATGCCAAATCTTTTCAGTCTCCTGAGGGGGAAAAGGTTTTGTCGTGCCCTCTTCATGACTGTCTTGGTATGTTTGGACCATGATAGTTTGTTGGTGATGTGGACACCAAGGAACTTGAAACCCTCGACCCACTCCACTACAGTCCCGTTGATGTTAATGGGGGCCTGTTCGGCCCGCCTTTTCCTGTTGTCCACGATCAGCTGCTTTGTCTTGCTCACATTGAGGGAGAAGTTGTTGTCCTGACACCACACTATCAGGACTCTGAACTCCTCCCTATAGGCCGTCTCACCGTCTCATCGCTCATCGTGATCAGTTGTGTTGTGTCGTCAGCAAACTTAATGATGGTGTTGGAGTCGTGTTTGGACACAAAGTCGTGGGTGAACAGGGAATACAGGAGGGGACTGAGTACACACCCCTGCGGGGACCCCGTGTTAACGGTCAGCATAGCAGATGTGTTGTTGCCCACTCTTACCACCTGGGGGCGGCCCGTCAGGAAGTCCAGGATCCAGTTGCAGAGGGAGGTGTTTAGTCCCAGAGTCCTTCGTTTAGTGATGAGCTTGTGGGCACTAAGGTGTTAAATGCTGAGCTGTAGTCAATGAACAGCATTCTCACATACAGTTGAAGTCGGAAGTTTACAGACACCTTAGCCAAGTACATTTAAACTCAGTTCCTGACATTTAATCCTAGTAAAAATTCCCTGTCTTACGTCAGTTAGGATCACCACTTTATTTTCAGAATTGATCATGTCCGATTAATAGTAGAGAGAATTATTTATTTCAGCTTTTATTTCTTTCATCACATTCCCAGTGGGTCAGAAGTTTACATACACTAAATTAGTATTTGGTAGCATTGCCTTTTAAATGGTTTATTTTGGGTCAAACGTTTTGAGACACCTTCCACAAGCTTCCCACAATAAGTTGGGTGAATTGTGCCCCATTCATCCTGACAGAGCTGGTGTAACTGAGTCAGGTATGTAGGCCTCCTTGCTCGCACATGCTTTTTCAGGTATGTCCACAGATGTTCTATAGGATTGAGGTCAGGGCTTTGATGGCCACTCCAACACCTTGACTTTGTTGTCCTTAAGCCATTTTACTACAACTTTGGAAGTTTGCTTGGGGTCATTGTCCATTTGGAAGACTCATTTTCGACCACGCTTTAACTTCATGATTGATATCTAGAGATGTTGCTTCAATATATCCACATAATTTTCCTCCATCATGCCATCTATTTTGTGAAGTGCACCAGTCCCTCCTGCAGCAAATAACACCCACAACATTACGCTGCCACTCCCGTGCTTCACGGTTGGGATGGTTATTTTCGGCTTGCAAGCCTCCCCCTTTTCCTCCAAACATAAACGATGGTAATTATGGCCAAACAGTTCTATTCTGGTTTCATCAGACCAGCGGACATTTCTCAAAAAAGTACAATCTTTGTTCTCATGTGCAGTCGCAAACCGTAGTCTGGCTTTTTTATAGCGGTTTTGGAGCAGTGGCTTCTTCCTTGCTGAGCGGCCTTTCAGGTTGTGTTGATATAGGACTCGTTTTACTGTGGATATAGATACTTTTGTACCTATTTCCTCCAGCGTCTTCACAAGGTCCTTTGCTGTTGTTCTGGGATTGAACCAGACTTGTGGAGGTCTACAATTTTGTTTTCTGAGGTCTTGGCTGATTTCTTTTGATTTTCCCATGATGTCAAGCAAAGAGACACTGAGTTTGAAGGTAGGCCTTGAAATACATCCACAGGTATACCTCCAATTGACTCAAATGATGTCAATTAGCCTATCAGTAGCTTCTAAAGCCATAACATCATTTTCTGGAATTTTCCGAGCTATTTAATGGCACAGTCAACTTAGTGTATGTAAACTTCTGACCCACTGGAATTGTGATACAGTGAATTATAAGTGAAATAATCTGTCTGTAAACAATTGTTGGAAAAATTACTTGTGTCATGCACAAAGTAGATGTCCTAACTGAGTCGCCAAAACTGTAGTTTGTTAACAAGAAATGTGTGGAGTGGTTGAAAAACTAGTTTTAATGATGATTTTAATGATCCTTTTGTCCAGGTGAGTAAGGGCAGTGTGGAGTGCGACTGAGATTGCGTCATCTGTCGATCTGTTGGGGCGGTATGCGAATTGGAGTGGGTCTAGGGTGTCCGGGAGGATTCTGATGTGAGCCATGACCAGCCTTTCAAAGAACTTTATGTTTTACCGACGTGAGTGGGCGGTAATCATTTAGGCAGGTTACCTTCGCTTCCTTTGGGCACAGGGACTATGGTGGTCTGCTTGAAACATGCAGGTATTTCAGATTCGGTCAGGGTGAGGTTGACAGTTGGTCCGCGCTTGCTTTGAGTACACGCCCTGGTAATCCTTCTGGCAGCAATGTGAATGTTGACCGGTTTGAAGGTTTTGTTCACATCGGCTACTGAGAGCATTATCACACAGTCATCCAGAACAGATGGTGCTCTCGTGCATGCTTCAGTGTTGCTTGCCTTGAAGCGAGCATAAATAGCATTTAGCTCATCTGGTAGGCTCGCGTCACTGGGTAGCTCGCGTCTAGGTTTCCCTTTGTAGTCCGTAATAGTTTTCAAGCCCTGCCACATCCGACGAGCGTCAGAGCTGGTGTAGTAGGATTCAATCTTAATCCTGTATTGATGCTTTGCTTGTTTGATGGTTCGTCTGAGGGCATAGCGGGACTTCTTATAAGCTTCCGGATTAGTCTCCTGCTCCTTGAAAGCAGCAGCTCTAGCCTTTAGCTCGATGCGGATGTTGCCTGTAATCCATGGCTTCTGGTTGGGATATGTACGTACAGTCACTGTGGGGACAATGTCATCGATGCCTTATTGATGAAGCCGATGATTGAGGTGGTGTACTCCTCAATGCCATTGGATGAATCCCAGAACATTTTCCAGTTTGTGCTAGCAAAACAGTCCTGTAGTGTAGCATTTGACCACTTCCATATTGAGCGAGTCACTGGTACTTCCTGCTTTTTCCTGCTTGTAAGCAGGAATCAGGAGGATAGAATTATGGTCAGATTTGCAGAATTGAGGGCGAGGGAGAGCTTTGTATGCACCTCTGTGTGTGGAGTAAAGGTGGTCAATGATTTTGTTCCCTTGGTTGCACATGTGACATGCAGGTAAAAATTTGGTAAAACGTATTTGTTTCCCTGCATTAACGTCCCCGGCCACTAGGAGCGCCGCTTCTGGGTGAGTATTTCTTTATTTTCTTTGCTTATGGCCTTATAGAGTCGGTTGAGAGCGGTCTTAGTGTCATCTTCGCATTGTGGTGGTAAATCGACGGCTACGAATAATACAGATGATAAATCTCTTGGTAGATAGTGTGGTCAGCAGCTCTCAGTCGAGCAATACCTCAAGACTTCTTTTAATATTAGTTATTGTCAAAAAGACACACCCCCACCCCTCGTCTTACCAGAGGCAGTGTCTCTGTTCTGCTGGTGCATGGAAAATCCTGCCAGCAAATCCTGATCCCCGAATTGCTTCCTCTTTTCCGGCGTCTTTTCTTCCTGCAAAAGGTGTGGATCTGTTCCAGTGAAAGCAGGATATCCTTCTCGTCAGGCTCGTTACAGTTTTTCTCAATTGCTAAAACACTAAAACCCATTGGCTGAACAAAGTTCTCAGTTGCCTGGACTCATTTAGCTAATTATGCAGTCTGTTGTCAGACTGCATTAAACCATTTCACATGGTAAAACACAATTTGCAGATCTCACTCAGACTTTCCAGCAAAACTCTAAACACATTCTCATTCTCAAAACACATTCTGCACTCTAATGCACATGTCATCCATACTGGTAAATACAAGTGGCAACAATCAAATACAAATAGAGAACACATGCCATTGATTGAACACAACCACTCAAAATTGATTTAACCTGTTTCAAATGATGTGACACAACCAATATAAGCCAGTTCAGAGAGCAAACAGGTTGTTGATGGTGGGAAGGAGAAAGTCTGAGAATGGATAGAAGAAACAATGTGAGAGGACGAGGAGGAGGAGGGCCATAAAGAGGAAGAGGAGGAGGAAGAGGAAGGCAAAGAGTGGAAATATCTGCTGAAATTCGAGCAACAGTTAAAGACCATGTTCTTGTCCATGGACTGACAATGAGGGAAGCAGGACTTAGAGTGCAACCGAATTTGAGATGATTTTCTGTGTCCACCATAGTAAGGACATTCAGTGATAAACGAGTGATAAAAGACAACACACACTTCCAGGGAATTGACAGTGTGAGTATTTCCACAATTGACCGTGTCCTCCATTGTAACAGGATGCGAATGAAACAAGTATACAGAGTACCTTTTGAGCGCAACTCACCAAGGATGAAAGAACTGCGAGCTCAGTATGTGCAAGTAAGTGTACATTCAGAAACGTTTACTGTAATCCAGATTGTCTACAGTACTAACACGTACTATGTGAATGACATTACTCTTCAGTACATACAATGTATGTGAATCAGAAGCCTAATTGTACTCTACAGTATAGCACTGTCTCTGTACGACTTACAAAATCCTACATACAGTGTATTGTATTTCTACAAAGACAAAATTTGACTTGGAATCCTTGGACAGACCCCATGAGTTCATCTTTGTCGATGAAGCAGGCTTCAATCTAACAAAGAGGAGAAGGAGAGGCCGAAACATGATTGGACAGCGGGCCATTGTTGAAGTCCCTGGTCAACGAGGTGGCAATGTCAGAATCTGTGCTGCTATCAGCAACCATGGTGTTCTACATTACCATGGATTTAGCCTGATTTAGCCATGGATTTAGCCTGTGGTGATATAGGTGAGGAATCATGTCAGGGCTGGATACGGCACACAAGAGGCTTCTTCCCCCGTTGCCTCAGGAGGGACAATATTGCTTGTGATGTCGACGAAGTGCTCTGGCCTGACCCAGCCCAAAGACAAGAAGAAGCACATTGATCACATGTTTACTCCTTTGATTTTTGTCACTTTTAGTATTGTATACTGTAGTACAGTGCATTGTAGGCTGTATACTGTAGTACAGTGCATTGTAGGCTGTATACTGTACAATGGACAAATTCTATGGCCCTGAACATTGTGCTTTCCATTTATTAACAGTACTGACTGCGCAATAGATTTTGACTGGTTGCAGGTTCATATCAACAAAGAACAAGTATTACAGTATCACAGAGACAAAGGACAAGTTTGTGAGATGCAGGGTACAGTACTGTAAAAATAGGGGTACAAGGAGGAGGAAGAACAAAAAACAAAATTGCAAAGAGCAATTTTTAGCTACTATGATAGAATATGTTTTCGTTCATCAAAAGACAATGACGGAAAAAAATGATTTTTTTTTTAGATTAAAAATGTACTTCTCCCTGAGAATTGTATGTTTTGAACGATGTGTTTTCTATTTTTCGGTGTATTGTTTACTGCCTGCTTGAGAGTGTATATCATTTTGATCACTTTGTTTATGATTTGAGAGCAGTGTTTGATTTTGAACACAGAGGTAAAACTGTTTTGAGGTGAATGTTTCATTTTGCGAGAGGAGTCAGAGGTTATGTAAATAGTGCTTGAAGATGAGGTTTTGTGTTTATTGTTTTCAGGAAATGGAGCAAGGTTTCAGAAATTGTGTTTTAGCAATTGAGAAAAAATGTAAAGGAACAAGTTTCTTCCAGTCCGCGGTGAGTAATCGCTTTTCTGATGTCCAGAAGTTATTTTCGGTGTACATTATGTACACAATAAGTTAAAAAATAAGTTACACAAAAAGCCAAAAAAATAACAATATTGCACAATTGTTTGGGAGAATGTAAAATGTCAGCCATGATCTTCGGCGCCACATATTGTTTGACTTCATGTTTACTTTGATATGATGGTTATTATATAAATATTTTCACTAAAGCCATTTCACGCATAGTTAATTTTAGTGACACAAAAAGATCCCACCATGTCGAATGAACAAAATATCTGTTGGCATTTATAACATTTTACCAAAACTTCCTGTTTCCATCACAGCTGTCATGAACACATTTATTTGGTATGACTTTACTTGCATAAAAACTGTGGATGGAAACATGGTCAGAAAGGTACTTAATTGATACCCAGAAATGATTTTATATTGATATAAAAATTACTGCATTGGGCCTTTAATGACTGGCACATGCACCCGTGCGCGCGCATACACACACACACACACACACACACATTGGATCAGCAACAACCACGCCAACACAGTTCTTCCTCAGGTGTAAAATTATTCTTAATAGTTTATGGACATGCTTGGACAAGATAGAAGCCCAGAATCCATCTCTGACATTTCCTGGTGTTGATTCCTTACTATCTGTCACCTCCGTTTACCTGCTGCCATGTCTGAACTCCTCAAGCAGGAGTCTCTGTGTTGACATGGAGGAAGTTAACAGAATGCCTTTCCATAACATAATGCTCAAGCCCCCGAAAAGGGGGCTTGAGTACACCTAAAATGTACTGTTCCTCCATGCAGACAGCGCCATGTGAAATGTCAGTGGTTTATGTTTATTTTTCACAAACAAACAAAATGTCTCATTTTGACTGGAAGGGATTTAATAGAGAATTAGCTTTAGTCTCAGCTATCTGTCTGATGTAACTTAACCTCAACGTGTCTAAAATCACAGTAGAAAAAGAAACAGCCGTTTGAAACCCCTCCATTATCAAACCGGATAAAAGCTATTGTCTGCTTCAATGTGCAATTTTCCTCAGAGAGATCGTGTGTAGAAGAGAGAGCCATATAAAATAGACTCTTCACACGTCAAGCAGAGGTCATAGGAGCCAGCAGTACCCGTATAAATCACACCACAATGCCTTTGCATCCCTGTATTCAATAGGTGACATAAATAACCATTGGGACTTCTGGTTTCCACTGTTCCGACCGGGACACAAAGGCTTCTGAAACAGCACTGCCTTAGGACAAATCATATGACACTCTCAAACAGGAAATCTCTAAATCGCACACTCATTGTCCAGCTACATCAAATCACCACAAAAAGAAAGAGCTGGGGAAAGGGAAGAAGACAGAGACACAAAAATTAGACTTACTTTGTTTAACAAGACCCTTTATGACTTAACATTGGAGGCTTTTACACTATTGAAGGCATTCTTAAGCAGCATTTTCAGGAGCATGTGAAACAAAAGTCACAAAAGATGGAAGCATTCGTCACAGGTATGTCACAGTGCCAGTTACTGAAAATCGTCCGTACAGAAAAAAACAATACATTCACACATAGTAGGAGACATTTCCTGCTCCTGTCTAATGAGTTTGATCTCAACTGTCATAGGAGACTTCAGATCCACATTCACATACTGGAGAAGAGGGAACATGAAAGCAGAACCATTTCAAAAGCAATATTTGCAAAGCAAAAATGCAAAGCAAAAATATGATGACAAATATGTCACTCTCAAGATGGTAACATTAGTCTTAGCATACTATTTGCATGAAGTTATTCATGTTTGTTTAAAAGCCTACAGTACATTTTGGCATTTCCTTGTATGAAGTATAAAGTAAAGAGTATAAAGTACAGTACAACTTCAACATACATTATATTGCATTTGGCAACACAAATGTCCTATATCCCTCTCTCACATTGTTAAGTGGAGAACTATCGTCACCCTCATCTGCCCCTACAGTGCTACAGTAGATCTCCTGAAAGGGGACTTCAGGAGTTCATTCATCAAAGCAGGTATTTGAGTTTTTAAGCCTCTGAAACAGGAAAATACATTATTTGGGGTTTCCTGGTGGTGTCAGGCCTAGTCAGACATGATCACGTGTGGCTGATGAGGGATTGAATCCATGGTGGACTTAAAACCGTTCTCTTCATACTGCCTGCTTCTGTTTGCACAGGTGAGGACAGTCCCATCCAAGTGTGCCTCAGGCAATCGTTTCTGTCCTTTTCAATGTGAGAGATAGCTGGAAGTAGAGACAATATAGAGGTACCCCTCCCCCTTGTGTATCTCACTACAGTGGATGCATGATGGCAGGCAGGCAGGTAGGGAGACAGGCAGGTAGGGAGACAGGCAGGTAGGGAGACAGACAGGTAGGGAGACAGACAGGCAGGCAGGTAGGAAGACAGGCAGGCAGGCAGACACACAAGGAAGGATGAGGAAGCCAAGATTAGTTGAATGACTCATATGGCCAGACTTTAGACTTGCTGTCTTTTATTTAATGTATTTATTTGACCTTTATTTAACTAGGCAAGTCAGTTAAGAATATATTCTTATTTTCAATGACGGCCTAGGAACAGTGGGTTAACTGCCTGTTCAGGGGCAGAACGGCAGATTTGTACCTTGTCAGCTCGGGGGTTTGAACTTGCAACCTTCCAGTTACTAGTCCAACTCGCTAATCACTAGGCTACCCTGCTGCCCCCACAGTCTTTCAGCTGTGATTATATATCTAATGTATAGTTTCATGTTCTGATAAAAAGCCATAGCCTCTGTCCCCGAAGTGCCAAACCCAGAGGCATGTACAGCATGCCAGCTGACAACCAAACCCACGGAACTCATTGAATTATCATAAAACAACATCGATTCATATTTTAACTCCAAACCAACATTTGCATTTTAGTAAAGGTATTTTAAGCAACATGCAAACATGCAATGCAGCAGCCAGGAATTTTATAACCTTAATTTGTTTCTATTGCCCTCCAGTGGCTTTTATAGGCATGTCGATTATAAGGAAGGATTTCAGGCATTCTTTCCCTCACAACTTCCCATTAACCAAAACATCACTTACATTGTTTCCTATGATGTTAAACAGCCACTGAATAACCAGGTTCAGTCTTTTATATTTTGCATAACGTCAATAGAAAATAACATGTAGCAGAGATAGAGGTATAAGCACGAGGGTGCCGTTGTCAGTCTATCCCTATGACTATGCATCAGATAACAGTAGCCCCCTATGGGGATAAAGCACTAGGAAGAGTCAACATTGTCCCCCTTGTGTCCCACTGGTTTCATATTGACTGGAAGGATTAGTGTGTTGTCATCCTGGAGATAGGAGATAACAGAGGACAACTCAGTGAGGACTCCTCTTTTATTCATCTCGCCTGTCAAGTGGATTCAGTAGTGGTGCTTCTATATATGGGCTGTCAATCATTCTACTGACCTAGAGGTGAAGGGTCAACCATCTGAATTCAAACAGGCCCATGGTAAAAGTCAGGGGTGTCCAACAAATCCCTTGGAGTGTCTAGTGTCTGCAGGTTTTAGTTTTTTCCTCTCAATTAAGACCTAGACAACCAGGTGAGGGGAGTTCTTTACTAATGAGTCCTCTTAGTTCATCAATCCAGTACAAGGGAGGAGTGAAAACCTACATACACTCGGCCCTCCGTGGAATGAGTTTGAGACGTGCTCATGGATAATTTTTTGTGGTTTAGGTAATTGTGAAAGGTGGCAAAAAATATTTTGGCCTGATTCTGGTGACTGTGCGTGTGAATAGCCCTGAACAGCCTGTTTCCGTAGCATACTATTTACCCATAGCTGGGGTCCCTCATAACCCTGAAAGGGGGGCCCTTTCCGGCTACTGACAGACAGCACCAGCTGAGCCTGGGACTCGGGTATGGCAGAGACATCACTAGCTGAGGTAGTTAGTGTAATAAACCAAGTTACTCTAAGTAGAAATAGAAATGTAGAAAAGTACAATGTTGAGATAGATAGGGCAATTACTTGGCACTGTTGTTTTAACCTTTCTTCAGCATCTCAAGATCTTTTGCTGCAGTTCAGAGCTGGCTATGGCTAAGCCTATACTTTTTGTTAACACATCTATACACAGTGCACTACATCATCAACTTCGCAATTGTCCCTAGACAGACTCTGGACTTGTTAATGAGGCTCACAGTCAACACTGCACTGAAGTTGGTGCTTGTTCACTTAATCCATGTGCATGCTAACATTAGCATTGAGCCGGCGCAAACCACTGTGTTCTCTAGCCAAACAAACAACATTGTAGAACTATGTCAACACATTGTAGGGGACTTATCATACCTTAAAAACCTAAGTCCTTCTTAACCATGCATTGTGTTACTGTGTGTTGTGGTATAAGTGCAAAGTTTACTGTGCCTTGTAAAAACCTCAACAACAATAGCCCACTTGCAAGTCACTTCCCTTTAAACCAACTCATGTCCCAGTGGCAGACTTATCACATGGATTAGTACTGTCAATTAGAGGTATTACTATCCAATTACTGGGTAATATCCCATTGAGACTTTACGCAGCGACTTGCGGAAAGAGTAGCGACATACTGGTGTTGTAAATGTACCTTCCATTCAGAAACAACAGGTCCAACTGAGAATTAGCCTACAGTCAACATGTCTGCCCTTACAGAATGTGTAGGGGTGCTTCTCTACAGTCATCTACCGCTCAGCTTTTTTTTTTATGTAGGCCCACTGTCACATAAAAAGCATTTATTTTCTATGGTGGAGTAGGTCCGGGCATGACTGGGGGGTGTTCTAGTTTATTATTTCTATGTTTTCTATTTCTTTGTTGGCCAGGTATGGTTCCCAATCAGAGGCAGCTATCTATCGTCTCTGATTGGGGATCATATTAGGCAGCCTTTTTCCACTTGTTGTTTGTGTGATCTTGTTTTTGTATTATTGCTTTTGAGCCATACAAGACTGTATGTTTGTTTGTTTGTTACTCTTTATTGTTTTGTTGCTGGTTCACATTTATATAAATTACGATGAACCCAAACCACGCTGCGCTTTGGTCCACTCCTTATAACGATCGTGACACCCACGCAACATTAACCAATTAAAAACAGTTCTGTAGCAATGAGGTTTGTGCAGTAGGCTATAGGCCCAATACATTATCACAGCATATTGACTATGCTTGAATTGCCCTTCCAATGTTGTTCTTCTCAGACCATTTTGAAATGATATTTTAGGTTTGATCACACTGGTAATAGATCATTTGTTGTATCACTTGTGAGACACAGCTTTTTACTGGACTGATGGCCTGTGTCTGAGGGGAGGGAGGGAGCAGTGGGGAGGCTGCCACTCACCCGACTCACCGTCCCTCCTCTCTCCCTCTCATCGCTGAGAATTATTTCTGCATCATTCACCAATTCATGTTGTTATTCACATGAGCAGATAAAGTGAAATCGTCCTCGATATTAAAAAAGACACAAGCCGCTAATAATAACAACACAAGCTTATGGAACACTTTGCGCCACTAATTCATTGTAGCTGCAGTCCTGGTTGTAGCGTGAGTGGAAGTAGGGAGAACACACGTATGGCTTATCAAACTGTTGAACAAAGTGTTGAAGTGGCTGAATAACAACTTAAACATGAACTTACTCATAAAAAAAGTATCTCTTTGGTGTATTTGTTGGTCATGGTTTTAAAAGTGTTGAAATCTCACATTATCTTCTTTGATGTGTGTTCAAGCCTTCTTTTTTTACACGTGATTTGCTCTCTGGGCCTGCTGGGTAGGCAGATTTCTACTTTCAGACACATGCACAAACTAATAAAAAATAGGAATGCAAGGCTTTATCATTGGGGTTTTTAGAGAAATGTTTGGTGATCGAATAGAAGTGGCTGGCTTAGAGGTAACTGGCTTAGCTAATTGCTTTGACTGTTTACATTAGACTAAGCAACATATTTACCTTGGAATTACTATTACTTCGTATGTATTTATGATCCTGTCTGCTGTAACCTTAGAGGACTGATTGCGAAACATAAACATTGCTGTTAAACTGAAGTATACTGCTGTCATAATGTTAGAACGCCACTACTGAAGGAACTTGACTTCCCAGTGTCTCTCTCTCTCTCTCTCTCTCTCTCTTGCAGAGCTCTGGCGTCTGAATGTCATGCACAGTTGGCCAGGTATAACGTCAGTCAGAAGTGGGGGGTCCTCCCCCCCCAACCCTCTCTCCCTCCCTCACCCCTCCAACCCCACCGATCTCCATTTGTCATCTCCCCCTTTCAAGATAGGATGGCTGGATACTGTGGTAAGAACCCCCCCTCCCCTTCATCTCCCTCCTACCTTTACCTGTACGAAGCAGTCCCTCAGCAACCTTGACCACCACCTCCCATTCCCCTCCACCGCTCTCCCCCACCCCGTCCCCTCTCTCCCCACCACCACACACAAAACAGTCAGTGTTCCCCTGAGGCCAACTGGAGATGAAAGCCGGTGTGTTGAAGCTGGGGACAGAGGGGAGAAGATGAAATGTCTCTGATAATTGTGGGAGCATCTCTGCCTTCATTGCAGGGCCCAATCAAAGGCCGTCGTTGTCTGAAGCCTGTCTCTGCTGTGTGGCGGTGGGGGTGACAGAGGTGGCAGGTTTCATGATCCTGTCGATGTGGGGGGTGGCAAGCCAGGCAGCAGGTTTATATAAGATAACATGAACTCTGGGCAGTAGCCTATGTTAGAGAAAGTCTTGTAATGCATCGTTTCTTTATTGCATTTACCATAGGCTGAAAAGTATACTTCCTTTTCAATTGTGTTTTACTAAAGTAAGTGTGAAAACACCAATAGCATCATATGCCTGAGATAGTGGAGTAGAAGAAGAACCCACCTACTCCGTGCAATGAATTCACATCTCCGTCTCTTCTACTGCATTAGTTTATTATCAAAACAGCTACTATTTAACTGATCATCACTCTGATTTCAAAGGGTAATTTGTTTAGCTTTTTTTTACCTCACCCACAGTACTTCTACCATTAACAACCTGACCAAATGTACAGGCATGGACTGCCTCCTTGAAAAAACGTTGTCTTGCTTCTAGTGCTCTCATGTGGACAGTGAGAGTAAATGCCAAGGTGGCTGAATAACGGACATGTATGTAGCTATTTGTTGCATACAGTACAAACACTACATACAATTCAATGGAAAAATATCATGCCAAAAATGTGTTGGATATAATAGCCTAGTGTGAGAACTTCATACTAGGCATCAACACTGTGTGGGATGTGGGTGTGGGTGTGGGCAGCCAAATTGCACACTTTTAAAATCACCACAATAGCTGTAAAACATTAGGAGGCAGCTAATGTAAGTCAGCCACAACTTTGTGAGAGAGAGATTAGGGAGGTAACTTTGGAGCACTCCCACATGTCGGTTTTCAGTTTCTCTGGTGGCTTTGCCTTCATGTCTCATTGCACACCGCAGATTACAGTAAGCCTGTACATGAATACACACAGAAGCAGTTTCACTTCACCTAGTCAGTCGCCTTGTTATTGAAAAACATCCCGCTCTAAATCCACATAATGTCATTCTCCAATCTCTTAAGCATTCATGGATACGAAAGTAATTTGGAGAAACTGTAATTATGGGATTAGCTAGGCAGAGAGGAGAGGACCCTGAAGATCTTTACAACCATAGCTAGGGTTTCCTCTTTAATTCTTTCTTTCTTTTCTTTTTTAGATTTTGTATATCCGAAAAAGGTGAAGATTATTGAGATGACAAACACCTGGACATCTGTGCAAAAGAGAGTAAATTAATTCAACAACTTCCACAGCAATCTTAGGACCAACGATAGATGGTAAATAGGAGAGATTGGCTATATGATCGGCTGATTGAGTCTTAACTGGTTCAAATTCCCCTTTCTAATTGCACCTCCAATCCACGATGGGTCATCTAAAACGTTGTCTCTGGCACCACCAAGGCGAGAAATAGAAAAGGACACAACACCATATGGCCTATGTCAAACACTCTCCCTTCCCCTTTCTCCAAACAGGGATCCCTTGACTGACGGAATCCTTTTCCGATGAACCACCTTGGGTTGGATCGATGTTGTAAAAAGGCCATGGTGGAGAGCAGGCTCTTAATTGAATGAGTTGTACCAGCAGCAATATGCTGAGTGCCAGAGAAGGAAGAGGAGGATGCTAGTAGGGGGAGGTAGGGTAGGGGGTCCAAGTAAAATTCCCACATGAAGGTGTAAATTACCATTGGTACAGACGGGCAATGCAATAGAGGAATTACTGAACACAGCAGGGAAGGCCTGTCCTATTGATCGGTCTGTGGAGATGTTTGTAAACTAGCAATAATGGCCCCCACACTCTATACTCCCCCATCAGGACAAGCTTTGACCTCCAAAAGCAATTTCTATAGATCTGCTTCGACTTGGGGCCCCCACTTCCTGGATCCAGAGCCACTCAGGCTCCAAGCCTAGCCGTAACCCGACCCTCAGTCACAGCCCTCCTAATGCACCAATTATGGATTGGTTGGGTGTCTGGCCTACAACCTCTTGACAGACTGGGCAGGGGGGTAAACGATACAGGCTCTGTAACTTTCATTTAACCATAAAGCCTTAAAGGCACATTTAAATAACATTTGATTTGATTTAATCTGGCCCCCTGCCGTCAAACCCCTCAGTCTTCTCTTCTCCTCCAGGCTAGTGGTCACTCCTTCTCCACTTTAACCTCCACACACTTCACACTCAGGGGATCAAGCACATGTATATCCACTGGTCAATCCTAATCTGATTGACCTCAGTTTGTCCTCTTCTGAATTGTTGGGGTGAGATTGAGTGTTGATATCCAGACTAGGGGCTTCACCCCAGAACCTTCAGCAGGAGTACAGGGAGAAGTTCAGTTATACAAGAGGTTTACTAGAACCGCTGCTGGCATTCCCACTCATTTAGCACTCCTTTATTAGCATATGATAACAACAATTCTGGGGATTGTTTTGCTTTCTACTGGATGTGCCTTTCTTTACCTAGGCATGGGAAAGGTAATATTGGTTGAATTCAATGTTTGGCCAAGGATCTAAGAGGCGGCGAGGGGGAAAAATTACTTTCAGTGATCATCTTGTAGTTTTCCACCAAATTACTGTAACAGGTTTCTGCTGAATGGGCAGCGTTCCTTGGCTGAATTGTTCTAGCGACGTTAACAAGCACATACACTTTCCCCTGCCTCAGCTTGCCTGCCTGCCTGCTGCACCATCTGGAGAGCATCCATCATTGGGAGTGTTGGGAAGTTCGAAACCCTTGAGTTATTGGACACTTTTTGCCTCTAAATGGTATCGGAGGCTGCTAGTTCCAGCGACGTCTATTTTGACTAGTTTAATTCTAGATGAATGGCTATCTATTGGCTTGGCTGTTGGGAAAACATAGAAATTCTGATCACTCACCATGTCATATGAAACATTCCCATGCTTTTAAAACGTGATTTTCCTGAGGTTGGAATGATACTGAGAAATTGTGAAAATGAGGATAATGCAATTTCAGTGTTAGAGCTGATTGGAAAGACAACCTGAAAGTTCTGCCTATTTAGTGGGATGGAGTTTTGGCCTGCCCGGAAACATCCCCAGGTGGTAAATGAGTTAATTAAGTGTTTTTTGGGGTGTTTTTATTATTTTTATTTCACCTTTATTTAACCAGGTAGGCCAGTTGAAAACAAGTTTTCATTTACAACTGCAACCTGGCCAAGATAATTCAAAGCAGTGTGACAAAAACAACAACACAGAGTTACACATAAACAAACATACAGTCAATAACACAATAGAAAAATCTATGTACAGTGTGTGCAAATGTAGAAGATTAGGGAGGTAAGGCAATAAATAGGCCGTAGAGGAAAAATATTTACAATTTAGCAATTAATACTGGAGTGATAGATGTGCAGATGATGATGTGCAAGTAGAGACACTGGGGTGCAAAAGATCAAGAAGATAAATAACAATATGGGGATGAGGTAGTTGGGTGTTCTATGTACAGATTGGCTGTGTACAGGTACAGTGATCGATAAGCTGCTCTGGCAGCTGATGCTTAAAGTTAGAGAGGGACATATAAGTCTCCAGCTTCAGAGATTTTTGCAATTCATTCCAGTCATTGGCAGCAGAGAACTGGAAGGAAAAGCGGCCAAAGGAGGTGGTGGCTTTGGGGATGACCAGTGAGATGTACCTGCTGGAGCACGTGCTACGGGTGGGTGTTGCTATGGATAAGGCGGAGCTTTAGCTAGCAGACTTATAAATTACCTGGATCCAGTGGGTTTGGCAACGAATATGAAGCGAGGGCCAGCCAACGAGAGCATACAGGTCGCAGTGGTGGTTAGTATATGGGGCTTTGGTGACAAAACGGATGGCACTGTGATAGACTACATCCAGTTTGCTGAGTAGAGTGTTGGAAGCTATTTTGTAAATGGCATCGCCAAAGTCAAGGATCGGTAGGATAGTCAGTTTTACGAGGGTCTGTTTGGCCACATGAGTGAAGGAGGCTTTGTTGTGAAATAGGAAGCCGATTCTAGATTTAATTTTAGATTGGAGATGCTTAATGTGAGTCTGGAAGGAGAGTTTTGTCTAACCAGACACATAGGTATTTGTAGTTGTCTGAACCGTCCAGAGTAGTGATGCTAGTCGGGCGGGCGGCAATCGGTTGAAGAGCATGCATTTAGTTTAACTAGCATTTAAAAGCAGTTGGAGGCCACGGAAGGAGTGTTGTATGGCATTGAAGCTCGTTTGGAGGTTTGTTAACACTGTGTCCAAAGAAGGGCCAGAAGCCGTTTGGAGGTTTGTTAACAGTGACCAAAGAATGCCCAAGAAGCCGGTGTTTGGAGGATATATTGGCACAGGTGATGTTAGGCCCTAGACAAAGTTTTTTCGGATACCAGAGACGGAACCCAGTCGTTCAATCTTTTTGTTCTGTATCTATGGATGTGCTCTCTCTCGCCAGGACAGTTGTTGTTCAGAGGAGCTAGCCAACAACACAGATAACACAAGAACTTCAAACTGAAGCATGAAAGACTACAAACAGGCTGCACATAATTTGTTTTTTTCTTTGTAGATATCCATAAAAATTATGTTGATTCATGATTTCGACATGATTTCGACTGGCTAAGAAAAGCTGCCTGCCTGTATGTCTCATCTTGACCTCCTAATTATTTAGTATGCAACAGCTAGAGATTTAATTTGAATATTGAAATGATGTTGAAAATGTCAGAGACAAACAGTAAGGTTTATACAAATCTCCACTGTTGAAAACGTAATGTTAGTCTAAAAGAAATGTGAAATAATGTCTAGATGCTTTTTATAGCAGAGATCAAGCCTTTATATTGCCTGGCTGGGCTGATAAGACAGTGGATTGCACAGTCAGATGGAGTAAATATGCATTTTAGCCGGTGGTAAATTGTGGAATAAACACCGGCTGGAATGCGGGTTTTAACCAATCAGCATTCAGGATTAGACCCACCCAATATACTGTATAATAGACCCACAACCGCTCTACCAATAACAGCTGGTTTTCAGTTTTCCCCTCCCCACTCAGACCACTCCCAGACAGTCCTAGCAAAATTATTTGACAAATTGCTATTTTTTTCTTTTTGATGCATTTTCTTGAAAACAATCAGTTGTTATCCATAAATTATTTGATATTGAGATAAAAACGGCTGCATTGGAACTTGAACTAGATTTATATTCCGGACCTAAAGAGAGTAAGGAGCAATGAGTGATGGGCTCTGGCAATAAAGGCAGCACGCGAGGACAACTTTCAGATTTACAATCATTTAATTAATGTCAAATGTAGTTTACAAACGGGAAAGACACGTACCATTTTCAAGAATATACAAAGACACAAATTATTTGACACAATCATCTTGTGCAATTTGTCATCTTTGGGGCAGGTTGAAATAAATCTCCAGTTGAAGGAACCACAGTGAGAAGAGCTTAACCCTTAATTCTCAACAGTGTTGTGAAGCAGATTCACAGAAGTCACAGCTCTTGTCTTGACACACAGGTGTAGCAAGCTTAAACATCCTACCACGGGTTCAAATGTGACCCACACATACCATAACACAGCTTTAAGTGTTCATTTTCCTATGCATGGTTACCTGTACATGTGACTGCAAAGTGGAACTAGAACAAAAACCTATACATGTACTGTATGAACAGAGGTATTGGGAAAATAACTTTGGAACAATTCTAGATCCTTTTAGGTTCTATGAGCCTGTGATCATAACTTCTAACAGGCTGCTCCAAAACATACCCTTTATAGAAACAATACTGTACTAAAGATGTGTACTGCTTCTATGAAAACAAACCTGCTCTATGTCTACATTGTAGCGATCATTATCAAATAGTCACCATAAAATAGCATCTAAATCAACAATGGAGGGAGAAGGTGAAAGAATCTTAAACCTAAACCAATGCAATAAGCACTAAACTGGAGAAAGTTCTAAAAACAGTAGTCCATGAAGAGAAACCTGGTCTGGACTGAAATAAA
This sequence comes from Oncorhynchus kisutch, assembly GCF_002021735.2. Taxonomy (NCBI): domain Eukaryota; kingdom Metazoa; phylum Chordata; class Actinopteri; order Salmoniformes; family Salmonidae; genus Oncorhynchus; species Oncorhynchus kisutch. The sequence goes on from NC_034203.2 coordinate 21,066,618, forward strand.
TATACAAATCTTTGCATTTATGACTAAAGTCTTCATCTATTGTTCCCCTTCACAAAAAAATGGAAGCTTTCTGTACATGTGTTAATATATCTTCAGGGTTTCCGTTGGGGTTTGAATTCAGTCATAAACCTTTCATTTCTTTATTTTTTGTCAGCATACATCAATACAGACATCACAGGATACATGGTTTTACAAATACAAAGCACACCACCTTGCTGTGGGGTAGTGTTCAGTCACTGGGCTTTGGCAATCAGTTGGCCAACCCAACATGGCGGCCCACTCCTCTTTTCCCTTACAGATGGGAAGGACCTACCTTTACGAGTTGCCAGGGTGGAGCCTTTGCTGGGTAGCACAATGGAAGGAACACTCAAACATTTCTGGAGGAGAAGCATTTTAAGAGGCTTTATCAGAGCAGAGGACAAAACAGAAAACCAAAGTGATTAGTAAAGTTATATGATCAAAAACTGAGGTGGGAGGTGGAGGTTAACTCAACTGCGTTCCAGGTTGCGATTTTGAAAACAGCTGTTTGGCCAGCGTTGCAGTTCTGTAACAATTCAAAGCCATCGTCTCTCCTAGTCTAGGGTTAGAGCCATTTGAATCTTTACATTCCATAAAAAAAAAAAACGAAATAAAAATAAACATTATCTTCTTGCTTTAGGTTTAAATCTTCTACAGATGTTACTGTATAGTTCAATGAAAAATGTACACCATCTAAACCTTGAATTTCTAATTGAGTAGTTTATTATTATTACTTTAAATGTATTCCTGTACAATGAAATAGAACTTCAACCTCAAGACGACAACATTGGTTTAAAAATACAGAGGGCTTTCTTTTTGTCCATTTTTTAACCCCCCCCCCCCCCACCAAAACTCAAAATAAAAACTGGACTTTAATAATATATACTTTGTGTGTGTGTGTATATGTGTGTATGTGTGCGTACATATGTATACAAGTGTAACCTCTATGTCATTTACACAAAACACTGTAAACATACACAGACTAATATACATGTGCTTGCACTGATTCTTGGGATTTGGTTGACTTCACTATAACGCCACAACTGAAGGGAAAAGGAGGTTGAAAAGAAGAAGAGGATCCCCTGGATGTTCCGAGGTTGTCGGTTTGGTTGAACGCTGAAAGAGTTGATTGTTTTCCTTTCCCCCTTACCAAGTCTTCAAGCAGGGTGCGACTACCGGTGGTCAGCTTAATATCTAGCTTGGCTGTCCTGATGGCTTGAACCGAGAGGGGTTTTCCACAGAGGGACTTACACCACCACCTCCTCCCACCTGAACACACCTCTCCGCAGGGATTATGGTGCTCAGTGAGTAACACAGTAGTGTGAAGCTGGGTCATCGGAGCTACAGGATCAAAAACACAGAACCAGAAGTGTCAGCCAGGGTGGAGGGTATCTGACTGGACTAGACCACCCACCACCAGAGGGCATCTGACTGGATAGATCATCCACCACTAGAGGGCAGGGTGGAGGGAGCCAGTGAGGGGTGGTTGGTTAATCATTCTGAGAACACTCGGTCATAATGAACTACTTGGTTAGGTTCTGTTCCAATGTTTGGTTGGTTGGTTGATCAGTCAGTCCTCCCCTGGTCTGAAGAGTCATTCAATACATCAGTAATCTCTCTAAGCTCTGAAGGGGCTTCACAAACCCAGGCTCACGCAAGGTCAACAAAAACAAATACTGAGAGAGCAAATGGAAATACGAGGAACAAATGGAGGGAGGAGGGGTTGGAGGTGTAGGCCGGTCAGGGCAGGCGCCATCTTCTTCACATGTAGACGCGCCTTAGATCTCCTGGCGACGTGATGGTGTTGCATTGTGGGCACAGTTTCTTGTTTCCCTGTGGGACAGCGAGAGAGCGAGAGGAACATGTCATTGTTGAGGCCACAATATGAACAGTTGAGGGTTTCAACAAAGCATGGAGAATGCATCGGTCCTTTTACTACCCTGGTGAAATAGTATGCAGTACTTAGACTGACAGTACAGAGATGGTCCTGTAATAAACTCAGCAATAAACGCCCTCTCACTGTCAACTGCGTTTATATACTTCTTTGCCCCACTGTATTTACTTAACATGTATAAATACTTGTATTTATGGACATAAGATTCAACAACTGAGAAATAACTGAACAAGTTCCACAGACGTGACTAACAGAAATTGAATAATGTGTCCCTGAACAAATGGAGGGGGGGGGGGGGTCAAAGGTTAGTTAGTATCTGGTGTGGCCACCAGCTGCATTAAGTACTGCAGTGCATCTCCTCCCCATTGACTGCACCAGATTTGTCAGGTCGTGCTGTGAGATGTTAGCCCACTCTTCCACCAAGGCACCTGCAAGTTCCAGGACATTTCTGGGGGGAATGGCCCTAGCCCTCACCCTCTGATCCAACAGGTCCCAGACGTGCTCAATGGGATTGAGATTCGGTCTCTTCGCTGGCCATGGCAGAACACTGACATTCCTGTCTTGCAGGAAATAACACAGAACGAGCAGTATGGCTGGAGGCATTGTCATGCTGGAGGGTCATGTCAGGATGAGTCTGCAGGAAGGGTACCACATGAGGGAGGATGATGTCTTCCCTGTAACGCACAGCGTTGAGATTGCCTACAATGACAACAAGCTCAGTCCGATGATGCTGTGACACACCGCCCCAAACCATGACAGACCCTCCACCTACAAATCAATCCCGCTCCAGAGTACCGGCCTCGGTGTAACGCTCATTCCTTCAATGATAAACGCGAATCCGACCATCACCCTTGGTGAGACAAAACCGTGACTCGTTGGTGAAGAGCACTTTTTCCCAGTCCTGTCTGGTCCAGCGACGGGTGGGTGTGTGTCCATAGGTGACGTTGTTGCCAGTGATGTCTGGTGAGGACCTGCCTTACAATAGGCCTACAAGCCCTCAGTCCAGCATCTCTCACCCTATTGTGGACAGTCTGAGCACTGATGGAGGGATTGTGCGTTCCTGGTGTAACTCGGGCAGTTGCTGTTGCCATCCTGTACCTGTCCCGCAGGTGTGATGTTCGGATGTACCGATCCTGTGCAGGTGTTGTTACACGACGATCAGCTGTCGAAGACGTCTCACAGTACGGACATTGCAATTTATTGCCTTGGCCACATTTGCAGTCCTCATGCCTTGCAGCATGCCTAAGGCACATTCATGCAGATGAGCAGGGACCCTGGGCATCTATCTTTTGGTGTTTTTCAGAGTCAGTAGAAAGGCCTCTTTAGTGTCCTAAGTTTTCATAACTGTGACCTTAATTTCCTACCATTTGTAAGCTGTTCTTGTCTTAACGACCGTTCCACAGGTGCATTCATTGTTTATGGTTCATTGAACAAGCATGGGAAACAGTGTTTAAACCCTTCACAATGAAGATCTGTGAAGTTATTTGGATTTTTACAAATTATCTTTGAAAGACAGGGGAAAAAGGGACATTTCTTTTTTTGCTGAGTTTAGATCAAAACAACCACATCAGTACAGAACGGGTATAAAACCACATTCAGCCAGTGTATAGATCCCCACACATGCCTTCGTCAGTGACAAATGGCCTACAGTGGAGCATCAAAGCCTGCTCATCATCCTGTTCCAAGGTTCCTGCTCTGCTCTCTCCCACTTTGAATCACTGCCATCTCCTATAAAGCTGTGTACAGGGTGTAATTAAAAGGCGGTGGGTGCAGGAGCTGGGAGCAGGGCAAGGTGAGCTGTGTGGTCTCCTCTCTCTCTCTGTATAGCTAGCTCTCTAGCTTGCAATAGAAATATATTAGCATATTTCATGAAATGACTGTTCTAAAACATCTTGGGTTTAAAATAATCAATACTGAAACTTTGTGAGTGAATTAAACATGTTCAGTTGCTTTCATGAGCCTATTCTCTCACTGCCCAGAGTTTAAGACAACGGTTTAGCTATCTTGGAAGAAAGAACAAATCCAAGAAATGTACACTGCTCAAAAAAAATAAAGGGAACACTTAAACAACACAATGTAACTCCAAGTCAATCACACTTCTGTGAAATTAAACTGTCCACTTAGGAAGCAACACTGATTGACAATAAATTTGACATGCGGTTGTGCAAATGGAATAGACAACAGGTGGAAATTATAGGCATTTAGCAAGACACCCCCAATAAAGGAGTGATTCTGCAGGTGGGGACCACAGACCACTTCTCAGTTCCTATGCTTCCTGGCTGATGTTTTGGTCACTTTTGAATGCTGGCGGTGCTTTCACTCTAGTGGTAGCATGAGACGGAGTCTACAACCCACACAAGTGGCTCAGGTAGTGCAGCTCATCCAGGATGGCACATCAATGCGAGCTGTGGCAAGAAGGTTTGCTGTGTTGGTCAGCGTAGTGTCAAGAGGATGGAGGCTCCAGGAGACAGGCCAGTACATCAGGAGATGTGGAGGAGGCCATAGGAGGGCAACAACCCAGCAGCAGGACCGCTACCTCCGCCTTTGTGCAAGGAGGAGCACTGCCAGAGCCCTGCAAAATGACCTCCAGCAGGTCACAAATGTGCATGTGCCTGCTCAAACGGTCAGAAACAGACTCCATGAGGGTGGTATGAGGGCCCGACGTCCACAAGTGGGGGTTGTGCTTACAGCACAACACCGTGCAGGACGTTTGGCATTTCCCAGAGAACACCAAGATTGGCAAATTCGCCACTGGCGCCCTGTGCTCTTCACAGATGAAAGCAGGTTCACACTGAGCACATGTGACAGACGTGACAGTCTGGAGATGCCGTGGAGAACGTTCTGCTGCCTGCAACATCCTCCAGCATGACCAGTTTGGCGGTGGGTCAGTCATGGTGTGGGGTGGTATTTCTTTGGGGGGCAGCACAGCACTCCATGTGCTCGCCAGAGGTAGACTGACTGCCATTAGGTACCGAGATGAGATCCTCAGATGCCTTGTGAGACCATATGCTGGTGCAGTTGGCCCTGAGTTCCTCCTAATGCAAGACAATGCTAGACCTCATGTGGCTGGAGTGTGTCAGCAGTTCCTGCAAAAGGAAGGCATTGATGCTATGGACTGGCCCGCCCGTTCCCCAGACCTGAATCCAATTGAGCACATCTGGGACATCATGTCTCGCTCCATCCACCAACCCCACGTTGCACCACAGACTGTCCAGGAGTTGGCGGATGCTTTAGTCCAGGTCTGGGAGGAGATCCCTCAGGAGACCATCCGCCACCTCATCAGGAGCATGCCCAGGCGTTGTAGGGAGGTCATACAGGCACGTGGAGGCCACACACACTACTGAGCCTCATTTTGACTTGTTTTAAGGACATTACATCAAATCCAGACCTCCATGGGTTGATAAATTTGATTTCCATTGATCATTTTTGTGTGATTTTGTTGTCAGCACATTCAACTATGTAAAGAAAAAAAGTATTTAATAAGAATATTTCATTCATTCAGATCTAGGATGTGTTATTTTAGTGTTCCCTTTATTTTTTTGAGCAGTGTATTTTCAAGAATTAGATTGATCTTTTTGCTTAAGGAGAAGCATAAGAAATAGCGCAATAACATTTCCAATAACCTTTCTAAGGAATAGCAACTTCGCTTTACTTTCTCCATAAGTCTATAGTTAAGTTAAAAATGCAGTTAAGAAGAAATGTCTTAAGGTTTTGTGAATCTGGGCCCTGAACACTTACCCTGGCATGTATCCTACCTGTGTTCAAATGTGTTTTCTTTCAAATATTTTGAGCGTTTGATTGAGCCTGCCAAGTGTCATCTAGCTGAACCCCTCCCCCTACAAGTGCTGACACACCACCAGCTCAAAACACGAAAGACATGTAGACTACTGGTCTCCTGTCACTGGCTCATTAACAGGAAAGAGAAATGAGAGTTATGGGGAAGGTTACTGGAGCCACACTGTGAAGAGGTATAGTCTACTACCAGTGTTTGTGCTCAGAGTGAGAGTCAACTTCCAGCACACAGGGACCTGTGTATGTAAAGTCAGAGGTACTCCCTGACTGACTTGGGATCTATCTGGCTAACGGTTCTAGTCAGAGTATGCAGAGGACACAGAGTTCATACACTGATCCCTGACACACTGATGTGGTGGGCTGGGTTAGCCCTGTGTGTGTGTGTGTAAACCTGAGTGCACAGGGTCAGGCCCTGGCTTGCAGAAAGGGGTAAATAAATCTTCGCCAGACAAGGGAGCACACAGCTGTAAGCAAACAGTGGAGTCTCTGTGCTGCCAGAAGCAGGAGTCGGGGGGCAGCTGGGGGCCCGAGCAGCTCTCACACCACGGTGCAAAGAGGATTTGTGGCTCCCAACAAGTTTGCTCATGTCTAGAGATGACCAGGCTAAGAAGATGGCGGATGGCCTTGAGTAGAGGTGGTCTCCATAACAGCAGCATGCAGTAACACAAAAACTGTTAGGGAGTCTTGGACAAAGACCAAACTTGTTGTCTTCACAGCTTACAGGTTCATTTTGAAAGTGAATAAAAACAGACACACTAGCTACCGTACCAGCTGCCTTCTTATATTCTTATACACTAAGAACCCCCCCCCTTCACCCCCGTCCTCTACCCTGCACCCTGGCTCCAACGACAACCAGGTTCCTACATCTCTCTTCTCTTTACCCAAAGAAATGACGGCAGGTCCTTTCTTTCTCTTCTTCATATAGAATAAAAGAGTTACCTGATCTTAATGAGCCTGGTGTACGGTGTGGCCATATGGTTACACGCATTTACTTGGATCAAGATGAGGGGAGCACTGAAGCGCAACGCTTGTATTGCTGTCTTCGGGCAACATTTGAATGCCCACATTAGGAACAAGCTGCTGCAGCAGGCACACATTTGTTATCCACCCCTCAGACTTCCCCTTCCCCCTCCCACCACACAGCAGCATATTTAATATATTGGGTATTGGAGGAGGATGAGGGGGGCTGACCTGTGGCTGGGAAACATTTTCTTACGAATTGCTTCCGTGTGTAGTAGCAAAAAACAGGAGGAGAGGATGAGGATGGAGTGCCTTAGTGACAACAAATCCTCCCCAAAACATACAGCAGAGATCTTGGAGGTTTCCCTGCCTGGTTGGGCCTACTGTACTGTACAATAAGGGTTCATGAGTTAGGTGGGACTCACTACTGTGTTTGTAAAGAGAGGAGAAGAGGTACTTACACCCTTGTGGTCAGATGTGACAAAATTGTCTAAATAATTTACTTCATTATCCAAAGCTTCCACTGGCTAATCACTGACCAACGACCAAATTAGAAAAAAATGAACAACAAAACAAACATAGCTCAAGAGTGTGTGTGTTAAGTTTGTGTTTACACCTAAGAGGGTATAATTCAGAGGTTAGAGTAGACCTCTTTGTTTCAGGGTTGTGTGTGTGTGTGTGTGTGTGTGTGTGTGTGTGTGTGTGTGTGTGTGTGTGTGTGTGAGAAGTGGGATGTTCACTCACTATGAAACTGTTCTATAATCAGTGGCTGTAATGTGATGAAGTAGTGTTGCCATGCAACAGCAGTGTTGTGATGTGTTTTGGAGGCTGGGTGGATTGGTGTTGGGTTCTCACCAGAGTCCTGAGCCAGCATTCCTCACAGTGGACGTGCCAGCACTGGATGGAGGTGAGGGGCATCGTGTACGAGTCCTGCCACAAGGGGGGAGACAGAACATTAGCATAACAGTTTAAAGGGGAACTGTGTGGACTGACACAAACGTACACAAACGCACGGTTGCAGGCACACACGGCACAACACTGGACAAGTCTTGACGAACGACGGCACCAAACCAAAGCACCAGGCAGCACAGCTAGAAGCACAGGCATGGAGGAGGGAGGCGGCCAGCCCAGCGAGCAGACGGGCAGAGGGAAGGAGGGTGGATGAGCACAGAGAGCCTTACCCTCCGGAGCGGGAGCAGCCGTTTAATCCCACCGCCGCTGCAGCCCATAACGTAGCCTCTATACAAACAGTAAATGCTCAGCGGGGGGAGGGGCTTTGAGCTCTCAGCAACCCGCCTCTCATTTGGCGCTGTTACCGCGAGGGCCCGCCCCCATTGGCCCAGATTCTTGTCTTCAGCCCTGTCTGTTTGGAATCTCTTCCTCTGTAGGGAAGTACAGAGGGGGCACTGCTGAGCACTAGAATGTGGCGGACTACAAAGCATAGAAAGAAACGGGTACGGACGGACTGGACTGGACGGACACCGACACATGCACTCACACACACACAACATCAGGCGGCACTGGAGAGAGAGGCCAATAAGAGTTTCTGTTGCAGTTCTTGTGATGTGTTTGAGACTTGTGGCAGGCTCTGGTCAAAATAAGCTATAGATCATTTTACAGGCCAGAATATGCTCTTTGTATGAAATGTACTGAAACAGAACAGGGAACACTGAATGTGAAGATGATGTGAAATCCAATGCATCCATCTAGTGTCCAGTTCCATAAAGCAACAGTAGGAGGTGGTAGAGATTCACTGACAAGAACCTGCTGAGGTGGTCTGCCTGTATGATGCTTTAACAAGTGTTCAGATAACACAGACTACAAACAAACTCCTTGACGAGCTTGTAGAGAAAGATCCTCAACAGTACTGCCTAACAAGCCCATGCCACTTTGTGTTTCAAAATGAGTGATGAGGTGTAAGCAGTCAAATATAACTCCTGACCAACTTTGTTGGTGGGTTAGACTTTCAGGTCATTGCATAGGCCATTTCCTCGCCTTTCTAAAAAATGAGAACAAAACCTAGTCAACAAACAGGTGTGAAGAGCTTCTTCACTCCTCAGCCTGGCTGAGTGAGATTTGTGACGGGAGGAAAAGACAATAATGACAAATGAGCTTTACGATGGTCACCGGAGGGCAGGAGTTAATTTTGGGAGGGGGGGGGGGGTCAATAAGTTATAATGAACCATCAGTTGAAATGGTCAGAGAAAGTCCTCAAAGCTGCAGGGTGGTAATTGGCCAATTCAATGGGATGGTTCCAACTGGGGCTCCAAAGTTATACGACAGTTGGTGCAACAAAATCTCTCTGACACACACATTAGGGGGCAGGGAGGGAGGAGGGCTGACTTTCAGGCCATGCAGGAATCACTTCAACCACCAGACAGTAGACGTCAACACAAAGTCTCTGCCTGCACACCACAACGTTGCATCCATAATGGCACACTAGTCCCTATATAGTGCACTACTTATGACCAAAAAGTAGCACTCTATTGTGGGCCTCCCGAGTGGCGTTGTGGTCTAAGGCCACTAGAGATTCTGGTTTCAAGTCCAGCCTCTGTAGCAGCCAGCCACGACCGGGAGACCTATGCGGCGGCGCACAATTGGCCCAGTGTCGTCCGGGTTAGGGGAGGGTTTGGCCGGCAGGAATGTCCTTGTCAGAACGCGCACTAGTGACTCCTGTGGCGGGCCGGGCGCAGAGCACGCTGACACGGTCGCTAGGTGTATGGTGTTTCCTCCGACACATTGGTGCGGCCGGCTTCCGGGTTAAATGGGCATTGTGTCAAGGAGCAGTGCGGCTTGGCTGGGTTGTGTTTCAGAGGACGCACGGCACTCGGCCTTTGCCTCTCCCGAGTCCGTACGGGAGTTGCAGTGATGAGAAGGCGAACTACCAATTGCATACCACGAAAATGGGAGGAAAATAAGGGGGTAAAAAATCAATTAAGAAAAGTTTCTAAAAAAGTAGCGCTCTAAAAGGGGGTGCCATTTGGGAGGCAACCCAAGAGTTGGTATACTAGTGGATGGGCGGGTTGCTTGGGTTCAAAAACTCTTATGGTAGACATGCATAGAGACAGAGAGAAAAGCACATTGATGGCCAGAGAAGCAAGGAGTGTAGTGGTTCCTTACCATGCAGATGAGACACTTATATCTGTCCCCTCGGAGGATCTGTTTCTCCAGCTCCCGGATACGAGCCTTTAGTGCTTCAAACGTGGTGGCTGTCGAGCCCTCTGTGATCCTGTAAAGAAGAAAAGCTGGGGTTGGGTCACAGTGACACTCAAAGAGAAAGGATCAGTACAATTACATAATGGAATCTCTTGTTTTAACTCTTCGGTAGCAGCACTGCAGGGATGCAGAGGCCAAGGTATTTTGGTGGCCATTTTATTCATTATCATTCTTAATCTTCTACCTCAGTCCCAGTATCTGAATTGCTTTGAGATTGTTCCTGGTCAAGTTTTTCATTCAGTCCTTGCTTGTCAGGACACCGACACTGTGCATGACATGTCCCTATTTAACAGCTGTCTATCTATCTGTATCCTCCCAGGTCCTATCCCTACACTGACTGATCCAAGATTTACAGCTCCCTCCCCTCTCAGGCCCTCCACTAAATATCCCCTGATTAATGCCCCTGCCTGGAGAATGTACATTTAAAACTGTCCTGCAGCATATGAACGAGCAGTAACTAAGTCAATATGGCCATCAGTGATTAGCCGGGACGCGGCGCTGGCCAGATGTTTATGGTGATCCGCTCATTTTCCAGCCAGATGGAGCGCTGATCTACAATATTGATTTACTATTGGACCAGCTCTCAGCGGGAGGCAGAGCGCTCCCCCACTCCGATTAGTGGTCGGTCGGAGGGCCCATTGCCTCGGCTATCTATGGCTTCATTTATTATACTACCGGCCTTGTGTGGTTGTTCAATGAGGAGTGAGGGCTCTGAGGACCACATACACAGTACAGGAGAAGAGATAGACAGGCTACTTACCTACGGTGATCGCTACATTGAATAAAGCACTGTTTTTGTCTTTTCATATAGACATACTCACACCAATGTCATGTTTTCTTAACAGAAGGATGCATCATTTGAGTTAAGCCGAATATGACTTCAAGACCTTGAATGTTCCTTTGTCTCCTGTTAGTCCAATAAAATGCAGCTGATTGTGACTCAAGTCAACTTGAAACTCGTTTGACTGGACAGAGACCTTGGCTACAGAAAGGAGAGGCCAGTCATTGTCTCCTGTCCTGTGACACCACGGCCATAAAGCTTTAAAATCTCCTCTTATTAGTGAGGAGCTTGTAAAAATGCATTTAGTCTTGATTAGCGTGCCTGCTTATAAAGCAGCCCCAGAAGCACTGTCCTCCGTAGCATGCTGTTTTCCCTTTTAACAGCTTCATAAATCCCTGCAGTGGTTCACTCAACCAACACTGTCATTGGGCCGCACGGAGTAAAACTTTACCCTATAAAGACCAACCCTTCTCTTGTCTTTCTCAGACACGAGGCGGGTTGACAATGAATATTCATTTTAGCCAGTGATTTATAAGAAACCACATTCTAAAAGTTATTTAATTCCCTCGTGCAATAAAAGGGGGTTTTAATCTTTTTTTATGTGGAGGCCTGAGCCATTGGAAAGATGGATGGTGGACCAGAGTGGGGGTGTGTGCCCCTGGTTTACTACACACTAGGCAGAGGGGACTGGATTACCTCACCGGGCTGAAAGTAATCAACCATTTGATGACTGTATCAGGGGGGGCCAACCCCAACCCAACCACAAACAGGCAGGCTGGCTGGACATCAGGCATGCACTGCATTACTAAACTGGATGATAGCAATTATTAGTATCTATATACCACTCTCAACATACCTTGACATAATGACTCCCTGTCATTGTCACGTCACAGCGCTACCTCATTGTATTGTCTTCATGGATAGGTGACCGTGTCTTTACTGGGCATAAGCCTGTGTATAAATGATTACAATTCAGCTTGACTGGTAAAGGAAGACGGTCTACGCAGTTCACGTTTCGCTAGACTTAGACGCCAAACTACTATCATTTGTAATGCTACACCTCAAAAATCCATGCTATGATAGTGGCTTATAATATACCAAACAACCTGTGCTTAAACTTGAAATGATTTATAAGATGAGTTATTGGCTATACGTTATGCTAAAGGAAATACAAGTAAAGTAAACATTGTGGGCATAAAACAGGGCCGTGAATCAGGCCTGGGCTAGGTTTCTGACCACAGTGGGACTCTGTGGGGTACTGAAGCTGTAGTAGCCTTGAATACAGATAAAAACTTACAATCTAACCTGAAATACTACATCATGCAAAGAGGAACCTGGCTGCTACACCAGCTCTGTGTAGCTGGATACAGACTACAGGTCTTTGGAGGACTACCTGGGCTTGTGTTCCGAAGGGCACAGAATTTAAAACTCGTTCTCCCTACTGAACACAATCCCTGAAGCAAAAGAAGGGGAAGATGGGGCCAGAGAACACCTTACTAATATTGAGTTGCACCCCCACCCCTTTTGTCCTCAGAACAGTCTCGTTGAGGCATGGATTCTACAAGGTGTCGAAAGCGTTCCACAGGGATGCTGGCCGATGTTGACTCCAATGCTTCCCACAGTTGTTTCAAGTTGGCTGGATGTCGAGTGGTGGACCATTCTTGATACACATGGGAAACTGTTGAGTGTGAAAAACCCAACAGCATTGCAGTTCTTGACACAAACTGGTGCTCTTGACAACTCTTTTTGTCTTGCACATTCAACTGGTCAGTCTATGTCATGGAAAGAGTTTTGTACACTCAGTATATGTCATCTCAGCGGTGATCCTCCACTCTGACCGCTACAGGATGGAAAGCGAGAGAGAGAAAGAAATGGGAGAAAGAGGGAGCTCGTCCTTCTTCCCCGTTAAGTGTTCTTTGTTCAGTCTGAATGAGAGGCTTTGCCTCGCGCCCATTTCTCATTTGATTAGCCAGCCTTGCTAGGCTCCCTGCACCCCCTCTCCCCGGGCCTCTGCCCCCCTGCAATCCATCTCCATCAGCCCGTTATCTTCATCTAGCGTCCACCTATATCCCAGCCTTTCATCTCTCAGGCAGGGAGAGAGGCAGGCAAGGAGGGCCAGTGGTGGCCTCCTGAGCACACTACTGGCTGGTGTAATTACAGTTAGATACGGGCGAAAGGGAAGAGGAGAGACCCAGGGGACTGAAAGCCTTTTACAATGGGGATTAATCCACGTCCACCTCCTTCCCCATTCACCCATTTCATTCTGTCATCTGTACATACAGCATCTTTGTGTGATAGGACTATGCAAACATGTACGTGAATTTACAAACCCTCGGAAACTGAAATGTAGATATACAAATAAAAACGTGAATAGTGTTGAAGACTAAGATCAAGTCAGAACATAGGTCTAGTTAACAAAACCCAACAAAACCCACACATTCCAACAAAAATATAAATGATATCTATGGAGAGTGGGACATCACTATTATTATTTTTTAATGTAACCTTTATTTAACTAGGCAAGTCAGTTATGAACAAATTCTTATTTACGACTGCCTACTTGTAAAGCTCCCCAAACCCGGACAATGCTGGGCCAATTGTGCGCCGCCCTATGGGACTCCCGATCATGGCCAGTTGTGATACAGCCTGGGATCAAACCAGGGTGTGTAGTGACGCCCCTAGCACTGCAGTGCCTTAGACCGCTGCGCCACTCGGGAGACTTACAGTCCATGGCTGCCTCAGCTTGGTTAACTAAGGCCTTAACTAAACTGACACCAGAAAATAAAAGTCCCAAATGATTTCTTCAGCTCCAGCCGTATGCATGTGAGGAGGGTCTTCGATGGCTATAGGGGGAGGGCTCCTCTTTCTCACAGGGTCCGAAGGGGGAGAGGCAGAGGGAGGGGGTTGGGTAGAGTCATCACATATAAATTGAGGACAGATTCAATTATTTGCGGAGCTACATGGAAATCTATGCCATTGTTTCAAGTTGAGCATGAAATTTTGCAGCAATCACATTGGCGGCATTGGAGAGCTCATTTATCTTGTTTGGGAACGAGTGGGTCTGGAGACCCCGATGCCAAGAGATCATTACCCATCTGGGATGAGATCAGAGATTTCACTACCGCAAAACGCAAGAGCACACACACACACACATTATCAACGTAACGAAAGGAGACATATCTCATTTTCATCTGGGATCGAGGGCTGAGAAAGCCATACGCATTTTGCAAACAGCAAAGTTGTTCCTCTGAAATCATTCAATCTCTTCAATTTGGACTCTTTAAAAGGATTCTCACATGAAGTCTCTTTTCCATCAGGAAATTGCCCATAAAACCCTGCATGCCCATTTGTTTTCTAGATTTTGGCACAGAAGTTACATTCTGACAACATACAAGCAACATTGTACTGTTGAGGAATGAATGACATCAACTCATGTGATTATTATTTATTCCTTGTCTGGTCTATGACAATAGTAAAAATAATCAAACAGGCTTGTTCCTCCCAATGAACCAACAGATAGTAAGGAGGGACTGTTAAACTATTATTCCCGGAAGAACCCTTCTCTCCGTGTTTGACAAATGACATCATCTCCCGCCGTATAATACAATACCCTCCCAACATCCTGTGGAACCTGATCAAATAAGGCCTCGCAGGAAACAACGGAAGGTAGAGAAAAATGCTAAATATCAGAAATATAGGTTCAGCTGGAGAGTTACTGTGACTGTCTGTAGATGCATCCTAAATGGCACTATGTAGGGTGCCTAAAATCTAGGCACCCTACATAGTGCACTACGTTTTACTTTCTTTTCCCCCATAGGGCACAATAAAAAGTAGTGCACTATACAGGGAATAGGGTGCCATTTAAAACACAAAGTCAGTGGCTCCAGAAACCTCTCTCTCTCTCTGCCTGGCTGATGGAAATATGATATTAAATAAACAGGTGTGTCACGTCTGGAGCAGAGCAGCCGATAGCTAAGCTAATAAAGCTGATTCAGGGGGCAGGCTGGAGGCCCTTCTCATGGCTAAGGTCTACTCTTCCTTCAGTCTGACAACCAGCAGGAGTGATCTATGCCCAGTTCGCCTAACACGCCTAATACCCCTACTCCTTCATATAATGGTAGAGCGGTATTCTCTCTCTGTGGCGAGTGTGTGTCTCTGAGGGCACGCGTGTGCATGTGTGTATGAGAGGGGAGGCAGAGAGTTTCAACATAGTTACAGCGATTAATCTATCTCCTAAGCCGTCATGCTTCTGGCCTCACCACTTAGGGAACAATCCCCCGCCTAGCTTCAAGCTGACACGGACAGACATCTACACACCGCAAACTCACTATTCCTACACACTCCCTTTTGCCTAAACCCCTACACCGTTTTCCTGATGGACACAAGGCTTTCCCTCCCTATCCCTCAGACAGTCACTGTGTTTACATGTCTCGGTCGGTCTGTCTGCCACACAGACAGATCAGAATGACGCTGCCACAGAGGATGTGCTGATGATGAATTCATCCCCCCACTCTGCACACACACACATTTATCCTGGGTACACACACTTTCAACCAGGGGAGAGGGAGGGAGATCGGACCAGATACGTGATCACAGTGCATCGATGAGCCCAGATCATGTCTACGTCCCAAATGGGACATTATTCCCTTCATGGTGCAGTACTTTTCTATGGGCTCTGGTTAAAAGCAGTGCACCATGTAGGGAATAGGGTGGCACCATTTGGGACGCAACCAAGATCAATGCATCTCAAGCTGCTCTGATTATGCACCAGTTCAGTTCTCCAACAGCAGGCTGATATTTAATATGTGACCAGAACAACTCTACTCCGATAACTGAGCAATGAAGCATTTAGCCTGCCGGAGAGGCAGACAGGCAGGGCAGCCCTGCCAAGAGGACACAGTCAGTGGAGATGAGTGTGTGTGAGCGGCTACGGGTGTTAACAGGAAGTAATCGTGTGTGTGGATTTATAAAACACTTGCTACGATGGTACTACTACTACGCCCTTCACAGGAAGTCAATGATGATGGCGGCTGAGGGAGAATAAGAAATGTTTGGCTGCTTTGTTGAAACCAAAACATTCATTTATCTCAGTCAGTGAGCAGTGCTGGGGAAATTGACACAGGAAAGGAAACAGTCAAATGAAATGTGAGGAAGGGGTGAGAAAGAAGAGACAGAGAGATTGTGATGGTTTCCGACCCGTGGCCACATTTAAGATAGGGGTCGAGGAAACTGAAGCAACTGAGCCAAAATGGAGAGCAAGAGGAGGAATATGCCAGACACGCAGAAGCAAGCAATCAACAACAGTCCCCCCCCTCTCTCCACTAGCTGTGCTACTCTGACCCCAATTACCCATTCAGAGGGGCTGGCCATGCTTCCGGGCACCGCTTGTCGGGAATATGGATGAGGACACGGAGATGAGGGAATTAGAGAAGCTGCCCTTTACCATGCACAGATTATTCACATTTATCTGGTGCTTGGTAGGGAGGCAGGGGAGACGGTGTTTCTACTACACTAGGAGGTCTGCCAACCAGCTACTTCTCCCCAGGCCCAGTGTGTATGTGTGTACCACCTTCCACTAAGTGAACACTCCTGGAGGATGGTAGAGCAGCAGCTAGGCAAACAATTCCACATGATTAGGTTGTAATGAATTGGGGAGGTAGTGTGTGGGGTGATATTAGGATTCCTGCGTGGTGCTGTGTGTCTGGCCCAGATGGAGCACACAGCTAGAGAGGGGATCAATATGGTGGGACCCTCCTGTGATCAGACCAGGGGATGAAGTGAGACTTCGCTAGATTCATCGCAGGAGGAAAAAATGACCACACAAAATGCATCATTTATGACACAACAGGCCAGCCGTAGGAAGGAAAGAAACTCATCTGAGAGTAATAGAAATGTGATATGAGAGGGCTGGGGGAGGCAGTGGATGGATTTCAGGGGGGGGGGTTCTTACTTCTCTATTTCGCTGTTTTTACAGGTCCGGGGCGCGTTGGAGGTTGAGCAGGCGGCGTTGGTGTCCTGAGGCGGCTGCTGCTTGCTGCTCTCCCCGTTGCTCGTAGAGGGCATCTCTGCAGAGAGAGAGAAAGACGGGGAGATATTAGCACCGACCTCAATATTCATCAATACGGTCAAAAAATGTCAATAAGGTAACCATAAATACAGAGGATGACATCTTGTTTCAAGCCTAAACTCACCATCACTGGCCCATTTGGAGAACTCTGGTGTTATTCTGTTGGACGGCATTCCGCCACTGGAAGAGCAGAAACAAACACAATGCTGTGTCTTGAGAAGGAGCTCAACGCCACAAAGCAGAAGGTGACAATAGAGTAGAGTTTACTAGCGCACAGTAGAGTAGGAGTGAGAACCTACTTCAACACCGCCCCGCGCAGGGCCTCCCGTTCTTTGGCTTCTCCTTGGTCCTCTCCGGAGCAGGGAATGATGTCTGCCTCTGTGTACTGGGCCTTGCCGTACTCCAGCGTGTCGTCTCCATCCACGTCCAGGTCGGCGTCGCTGTCGTGGTTCTCCTTTGTGCTGCACATGGCAAAGCCTGTTCCTGAGGAGAGGGAGGGAGGCGAGAGAGGAGGGGGGAGGGCAGCAGGGGTGGGCGTCAGTGTCTAGGCACTTTCAGACCATGCAACCTTTGTCAATGTTGAGGAGGAAAATAACCATGTGTGTAAATACTGTACATACCAGGGGTACTCAACTACTATTTGGGAAGATCCAGAAATTTTCTAGGTGGCAAAGGTCTGGATGGATAATGTCATTTATCGGCGTAGTAACAAACCCCCACCTCGCAACCCATGCGACCCTAAACTGTTCAAACTTCTTGTTGGTGGAGAGAACATTTTGCAGTTTTAAAAAGGTAATTTCCTTCAAATCTACACATTTTTCCATGTCTTATATGAGTTCATATGAACAAAATCAATCTGACCATGATAACCACAAGATTTAGATAGCTAGATAGGCTACTAGTTGATAAACTGTTATCCAGAGTGACTTATGCATACCACCAGTTGAGTATGGCTGGTATATACTACACAACCTCTGAAACATTCCTTTCTGTCAATTCAGATGGGATGACATTGCAAACCAGGCCTCCAACAAACAGTAGCCTTTCCTCTAAGACCCTGTCTGCCTATCCCTCTCTCTACACATGTAGACCAGCAGGGTAACAAAGATCTGAGTTAGTCTATTAAACCTGCTGGTCAAGCACATTGATTGAAATGGACATGTTGAGATGCTGCCATCTCTCCCTCCTTTCCTGTGAACTATTGTTGGCCAGGTGAGGCTGTCAGCGGCAGACAGAGGGAGGGGCTGTGTCAACTGCCAGTGGCTGGTTATCTAGTTATGGAGGCTGGCTGACTGGCTGTAGGTCTGACTGGCACCTCTATAAACCCTGTGACGAGCAGCTCGCCAGACAAACTCCTGCTGCTGTCTGACTGGCCCTTTCAGCTCCACTTAGGGCCCTGTCTCTCACCTTGCCTGTGCTGCCATTGAGAGACACACAGTGCTGGGGGCTGATTGAGTGGTCAGGGGCCGACTCTCCCACTCATCTAGGGCTGGACACTGATAGCTGACTCATGTCAAGACAGGAGATGGTACAATGCTGTGGTGGAGTACAAACAAACTCGGATGTTGAGGATAAAAAATGGCATGGGCTCATATGAAGACATAGAACCTCTATCCATGTCTCTACCTAGCCTAAGGCCAACCTTCTACAGAGACCCAGAAGACAGGTAGCCTTCCTCCAGCCTCTTCCCCTCTCTCCATTGAGGCTGAAGGAAGCTCTGTGCTAAGGGACTGGAGCTGCTGCAGGAGAAGAGGGTAAAACCCATGTCCCTGCCTGCTACCAAGGATAACCCTTTTTACAATTCTCCCATGCTTGTTAGTGATCATATATACTGAACAGAAATATAAAATGCAACATGCACCAATTTTTAAGATTTTACAGTTCATATAAGGAAATCAGTCAATTGAAATAAATTGATATGGATTTCACATGACAGGTCTCTACTGGGAAGCCTGGCCCAGCCCATTTTTCCCCCACAAAAGGGCTTTATCAAAGACAGAAATACTCCTCAGAACACCCCCACCCCCCCTCAGACAATCCGGCAGGTAAAGAAGCCAGATGTGGAGGCCCCGGGCTGGCGTGGTTACACGTGGTCTGTGGTTGTGAAGCCGGTTGGACGTACTGCCAAATTATCGAACACAAAATCGGAGGCATTTATGGACGTTTTCAGTTGGATTTGATCCCTGTGGCTGGGTGGAGCATATGTGAACAATGGAGCATATGGAGCATATGTGAACAATGGCTGTGGTGCACAAATATGTCTGTTCAGCTGCTGGTGGCGGAGACAGTAGTACCAGACAGCTGAAGGGGCCAGTGGGCAACATAGGAGCCTGTCATATCCAGATATACCACACCACCACCATGCAGGGACCTTGAAGTTATTTAAATAGTATCTGCCCACTGGCCCCTTCAGCTGTCTGGTACTACTGTCTCCGCCACCAGCAGCTGAACAGACATATTTGTGCACCACAGCCATTGTTCACATATGCTCCATTGTTCACATATGCTCCACCCAGCCACAGGGATCAAATCCAACTTAAAATGTCTCTTTTATATGATTACTAAAAAGCATGGGAGAATTGTGAAAAGGGTTATCCTTGGTGGCAGGCAGGGACATGGGTTTCACCCGCTCCAGTCCCTTAGCACAGAGCCTACCCCGGCCTCCTCGGAGAGAGGGGAAGAGGCTGGATATATTGATGCACCACAGCCATTGTTCACATACGCTGAGGCTGAAAATGTATTTTTTCTCTCCCACAGCACAGTCAACCACCTGGACCTGGGGAATACCTCAAAGGCTGCTGTAAAGGAGGGAGGGGGGTCTGGCGGTCAGAAAGGTAATACACTGCAAATGATGCCCAGCATTTCATGAATCTACTGTGAACGACTGGTGACACGTAGGAGAGGCTAAAACAAATAAACAGACTGCTCCTTTGTCCCGCCCACTAATGGCGTCCAGTGACCAGGCACATTGGGGAGGAGAAAGTGACAGAGGGTTGGAAGGAACCAGAAATCACTGTTAATCCAATCAATTGATCAGGGTATTGATACTGCGGCTAGTTAGTGATGCATGGCTGGAGCCAGGAGATGGGAGGGGAGAGATAACAGCATTGATTTTTAAAAGGCTGTGGTGTTGAGTGGTGGCAAGAAAGAATGGGTCTAGATGCGTTCACTGTCCCCAACCCCCAACAGTTTGGGGCCACAGTGGCCCCTAAGAAGAGGACTTTCCAGAGTTCAGTTTTACTAGATGGGATTAGCATTAAACCCAGTGGGACATGGATAAATATTCCCCTTAAATATACTCTCCCCAACTGGAACTGACGGAGATGGGCAGACTACTACTGCTGCATTCCATCCAGTTCAATCTTCATTTTACCACAGCGGTAAGTGTGGAAGAGGACTATAAAGACAAGTTGGGAAAACAAGATCCCCATCACACTGATAGTTGACTGCTAGAAAGTAAAACCAAGGGATGCTATAAAAGCAGGTGGCATGTAATCTAACCATCCAGCCCAAATTGGAGTGTCCAAAGTCTAAGTGTCAGACCCGGTTGTTGTCCCACGAGCAGACGAGAGGACGATGAGAGGACTACTGCAGTTTTAAGTCACGGGCTGCGTCTCAAATGGAACCCTATTTCCTATAGAGTGCAAAAGTAATGCACTATACAGGGAGCCGTTTGGGACTCAACCATGCTGTTGGGCAAGGCAGGCATGGTCTGGTCCTGCTGCTCAGCCCCTATCTCTCCCTTTAACCAGTCTTGGCAGGCAATCTAATCTCCCCTGAAAAGGTCAGCGCCACCATAACTGCCTTTCAGTCACATGATTTCATTATTTATTTATCCTCTCCACTCCTCCTCCTCTCCGCTCCACCTCCTCCTCCTCTTCCTCTCAGCCTCCTCCTCCTCTCAGCCCCACCTCCTCTCAGCCCCACCTCCTCTCAGCCCCACCTCCTCTCAGCCCCACCTCCTCTCAGCCCCACCTCCTCTCAGCCCCACCTCCTCTCAGCCCCACCTCTCTGGCAGATCAGCTAGGGTCGATATACAGACACACCAACGCACACATCCCTGCACACACACACAGGTGCACCTAAACATATCCACCACATTCATTATCATAACCAATCTTGTGCATCTCCTTGACTTGAACATGTAAAATGCATGTGTTCTTGCCTGTGTAACATGGACCTGACCGTGACATGGCACACCTATCTCCATATAACACCTATTACCACGGAGACAGACTCAGAGACAACGTTAGGTTTCTGAGCTGTGAGGAGCGAGGGAGGGTCAAGGGGCCAATCAACATAAGAGACAGCCTGACCAACAACACCCGGTCGCCATGGCGCTGATATCCCTTATCATCCTTCCCCAGTCGGCTCTGGTCGAAGGCCGTCATATCTCACTGGCATTTACAGGACACATCTGGGGAGATGATGGGACAGAGATGGAAGAAACAAAGATGGCTGCCATCTTTGAAGCCCATTTACAAAGGAGAAAGCGCTGCCTTATATCCCTGGTGCCATCTTCAGTCAGCGGACCCAAATCCCCTCTCCCCGGATCGGCCCCCTTAGCCTTGGTCTTCACTATCAGGCTGTAGGGATCAGATCTGACCCTCTTCATCATTACAGCAGCCTTTAGAGCTGTCTCCCAGGTCCTCATAATCCATGTACACAGGAGGACCAGGGCCCCACACGTCTCAAGCAGAAAAGTGTTCCTGTTTGATTATCCTCCCACCCTCTGACTGTCTTTGACTTTTCTATGCTGTTTAAAGGGCTTCCCTTTGCCTTTCTTCCCTCCCCTCAAAGGGAGAGAGGTGTCAGTGTTGGTGCTGGTGTCTCACAGAGGATAGCTTAGGCCTCTTATCCAATTGAAGCCCCTTGTCTCCGTCTCTCCTCTCCTCTCCGCATCAACCACCCCCCCGTGGGCTGGATGGATGGTGGATTCTGCCTGGCTGGACCCATTGAACCATGGTCGACTGCAGCAGAGCTTTCAAGGCAAATCCACCTTCTGAGGTTCTGGGGGGAGGGGGTCGCTTTCAAGTGGTATCACCAGCACCTCTGACTTTGACCAGCCCTTATCTGTGTCACATCACAGCCCGCCAGAAGGGGTCTACTGCTCATTAGATGAATGGACAGACAGACGGACAGCCTCAGGAGGTTCAGTTGAGAATTCAAATTGATCTGTAGGCCGTTGATGTCTGTCTGTCTGTCTGGGTTTGCAGTGAGAGGCCAAAAGGCACACATCTTATTGGGCTTTGTAATGCAGTTTTACTCTGGATCGAATTTGGGGACTTGGGGGGTTTAGCGACTTTGCAAGGTTGAAAGAGGCCCTTAGAGAAGACTTGACTTTCCTGTGATCTCCAGAGACACACCACGAGGACCTGTAGCCAATTCATTTTTACAGCTCTCTATAGCAATGAAGTAAGGCCTGTCTGTCAGACATGAAATAATGAACGCTGACCTATGACCAAATCATACACTTGTCCAATTAAGCGGACTACACTAGTAATTGATCATAGACCAATGACCTACTAAATATTCACAAATCATGTAGGTGAGCACACAGTGGCTTGGCTGGATCAATGTATTACAGCTTCTAAATCACTAAACTAGATATATCTGGTTGCTTGATAACCTACATTTAAAAGTCACTATTGGAGAGGGAGAAATTAAAATATATACAATTTAATGGGCAATGTAATCAACAGCCCAATGCCGTCTCGTTGTCAACGACTACTGATAATGGACTATGTATTGAATTCTAGCCCTTCCTATTGATGATGTGGGCTAAGATATGTTTCAGAGGGAGACAGATGGAGAGAATGTGAGAAAGAAAGTGAGAGCAATAGAGAAGGAAAGAGCAAGATAAATAAATAAATGGAGAGAATATGAGAGATCAGTCTGTGTTCCCTAGTGGGCAGCTTTGTGTCCATGGCTATAATTGCATCGCTGGGCTGAGGGGAACTCAAAGGGTCACTGGTCCCTTTCCACACACACCACTCCTCACCGGTTCAGAGAGGTCAATTGCACAGCTAAATGTGTTTTCCTTTCTCTCCTAAAGGGGCTGGGGCCAGGGCCGGACTGGGCTGACCCCTGCCTGGACCGGGGCTACATGCCCTCACACTGTAGCTGGAGCCAGAGGCACATCCCAAATGGCACCCTACTCCCTATTTAGTGCTCTATGGGCCCTGGTCAAAGGTAATGCACTACATAGGGAATAGGGTGTAATTTGGCACGTAAACCTAGAGCTGTCCACCCTGTAATTGTGGGCATGGTAGGCATGTTAGCCTCTGCACCCAGTCACGTCCTTTTAAAAGGCAATGATACACTGCCTCACTCTGTTGTTGTTACTGAGGAGGCTTGGGACTAGCAGGGACTAGCGTTTAGAGTGAGTGCTGTGGTGGAAGCCATTTGGTGCACTGGGTTTCCAGACTCATACTTTGTCACCCTAAACATTTAGTTGATTCTCAAATGTTACATAAATGTTTTGAACCAAAGTAGCCTAATTGATTTTTTTTGTGTGAAAAATAGGTTTGCGCTCCAAATGGCACCCTAGTCCCTTTATAGTGCACTACTTTTGACCAGGGCCCATAGGTGTATAGTGTCACTGTTGTGTACCTCTGAAGCCTCCTTCCAGCAGGGTGGTAGCTCTGACCCTCTTCTGGCCGCACCACTCATACTCCTCGAAGCGGGTCCCGTTCTCTCCGTCCATGTCTGCAGAGTCATCCTCAGCAAACGCACCCTCCCTCTGAGAGAACAAAGACACTGTCAACACTGAACCAGACACAGGGTAGGGCTTGGAGTAGAAAAATACATGTTCTCCTATGTCAGAATTTGGAACTATTCGCATAATCAAAAGGATCAACCAAAAACGATCTGAATTCTTTGAATCCCAATTATACTATATCACCAAAATGCTTATCAATACTTTTAATAAATGTGTTATTAATACAAAACTAGCTATGAGGTACAATAGGTGATAGAACTACAATAAATGGATCTGTGAAATTTGGAAAAAACATCACTAAAGTAAGGGACCGAGGGCAGAATCATGACCAACGTTATAGAAAGCATGACTTCTATAAATAAATACATTATGTTCTGGGAGCTAATGACATGTGTTACAGTGTGAGTGAGCATGAACCTTTGAGTTGGTCAGGATACCTCACTTGCCATCTATTATATTTAGGAACCAGAGATTCAGAGGAGGAAGAAGACTTTCCTACAGGGGAGAGAGGTGGGCGGACCATTCGACAGGAGAGAGGTATTTGCCTACACTAATGATTCTTTCCCCTGGACGCTTCAGTTGAGCATCTAACTGCTACTAAGATATGACTAAGATGTTATTACCAGCAGAAAGCAGAGGAAAGCTCTTTCTTTAAGACTGGAGAAGTCCAGGTTCAGTGTTTGGTGAACAACTAAAAGAAGAGGCTGTCAGACAATGTGTCTATGTGTTCTGAGTCTTTGTCATGTCTATGTTGTGTCAAGTCTAGGGGAAAGAAAGGGAGCAGAGTTGATAGATACTAGATAGCGTGGTGGTGACCAGTGACTAGAGAGGCGACTGGTTGACTAGAGGACTGAGGGGCCTGAGGCTATGGGGGAACGGGTATGGACGTGAGGCTACCTTGAACAGACATTGTTCCACATGCCTACTCATCTCCTCCTCTGTCCCTGCCAGCGGAGCGCTGCACAGTGGACATACCTGCCCATCCTCTGGCTTCCGGCGCTTCATCTTCCCAATCCGGGCTGAAACACAAAGAAACAGAGGAAGAGGTGTTTAGAAACATGGGGAAATACAGGGAAATCTGAGACTTGTTTTTGTATTTCTCTGTTTTAAGTTCTGCCCTGAAATATCACATCGGTAGGTGAAAAAAAAGTCAATCGACTTCGGCAGACAGCCATGCGGCCACAATGACATGATTGGTTGAAATGCAGCAAAAAAGGACACAATCCAATGAAAACAGAATGAACGGAATGTTCTTGATTAGAATCTAATATAATGAGTTGTTTGATCATATTAAACCCGTGTGGATAACCAGGCTCATAGCAGGCAATACAGCCCAGCAGAAAGTGTGACAGAGGCAACCTTTTAATATGGCAACATGGACCAAAAACACAAAGTAAATTCATGGTAGGCTATTGGGAGTTTTCTACCTCCTCTGTCCTCCAGCTGTGTACGACGTGGCGCTCTCCTCTGCTTGGCAGAAGATCAGCAGTGAACGCTGTTGGCATTCACAACATGTCAGAAAAGTTTGCTGCCTCGCTGGGAATAACGTGGGTCAGCGGAGTGGAGGGGAATCGTAGCGCCCCAGGTCTCCTAGACGACGCCACAGCGTTTAGTCTGGTACCAGAAGATCAGGAATTACAAAAGCGGGCGGGGAGGCTGTCATGACAACCATCCTCAGTGCCACAAATACTCTAATGTCATGAGTCTACCCGCTAATGTTAGGCCTATAACACATTGACAGGACAATCTACTCTTCATGGGAACACTGTTTCAGGAGAACCAACCACGGTGCCACAACTATGGTCTATTACCCCTACATGTTCTCACACATTGACAGGACAAAAAGAGAGGGCAATCTATTCTCTTCATAGGTCCAAACAGTGTTTTAGGAAGATGCCTAAACCTAGAAGGTTCCTCCTCTTTCTCCAGGATGACAGGTAAAGATGGTCTACTGTAGGTCTAGGTCACGTGACTGAAATGAACAATCCTTCCACGTCTATCTCTCTCTAGTCACGACCCCCCCACATAATTAGAAATTTAACACAGCAGAACAGCAGCCATTGCGCCGTAAGTCTTTGTCGGCTTTTCTTAACTGCAAATGGCATGCGGGGACATTAATCTTTAGGTGGCTGTGATTGCGAAAGGGGCCATGGGGGACCTGAAGAGGGACGGCGAGAGGAGGAGGGACAACGCGCCATAACTCCAGGGAGATTGGAACAACTCCTCATATTCTCTCTCCCAGGCCAGGGAACGGCTGATGGTAATCGAGGAGGGCGTCATTAAACGCTGAGAGAAAGGGACGATTAATTAGGCACGGCACAAGCCCCCCCCAAGAATCATTCAGGTTCCACATGAGAGGTAATAGACATTAATGGAGGCTTGAGTTTAAACAAAGTCGGCACCGTTTCCTTTCAGCACTGAGGCTGCTACCGAGGCGAGCGTACGCTAAATGTCAATGGAGGCATGGAGGGAGCCTGGGCCTGCAATAAGCTAGCTGGGGTGTTGAGGAGGGGACGGGGGGCAGGCTCTTACCGTGGCGAATGCAGCAGGGGGCAAGGGGGGCTCCGTTGTGCAGTCCAAGGGGAGCACTTTTGACACTTTCCTTGGCGTAGCGCCTGCACCAGCAGAGGTCATCGACTGTTAACATATCAAGAAGGTCAAGGGTTAATAGATCCTCTGCTCGTGTAGGCGCTAGGTCAAGGGAAAAGCAGGGAGGGAGACACACAGGGGCAGCCAGGGCTCCCGACCCTCCCACCAGCCAGCCCTGCTATCGCACTCAGTGGGTCAACAAGGGGCAGGCCTGGCTCTGTAGCTGTAATGTAGGCTACAGCCTGAAGCTGGTCCAGTGTGAAGGGGCTGTCAGCAAGGGCTGTGTTCAACATGGTCCTCTGGCTATACTTAGCCATAATGTGTGATATAGATGCAGGGTCACACCCATCACAATCCAACCAAACAGGACAGATTGACACCTCACTCATGGCCAATGTGCCTGGTCAAGGTCCCACAGACTCCGACTCTCTCTGTCAGTTGGTCCATTCAGACCCATGACTCTGTATTCCCACTCTGAATATTAGGGTGACCAGACGTCCCCGATTTCCAGCGACAGCCTGTCCCTGGAAATGTCCCCGATTAGCCCTCAGAAAGAATAAAGCAACTCTGGAAGCTAAATTGAGGCTGATATTTCAATAATCAAAACACTGTATCCAATCAGATTTGCATGTACAAAATGTTGTCTGTCCCTGTACCAAACTTGTTTGCTCCCATGGCTTTGCCTCAGACCTCATGATAATGTTTGATCGGTAATACACTGTAACCAACGCATGAACAACCATGGCCAACAGCATATGCTACCGACCGTTGGTGACTTTCTAAAATGACTAGATCGTTTTTGTAATCCTAGCCTGAGGCGGGTTAATACATTTCTGTGTTCATTTATAAGTATTTGAAAGGGCTAGAGAGAAAAATTGGTAGTTCCGTACAAAATACTCATTTTCGCACGCAGCTACATAACTAAATAAAATGTTTCATTTACTAAATCTGGTCACCATACTGAAGATGCACTTTCGCGTCGCCAGTTGCTGCTTCAACTTGTATTGACAATTCCAACTGTAGTGCAGGTGATATTTTCAGTATTGAAAAGGTATGAAATAAAACTGTTTTAGAACATAATCATAGGCTACTTAATAAATATGAATAGAATATTATTTGATAGGGAAATAACTTGAGTAAATATCCTAAATAGAAATGATTGAATCGTGTCACAAGCCAATAGTGGCATTATTTCAGAACATTATTGTAACATTTTCACCAAGATAATGAAGCTGCTACCATGTTGTGTTGCTGCCATGCCGTTGTTGTCTTAGGTCTCTCTTTATGTAGTGCTGTGTTGTCTCGTCATGTGTGTTTTGACCTATATTTTTAATCCCCTGTCCCCGCAGGAGGCCTTTTGCCTTTTGGTAGGCCTTCATTGTGAATAAGAATTTGTTCTTTAACTGACTTGCTTAGTTAAATAAAGGTTAAATAAATAAAAAATAGGCTCTAATCATATCATTCCATACAAGTAGGCTTTGTGAAGTTGCAGATGATATATATATATATATATAGATATGCTGTAATTCTACAGGATGTTACCAGAAATGCAGTTAGAAATAAATAAATTACCTTTAAGAAAAATATAAAAGTGTAAGATGCTTATGAAAAGTATTGAACTTTCAGAGGAAAAATGAAATGTTTACATACCATTCAATCGCGTTTGCCTATTAGCTCGCACTCGTAAAAATGTCTGCAGGTAGGAAGAAAGGAATCACACAAAATATGCATTAGATATGGACCTTTGCATGTATAATGTTAATGGATACATTAGTAGCAGTGCATGGGCGGATTGCTTTGGATTCTACAGTGTGCCCTGCAAGTTACATCTTGATAGTAAACAAAAACCTACTTCTCTTTTAGGCTGTATCGTGTCTTCCATAACAGGGTCGGTAAGTTTTGGTCAAAGCCTTTTCAAGCCGACAAACTCACTTGTTCACGTATGTCATATAGGTCTCCTGGTACTAGGCCGCACCATTAATACAATTTTGTGTCAATAATTTTATACGGATGCCAAAAGATTGAATGTGCCGCCTACAAAGCTGCTCTGTTCATTGCCGTCGCCATGTTGGCTTGGCTTGTGTCATGTGACCAACACAGGAGTGAAAGTTCAGAGGACGTCTGGTCTCCTACCACCATTGGCCACTAGATAGCAGCAATACGTAATACAGAGGCTGGCTTCAATGGAAGTTGACTTAATATGACATTTCAAGTTTGTAATTTGTAATTTGTGGGGTAAACAAGTTGTATGCATCATATCTAAACATATTTTTTTTGCAGTCAATACAAATAGTACAAACGTTTTATTTCATGTTTCATAATTTTGTACAATCTCATATCAAAGTGACATAAGAAATTAGCTATGAATTCTCCCCATCTAAACTTGTTTGAAACTGACAGGCATGATCAGTGATTGTGAATACCACTAAGATATGGGTTAAGTGGGACCACCTATCTTTCTTCTCCCCTCTCTTCCAGAGTGTGTAGGCTATGTGCTGACACTAGCAGGGCCAGTCAGGGCAATGGATGGATGTTCACTCATTGACACGGGCACAGAGTGTGGTCACAAATTCAAACTCCTGCCGAGTGGATCGTCCATCATATACCAGACAGGCCTCTTACACTGACACTTAAGTCATGCTCATATCCAACCTGCACCATGATATGTTGATCGACTGTGTATGCTTCCCAAATGGCACCCTATTCCCTATTTAGTGCACTACTTTCGACCAGGGCTCATAGTGCTCTGCTCAAATATAAAGCACTATTCAGGGAATAGGGTGCCTTTTGGGATGCAAGCTATCTAAATGGCTTACACAATTACATGATGAGGAAAAATAACAAAAATCAAAAATTTCAAGGGAGGTTGGGGTCTCCATTTACTTAATCATTTGTATGAAATGATTTCAGCAGCAGCTTTACTAATGAAAATATATACTTTAACCACTGCCCCTTTAATAGGCCTGTCAATGTATGGATATGACTTTATGGTATAAGGGAGAAAACCACTTAACCTAAATAATAGATCATTGCCATATGAGTTTGAAATACTACATTTTGAGAGAAAAAAAAGTATGGTATATAAGCTACATTATAGCTTTGATTAAAACACTGTGCTGTATGAGTAAGTTAAATCCCAACTAATCTTCTGTACGTATGCGACCTAAATAGCACCATATTCCCTATATACTGTAGTGCACTACTTTTGACCAGGGCCCATTGGGGTCTGATCAAAAGTAAGGGACGGTGTAGGGAGTAGGGTGTCATTTGGGGTGCAAACTGCAGTTGTGAGGCCTCCAGCAGAATGAGGTGGAAAACATGTCAAGGATGCTGTAGACCAGAAGAGATACCATCCGGACTTAGGGAGCATAAGAGCATAGCTTGAGGTAAACTATGGATGATTACCTATCTGAACAGGG
The DNA here is from genome assembly GCF_002021735.2 of Oncorhynchus kisutch. Taxonomy (NCBI): domain Eukaryota; kingdom Metazoa; phylum Chordata; class Actinopteri; order Salmoniformes; family Salmonidae; genus Oncorhynchus; species Oncorhynchus kisutch. The sequence goes on from NC_034203.2 coordinate 21,096,075, forward strand.
AAACACATTACAGGCTGGGCAAATCTTTACCAGAGATAGTCTGAGGGCTAGATGGGCTCCGATGCCATTTGGGGGGCACAACCAGGTAGGATAGAGGTAGGCGGCTTGGCTGATTCCTGATGGAGACTAGGACCTCTATTGACTCTCTGATCCACTCCATGATAGCGAGATGATTGGCTGAGTCAATGTTGTGTGTTCAACACTAAAACAACAAATTATTACCTTGTCGTCTTTCACCATCGCCATGGTGACACCTGTGAGTTTGCCTAATGTTTAACCTCTAACAGAGAGCAGGGGACTTTTTTTGCACGTTGTCCTTACATTGCCTGTCCTGTTATTTTTCCAGGAGTAGGTTTCATAGTGGGTTTTATAGATTTTTCCTGTCATATGACAGGATATGATGATGGGATTATGATGCTAAATATGTGGGCAAAGAGCAGCATCCTGGCAGGGTCCTAAATGGCAACCTATTCCCTACACAGAGTACTACTTTTAACCAGGGCTCTGGTCAAAAGTAGTGCACTAAATAGGGCATAGGGTGCCATTTGTAACCTAGCCCAGCTCACCTGGTATCTGTCGGAGTGGTGGGCATCTTCAGAGGAAAGAGGGGAGACCACCGGTGACTCTCCCTCGCGTTTGATGTGCACCGACAACAGCATGGACTGAGGAGAAAGATCAAGACAGTTATTGTGAGAGGAAGAGAAGAGGGGCATGCTGCAGTGGAGGAGAGGAGGACACTCACCAACATTACAGTCATCTATAAACCTTCTCTGAAAGACTCAGACGAGCCTCCGACAATACAGTCCTGACCCACTGACAAACTTAATTGAGTTCATTTCTCAAATGAACAAGAGGAAAAGGGTGTGGAAGGGGAAATAGTGCTGACTTTACGGGGAAGAGTTGACAGAGATCCAGCTCTTTACGAGGCTGCTATGAAATATTTGTATTTACAATGTGTTCCTATTAATCAAGGAGAGAGGAGAGAGCAGGGGCTTAAGTGGCCGACAACTATAATCTAATATTAATATGTGAGAAACGGCAGACCCCTAGTGCCGGGACAGTAAATTAAGCATTGTGCATGGCTTTTTATCCTTCAGGACTACAAGGTCGGGTAACTGCTTTTTATTTGTGTAGCTTCAGAGGCGTTGAGCTTGGGAAATATTTGTGTGTTGTCTTTTATTCATTTGTTTCAACTGGACTAGTTGCAAATGTGTCAATTAGCACAAGCCCCTGACATCAACTACTACTTGTAATTCTACTTAAGTGTAATAGTGTGTTGACTAATATACAGATTAATGTCAGTGTTAGATACAGAAGGTGCCATGTTAGTTAGCATGTGCCGCTCGCTTCATCTCGACTCGCCGTCCAGTTGCCCCCTGGCCCCGAGAATTAAGAGGCATGGGGCTGGCATGGAGTTGCTATGGCGATAGCGTGGTTGAGAGGGGGCGGGAGGCATGTGTGAAGTGGGAAAGGTTAATCCCCTTTAGAACCAGTAGGCTCGTCTGGAAGGTCTGGAAGGCAGAGTGTTCACATGAAGCAACAGCCCCTGTGATCCTCAACCAGCCTCTTCATTTTTCATATGGTGTGGCGGAATACTAAGCACCTACTGGGGAATGCTCAGTCACGCCTCGCTCAGATGGCCTGTTCTGTTCCCTTCACCCCGGTCCCTGTTCGTTCCCTGTTCCCTTACTCCCACTCTCCTCACCTAACCACGATGACTCCTGTTCCCCCAGCCCGTGTCTGACTCTCCCCTAGCCCCTGTCTCTGACTCTCCCGTAGCCTCTGTCTCTGACTCTGAATCAGGCCCTACCAGAAAGTAGTAGTGAGGAGCGGTGAGCCCGCAGGCTTACATAATCATTTGTAATGTGTGCTGTTACTACAGTACCACATCTGTCTCCAATCTCTTAGAGAAGATCTTATGTCAAGTGTTATTGAAGTGTTGTGGTTGCAGTTTCACCTGATACATCTAAAGGCTTTTCCTATGGGGTGTTGCTATAGGCCACCAAGTGCTAACAGTCAGTATCTAAATAATATGTGTGAAATGCTTGATCGTGTATGTAAATAGAGAGGTCTACTTTCTTGGGGACCTGAATATTGACTGGTTTTCATCAAGCTGTCCTCTCAAGAGGAAGCTTCTTACAGTAACCAGTGCCTGTAATCTGGTTCAGGTTATTAATCAATTTACCAGGGTGTTTACAAACACTACAGGAACACGATCATCCACATGATGTATTGATTTACTAATATTGTAGAACTTTGTTCTAAAGCTGTATCCATACCTATTGGATGCAGTGATCACAATATAGTGGCTATATCCAGGAGAGCCAACGTTCCAAAAGCTGGGCCTAAAATAGTGTATAACGGATCATACAAAATATTTTGCTGTGAGTCTTATGTGGATGATGTTAAAAATATTTGTTGGTCTGATGTGATTAAGAAGGAGCATCTAGATGCTGCATTTGATCAAGTTATGAAATTGCTTCTTCCAATTATTGATAAACATGCACATGTTAAGAAACTGACTGTTAGAACTGTTAAGGCTCCATGGATTGATGAGGAATTTTAAAAACTGTATGGTTGAAAGAGATGGGGCAAAAGGAGTGGTAAGTCTGGCTTCACATCTGACTGGCTGACTTACTGCAAATGGAGAAATTATGTGACTAAACTCAACAAAAAGAAGTAGAAACTGTATTATGAAGCCAAGATCATTGATATAAAGATTGATGGAAAAAAACATTGGAGTACTTTAAATGAATTTATGGGCAGGAAGACAAATTCAACTCCATCTTTCATCGAATCAGATGACTTACTCATCACAAAACAATTTGATGTTGGCAATTATTTTAATGATTCCTTCATTGGCAAAGTGGCCAAACTAAGGCAGGAAATGCCAACAACAAACAGTGAGCCATCGTACTCATGCATTAAAAAAATGAATAATGAAAGAAAAGCATTGCAAGTTTGAATTTGGTAAAGTTAGTTTAGGGGACGTGGAAAGATTATTGTTATGTATCAATAATGACAAACCTCCTGGCATTGACAACTTCGATGGAAAGCTACTGAGGATGGTAGCTGAATCTATAGCCACTCCTATCTGTCATATCTTATATCTGAGCCTAGAGGAAAGTCTTTGTCCTCAGGCCTGGAGGGAAGTCAAAGTCAATCTGCTACCCGAGAGTGGTAAAGTGGCCTTTACTGGTTCTAACAGCAGACCTATCATCTTGCTACCAGCTCTTAGCAAACTGAGCAAAAAATTGTGTTTGACCAAATACAATGCTATTTCTCTGTAAACAAATTAACAACCAACATTCAGCATGCTTATAGAGAAGGGCACTCAAAATATTCCACTGACACAAATGAATGATCATTGGTTGAAAGAAATTGAAAGTAAGAAGACTGTTGGAGCTGTACTTTTAGATTTCAGTGCATCCTTTGATATTATTGACCATAGCCTGTTGTTGAGAAAATGTATGTGTTATGGCTTTTTTACCTCTGCCATATTGTGGATTCAGAGATATATACTATATCTAACAGAACTCAGAGGGTTTTCTTTAATGGAAGCTTCTCTAATGTCAAACATGTAAAGTAGGGTGTACCACAGGGAAGCTCTCTATGCCCTCTACTCTCTTCAATTTTTACCAATGACCTGCCACTGGCATTAAACAAAGCATGTGTGTACATGTATGTTGATGATAAAACCATATACACATCAGCAACCACATCTAATGAAGTCACTGAAACCCTTACAAAGAGTTGCAGACTGTTTTGGAATGGGTGGCCAGTAATAAACTGAACATCTCTAAAACTAAGAGCACTGTATTTGATACAAATCATTCCCTAAGTTCTAGACCTCAGCTGAACCTAGTAATGAATGGTGTGGATGGTTGTTGATCAAGTTCAGGAGACTAAATTACTTGGTGTTACCTTAGATTGTAAATTGTCATGGTCGAAACATATAGATTCAATAGTTGTAAAAATGGGAAGAGGTCTGTCCGTAATAAAGAGATTATCTGGCTTTTTGACACCACACCCCAAAAGTCCTGCAGGCTCTAGTTTTATCTTAGCTTGATTATTGTCCAGTCATATGGTCAAGTTCTGCAAAGAAATACCTAGTTAAGCTGCAGCTGCCCAGAAAATAGTGGTATGTCTTGCTATTCATTGTAATCAGAGGTTTAATATTAATACTATGCATGCCAGTCTCTCTTTGCTGACAGTTGAGGAAAGACTGACTTGTTTTTATAAGAAACAATGTATTGGAAATTCCAAATTGTTTGAAAGTCAGCTTACACACAGCACTGACACACACACATACCCCACCAGACATGCAACCAGGGGTCTTTTCACAGTCCACAGGTACAGAACAAAATCAAGGAAATGTATAGTATTATACAGAGCCATGAGTGCATGGAACTCCCATTTTACATAGCGCAAGTTAACAACAAACCTGGTTTCAAAAAACATATAAAGCAACATCTCACGGCACAACGCCTCTCCCATGTGACCTACTTGTTGTGTGTATGTACTGACGTGATAACTGATAGACACACACACACACACACACACTACATGTTCATGTTTATAAATGTATGCAAATTGTAAAGTCTGTATTGTCTTTTTCGTTATGTGTCGGTTGGACCCAAGTAAGACTAGCTGTCGCCATTGGCGTCGGCTAATGTGGATCCTAATACATCAAATAAAAATCTCCATTATATATTTTTATGAAGTTCATCCATTTCATCTCAACCCAGTAAATGTCCTCCGAAATGGCAGTTGAATGAAGAGTAGAGGAAAAACTGTTGAGCACATTAAAGCGTGTGTCTTTGGAGATATTGATGATATTAACGGTCCCCTTTTACCAGACAGGTACAGTGATCATTACAGACAGACATCCTTCATAGCATCTTTACCCTCCACAGGGACACATGCCATCAGCAAATCGTACCTTTAATGGCAGAGAGACAATCAATCTCTCCCTCTGTGCCAACTGTGGCTGGCTCTGCTTGGCCCTGCTCCAGACTACAGAAAAACTCATCTCATTCACTCTCTCTCTCTCTCTCTCTCTCTCACTTTCTCACTCTCCCTTCACTCAACACATCCACTGATCCACATGCCCCTTGCTGTCACAGCTAAATGTGGCAGCATTGGGAGAACATTAATGAAACCTCTTATTAACGTGACATAAGAGAGACATACCCTATTTCAACAGAATACAGGAATGCAATGTGGCTTGGAAGGTGTCTCAAAGTGAACACTTTGAAACACTGCATTGTACCGAGGAGTTAGACCCAGTTAGAGTCCCTTTTTAAGTTATTGATTGTACAGTCCTTTGTCCCCATATCCTTTGGTTCTTATTGGGGGAACACAGAAACTGCTGTCCAGGGTCTCTTGGACCTGTTCTTTAATGAGGACTCAGACAGTCATGAAACCATAGGAAGTGCATCTATGGCCGCTTCTTCCTTTCCCCTCTCCCCTGCCTGCTGGAGCATGTCCACTGGGCTAGACTCCCGGTACAGACAGTAGTAGCTTAATACCCTTCCTTCCAGAGGACCTTGATGAGCTCTGCTGATTTTCTGAAGTACATTAGCCTAATAAGGCCTCAATAGTTGTGAGGGAGAGCCTGGACTGGGAGCTGGTCAGTGGACGATAATGGTCTTATTGGAGCTATGGAGTCTGGGAGAGGTTCTGCTGGTTTATCATGAAAGTCTCCGAAGTCCTCTTACCTTAGGAGTTCCTGGAGCCACACTGCTGTCCTTGTGTCCGTGTGATGGGTTCTTACTGTAGGAGAAAGGGGAGAGACCAATTAAAACAGGTTATTGGATCTGTATTTTTACAATATGGGTAGGTTTGGATGTTTCCATCAAATGGGAGTTGCACAACATAGAAATGTTTTGTTTTGTTGAGGTTATATAGCTTCCTAGGAAGCCCTCTCCTTTAGCATGTGTGTGTTTTCTGTGTCTGTCCTAATATAAGTAATATTCTTCTCTCTATCCTTTCAGGTGACACCTCTGTCCTTTGATGACACCCCTCTTTTAACACTCAACTCTGTTTAAAGTCACACAGAGAAAGAGACAGCACTGTTTCTCCCCTCACTCACTCAGACAAAATGCAATACCCAGGGGACAGCTCAAACGGTCACTCAGTCACCAAGAAACACAAATCACACTTTTAATCGTCTGCAGGATTCAAACCCGCCCACCCTTTCTCCCCCTCCTCCCAGCTCCCTCTGTGCCACTCAATCTGCCCACCCTTGGGCCATGCTGTGTTTGAAACAATTACAGCTCAAAGTAGGACTGCTAAGCAGATTTGGGATATAATTTTTTTATTGAAGTAATCATTCTCTTGGATGCTCCCATCCACCCCTCTCCTCCTGTCCTCCTCTCCTTCTATCTCACTGCCGTCACTGAGCCAGTGGCAGGAGCAGGGAATAAATGATGTTGCTGTTATTTGATTTGTCAGTGAAACGCCCCGCGCACTTAGGACTTTGAAATATGTTGAGGACAATGCGCTGGCTTGTAAACATTGTATTAAAGAGGCGGAGGAGAGGAGAGGAGAGAGGGATGGATATAAAAGAGAGAGAAAGGAAGGGAGGTAGGGTGTCTGACCAACGGGGGGCTACATCAAATCACAGCCTCATCGACATTGTGGATTGAAGATGACTGATTAGAAGGCCGGAAATATTAAAAAAGCATCAGCTGACAATGGGGAGAGACACATCGAATCAGATCTCTCCCTGAGACCTTAATATCCCTCCTTCCCTATCCTCCTCCCTCTGCATACATAGACATACAGTCCTTCTTTCTTTCCATTTTTCTATTTGTTTCCTGCATATGTTCTGTTCGGTCACTTTCCCTGTCTAGCTTGTCTCCCTCCTTTCAGTCTTTCCTTCTTTCACTCCTCCTCCCTATCTCCTCCTTTCAGTCTTTCCTTCTTTCACTCCTCCTCCCTATCTCCTCCTTTCAGTCTTTCCTTCTTTCACTCCTCCTCCCTATCTCCTCCTTTCTGTCTTTCCTTCTTTCACTCCTCCTCCCTATCTCCTCCTTTCAGTCTTTCCTTCTTTCACTCCTCCTCCCTATCTCCTCCTTTCAGTCTTTTCTTCTTTCACTCCTCCTCCCTATCTCCTCCTTTCAGTCTTTCCTTCTTTCACTCCTCCTCCCTATCTCCTCCGTTCAGTCTTTCCTTCTTTCACTCCTCCTCCCTATCTCCTCCTTTCAGTCTTTCCTTCTTTCACTCCTCCTCCCTATCTCCTCCTTTCAGTCTTTCCTTCTTTGACTCCTCCTCCCCATCTCCTCCTTTCACCGAGACGCAGATACATTTTTATGAGCCTCACAAATGATGTACCGGGTCTAAGTGACAAAAAAAGTCACCCTTGTCATGTTCGCTTTGTGTCCTACGCGCAGCCCCAGATGCAGAGCGGCTTTGACAAGGCACTGAAATTCAATTTGCCCCGGTCCTAATCCAACAACGTGATTTGGCAGGCGAGCGTGTCCCCGGAGTGGACAGCTGGAGAGGGGAGGGGTGGCGGCGTGGCCTCACACAGGAGATCACAGATAAGGTGTTTCAGGAAGGAAGCCAAGGATATCAACCAAGGTAAGCAGGAAGTAAAGATGAGTTGATTTGCAATTAAATCTCCAGAAGAAGAAATACATATCTTCCTGATGTGGTAACATCCGAGTGTGGCTATTGGTTGAGGTTCAGGTCAGCTAGGCAACCAGAGATAGTTGTATTGGTGTAATGAATGGCAGGTGAAGGCAGATTCAACCACTCACCCTGCCTCCTTCCATAGGTAATAAGCCTTGTCCCCGCCCCTGGCCCCTCTGTGGAGGCACTGGTGATTGATCTGCCAACCCAAATCAGGGCTGGGCCTTGAAAGGGGATAAATCTCCACACGGGCTCTGTACTGTTTGTGAGATAATAAACACACTCCCCGCCATCATAAATCCCCCATCCAGGCAGGCAGGCAGGGTAACAGGGAGGGAGGCAACATTAACTGGGCTGTGTCTCTATCTGTATCTGTGCTGGCTGTGTCACACTCATGTCATCCCTCCACTCTGGTCCAGCAGACAGTACAGGAGGGCCTGCTGCTTTTAGAGCACTGTAACTAATGTACTGCACCATCAATCTGGATGAGAGACCCCGGCCACACTGCTAGACACACACCAAGGGAGTGGAGAGGGAGTGGGGTGGAGTGGGATTAGGGCACTAACAGGTCAAAGGGAAGTCACAGCCAGGGTTCATTCTCAGTGTTAGTGGCTGAGGGTTGAGAGGACGTCCACCATGTCTTACTTGATTAAAGAGTTGTAAGAGCCTAAATGAAAAGTTGTATTTGTATCTATTGCACACTCGGAAAGAGAGCGATCTGGGAAAGTGTGAGGAGGAACTTGAATAGAGAAGAGCAAACAAAGATAATAAATATTACCTACATACTCTGGCAGTGTGTAATGCTCGCTATCTCCTGATTGTCAGTGTTTCATTCTTTCTCTTTATTTCCTCAAAATGCCATAGAAACAATAAGAAAAGCTGACTTGTTGTTTAAGGTGGCTGTCTCTACTGTATATAGGGAGCGACAACAAGGAGATTAAACATTGAGGTGCTGTTGTCACAGTGACAGTAAGGTGACAGTGAGGAGAGGGAGAAAGGGAGAGAGGAGAGATGAAAGAAGACAGAGATAGCGGGATAGGGAAGGAGTGCAGGTGCGGCTTCTTGCAGCTTCACACGTGGCCGTTTCAATGAATTTTGATTTGAACGCTTGGGCAAAAATCTTCCAGCCTGTCATGTCAAACCAATGAAATAGTTTTGAAATGAGCAACAAAGCAAAGAGAGAAAATTGACAATAGATGGAGAGAAAAGGGGGGAAAGAGAGGTTGCCGAAACAAGATGGAGTTCAAATGTGTTTTGTTAATGAGAATGTGAACAGGGGAGCGGATTTACCAGAAAGTAGAAGTGCTTTTCCCAGTCAAGGCTATATAATTCTCCATAAAAGCAGTAGAATCAGTTGTTAATGTGAAGTGAATATGCTTGATGTTTCGGCCCATGACTCTTTGACTGCTCTGGCAGAATGCTAAGCTTTCATCTCCTAGACTGTTGGTCATTTGGCTAAAGGGGCCTGATAGGATGCCTTTAGAATAACCACTACACCCCCTCTGCTCCTCCTCCTCTCTCCCAGACCCATCCAAAACCCCTCCCACTGAAACCAAATGTCGAGAGAAGGAGAGTGACATTTGAAATGTCTTTATTATTTTGTAATGTTTGTGAGTGTAATGTTTACTGTTAATTTTTATTGTTTATTTCACTTTTGTTTATTATCTACTTCGCTTGCTTTGAAAATGTTAACATATGTTTCCCATGTCAATAAAAACCTTAAATTGAATTGAAATTGAAATTGAGAGAGAGAGAGAGAGAAAGGAGGAGAGAAGGAAGGAGAGGAGAGAGGATGAAAATTGAATAAGTCCCAGTCAGGGGGGAAGGGGTTGTAAGCTCGAGATAAAGATTGCTTTTCGTGTCGTTTGCCACCTAGCTCTGGCTCGCTCCGATGGAGGCAAATGGATTATGTGGAGGGGAGGGGTGGTGGTGTGGAGGGATATGTAGATTGCTCTGCCCCTGTGAGCAGGCTGATGTGTAAAGGGCATGATAGATTTCCATTTCCATACATGAGGAGTGGAGGCAGAGGAGAGGCGAGGAGAGGCGGCCCCATCGGCCAAGGCCACTAGGGACCAGCAGCTCTGGCAGCTAGTCCCAATCTCACACACATCCACTCAGGGCCCCTCACGGTTCCTGACAGCCCCCATCATCTGCCTAATGCTACATCTTAAACAGCCTCCTCCATTTTACATGCACTCAAGTCTCATTTTGTGCAAAATGAAACGCTATCATTAAAGGGAGATTTACTACAAATTGCCACAAATTCGCCATGTCACTTCCAATGATCTGTGTGCCGATGTAGCGCTGCTGCCTCGCCCGGCAACGGTGTCAGAGCAGGAAGAATGGGACAGCGGAGTGTGGAGAGAGAGACGGAGGGAGGGAAAGAGAGGGACAGAGAGCAGGAGAGGGAGGGTGGGGGAGAGAGAGGGAGAAGGAGAGAGAGGGGGATGGAGAGAGGGAGAGAAAGAGAAAGGAAAAGAGAGAGAGAAAAATAACAGATATAGAGAGAGGGATGGAAGAAAAAGGGGGGGGACTTCCCTGCTGTTCTTTAATGATATATGGATGGGTCTGATGTCCTCATAGCCTTCAAATCCAGAATCTGTGCTTTGTATGGGGTTCCACAGGTTATAGGCCCATTGTGGCAGAGCAGAATGGGGTTTACACAGAAGTAGAGCTCACCATCCATCTTGAAAGTACATTTCAGCTATACAGTGTGAGGCATTATTGAAATTCTGAAAAGCTAACTGACGAGTTTGCTAATTACCTGACGTTGTTTGTTTTTTTCACGGACGCGAAAAGATTAAAGCTCCAACATGGTCTGAACGAAGATTCATCTTCTGACGGAAATCATTTCTCCCACTAAGTCCAGCAGTGATTGCATTGGAGCTAAACAGAACTTGGACTGGCCGCCAGGAGCAAGGACATTCGGCACAAGACACTTCCTCTTTCTTTCTCTCAATCCCCCTCCCCCCTATCTCCTCCTCCTCTATGAAGAACTCTCATTCCCTTCCCCCATTTTCCTTAAATCAAAACTAAACGGCGGTGCGTTGCCGGGGTACAACCAGGCATAATTCACGTGGCAACAGCAATGGGGTTAATGGGGCCGGTGCAGGCGAGGCTAAATCACTGGGCCGTGACACTCAGCAGTGTCCGTCCCTGACAAACTAGGAAGGATGACGCCATTTCTTTAAATAACCGCTGCCATCAACCACCCGGGCCCTCCAGGCAGGCTCCTCGTGTCCGTGTCTGCAACGGAGGGGTAGGAGAGTGGGGAGGGAGGAGGGTTGGACCCGGAGGGGAGGGCGGCCCACTGCCCTTTATTCATTATTAAATGATAACTCCTCACTGCGGCATGATGGATAACGCTCAGTCTGGAGAGGAGTGAAGAGGAGCAAACGTCCCCCTCCTCCCCCTCTACCCTCTCACCGTTACCCGCCCCTCAGCACACACACTGAGAGAGCACAGTGGGGAACATGCCATGGGCCTTTTGGGCTGGCTCTGGTACTATGTGTTACACATGTACTGCAGCAGGCGACAGGGATCATTCAGTCAGATAGGGGAGGAGAAAATGTGCTTTGATTTCAATGAGTAGTGAGTGGAGTAAGGCTCCTCGTGGCAGTGGGTTAATGGGTGGTGCTATAAAGCAGGGTGGGTAGGGAGCACTTGGTCACGGGATCAAGGTGAAATATGATTTCAAATGGCTGCCTCCTATCGCAAGGGTTAATGGTTTGATTTATCCCATTGTAAAACTGGGGCTGCAGCTCAAATGGTACCATATTCCCTATATCAGGGATGGGTAACTGGTGGCCCGCGGGCCCCATGATTTCCAAAGACCAAAGACCAAAGACCATATATTGTATATATAGAGGGGGGGGGGGGGGACTTTTGAGAGTTAGAATAGTAGAATACACAAGGTGCAATTTTGAAATGTGGTTGTGCACCAGCAGTTTTTCTCGTGTGATGTCAGTCACTGACAGTCACTCAATTAGCCCATGTGAGCAAATATTTTATTTATTGTAAGTTAGTCTTGCGGCCAGTTATCTAAACTTGTAATAATCATAGTCGAATTACTGAATGGGGGGGGCAACATTTATTTTGTTAGTCACTCTTAGTCAGATATTAAAAACAGAAAACATTTCTCTCCACCCTATGGAAACAATGTGTACAACTGCAGGAAATGAACTCTAAAACTTCAAATGTCACTTAGGCTCTTGCCAGCTCTGACTGCATGTGTGGGTATAGATGTGGGTACGAAGACCAGGCGAAACACTGCATCCCCCCATGATAAATTGAGATTTTTTTTTGTGGCCCCATCTCTGCCCTATATAGTGCTCTACTTTTAACCAGAGCCCTTCTGGTCTTGGTCAAAAGTACATTCGTGCACTATATAGTGAATAGGGTGCCATTTTGGACACAGTCCAGGTTGACTATTGAAGGGAACCGAATCTCTCTGCTTTCTCCAGCTGAAGCGTCCACAGTCAGAAAGAAAGTAATTGATACTGTAAGTCTACCTCCAGATCTCTCTTATCTAATACCTTACCATGGATAAGCTCTGTCAAGAACCAGAGAGATTTATGAACATCTGTCAGTGTGTTCTGCAGTTGATTTGTTTTCCTGGCTGGCCAAGTCCCCCCAAAGCCCAGGTATCACTGCAGTATTAGCGGAAATACCAGGGGCTGGAGGGGGGCTAGGGTCTCTCCAAAAGCTCTTCTTCCAAAGCTGACAACTAAAGCATACTCCCTGACCCTGTCAATTGTACCCTCAGTAGAGAGATAGACTACAGGGCTTCTATGTGGTTCTTGTTGTGTATGATATAGAACTGAGAATAGACTCCCTACTGTGTGCTGTAACAGACGTGGGGGTACAGGTATCAGTCTGATGAGGGGGTCAGCTGTATCCTCCCAGAAATCTGTTATGGGCGAAGGGGTCAATAACGTGTGGTGGGTGAGGGGTGGACATGGGGTGTACCTGAGGTGCATGTGGGTGAGGGGTGGACATGGGGTGTACCTGAGGTGCATGTGGGTGAGGGGTGGACAGGGGGTGTACCTGAGGTGCATATGGGTGAGGGGTGGACAGGGGGTGTACCTGAGGTGCATGTGGGTGAGGGGTGGACAGGGGGTGTACCTGAGGTGCATGTGGGTGAGGGGTGGACAGGGGATGTACCTGAGGTGCATATGGGTGAGGGGTGGACAGGGGGTGTACCTGAGGTGCATGTGGGTGAGGGGTGGACATGGGGTGTACCTGAGGTGCATATGGGTGAGGGGTGGACAGGGGGTGTACCTGAGGTGCATGTGGGTGAGGGGTGGACATGGGGTGTACCTTAGGTGCATATGGGTGAGGGGTGGACAGGGGGTGTACCTGAGGTGCATATGGGTGAGGGGTGGACAGGGGGTGTACCTGAGGTGCATATGGGTGAGGGGTGGATATGGGGTGTACCTGAGGTGCATATGGGTGAGGGATGGACATGGGGTGTACCTGAGGTGCATATGGGTGAGGGGTGGACATGGGGTGTACCTGAGGTGCATATGGGTGAGGGGTGGACAGGGGGTGTACCTGAGGTGCATGTGGGTGAGGGGTGGACATGGGGTGTACCTGAGGTGCATGTGGGTGAGGGGTGGACATGGGGTGTACCTGAGGTGCACGTGGTTGAGGGGTGGACAGGGGGTGTACCTGAGGTGCATGTGGGTGAGGGGTGGACATGGGGTGTACCTGAGGTGCATGTGCGTGAGGGGTGGACAGGGGGTGTACCTGAGGTGCATGTGGGTGAGGGGTGGACAGGGGGTGTACCTGAGGTGCATGTGGGTGAGGGGTGGACAGGGGGTGTACCTGAGGTGCATGTGGGTGAGGGGTGGACATGGGGTGTACCTGAGGTGCATATGGGTGAGGGGTGGACAGGGGGTGTACCTGAGGTGCATGTGGGTGAGGGGTGGACATGGGGTGTACCTGAGGTGCATGTGGTTGAGGGGTGGACAGGGGGTGTACCTGAGGTGCATGTGGGTGAGAGGTGGACATGGGGTGTACCTGAGGTGCATGTGGGTGAGGGGTGGATGGGGGGTGTACCTGAGGTTCATGTGGGTGAGGGGTGGACAGGGGGTGTACCTGAGGTGCATGTGGGTGAGGGGTGGACAGGGGGTGTACCTGAGGTGCATGTGGGTGAGGCGCTCCATCTCCTGCTCCATGTGGTCCTGCAGTTCTCCTGGACGCAGCAACACCTGGCAGATAGGACAGATGGGGGCCTGGCTGTCATACAGAGACACCTTCCTCTTACCTGCAGAGGTGAAGAGAACGAGAGAAACAGAGAGAGAGAGAGAGAGAGACAGGGGAGAGAGAGAGAGAGAGAGAGAGAGAGAGAGAGAGAGAGAGAGAGAGCGAGAGAGAGAGAGAGAGAGGAGGAAAGAGAGCGAGAGAGAGTTATCAAGGGCAGCTAGGGTGAGATCAATCCACAGGGCTGTGTCCCTCTGGCCGGAGGGAGGGAGAGGGAGTGAGAGAGAGAGGGGGCAGCAGGATTAAGTGCCTCAGAGTTCACTTCCCTGAGAATTGCTGGACCCTATCGCCTGTCTCCAGTTACCTCATTAACACTGACGAAGTAAGCGACTGATTGAGCCCTGCAACACTCCATAGATCACATTCTGCCTCTACATCATTTCAACCGTATCAGAGAAAGACATACTGTACACACATTCATGCCTGGTTTTACTTTGACCCAAAACACAGTGGAGTCAAATAAGGGCTTGAAGAACATATACTCTTAGAAAAAGGGTTCCAAAAGTGTTCTTTGGCTGTCCCTGTAGGAGAACCCTTTTTGGTTCCAGGTAGAATTGTTTTGGGTTCTATGTAGAACCCTCTGTGGAAAGGGTTCTACATGGAATTCAAAAGGGTTCTACCTGGAACCAAAAATAGTTATTCAAAGGGTTCTCCTATGGGGACAGCTGACGAACCCTTTTAGGTTCTAGATAGCACCTTTTTTTAAGAACATACAGTATAAGATGTAATGAGCCAGTTCACTGTCTCTGTGTGTGTGTGTGTGTGTGTGTGTGTGTGTGTGTGTGTGTGTGTGTGTGTGTGTGTGTGTGTGTGTGTGTGTGTGTGTGTGTGTCAGGAAACAGGAGTGTATTATGATTTCCATGTGTGTGTACGTGTATGCGTCTAGGTATAGAGGAGACGGCTGGGCTAAAAGAGTCCCAAATGGTACCCTATGTCGTAAATTGTACACTTATTTTGACCATGTACCTGGTCAAAAGAAGTGCAGTATATAGAGAATAGTGTGCCATTTGGGATGCATCCTCTGTCTCTTTGCTGTTTTGGATCCCGAGCCGTCCAATCAGACAGGTCTATTCTTAGACCATGAACAATGGGCCTACACTGACACAGGATATCCTGTTGGGACGGGCTGTCAGGGCGACAACTGTGCAGGTAGAGGCAGGCGGGCGGGCGGCGGATGGTAGACACTGTCTGCCCTGACATCAGGAACACAGTCAGTGGGACACTCTTATACTTATCTGCCCCTATGACACCAAGTCTGAACGCGGTGACACAGTTTCACTGAGAAAAACAGCGACATGGCTTCTGTGTCTGAGATTACAGAACAGCTACAGCCAGACAAATAACATTCCTAAGGTATTTATTTATTCACTATTCACCACGCACACACACACACACACACACACATACACACACACACACACACACACTTGACTCTGAGGACCCTTCATGATAATGGCCCCAAAAGCTGTCCTCAACAACTGTCTCGTCCATTGTGTAAATGCAGCTGAACAGGGCTATTACAGGGAGGTAACCTAGGAACAGGGCAGCGGAGCTGGGCTATAACGTCTGTAGTCTTAAACACTCTCTGCTCTGTGCTCAGTATAAATCCTTAAGCCCAGAACCTCTGTGTCCTTGACATCTGAGAGCAGTGTTGTATCATGAATACAGTCACAGGTGATGTTCAACCTATTTACCTGTGACTCTCTTCATGATACAGCACTGCCTCGCATGCCTTATTGCTTTTCTACATTTTTTTAGCAATATATTAAAATAACAATGAATTACATATTTTCATTCAAATTTTATTTTGATAAGTCAATTCATACAATTTCATTATTTCACTAGAAGATATAGCCCAGACAAAATATGTTTGTTAGTTCATTTGGTCATGTTGCTTCAGCCAGTCATGAAATATTTTAACATAGTTGCTATGCAAAAGCATTTGTCGTCCGTTCTAAAAAGAATGTTTGCTATGCAGGCTGGATAGCATTCTTGCGACTTGCTAGCTAGCTAGCTCAGCTAACTCATTCACGTCTAACATTGAACCTGGAATGACAGTTCACGAGCTGCATTTCCCTTTGTTGTAGCTTTTATTCTATTGGCATTTACTTGGACATTACCATGATAATGACGTTAATGCATGATTTCGATTGGCTCAGAAAAAGTTGTCTTGTCTGTGCACCCTTTACTCTATGTATGGCACAGAGATGAAAATTCAAAAGTGAAACATTGTTTCCGAGGTCGAACAGGCAGATGGCAGTCTTATATCTACCCCTGCTGTACCAAACTAAATGCTAGGATTATATTAACCCCTGCTGTACCAAACTAAATGCTAGGATTATATTAACCCCTGCTGTACCAAACTAAATGCTAGGATTATATTAACCCCTGCTGTACCAAACTAAATGCTAGGATTATATTAACCCCTGCTGTACCAAACTAAATGCTAGGATTATATTAACCCCTGCTGTACCAAACTAAATGCTAGGATTATATTAACCCCTGCTGTACCAAACTAAATGCTAGGATTATATTAACCCCTGCTGTACCAAACTAAATGCTAGGATTATATTAACCCCTGCTGTACCAAACTAAATGCTAGGATTATATTAACCCCTGCTGTACCAAACTAAATGCTAGGATTATATTAACCCCTGCTGTACCAAACTAAATGCTAGGATTATATTAACCCCTGCTGTACCAAACTAAATGCTAGGATTATATTAACCCCTGTTGTACCAAACTAAATGCTAGGATTATATTAACCCCTGCTGTACCAAACTAAATGCTAGGATTATATTAACCCCTGCTGTACCAAACTAAATGCTAGGATTATATTAACCCCTGCTGTACCAAACTAAATGCTAGATTTACATTAACCCCCACTGTACCAAACTAAATGCTAGGATTATATTAACCCCTGCTGTACCAAACTAAATGCTAGGATTATATTAACCCCTGCTGTACCAAACTAAATGCTAGGATTATATTAACCCCTGCTGTACCAAACTAAATGCTAGGATTATATTAACCCCTGCTGTACCAAACTAAATGCTAGGATTATATTAACCCCTGCTGTACCAAACTAAATGCTAGGATTATATTAACCCCTGCTGTACCAAACTAAATGCTAGGATTATATTAACCCCTGCTGTACCAAACTAAATGCTAGGATTATATTAACCCCTGCTGTACCAAACTAAATGCTAGGATTATATTAACCCCTGCTGTACCAAACTAAATGCTAGGATTATATTAACCCCTGTTGTACCAAACTAAATGCTAGGATTATATTAACCCCTGCTGTACCAAACTAAATGCTAGGATTATATTAACCCCTGCTGTACCAAACTAAATGCTAGGATTATATTAACCCCTGCTGTACCAAACTAAATGCTAGATTTACATTAACCCCCACTGTACCAAACTAAATGCTAGGATTATATTAACCCCTGCTGTACCAAACTAAATGCTAGGATTATATTAACCCCTGCTGTACCAAACTAAATGCTAGGATTATATTAACCCCTGCTGTACCAAACTAAATGCTAGGATTATATTAACCCCTGCTGTACCAAACTAAATGCTAGACTTACATTAACCCCCACTGTACCAAACTAAATACTAGGATTATATTAACCCCTGCTGTACCAAACTAAATGCTAGACTTACATTAACCCCCACTGTACCAAACTAAATGCTAGACTTACATTAACCCCCACTGTACCAAACTAAATGCTAGGATTATATTAACCCCTGCTGTACCAAACTAAATGCTAGATTTACTTTAACCCCCACTGTACCAAACTAAATGCTCGATTTTCTTTAACCCCCACTGTACCAAACTAAATGCTTGATTTTCTTTAACCCCCACTGTACCAAACTAAATGCTAGGATTATATTAACCCCTGCTGTACCAAACTAAATGCTAGGATTATATTAACCCCTGCTGTACCAAACTAAATGCTAGGATTATATTAACCCCTGCTGTAAATGCTAGGATTATATTAACCCCTGCTGTACCAAACTAAATGCTAGGATTATATTAACCCCTGCTGTACCAAACTAAATGCTAGGATTATATTAACCCCTGCTGTACCAAACTAAATGCTAGGATTATATTAACCCCTGCTGTACCAAACTAAATGCTAGACTTACATTAACCCCCACTGTACCAAACTAAATACTAGGATTATATTAACCCCTGCTGTACCAAACTAAATGCTAGACTTACATTAACCCCCACTGTACCAAACTAAATGCTAGGATTATATTAACCCCTGCTGTACCAAACTAAATGCTAGATTTACCTTAACCCCCACTGTACCAAACTAAATGCTAGGATTATATTAACCCCCATTGTACCAAACTAAATGCTAGATTTACTTTAACCCCCACTGTACCAAACTAAATGCTCGATTTTCTTTAACCCCCACTGTACCAAACGAAATGCTAGGATTATATTAACCCCTGCTGTACCAAACTAAATGCTAGACTTACCTTAACCCCCACTGTACCAAATGAAATGCTAGGATTATATTAACCCCTGCTGTACCAAACTAAATGGTAGACTTACCTTAACCCCCACTGTACCAAACTAAATGCTAGTATTATATTAACACCCACTGTACCAAACTCAATTCTAGGATTATATTAACCCCTGCTGTACCAAACTAACTGCTAGGATTATATTAAACCCCACTGTACCAAACTAAATGCTAGGCTGGCTGCAAGGGGAAATAATGTTTCAGTTGGTATAAATACAAGAGATGATTCAGACAGCAACATGAACATGATATTCTTATGGAGGCGCGGGATCATTTTCAGATGGAAATGTTAGCAGGCATAGGTGTGTCTGTGATGGCCAATACAGCACGGCTTGGACCGATGCTCTGTCTAGTGATGTGCTGCTACATTGTTTGAGCTGGTGATGGATCAGTCTCACTTCCCTCTGTAAAAAACACACATAAACACAGAGCAGAGAAGCATACTGCTGCAGGGGCCCTCCAGGGGCCCATATCCCTGCCCAGATATTGGCCTGTCACAACTATTTCCTGCAAGAGTACAGATTCATCAGTAAGTAGTTAGCAGGGTCAATGTTAGTATGCACCACCACCCCATCCCCCTCAACCCTCCAGTCGCACACTCACTTGCAAACATGCAGAAACACACACACGCATATGCACCCACACACACACACACCCTATCTCTGCGGCTCTCAGCCTACCCCCCTCCTCTGCACCTGGGTCCCAGTCAAGCGTGCCGGCGCATACTCAACTCCTATTCCCCAGCACTACTACTTAACAGCCCCACACTCTGGACACTATAAGTGACTTTGAAAAATAGGTAATCGATTACAATTCTACGTGTCTCTGTTTCTCTCAGCTCCCTCCCTCTCTCGCCCGCTGCATCCCTGCACATCTATTTCCAATTTTCTGCCCCTACCTTCTGTTTATTTTCCCTCGCTCTGCTCGTCCTCCATCTATTTATTTATTTATATCCTTTCTCTTTCTTTCCTCTTCCTTTCTTCCTTTCGTCCATTCTTTGTCTCTCTTTATTTTTCTATCACTTTCTCCTTTCATCTCCTGTGGTCTTTGTACCTGTCTCGCTCCTCTTTTCCCACCTGTCTCCTGTCTTCGCTCAGCAGTGGTCAGCTTTATTGCCCTGACAAGATAATTTGAGTGTGCCAAAGCAATCACCGTCCGCAAGAGTAAACAAAGAAAGATCCAATCCAATTCTGTTGCTGATAAAGTGCTTTCAATTCTGTGGGCAAACGTATTGAGAAAACACAGGAATCCCTGGACGTTATTGTCCATGGTTGATTTAGACTTTTTGGTAGATGGGCTTTTTATATTGTTTTAAATGTGCATTTTGCTCATTGTAAATAACCTACCTTTTTTGTGTGCTTACTGTAGGCCTTCAGTTCTGTGACAATTGTACAAGTGACAATGTTACATCAAGGGCCATATTGTCAGTCAGCGTAGATTTCTCATGGTTGTCCAGATTTTTTTAAACAAAATGTTAAATATGGTACAAATACCAATAGATTTCTGTGTACACCAGAGGAGAACAGCTATTCTTCTGGTGCTGTTTGTGTGGGTAGGGGTAGACAGACTATGTGTTGGTCTAGAGTCCCTGTCTGTCTGAGGACAATGGGAGTGTGTGGCCCATCGCCTCTCCAGTCAGTTCCTTTAATTCATCCCTACACAATCAATGGGTTTTGTAATGGAGTCCTGATCACTGCAACGAGAACCTGTCGGCCCCTTAACCACCTCCGTGTCACCTGTCATGCCCCAACGCACACAAATGCACGCACATATGCACTCACAGACACAGACGCGCACACACATACACACATCCTTACAATGTCTAGCTCTGGCTTAGAAAGGAGAGAGCTGATTGCTCTCCGCAGCACGTAGTGTGGTGTGGGTAGACAGAGAAAGAGACATGGCTCCCTGAAGGCGGCAAGCAGGCAGGCAGCAGGCAGGGCTCTGCCGGTGGGCAGGACAGACTGCAGGGCCCCAGCCTCACAGCACTGACTACCATGTTAACACTCCAGGAAAAGACAGAATTTGTTAATTGTATAAGTTCTGCCAAATCTTCGGGACAGTCAATACAACTGAATTGCCAGACTGGTTGTGCATTTTACAAGTAAGAAAACATGTACGTAAGATTGAATGTCACATTAGTTTATGGCATATAACAGTGAACTGTGTTCGTTTTTTCTTCCCACAGAGGCATGATGGGAATAGATGCTCCAGGGATTAGGGTTAGTAGTGTGACTGCCTGGCTGTAGTGACTCTGTCTGGGGACTGTGTGGTGAGAAACTCCTCTCCTCTCTGTGAGTTGAGAGCGGGCCGGGCTGGGCAGGTGAGAGTTTGGCCCTAGCTGTGCTGTCATTTCACCAGAGAGCCAGAGAGAGAGACACACACAGAGAGAGAGCAGCCAGTCTAATGAAAACAAGCTGATGGGAGAGCTACCGGAGCAGAATCAAGAAGGGGACCATGATCTACAGCATCCTGGCGAATGACTTGGTTTGGAAGAAGGACAAAAGGAAGGCGAGACCTGGGAAACCTCGCTGCTCTTTCACCTCCCAGCTGTGGTCACCATCTGTTAAGGTACATAGAAAACATTTCAGATAATAACTATTTGCATTTGCACACAAAATAACCTGAAGTTAGTTTTAGTTTCCCTAACACTGATATTTTTCTCTTTGTCTTCCTAGGGTTACCTTGGTGGAAGCTGACAATCTTCTCCAGTTGGAGCATTCTGATTCTCTGTGTTCTAAGTCGGAGGGGGACCAGCTTGCGGTAGGCTATACCTTACAAAAGTGTTGTAAGGTACATATCTCCCATTTATAGCACTGCAACAATCCATCAAGGTTTCTCACTGTAAAGTGTAACCTGTGTGTTTGATTATTTACGTCTCTGTCTCCTACCCTGTTCCCTTTAACTCTGCTCCTGTTCTCCAGGAGCTGGGGGTTTCTGCCCAACACCCAGACGTGGATCCATCTGACGTTCTCCATTACCAACAACCCTTCAACTTTTCATTACATCTTCTACAGCTACTGTTATTGTCATGTTGTCATTATCTGCTAAGAAAGTTTTCTTGCTCTAACATACTGGGCACATCATATGTGAGATACACCGATGAACTAAAAACAGGAGCACTGCCAACACAAAGAGAGCAGCAGTGCCTGCAGTCTCCCTCTTCAAGTCCCCCTTCTGAGACAGGCTGCCTGTTGAGAACAAGGGACAGGCAGAACCTCCCACCCACACAGCAACCACCTCCTCTATATTCCACACGCCAGAATTCTGTATTTTAGTTTAGAGTGTACAAAGAAATCTGAAAATATATTGACACAACTGTACCAAAAAAACATTTATATATTAAAATCTTAAATATCGCCAGGTTGGTTTTCACAGCTGTTTCACAAGGTGTTCATTATTGTCAGTTGTAAGGTTTCCTTTGATGGTATTTATTTGTTCGACATTATTCATTGTTGCATCCTAGGACCTACAACATATATATATATATATATATATATATATATATATATATATATATATATATATATATATTTAATATATATATATATATATATTTAACCACAAGGGTGTACTAATGAGCTATGCAAGATTTTTTTAAATGAATCACAAGAGAGGACTAGTGAAATGATATTATTTCAGTGTAGACGAGGGAAGGGCAAGGTAAAATAAAAACACATGCCAGCCAGACGAGCCAGTGTATGAATCAAAAGGATTTACATCTGAATGGACTGCAAAACAGCTGACGTTGTGATCTGTAAGGTAAGTAACTTCAATGTGTCAAGCAGAATACACGTTTTCTTTGCCATTTCTGAAACCTAGCAACGTTTAAGACATGGATTTCATGTTCTAATGTTAACAAGGTTCCCAAAAGTAGTTAGAAGTAATGTTTTCATTTTATTAGCTAAACAAAACTAGCTTAAACAGCTAAATTGTTGTGGAAATCAGCCTTGTTTGCATAGTGATGATGAAAAGAACATCATTTAGGCTGTAATGGTCTCCAAAATTCTAACCAATAGGTCATCACACAGTTAATAAAACAATGGACGCAAATAGTTTATTGAATCCCATTGTGACGCAGAGGGGGACACTTTTTGGCCGGGGGACTTTATTTGGCATGACAGGCCCATCTGTCAACCTGGTGACAGATGAAACATCCACCTTGGAGCAGGAGGTGACTACTCTCTCTTTTTCTTTCTCTCTTTCAATCAATCTCTCCCCCTGTACCAACTGTGGCTGGCTCTGCTTGGCCCTGCTCCAGACTACACCCCCAAAAATATCTCTCCTGTTATTGCTGCATTTTAGAGAATGACCCAAGGCACTCTCTAAGGCTCCCTTCACAAATCTCACACCTCTCCTGATACACATTGGTTTCAAATATCGTATTTCCCTGTCCAATCTCAGCTCCGGACAACAGAGCATCTCTCACCCCCTTGTGGTAATCTTTCAATCTCACCTATGATGTCACATGTCCAAAGTTTTCCTGATCTGTCACAGGGATCCTCAATAATGGCCCAGTGGCCATTGCGTGTGTATGTGTGTCTGTGTGTTGGGCTGGGCCTAATGCTTTTCCTATAGACAGGCCCATTATGTGTGGCTGTGTGTGTGTGGCTACATCCTCCCAGCCTGGTGTCCACGTCCTCCCCAGAGAGGATTGACTAAAGGCAGACAGCCTGTGATTAATCATGGGCCAGGAGGACCAGTGAAACAGAGAGAGAGCAGTCACAGATAGACAGCGACAGAGGCAGGCAGACCCCCCACTTCACTTCACAGTAGTGGTCCTTCCCTCTCTGCACAGCCACACCTGGGTACTGGTGCTGCTTCCCCTTTCTGTCTATTGGTCGATTCTCTCTCTCTTTCTCCTCTGATGCTATACTGCCTCATCTACCCGTTTCCTCCCCTTTCTCTGCCTTTATCCCCATCTCTCTACCCCTCGTTCTCTTGTCAGTTTCTAGTTCTCTCTCTATCCATGTCTCTTACCCTCTCTCATTCTCAACCCCCCTTCTTTCTCTCTCTGTCGCTCTCTCCCTCAGGGCAGTGAGTGATGGGAATTGGTCGACAGAGAGATAAATCCTGGGGATGGAGGGGGTCTTGCACGCGACACTTGTCAGCGCGTTAAAGATGATTAATGCGGGATGCCCCCCTCCGCCGGACCCCTCGGCTCTGTTTAATCTGTGGGAGCGAAGGCGACGCAGAGGCAGACAGGGAGAGAGGGAACGAGGGAGGAGGAGGAGGAAGAGGGGGGCAATAACAAGGAAATAGGCCTGACAGAACTTTTTAGTGCTGAGATTCCTCACTAAAATGCCATGTGACCAGGGGAAGGAAGGATGGAAAGGGCTGCTGCTTCCACCCGCTGTGGCCTGACAGTTCTGATTGAGTGCTGGCCTGATCTCTTCTAATGCGCCAAGATGGATCATCTCATCTTCTCCTCTCTTCCCACCCTCCCTCACTGCCTGGCCCCCAATCTCTCCTTTTAATCTCTGCCACTGTTTACCTTTATCAGGCCACTCCACTTAACCAGCCCGAGTCCTCTCCACTCGTCTCCTAGACACAGCTAATGACAGACATAGGCTGCATCCCAAATGGCACCGTATTCCCTATATAGTGCACTACTTTTAATCAGAGCCCTATGGGTCCTGGTCAAAAGTGGTGCACTAAATAGGGAATAGTGTTCCATTTGGGACGCAGTCAGACACGCTCACCTGACTCCGTCCTCCAGCACAACACGCCAGCCAGGCAAACTGTAATTATCTAAAGTATTCCCATCACTTAACCCCTTTCCTTAAAATCAATGATAAGAGGCGTTATGAGAAATCGAGACAACCGATTAGACGACAGATGGTGAAATGAGAGCATGTTTCTACGGAAGACTGCAGCCTGATGGAGAGAGAGGGAGAGAGAGAGAGAGAGAGAGAGAGAAAGAGCGAGAGAGAGAGAGAGAGAGAGAGAGAGAGAGAGAAGAGAGCAGGAGGAGATGAGATTGGGGGTGATTTTCCTGTTGCGTTTCACCACATCCATGTAGCTGATTCTAAACCCTGTCATGCTCCGATGCTTGTCTTATCAGAGCTGCCAAACGGCTGCACAGCCCCCATCATGTCACATGGCCATGGCTAGGGTGCCAGTAAGGGAGTGTGAATTTGGCTGAGCGGGCGGCTCAGGCTACATTGGTGCGTGGCCATGTATAACTGCAGGCAGAGCTGTGGAGCTCTGCCTGATAGTTCTTACATGTTGTTTTATACGCCACTCTTTAAGAGGAGAAGCAGACTGCTGATCCAAGGCTGCAGTTAGCTGCTATAGCTGGAAGAGGGCCACTGCCACAACTATGATAGTTGAGACGTGTAAGCTGCCTGTCTCCTAACTCGTTTGCCCTTTCACAACGTTTCACAATGCAACAGCATGGCTCGACTTTACTGAACTGCTTCCAAATGCATAGAGAATCTATACGCCTTACATATCTGTGTCCATAACAATGAAGAGATTGTGTGCTATATCAATTATTTGCTAAAATAGGAAGCCAGTTTTAGTAATTGTAATGTGTGTGTGTGTGTGTGTGTGTGTGTGTGTGTGTGTGTGTGTGTGTGTGTGTGTGTGTGTGTGTGTGTGTGTGTGTGTGTGTGTGTGTGTGTGTGTGTGTGTGTGTGTGTGTGTGTGTGTGTGTGTGTGTGCGTGTGTGCGTGCGTGCATGAGTGTGTGTGTGTGTGTGTGTGTGCAGTATGCTGTTTGCTGCTGAAACGAGAGCTCAGCAGTGCTAGCTCCCTTAATGCTTAATGTACTGGCCAGAGAACAAAGACATTTTACTAATAGGCATTCAGGGAGGACTGGAGTGTTAACATTGTAGGGTTGCTCTAAGTGGAGACTCTGGCAGGGGTCTTGTGGGGCCTGTAGGGCTGTAGTTGTGTAGTGTACCCCCTGCCGTGCTCACCTGGAAGTCCATGACCCTGCACAGCTGCCGCCAGTAAAGCTGCCTCCGCAACAAAACACACTGCTGACTTCACAGGCGCCAAACTACCTGCATGCTGTCTGCCCACATCGCACTGCAGCTTTACTGCTAGGTACTTTAACTCAGCTTTTACACAGCCTGGAACCGTGTGTGTGTGTGTATGTGTGTATGTGTGTATGTATGTGTGTGTGTATGTATGTGTGTGTGTGTGTGTGTGTGTGTGTGTGTGTGTGTGTGTGTGTGTGTGTGTGTGTGTGTGTGTGTGTGTGTGTGTGTGTGTGTGTGTGTGTGTGTGTGTGTTAGCATTCTGTAAGTGATTATGCAGGAAATATATACAGCACACCTAATTCTAATCTGTTAGGTCAGATTCAAGTGTTTACGTTTTTGTTGGGTCATTAGACAGTTTACAGGGTTTTTATAAAAATAGATGACTTCCAAAGGTTCTCTAAATGTCTGACTGGAATCTCAGAGACACTAGTAGTTGAGAACAAAGGAACACAATCTCACTTACCATCACCGTTTTTATAACCCAGAACCAAGTATCTGACAAGGCTGCACAGAACAATCAAGATCCCTCCATTCCTCTCTCCCTCCATCTCTCAATTCTTCCAGCCGAGCAGCAGTTAGTTACACAGGATCAATTAGCAACAATTATGTCCTGACTTCATTTAACAGCGCGCTAGGATCTGTCACTTTTACTTCCAGATTAATAGAGGCCCCTGAACTTGTCTTTGGCAGAGGGAGATAATCATTTGTCTTTGAAAGAGAAGGATGAATAGCAGGAAGTAGGGTTCTTCAGGCCTTTATCATCTGGAGTGGGTATGTATTTGTCTTTACTGTTCCTGGCTACTCAGTGGCCAGTTTATTAGGTACACCCCCCTGTTTACAAAAAAGGTTCGCTCCTACAGACAGTGAGTCACGTGGCCATGGCTTGCTATATAAAGCAGGCAGACAGGCATTGAGGCATTCAGTTACTGTTCGATTGAATGTTAGAATGTGCAAAACGAGTGACTTAAGCGACTTTGTGATCGTCGGTGTCAGGCACGCCAGTTCCAGTATCAAGCTTTTCATGAACGACAGTGTCAAGGGTTTACCGAGAATGATGCGACAAACAACACACATCCAGTCAGCGGCAGTCCTGTGGGAGAAAACAGCTCGTTGATGAGAGGTTGAAGGAGAAGGGAAAGAATCGTGGAAGCTAACTAGCAGGCCACAAACATGCAAATAACGGCGCAGTACAACAGTGCTGTGCAGAACAGCATCTCGGAACGCACAACTCGTCGGTCCTTGTCTCAGATAGTCCTTGTCACGGGTTCCACTACTATCAACTAAAAACAAGAAGAAGTGGCTCCAGTGGGCACACGATCACCAACACTGGACAACTGAGGAGTGGAAAAACATTGCCTGGTCCGACGAATCCCAATTCCTGTTGCGTCATCCTGATGACAGAGTCAGGATTTGGCGTAAGTAGCATGAGTCCATGGCCCCATTCTACCTGGTGCAGGCTGGTGGCGGTGGTGGCGGTGGTGGCGGTGGTGTAATGGTGTGGGGAATGTTTTCCTGGCACACGTTAGGTCCCTTGAGACCAATAGAGCAACGTTTGAATGCCACACCTTGTAGAATCCATGCCCCAGGAGGGAAAGGGGGGTCTGAGCCAGTATTAGATGGGTGTACTTCATAAAAGGGCCACTGAGTGTATAGGTCTGTGTGTTTGAAATAGCACCCTATTACCTATATAGTGCACTACTAATGGAAACCTATTCCCTATATAGTACAACTATTGCCCAGAGCGTCATAGGCTTTATGTGAGCCTGTATGGCATGTGTATGGAAACGTATTGAATTGGCTTGTACTACAATCAGATAATGAATAACACGCATGTAAACTTCACACAATGGCACAATAAGACTACAGAACTAACGGCAAGGTCTGACTTTATGAGTTGGCTGAAGGGAGCTGAGGTGAGCTGAGGTGAGTTGAGGTGAGCTGAGGTGAGTTGAGGTGAGTTGAGGTGAGCTGAGGGGAGTTGAGGGGAGCTGAGGTGAGCTGAGGGGAGCTGAGGGGAGCTGAGGTGAGCTGAGGGGAGCTGAGGTGAGCTGAGGTGAGCTGAGGGGAGCTGAGGGGAGTTGAGGTGAGCTGAGCTGAGGTTATGCTGAGGTGAGTTGAGGTGAGCTGAGGGGAGCTGAGGTGAGCTGAGGTACGCTGAGGTGAGCTGAGGTGAGCTGAGGTTATGCTGAGGGGAGCTGAGGTGAGCTGAGGTAAGCTGAGGTGAGCTGAGGTGAGTTGAGGTTATGCTGGGGGGAGCTGAGGTGAGCTGAGGTAAGCTGAGGGGAGCTGAGGGGAGTTGAGGTGAGCTGAGGTAAGCTGAGGTAAGCTGAGGTGAGTTGAAGTGAGCTGAGGTTATGCTGAGGGGAGCTGAGGTGAGCTGAGGTGAGTTGAGGTAAGCTGAGGGGAGCTGAGGTGAGCTGAGGTTATGCTAAGGGGAGCTGAGGTGAGCTGAGGTGAGCTGAGGTGAGCTGAGGTGAGCTGAGGTAAGCTGAGGTGAGCCGAATGGAGCCGCCACACACAAACAGTTTGGTAAATGGAATTACAAATTGCCTACATATGGAGCCTGTCTGGGTGCCCTTGAAGAAGTGTGTTCTCCTTGTCCACCTAGTTGCATTTTCCTCTTGTTTTCCATGCCAGTGAGCTGTAAATGAGTTTCCCGACATGCATCAAGTGTTTACACCCGCTACCCTCCTCCTATCCCTCCCATCGCCTCGCCCTTACTACCCGCCAACATCAGTAAACAATGAAATCTCTCAGCCGAAACTCAATGTGTAACCGCATTACCCTGCCAGATAACGTCTTCAAATAATGTGTGATAAGGGGAATTTGATTTGATTCGCAGGGGCCTTTTTTTTCTCCTTTAGAGATTCTTTCCTCTCCTCCTTGCCTTGCCTGAGGCTGTAACACCCCCACTCATCCCCCTCTCATCCTCATCTCATCCCCCTCTCCAAAATGACACTGCCTCGCATGCACAATCAAATAAATCCACCAATCCTGTCACCCTTCATTTTGGGTTCCCCACTACCCTAAATCAACGCAAGGTGAGTCCCCTGAAGTCATCTTCATAATGGAAAATGTGGGCTTTAATGTCAAAATGAGGCGAATTAAGGCAATGGAGCCGGCAAGGGGTGTTTGTGTGTACACATATATGTGTGTGTTTGCCTGCATGTGTGTATGTGTGTGTGTGTGTGTGTGTGTGGTGATTTGGTTTATTCTAAGTGAGTGGTGATTTAAGCAGGCTGGACAGTTACTGGGCTGATTGCAGTGAGGTGGTGGGAGGCGGAGCTTGGCTGTTCATTCAGAGGACGTTTGATGAAATGGAACGGGGTCATCTTCAGTTTGACGCCCCCGTGCCTGCCGGTGTGAGGAGCAAGGTGGGGAGGAGAGGAGCACACTAGCTAGCACACAGGGGGCTGCTCGCTTGCTCTCCTGCTCCAGCTCTGACAGTGATGCATTGTGCTTTTAAATACCAGTGTTCCACACCCTGCTCAAAATGGATCACTCTGCCAGTTCCAAACCCGAGCTCCGTTGTCACTTTAAAAAAAGCAAATGCAATCTCCTCTCCGTGAGCAGAATGAAGGGCCAAAGGGGGAGAGCTTCTGTTGTTCTGCCTGTCAAAATGTGATTCAAATGCTAACAGTGACAGTTTACACTTACAGATGGAAAACGCAATGAGGACTTGATACAATCCATACAAAAATCTAAACAATGGGATCATTAGCTAAGTGATTTACTGAAGTTTTAACACCTTCTGAAGCAGTGGCGGGAGGGCGTGTGGTGTGTGTGTGTGTATGTGTGTGTGCTGGTGGGGGGTTATGGGGTTGGGGGGTTGACGGGGGTGGTGTAAGGGGGGTGAAAGGGGAGAGTGGCTCATGGTGGTGGCGGGGCGAGCACGCTAGTGACAGCTGTTTATTCAATCAATCACCTTGTCGACGGTATAGCAGTATGCCAGGGACTGGGAGATTGAGTTTTGCCTCACAGGGGAGAATGAAGCAAATTAATAGACCATTACCCAGGCGCTGACCCAGGAAATGAGGGTGATACTGCTGGGTTAGATCTGCCAGCCTGCCTGCCTCTCCACTCAGCCTTGTACTCCCCAGCCCCCCCAAGCCCCCCACGGCCCCCGGCTGCTAGTCCTGGGAGGGAGGGAGCTTCAGCAGAGAATTGAGCACAGAGACAGTGGCCAACACCACACATTCACAGCACTCCCACCTCCCTCTTATCTCCCCCACCTCCCCCTTATCCCCCCCACCTCCTCCTTCAGTTGTCCCCAGGGGAAAGGGACATTACTGTTGGCAGGAGAGGGAGACGGCCTGGGTAGTAGGGGATGAAGGGGAAATAGAGGAGGAGCTGGTAGAGTAGAATCTCTACTTAAATATGGATCTATTTGCAACTTAGGCTAGCTAGAGAAATCATCTATTCCTGAGAACACTTGGGGCCCTACTTGGCCTGCTGAGTGGGCAGGGTGTGAGGTCTGGGTCCTAACCTGGGTTGCCTCCCTCTGAAGTTGCTAGGTGGGGTTTAGCACTGCGGAGGTGTGGGGTAAAGGCGTCAGCATGCTTCTGGTCGGCTGGTGGCTAGCCGAAATGAACGACCCGTAGCCAGTATACACTTCTTTCAAAATAGTCCGAATTAATCTAAGATAAATCAAGAAATCTGTTGTTAATTTAGATGTTTTTACAGAGGAGATCTTAGTCACTGAATATTACATCTAACTAATGAAAAAATGTGCATGAAAACAAGTCGTCTCTCGTTGAATGACAACAAAGACTTTATTGAAGAATCCCTACAGTTGATCAATCACGGACAAAGGGGCGTGGACTTCAGCTTCCAAACTTTGGCTGGCCTTGTGCCCGAACAGCCGAACAGTTTGGGCTGGGAAGCATGCGGACACCTTAAGAGGGTGTGAAGCGAGGAGAGCGGAGTGAGTGTGTGGGCAAATCCCATTCAGATAGACCATTTCTCACCAGCTCAATATTTCTCAGTAACTCAGATAGGGCCGTGATGAGCGAGTCAAAAGCCAACTTCTCTACGCTGACTCCCCTATTCAATTGTACCTTCAGCTGTACAGAGTTGAGGTGTGTCTCTAGCCTCTAGCAGGGAGTGGGCTGATCTGCTGTGGTCAGGACTCATTTCCATCCCAAAGGGCTCATCATGGTGGAAGGAGAAACAGCAGTGTCAGTGCTGGGGCTGAGATCAGCACTTTTAACACAGGGGTTGACTAAGCACTTAACTACCTCCACCACCAAAATGACTAAGCACTTAACTTACCTCCACCACCAAAATGACTAAGCACTTAACTACCTCCACCACCAAAATGACTAAGCACTTAACTACCTCCACCACCAAAATGACTAAGCACTTAACTACCTCCACCACCAAAATGACTAAGCACTTAACTACCTCCACCACCAAAATGACTAAGCACTTAACTACCTCCACCACCAAAACACCATTCTGTTTGCACCCATTCACAACCACTGCATATCCCCCATTTCAGAACAACAATAGGCTTCTCTAGTTAATACAGCCCTTCAACAGGGTAAGTGGTTAGAGCACTAAGCACGGTCTTCCTTCCCCTCACTGTTCAACAGGAGATGATGTCTTTGCTCTGTTAAAATTACATCCATTGCTAAAGATGGGTTTTGTTTTGGTTGTTTAGTTTTAGCTGATGAGGCTAGCTAGCTCTTTAGTGCTGCATGTTGACTATGCCGGGATCCCTCTTCCCCTCTCAGTTTTAGCAGGGACTTTGGGGAAGTTGTCGGCTGTTGTTGTCGGCTGGCTGCTGTTGTCGGCTGCCTGCTGCTGAGAGTGTTATTTGCCGCCTGTTTGCCACCAGGGAGTGGAGCGGGAGCACGGAGCTCATCCTGAATAATGCTTAACAGTAATTGATAGCTAGCGCTCAGCCACAGATAGCTAACCCCCATAGGTTTCCCTTTATCACCACCACCAACACCACCGTCCTCTCTCTCTCTCTCTCTCTCTCTCTCTATCTCTCTCGCCCTCTCCCTCTCTCTTTTGCTCTCTCTCTATTCTGCCTCTTCCTGTCTCTCCTTCCCTTTCTCCCTCACTCTCTCCCTCGCTCTCATATGCTTGAGTGGGGAAATTAATTACCAAAGCCAATTAACTGTTTATACTCTGATGTTTTAACTAATTATCTCTAATGGTGACACAACAGCGGCCAGTCGAGTTAATTGAATTCTAACGGTGGGGCTGAATGCAGGTTGGGAGTGGAGGCTGAATGGGAAATAGCCTGTCTGGGGTAGAGCTGCCTGTCATCAGGCAGTAGAGGGGAGAGAGCTTTCGTCTCCCGCCTCCCCTGTTATTAACACCCACCGCCTGTCACTACACTTTAGATGGTGTGTCACACCTCAAGCCTGACACGGATACACACACACACACACACACACACACACACATTCATAGACACAAAGGCACACACATGCACACAAGCATAAAAAGACACACTGCCGACATGCCTAACCATTTAAATACATTCATTCATGGATTTATGACTTGTATCTTTATGCGTTTTCATGTCACCATGTCACTTCACCCCATGAGACTCATAACGCTATATTTTGGGTATTTTACCTATTTGATAGTATTATTTAGAAAATGTATCTCACAGTGGTTGAAAGTACACAGAGCACAGGGCTATACTACAGTCTGCGGCCTTGGCTCGCGACCATTCCCTGTTTCACTAATATAGATCTGAAAATGGGTCCTTGGCCGAGTCATAAAATCTGCATAAGACTGTAAAGGCTTAATGATTTGAAAGTTACAAGAGAAAGCGCTGAGGGCTTGGGTGATCAATCATATCTATCACCGCCACGTTCACCAAATGGTCTGCCTTCTGACCCCACGCTTTGCATGCAGAGAACTCACTCTCTCTCCCAGGAACACAGGGAGGGGTGTTGGATCAGAGACAATGGTGCACATCTCTAACCTCTCCACCCTGCCCCTGCGACCCCCACACAGCCTGAAATGAGATGAGAAGGAGAGGAGGGGAAGAGGAGGAGAAGAGGAGAGGAAGAGGAGGAGATTTCCTGTTCCTAGCCTGTGCTCATCTTTCAGCTTATGGTACGCTGACACCAGCTAACACCCCCATCTCACAAGCCATTTACAGCCTTAGCCCAGAGTAGACCCCCACCTCTCATCATCCTCCTCGTTGACTGGGGCTACCATGGCTGGGCTACCGTGGCTCATAGGACAACACAGCTGTTAACATGGCACCTGCAAACATGCCATGCACAGAAGCATTCATGCACAAGCAGGCCTAGGCCTGCACACGCACACGTGCTGCACACACACACTCCACATCACCCCCACCTCACCCTCGTTCTCCCTCCCATGCTCATCTGCCAGACGGACTGTGTCAGGAGCAATGAGCCTCAGAAATATGGCCTGGGGGTCAGAGCAATAAAGCAGGGGAATAATAACCAGGCAGGCTGCTAGTTAGACATCTCTCAACACAATGCTGTGCTAGCCAGGACTGGACAGAACAGGGCAGGACTGGACAGAACAGGGCAGGACTGGACAGAACAGGGCAGGACTGGACAGCTTGCATTTGGCTCCTTAGTCAGTCACTTACTACTTGTTTGTTCAAGTTGCCTTGCAGAAAACTAGACCTCGACAACCTTTGATTTAAAGGGCAATTGCTTTGTCTGATATATGGCCAGCATTGGAACGTCACAATGATGTCAGGATACACACAGTGAGATTCCTAGAATGATTAGGGGAGAAATAGGGAAATATAAATGCAAGATGCAAATCAGAAATACACCAAAACTGGTGTCTATTCAAACCTCTCCATTCCCCCTTTAAAGGCTACATGTCATAATATCCTATTGTTCCTGTTGAGAGGATCATTCAGATGGCTCTGTTTCCCCCCTGTAATTCCCCCGGTGGTGGATTGACACCTCTTGCTCTCCGTCAGTCTGAAACGCTCAGCCTCGCTCAGCCCCCATCCCCTTTCAGCTCTAACTGTTATCAGCCCTTGTCACAAACGGGGGAACTCGGATAATCCCTCAGTGTGCCTGCATATCTCTATCTCTGGGGCTGCTGCCTGCTATATTTCCCCTGGTCTGAGAACAGTATCAGAATGTCTGTTTTCTCTGCACTGTGGAGAGGCTGCATAGCAGAGTGAGGGATTGAGAGAGAAAGAGAGAGAGAGGGGAGTCTTAATAAAGGCAGGGATTGTAGGGCTGAGAGGCTGATGGGAGCTGAGGAGTGGGCTGTGATGGCTATCAGGCATGGAGGACTGGGTATTACAGAGGGCAGAGAGACCTGTAGGCTGGGTGATAAAAGGAGCTACGGGGTCCTGGAGGGCTGCCTGGGGCCCCGGAGGGGTGGGGGTGGGGACAATCAGACACGCTCCGATTGCCATCACACCACGGCACAGCCTCCGCAATTGGACATCATTGTGATCTTATCCCTGCTCCTCGCTGCTCTCTCTTTCTCTTTCTCGCTCTCTTTCGCTCTCTCCCGCTCTTACACAGCTGGATCTGTCTCGGGCTGTGCCTCCTCCTCTACTCCTCTCCTCTCAGAGTGTGATATGAGTTCTAACAGCAGAGGGCGATGTTACTCTTCGACCACTCCTATCTTAACAGGGCTGGCTGCTCTCTTTAACCCCTCTGATTAGGAGTCCTAGTCACTATGTGTGTAGCGGGCAACACTGCCGGGATGTTCTGATCCTATACTAGCCTCCTCATCCTCAGCCCTGGGTCTTACTGTACGGTACGAGGTAGTAGAGGAAGAGGCTGGGAGAAAGAGGCTCTAAAGTCCACTGTCTCTTCCCGGTGTATCTTAGCAAATTCTCAGTTCAGAACGGGTGCACGGCCAATCAATAGAACATTAAAGAGCTTGAGAATGGTTTTTGCTGGTGCTCAGACATTAACCCTCTTCACTTGCTGTGTCCCAAATGACACCCTAGTATTCCCTATAAAGTGCACTACTTTTTACCAGGGCCCATAGGGCACTATGTAGGGATAAGATGCCATGTGGGACGCAGACCTCTGCCTCTTATCTCTCCTACAAACTGCCGCTACAGAGACGAGCTGAGCAGCTTGATTTTAACCATCTTGAGTAACAGGGTCGGAAAGGAGGGGAGAAGGGAAAAAAGCCCTCAACGATTGACAGGTAACGGTGGTTTTTAGGAGTTAAAGCCAAAAAAAAGAAGTGAAATAAAGCAATGGAGGAGAGGAGTATAATAGCAGCAATGAGAGAGGAGAGGGAGAGAGGGAGAGGGAGAGGGAGAGGGAGAGAGGGAGAGATGGAGAGAGGGAGAGAGGGAGAGATGGAGAGAGGAGAGGGAGAGAGGAGAGGGAGAGAGGGAGAGAGGAGAGGGAGAGAGGGAGAGAGGGAGAGAGGGAGAGAGGGAGAGATGGAGAGAGGGAGAGAGGGAGAGAGGGAGAGGGAGAGAGGGAGAGAGGGAGAGAGGGAGCTTTGGCTGTTGTCTAGCTGGCTGTCTGGGGACTCAAATCTCAGAGCAATTTTCAGGGTGGGTGATTGGCAGCTTGATGTGTATTCTTCACCTGCAGGAGCCGGTGATAACTCTGTCCCATTCCCCATCTCACAGGCCTGTTGTGGAGCTATTACAATGACAATAGCGATAAGGGACATTTATCACTCCAGCCTCCCGCGGGCTGACGGAAGGGGCCCATCAACAGGTCTGGTGGGGACCGGGAACCAGCCAGGGGAACTGGAGGTTCACTGAGCCTGAATTACAGAGCACTCTCAGCCGGAAAACAATATGCTCAGCCTCTGCCTCAGCCCCACCGATTGGGCTACACAATGCACACACAGACACTGACACAGAGACACACTCCCACACAGTGAGAATCTAACTTCTTATTTTGCACTTGACTGAGGACCATTTATAGAATTCAATATTGTTGAAAAATGAAACCTCCGCTTGCTCGCTGTTCTGATTGCACACATCCACAGTTATCTTCGTAATTCATTATTTTGAGTTTCAAATTGTAAAAAAAAAATAAAAATACAAAAAATGGAAATGCCTTCATATTCTACCCCTACCATATGTGTGTTGTTATTTCGTAATGTTTTATTCACACCCTATGACTGATTGAGTGGTCTGAGGCAGAGTCGCTGGCCAGCAAGAACAATGCAGTGTGTTAAGAGGTGGGCAGTGTACCAGCCTCTTTGTGTCTTGGTGGCCCAGTGTTAATGGTTCTATTGTGACAGGGACGGTGGGGACGGTGGGGACGGTGGCACCAACAGAACCACAGCTGCATGCTGGTTTGCTGGAGGGCAGTGGTAAGGCCTGGTGGAGGGAGGGATGGAGGAGGGGAGAGGGAGCGAGGGAAGAGATGGAGGTGGTGGTGTGTTAAGAAAAAAGAAGGGAATGGCCATTGTCTGATGATGACCCATCACAGTGTAATGTTGTAAAATCTGTCGTACAAGCAACAGCAGCAGCAGGCCTAAAGGCACTCTTACAGCAGGCCTAAAGGCGCTCTTACAGCGGGTCTAAAGGCACTCTTACAGCAGGCCTAAAGGCACTCTTACAGCGGGCCTAAAGGCACTCTTACAGCAGGCCTAAAGGCACTCTTACAGCAGGCCTAAAGGCACTCTTACAGCGGGCCTAAAGGCACTCTTACAGCAGGCCTAAAGGCACTCTTACAGCAGGCCTAAAGGCACTCTTACAGCGGGCCTAAAGGCACTCTTACAGCGGGCCTAAAGGCACTCTTACAGCGGGCCTAAAGGCACTCTTACAGCGGGCCTAAAGGCACTCTTACAGCGGGCCTAAAGGCATTCTTACAGCGGGCCTAAAGGCACTCTTACAGCGGGCCTAAAGGCACTCTTACAGCGGGCCTAAAGGCACTCTTACAGCGGGCCTAAAGGCACTCTTACAGCGGGCCTAAAGGCACTCTTACAGCGGGCCTAAAGGCACTCTTACAGCGGGCCTAAAGGCACTCTTACAGCGGGCCTAAAGGCACTCTTACAGCGGGCCTAAAGGCACTCTTACAGCGGGCCTAAAGGCACTCTTACAGCGGGCCTAAAGGCACTCTTACAGCAGGCCTAAAGGCACTCTTACAGCAGGCCTAAAGGCGCTCTTACAGCGGGCCTAAAGGCACTCTTACAGCGGGCCTAAAGGCACTCTTACAGCGGGCCTAAAGGCACTCTTACAGCGGGCCTAAAGGCACTCTTACAGCGGGCCTAAAGGCACTCTTACAGCAGGCCTAAAGGCACTCTTCCAGAGGCCTAAAGGCACTCTTACAGCAGGCCTAAAGGCACTCTTACAGCAGGCCTAAAGGCACTCTTACAGCGGGCCTAAAGGCACTCTTACAGCGGGCCTAAAGGCACTCTTACAGCGGGCCTAAAGGCACTCTTACAGCAGGCCTAAAGGCACTCTTACAGCAGGCCTAAAGGCACTCTTACAGCAGGCCTAAAGGCGCTCTTACAGCGGGCCTAAAGGCACTCTTACAGCGGGCCTAAAGGCACTCTTACAGCGGGCCTAAAGGCACTCTTACAGCGGGCCTAAAGGCACTCTTACAGCGGGCCTAAAGGCACTCTTACAGCAGGCCTAAAGGCACTCTTACAGAGGCCTAAAGGCACTCTTACAGCAGGCCTAAAGGCACTCTTACAGCAGGCCTAAAGGCACTCTTACAGCGGGCCTAAAGGCACTCTTACAGCGGGCCTAAAGGCACTCTTACAGCAGGCCTAAAGGCACTCTTACAGCAGGCCTAAAGGCGCTCTTACAGCGGGCCTAAAGGCACTCTTACAGCGGGCCTAAAGGCACTCTTACAGCGGGCCTAAAGGCACTCTTACAGCGGGCCTAAAGGCACTCTTACAGCGGGCCTAAAGGCACTCTTACAGCAGGCCTAAAGGAACTCTTCTAAAGGCCTAAAGGCACTCTTACAGCAGGCCTAAAGGCACTCTTACAGCAGGCCTAAAGGCACTCTTACAGCGGGCCTAAAGGCACTCTTACAGCGGGCCTAAAGGCACTCTTACAGCGGGCCTAAAGGCACTCTTACAGCAGGCCTAAAGGCACTCTTACAGCAGGCCTAAAGGCACTTTTACAGCGGGCCTAAAGGCACTCTTACAGCGGGCCTAAAGTAAAAAACAACTAACTGTTCATTTTTCACACTCCCATGTATCACTTTGGAAATCTTAAAACAGGGGCTGCATGGCAGAGAAGAACCTCCCGCTCTTAAAGATCTTAGAGACCCCATAACATAAAGATAGGGGCAGATGGATGTAGGTTGGTTGGAGAGAACAGTGGGAGATATCACAACCACCCTGCGGTACATTCTACTGAAACTGTCTGGTCCCGCCCATCATCTCCACCATCATCCCCCCCAGAAGCTCTGGAGCACGTGGGGCTTGGCTGGCCTCTCTGTCTCCTTCAGTTTATGGCGGTGACCTTGAGCTATTAACACTACAAACCTCCAGACGAGGCAGCTAATTTACAGTGCTGGGACCCAGGCTCAGAGCCCCGCGAGCTGCCGGAAGGAATTGGGGCTTTGGTTGGACCGGCTGGGCTGAGCCATGACTCTCTTTCTACACACACATCTGCGTCACTGTATGTCCCCTAGACAGCAGGTCACTGAGGCTTAGGGAAAGGAAAGACAGTTCAGTCACACTTCAGACTTCACAAATTATGGACAGTGTAAAAAGTGGCAGTGTAAATGTAGGAAATATTTTCATTTTAAGAAATGGTACAGATTACATGAGCAGAGTGGCAGTAAAATGATTGTTTAGTAGAGTGAAAAAAAATGTAATGATGCTTTTGTAAAAATCTAAAAGAAATCAAAAAGGTTCGGTGTTGCCATTCACTCCGGCGCCATTCTGTCACTACGTCTGTAGCCATGAAGTTCTTGAAAGGCTCACATCAACACCATCATCCCAGATTCGCATACCACCCAAACAGATCCACAGATGACGTAATCTCAATTGCACTTCACGCTGCCCTTTCCCACCTGGACAAAAGGAACACCTATGTGAGAATGCTGTTCATTGACTACAGCTCAGCATTTAACACCATAGTGCCCACAAAGATCATCATTAATCTAAGGACCCTCTGCAACTGGATCCTGGACTTCCTGATGGGCTGCCCCCAGGTGGTAAGGGTAGGCAACGACACATATGCCACGCTGATCCTCAACACTGGGGCACCTCAGGGGTGCATGCTTAGTCCCCTCCTGTAGTCCCTGTTCACCCACAACTGCATGGCCAAGCACAACTCCAAAACCATCATTAAGTTTACCGATGACACAATGGTGGTAGGCCTGATCACCCACCGACAACAATGAGACAGCCTATAGGGAGGTCAGAGACCTGGCAATGTGGTGCCAGGACAACAACCTCTGCCTCAATGTGATCAAGACAAAGGAGCTGATCGTGGACTACAGGAAAAGGAGGGTCGAGCACACCCATTTCATATTGATTGGCCTGTAGTGGAGCGGGTCGAGAGCTTCAAGTTCCTTTGGCATGGGTTCCCAGATCCTCAAAAAGTTATACCGCTGCACCATCG
The DNA here is from genome assembly GCF_002021735.2 of Oncorhynchus kisutch. Classification (NCBI taxonomy): domain Eukaryota; kingdom Metazoa; phylum Chordata; class Actinopteri; order Salmoniformes; family Salmonidae; genus Oncorhynchus; species Oncorhynchus kisutch. The sequence goes on from NC_034203.2 coordinate 21,135,007, forward strand.
AGTGCATCATGACTGGTTGCATCACTGCCTGGCATGGCAACTGCTCAGCATCCGACCATAAGGTGCTACAGTGGGTAGTGCATACCGCCCAGTACATCACTGGGGCCAAACTTCCTGCCATCCAAGACCTCTATACCAGGCGGTGTCAGAGGAAGGCCCTAAAAATGGTCAAAGACGCCAGCCACTCTAGTCATAGACTGTTCTCTCTGCTACAGCATGGCAAGTGGTACCGGAGCGCCAAGTCTCGGTCCAAAAGGCTTCTTAACAGCTTATAACCCCAAGCCATAAGACTGCTGAACAATTAATCAAATGGCCACCCGGACTATTTGCATTGACACTACCTTTGTTTTTACACTGCTGCTACTCGCTGTTTATTATCTATGCATAGTCACTTGATCCCTACCTACATGTACATTGTACCTCAACTACTTCAACTAACCTGTATCCCCACACATGGACTCTTTTTCAGTACACCTTGTGTATAGCCTCATTATTGGTATTTTATTGTGTTGCTTTTTTTTTTAACCTTAGTCTATTTAGTAAATATTTTCCTAGTTCTTATTTTCTTAAAATTGCACTGTTGGTTAAGGGCTTGTAAGTAAGCATTTCACTGTAAGGTTATATTCAGCGCATGTGACAAATAAGATCTGATTTGATTTGTATGTAAGCAAAACAAATTTAAAGAGGAAATAGGTATCTAAATAATACAATATCCATGAATTAAAAAGCTAAAAACATTGCCCAATATGACCGAGGAACACACACAGGGACACACACAGACACACACACACTGACACACACGCTGACACACACGCTGACACACACGCTGACACACACGCTGACACACACGCTGACACACACATTGACACACACACTGACACACACGCTGACACACACGCTGACACACAAAACACACAGAGGGACACCTTCCTGTTCCATTTATCAGTGCAGTAAGCCGAGCCCTGTCTACAGTGTGCCGTCACAATGCTCGATAAACAAACTGTCTGTGATGAATGAGGGTCTTTCAAGCAATAAAGTTATGAACTTTTAACTAGCAACTACCGCTTGCCATGAAAACTGTCTGTGAAGAATCAACCCCATGGGTAACACTCGATAAGTCATGTAGTTCTTTTTCCCCTCCCGATCCATCCATCTATATTCCTTCAACAGAGCATTAGTCTAGTATCTAGTATCTATTCCCCATTAGCCTCTCTTTCCTATACACTAAGGGGAAGTGGGCTTTGAAGGGAAAAAGGACGGTCTTTGATGTCGTGTTCAACAACAACCATTTCCTGAACAGTTGATGTGAACATAGCAGCTTTAGGGTTCAAAGGAGCTGTGGACAATCCATTTGAGCTCTCTTGTGTCTCGTTATCGGAGTTAAGTCTTGTGTCATGTGGTGGATAGATAGATAGATAGACAGAGATGATAGCACTGATGTGGGTCTGTTGTGGGTGGTGCCAAGGTGGTTGTGGGTGATGGGCGGTCCCAAATGGCACCCTATTCTCTACATCACGATTTTCCAACTGGCGGTCGGCAGGTGATTTTATTATGAGCCATATGAGCTCTGATCAGAATAGTGTACTATATAATGAATAGGATGTCACTTAGGACACAGGTGTCATGACAGCAGCCAGAGGGCTGGGGTGGGTTGTATTCTGTTGATAAGCCAGGATACACATGGTACATTGCAGTGTGACCCATACCCTGTTTATTGACAGACTCCAGACAGTCTGGAGTTCATCGGAGTCTCCATAATCTCTCCTGAGATGATTAAAAATGTATTGATCACTGCAATACTACCCCATACTCTGGTTCCATACAACCAATCACCACACAGACACAGCTAGATGACAAGGCAGCTAATAAATGTTAATTACCTTTTTTTTCTCCATTTCTTATGACCCCTGCCAGTCCTGGGCTTCACTATCAGGTTGTAAATTCATTAGCTGCTAACACACCTAGCAAGGGCAGCTCATTTAGCAATGGCAAACAAGATTAGGAAGGGAAGGAGGCGAGGGTTGTTCTTCCTCCCAACGCTAGCTACCAGGAGCTGACCCACACTAGATAAGGAGACAAAAAAAACGCATGCAACCCTCGCAACCCACTCACCTCAAACCGTGACCCTATTCCTGTGACAAAGGGATCCTACGAGGGATTAGAGTATCTTTACAAGCAGACAGTGCTCTGTTATCCCCCCAAAAATGACAGGAGTAAAATCACACCAGAATGTGACACTCCAGAACAGTGCTTTGAGTTGACCACCAGTATTTACACTGGGGGGATTAGCATTAGGCTGTATGATAGTCAGTCCCTCTTGCACTTATTGCGTCTGATAAATGTATGGTAGTGTATGTTAATTTCTTGACAATAATAAACAGTAATTGTCTTAGTCAAATCTAATCATTCTAAAACACTTAGAGGACACTTAAGAGTGCAAATTCAAAAATAAAAAAATTGGTGGCGCTAGGTTTGGGTAAGGGGGAGGGGTGCGGGCCAGGATGATCATTTAATTAAAGCATAATATCCTTTGTCTTAATCCAGGTAATACTGTTAAGACATTCACATCTATACAAAACACACACACGGACCCCCATCACTCCCAATCTCACCGCCCCAATTTGTGGCGAACATATCCCACAAACAAGGAAGCAACCTCAGAGTCTCACATTAAATTGGCAAATAACACGAGGCAGCTAGGCTCCTACCTCCTCGCCACCGCAAACAAAAGACAGCAGCCCTCTTTTATCTTACATTAAAAGGGCCAGCGTGGGTGGATGCTAGACGTCAGAACAAAATAACAAAATCAATCCATCAAGCTTTCCCTTATCAGGAGCTCTGGCTATGACAGCGTGCGTGTGTCTGTCAGACAACCCCCTGCTATATCAGTTCTCCAACTTTACACAACAGGTACACTAACAAACAGACAGAAAGGCATCAATTATAGCTAGGTGGCATGATATATACCGTTAGTTAGCTTCGATCACAGTGACTACAGAAATAGATATATACTGTATGTACAGATCTACCTAGATGAGATACTTGCCATGATATGGGGATGAGAATGACACAAAACTCAGAGACATGGAGACGCTTTCGGATCCTTGAGAAACACAGCTAGCAAACATGTTTATTTACAAGGGCAAACGAGTCTCAGCCTCCGAACGGCTCAAGTGCTCAGAATGTTTACGGGAGAAAACTCTGCGGCCTAAACTCACTTAAGCTCTCAATCACAGCAGAATAGCAGAACACAACCAAGTTCTTCATCCTAAGTGGCACACTTTTCTCTTTATAGTGCACAACTTTTGACGAGGGCACATAGGGCTCTGGTCAAAAATAGTGTACTATGAACCGAATTGGGTACAATTTGGAACACAAGCCAGAACTTTTGTGCTTAAGCAGCAGAGTGTCAGCTAGGTTTAGGAGACGATGAGGTGCTGGGATTGCTGCTTTAATTTATGTTTGGCAGGCAGTGGTACTGTTGTACATAGGTCTGGAGTCAGCAAGCATGGTGCTACAGGACACATGTCATGTCATTAGTTTTGTTGGCTCCAGATCATGACTGGAGCTGCAGTATGTTTTTATAAATACCTTATATACGTTTTTATAAATACCTTATATATGTTTTTAAATATACCTTATATATGTTTTTAAATATACCTTATATATGTTTTTATAAATACCTTATATATGTTTTTATAAATACCTTATATATGTTTTTAAATATACCTTATATATGTTTTTTCCTAAATAAAAAAATTGGAAATCAATTTATTACAAGAACAACAAAAATGCGTTACTGTAAATGTGATAATAACAGTGTCATTCAAATATGTCATATTATTTGAATGGTATATTGAACTATAAGACATTTTCTAAATCTCCCTGACATCTATATCACAAATGGTGTGACATTGTGTTGGTTTGACCCTCTCATTCTCCTGGTCACAAGGGGGAACGGTTATGTCACAGAGAGAAGAGCAGAGACAGAACTGTGGTGAATGTGGCAACAGACAGGGGACCAATGGGGGCTGTTGTTGTGTAATACCAGGAAAAGGTGTACCTGCATGAGGTCAGTCAGTTACACTCCCCAGAAACCACAAACACTGGGCCCCTTTCCTTACTGTAACGGACAGGCATGTCCTAGTCTATTGGCTGGCTGAGGTGTGTGTGTGTGTGTGTGTGTGTGTGTGTGTGTGTGTGTGTGTGTGTGTGTGTGTGTGTGTGTGTGTGTGTGTGTGTGTGTGTGTGTGTGTGTGTGTGTGTGTGTGTGTGACATGATGTGATGTGATCCAGGAAGTATGGGTTATGATACCACCACACATTACGAAGACCCAACACAGCTGCCTTCCTTTAAATAACCATCAGAAACACAGGAGGGACTGAATCACAGAGCGAGCAGGATTGAATATCAGTAACAGTGTTGGGGGTGAGGAAGGAAGCACCACAGGCAGCATGACAAAGAGATGGGCTGCTGTGCTGTGCAGAAACCTCTATGAAACATGCCACTCTGTTCCAACCACTGGACCACATATCTCAATATCTCACTCCGCTAACATCGGGAAAATGATCATGTTGCCCTCCCAGAAATACATAAGCCTGGTTGTATATCTGTTTGTACTGTCTTACCAACTTCTATGGTCTAGCCTGTTTCAAGACAGCACAGACATATCTGGAACTGTGCTAGAAATATACCACTGCTGCTAACGAATGCCAGCCTCCATGAACACCACAGTAAGGCTCAGTTTCTCATCAGCGTTAAAAGCACTGATCATTAACATTAGCCTGATTCATTAGTCAGCAGCTGTGCTTAATTAGCCTGACGGACTGACTCATTTGGGGTACACAGGGACGTATCCGCTGCGGTACACACAAACACGGATACACAAACACACACGGACACTTCAGTGTCTTTACTATTTGCATCTGTCACAGGGCGATCCACATCAAGCACCCCTTTCACTCTCTGCTCTCTCTATAATATGACCATCACCATTAAAGCTGTCAGGGCATAAGCACTGAGTGTTACAGTCCATACATTACTGCTGCAACCCCCTCCAGTCCTCTGCTGCCAGGCCACCGGTCACCCGGCAGATACCGCCTGTGTCTCAAATGGCAGCCTATTCCCTATACAGTGAACTTCTTTGACCAGGGCCAATAGGAATTTCGTCAAAAGTAGTGCACTATATAGAGTAGGTTGCCATTTGGGATGGAGCTACCACAAACAAGCCGGGTCCAGCTCCGCCCAGATGACCTCCGTCCGCCCCGTCCCCATTCCTGTCCCTGCTCCGCCTTGGTCATACTGCGAGGAGTGAGCCTACAGCACCACTGAGCTCCTCTGTAATTTACGACCTTAGGTCAGGCCACCCCTGCCTGCATCACAATGCATATTTCATGTCCTCCAAAAGGATCTCCTACTCAAAAAACATCCATTGGGAAATTGAGGTCAGGGGTCAGCCATTTTAAGACCATAAGATACAGTTGTCAGAAAACTGTAATTTTGAAGCAGAGGGTTGTCAGGGTGGAACTCCACAGCAGGATGAAATAAGAGAGTCAAGAGATACAGGCAGGGGATGATGGTTTCTCTTTTGACAGGTTACATTTCTAAAACAGTGAAAGAGATAATGAATAAAAAGACAACCTATCTGTGTGATTAATGATTAACATAAAATGTCCCCTCAATTAAATACTACTCTATTTAACATTGAATAATATTGTCAGACGATTTAGTCATAATTAAATTTTTATATGGAACCTATTTTTCCGATAATCTACTACTTTCTCTGAGTAAAAACTTTTATTGTACAATTTTAACAAATTGTGATGATCGTAAAAGGTAAACTGCCTGTATCCTAGCCAATTCCCTTTAGTTTGAACATGTTTTAGTAGAGTGTGCTGACAGCCTCTCACCAACCAAATCCCACAAAATGCGCAATTTATTTTGGACGCAATTTCCTTTAATTACAGCAGATCACCACTTGTCAAATCCCCCCATTTTCTTTTATCTGACTGAACATAGGCACCTAGCCCCCATCCTGCCCCCTCAGCCTCTGGTCACTTCTGACGTATTGATCACATTAGTATTAGCCTATCTCCCTGTCATTCCTCTCTCTCTCTCTCTCTCTCTCTCTCTCTCTCCATCCATCCCTCCATCCCTCACTCTACAGCTTGGGTTGAAATGCTGCATACTGCTTGTGGCCCCCCTGGGCCCCTATGGGTGGGGGATGATATGGCTTCCTTTCCTCCTCTCCCTACAGTTACAATTATCCCCTGTTCTCTTCCTGAAAAAAAGCCCCCCCCAAAAAAGAATAATAACACAACCAGGAAAAAACGCAAAAGGGAGAAAAAAGGGGTGGGAGGTGGGTTTCGAGCGCAAGACAAAGATTGGTGATGCTAGCGTTACAAAGACAGACGTGAGCCGAGATGGGCTGAGTGACCTTTTCCAAATGTCACATGTCATTGGGGTTTTATGTCACCCTCCAAACAATATGTCAGGGGCATAAAAATCATTATACCAAAGAATTATGTTATACAGAGCAAAAATAATCATTAAGATTACATTATTCAAAGACAAATGGGAGTTTTCTGAATTTATGATTGTGGTGATTGCGAACAGCAAGGCCCATGTCTTTCACACCCCTCATACGATTGGGCTTTGAGATCTCTGATATGGTGGCCCGGCTAAAAACAGAAAGAGCAAGCATCCATTAACGCTGGAGATCGAGATTGTTATTGGTCTGTATCAATCGCTGTCTGTCTGTATCCGTCCTCAGATAAAACATCAAGATAGTACAAGCGCAGCATACAGACACACTCATAATATACCGACTCCCCCTTCAGTCAATGTCAAACCTAACTGCTTTGTTTACATATTCTGAGGATGGTGACTGTTCCCTGATGTCCTTGACTCTACTCAACCCTATTTAGATCAATGGAAATTATAAACAGAGATTCCTAGATGAGATGTTGCCAAATTGAAAGATATGTCTTATTGATCTGTGGTAGAACAAAAAAGAAGAGAAGAGAGAAAGCCTGGCCATTTTACAACATTTTTCTTCTGGTCAGGTGAATGTGCAGAGTACAGCCTCTTGATCTAGAAGACAAAGAATCCCTATGATCTCTGCAAATGTATGATGATCTACAGCAATGGCCTACAGCAATGACCTACAGCAATGACCCACCCTCAGTGCATAGTACAGTATGCTGAACCACCACCGTCCACCACTATGCTCCTATCTGCACGTCATCAGGAATCTCAGGTGTAATAGCTTCTTACATCAGCACTATGGAAGGAGAGGAGTCAATATAGACATCCCCTGTCTAATCAGCAGTATGCTGCCGTTGCTGCCTGTGTTGGGTCAAAGGCCAGGATGATGTCCTACTTCCTGACAACACAATAAAGCTTGTGCTCCAGAGCCACAGCCTTCCTGTGCTCCCTATCACCTCCTTGGGTGGGAGGGAGGGGTACAGTCAGAGTGCTAGCATGGTGTAATTGCACGAGTGACTCTGAGTCAGAGTGCTACCATGGTCAGCGTCCCAAATGGCACCCTATTCTCTATATAGTGGCCCATGCCTGATGGGTTCTGGTCAAAAGTAGTACACTATATAGGGAATAGAGTGCCATTTGAGATGCAACCCATGGTGTAATTAGACTAGTCACTCTAGTGAGACACCCTACACTACAAAACCTGTCTTATCAGAATATGGTGCTAGGTAATAAACCACTCAGTGAAACCTTTATTGCTTTAATAAACAAGAAAGGGTGATTAATGTTGCTCTTCTTCTTTAGTATTTCTAATGAATGATGACAGATTTATATCACGGTCAGAGCAGCCAAAGCCCCATGAAACGTGTCTAAAAGGATAGATAGCCCCACACACTGTAACAAAGCTGGGGGAATTAGTGAAACAATACCTTGTATTTCCACGCACAATGAAATAAGCAAAGGGCCACGTCCAATTTGCTATGACATTTCAAGATTTATTTTGGAGGCTGCGTTTTTTAATACTTTGATTGTTATGAGATTGTTTCCCTCATGTCTTTGTTTTCCTATGCCAGCTGGGTGGCTATGAGAAACGTATAAACCAGAACTAAAGAATATGACATTTTTAGGAGTCAGAAAATAGAACCATGAGGCTGGGAACTTTGGCCCAGAATGTGTCAGAATAAAAGTTGAAGAAAAAGAGAGTTTCTGCGCCCAGAGAGAGTGACGCCTGAATGACTGCTCGCAGTATTGGCTGAGACATGACTATGACTAACATTGGAGCTTGTAATAGACATGCCCGAAGGCAGTCTAATTGGTCGTCATTGAAACAGACAGGGACATGGCGGCCTATAGTTTAATGCCTGAGGCTTTTAGACAGACAGGGCTGCCGGGGTGAGAGGAGGTTGGGTCAGCAGAGTTCTCCACAGACAGTATTTACCTATCAGCCAAGCCATGTAGTTAGCTCTAAGTGTAAAGTCAAGCATAAGGATATTTCCTTGTAAAATGATATTAGTAGGTGGAGGTTTCTTGGTTCACTTAGCTGTATGACTAGATCTCTCCACCAGTCACCCATGAGCTCTATACCACATATATAGTGAACAGTCAGTGTGTGTATCCACCAGTGTTAAAGGGCTCGCCATTGTCCTGACCTGACCATGCCTTTTATTCACATTATGAACATTGAATGAGGGCACAGAAGGAAGTGAGAACCAAGGGCCAAGCCAGGGCAACTAGTCTGTTTACCCCCGGAGCAGAGAGGAGGAGAGCAGTAGTGTCCCTCCTGGCCCTCAGCCCAGGGCCCCTCCATGCCGGCTCTGTTTACAGCACAGCTTCCTGGTTTACAGCACCCACACAGTGCCCAGACAAGCCCCATGGGGCTCAGACAAACCACACGGCTAACCGTCACCAGGAGCCCCCCAACCAAACAAACCCACACAGCATTTTATGGAGCGCATGTTCCACTGCGCTTTCCAAAAGGGAAGGCAGGAATTTAGTAATTTCACTTTAAAATCAAACCAGATATGTGGGCGGGGTGCTAGGCACCCCGTTGTGGGTTCGTTCATTGAAGTCTAGCTTTTATAAGCCTTGCCTGGCAGGCCGCTCACGTGGGGAGAGCATCGTTGCCCCTGTTAAGACCAGGGAAATAAAGAATAGTGAATTTATCAGAATAAAACATTTGATGGGTGAGAGTGAGGAGATTTTTGGGGTGCGTGGGGTGGGAAAAGGGAGAAGGGGTCACTCTTTTAGTGAAATAAGGACATGGTAATTGAGATTCAGTTGGAGGTACGTCATGCCGTTGTTTCCTTTGAGAGGAAAGCTAGAAGGATTAGATGTCCACCATGTGAAGTGGAAAAACAGCACAGCTGTGAGTCAGGTTGGCACGTAAAGGGAGGGGGTTACCCCGCTAACCAGCCAGGGGGAGAGAGGGTCATTACCACTGGTATGGTACCCTCAAGGGACAAGATTGTCACCCCTTTATGGAGACCTTGCCTTGGGGGCCACCATACCAACATCTCACCATCTCCTGTGCCCACCTAGCAAACAAGAGCCAAAACACAGGGAGTCTGCAAAGCTGTCAATCTGGAACCTTTTACGAGTGCTCGTTGAATACTCTTTTATATGAAGAGGCCATTAAACATTTCCCTAGAAACCAGAAAGCAGAGTCAACCGCCTATTATAGGAAAGGCACGTGGCGCCTACCATACCTGATAGACACAGACATCAGTAGTACCAACACACCAGAAAATACTACACATTACTGCCCTTTGAACTTTCCTTTCCATATCAAAGTTGACTTTTTTATGTCCACTCCAAAGGAATTGGTTTCTTGTGGGTTTTTGTGCTTGGCACCTATACCAAGTGGAGAATGGTTCTCTGGTGTAGGACCGGGCTAGGTCCTGAGTTCCACATCCAGACTCCACTGGCAGGCAGGTGTGGGTCTAATGGGGTCCTAGGAGGGATGCCAAGTGTGCCAGTCACCATCACATTCAGATCCAGGGACTTTACAGCACAGATTGAAACAAGACAGAGACAGGCTGCTCTCTCTCAATCACTACAGCCAATGCTGACTGCCTGGCTGGCTGGTCTGTTAACCCCCTCCACTGGCTGCAGTGCTAATGACAATGTATATGTCCCAAATGGCACCGTATTCCAAAGGGCGCTGGTCAAAAGTACTCCACAATTGAGGGAATAGGGTGCCATTTAGGACACAGCCAAAGTCTGCTGCCTGCTGTCTTTCCGAACACAGTGAAGAGGGTCATTGGAGAGACAAGTAGGAATGGAATGCTGGTCAATGTCTTCAGATGATGGACATTCCTTCAGTGGGTCTTCATTGAAACTTCACTGGACTTTAGAGACCTTTGCTTTGACCTTCACCCCCGAGAGGGGGTCAACAGAACCCCATCTATCTCCTATTCTCATCTTCTCTTCTCTTTGCCCCAACATCATTGTCTAGGGCAGTCACCACACTCTCCCACCAGAGTCCCAATTAACTGGGTGGAATATATCACACAAGGCTAATAGATTGGAATATTATATCCATACAATCATTTCATGACAAGGTCAAGGGGATGATCTCTTATTAACTCCAAGAAGAGAAATTGATGCTGGAAAACGTTGAAATAGAAACCTGTTAATGCTGTATGTAATTGTCCTGTGCCCATTCCCCTTGCCGAAATATCACTTTATTAATAGTTATTGAGGGTATGAATTATGAATAGAACGATTTTCTCCTCCTAACAGAAAAGTGACGCATAATGGCAGCAGTTCTTAATCATCTTCATTCTTTTCTCATCTCTAGACTAAGACACGGGGGTCTAATGAGAGAGAGTGCATGAGCCCGAAATCAGCCCATCAACACACATTAATAAAGGTCTGGTGGTTTCTTCTTGTACTCCACAGCCGGTGTCATTTCATTAAGGCATGCTAACTAAGCTTTGTTCCCCGGTCTTACCATGTCCATATGCCACTTCAATACTGTAGTCTTACCTGGTCAAATCATTGGAGCAGCGTGTGGTGTGTGTGGGATGTGGGTACTCTACCCAGACTTTGGGGCGGAGGCGCAGTTACCTAGCAGTAATTGCATAATAAGACTACTACCAATGGCCCAAGGGTAGGGAGGTATGAGGAGGTGGGGGAAGGGGGGGAGCGGTCCTTTTTTGGCAGAGTTTCTGAGAAGGACCTTTTTTATTTTGTCTTTTTAAAAGATTGGCTTTCCACACCTATGATCAACCACTGCATTTGCTGCTGTGCCTTTCACCCATAAGCCAGTCTGTTTTTTATTTAGAACATCAAACGCTTCACTTCATTAAGGGCTTTTTTTCAGGGTTGCATTTGAAGCATGTTTTCCGAAACAAAAAGACGGGGAGAGGGGGAAAAATCCATGCAGTCTGCACCGGTTTTATTGGGGGAAATAATGGGCAATTGAGAGAAGGTATTTAATAGGCAACCTACTAACGTAGTAATGCATCTGCTGCTGGAGTGAAAGTCCCTCTGCGGAGGGCTGCTTCTCAAAGGGATCCAAGGCTATTTTTCAACCCCTGACTTGCTCAATTCAATGACTGCATGCTTGTTCTCTCCCTGAGACACCCAGTGGCTTGCCTCTTCTTTCCCTGAGACCCAGTGGCTTGCCTCTTCTTTCCCTGAGACCCAGTGGCTTGCCTCTTCTTTCCCTGAGACCCAGTGGCTTGCCTCTTCTTTCCCTGAGACACCCAGTGGCTTGCCTCTTCTTTCCCTGAGACCCAGTGGCTTGCCTCTTCTTTCCCTGAGACCCAGTGGCTTGCCTCTTCTTTCCCTGAGACACCCAGTGGCTTGCTTCTTCTCTCCCTGAGACCCAGTGGCTTGCTTCTTTTCTCCCTGAGACCCAGTGACTTGCCTCTTCTTTCCCTGAGACCCAGTGACTTGCCTCTTCTCTCCCTGAGACACCCAGTGTGGCTCACTTCTTCTCTCCCTGAGACCCATTGGCTTGCCTCTTCTCTGGCTGAGACACCCAGTGGCTTGCTTCTTGTCTGCCTGAGACACCCAGTGGCTCGCCTCTTCTCTGGCTGAGACACCCAGTGGCTTGCTTCTTGTCTGCCTGAGACACCCAGTGGCTCGCCTCTTGTCTCCCTGAGACACCCAGTGGCTCGCCTCTTGTCTCCCTGAGACACCCAGTGGCTCGCCTCTTCTCTGGCTGAGACACCCAGTGGCTCGCCTCTTCTCTGGCTGAGACACACAGTGGCTCGCTTCTTGTCTGCCTGAGACACCCAGTGGCTCGCTTCTTGTCTCCCTGAGACACACAGTGGCTCGCTTCTTGTCTTCCTGAGACACCCAGTGGCTCGCTTCTTGTCTCCCTGAGGCACACAGTGGCTCGCTTCTTGTCTGCCTGAGACACCCAGTGGCTCGCTTCTTGTCCCCCTGAGACACACAGTGGCTCGCTTCTTGTCTTCCTGAGACACCCAGTGGCTCGCTTCTTGTCTCCCTGAGACACACAGTGGCTCGCTTCTTGTCTGCCTGAGACACCCAGTGGCTCGCTTCTTGTCTCCCTGAGACACACAGTGGCTCGCTTCTTGTCTTCCCGAGACACCCAGTGGCTCGCTTCTTGTCTGCCTGAGACACCCAGTGGCTCGCTTCTTGTCTCCCTGAGACACAGTGGCTCGCTTCTTGTCTTCCTGAGACACCCAGTGGCTCGCTTCTTGTCTCCCTGAGACACACAGTGGCTCGCCTCTTCTCTCCCTGAGACACCCAGTGGCTTGCCTGTTCTGATGAGTGATATCATGTAGAGGAGGGAGGCAGGGAGGGTTGTCAGACAGAACCGCAAGTGAACATTCTAGTTGCCCTGCACAAGGGCATCTGTTGTCCATATACTGTACATGACATGGGAGAGGACAGAAAGCGAAACATTCCCAGGATCAATAGTCCAATAACTACACCAGGAAACTCCAATAACTACATCAGGAGACTTCAATGGCAACATTAAGGCAATGACACGCAACGCAGGAAGATTTGTCACCCACAACGCTGTACAGCTGCATCCGATAGTGAGTGAGACACATACCATAAAATCCATTCTACTTACAACGAGGCGGAAAATCCATTCGGGGGCGAGATTATAATATGGCTCATACTAAACATGTCATTGTAATTTGGTCATCAAAAGCAATGGGGATAATTTTGAAAAAAGTTATTAAGTGCAAACCATTAGGCCAAAATGTCTGTTTTGCCAATAAGCAATGAGGCAAATAAATGACCCCAGTCATAATAAGATCAGTGAGGTCTGAAGTGGAGGGGACTGACCTTAGTGCCCAGTGGTCAGCCAGATAACTGACCACAAGGGTCAATAGCCGTCTCCTACCCCAACCCCCTTAGCACATTCACAGCCCAATCACTGTCAAATTATGGGTTATTTATTGAATAATCAAAAAGGTATTATCACCCACTGCTCTTGCAGGGCCTGACAATGGAGGACACTATTTATCAGCCTGTCTCAAAATTAGGGTAATCAGTTATCATGTAAACAAGAGCCAGCAGCTGCCTGCACAGAGAGGGCTATTACTCACTGCTACTTAGAACATCATAGATGTGTGTGTGTGTGTGTGTGTGTGTGTGTGTGTGTGTGTGTGTGTGTGTGTGTGTGTGTGTGTGTGTGTGTGTGTGTGTGTGTGTGTGTGTGTGTGTGAGGAAACAAAAGTTGGTGGTTGCGTATGGGCATGCTTTTGGACTCATTTTATTTTACAGTTTTAGGGCAAACTAATAAAACTATATAAATGAAAGTGCTATAAAGTATATTGCTAAGTACTTAAGTATAGACTAGTGCAGAGTTGTAAAACAATCTGATATGGCTGATGTCTTTGACTGGGCTAGTTGTGGATATTTAAACACACACACACACACCACATGATGCAGTGATGTGCTATAGGTCAAAAGGCATCATTACACAGAGGTCTGTGGAGGACAGGAGAGATTACAGAGGTTGCACTGGGCAGATCAGGTTTCTCTCCTGAGCTTTAGCTTGCTGGATGCTGCTGAGCCTTCATCGGAAAGCCCTCTACAGTTATGCACCAGTGCTGCGTTCCAAATAGGACCTATTCCCTATTTAGTGCATTACTTTTGACCAGGGTGCATGGGGCCTAAAATGAATGCACAATATAGGGAATATGGTGCCATTTAGGACGTGGCCCAGGATTGACATACCATAGTGATCTACAATAATGTTATGCTACCTCATTTCAGTATGTCTTAAGGATTATTGTGAGTGGATAGAGTGTCCTCTCCATAGCCCCTAATGAATATATCAAATAAGACAGCCATGATTGATATATTCTCTTTCTGTTGAAGGGTGAGGCTGGAGAGGACTGGGAGATTTTGGTGCTAATGGTGCTGACAATGTTTGGTGGGCAGTATTCAAAAAGCAACTCAGAATAAGAGTGCAGGTCTAGGATCAGTTACCCCACCATTCTTATTCTTAACTATTCTATAAGGAAAACTGATTGTATATTCTGATTCTTTGCGAATAAAGCTTGTGGCGGTGGGGTTAAACACATATCCTGGGTCATGCTTTATGAATAAAATAAGTTGCAGCAGGCAGAGTCTGCTCCTAAACAGTCCTATCAATCAAATCCACTTATGGCCGCCATAAACTTCAAACCAATCACAGGCCTCTCTAATGCTCCGGCTGGAGCCACGGGCAGCGGTTAGCTAACAGAGGATCTTTGGTTGCGGCTGCCTGCCTTGCTCTTAAAGGCTTCCCTTCCTGTGTGTGTGTGTGTACATTATATGTCACCATATTTTGGTCGCTCAAAACCATTACAAAAGCTGAGGTTGCCGCTCTAACCAAATTAGGATTGGTTTTTGTCTTTGCCACAGGGGAGGTAGAGTTACCGACAATAAGATAAAAATGAGCCAATTCCTTTTCTATTCTCATTCAAAACAAACAAAAGGAGCTAATAGCCCGAGCATCTGCGTCCTCTGTGAGGCCAGAGCAATGCCTGGTCGATACGCAGCAGAACGCTGATAGATATAAACTGCTGAAGGGCTCATTACTGAGCCTGCCTCACAAATGGCACCCTTTACCCTATGGGCTCTGGTAAAAAGTAGTGCACTATGTAGGGAATAGGTTGCCATTTGGGAGGCAGGCTGAGGCTCTGAGAGTGGCCAGTAGAGCCTGGTGGTGAAGCTACTGATCATATCTGAGAATATGGGTATCGACTCCAAAGAATGTCTGCTTTAGTGCATGGGGTGATCTAATCTAGGCATTAGCCAGACCAATACTCAGAAGTTCCTATTTGAGGAATTAGGATTGCTGGCTGTCTGCACGTTGTCTAAAAAGGACTGAAGTCGATACATACAGTTCTATAGCCTACGCTGCAATTTTGTTGGGTGAAGATCGAGGGAAGCAAACAAACAGTGACGTAAGTGTTCAGTGCAATAGCCCCCAGCAGTGTCCTATTATTAAGCTGTTGATTGGAGGACACCCTCCTCACTGTGGTCACCGCTGACCTTGTCCCCTTCAGTTAAGACTGTCATTGTGGTTCCCTGCCTGGCTGCATGCATGGTGGCCCTTGTGGGGCCCATCCCCTTCCCCCGGTGATTCAATTTCAGGTCGATTTCATTCTCTCTCCCTGCTGTTGGGCTCAGAGCGAGGTATAGAGCCATTGCCATCGCCATCCCAATGGAAACCTTGTCTTAACCCCACACTCACCGGTGTTAATTGCGTTAGGCCTGCAGTGTTAGTCTTGTAAACGGTCACCTCGGAGTGAGGCGCCGTGGCCCCAGGCTCAGTATAAAGGACTTTCCTGCCTCTCGTCTCCTCTCATTAGGACCCATTAGTCAGCTCATTCTATCACTCTTGGGGCCCCGGCCGGGCCCCTGATCTGCAGGTGTGACAGGCACTAACTCTGTTACTCCACTTGTTAGGAGGGTGACCCCACGATATCAATCCCTCGATCCCTAATCGCAATTTCACCTTTCTAGAACCCTTTGCCTTTCTGACCTCCAACTGTATTTATTTTCTAAGCTTGAGCGCCCAGACGATCCGAGTGGCCCTTTCACCCTCATTAAGATATCTTAGCAAAACATAGTGGCTGATAAGGTACCTTGGAACTGGGATATGTCCCCTCCCTTCTTACCTGCAGGGAATCAGGTAGGTGGCAGGTATTGATTGGAGGGAGGAGACTTTGGAACCTCTTGTCATGACCATTATCAACTAACTACCTGCCCACTCATTGCATTCCACCTGCTGAGAATGGCTGAAGTCTACTCTTACTGTCAGTCCTGCTCGGGTATAGTATTTACTATCTTATATTATTAATGGGCGTTCCTGAGTTTTGATCTCTCGCTGAATGGTGTATTATTATAATCTCAGGACGGTGGTTGATGGACCTGGGTTATCAGTTAGGAACTGACCTCTCTCACGTCTTCATTCAACCCTATTTTAACACCTCAGAGCACTACTCAACATACATGTGACTGAGAGCCTTTTAACAATCAAACTAATATGCATTGGAATCCTACTTCTTAATTATCTAATTAGTTATGAAGCATTTACAAGATACACCGACAGTAAGTGTCTAATGAACTAAAAGCTATTATTATTATTATTATTATTATTACTATACATTCTTGGCCATATTGTTACATGCTTGTTAAGTATTGGCAGCAAGCAACAGATTACACTGTACATGTAGCTAATAGTCCTCTGGGTTGGTGACTCACAAATGTCATATCATCCCCCAGCCCAGCGTCCTCCCCTCTCTGCACCATACTGCAACTGTCACATGTGATCCAGGGGAGGAAGGGGGGCTTATTTAATGTGGGGGATAGAGACAGATCCTCTGACTGTTAGGGGATGGGTGACTGTGGGGGGCTGAGGAGAGTGGGGTTGGGTCGGCTAGCGCCTGTTCAGGCCCAGGATCCTGGCTGCTTGATCGAAGGTGTGCCTGTATAAACGTCCTCATAAAAATGACTGCTAGACATATGTATGGATCCCCATAAAATGTTTACTACTAATCACCCGGCTAGCGTGCCTGTTGCCTGGGCCGGGGCAGCGAATGGGGCTTTATCTGCACCACGAGGAGGGAGGGAGCCTCTGCTACTAAATGAAGACATCAGCTTCATCCCCAGCCATCATTTAAGACATTCAACAACAGTCTGGCTGCTGCCTGCAAGCTACAGGCTACAATGTTTTTTTAAATTTCTGTTTGGTCACAGAGGCGGTGCAATTAAAGACAAATTGAATGTTTGTGCCAGAGGACACAAAGCTCAAGGTCAAATGAGTGGACTAAGGACCCCTGGACTTTATATAAAGATAAAGACATAAACAGACTAGGGTTGCAAGATTCCAGGGAACTTTCAATAAATTCCCTGGTTTTCCCAAAATCACGGATTCCTGGAATCAGTAGGGAATACGCAGAAAATCCGGAATCCTACAACCAGGATTCTGGGAAACCAGGCTGTTTATTGAAGGTTTTTATTGTGCAACCCTAGAACAGATAGTGCTCTGATGGGCCACTGAATCCACTGAATAACATACATGCAGAACACTTCAAAAAGCTTCACTGTCTGTAGCTATCATGAAACATGACTGTTCAGAATTCCTGAGTAGTCAGTGGATGTCCAGCACAGACTAGGTCATAGATTCTATAATCACACATATGTGTTCCATATGTAATTCTAAGGAATAGGTGCTATAGCGACAATCACATTGGGATGTTGTTGCTGAATTGCAGTTGAAAGTGTTTCTTTAACTAGAGCTCTGACTGCGGTAGTATTAACTATGGCTCAGTCTGCCTGACCCTTCAGGTTGACCTCATTTGGCCACACAGACAGTGGAGGAGAGGTCAGAGGTCACACCATGTTGTTCCTCTAGAAGCAGTCAACAGGAGATGGAGAGCAGCGTTATTCAGTAATGAGGGATCAGGGCTCTTAAAAATGGGAAGTGTGCGCGGGCTGGACTTGTAAACAGTGACAGGTGTCTGTCTGAGTCAGGAGCAGTACACCTGCAAACTCCATAGACATCTGAAACTAGCTGAGATTGTTATGACTGGATTGGGCTTTTCAAAGGGTTTGCTTTTAGTTGTTTAACAACATCATTATATACTGCTAACCAGCCATCTGACAGTTCTCCCGTGGAAAGCTGTTCAAATCGTGGTGCTGTTCAAATCGTGGTGCTGTTCAAATCGTGGTGCTGTTCAAATCGTGGTGCTGTTCAAATCGTGGTGCTGTTCAAAACGTGGTGCTGTTCAAATCATGGTATCTGTTCAAATCGTGGTGCTGTTCAAATCGTAGCTATTAGAAGAAACTAGAAGACTAGAGAAGTGTGTAGGTGATATGATGTCTATATTAAATATGTAGCACATTTATAATGGCTGCTGTAAAAGAGACATCCCAGCCCTTTACAAAGACATTGAAATAAATTAAAGACATGATGTCACTCACTAAATGTATAATATTGTAGTGCTCTCAATCTCTATTAGATGACGAGAGAGAGTTTTAGTGGTTGAAAGTAAAAAGAGATGCGAGGGGCAGATGGAGTAGATACCCTCTAAATGAACCCCCCTTATTAACCCCTCCCCCCCCCCCCATATTCAGAACACCTACTCCTCATGCTATTACCTCTCTGTCTGTTTCATTATCTGGCCTGAACTCTGAATAACCCCCAGTGGTCATTCTTTATGTCACTTGGGGTACAGGGTCTGTGATTTAAATGTGCAGTCTCCATAATTTGATTTCATCATGGGGTGCTGCAGGGAGGAGGGGCTGATGGGTATTGAGGGTTGAGTTGGTAAGCGATAGCAGAATGACTTGAAGAGCCTAATAAAGTAATCAAGCCCTTCGTTACATGGTAATAATATTGCCCCTAAAACACTGATAACTATTACTTGGCCCAATGATTAACGAACATTAATAGCTTTTCACTTTTTCACCCCCCTCGCCTCACTTTTGCCACCTCAGCTGCGAATTAGCAGTTAGAGGAGGAGAAATAAAAGCCTTGTGACTGCTGCGGCTGCCAATATCACTTCCAGAGCTGACAGGGCTGCTTCCAGGCTCTCAGCCAGAGGCAGGCAGAGAGAGAGACAGGTAGAACAGACAGCCACTCTCATACCAAACAGGCAGACCTGTGTCTTATCCTCTCAGATTAAGATTGTAATTTAGAAAATGTGGAAAATATCCATATCTATCAAGCTAAGTACATGAATAACAAGGCATAAACCATTCATTTCCTTTGAATCGATATCTAATTAGAAAGAGTTAGACGCTATAGAGATATTGCATGTGAAGGTTGATTTGTTATAGGTTGTTTTATAGTGTTGTGTGATGTCCCTTTGTGCCTCTCATAGTCAAGGGGTGGTGAGGAGATAGAGTGAGGAGACTGGCAATAGTTACTCATTCTCCTACCCTGGGCATGAATCTAGCTTGAATTACACACTGGTATGTATTTCCTGAGCTATATGTTAGCCCATATAAACTAGGGTTATTAACAGATACCGTCATATATTTGCACAAAACATAAAGACATAATAATACTGTACATTTTACTTATTACTCGCTGTTTATTATCTATGCATAGTCACTTTACAAACTACCTCGACTAACCTGTACTCCCCCCCCCCCCGCACATTGACTACCCCCTCGTTATGGTTATGTCATTTTCTTGTGTTACTTTTTTATTTTATTGAATTTTTTTAAATGTCACTTTAGTTAATTTGTTTAACTGCATTGTTGGTTAATAAGGGCTTGTAAGTAAGCATTTCATGGTCATTTCTACACCTGTTGTATTCAGCGCAAGTGACAAATACAATTAGATTTGATTTGAAAAGGAGGAGCGGTGGCAAAGGAGAAGGAAACAGAATAAAAGGACTAAAATAACATTCCCGTATCACATAATGTCATCATCACACTTTAAAAACATGGGTATTGAATACTGGAATCACGCGTCCAATAATTATGATGTTGGATTGGAAGGACACACACATCTCAAAAATACATCTCTGTGACGGGAAGTCAAAGGCAAATAAATGCATGACAATTGGTCAAATGTAATTACCCACCAATGGAAATTGAATATCTAGGAACCTACCCTCCCAGTCCCATACTAAAACACACAGGATATGTCCCAAATGGCATCCTATTCCCTATATACTGCACTACTTTTAACCAGGGTCTATAGGGTTCGGGTCAAAAGTAGTGCAATATATAGGGAATGGGGTGCCATTTGGGACACATTCCACAGCCTTTCCTTTCTCTAAAGAGTGGCTGCTATTGACCCGCTGTGCTGCCAGAGAACCCTGATCATTCAAGTGCCATCAATATGACCCAGCTTGTTTACACCTGGAGAGGACACGATTGTGTAGTGGAAATCAATGGGAATCACCTGAGTGGCACCTCGTCCACTGTGACAGGGGAGTAAGGGGGACTAGGGGACAGATGCTTAGGGAGGGTGACAGGCTTTCAACTGATCCTGCAAAGACCTGACCTGGAGACAGCCTTGTGACTAAAGTAAACATCCTCTCTGTGGTAGAGGTGAAGGGCAAAGCTAGCTATCAGCTGTGATATCTCACTTCTCAGACAGGCCTTCAGATAGATACTGTATTTACCTTCAACTCTCAAGATATAAAGGCTTCAGCTAGATACACTACATGACCAAAATTATGTGGTCATCTGCTTGTCAAACATGTCATTCCAAAATCATGGGCATTCATATGGAGATGATCCCCCATTTGCTGCTATAACAACCTCCACTCTTCTGGGAAGACTTTCCACTAGATGTTGGAACATTGCTCCAGGGATGTGCTTCCATTCAGCCACAAGAGCATTGGTGAGGTTGGGCACTGATGTTGGGAAATTAGGCTTGGCTCGCAGTTGACATTCCAATTCATCCAAAAGGTGTTCAATGGAGTTGAGGTCAGGGCTCTGTGCAGGCCAGTCAAGTTCTTCCTCACTGATCTCGACAAACCATTTCTGTATGGACCTCGCTTTGTGCAAGGGTGCATTGTCATGCTGAAACAGAAAAGGTCCTTCCCCAAACTGTTGACACAAAATTGGAAACACAGAATCATCTAGAATGTAATTGTATGCTGTAGCGTAAAGATTTCCCTTCACTGGAACTAAGTGGCCTAGCCCGAACCATGAAAAACAGCCCAGACCATTATTCCTCCTCCACCAAACTTTACAGTTGGCACTATGCATTGTCAGCCAGATGGTGAAGCGTGAGTCGTCACTCCAGAGAACGTTTCCACTGCTCCAGAGTCCAATGGGGGCACATTTTACACGCCTCCAGCTGACGCTTGGCATTGTGCGTGGTGATCATAGGCTTGTGTGCGGCTGCTCGTTCATGGACACCCATTTCATGAAGCTTCCGACTAACAGTTTTTGTGCTGACGTTGCTTCCAGAGGCAGTTTGGAACTCGGTAGTGAGTGTTGCAAGATTTTTAAGAGCTATGTGCTTCAGCACTCTGTGGTCCTGTTTTGTGAGCTTGTGTGGCCTACCACTTCACGGCTGAGCCGTTGTTGCTTCTAGACATTTCCACATAACAATAACAGCTCTAGCGTAGCAGAAATTTGACAAACTGACTTGTTGGAAAGGTGGCATCCTATGACCGGTAGCACATTGAAAGTCACTGAGCTCTTCACTAAGGCCATTCTACCTCCAATGTTTGTCTATGGAGATTACATGGCTGTGTGCTCAATTTTATACACCTGTCAGCAACGGGTGTGGCTGAAATATTTCAATCCACTAATTTGAAGTGGTGTCCACATACCTTTGTATATATAGTGTATCTAGCCTGTTAGCTCACCTCAGACATAGGAATTCAGCTAGCTATCTATCCTGATACCTCAACCCTAATACCTCCCCTCGGACATGGGTCTTCTCATGGCTCACTCTGGGGGCTCTACCTAGAACCTCCATCACTTCCCCTCTCCCTGATGGTTGTCTACAGTTAAAGATAGTGATGAGGGAGCCACTACCAACTACCACCCTCGGTTTTGAGTCATGCTTGTGGCTGGAAGTGGGGAGAGGAGGGGGGGAGTGGGAGAAGATGGGGGAAACTGACGTTGTGACCATGCTGCATGGGGCTCCATCTGGAAAGCAGACATGGGTATGTATTTCTGATATTATGAAAGGGGAATTACAGAGAAGGAGGGGTGAAAATAGGTTTTGCATTCCAACAGGTTGCATTTTCACTAACTTGCTAACGCTTAAAAAAATTGACTTAGCTGAACGAACTAGGCTGGTAGAGTAATTCGTACTTTGCAATATCCATATGTAGACCATCATAGTACATTAAATGTTTTGCCGTTGTAACAACTAATTGAGATTTATTTTCAAACAGAACAATGTCGACGTGATCCATAAGAGGATTATTGGAGGAGTTTGACCACACTACTTTTAGGGATCAAAAGATAAGAAGATGGCCTTACCTGAAATGAAGACCCAAAAGAGAAGTGAAAACGAGAAAGCAGTATAATAAACATGGCTCTGTGATAACGGATGAATTTGCATGTTAAACTCGATATCAAACTTGAGAAAAATAAACACACCTTTTACATTTCCATGTATCACATGTTCTCAAATCTCAAGTCATATTCAAACATAATCATACCTCCTAGTATACTAGCATTTAGAATGCCACCCAGTATCCCATGGGAGGTTATCAAATTCAGCGCGGACCAGACACCTCTGCCTGTAGACCACAGTACAGCGTGGCTGACCTCCAGTCCCTTCTGTCCCCACCCTCGCCCTTGTGCTGCGGTGTAAACACAGATTGTTAGGTTAGGGGTTAAAAGTGTTGTGCTTAGATTCTTTGACAGTAATCTAATTTCTCCTCTCTTGCGCATCTGTATTTATTTGGTTTTGTCAACACTCACAGCTCTTTTTTCTCCCTTTTGCCTTCTGTGTATTGATCTCCTCCTAATGGATTGGATCTGATTCCAGAGCGTCTAACATGCTTTTGTATCCTCTTATTTTCACCCAGGAAAATCGATCTGGAAGGCCTGAAAATCAGCCAGGATCAGGTTTAATGGAATCCACCATGGCAGAAAGACATGATGAGCAGTGGAGGAGTGGAGAGGGATGAGACTGACTGACTGATAGGAACTAGAACAATTAACAAGCCATATTGTCTTTTTTTCCTCACTATCTCCATCCAGCATCCAGCCTGGTTTATTTTTCTTTGTTGAGTCAATTCTATCACAATGTTTGAAGAGATTTCAAAATTGTGAAGCATCTTATGTGAATGGGATTTTATTTTTTACTCTTTTTTGCTGTTCTCAATGTAACGCTCAAACGATTGTGTGCGAAAATCAAACTGAGAGCTGAGTGTGTGTATCGTATCAGGCTGTGAACTGAACTCCTCTGGGTCTTGTTACCTGCTGCTTACTGCTGAGGAATATGAAGGAAGGAACCATGAGAGTACAGCCAATCGATGGAGACCTCATTCCTGCTGACACAGCATTCTCTCCTTGTGAGGTGATTTTATTGATTAATGCTATAATCATTAGCTTTTTAGTATATTGGCAGTGCCATAGTCTTAATATTTCCAATAAAGGGTATTATCTAACTGTTCATGGAGTGTGACAGAGGTATCCTTTCGACCTTCATTAATGTCAGGGCTAAATGTGTTGCTGCGTCTACCTCATCCCCCTGCTAGACACACACACACACACACACACACACACACACACACACACACACACACACACACACACACACACACACACACACACACACACACACACACACACACACACACACAGATACACACACTGATGGAGCTGTGTTGAATCTGAGAAGGGACTAAATCAATGGCCACTACTCTGGGTTTCAGTGTGTGGCAGGCCGGGTGGTGGTAGCCAGTCACAGAGGTGGTTGGTGTGTGATCTGAGTGTGAAAAGTGGGGGGTTGGGGGAGCTGAGGTACTCAGGGGGCCAGCCAGGGCCCACCAGGTCTGAAACACGAGCCCAGGGCCTGATCATTTATAAATGGGAAGATATCAATGGCCTCTGCCTTTTCACACAGCTGAGCAAATTGGAGGACTTGTCAGGAGTCACAACATGGGGGGCCAGGCAGGGGAGAAGGCTGCAGGAAGAGGAGCCAGGCTGGCGCTGCCTGGTGAAGCCTGGGTGGGTGAGGCCTGACAAACAGACAGAGAGACATCCAGGTCCCTCAGGGATCCTGGAGGAGCTGACACATGGTCTGTGTCCCAAATGGCACCTTATTCCCCATATAGTGCACTGCTTTTGACCAGAGCCCTGTAGTGCACTTTATAGGGAATAGGGAAGCATTTGGGACACAGCCATGGAGAGGCCTCCTCTGCTCCAACACAATGGGAGATTCAGAATAGGGCCTTGCTGCTCTGAATGTCAGCCCTTATAAACTGCTCTTGAAGCTGCACTCTGATTTTGTAGTGTCTGGTTTTTAGCCAGGTTGTGAAGCCACTAGATAACTATCCAAATGTAACGCAGAATCCTTGATCGGAGTGTAATAGCACACAAGCTGTGATGGTAATGTGTAGTAATGTCTTTGACTTAAGCTAGGTGGTAGAGAGGATGGACAAAAATGTTATTATTATGCCCTCAATAACATACTTTCCCCCCAATTTACAATGAACAGAAATATAAACGCAACATGAAACAAGATTTTACTGAGTTACAGTTCATATAAGGAAATCAGTCAATTAGAATAAATTCATTAGGCCCTAATCTATGGATTTCACATGACTAGGCAGGGGCACAGCCATGGGTGGGCCCGGGAGGGCATAGGATCACCCACTAGGGAGCCAAGCCCAGACAATCAGAATGTTTTCCCCACTAAAGAGCTTGATTATAGACAGAATTACTCCTCAGTTTCATCAGTTGTCCGGGTGGCTGGTGGAGGGAGGTCCTGGGCTGGCATGGTGGTCTGCGGTTTTTACTTCGGTTGGACGTACTGCCAAATTCTCTAAACGTACATTGGAGACGGCTTATAGTAGAGAAATTAACATTAAATTATTATTACAACAGCTCTGGTGGACATTCAAATCAAATCAAATCAAATCAAATTTATTTATATAGCCCTTCGTACATCAGCTGATATCTCAAAGTGCTGTACAGAAACCCAGCCTAAAACCCCAAACAGCAAGCAATGCAGGTGTAGAAGCACGGTGGCTAGGAAAAACTCCCTAGAAAGGCCAATACCTGCAGTCCTGCAGTCAGCATGCCAATTGCATGCTCCCTCAAAACTTGAGACATCTGTGGCATTGTGTTGTGTGACAAAACAGCACATTTTAGAGTGGCACAAGGTGCACATGTGTAATGATCATGCTGTTTAATCACCTTCTTGATATGCCACACCTGTCAGGTGGATGGATTATCTTGGCAAATGAGAAATGCTCACTAACAGGAATGTAAACACATTTGTGCACAACATTTGAAAGAAATAAGCTTTTTGTGCGTATAGAACATTTCTGGGATCTTTTATTTCAGCTCATGAAACATGGGACCAACAGTATACTTGTTGCGTTAATATTTTAACGCAGTATTCAGTGTAAATACTGAAGATACAGTACACAAGTAGAGCCTATATGACTATGGAAAACACATACAGTACTATACAGTAGTATACATACCAGTGGTAGAAGCTGCATCAACCGGACGGACACTTACATATAGAAAGTCCCAGTGTTTGAAATGACCTAAGACCTTTCCTGTACGTCGGAAACTGCCCACGGCTGCCTGCTTGACTGTGCTTGTCATGAGCCTGGGTCTGGAGAGGGGAGGAGGTTAATAGTTCTCCGAGCCAATGAGCTGGCACAGAGCTACTGACCAGAGCCAATGAGCTGGCACGGAGCTCGACCAGAGCCAATGAGGTGGCACCGAACTCCTGACCCCCAAATAAATCACAGACTTCAGTAGGACTCACCTAAGAGATCCGTCTGTGTGCAGAGTGACACCTCTGTGACCGGTCTATCACTGGGGCTGTAATGTACTGGAGAAGGGTCATTAAGCTCTGATATACTGGCTAATGGTCACTACCCTGCATCACCATAGTGAAGGGAGTACGTGATCATTATGGAGTGAAGTAAAACTATGTTTGGATTTTCAAAGCAAATAAAGGCCTCAGACACCCCTATGCTTCTGTCTAAGGGGTGCGGAAACACCTTACATAGGTGTGTACAGTATGTTATCAGCACACCGCATACCTCTCTCTCTCTCCCTCTCTCTCTTTCTCTCTCTCTTTCTCTCTCTCTCTCTCTTTCTCTCCACCAGCCTCTGAGGATGACTACAGATTAAACGGTCTCTTGTTCTCCTCACAGACTAGATATGATCTAGATATTATCAACTGGTTCAGGACTTTTAACAGTATACTTTGCCGTAGACATGAGGCATGAACATGAGACATAGACATGAGGCATGAACATGAACCATAGACATGAGCCATAGACATGAGCATTGTTTTGGTTTGGACCAGACTGTCAATCTGGCTGCTGAAAGCTATGGTTGTCATTACATGACTCATTTATGTACATTTCCATAAATGAAAGAAATACACACAACATAGGAAAAATCTAGAAAAAGCTCTGTAACCAAAGCAACATATGCAGGCTTTTAACCTCACTAAGAGGACAAACCAGTTAACCTATTATAATAGATACGTATGACTCTTAAAGGTGTGTTGTACCAGGCAAATTTATTATTCAATATCTGACCTTTATGTCACAAGATGGTGGATCCTTCCTGTGTGAGTGCTATAGATTAGTAATGTGACCTCTAATACTCCTGGGAAGAATATTCAGAGAAATAAAAATTGAGCCAGATGATAAGAAATTAATGTCACTGGAGCTGAATAATTAACTCATACATGTTTTAATGTCATGGGTTTCCTGACACATCTTTGCTGGTGTAAAATCAAATCCCCAAATCTTAACCCCCTGGATCTACACACACACACACACACACACACACACACACACACACACACACACACACACACACACACACACACACACGCACACGCATACACACACACATACACACACATACATACACACACATACACACACACACAGAGACAAAAAGCCCTCACAGATTTATCACCCAAGCCCTGCTCCCGTCGGCATCACAGTGGCTGATTTTCTCATTTCATAGGCCACCGGGGTAGAACAGGCATGTGCTTGTTCAAATCCACCCAGCAAGACGGACCGGTCTCACAACACAAATTTCTCTTTAGCAGCTTAACAGATGCCAAGCAGGAGGGTTGGGGGGAGGAGGTGGGGAACATGGGGGGATGCAGGCAGCCATTGAGAGCCCTTGACACATGCTTCACCCATCATACCTACTGTGCAGACACACAGACAAGACAAGGACAG
The DNA here is from genome assembly GCF_002021735.2 of Oncorhynchus kisutch. Taxonomy (NCBI): domain Eukaryota; kingdom Metazoa; phylum Chordata; class Actinopteri; order Salmoniformes; family Salmonidae; genus Oncorhynchus; species Oncorhynchus kisutch. The sequence goes on from NC_034203.2 coordinate 21,162,313, forward strand.
AGGGGAGAGAGAGAAAGAGAGAGAGAGAGAGAGAGAGAGGTTCTGGTGCAGGCTCTCTCCGCCAGCTCTAACATCCATGACTAAGAGGTGAAACACTGTGGGTTTTATTTATCATTCCATGCCACTGGGTTTAAATGATACCACGCCGCCGCCGACACTTTTTCCTCTGCCTTTCCTGTGTGGCAAGCGGTGCGCAGCTTCTCTTCAAATATAGAGATCATGTTTGTATTGTTTGACACAGAGGCCTGATGGAGTGGGTATTCTGCTCCTGCCGACACTCTGCCCCCCTCCCTGCCACAGCTTGAGCTATGAAAACAGCCCATCAGGCTAGCAGACAAGGCAGGCTATTAGGAAGGGAGAGCGGGGAGCCACATGAAAGGCATCTGCCGCCCGACACATAGGAGAGAGGAGGCAGACGTAGCTAAACGTGTGTGTGTTTCAGTGTGTGTGTGTGAGTATGTTTGCATGTCCCACAGACTGAGAAAATCTGTGTTTTTGAACGCAGTGCTGTAAGACCAAATTTAATTGGATGCTTTTGAAATGATCCAGGCTTATTGATGTAATGGTTTGCTCATGGTGCGGTTGAAGAGGTACGCACGCCTTTAACAATACGTAGTGCCTCATTAGTGCGTAAGCTAACGCTAAGCATACTGGTTTCATACATACTGGGTTGTATAATCAACAGAAAGAATGCTGATAGGGCGTATGCTAACCATCCCCATAACATACTGGTTTCATACTGAGTGTATAACTAACAGCAAGAATGCTGTAACTGAGGTAGACTATGAGTAGGTACAATAAGACTAAATGGAGCACCTAAAGCTGCAAAATGGCTACTGTATGAACTCTCCATGAGGACAAGTCACCTCACACCAGCCAGGGGAAAAGCTGGATGACACCTGCTCTCTACCTAGACAAAATAAGGTAAGATGTGTTTCGAGAGCAACCCAAAACTACCTAAACAAATACTAATCATTATAGAAGACACATTCTATACAGTCCTGTTAAAAGAGCGTGTGTGTTCCAATGGCACGGCCCGACCCCTCTATCTAATAAATGAGCTACGGGAAATGATGGCAAGGCAAAGCCCCTTCCTTTCCCAATGTTAAAAGTTTAAGACGACAGAGTTCATGTTAAAAGGTGAAGACACCGGTGTCAACATGCCATGTGAGAAGACACTGTTACACCTGTAACAGAGAAGGGAGAGAAGAGAGAGAGAGAGAAGGGAGAGAAGAGAGAGAGAGAGAAAGGAGAGAAGAGTGAGAGAGAGAAGGGAGAGAAGAGAGAGAGAGAGAAGGGAGAGAAGAGAGAGAGAGAGAAGGGAGAGAAGAGAGAGAGAGAGAAGGGAGAGAAGAGAGAGAGAGAGAGGGAGAGAAGAGAGAGAGAGAGAAGGGAGAGAAGAGAGAGAGAGAAGGGAGAGAAGAGAGAGAGAGAGAGGGAGAGAAGAGAGAGAGAGAAGGGAGAGAAGAGAAGAGAGAGAGAGAGAAAGGGAGACAAAGAGAGAGAGAGAGAAGAGAGAGAAGAGAGAGAGAGAGAAGGGAGAGAAGAGAGAGAGAGAGAGAGAGAGAAGAGAGAGAAGAGAGAGAGAGAAGGGGAGAGAAGAGGAGAGAGAAGGGAGAGAAGAGAGAGAGAGAGAGAAGAGAGAAGAAGAGAGAGAAGAGAAGGGAGAGAAGAGAGAGAGAGAAGGGAGAGAAGGGAGAGAAGAGAGAGAGAGAGAAGAGAGAGAAGAGAGAGAGAGTAAGGGAGAGAAGAGAGAGAGAGAAGGGAGAGAAAGAGAGATGAGAGAGAAGGGAGAGAAGAAGAGAGGAGAGAGAGGAGAGAGAAGAGAGAGAGAGAGAGAGAGAGAGAGAAGAGAGAGAAGAGAGAGAAGAGAGAAAGAGAGAGAGAGAGAGAGAGAGAGAGAGAGAAGGAGAGAAGAGAGAGAAGAGAGAGAGAGAGAGAGAGAGAGAGAGAGAGAGAGAGAAGGGAGAGAAGAGAGAGAAGAGAGAGAGAGAAGGGGGAGAAGAGAGAGAGAGAGAAAGGAGAGAAGAGTAGAGAGAGAAGGGAGAGAAGAGAGAGAGAGAGAAGGGAGAGAAGAGAGAGAGAGAGAAGGGAGAGAAGAGGAGAGAGAGAAGGGAGAGAAGAGAGAGAGAGAGAGGGAGAGAAGAGAGAGAGAGAGAAGGGAGAGAAGAGAGAGAGAGAAAGGGAGAGAAGAGAGAGAGAGAGAGGGAGAGAAGAGAGAGAGAGAAGGGAGAGGAAGAGAGAGAGAGAGAGAGAGAAGGGA